>NC_083109.1:50269936-52798908 GCF_949774975.1 Lagenorhynchus albirostris
GGTCTCTCTCCCGTGGCTGTTGGGCACCTTGCAACTGCCCAAGTGAGTGCTGGCTAGGAGGCAGGTGGCCCTTTCCCTGGTCACCCCCTATAGCTGCAGGT
The DNA here is from genome assembly GCF_949774975.1 of Lagenorhynchus albirostris. Lineage (NCBI taxonomy): Eukaryota > Metazoa > Chordata > Mammalia > Artiodactyla > Delphinidae > Lagenorhynchus > Lagenorhynchus albirostris. The sequence goes on from NC_083109.1 coordinate 50,270,038, forward strand.
GGGGAGGGCTTCCCGGAGGAGGTGGTCTCCACAGAGCCCTGATAGCAGTGGGGTAAGAACAGGGTCCCAGTCAGGGTGATGCCCAGCATGTCTGTGGACCCTGATTACCCTGAGAGCCCCTCCGACGCCAGCTCAGGGGTCTGCTGGGGGCACCAAAGCCCGTGAACTGCTGAGCACACCCTCCCTCACACCCTTAGTCTGGAGCTGCCTTGTTCCAGGGCGTTTGGGACACCCTGAGCCGTGCCTTCTGAATTAGCCTGCTCAGGTGGCCATGCGGCTTAAACCACACAAACATGTTTCTGGACGTTGAGAGCAGGGCGTGGGCAGGGCTGGTTCCTCCTGAGGCCTGTCTCCTTGGCCTGTAGCTGTCTTCTCCGTGTATCCTCACATGGTGACCTTGTGTGCGTGTCGGTCCTGATCTTTTCTTACAAGGACATGGTCTGGATTAGGGTCCAACCCAGTGACCTCTTCTTTTTTTTTTCTTTTTTTTAAGAAATTTATTTTATTTTTGGCTGCGTTGGGCCTTCGTTGCTGCGCACGGGCTTTCTCTAGTTGCGGCGAGCGGGCTTCTAACTGCAGTGGTTTCTCTCGTTGTGGAGCATGGGCTCTAAGCACACGGGCTTCAGTAGCTGTGGCACGCAGGCTTAGTAGCTGTGGCTCGCAGGCTCTAGAGTGCAGGCTCAGTAGTTGTGGTGCACAGGCTTAGTTGCTCCGCGGCATGTGGGATCTTCCTGGACCAGGGCTCGAACCTGTGTCACCTGCATTGGCAGGCGGATTCTTAACCACTGCGTCACCAGAGAAGTCCCCATTGACCTCGTTTTACTTTATCTCTCTAAAGACCCCTGCTCCAAATACAGCCACATTCTGAGGTCCTGCGGGCTAGGCTTCAACATAGGAATTTCCAGGGGAGGCCACTCTGCCCATAGCACCTCCGCAGAGGCCCCCAGGCACTGGCTGGGCCCTCCCTTCATCTCTAGGGTTCTCTGGTCTTTCTGAGACCCAGGCAGCCCCCCTGGGGCACGAGGCAGAGCTCTTTCAGAGGGGAGCTTCCCCCACACCCTGCCGACAAGTGGTTCCCAACCCTCGTGGGTGCCTCCAGCCACAACCCCTTGGTTAGCCCTCTGCTGCTAGCCTTGGGGCCCCTGGCAGCACCCCACTCTGAAGCACCTGGCCGGTGAGGGTCTGAACCACAGACCTGAAACAAGGCCCACGGAGCTGTGCTTGTCCTGTGCCACAGCCCCATGGGGCCCTGGTGGAGGGGAGGCAGGGGCCACGGGACATTTGTTCTGAGAGGAGAGGAGGCTGGGGTCCCTCCCTGAGAACAGGGCTACAGCCTCATTGGGTCCTGGGTGGTGGGGTGGGGTCTGGAAATTGTTCCAGTTCCTCCGGTGAGCGGCGGCAGGTGGACGGATGGACAGGCGGAGGGTGAGACCCCGAAGCTTGAGTGGTGTCTTGTGCTCACTGCCAGGCCATCTCACACACAGGGTGTCCCCTCCCTGGGCTGACACCACAGGCCGAGGGTCAGCTGTTGGATTGGAGGGTTGTCCCCTGGAGTTTGTAGCCACCCTGGGCTTGTCACACAGCAGCCCCCTCCTGACCACGTGCTCCTGCTCTGCTCTCCAGAGTCCCCGAGCCAGACAGGTTAATGCCTAGAGTGACCGCAGCCCCGCACGGAGCCATCCACACCTCATTCGTTACCCGGCAGTGCCCAGGGTGTGCGGGGCCCCCATTCCTCTGTGTGGCCGCCGAGGTCTTAGTCCAACTGCTCCGGCAATGTCAGGTTTCCTCCTGGAAGGAATGCATCTCACCTGTTGGTGGAGGTGCTGACCAGAGGCAAGAGGGCTGGGCGGCCGTGCCTCCCTCATGGCCGGGGCGTCCAAGCAGAGACATTGGGTGAACAGCCTGTGGAGGGATGTCTCCAGGGGGCTCTGCAGGCCCTCCCAGCCCAAGGCGGGACAGGGCAGAGGCAGGCTGGATAGTGTTTGGGGTCAGATGCCCAGTGTCCACTCTGGCCATCTGGGTTCTGCGGGTCAGCCCCCCAGGCCGTCTGTCACTCTCACAGTAGCTATGCCCTGAGGTGTGGCCGAGCTCATGTCTGCTGGCCCTTTGTGGCTGGGTGGAGGGGGGGCCACGGGCCCGAGGTGCCCCCATGACTGGCCAGTGACTTCCTCTGCGTGCTGCTAGAGTAGGCAGATCTCTCGGCCACTGCTCCCCAGACACGTGGCCTGGGTGGGGGTGTCAGTTCAGGGATTGGAGTAGCCCCCGTGGCAGCGGACACCCCAGGGAAGCATCTCCTTCCCGGCCTGGGGCAGACCCAGATGGTGGCTGTGCAGGGGGCACTGTGCAGGGGGAGGGGCTCTCGGGAGCCCCCCGCCCCTTCATTGCTATTTGGCCCTCCCAGCTCCCGACATGCCACCTCCTCCCACCTGGGCCTTGGTCCTACGTCATCTCTCTGGACCCCCGCAGGAAGGTGGCGTCCTGTGGACCAGCCGCTTGGCCCACAGGCTGACCCACAGTGGAGCGGGCAGCCTCTGGCCCCACGCCTGGCGGCTGGAATTCAGGAATTAGCCCCTAAGTTCTGTTGAATGTCTGATGCCTGGAATTCCACCGCGGAGTGCACTCTGTCCCAGGGCTGCACCCAGTTCCAGGCAGGCCCACCCCCCACAGTCCCCCTGGGAGCGGGTGGGCAGGAAGCTGGGGGAGGTGAGCCCTGGAGCTTGGGGCAGGGGGTGCAGCCCTGCCCTCCACGGGGCCCCAGGCAATGCTTGAGGGTGGACCTCTATGCCCAGCACACGCCAAGGCCTCTCCCGGGGCCAGGGTCGCGGCAGTGGGGAGGGTGTTCAATGTTCCTAGAGCCACACACACACACACACACACACACACACACACACTCCCCCATCGACAGCTGCAGGGGTCCCCATGCCTGCCGTGTGCCGAGCTTCCTTCTCAGGGGCTCGCAGGAGGCCCGGACAGGGTGGCATGACTCTGCTGGGGGCTGGGGTCCCAGCCCCCACTCTGTGCCTGCCAGTTCAACCTGGCCCTGGCCTGGGGTGAGCGGGTTGTGCGGTGTTTGATCTGCTCCCCTCTGCGTGGCCCAGTCCTGCAGAACCACTTTGGGAAGTTCGGGGCTCCAGGAGGAGGCCGGGGTGTTTCCTGCACGTTTGAAATACGGCCGGCCTGCGGGCTGGTGGGAGCAAGCAGTGTTTTAATTCCTAATTTAGACTGTTTATCTGCAGAGCTCTGGAGGCGGGGCCGAAGAGACAGTGCCCCACCTCACCCCTCCCAGGCGCCTCCCACCTCCAAAGTGCTCCAGCTGCCTGGTGGGCACGGGTGGGGGTCTGGCTTCTGGACCCCCCCCCCCGCCAGTCCCCTGGTGGCTTCCTAGACGGCCGTCTCTGCACCATCAGCTGGGCACCACCCGCCCTCCATGAGGGACGGCCCCCTCCCCACGCCTTCTGGGCCTTTCTCTAGGAGTTGTGAGGAATCTGAGGCCAGGCAGACTCAGCTGTGGCCTCGTCTGAGTTTTACTGTGAAAGAGTAAAAGAGGGACTGGAGAAATGGGGGGAGGCACAGGAGGAAACCTGGTTGGGGAAAGCAAGCCTGCATCACCCCCCACCCCGGTCCCCCCACCTTGTTAATGACTGCCCCAGGATCAGTGTTGTCTCTCCCACTTAATTAGAAAATACATTTCTTTCACTAGCCTTAACAATCTGGTTAAGGCCAGGCTGGCTTCCTGGTTGCCATGCTGACTGGGTTTGGACCCCTTCTGACGTCCCTCCCACACATCCTCTGTGGAGGGGGCTGGGCAGGGGGTTGGCAGGCCCCGGGCCGGGACCCCTCTGCTGGCGGGGGACCCCAGTAAGCACCTGCTCTTGTCTCCTGTGTGAACCTCTGTATTTCGTCTTTGTCGCCGTGGTGTCCCCTTGCCTTGGGGTGCCTGTGAAATGCTTACTACTCGTGGGAACTTACGGCTGGGAGGGCGCTGGGCCGGGTGTACCCCTCATGCTGCAGAAGGCAGCATGTGGTCACCCTGAGGTCTGGGGGCCTAAGGGGCTGCGTGGGCCAGTGTGGGGCATCAGGTGTCCACGAGGTCATAGAGGGGTATGAGGGTGAGGTCCAAACTGGGGGGCTGGTGACAGCTTTTCTTGGAAAGGCCATCTGGGCTGGGGGAGCCAGTCCAGGCCTGCTGGAGGCTTTGCAGACCCCACAGCTGCCCCTCCAGGCAGCGAGCCTCCCCTCGGCCCACCTGCTGGCCGCAGCCCCCAGGTCCACCCCATCCAGAGCCAGCTGCCAAATTCCAAACCCTCACACCCCTGATCCTTGGCCTCATGGAAGCTTCCAGAAATGGGGGAGGGGCTCCGAAACGTACCTTCAGTGTCGGAGTGCGAAGGACACCCCCCGGGGCTTCTTCTGCAACCCCAGGCTCTGCCAGGCCCCCCAGGCCACCCTCCAAGCTCCCGTCCCTGCAGTGGGGCCTGGTCCACCTCCCCCAGGCAGCACGTGGCGCCGGCTCATGGCAGGAACCCGAGACATGGGAGCAGCAGGTGACCTGCGTGCTGGGAGCTCGGGGATTTCCTAATTAAAGGATTTATTATGAAAGCGCCCGGCGTCCTCTGCTGGGGCTTCCTGTAGCCACGGAGACAGATGTAGCCTTGTGGGGGCAGGGCGGGCTGTGGGGGTCCCTGCCCCAGGAGGGTCCACCTGTGGGAAGGGTGGGGTTTGTTCCCCGCAGAGAGGCCTGCTGAGCCCTGGGTGGCCGGGCGGGGGTACATCTGGGATACTCTGGGCCCCAGCCAGCCCTGTGGTGATCTGCTCAGGCCTTGGGCAGATGCAGGAAGGGGGGACCTCGGGGTGCACGGGGTAGGGCCACTGACCCACACTGGGTGTGGGAATGGGCCTTTGTGTGGCCGGAAATGCTTCTGTCCCCTGTGGGTGTTGGGGCGTGTTTGTTCCTGGGGCGGGTCGGAACCCAGGGGTGACCTGTGGAGGGGCAGCGCGCCATAGGGAATTCATGAGAGGCAGTGGGTCCAGGACCTGGGGGTGGCAGGCCCAGTGGGCCCAGAAGGAAGCCCCCTGTTGGGGGGGGCTGGGGGGGCCTTGCAGGTGGCAGGGGTGGGGAGGGGACATCCTTCAGAGAGTGGGAGCCACTGGCATGGTGGGGCACCCAGACCCTGGGGTTGCCGGCTGCCCTGTTCTTCAGCCCCTGAAACAGAGGTTCCCGAACTCCAGGGCCTTGTGATTAATTGAAGCCCCCAGGGAGTCTCTGCATTGGGGCTCTGTCCTGCTGTTTATCTTCTTGGAATTTAGAGTTGAAGAGATTTAGAAATTGCTGTTTAGTCATTCATTTAAAACAATAATGAACTCATTAGTTATTAACATAGCATTTCCTTTTATGAAAAATGTCTATATTTTCTGAAATGTAAAAATTTATCCAGAAAAGGGCCGTATTTAGGGTTTTGCAGGTCTCTTGACCGCCTGGCCTGATGGAAGAACCAGGGACAGCCGATCCTCTGCTCCGTGTGCCCGGGGGCGCCAGCAATGGAGGGGTGGGCCCCTGCCCCACCAGGGACAGCCAGCCTGGGGCAGCAGTGCTCACCTGAGGGAGGATTCTCCAGGCTCCTTCTGAAGTTCCTCTTCTTGGTGGGGATGCCATTGGGGTCCCTGCGTTGCAGATGAGACGTCAGGCCCCTCCCCCACTGCACCCACGGCCCCTCCCCACCCACACCTGTGGCCCCCTCCCCCAGCAGGGGCACCAGCCCCTTCCTGGATGTGTGGCGGCAGTGGCAGCAGTGAGAGTGGACAACCCTGCTGTGCGGGGGAGGGGAGAGGCACCCCATTGTTGGTTTCCTTTTCCTGCCAGTTTCCAAGAATTCTGCTCCAACATAATGGATCGAGTCATTAAGGGATCGATGCAGATGCGGGCGGCTGGAGGGGAGCCAGGATGGGCGAATCAGCACGCTGCACGGCTGTGAGCTCCCCAGGCCCAGGTCTGCGCTCAGGGGGCTGCTGGGCAGGTGGCAGCTGGTGGAAGGTGGTCACCACCACCAGCCCGGCCTCCAGCTTGTGGTGGAAGGTGGGGCCACGGGACCAGGGCCTCCTGTGCGTGTGGTCCATGCGTGTATGTCTGCACACATGCATGTCCTGATGAGGCTCCCCTTTGTTCGTGACTCAGAGGACAAGGGTCCTACTGTCTGCATAGCTTCTGTCCACAGCCCCACCTGATGTGAGGCCCTACTGTGTGCATAATCAATTGAGCGTGAATTCCTACTGTGCGCACAGTCCTAAATCCAAGCCCCGCATATTATAATTTGAGGTCCTGCTGAGTGTGTGATCCCATTGGGAGTAAGGCCCTACCCCTGCTGTGTGCATAGGTGTACCTACCACTTGAAGTCTGCTGTGTGCAGGGGTCTCCCGAGGGGCTGCCCTTAACTGGGGGGGTGAGCAGGGTGTGCTCTCAGGAGGGCCCCTCATCCCCCAGCAGGTGTGTGCGCACCCCATGAAGCCCCAGTTGTGGGGTGGGGAGGGGGTGTCCCACAGGACCCTTGCTCTTCACTATCCGATGCTGTGGGGGGCGGGTAAGGAATGTGGTCAGGAGGGGTTGCCTCAGTGACTTGGTGTCATTGGCCCCCGTTCTGCCTGTCCGGGCCCTCCTGTCCCTGCTGCTCTGTCATCCCCCACCCACTCCCACTCCAGGCCTGGGCTGGGGCTGGAGTGCCCCCAGATGGATCGCCTTGCTGGCACATGTAGCTGCTCGATGCATCACCTGTTCACTGTCCTCTGCCTGCCTCCAGGCAGGCTGCCCCTGTCTGTTCACTTGGTCCAAGGACCTGGAGTAGTTCCTACACACAGTAGTTGCTCAGTAGAAGATTGAGTGAGGCAGAGGAGCTCTTGGGCTAGTTCAGGAAACTTCCTGGAGGAAGAGCCCTCGGCATGGGTTTTGAGGGATGGATAGGAGTCTTCCCAAGGCAGGAAGGTAGATGGGTATTGCAGGCAACAGACTTACTGGGACTGGACACAGGAGGTCACATCAGGCAGGTGTGTCCCACTGCCTGCGTCACAAAGGGTCTGGGTCCTCCCCATTGCCCCATCATCCCCGCCCCCCACAGCCTGGGCTGTGCCCCTGGGTCCTCTGTCTACACCTGGCCTGGGGCTACCATGCTTCAGGGACATCCTGTTGGCTGTCCAGGGGATGGTGTCCCTGTGGCTGGGCCGCTGCCCCTCTGGTCAAGTGGCATGCCCCATTCGTGGGCTCCCATTTGGTGCTTTCCACTTCCCTGCAAATTGGCCAACATAATGGCTCAGTTGGGTTCTCAGCTTAAAGAATTTCAGCCCATTAAACGCAAATACTGTGCCATTTGAAATGTTTGTGCTGGGGCCCGCCCCTCTGATGGTATTGAGCGCGCGCCCCCCCCCCCACAGCTCTAATTAGCATCTGATGGAGCTTGCAGTGCCATCCCGCCCCCCATCCGAATGTCTCCCGCCCTTGTCTCGGCGTGTGGGGGTCCTGGGGGTCCCGGGCTGAGCACGTGCTGATGTTTTGGAAACGCCACAGCCCCAGACCCCACCTGCCTGTGCTCGTGGCTTTTCTGGAAGCTCTGAGGGCCCAGCTGTGCGTGGCCTGCCTGGGTTGGGTCTCTGTTGGGTCTGGGGGCCTGTACCTGTAGAGTCGGCGGTCGGCCACCTCTGCCTCTGGCAGCACAGGGAGCCCTGTCTGTGTGTGTGACCCAAGGTGCTGGGACTTCCTGTGGGATGAGGGGAAGGCAGCTTTGGCACTGAGGGTGGGGTGGGGCCACACCAGAGACTGCTGGCCCAGCTGCTCTGGGAGGCCAAGGGTGGGGTCTTCAGTGGGGCAGGTGGCCCCCAGTCATAGGCAGCAGGAAGCAGGGACCAAGTCTGTGTGTCTGGGAATGATTCCAGACACAAGAGCTTGGGACGAGGGACACAGGGTTGAGTGTCCACTGGGGCCTGGGGCTGGGCCGGGCCTGGGGCTGGGCCAGGCCTGGGTTCTCTGTGACCTGGTAGGTGACGTGCCCTGAGCCTTGGTTTATCCACTGGGAAAACTTCAGTGTTGGGAGGGCCCCCTGCAACAGGGGAGTCCCCAAGGTCCAGCTGTCTGTCTGGGCGACCAGAAACCGCCTCCCCCACCAAGCCACTAGGCCAAGTCTCTTCACCCAGCTAATGGAGCTTATGGGACAGGGCATCATGGCCATGCCGCCCCCCCCCCGCCCAGGAGCTCCCAGTCAGGGGACAGGAAGGGTCTCCCAAGTATGTGGTGGCACTTGCTGTATTTGTCTGCACAGGGTGACTGTGACAAAGCACCACAGACAGGGCAGCTCAAACAACAGATGTTTATTTCCTCCCAGTCCTGGAGGCTGGACGTCCAAGATCAGGGCTGCTTTCTCCCGAGGCGCCTCTCTCTAGGCTAGTAAAGGGCCGTCTCCTCTGTCCTCACGTGGCCTTCCTTCAGTAGGTATCTGTGTCCCAATCTCCTCTTTTTATAAGGTACAGTCAGATGGCATTAGAACCCACCGTAATGATCTCATTTTCCCTTCATCACTTCTTTACAGATTCATCTACAAATAACAATCACATTCTAAGGTCCTGGGGGTAGTGTATGAATTAGGAGGGGCCACAATTCAGCTCACACCAGGGAGGGCTGGGGGCCGGGGCCAAGAGCGGTCTCGAGTGAGAGGGAACAGCCCATGGGGGTATCCAGGCGGGGAAGGTGACCGCGACCTGGGCCAGAACGTGACCCTCACACTTGAGGTAAACGTGACTCTGACCCATGGTCAGGACTGTGCTCTGTTCTGTCCAACCCCCACCCCACAGCCCCGCACAGCAGGGGACCACCGGCCCTGAACTTCGGGCAGGATCTCCAAGGATGCCAGTGGTGGCGGTAGTGTGTAAATGTCATGGTCAGGTGCTGGGTGGAGGGGGAGCAGCGGGGCACCCGGTGGCCCTGGAGGGGCAGCGGCCTTGGGAGGTGCGGGGAGACAGCAGTACTGGGACACTGAGCCCAGGTCCAGTTACTTTCATTTTGAAATTGACTTTCTGAGGGTTTGGGTCTTCTTTTTAAAATGTCACTGCTGTTAATAACAGAGGCAGGGCTGAGGCTGGACACCTGGCATCCCAGCTCTATCCATTTTTACCCAAGATCCTGGGGGAATCTTGACCACCAGAAAGTTTGGAAAGGTGCCCGGGGGCTGGTGGTGAAGGTGTCTGGTCCCATCTGTGGTGGGGCGGGGGGGGGCTCCAGGGTACCTGACCTCAGCCTTGAGGGGCCGTTCTCCTGTTCCACACCCCACCCCCACCCCAGAACAGGCCCTGGCTGACCCAGCCCTCAGCGCAGGGAGCCTGGGTGAACCCGGCATGTACCAGGTGCTGTGGGAGAGCAGGCAGGCCCCTGGCAGGCCAGGGCTGGCCTTCCTCCTCCTTAATAAGTGCCCGGTTGCTGGGCAACACTCATGGGGAAGCTGGGTTTGCAGAGAGCCGCCAGCGTGGGGTGTGGGCACAGGGTTGGCGCCTGCTGCGGAGCTGCCCGGGTGCCTGCTGTTGGGGTGACCAGGTACTGCGTGTGCAGAGATATATGTCCACACTTGAGTGTGTTCCCACCACGGTCACCAGGCTTCCCGGGTGTGAGCTGAGTCTTAACACAGAGGGTCAGACTGTGGCGTTACTGTCCAAGTGTGCAGAAGCATGAGGGACTCAGCTGCCGGGGGTCCCGCGCTTGGCGGGCAGAGCAGGGGGAGGCCAGGATGAGGAGGGCTGTGGGGGCCCAGCAGGGGGGCCCCAGGTGCGCTCACCCCAGTTCCCCCGTGGGAAGGAGCCTCCTGTAGCCAGCCTTCTGCAGACCCTGGGCCCCCTCTCTGGGGATGGCCTGCCGGCTGGGGGGGCAGGGCACTCCAGACCACGTTCCCATGGAAGGAGTGAGCAGTCCCCCGGGGTCGCTAATTCCGGCTGCGGGCAGCTGTGCAGTGGCGCTGAGGCAGTTATTTCTGGCCTGGAGAATTCCTGCCCAGAGCAGGCCCCACAAGCCTGTCCCTTCAGCGGGGCGGTCATCTTCCCGAGGGGCCCCTCCTGGCCCCTCCTGGCTCTGTGCCCCCTGCCCACGCCTTTCCCTTCCAAGGTCCATGGGCTGTGCAGAGCCTCCCACAGAGAGACCAAGATGGGCGGAGGTGTGGCTGGAAGGAGGCCTCACCAGCGTTCGATCCCAGGACAGAGGCAGCCTGGGGGGACAGTTCCTGAGCCTTCAGCTGCTCCCAGCAAGAGCCACGCCAGAGCCATGACCTGGAGCTCCGTCAAGAAAGCTGGAAATGAGGGAGAGAATAGGGGCTGGGGGTTGGCTTCACTTTCAGGCAGCAACCTTCCTTGACGGTGGGGTGGGGGGGGCGGCGGCTCTGGGCCCCCAGGGCACTTGTGCATGCTGCCACCAAGTGGCTGACGGGGTCTTCACAAGGTTCCATGGCCTACACAGGGGCTTCTTGCCGGCATGGTGATTGGAGGTGGAGACAGGGCACTTTTCCACTTAATTATGCCTTGAAAAACTCCCGAATCCAGCTCTTTATTAAGAGCTGAATAGAGATGTTAGCACTCTTCCTAATTAGCATGGTCCTTAGAATCCCGTGCAATTAGGGAGCTGTGGGCATGTGCTCTGCTCCTAGGTGTCCTGTAGTCCTGGGGGTGGGGATCTTCCTCCCTGAGAAATATGACCGCTAGGCCTTCGGGGCCACCACCTGGAAGATGCGCACGTGTGTGTGTTTGTGTGTGTGTGTGTGTGTGTGTGTGTGTGTGTGTGTGTGCAAGAGCATGTGTATATGTGTGTGATGGTGTGTGTGCGTGATTATGTGTTTGGTGTACAGATGTGTGAGCGAGTACATGCAGTCCTGCTGGGATGCACGCCTGGACCGTGTATGGCTCGCAGGAACAGGCAGAGTACAGACATGCACACACCCAGCACACACAGGGGCACAGGCTCACTCTTGCTGGGGCCTGGCTTTTGTGGGCTGCACCCGCCCCCTGGCTCTACCTGACTGGAGTCGAGGGGCTGCCCACTGTCCCGTTGCCCTGCTTGCCCTTCCCGTGGCACATGGGTGCGGACCACCAGGGTGAGAACAGTGCTTTGCCCGGATTAGCTCAGAAATCTCACAGGGGGTGGGGGTGGGGGTGGGGGCTCTGCGCCCAAGCTGCTCAGGATGACGTGGCAATTCAGACCCAGTGTCCTGGTGCTGGAGACCTGGGTCACGTCCTGCAGGCCCGAGTGCCCAGGGGACTGGGGGAGGGGTTCCGTGCAGACCTGGGTCAGAGCTGGCTTCCAGAGGAGCCTCTGGGCACAGCTCCGGAAGCCTCTTAGGGCCGCTGGCCCAGGGAGAAGCTCTCAGGAACACACTTGGGTCCAGGAGGAGAAAGAACGTTCCAGCAGCCTTGGCCAGCCACTTGTGGGGCGGTGAGCTCCCATCACTGGGGGGGAGGGGCGGCGGGCTCCCGTGGGGAGTGGGCTTGCAGCCCCCCAGCTTCCCAGGGAGGTTGCCCTCCCAGGGACAGCTCAGCCCCGAGTCCCCCCCGCGTGACCTCGATCTTCAGCTGAGAACAAACAGCTCCATGTTTGGCTGACTCTCCTCGCTCCCCACCCGGCTGAGTAGAACTAGTGAGTCACACGGGCCCAGACTGTGGTGGGGGGACCAGGGTGGGGGGGAGGCCAGATCCCTGCAGCAGGGGTCAGAGCAGAGGGACAGTCAGGGGAGGCCAACGGATGCCGCCTGGGCACAGGGGCCAGGAGAGCCCGCAGGTGGGACCCTCGCCCGCCTTGGTCCTCATGGTCTGCTCCTGACCCAGACCCCTGCCCCGCGTGACCACGGCAGGCCCCTGGCCCCCCGGGACGGAGCAGGAGGAGAGTGGGGTACTGTGCCCCACAGTGGCCTGGATGGATCCTGTTGCTGCGATGCTGGGTGGGCTGCGTCCAGGGAGTTCTAGGATAGGCAGGCAGACCTGTGCTTCCGAGGGGCACGAGTGGCCTCTGGGGACTGGCAGTCGTCTGTCCCCACAGATGTGGATGAGGGGGCAACTTGGAGCTGCCCATGGAAGACTGGGGCCCTTCCATGTGCAGAGCTGCTGTGGGCAGGGAGGGGGCCGACGGGCCCCTTTTATTTCTAACTTCAAATTACTCTGCCTGCAACTGCCATGAGGCCACACACCCTGCTCCTCACTGGTCCCTTGGGTCCCCCTCCTGCCCTCCCCACTTCTCAGACACTAACAGGATCCCTCTGGACCCCACCCCCTCCCCAAATTAAAACCCTGTGGTGGCTTCCTGTGGGCAGGTGGTGGAGACTGGGAGCTGAACTGAGGGGGTCCCTGGGCTGCGGGAGCCCCCGCCAGCCCTAAGCTGACCCAGGTCCCCCTCACCTGTTAGCAGCTTGTCGTCATGGCAACGGCGTCAGGGGAAAGGGAAACTTCCTTCTATCATGTCCTGAGCTGCCCCCTCCCTCTCCCCCTCAGAGGCCCCTTGGGAGACCCACCTTGCTCTTTCCTGGCCTTGGGATGGCCGTGCTCAGGCCCTGCTCTGGAAGTCCCTCGGGCACCAGTGGCTCCCACACCCTGTTGGGTTTGTCACCTGACTCTTGAGACAGGTCCTATATGGCACAGTGGGCTTGAGTCCCTGGCAGCTGGCTTTGTTCTGAGCCCTTGGGGGCAGACACCTGCTCCCCACCAGGCCCTGGAGTCAGGACCCCTCCACGTTAGGAGGATCAGCACACCCTCAGGGGCAGGGGCCCTGCTTCTATGTCCCTGCAGGTAGTGGCCTGGGCACCCCCCAGGGAATGAAGGCAGCTGGCCTGGCTCACCCGCCAAGCTGCAGCTGAGGGGTGTAGCTGCAGAGGTGTCTGTGTCCACTTGGGGGGCTCCTGGTGGACGCAGCACAGCTGTGTTGGGGCCCCTTTGTCACCCAGATCCCCTTGTTTCAACCTGCCGGTCTTGGCCATGCTGGCCTGTCTCCCCTGTCTGCAGTCCAGCGTGCGTGAACATGTGCATGTGTGTACACACATGTGCCAGGTGACCCAGATGCCTGTTCTGTCCCACTGTCTGGAGACCCCCAAATCTGCAGGAGAACATCCTGCCCCTGGCAGGGCCCCATCACTGTAGTAGGAACCTTAATTAATGAATTACTTCGCTGACTAATTAGCCAAGAGTGCTTGTGGAAGAACTGTCTCCAGCCTCTGGGGAAGGTGCATGTGCCCTGGGGTGCTGCACTGGTGCTACAAGTGAGACCAGACCCCCAGGCCAGGGCAGAAACGTTCAGGTTTCAGGGGTCTGTCTCTGCCTAGACCCTCTGGCTGCATGTGGAGGCTGGCAGCGGGGAAATGGGCCAAAGCCCACCCTGGGGTGGGGGAAGGCAGGCATACACAGGCCTCCATGCACACTCTCTGTCCTCTTAGTGCTGAGGGGGTTCAGTCCCAGGCTCCCAGGAAGCCCCCAGGCTGCCACACGGGCAGGATACCTGCCAGGGCCCTGAGACCAGGGAGCAGATCCCTGCCTGAGGGTCCAGCCTGAGTCCCTGGAGGTTTGGGCATCACTTGCAGAGGAAGGGGTGGAGACCCCCAGAGGTGGGGATCTGCTGAGGCCCTGGAGTGCAGGCCTGGAGCCCTGGGCCCTGCTGGGACCTGGGGGGTGCACGAAGGGCCAGGCCCAGCCCTGGGGATACCCATGCTGACAGCCAGGGTGGATGCCAAACGGCATGGCCTCAGCACCACGTGTGCAGCTGCTGCCCTGCCTTTGAAGGCGGCGGAGGGTCCCCCATGTCGAAGGAGCCCTGCTCTCGCTTGGTCAGGCTCAGCCCCTGCCTGTTGGGCATCAGCTGCAGCCCCAGCCCCGTCTCATCCACACCCGTGAGCTGCTGACCCTGGGCAACCCTGAGCTCTGGATGCACCGCCCTGCCCCACCCCTCCCATTCCCACAGGCTGCACTGCCCTTGGGCCTGCCCATGGGAGGCACGTTTCAAACAGCATCACCCAAGATGAAGTTCACATATCATAAAATTAGCCATTATAAAGTGAACGGTTCAGGGACATTTAGTACATTAACAATGTGGCCGATCACTACGTCTCCCTAATTCTGGAATATTTTCTCATCTCAAAGGGACCCCCGCCCACCTTCTGCCAGCGCCTGGCACCCACTGATTCACTGCCTCAGGATTTGCCAGTTCTGGGTGTTTCATACAAATGGAACCATACAAAACATGGCCTTTGTGTCTGGGCTCTCGCTCACCACATTTTTAAGGCGCATCTGTGTTGTCACAGGTGTCGGTACTTCACTCCTCTTCATGGCTGAGTAACGCTCCAGTGCACAGATGGACCACACTCTGTCCATTTGCCTCTTGGACCTTGGGGTTGTCCCCACCTTTTGGCTGCTGTGAATGCGTGTGTATGTGTGTTAATCACTGGTTTTCAGGTCTTTTGGGTGTGAACTTGGACTGTGTGGGGACTTAGGGTTTAGCCGTCTGAGGAACTTCCAGGTGGTTGACTCCTCATCTCCCAGCCTCCCGGGTGTCCAGAGTGGGAGCTGCACTTGGACGGTGGCCATAGGTCCTGCCAGGAGCCTTCTGAGGTCTATGTGAGCTGGTGGTCCACAGAGGGCCCTGCTGGCCAGCTCAGCCATCACCATCCTGCCTGCTCCTCTGGGGGGTGCTCAGAACAGCCTGGGCGGAGGCCATCACAGGGCCACGGTCGTGGGTCTGGGGTGTGTGCCACCGGTCCTTCAGTGGGGTTCCTGCCAGTGTGAGGCTGATTAGGGCATCCTCTCTTGTTAGTGGTGTGTGTATCGGATTAAAAAAAAAAAAACAACAACGCAGCTCTCTGTTCAGATACTGGCAAGGGGAGGCTGTTGTGAGTCTCCTTCCGTGGCAACGTTGGGAGATGTGGGTCACCGCCTGAGGGGCAGAGCAGGAGGCCCGTGGTCTCCCGCTGCCCTGGTGAGCATGGGGCTAAGTGTGTCTGCTTTGGGTGGGTGGGTAGCCCCAAAGCCAGGAAACTGGGTGGGTAGCCCCAAAGCCAGGAAACTGGTCTGTCAACAGCCCACACGGGCCACAGCGCCTGGACTTCCTGACACCTCACCTTTGTCATTGCACCAACAATGCACGACTACAGTGTCCCCCTTCCTCTCCCCTGTCCTGGCCCCATCTTACCTCACCCGCAGCGGGCCACGTTCTCCCTGGAGTGAGGCTTCTGGACCTTTGCAGAGCTTGGCGTGCACGTTGCAAAGCAGCCTCCTGTGTTGCGCATTCTCCATAATGGGTCCCCTGTTCCCCACCGTGGGCTTTTCCTGCTCCATCGCAGGACGTGTTTGTGCCGATAGGACAGCACTGCCGCCTCCCTCACATTGAGACATTCGACGTGTTGGTCTTGGGATCGCAGATGCTGCTGCCTGGTGTGTGGTGGGCCCCCTGCACCTGGGCTGTGGACCTCAGGGTATCTGGGCCCACAGCCTCGGTGGGTCCGGGAATTGCCCGGTTCTTGGTGAACGTGTGGACAGAGGGCTCAGTTCTGGGGGCCGTGCTGTGCCAGGAGGGGGCCGGTCCTGGGGTCTCCCATGCCTCCCACTGATCCTCTGTCGCGGCTGGCTTGGGCCCCGTGGGGTATCGGGGCCCCGGGGCTGTCATTTTGCCTCAGCCAAGGCCTTAGGGCATGGGCGCACTCACGCCCCCTCCTCAGTGGTCCAGCTGGTTCTTCCGCAAGACGCAGGAAGACAGTGCTTCCTCCCCCATAAATAAACATGTGCTTTCTTCCTCCAGCAGATTGGAAGCGCAAGGTTGAGTGCTTCCAGAGATGAAACCTGGGGCCACGTGGGCGTGCCGGCTGAAGGTGCCCGGGCGCAGAGCAGCAGGGAAGGGGCGGCCGCAGGGCCCCCTCCCCCAGGGCAGGGAAGGTTTTACCCACCAGGGCCCGCCTCCCCGGGCTGTGTGTCTACAGGCAGGTCTGGTGTAGGTCCGGTCGGGAGCCCCAGGACCAGCCTGGTGTCCACCCTTTAAGCTGGTCCTCACATCTCCCTGTCCGTTGGGGCAGCTCATCCATACCACACAGGAGGTCACGGCGCTGGATGTTGGGGTGGGTTTGGAAGCCCAGCCATCTCTGGCTCCCCACCCATGCACAGCAGCCCCGAGGGCCTCCCATATGGTGTGTCCAGCTTGGTCCTGCCTGTCTGCTAGGGGTCGAAATCACCTAGAGCCACCTCTTTCGTATGTGTGTCCTGGGCCCTGGCAGTGCGGGGAGGACGGGGCTTGGACGGCTGCTGTGGGAATAGGGCAGACAGCAGGGGGAGAGAGGGGGTTTTCACGGTGGTCCCAGCTCAAGCCACTGTGGCCTGCCTGGGTGGTGGCCATGGCCATGGTGAGGAGGGCACAGGTGCTGACCCAGGCGTCCTGAGTCGGGGGCTCTGGGCCACCCTACCCTGGGCTCCCATTTTCCTGCTGCCGGGATCCCTCTGCTGCATCACTGGCCTGGGCACGTGGACGCTCATGTGGACTGTCGAGGGTTGGGTGGGCCTAAGGGAGCTGAGCTGGCCCAGCAGCTTGCTATGGGGAGCAGCCAGCTCAGGCCTTCTCATCCTCCTGAGAGCTTTGCCTCTGTGTTATCTCACGATGGTCATGGGGGGAGCATGGCCTGTGGGGTCAAGGCCTCGTTCCTACACAGCCCTGTGTGGGGGCCACTGTGACTGGAGGGGCCTGACTTCAGCCACTTCTGGAGACCCCTCCCTGCGGCCCTCGAGCCATCGTATTCCCCGTTGGTTTGTGGCTCTGGGTCCTGGAGCGGTGTCTCCTGATGAGGGACGCCCAGCTCCGCTGTCTGTCTCCTGGTGACAGCATCCAGCCCTTTGTCCCGCAGATCCTGCTTGCGTTCTCAGCATCCACAGCATGGGGAAGACATAACGTCCCCTCCCTCCGTGTGTCTGGGGCCAGCAGGGGGAGGGGCCGAGGTGGCCTTCATCAGGATGAGGGACGGGATGGGGGATACTTTATAGAAGGGGGTCTGGGAGAATCTCAGCATCTGAAAAGTAACTGTTGTCACCCCTGTTTTACAGGTAGGGAAACAGGCTAAGAAAGGGTGAGGGGTGGCTGGTGGTAGAATTGGGGGTCGGGTTCTCATCCCCGGACTCATGGAGTGAGAGATGGCCCATCTGTGGGCCCCAGAGACCCTGAGCCCGCAGGTCTGGGTGGGCTGTGGGCAGCTGCGTAATAATGAGAATTTGGTTTGGGGGGTCCAGGACCACCCTTTGGGCCACACCACCTTAAACCACACAGGCCTCGGGGACCCCCACCCTGTTCCAGGACCCTGGAGGCCACCATCATTGGTGAGAGACAGTGGCATGGCTGCCAGTGGGGTGCTGGCAGCCCCTGACGTGTGCTGATTGGCCTCGAGCCCCTTCTGGCCTCCACACACACTCCCCGCACGCCAGCTCCCCACCTCGCGGCATCATAGTGCAGAGATGACCATGTCTGCCCTGCTGCCCTCTGGGGTGGCCCCACTTCCGAGCTGGCTTCCAGGCGGGCCAGTGCCATGTTCCAAGCAGCCCTTGGTGTGCTTTTAACCATCTGGAAGTCCAGGAATAAGAAAGAACGTGGAACTAGAAACTCTGGAGTGGTGTGCCGCAAAACCTAGGCCCTGGGTGAGCAGGCCTTCTGGCTGCTGGGCGAGTGCCTCTCCCCAGCCCTGAGCTTGCTGGGACGTGGCCACTTCAGCACCACGGACAGCGGCCACCATCCCTCTTGGCCTCCTGGCCCTCGGGGCCGGGCATCGGATTTGTTTGGGGTGCATTGCTGTCATGGTCTGGGAGACCATGGACCCAGCACCTGCTCTGCAGTGACTGGGGGAGGCTGGCCCACGGGCATGGCTGCTGGGGTGGGAAGGTGGGTCGGTCCTTGCTGAGCCCCACCGAGGCTGCAGAAATGAGAAGGGAGGGAGGAGGGAGGAGACCGGAAGGAGGCTGATGCTGGGACAGGTCGGCCAAATGCTGGGAGGGCTTTGTGGGTGGAGTGTGGGACCCACGGGGGGGTACAGCATTTGAGGGGTCCCTGGACGGACCAGTGCTCTGCTCCCACTGCTGATCCGTGCTCTAGCCCTGGCTCTGGGCTCATTTCCACCCCTCTCTGGGGACCAGTTTCTCGCAAGTCCCCAGCCTGGGGACAGGCTGACCCAGGGAGAGTCACTCCATGCCCCACCCTGCCCAGGCTGGACACCAGGGGCCTGTTAGGCCAGGGGACATCCCTGGGTCCTAATGGGTCAAGGCCTAGGGTGGTCTAGGAACATGGGGCAGGGGGCTCTCTGCCCTTCTTTCAACCTCTGGACCTGGGCAGAGCCTTCCTGGCTATGGGTCCCATGGAGAGACCCATGCCCCCAGCCCCTCTGTGTGTGGCCAGGCCTCAGGCAGCACCACAGCCCCCCTGCCGTGCTGGCACAGCCGCCTCTTCCCAGCCACACATCAGCCTGGCTTCTCTGGACCCGCAGTGGAAATTGACTCTAATTTGTAGAATTTGGTTCAAAACCTAAAGGATTTTGAATTAAAACTCAGAAAATCCATCTGTGTAATTAAGCCTCTGGAAGTCAGTGGCCTTGTGATGAGAGTCCGGTTGGCACCGCCTGTCCTCAGCTGCCCACAAAGGCGTGACCAGGAAACGGCTGTGACGTGTGGGGCTGATGGAGCCCTCCCCCCACCGCTGGCGGATCCCCTCTCTGGGCAGGGCCAGTGGGACCCTGTGCGTGGGGAGCTCCTCCCTGGGCAGGGTGGCTCTAAGTGCTTCTCCTGTGTGCACTTTGCACAGAAAGATGAGCAGGACCCCAGGAGCTCGTCCCTCCCAGGGTGTTTGGGGTGGTGGGGGAGGGGGGCTGGGGTGTATCATAGAATAGTAACCCCAAAGGGGGCATGCTCATGAGGATGGATAGGGAACTTTCTGGGCCGTGCTGACCAGGTTGGTCACCCCAGCCACATGGACAGTGTCCCCACCTCACACACAAACCTGTGCTCATCCTGCTGCATGGGGTCACTGTGGCCGTGGAGGTTGTCCTGAGCCCCTAGGGCTTGCCTCCAGGGCAGGGGTGGCAGGTGGGGCCACGGGGCCAGTGGGGTCAGGAGAAAGCCGAGGTTGGTGGGTGGTTTTTGCTTGTTAGTGCTTTGGGAAGGTATCGAGGTAGGACCCCGGCCCAGGACCTCAAGCTGGGCTATCTTTGCAAGTTGCTGGGAGCCTAGTTTGTGGCTCTTGCTGGAGACTGGGCCCCCCTAGCCCTTGATCAAGTAACGTCTCATGGGTCCTGGCCCAGCCCAGCCCAGGGCTCCAGACATGCACTGCACCGTTGAGGACCAAGGTTCTTAGCTCTGCTCAACGCCAGCTCCAGGGTCTATGGTGATCCCAGAGTGAACATGGGCATGGGCCTGGGAGAAATCGGGCAGCAGGCTCGCGACATCAGTCTGAGATGAGGGGCATGAAGCTGGTGGAAGAAGGGAAGAGCTGAGGGCTCAGAGGCAGGCTGGGCTGGGCTGGGCTGGGCTGGAAACCCTGATGCTCCTGGATGGAGCAGGATGTTCGCCATGTGGGAGGTGGGAGCTGGCCCGGCGGAAGCACTCGGGGTCAGGGGAGAGCTCGAAGAAGTGGGGCAAGGAAGGAGGGTCCCAGGACCCAGGAGCAGACAGTCCCCACACCCCCACTGCCTGTATGGGCAAACTGAGGGCCCAGGCTGCTCTGTGCTGTCTCCCTGCAGGGGTTGCGGGGGGGCCACGTGCCTGCAAGACCAAGGGTCCAGCCAGGCCTGGGGAGCATCTGAGCCTCGTGCGCCCAGACCCAGAGCTGCCTGCTCCCTGCTGTGTGGCAGTGTCCTTGCTGGTGGGACTGGGGGTGCTTGTCCTTCAGGCATGTCATCCACAGCTTTAGTGTTGAGAACCCACCCCCACTCCTGGGAGACAGACAATGACACCCTTGCAGCCCCTCTTCCAGAGGTGCTGTTTGCAGCAGTGAAGGACAGAGGAGCCGTGCGCAGCTCCCAGGGGCTGCAGCCGGCGGGGTCAGGACACGGGGAGAGCTGCGGTGCCCTAGGACTGGCTTCAGTGTGTGGCCTCAGCATCCCATGACACAGCCTGGGACCCACGCCCGGTGCCCTCGGGCGAGTCACCAGAGCTCCCAGTCTGTGCAGGGCGGGCTGGACTGGCTGGCGCACAGTAGGTGCACTATGGGTGTTTGGAGCAGCTTTCGGCTGCAGCTCTCTCCTCCCCCCACCCCACCCACGGGGACCTTGCAGCACCCACAGGCCCTGACTGTGCGCCGAGCCACCCTGCCAGCCCTTCTCAGCCAGCTCCCGTTGCGCTGTCACAGGCCTGTGGGGTTGGGCCCTCAGCGCTGTCTTAGCAGGACGCTGATTTCTGTTTTTCTGCAGCCGAATCACAGCAAAGGCACTTGTTACTGCTGAACCCATTAAGTGTAATTATGGTGCTCTCAGTGGGAACGGGTAATTACATTGGTGGCCCAGTGCCACACTGTGCAGTGTGCCAAGGGCCAGGGGCCTCAGAGCGGCAACTGTTGGCCCTGCCCTTGCAGGGAGGCAGGGGGAGAGGGGTCTGGGCGGGGCAGGCTGCCGGGCCCCACAAAGGAAGGACACACATGGCCTGGCCTTCCTCCTGCCCTGATCCCGGGGCCTGTACACCTGAATAAGCATGCAGGCCCTGAACCTCCCCAGGCCTTGTCCTTCCCTGACTCCAGTCACAGCACAGCCTCTGCCAGTTTGTGAGGTACCCTTGGCATCAGAGCTCCTCACAGGTGGGGCCGCATGGACCCCTGGCCCAGTGCCCACATGTGGTGGAGCATGGAGTGGGCACTCATGGCCCTGGGACTGACCTTCATTTTGGGGAGCAGGGCCCTGCTGCTTTGGTCACCTCGTTGATCCATGAGATACGCGTCCACCTACCCAGCTGGAGGAACACAGGGGAAACGGAGGGGCACCAAGGCTCCAGGTCACACAGCCAGTATGTGCTGCAGCCAAGGAACCTGAGGGTGGATGCGCTGTCCCTGTCATCCTGCCTCAGGCCGCTCAGCGCCGGGCGGGCTGGGGGCTGCAGGGCAGGGTGGGGACTGCAGGACGGGGTGGTCCCCAAGTGGGTAGGTGCAGGGTCTCAACACTAGGTTTCTCAGGCTGTCTACTGACACGCGGTGTTTTCCAAGTGCTGACTTCTCTCTCTTTAAAGGAAAGTCCCCCATCCACCCCGCACCAGCCCAGAGAAGACCTCTGGGGGCCTCCTGCTCGCGCCCTCACTCTCTCCAGCACAGGGCAGGACAGGCAGGCAGCCCCACAGAAAGCCCGCCTTGGAGGGTGAGGGTGGGTCACGGTGGGAGGGGGTTCTTGACATGGGGGTGGTGTGTGGGGTACAAGGAATGTCTCCAGGGCCCTCCCATCTGACGGGCACTTACCTGCATCCAGGAGTTTGGGTGAAGCCCCAGTCCCGCAGCTGGGGATCCCCCCCACGCAGCCTATCCCCCATCGGGCAGCCCCTGGGTCACCTGCCTGGGGTGTGGGTCCCTTCCTCATACATGACACGGCCGGCCCACCACAGGGCTCCCCGATCTCCTGATGAGCCAACGGAAGCGAACATGGGGGTGCACCCCTGTCTGGAGACAGCCACTGAGGGGGTCATAGCCAAAGTAATGCCATGGCCTCTGTGGTGCCACGGTGCCACCTGGTGGCCACTCCCAGAATGGCTGAGCATTCTGGGATCCTGGGTGACTTTTCGTTCTGAGGGCCAGCGACCCCACAGGGTGGCCAGGTTCACACAGCACAAGGGGATGCAGCCCTGGCTGCTGGCCCGGCACCCTAAAGTCCTGGCTGGATACCCTCCTGCCAAAGGGAAGACTCTCCTGGACAGGACCCTTCACGGGCTGGCGGCTTCCACTCCCAGGACTAACTTGGGGCGGAGGGTGTCCTCACTCACCTGTCCTTCGTCCATGTCCCGGCCCCCTTCATCTGGGCACACAGTAGGGCTGCGGGTCCTCCGGGCCCAGGCACTGAGCTGGGCTCAAGTCCACATTGCTCATCGCCCATCGCTGTGGTCAGGGCGTTCTCCTTCTGCTGGGGTCACGGAGGGTTTCATGCAGGGCCAGGGGGAGAGGTCTTCAGGGCTGCCCTCATGAGGTGTCTGTGGTACTTGGGGTCCCAGCTGGACAGTGCTGGTGAGACTGCTAATTTGAGGGGCTGATCTCAGTTTAGGGCATCACAGTTGGGGGAGTCTGGCAGAGGGGCAGTGGCTGGCCTCCCGCCTCCATCCAGGGTCCTGCTGTACATAAGGGGTTGGCAGCAGTGTCCAGAGGCCGGTGTTGGGGGTCTGTCCCTCACTGCCCAGCTGATGGCTTGGGCACGGGGGCGCGGATTTTGAGGGACTGTCCCTGTGGCAGCTGTAGGGGGTGCTGGGGGTGGGTTCTGGGGCTCCCCCACCTGCCACATGGACCCTTAACTCGGCACCTGCCCCACATGGTTCGAGCACGTCAGCATGCTGGTCATCATGCTCAACTGCGTGACCCTGGGCATGTTCCGCCCCTGCGAGGACGTCGAGTGCCGCTCGGAGCGCTGCAGCATCCTGGAGGTGGGCGGGGCAGGCGGGGCAGGGCAGGCGGGGCGGGACTGGCCACAGGTGACCTGGGCTGGGTGTGAGGGGTGCAGGCCCAGCTCTCAGGTCCCTCTCCTGCAGGCGTTTGACGACTTCATCTTCGCCTTCTTCGCGGTGGAGATGGTCATCAAGATGATCGCCCTCGGGCTGTTCGGGCAGAAGTGCTACCTGGGCGACACGTGGAACAGGCTGGACTTCTTCATCGTCATGGCGGGGTATGGCCCTGCCCCACCGCAGACCAGACCAGGGCGGCCCCTGCGCCTGGCCAGGCCTGGCTGGGAGCCCTGCCCCCCTCAGACCCCATGGCAGCCCCTGGGTCCCCCAGGAAGAGGGATGGGGAGGTGTACTCAGGTGGTGCTGGGTCTGGGGTGCCAGGGGCAGGACACTTGTCCAGGGCCCCCTGTGCCAGCACCAGGGACAGCAGGACAGACACAGGGTGATGGAGTGGCCTGTGAGTGGTGAGGAGCCCCCAGTGGTAACCTAAGCTTATACTTCCCCTGCCCTGGAGCCCACGCCAGGCTGGGTGCCTGGTGTGGGGACCAGGCCTCTGGCATGTGCTCACCTGCCCTGGGCCTCCTGGCCTCAGCTGGCAGGGTGCCCTGGAGAGAACCGTGTGCCCGCTGGCCTGGCTCTGACCCCAGAGCACCTGTCGGCCGCCTGAGCGCCCGTTCCCTCTGCCCCGCTCCTAGCATGATGGAGTACTCTCTGGATGGACACAACGTGAGCCTCTCGGCCATCCGGACAGTGCGTGTGCTGCGGCCCCTCCGTGCCATCAACCGTGTGCCCAGTAAGTGACCGTCACACCCGGGCCTGGGACAGGCGTGTCCTGCCAGCCCTGATGAGAGCTTTTGAGGACCCACTGGGGCACAAGGCCAGTAGGCCACACTGCCTGTGTGGCGTCTGGACGCTCTGGCCCCAGCCCAGACCCCAGTGCCGGGGTAGGAGAGGCTGGCCTCCTGCCACTCGCCATGGGAACCTGAGGATTTGCCACTGCTTTTCTGGGGAGGACAGAGCAACCCTGGGCCGAGTTGGGGTGTGATGCACAGTCAGACTGTGTGGGGTCCCGACTCCCCACAGTGCTGCTGAGTGACAGGGGCCATTCTGAACCTCAGATTCCTCATCTGCACAGCATTTGGGGTCGTGCCCGGGAGCTGTGCAGGACTTGGTTGCTCTCTTGTCTGTCCCACCCTGGTTCTCAGGTCTGAGTTCTGCCAAAGGGTCTGGTGCTCAGGGAAGGGTGGAGAAGCTTCCAGGGGGTCATGTGGCTGCTCGTTTGGAATGTGGTCTGTCCGGACCCAGGTCATCTGCCCACATGGGGCTGTTTGGGAGTTTCTGTGTCTTCCAAGTCTTCAGGGATGTGATCGAATTCAGCCGTTAATTTTCCTGGGGTTGTGTGTGGGTGGTGCCCGTGTGACTGTAAAGTGAGTATACACACACGTGCATGTGGGTCTGTGTGTGCTGTGTAGGTGTGCACAGCCTTTCTGGCTGCCTGGCCTGGGTCCTGGTGGCCTCAGCACTGAAGTCTGGGTGGTCAGGGTGTGTCCTGCGGCCCCTCCAAGAAGTCATACACCCCCAGTGTGGGTCACTCCCTCCCCCTGGGGCTGTCAGCTCCACCAAAGGGCAGGTGGGTGAGGTTTATGCTGTGAGACCCCTGGGCCTTCCTTCTGCTGGCCACCTGGCTATACCCTCAGGGATCAGACAGGGCTCAGATGCTATGTGATCCTGGGCAAGTACTGTACCTCTCTGAGCCTCGGTTTACCCAACTCTGAATGTGGTCCTCCTCAAGGATGGCTGTGGGTTGAGGTGAGGTGTCACACGTGGTTCTTAGCTCTGTGCCCAGCACCATCAGGCACTCAGTCTGCTCACCTGGACCCCCTTTCAGTGTGTGAAGTGATAATACAGCCCCTTTCACAACACAGATCTTCACTTTTCAGACCAAATGCCAGCAGCTTGGCCTTGCTCTGGGGACATGCCCTGGTCCCAAACAGGACCATGTGCCCCTTGCAGTGAGCCCCCAGTGTCTCACTCTGGCTGCCTGGGGTCCACTCTGACGCTGGACCACATGTGGCCTTTTGAGCCAGCTGCTGTCTGGCCAGGGTGGTGTTCACTTTGTCCCTGATGAATCTTTCTCCTGGCCATTTCTGAAACTTAAGTGCTTCTCCCAGCTGTGATTCCCCGCTGTGACCCCAGGGGTCCCACTTCTGCCATCCAACAGCTCCAGGGTGCTCTCCACGAGGCCCCCTGGCTCAGCCCCCTGGCCCAGGGCTCTGCCTGCACCCTTAGGTCAGCTCTTGCTTGTTTCTGGAAACAAGTCTTATCTTCACTGAGGTCTGGGACGGGGG
The DNA here is from genome assembly GCF_949774975.1 of Lagenorhynchus albirostris. Taxonomy (NCBI): domain Eukaryota; kingdom Metazoa; phylum Chordata; class Mammalia; order Artiodactyla; family Delphinidae; genus Lagenorhynchus; species Lagenorhynchus albirostris. Next base: position 50,295,003 of record NC_083109.1, read on the forward strand.
CAGGCCCGGGACCAAGGGGGGCATGGGGCTTGGCTGACCCACTCCCTCGAATAATTGGTGTACACGCAGCCCATCGCACCCAGGAACAAGAGCTTCAAAACTGCCTCTCAAAAGCCGCTTCCTGCCCTGGGGTGCCCATAGCCCCTGCTTCCCCTCCAGTGCAGGGCTCTGCTCAACGTGATTCTCACAGAGAATGGAAAGAACCGCTGGTTCCTGAACCCAGTATCTGCTGCAAGACCCCCAGGCTGCTGCTCGCATGCAGGAGCCTGGGGCCGCGGGACTCCTGGTCTGGTCACCCTGGGGGCCTACCTGGCTGCAGTGTGTTCCCATACGGCATTCGCAAGGATCAGGGACCTCCCGCCCTGAGCCCCTCCAGGCCATGGCCTTGCTCCCCTCTGTGGTGTCTTACCGCAGATGTTTGTCCTTTGGGGCATGCTGGACTTGGGGGGGCCCAGCTCATGTCCCTCACAGAGGTGCTGGTGTCCATCTGTGAATGGCAGAGGGCTCAGGGCTCCCAGGAGGGCCTGGCGCCTCAGGGATTACCAGGAGGGCTCTGCTGCACTGACCGGCTGCCCTGCCACCTGCAGGCATGAGGATCCTGGTCACGCTGCTGCTGGACACGCTGCCCATGCTCGGGAACGTCCTCCTGCTCTGCTTCTTTGTCTTCTTCATCTTCGGCATCGTGGGTGTCCAGCTTTGGGCTGGACTGCTGCGCAACCGCTGCTTCCTGGACAGCACCTTCGCCAGGTGCAGGGGCCCTGCCCACCCTGCAGGACATGCCCCAGTCTGCTCTTCCCAGGGCCTGCCTCCAGAGGCTCCTCCTCTAGCAGGCTCCTCCCCCTCCAGGCCCCTCCCCTCCCCACCCAGAGGTTCCTCCCCTAACGGGCTCTTCCACCAACAGTCACCTCCTTCTCCAGGCTCATCCCCTAACAGGCCTCCTCCAGGCCCTGTTCCCAGGGACACACCCTTCCTGGAGCAGCACTAGCACTGGTGGGCCTGGGTCTGTCTCTGTTACTTTTGGTTTTTATTTGTGTTTCTATTTCTGTCTGACTGTGTCTGTTTGTCTGTTTCTCTCTGTCTCTCCATCTCTGTGCCTTCAGGAACAGCAACCTCAGCTTCCTGCGGCCATACTACCAGCCGGAGGAGGGTGAGGAAAACCCCTTCATCTGCTCCTCTCGCCGGGACAACGGCATGCAGAAGTGCTCGCACATCCCCAGCCGCCGCGAGCTGCGCGTGGAGTGCACGCTGGGCTGGGAGGCCTATGGGCAGCCACAGGCCGAGGGCGCAGGTGGCACGGGCCACCACACCTGCATCAACTGGAACCAGTACTACAATGTGTGCCGCTCAGGCGACTCCAACCCACACAACGGGGCCATCAGCTTCGACAACATCGGCTATGCCTGGATCGCCATCTTCCAGGTGGGCTCTGGGTCTCCCCTGCACTGGGCGCCCAGCACGCGGGGCCTGGGGGCTGGTACCAGGCAGGCGTGGAGGGCCCACTGCCCTCTCAGGGCCGTCCGTGTGTCCAGCCGCCTGCCCCCCACCAGGTGATCACGCTGGAGGGCTGGGTGGACATCATGTACTACGTCATGGACGCTCATTCCTTCTACAACTTCATCTACTTCATCCTGCTCATCATTGTAAGTGCAGGGGCGGAGTGGGATGCACGGGGCGAGGGGTGGGGGGGCGCCCCCGCTTTGCGACAGCCCTGTCTCAGATCCCAAGCTCCTCCTCTGTTAGCAGGCATCGTCCTGTCCCCGGGGTCCAGCGAGATCCTGCTTGTGCCCCTGGTGCAGCGCCGTCTTGGCCTTTGCTGGCCCTCTTGGGTCCCTGCACTTGACTGAGCTATAGGGCAGGGCGGGGGCAGCAGAGACCCAGGGCCGTCGTGTCCAGGGCAGGTGGGTGGGGGCCCTTGGTGGAGTTGGGGGGAGACTCTGTCCAGCCCCAGGAGGAGGTGGGCAGGGTTGGGAGGACAGAGAAGCCTGTGTGTGTGGGGGGAGGGGAGAGAGACCTCAGACAGTCCTTCAGGCCCTCCCATGGCCAGGTCCTATCAGGAGGCTGCAGGAGAGTCAGGATCACCTGTTGGGGTCACAGTCCCCCCACAGTGTACATGGGCTCTCAGCACAGTTCTCCACAGTATAGGTGTTTCCCCCAGGCACGGCCCTCCACAGGGATTGTGGCCCCCAGGGGTGGCCCTCACTTGGTTCTCTCAGTGGCCCCTGGTGCCTGGGGCGGGGTTTGAAAAGACCAGCAGTGAATTAAATCAGGCACCTGTCCTGCCTTATCTCAGACCATAATCACAAACAGCAGAGTGTCACCCGGTGACCCTGCCACAGAGGACAGTGCAGCCGTGGGGGCTGAGGAAGACCTGACCCGGGCGGGAGGGTGTGGCTGGGGACAGAGCTGAAGGACGAGGGGACAAACCACACAGATGACGGGAAGGCGGGTCTCCCCACATGTCCTGCAACTGTCCACAAACAGGCAAGGAGCACCTACCCTGCACCACCCATCCCAAATGCTGGGGCTCAACATCGGATCAGCAAGGACCCTGCCCATCACAGGGTGCCCTGCCGCCGCCGGCTACCCTGGGGCCATATCCCGGGCCCCTAGAACGGGCAGCGCACAGTGGGGCTCAGTATTTCTCTCATCAGGGGCTTGATTGTTGTGTAGAAACCACAGCTGCTGTCCTGGTCTCCTGCCCTGCCCAGTCCTGACGCCCAGGGCGGTGGGTCCCAGTGTCCCCGCTTCCCTGCCTCCCTGGGGCACTCGTCCGGTGAGCTCGCTGCCTCCCGCCCGCCACAGGTGGGTTCCTTCTTCATGATCAACCTGTGCCTAGTGGTGATCGCCACGCAGTTCTCGGAGACGAAGCAGCGGGAGAGCCAGCTGATGCGGGAGCAGCGGGCCCGCTACCTGTCCAACGACAGCACGCTGGCCAGCTTCTCAGAGCCTGGCAGCTGCTATGAGGAGCTCCTCCGGTACGTGGGCCATGTGTGCCGCAAGCTGAAGCGCCGTGGCCTCCGCCTCTATGCCCGCTGGCAGAGCCGCTGGCGCAAGAAGGTGGACCCCAGCGGCGTGCCGCACGGCCAGGGCGCTGGGTGGCGGCCACGGCGGGCGGGAGGGCGCGCCACCTCCATCCACCATCTTGTGTACCACCACCACCACCACCACCACCACCACTACCACTTCAGCCATGGCAGCCCACGCCGGCCAGGCCCCGAGCCAGGCGGCAGTGACACCAGGCTGGTGCGGGCCGGAGCACCTCCCTCGCCCGGCCATGGGCCCCCTGACGCTGAGTCAGTGCACAGCGTGTACCATGCAGACTGCCACGTGGAGGGGCCACAGGAGAGGGCCCGGGCGGCACATGCTGTGGCCACCGCCGCCGCCGGCCTCAAGCTGGCCACTGGGCTGGGCGCCATGAACTACCCCACCATCCTGCCCTCGGCCGCAGGCAGTGGCAAAGGTGGCCCCGGGCCCAAGGGGAAGCGTCCTGGTGGACCCCTGGGAGCCGGGGGGCACAGCCCACTGAGCCTGAGCAGCCCCAACCCCTGCGAGAAGATCCAGCATCTGGTCGGGGAGCACGGTAAGGACCTCACCCTGTGGGGAGCAGTGGGGAGTGGGGGATGGGCTCCTGGGACATCCCCGCCTGTGTGTGAACCCTCGTGAGTTCAGCCTTCTTCCCTTGGAGCCCTGGATGAAGGGAAGAAGGTGGGGGAGGTCCTGGGCACCTCAGATGGGAGAAGGTGCCCCCCCACCTCCATCCATCCTGTAGCCCTGAGCGTTTGCCACGTGGAAATGAGAATTCTGAAGCTAGAAAAAAAAACCCTGGGGCTGTGCCCCATTGCCCACGCCTGGCCCTGAGAGGGACCACCTGTCCATGGCCTGGTCATTTCTCAGGAGGAGTGGCCGGCCCCCTTTCTAGGTGGGGAGACTGAGGCTGGGGCAGAGGGAAGGGAAAGCCGAGGTCACAGAGCTCCCAAAGGCCGAGGAGAGAGGGGCCGGGGTGCCTCCCAGTATACTCGGTCCTCCCACCTGAGGTGCCGGCCTCACCCACCTGGGACGGGCAGGACACTGCGACCCCAGACACTGGCATCCCATGCAGACTGAGGCCCTCCCAGGTGGCATGCGCGGGCAGTAGCCCTCAGGGTGCCTGGAGTGGGTAGAGGTGTGTGTGTCCTCACACAGTGAGGCACTGTGTCAAAATGCACGTGCCTATAGTCCTGCACTGCCCACTGGGGCAGGTTGGCCCCGCAGGGCTCCTGGCTGTGGGGCGTCTAAGCCACCGCCGGCGCAGTCTCCTGGGCCCCAGAGACTCAGCCGGGCAGGCAGCACCGAGCGACGATGGCTCCTGCGCATCGTGACCTGGAATGTTCCCAGTCACGTCATCCGTTTAACGTGACTGCTGGAAAGTGGCTCACGTCACATTTCTGTGGATGGCGTGGCCCCCTGGTGGATGAGCCCCTCTGCCTCTTTTTAGCCTTGAGTGAACAGAGAGTACCTGTGCAGGGCGTGCATGTGCTCAGGTGTGAGTGCCCAGGCGTGGGCATGTGTGTCTGTGCATGTGCTCAGGCGTGTGCTGAGGTGTGTATGAATGTTCCCACATGTGCACATATACCCAGGTGTGAGTGCCCAGGCGTGTGCATGTGTACGATGTGCATGTCTACACAGACACCGTTCACCCCATGGCAGCCTGCTTGTGCATGTGGGTCCCAGGCGCCTGGTGTTGCAGCTGAGCGGCCTGAGGCTGCCCACATCCTTCTCCCTGCAGGACTGGGCCAGGCCCCCAGCCGTCTGTCAGGCCTGAGCGTGCCCTGCCCCCTGCCCAGCCCCCAGGCGGGCACGCTGACCTGTGAGCTGAGTAGCTGCCCGTACTGCACCAGCGCCCTGGAGGACCCCGAGCTGGAGTTCAGCGACTCAGACAGCGGAGACTCAGACAGCAACGGGGTCTACGAATTCACACGGGATGTGCGGCATGGAGACCGCCGTGACCCCATGCAGCCACCCCCAGCGGCGGACACGCCAGACTCAGGAGGAACGCAGCGGAGGGCACAGCGGCGGGCGGTGGCAGGCGAGCAGGGAGGGCTGGGCCGCGTCTGGGCCTCCTTTAGCGGCAAGCTGTGCCGCATCGTGGACAGCAAGTATTTCAACCGCGGCATCATGGTAGCCATCCTCACCAACACGCTGAGCATGGGCATCGAGTACCATGAGCAGGTAGGCGGCCCGGTGCACCCTCCAGAGGTGAAGTGGGCCTGAATGGACAGCCCTTGGAGCGACCCCTGGGGAGCACGTTCCTCGTGTCTCCTTGAGACTTCAGTCTCTTACAGGGCCCCACAGAGGGGTTTCTGGGGGATGGGGAACAGGGATGGCGTTAGAGCTGAATGTCAGCTGTTGTGGCCGTTTTTATCAGCCACTCAGCAAACGCTCGTGCTTCTCCTTGGCTGGGCCTCTGCTGAGGGGTGAATGGAGAAACCGTGGCTCCCGCCTGGAGGTCCTCCTGTCTGGGGTGGGGGTTTGAAATCACAATCCCAGAGGCAGCAGGGGGCTGAGGGCGCTCACCAGGCCACCCAGTGCTCTTCTCAGGATGGGACTCCCACAGCCCAGCTCTCACAGAGAGTGGCCCCCCCTTACATGAGCCAGAATGTGCCCACTGGAATGCCCCTGGGTGGCCCGGAGAGGCCAGTGGTATGGAATGGCCCCCAGAGGAGGAATTGTATGTGTGGTGCCTGGCCCCCCAGTAGCCCCTGCCCGGGACTGGGGCCTCGCCAGGGAGGAGCAGCGGCTGGGTCCGGCAGGGAGAGGGCGTCCACTCTGGGGACCGAGGCCAGTTCACTTTTTTTTTTTTTTTTTCTGTTTTGGCCGCATTGGGTCTTCATTGCTGCATGCGGGCTTTTTTCTCTGGTTGCAGCGATCAGGGGCTACTCTTCGTTGTGGTGCACGGTCTTCTCATTTCTGTGGCTTCTCTTGTTGTGGAGTACGGGCTCTAGGGACACGGGCTCCAGTAGTTGTGGCTCGTGGGCTCTAGAGCGCAGGCTCAGTAATTGTGGCACACAGGCTTAGTTGCTCCATGGCATGTGGGATCTTCCCGGACCAGGGCTTGAACCCATGTCCCCTGCATTGGCAGGCGGATTCTTAACCACTGCACCACGAGGGAAGCCCCGCGGCCAGTTCACTTTTTAATGACCAGGTTGCCTTCCTCGTTTTCCACCCTCTGGGCTTTTCAAGTTATTTAAGCTATGTTCTTTCATCCTGGAGCAATTCAGGGAAAATGCCAGCAGTGTTAGCTTCCAGCAGCCCCGGCAGGGAGGTTCTCTTTGTGAGGGTGAGACCTAGGCAGGGACAGCAGCAGGCTGGAGGGAATCCCCGGCAAGGAAGAGCCTCTGCACACACACGTGTATACACACACGCACGTGCACACGCGCACATACGCAAGGTTTACCTGTGCAGATGTGGACATGTGTACAGATGTGTACACGTGGGAGGCCCTGTGCACATGCACGGCACATGCAGGTACATGCAAACTCACATGTGCGCACAAACAGGCCACACACTGGCACACACACATACCAGCATTTACACTGGTGCAGGTGTGCACACACACAGGCGGGCCAGCACATCCCCAGTAAGAGAGGGACCTCTGGGGCCTTCTGCTGACAGGGAAGGGTGTGCAAGGCCACCAGGGATCAGGGCAGCTCTTGGGAGGCACCAACTGTGTGCCCTGCACCCCGTGCACCCACATGCCCACCCTGGAACCCTGAGGCAGATGCTCCAGCCCCTTTTCCCATGGCCTGTGCTTGTGGGGTCTGGGGAAGTCTGTGGACTGTTTCTCAGACATGCTGGTGGGAAGGTCAGGCAGGGCCTGGGGAGGGCCAGGGACAGTCAGGGCCAGACAGGGAGGGCCAGGCAGGTTGGGGTCCAGCTGGAGGGGACATCGCTGGGGTCCTTGTTTTCTCCTCCAGACAGCAGCCAGTTGGGCTCCTTCTGAGATGCTGCCACAGCCCCTTGGCCCCTTGATGCAGACTTACCTGCTCCTAGTTCAGTGGAGCAGTCCCCCACCCCTGCTGAGGGGCACTGGGAACCGTGGGTGGGCCCTGATGACGTCTCTGCTGCCCGCAGCCTGACGAGCTGACCAACGCCCTGGAGATCAGCAACATCGTGTTCACGAGTATGTTTGCCCTGGAGATGCTGCTGAAGCTGCTGGCCTTTGGTCCGCTGGGCTACATCCGGAATCCCTACAACATCTTCGATGGCATCATCGTGGTCATCAGGTGGGTCCCCACCGCCTGGGAGCCCACAGGGGCCGGGGAGGCTCTGGCTCGCCAGTGTCAGGAGACAGCCCCACACACATAGCAGAGTCCTAGCCAGCAGGAGAGGCCCTGCCAGCAGCATTTCATGGGATGGGATGTCTTGGGGCAGGATCCCCACCCCTCCCCACAAGCACTGTCGGGTACACACAGGTATGTCAGCTGCAACTCAGGTGAAAGTTTGTAGAACCTAGTGGAGCTGTTCCTGCAGGAACAGAGTGGGCACTCAGTGGCCCTTCGGCCTCACAGCCGGACTCCACTCAGGGCTCAGAACCTTTGAGGAAGGCCAGCTTGCCTGAGGGGTGTCTGCTGCAGCAAAATCAACACAGAAACGAATTGGAGAATCTGGGGGAATTCCCTTCCCCAGGAAGAAGCAGGGCCCTCAGGAGTCAAGGGATCCCCCACCCTAACAAGAATAGACAAGCCAGGCACAGCTTGAAAGGCAGAGGAGCAGGAAAGGCCCTCACTTGAGAAGCTTCTGACTGGGCAGCTTCTAGGGGTCGGGCAGCCAGCAGGACAGCAGCTGATTAGGAGGCTTCAGAGGTGTCACCGCCATCCCTCAGCCCTGTCGATGCCTTGATGCAGCTGAACCTGCTCCCAGAGTGGGGTTGAGCGGAGGCCACGGTGGCTCCCGGGCTGGTGTTCCTGCTTCTGGGAAGAGGGTATCCCAAGGTCAGGGTGGGCACAGGGATGCGCGGCCAGAGAAGGCCCTCCTAAGCCTCGGCCTGCCCACAGCGTGTGGGAGATCATCGGGCAGGCAGACGGCGGGCTGTCGGTGCTGCGGACCTTCCGGCTGCTGCGGGTGCTCAAGCTGGTGCGCTTCATGCCCGCGCTGCGGCGCCAGCTGGTGGTGCTCATGAAGACCATGGACAACGTGGCCACTTTCTGCATGCTGCTCATGCTGTTCATCTTCATCTTCAGGTGGGCGCGCCCGGTGGGCAAGGCCTGGGGCACTGAGCACATGCCTGCTCCCAAGAGGAGGCCCCTCCCACCGCGCTGGCCCCATGCTGTGGCTTTGGGGCCCGGGGTGCCAGGAGCTTCAAAGTGGCAGCAGAAACTCAGTCACTGGTTCCTTTCGACAGGACTGACTGGGCACCTTCTGTGCCAGGCACCGGCGTACTGGGCTCTGCTCCCACGGCTCATAGCTGAGTGGGGTGATGGGACCGGCCCCCAGATGGATGGATTGGGGATTGTGCCCTCCCCAAAAGCCAAGAATGAGGGAGGCAGAGAAGGGGCGGGGCAGCCAGGCTGGAGTTTCTTGCTTCAGCTGCTGTTTGCTGAGCCCTTGCCGTGGGCCAGCTTGGCCCGGGGCCTCAGGCCTTGGGGAGGGGGCTAGGGCAGAGGGCAGCCCCAGGTAGGCTGGGTGAGACAGGCACCTCAGGTCCCGGCTGCTGCATGAAGCCAGAGTGGCCTCTGGTTGTCCCTCCTACTGCTGGCCTTGGTCTTCCCACCTATACAATGGAAACAGCTCGGCTGTGGGCACTTGGGAGGCCCCTGCAAATCAGAAAGCTGGGGGTCCGGGGGGAGGTGTAGAGGAACAGCTGCTGGGTGTGGAGGTGACCAGGCAGCACCCCCCATATCCCTCCACTTGTGCCTCCTCCCCCGCACTCACCGCATCCCTGTCTGCCACCCTTAGCATCCTCGGAATGCACCTGTTTGGCTGCAAATTCAGCCTGAAAACAGACACTGGAGACACGGTCCCTGACAGGAAGAACTTTGACTCCCTGCTGTGGGCCATCGTCACAGTGTTCCAGGTAAAGCCAGGTGGGGCCGTCCCCTCATGTACATGGTAGTCCTTGGAGAGCCACAGCCCTGCTCAGAACAGCCCTAGGGCGGGCCGAGGCCTGTCCAAGGCCACAGTGAGTGACGAGCTGTGAACAGCAGCAGGGATATTGATTCTGGCCCCTGGGGTGGTGGACCTGGTCTCACTTGTCCAGAGCTCCTTCTGGTCCTAAGGGCCTGTCAGCATTTCTACAGCCAGACCCACCGTCCTGGCACCCCCTCGGCCCCATGTTGGGCCCACTCTGCCCCGCCACCCCTTTCCCCCAGATCCTCACCCAGGAGGACTGGAACGTTGTCCTCTACAACGGCATGGCCTCCACCTCCTCCTGGGCTGCCCTCTACTTCGTGGCCCTCATGACCTTTGGCAACTACGTGCTCTTCAACCTGCTGGTGGCCATCCTTGTGGAGGGCTTCCAGGCGGAGGTGAGGGGGGCTTCCAGGGGAGGCAGTGGGAGCCAGGCACATTGGGCAGACCAACATGGAGAGAATTCTGTCCTCCACCCGCTGGGCCCTTCCGTCCACACCTGCCCCCGTGCTGGCCTGGCCTTCCTGTAGGGGGGTTCCACCTGAGGGGAGCCTCACGTGTACTGTGTGCTCCTCGGGCACAGGGTGATGCCACCAGATCCGACACAGATGAAGACAAGACCTCCACCCACTTGGAGGAGGACTTGGACAAGTTCAGAGACCTCAGGGCCACAGGTGCGCATGCGGGTGAGGGGGCGGGGCGGGGACAGGATGGAGAGGGAGCTGCCTGCCTGTCTGGGCACAGCTGGGACTCCTGTGGGCGGGTCCTGGGCGGGCAGATTATCCTTCCTGGGAGCCCTGCAGGCTCAAGCGGCCTCCTCCCCCCACCCAGAGATGAAGATGTACTCGCTGGCGGTGACCCCCAACGGGCACTTGGAGGGCCAGGCCAGCCTACCCCCTCCCCTCATCATGCGCACGGCAGCCACACCCATGCCCACCCCCAAGAGCTCCCCACACCTGGATGCGGCCCCTGGCCTCCTGGACTCACGACGTGGCAGCAGCAGCTCCGTGGACCCCCAGCTGGGGGACCAGAAGTCTCTGGTAGGGATGGTCCCCTGCCCTGGCCTCAGGGCACCTTCAGGCTCCACCCACCCAGTTCCTTAGGCCTTCCCCAGAGATGAGTGAGGGTCCCGCACACACACCCCCAGTCATACCCCAGGAATCCCTTGGCCCTGAGTGCTTTGTTTTCTATAAATGGAGCCAGAAACTGCCGTTTTTATGGGAGGAGTATGAACAGACGAGTAGACTGTCAGGCCGGAAGTTTATCTTCCAATTTGCAATCATAGATAAAAGCTGGCAAAGCGCACAGCATACAAGATGGGGAAAACAGAGAAGGATGGCAAAAAGGTGTAAAAAACTGAGTATGTGGGACTTCCCTGGTGGCGCAGTGGTTAAGAGTCCTCCTGCTGATGTAGGGGACACAGGTTGAAGCCTTGGTCCAGGAAGATCCCACGTGCCGCGGAGCAACTAAGCCCGTGTGCCCCAACTACTGAGCCTGCGCTCTAGAGCCTGCGAGCCACAACTACTGAGCCTGTACTCTGCAACAAGAGAAACCACCGCAATGCGAAGCCCGCGCACCGCAAGGAAGAGTAGTCCCCGCTCGCCGCAACTAGAGAAAGACTGCGTGCAGCAGTGAAGACCCAACCCAACCAAAAATAAAAATACAAAAAAAAACTAAGGATGTGAAGCAGGTGACAGAAGCCGGGTAGAGAGTTCCGTGCATCACGACCAACAGCACCCTGTGGAGCTGGAGCCCACACGGTGTTTCCAGACAAACCCAGAAAACACCACCCCCAGCAGACACAGCCAGAGCCGGCTTCTGGGCTTCTCAGAAGGGCCCGGGAGGGGTGGGCAGAGCAGGACAAGCTAACCGTGGAGAGAAAGCGCAGGGATATGAACCTGGAGGAAAGTCCAGGCAAACCATCAAGGCAGGACGATCGTGTGTTGGTAACAGAAAAGGTGCAGGGCTGAGCCTTGGGTGGGCCGAGTGATCTAGCAACAAGATGCATCACAGCCAAACTGCTAGGACGCTCTGGGAGGAGGACAAGGGCTGTTGAGCCAGGATTCCAGCTCAGCTCCTGCTGGACCCCTGAGGTGAAAACGATGAAGGGCAAAGAGGGTAGGTGCAGCAAAGGTGAAGTCCCCGGACCACAGTCCAGTTTATCTCCTGGATAAGCAGCACCCGGCTTCTCTTTGTGAGTCCAGAGTCTGCCAACTAGAAACTGATGTGGGGCCCCGCCCCAGAGATCCAGTTCAGCTGCTCGGTGGCATCTGAGGATGCCTGGTCCGTGGCTGGTCCCAGGCCCGCTGATAACCTTCGCCCACCCTCTGGTCCTCGAGCAGGCCCGGGAGGCCCACTCAGTGCTCTTGACGCTTGCTGGCCGTCTCTCCAGCTAGCTGTTGACCCACTGTGTGCCACAGGTGCCCCACTGAAGGTTCAGTGCCGCTAGTGTCTCTCCTTAGCAGGGCTGTCTGTTCGTTAAAGGAGATGATCCATGTACAGATGTCACCCATGGGTGTCAATGGTGATGCCATTGGATGCGAAAGGTCCCTGTGCCAGGTGCCCCTGAGGCCAGGATGTTTGGGGGTAACTTGGGGGGGGGCGTCCGACCTGCTCACTCCTGCCCCCTCCCCGCAGTCCAGCCTCCGCAGCTCGCCCTGCACCCACTGGGGCCCCAACAGCGCCTGGAGCAGCCGGCGCTCCAGCTGGAACAGCCTGGGCCGCGCACCTAGCCTCAAGCGCAGGAGCCAGTGCGGGGAGCGTGAGTCGCTGCTGTCCGGCGAGGGCAAGGGCAGCGGCAGCACAGACGAGGAGGCCGAGGACAGCAGGCCTGGTGTGGGAGCCTCGCCAGACACACGTGCCACACTGCTGCGGCGCACCGAGTCCCTGGACCACCGCAGCACGCTTGACCTGCGGCCCCTGCGGCCGGCTGCCCTGCTGCCCACCAAGCTCCACGACTGCAACGGGCTGGCCCTGCCCAGCGAGTTATTCCTGCGCATCGACAGCCACAAGGAGGACACGGCCGAGTTTGACGATGATGTGGAGGATGTGAGTGGGGGTGGGCCTCACGTCAGCCCCTCGCCTCCCCCTGTCGTGGGCTGGTTTCCCAGGTGGGGACTCGGGAGCAGCGTTCGTGGGAGGCCCTTGGGATGGGGGAGGGAAGCAGGACAAGCTGGGCAGGAGCTGATCCGGCTGGTGTGGCCTCAGCTGATCCGCAGGGAGCTCTGGAGTGGGATTCGCCCCAGGGTCAGCCCCACCTCCAGCTGAGGGCTTGCTCTGAGCTGGAGTCGGTCAGCCAAGGAGAGCCCCATGGGAGGAGAGGGGAAGAGAGCAGAACCACCTTCTCAGCTAGGCACTTCTGCTGCCCTGGACAGTTTTGCTGGGAGGCCCACCTGGGCAGGGATCTGAGGATGGCCACTTACCGGCACCCCCCTGGACTCCCAGCGTAGGTCCCTCACCCAGTGCCCGGGTGGGTGGACAGGGCTGAGCCTGAAGGCAGGAGAGGCTGGGGGCTGCCCAGGCTGGGAGGGGCCCTGAGGACCCCCCCCCTCCCCAGAGCTGCTGCTCCCGGCTGCAGAAAGTGCTGGAGCCCTACAAGCCCGAGTGCTGTCGGAGCCGCGAGCCCTGGGCCCTGTACCTCTTCTCCCCACAGAACAGGTATGGGGCACACCTGGGAGAAACCTGGGAAAGCTGACCCCTCCCTCTGGGCCCCTGCGTCCCTACCACGTGGTGAGCGCTGTGCTCCTCCCCTGGGACCTTGGGGACGGGAAGCAAGGGCTTGGCCAGGGCTGTCCCTGAACCCCCACCCCCGGCCCCCAGGCTCCGCATCTCCTGCCAGAAGATCATTGCTCACAAGATGTTTGATCACGTCGTCCTGGTCTTCATCTTCCTCAACTGCATCACGATCGCCCTGGAGAGGCCCGACATTGACCCCGGCAGCACCGTGAGGCGCCCTCCTTGCCTGGGAGGGGTGGGGTCCCGCCGTTGCGGCTGGCCCCTTCCATCATCCTGTCCTCTGCAGGAGCGCGTCTTCCTCAGCATCTCCAACTACATCTTCACGGCGATCTTCGTGGCCGAGATGATGGTGAAGGTACAGGGTGTCCAGGGGAGCCCAGGCATCTGTCCATCCGGCCTCACAGCCCTGCCCAGTGGCCCCACCCTGGCCCCCTGTGCAGCACGTATGTCCACCAGCCCCTCCTCTGCACCCACTAGGTGGTGGCCCTGGGCCTGGTCTCTGGTGAGCATGCCTACCTGCAGAGCAGCTGGAACATACTGGATGGGCTGCTGGTCCTGGTGTCCCTGGTTGACATCATCGTGGCCATGGCGTCGGCCGGTGGTGCCAAGATCCTGGGCATCCTGCGTGTGCTGCGCCTGCTGCGGACACTGCGGCCCCTGCGGTAGACTGGGCGGTGGGGCAGGGCCTGAATCGGGATCGGAGCAGGGCTGGGGAAGGATGGGGTGGAGTTTGGGGAAGGTAAGGGTATGAATGGGCGGGACTGTGGCTGGTTGGGGTGGGGCCAGAGGGTGGGGCGGAGCCAGAGGGTGGGGCAGAGCTGGGGAGGGAAAGGGCCTGGGGCCAGCAGGGGGTGGGGTCTTTGCAGCGCAGGGCTTTCTGTCTGGTGGCAGCTCCCTTGGGTGGGCTCAACAGCACATTTCTTCTGCTCCTCGTGCAGGGTTATCAGCCGTGCCCCAGGCCTCAAACTGGTGGTGGAGACTCTGATATCGTCACTCAGGCCCATCGGAAACATTGTCCTCATCTGCTGTGCCTTCTTCATCATCTTCGGCATCCTAGGGGTGCAGGTGCGTGGCTCTGCTTGTCTGTGGGACGGTGGTCTGTGGTCGGCAGCAGCATAGCAGCCCCGGGAGGGCCAAGGCCCAGGCAGGCAGCGAGAGAGACGTTGCTTTCTGTCCGGCTGCTCTGGGAGGCCCTGGGGGGGTGGGTCTGGAGCGTGGGGGTGCAAGGCCTGGCCCTCTGGGTGACTACCCCGCCCTGGTCAGCTCTTCAAGGGGAAGTTTTACTACTGCGAGGGCGCTGACACCAGGAACATCTCCACTAAAGCCGAGTGCTGGGCTGCGCACTACCGCTGGGTGCGACGCAAGTACAACTTCGACAACCTGGGCCAGGTGGGCAGGGCTGGGGGGTGGGGTGGTGGTCGGGATGGGGGGCAAGCCTGGCGGGGGTGACCTCACCTAACCTCGTCCTTATCTGTAAGGTGGGAGCGGCATGGCGGGTCTGCGAGTCGTGGGTGGGTCTGCTGTGCGTGGGGCTGTGGTAGGGGGTGTGGTCCTTTGGGGCGTCTCCCCAGCAGGAGGCCATGTCCAGAAGTAACCACCTTGCTCTGGCCTCGCAGGCGCTGATGTCCCTGTTCGTGCTCTCATCCAAGGACGGATGGGTGAACATCATGTACGACGGGCTGGACGCCGTGGGCATAGACCAGCAGGTGCAGTGGGCGGTGGGCAGCCCTGCTCCTTCAAGCAGACCTTTCTTCCCGTGTCCTTTGGTCATCTCAGGGAATGTCCCCCGAGAGGCCGCATTTGGCCTCTGAGAACTTCTGGAGAGTTCCACGTCGGGGGTCAGAGCTACCCTGCAGGCAGAGGCCGTGCCCGGGAGGGGCGCCCTTGTGGGCAGGCACCCACGTGCCACTCCTGTGCCGCAGCCGGTGCCCAACCACAACCCCTGGATGCTGCTCTACTTCATCTCCTTCCTGCTCATCGTCAGCTTCTTTGTGCTCAACATGTTCGTGGGCGTCGTGGTGGAGAACTTCCACAAGTGCCGGCAGCACCAGGAGGCCGAGGAGGCGCGGCGGCGGGAAGAGAAGCGGCAGCGGCGCCTGGAGAGGAAACGCAGGAGTAAGGCGCTCCCGGTGGCGGTGGCGGGTCGGTACCTGCGCGTCACCCCAGCCTTTTCCACCTGCCTGAGGCCCCCCTTTCGCCTGTGGGAGGGTGGCTGGGGACCGGGGGACCAGCCAAGGGGTGGCTCTGAGACCCGGCTGCTGCTGGCCTAAGCCCGGGTCTCCCTTGTGCTCGGCGCAGGGCTGTGCAGGCAGCAGCTCAGCAGCCTGGCCCCAGAGCCCCCTACCTGGCCCCAGTCCCCTTGCCCCACCCGCAACTCCGGCCTCACCGAGTGACTCTACACGCTTGCCCTTCTTGCCCTCAGAGAAGGATGGCTGCAGCAGGAGGTGGGGTCCCTTCCCAGGAGGTACAGGGGATGGATGAGGCCCCAGTTCCCACCCCCCACCACCGCAAGGGCAGGTTCACCCCATGAGTTTTCACGCCACGGTGGGGGGAGCAAGCAGAGCCATCCAAGACAGAGAGAGGGTCTTAGAAAACCCCACCCAGCTGGGGAGCAAAGAGGGCCTCTTCCAGGAGAGGCTGCTGAGCTGCCCGCCCACCCCATGGAGTCTCCTAGCCCTGCCCACCGCGGCCAGCTCAGACCATCTCCTTGTCTTTCCAGGCACTTTCCCCAACCCAGGTACCTGCCCCCGCCCTGCATGCCTTAACCCCCACTTCTGCAGGCCACTGCACAGGGCTGCGGACTGGCCTGACCTCCATCCCTCTGCCACTGCCACAGGGAAGGGTGGACATCGCAGGCGGGTGCCAAGCCCACTGGGGTCCACCGCAGGGTGGGCACGGGGCGGCTGGGGTGGGCGCCGGGCGCCAGTGGGAGGAAGGGTTGCTGGCTCGCCTGCCTGGTGTCCATGCTGCTGCCTTCAAGCTCGTGTGTGTTCCTCCGCCCGGCCTGCATGCCTGACTGCTTCTCTGCTGCACTCTGGGAAGCCTGCCGGCCGGTGGCTACTCCATGTCCTCAGTGCTGGCCTGGCCCAACTGGTCACTGGCCCCTTTGGCTGCAAGAGCTGAGCCAAGCTTTCTAGTGACCGCATGCCAGACCAAGGAGCATGCGGGCCCCAGGGAGGGGTCGGTTCCCGTCGGCCCCCGCTCTACCTGGTCCCTGCCCACGGGCTTCTGTGGCCGAGGTGGGTCCCCTATGCAGTGGTGGCAGCTATGCGCTCACCCAGTGGGAGCTCAGTGGGCACTGATCTGCCCTAAAGAGTTAGAGCAGATGGAGCATTTAGTGCAGACAGACCTGCTGGGAGATGCACAACCTCCCCCCGCCACCCAGGTCATGGCCATCAACCTCAGATGTACCAGAGAGCGGGCAGACTCCAGACAGCAGGCAGTTGCCCACTGGCCTCCTGGAGTACAGGGAGTGGAGGGACTCTGGGCCTGGGGGCCAGGAGGCAGCACATGCCCAGCCTGGAAGATGAGAGTGTGGTAGCCACTCTGCCCTGCCCCCCAAGAAAGCTCCCATCTGCCCACCCTTCATCACTGAGGTGTCTCTGAACCCTGATGCCAGCTCAGGAGAGTAGATCACACAGGCCCTGGCTTGGGAGCTCCTGGCAGGGCGGGGTTTGGGCAGGGCCCCACGGCAGGACGCAGGTGGGGTCTCAGCTTCCAGGCCCACTCCTGGGGTCTGCCCTGGGGCTGGGGCCCTCTTGGTGGAGTAGGTCAGTGGGTGACCTGCCCCTGAGGCCCACGTCTGAGCCTGGGCCCTCCCCCAGCACCTCTACCCTCCAGCCCCTGGGAGGCAGCCCTCCCACCCCACCCCACCCACCCCCTCACCATGGCCCTCTTCCCACAGAGGCCCAGCGCCGGCCCTACTATGCGGACTACTCACCCACGCGTCGCTCCATCCACTCTCTGTGCACCAGCCACTATCTGGACCTCTTCATCACCTTCATCATCGGCGTCAACGTCATCACCATGTCCATGGAGCACTATAACCAGCCCAAGGTGGGGTTCGCTGCCTGGATACCCCACCCACCCTGCCTCTAGGCCTGCAGCGGGGAGGGCCGCGGGTGGGGTCCATTGCTCAGTGAGGTGGTGCCACACTAAGAACTGGGGGCCCCAGGTCTGCAGCAGTGCCTGAGCCCTCACCAGGGTTTATGGGGTACATGGATGTGTGGCTGGAACAAAGGGTCCTCCTTCCTTTAAAACCAGTGGAAACTCCCAGGGCACATCTGCCCCAAGGGCCTCCCCAACCCCATGAGAAGTCCCATCCAAAATGCTGGCTAAGGGAGTGTCCCCGAGTCCAGCAGCTTCCCAGACTGTGGATTTCACAGTCCAAGAAAGGCCAGACTGAGAGAGGGAGATGTTCTCTGATCGCATCGCCACCATTTCATTAAAGACGGGGACGCCCCCTCCTCCTAGAACAGCAGAGAGCCTCTGACTCTTTGGCTGAAGCTGAGCCCATCCGGAGGGCTGGCCCCTGCCCTGGACTGTGGGTGGCTCTGGTCCAGGCAAGGCCAGAAGTCTGGGCTCCGAGGGGCAGGTTCCCCCACCTGAGAGTTGTCCCCAGAATGCCGCGAGCGTAAATCCAGGCGGCCCTCCCCAGCCCAGCACAGACCTGCATCCAGTAATAGCTGAGACCTGTCCCGTATCTGAGGAGGTGCCCGGGTCAGCAGAGGAGAGAGATGGAGCAGGGTGGACAGGGCACAGGTGCGGGGGCGGCGGTGGCGGGGGGGCGTCCAGTGCTGCAAGGGGGCAGGAGGATGGGTGGGAAGGGGCAGCCGGGCAGGGAGCCTGACACTCAGGAGCCTGACACTCCATCCCCAGTCTCTGGACGAGGCCCTCAAGTACTGCAATTATGTGTTCACCATCGTCTTCGTCTTTGAGGCCCTGCTGAAGCTGGTGGCGTTTGGGTTCCGGAGGTTTTTCAAGGACAGGTGTGTGGAGCAGAGGCAGGAAAGAGCCGTGGCCTGAGGCCTGCCCAGGTGACGGTGCTGAGTAGAGGTGCAAGATACCCTGTGGTGACACCAGGACATTTCCAGGGGACAGGGAGGGGACTCCTGGTGCTCTGAAGGGCTAGGGGTGCTGGGGAAGAGGCAGTGGCCAGCACTGAATCATGCCTGCCCGCCCGGCCCAGGTGGAACCAGCTGGACCTGGCCATCGTCCTGCTGTCCATCATGGGCATCACACTGGAGGAGATAGAGATGAACGCGGCGCTGCCCATCAACCCCACCATCATCCGCATCATGCGCGTGCTGCGCATCGCCCGCGGTAGGCCACGCGCCCGTCCCGCCAGGGTCTCCGGGCTGTCAGGAGGGCCGGTAGACAGGGCTCAGGGGTCCACCTACCCCGTGTCGTTCTTCAACCCGCACTGGTGCGTCATGCTGGTGACGGGAAGTGGGGGGACGGGTGGTCCGGGTCTGGCCGGCCCCACCCCCTCCCCGCTAATGCTCGGCTCCCGGCCCTAGTGCTGAAGCTGCTCAAGATGGCCACGGGTATGCGGGCCCTGCTGGACACAGTGGTTCAGGCGCTGCCCCAGGTAGGTCGGCAGCTCGGGGGCTGGGCCTGGGTCTGGCTTCCCTGCTCCTAGGGTGGGCATCACAGACACCCCCAAGAGGACAGGCTGCAGGGAGGGCCTCACTCACTGTCAATCAGCACTCGTTCACCTGGTCGCCCCGTCTCGTGGCAACTGCAGTTACCAACCCCGCTCCCTGCCGGGTGCGAGGAGTAACTGAGCTGCTGGGCTGTGCTGTGAGAGGGGCGTGCTGCCTGCCTTCCGGGCCTCAGTCTAGTCTCTTTGGGGAAGACCAATGACCAGTGCCCATATCCCCCAGTGCAATTCTGGACGCAGTGGGATTTGGGCAGAGGGCAGAGCCTGTGGCAAAGGTGTGCTTGTCGAGTTTGGAGGACCACACCCAGGGCTCAGGTGTTGGCCACAGGCCTCTCTCCTCTGGAGCCAGTTCAGGCCCTGCGACCTCGCGTCCTGTGCCCAACAGCCACCACACTGATCCTTTGTGGTCTCTTGAGCTGAAAGTCTTATTTCCCCATCTGTGCAGTACTCAGTCCCTCTGCCAGTCCACCTGACCAGCCATCCGTCCACATGTCCATCTGGCCGTGGATCTAGCCCTCTCAACTAGCCTTCCAGCTACCCAGCCACCCACACGTCTGTCTATCCATTCACACAGCTGTCTGTCCACCCATCTACCAGGTGTCCAGCTGTCCAGCATCCAGCCCTCCTGGCCAGCTGTCTGTCCACCAGCCCAGCATGTTTCTATCCACCCAGCTGCCTCCCCAGCTGCCCACTAACCCCCCAGCCCTCCACGCCTTCCACCTTCAGCCGGCCCCCACTGGTCCCCTTAGCAGCATTCCTCAGACCTGAGTTATACTCAGCTCTCCTTGCAGCCTGCCCAGTGTCTGTGGGAGTGACGGGAAGGGGTGGGGGTGGAGGATGGGAAACCCGGGCCTGGCCACGCCCCAGTGCCATGCCTCTGGGGGCCGGAGCAGGTGCTGGAGAAGAGGGGGAGCAGCCACATCAGGGTGAGGAGGCGTGTGAGGGTGCCCCTGCGCCGCCCCCCCACCCCATAGCCCAGAGTGAGCGTGAGCAGACGCTGGGAGGGTGGGCGGCAAGTTCACAGCAGAGCCTCGGGCAGGGGTCAGACCAGACCTCACTGTCTGCAGAGCTTCAGCCTTCACCTTGAGGTGGGGACCCTGAGGCTGGAGGCAGGCCCTGCACAGAGTCCACCAGAGCCCTCGGGAGGCCTCCCAGGTTCTGGGGAGCAGAGGAGCTGGAGGCAGCACCCTGGGTGCCGGGTGGGCATGAGGAGCCGAGCAGGGGCAGAGGCCAGCAGAGGGGCCTTGGGCACCAGGCAGGACAGGGAGCCCTGGGGGCCACAGGAGCTCCGAGGCCAAGAGGGATGGATTAAGAACAGGGCTCAAGGCAGTCCCCAGGAACTTGATGCCCTGCTGGGCGGGTCTTGGGTAAAGGGGGTTGGGTGAGACTGAGGCCCCACTGACCTCATTCTGCTTCTCTCCTATGTAGGTAGGGAACCTCGGCCTGCTTTTCATGCTCCTGTTTTTTATCTATGCTGCCCTGGGAGTGGAGCTGTTTGGGAGGCTCGGTGAGTGCAGCCACGCCGTGGCCCACACTCCAGACACGGGGTCCCAGAAGGCGCAGCATCACGCGTGAGCACACAGCCCGCGGATGGCTCCGGGTGCTGGCCAAGCTGAGGCCCTGGCCCCTGCTCCTGTCAGCCCTTCACTGTGAGGTGACTTGGCACATGCGAAAGTGCTGTGACAGACGCATGACGTGCACACAGACACGCACATGTGTTCATACCCAGGCCAGGAGGACAGAGCTGCACATGAGTGTGAGTGCACGTGCCCACACGCAGGTGTGACCTGAACTCCACCTGGTCCCCAGGGGACATGCTGCAGCAAGTCCTTAATTGTCACCAAGGATTTCCTCAGACCCCCAGGCGTGAGGCTCTGGCTAGTCCAGGCAGGGGTCCGTGGGGACCTTTCGTGGCAGCCCAGACCCTGTGGGAGCACCCTTCCTTTTGGGTGTCAATGAAGGCTCAGTGGGTTCAAGGGTCTGCCCAGAGGGGCTCCTCAGACCCAGCAGCTAGTGCCCCACAACCTGGATCTGGGCCGCCTCATGCCCAGGGCAGCCCTGTTACTCCTCAGAATAGAAGGGGGGCATGCTGATGCAGAGCTGGGCCTGTGCTGAAGGCATCCACCTGCCAGGGCCCCTGAGCTGTGCCACCACCCTGCATCCCAGAGGAGCGTGCCTTTCTCCCTGTGGGAGGGCAGGGCCTGTGTGCGGACTGGCCCCGACAGGCGGGCTGACCAGGTCCCTCCCGGCAGAGTGCAGTGAGGACAACCCCTGCGAGGGCCTGAGTAGACACGCCACCTTCTCCAACTTTGGCATGGCTTTCCTCACACTGTTCCGCGTGTCCACGGGGGACAACTGGAACGGGATCATGAAGGTACCGGCCCACGCGGTGGGCGGGGCGGTGGGAGTCCACGAGAGGCCCCGCAGACGGAGGTGGGAGCCTGCCCGCCGCCCTCCACCCGCAGGACACGCTGCGGGAGTGTGCCCGTGAGGACAGGCACTGCCTCAGCTACCTGCCGGCCATCTCGCCCATCTACTTCGTCACCTTCGTGCTGGTGGCCCAGTTCGTGCTGGTCAACGTGGTGGTGGCCGTGCTCATGAAGCACCTGGAGGAGAGCAACAAGGAGGCCCGCGAGGATGCCGAGCTGGACGCGGAGGTCGAGCTGGAGATGGCGCAGGGGCCCTCCGCCCGCCCCAGGCCCACGGCCCTGCCGAGCCCAGATGCCTCGCCGGACGCCCCCAACCTGCTGGTCGTGCGCAAGGTGTCTGTGTCCAGGATGCTCTCACTGCCAAACGACAGCTACATGTTCCGGCCCGTGGCACCCGCTGCGGCCGCTCATCCCCACCCGCTGCAGGAGGTGGAGATGGAGACCTACGCGGGCGCCTCGGGCACCTCGGGTACAGCCCCATGTGGAGACAGCCAGGACCTGGGCGGGCGGGGCCGGCCAGGGCCAGCAGGGGCAGGGGTGGGGCCAGCGGCGAATGCACATTTCAGGCACCTTCTTGCCCCAGGCCCAGTCACCGCCCACTTGCCGCCTGTGGAGTCCTGCCCATCCCTCCAGGTCCCGTCGGCTATGTCCTCCCCGGCCAGGGGCGGCGACACCCTCCGTGCCCTGACCCCTCTGGGTGCAGCCCGCTCCCCTAGTCTCAGCCGGCTGCTCTGCACACAGGTAGGAGGAGACTTCCGGTCCGCAGCTGAGGCCTGGGGGCTCCGTGGGGGTTCCCTCCCCTTTTGAAGGATGAGTGACAGGGACATTGGGGAAGTAGGCGCTGTGTCCCTGGAGCCTGTGATGATGCCACCTGGCCATGGGGACCCGTGTCCCCTCAGGCGGCAGCCTCGCCCTCCCTCAGGCCCCCCCAGCAACCTTTCCTGTGGGCCTGGATGTACCCACAGACCACTCTCACCTGAGACTTCGGCTCCTCTCCCTTCCTCCCTCCTTGAGGTGTCAAGCTGAGCTGGTGGTGCCAGGCAGGCAGTGGTTGCAGCCTGGCTCTGTGCCCCATCGGGTCTCCAGAGGCCCATGGCAGATTCTGCCCATGGAAGCTTGGGCTCCAGCCCTCTGCTCATCACGGCCCCTCCCCAGCATGACCAGCGTTGGTGGGGGCCCCTACACTAGGGCTGGGGGACAGTGCTTCCACACCAGTGTCTCGCAGCCCCATCTCACCCTGGCCCATAGCCTTGGGGGTCACGAGGTCTTCCTGGCCTGTGGTGGGGGGTGGGGTCCCTGTTGCCTGGGCTCTGGCTGGTCTCATATGACTCCATGTCTTTGCAGGAGGTAGTCTGCACAGAGTCCCTAGAAGGGCAGGTCGATGGTCCCAGGGACAGCAGCCCCGGCTGGGGAGAGCCTGGTGGGAAGACCCCAGTGAGGCAGGCGCCCCTGGGGCCCTCCTTGCGATCCCCACCCTGTTCCCCGCGGCCCACCAGCATCCGCATCCGCAAGCACACTTTTGGACAGAACTACATCTCCAGCCGGCCACCGGTCCTGGGCGCAGAGGAGGCTGAGGCCCCAGACCCGGCTGACGAGGAGGTCAGCCACATCACCAGCTCTGCCCACAGCCCCTCGGCCTCACCTGCTGCCTGTGGGGTGGTGGGCGGTGAGCCAGACCTGCACAGGCTCTACAGTGTCAATGCCCAGGGCTTCCTGGACCAGCCAGGCTGGGCGGACGAGCAGAGGCGGCCCTCCGTGGAGCAGGGCTGTGGGGACAGCCGCCCAGAGGCCGGGGAGGTGAAGACCCGGGCCCTGGAGGCCGAGCTGGCCCTGGGGGCACGCAGGAAGAAGAAGATGAGCCCCCCCTGCATCTCCATAGAGCCCCCCGCGGAGGACGAGGGTGCGGCCCGGGCCCCTGCAGCGGAGGGCGGTAGCACCACCCTGCGGCGGAGAACCCCATCCTGCGAGGCTGTGCCCCACAGGGACCCCCTGGAGCCCACAGACAGTGCAGGGTTGGACACTGCCGCCAAGGGGGAACGGCGGGTCCAGGTCCCCTGCCGCACGGAGCACCTGACCATCCCGAACTTTGCCTTTGAGCCGCTGGATGTGGGGGGCCCCAGGGGGGACCTGTTCTTGGATGGTGGCCATGGTGTCGCCCCAGAACCCAGACCTTCCTCCTCAGGCATCACGGCACCTCCCGAACCCCAGCAGACGGAGCCTCCAGTGGCCTCGGGAGACCCCCCAGAGGAAGGGTGGGGGCTGCACCTCACAGTCCCTGAGAGCCCACTGAAGAAGGGGTCCACCCCAGTCCTGGGTGACAGTGTGGACAAGCCCGTGTAGCTCGGGGTGCAGTGCCCACAGGCTTTGGCACTGGGGTTGGGGTGCACCCAGCAGGGTGGTGGCCCAGGCAGGGTTACACGTGGACCCTGGGTCCGGCCCCACTGAAGGCAAAGGTGCCGGAAGGATGTCATAACAGGGAGAAGGAGGCAGATGCAATTGTGGGCGAAGTGGAGCAGGGGGAGCCCACAGCCCGAAGCCTCAGTTAAAGTTGGGGATTTCCGAGTCTGCTGCCATGGTCCCAGGCCGTGCCAGTAGCCTGGTCAGCAGTCCCATAACGAGAGCTATGTCCAAGGGACAAGAACCAGAGAACACCAAAAGTAGAAAGGCAGAGGCCACCTAGCAGAGCCCCATTCTCACATCCGCTTATTTTTATACATGCTTAGGGCCATTTATGCCCTCCAGCTTCATCCCCAAGGCCACCGTGGTCACGCTTCACGTTGCTCACAGTTTGAGTTCTCATCCATTTGTCTCCACTGCTCATTGCTGTCTCATCCCCCCTCCAATACCCACTGCCCACCGTTCTGTCCCCCTCAGGATTCCGGAGAATGCCCTTGACTCCGGTCTCTGGGAAACAGCTGGTCACCAGGGAGTGGGGACCATGCAATAAGACCCTCACTGCCCGTGGGGCTTGGGCCGAGAGTTTCAGCTGATGCCCCCTTGTTTCATTTTGTTTCTGTTATAAATTCAGGTTAAACATTTGCAATAATCCGATGCAGAAAACTCGGCTTCTCAAGCCAAGGGGAGGGGAGGGGGGCAAAGCAGAGTGGAATAAATATTAACTTATTTAAGAAATGCGTTGGATTTCCACTGTCAGAATCGGTCCCTCACGTGGGTAGGTGGCGAGCCCATGGCCTTGGTGAGGGCCAACCTGGGTGATGCCTCCACCACCAGCAGCGGCACAGGGCTCCACAAAGCCCTCCTGCAGGCTCCCCCCCCCCCCCCCGACTTGGGCAGATCGCAGATAGAAAGCCCTCCTTCCCTGGAAAAGTAGAGCTCATCTTGGCAGCCAGAACCATGTGATATCATTCACACACTGGAGAAACAAGGACTGATCCAATTAGGAACAAGTTTCTGCCAGGGCTTCCAGCAGGAATGGGTGCTGTGGGAGCAGGGGGCAGGCCCCCGTGGAAGCGCTTCCCAGCTGGGCAGTCACCTGGGGTTGCAGGGGCCACCCCCCTCTCTGCTGTCTCCCTACCTGAAGGCTCTGACCCTAGACCCGCCCCACGCCCTGCTGGCTTCTCGGCCGCAGCCCTAGTGCACAGACCCCCAGTCACCCCTTCCCCGTGAGAGCAGGTACAGAAGGGGGCTGGGTCAGGATAGAACTTGTGATTTTCCACAAGTTCACAGACTGTGGCTGTGAACACAATGGGGGGCTGTACCCAACGCAGAGCTGGCTTCAGGTTAGGGTCCAAGCCCTTCTCTCCATGCAGCAAAGCAGGAGCCCAGCGACACTGGGACGGCAGGCCCCTGACGCTCTTCAGCTGCCTCTGGGCTGGGCTAGGTGGTGGGAGGTGCCATCCAGGGCTCTACCTGGCTGAGGCCGGGGCCTATTTGCTCTGACACGGGTGGGCAGTGAGTCCCCAGCATAGGGCCCAGGGCTGCACCCAGCCCCTCCCCCACTCCCCACCTGCCCAGCCCCTCCCCCACTCCCCACCTGCCCAGCCCCTCCCCCACTACCCACCTGCCCAGCCCCTCCCCCACTCCCCACCTGCCCAGCCCCTCACAGGAGGTGCCAGGGCTCCCTCTGGTGGAGGCTCCTGGAACTGCAGGGCTTCCCAGAGTGGGCGGCCCTGGTGTGGGCTTCGGGGCGGGGCACAGCTGGACCTGGAGTGATGGGGTCTGCAGACTCTCCTGCATGTGACCTTGGCCTCAGTTCCCACAGGGAGAATATGCTGACCTGGGCCGGACCCAGGGCTGCGGCAGTGGTTCTTCCCCCAGGCCCAGCCTCTGGCCTGCAATCTCCCTGCTAGAGAGGGATCATAGGTCAAGGGTTAGAGGGCAGGAGGATGGGACAGTTGACTAGTTTCTGTGTAGAAACAAGGATGCGGAGCACAGCCCCTATCCAGTTCACCACACCGCCTGCAGTCAAGACCTGGCCCCTGGCCAACTAGAGGCCCTCCAGGTCATCCTGGAGGCAGAGGGAGTCGGGGAGTCCCCATCCTCAGCCTCGCATGCCAGGGATTGCCTGCCAGCCCTCCCCGGGGGCCATCCCCTGGGCTGGGTAGTCCTGGTTGTTGGTCTTGGGATGGGTGGGGTGGCGCTGGGGGAGGGGAGAGGCTGCAAAAGCAAAATGGAGGGACCTGGCTGAGGGGGGTGATGCTCCGGCCCTTGACCCCATTGCTGGGTACCTGGTGCCCCGAGAATCATATAATGGCCTGTGTTTCTTTATCTGTCCCGAAACCACGATGCCACTCACCAAAAAGAGACACAAGCCAGTGTGCAGAGAAGTCAGCCCCGGGCACAAGGGGCAGGGTGAGGGCCATCCCCACAGCAAGGCATTTGCTCAGGGACCGGGGACCCACAGAGAGGGTGGCTGCACCTGGCTGGGCCCTGGACCCTTCCCTCTCCCTCAGCGACACCCACAGCCAGAAACACAGCGACGACCACATCTGCTTCTCATGATCTTTAATGAGCGTTAGTGCCCACTGCCCACTCCCTGGGCTCGGGGCAGGGGCGTCAACAGGGGGTGCTCAGGGCAGGGGGCCAGGGAAGGTGGGGAAGGATGCCGCCTCAGCAGGAAGCAGCGGTGTGGGGACAGGAGGGGACTGGCTTCTCCGCTGATCCAGGTGGCAGCCCTGGGGACCGGGCTCAGGGCTCCTCGGGGACGTACTGGTGGATCCAGTCCAAGTAGTGCGTGATGCGGGTGTAGATGCCTGGCCGGTTGGGCTGAGCACAGCCGTCGCCCCAGCTGACCACACCCGCCTGCAGCCAGGTGCCATTCACCTTGCAGACCAGGGGCCCTCCGGAGTCGCCCTGGGGAGGGGAGGGGTCAGCGGTGGCTGTGAGGCCTGGGCGGCTGGGGGCTGCAGGGGGACGCGAGACCCACCTGGCAGGAGTCCCTCTTGCCATTCCCGGCACAGAGCATGTCGTCCCGGACGATCGGGATGTTGTTCCCTGTGTACAGGCCAGTGTGGTATTTCATGTCACAGATGCTGTTTTCCACGACGGGGACCTTCACCTGCTTCAGGGGAAATGGCGGTGGCAGGGGTTCTGGGGGTGAGAGGAGAGGAAGGATGCTGCATCAGGAGAGTGTGGGATCACCGCCCTGAGCCGGCCGGTTGGGACCCTGTTCCCCAGAGGAAACCCCAGGTGGTGGAGCCGCGATGTGCCCAAGTCCCCCTCCAGCGGTCCCTGACACTCACGTCCCCTGTGCAAGTTGCCCCAGCCTGTCACCCAGCACCGAGTCCCCGGGCGAAAGGTCTCGGAGGCAGGGGGCAGGGTGACCGGATGGACGTGGCTGGAGATGTTCACGGCGTCCCCAAGCTCCAGCAGGGCGATGTCCGCCCCGTTCTCAACTATGTAGTAGTTGGGGTGGGGGATGACCCTTCTGATGGGCAACAGCTCGTCCTGGTAATAGAGGTGCTGCTCCCGCAGCTGCACCCTGAGGACTGTGGGGTCTTGGACTTGCCTGGGGAGAGAGAGGGCCACCTACTCAGGGGCTGAGCCACCTCCGGGACACCCAGGAGCGTGAGTAGAGCCCCAGGCCCACCCCTACCCGCCCGGCCCTGTGGAGACTCACGGTCCGACGCAGTGGGCCGCGGTCAGCACCCACCAGGGGTGGATCAGGGAGCCCCCGCAGAAGTGTTTCCAGTACTGGGTGCTGAATCTCAGGCTCACCTGCCAGGGCCACTTGCTCCCAGGGACCTCCCGTCCCCCTACGATGCCTGCTCGCTGCAGGGCCTGGTCTGCGGCTGGGGCAGGAAGGGCCTTCAGGACACGACACGACCCAGCCATCGGGCTCAGCCCTTCCCTGTGCCAGCACCACCCTGGGCTTCTCTGAACCCAGCCACCCATCCCTGGGCTTGTGGGGGGTGGGGTGAGGGGACAGAGACAGAACGGGCCCACGGTCAGGACTCACCAGCGGCCACATGGACCAGGCTCACCAGGAGGGGCAGCGCCAGCACCAGCAGATGGAGCATCTGGAAGGAGCGCAGGGGGCAGCTGGAGCTTGGCTGGGGGTCTGTGGGGTTTGGGTTCTGTGGGGTGGGGTGTGTGTGGGGTGCGGGGTCTGCAGGGTGTGGGGTCTGCAGGGTATGGGGTGCAGGGTGTGGGGTGGAGGTGGAGTCGGGGCCCCTGGTGATGAGGGGCTCTGTCCAGGCCAGGGGATCTGGGGCCTCAGTGCTCCGGATCTGAGGCTCGGCCACCCTGCTCCACAGTGACACCCAGATGTTGGGGTCCCGCTGGGGGTTCTCACCTCGGTGGGCCCAGCTGCTTTTGCCCAGCCCTCTCTCCCTGCCTCTTATCCTCACAGAGCAGGACAGGGTCAGGGGAGGGATGCTGGTCATCCAACCCAGAGGGAGGAAGTGGATGACTCAGAACCAGTGCCCGAGTCCCTCTGGCCAGGAAGGGGCCCTGCCACACATCCCTGCCCCCCACCCTGCGATGGCAGAACCAATTCCTCAGTGAGGTCAAATAACGTCCATCTCTGGGTGTTATCTGAGCAGTTAACTCTGCCATCAGTGGAAACTTATTATCTGGGGATCTGAGTGCCATCAGCAGAGGGACAGGCAGAGGGAAGTAAAGGGGAGATGACAGGAGAGGCCAGTGCCAGCCTTCGCTGGACACTCCCCACCAGACCCAGCACCACTGTCCCTGTCCGTCCATCGACCCCACTTCCTTACTCTCCCCTGGGCCTGCTCGTCACCCAGGGCCTCCAGCCCACCTCCTCACCCTACGGCATCCTGGACCCCTGCTTCCCCCGACACCGCCACCCAAGTGGCTCCTCCTGTGCCCTAAGGGAGCCTTGCCCTGTCCCCACCCAGGACACCAACCTGGCTCTGGGGCCCGCCTGTCCCTGGCTATAGCAGAATCCGTCCCAGGTGACCAAGTGCTCAGCCCTGCCCCCTCCAGATTTTGTGTCAGCTGTTTGCCCTGTAACCTCGGGTCTCTAATGGGATCAAGAAAGTGTGTTGATTTGCAGTTTGTCTGGGGTGTGAGCAATGCTCTGTCTGGCTGTGGACATCTCTGAGTCTCTGAGTTGTGTATGATATTAGGTCAGACCCAGGCTCTGATTTTCCCATCAAGGTGTCTAGCTGTTCTAACACATTTTTGAAAAAACCATCCTTTTACCCACTGAATTACCTTGTCATCTTTCTCACAAATCACCTGGCCTTGTGTACGTCTATTTCAGGCTTTCTCCAGTTCCGCGCATTTTAACTAGAGCGCACTGTTGAGATTAGTTTGCTGAGAATTTCTGTTCGCCACAAATGGGTGTTGAATTTTGTAAAATTCTTTCTCTGCATCTAAGGAAGCGATAATACTTTTGCTGTTTTAGTTTGTTAATATGGTGAGTTACCTTGATTGATTTTCACATGTTAAACTAACCTTATATTCCTGCAATGAATTGTACTTGGCCATGATCTGTCATTCTTTTTATATTCTTAAGAACTCAATTTGCTAAAATTGTATTAAGTATTTTGGTGTCTCTTTATAGGACAGATGCTGGTCTGTGGTTTTCTTTTATTATAATGTCTCTGTTTGGTTTTCTTATCAAAACTCCTCTTGGTCATGATGTATTATCTCCCTTGTATTTCTCTGCATTCAATTTGCTAATATTTTGTTTAATTCTTGTATCTATGTTGATAAGGGATATTGGTCTGTAGTTTCCTTTCTATAACGTCTTTGTCTAATTTTGGTAGACAGAGTAGTCCTGACCTTATCAAATCATTTGGGAAGCGTTTCTTCCTCTTCTATTTTCTGGAATAAATTATGTAGGTTTGATGTTATTTCTGCCTTAAATGTTTGGTAGATTTACCAGTGAAACCACCTGGGTTTGAAGTTTTGTTTGGGCAGTTGGGAGCGGGGGGCTAGAAATTCAATTTTAAAAATAGACATAGGACTACTCAGTGTATCTATTTCTTCTTAAGTGTTTTTGTGGTAGTTTGTATCTCTCAAGGACTTAGTTCAATTCAAATTTCTGGGTACAGATTATTGACAATGTTTATTATCGGTTGGACATGTTGCAGGTCTGCAATGACGCCCCTCTTTCCTTCCGGGCGTTGGGGTTTGTGTCTTCTCTCTGTTTTTCTAGTATAGTCTGGATGACGTTTAATCCACTTTGCTTCTTTTCAAAGAGCCAGCTCTTGGGCTCGTGGGTTCTTCTTTGTCACTTCCCAGAGAGCGAGCCCCGTGCTGTCTCTCTCTTGCCTTGGATTTCAGGTTGGTTGTTTGCCCTGCAGCCCCAGTTCCTGAGACTTCAAGAAAAGCTGTGAGCTTGCAGTTTGTCTGACTTTTTGTTTTCTTTTAATGGTGAGAGTGATGCTCTTTTGAGTGTCTGAGGTCCCCAGGCAGAAGCCAGCACATGAATTCATTCTCTGCGTGCTCAACCCCCATCTAGTCTTTTTTTTTTAATAAGTTTATTTATTGTTGGCTGTGTTGGGTCTTCATTGCTGCGTGTGGGCTTTCTCTAGTTGCGACGAGCGGGGGCTACTCTTCATTGCAGTGTGCGAGCTTCTCATTGCAGTGGCTTCTCTTGTTGCGGAGCACGGGGCTCTAGGTGTGTGGGTTTCAGTAGTTGTGGCACATGGGCTCAGTAGTTGTGGCTCGCAGCCTCTAGAGCGCAGGCTCAGTAGTTGTGGCACACGGGCTTAGTTGTTCTGCGGCATGTGGGATCTTCCCGGACCAGGGCTCGAACCTGTGTCCCCTGCATTGGCAGGCAGATTCTTAACCATTGCACCACCAGGGAAGTCCCCCCTGTCTAGTCTTGAAGGCAAACTCCTGCCACACCAGGATCCCAGGCCTAGGCTCTAAATCTACCCCCTGCCCCCCCTCCACACTGGCTGCGTCTCCTGCAGCATCCTCTCATCTGGATCGGAACGCGCCCACTGACAGCCATGGCTGCACAGTTTGGTGGGAGAACGTGAGGGCCTCGGAGTGACCAGGCAAGCACGCTGATGCTCCCGCTGCTGGCAGGCCTTTGAGGGTGACCACAGGGCAGGGGGAGGGGCACCTGGCCCTCTCCAGACCACTCCTGCCCTCCTTCTTGGCCCTGTGCCCTCACAGACCCCAACCAAACTCAGGCCCCAGGGCTCTGCTCTCTCAGGATCCGCCTCTGTGCAGATGGCCCTTGATGGATCTGACCACCAGGACCCTGCCCAGCCAGATGGAGGGGGATCAGTCACTGCAGGGGGCGGTGGCAGGAGAAAGAACCTGGGGTGCTGAGGGCTGGAGACAAAGGTCCCTGCAGATGGGCTCCCGGAACGTTGGGACAAAGAGTAGGGAGGGCCAGGGTCCATCGGGCAAGGTGGGTGCTGAGGGCCCCGGGGTTCCCCATCCTGAGCGAGCCCTTGCAGCTATTCTATGGCTGGAAGAGGCTGCTGTTGCCCTGGCGGATCCCAGGGTCACTCAGTAGAGACCGAGTCACAGCAGGATGCAGCCTGGGGGAGGGAGAAGGAGAGGGTCATGGCATAGCCCCAGCCCCAGCCCCCCTCCCGGCGTCAGGCTCCTCCCCCGAGGATGGGCAGATGGTGGCCTCCCGGAGGAAGCTCCTAACTGGAGCAAGATCTGAGGCAAGCAGTGCCCCCGCTTTGTGGGTTCTCTATGTCGGGGGCACCCTGGGCCTTGGAAAGGGGCGGCAGGGCTCGGGGGCGCTTCTACCCCAGAGAAGGGCCAAGCTGAACCAGCATCCTCCCTAGGGGATGGCACCTGGGTGCTCAGGGCCCTGCACTCCGGGGCCCCGGGCTTATGGGCTGCAGGAGACCGCCCCAGGCCAGGGGGGCATCGCTGGGGCCAGGATGCCCCTCCCTGTGCCTCCGCCTGCTTGCCTTCAAATGGGGACAGAAACAGCACCATGTCACAGAGACCACGTCCAGGGGACCACACAACAGTGCCAGGATGGCCTCATTGGCCCGTGGGCTGTGCCACCACCTGGAGCCCCACACTCAGAAGGCCTCGTGCCCACTCACTGCTCTGCTGTCACCGTTTTGGGATCTGGAATAATTTTTTAACAAGGGGCCCTGCATTTTCAGTTTGTGCTGCCACCTCCCCCACCCCACCCAGATTACACAGCGGATCATGGGTGCCTGTGGCGTTTCTTCCAGGCAGCAGGCCTGAGCCCTGCAGGTAGGAAGCCCTGCGGGGAGTGTGGTGTGCTCCTTTCCCATGGCCTCTGGAAGGAGTTACCAAACTTTGTCGTGTACCGACACATTTATTACCCTATGGTTCTGGAGGTCACGTGTCTGACATGGGTCTCCTGGGCTAAAGTCAAGTGTCGGCAGGTTGTGCTCTTCCTGGCGGCTCCAGGGGAGAATGTGTCTCCTCACTTTTGCAGCCTCTGGAGGCATTGCGTTCCTGGGCTCCTGGCTCCTCTGCTATCTTCAAAGCCACGTGGTGCAGCTCTCTGACACTGCAGCCTTCTTCCTGGCTCCTCTGACCACAGCTGGGGAAGAGTCTGTGATTTTTAAGGACTCACATGATGACATTGGGCCCATCAGGTAACCCAGGGTAACCTCCCATCTCATCACCAGAAGCACATCTGCGAAGCCCTGTAAACTGGCAGGATCACAGGTTCCGGGCATTAGGATGAGGACATCTTGGAGGGGCCATCCTTTTGCCCCCCACATATGCGATGGGGTGCAGGTGGGGAGTGGGGTCCCCAGTGCTGGAGTGAATTGAGCTGGGACAGGTGAGGGCCCTGAAGTGGGACCCAGGGATGGCCCTGGGGGTCCCAGAGTCAGAGGACCTGGGTCTTTCCAGACCTGCCTCCGCCATCCACACAGGGTGACCCCAGGCCTCCTGGGCCCTAGGAGGGGCAGCCTGGGCTCCGATTCCGCCCTCCCCCACCCTGTGCCTGGCTGATGGGGACAGGTCTCCTCCCCCAAGGCCACCCTCTCAGGTGTGTGGTCCTCACAGGCTCAGCGCAGGCCCCGTACACAGAAGTGGTGTCACTGTCATCCTTATGCGTATTTGTCACCGGGTCAAACGTGGAGCATGCGCTTTTTAGCCGCGGCTCCAGACCTGGTGCTGGCGGGAAGGAGACAAGTCTGTCCCCCCTCCCCCACCCTGTGGATCATCAGGCAGTTCTCCACCCTACCCCGGGATTCAGTTTCCCCCCACCTAAGAGGGGGTGGCTGACCTAGAAGATCTCAGAGGGACCCACAAGCGTGTGCTTAGGAGCCGGGCTGGGAGCTGGGGCAGGAAGGAGGGAGGGGCAGGAAAGTCCCGGCCCCTCCCAGAGGCCCTAATCAGCTCTGTCATCAGGCCCTGGCCGCACAGAGGACGGTTAGGAAGGGCAGCTGGGCAGCTGGTGCTGTGCCTGACTGATGGAGACCACGGGACCTGGGGAAAGGTGGGGGGAAAGAGACAATGGGGGGAGGGGGTGAGCTGAGACCACGGGACCTGGGGACAGGGACACTGGGCAGGGGGGCGAGCTGGCACAGAGACTCCAGTCACAGGGCCTGAGCTGTCTCCACTGGGCTCAGTCTGGGCCTCAAACTGTATTCTGTATTTCTTTTTTTTAATGTAATTTTTTAGAACAAGTTTAGATTTATAGAAAAATTTCAACGTTAGTGTAGATGCACCCGTGTATTCCTCATCCAAGCTCCTCTCTTGTTTTGTTTTGTTTTATTTGGTTTTGCTGGGTCTTAGTTGCAGCAGGCAGGCTCTTTAGTTGCAGCTCAAGGGCTCCTTAGTTGTGGCATGCGAACTCTTAGTTGTGGCATGCCTGTGGGATCTAGTAGTTCCCTGACCAAGGATCGAAACCAGGCCCCCTGGGAGCGCGGAGTCTTAACCGCTGGACCACCAGGGAAGTCCCTTCCTCTCTTGTTAACATCTCCCATTGGTATGAGTCATTTGTTAAAATGATGAACCAATATGATGCATTATCTTAACTAAAGTCCATAGTTTATTCACATTTACTTACTTTTCCCCTAGTGTCCTCTGTCTGTCCTAGGCCCCTGTCCAGGCCCCACTTGACATTTAATTGTCTCGTCTCCTTGGGCCCCTCTGGGCTGGGACAGAGTCTCCAGGCTTATTTGGTGTATTTCCTGCCTCAGTCCCAGAATCGGTCCCAGCATCATTTCTCCGAGGAGACCACTTCCCTTTACTGCAGGAGGACTTAGAGACCCAGATCCAGGCACAGGATGTGCTCGTTGCTCTTGGGGCGTCCTTGCCCTCAGGCCCCCACGGCTGACAGAGCCAGGCTGTGTGTGTACTGACTGGTGTGTATCCTCGTAGCCATGGTAACTTTATACGCATCCACCTGCGTCTACGTGAAGCTGCACTCTACTTCAGACTCACATCTCCACCTTGGATGCACCAGCACAGGGGTCACTCCAGCCTCCACCCCTGCTGACTTGGAACCTCCCACCCAGGCAAGAAGCTGGCTCCCTCGGGCTCCCATCCCATCCCTTGGCTGCTCACGTCCAGCCTGGACGGCAGTGTGGAGGCTACTCCCTACACCCCATGGGAACTGACTTCATCAACAGAGTGCCTGCCCTGTGTGGCCCCTTAGCCCTTAGTCTCACGGTCCCACTCAGTCCTAGGGTGACCCAGGCAGCACCTGGTGCCCAGGGAGGTGGTTCCAAACACTCGTGAACGGTGGGTTGTCCTGCCTTGTCTGCACTTGGGTAGCAGGACTGCACCTCAGGATGTTCATCTCGCACCTGGGGGGGGACTTCTTGCTGTTTCCTGTTGGGGGCATGAACATGGAGCTGCTGTGAACGGTGCTGTTCAAGTCTTTTTGTGGAGGTCTCAGCTCTCTTTGAATGTTTCCCTGAACAAGAGGATTCCAGGCCCCTCCCGTCACTTCTCCAGGGAGCCCAGCGCCTCGGGGGCAAATGGTGCTTAGAAACCGAACCTTGTGATGGGTGACGCTGAGGCTCTTGGGGTTTCCCGGGATGTAGCTAGGGAATGCGCACACGGGCTGACACGTGAGCACACACGGGCTCCCACACCTCACATCTACAATTCAGTATCTATATTGAAACCACCAGCTCTCCCCAGTCCCAGTTCCACACTGCGGGGTTTACTGCAATCCCCTCACCTACCGGCAGCCCTCTCTGGCAGGTGAAACCCGGTTCCAGTCCCTAATCCCTCAACTTGTTTGGGTAGTGCTCACGTGTCACCATCTCCCACCCGTTACCCTCTCCCGAGCACAAGCCTTTTCGCTCAGCAGCACTCTCGCCTCTTCTCTGCAGCGTGACCCCCTCTCGGGCGAGCACAACTCCCACCCGAATCTGCCCAGCCCAGGCTTTGGACTGCACGGCTCAGAGGAAGGTGGGGGAGACTGTGGGCAGAGCCCGTGACTTTCCAGCATTTCAGAGGGTGTGTGGCAGCGTCTCCTTCCATCTGCACTTTCCCGATGGGTGAGCAGGTGTTTCTTGGTTGTGGTTCATCTTTGAGGAAGTATCTACACAAGCTGTTGCCCATTTAAATCATGTTGGGTGTTGTCTCAGAGGGTTGTAAGAGTTCTCTCCCCTCCCTCCTTTCTTTCTAAATCTGGATACAAGTCCTTTATCAGATACGTGCATTACAGATATTTTCTCCAGTTAGGGGATTGTACTTTCATTTTCTTAACAGTGTCACTCTAAGTGTAAGTTTTAAATTTTGGCAAAGTCCCATTTACCAACTTTTTGTTTCTTTCAGTGCTTTTTGAGTCCCCTCTGCCTTCCTTCAGGTCATGAGGATTTTCTGCTATGGTTTCTTCTGGGTGTTTTACAGTTTTAATTTCTACATTTAAGTGTAAGATCCATTTGGAATGAATTACAAGTCGAGCATCAAGTCTCTTGTCTTCTCCCACACAGGTGACACAGTTGTTCCAGAAACATTTGTTAAGAAGGCCACACTTACCCTCTCTTGAAAACAAGTGACCATGTACGTGTGGGTCTTTTTCTGGGCTACTGTTCTATTGATCTGTACATTACCCTCCATTAATACCACACTCTCATGGTTACTGCATCTTTGTAGTAAGTCACCAAGGGCTCAGTGTGCAATCCACACTGTGAGTCGGTGCCTGGGGTCCCATGTGTGGACTTGTATCTGGGTAACTCCACAGCACAGGGCTGCTGCCCCCCTTTCCCTACAGCCTATCCCCTACCCCAGAGCCTCCCCCACTGTCCCGCAGAGACCACCAGCCAGGAATACCCGGCCCAGGGGGCAGCCCCAATTGGCCAGACATGCTGTGTCCCCACGGCCTGGGGAGGCATGCCAGGCGAGCCCAGGCATGCGAGGCAGAGGATGGGGACT
This sequence comes from Lagenorhynchus albirostris, assembly GCF_949774975.1. Classification (NCBI taxonomy): domain Eukaryota; kingdom Metazoa; phylum Chordata; class Mammalia; order Artiodactyla; family Delphinidae; genus Lagenorhynchus; species Lagenorhynchus albirostris. The sequence continues at coordinate 50,330,676 of NC_083109.1, forward strand.
CCCTGACTCCCTGGCATCCTGGTCCTAACCCCACCCTGCCCCCAGGACAACATGAAGGACCTTTGGTCGGCCAGTACCTGACTGCAGGTGGTGTGGTGAACTGAGTGAGGGCTTTGGCCACCCTAACTGACCCACATCCCAGGCTCTCCTGCCCTCCCACCCTCTGACCCTTGACCCATGACCCTTCCTGGCAGGGAGGGCGCAGACCACAGGCTGGGCATGGAGGAAGAACCACTGCAGCAGCCCTGGGTCCGGCCCAGCTCATCATCCTCTCCCCGTGGGAACTGAGGCCAAGGTCACACGTAGAAAAGTCTGCAGACCCCAGAACTCCAGGTCCAGCTGTCCACCTCCCACGCCCACGCGCAGTGCCGCCTGCTCCTCGGAGGTCCCAGGCCAGGGACGCAGCTGCAGTCGGACCTCCACTCTGCGACCGCGACCCAGTGGGCAGGTAAGGGGTGGCCGGGCGTCGAGTCCCTCCTGTCCCAGCATCTGTCCAGCCCTGCCCGGCAGGTGCTACGGGGCCTCTGCTTTTCAAGCCAGGCGCTCCCTCTGGTGGACACGCGGGAAACTGCAGGACTCCGGACGGAGCTGAGCTCGCGGCAGAAATAAATCCACTTTACTTGTGGGTGACATGATCACATACATAGAAAAACAAAAATCTTCTGCAAACACCAGAATAAGTGAATTCAGCGAGGCTGTGAGGCACAAAATCAATATGCAAAAATTACTGTATTTCTAAATATCATCCACCAGTAATTGGAAAATAAAAAACACAAAACAATTTCCTATAGAATTAAAAAAAAAACCAAAACCCACTAATGATACATTTAAAGAAAGGTGTGCAAAGTCAATACAACAAAAAGTACAAAACGTCGCCGAGAGACATTTTAAGAGCCCTAAAGAGAGATGTGTCATGTTTCTGGATTGTTAAGATATCAATTATATCCGTTTTGATTTATAGCCTCATGCAATCCAAATCAATATGCCAGCGGCCCTACCTCTTGCAGAGATTGACAGTCTGATTCTAAAGTTAATATGAAAAGGGAAAGGACCTGGGATGGCCAAGAAAATTTAGAGGAAAAAGACAAAGATGGCTCACTCATCCTCTCCAACATCAAGACATACTCTAGAGCTGTAATAACCAAGACCATGCATTGGGGAAGGATGCACACAAAGATAAAAGGAACAGAACAGAGTAGATATAGATCCCAGAACTGCAGGACCACTTGATTCACGACCACGATGTCACTGATATTGAATGGGGAACGGGTGGCCTTTTCGATCAATGGTGCTGGGCTGATAAGATAAGCGTGTGGGAAGAAGTGAAACTGGGGCCCCATTTACATCAGACACAAAACTTAATTCACGATGGGTTTATGTGAAACGGGGATGTTGACACAATGAAGCTTCTATACAAAACAGGAGAGTATCTTCAGTACCATGGAGTTCTTCTCACCCACAGAACGGAGTCAGTTCCATATGCACACAACCACCTGGGTGGAACTCAGCATTGTTCCGCTGAGCAGAGGACATCCACACGGCACATGTGACACTTCCATGTGCAGCGTTAGAATCAGCAAAACTAACCCACAGTGACAAAAATCATGACAGCGGCTGCCTCTGAGGGTGGTGGAGGAGGGTCTTGACTAGAAGGAGACGTGAGGAAACCTTCCAGGTGATATGTCTTATTTTGGGTGGTGGTCACACAGGTGTTACAATCGTCACACTTCATTGAACTGGAGTCTCACAGTCCGTGAATTCTGTTGTATATTAGCGTTATCTCAGAAAAATATACATCTATAGACTTCCGGTTTCTGCTCTGACACATAAAGAGCTTGGAAGTCATGATTTCCATCCTCACAACAAGAAAGTGAAGAACAAACTGAAGCCCAAGTGAAGTCCCATGGGAGAATCCAGGTCACAGGGCAAACCTCTGTCCCCAAACTGGACAGGCAGATGATTACAGAGAAGCTCCCACTGAGCAGAAGCTGCAGAGCCTGAGAACACGTGCAGAGTGGCTGCTGGACACTGAGCCTGGAAGCTTGGGCGTTAAAACTTCCTGGGGCACCAGTCCTGGGCGTGCTTGCACTTTGATGAGAGTTTCCTGCAGGAGCTGCACCAGGCTCTCAGGGAGAAGATCCAAGAAAAAAAGCCTTCAGATTTCAAGCAGGGAGAGCGGAAATAATCAACTAGAAATGCACCCAGAGCTTTCTGTTGTCTGTGACAGAAACCTGCCCTCAAGGAAAACCACTTCACCAGACCTGGGGAAGGACAGGTAGGCCACTCAGTCCCCTCCAGCCTTCCTGTAAGCCCACTAAAAAACTGAGACTTACTCATGGGATTATTGAACCTTTCCCCCACCCAATCAACAGGGCTCCAGCATAATAACACTGGATCACAACTGAGAGGGCTGTGGACACAAACTCTATTTAAGGAGGAGCTTCTAGGGAAACCAAAGGCAACAGAAGAGAAAGGACCAGGACACCAGAGGAATTTGAAACCTCACAAACAGTCAACACACCCCAACTCCAGCCAGGTAAACACAAATCCTCACACTAAAGACCTATTTGTCTCGGCTCCTATTAGCCAGTACACTGTAGCCAGTTTCCACCAAAAAAATCACAAGGCATGCTAAAAGCAAGGAAAACAGTCTGAAAAGGTAAAGCATGTAATAAAACCAGACTCAGATAAGGCAGAGATTGGCAACTATCAGACTGAGAACTTAAAATAACTATGATAATATGCTAAGGGCTCTAATGGAAAGAGTGAACACTATGCAAGAACAGATGGGTAATGTAATCAGAGAGATGAAAACTCTAAGAACCAAAAGGAAATGCTAGAAATTAAGAACACTGTAACAGAAATGAAGAACTTCCAGTCAATATCTTACTGGAGTCCTCAATGATGTGATAAGAAAAGGAAACAAAATGTGTACAGATTGGGAAGAAGACATAAAATTTTCTCTGTTTGAAGATGCCATGATTGTCCATTTAGAAAAATCCCAAAGAATAGACAACAAACAAATTCCTAAAACTAATATGGTATTGTAACAAGGTTGCAGGGTAGGTTAATATTACAGAGTCAGTTGTTATATTTTATATATTGCTATATACCAGAAGTGAAGAATTGGAATTTGAAATTAAAAACACAATGCCATTTACATTAACACTCCCCAAAATTAAGTACTTAGGAATACTCTAACAAAGTATGTACAAGATCTATATGAGGAAAACAACACAGTTCTGATGAAAGAAATCAGGAGTCTAAATAAATGGAGAGACATCCATGTTCATGTATAGGAAGACAGTGTTATTAAGATGCCGAACATTCCCAACTTGATCATAGGTCCAGCACAATCCCAATCCAAATCCCAGCAAGCTATTTTGTGAATGTTAACAGACTGATTCTAAAGTTTACGTGGAGGCTTCCCTGGTGGCGCAGTGGTTAAGAATCCGCCTGCCAATGCAGGGGGCATGGGTTCGAGCCCTGGTCCGGGAAGATCTCACATGCCGTGGAGCAACTAAGCCTGTGCGCCACAACTACTGAGCCTGTGCTCTAGAGCCAGTGAGCCACAACTACTGAAGCCTGCGCGCCTAGAGCCCATGCTCCTCAACAAGAGAAACCACCGCAATGAGAAGCCCATGCACCGCAACAAAGAGTAGCCCCCACTTGCCGTAACTAGAGAAAACCCACGTACAGCAATGAAGACCCAATGCAGCCAAAAATAAAATAAGTTAAATAAATAAATAAAATTTTTTTAAAAGTTTAAAAATATAAATAAATAAGGTTTACGTGGAAAAACAAAAGACACGAAATAGCCAACATAATATTGAAGAAAAAGAACAAAGTTAAAGGACGGACACTACCCAACTTCAAGACTTACTATAAAGCTATGATAATATTGATGAGAGAATAGACAAATAGATCAATGGAATAGGATAGAGAGCCCCAAAATGACTCATATAGAACAGTCATCTGATCTTTGACAAAGGAGCAAAGGCAATTCAATGGAGAAAAGACAAGCTTTTCAACAAATGGTGCTCAATATTGCTCGTCCACATGCAAAAAATGAATCTTAACACTGACCTACCACAAAAATTAATTCAAAATGGATCATAGACCTAAATGTGAAATGAAAAAATATAAAACTTCTAGAAGATAACATAGGAGAAAAATCTAGATGACCTCGGGTTTGGTGATGAGTTTTAAGATACAATACCAAAGGCAAGATCCATGAAGGAAAAAAATGGATAAGTTGGACTTCATAAAAATTATAAACTTCTGCTCTGTAAGAGACACAATTATAAGAATGAAAAGACAAGCCACAGAATGGGAGAAAATCTTTGCAAAACATGAATCACATAAAGGACTGTTATCCAAATATACAAAGAATTCTTAAAACTCAACAATAACAAAGCAGGCAATCCAAATACAAAAATAGGCAAAAAACCTAACCAGACACCTCACCAAAGGAGATATAGAGATGGCAAATGAGCACATGAAAAGATGCTCAACATCATACGTCATTAAGAAACTGCAAATTAAAGCAACAATGAGCTACCACTACACACCGATTAGGATGGCTAAAAATCAAAAACACTGACAACACCAAACGCTGGCGAGGATGTGAAGCAACAGGAACTCTTGTTCATTACTGGTGGGAATGCAAAATGGAACAGCTACTCTGGAAGACAGTTTAGCAGTTTCTCACCCTATGATCCAGCAATCATGCTCCTAGGTATTCATTTTCGCAAGTGAGTTGAAAAATTATGTCCACACAAAAACCTGCACACAGATGTTTATAGCAGGTTTATTCATAATTGCCAAAAACTGGAAGCAACCAAAGGGTCTTCAGTAGGTGAATGAATAAGCAAATTGTGGACCATCTCGACAGTGGAATATTCGGTGATAAAAAGAAATGCGGGGGGTGGTGGTGGTGGTGGGATGAATTGGGAGATTGGGATTGACATATATTGACTAATAAGAACCTGCTGTATAAAAAATAAAATAAAATTCAAAAATAAAAAAGAAATGCACTTTCAAGCCATGAAAAGACCTTAAATGTATACTGCTTAGTGAATGGAGCCCATCTGAAAAGACTGCATACATATGATTCCAACTCTAAGACATTCTGGAAAAGGCAAAACTATGGAGACAATAAAAAGATCAGGGGTTGCAAAGGGTTCAGGAGAGAAAGATGAATCGGGGGAGCACAGATGATTTTTTAGTGCAGTGAAACGCTTCTGTATGATACTGTAATGGTGGACACATGTCATTATGCATTTGTCAAAACCCATAAAATATACAACACCAAGAGCGAACCCTAATGTCTACTGTGGATGTTAGTTAATAATAATGTATCAATACTGACTCATCAGGACTGACTTCCCTGGTGGTCCAGTGGGTAAGACTCTGTGCTCCCAACGCAGGGGGCCCAAGTTTCCCTGGTCGGGAACTAGATCCCACAAGCCACAGCTAAGAGTTCGCATGCCACAAGTAAAGACCCCGCATGCCGTAAGTAAGACCTGGCACAGCCTAAATAAGTAAATAAAATAAATATTTAAAAAATACCAACTCATCAATGATAACAATATACCTCACTAACACAAGATGTTCATGATGGGAAAACTGGGGGGGGCAGGTGTATCGGAACTCTGTACTCTCTGCTCAACTGTCTGTAAACCTAAAACTGCTCTAAAAAATAAAATTTTAGTTACTTTTAAATGATTACACAACTTCACATACAACTTCGCTTCATAACAATAGGCTTTAAATGTCTGCAGATCTTTTGTGTTACTGTGGTCACATACTTTACCTCCAAGTAGGCTATAAACCACACGGTACACTGTGTCAGTTGTTGCTTTAAAATAGTAACTTTTATCCTTTAAATGTTTTTTAAATGAGAAAAAAAAATCTTCTTATTCAGGCATTTCCATTTCCAGAGCTTGTCTTACTTTGTCCAGCTGTAGAGTTTTCCTCTGCTATCACATCCTACTGTCTCCAGAACATCCTTTTACATTGCTCGAAGTGCAGGTACACTGGCAATAGAGTCTCTCGGCCATTGTTTGACTGAAAAACTTTGTTTCACATTCCTTTTTTGAACGATATTTACTCTGGTTAAATAACTCAATGTACATAATCTCTTTTTCTCTTTTCTTTTTTTTTTTTTTTTTTTTTACTGATTTAACGATGACTCCCCCTCAGATTTTTCTTTTTTTTTTTTTTTTGGCTACTTTGGGTCTTCGTTGCTGCTCACAGGCTTTCTCTAGTTGCGACGAGCGGGGCCTACTCTTTGTTGCAGTGTGTGGGCTTCTCATTGCGGTGGCTTCTTTTGCTGCAGAGCACGTGGGCTCAGTAGTTGTGGCTTGTGGGCTCTAGAGCGCAGGCTCAGTAGTTGTGGTGCACAGGCTTAGCTGCTCTGCATCATGTGGGATCTTCCCACACCAGGGATCAAACCTGTGTCCCCTGCATTGACAGGCGGATTCTTAACCACTGCGCCACCGGGGAAGTCCCCTGTCTTTGTTTCTGTGTACTGTGTTTTTCCTCCTGGGGATGTTTTTAATCTTGTCTCTCTCTCACTGGCTTTCAGCAATACACGACGTGCTTTGGCATGTTTTTCTTTAGGTTTATTCTATTTGGGATTCATTGAGATGGTTAGATCTCTGGTTATAGTTTCACCAAATATGGAAAGTTCAGGGCCATTAATTCCCCAAATATCATTTTAGTTTATTCCTCCTCCTCTCCTTCTGGGGCCCCAGATAATTTATGAGAGACTGTTCAATACTCCCAGGTGATTCTGTTAATTTTTCCCTGGCTTTTTCTCTCTGTGCTTCATTTTGGATGGTTTCTATTAGTATGTCTTCAATTTTACTGTTCTTTTCCTCTGTGTGTAATCCGTCAATAACTCCATCTAGGATGTATTGTTTTCAATGTAGAGATTTTATCGTCTGTGTCTAGATGTTTCATTCAGGTCTTTTTACAGCTTCCATTTTTCTCATCACACTCACGTTTCCTCTACCTGAACATACTTGTAACAGCTCTTTCAGCATCCCTGCCTGTGAACGCCATCATTTCTGGATCTGTTTAGAGTGACTGACTTTTTTTCTGGTTATAGGTCATCTTTTCTTAAAATTTCTTTTCATGCCTGGTAATTTTTTAAAACTTATTTTTTTTAATTGTGTCAAAATACGTATAACATAAACTTGACCATCTTAACCATTTTTCAGTATACAGTTCAGTAAAGTACATTCACATTGTGGTAAACCAATCTCCAGAACTCTTTTCATCTTGTAAAACTGAAACTCCATCCCCACTAAACAACCCCCCTCCCCATTCCCAAGTCCTGGCACCCAACTTTCTACTTTCTGTCTCTATGAATTTGACATCTCTAAGGACCTCATGCAAGGAGAGTCATACAGAATTCATCTTTTTGTGACCGTGCCTAGTAGTGTTTGATTGGACGCCAGACCTTGTGCACACTATGGTTGGTGGCTGGATTTTGCTGTTACTTCAAACGTTTGGGGCTGCGTTCCTGAATGCCATTAAGTCATTTGGAATCTGCCAGATCCTTCTGAGCCTTGCTCGTCAACTTTGTCAGGGTGGGTCTGGAGAAGCGGTCCCTCTTGTGCTAACTTCACTCCACTGCTAAGTTGATGGGACTTGGCCAGAGCCAGGTATCACAAGGTTTCTCCAATCAGCTGGGGGACCATGAGACATTCCCAGGCCTGTGTGAGCTCCCAGAATCCTCTGCCTGCTCCCCTCAGATGGTTCTTGTCCCTGACCTTGTTCCTGGTGTTGATGCTTTCCTCTCAAGCACTGGCAGGACCCCAGGGGACCCCTCCGGGGACCTCTGGAACTCACTGTGTGCAGGTGTCTCCTCCCTGGCTCGCGGCCTCACGAGTTCTGGCTGCCTGGGGCTCCCCACCCCCTCACAGCTGCCTCCAGGTGCACTGTGGTCACTGTGGCTCTCGCCTCACCCTTTGCCCTTCTCTCAGGGGCAGTCCCACGCTGCCCCTTGCCCAATGTCTGAAACCACTATTTCGTGTACTTTCCCCAGTGTCTAGCTGCCTACAGTGGGGGGGTTGCACATGTCCCCTGTAACCCCATCTTGGCCGGAAGCAGGTATCCTGGGTGGAGGATCCTTACTGACCTCACTGGGCTGGATTCGGAAAGGTGGAGACGGCCTGGAGCACACGTTACCCTCACACGGAACGAGCTCCCCTCCCAACACAGCAGAGCCTCTTCATCTCTTCTTTTCACGAGAACAGCGCTTGGAGCATGCCTGGTGGAGACCCTGAGGGTCCTGCGCTGGCTGTGTCCTCTGTCCTTCTGTTCACACTGTCCCAGATGTTACAGGGACCCTGAACTCCAGGTAGTTTGGAGAATATGAGCCAACAGTCCAGGGACAGGAGCATCTCTCTCTCTGAGATGGCTGGCACGGTGGCTGTGCCTGTCCTGGAAGATGAGTGCCATGGGACACAGGCCATGTCCTCGGTGGATAGGTCTTTCCTTTACTCGGCTGTCACCAGGGCTGCAGAAGACAGTCCCCCCCACACACACACATGCCCCCAACTCTGATCTCCTCCATGCTCCCCCTGTCACCCCCAGAGCCCACCCCTGGGGAGGCCCACCCCCCAGGTTCCTCCTCCCCAGGGCAGCAGCCCACCCACTAAGGGTGGCCCAGCCCCACTTTCCTCTGGGTACCCCTGTCCCTGGCTGGCTGAGGCTCTCTGGGCATCTCCCAGGCTCCTCCCTGGGAGTCCTCCCCTGACCCTTCTCACTTCAGGTCCCACCTCAGGCCAGTGGCTTGCGACGCCTGGGGAAGCAGGACCCCCGTGTCTGGCCCCAAAGACCACAGCCTCAGCCAGAGACCTCCCCATGGGCTACCCTGGAGCTGAATGCACCCATGGCCTTCACTTGTCACTCACTCATTCCACAGTTAGAAATCCACAGTAAGGTCAAGAGATCACTTGTTTTAAGGCCCTTGACGACACCACTTGTCAACAGCATCCCTTCCCAAGCCCGTGGGACACGTGGGACACAACCTTGCAACACAGGGAACTGCGTCTCAGAAACCTTGCAAACATGACCCCCAAGATGATCGCTCAGTTTATATTGCATTTTCGTTATTAACTAGGTGAAATCTTTCTAATGTGCACATGGTCATTTACATTTCTTCAATGAATTGTTTATTTATTTGGTTATTACTGATTTTATATGAGGGACTTAAACTTTTTGTTATTACTGGGTTGCAAGAGTGAGGAGGTGGTCCTTGTGTACTAAGGATACTCACCTGAGAGGGTCTTCAGGGGGACCCATGTGGGATCTGTTAACTCCTTCCCATCACCTAGCCCCCTCCCACCCCCTTCGGTCTGGCCAGGTGTTGGTCCAATGTTAGCCAGTCAGAGCAATCACATCCTCGAGCTGCTGATTGGTCTGCTTCCCAGGGCTGAGCCAATCAGAGCCTTCCTTGGAGGTGCGGCCCTCTGTGCTCCCTAAGCCCCGCCAAGTCCCCTGGCGGGCCCTGGGCACCAGGGTGTCACCTGTTGTCCCTGCCTCCTCCACCGTGGTCTCCTAGGGTCCCATCTCCATCAATCCGGTGCATGGGACCCGGATGCAGCACCTGGAGGCGCTGGGACCAGTTTGTTGAGAGAATAAGTGAGCACCGTCTGCTAGAGGGAGGCCTGAGGTGGGGCAGTGGGCTGGAAGCCAAGGGTGACCAGCAGGCTCAGGGGAGAGTAAGGAGGTGGGGCGGATGGACGGACAAGTACAGTGGTCGCCTTGGCACTGCAGGACCGGGGACAGGGGTGGTGGGCCTGGTGGGGAGTATCCAGCGAAGGCTGGCACTGGCCTCTCCTGTCATCTCCCCCTCACTTCCCTCTGCGGATGGCACTCAGATCCCCAGATAATAAGGTTCCACTGATGGCAGAGTTAACTGCTCAGATAACACCCAGAGATGGACGTTATTTGACCTCACTGAGGAATTGGTTCTGCCATCGCAGGGTGGGGGGCAGGGATGTGTGGCAGGGCCCCTTCCTGGCCAGAGGGACTCGGGCACTGGTTCTGAGTCATCCACTTCCTCCCTCTGGGTTGGATGACCAGCATCCCTCCCCTGACCCTGTCCTGCTCTGTGAGGATAAGAGGCAGGGAGAGAGGGCTGGGCAAAAGCAGCTGGGCCCACCAAGGTGAGAACCCCCAGCGGGACCCCAACATCTGGGTGTCACTGTGGAGCAGGGTGGCCGAGCCTCAGATCCGGAGCACTGAGGCCCCAGATCCCCTGGCCTGGACAGAGCCCCTCATCACCAGGGGCCCCGACTCCACCTCCACCCCACACCCTGCACCCCATACCCTGCAGACCCCACACCCTGCAGACCCCGCACCCCACACACACCCCACCCCACAGAACCCAAACCCCACAGACCCCCAGCCAAGCTCCAGCTGCCCCCTGCGCTCCTTCCAGATGCTCCATCTGCTGGTGCTGGCGCTGCCCCTCCTGGTGAGCCTGGTCCATGCGGCCGCTGGTGAGTCCTGACCCTGGGCCCGTTCTGTCTCTGTCCCCTCACCCCACCCCCCACAAGCCCAGGGATGGGTGGCTGGGTTCAGAGAAGCCCAGGGTGGTGCTGGCACAGGGAAGGGCTGAGCCCGATGGCTGGGTCGTGTCGTGTCCTGAAGGCCCTTCCTGCCCCAGCCGCAGACCAGGCCCTGCAGCGAGCAGGCATCGTAGGGGGACGGGAGGCCCCTGGGAGCAAGTGGCCCTGGCAGGTGAGCCTGAGATTCAGCACCCAGTACTGGAAACACATCTGCGGGGGCTCCCTGATCCACCCCTGGTGGGTGCTGACCGCGGCCCACTGCGTCGGACCGTGAGTCTCCACAGGGCCTGGCGGGTAGGGGTGGGCCTGGGGCTCTACTCACGCTCCTGGGTGTCCCGGAGGTGGCTCAGCCCCTGAGTAGGTGGCCCTCTCTCTCCCCAGGCAAGTCCAAGACCCCACAGTCCTCAGGGTGCAGCTGCGGGAGCAGCACCTCTATTACCAGGACGAGCTGTTGCCCATCAGAAGGGTCATCCCCCACCCCAACTACTACATAGTTGAGAACGGGGCGGACATCGCCCTGCTGGAGCTTGGGGACGCCGTGAACATCTCCAGCCACGTCCATCCGGTCACCCTGCCCCCTGCCTCCGAGACCTTTCGCCCGGGGACTCGGTGCTGGGTGACAGGCTGGGGCAACTTGCACAGGGGACGTGAGTGTCAGGGACCGCTGGAGGGGGACTTGGGCACATCGCGGCTCCACCACCTGGGGTTTCCTCTGGGGAACAGGGTCCCAACCGGCCGGCTCAGGGCGGTGATCCCACACTCTCCTGATGCAGCATCCTTCCTCTCCTCTCACCCCCAGAACCCCTGCCACCGCCATTTCCCCTGAAGCAGGTGAAGGTCCCCGTCGTGGAAAACAGCATCTGTGACATGAAATACCACACTGGCCTGTACACAGGGAACAACATCCCGATCGTCCGGGACGACATGCTCTGTGCCGGGAATGGCAAGAGGGACTCCTGCCAGGTGGGTCTCGCGTCCCCCTGCAGCCCCCAGCCGCCCAGGCCTCACAGCCACCGCTGACCCCTCCCCTCCCCAGGGCGACTCCGGAGGGCCCCTGGTCTGCAAGGTGAATGGCACCTGGCTGCAGGCGGGTGTGGTCAGCTGGGGCGACGGCTGTGCTCAGCCCAACCGGCCAGGCATCTACACCCGCATCACGCACTACTTGGACTGGATCCACCAGTACGTCCCCGAGGAGCCCTGAGCCCGGTCCCCAGGGTTGCCACCTGGGTCAGCGGAGAAGCCAGTCCCCTCCTGTCCCCACACCGCTGCTTCCTGCTGAGGCGGCATCCTTCCCCACCTTCCCTGGCCCCCTGCCCTGAGCACCCCCTGTTGACGCCCCTGCCCCGAGCCCAGGGAGCGGGCAGTGGGCACTAACGCTCATTAAAGATTATGGAAAGCAGATGTGGTCGTCGCTGTGTTTCTGGCTGTGGGTGTCGCTGAGGGAGAGGAAAGGGTCCAGGGCCCAGCCAGGTGCAGCCACCCTCTCTGTGGGTCCTTGGGCCCTGAGCATCTGCCTTGCTGTAGGGATGGCCCTGCCCTGCCCCTTGCACCCAGGCCCACTTCTCTGCATGCTGGCTTGTATAGAGCACACATCTCCTAAAGGGAAGAGCCGTCCCCTGCTATTGTCAGATCTCAGTCCCCAGAGGACTGCACCCCCCACTATTGTCTCATTTCATCTCACAGTCACGCCTGTTTCCCCTATCTCCCATCTGGCTTTTATTGGGAGTGTGTTCCTACTTATGAACAAGGCTGCTTTTCGATCTGCATTCTAGCACTGTCTCCTTATTGGTGATTGTGTTCTGGAGCAAATTCCCGGACAACCCCCGGGGGCGTTGCTATATCATTTCCAGAAAGGCTGTTCCCCTGTCTCCTCCTACCCGTGCACATCACAGCACTCCCCTCATAACTGCCAATGACAGAGATTCTTTGCTTGATCAAACTTTAGTCAGGCTCCTGAACCTTCTCCTGGGCCCAACTGTGCCCTTCCTGTTTATCTCCCATTTTACCAAGAACCCTGCTGAGTTGGTTTAGCAAGAACCCCTGCCCTTGGTACCCAATCTCCCTTGATATCTGATCAAAACCCCTCTCTCCCCGCCCTAGGTTTCATCTCCCTGGGATGTGTCAGTAGAAGCCTCTTTAGGGTGGTTTAAACAGAATTCCCCCAGACCTGCTGTCTCCTCTTGGAAATTCTCTGACCACCAACCCCTTGCTCCTTGGCTACAATCCCCACTTGTCCCTGCTTTCTTCGGAATGGCGCCCAGTTCTGTACTGGGGTCTCTTTTCCCCTGTTGCTCTGGTTTTCTTTGAATCCAACACCGTGACACAATGTGAAACACACTGGATACAAATGTGAGACGTAATATATCGTGTCGAAGTGTAATAATGTAAACATGATACAAGACACATAGTGTAATACATGTAATACACAAAACATAATCAAATCAATGTATCATACACTACACTGTGGGCAAAAAGGCATCATCCATATTCAGCATTTGAAATTCTTGTAATGAGTAGCATCCTTTTGCTGTTTCATTTTGCAGATTGCATTTATCTCATTCCTGGGGTGAGGGGAGGTGAACACTCCCTGTGTTTGTCTAACAGATCATTTCCTCCAGCAGCTCTGCTTCTCCTTGTTAGTGAGGCTCTTGGAGTCCTCGGTTTCTTTTCGTCATTTTAAGGTATTCAATGAAATGACTGCATTAACACTTTGTCTTCCACAGTTGCTGAAAATTGTTTTGTTGGCTTTGCAAAGTTGGAGGTGTTTGTGTTTACAGATTGAAGATTTGAATTGTTGCACACACAGGCACAGATACACTCATGCACATGTGTGTGCACTCACACACACAGACATACTTTGACGCTAATCCTCTAGAACCGATTTCCACGTCAGGTGAGGCTCCAGAACCACTGAGGCAAGAGTTTCCTTTGTGTTTCCAAGTCCTTCCCCAGCCCCACCGGCCTCTGTCCCTGCATCCCCGCCGAGACTTGGGGACCGAGGGGCACTGAGGGTCCACCCAGCAGAGCCCTGGGGACCAGGGCCCTGGCTCTACACAGGCTCTCCCCCAACTTCCGACTCTGACTTGAAGCTACGTAATGGGGGAGGGGCCAAGGCTACTCATTATTCCTCTTAGTCTTGAATCATTTTTAATTACAAACGTGGAGCATGCCCACTGTAAACCCTTGAAGGATACATACATGTTACGAAGAAACCTCCTTCCCCTGTCCCACCAGGGATCATTCCTATCTGTTGTTGGGGTGATGACTTCCAGAATTTTCTTAAGCCTGTACAACATGGCCTTGGGCTGGATGGAGTGTGGAGGGAGGGGTATTTCAGGGGATCAGGTAGGTGGGAGGGTAAGAATTGGGCACTGGAGTCCGGGAGCTGCAGACCTGAGATGCTGCAGGCCGGGGGTGGGGCAGAGGAACAGGGCAGGGCATGAGCTTACACCCGGGGTGTCCCCGTATCCCTGAAAACCAGACCCAGATACTGACTACAAGTAAGAGTGAGCACGGCTCAATCTGGGAGGGTCAGGGCTCGGGCCAGAGGACAGTCTGAGTGGGTGAGCTGTTGGTGCCAGGGGTGGGAGCCAGGAGGAGGGTCCAGTCCTAGATTTGGGACTGTCCAGGTGTCCTCCCAACATGTGGGCCCACATGACCCAGTTATGCTGGGCGACAGGGCCCCTCACCCCGTCCTGGGCCACGAGGGCATCCCCAGGGAGGGAGCACTTCGGGCAGGACACACCCCTCCCATGCCCCATGCCTCAGTTTGCCCTCCTGTCAAGTGGGAACAGAAACAGCACCGTGTCACAAAGATATCAAGGGGACATCGAGGGGATGGAATTCTGAGTTTCTTTCTCAACAGCAGGCTGGAACCCTGGGGGTGTTAAGGGCCCTGCAGGGAGCCATGTGATGGGGTGCAGGTAGGGAGAGAGGTCCCCAGTGCTGGAGTGAGTTGAGCCGGGACAGGTGGGGGCCCAGAAGTGGGAGCCGGGGATGGCACTGGGGTTCCCAGAGTCAGAGGACCTGGGTCTTCCCAGACCTGCCTCCGCCCTCCATACAGGGTGACCCCAGGCCTCCTGGGCCGTAGGAGGGGCAGCCTGGGCTCCGATTCCTCCCTCCCCCACCCCGTGCCTGGCTCATGGGGCAGCCTCCCAGGTGTGCGGTCCTCAAGGGCTCAGCACAGGCCCCCCACACAGAGGTGGTGTCACTGTCATCCTTATTTGTCCTTATTTGTCACCAGGTCAAACGTGGAGCACACATGTCCAAGCCGTGGTTCCGGGCCTGGTGCTGGTGGGAAGAAGACAAGTCTGTGCCCCCCTCCCCCACCCTGTGGATCATCAGGCAGCTCTCTACCCACCCCTGTGCCTCAGTTTCCCCCCACCTAAGAGGGGGTGGCTGACCTAGAAGGTCTCAGAGGGACCCACAAGGGTCCCGGTGCTTAGGAGCTGGGTTGGGAGCTGGGGCAGGAAGGAGGGAGGGGCAGGAAAGTCCCAGCCCCTCCCAGGGGCCCTAATCAGCTGTTATCAGGCCCTGGCCGGACAGAGGACAGTTAGGAAGGGCAGCTGGGCAGCTGGTGCTGTGCCTGACTGATGGAGACCATGGGACCTGGGGAAAGGTGGGGGGAAAGAGACAATGGGGGGAGGGGGCGAGCTGGCACAGAGACTCCAGTCACAGGTCCTGAGCTGTCTCCACTGGGCTCAGTCTGGACCTTGAACTGGGACCCTCCTGAGAAACCCCAAAGACCAGGGTTGAGGAGAGGAGACAGTATGCTCAGCAGGAACCAGGGAGGGCTTCCTGGAGGGGGTGGCACTGACTCCAATCCCTGCCCAGGTGGGGAGAAAAGGCTTTGCAGCCAGGTCGCATAGGGTCTGACCTGGCCCTGCTGTAGTCTGTGTGCCCCTGAGTCGGCCACTTGCTACCAGGCCACAGTGTCCACATAGGGACAAATGCAGGTGACAGGCCCTCCCTGCCGGGTGTACAGAAGGAACAGGTGGAGCCTGCCAGTAGAGCCTGGCCTTCAGCTCCTCCTCTATCCCTCCTCCCCCATCCTGGGACTTCCCTGCTCCCTCTCCAGTTTCTGTGTGGGGAGGAGACTGGTTGCAAAGGGACAGGAGGGAATGTTTGGGATGGTGGGAATGTAGTAAACTTGATGGTGGTGGTGGTTACAGGGCTGTATACTTTTGTCCAAGTCTTTGAACTGTAGACTTAAAATTGGCAAATTTTAAATAAGTGGTTTTTTTTTTTTTTTTGCCACTTTGCAGCTTGTGGGATCTTAGTACCCCAACCAGGGATCGAACCTGTGCCCCCTGTAGTGGAACCATGGAGTCCTAGCCGCTGGACCTCCAGGGAAGTCCCAATAAGTGTGTTTTTAAATGATACCATAATAAAGCTGAATTTTTTAAAAAAGTTTGAATCATGGAAGTCTTTTTCCAAAGGTATTTGTCTTGAGATATGTGAGCACAAACCCATATTTGTCCCGGAAAAACAGTAACTTAGCATGGACTGAGCTGTGGGCACACAGACTTTCAGCTAATGAATATCTACAAAGCAGCCCCTGGGATGTGGTCATTTTCTAGCTGTGAGACCTCAGGCCAGTCAGCAAATCTTCCTGACCCCCAGCTGATTTCATTTATAAAAGGGAACTGACGTCGTTCCTTGGGGTCGTGGTGGATGAAGCATGTCACATGTGGGTCTGGAGCGGTGGGCGGCCCTGGGGCTCACGGGTCCCTTCCTCCTTCCTAATTTCTGGCCCTTGGGAACTCTGGCCCCGCTCAGAAGAAATCTTGCAAGGTGCCTAACCCACGCCACTGCTGCGTCTTGCTTGCTCCTCAGCCTCTCCCAGTGCCCCCACCACCCCACTACCAGCCCCTCTCATCACCCCCTCCCTTCCAACCCTCACTCAGCTCACAACAGCAATTTGCTACCGAGTAGGATGTGGCTGAGATGCTGGGAGACGCCTCACGCACCCAGAAGTCTCCATGAGGTGCCTGCACCCTCATCAGGAGAGGCGTCCTGAGCCACAGCACCAGGGGGCCTCAGTCAGTGGAGAGCCTGATTCCAGGGCTGGGAAAGGAGACCCCGGGTCCCAGAGGGTGCTGGACCTGGACAAAAGGGAATGCCTGTGGCTAGCTCAGCCCTTCTCCCAGTGGTCGGGGGCATTGGTGATGTGAGGGAATGCACGTCTCCCGCCTCCAGCCAGGGCTGTGTGTACAGGTGCCTATGCACTTGTGTCTGAGCATCTCTCTCTCACGTAGGCTACCCTGCCCCCGGGGATGAATCCCAGGACTTGGAGTTGACACCAAGAACCCAGGGAGGAGGATGTGGGGCTCAGGTTAGAGGTGCCCAGGAGCTGAGTTAGAGCATCTATCCCAGACCATCCTTGTATTAATGAGGAGTCTGGGGACCAGGGGGGATGTACTTTCCTGAGGCCATACAGCAGACAGCGGGAGCCGGGGGTTCTCAGGATCCATGCAGCCCCTCACCCAAGTGTCCCCTAAGAGCAGCCTCTTTCTCACACCCAATCAGCACACACATGCACTGGGCCTTTCTCCGTACGGACGCCAAGGTCAGTCTAGCTGGTCAGCATCGGGAATCCAGAGGCTCCACCACAGTTTTTAGGTTTGGTGGGGGGGCCCCAGCAGGCTTTCAACAATGACCCTGGATTCCTCCAGGGAGGGAAGAGGCCTTCACCAGGCTGGGACAGGCTACAGCAGCCGGGCCTGCCCTCCGCACAGGAGGCAGGGCAGCCGGGGAGCGCTGAGACGCGGACAGGAGGCAGGGGGGGGTGCCTCGCGGTTCCACCAGGGACTCCAAGGCCCCAAGACCCCACCACAGTCCCCTTTCGGCCTTGTCTGGACCCAGGAGCTGGGGCCCTGCCTGCTCGACCCCCGGACTGAGGAAGGTCCCCTCGGACCCTCTTCCTAGCCAGTGCCCGGTCCGGGTATAGGCAAGAAGCGGGGCCGAGACCCCCTTCCCAGCCAGGCCCGCGGGATTAGGCCAAGTCCTGGGGACCGAGCGCGCACAGGGACCCAATCAGGGCCGCCCTCCCTCCTTCGCCAGGGGCCACAGGGCGGGCCGGGCGCGCAGGCGCAGACCGCTGAGCTCTCTGCTCTCTCTGTAGGACGCCGGCAGAGCCTCTGACTTCAGGTGTGTGGCACAGGCAACTGGGCGGCTGCAGGTGAGGTTGGGAACTGGGGGTGCGGGAGGCACACCACAGGGTGGGGGTGGGGGGGCGCTCACGTTCTGTGCCTAGAAGGGTTGAGCAGGGCGGTTTTGGTGAAAAGTCCAGGTAAAGTCCCGGGATGGCGGAGCTACTGAGCAAGGTGGGGCAGGCCTGCTTCCCTACCCTCCCGGCTGCGCCCGCCCTGGAAGCTCCGCGCTCGCCCCGCAGTGTCCCGTGCCCCGAGGAGCGAGACTCGTGGAGAGACGCCAAAGAATGGGAAAAAGTCATTTCCTGCTTTTTAAACAAGAGACCCTGCCAGTTACACAGCCTACCCCGCCTAGGGCGAGCACCAGGCCTCTGCTTTGAGAGCTGGCGCCGTCCACAGCCTGCCCCCCTCTCCCCACCATACACACACACCCCACCCCAGACCACGGGCACACAGAGCACCCCTGGAGGGTCTCTGCTGAGGATAAGTGGTCCTGCAGCACCCCCCTGCCCCATGACAGTTCAAATGAACAGGCCAGAGAAACAGGTTACCAAGCATTTAGTGTTGGTGGGTGGGAGGCGGGTGGGTGCCGGCAGCCCCCAGGGACCCCCCAGCTTGTGCTTCCATCCTGGCCCAGCTCTTTGCCTTAAACAGGTGCAAGTCAAACCGCTGTCATGCCTTGGGCATCTTTTGTCCGCTGGCCACATGGGGGTCAGGGTGGGGGTTGGGAGAGGCAGGGACAGCAAGGCAGAGTGGGGAAGAGTCGCGCAGAAACGGGCAACTTGGGAGAGACGATGCAAGAATGGCAGGCCGAGCCCTGGGGAGGGGTCAGCCCCTGTGCAGGTGCCCTGGCAGGAACACTTGGCGCTGGATCCAGGGCTGGTAGGCAGAGACCCTGGCATACACCCCCGGGAGGCTGGGCTCAGCGCAGCCCCTGATGGAGCTCACCACTGCCACCTGCACCCAGCGCTTGTCCTGGAGCTGGCAGACCAGGGGGCCTCCGGAGTCACCCTGAAAGAAGCAAGAATAGCAGACAAGTCCAGTGGGGCTCAGGTCTACGCTGCAGGGGGTGCGAGCTCTCAGACTGAGGCTGAAGTCGGGGAGCACAGGGACCGAGACGGCTGGATGCTGGGGCGGGGAGTGGGGGGATGCACAGGGCAAGCTCTTTGAGGCTCCAGGTAGCCAGGCAGGATCTCTGTCCTTGATCTGGTCCTCCTAGCAGCCCTGCATATCAGCTCTATCTGCCTCTTTTTTGTTTTTAAGAGCTGAGGCCTCTGAGGCTCAGAGAGGTCAAACAACTCGCTGAAGGTCACACAGCTAGTATACAGCATCGCTGAAATTCAATCACTTTATTATTATTCTGAAGCCTGGATGCTTCCCCCATGTATGCTGCCTCCCTCACTAGTCACGTGGCCTTTTTGAGCCTGGACTCCTCTGTGTCTTTGCAGCACCTGCTCACCTCCCTGTGACAGCCGGAGCCCGAATTTTCTGGCTTTTTATTGTCAGAATGACTCTGGACCCATTCTTGTAAAAAGTATTCATCGAGCTCTGACTCCAAGCCAGACACTGTTCTACCTCGGGGATGAGACAAAGCCCCCAACCTCATGGAGCAAGATTGTAATATGTCCCCCCTGGCCCAAGTCCAGGACCCAGCCTGCCTCTTGGGGTCACGTAGGGTAAGAGGGGACCTGGGGAGCCTGGCTAAGCACTGGGGAGGTGCATCACAGATCCTCTGTGAATGGGCCTCTGCTTCCTCACCCCACTGTACTTAAGGGGAAACAGGCCCAGAAGGAGCCAGTGACTCCCCAGGCCCTGCGGAGGATCGGGCCAGGAGCACTGGCCAGGGGTCCGACTTCGCAGAAGCCCTTCTGGCCCTGGAAATAGCCAGCACACAGCATCTCCTTGGCGATGGGCTCTGGGCGGTAGAACCTGCAGCACCCTGCAGGCTGACGATGCGCACATCCACCTCCTGCAGCCGGTGGGGGCTCCAGCAGAGCCACTGAGGGCAGAGTGGGCGTCAGGGTGGGAGAAGGGGTCCTCGGGGACCACAGGTGGGGTGTGCAACCACGCCTGCTCTCTGGGGATGGCTAGGAGCAGCGATGGATGCGCCCCCCTCCCCGGGCGGCCAGCAGCACGTCGTGTGGGTGGTGAGGCGGATGCCTGACCCGAGGTGAGTGGTGGTGCAAGATGAGGGCTGGGCCAGGCCCTTGGGGACAGGGTCGGGCAGAGAAGCTGCGGGTGACTCACTGCCTCCTCGCAGTGCGTTCTGCTCCACCTTGGGGCAGCTCCCTCCAGCCCCAGCCCCTTGCCTCTCACCCACCATTCTGCCTGAGGTCCCCCCAGCCAGTCACCCAGCAGAGGGTGCCCAGCAGGAAGTAGGAGCCTGGCGAGGCCAGAGGGGCCGATCTGATGGTGCAGGAGAAGGGCACGGGGCATGCCATCTTCACCAGGGCCACGTCGCTGCCCTGCAGCACGTTCCCGTTGAAGGAGGGGTGCCGGACGATGCTGATGACGGCTGTGGAGACGGAGTCTTGGGGATTGGTGTACAGGACAGACTCTCCGAGCTGGATGGTCAGGTCCTGCAGATTCACGGAGCTACGCGGGAAGCAGGAGGAGACATGATGGGCCATGAGGACAGAGAGTATGGTGGTGTCGGCCCCACCCAGACTGGCTCCTGCGGGGGGGAGAGGACCATGCACCTGGGAGCTTTGTTCAGTCCTGCAGACCCTCTCTGCTCAGCCCTGGCCCATGGGTTGGATCTAGGCTTGGGGGACACAGGGCTGGCCGCGTCTGGATGGGGAGAAAGACTCCAGCGTAAACATCCAGCCATGTGATAAGACGATTCATCCTTTGTCCAGAGCCCTCTGTGAGGCGGGGCCTGTGCTGCTGGGGGACAGAATGGACTGGGCCCCACTCTTCCCAGGCTAGACAGACAGCGAGGCAGGTGGTGCCCAGATGGTAGAGGGTGAGACCAGCAGTGGGCGGCAGGTGGGTTCTATGCCGGCAGGTGGGCAGGGCGGCCAGGGGAGCACAGTGGTTCCACAGGAAGTTGGGGAGGCATGTTCTCTGCAGGGGGTGGGGTGGCGGAGGGAGGCGGATGACCCCCTCCCAGCATTTGAGGACAGCTGAGCTGAGCCCTCAGGCAGGTAGGAAGTTGACCTGAGATGGGGACAGAAAGGGGTCCCCTGAAGAGAGGAGTGTGCAAAAGCTCCATGAGGCAGGGGACTCTTGATCAAAGCATCTTCTGAATTCCCACCAGGAAGCTGGTCTCTGCCCGAAGCCCTGTGCTTATTCAAGAGTGTCCTTGCCTTCCGGACACTGAGCGAGGTTTAAGTCACCCTGCAGGACTGTTCCTATTCCGAATGTCCCTTCTCAGGGTGTTGGGCTCACTGGGGCTGCAGAGGGACCCACACTGCCTGGGTTCACATCCTGTATCTGCCGCCTGCTTATCATAGGGCCTCAGGCTCTGTGCCTCAGTTTCCCCATCTGGAAAATAGGGGTTTTAGTACCTACCTCAGGAGGTTGTCACGAGCAAAAAGTGATCCATGTAGTGTGCTTGGAACCATGCCTGCCTGCAGGAAGCCCCCAGGGACTGTTGATCATTATTCCTGGGACTTAATTCTACCAGGAACGTTCCAGAAAGCGTTCCAGCACCAACAGAAAGTGAAAGGTTTATTTACCCCCACATTACACTTGGGACCAGCCAGTTAGGTATTAATTATTGCACCTGTTAAAGTTAAGCTGACACCTTGGTTCAGCCTTGAGAGGGACTATCTTTGATTTCGAATTATCTCCGTGTGGAATTCAGCCTTGAGTTGCTTTAGGTTGGCTTTGTTTTGGTTTTGGTTTTCAAATACTGTCAAAGAGCATTTTGCTCTTTAAATGTTTTCTGCTTTCATGTACACCCATGTTCTTCGCAGCGTTATTCACAATAGTCAAAGGTGGAAACAACCCAAGTGTCCATCAGTGGATGAATGGATCAATAAAATGTGGTCGGGGCTTCCCTGGTGGCACAGTGGTTGAGAGTCCACCTGCCGATGCAGGGGACACGGGTTTGTGCCCCGGTCCGGGAAGATCCCACATGCCACGGAGCAGCTGGGCCCGTGAGCCATGGCCACTGAGCCTGCGCATCCGGAGCCTGTGCTCCGCAACGGGAGAGGCCACAACAGTGAGAGGCCCGCGTACGGCAAAAATAAATAAATAAATAAAATGTGGTCCATCCATACAGTGAAATATTATTCAGGCTTAAAAAGGAAGGAAATTCTGACACCTGCCACAACATAGATAAGCCTTGAGAACATTATGCCAAGTGAAATAAGCCAGATACAAAAGGACCATTCTGTACGATACCACTTCTGTGCGGTCCTTACAGGAGTCAGATTCATAGAGACAGAAAGTGGCAGGCTGGGACTTCCCTGGTGGCGCAGTGGTTAAGACTCCACCTGCCAATGCAGGGGACACGGGTTCAACCCCTGGTCTGGGAAGATCATGCTGTGGAGCAATTAAGCTCATGTGCCACAACTACTGAAGCCCGCGCGCCTAGAGCCTGTGCTCCGCAACAAGAGAAGCCACTGCAATGAGAAGCCCACACACCGCAACGAAGAGTAGCCCCCACTCGCCGCAACTAGAGAAAGCCTGTGCGCGGCACCGAAGACCCAATGCAGCCAAAAATAAATTAATTAATTAATTAATTTAAAAAAGAAAGTGGAAGGATGGTCGCCAGGGGCTGGGGGAGGGGGATGGGCAGTTAGTATTTAATGGAACAGAGTTGCAGTTTTACAAGATGAAAAGAGTGCTGGAGAGGATGGTGGGTTTGGTTGTCCAACAATGTGAATGTATTTATTACCACTGAACTGGACACTTAGAAATGGCTGAGGTGGTAAATTTTATGTTATATGTATTGAACCACAATTTTAAAAATAGGAAAAAAGTGCCTACTTCCAAGTACTGTCAAATAATTAAAATATGTTTTCTTTCACAGTTTGAAGAAAATGCCAGTGTCTGAGGCAAATTGCTGAAGGAAAGCTGGATGCTGGAGTGACCCTAGCCTGCGGGCATCTGAGTCACCTGCGGGGGGCTGCAAACGGCAGTGAGTCCTGGGGGTGGTCGGGGGCCGGCACTGTCTTCCCCTCTAGCTGCCTGGGGCCTCTCAGCGAGTGGGAAGCAGGACTCACTTGGAGAAGAAGTGGGCGGCGGTCAGCACCCACCGGTGGCTGACGAGGCTGCCTCCGCAGACATGCTCTCCCTGCTCTCTCAGGCTTACCTGTCAGGGCCACTGCCAGGGGGACGCCACCATGCCCCCAACGATGCGGACCTCTGGGACAAAGCCGATCACTGGTGGAGGGATGGGTGGAAATGGCCCGAGGGTCACGGGTCAGCCCAGCAAGCCCCCCAGGTGGCCCCCCTATGAGAACAAGGCCCAGGGGTGGGGCCCAAGGGTTGGCTCCCCTCCCACCTTCACCTCTAGATTCTGTCTAGATTCTGAACCCCAAGCAGCTGCCCCATGGAACTTTCCACAGTGATGGACATGCTTGGTACCTGAAATGTGCTTGTGTGACTAAATTTTTAATTTAACGTTAATTAATTTAGATGCAAATGGTCCCTGTGGGTGGTGGATGGCTTCCAGGTTGGAGACCTGGGGAGGCCTCAGTCCCCTTGCTGGGAAGAGAGGCAGGGTCCCCTGGCTGTTGTTCTGAGGTTTAGGTGAGAGAAGGCCCGGGAAAGCTCGAGCACGTGGGGGGTTAGAAAGTCTTGGTCCCCCTTCTGGGTCTCAGTTTGCTCCTGAGCTGTGCACAGATGAGCTGCCTTGGGGAAGGACTTTGAAAGTTGTAAAAGGCACAGGACTGTGCGGATTCTCACACAGACCCGCAGGGCGCAGGGAGCAGGTTACGGTGCTTCAAGAACCGGTTGTTTTGGATGCGATCCCACACCTGTCTCTTGGGGGACAGAGCTGGGCAGAAAAAGTCAGGACAATTTGAGGGCCCAGGATGGACCTCAGAGCGAGGGGGACACAGGTGACTGGCCCCTGCCTCCCGGCCAGAGAATACCCAACACGGAGGGACCACAGACTGCCCAGGGGGGTTCTAGGGCAGCCGGACGCCCTGCCTCGGGACTCAGCCCTTTCTCCCAGGAAGGGAAACACGAGGAGCGCCAGAGGCAGCCACATCTACAGGCGGAGGAAGGTGGAGGATGCTGAGCCCCAGCATGGGGGTGAGGGGGGGCAAGAGAGGCCTCCCAAGCTTTCCCCACAGCCATGGCCACGGCTGGGACGTGCTGCTGCCAGGGCTGGGGCACCTTTGCTCGCGTCCCCCCGCTGGAAAGACCAGGGATGCTGGAGAACCTGGCTCAGAGACGGCTTTGGCCCGGGGACCTGCCCGTGGGGGCCACAGCACCCCAGTTCCAGAAAGGACCACAAGAGACGGTCTTCCCTCCTGCCCGCCAGGGACCCCCTCACCTGGAGGGACGTCTGCCGAGGGCCCAGTGGGGACTCCAGGTTCTCCTTGTGCCCTGGCGCCATCTGACACGGGGTTTGGGGCTCGGGGATCTGGTTCTCCACGTGCCAGCAGCCTGCAGCCAGGGTGATCAGCTGATCCCGGACGAGGCAAGGGCATTCTTCACTCCTTCCCTGCCCAGCCCGGCATCGCCTCCCCCACCCCTACCCCATGGGTCCTGCGCAGGCTGAGAGCACTGTCTGGTGGGCCCCACCGGCCCCACCCAGGGCTGGCTGTGCCCTTGCCCAGCAGGGGGGTAAATCTCTCCTGGTCTGGGCTTACCTCCCATCAGGCCTGAGCCCTGTCCCCCCTGCAGGAGCGACCACAGGGTCCCCTGAGCATGAGTCACTGCCTGGGCCCTCTGGGCTTCCTCCTCTGGAAACTCTGGCCTCCAGTCTGTGGCCGCGAGCCCCAGGGTGATGGCTTTTCCTCAACCCTGCCCCTCACGTCCAAGCCCCTCAGAAGTAGCACTTCCTGAGGCCTGGGCTACGGCTGGAGAGGCTCCCAGCCCAGCTCTGTCCCCTCGTCCTACCCTCCCCGGGGAAGAGGGCCTGGTCCATCGCTGGCCACCCGGACCCCAGCTCCAGGCTCAGGGACATAGCTGCCTGAGGGAGGGACCTTACCTGGGGATCATTTTTCAGGGAACCAGGTGGGAATTCAGGGGAGAATCCCAGGCCTTGCGTGACGTTAAGTGTCTGCCTGGTCCAGGTACTGAGGAAACCAGAGGAGGAGGGACGGGAGTTCCGGGAGCACCTGGCCTAGGAGCTGTGTCCCTGTTGACTCTGACAAGTGCCCGCGACACTGCAGCCGCCCTTATCTCTGGGCCCCTCAGCCAGTCACTCCCCTGCCTGCACCTGCCCTTGTGGCCCTTCAGCCTCGTTGGTGGAGGAGTGGTCGGAGGTGCTTAGAGCAGAGGCCCGAGGCTGAGGCCTGCGGACTCAGTGCCTGCGGACTTGCTGCCAGATCCAGGCCACAGGGCCCCAGAACGAGGCGGGAGGCACCGGAACAGGCCGTGAGCCCAGTGCCCGCAGGTGCCCGGTGGGACCTGTCACAGGTACAGCTGGACAAAGCCTGGAAATGCAAACAGGGTCCTACCCATCCTGGAGGCATTTGGGGAGGAGACCCGGCAGCTGGGGGAGACCGCCCCACTGGATGTTTCCTGTTTGAGTCGGTTCTTGGAATTATGTAAGATGGAGCAGCTGTGTCATGGCTACAGTCTGGTTATCCTGTAGTTAACGTTTTCTTTTCCAGCCTTGCCACACAGCTTGCAGGATCTTAGCTCTTCGATCAGGGATTGAACCTGGGCCCCTGCAGTGGAAGCACAGAGTTCTAACCACTGGACCACCAGGGAATTCCTGCAGGTAGCTTTTTTTTTATTTGGTGGGAATTTCAGTATCTACAAAACAGCTCAAAGAATATAGCTCAGAATATTATCTGTGGCCCTTGAGAAGACACTAAAAGTCCTTGACTTTGTTCAATGGCTAAACTATTATTTTTTTGTCTTGCTTGACTGTTTTCCTTTGTTTCTGCATTTTTCTCATTTCTCTGATTAAATGTATTCTTTGGCTAAAGTTTTCCTCCAGACAAGAGGCAGACGGAGGCATGGGGAGAGGGAGTGGCCTGTGCAGGGAAGGCCCCAGAGGGTCCTGTGCCATTACAACAGTGCTGTAACTCGGGGTTCCCAGAAGCTGGGGGACGGACGCCACCTCCCTGGATGTTCACATCTTAAGGAGAGACCCCCAGGTCCTTGAGAAAGACTCTCCGGGGTCACAGAGCTGACAAGAGGCCTGTCTAGGCTTCAGAAGGGTTAGCAGGCATTTCAAAGAGAGGAGGGTGTTTACCCGTCTTCTAAGTAAATGATCTGAGGGAAGGGAGGGGGGATCTCTCCCCTTATTTTCTTTTTTAAAAAATTTATTTATTTTATTTATTTATTTTTGGCTGTGTTGGATCTTTGTTGCTGCGTACGGGCTTTTTCTAGTTGTGCCAAGCGGGGGCTACTCTTGGCTGCGGTGCACAGGCTTCTCATTGCGGTGGCTTCTTTTATTGCAGAGCATGGGCTCTAGGTTCGTAGGCTTCAGTAGTTGTGGCATTCGGGCTCAGTAGTTGTGGCTCGTGGGCTTAGTCCCTCTGTGGCATGTGAGATTTTCCCGGAGGAGGGATCAAACCCGTGTCCCCTGCATTGGCAGGCAGATTCTTAACCATTGCGCAACCAGGGAAGCCCTCTCCCCTTATTTTCTTTTTAATTAAATTAATTAATTACTTAACTTTTGGCTGCCTTGGGTCTTTGCTGCTGCTCGTGGGCTTTCTCTAGTTGCGGCGAGTGGGGGCTACTGTTCATTGTGGTGCACGGGTTTCTCATTGCAGTGGCTTCTCTTGTTGTGGAGCATGGGCTCTAGAGCGCAGGCTCAGTAGTTGCGGCGCACGGGCTTAGTTGCTCCGCGGCATGTGGGATCTTCCTGGACCAGGGCTCGAACCCGTGTCCCCTGCATTGGCAGGAGGATTCTTAACCACTGTGCCACCAGGGAAGTCCTCCCCTTATTTGCAACGGGGGAACTAAGCCTTTTATTTTAATCTTATTTGTCCTTAGAACACACACACTCACAAGTATTGGGTGCTTTCTGTGAAGAATTCCACAGGGAGGGAACAATACACTGGATACCACAGTGTCCACCAGGAGCTGAGGAAATCTTGTCTTGCTGTGATGGCTCTTTACTTTGTTGTTTTGGGTTTTTTTAAATTTTTTAATTGAAGTAGAGTTGATTTACAATGTTGTGTTAGTTTCAGGTGTACAGCACAGTGATCCAGTTACATATATGTATGTATTCTTTTTCATGTTCTTTCCATTATAGGTTATTAAAAGATATTGAATCTGGTTCCCTGTGCTCTACAGTGGATCCCTGTTGGTTGTCTATTTTATATATGGTAGTGTGTGTCTGTTAATCCCAAACTCCTAATTTATCCCTTCTCCTCCCCTTTCCCCTTTGGTCACCATAAGTTTGTTTTCTAAGTCTGTGAGTCTGTTTCTGTTTTTTAAATAAGTTCATTTGTATCATATTTTAGATTTCACATATAAGTGATATATGAAATTTGTCTTTCTCCCACTGACTTCACTTAGTATGATCATCTTAGTATGATAATCATGTTGCTGCAAATGACATTATTTCATTCTTTTTTTATGACTGAGTAGTATTCTATTGTATATATACCACGTCTTCTTTATCCATTCATCTGTCGATGGACATTTAGGTACAATTCCATGTCTTGGCAATTGTAAGTAGTGCTGCTATGAACACTGGGGTGCATGTATCTTTTCCAATTAGAGTTTTACCTGGATATATGCCCAGGAGTGGGATTGCTGGATCATATGGCAACTCTATTTTTAGGTTTTTAAGGAAACTCCGTACTGTTCTCCACAGTGGCTGCACCAGTTTACATTCCCACCAACAGGGTGGCAGGGTTCCCTTTTCTCCACACCCTCTCCTGTGTTTGTCGTTTGTAGACTTTGTGGTGATGGCCATCTGACAGGGCAACTCTGCCTTGAATATGCTGCAGAGGAGCCGGGTGGCGCTCTCACTGTAGGGCGCGCTGCTTCACTCGCTTGGTGTTTTCAGTGGGTGATGCCTCAGCATCCGCGTGCCCAACCCTGTCCCCGTTCACGCACGTCTGCATCTGCAGTGACACCAGCATCGCCTCTTTCCGCGTCTGCCTGCAGTAGCCTGGACGGTAACAGGGCCACCCCCAACTCAGTCATTCATCTCAAACCTCAAGTTTGAGGTTGTGTCCTGATTCTGCTACCACGAACATGCACAGGGTGTTTCTGTTTGAATCAAGTACTGACAGGGCCGATCTCCCACCTCACACCCCCGAGGGCTGGCGGCCTGGCTCTGGAGCCTCACGGCCTCCAGCACCCGCCCTGCAGAGTGGTGGCACCTGTCATTGGCCTGAGAACGTCTGTATCCCTCGTTCTCCCATCTCTGGGTACCATCCTCTCAATCTTTACCCATCTGGGCTGCAAAATGGTACCTTCTGGATGCTTTAAAGAGCACTTCCTAGGGACGGGGCTGGGGGACCAGTTTTCTAATGCTCACATTCTGTCCCTTATTCTGAGAAGCCCCCTCGGTGTTTGTGGTCTGTCTCTGGGGCTGAGACTCATGGCCTGTTCATGGCAGCACGTGGCACCACGTGGCACCACGTAGCCTGGGCTTGAAGCCCCCATCACTCCCTGTCCTCACCCTGCCCTCAGCCTGAAAGGACCTCAGATCCCTGTTCTCCCGCATAAATCCCATCCAGACGACAGGAACCAGCTCAAAACTCGGCTCTCATCAAACGTGCCTGGTGAGAGCAGGGGCACGTGACCCACCTTCTTCTCCATCATCAGGACAGAGCCCCATGTCAGCCACGCAGTCTACAGGTGAAGACTCATCCCAGCAAAGACTCTCACACCCTGGCCCTGCTGTCGGTGCAGCTGGCTCACCTTCCAGAACCTGCACAGCAAGACGGGATATCGGGCAGTTCCACCCACTGATGGGCTGGCTCCCTGGTCCCTCGGAAGGAGTAACTCGGAGCCATATGTTCTCCTGGCTCCCGAAGAGCCTCGGTTACCCATAGTGGGAACACTCTCCACACACGTGTCACCAGCCATTGTCTCTTCCCCGCCACAGTTCCCTTCCTTTCCACATGGTGCCTCCCCTGAATCTTCCTCTCAGGGCAGAACTGAAAAAAAAGGCAGCGTGCAGCACCCTCCAGGGGCAGGGCTGGGCCGGGTGAGTCAGGCAGTTGGGGGATCCCGACTATGCCTAACGTTTTGAGAAGTCATAGATCATTTAAAAGAACACAAACCAGATGTTGTATCAGATCATTTGACAGCAAGTGGTGAAGAAAACAATTTAGAAGCAATCGAATGGCCATTTGAGGATGAGGGCAACATAAGCATATTCTCAGAAACCTTTGAACCAGTTTCAGTAAAGCTCTCATAAAAGGAAAATGTCCCAAGAGATATATTCGGCAAAGGAAATCAAATCTCATCATCAAGCCTACTGTTATCTTTCTAAAATAGATCATGTCAGAGAGAAAGAGAAGAGAGAACCACAGTAACCCAGAATTAACAGTCTAAATGATATCAAGATGTCAGATTCGAGGGGATGTGAGACCAGGAGATGTGAGCAGCTGATAAATGTCCTCTCTTATTGAGATTACATACAGACGTCTGTTCTAGAAGAAGGGGAGAAGGAGGAAAAGACACAGAAATATTGGAACAGTATAAATGAGTAAATTAAGGTGGGAGAAACCAGTCTGACCATATCAGTGATTATATAAATGCAACAACAGTGAAGTCAACAATTAAAACACCACTGTTGAAGGTGGGTATCAGAAACACATCCGGATGCACACTGTTTACAAGAGAGAAGCAAATGTGGAAAGTAAAAGGATGCAAAAAGATATTACAAGCAAATACTAGCCAAAGGATAGCATGATTCATAAAAAGAAAATTTGGGATAAATTGATTTCACCACAATTTAGAACCTATGTTCCTCAAAAATCACTCCTAAGAAAATGGGAGGAGGAGTCACAGGGAGAAAATAATTGCAAAGCATAAAATACTTGTAACCAGAACATATAAAGAATTCCCCGAATACCATCGTGAGAAAACAAAAACCCAATTAGAGAAATTGTTCAAAAGATGTAAACAGTTTGCAAGCTATGAGGATGGCAAATAAGCACATGAAAATGCTCAATGGCCTTAGTCATTAGGAAAATGCAAATTAAAATAAAAGCAAACCAGTTAAAATGGCATTTTAATGCCATTGACAAAGCCAAGGGCTAGTGAGGATGAAGCAAAACACAGGCTTTCCGTGAACAAGGGAAATGGAAGCACATTCCCATGAAAACCTATATAAAAGGTTCAGGTTGGCCTTATGCATAATCACCAAAAACCTGAAACAATACCAATGTCCTAAACTGGTAAATTCAGGTGAAAAAAAAAAAGAAAGCAAGAAACTTCAAGTAAAAATAAATGAGAGGTCTTCCCTGGTGGCACAGTGGTTGGGAGTCCGCCTGCCGATGCAAGGGACACAGGTTCCTGCCCCAATCCGGGAAGATTCCACATGCCGTAGAGCAGCTGGGCCCGTGAGCCATGGCCGCTGAGCCTGTGCGTCCGGAGCCTGTGCTCCGCAACGGGAGAGGCCGCAGCAGTGAGAGGCCCGCGTACCGCAAAAAAAAAAAAAAAAAAAAAGGGAGGTAAGCAAACAGCAGTGTATCCACGCAGCGGGGAGGGTTGGACAATGGATGCAGCCCAGAGGCCAGAGGCTGGGGCTGGGAGCGTGGCACACTGGGATTTTTTGGAGTGAGGTCATTGTTCTACACCTACAGTACAGTGGTGCATCTGTCAGAGCCCATAGCTCTGTACCCTAAAGTTGACAAATTTTACTGGATGTCCCTTACACCTCAATAAATCAGACCCTACAGAGAGATCATGGAAACAACAATTTGTGAAAATAATCATGAAACTGGGACCATACAAAAAATCTTAAGGGAAAAATAAAAGCTCCAGGCATGGATATTTTAAAAATGAGCTCTACCAAAATTTCAAGCAATTGATCAGCCCAATTTTACACAAAGTCTTCCCCAAAGAGAGGGAAAGAGGGAGCCTTACACATCCTATTCTAAAATATCACCATAAGACTGATGTTGACACCAGATCAAAATCATAATAAGAAAGGAAAATGTAAACATCAACAGGGTTCTAAAAATTAATAAGTTGTACCCACCTGGGAACACAAGATAACATGACCAGGCTGGGTGTGTGCAGGAATTCAAGTTTGGCTTATTAATAATAGTCCATAAATGTAATCCACCACGTGGACAGACTAAAACAGAGAAATCATATGATCATCTCAATAAGCACAAAAAAAAATCATTCAATTCATTAGGTAGAAGAATAAATCTCTTAGTCACAAGTGTTAGAAGGAAATGCCTTTACCTAGTAAAGCACATCTATAAAAATAAAAACCTAGAGGAAACATTACCCTAAGTGGATAATGATTAGAAGTTTCTTCTATAAAACAAACCAAAAAATAAGCCAAGGAATACTAGCCCCACTTTTATTTACCATGGTACTGGAAGTCCTAACAAGCGTAATGAAAAGAGGGGAAAAAAGTGTCGCCTTTTTATATACCATCAGCAAACAGCTAGAAAGTCTAATGAGAGTACACTATTTTCAGAGTCTCTAGGAATAAATCTGTTAAAAGGGGTGCAAGAACTCTAAAAAGAGAAACTGTAATACATTATTAAGATTTTTCCAAGTTTTTATTGTGGTAAAATACACATAACATTTATCATCTTAAACACTTTAAGCGGACAGTTCAGTGGTATTAAATACATTCGTATTGTTGTACAACCATCCCCACCATCCTCTCCAGAACTCTATTCATTTTGTAAAACTGAAACTGTTTCCATTAAACACTAACTCATTATCCCCCTCCCCCAGACGCTGGTGACCACTATTCTACTTTTTGTCTCTGTGGATTTGACTCCTCTAGGGACCTCATAGAAGTAAGATCATAGAGTGTTTGTCCTTTTATGACTGGCTTATTTCACTCAGCATAATGTCCTCAAGGTTCACCCATGTTGTAGCCTGTGTCCCAATTTCCTTCCTTTTTAACCTGAATAATGTTCCACTGTACATATGGACCACGTTTTGCTTATCCATTCATCTGTCAATGGACACTTGGGTCGCTTCCACCTTTGAGCTATTGTGAATAGTGCTGCTATGAACATGGATGTACTATTCGGATGCGTTTCTGAAGAGACCTAAATTGATGGAGAGATAAATCTTCGTCTTGGATAGGACAACATATCATGGAGATAGATGTTAATCTTTCTCCAAGTGACCTGCAGATTCAATGTGATTCCAGTATAAATCCCAGCTGGATTTTTTCATTGACTTTAATGAGATTTTCTGAAAGTAATACAGAATTCCTTTGGGCCAGCGATAGCACAGACAATTCCAAAGAACAGGGAGGGAGGACTTCCTCTATTAGCATCAGGACCTATTACCGACTGTTCTGGGGTCGTGCTTTCTCCCACTTCAGGTCAGATTGACTCTGGACAGCCTGCCCCTCCCCCTTCTTCCTGGAGGGTGAGTGCTTGGCTGCCCCGTGTGGCCCCAGGTGGAACTGCAGGTCATTTGGCTCATCTGTCAGGCCTGTCCAGGAAGGTCCTTTGGGGGACAGGGGCAGGGGGGGTGGGGTGCGCCCAGGGGCAGGCAGGCAGCAGGTGACTTCTGCCTCGGTAAATGCAGCGAAGCTCCTGGAGCAGTGCCCCGTGCTGGGATGGTCAAGGGTGGCCCCGCTCAACCTTAGGCCGCCAGTCCCAGCCAGGCCCGCCCCAGGGACCAGACCCCCAGGAGTGCTATATCAGAGGGGGTTCAGCTCCCGGCCTTGGGGGCCCAGCATCCCAGTGCCTTTTCCCTCTGGGAACAGCCTGCTTCCGACGGTGGTGGTCTCCACCCACTGTCCAGCCACGTCCGAGGCTGCCGCCATGGGTACAGGCCCTCCACCGTCTTGTGGGGTCGTTCCCTGTGGTTTGAAGGTGCCCATGGGGGCCCTCCAGGATGGGGAGAGCCTCCTCTGCCCATTTGAGGAAATGTGCTCCCGTTTCATGGAGGGGGCGGCTCGCTACCCCAGGGCTGTCCCCCTCCCCGTCACAGTCCTGGCCCCTAAGAACCCAGCGCATAGCACCCTGAGCCTCAGGCCTCGTGTCCCTGAGGCACAGGCCAGGGTGGCTTCCTGCCCCCGGGATCCAGGTCTGGACAGAAGCGTGGAGAGGGAGGAGAGAGCATCCTAGCTCCTCCAGAGTGGACCACACCATGGCCTGGGGCCCATACTCTCCTGGACCCCAAGCTTGTGAATGCTACAGAACGGGGCAGGATCCGTGTGTCCCCAGGCACCTCCAGGCCCCAGGTGGGACTGATTTTCCACAGCTGAGTCCTGAGCCTCAGGGAGAGAAATGAGGTCAGGTGAAAGGGGCTCACAGGATGGCCGGTCCCTGGGGGGTGGACCCTCCATCACCTGCAGCTCTGACCTCAACCAAGCAGGGGTGAGGGCCACACTCACCTTGCATCCCTGAAATGGGCACAGGTGGGCAGGATTCAGGGTCACCTTTACACCTCCTGGATTAAAACTCCTCCTACACTCTCTAGACCCCAGTCTTGTGGGTGAGTGTCCTGAATCAGCATCACCGGGCTGGGGAGGTGGGGTTGGTGATCAGAACAAACGTGCTGCCATTCCCGGTGGAAAGGTACAGACACTGAGATTAACCCACCTGAGCTCCCAGAAAGGTTCCTGGGAAAATGTCCCCATACCCAGATGGGGGAACCCAGCCTGATGCCAGAGCCCAGGGACCCCTGAGGGAGGACCCCCCACTGTTCCCTCAGCCAACACCATGATGCGTCCATGCCACTATCCCAAACCACAGCCAGGAGCTGGCTTTTCCAAGTTTAATGGGAAACAGGGTGAGCAGGAGGCTGCGGGCCACCCCACTGCTGAGAGACACCAGCATTCAGAGCTTCTTCCCATCTCTCCCTCCCCAAACAGGGGGGCCAGGAGGGTCTCGGGTGGTGAGGTGAAGGGGAGGTTTGGGAGGACAAGGCTGCCATTGGGGAAGAAGCAGCGTATCACCAGGGAAAGTTACCCATCTCCCCATCATGCAGACCCCAACCCGGCCCCATCTAGGGTCTGGGGGATGTACTGGCGGATCCAGAAGACATAGCTTGTCACCTGAGTGTAGACCCCAGGGAAGTCGCGATGGCCACAGACATCTCCCCAGCTCACGACCCCCACCTGGACCCAGGTGCCATTCCAGCTGCACACCAGGGGCCCCCGGAGTCACCCTGTGGGAAAGGCAGCCCTCAGCGAGCACCTCCACACACCCCTGCAATGGAGCTTTGCGGGTTGGGAGGAGCCGGAGGACGGGTGGGCCTGGGGTCCCACCTGGCAGGAGTCCTGGCCCTCGCTTCTTGCGCACAGCATGTCGTCCTGGATGATCTGGTTGGTGGTGTCTGCAGAAGAGTTCTGATAGCGCTGGTTACAGACCTCGTTCTCCACGATGGGCACCTTCACCTCCTGCAGGTGGTAGGGCGGGGGCAGTGGCGCTGCAGGGAGGGGCTAGGTGAGTGCAGGTCCTCATTCTGCTCCAGCTGGCGTGGGGCTCCACTGGGTCTGTGGAGGGCATGGGGGCCCCACTGCCAGCCCTGACCCTGGGGTCTAGAACCAGCCACCCCTAGCCTTGGGACTCAGCTTCCCCACGGCCATTAAACCCATCCAGCTCCAGGACGCAGGGCTCCATCAACTAGAATCTGGGCTCCATAAGCCTAAGGACAAGATGACCAAGGGCAGCATGTTCTCCCAGGAATTCTTTTTCCCTGGAAATGGATGGATCACGGGCTTGTCCTGAAGAAGTGCTCTGAGCCAGATGGGTTCAAATGTTCACCTTCTGACACCTGAAACCACAGCAGGCCCCAGTTTCTCTCTTTTTTTTTTTTAGTTAATTTTTATTGGAGTATAGTTGATTTATAATGTTGTGTTCATTTCAGGTGTACAGCAAAGTGAATCAGTTATACATATACATATATCCACTCTTTTTTACATTCTTTTCCCATATAGATCATTAGAGAGTACTGAGTAGAGTTCCCTGTGCTATACAGTGGGTTCTTATTATCTATTTATAAATAGTAGCATGTATATGTCAATCCCAATCTCCCAATTTATCCCTCCCTAGCCCTTTCCCCCTTGGTAACCATAAGTTTGTTTTCTACATCTGTGCCTGTATTTCTGTTTTGTAAATAGGTTCATTTGTACCATTTTTATTAGAGTCCACATATAAGTGATATCACATGATATTTGTCTTTCTCTGTCTGACTTAGTTCACCAGTATGACAATCTTTAGGTCCATCCATGTCGCTGCAAATGGCATTATTTCATTCTTTTTTATGGCTGAGTAGTATTCCACTGTGTATATGTACCACATCTTCTTTATCCATTCATCTGTCAGTGGACATTTAGGTTGCTTCCATGTCTTGGCTATTGTAAATAGTGCTGCAATGAACATTGGGGTGCATGTATCTTTTTGAATTATGGTTTTCTCTGGATATATGCCCAGGAGTAGGCCCCAGCTTCTCGATTGCAGGTGTGTTCATCTACAGGAGGACAGTCAAGGTCCAAACACCTCCCAGCGGTCGTGGTGAGGACCACGTGAGAACCACGGGAGTGCCTGTCGTGGCCTGGCAGAGAATAAAGGCCCCGAATCCCCACGAACCTGCCCATCCGAGACCCCGGCCCTGTGCACATTCAGGTTCAAAGCGGAATGCCCCTCAAAAGATCAAACATAGAATTAGCATATGGCCCAGAAATGCTGTGCCTAGTATAGACCCAGAATAATTGAAAACAGCTGCTCTAACAGGTGCTGGTAGCCTCAGGCTCACAGCAGCGCGATTCTCAGGAGCCAAAAAATGGAAAACACTCAGGTGTCCATCAACGGAATGTGGTCCATCCACACTGTGGAATATTACTCGGCCATAAAAAAGGTCCATCCACACTGTGGAATATTACTCGGCCATAAAAAAGGAAGGAAGCACTGACACTCACTACAACGTGGACGAGCCTTGAAAACATGTTCCGTGAGAGAAGCCAGACACAAAAGACCACACGATGTATGATTCCATTTATATGAAGCATCCAGAACAGGAAAATCCACAGTGATAGAAAGTAGACGGCGGTCGCCAGAGGCTGGGGAGGGGGAGTGAGTGCTTAATGGGGATGGAGCTTCTCTTTGGGGGGATGTTCTGGTGACGGATGGTGGTGATGGTCATACAACCATGTGAACGTACTTCATGCCCCTGAATTGTACAGTTAAAAATCATCAGAATGGTAACATTTTGTTGGGTATATTTTACCACAGTAAACAAGGAGAGGATTCGCCCAAATCACAGAGAATAAAGCATTTTCAGCAAAGCCACAAGCACCTGTATTCAGCTAACATGACCCCTGTACCTCCTGGTCAGACTGGAGTAGGTGGCCACTCGATCCAGTGGTCGGTGTCCTTGTAAGAAGAGGTGGAGACACTGGGAGATACACAGAGAGGACGGCCTGTGACCACGGAGGCAGAGGTTGGAGTGACGCAGCCGCCAGCCCAGGATGCCGGCATCACTGGAAGCTGGAGGCATCCTCCCCGGAGCCGCCCGGACACCTTGGTTTGGACTCCTGGCCTGCAGACTGTGAGGGTGCCTTCCTGCTGTTTTAAGCGCTCCCCCCACCTTCCCTAACCTTGATGCCCTCACCAGGAAGATCCCACCCACCAGCTTCCTTGGCCACACCCACAGGTAAGGACACAGCCCAGAGCCTGCTTTTCATGAGCTACAGAGGGAGGCAGGGGTCCTGGATACTCCCCCGACCCAAGCCCCACTTTAGGGCACAGTCTGGCCTCTACTTCTCAGCTGAGGGCAGGGCCAGGTGGGAGAGTCTCAGGGCAGGGGGACAGTGGAGGACGCCAGGTGAGGTGAAGAGCTGGCATCAGGGGCCCCGAACACCCTGGAGGGTCTGCCTTCAGCTCGTGCCGGCAGCACCCTGCTTCCCGCCCAGGGCTGAGGGGGTGAGCGGCCGCAGCGGTGGCCCCAGCACAGGTAGGTGGTCACTCCAGGAAAGCTGGGGCGACTGCAGCCCTCCGACAGCTCACCACCCCTATCTGGAGCCAGGTTCCCTTCCAGGTACAGCACTGCACCGGGGCGAGGCCAAGTCTCCAGAGACCCTCACTCCCTCTTAGGGCCAGAGTCACTATCATCCTTGCCAAGATCCTGGTTACTCCAGGGGGGCCCAGAATCCCAGGAAATACTCAGGAAACAACCATGATCCAAAATGGCTGGGGGGGGCCAGCAGGGAGGGGGAGTCCACGTGCAGAAGGGTGGGGTCCTGCAGGCCCCGGGGCACAACCTCTGGGTGGGTGAGGGGCTTCCTCCCCTTGTCCTCTGCTCACCGGCTGTGGTGGATGTGAGTTTGGGGCCTGTTCCCAGGGTCCAGCTGACAGGACAAGTCACAGAGGTGACAGCAAGAAGCCACAGGCCCTCGGGCCAAGCCTGATGCTGGAGCCAGACTTCCCGTCCCCCAGGGCCGGTGACCACAGCTTCTGAGAGGAGCCCCTGAGAGGTCCCTGGGGGCAAAGACAGCATCTGAACGTGACCCTCGGATAAGCCAGAACCAGAAATAAGAGGTTTGAGGGTTGTGGGAAAAATGTCTCATGACTATTATTGGCAAGTAATATGATTTTCTTCCCGGAAAACCCAAAAGCCTCAACTGAAGAGGTTTTTAAATTAAGTTTCTTAAAGTGTCGAGAAGGAAGATAAATGTTTTAAACACAAATAAGTAGAGAAAGAAGAAACTCATTCTCATTTCCCAGTAATAACTGGGACGGGCTGTAATGGTAAGGACTCGGTTTACAGCAGCACCCGCAGCACTGCACCCCCCATAATAGCTTTATGAGAAACGTTCAGAGTCCGTGATGACTACAAAACTCTCCTGAAAAGGAAAACAAAATGTCATGCAAGGTTACTGTCATCAAATGTCAACTCTTCAAAACTCCAAAGTGACATGAACTGCAGGAGAATCCGGTCGTTTTCATGAATGTTGAAGTGATTACCAAGTTTGTCTTGAGGGAAACACAGGGGAGGACGTCCACGGAGGCCACAAAGCAGAGCACGGGGCAGCCGGTGTCACAAAGTTGTCACGGTGAAGACCAGGGCCTTCCAAACACACAGCAGTGGACGCGCTGGCTCTCGAGCTCACCCCCTAAACCCCAGCCACAGAGACGGCAAAGTGGCTGCAGATAAATGGCAGCGAGGGACTTTCCTGGTGGCACAGTGGTTAAGGCTCCACGGTCCCAAAGCAGAGGGCCCGGGTTCGATCCCTGGTCAGGGAACTAGATTCCCACATGCTGTAACTAAGAGTTCACATGCCACGACTAAGGTGCCCACCTGCCACAACTAAGAGCGGCACAACCAAATAAATAAATATTTAAACAGCATCAACTCAGGGGGATGAAGACAGAGGCCACAGCATCGATGTTGGACAGGCAACAAGCGAGTGTCTGGACACCGGATGGAGGAGACAGAGAAGCGGGGCCGGGGGAGCACAGCCCACTTTGCTGGTGGATTGAAGCCCCCTCACTCTGCTAGGAGGACACCCGGTGAAGGAGCCACCGTGTTCTAAGGGACCCAGGCGAGGGGGCTGGAAAGACAGTGTCCTCACAGGGTCTGTGAAGAGGGAGGTTGTTTGAAACTCTGGTCACAGAGCTTCAGAGCCTCCTCGGGCGGGACGATGAGTTGCCCACCCGGGACACGGGCCCAGATTTACTCTTGGCAGAAAGTGAACAAGACTCAAGGCTTAGGACCACCCAGCACAGAGGAGGGTGGCAGAGGGGCATGAGGCTGAACACACAAGGATTAGGAGGTCAGGGGAATTCCCTGGCCGTCCAGTGGTTAAGACTCCGAGCTTCCACTGCAGGGGGCACAGACGGGTTATATCCCAGATCGGGGGACTAAGATCCCACATGCCGCATGGATTGGCCAAAAAAAAAAAAAAAAAAGGATTAGGAGGTCAGGACCCCAGCCTCCTTCCCCCTCCTGCACCCAGGGTCATGCCCCAAGGAGGAGGCTGAAAGATCCAGCTCTAGGTGACTGTGGGTCCCAGAAAAGACCAACAAACATGGGAATGGCACCTGGGAAGCCCAGTTTCTTGCCCAGTCATCTTAGAATAAAACAAAATAGTCGACAAGCCCAATGAGGGTGACAGATTCAAATCATCACCTGAGAGCCTCACTCTTATTGAACTTTTGATAAACACAGTTGTTCTCGTCCATTAGGAAAATACCCTTGGCTATTCTGGGAGCTTTGGACATAAACCACCCTTAAAACCTAGGGATTTATTCTTTTTATCTTTTTTCTTTTTTTTTGGCTGGGCTGTGCAGCTTGTGGGATCTCAGTTCCCTGACCAGGGACTGAACCCAGGGTCATGGCAGTGAAAGCACCAAGTCCTAACCACTGGACCGCCAGGGAACCCCCTTACTCTTTTTCTTTTTTTTTGAAGTATAGTTGATTTACAAGGTTGTGTTAATTTCTGCTGTACAGCAAAGTGATTCATTTATATATACATACATTCTTTTTCATTATGGTTTATTACAGGATGTCGAATATAGTTCTCTGTGCTATACGGTAGGATCTTGTTGTTTATCCATTCTAAATATAATAGTTTGCATCTGCTAACCGCAAACTCCCACTCCATCCCTCTCCCACTCCCCCTTCCCCTTGGCAACCACAAGCCTGTTCTCTATATCTGTGAGTCTGTTTCATAGATGAGTTCATTTGTGTCGTATTTTAGATTCCACATACAAGTGATATCATATGGTGTTTGTCTTTCTCCTTCTGACTTACTTCACTTAGTATGATAATCTCTAGGTCCAGCCATGTTGCTGCAAATGGCATTATGTCATTCCTTTTTGTGGCTGAGTAGTATTCCACTGTATATTTATATACCACATCTTCTTTATTCATTCATTTGTTGATGGACATCCAGGTTGTTTCCATGTCTTGGCTACTGTAAATAGTGCTGGAATGAACATTGGGTTGCATGTATATTTTCGAATTATAGTTTTGTCTGGGTATATGCCCAGGAGTAGGATTGCTGGATCATATGGTAACTCTATTTTTAGTTTTCTGAGGAACCTCCAAACTGTTTTCCATAGTGGTTGCACCAATTTACATTCCCACCAACAGTGTAGGAGGGTCTAGGGATTTATTCTTAAATAGGAAGGAAACAGTTGGGGGTCCCCGGAAAGTGGTGAATTAGAGAGTTAGAAACCAAAGTATAAAAACAAACCAAAACAAGTTATTCAAAGCTATTCAACTAACAATAGAGAGAATTAGAAGTTTCAGGAAACTCAGGGAGAAGATGCTGCTTTTGTGAAACAAGAACTACATACTGTGTGTTTTTTTAATATAAACTTATTTATTTATTTATTTTTGGCTGCGTTGTGTCTTTGTTGCTGTGCACAGGCTTTCTCTAGTTGCGGTGAGCGGGGGCTACTCTTCGTTGCAATGCTCAAGCTCTAGGCATGTGGACTTCAGTAGTTGTGGCACACGGGCTCAGTAGTTGTGGCTCGCAGGCTCTTTAGGGCAGGCCCAGTAGTTGTGGCACACAGGTTTAGCTGCTCCGCAGCATGTGGCATCTTCCCGGACCAGGGCTCGAACCCATGTCGCCTGCATTGGTAGGAGGATTCTTAACCACTGCGCCACCAGGGAAGTCCCACTGTGTTCTTTTAATATGAAATAGAGAACAACCAGGTGCCCTTGAAAATTAAAAATATAACAAATTAAACATTCCATAAAAGAGTTGGAAAATCAATGCAAGGAAACTTCTTAGAAAATGGAACAAAAAGACAAAGAAGGGGTCTTTCCTATTCTCTTGACAACCTGAAAAGAGAACTGAGCTCAAGGTGGCCCCGTCCTGGCTGCACCAAGGGCTGTGCCTGCCCCAGCTGCCTGCCCTTCCCCCGGGGCAAGCTCTCGGGAACAGCCAGACAGAAAAGCAAACAGCTGTGACTCAGGCATAAGCCGCCTCAGCTGGGGAGGCAGCTGTTACTGGAACTCCACGGAAGCCCAGCCGCCCGGAGCCCATGGGCTCCCAGGGAGCCATTGCATGAGAAGCCAAGCTCTGGAACAGCCCAGCATTTGGGAGAAGTTGCAAAGTTGCAACCGTGGAGCCATCAGACACGGCTAGCCATTCTGGGTCACTCCAAGAGAGTTCCTGGGGTCACACTCTGAAAAAGTCCTGCTTTCTCCACAAGAGTGGTGTCACACATCTCAAGAGACTGGAAACGAGGGAGGGGGCTCAGAATCCTCTACCCACAGGGTGCAGGCGGAGTGGAGGTGTACTTGGCATGCAGAGACTCAGAGCATGCACCCCAAGGTCCCTGCTGCAGGTAGAGGGCAGTGTGCAGGAGGTTTCTGGGGAGTCAGCCCCGGAGGGAGGCCCTGCTTCTTCCCAGCCAGGCCCTGGCCTTGGCAAGTAGACCCCGCTTTCTCTGCCCTGAGCCCCCGGCGGCCGGGCTGCACTCACTCTCAGCCTTTAATTGCTCGTTAATCGCTCCCAGCTTCTTCTCTTTTAACGGGCACCTCCACCGGGTTTACAATCACTACTAAGCTCCCGGGACCCAAAGCCCCCATCCTCCCCAATTTCTCACACTGCCTGCTCCCCCGGCACAGCTGGACCCCACACTGCAGTCTCGTGCTACCCAGCGTCAGTGTGCGGGCCCAGCTCCAAGACCCCGCCCGGCTCCAGCCTGATCCATGGATCAGGCTCAGGAAGCCCACACTCAGGCGGGACTAGCACACAGGGAGTTTTATGAGGGTGGGGAGGAGGGCAGGACCGGGCAGAGGGAGAAGCTGGGCTGCCAC
This sequence comes from Lagenorhynchus albirostris, assembly GCF_949774975.1. Taxonomy (NCBI): domain Eukaryota; kingdom Metazoa; phylum Chordata; class Mammalia; order Artiodactyla; family Delphinidae; genus Lagenorhynchus; species Lagenorhynchus albirostris. Next base: position 50,372,404 of record NC_083109.1, read on the forward strand.
GCAGTCAAGGGCTCAGCCGATGCCACATGGGGTTTGGGAGCAGGGCGGCCCCAGGCAGGAGGCTGGGGGGGGCCTATATAACCTCCTGTCGTCCGTTCGGGATACGGACGCCCGGGAGGGGGCCTGGCCTTGGTGAGCGGCCCCCCAGCCGTCCCTTAGAGATGAAGGGTGAGGGGCCTGCCCGCAGCCCTCCCAGCAGCGGGGGCAGCCGGGTCTCCCCAAAGGGATGTGTGAAGGGCATTTCTGAAGGAGCCACCGCTGACCACACAGCGCGTCCCAGGGCTGCGGGAAGGTGAGTCGGCCTCTTGCTTCTGTTCCTGGACAGGCTGTGTGGCCAAGCCTGATTCCCACAGGCAGGGGTGCATGACCCACTTTGGGGGGACAGTCACTACAGGGGCACAGACTAGGGTGGTCGGCTACACACCTCCCCATGTGCCAGGGAAGGAAGGAGAAATGGAGTTCCAGGAACAAGGGGAGCAGCACAGGGAAGGGCCTTCCATGCACCCTGGGATCCCGTGATGGAGGGAACCCGAGGAGGAGGGGTGCCGGGGCCCACAGGAGGCCGTGACACCCCTGTAGTGACGGTGGCTATGCAGTCAGTCATCCCTGGAGACCTGGGCGGGATGCCATGAACCAGGCCCCGGGTCACTCCCTCAACAGTTGCACCAACGTCCTGGCATGGCCCCACCTCCCCCCAGGCCCTGGAGGAAGTGGGGGCCGTGCAGATGGCCGGCCATTATGTCCTTCCTCCTGCTTCAGAGGGGGAGCCCCTAAATGCCCCAGAAGGAAGGGGAGGGAGCTCAGGACCCTCCGCTGCAGGGTAGTCAGCATCTCCCAGCACCTGTCACCATCCAGGTGTCACTGCTGAAATCTGCCCCCGTTTCCCACCCACCACAGCCCACCTGCAGGCGCGGCTCGGGGCTCAGGCCCCGGCGCCCTGGGAGGGGTCCCCACAGCTCAGCGCTGACCCCGGCCTGGGGAGGAGTCGGGGAACTGCACTTTCCTCCACTCCGACCCCTCTCCAGCCGTTTACTCCAAAGCACCAGCCTTCCCGGGAGCCCTTGAGGGCAAGGCCGGGTCTCCAGTTTGTCTCTGGCCCCCGGGGGCTGGGGGGCTGGGCACGGAGTGGACACGTCTGGCGTTTGCACCACCCAGACGCCAACAGAAAACTGCCCAGGGGAGGGCGTCCGGCAGGCTGCGGCCACCAGGGGGCGGCAAAGAGCAAAGGCAGCTGCTCCTGGGAGTCCTTAACCTCCCCCACCTCCTGCCCCACGTTTTGTCTTTAAATTTGTTCAAATGTTGAATGAAACCTGGAATTTAAAAATCACATTGCTGTCGGAAGTGGAAAGCCAATATCACATTTCATGAGCAGAAAACCGACATTAAAGTGTGGAAAGTGGAAACAAAACATCTCTCGGCTCTGGGAGATGGGGGAACTGCCTGGCTCTCCAGCCCAGGGTGTGTCTGATGTGGGGGAGGGGAGAGAAACTGCCACTGTTCGGGGGGGAAACCCCATCCCCTCTGGGCTCCAGCCTCCTGGCTGCAGATGCAGGGCAGGCAGGTCACGGGAGCCTCAGAAACTGGGTGCTGTGGGCCCTCAGCAAGGCTCTTGACCTCTCTGAGCCTGGGCTTTTCTGTCTCAAAATGAGGGGCGTTGTCTGCCCCTGGGGCATGGGAGGTGCAGGAGAGCTCAGGTCCTGCCTGGCCAGGCAGGCAGGAGGAAGACCAGGCTGTCGTGCTCGGAGAGTGAGGGGCCTCCATGTTCAGCAGGGTGATGTCTGCACCCCGCCAAGGCCAACAGGCTTTGGTTTAACTCGGGGTGCTGGGTAATATGGGTCATCTTCGTCGGCTGGCTGTGGTGGTAACATTTCAGCTGCCCAACAGGGACCCCATGTTTTGCAGTTATATAAGAAAGTGGGGGTGGGGAGTTCTGAATGTTGGCTGTGCCCCTTCTGGAGCGTTCTGCAGGGAGTTCATCTGGTCTCTTCTTGGGGAGGGGCTGGACATCCCCCCACAAAACTTTTTAAACAAGATGCTCTTCTGTAATTGTCAGGTTGGAACTTGATGCAGGAAAAACATCCCCAGGGGCTGACAGGGTCAGAGGGGACCCAGCTTGGTGGGGATCATCCAGGGAAGGTGTCGTGTAGGGAGGATACATACCTTTGTCGGACCCACAGAAGGCATGACATGGAACCAGCCTGGGGTAGACGGGGGTGGTGGTGGGGCTTCAGCCAGCAAGACTGTGTCCATATCAGATCATCAGTCCTAACATGGGCACCTCAGGATGAGGATGGCCACAGAAAACTGTGTGAGACCTGGACTTCCTGACACAGTTTTTCTCTAAATCTAAAAATGCTCTTGGGAATTCCCTGGAGGCCTAGTGGTTAGGATTCTGGGCTTTCACTGCCGAGGGCTCTAATTCAATCCCTGGTCAGGGAACTGATATCCTGCAAGCCACATGGCATGGCCAAAAGAAAAAAATATATATTCTTAAAGAATAAAGCCTAGGGACTTCCCTGGTGGTCCAGTGGGTAAGACTCCATATTCCCAGTGCAGGGGGCCTGGGTTCGATACCTGGTTGGGGAACTAGATCCCACATGCATACCGCAACTAAGAGTCCACATGCCACAACTAAGACCCAGTGCAACCTAATAAAATATATTTTTTAAAAAAGAATAAAGTCTAGTTTGTATATATATATATATATATCTTTTTTTTTTTTTTTTGCCTATGTTGGGTCTTCGTTGCTGCGCGCGGTCTTTCTCTAGTTGCGGCAAGCAAGGGCTACTCTTCATTGCGGTGCACAGGCTTCTCATTGCGGTGGCTTCTCTTGTTGCGGAGCATGAGCTCTAGGCGCGTGGGCTTCAGTAGTTGTGGTGCACGGGCTTAGTTGCTCCGTGGCATGTGGGATCTCCCCGGACCTGGGATTGAATCCGTGTCCCCTGCATTGGCAGGCCGATTCTTAACCATGGTGCCAACCGAGAAGTCCCAAAGTCTATTTTAAATTGCTTGTAATTAACTAGGGGGAAGAAAAGAAAGTCTAAGACAGGCTCAAGGCATAGAGGGTGAGCTGGGGGAGGGGGGGCAGGTGTGGAGGTGACCAGTGGGGCCAGGCGGCCACAGAGCAGGATGCAGAGTGAAGGCACCACCAGATGGGCCGGCGTGAGATGTCACAGGAGACGCTGCATGTCCGGTCGCCAGGTAGAGTCCTCGGGGAGAAAGTGGCAGGAGCAACCCTCTCTATCCGCCCACCATGTCCACGGGAGAGAGGAGTGGTCCCTTCACTTGGCTGAGACACAGGACACCAGCGACCCCTGCCACCTGGGCCTGCAGGACCTTCTGTCACCCAGGGGCAGAGGAAGGATGGTGAGAACATCTGGCATCTGTGAGGACACCCTGCAAGTCCTGGGGACACATCCACGAGTGACAACTGCTGCAGGTGTGGGCAGAGCAGGGTGGAGGGGATGAATTGGGGCGCACGACCCACTGACCATGCGCCGGGGCTGCAGCCTTAGGAAGCCGTGTGTAGCTGCATGGCCGTGGGGTAGACGTGCAGGAACGTATGGGTTGGAAGTTACGTATCACCCAGTAAGCCGGGCAGACCTACAGGATCGGGGTGGGGGTCTCTTGCTGGCCCCTGCCTATGTGCCACCCTGCATCACACCGGTGGCGGTCCCCTGACCACACCTCTGGCTGACTCCTTGGTCAGTGACACCTGGGTGCCAGCCTCAGACACCGACTTCGCTGACTCAAGCAGAAGAGGGATTTCAGGAAAGGATGCTGGGAGTGCAGCTTCCACCTGGCGGGAAATAGGGCCCCATAGACTCCTGGCTCCCTTTCCCAGACTCAGTGGATTGGAATAGCATCCGCAAAAAATCCTGTCCACCTGGAACCTCAAAAGAGGACCTTATTCGAAAATACGGTCTTTGCAGGTGTAACAAGTCGAGGTCATACTGGATTAGGGCATCCTTAGGAGAGAAGACAGAGGCAGAGGGTGGAGTGATGTGTCCACAGGAAAGAGGATGACAAGGACGGCCAGGAGCTGGGAGAAGCCGGGGGGGCTAGAGCAGGTGCTCCCTCAGAGCCTCTGCAAAGAACCCACCTGCTGGCACCTCAATTGCAGACTTCTGGCCTCCAGAACCTTGAAAAAATTAATTTCTGTTGTTTTAAGTCATCCAGTTTGTGATACTTTGTTACAGCAGCCCCAGGAGAACAATACACCAGCCGAAACAAAATAATACCCTGGGAGTAGAAGGACGTGTGAGTTGGGGGCTGGGATCCCCGTGACAGAGGGCAGCCAAGGCCTGGCGTTGAGGGGAAATGGCTCAGGGCAGCAAGGACACCAGGACAGAGGGCTGAGCTGCTCACTAATTTCTCTGCCACATCAACCAGGCCGAATGTGAAGTCTTGTGTGATTGTGTACTTCTGTCAAAAACTCATCACATTGTATACTTAACGCTGATGAGTGTTATTAAATTACACCTCATTAAAGCTGCCTTTTTAAAAAGAGACTTTACAGGTACTGAAATAATGCACGCAGGACATTGGTGCAGAATTCTAAAGATCAACCGTCAGAAAGGAAAAATTTAAAACCTAGGTAATAACAAAATTTGGGGGAAGGCAGAGAAACGGGCGCTCTCGGTTCCAAGGTGAGTGGACTTGTTTCCCATGGCTGCTGTAACAAGCACCAAACTGATAGCTGAAAACAACAGAAATGTGTTAATTTTCTCTTTTTTTATTGGCGTGATGGCCACATCACTGCTGTCTCTGCCTCCATATCCACGTTGCCTCCGTGTCCCCTACGTGTGTCTATTATTAAGATGCATTCGGTTGCATTCAGGGCCCACACATGAAATCAAGACAGGCTCCTCCTCTCAGGAGCCGTCATCACATCGTTTGCCATATGATGTAACACCCACTGGTCCCAGAGGTGACGACACGGACAGATCTTTGGGGGTCAACATTCAACCCACTGCAGTGGAGTGGCGACAAGCACGGTCATCGGCCTGGTACTTAGTGAAGTGAGGCGTGCCTGTGCCCTGGCCTGACGTTTGCACCCCGGGCAGAGAGCCCAGAGAAGATTCCCTCACGGAGAATGAGATCACAAATCATCAAGATGCGAGCAGCATATGGAAGAAGAAGCAGCACATGAGAAGTTAACTCAGAGATGTGGCTGGACTCCCCAGGCTTCACGCTGAGTGAGAGGAGGAATCCCGGACTTCAGCTCTGCTTGGAGGGAACCTGACCCCAGATGGGCCCAGAGCAAACACCTGGGGGCGGGCTGGCAGGGAGGCCCTCCTGCCCCAGCAAGTGTTGCAGCAGGGTTCCACCAGGGGGCGCAGCAAAGGCGGGTGGGAAGGACTGGGCGATTTCACACCCCAGGAGTATAAATCCCAACCGCTCGAACCCAGCACAAAGAGCAGGGCCCTCGGTCTTTCCCTCTGGGTCCTGATTCACCTTCCCTGAGGCAGGCGGGGCTGAGATACGAGGAGACGCATCCTCTCTGCCCTCAGACCTTCTGTCTGTCCACCAGGCTTCCTCCCCTCCTCTCCACAGCCCCGGGGTCACTCCCACACCTGGCTCCGAGGGCAGGAAGAAAACTGCAATGCTAGAGGTCAAGGGTACAGACGGGGCCAGCAGCACACTTCACACTACAAGTGTCCACAAGAACCATGCGCGCGAAGGTGGAACTTTATAACCAAGATCTTTTTTCCCCTCTCAAGTCCCTGGTCTGTTTGAGTCAGCCAACTCAGTGCAGACGTTTCAGTTAGTGACCAGCGAGGGTTTGGCACGCAAATGTGAGCAGTTTCTGCAGCCCTAAAGCCCGTACCCGGAGCAAGAGTTTAAAAATCGGCGGTGGGTGGAGTTTACAGCGCCCGGCCGGCCGGCCCCCGGGGGGTGGGGGGCTGGGGCGTCCCAGCAGCGCCGCCCCCACCTGCAGAGCCGCCAGGTGTCAAGAGACTGGTCCCACCTGCGGCCCGACCTTGGCCACGCCCCTCCTCCCGGCCCGCGCGTCCCCGTGTGGCCTGGAGGGGTAACTGCAGGCCCCATCTTTTTTTTTTTTTTTTTAAGATTTTTTTTTTTGCTGTGGACAATTTTTAAAGTCTTTGTTGAATTTGTTACAGTATTGCTTCTGTTTTATGTTTCGATTTTTTGGCCGCGAGGCATGTGGGATCTCGGCTCCCCCAACGAGGGACTGAACCCGCACCCCCTGCATTGGAAGGCGAAGTCCCAACCACTGGACCACCAGGGAAATCCCTGTTTTAAGCATCTTAACAGGCAGCGAGCAGTCAGTGCGCGGGCGGTCAGGGCCCCGCGGTCCTGCGGAAGCTTGTCCCCGTGTCCCACCCACCACAGCCCACTTGCAGGCGCTGCTCTGGGCTCAGGCCCCCGTGCCCTGGGAGGGGCCCCCACAGCTCAGCTCTGAGCCGGGCGGGGCGCACTTCCGTCCACTCCGGCCCATCTCTGGCCGTTTCCCCCAAAGCACCAGCCTTCCCGTGTCTGCGGTTTGTCTCTGGTCCCCGGGGGCGTGGGGGGAGGGTGCCGGGCACGGAGTGGACACTCCGTTTACACCACCCAGAGGCCAACAGAAAACTGCTCAGGGGAGGGCGTCCGGTAGGATGTGGCCACCAGGGGGCGGCAAAGAGCAAAGGCAGCTGCTCCTGGGAGTCCTTACCCTCCCCTATCTCTGCCCCACGTTTTGTCTTTAAATGTGTTCAAATGTTTAGCTAAGATCTGGATTAAAAACAAAAACTATATAGCACAATCAGAAACGGAAGGCCAGTGTCACTTGTCATAAATAGAACTACAACACAATAGTTAAAACGGTGAAAAATAAACTCAAAATGGATTAGAGACCTAAATGTAAGACTGGACACTTAAAACTCTTAGAGGAAAACATAGGAAGAACACTCTTTGACATAAATCACAGCAAGATCTTTTTTGATCCACCTCCTAGGGTAATGGAAATAAAAACAAAAATAAACAAATGGGACCTAATGAAACTTAAAAGCTTTTGCACAGCAAAGGAAACTACAAACAAGACGAAAAGACAACCCTCAGAATGGGAGAAAATATTTGCAAACAAATCAACGGACAAAGGATTAATCTCCAAAATATATAAACAGCTTATGCAGCTCAATATTAAAAAAACAACCCAATCAAAAAATGAGCAGAAGACCTAAATAGATATTTCTCCAAAGAAGACATACAGATGGCCAAAAAGCACGTGAAACTTCTGCTCAACATCACTAATTATTAGAGAAATGCAAATCAAAACTATAATGAGGGGCTTCCCTGGTGGCGCAGTGATTGAGAGTCCTCCTGCCGATGCAGGGGACATGGGTTTGTGCCCCAGTCCGGGGAGATCCCACATGCCGCGGAGCGGCTGGGCCCGTGAGCCATGGCCGCTGAGCCTGCATGTCCGGAGCCTGTGATCTGCAACGGGAGAGGCCACAACAGTTAGAGGTCCGCGTACAGCAAAAAAAAAAAATGAGGTATCACCTCACAGCAGTTAGAATGGGCATCATCAGAAAATCTACAAACAACAAATGCTAGAGAGGGTATGGAGAACAGGGAACCCTCCTGCACTGTTGGTGGGAATGTAAATTGATACAGCCACTATGGAGAACACTATGGAGGTTCCTTAAAAAACTAAAAATAGAACTACCACATGATGCAGCAATCCCACTACTGGGCATATACCCTGAGAAAACCATAATTCAAAAAGACACATGCACCCCAATGTTCATTGCAGCACTATTTACAATAGCCAGGTCATGGAAGCAAGCTAAATACCCATCGACAGACGAATGGATAAAGAAGACGTGGTACATATATACAATGGAATATTACTCAGCCATAAAAAGGAACGAAACTGGGTCATTTGTAGAGATGTGGATGATCTAGAGACTGTCATACAGAGTGAAGTAAGTCAGAAAGAGAAAAACAAATATCGTATATTAACGCATATATGTGGAATCTAGAAAAATGGTACAGATGAACCAGTTTGCAGGGCGGAAATATAGACACAGATGTAGAGAACAAACGTAGGGACACCAAGGGGGGAAAGTGGCGGGGGGGGCGGGGGTTGGTGGTGTGATGAATTGGGGGATTGGGATTGACATATATACACTAATAGGTATAAAATGGATAACTAATAAGAACCTGCTGTATAAAAAAATAAATTAAATAAAATTCAAAAACAAAAACAAACAGTGAAAATGGGGACTTCCCTGGAGGTCCAGTGGTTAAGACTCCAAGTTCTCAACGCAGGCGGCACGGGTTCCATCCCCGGTCGGGGAACTAAGATCCCACATGCCGTGTGGTGTGGCCACAAAAAAAAAAAGAAAAGAAAAGAAAACGGTGAAAATGAAGCATTGTTGCCACATTCTGACTATGTACTGCTGTCCATCAAGAGGTGCCACCTCCTCCATCCCAGGACTCAGGGGAAGGAGGACAGAGAGCAGTGAGCCCCGTTTTCCCAGAGGGAAGTCTCAGATCCGCTGTGGAGCCTTTATGGTGGGAAAGCCTTCTCCTCTCCCAGCCAAGTCTGTAAGTCAGATGCAACAGGACATCCAGCAGGACCAGCCAAGACCGGGCCACACTCAAGACTGCAGTGATGCAGGGTGGTCCTCATCACGTCCCCTGAACACACCACTACAGCCCTGCAAAAACCACACGGATCCTGGTGGATATTTGGTAACTTTGACTGTAGATGCTGGGCTGGAATCTTCACCAGGACAGATCAAAAAGCCTTTGGCACCTGGAATGTGGCTACGGATCTGGTGGGTGTGTTCTTTCCAATCCTCATCAGCAAGGAGGATGGAAGAGTTTACCTGGGGGGGACACCAGTGCATGCACGTGGTCTTGCCCTGGAGCATCCAGCCATCCCGTTGATGACATCATGATGATGGGACTTGGTAAGACACACACCTGCCAGGGGTGTGGTTCATTGATGAGTTTTTCAGGGTACAGTGCTTTGGGGGCATCCCTTCCAAGAAAAAGGACAACTTCCATGTTGCACCTCCTGCTGTCAACAAAGCAGCACAGCACTCAGCAGCACCTCTGGTTCTGGAGGTGTGTGGACCACACTGGGAATGCTGCACCAACACATTATCAGGTGAGGACCAATTATCAACTGCCGATTCTGAGTGGAGCCCAGCAAGAAGGGGCCCCACAGCAGACTCAGGCTAGTCCAAGTGGCCCTGCTGCCTGGGCTGTACGACTTGGTGCTGTGAAGGCATGATCTTCCCAGGGTCTCACCGGGTAGAGCTGGCACTGGAATTCTGTGCCCCATGGCTTGTGGTCTATTCAGACCCCCTGAGCATTCAGCACACAGGACTGGGGCTGGGGCAACGGCTGGGCTTTCTCCCACCTCACAACGACCACCCCCACACTCCACACCCCCACTCCAGCCAGGAGATCCATCCCAGGTGTGAAGAGGCCCTCCCGCACGCTCTCTCTGTCTCAGGATCGGGCTGGTGTGAAACAGGCAGAACACTCCTGCCCTGTGCTCCCAGTTCCTCCCCGGATGCAGGAGTGCCATTCCCTCCTGCCGGGCCTTGGTAACACGTCCTCCCACCCTCCCGCCTCTAGGACTTCTGAGCCCTCCTTTCTGAGAGCCCCACGCGATTCATTCATTTGTTCATTGATTCAACACGCCTCTCCCCAGGCTCTCTGCCTGCGCTGAGCACCATGAAAGTGGCCTGAATAAGACACTCCCCCGCCTCAGGGCTGCTGCACCGCTGACCTGGAGCTGCTCCAAGGATCCCTCAGGCCCCTCTGCACCCGCCTGCCACTTCTCCCCCTGAGCAGGCACCCCTGCTCAGCTCTCGGCTCTCTGCCCTCTGCAGACCACCAGGGGGCACCACTTAAATAGCAGGCCCCGTAGGTGGGCAGCCAAAGGGCCGGACACATGGAAGGACAGTGGACAGTCACCCAGGCCTCACAGCAGTGGATGGTGCCTCAGTCTGCTCGGCCCCGTAACAAACCACAGACATTTACTTCTCACAGCTCTGGAAGTGGGAGGTGCAGGACCAGTGTGGCTTTAACGTAACAGATTGGCAGCCCAGATTCAGCCCAGAGCAGACAGTGTGAGCACCCAGTCCTGCCTCGCACCCTGAGTGATCTCGGAATCTGAGCGTCACCCCTCAACCCGGGCAGGAGGCGGTGTCCTGTGGGGTTCCCCCCACTCTTCTTCTCCAGCTTTGCTCCCCAAGCTCTCCTGCTCACACATCCTTCCTTGCAAGGCCGCGGAGAGGCTCAATGAGGCCCATCTGGACCCAGAAACTCGGCAGGGAGGGCTCGGCAAGCCCTGCCCGGTGACCCCACACCCAGGGACCCCGCCGCTCCCTGGGTGAGCCTCAGTTTCCCCTCTGTTACCCCGATCTCATTCCTCTGCTGTGAATCATTGGCCTCTGGTCTCCCTTGGCCAACCAGCTTTTCAGGTTTTGGTGTTTGTTTATGAAGTTACTTACCTCTTCTTGGGTCATTCTTGCTGAGAATATTTCTCTTTCCCTATTTAGAAAAAAAAAGTTTTTTTAATGCATGGCACCAACTGAGTTTCTTATCAGCATTCAAACACACCTCAAATTGCTTGGATTTAGAAACAAAACAACAAACGCTCTCCCCTGACCGGCACTTTCCTCCAGCTTCCTCTCTGCTGCGTTCTCTGGTCCACGCAAGCTGCTTCCTTGTCTTCCCCACTCCCCTCCTGCCGCCGGGCGCATCCACGTGGTGCGGGGCGTGGGGCCTGACGATGCTCCACTGTCTGGATGGAGCAGTCTGCTGCTCCCTCTTCCGCTGACGAGCCTGTGAGTTGCTCCCGCTTTTTGCGTGTCATGAACAGCAATGCTGTGAACACGTGTGTACACATTTTAGTGTGAGTGACTGGTTTCAATTCTTTTGCATCTACGCCTAAGAGTGGGATTGCTGGGTCCTATGGGAAGGGACTTTCAGTGTTAAACCTAAACTGTGGGTGGTGGGCCACCCCCCGCCCCCATATTGCCTGACCTCCCAGCTGCCTTCACCCCACTCTTCTGGGCTCCTTGACAAGCTGCCTCCGCCATCCTGCTCCACATCCACTCCTCCGCAGGCTCCTCTGCCCGAGCCCTGTAAGTGGCATCACAGCCTGCCAGGTGGGGAGTGGTGGGCAAGGCCAGGGAGGTGGCAAAAGTGGCTGTCAGCCCCTGGGAGAGGCCCTGTCGGACAGGGGCCCTGGTGACAGGGAAGGTGGCAGGGGAGCCCATGACAAGGCTGGGCTGCCCTCCCTGGCTTAGGGCTCTGGGCCATGCATCTGCCGCCTGAGACTGTCCCCCTCCTCAAGGTCAGACTACCGGGGACAGAGACCCCGGGCAGCTTCAGGGACACACACGCTTGGTCCAGAGCATCACTGAGACCTGGAGACCAGGGTGTGGAGTCTGAGCCCCAGGAAACTGGGAAGGGATGCATCAAAATGGCCTTGGAGCATGTTGGCTTTGACTCTACGCAAATCATTCAGAGTGGGGACAAGGAGAACATGTGTCCACAGATGGTTCTGGGGGCTCAAGGAGCCTGTGTTTAAAAAAAAACATTGAATTATAGAATGAAGGAGACATAACAGTTTCTTGTAGAATCCCTCAGATTAAAACAAAGAGAAAGGTTTCCCTTTGGGCCACTGTGGTTACTTTTTTTTTGGGCCATGCAGCATGTGGGATCTTGGTTCCCCCACCAGGAGTTGAACCCGTACCCCCTGTGGTGGAAGCAAGAAGTCCTAACCACTGGACAGCCAGGGAAGTCCCTAGCCACTGTGGTTGCTCTAACACATCTCCAAGTCCTGGCGTCCTCGACCCCTCCCACCCCCCACCCCCACTTTAACAAGGACAGGTGCAGCCAAAATCTTGTCAGGTAACCTTATCAGGCTTCAAACTCAAAGTATGGTCAGGTTTGCACTGTATTTCTTTGGGTGCAAGGCATAGGGACCCAGCCCCTATTCAACTGTGATGGGAAGCCTCCTTTCATCACGCTTACTTGCCAGCTGAGTGAGCAAACAAATGGCTAGCCTGCCGCCGCAGCACCTGGCGCACAATGGGGCGGGCGGGGGTCGAACCTGCGTTACCTGCCTCTGCCTCCGTGGGGCGGGGGCGGAGAAACGGCGCTTTGCTGCCACTTGGCGGCCGAGCGCAGGGCAGGGAGGCGCCGCTGCCGCATCGGAACAAGCCGAGCCAGGTAAGCGCTGTTTCCTGATTCTTCCGCCTGACACATTATAAACTCCTCCCACCACCTGGGCGCAGGTTGGGAGGGAGCCCCCCAAACCGAGGGTTGTAGCTCCAGCGAGCAAGGCCTTCCAGCGCTGGGAGAAGGCAGGGAGGGGGCTGGGGTTTAGAGCAGGTAGGAGGGGAGGGGTGGAGGGAGCCACCTGGCTGCAGTGTTGGGGGAGAGGAAGGGAGGCCGGCGGAGGGGACAGCGAGCAGAGGCCTGGAGGCGGGAGCGACTTGGTGTCTCAGCCTCATCCTTTGAGGCAGAGTTGCTGCGGGGGGTGGGGGCGGAGGGGCGAGATTGGGGGATTTGACCTGCCCAGATGGGCGAGGAAGAATGCTGGCAGCGGCTCTGGGGTCCCCAGAATGCCTATTTAGATGTGGATGACTGAGTCTGATAGGGGGAGATGCTGAAGCAAGGCTCAGGCTGGGCGGGGGAGCTCTGGAAATGCCTCCAGGAGCGTGTGCACCTGCGGGGGGGGTGGAAGCCAGGTCCCTCCACTGTGTGCCCAGCTCCCGTGTGCTCTCGATCCATGCCTCTCTCTCTCTCCCTCTCTCTCTCGCACACACACTGTCTTGCGGCAGCAAACATATTCTCCAATCTTAAGATGAAATAAAAACCAACCAACCCTTCTTTGGCCCCACGCTCAATGACCAGGGAGAGAGGGAGTGAATGAATGTATGACCAGGTGGGAAGTCACCTGGAGAGAGAAGGAGCCCCCCCCCCACCCCATGTGTCCTCCATCTGTTTCATGGGGGTTGGGGCCCAAGCTCTGTTAGTGCCACATTCTTCCTACATAGCAGTGAAGAGGCTGTCCAGTTGCCCCAGGCAGCCTTATTCTCCACTCACGGAAATGCTCCTGACAAAAACTATCTCTCATCCTGGTGGCTCATCTCTCTGCAGGCCAGGGGGAGTGGAAGTAGAGACTCGCCCTCTCTGAGTCCCACCACCTGGGCGCTGGGAGGGACGCACAGCAGGGGGTCCACCCTCCGCCAAGTTCTGAGCATCCAGCCTGATCCCAGCCTCTCTCTTCGGTGACAGTGGCAATTTAGCAGCCGGCAGTGATGGGCATCCAACGACCATCTTCCTTTCTCATTTGGGACACAGAAAAGCAATCACACCCACAGTTCACGGCACAGGCAATCAGAGACAGTCCCAGACTTTGCTCCTTCCTGTTCTAATGTACAAAACCATCCAGTAGATGAGACAAGCAAGCTCGGGGACCCTGACCAGGTTAACACGTGCACAGATGGGGGGGAGTGACACTTTCACACGGCCCCAGCATCCCAGCTTGGGACTCTAGAAAGCGTCCTCTGGGCCCTGTGGGGCCAGGCCAGGGCCTGAGGAGCCATGCGGGGGTCTGAGAGGTGCCCTAGCCCTTTCAGGTCAGAGGGTTCCCTCGGGGAGCTTGCAAGGGGAGCCCCTTGAAAAGGGAACAGTAGAACCCATCACAGCTGAGTCACTGCTACTTAGGAACATCTTGCAAAGGGCTCAGCCTGGCTCAGCTGGACTGCAGCGGGGGAGTCTGTCAGAGGCTCAGGGGGTGTCCTCTATGGACCTGGAGAGCCTGAGGGCAGCACTGCCCACCAGAGCCTGGAGGACGAAGCAGAGGGCACTGGGGCTGGGCCTGAGGAGGGGGAGACTTTGGGGAGCAGATGTGGGCACCCATCCAGTGCCTCCCAGCACCCCCTGCAATCCACATGTACCCCCATAGCAGAAAGATGGGGCTCCTCATCCTCCAAGGACTGTTCCCAAGCTCAGGGAGACAGATGCAGCCCTTCCCAAGCCCCTGGCCTTCCCGCCTTCCAGATTTTTCCACAGCAACTGCATCATTTTACATAACCACCAGCAATGCTCAAGGCTTCCCGTTTCTCCACATTCTTGCCAATGCTCATTATTTCCTGTATTTATTTATTTATCTGCCACACCGCAGCAGCATGCAGAACTTCCCTGACCAGGGTTCAAACCCATGCCCCATGCAGTGAAAGCGCAGAGTCTTAATTAACCACCGGAGGCCAGGGAAGTCCAGTTTGTTTGTTTTTAAAATTACCATCCAATGGGTGTGAGGTAGTATTTTAGAGGGGTTTGATTTGCATTGTTCTAGCAACTAGTGGTGTTGAGCATCTTTTTTTTTTTTTTTTTGCGGATCACAGGCTCCGGACGTGCAGGCTCAGCGGCCATGGCTCACGGGCCCAGCCGCTCCACGGCATGAGGGATCTTCCTGGACTGGGGCACGAACCCGTATCCCCTGCATCGGCAGGCGGACTCTCAACCACTGCGCCACCAGGGAAGACCTGTTGAGCATCTTTTCACGTGCTTATTGGCCATTTGTATGTCTTCTTTGGAGAAATGTCTTTTCAGACACTTTGCCCATTTTTGAACTGGGTTTGTTTTGTTGATGTTGAGTTGTAGGAGTTCTTTATATATTCTAAATATTAACCCCTTATCAGGTATGTAATTTGCAAATATTTTCTCCTATTCTATGGGTTGCCTTTTTACTCTGTCAATAATGTCCTTTGATGCACAAAAGTTTTCAATCTTTTTTTTTTTAATACATTTATTTATTTATTTTTGGCTGCATTGGGTCTTCGTTGCTGTGTGCGGGCCTTCTCTAGTGTGGCAAGCAGGGGCTACTCTTCGTTGCGGTGTGCGGGCTTCTCATTGAGTTGGCTTCTCATTGCAGTGGCTTCTCTTGTTGCGGAGCACAAGTTCTAGGTGCGCAGGCTCAGTAGCTGTGGCACATGGGCTTAGTTGCTCCATGGCATGGGGGATCTTCCCAGACCAGGGCTCGAACCCTTGTCCCCTGCATTGGCAGGGGGATTCTCAATCACTGCGCCACCAGGGAAGTCCCGAAAGTTTTAAATCTTGATGAAGTTGGATTCATCTAGTTTTTTCCTTTACCTGCCTGTGCTTTTGGTGTCACATCCAAGAAATAATTGCCAAATTCAGTGTCATGAGGGTTTTCCCCTGTTTCCTTCTATGAGTTTTATAGTTTTAGCTCTTATGTTTAGGTCTTTGAGTTGGTTTTGTATGTGGTGTGAGGTAGGGATCCAACTTCATTCTTTTGCATGTGGACTTTCTTCCTTTTTAATCCAGCCCCTGGAGCAGCAGCCCCTGCACACAAACCTCCCAGATGCCCATGGCCTGACCCTCAGCAGGCACCCGGGGGAGCTGGGGGTGCTGCCCCTACTCTAGGCAGCTCCCAGTCACACTTACCCCCTCCCCACATGGTGGGCACATGACCTGGCTCAGTCAGCCAGAATCCTTCCCCAGGGCTTTATATTTACTGACATTGCACAAAGCACCCCCCCCTGCAAGCCTCAGTTTTTCCGTTGTACCCAGGGAGCTGGACCCAATCAAATCCCCCCTCTCTCACGAGAACTGTTGCACTTTGGACACAGCAAACTCCCCAGCACAGTGGAAATGTCACTTGTGGTCTGGTCTCAACTGCCTATCCCACCCCACGCCTTCCCCTCCTCCCCTCCCCCTTGCTTGCTCTGCCCCATACACACTGGCCTTTCCCTACTCAGCCCACCTCCCTCTCCTTCTGCCGGGAAGGCTCTTCCCCCAGCCCTCCCCATAGGCCTGTTTGGAGGTCACCTCCTCGGAGACCTCCCTGTCTAAACCAGGTGCTTTAGTCAGTGCTTGCTGTGTAACAAGTCACCACAAACTCAGTGGCTTTAAAGAAGGCACCTCTTTTTTTAAAATCTTGGTTTCTGTGCATCAGAAGCCCTGGCTTAGTGGGGTCCCCTGCTCAGGGTCTCGGAAGACTGGGGTCACCTTCTCCAGTCCTCTTGGGGCTCAGGGTCTCCCGCAGACTCCACGATTGTTGGCAGCTGTCAGCTTCTTGCTATTGAAGGCTTGGGATCCCTGCTTTCTTGCTGGCTGTCAGTGGGGGGGCCATTCTCAGTTCCTGGATGTCACCCCCTGTTCCATGCCATGTGGCCCTCCCTACAACATGGCAGTGTGCTTCTTCATGGACTGTCAGTTCTGGATACACGTTTGTGAATGACTGATGAGGGGGATCACCGAGAGGCCACCATGGAGAACCTGTGTGCAGGGGTGCAGGCTGCTCACATAAGGCTTCTGAAGGTTGAGGATTCCAGAGCCTGCCCACTCCCTGCCCTCCTCCAACCCACCCTCCAGCTAAACGTCCCTCCTCTCTCCAACGATCCCAGCACCCTTTCTCCCCGCCAGCATGAGGACCCCACACTACCTTCCACTGGGATAGGAGTTCTCTTTGCTGGTTGGAACTCAGCCACCTGGGCTGAGGGCCACACCTCCGCCACCTCCGGGTGTCCCCTCACCAGGACTTTGTCTTGCATCTCCTGCTCCACAGCCTTCTATGGCTCCCCATGGCCCACAGAATCAGGCCCAGGCCCTCCACAACCACATGCCACATCCAGTCTGCCTCCTCACACTATACCCACCATTACCCCTCCAGCCCACCTGCCCCCACCTCACTGTGAGCCCTACCCTCTCTTTGCCCCCTTGGCTGTGCAGAGCCCATGTTGGCCCCTAGTTCTCCTCTCCTTCCTCCAGCAATGGCCACCACCTTTCACTGGCCACTGCTACTTGCTGGGTGCCTTCCTCATGCAGCCCTGTGCAAACCTCCTGGTATTCTCACAAGAAAGATGGCACTGGCACCTGAGACCTATGCTCTTTCCAAGGTCAGGCCGCCCCGCCCTTGGGCGCAGGCGGGCCCACCTGGGGCATTTGTTAAAATGCACACTTGCAGGACCACTCAGAGCCAGCGAACCAGGGCTGGGGACCCAGAGAACAGATGTCTCAGACAATCCCTGATCCTGGCATTTGCCTCAGTGGAGGGACAAAGGGAGGCAGCGCCTCAGGCCAGGCCCACGCTGGGTCACTGTGGGGACCCAGGAGTGGGCAGTCCCTTTGGACTTCAGAGCCTAGGAGAGACTTGGAATGCTCACATGGGGCTCAAGGGGGCTGGGCCCTCTGGCCTTTGTTACCTAGGACCCCAATCACTATAACCAGGCCCTCTCGCTGGGCCACTGCTGACCAGGAGGTACCCTAGACAGACCCCCTCTCCAGCCCAAGAGAGCCACCAGACCCAGCAGACTACCCCCGACACACACCGCTGCCCACCCCCCATCTCAGGGCTTGTGGCCTTCCTCACTGTACTCCTCCAGAATAACAGAACTGCTGGGAGCACACGCAATTCATCCACTGAACACCCGCTGAGAGCTTTGGGCCAAATGTGGGCCTTGAGACACCAGACCTAGGGTCCCTGCCCTGGAGGCCAACAGTCTCAGCACAGTGCCAACTAGAGGACTGGGGTGGGGAGGGGGAATGCAAGGAAATGGAGGGAGGAAGGAGGAAGGAGACAGAGGGAGACTGTGAAAGGGAAAGAAGCAGTGAATGAGAGCAAGCCCTCTCTGCTGTCCAGGGCCGCCAGGAGCCCTGCACCGGCCGCGCGGCCCGGGTCGGGGCCCGGGACACCTCTCGCCACCTGATCCCAAAGCGCCCAAGGGCGGGGCGGCCTGACCTTGGAAAGCGCCCTCTCCCACCGCGAGCGGGGGAGCGGGGGTCAGGGGCCGCCCGACGGGGAGGCGCCCAGCGTGGTCGGGAAGGACCCGCGTTTGCACACAGGTTCAGGGTGGACCCGAGACCGGGACGGCAGAGACTTGGCCGTGATTCGGCCAGCCTCCTTTCCCCTCCCCCACCTGCTCCCAGCCCCGACGCCCCTCCCCCCAGTGCCAGCCCCCGGGTTAGGGAGCGTCCGCACTTCTCCTTCCGTCGGTCGGGCCAGCACTCGGCCTTTTGTATGGGGTCTGCTCATTGGGCAGATTCGACAAACGCCCCGCCCAGAGTCCCGAACTGGCCAATTGCAAGGGGCTTCACAGTGTGCCGTACTCGAGGGATCGTCACCTTGCTGCGACGCTTTGGGGATCCCTAGGCCTCAGTAGTCTTTGCTCCCCTGCCCCGGATCCTAGCCTCAAGGAGACCTCTGGGAGCCGTGCCCGGGGAGGTGCCCGCGGGGCATCCGGGGAGCCCTTGGAGATCTCGGCCTCCCCGTTACCCCGCCGCTCGCCGGTGTGTCCTCGGGTGGACGCGTGCCCCGCGAAGGGGAGTTTGCAGACGCTCCCTCACATCGGGGACGCGGCTCCTTTAAGAGAGCAGGTGTCCAGGGCGCCGCCTGACTGGAAAGCCGCCCCCGGGCCGGGCTCCCGGGCCGGGCCCGGGGCGCGGGCGCGCGGCGGCGGAACGCGGGCGGTGGGCGGCGAACGGCCTAGCGGGCGGCGCGGGGCGGGCGGCGGCAGCGGCGGGTTGCGGGGCAGGCGCGCGGTGGGCAGGCCTCGCAGGCCCCGCCCCGCCCCGCCCGCTCCGGGGTCCTCGAGCGCTCGGGCTGCGCGCGGAGCGGGCTCGGGAGGGAAGTCCCGAGACAAAGGGAGCGCCGCCGCCGCCGCCTCGTCCGCCTCGCTCGCCGGGCCGCGGCCGCCCGAGGTGAGCGCGCGGGGCGGACGGGCCGGGGGCCAGGCCTCGGCGGGCCGCGGCCTCCGGCGCTGTCGGGCCCGGCCGGGCGGGCGCCCTACACCCGCGGCCCGGCCCGCTCCCGGGAACCGGCCCGCCCCGGGCTGCTGACGCCGTGGCGGGGGCCGACCCGCTGGGTATACCGGCCCGCGGCCCGAGCCCCGGCCCGTCGCAGCCCGGGGGGGCGGGGGACGTTCGCTCGGGCGCGCGCTCGGGCGGTTCGCAGCGCGCGAGTCGCGTCCGGGGCCGCAGACGGCGCCCGCCGCTCGGGCCGCGGTGACAGGAGCGCCGAGCCCTCCGCCAAGGCGGAGCGTTTCCGGGGTCAAGGTGTGCGCGCGAACCTGTGGCGCGTTCTAGCCCGGGAGAGGACGCACCGCACAAAGAGTGCAAAGCCGCGCGCTGCAGAAGCGCGGGCGCGTTTGGGGGGGTGGCGTGTGATGCCTAGAAATGAAAACAAGTCCGAGCTCTTGCGCCTCCGGAGCTCCGCTCCCAGTTGGTGGGACACTGAGTGTTAGCGCTCCCCTTAACGGGGAGATTTCCTCCCAAGACTGCTTTGTACCAATTGCATGGAGGCTGGAACTGGTAGTTAGGCGAGTAGGAGGAAGGCGAGGCGATGATTAGCTGGGATCATGGTAACGACGACAACACCTGCTCCTAAATCACGGAATTAACTGGTCTGGTTTGTATGATTTGGAAATAAGCTTAGTTCTTCGGTTAGCAAAGTTACTGTTCTGTGTTTGCGGAACTGGCTTTTGTTGATCTCCTTTTAAAGCCTGTAGTCGTAAATGTTTCTTGTTCTTAAGGAAACCGTGCGTTTGGATAGAAAACCTACCCAACAGAAAAGAGAGATGGATCCCAAGTTTGTCCTGACTTGTTTATGGCCTTTCGGGTGGTTTAGGCGTGAATTTCGTATCTTGTTGCACCTTTGTCTGGTGAATCTTGCTGGGGGTTTGGGGCCTTGCTTCAGAAACGGCTTGGGGTCCTGGGAAGTAATGTCAGGAAAGAACAGGGAACTGCGCCTGGTCTGGAGTGTCTCCTGAGTGCAGGGTGCCTGCATCAGGTGAAGCCAGTGCCTTCCCCTGGGGAGTTTACTTTGGGTGAAAAAAACCCATCCGGGGCTGCTGATCCTTTATCAGTTTCATCCCCGGCCAACCTGTGGGGTCACAGTGCTATTGTCCATTTTACAGGTGAGAAGGTTGAGGGTGGTAGAATCCACTCGCCCACATATGCAGCCAGTAAGTGGCTCTGAAGTCTCCTGTCAACTAGAAGAGCGGGTTCAAGTACAGCCCGATCTGGAAGAAGGTGACGGCAGATTTCCAGGGTCTCCCTGGAGAACCCGAGTCCTCCCCTGCAGGCTGTGTTTAGCAGTTCATAGATATCTTATTTTCATATCTTATGATTTTGCTGTTTTAAAGTGTCTAGTAACACTTAACTGCTCCTTAAGTGCCTCTCTGTCATTTGGGGAAGGCAGATTCGATTCTAAGTGCGATTCTGAAGTAGTGGCTCCATGTTGTAATTAAAATGTACCAAATTGGCTGCTTTCTCCTGGGGAGCAGGAGGCCAGGTCTCTGCTTGGGACAGTGCAGGTGTGCACCTGTGGCTGTTTGCCCTGGTGGTGGAAGCGGTCTTTTTGGTTCCCACTCTGGTTCATTGGCACCCCTAAGGAAGGGGCTGCAGGAACTCCTGTGGGGACCCCCCCCCCGTTACCTTTTGCACCTGAGACAACCACAGCTGGTGCTTGGACAGGGCCTGCAGAGGCAGCTTTGTCCGTTGTCAGCAGAAGAGGTGGCCTGTGGCAGGGTCCTGGCATGCGGTCAGCATACAGGCGGTGCTCAGGATTGCCCTGCTGGCCTCTCCTGCGTCCTGGCCCAGCCCTGCCCCTCCAGAGCCGCCCGAGTACTGGCTTGCCCATTCCGGAATCCACGGATCCTCGGTGTCCAGAGTGCTGCCCTGGGGCTCCAGAAACCAGTCTTGATGCCTGGCCGAGCGCAGACTCGGGAACCTCACGCCAGCTGCTTGTCTTCTGCTGCTGAACTTCTGCGTTCATTAGTTCAGAGGTGGCCGCCAGCCTATGCTGCGTGCTCTGCCCTGGCTGGTGAGGGGCTTGCTGTGGACATCCTCCACATCCCTCAAGCCCCGTGGGGGGGGGTCGTTCCCACCAGCCCTGGGGATGAGGTGGGGTTGAGCCCTATTTAGAAGAGCCATTTGAAGGGTTTGAAAAAGTCTCAGGAATGAAGGTGTTACAGTTTTACAGACTTTGGGGTTACTGCCCTAGCCTCCGACAAGAGAGTCTTAAAGACAAAAGCGGCTGGCGCTCTCCTGTGCCCTGATCCGCTGCATCTCCCTGCCTCCCTCAAGCAATCCCAGGCCCTCAGGACCAGTGCCCACCTTTCCGGCTCTTTCTTATGTTCCTGCACTGAGCCCATTGCTGCAGGCTGTGTCCAGGCAGCCACCTGACCACCATTAGGACCCAGGTGCCGCCCGTCTCGTAGTCGTCCTGCTTTGTGTCTCCTGGCACCTAGCACTTCTCCCCATGTCAGCCGTCCGGGCAGCGACACTCATACCATTCCTCAATTTATGTTGCATGAATGAATGAAAATAGCAGATAGAGGTGTGCCATCCAGGGAAGGAGATCCTAGACGTGTTACTGACGGTCGGGTCCACGGATGGGGAGGAAGCGGGCAGACCAGAGCTCTGGGGTTGGGGGTGGCAAAGAGAAATTGTGTTTTGGGTGCAGGCCTGGTGTTACTTGTCTTGGACTTAATCTTGAGGTTGGGCAAGTTTATAGCCTTTTAGAAGGTGTGCTTGGGTCAGAGTGCTGCCAGGGCAACAACTCCTGTCACCATGCCTGCTGAGTGGGGGGCTTTGATTTTTTTATATAAATTTATTTATTTTTGTCTGTGTTGGGTCTTCGTTGCTGCACGCGGGCTTTCTCTAGTTGTGGCGAGCTGGGGCTACTCTTCGTTGCCGTGTGTGGGCTTTTCATTGTGGTGGCTTCTCTTGTGGAGCACGGGCTCTAGAGTGCAGGCTCAGTAGTTGTGGTGCAGGGGCTTAGTTGCTCCACAGCACGTGCTCGACCAGGGCTCGAACCCATGTCCCCTGCATTGGCAGGCGGATTCTTAACCACTGTGTCACCAGGGAAACCCGGGCTTTGATTTTTGACCCTCGCTTTTTTTCATGATGACATGAGTATATGTGTTTCTTGATGACACACCACATCCCGTTGCTCTGGTGTTTTGCAGTAACTCACCCCACTTCCTGAGACCTGGGCTCGTGGGTGATGCTGGAGGCTGCGGTGGCCATCCCAAACCCACCCTCCCCCCCCAGCTATGCTTACTTCTTGGGGAGTCGTCCAAGAGCCAGATCCCCGCAGAGTTCCTGGCTCCATTGGGCCACTGGGCCTGGGGACGTGCCCTTGTAACCAGCACCCAGTGAGGTAGCCGCCCAGGGCCCCACTGATCGGCTGGTCTGCTGTTGCATTGTTGACCTGACTCCACCTCTCCTGCAGGAACGTGGGCGTGTTTGTGTTGTCTGAGGCCTGGGGGCAGAGTGTCCCAGCAGATGCTGCAACAAGGTTTTGATTTGGATTGCTGGAGCACTTGGGGGTCAGCCTTAGCCAAGGGAGGGGGCTGCAGGAGTGAGTATGAGGCAGGGGCTGCAGAGAGGAGCAGCCCTCCTGCCGGAAGTGGGAAGACCCCCTGGGTTTGAGTTGAGGCTTCTCCCTCAGTGGGCAGGTTACTTCTGATCTTCCCTTCTCAGGTCTAAAACGGGCTTGGTGGTCCCCAACTCTGGGTCAGGGCCGGCACAGCTGGGAAGCACGGCTGGTTTCCAGTTCTGTCTTTGGCAGAAGTTTGTTCTTCTGTGCCTGGTTGAGAGCTGTGTTGTGGTTGCGGAGGGTGCCCCGTGTTGTCCTAGGGAACTCGAGGTGCTGGACCTCTTCCCTGCCAGAGGTGCAGAGGGGGCCTGTCCCCGGGCCCTCCAGTGCAAGCCTGCAGGGTGGGGACAAGCCACCGGCCATGCACGTGTAGGATACACTCTCTTCGGTCTTGTTAAAGTCTTGCTTAATGGAAATACTTGATTCAGGGTATCTTTAATGTTCCCATGGACTCTGAAGACCAGCAAACACACTTGGGATCAAATTCTTCAGCAAGTTTTCGGGTCTTAGTTGCGGCGTGTGGGCTTAGTTGCCCCGCGGCATGTGGGACCTTAGTTCCCCCATCAGGGATCGAACCCGCGTCCTGTGCATTGGAAGGCAGATTCTTAACCACTGGATCATCAGGGAAGTCCCTAAGGGTCGCGTTCTTGTGGGCAGAAGGAGGCCGAGGGCAGCAGGGGTTACGATAGAGTGCCACATGCCTGGTCTGGTCTGGTCTGCGTGCTGCATTAGCAGCACCTGGGAGATGGGCTGACAGCTCTGGGCAATGAATCTGAGTGGCTGATGCCGCCAAGCCCTGAGGGTCTGTGGTCCAGAGGTGCAGGGGAGCCGATATTCAGGAGAGACCAGGAGTTTGCGTAGCTTGGCTGCAGGGCCTGCTCCCCCTTTTGTTGACTTTCCCAAAGTCACTGGGAGACAGGTCTTGGCCCACTCACAACAGGTGGAGTGGCAGCGGGTCCTAGGGTGGGGCTGTAGGATGAGAAAGTGGCAGGGGCCAGGGAAGGCCCGAGCCCCCAGGCCTGGTGACAGGTGGGTCTGTTGGATGCTGGTGGGAGGGGGGGTGCTGCCTCTGGACTTGTGCAGCCCCCACCCCTTGCATGGTTAAACTGCTCTCTGCCCAGGGCTACCTTCCTCTTGGTTGCCTTCCAGGACCAGGGCTCTCCTCCTGGCCGGGCATGAGTCTAGATTCTGAGCCCCCGATTCTGGGCCGGAGGCCTGCCAGCACCCCCATGTCCCTGCACCGGGAAAGGGGAGTGCTCAGAGACTGCCCCTCCCAGGTCTTGGGCCTGCGCTCTGGACATCCCCATCTTGTCCCTGCCTCTGCTATGGAGTCTGGTGGAATTGGGGTCCCTGTCACTCCAGCAGGTGCACAGGAGAAAGAGGGCAGGGCTAGTGGGCAGGTGGCTGCTGCGAGTGCACGGCGCCCCTCCCCATGCAGCACCTGGCAGCTATGTGACCTGGGCCTGGGACTTTGCTTCTCTGGAGCTCTGTGTCACCATGAAATGCAGGTCACAGCGTATGCCATGGGGGCCTGGGGATGGGAGACCCGCTCCCTGTTCCCTGGTGAGCTGCCTGCACCAGGAGGCTGGGAGGCTGGGGTGGGGGGAGCCGTGACAGCTTGTCCAGAGCGGCGTGTGGGGCCGGGCAGGAACCTTGGTTTCCCTGCTTCTTGGAAGCGAGTCTGTTGGGCTGGGCTGGGCACGGGGTGAGGGGGCAGAGGGCCCACAGCTGCCGGTGCTCATCGCACACTCTGCCCGTCTCTTCTAGGGACGCAAACATGTCGGGGATCGCTCTCAGCAGACTCGCCCAGGAGAGGAAAGCTTGGAGAAAAGACCACCCGTTTGTAAGGAAAGCTTTACTTCTGCGTGTGGCAGGGTGATGGTTTCCCCTTGACAAGAACGTCAGGTCCCTGCGGGTCAGCCATTTGGCCTCTGGGCTGATGCTGGCGGGTTTATCCCGGGAGCAGGGAACTGGCTGCCACGGCGCTGATGTGCCCTGTGTTGTTTTCTCTCAGGGTTTTGTGGCCGTCCCAACAAAAAATCCCGACGGCACGATGAACCTCATGAACTGGGAGTGCGCCATTCCCGGGAAGAAGGGGGTAAGAGGGGCTGCCCCCCTTCAGAAGGACTCAGGTTCAAGTGTGTGTGATGATTGTGATGGTCACGCGGGCCGTGGTCCCATCCCCTGGCCAGGGGGACAAGGTTAGGGTGACATGTGGCCCTCCGGGCAGTCTTAATTCAGAAAGAAGCTGGGCTCTAGCAGATGGGGAGGGGTGGCGTCATGCAGCCCCCCTGCCACGTCCCAGGAGCAGGAGGAGCCCTGGAGGGGGTGGAGGGGGCTGAGGTTGAAGCAGCCCGGACATGGTGGTGCTCTGGGGCACAGGGGGTGTGGGTCTTGAGCCTGGGACACCTGCAGATCCTTAGACACAGAGGCCCGGCATCAGCCACCTAAGACAGGCATGTGGGGCCCCACATGTCCTGCACTCATGGGCCACGGTGCTGCCTCCTCCGCTCACCTGAGTGTGCCTGGGTCCGTTAGGACTGGCACGTTGGAAGCATTTGGGAGGGAGGGTCTCTTCTTGGGTGAACTGGAAGGAAGGAGGAGACTCCTGAGGTGTCTGGGTGATGACAGGGCTTCATCGTCTCCATTTTCTCCTACCCATGGTTGGTTGTAAGCATACAGCAGTAGGCCTGGGGGTGGCGGGTGGGGAGGGGTGTTGGGCCGTGGAACCGGGAGGGTGCCCAGGGACCCATGGGACCTGAGGGAGGAGCCTCACAGAGCCGCCAAGTCTTCACTGTACCCACTCAGTGTCGGCGGGAGCCCCCCAGGGCCTCCTGTCTCTCCAGGGAAGGCCCTTTCCAACTCGGGGGTCATGGAGGCCCCAACAGTCCTGCTAGTGGGCTGTGAGCCATTAGGAGCTGCCTCTGGGGGGCCCTCACCATCCTGGGGTGCAGCTGGAGCAAGCTTCTTGCCCTTCCTGGGCCCAGCCCGCCGCAGAGACCCGCAGCACACCTGATCACAGTTTTATTTCCCAACAGACTCCGTGGGAAGGAGGCTTGTTTAAACTACGGATGCTGTTCAAAGACGATTATCCATCCTCACCTCCGAAATGTAAGTAGAACGCAGTCCTCAAAAGTCGGTCGGCTTCTGCCTGTTCCTTCAGAGAGCTTGGGCCTGTGGAGCTTCAATTATGTCCTGCTCTGCTCCTGGGGTGGCTCCAGGGACTCTGATCCCTGGGGCTGGCTGTGGATTTGAGTCTGTTTGTACCCCCAGTGGCTAGAGGTGCACATAATAGGCCCAGTCTCAGACCCAGAATCCCAGCTCTCATCACTGAGAGGTGGGCCCTTAGTGCCACCAAGTTCCAGCCCTGGATGGGGTAGACATGCAGAAGGACAGCGGTCCAGAGCCTCACCCCACAGAGGGTTTTGTTGCCTGTTAGAATTTGATACTTATGTGGTGCAGCGTGTGCACCCTGGGTGGATAGCGTGCTGAAGTCTCCAGAGAAAGCGGCAGGAAGAAAGAGCCAGGGCTGCATCTGAGATAGTGCAGTGGCCAGACCATCAGAACACATTTCAGCAAAACTCAGAAGGGACCCCAGGTCCCTCCCCTTTTGTAGCTGGAAATGAGCAAATGCTATCTGTGTCTGGTTAATTGGGTGTTTTAACGCATGCCCCAGCATGTGAAGAGTGCCCCCAGCACCAAGACTGTTAGCGTTCACTCTGCTGGTCAGTAATTCAAGATGTCTGTTATAAAGGCACAACCAGAAGAATTTCTAAAACTAACAGTTAACTACTGGGATGGAGACTTATTTCATTTGGGGTGGTTCTTTGCTGTTTGAATTTTTTTGCCACGTGCAGGTATTACCTTAAAGAATGTCTTTAATCAGGGACTTCCCTGGTGGCGCAGTGGTGAAGAACCACCTGCCAATGCAGGGGACATGGGTTTGATCCCTGGTCTGGAAAGATTCCACATGCTGTGGAGCATCTAAGCCCATGTGCCACAACTACTGAGCCTACACTCTGGAGCCTACGTGCCTGGAGCCCATGCTCCGCAACAAGAGAAGCCACCGCAATGAGAAGCCCGCACACTGCAATGAAAGAGTAGCCCCCTCTCGCCGCAACTAGAGAAAACCCATGCCAGCAACAAAGATCCAATGCTGCCCCCCAAAAATTTAAAAAGAATATCTTTAATCAAGAAATGAGACATTGTAGCTACGTTCATCACTTCTATTCTACATTGTATTGGAATTCCAAGAAGATAGAGCCCGACAAGAAAAAGAAATCCCAGCAGAAGAACTGGAAGACAAGACTGCAGACAATCTTTCCCTGAGTCTAAGATTGCTGAATAAAAGACTAATTCACAAAATTTTTTATTTAATTTAAAAGGGGGGGGCTTCCCTGGTGGCGCAGTGGTTGAGAGTCCACCTGCGGTTGCAGGGGACACGGGTTCGTGCCCCGGTCCGGGAAGATCCCACGTGCCACGGAGCGGCTGGGCCCGTGAGCCATGGCCGCTGAGCCTGCGTGTCCAGAGCCTGTGCTCTGCAACGGGAGAGGCCACAGCAGTGAGAGGCCCACGTATAGAAAAGAAAAAAATAAATAAAGGGGGGGACTTCCCTGGTGGTCCAGTGGTAAAGAATCCGCATTCCAATGCAGGGGACATGGGTTTGATCTCTGGTCAGGGAACTAAGATCCCACATGCCGTGGGGCAGCTAAGCCCGCGCACCACAACTACTGAGCCTGCGTGCCGCAAACTACAGAACCTACGCCCTCTGGAGCCCGCGTGCCACAGCTAGAGAGAGAAAACCTGCACACCACAACTAGAGAGAAGCCTGCACGCTGCAACGGAGTATCTTGCATGCCCAACAAAGATCCCACGTACTGCAACTAAGACCCAGTGTAGCCAAAAAAATAATAAATATAAATTTAAAAGGGAATTCTCTGGTCCAGCTTTCACTGCCAAGGGCGTGGTTTCAATCCCTAGTCGGGGAACTAAGATCCCACAAGCCCCAAAGCGTGGCCAAAAAAAAAAGATCTCTCCGCTGAAAATGATCAGATGTTTCTGCAAGGATCAGGGGCAGCCTTGATCCCTGGCAGGGCAGGCCGTGTGCACAGCTTGGAAGACTGAGTGCATGTGCCTGTTCTCTCCCAGCTCTTCTGCAGGTTCAGTGTGATCCCAGTCACAACACAAGCAGACTTTTTTGGAAACTGTCACGCGGACTCTAAAATGCAGGAAATGCAGGGTGCTGAGAACAGCCATGCCCTTGGAGATCTGTGGGGGGAGATTGTGAGGCCTAGGCTGAGGCCGCTTGGGTGAGGAGAGCACCCAGACCTGTAGGACGGCAAGATGGAAAGCGGGCTGAGATCTGCTGCAGGGACACTGAGACACAGGCCTGCAAGGCAGAGTCCAGAGAGGCCAGCCGTATACAAGCTTGGCTGATGACAGAAGCAACTCTGGGAGGCATGGGGGGCCCAGTGGAAGGAGAGCTCGCTCTCCTGTGGATCTTGGTGCCCGGTGGGAAGTACAGCTGTGGAGGAGACGGGAGGACCTCTCCATCACGTGGGCAGGCTGAGAGCACTTTAACCATAAGGAGAGAAAGGATGAGCTGGACTGCATTTAAATCAAGACCATCTCCTCATCAGGAGACACCAGTGAGAGTGAGGAGAGAGATGGGATGTGTTTGTCAGTTCTCGTTCCAAATACGTCAAGAGCGTTTGCACTTCAGTGAGAAAGGGCAAACTGCCATTAGCTCAGGCCCTTCCCAAAAGAGGCTCTCCACCCAGCCAGTGGGCACAGCGGAAGGTGCCTGACCTCATCACCAGACACTGCAAGTGACAACCCAGCAGGAACAGGCAGGCAGTGGGGAGCGAGGGGCCCAGCTCTAGAGAGCACTTCCCTCGGAAAGCTCTCGGTTTGTCTACTGAGGCTACACTTAACACCTGCCCTGGGACCGGCTGTTCACTGAGGAGAGACCCAGTGCAAGTGTGCACACCGAAAGGCCTGGGCGGCATGTGTCTGGAAAAAGCTGGGGGCAGTGCCGGTGTCTGTTCACAGTAGAATGGACAGATGAACAGTGGGACAGTCTGCAGCAGAGAGAAGGAAGAGTCTGTGAGTGTTCATGACATGAGTGAGTCTCCCAGATGCCAAGGAGCTGGACCAGGTTCCGTTTGTGGAGGTCAGCAGTCCATGTGATGGCAGTGTTAGGAGTCAGGAGGGTGACCTGGTGCAGAGGGAAGGCAGCCAGTCACCTGAGATGGGGGTGAGGGGCTGAGGGGTGCTGGGAGACAAATAACAAAGGGCCTGTGTCCTGCGTATATAAAGAGCATCTGCAAGTCAACAAGAAAAGCGTGTGAGAGGTTTAAAGAAGAGCTTCTCCAAAGAAGCAGCAAGTGCGTCGCAGGGAGTGAAAGGAAAATGCAAATCAGAACCATGAGAGGCAGCCACTGTCATCAGGGTGGCTGAATTCCATGGCTGACACCACCAGGGGCTGGCAAAGTCACAAAGCGTGGGAACATGCAGACCCTGCTGGCGGCATGTAAGTTGATACAGCTGCTGTGGAAATGAGCAGTATCTACTCAAGTTCAACATGGACACCTTAAAACCCCGCATTTTCACATTGTGTGCACTAGAATTCACGTTCAGGAATGTTTGCAGCTTCAGTCGTAGTAGCTCAGATGTGCACCTACGGTGGGGTGGGCTAGTCCATGGGCAGCTTCTCCCAGCGAGGCCTGTGTGGCAGCAAGGTGCAAACTGACCCCTGGGTGTAGAGCCGCGAGTCCTGGTCTGGGGGCGGGGCGGGTGTACAAGTTGGGATAATGAGGCAGGTGAGGGAGGGAGTTTTCTGG
Source organism: Lagenorhynchus albirostris (assembly GCF_949774975.1). Lineage (NCBI taxonomy): Eukaryota > Metazoa > Chordata > Mammalia > Artiodactyla > Delphinidae > Lagenorhynchus > Lagenorhynchus albirostris. The sequence continues at coordinate 50,401,636 of NC_083109.1, forward strand.
AAGCTGTTGGTATGAGTGGGTGTGTTCATTTTTGGTAATTCATCAAGTGTACTAGCTGAACTTTTCTGGGTATAATTAAATAATGTTTTAAAAATCAAGAGAAAGGGCGAAAGCGCCCAGATGAGAGAAAAACACACGTTAGGTGAGTTAACGGACCCTGGGTGGGGCTCATAATGGCAATTTTTTCCTACCTTTTTTTTTTTCCTTTATTATTTTTGTCCATGTCACAAGGCATGCAGAATCTTAGTTCCCCAACCAGGGATTGAACCTACGTCTCCTGCAGTGGAAGCACAGAGTCCTAACCACTGGACCATCAGGGAAGTCCCTGCTGCTCTCTGCTCTTTTATGTTTTCAAATTTCCTACATGTATTCTTTCTTATTTTTATTTTTTAAAAAGAAAATTAACTTTTTTTGCTTTGTGTTATTTTATTTTTGAAGGAAGAATGTGGGGTCATAAAAGTCTCTGTTTTGAAGCAGGATGATCTGCTTTGAAAATGGCCACTTGTTTGGAAGGGCCTCTGAGTTTCTGCCCTTGGCCTTCCCGCAGGACCCTCCTCACCTGCTGCAGTGGCCCCTTCCCATTTTCCTGAGTCGGGCCGCAGCCCGGCTGGGAGGACATGGGGGCAGCCATCTGGGGCTCTGTGCTCTGAATGCCAGTACCCCGGGTGGCGTCCTGGGAGCACGTGGCTTCCCCTCTGAGTCTGTCAGGAAGGTGGCTGCTTACTCCTCCCACCTCAGGGCCAGTTTCGTTTTTCTAAGTAGTTCTTGGCCAGGTGCCTGGTGACCAGCCGGGTGCCCCAGTGTAGGGGGAGAGGCCCCGTCGGGGCAGGACATTACTTGGTAGGAAGATACCTGCCACCAGAAACATGTTTCTTTCATTCCCTTTGCTCCAGGCAAGTTTGAACCGCCGTTATTTCATCCGAACGTGTACCCCTCAGGCACAGTGTGCCTGTCCATCCTGGAGGAGGACAAGGACTGGAGGCCGGCCATCACGATTAAGCAGGTATGGAGTGCGAGCTCCCTCCACCCTTCAGGGCCCGAGGGCCAGTGGTCCTCCATCCCGGGAAAGTTTGCCTTTCAGCCCGCTGGCCTCTCATCTTGCTCTGTTTGTTTTGTCTCTTACACAGATCTTATTAGGAATACAGGAACTTCTAAATGAACCAAATATCCAAGACCCAGCTCAAGCAGAGGCCTACACGATCTACTGGTTAGTAGCAATCCAGCCCCGTTTGCTGCAACTTCTTCTTGGCCTCCCTGAAGTCTGGTCTAGGCTGCCGCTGACAGCCTGGCCGGGAGGCAGCGGTAGGGGGGGTGAGACACGGCAGCCGGGCTGTCCTGCAGCCAAGGGATCTGCGTGTGCAGAAACAGGTGACCCGCGGGGGGGTGGGTGTCAGGAAGCCGAGCTCAGGTGTTGGCCACTTTGTGTCTGAGCTGTGGCCGGGCCGGCCCTGGGACTCTGGTCCAGCTCAGAGGGAACATCCCCCTGAGTGGGGCCCTGAGGGAGGGATGTCCAACAACCCAGCTCAACCAGGGACCCCAGACCTTCCACCTTGGCCCTCCTGCTGCTCTCCCCATCTCCAGCCCCTCTTCCTGGTCCCGCCTGGGTGTGGTGCCTCCAATGGGGGCGGTCAGTGGGGGCGTGATGATCAGGTTGCTCTTGGCCACCCAGCTGCTGTGATCCCTACCCCCCCACCCCCCAGTGCCAGGCGTCCACTCCATGCCTGGCCCTTCCCCGCATGGCACGTGGGTCTTGCGTCCACTCTCCGTGATGAGGGAGGAGGCCTGGTATGACGTAATTGGGGTGAGCAGTGGTTAAACGTGGCGTGTGAGCCTGTGGTCCTCCCCGGGCTGGTCTGGACGGGGCCTTAAGCTAGTCTGGGGCTCTGACGCCCATTGCTCCATCTGCCCATGTTCAGAAACCCAGGCCCACACCTGAGGGGAATTGGGGAATGGAGAGTAGCATTTTCTGAGAACAGTGCCCAGGTGCCCCAGTGGCCTGGGACCCAAGGGGCTGGCCCTCGGGAGAGGCCAGGCAGGAGCCTGTTCCTTCCTGGAGGGCATCTGGAGTGGGAGGTGGAGGGTAAAGCAGAGGCTGAGACTGTCCTGGGGCTGCTCTGAGCAGCCGGCACCCCAGCTGTTGCGAGTCCACCTGAGAGAAGCACCACGTTGCAGGAGAGGTATTTCTCTTCCCAAGATGGCTCAGGTCTCTGGGCCCAGCCCAGTGTTGTCTAAGGGCAGAAGAACCCCCCGGCAGGGCCAAGGTCCCAGAGCCCCCTGGCCCACCCCCTCCGGACTTCAATCTGGCCTTTTCCCTGGGGCTTCCCGCCAGGGGGCATTGCTCAGTGGCTTGAGTGGAGCGTCAGCGACTCCTGCCCTGACCTCAAGCTGGGCGCTGTGTGCTTTCACTGCCGCGCCCCGTTGGCCCTGCACCCTTTGTAAATAAGGCCACTGGGGTACTCGTTTGAGCTGAGTCCTTGCGACAGAGGCGTGTGGCCCTCAAGCCCGAGATGTCTCCTTGCTGCTCATAGAGCAGAGCCGGGGTTGCCTGGGTTCTCTGTGTTGGTGGCAGCGGCGTGTGGCCGAGGTACCATGGGACACTGCTCTGCACCGTCAGGCACCGAGGCTCTTCTGGTTTTGTGGTCGGTGCTGGCCCAGGCTGGTGGGGTCTGCCTGTATTCCCACAGGTCACAGGGCACATCCTACACTGGCAGGTGCCTGCAGCCCCGTCCCGGCCTTCACTTGGTCAGTGGCGGAGCTGGACTTGGCTGTTCCGCCCACTCCTTCCAAAGCTCCCCGGCCACTGCCTCCGCCCTGGGGCTGTGGTGGCCTGGGCTTGACACAACACTGGGAGCCAGGGTCGAAGGTTAGGGGCCGGGGGTGGGTGTGCTCAGACCACTGTAGGCGCTGGTCCCGTGACCTCACTCTCCAGCTCTCAGGGCCACACCAGCCTCCTTGGCGCTGGGCCAGCACAGGGCCGCACCAGCAGCTCTGCCTCTCCCGCTGCTGGCACTGCAGCCGTTCCCCAGGGAGGCCACAGGCAGGGTCCTGGGCACTGGAGCCGTCGGCGCCATGGTGCAGCTGAGGAGCTTCTGCCACCCTGTGCCTGGGCTGTGGTTACAGCTGGGCCTCAGGCCGTGGGCTGCACTCTGAGGGGCCTCGCTGGTTGCACAGCACAGCTTGGAGAGACCCCTGACTTTCTTAGCGGGGGCTTTGCACACCTTCGTGAGGGTCACTGACCAGCCCCAGCACTGGGTGTCCAGGAACCCTGTCTGCAAATATCTCCTCTCGGGGCGATGCACATTGGCCCCTTTTATCAGCGGTGGTTCTCACCCTAGAGCCCCAGCTGGGGTCCTGCCTGGCTGCCGTAAGCTGCTCGCACCTTCTCCCATGGTACTGAGAGCTGAGGGCAAACCCCCCAGAGGTTTGTGTCTGGTTTTGAAGCAGATGGTACTGGGAGATGTTTCCTCCAGTGACGGGTATGATGGATGCTGCCTCAGAGGTGGGGAAAGAAGCTGCTGGTCGCTGGCTAGACCGGCAAACCCACAGGGCTCACCCTTCTCCCAGTTTGGCCCAGGACCGGTGCCCCCGAGACCTCCTCGCTCATGCGCTCCAGGCTTCCTGGGCGCCCTCGGGCAGCGGCCGCACATTCTAACATGTCTCTCTTTTGACCTCCTCAGCCAAAACAGAGTGGAATACGAGAAAAGGGTTCGAGCACAAGCCAAGAAGTTTGCTCCCTCATAAGCAGCGACCTGTGGCATCATAAAAAGGAAGGGATTGGTGTGGCAAGAACTTGTTTACAACATTTTTGCAAATCTAACGTTGCTCTCTACAATTACTGGTCACCTGGGGAGGGTTGGGCGGGCGCCATTTTCCATTTCCGCCACTGGTACAGTCTCGGCTCGCTGAATCGCCCAGTTTTTCATACAGGGTCTCTTCCTTCAGTCTTTTGTATTTTTGATTGTTATGTAAAACTTGCTTTTATTTTAATATTGATGTCAGTATTTCAACTGCTGTAAAATTATAAACTTTTATACTTCAATGAGTCCCAAGGAGCTAGTTCCTTTGCTCGCGGATGCAGGCATGCTTCACGCCGTCTAGAGCTGCACTTAGCCTTCAGCTGGCTGCACGAAACAGAAAATCAGACCTGCCCCGCCCCACTGCCTCCTCTCCCAGAGCCCGGCTTGTGTTGCTTACGAGCCTCAGATCCACAGTCAGCCAGCGTTGCGTTTCCGCATCACTTCCTTTGTGTTTATATGGCGTTTGTCTGTGTTGCTGTTTAGAGTAAATAAACTGTTTATATAAAGGTTTTTGTTGCATTATCATCATTAAAAGTGAGGAGGTGACCTCCGTGTGCCCAGCACCCCCCACTCGGCCCCATCCTCTGTAAATAGTGTTGTGTATTCTGTCCCCCCGATGCCAGTGCTCTGGGTTGCAGAGTGCTAGAGAGTTCTGGTCTGGTCAGGTTGGAACTGGCATCGAGACATTTGTAAAGCTCGCACCGCCTGGGCCATCAGGAGGACAAGATGCCTAACCCAGGCCAGGCGGGCCCGGGGAGGACTGCCGTTCAAGCAGCTCACCCCCTCAGTGCCATCGCAGGCGGCTGAGGGTGGCGGGGCCCTGACAATGGAGCCCAACCTGCGGGTGAGGCGTGTGGCCTCCTCTTGCCCAGCAGCGCCCTGGCCTCAGCAGCTGCCCCAGCCTCTACGTGTAGCACCTGCGCCATCCCTCCCCGCAACTCCCACCAACCCCCACTCCTGTGCTCGCGCATCAGCGTCCCCGTGTCCCCGCCAGACGCAGGTGGTCCTGGCACCAGGACACCCTGAAAGAGCAGCAACTGGCCACCACCTGCCCCTCAGGCTCTTCCCTTTTCCTGAAGCATCTGATCCTGCTCTGCCAGGAGGCTGCTCTCCTCAAAGCACCGCAGATGAGGCCGCTGAAGCTGCAAAACTTCCTTGACATCCTCGACGCTGTCAGAGTGGGCCTGGGTCCCGGCTCAGCAGGAGGTGCCGAAGATGGAGCCGGGAAGTGGCAGAGGGGGCCGGGCCCGTGTCCTGCACCCCGGCACTGCCAAGGCGGGTACTTGGCCTCCGGGTCCCAACGAAGCCTGGAGCCGGCCTGCCCTCCCACCCTGAAGACCCTTGCTGGGGGACCCCTGCACCTGTGGCTCCGGCCCACAGACCCAGGGGCAGGATGATCCCCATAGGAGCTCGAGGAGGACTGGTCACCCGGGCCCCTGGTCAGGAAGGGCCAAGGCTCGCCTTGAGAAACATGTGGCCTGGCAACAGGATCGTGGTGGAAGTTGGGGGCCCCTGAGCCCACAGCACCTGTGGCTCAAGGCCCCAGTGCCTTCCCAGCTCACTGAGCTGGATGTGTCGAGCTGCTGAGCTCCCAGTTTGATGTCCACAATGTGTTGGGCACAGAGGGCCTTCGGGGGATCCAACGGGTTGTGTATTTGTAGCCTCTCCCAGAATGTCTTATTTTGTAATGACCGAACTACTCTTAGTAATAGTTATACATGTATATGGTTAATATATATGGAAATTCAATATATTTTCTAGTTAAAGCATTCTAAAGTAATCAGTGTTTCTAGCAAATTGTCGTGACTTCGGCTAATGAAATGTCCTTTTGTGCCACAGTCCTTGGCTTAACAAAGATGTGAATCTTGTAACACAAGAACTATGAAATGCGATGATTCTGTTTCTACTGTAAGGGAAGAGCGTGTGTTCCCAGCATGAGGCGCCTAATAATTAGTAAGGAATTGTGGGCTATAGATTAACCACTGTATCTAAAAATGCTCTAATTAAAATATTTCCACTAACTGCCGCCTGCAGGGTGTCCTTTTCCTGCTCCGTCTGCACAGGCTGCTTCATGCTCGGTGTCAGGGGGGCCACGCTGGCCAATTCCAGGGTCCTGTGCTGCTGGCCCAGGAGCTGCTGGAGCCGCCTCCTCCCTCGGCTTCCAGCATCAGATGCTCAGTGACCCGCAAGTGGCAGAGGGTGACATTCCCTAGAGCCAAGGTTGAATCCCCCGGTCTGTGCCTCTGAGGCTGGGGCGTGGGCAGCCAAGGCTGGGCCCACATCCTGCACTGACCCCTGGCCCTGTCCCCTGAGTCTCGCCTGTACCTCCCTGGCCTACTGGAGCAGGTTCCCCCCATGGGGACCTCCTTCTCACCGCCAGGGTGGACCTCCCTGGGGCACCAGGATGCCGTCCTCATGGTGCCAAGGTGCCTGTGAGCCCTTGGCTCAGACCCTGACCAGGCCCCTGGGACACTGTGTCCAGGACTGGCTCGGGCCAGGCTGTTACATGGGTGCAGAGCAAGGAACCCAGCGTTGGGGCTTCTAGGAGAACTTGACCACAGGTAGGACAAGCTGGGAGCCTATCTCCCCAGGAACCACTCTGCCTGGAGCCCAGATAGGCTCCTGGATGGGCTCTGGGTCCCTGGGGGTCCCCCCGGCCTCCCTGGACTGTCCTGGCTGAGTCAGCACCGTGTCCTCACACCTGCCCGCCCCCATGAGGCCACCTTGCTCCCTGACCAGGCAGCCCAAAGCCCTCCTACAATACATCAGGCCCTGCCTCCAGTTTGAGCTTGCCATGGCGACGTGTTGCCAGGTTGGAGGGCCCCCGAGCACTGACTTGGGCCGGCTCCAACTGGTCTAAGTCAACTCCAGCAGGGAGGGGCCCAAGGAGTGCTGGTCCAGATCTGCCCCCAGCCGACCCTGGTGCTGAGCCTGGGGGTGTCCCGCCTCAGTGGTCAGGAGGCTCATCTGGAGGCCTCCAGACTACTGTGACCCCATCTGCAGAGGCCATGGGCCTGGCAGAGGAGCTAGAGCACTGGGTCCCATCCACCCTTAGTTCCTCAGACCCTACGGACTTTGCCACTTGCCCAAAGCCTCGGGCCTCAGTCAGGAAGCTGTTTTATCTGAGCTTTTAGAAGAAAATAATGAGGGAGCAGCAAAAGAAAGTTACAGGGCCCCAGCCTGGGTTCTTCCCTCCCAGCCTCTGCTCTTACAGGTGACCCATCCCAAGGGGTTTTTTCTTGCCTTGAGGAAGGAATCAGGGGCCCCAGAGCCAGGACAAGTGCCTCGGCCTCCTGTGTGCAGAGGGATGTGCGTGGAGGAGCCAGGCACCTGACCCATTCCCAGCTCTGCCGCCGGTCGCCTGGGCCTCACGCAGACCTGCAGAGCCCTGGCTGGGCTGCTGCTCTGTCCCCACCCCCAGCCCCACGAAAACCTCGGGCCTGAGGCCCCAGAGCACCCAGCCTGGCACAGGCTCCACCCGCACAGATGCTGGCAGCAGGACCCCCACTGGGCTTCTGGTTAAGTGCCCCAGGCAAGGGGTCACATGTGGGCCAGACCCCCTCTCAACTGGAGCCACCACTTCTGCTGGCAGAACCACCCAGGACAGCACAGGTAATGGGACAGATTCCTGCAGTCCCTCAGGGTCCTCCAGCCCAGGGCAGGCAGGGACGCTGACCCGAATTCCCGGGCTATGTGCCTGTGAGTTCCCTGTGATCCACCTCCCTTCCCGCTTTTCCTGCCATTGTCCTCCGACAGGTGCTATGGGGGTCAGAGAGCTGTGGGAGAAGCCTGACTGCTAGGAGGCTGTGCCTGCAATTCCAAGGGCTGCCACCATAGGGCGTGATTTCATGCATTATTAAAAGTGATGGCAGTGCCCTGGACTTACCAGGATGCCTCTCACCTCTGAGGCCCCTTCTCCCTGCCCGTCAGCAGCCATCAGAGTGTTTGCCCAGAGCCTGGTGCTTTTCTCCTGGCCCTAAGAAGGAAAAGCCACTCACCCTGTCTTCCAGACCCTTTCCAGCTGGAAGCTCCACGAGTAAACCCACCTCCCCACAAGACCCACCGAGCCCTGATCCCCATAGGCAGGGTGTCTTGTGCCCTAACTCCTGTGCATGCCCCGAGCTGCCCCCTCACAGCCCGTCAAGCTCAGAACCGCTGTGGGGGGCCTGGGGCAAGGGGGCCAACGTAAATCCTTCAGCTCAAGGCCTGGGGCACAGGCACAGGGCAAGGGGCGTCCCTCCCTGTCCTCTACTGGCTGTGGGATCGCACAAGGATGAGCTTAAACCTCCAACCTGCGGAGGCCAAAACTAAGTCCCTGAAGGAAAGAGACCCTCCCAAGGCCACTGGAGGGTCCTGGGCAATGGTGGCTCCAGTTCCCATCCCCCGTGGACTGGAGGAGCTGCAGCTGACTCTAACCAGCACTTGCTCCGCGGTAAGGCCATCCCCTCCCCCTGCTGAGAGGTGGGCTCTGCTGCTGCTATCTCCGTTTTACTAATGAGGGAAACTGAGGCCCAAGGCAGTGGAGGAGTGTGGCAGGGCAGGAGTCTGACCCAGGAGGTTGGGGGACAATGAAGGGGTCGGCATGAACGGGACCATCATTCCCTCCCCAGGAAATGTTTGTGGAGGGAAGGACCCTGAAGATTATGCTTTCCTGGGGAAACAGAGGCCCAGAGTTGGCTTTGGGACCCAGCCTGTTGCTGTGTAGCCCTGGACAAGCCCTTTCCCCTCTCTGGGCCTCTCTGGGCCTCAGTTTCCCTACCTGCAAAAGAGAGTGGTGAGGCCTCCAGGCGCCCTCTGCCCCGACAGGCTGCATGGTGTTAGTCTTAGCGGCTGGTGCATCTTCGTGACGTCGCTGGCCCCCAGCCCCTTAGCTCCCCTCAGAGCTTGGGATGAGGGTGTGAGTAGGGGCCCCCTCCACTGGCAGCTGCCCCTCCTAACTTCCTGTTTACAGCAGCTGCAGGCTCTCGTAGGCTCTCGTCTCTTCACCCCAAAGCCATTAGGATCACCATGGCAACCAGGCGGTGTTTGTTCCAACAGGTTGGCAGAACCTGATGCAAGACTGCAGAGGTGGGGGGCATCAGCTACAAGACCCTGGCTCAGGACCTGCCAAATCCCCAGGGAAGGACATTAGCTGCCCCCAAACCATTCCCACCCCCTGCGGAAGGAAGCCAAGGGGCAGCTGGTGGCATGGGATCCAGGCCCCTCCCCTGCTCACCTGACTCATCTGTCCCAAGCCATTGTGCATTTCCTGAGCACCCCCTCCCCCATCTGCCTGGCTGTGCTGGGTCAGGATGGAAGCAGGGCCTAGGGCCAGAACTTCCAGAAGGAGAACCCACCCTTCAGTGCTGTCTCCCACTCTGCAGGGCTGTCTTCCCCGAACAAGGTGGTTCTGTGTCTTATCCTGCACAGACAGGCACGCATGGCATGGCTGTGAGTCTGGGTCTAGAAATTGAGACAGGTGGTGGCCGCATCCTGGGGCGAGGGGAAGCACCTGGTCTCCTCTGGACTGGGGAGTGAAGAAAGCACAGGTGGGCTGCCTCCCAGCATGCAGCTCTGTTCTGGAACCCTGCTCCTCCAGACTCTGGCCCTCTCCTAAGTTCAGCTGACCCCTGGCCTCCCCAGCGCCAACTGTCTTTTGCCTCTGGGTCTGAGCTGAAGTGGGTTCCAGGTCTGTCTGTTCCCCATCTGGCCTGGAGTACCTCCATTAGAGACGAAGTCTCTGGGGTGAAAACTTATCCAAACCACAGTCTTGATCCCCAAGTAAAAGGTGCTCTGAGGGTCCAGCAGGATCCGCCAAATGCAGGGAAGGCGCTCTGAGGGTCCAGCAGGATCCGCCAAAGGCAGGGCTGGGATACAGGGACCCTGTGCATCTCTGACAAGTTCAGAACCTCTGAGCAGCCCCCAGGGTTCTCCAAGTGTGGTGGGAGGAGCCTCAGATGATGGGGCCCCAGCCCAGACTTTGGGAATCAGCAGGTCCCGGGTGGGCCGAGCAATCTGTTTTTACAAGCTCTCCAGGTGACCACGGTGCGGTGGAGGGGCACCGAGGATGGGCTGCGAATGGCGCTAGAGGGGGTCCAGCGCATGACGGCGGTTCCAGCCAGAGGGGCAACCCAGCAAGCGACCCAGGATGGGCCATGGGGTTCGGTCACCCCAACAGGTGATCAGGATTGTTGTGGGCATCCCGGGTTGGTGCCTGCAGCACCCCCTTGCCCCGGGTGCGGACTGTCCCTTCTGAGAAGAGCGATTAGGCCCGCGGTGGAGGAGTCCCCAGACCAAGGTCCGCTCCATGTTTGTGTTGGGGACAGCTCTGGGCTGGTAGGGCGACTTCGGAGATGACTGCGCAGGCTTTCCAGAAAAGTCTGCGCTGCGGACCCGGGCATATCTTGTTCCGTTTCGGCGACTCTGGCTTCCCTGGGGCCCCCAGGAGGGGGTCCTGACGCAGAGCAGATCCTGCTCCCGCGCTGCACCCACCTGTGGGTTGACTGACAGCCCCGAACCCCGCCCCTTGGGGGAGGGGGTGCCCGGCAGAGCACGGGGGTCGCGGGGATCCTCGTCCGGCGCTCCTTGCGGCGGGGGCGCGGTGGTGGGACTCAAGGGAGGCGGGGGCGGGGCGGAAGCGAGCCCGGAGCGGCGGGGCGGGGCGGGGCGAGCAGACCCGGCCCCGCCCCCGGCCCCTGCAGCCGCTGCGCCCGCGCTGTGCTGTCTGCTCTGGCAGCTGCGAGCGGTTGCGCAGCCAAAGCCTCCCCGGAGCCGGTGCCGAGCGCGGCGCTCGCAGGAGCACTGTCCCCACTTCTCAGCCACCCGGCCCACGGTGAGTGCCGCGGGCTCCCGCCCGGCCGTCGAAGCTCGGCCCGGCGCCCCACCGACGTACAGGAGAGCCGCCGGTCCAGCTCCGGCGCCGCGCTCGTCGCCACCCCGGGCCCCGGGAGGTCGAGAAGACAAGCCGTCTGCCCCGGGGAGACGGAGGCCGGCGTGCGCTTGGAGGAGCGGCCCTCGCTGTTGCGGCCCTCGGAGCGCGGAAGCAGGACCCGGCGGGAGCGGGGTGCGCACTGCGCAGGGGCGGGGGGACCAGACCTCCCTGCCGCGGGGGGCGCGGGACTCCAGGACCACCGTCTGCCGGCGGCCCCCGGGATGCGCAGGGTGACCCCGCTCCTACCCGGCGCGCCAACCCCGGGGGAAGCCGCAGGTGGGCCGGGGCCGAGGACCTCCCCGCCCTGCTCCGAGACGCTCCGCGGGGGTTTCCCAGCCAACCCTCCAGGGAGGAAGACGCCCCTAGAGCCCAGTTCCGTCCCCCTCCTGCCGATCCTGGCAGGACCCCTTGCTTTCCCCAAATCCCTCCAGACGTCTGGGTGGGTCCAAAAAAAATACACCCTCACCAGGTTTCCAAACTGCCCCAGAACCGAGCGCCCACCAATGAGAGAAGCACCCCGACAGAACTGGGGGGCCTGAGGTTCTCACGGGGAGCTTCGGGAAGAGGGGGGACGGGAGGAAGGGGCGAGAGGGGATGTCACTGAAAGAAGTGGGAGGGAGGAACGCCGCGTGAACAGGTGAGGGAAGACAGGTAAGAGGGGGCCGGCCTGGCCAAGTGGGAGGGGACCTCGGAGGATTTCATTTTAAATGCGTTCATTCTAGAAGCATCTAGCTCGCCTCAAGCTTCAGAGCTCTAGGTCCACCTACAGAGTTGGTTACAATACAGATTCCCAGGTCCCTCCCTGGGGATTAAGTGGGGATGAGACCCTAATATTTGTAATGGGCACGCCAGGTGATTTGCAGTGAGGCACTGCAGCTGTGCTGTGTGCAGGGGAGCACTGTGTGCAGAGTCAATGAGGACAGGGAGAGGTGGGAGCCGGCAATCCTATAGGAAGAGTGAGGGGCGTCAGGTGGGGGCTGGGCTGGGAAGAGAAGACCAACAGGGCAGCAGGGACAGCTAGCTGGTGGGGCCAGACATCCTGCCACCCCCTTACACATGCCCACGGCGGCATCAGTGGACCCCCGACCCCCAAGTCTCCAGGGACTGATTTCAGTAAGAAGGCCCCAGCGCCCTGAAAGTGTTTATTCACTCCAAGGGTGGCCAGCTAGCCACTGAGGACTCTGACTAGAGAGAGAGCTGGCCCTCCAGTTCAGCTCAGCTGCCCCAGACCTACCTGCTTCAGTGCCACCCCGGCTCCCCAGTGGGCTAGCAGGAGACAGCTTGGCTTTGAGCCCTGGGCTCGAGGCCTGGCTCAGGGCAGCTCACCCCAGCCCTGGGATGTGAAATGGGACAGTGACATCCACTTTGCAAATTATCATTTCCCATTCAACCCTGGGCCTTGGGCACAGCCCGGGAACACGGCGGGCCTGTCACTTTCAGCTGGGCCTGGTGCCTGTGTGGCGTTCAGCTCCTTGGCCCGCGTCACTTTGTTCGTTGGATAAATGGGAACTGGTGGCCAGGCATACGCAGGGGTACAGGCATGTCCTGCTCTGAGCTGCCGGCCAGACCTGGGACCGAGAAATGGAGAGCTCAGGAAGGAGTCCCATGGGGCCCGTCAGACAGATTGGGGGGTCCCCTGCAGCACTGTACCCAGCTCACTATGCCCTGTACAGGCTGAGGGCCCCTGCAGCCAGTGACTGCTTCCTGGGGGTCGGCCACATGCCCACTGTCAAAGGCAGCTCTGGGGGAGGTGCTGGCTGGCTCCCAGGCTGTTGGGTGCAGTGAGGTCATCACTGCTCAGGCGGCCCAGGGTTTCCAGGGGAACAAAGGGAATTTCTGGGCTCTCAGGATGAGCCATCTCTCCTGGACCCCTGCACCCAGACGCCACTATTGCCCCATCCTGGCAATGGGCTGAGGAAGGGAGCAGGGAGGGGCCGCGCAGCACAGGGGAAGGCCAGCCCATCTGGATGGACCCCAAGACTCAAGCCGAGCCAAGAGCTTAGCGCTCGGACACCAGAGCTGGGGAGACCTCGACTGTATTCCGGGCCTCCTGCTGGCTCTGTGGCCTTGGGTGGGTTCCTAACCCCGGGACCTCAGTTTCCTCATCTAGGTGGGGGAGCAGAGTGGCACCCCCTCTCCAGGGCTGGTCTGAGGATTATCAGGGGAGGTGGCCTGCCTTGCCTTGAACATTTCGTTCTCACAGAGAAAGCCCCCAACCCTGCAGCTCAGGCCACTTGGCTCCTGCGTCATCTTCATCTCTGGGAATGTGAGCCCTGGAGCCCCTGTCACATGCAGACGCAGCTGGCGGTTGCCGTGGCAACAGCTAAAGCAGTGGCTGCTCCCTGGCTTTGGGGGTCTGTGGGGGGAGCAGCCTCTTCCACTCAGCTAGAGAGGAAAAGGGGGCCTGTGACGCCTAGCCCCCTCGGGACCTCACTGCCAGCTGTAGGGTGACAGCTTCGGGAAGTGCGTGCAGAGGCTGCGGAGCCCCCATCTTGGGTAGAGGCCCCCAGGGGCAGGCGCTGACAGGTATGGTGGGGGGAGCTCGTGGGGGCTGAGCCACCTGCCTTCCCTGTCCCAGCTCTCGTGTCTGGCCAGATGAGACCCTCTGAGCCCAGTGTCCCCTGGGCCCCACAGGTCCGGGGTTGGAGGATCAGGGAGCAGGACGAGGAGCTAAGAGCTGGTGGGGGTCGCAGACCAGGGATGGCAGCCTGGGCCCACCCAGAGACAGACCTGGTTTGCTCAAAAAGTCTGTTTAGGACCCACGAGGTGGCAGGCGTGCCTGGCCCTGGCTCTCCCAGCAGAGCATAAGAGTCCAGGAAGGGGCAGCGCTGGTAAACGGAGACTTGCACAAGCACAGGCCCAGCCCCTGAGCAGCGGGCGCACAGGGCAGGGGCGGGTCTCACCTGGCTCTCACATTGCTAAGTGCCTGTGAGATCAGGGCAAGTAGAGTTGGATCTGGCTGGGTCCCCATTTCCTATTTTGTCAAATGAAAATGGCAGGCTCAGGCTGATGTGCCTGGCCCTGTGGGGGCGGGGGAGTGCTCAAGAGTGGACAATGAGGGGACCCAGACAGTGGGAAGGCCCCCAGGTGGGCCGAGGGGAGCACGGTGTGTCCTGCACAAGAGGCCGGCAAGCTTGGGGCAGGGAGCCCGAGTGGTGGCACCGAGTGGCAGAGGTGACCCGGGAAAGGGTCTTCACTTTGCCCTGATGGTTTTCAACGGGGGAACAGAAGACCACCCTGGGGATCCAGGGGGCCCAGGGCCGGAGGTTGTTGCCTGACCCAGGGGAGAGGTGGGTGCCTGGGCCAGGCCATGGGGTGGAAGAGGCAGGCTCAGGGGCCCTTGGTGGCTTAGCTATCATCTTGCCCTTCCCAGCGGGGTCTGCAGGGGACCCTGAGACCCCTGGAGGACGTGTGTGGGTGTAACAGCAAAGGCTGGTCAGGCCGGGGGAACTGGAGTTGGCAGTGAGAGCCGCTTGCCCCTCAGGGGCATCCCAGGGCCTAGCCACCTGGACAGGAAGGTGTCCCCAGAGCAGGGCCTACTCCTCTTTTGGCAAGTGTGGGTTGTGGGGCCACAGCTCCCGCTCACTCTCCTGTCCGGCTCCAGTTGCCCATGTTGCCATGGCAGCTGAGCCACCATGTAGCATCCTGCCTGGAGCAGCCCAGATACCACACTGGGACGGAGAGGGATCCTCTGTGTCGAGTGAGGAATGGGCCCCGGGCATCCCCTGAAGCCAGCTCAGTACTAGTCATTCTGGTCTGGGTGGCCAGAATCTGTGGGAAGGGATAGGGCTTGGACTGAGCAAGTCTGCAGCCCTGTGAGGGGCTGGAGCCCATGACCCCAGCAGTGGGCACCTCTGAGCAACGGGGGACACCTCAGTCATTGCTCAGGGTGGCATCTGATTTGATCATTGGGGACAGTATGGCAACACCAGCGAATGAGCAAGTGGCCCGACCGGAGGTTGTGGCTGTGCTCTCTGCCCGCAGGCCACCCACCATGTCCACCTTGCTGGAGATCAAGAGCAGCGTGCTCAGGCAGGTGCAGGTGTGCCCGTCCTTCCGCCGGAGGACTGAGGAGGAGCCGGCGAGCAGCAGCACCGAAGTGCAGGAGCCCGCAGCTGGGGCCTGGTGGGTACCCCACAGCCTGCTCCGCATGGTCATGGTCACCTGCACCGGGCCCCCCTTCCTTCGCTGACCTCACACACCAGCTGCCCAGCATGGCCCCTGGGGGAAGCCCAGGAGGCTCTGAACCCAAGGCCATGGGAGGCATCATACCTCACCCCCAGACATGCAGAGACCCTTGAGTCGTGTGGGCCGGCACGTGCCGTGAGCTGTAGCTTCGGGGAGGGTCTGCTGACCCCGAGTCTGGGCTTTCTTGGCAGGAAACCCGGAGATGGTGTGGAGTTCTTTGCCCAGATGCGCCTCATCCTGAAGAAGGGGGAAAGCAGACAGGGCCTGCCGTGCCCCGAGGTGCGGATAGCACGGGCACTGCTGCCTGGCATGGGGTGCTGGGCCAGGCCTCCCCACCTGCCCCTCCGCCCTCCACTCCCTCCCTCCCTGGAGCACTCTGCGCCCCACTGGCCCCGGGAGCCACAGAGGCCCTCACCCGGTGCCCTTCACAGGTCCTCCTGCGCAGTAGCTCCCCAGCCCCCACAGAGCCCGTGGACCCCAGCCGTGGCCTTAGAGCCCTGACCCAAGAGGAGGTAAGGGGGAAGGGGGCCTGGCCCCAGGAGGGGCTGTAAGTACCTCTGTGTGCCAGACTTAGGGTCTGGGGTGGGTGGGCCAGGCCTCCCCGTGGAAGCGAACAGAGATCAAGGGTGAGGAGGGACCCCCAATGGAGGGCCTGCTAGGTGCAAAGGCACAGAGGCAGGGATTGGGCTCTGCCAGTGGGAGGAGCTGCTGGGGGCTGGGCACACAGGGTGGACTCGAGGAGCCTGAGACCCCCTGTGTCCAGAGCCCGGGGCTGAGGAGAGACAGGGACAGGGTGGCCGGGACTCAGCATGTGCTCCCCTCCCCATCTGCAGGTGGAGATGCTCTATGAGGAAGCCTTGTACACAGTCCTTTACCACGCAGGGACCATGGGCCCCGACCAGGTGGATGACCAGGGGGCCCTACTGAGCTACCTGCAGCAGGTGAGCCCCATTGGCCCCACCCACCCTCCTGGCCTGGCCCCTCCCCATCTCTGGGGAGGACTGAGACACTTTCCCCCACGTGCTTATGTCACTATCACCTGAAGAACACACACAGATTTGCCCCATGTACACAAGACACACACACACACATGCACAGGCAGACACAAACGGGCTGATAGGCATGCCCAGAAAGATGGAGTGATGGACGGACACACAGACACATTCAAACAGAAGAACACAAAAACAGACAGATGAACACAGAGACAAATATAAACAACACAGGAAAGGACAGGTAGACAGATGTAGGACATACAAAGAAAGATGGACAGACAGACACACAGAAAAAAAGTAGAAAGGACAAACCAACAGATGGACAGACACCTTTATTCCTCACTTGTGTGTGCTCCCCCAACCCCGTGAGGCCCCCAGGACAATAGCCAGCCCTGCTTCAGCGGTACCTGGGCCCTCACACCTGCCTGCCCTGTGCAGGTGTTCGGCACCAGCCCCGAGCAACATGCTGAGGCCATGGAGCGTGTGAAGAAGGCCAAGGTGAGGCTGCTGCCCACCTGGGCAGACGCTGACCAGCGCAGTGCTCGTGTGCAGGGGCTCAGGGTGGAGGGGGCACAGGGCTGGGTACACGCTGAGCCCCGAGAGGCCCTCACACCCCCACCCACCCACAGGCTCCCACATATGCCCTGAAAGTCTCCGTCATGCGTGCCAAGAACTTGCTGGCCAAAGACCCCAACGGTGAGTGGGGTTGGCTAGCTCAGCTGGGACGTTGGCTAGCTCAGGTCTGGGGGTCACGGGAGGGCCTGGGGTCAGGGGTCGGGGGCTGAGACACCTGCCATGTCCCAGGTTTCAGTGACCCGTACTGCATGTTGGGCATCCTGCCGGCCTCAGGCACCCTGAGGGAGCCGGGCCCACACAAGGAGCAGCGCTTCAGCTTCCGCAAGGGCAGCAAGCGTGGTGGCCCACTGCCGGCCAAGTGCATCCAGGTCACTGAGGTCAAGAGCAGCACCCTGAACCCTGTGTGGAAGGAGCACTTCCTCTTGTAAGGCCCCTTGTCCAGCTGGATGGCAGGGTGGTTGGGCAGGGTCTGCTGCGGTGCCAGGCTGGTCCTGGGGTTGCATGTGGCAGCTGTGCCTGTATGCGGTCTCAGTGCCTGCCCCAGGGAACTGAGGGACTGGTCCTATGCCCATTTTTCAGAGGAGGAGACTGAGGCTCAGAAATGGTCCCTGCCCCAGCTCCGGGCAGAGGATCACCTGGACCCTAAAGGGTATCTCTCTGTTCTCCTTATAGTGAGATTGAGGATGTCAGCACCGACCAGCTGCACCTGGACATCTGGTATAGGCCCCTGTGCCCTGCAGGGCAGGGGATATGGGCGCCTCTGGTCTGGGGAGAGCGGGAGGGGGCAGTCAGGGCCAGGCTGGGCTCCAGACCAGCCAGGTACCCCCACCTCGCCCCACCCTTAGGGATCATGATGATGATGTGTCCCTGGTGGAAGCATGCAGGAAGCTGAATGAAGTCATTGGCCTAAAAGGCATGAGCAGGTATGGCAGGTGGGACCCTTGTGCTCCTGACACTCACAGCTCGGCCACGGGGGCCAGCAGGTGGTGGCTCCTCAGGGACCTCAGGTGTGACGCCCACCCTACCGCCCCCAGGTATTTCAAACAGATTGTCAAGTCTGCCCGCACAAATGGGACAGCAGGGCCCACGGAGGACCACACCGATGACTTCCTGGGGTGCCTCAACATACCCATCAGGGTGAGTGGCTGTCGGGGCGTCACTCATGGAACACCTGCTCATGGGTGCCCCGCCTTCCTGCGATACCACTGCTGGCTATGTCCTGTGATTCCCCCAACAGTCTCCCATCTTTCTGGGGCTGGGGAGGCACCATGCTGGGAAGGCACCATGCTGGGAGGAGTGGGGGAGGGACAGCCTCCAGAGGTCCAGGCGCCCCTAAGCGCTCCCTGTGCTGGTTACCCGTGTTCAGTGGGAAGCGGAGGCCTGTTTTCTCCCCACGGTCCTGCAGACAGTCTGTGCGGGGGGAAGAGGGAGGCAGAATCGCCAATCTGAACCCCCTTTCCCCAGGAGGTGCCCGTGGCTGGTGAGGACCGCTGGTTCAAACTGGAACCGCGCTCCAGCGCCTCCCGCGTGCAGGGGGACTGCCAGCTGGTCCTCAAGCTGATCACCACACAGGTGGGAAGCCAAGGGGGACCCCCGGCCTGCGGCCCTGCGCCCCAGCCCATGGGCTTGGGCAGGGCTGGTGACCGGCGGGCCCTGCGTTCCAGAGGGACACGAGCATGAGCCAGCGCGGGCGCTCGGGCTTCCTGTCCTACCTGCTGCTGCTCAGCCGTCTGCTGCAGTTCGAGCACCAAGCCGAGGAGGTAGCGCCGCCCTCGGGCCCCCGGGGCAGCCAAGCGCGGCGTGGGGAGGGTAAGAGGGGGAGGCCGGGGACCTGGGGGACGAGAGGGGATGGGGGTCTCCCGCCTCCACCCACACCCGGCCCGTCCCCCAGCCCAACTCGAGTAGCTGGCGCGGTGAGCTCAGCGGGCCTGCGGCCACCGTGCTCTGCCTGCACGGCGCCCAGAGCAACCTGTCGGCGCTGCAGCTGGCTGTGCTGTGAGTGGGCGAGGCCGCGACGCAAGAGGGCAGGGCCCCGACGGGGCGGAAGGGCGGTGGGAGGGGCGGAGCCTCAGCGACCGAAACTGCAAGTACATGGGCGGGGCCGTGTCCCGAGGGGCGGGACACTGGAGGGGCGGGTCTCGGAAAGGGGCTGTGCTGTGAGTTGGAGGGGCGCCGGTTTCCTCCTGGTCCCGGCCCCAAGGCCGCTGCCCTGAGCCTGGCCTGGGGCCCCGCAGGCACTGGCAGGTCAGCAGCCGCCACCATCAGACGCGCACCCTGGACTACGGCTACCTTCTGGGGCTGCTGGAAGATATGCAGGCACACTGGGAAGAGGCGGCCTCGCTGCCCCAGGAGCAGGTGGGCTCGGCTGAAAATGCTGTTTCTGGGGGGTGTGCTGTGGAGCTGCTCGGGCTGGGGCAGGCAGGGACGGCCAGAGTCCTGCCCTGGTGGGATGCACAGCCTGCGGGTGCGGTAGGTGGTTAAAAACAAACGGACAAACTGCGGGACCTAGGAGAGGGCACGTGCTGTGCGGTCCCGGGATCGGGTGTGCGATACCTTGATGGAGTCCCGAGCAACAGAGGGAGTGGGCCAGCTCGCAGGAGGCACAGCTGGTGGTGCAAAGGCCCTGAGGGCGTCTGTGCCTCCAGGGGGAGCTGCGGAGGCAGGGGCTGGAGAGGTCATCACTGCAAGGCCAGTGGGGTTGGAGGTGGTGGTAGGGAGGGTGCTCCTCAGGGCAGAGCCTTGTAGACTGGCTGGTTCTGCCGTGGAGCGGGCACTCAGGAGTCAGTTCTTAAGGGCCCTGTCCCCCAGGAGGAGGGACTGGCAGACAGCTTCTCCGCCTTCTCTGAGTTTGGGCTTCGGTTGCTGCGCCAGCTCCGAGACTACTTCCCTGCCACCAACAGCACAGCCGTCTACCGCCTGGAGCTGCTGTTGAAGTGGGTGCAGCCGCTGGCACGAGGGGTGGGGGTGGGGTAGGGGTAGGGGACTGGGTGGGGCACCCCCAGTCAGTGGGTGACCGGTCGCCCAGGTGTCTTGGCAAGCTGCAGCTCTTCCAGCCTTCCTTTGAGATCTGCCCCTTCGAGACGGAGCTAAACATGGACATTGCTGCTGCCCTGAAGGTGTGTCTGGTAGCTTGGTCTGGGCTAACTGCTCCGGCCCTGCCCGTGCCCCTGCCCCCGCCTGGACCTGCTGTACCACACACACTTTATTGTCCTTCTTCCCTCCCACCCACCACGCTGCTTTGGCGGCTTCCCTTGCAGAGAGGGAACCGTGAATGGTTCGACAAGCTCCTGAACTCCCAGAGTCCTCGTGAGCAGGTGTGACTCAGGGGGGGCATGGGTCAGGGGGAGCAGGTGTGGCTCAGGGGAGGGGGGGCAGCATGTGGGTGCAGGCCAGAAGGTCAGTGTGCTGGGCTTCCTTGCAGCCGGGGCCACAGCGCCTTGCAGGGCTGGTCAAGCTGGCTGACACTGTCTACGAGGATCTGCAGTCCTGCTATGGCATCTATGCCAGCCTCTTCCACAGGTGGGGCCAGCGCTCTCCCTGCTGCCCCTGCATCCAGCCCCTCAAGTTCTGCCGCTGGACTGGGGAGCAGGGAGAGCAGATGTCTGAGGTGTGTCCTTTGCAGCATCATCAAGATCGACTTCTTCACCCTCACCTTTCGGCAGCTGGAGCGTCTGGTGAGGAGGTCGCCTGGGGAGAGCCCCCTGGCTGGGAAGGGACCTGGGTTTCCTGTTGTTGGCAGTCTGACTCCACCCTCCTGGGCAGGTGGCTGAAGAGGTGTGGGTGCTGACGGAGGAGCTGAGCCCGAAGATGACCCTCGAGGTGGCCTCAGGGCTTTTTGAGCTCTACCTGACCCTGGCAGACATCCAGTGCTTCTGGAGCAGCATCCCGGGCCGGTGGGTGTCCTGCCCCCCACCTGTCCTCCAGTCTGCTCTAGGAGGACTCTGTGCAAGAGACTCTCCTCGGGGCCTCCTTAGGCTAGGAACCTGGGACATGTTGGCTCAAGGTGTCTGAGTTGGGGTGAGCTCTGACTGCTGGCCTCCCGCTGCAGGGACAGCCGCTCCCTTGCCCTGGCTGGCATCCATGCCCCATTCCTGCCTGCTGTGAAGCTTTGGCTGCAGGTGCTGCGGGACCAAGCCAGGTGGAGGCTTCAGGGAGCCGTGGATGTGGACACGGTGAGTGAGCACCTAGACCTGAGGGTGCTGGGCTCATCCAGGGCACCCTCACAACCAAGGTTCCCCCTGCTTCCTAGCTGGAGCCCATGGATTCCTCCTCCAAGCACAGCAGCTCCGCAGCCACTGCAAGCCTCTGCTTCAGCCACATCCAGGAGCTGTGGGCCCGCCTGGCATGGCCAGACCCTGCCCAGGCCCAGGGGCTGGGCACCCAGCTCAGCCAGGTGGGGACTCCAGAGAGGAGATCGGGGTCTAGAGGGGCAACAGGGCCAGGGGACATGTCCCACAACTCCTGAGCCCCCATCTTCCACCCCAGGACCTGTGTGAAGCCGCCCTCTTCTACACAGAGCTGCTGCGGAAGAAGGTGGACACTCAGCCTGGGGCAGCAGGCGAGGCAGTGAGCGAGCCAGTGAGCCGACGGGTGGGGAGGGGCCAGTTGCGGGGAGGAGGAGGCACGGTGGGGCCACCACCTGACTGCCAACCCACACATGTCCGGCACACCTCCCCAGCTCTGCGTGGTCCTCAACGATGTGGAGCTCCTGCGCAAGGCTGCTGGCCAGGCGCTACGTGGCCTGGCGTGGCCGGAGGGGGCTCCAGGGCTCGAGGGTGTGCTCCCGCGCCCCCTGCTTAGCTGCATGCAGGCCCTGGATGAGGACCTGCAGCGGGAGGCCCGAACCGTGACAGCACACCTGACCTCCAAGGTGGGCAGGGATGGTGGGGCGGGACCTGGCTGCCCCCTCCCTGCACCCCAACTTGGTGCTGAACGCCGTCCTCCCACAGATGGTGGGTGACATCAGGAAGTACGTGCAGCACATCAGCCTCTCGCCTGACTCCATCCAGAACGAGGAGGTGAGTGCCTAGCCAGGTGAGGGCTTGGGCATGGTGGGGAATGCGTGTGTGGGGTGGGGGTCCAGGCTCAGTCCCAGCCTGAGGACCCTGCCTGCAGGCCATGGCCCCGCTCCTGAAGTACCTGGACGAGAAGCTGGCTCTGCTGAACGCCTCGCTGGTGAAGGAGAACCTGAGCAGGTATGGTCCCGGGCAGGTGGAGCAGGGCTGGCCTAGTGTCCAGTCACAGATGCCGAGTGTCCCTACAGGGTGCTGGAGGCCCTCTGGGAGCTGCTGCTACAGGCTATTCTGCAGGCTCTGGGCGCAAACCGTGACGTGTCTGCTGACTTCTATGGGCGCTTCCACTTCACGCTGGAGGTAGGGCCATGTGGAAGAGCCCTTCCTGCTGCAGCTCCCAGTTCCTGGCTCCCCCCAACCCCAGGCCCAGGGCAACAAGGCTGCTGACCCTTCCCAGCTGCCCTGCTGCACCGTGCTGGGATGCCAGGCCCTCCCTGGACACCCCTCCTCTGGGAACCCACCAGGGCAGCATCTCCTTCCCCCAGCCCACCTGTGTCAGAAGCACCTGGGCCACCTGTTAAGACAGCTATCTGGCCTCAGGCACCGACATTTTCCCAAGCTTCCTGGGGGCTTCTGATGCGCCCCAGGTGTGAGTGGCTCTGCCCTGGGCTCCCGAGAGCCCGAGCTGGGTGCTGCTCAAGTCTCCATTTGTCTCCACTCTCGGTCCCCAGCACCCACTTCGCCCCTGATATCTCTCCCTTCTTGCCCCGCCGCAGGCCCTGGTCAATTTTTTCCACGCTGAGGGCCAGGGTTTGCCCCTGGAGAGCCTGAGGGATGGAAGCTACAAGGTGAAGTTTGGTCCTGGGGCCTCTGACAGAGGAAGGGGGAGGGGTGGACACCAAAGACCCAAGTTTGAGTTCATCCATGCCCCACACGTGAAATGGGGCCGTGAGGAGCTGCCGGCATCACCAGGGGCCTCCTCCTTCCTGCAGAGGCTGGAGGAGGAGCTGCGCCTGCATCAGTGCTCCACCCGGGAGTGCATCGAGCAGTACTACTTGGACAAGCTCAAGCAGGTAGTGCGGCCCAAGTGTGGGCACGAGGCCCCGCCTCCGGGAGTCCCCGGGCTCCGGCTCACCGGCCCCCTGGCTTTTCCACAGAGGTCCCTGGAGCACAACCGGTTTGGGCGCCTGAGCGTCCGCTGCCACTACGAGGCGGCCGAACAGCGGCTGGCGGTGGAGGTGCTGCACGCCGCCGACCTGCTCCCCCTGGACGCCAACGGTGCGGGGGAGGGGTGCGGCGGGGCGGGGCGAGGCGGGGCTGGCGGGGACGGCGGCGTGGTCCGCTCACAGCCGTGTCCCTAGGCCTGAGCGACCCCTTTGTGATCGTGGAGCTGGGCCCGCCGCACCTTTTCCCTCTGGTCCGCAGTCAGAGGACCCAGGTCAAGAGCCGGACGCTGCACCCCGTGTACGACGAGCTCTTCTACTTGTGAGTGTCCCTCCCTGCCCTGCCTGTCCGGAGCCGGGAGCAGGGTTCCAGGTGACCACCGCCCGCCTCCCCCCGCCCCCAGCTCCGTGCCCGCAGAGGCCTGCCGCCGCCGGGGCGCCTGCGTGCTGTTCACCGTCATGGACCACGACTGGCTGTCCACCAACGACTTCGCAGGGGAGGCAGCCCTGGGCCTGGGCAGCATTGGTGGCGTCGCGAGGCCCCAGGTGGGAGGGAGCGCGAGGGCCGGGCAGCCGGTCACCCTGCACCTGCGCCGGCCCAGAGCCCAGGGTGAGTGAGGGGCGGGGCAGGGGCAAGGCTAAGGGCGGGGCCAGCCGGGTCTGACACTGGCCCCGTCCCGTCCCCCCCCCACCCGCCCGCAGTGAGATCAGCGCTTAGGATGCTGGAGGGCCGCAACAACAAGGAGGCGCAGGAGTTTGTCAAGAGACTCAAGGAGCTGGAGAAGTACATGGAGGCGGACCCCTGAGGCCCTGCGGCTGCCAGCCAGGCCCTCCCCAAGTCCCCGTGTTGTTCTCTCGCCGTGGTCAGCTTTGTGCAGCCGGGCTCGTGGTGCCCCTTCCCCTGCTTCGTGGTGTGTATGCTGTGGCTGGACTCCCTGGGCTCCCTTTTGCCCTGGTCATGTCTCTCTGGTGTGTGCTGTGAACCTTCTGTGCCCAGTAAGCCCCACCCCACTGGATCAGGACGGCCGACTGGGCAAGGTCTGGCCAGCAGCTACCCCCCCCCGCCCCGGAGCAGAGAGAGCAGGCCTGGCTGCCAGGTGAGCTTCCCACCTTCCCTCAGGTTCCACAGCCACAGGGCAGGAGGGTGCTGGTCTTAAAGCAGGGCTCTCGTGGGGCAGCCTTGCCCCCCAGGGGACATTAGGTGCTGCCTGGAGACATTTTTGGTAGTCAGTCACAACTGGGGAGTGGGTGAAGGCTGTGCTATTAGCACCAATGGGTAGAGACTAGGCTTGACATCCTGCCATGAACCCTCCCCCCCCAACAAAGAATGGTTCACCCCTAAATGTCACCAGTGCTACAGAGAACAGCCCTGTCCTAAAGGAAGTTCTGTCCTCGTCTCTCCAGGGCTGAGGCAAGGCCTCACTAGCTGGAGAGGCAGGAAGGTGCGTTTTGAGTCTGGACAATCCAGGCTTTGGAGGGAGAGGGTGAACATGTGCAGTGTCCCCACCCTTCTCCAGGGACCCTCCATCCCAGAGGGCATGTGGAAGGTGGTTTGCCTGAGAGCTGCACAGGTCTCCAGTCCCCACCCAGCTGACAGGCCCAGGGTCTCTGGCTGAGGATGTCATTCAAGGCTGGTCAGTGTAAGGGGCTCCATGCCAACTGGCCAGCTATCTGGCATTTCTTTTCACGAATGCATGGGTGCCCACACAAGACCTACCCCGCAGCCCCATCCCCACACCCCAGACCCTTCTAGGCAGGGTCTGCCTCACTAGAGGCTGAGGGTCCCCCCAAACCCCCAGGCCAAGCGCAGAGAAGCAGAGGCTCACACAGGGTACTCCTTGGCTTGCAGCTTCATTGGGAGGGCTCTGAGGCAGGACCCAGAGCAAGGCCGGGTTAGAAGCACAGGGAGAAAACCCAGACAGAGTCCAGTCCTGCTGGCAGCTGCAGGGGCTGAGGCCACCAGGCCTGTGTGTGTGTTCCCGCAAGTTCCACTGCCATCTCTAGATGTCCTCGTCACTCTGCCTCGGAAAATATACATGTCTGCAGCTTTCAGTCTCTCTGCCGTTTCTTGATTCCTTTCCAAATCTCTGTGGGGACCCTGGTCTCTGTCTCTTCAGGGCTGCTGCTGCTGCCTCCCCCGTCCTTGGAGTCAGGCCCAAGTTCCTCAGACTCCTCCTCGGTGTCACTGTCAGCCCTGTCTCTGGGCAGCCTGGGAGGGAGGGGTGCATTCACTGGCCAGTCTGAGTTAACATCCCTCCCCACTCATTCACCAAAGCCCCTAAGTTGAGGACAGATTCCTATTCCCTGTCCTCTCAAAACTGAAATCCCTCCATTGGGACCTCCACCTTCCCTTCTCCGCACTCAGAAAGGCATCCTGGTGTTGTTTAGGACACCACCCCACCCTGCAGCAGGAGTGGCTGAGGCCAGAGGCGGAGGGGAGCCCTGGGTCTGAGCTGTCATGAAACTTGGGAAGCCCGAGGACCTACCGGGGGCCAGACACAGGCCTGTTGGGGTTTGCAAACTCTCGCCCTGAATCCACATCAAAGGGATCTGAATCGAGGAATCAAAGAGGAAAGCGACCTGTAGGTGAGCCTGGAGCAGAACCAAGCATCCCACAGCTGTGGCAGGAAGGCTCCCCCCAACCCCCAGGCTTCTCAAAGGAGGTGGCAGGCCTGAGGGTGCTGGCTCCCACCCAGGGGGCTTGTGTCTGTGCCAGGCCTCACCGATTTCCTCCTCTTCCTCGGGGTGCTCCTTGGTGTGGGCCAGGAACTCCTGCTCTGCCTGCAGCACCTCCTCTGGGCCACTGCAGGCTGCATACTTGTCCAGGAGCTGGCGGTTCAGGTCTAGGAAGCCCTTGCCCCACTTGAACTTCCGTAGCAAAATGACAGCAAGGTCTGAAAAACCTGTTGGTGCAGGAAACAGGAATTCCAAGGATGTGGACAATCCCTCTCCTGTCACCCTTGCCGCTGGTTCCTTCTGTCGCAGGAACTAAAAGTCCCGCTGACACTTTCCCACGGTCCAGAGAGCCCATGCCCACTCACGAGCCTCTGCCTCAGTAGCCCATTAAGTCCCTCTCCCCACAGGGAGTCTCACAGGGCCACCCACCTGGGCCTCCATGTGGACCATAAGGTCTCTGGGGGTGAGCTTTGGTAACAAGACTCTCAGGGCGGTGGTGCCCTGACAACGAGGGCCAAATACGGGTGCATGTAGGCCAGCGAAGTGTTCTGCCTCCACCTCAACCCCACATGGCGAGGACTTAAGTGGGAGTTAGGACGAAACCTTGGCCACCTCCCCGTACATGGTCATGCTCCTCCTGGGACTTGCAGCAGAAAACACACTGCTGGGAGCACAGCCAGACTCCAGGCTGCCAGGCCCTGACACTCACCCAGGATGCAGAAGGTGGCAGCAAAGGCCTCCACGCAGGAGAGCCTGCAAGGCCGGCCATAGTTCACAGGGTTGGCAGCCACCAGGTGGGGCAGGATCCGCAAGTGACTCCCTCTCATCTTCCCAAACGGAGTCTCATCCAGTCTGGCCCAGGAGCAGTCGATGACAGCGACCCCGGACTGTGCCACCAACTGTCTGCCAGGAGCAGCGTAGGGCTTGGTTCTGGGGTCAACTTGGTGCTGGCCCCACTGGGGATTCAGCGGCATCATTTCCCCATCCCAATGACCCCCAGGGACTCTCATGGGCCAAGCTTTTGAGGCAGCTGGGGGGGAGGTGTTCCTTGACAAAGCTCATTTATTCACTCAACAAACGTTTATTGAAACCTGCGGCATCCTGGACTTTGCCCTAGGTAATGGGGGCAAACTAGACAGATCAGTGCAAATAGGTGAGCCCTGAAAAAAAGGATGCGCCAGAGTAGGGGACTCATTAAGAAAAGACCCAGGAGGCACCCCGCCCTCCCCACCTCCACACCCTGTCCTCTCCCGCCTACCTGTCTGCGGGGGACACGTACTGGGAGCCCACGGGGCTGAGCACGAGGCCGCCGAACCTGTGGCCCAGACGTAGGCAGCGCACCAGTCCCAGGCGCGCCAGCTTGCGGCCGGTGCAGCGCCGGGGGTCGCAGTGGCCCAGCTCCCACATGGCCAGAGCGCAGGGCAGGTGCGCAGGGCCCGGGGCGCCCTCGTCCTCGGCCGCCTCTGACTCCACGGACGCTACACCGGGCACAGAAGGGGACCCGGCCTCAGCCGCGGCTCCGCGACCCGACCCTGGGCCTCCGACCCCCGCCCCCGCTACGGATCACGCCCCACTCACCGCGTAGCGCGGCGCCCACCTCCTCCGCGAAAGCCTCCAGAGAGCGGCCCGCGGGGCGCCGAGTGCGGCCACCTTCGGCCCCCGGCCCACAGGCTGCCCTGCGGCGGCCCATGGCTAGGAGCAGGGCCCGGGAATCCCGCGCGCTCGCAACTTCTCAGGCAGCCGAGGCGCGCCTCTGCGCAGGAGTCGGACGCCACATCCGGTTCCGGCGTTCATGTGATAAGTGCGCTCACGTGACCACGCGCGGCGGCGGCGGCGGCGCGAGATGGTGGCAAGGTTGGCGCGTTTCGTGCTGCTGGTGGGGCTCGCAGCGCGCGGTTAGTGTCCGGGCTGCCGACGCCCGCGCCCCTCCACCCATGCCCAGGCCCCTGCGTCCCGGAGCCCCCTCCTCCCCGTCCCCGCACCCCTGCCGCACGCCCGCCTCCTCACTGCGTGTTCCCCGTAGGGCCCGCGCCCGCAGGTGCCGCCAAGATGAAGGTGGTGGAGGAGCCCAACACGTTCGGGTGAGCGGCGTCGCGGGGAGCGGCGGCGGGGGGTTCCCGCGGCGGTCCGTGCCCGGTTCCCCCTGACTGTGTCACTTCTCTCAGGCTCAACAACCCGTTCCTGCCCCAGACCAGTCGCCTCCAGCCCAGGAGGGATCCTTCTCCCGTGTCTGGTGAGTTCGGGGCCCTGGCCGCGGGCGTGCTGGGGGCCTGGGAGGGAGCAGGGAGCTGGCCTGGCTTCCCGACCGGTGGTGCGCGTCAGCTCTCGGGAGCCTGCTCCAGGGGGGCAGGGAGGGAGGGAGGCCACGGATGAGGGGCCCTGAAAGTTAGGGCCTGGAGGGTCATGTTGTCGTTTGTCAATAATTCTAAAATTATTTTTAAGTGCGCGGTAACATTCCAGACTGTGATTGTACCAAGTTGAGTAGTTATCCCGGATATAGTCCTTAATTTTTTTCGCTAGAGTTGATTTTTGTTACAGTTCGGTGTTTGTTTTTCCAAACGTTTTTTATGCTTTTACAAGAAAAAACGTGTAGTTTTGTGTGTGTGTTTGTGTAAATTATTTTTGTGATGTTTGCCTTTTTTTGAGCAGTACTACTATACAGGTGTGCTCATTTGCTGTTGTTGCTCACGGTGTTTTTTCACGGTGGATGTGGGTCTTCACTGTTTTCACTTGGTGTTTGGTATTCCATAGGATGGCTCTGCATTCTTTTGTTGTCCAGCAAAGTGTTGTTTATGGGTTTTGGTCACTAGAAACATTGCTGAGGAGAACATCCCTCCAGGGACTGCCGCCTTCTACCCTTCTGTGAGTGGTTTCCTGAGACAGGATCTAAGAAGTGGAACTGCTGGGTTGTTAAATGAGTATTAAATATAACAAACAAAAATCCAAGAATTTTTTTTTGGCTGTGTTGGGTCTTCGTTGCTGTGTGCGGACTTTCTTTAGTTGTGGCAATTGGGGTCTACTCTTAGTTGTGGTGTGCAGGCTTCTCATTGCAGTGGCTTCTCTTGTTGCGGAGCACAGGCTCTAGGAGCGCGGGCTTCAGTTAGTTGTGGCACGCGGGCTCAGTAGTTGTGGCACACAGGCTTAGTTGCTCCACGGCATGTGGGGTCTTCCCGGACAAGGGCTCGAACCTGTGTCCCCTGCATCGGCAGGCAGATTCTTAACCACTGCACCACAAGGGAAGTCCCAAGATCTTTTTTTCTTGAATACTACCACATGTCAGGGTGTGTCTGTGCTGGGGATGTAGAAATGAAAAAAACATACAGTGTGTTCATGGAGTTGACAGTTTAAGTGGGGGGGTAAATAGGCCATAAACAAAAAAGTAGGTAAAATGTGAAATGCTTGATGGTGAAAAACACTCTGTAGGTATGGAAAGCATTGAAGAGTGAGTGTTTGGGGGGGTTGTTTTGAGGACTGCTGTTTTAAATGGGTTCAGGAAAAGACTGAGAAGTGAAATTTTGTTCAAAAGTTGAAGGGGAACAGGAGTAAGGGATGTGAATATCTGGGGAAGAGTGGTCTAGCAAAAGGAGTGGCCAAATAAAGGCTTTGAGCAAGGATGCCAGGGCCAGAGGCATTGGCCGCAGGGGTGCGGTGAGATCAGAGATAGAGGGTACAGCTGTGAGCTTTCACACTAAACAAATCGATTCCAGCTTTTTACTGTGAAAATATTGAATAGAAAAATGGAGGAATGTGGCTGTGCACAGCAGCATACTCTCCACCTCAGTACAAGAGTTGACATTTTGCCATGCTTGCTTTATCTTCTCGTTTTCACTTTGAAAAAAGTGAACTTTCATTTTGCTGAACCATTTGAAAGTCAGCTACAGACATCATGACGTTCTATTCCTAAATATTCACAGTATGGATCTCCCACTCCCCAAGTTAGCAGAAATTCTATAATATAACCAATTCACATCCACATTTCCCTGTTGTCTCAGGAATGCCTTCTACAGCTGTCCCAGGACCCACCCCACACGGGAATCAGTCAAGGGGTTGTGTGCCGGGCCAGTTGTCTTACAGGATGTTTGACCAGATCTGTCTGGTTTGTGAGGTCATTAGCTTGTTCTGCTTTCCCCAGTATATTCTGTAAATGGCCTGGAAGCTTGATTACAGTCAGGTTAAGCAGTTTGGGCACAAATACTTTGTAGGTAGGCATCATGTCAGAGGGCTGCAGTCGACTGCGGCTGAGTGCTGCCAGGGTCTAGCGGTGGGAGGCAGGTTTCTCTGCCCTCAGCGTGCCGTCCGTGAGCACTCCTTTGGTGCTGAGTGGACATGCTGCCCCCGGTGGCCTCCTGCTTCAGTCTGATGGGGTAGAGGAGTGCAGAACTCTGCTTCTCTCATGCCTTCTGCATTTACTGTTGGCTGGTGGTCTCTGGTAAAGAGGAGTGTTCCTTTTCCCCCGCTTTCTTTCTCTCTCCTTTTTGAACATCATTATTGGCTCAGATTTAAACCCTATTTTTATTGAGGTATAATTGACATGTTCAGTTTGATAAAGTTTGTAAATTGAGCACATGAATGTAATCACCACCCCCAAACAAGACTGAGAACATTTCCACCACCCAGAAGATGCCTACGTGTCCCTTTTAAATCCCCCCACCCATCACTTTCTGGCTCAGATTCAAACCCTATTTTTTTATTTTTTTAAATTTATTTTTGGCTGCGATGGGTCTTCGTTGCTCTGCATGGGCTTTCTCTAGTTGTGGTGAGCGGGGGCTACTCTTTGTTGCAGTGTGTGGGCTTCTCACTGCGGTGGCTTCTCTTGTTGCGGAGCACGGGCTCTAGGTGCACGGGCTTCAGTAGTTGTGGCTCGTGGGCTCTAGAGTGAAGGTGCAGGCTCGGTAGTTATGGCGCACGGGCTTAGTTGCTTTGCGACATGTGGGATCTTCCTGGACCAGGGATTGAACCTGTGTCCCCTGCATTGACAGGCGGATTCTTAACCACTGCGCCACCAGGGAAGTCCCTCAAACCCTATTTTTATTGAGGTAAAATTGATATGTTCAGTTTGATAAAGTTTGTAAATTGAGCACATGCATGTAATCACCACCCTCAAACAAAACTGAGAACATTTCCATCACCCAGAAGATTCCTATGTGTCCCTTTTAAATACCCCACCCCATCACTCTCTGGCTTCTATTGCTTTAGAATAGTGTCATCCGTGCTTGGATTTCAGCTGAGCAAGTCAGCATACACTTCCATGTCTGGAGTCTTCCTCAGCATCATGTTTTTGGGATTCATCTGTGTTGTTGCATGTATCAGTAGCTTTTTCTTATTGCTGAACACATACAAAAACTGAAATCCGAGTACGGTTTGTAGTCTAGTTAGTTGTATTGTGCCGCCAGTTTCCTAGTTTTGGTGATGTACTGCGGTTGTAAGTTTATGATTATTTCAAGGTAAAAAGCATGCACACACATACACACACATAGATGTATTTGTGCTGGAAGAATAGATGAAACCTATGTGATTTTAAGTTTCAAATTGAAATGCAGTATTACAGGGTTTTTATTTTCCCCATTCTTTTTTTTTTACTTTTTTAAATACTTTATTTATTTTGGCTGCATTGGGTCTTCATTGCTGTGCGTGGGCTTTCTCTAGTTGTGGCGAGCTACTCTTCGTTGCGGTGCGCAGGCTTCTCATTGCGGTGGCTTCTCTTGTTGCGGAGCATGGGCTCTAGGCATGTGGGCTTCAGTAGTTGTGGCATGCGGGCTCAATAGTTGTGGCTCACGGGCTTAGTTGCTCGGCAGCATGTGGGATCTTCCCAGAACAGGGCTTGAACCCATGTCCCCTGCATTGGCAGGCGGATTCTTAACCACTGCGCCACCAGGGAAGCCCTCCCCTTTATTTTCTGCTCCTGTCTTTTCCCCTAACACTAAAAAGCTGGGTTCTTTAGTCACATAAATATATTTACTGGGTTTTCCCTATAATTTACATAAAATAGTTTCAGATTTAAAATAGCAATATTACTACTAACCATGAAACGAGTGAGGTTTTCTTGCAGTTTATTTTGGAGTGTATCCAGCCAAAGATGGACAGCAGGGCACTGTGGTCCAGCCTTCACCAGGTCATTGTTTTCTCTGTCATCAATTTGACTTGCAGTTGGATCCATAACGTTTCTGCTTATGTTCAGTTTTAGTGCTTGCCATACATATTTTTACTTTTGTTTTTTCCTTAACTTAAAAAAAAATAGTGTGTTACAATTTCAAGCACATGCATAAGTGGAGAAAGGGTATGTGAGGCACCAGGCACCCTCACCCAGCCCCGACCCTCACCCTGCCACTGCAGTTACTTTGAAACAAATTTCCCACAACTTATTTCATTTGTAAATATTTTGGTATGTGTCTCTTCAAGGGCATAGCCACAGTATCAAGCAACAAAAATCCCCTCTGTGCTTCTGTATGTTGCTAATACTGTCTCATAATTTTTTAATATAAATTTATTTATTTTATTTATTTATTTTTGGCTGTGTTGGGTCTTCATTGCTGTGCGCGGGCTTTCTCTAGTTGCGGCGAGCAGGGGCTACTCTTCTTTGCGGTGCACGGGCTTCTCATTGCAGTGGCTTTTCTCGTTGTGGAGCACGGGCTCTAGGCGTATGGTCTTCAGTAGTTGCGGCATGCAGGCTCAGTATTTGTGGCTCACGGGCTCTAGAGCACAGGCTTATTAGTTGTGGCACACGAGCTTAGTTGCTCCGTGGCATGTGGGATCTTCCCGGACCAGGGATTGAACCCATGTCCCCTGCATTGGCAGGCGGATTCTCAACCACTGCGCCACCGGGCAAGCCCCAGTCTCATAATTTTTAATAGGTGGTTGGTTTGTCTGAGTCAGTATGAAAGGTCTGTGTGTTGTGTGTGCTTGACACGTGTGCTTCAGTTTCCTTGAATCTATAGATGCCCTCCATTTTCTTGCAATTTATTGAGGAAACTGGGTCTCTTGTTTCCCACATTCTGGATTTTGTTCATTGCATTCCCGTGGTGTTTAACGTTTCTTCATCTATTAGCTGGAGTGCAGTTGTGTGCCTTCACCCTGGCTGGGCCTCCAATTTCGGGAGAGCAGTGGGGAGAGGCTCCCCCCCCACCTGGCCTCGGTCTCCCACCTTCAGTTCAGGGTCTGCAGAGGGGCATTTGTAGCCCTTTCTCAGGTGGAGGACCTTCCCTGCTGTTCCTGGTCGCTGAGTTTTTACCACGAATGGGTATTGGGTTCTGTCAAATGCTTTTTTTAAACCTATCAAGAGGATGATGGGTTTTCTCATTTAGGCTGTTTACATAGTGGGTAGCATTGGTTTTTGAATGTTGAGCCAACACTGTGTTCTTGGAGTAAGCTCCACTTGGGCACAGTGAATACATATGTTTTATATATTGCTGGATTTAAATTGCTAATTATTTCTGACTTTTTTAATTTCTAGACTTTCTGTTCTTTTTCTAATTTCTATTTATCTGCTGAGATTCCCTATCTCTTTATTACCATGTTTTACTTTACACTCTGGAACATAGTTGCAATAGCTGCTTTAAAATCCTCTTCTACTTCCAACATCATCTGTGTTTGTTGGGGTCAGTCTCCCATGTTTGCCTGTTCTCTCGGGGGTGGGTCGCATTTGCCTGCTTTTATGTCTAATACTTTTGGATACACCCTTGGCCCGGCTCTCCCTTGGGAGAATGTGGTGTGCTGAGGCAGCTGGCTGGGCAGAGCTCACCCAGGACCGACCTCCCTGCTTGGTGGTTCATGCATGCAGGGTTCAGCCAGAAAGCTGGGCAGGCTTCCCTCCCTCCACCCCCGCTGTCCTTTTTGATACCACCCCATGCCTTCCAGCTGCTGGGTAGGCTCCCTCTGTCCCAGATCCTATGGCCAGAGACTGGGGCGGGTTATGCCATTGCCTGCCCCAGGCGGGAACCCACAGGAATCAGTGCCCTCTTCTTCCAAGCCGGCGCCGCACCACGCCGCCACCCCCACCCCCACCCCCCGCCCCTCAGTCCCCTCCACAGCCTCAGGCCTTAAGACATTCTCTACAGGGGGATCTGTAGGAGACTTGGTCCCATGTTAGTGGCTGTGGCTTCTGATACCTGGTATCGTCACATGGTCATTTGCTCTATTCTACAGCACATATATAATGGCCTGAAAACTAATATGGCATTACTGCTGTTAACTCATTAACAGTACTTGTTCTTAAGTCACTGAGAGTGATTCTTCTTCCGGTGAAGTGACGTTACTAACTGTGTATAGTTCGGTTCGTTTGCTTTGATTTCAGCTGTAGGGGCTTTAATGTCATCCTTTTATTTTACCTTTGAGCACATTAGCATGCCTACGTGGTTCACATGTAAACCTTAGGACAGATACGCCCTGAGCTCTCCTTCCTGCCTTGTGCTCCCTGTCCAGGGCCATTTGCTGTTTTGTTTGTTTGTTTGTTTGTTTTAAGGTATAATTGACATATTAGTTTCAGGTATACAACATAATGATTCACTATTTGTATATTTTGCAAAATGATGGGAATAAGTCTAGTTATTCTCTGACACCACACAGTTACCAAAACCTTTTTTTCTTCTTGTGATGAAGACGTTTAAGATTTAAAAAAAAATTTTTTTATACAGCAGGTTTTTATTACTTATTTTATACATATTAGTGTATACATGTCAATCCCAATCTCCCACTTCATCCCACCACCACCGCCCACACCCCAACCCCGCTTTCCCCCCTTGGTGTCCATATGTTCTCTACATCTGTGTCTCTCTTTTTTTAAATTTATTTATTTTCGGCTGTGTTGGGTCTTCGTTGCTGTGTATGGGCCCTCTCCAGCTGCGGCGAGCGGGGGCCACTCCTCGTTGTGGTGCATGGGCCCCTCATTGCAGTGGCCTCTCCCGTTGCAGAGCTCTAGACATGCAGGCTTCAGTAGCTGTGGCTCACGGGCTCCAGAGTGCAGGCTCAGCAGTCATGGTGCACGGGCCTAGTTGCTCTGTGGCATGTGGGATCCTCCCGGACCAGGGATCGAACCTGTGTCCCCTGCACTGGCAGGCAGATTCCTATCCACTGCGCCACCAGGGAAGCTGTGTGTCTCTATTTTTGCCTTGCAAACCAGTTAATCTGTAACCATTTTTCTAGATTCCACATATATGCGTTAATATACGATATTTGTTTTTTTGACTTGTTTCACCCTATGATTGTCTCTAGGTCCATCCACGCCTCTACAAATGACCCAATTTCGTTCCTTTTTATGGCTGAGTAATGTTCCATTGTATGTATGCACCACATCTTCTTTATCCATTCGTCTGTCGATGGAACATTTAGGTTGCTTCCATGACCTGGCTATTGTAAACAGTGCTGCAGTGAACATTGGGGTGCATGTGCCTTTTTGAATTATGGTTTTCTCTGGGTATATGCCCAGTAGTAAGATTGCTGGGTCTTATGGTAATTCTATTTTTAGTTTTTTAAGAAATCTCCATACTGTTCTCCATAGCGGCTGTATCAGTTTACATTCCCACCAACGGTGCAAGAGGGTTCCCTTTTCTCCACACCCTCTCCAGCATTTGTAGATTTTCTGATGATGCCCATTCTGACTGGTGTGAGGTGATATCTCATTGTAGTTTTGATTTGCATTTCTCTAATAATTAGTGATGTTGAGCAGCTTTTCATGTGCTTCTTGGCCATCTGTATGTCTTCTTTGGATAGGACGTTTAAGATTTACTTTCTTAAGATGTGGTACATATATACAATGGAATACTACTCAGCTATAAAAAAAAGAACGAAATAATGCCATTTGTAGTGACGTGGATGCAACTAGAGATTATCATACTAAGTGAAGTTAAGCCAGAAAGGGAAAGACAAATACCATATGATATCACTTATATGTGGAATCTAAATATGACACAAATGAACATATCTACACAACAGAAACAGACTCAGACATAGAGAACAGAGTTGTGGTTGCTAAGGCGGGGGGGTGTTGGGGGAGAAATGGAGTGGGAGTTCGGGGTTAGCAGATGTAAGCTTTTATATATAGAACGGATAAACAACAGGGTCCTACTGTGTAGCACGGAGAACTATATTCAATATCCTATGATAAAGCATAATGGAAAAGAATATATATGTATAAATGAATCACTTTGCTGTACAGCAGAAATTGAGCACAACATTGTAAATCGACTATACTTCAATTTAAAAAAAAGATATACTTTCTTAGCAACTTTCAGATACGCAATTCAATATTATTAACTGTAGTCACTGTGCTGTACATTATATCCTCAGGACTTATTTATTACTGGAAGTTTATATCTTTTGACCATTTCACTCACTTTGTGTCCCCCCCAATCCCCTGCTTCTGGCAAACACTGATCTGTTCTTTGTATCTATAAGCTTGGTGTTTTGTTTTCCACATAAGTGAGATCATAACGTATTTGTCTTTCTCTGACATATTTCGCTTAGGATAATGCCCTAAAGGTCCATCCGTGTTGCAGATGGCAATTTCTTGTTTTATGGCTGAATAATACTCTGTTGTATATGTGTACTCCACCTTCTTTATCCATCAGTGGACACTTAGGTAGTTTCCATATCTTGACTATTGTAAATAATGCTGCTGTGAACAGGGGGGTGGAGATATCTTTCCAAGTTAGTGATTTTGTTTTCTTTGGATAAATACCCAGAAGTGGAATTGCTGGATTATATGGTAGTTCTATATTTAATTTTGGTGGGAACCTCCATCCTGTTTTCCATAGTGGCCACACCAATTTCCATTCCTACCAACAGTGTGCAAGTTTTCCTTTTCTCCTCATCCTTGCCAACACTTGTCTTTTTTATAGTGGCTGTTCCAATAGGTGTGAGGTGATATCTCATTGTGGTTTTGATTTGCATTTCCCTGATGATTAATGACGTTGAGCATCTTTTCATGTGCCTGTTGGTCATTTCTTTGTCTTCTTTGGAAAAATGTCTATTCAGACGCTCTGCCCATTTTTTAACTGGATTGTTTGTTTTTTTGCTATTGTGTGAGTTCTTTATACATTTTGGATATTAGCCCCTTATGTATATGATTTGCTAGATGTTTTATCCCATTCAGTAGGTTGCCTTTCATTTTGTTGATGGTTTCCTTGGCTGTGCAGACCTTTGTAGTAAGATATTGTCCCATTTGTTTATTTTTGCTTTTGTTTGTGGAGTCAGATTTTGAAAATCATCACTGAGACTGATGTCAAAGAGCTTATCACCTATGTTTTCTTCTAGGAGTTTCATAGTTTCTGGTCTTACATTCAACTTAAATTTTTGTGTATGGTGTAAGATAGTGGTCCAGTTTAACCAGCACCGTTTATTGAAGAGATTATACTTTCCTCATTGTATATCCTTGGCTCCTTTGTTGTAAATTAATTGACTGTATATGTGTGGCTTTATTTCTGGACTCCCTGTTTTTATGCCAGTGCCATACTGCCTTGATTCTTTGTATGTATGTATGTATTTATTTACCTGGCTGCATTGGGTCTTCGTTGCTGCACGTGGGCGTTCTCTAGTTGCAGCGAGCGGGGGCTACTCTTTGTTGCGGTGTGCGGGCTTCTCATGGCAGTGGCTTCTCTTGTTGCGGAGCATGGGCTCTAGGCATGCAGGCTCAGTAGTTGTGGTGCATGGGCTTAGTTGCTCCGAGGCATGTGGGATCTTCCCAGACCAGGGATCGAACCTGTGGCCCCTGCACTGGCAGGTGGATTCTTAACTACTGTACCACCAGGGAAGTCCCATACTGCCTTGATTCTGTTTGTTGTTATTTTATGTTTAGTCTTCTGGTGTTTCTTTTTGCTAGTATAAGAAAATATGAATTACCCTCTTTTTACTGTGGTAAAATATACATAAAAATTACCATTTTAACCATTATTAGATGTTCAATTATTAAGCACATCCATATTGTTGGGCAAACATCACCTCTATCATCCCCAGAACTTTTTCATCTTCCCAAACTGAACCTCTGTCCCCATTAAACAACTCCCCACCCCTCCCAGCCTCTGGCCCCCGACATTCTACTTTCTGTCTCTATGAATTTAATGACTCTAGATCCCTGCTGTGGTCACTGTGTGTACACAGGTTGAAATTCACAGGTTGAAATCGTAACTGAAAAAGATGATGGTGTTAGGAGTTGAGGTCTTTGGAAGGTGCTTAAGTCATGAGAGTGGAGCCCTCAATAATGGGATTGATGCCCTTATAATAGAAAGAGGCTCCAGAGATCCCTAGTCCCTTCTACCATGTGAAGACACAGTGAGAAGGCACCCTCTGTGAACTAGAATGCGACTGTGCTGGTGCCCTGATCTTGGGCTTCAAACCCCCACAGAACTGTGAAAAATAAACTTCTGTAGTTGTAA
This sequence comes from Lagenorhynchus albirostris, assembly GCF_949774975.1. NCBI lineage: Eukaryota > Metazoa > Chordata > Mammalia > Artiodactyla > Delphinidae > Lagenorhynchus > Lagenorhynchus albirostris. The sequence goes on from NC_083109.1 coordinate 50,439,315, forward strand.
AATTACCCAGTGGTATTTTGTTATAGCAGCTCGAATGAACTAAGTACCTCATGTAAGTGGAATCATATAATTCTTGTCCTTTTGTGACTGGCGTGTTTCACTTAGCATAATATCTTGAAGGTTCATTTATGTGGCAGGATTTCCTTCCTTTTTAAGGCTGAATAATATTCCATTGCACATATATACTACATTCTGCTTATTCATCTATCAGTGTACACTTGGGTTGTTTTTACTTTTTGGTTACTGTGAATAATGCTGATCTGAACATGGGTGTGCAGCATCTGAGTTCCTGCTTTCAGCTCACATACCCAGGAGTCGATTTGCTGTATCATATAAATCTACGTTTAAGCTTTATGAGGAACCACCAAACTGTTTTCAACAGCGCTGCACCGTTTTACATTCCCGCCAGCAGTGCACAAAGGTTTCAGTTTCTCCACATCCTAACCAACATTTATTCTTTTCTGTGTTGTTGTTGTTGGATAGTAGCCATCCTAATGGATGTGAGGTGATATCTCATTGTGGATTTTATTTGTATTTACTTATTTTTCACTTCTTCAGGAAAATGTCTAGTAATCCTTGGCCCATTTTTTAATTGGGTTGTTTGGGGCGTTGCTGTTGTTGTTAATAGGAGTTCTTTATATGTTTTGGATATTACCCTTGTTAGAAATGTGATTTGCAAATACTTTCTCACTTTCTGTATTTCAACACTTCCTTGCAAAGTTTTAAATTCTGAAGTCCCATTTATCTAGTTTTCCTTTTGGTGCCTTTGCCTTTGATGTTGTATCCAAGAAATCATTTCCAAAGCACAAAGCCAATGTCAAAGATTTCCCCTTATGTTTTGTAGTTTCAGTCTCAGATCCATTTTAAGTTAATTTCTGTACATGGTGTGAGGTAAGGGTCCACTTTCATTCCTGTGCATATGAACATCCAGCTTCCCGACTCCATTTGTTGAAAAGTCTGTCCTTTCCCCCCCTGAATGGTCTCAGCACCTGACAGATCCTTTGAGCATATATTCAAGGGTTTGTTTCTGGGCTCTCTGTTCTGTTTCGTTGGTCTACATGTCTGTCTTTATACTGATGCTGCACTGGTTTAATTACTGTAGCATTGAAGTAAGCTTTGTGGGGTTTTTTGGTGTTTTGTTTTTTTTTTTTTTTGACGGTGTTGCGTGTCTTGTGGGATCTTAGTTCCTCAACCAGGGATCAAACCTGGGTCCCTGGCAGTGGGAGCACCAAGTCCTAACCACTAGACCACCAGGGAATTCCCCTTGAAGTAAGCTTTGAAATCAGTAATTGTGAGTCATTCAACTTTTCTATTTCAATATAGTTTTGACTATTTGGGGTCCTTTGGGAATCCAGCTTTGTTGCTGCGTGTGGGATCTTCATTGTGGCATGTGGGATCTAGTTCCTCCTGACCAGGGATTGAACCCAGGCCCCCTGCCTTAGGAGCGCAGAGTCTTAACCACGGGACCACCAGGGAAATCCCTGGAATTGTTTCATTGAATTTCCTTTTTGGGTTGTCTGTTGGGTTGTCATATAGAAACACAACTGGTTTTTAGTGTCACTTCTGTATCCTACAACTTTGCTGAATTTAGTAGCTCTAATATATTTCTGTGGACTCTTTAGGGTTTTCTATATATATGATCATGTCATCTGCAAACACCGCATTGTAATTTTATTTCTTCCTTCCTAATTAGGATGCCTTTCCTTTTTTTTGCCTAATTGCTCTGGCTAGAACCTCCAGTACAGTGTGGAATAGTGAATAGTGCTGAGAGCTTCCTTGTGTTCCTGCTTTTGGGAGGAAAGCTTTTTCAGTCTTTCACCGTTCAGTAAGATACTCACTGTGGGTTTTGCATATATGGCCTTTATTGCGTTGAGGAAGTTTCCTCCTAATCCTCCTTTGTTGAGTGTTTTCATCATGAAAGAGTGTTGAATTTTGATAGGTGCTTTTTTCTGCAACAATTCAGATGATAATTCCCCCCCTTTATTCTGTTAATGGGGTGTATTACATTAAAAAAAATTTTTTTTTTAATTTTGAACCATCCTTACATTCCAGGAACAAACCCCACTTTTTCACACTGTAGAATCCTTTTAATGTGCTGCTGATTTCAGTTTGCCAGTATTTTGTTCAGGATTTTTGCACTGATGTTCACAAGGGATGTTGACGTCTGTAGTTTTCCCTTCTTGTCAGGTATCTTTTTGGCCTTGATATCAGGGGAATGCTGGCCTCATAGAATTGAGTCAGGAGGTGTTCCCCCTTCTTCAATTTTCATAGTATTTTCTTGTAATCCTTTTTATTTCTGTAAAATTGGTAGTAATGTCCCCTCCTTTTGTTTATGATTTTAGTAATTTGAATCTTTTTTTTTTAATTAATTATTTTGGGCCATGTTGGGTCTTTGTTGCTGCACACGGGCTTTCTCTAGTTGCGGCAAGTGGGGCTACTCTTCGTTGTGGTGTGTGGGCTTCTTATTGCAGTGGCTTCTCTTGTTGCAGAGCATGGGCTCTAGGTGCGCAGGCTTGCTTCAGTAGTTGTGGCTCATGGGCTCTAGAGCATAGGCTCAGTAGTTGTGGCGCACGGGCTTAGGTGCTCCGCAGATGGAATCTGGAAGATTCCATCTTCCCAGACCAGGGCTCAAACCCGTGTCTCTTGCATTGGGAGGCAGATTTTTAACCACTGCCCCACCAGGGAAGCCCATCTTCTTTTTTGTTACAGTAAATCTAGTTTAAAGGTTTGTCGATTTTGTTGATCTTTTCAAAGAACCAACTTCTGGTTTTACTGATTTTTCTTTGTTTTATTTATCTCTGCTCTAATCTTTATTTTCTTCCTTTTGCTTGCTAGTTTTGTTTGTTTGTTTGTTTGTTTTTTGCTGTGCCATGCAGGATGTGGGATCTTAGTTCCCCAACCAGGGACTGGACCCACACCCCCTGCATTGGAAGTGTGGAGTCTTAACCACTGGACCACCAGGGAAGTCCAGCTTGCTAGCTTTCTTTTTCTAGTTTCTTAAAGTGTAAAAGTTAGGTTATTGATTTGAGATCTTATTTTGAATATGTTTACAGCTGTTAATTTCCCTCTTAGCATTGCTTTCACTGTATCTGATAATTTTTGGTACCTTGTATTTAGAAAATATTTTGAAACAAAAACAAGTTTCCCTTGTGAATTCTGTGAGCCATTGGTTCTTTAAGATTGTGTTAATTTCCATATGTTTGTGGATTTCCCACATTGCTTTTGCTATTGATTTCTGGTTTCCATTGTGTTCAGAAAAGAAACTATGATTTCAGTCTTCTTAAGTTTGTTAAGTGGCCTAACATATGGTGTGTCCTGGAGAATGTTCCACGTACACTTAAAAAATGTAATTTCTGCTGTTGTTGGGTGGGATATTCTGTATATGTTGATTAGGTCTGGTGGTTTTAGTGTTGTTCAGGTCCTCTGTGTCCCTAGAACTGGGGTGTCGAATGTCCAAGGATTGTGGAACTGCCTGTTTCTCCCTTCAGTTGTCAATGCTTGCTTTGTTTTCGAGCTCTGGTGTTTGGTGCCCATATGTTTGTAATTGTTATAATCTTGGTGAATGGACCTTTTTTATCAATGAATAATGTCTTCCTTTATCTCCTTTAACAGTGTTTGAATGATAGTCTTTTTTTTTTTTTTGGCTGTATCGGGTCTGTCAGGCCACAGTTGCGGCAGGGATCTTCATTTTGGCATGTGGGATCTTCTGTTGCAGCGAGTGGGCTCTTCGTTGCAGCGCAGGCCCCTCTTTAGTTGTGGCACGTGGGCTATCTAGTTGTGGTGCGCAGGCTCAGTAGTTGTGGCACGCAGGCTTAGTTGCCCTGAGGCATGTGGGATCTTAGTTCCCTGACCAGGGATCGAACCTGAATCCCCTGCATTGGAAGGCGGATTCCTAACCACTGGACCAGCAAGGGAAGTCCCTGATAGTCTATTTTGTCTGATGTTAGTGTGGCCATTCCTGCTTTCTCTCATTATTTGCGTATCTTTTTCCATCCTTTCACTTTCAGCCTGCTTGTGTCTTTGATCTTAAATGCGTCTCTTACAAACAGTATATATAGTTGGATCACATTTTTTTTACCCATTTGGCCAATCTGTGCCTTTTGAATGGGAGAGTTTAACCTGTTTACATTTAAAGTAGTCACTGATAAGGAAGGATTTAGAGGAAACAAAACAGCAAAATTTGTCTTATAGTTTTTTTGTCTCATTCCCTCCATTCCTTTTTGTTGACTTACTTCTGAGTGACATGTTTTGACGTCCTTTTTACTTTTGTGTATTAGTCTGTGTAGCTATTTCCTCTACGGTTGCCAGGGGATTACATACGATCATAAAGCTGTTAAGTCTAATTTGTACATGATTGAAATTGGTATAAATTCAAACACTTCTCCTGTACAGCTCTGTCCCTCCCCCAACTTTGTTATTGATTTCAGAAATTACCTCTTTAAATGTAGATTTGTAATTATTTTTATGCATCTTTTTAAACCCTGTAGTTTGCAGATCAGAATCACATACTGCTTTGGGTTTGCCAGTGTATTTGCCTTTACTGGAAGGACTCTCTCCAGGGCAGGCCTCGTGGTAACGAAATCCCTCAGCTTTTGTTTATCTGGGAGTGTCTTGATTCTGCCCTCATTTTTGGAGGATAGTTTCCTGGATGTAGACTCCTCAGTCGACAGTTTTTTCTGCCATCCCACAGCTTTCTGGCCTCTGAAGTGTGGCAGAGAAATGGGCGGGTAGTCTTATTAAGGATCCCTTGATGTGATGAGTCACTCCTTGCTGCTCTGGACTTGGTTTTTGACAGTTTTCTTCTGTGTCTTGGTGTGGGTCTGAGTTTATTGTACTTGGAGTTCAGTGAGCTGCTTGGATGTGTAGATTCATGTGTTTTGTCAAGTTGGGAGAGTCATTTCCTCAGATACTCTCTCTGCCCCTCTCTTCCTTCAGGGACTCCCACTGTGTGTCCTGCCATCTCTTCACTGGTTCTTTTCTCTCCTCAAAATCTGTTAACCCCTTTTGTGGATTTATTTCAGTTGTATTTTTCAGCTCCAAATTTTTTTGGTTCCTTTCGATACTGTTCGTCTCTCTGCCTACATGTCATTTGCCTGATAGACTTTAGTTCTTTGTGTTTCCCTCCAGGTCCTTAAGCATATTTCAGACATTTGTTTAACTGAAGTCTTCTATCAGTCCAGTGTCTGGGCTTCTCCCAGGTGGTTCTGTTGGGTTTTCCTTTGAAGAGGCTGCAGTTCCTTTGCAGCCTGGCCCCATGCTGGGGCGGCCTTCACCACCAGGCTGGGTGTGTTCGGAGTCTAGGGGCAGCTGTGTGCACGCTGCTCCTGGTTGTCTTTGGTTCTCCAAGAGTCTCACCCCAGCTCCTCCTCAGGTCCTGGATGGCCTGTTGTGTGTGTCCAGCCATAACCCCTTGCCCTGCTGCAGCCCTCGTGAGCAGCTCTCTTTCCTTCCTGGTGATCTGAGTTGGGCAAAACAGAGACCAGTCCTCCCGGCAGCCCCCAGCTAGGCTGGGATGTTGCAGATGAGGTCAGCCTGCTCCTCACAACCACGCTGGGGTGGTGGCTTTGCTGCGTTGTGCTCACTTGGTTGCTGTAGACCTGATTTGCAGAACTGGGTTAGCTCAGCTGGTTTGTAGTGGTTCAGTTGCTGTTTTCACAGGGATATGAGCTTGGCGCTTCCTAGTCTGGTACTTTGCTGATGTTGCTCCAACTCTTTTGCTCCAGTTTTAAAGTTTAAACTACTGGATCTTTTCCTAAATGGCCCTGGTTCTGTGGCTTTCTGCACGCCTGCTCTTTGCACTGCACTCAGCGGGCCGTGCTCTCCCCTTCCAGGGCCCGTGCATCTCTCCAGACTTTCTGGCAAGTGCTTCAGCCTGGTGGAGTCCACGTGAGTGAGGGCAGGGGCAGGCGTGGCCAGGGCCTGGGACGCCCCCTGACAGCGCTGTGCCCCCAGGTACAAGTACGAGCTCTGCCCGTTCCATAACGTGACGCAGCACGAGCAGACCTTCCGCTGGAACGCCTACAGTGGGATCCTCGGGTGAGCGGCGCTGGGGGTGGCTGCGGCTCCACCTGCCCATTTTCCACCCCACCCAGCCTCACCCACTCTGCTCCTCCCCAGCATCTGGCACGAGTGGGAAATCGCCAACAACACCTTCAGGGGCATGTGGATGAGGGACGGTGACTCCTGCCACTCCCGGAGCCGGCAGAGCAAGGTGGGCTGGGCGGGAGGGTGGGATTGGGGCCTGCTCCCCCCACCCGCTCACCAAGGTTTCCCACCAGGTGGAGCTCACCTGTGGCAAAACCAACCGGTTGGCCCACGTGTCTGAGCCAAGCACCTGTGTCTACGCACTGACGTTCGAGACGCCCCTCGTCTGCCACCCCCACTCCTTGTTAGGTGGGCGCCGGGGCCGGCAGGGGGCACTGGGGGACGTGGGGGGCAGAGGGGCTCTGCTTAGTCTGGTTTCTGTTGGATTCTCAGTGTACCCGGCCCTGCCCACGGCCCTGCAGCTGAGGTGGGATCGGCTGGAGCAGGACCTGGCGGATGAGCTGATCACATCCCAGGTGAGCGACAGGGCGGGCACCGCCTGGGCAGGGAGCAGTGCAGCTGCAGTAGTGCTCCCTCCTCGTCCTCCACCTGCAGGGCTACAAGAAGTCACTCAGGGCGATTTTTGAGGATGCTGGTTATTTAAAGACCCCAAAACAAAGTGAATCGGTGCAGCAGGAAGGAGGTGCCAAGGGCCTGGTGTTTCAGACGCTGGAGAGCTGTAACGAGGTACAGACGGCGCTCCCAGGCCTGGGACCGGCCTCCCACCAAGGGCCTGACTGCTCCATTTCAACTCCTGTTCTAGGCTCATAAAGCCCTGTCAAAGGAGATGAAAAGACTTAAAAGCATACTGACCCAGCACGGCCTCCCCTACGTGAAGCCTGCAGGTCAGTTGTGCCCAGGGGTTGGGGCTAAGCCCACCTTGGGACCTGCCGCCCTGTAGGTCAGGTCCTGACCTCCTGCCGCCTGGTGTTTTGGCAGAAACTTCCAGCTCTGAGCACTTGGGTCCCAGGACACCCACGGACAAGACAGCAGAGCTGCTACGAGGCGACCCTGGACTGCGTGGGAACACCCTGTGATCTGGGGCAGGAGGAGCAGGGTGACAGGTCACAGCCAGAGGACACCTTCCTGTTCCTTCTGTGCCAGCAGGCTCTCGGGGTTGTGTGCAAAGATGCAGACAAAATAAAGATTCAAAGTTTTAATTAATTTCCCTACTGATAAAAATAATTCCATGAATTCTGTAAACCATTGCATAAATGCTATAGTGTAAAAAAATTTGAACAAGTGTTAACTTTAAACAATTCACTACAAGTAAATGATTATGCATTATAAATACTACCTTCTGGGTTAAGAAAATTCCATTCCAATAACATTCTCCTCTAAATACTCAAAACAGACATACAGATTGGGGCTTCCATAAATTAATCCACATGAAGCATCCACACTGAGTCGTGGTCTTCTGCTGACCACAGTTACACAAATGGTGTGACAATGTAACATCACCGCTAATACTGAACACTCAGGAGCTGACAGATTCGGCAACAAGAACGGCCTCGCCGAGCACCACGCAGCTTCAGCTGCTACACCCAGCGCCCCCCTTCATCACCTGACTGCGGGGCGGTGACACCCTGAGACGCCGAGCCTGGCTGAGCCCAGCATGGGTGGCCCCTCAGAACACCAGGGCCACCGCAGACAGGCAGCAGGGGTGGGAGGGCCCCGAGGTAGCCCCGGGAGCTCCACTCTGGGTGGTTCTTTGGTCTTCCCACCACACACCTGTCCTCAGAGCCAGCGAGTGCCTGGGAGGGGGCGCCTCCAACCCCCACCCCGAACCCCACAGAAAGAACTGACCAGAATAGCTTATAAATACACCTAAAGCTTAATTGTTCTTGCTTATAATTTGAAAATATCTAGGCTAGATGTCAATAACAAACGTCCTATTTTCCCCCCAAAAGACCAAAGGCCTGAAATGGGAAACAAGTGCATAAATATTAATAAAATAAAGAATTTTAAACAGTGATAACAGTAGCACAAAATATACGTAATTTCTAAGAGCTACTAAATCATTATCAGTATTATTAGAAACAAAGTAGATTCACTACAACCAAATCATATAGTTACCTTTAGCAGCGGGCGAGCTGCACGATGCCATGGACCCACCTTAAAAAATGACAGCTTTCCTATCAGTTTGTCTTATGTTAAAAAAAAAAAAGGTCTTAAACTTCTCACTATAGTAAATACATTCTAATTTGGTCACTGATAAAAATTTTTACCTAGTCACCTTGCACTTAAAAAATGCTATATAAAGTCTTTGGCACAGCCCCAAGCAGGGGGCATCCTGTCCCTTCCGGGCCAGGGCCCAGCCCCTGCTCCGCACCTGGCGGCAGACTCTGGGAAGATTCTCAAGCCAATCTGGATCTGCCACGAGCAAAGTCTGGGTCAACTACAGACAGGTTTTACTTCCTCCCAGATTCCTAGGGAAAGTGACCCAATGCAGACAGAAAAGACTGAAGCCGGCACTAAAATCTGACCCGTTCCCAGCAGCCTTTCTGCCACCCTGCCCCCGCACGGCGGCTGGGTCCTCCCCAACCCCATGGTCCCTCGAACATAACACCTGCACAAACAGATCCAGTGCAGTGTCGCCCTGGAGGCTGGCTAGGGTCTCCCACATGGGTGGAGAGAGGCTCCAGCCAGGATGCCTGCCAGCAAGCTCTGGGAAGGGGGAGCACCACATGGCTCTGCACAGTCAGTATGACGCCCGCCCCGTCGGGTCCCCCACCCGACTGCCCTGCTCACTGTCACCGCGCTGACCAAGTCCAGGGGAGAAAGGACAGCACGCAGCTCCTTGGCTTTCCTAGGCGCAGGCACTTGAGCAGGAGGCCGCAGGCGCAGGGCGCTGTCACTGACGCTCCAGTTAATGTGCACGTGTTCAGGAAATGAGTTCCCTTCATAAAATTAAAAACATCTACATGTATATGTGTCTGTCAATAATCACTCTGCTATAAATACTATTAGTTTGCACTTAATTTGGAAACTGTAAAAATCCTAGGCATTTCTCACTACTAGATAAATGCTCACTTCATAAGTACTAATTTCAGATATGAAACCTAATGTGTTTACCGTACTATGGATTAACAATAGACCGATAGGAAATACTCTGTTCACAGTACACGTATAAAGCTTCATATTATCGCATATTAAAAACATGAACCTCAAAGCAGCTTATAGCAACTCGGAACGTCTGCCTAAACTCTTCCGTCTACAAAGTGCTTCTCGGGATGTGAACTCCCAGGATCCAGTCACAGTGGCGTCAGGACCACAAACCCCGCAGAGTCACCCTGCCCGCCGAGCCCCCCACACGGCCTTCAGGGTCTGTGAGGAGAGTACGAGACCGTGGGTGGTCTGTTTGGGGCTGGGGTCCCGACGTCGGTGGCACCAGGAGGCGGGCGACAAGGCGGCCGTCACCAGGGCAGGGGCTGGCCCGCGCAGTAGGGGCACTCGGGTGCGCTGGCTGCGCACGGCTCGCAGAGCACACGATGCCGGCAGGGCCGCAGGACAGCGCTGCGGGCCCGCTCCCCGCACACCCCGCACTGCTTCGCTTGCAGCTGGAAGATCACCTGCGGGGGAGACGCAGTCAGGGGGTACCCCGCCCCCACCCAGGCCGGGCCCAGGGTCAGGGTGGGGTGGACTCCCCTGCTGGGGGCCACCCAGGAACAAAAAGATGGGGTGGGAGAGGCTTCACCACAAGACCCTTGGGTGGGGACGGGCTCCCGGGGCCAGAGCCACCACGTGGTGTGGGAAGAGTAGCCAGGCAGGTGGCCACACGGAGGGGCCAGGTCAGGATGGACCCCAACTTGGGACCCAGCCTCCGGGCGACAGCAGCCAAAACCTGGATGATGGCGCCTTGGAGATGGATGCGAGGTGTGCATCCCAACGGCCTGGGCCGTGAGCCAGGGAGGGGACAGTGTTTGAGAGGCAGAGCTGTGGAGCCTTCCCAATGCCCCAAGTTCTAACAAAATGCCCGGGTGTGGAAGGATTTTCCAACTAAGCTGAGGGCAGCGGCTTTCACACTACACCAGGCAAGGGGGTGACCAGGGACCCTGGAGGGTGACCCAGGGAGGTGCCCCAAACACCACCAGACCTCCAGCCGCGTGAGGCGACATGGCCCCTGTCCACGAGGGCATGGCCTCCAAGAGGAGGCGAAGGTGGGAGTGGACGGAAGCTGCTCGGCTGGCTCCCCACCACCTCCATGCACCCCCTCCAGTGCCTTGAAAACGAGACCCGGACTCACCCCATCCACTGCTTCCAAATCGAGGCGCAGCTGACTCTGCAGCGAATGCAGCTTCGGCAGGGGGATGGCGCTGATGTCACCACAGCCGCGCAGCCCGGGGAGCATGGAGGCCAAGCCCCGGCCCTCCAGCTCCTCCTGCAGCCGTCGGAACTGGGCCTCCACCTCATCCTTCTTCTGCAGCGCCAGTTGCCGGGCGCTGTCGGCTGCGAGCGCCCGCTCCTTGGCCTCCTTGGCCTCCCGCTGCCACGCGTCACAGGCCTGAAACCCAGGGGCTGCAGTGACGGGGCCGGCAGCCGCCACACACGCCTGTCCCACCTGCGCGGCGGCCCCTTCCCAGGCTCACCTGCTTCACCTGTTGCCAGGACTCCTCCCACTGCCGGATCTTCCTCTTGGCCTCCTCCAGCTGCCGCCTGACCCGCGCCAGCTCGGCACTGTTTGGACTCGCACCTGAAGGGGCCGTGGGGCCAGCATTCAGGATGGGTGACGGGCTGGGAGAGAAGCTGCCAGAGACAAAGTCCCAGATGCTGCCGGGGACGCCATTCAAGCCTGAGTGTGGAGGAGCCGGATGTCAGCCTGCTTTTGTGCTGGGACCTCAACAAGCATCTCCCCAGCAAGCTCTGGGGACCCCAATCTCTCCACCAGAAAAGGAAACAAATCCGTTTCTGTGGCTGCATCCTGGAGGCAGCAGTGCTCAGACTCTTGTCCCAGAACCCTTTACGCACTTAGAATCTGGAGGACCCCAAAGGGTTTTTGTTTGCATGGGCGACATCCATTGACATCCATGTTTCATTAGAAATTAAAACAGATACTTTAAAATATCAACTCTTTTAAAACAAAACAGATCGCATAACATTTCTCAAGGAAAGAAATTTAAATCAAGTTTCCTGTTTTTGCAAATCTGTCTGGTTCTGCGCTTGGTCTCTGGCGATATCACACCCCCGCAGCCTGCAGGTGAGACAGGTCTCGCCGTGGTGGTGTCACGAGAGCGGCTCGGGGTCCCAGGCACAATGACACCCCCACAGAGGTTCAGGTGCAAACCCCAGGCCCCCTGCCCAGGGCACCTTGCGCCGAGCAGCAGACACGGGGATGGGATGAGCCACACTGTGGCCGCCTCCCGCACCTGGAGCCCCAAGAGCCCCGCTCACCGAAGGAGTTGTAGGACGGGGCTGGGGGGCCCAGCGCTCGGGGCTCCGACTTGAGGGCTTGAGGCTGCTGGGGGGGCGTCATGGCTGAGGAGACGAGCGGCCCCGACAGGGACTGGGAGAAGGAGCCGAGTGGGGAGGCGGACAGGGACGACGAGGACTGCAGGGATGGGGAGCGGGGCAGGCAGCCTGGGATGGCCACGGGCGCCGAGCCCCCCAGCGACCGCTGACCTGCGTGGGGCGGAGGGGCCGGGTTAGCGAGGGGTGGAGCAAGATCCTCTGCCCCAGGAATCCCCCAGCACCGCTCCGAGCTGATGGAGCGGGTGGACACCGGGGGTGGGGGTGCTGGGGGGACCCCCACCCAGAGAGGCGTGGCTGCACCCCTCACTGCTCAGACACTAGGCCCTGCCCGGCCGACCTGTCCATGGGCATGGTGGTCCCAGTACTTTTTGGGCCCCCCAGAAATGGTTTCTTTTAATAATAGAAGAGGGATTTCCTTGGTGGTCCAGTGGTAAAGAATCTACCTTACAATGCAGGAGACGAGGGTTGGATCCCTGGTCAGGGTACTAAGATCCCACATGCCTCAGGGCAACTAAGCCCTCGCGCCACAATTACTGAGCCCGGGCACCTCAATTAGAGAGCCTCCATGCCGCAAACTACAGAGCCCATGCACCACAACTAGAGAGGGAAAACCCACATGCCACAACTAGAGAGAAGCCTGTGCGCCGCAACGAAATATCCCGCATGCCTCAACTAACACCTGACACAGCCAAAAATAAATTAATTGAATAAATAATAAATAAATCTTTAAAAAAGTAACAGAAGAAGAAAGATAAACTTTTAGGTCAAACAGAATGATTCAGTATCTAATGTTAACACATTTGTCTTCATGCCAATGCAGTGGTTAAACATCTCAGAAGGGCCACAAAGCCCTGACCCCCACCTCTGCAGGGACCTCAGGGTGGGGGCTGCAGGGATGGAGACAGGACCCCTCCCACCTTAGAGCCACAACAGAAGGCCCTGGAAAGCACCGGGTGCAGGCACTACCTGTGGGTCCGAGGTCACGGCTGTCGTGCTCCTCCAGGTCCTTATCTGGGGGCACGAGGCTGATGTCACCGAGGTGAAGGTCTAAGGAGGATCCTGCAGGACAGAACCGGCGTCATCGCAGGGGAAAGCCAGGCTCTCGTGGCGGAGGGGACCCATCTGGGCTTGGGGCCAATCTACTAGCCTCAGCAACACAGCCCTCATCTCACTGACTCAACTTCTAATCATTTGGTAAAATCTAACCAAATAAACATGCTTGACTAGTAAAGAAAATTCCAGGACGGCCACGTCCAGGGGAAAGCGGCTCACGGACGACTCAGGTGGCACCCGCGCTGACCTCCTCAGCCAGGTCACAGCAGAGACCCACCTCCATTCTCCCCTGGGGCACTGAGCTGGGTGTTCTGCTGCAGCCCTCGGTGCCCCCCAGGCCTGTCTGTTAAAGGGACAGGGGAATGGAACATGGCCCCCTCGGCGCTGACCCCACCTGACACTCCCTCCTGGGGTCCTGTACCCTGGGGACCTGACACCAAGCAGGAAGCTGTCTTGGGGTGGCCAAGATCAGGCCTGCCAACCCCCGAAGTTCCCACAGCCCCACACGGTCGACTCAGGGAAGTTGTGGACTGGGAACCGAGGGGAGGGGCTGCAGGAGCTTCTGGGACACAGCGTGGGGCCAGAGAGACCTCCCCAGCACAAAGTCACAGGCAGGTCCGCAGCAAACCATGGTGACATCGAAGGCACAGCACACAAGGAGCTCTGCCACCTCAGAACCTTTCTCCCCAACCCCCCTCTGGGGTCTGCTCTCCCAAAGCACCCCTTCCAGGAGGCAGGTGAGCCTCTCCTGTGTGGCTCAGTCCCATGCCCCCTGCTGGCCGCAGGGCCCCTCAGTGCCCCATGACGCCTGGTCAGATGCACCAAGTCCCATTTCAAGAGGCCACAAAGGCACTCAACGCCCCCAGCCCAGGGGTGGACCATGGGGACCCTCGTCAGAACTGCCTGCTCTGGGTCAGCCTCCTACCTCTGCCCCTCCCCCAGCTGCCTGGTGCCAAGTGTCAGAGTCCCTGGACAGTGTCCAACCCAATGAGCAGCATCAAGTCAGACCCACCCCAGAGAGGAGGAAGCTCAGCTCTGACTACGCCCCCCCACCCCCTGGGGCTCAGCCAGACCCCCAGGAGCAGAGGAAGGAGGAGCCGGGAGGCTGGGGTGGCCACATTTGATCCAAGAGTCAAGAGGGCAAGGTGGGGACTTCCCTGGCGGCACAGTGGTTAAGAATCCGCCTGCAAATGCAGGGGACACGGGTTCAATCCCTGGTCTGGGAAGATCCCACATGCCGCGGAGCAACTAAGCCTGTGCACCACAACTACTGAGCCTGCACTCTAGAGCCCGCGAGCCACAACTACTGAAGGCCACACGCCACGACTACTGAAGCCCATGCACCTAGAGCCCATGCTCCGCAACAAGAGAAGCCACCGCAATGAGAAGCCCCCACTCGCCACAACTAGAGAAAGGCCACAGCAGCAACGAAGACCCAACACAGCCAAAAATAAATAGATAAACAGATAAATTTATTAAAAAAAAAAAAAGAGGGCAAGGGGATGAGACTGTGGCTCTGGAACAGAGAGACCCACGCCCAGGGAGGGGGCTGCTGCCTTTCAAATGAAAGACCCTCTACCACACTCAGGGGGGAAAAACGGGGCAGGAGACGTGTGACTTCTGAGGAGTCAGGAGCCAGACACATGCAGAGCAGACTTGGGGTCCAGCCTAATGGGCAGCCCCATCCCTTCCCTGCCTGGCTCCCATGGGGACCACTGAGCCAACCACGGGGAGGGCTCCCACCCGATGCCAGCGCTTAGCGGCCCACTGGGGTCCCAGCGCAGCTTCTGCCCCAGGGCGAGGCTACCATGCGCACCCGGGAAGGCAGACGAAGGGGCCCCGCGTCTGTTTCCTTCCCTGTTTCATCCCTGCCACCTGCAGACACGACCTGGTCCTGGCCCCACTGGCAACGACAGCCAGGAGCACGGAATGGGGCACAGGCTCCCTCGGCCCAGAGGGATCCCCCGACTGTACGGCACTGCAGGAAGAACTATTTGAAGGGCTGGTGAACACGGGGTGGCAACCGGGCCAGGGCCCCTGGAGTTTCCACCTCTGCTCTGGGGTATGAGGAGGCCAAAGGAGCTGAGCCTGTGACACCGGACGCTGTGGACATCAATGCAGGCCCTGGGCTGGCAGCACCCCAAGCTCCTCAGTCCTGGGGCAGCGGCAGGAAGACGTGAAGCGCTGCTCACAGCGCTGTCCCAACTGTGACAATAGCGCCTGCACAGCTGGACCAGCCCCGCCAACAGTTTCATGTGACGCACCCGATGCCCACATCCAAGGATGGAGGCGACTAGAAGGTGGCCTGATGCAAGAGTGGTGACAGGAAGAAAAGACCAACCCAAGCCCCTCAGGGAGACAGCGGGGCTGGGACCGTGGGGGCAGCACCCGCCTCTGGCCTGCACAGTCCCCCTTTCCTCCTGGGGGCTCCACTCCCCTCTGTGGGTGCCCCCTCCAGGCCCTGCTTCTCAACGCTTCTTTGCAGCAAGTGCCTCCTGCTCCCCAGGATGCCTCCCGACATCTAGAAGCACGCAGGGCCATTCGTGTCCGGGAGCCGCCAAAACTAAGCACCACATACCAGGTGGCCTCCAGCAACACAATTCTACTCATGCAAATCCACTCTGGGGCCAGAGGCTGAGGTCAAGGTGCACAGGGCTGGGCTCCCTCTGAGGCTCCAGGGACTCTCCCTCCTGCCTCTTCTGCTGGCAATCCTTGGCATTCCTTGGCTTGTGGACACACCAGCCCTACCTCTGCCTCTGTCCTCATGTGGTCTTCCCTCCCCTGTGTTTGTGTGTCCAAATTTCCTTCTTATAAGAACACCAGTCATATCAAATTAGGGCCCATCCTAATGGCTTCATTTTACCTTAATTACATCTGCAGAGACTTGTTTCTTTTTTTTGGCAGCACCGCACAGCTTGCAGGATCTTAGTTCCCCAACCAGGGATTTAACCCAGGCCCGTGGCAGTGAAAGCGTGGAGTCCTAACCACTGGACCACCAGGGAATTCCCTGCAAAGACTTGTTTCTAAATAAGGTCACACTCCCAAGTACAGGGGCGGAGAGTTTACAGCGGAGGCATATCTTTTGGGGAGCACATAATTTAACTCACAACAATCGAGACCACCTGGAAACACCCCCACACACACACACCGACCTGTCCTCTCCAGGCTGTGCTGTGGTGCTCGAACGGGTGCCTCCCGCAGACCTAGGGGCCCAGACCTGTCAGGACTCCTCCACAGACAGACCTGTCTCCTGTTAATGTGAACTCCACACAGAGGGTACAGCCTCTGGCTCCCACCTGCTCCCCAGGACATGACCACAGGCCCTGTAGCCCCTCACCCAACTCTGCCCCTAGTCGGGTGACCCCCTCCTTCTTGCTGTCCCCAGTTTCCAGCTCACTCTTTAAACTGTCACCCCAGCCTTGCCTTCCAGCCCTGCACTGTACCCCCAAACCCCTCCGGTCAAAGGTGGCCCTGTCCCTCTTTCCTCCCCTGCCTGGGGCCACATCCTGGCCCTGCCACCCTCCATGGGAGCCCGGCAGCCCCTCCTGTGCCTGGTCCACACCCGGACACAGGTGACTTCTGCAGTGCTCATCTGCAGACGCCCCAGCCGTCCCCCAGCATGGCCACACTGCCTCCTCCTAGCAGGAGTGGCCCCACTGCAGCATTGGCTCCTTATCAAACCGCACACAGGTGCCTCCTTTGAGCTGGTGCACCTGGGCCCACATGCTGAGCAGAAGCCCAGAGGAGCCCTCAACTCCTCCTCCCCTGACCCACACCAGTTAGGGCTCCCAGCTCTAGCCATCTCTGCAGGCTGCCCCTTCACCCCGACCTGCTCTGTCCCAGGAGTAACCTTTCTGTGATGACAACCTCTTCATGTCCTGAGTCCTGCCTCCCAGAAAGGATGTACCCCTTGGCGAGCCAGTCCACACTCCCCCAGCAGGACCCTTTCCCACCCTGCCCCTCCCCACCCCAGCAATGGCTCCTCCTTTGTCTTTTAAGCCATGACACTGCTGTGGGCTACAGCCTGCCACAGCTTCCATTAGCCCTACTAGTCCTGAGAAAACTCCTGCCCAGACTCCAAAACCCTTCTCAGAATCACACCCTGCTCCATCCCTGCATGTCACCTGGACTGTGCGGTCCAGCCCAGGCCTGGACCACTGCTGGCTGATGTGCAGACTCACCCGCTGACAGCAAGCACCCTGACCCACCCACTACACGCCTGACCTGCCACCACCACCCACGCTCCCTGTGCTGGCCTGGCACATCTGCTCTGCCTGGGGTCCTGAGCTCCTGTCCTGGACATGCTGGTCAGGAGGACCTGACAACATGGACTTAGCCCTTCACACCTGGAGTGGTGGGATCAGGTTAGGGGTGGTCTGCTTCAAAGCTGGCAGAGTTCCAGAAACATTTTTTTAATAACAAAGGCACATAAAATGAAGGAAGGGATGGACGGATGGATGGAAATAAACTGTGTGCAGGAGCCTTTTCTTACCTTGAAGTGATTTATCTCATCCCACTCCCCCACCCCCACCCAATGACTCAGCATAAAGGGGCACCTCTGTTGCCCTGCCCCGCTCAGGTGCAGGCAGGGCACAATAGGGGCCAAATCTCACCCGACAAACCACAGCCTGTGTTGCGGAGGCGGGGGTTGGGGGGTGGCAGCGGTTACTGGCGTTCCCAGGAGGTGTCCTGGCCCACTTTTTCACCAGCACTATGTCTCTTATCCTATTACACACCCCACTGTTCCCTAAGATCAGACCCAGGTCTTCTGAGATGTTCTCTTAAAGGAAGAACTGACAACACTCAAAATCTATGTGAACCCAGTTAGGTAAACTGTGCCATGTGACCCGGAGCCCGCCTTGCCAAAGTACCAGTAACCGCCCAGATGTTAACAAGCAATTAGCTGAAAGCTGCTGAGTAATGGCCCTGGCAAAGCTCGGTTCCCGACGTGACACAGCACATTCAAGAGGTGCCCAGGTCCCCAGGACCATGGGACACACGGGAACAATGCACACAGTCAGTGCTCGAATTAGAGGCCAGAATGGGGAACCCCTGACGTGGGGGTGCTCCCCTGCACCCACGGGGAGGGGGCAGGATGCCCCCTGGCGGTCTGTCCTTCCCCTAACTAGAGGATGGAGAAGCACCTGGCAAACCCGCTCACTGCTGGTCTGAGTTTCCGACAGTGCAGGCGGCGATTCGATTCGCAGCAGGACAAGGCAGGAACCCCGTCCTCCTCGGGGAGCGAGAGACCCCCTTCCGCTAGGCGATGCAGGCTTCCCTGGAGAAGCCCGCGGCTGGCGCCCACGCAGGGAAGCAGCGGGCGCCTCTGCAGAGCAGGTTCCTAAAGGGGGGATGTTTGTATTCGCCTCATTCCGCAACCCCGAAGACCTTGGTACCAACCCCTGGCTGTCACACCTGGCCTGGGGCGCGGGTACCGCAGACCGGTAAGAGGAGCACCGGGAGGGGAGGGGAAAGATCTGGGGGAGGGGAGGAGGGGGAGACGCACCTCACATGGGAGCGGATTTGGCCCACCTGGAGAGACGGGAGTTGGCCCACCTGGGGAGAAGGGAAGGCGCACCTAGCACAGGGAGTTGGCGCACCGCTCTATCTGAAGCTCCGGGTAACGACGACCCGCACCCTGACGGCGCGGGACTGACGATGCTGACTCACCGTCCCGGCGTCCGGCGCCCCGCGCTGCTGCTGCTGCTGCTGCCGCCGCCGCCGCTGCCGATTCAAACACGGCCCTCGCCCCGCCCGGCCCGCGCCGGCCCCGCCCCTGGTGACGCAAATGTTAGATCGCCCCGCCCCCGACTTGCCCCGCCCCGGTGACGCAAGCCTCGGGATGCCCCCGCCCCCGACATACTCCGTCCCACCCTGGTGACGCAAGCCTTAGGCTGCCCCGCCCCTCACCTCCTCTTACCAGCACCTGCCCCTCCCGGCGCTGCGAGGCGGCGTGCCGGGACCCCGGACCCATGTTGTGCGAAAACCATCGCGGGGCCGGGCTGCTTTGTTCGGATTAAAGTGGGGTCTCCGCGGCAAGTCCCGAGCCCTGCCGCCTGCCGGTTGCTCCTACCCTGCCCGCCTGCCGCGGCTCAGGCTGGACCCCACTCAGGTAAAACATGCTCAACCCAACGCCATGTGGGTCAGGATGAACAGGCCGTGACCCTGCCCTCGGAGGTCACTTAGAGTCAGCTGCCCACAGCCCTGAGGTCTCTCCACAGTCGATCTAGTCTTTCCACCCTTTGCCAGCCACCTGGCAATGAACTCCGGAGGTTCCCGCCTGTTCATATGAAGTGGAAGGCAAAAGAAAGGAACCTGCCCTGTGGCCCTGAAATGATTCCACTGAATCCATTAAACACAGAAAATCTGGAACCAGCACCTGTTTATTTCAGAGTTTACCCCTTCTATTCATGCAGTGCATTAGTAAGGATACAACCTGAATGAAACTACATGGGAAAACAATCCAGTCTACACCTGTTAGCCCCAAAGCGGGTGGGGTGTGCACTCTGGGTCCTGGGTCCCAACTGCAGAAAGGCCAGCAAGGGCCCTCCTCCTGGGGCCAGAGGGCAGTTCTGAGGATTCCGTTACTTCCCAAAACTGGCTAGTATTATTGGTGCAGCCAGGTGCACCCAGACGTGGCCTGAGAGGGCCAGGTGACCCGTATGGCCCTGACAGGCACCATCTCACCCACCAGCTCCACTCCTCCCTTAGCTTTCACGACAGCCCCAACCTGGGCTCTGCGCCTCCATCCAGCTGCCAGACAGGTCCCCCGGGTCCAATCACACCAGTCATCAGTCCACAAACCCTCAAGGACTCCCAGCGGCCAAGAACCCCTCTGCAGCCGGTAGCCGTGCCCATGCCTTGTGACCTCATCCCCGCTCCTCACTCTTGTCACCGTCCCCCGTCTTCAGGTGCCCTCACCACCCCTCACAGCCCCCATTTCATTTCTCTGAAGCCTCCTGTTGTTGGTGGTCTCAGGCTGGGTGGCACTGCCCGCTCTGCCTTGCCCTGTGGGGCCTGTCCAGCTGCCCCACCTGAGGGCTCCTCATCCCCTCTGCAGCCCAAGGCCCCCAGCGAGGCAGGCATTTCCTAGACCACGGGCAACACAGCCAAAGTGGCAGGTGACCGAAAATGCTCTTCTACAAACTGAGCATGAGCATACACCATGCATACTGGAAGGCGTCAAGGGAAGTGCAAAGAGGCGTCGGGGAGATGGGAGCAGAGCCCCAGACTTACCTGGGACCGCCTCGACGGCGCTGCCAGTGGGGTCAAGAGGGTGGGCACGAGCCGAGACAGTGGGCAGAGCGGTGGGCGAGGAGCCGCCTGAGCCAGTGCTGGATGCCAGGCTGGATGCGAGGCTGGAACTCACGCTGGGAGCGAGGGGGTGACCCACTGCCAACACTGCCAGGTGGCTCTGTGCAAAGACATAACAAGATGAGCCAGCGCCCTGCTCAGGGACAGCAATGTGATGGCAGCACAGTGACAGAGAATGACAGAATCGAGACGGATGGGCTGGCCCACTTTTATCCCCAAAACAAAATAAAGGAAGTCGACTACTTTTCCAGAGATTCTAGAGAGGCTTTAAACATCTGGTTAGTTACAATAACTATGACAGCAGAATCACGAGCTGTCGATCACCCAGGGACGGGAACAAATGTATCCAGGGAGTGTCCCATCTAATGATGATAATAAGAATCATGATAATAAAGATTCAGAGAAGGACGTTCACAAGCAGATGAGGCAGCCTAAGAACAACCCACCACAGACGTGAGCAGACAGCCAGCACTGCTTCTGAAGACGTCGATAAAATAATCCTGTGAGGGGCTTCCCTGGTGGCGCAGTGGTTAAGAATCTGCCTGCCAATGCAGGGGACACAGGTTGGAGCCCTGGTCCGGGAAGATCCCACATGCCGCAGAGCAACTAAGCCCGTGCGCCACAACTACTGAGCCTGTGCTCTAGAGCCCACATGCCACAACTACTAAAGCCGCGTGCCTAGAGCCCGTGCTCTGCAACAAGAGAAGCCACCGCAGTGAGAAGCCCGTGCACCGCAACGAAGAGTAGCCCCCGCTCACCGCAACTAGAGAAAGCCCGCGTGCAGCAACGAAGACCCAAAGCAGCCAAAAATAAATAAATAAATTTATTAAAAAAAATAATCCTATGACCTCATTACCCAACAAAAGAAAAAGATTGGGGCAATTCACATTATCTTTGATAGATTAAAAGAATTGGCACAATTTTGGATGAATAGCCAGTAATGTGGAGGGCACTGTGCACAGAAAAGGATGTGATAAAAATGAACCAGGACAGACCTACAAAGTCAGACCTCAGGGCTTTCCACACTGTACACAGTCATGTCTGGGTGCACACTCAGAGGCTGCTAGGAAATCAAGAGTCAGAAGCTATACTAAAGTGAAATGGTATGTCGTCTGGGTTTTGCCTCAAAATAATATAGGAAAAGTTAACCGTGGTGGGGGGGGAGGGAAGGGGTGCTATAAGACCAAGTGCAAGGAGATGGGGTTCCTAGTGAAATTCTCATAATAAAAAGGAAATTCACTGAACAGTGTGTAAGAGACCAATCTGGCACAGAATAGCTTCTCCGAGCAAGTGTTCCCAGCCCTGAGGCCTCCTTCTTGGCGTTCACGGTCTACCCCCAGCAACTGGCTTTGCTCAAGAGAGGCCCCAGGTGACAACCCATTGCTCCATGACTGCAGAGACCCTGGGACTGATCGCCATTGTATGCTTGAGACTAAAACTTAAAAATAGTAACTCGGGGGCTTCCCTGGTGGCACAGTGGTTGAGAGTCCGCCTGCCGATGCAGGGGACACGGGTTCGTGCCCCGGTCTGGGAAGATCCCACATGCCGCGGAGCGGCTGGGCCCGTGAGCCATGGCCGCTGAGCCTGCGCGTCCGGAGCCTGTGCTCCGCAACGGGAGAGGCCACAACAGTAAGAGGCCCGTGTACCGCAAAAAAAAAAAAAAGTAGTAACTCAAACTACAGAGGTCTGGAGAGCAACGTCCCCCAGCTCTCCCTGGGCTTCAGCTCAGAGGTGGGCCCACCTGCCCATCCACAACCTGGCTTTCCATCCCTCCAGCCGTGGGAGGTGTGACCACAGGCCTTCTTCCTCTCTCCCGCCGCAGCCACTGCCCCGTCCCCGGGCGAGGCAGGAATGGCAGGAACCTACCCATGGCACTGCAGACACCCCATGTTAAACCCCACGCATGGAGCCTAGCTGGGAGCTGCCGTGACTTCACCCACCCAAAAAATTCATACTGCAGGAGCACGTGCCCCCTTGAAGACATCAGGTGACACTTTGTCCTGAAAATCGATGACAACATCCTGGTTGGTCCTTTCCCTGAGGCCACCCACGGTGATTACAGATGTAGCAGGATGGGTGGAGAGTGGGGTCTCTGTCACCAGGAGAGCCAGACGTGACACAGCAAAATGGGGGAGGCGTGCCCCTCCTTACGCCAGCTTTGTCTGCACGGTTTCTCTTTTTCGTGGTAAAATACACATAACATAGCATTGACCATCTTACCACTGTTAAGCATACAATCCAGCAGTATTAAATACATTGACAGCTATGCAGCCATCACTACCATCATCTCCAGAACTTTCTCATCTTCCCAAACTGAAACTCTGTCCTATTAAACACTAACTCCCCACCCTCCCCGAGCCCCTGACACCCACCCTTCCATTCTCTGTCTCTATGAATTTGACAGCTGCAGGGACCTCATATAAGCAGGATCAAACAGGATCCCACTGTATGGGGTGGGGGGCATCCCACTGTATGGCTGCTCATCGCAGCATGTAGAATCTTGGTTCCCCAACCAGGGATCAAACCCTCACCCCCTGCAGTGGAAGTGAGGAGTCTTAACCACTGGACCGCCAGGGAAGTCCCAGGATTTGTCCTTTGTGTCTAGCTTATTTCACTGAGCATAATGTCTTTGCTTATTTCACTGAGCATAATGTCTTTACTGTGTGTCCCCCCAAAATCCGAATGTTCAAGCCCTAACCTCCAATGTGACTGTATCTAGAGATCGGGCCTTTAAGGTGACAGTTAAATGAGGTCATAAGAGGGGGGTCTGATCCGATAGGTCTGGTGTCCTTATAAGAGGAAGGGACTCCAGGGATGCACAGGCACAGAGGAAAGGATGTGCAGGCACATAGCAAGACGCCAGCCACCGGCACCACACCTGCCTACACTTTGATCTTGGATGTCCAGCCTCCAGAACTGTGAGAAAATAAATTTCCAGTATGTTAGCCAGCCAGTCTAGTGTTTTGTTATGGCAGCCTGAGCTAACACAGTCTTCAGGGTTGATCCATGTTGTAGCATGTGATGGAATTTCCTTCCTTTTTATGGCTGAATAATATTCCACTGTATGGATGGACCACATTATGCTCATCCATTCATCCGCCAATGGGCACTTGGGTTGCTCACACCTTCTGGCTTCATGAATAATGCTGCTGTGAAAATGGGTGTACAAATACCTCTTCGAGACACTGCTTGCAATTCATTTGGGTATATACCCAGAAATGGGATTGCTGGATCATAAGGTAATTCTATTTTTAATTTTTCAAGGAAACACCATACTGTTTTCCACAGCGGCTGCACCATTTTACATTCTTACCAGCAATGCAAAAAAGCTTCAATTTCTCTACATCATTGCCAACACCTGTTATTCTTTGTTTTGTTTTTTTAATAGCAGCTGTCCCCTAATGGGCATGAAGTGGTACCTCATGGTGGTTTTGGTTTGCATGTTCCTAGAGACCACTGGTATTGAGCATCTTTTCATGTGCTTGTGGGCTATTTGTGTATCTTCTTTGGAGAAATGTCTACTCAAGTCCTTGGCCCATTTTTTTTTTTTTTTTTTTGCGGTACGCGGGCCTCTCACTGTTGCGGCCTCTCCTGTTGAGGAGCACAGGCTCCGGATGCGCAGGCTCAACGGCCATGGCTCATGGGCCCAGCCGCTCCGCGGCATGTGGGATCTTCCCGGACCGGGGCACGAACCCGTGTCCCCTGCATCAGCAGGCGGACCCTCAACCCCGGCGCCACCAGGGAAGCCCCCTTTGCCCATTTTTTAATCAGGTTGCTTGTTTTGTTGATGTTGAGTTGTAGGAGTTCTTTCTATGTTCTGAATATTAACCCCTTATCAGATAAATAATTTGCAGATATTTTTCCCATTCCATGAGCTGTCTTTTCACTCTGTTTGTTGACAGTGTCCTTTGATGCACGAAAGTTTTTAATTTCAATGAAGTCTCATTTATCTATTTTCTCTTCTGTTGCCTATGCTTTTGGTGTCACATCCATGAAATTGTTGCCAATCCCAAAGTCAGGAAGCTTTCCCATCTGCCTGTTTTTGAGTAGCAGAGACACACTCGTGTGCTAGGGTAAGCTTGGGGTGACCTGGGGACTCATCAGACTAACAACTTGGAAAGCCCGCCTGTTCGCTGAGAACTGAGTCCCCCAATTGCTCTGCTCTCACGGGGTGACACCACTGGCTGCCTCTCAGAGCGGGACAGAGCGAGTCCTGGAGGGCTGGGGTCTGCGCACCGCGGACACTGTCTCCATGGTCTCGGAGCCTGGACTCTGCAGCGATGGGCGGCTACAGCACGGAGCTGCTTTCCTCGGCAGGAACCACCGAGTGCCGCCCAGCAAGCAGGGGGTGTCTAAGAAAGGGGCCCCCTGGGAAGGAAGACGGACACTGGGGAGTGGGCTGGGCTAACCAGCGAACTGAACCGCCTCAGTTTATCAAGGAAAACACCACACGCCCTGTGTTCCCCACTCTGACCCAATGATCGAAGCCCCAGAAACAAGAGCTGCTGCTGAGGCCCAGGGACATGGGGTCCTGCGGCCGCCTCAGAGGCGATGGGAGGTCCCAGGGTCAGGTGGCCAGAATTCTCCTCCAGCCAGAGCGGACGGCGCCCACATGCAGGGAAGGGGTGCCTGGAGCAGCATCTGAGCACCATTCACCCGAGAGAGCCACCAGGCTGGCCTCATAGCCACGGCGTCCACTGGGCATTCCAGCCGACCCTTCAAACAGAGCGGGAACTTCAGGGGTCCCAGGGGAAATGCTGGGACCAGTGAACCTGGCCTAGGGGCCCTCTGGCTTTCCAACCGGGCCTGGCTTTGGGACAGGATGGAGGGGGTCTCTGAGTGCAGGTGAGTGCTGGCTGGTAGATGAACTTGGCCAGTCTACTCACAGCGCCCAAGGGGGAGGGCAGCTCGCACACTGGGAACCTCCCAGCCATCTTGGGCTCCCCCGCCGTGAGCCCCACTCCTTTCCAGGCCCTTCCTCCTCAGCCCTGAGACTGCGGTCACGTACCCTGTTGGTTACACTACTGTTAACATTTCATGTTTCAGATTCTTAATGAACAACTTCTCGATTTCAATCTCTTTAAAAAAAAAAAAAAGACAAGATAACTGGGTTGTATTTTTACTTTCAACCACCCTGCTGATTTCAAAAATGTGCTTCAGAAGCTTCTAATGGAAAAACAGTGCCTGAACATCTTGCCCTGAAAAATCCCCCAGGAGGTACCTTCAGGGCACTAAGAAAACCAGAAGAAAAGGAACTGTGAGGGCCTGTCCACTTGGGAATTTAAAATAAAGCTCAGAGCAGAGACAGGTGACAAGCCGCCAGAGAGAGTGAGTGCTCGCTGTGCATCCTGCCAAGCCCAGGCCTTCCGGAGCATGTAAAGCTCCCTCTGCCTTTTACAGTGATAGGAAAACAAGCATCCTTGTGTCCAGAGAAAAAAACCTGTTTCTCAAACAACTTGGTTTACCAAGCGTACAGGAAGCTATGTCGCACAGAACAGAGAGAAAGGGCCTGACTTAGCAGAAGCCTGGGGGCGGGGGCGGGGGGGGGGCACGGCGGGAAGCCCCCATGTAGCCTCCCTTGGAGGAGAAAGAATGCATTGATCACTAGTTTCTGATCACTAGTTCTCTCAGAGGTGAAAACAACTCCAGACTGTGACCCGAGAGAGGGAGACCAAGCCAGGCTCACCCTGGATGCTGCCATGGGCTCAACTGTGCCCCCAAAACTCAGATGTTGGGGTCCTGACCCCCAGCACCTCTGAACGGGACCTGCTTAGAGTGAGGGTCTTTACTGAGGGAATCAAGTTAAGACAAGGTTGATGGGGGGGTCCTGATCAATAGCACTGATGTCCTGATGGAAAAGGGACCACTGGAGACAGACACAGACACAGAGGGAAGACGGCGCCTGCAGGCCAAGAACGGAGGTCCCCAAAAGGAACCAACCTTGCTGACACCCTTGTCTCCGACTTCGGGCTCCAGACGGAATCACTGCGTGTTGTTTAAGCCTCGGTCTGTGGAGCTTTGTCACGGCTGCCCCGGGGACGCTCACACAGAAGGGCCACGAAGGGCACCTCTTATTTCCCCGTGGGGGAAACTTTAAGAGGTTTTGGTTCTGTTGTTTCCAAGGTACGGCACACTTTTTAAAACATTAAAACAAAGGACACATGGAACAGATGACTTTAAGAAGAATATAAGAATGTAGCTGTTTTATAAATGGATGTTAACCAGGTCACGGCGTGAGTCAGGGGTAAGTGACGGGCTACACAGGCAGCAGTCTAGTCGCAAAGAGAACGTGAAATCTCGCCTCGGGTAGTACCTGCTTACTGTCCTGCTCGCTGGCCTTCTGGCTGCCTTCAGCAGGTGAATCTCTCCGCTTTGCCTGCAACAGAAAAAGCACTGGCTGTTGGAAGAAAAAGCAGCTGATTAAAAACACACAGAGACCTAAGCTTTGCTCGGAAGGCAGAAAAGGCTGAGGACTAGGACTTTCCTGGTGGCGCAGTGGTTAAGAATCCACCTGCCAACGCAGGGGACACGGGTTTGAGCCCTGGTCCAGGAAGATCCCACGTGCCGCGGAGCAACTAAGCCCGTGTGCCACAACTACTGAGTCTGCTCTCTAGAAGCCTGTGCACCTAGAGCCTGTGCTCCTCAACAAGAAAAGCCACCATAGTGAGAAGCCTGCGCACCGCAACAAAGACCCAACATAGCCCAAAATAAACAAACAAATAAAGGGGGGAAAAGAAAAAGAAAAGGCCAAGGACTGAAGTCCATGAAACAGAAAGGCTTTCAAATCTGCTGCCTCTGCATCAGTTTTCTTGGATTCCAGTTCCTACACCTGATGTGGATCTCTGCGCTCCTTGCCGGTCCATGTGAAGGCAGGTGAGAGCTCCCTGAACCCACAACGGCGAACCCCAAAGAAAGCCTCCCAGGCAGGGCTGCATCTCCAGAGCCGGGAAAGTCGTGGGAAGTCCAACACCTGAGACAAATGATTTCCTGGAAGGCTATTCTCTGCCCTCACCCTTTCTGCCTGGAGACAGCCTATAAATTTCCCTTCATAAAGGCGATCCCTTCCCTCCCAAGAGGAAAGGAACAGCTTAACCACCTGAGAACGCTAATCACCCAAAGGACTGCAGGAGGCTGAGCCTCACAACAAACTCACTAAAATAACCCTCATCCTCCCTTACTTCCCCCATATCTTTACCTTCCCAAATTTAGTTCCCTGTAAGCAGAAACCCTTTTTGTCTTGTCACTTTTCCACAATTTATTGCTCTTTGTTAAAAGGGTAGATAAGCCCCCAGGTCTAGCCTCCAAATGAATAAGAAATAAACATTTTCTCCAGTTAATTTGCCTTTGGTCAGTTTAATTTGTGGGACCCCAGACACTAAACCTAAATGGATAGAGGGAACAGTTTTGGGTTTTTTTTTTAATTTATTTATTTATTTTTGGCTGTGTTGGGTCTTCGTTGCTGCGCACGGGCTTTACTCTACTTGTGGCGAGCATGGGCTCCTCTTCGTTGCAGTGCGTGGGCTTCGCACTGCGGTGGCTTCTCTTGTTGCAGAGCACGGGCTCTAGGCGCCCGGGGTTCAGTAGTTGTGGCTCGTGGGCTCTGGAGCGCAGGCTCAGTAGTTGTGGCGCACAGGCTTAGTTGCTCCGCAGCATGTGGGATCTTCCCAGACCAGGGCTCAAATCCGTGTCCCCTGCATTGGCAGGCGAATTCTTAACCACTGCGCCACCAGGGAAGCCCGAGGGAATAGTTTTTTCCTCTCTCTCGCATGTAAAAATCCTGACTCCCATGAGCCACCTTCTGGGGAAACTGCACGAGGATGGCTTTGCATGCAGAGCTCAGGACCTGTACTCTCAGGTCAAACATAAGCATGAAAACTGCACCAAGGGACTTTCCTGGTGGTGCAGTGGTTAAGAATCTGTCTGCCAATGCAGGGGACATGGGTTCAATCCATGGTCCAGGAAGATCCCATATGCCACAGAGCAACTAAGCCCGTGTGCCATGACTACTGAGCCTGCACTCTAGAGCCCGCGAGCCACAACTACTGAGCCCACGTGCCACAACCACTGAAGCCCATGCACCCTAGAGCCCACGTGATGCAACTACTGAAGCCCACGCGCTCTAGGGCCTGCATGCCACAACTACCAAAGCCCATGTGCCTAGAGCCCGTGCTCCACAAGAGAAGCTACCTCAATGAGAAGCCTGCGCACCACAATAAAAAGTGCCCCCGCTCACCACAACTAGAGAAAGCCCACGCACAGCAACGAAGACCCAACACAGCCAAAAACAAAAACAAAAAACAAAACAAAAAAACGTTCTTTAGATCTGAGTGTTATTCTGATTTTTGTGCCTAATCTTATGTTAAGTGAACTTGAACTTGTGGCGGTGGCTTAGGTCATCCCTTCCTTCCTTGTTTGATTTCTGGATTTGTAGAAGGACCCAGAAGACTCACAGAAGGCAGAGAAGAAGCCATGTTCACACAGGCCCTGACTGGGGCCCCTTCCTCCTGCCTGATGCCCAACACCCAGCTCAACTCTGAGCCCGTCCTGGTTTCTCTGGTTTCCTTGCATTCTTTTCACCCAGAAGTGACCCCCCCACACACCCCAATTTGGTTGTTGGCCTCCGAAGGCCTTGACCAGAGACCTGAGACCCTCGCTCTAAGGAGAAGCTACATTGTGAAGAAACCAGGTTGCCCTGAAACAGCTCTGCTCGCCTTCAGGATAAAGTCCCAGAGCTCCTGCGTGGGGCCTTGTCCCCGTCCAGGGGCCCTCCTGACTCTTCCCTGGGCCTGCACCTGTGCTGGGCGGGGAGGGGAGCTCATGCTCTGCAATGTCAGCAACCCACCATCACACAGGAGCTTTCAGGTGTGCTGAGCAGGCACCTAGCTGTGCGCGAATGTTCTGGAACGGGGCAAGAGGGCGGCCGGTGAGAGCAGCTTGCCCCGGATAGAGCACAGAGTTCTTTCACTTACGTTCAGTTCTGCTGTCAAAGTTGACTGAGATTCAGGAAAATGGGGAAGGGAAGCTGTCCTCTATTCCTCACCCCCAATTTAAACGAAAATGGTTCCTTTGGGACAGTGAGACCCATGCTGAGGTCCGAGCTTCTCCAAACACCCCAATCGACGTATTCCCTTAGGGTCACGACCAAACCACATGCCCCTGAACCCATGCCCAGAGGCGGCCCGAGTTGACCCCAGCGCCTCAGATCCCACATGATTCTTGGATGCTCAAAATCTATTTGAGCATGTGCTGAAAATGTCAGGCAGGAGGACGAGCCAGTTCCCAGTTCCAATGTTGTGGTCCTCCAGGGGAAGACTGGATGTTTCACATTGAAACACTTTGCTTGAATCTTTTTAACGGAAACTTTGTAATAGGGAAGAACAAATCTGACTCCATATTGGATTGTTTCTTTTGCTTTAACCTTTGTATTCTATTGCTTTTGCTACAAGTTAATCACTAAAAGAATGTTGCCTATAGCCTGAAATACACAGGATAGCCCATTCTCAAAGTTCTGACCTTTAAAGGTTTATCACTTTTCCATTCATATAGAGATAAAAAGTTGCAAAACAGAGCATAACATTTATCTTGTTGGAGGTTTATAGGAACGTGACCAGACCTATGCAGACAGCTTTGAGAACAAAGGATTCCAAGAAGTTCGCAACAACTAACCATACGCCCTCTCCTTTTAGTACAAAAGAAGCCTAAATTCTAACTGGGTTCTTTGGGACACTAGTCCACTGTCCTCCTGGTCTGCTGGCTTTCCGGATAAAGTTGCTATTCCTTGCCCCAACAACTCATCTTTCGACTTACTGGCCTGTCATGCGGTGAGCAGTACAACGGACTCGGTAACTTCTTGGAGGATTTTAACTTCTCCCTCAATTTCCAGTCCTGGCCTTAGGCCCACCTGAATGAGTTCTGTCTCACATAAGGACGAGCAGAGGTGGTGGCCACACGAGGCGCTGCTGTTCATTCTGAAACGGTTACACTGACACACTCGAGTCCCACCTCAGGGTAACTGAGGACCTGTGAGGTGGGCGAATCCAGGTGCACCCTGCCTAAAGCAGCTGTGGGGCTGGAAGCCTGACCCGGGGAGCAGGGTGGGCATCACCCAGGAGAGCAGCCCAGCTCCCTGCCTCACCAAAGGAACTCAGCTGCGTCTGCAGCCAGACATGAGAGGCAGCATGCAGAAAGGTTGTGCTAAAGTCACAGCTGGTGAAGAGGAAACACTCCTCTGTGACACTCGCTACCTGGAGACAGCACAGACCCCCACAGACTGAGGGCTGTTCCACGAGACACAGCTGCACCTCAGACGCCAATCCAAGTCCCAAGTTGTCACCTGTGCGCCTGACCAACCAGCTGTAAACCAGGGTTTCCATGACCCCCTCCTTGGGTTCCATCTACAATGGAACCCAAGCCATTGTACTATAGCTCACAAAACTCCAGGAAACATGTAACTATGTTTACTGGCTCATTATGTAATAGAGGATGTGATAAAGGACACAGATGCACAGCCAGGTGAAGAGGCACTCCGGGCAAGGTCCGGAGGGGTCCCAAGTGCAGGAGCTTCTGTCCCCGTGGAGCTGGGGTGCACCACCCTCCCGCACATGGATGTGTTCCCCAACCTGGATGCTCTCCAAACCTCATACTTTAGAGATTTTTATGGAGGGTCATCACGTGGGCACGATCCACTATTGACTCAATCTCCAGCCCCTTCCCCCTCCCCAGAGGATGGGGGTAGGGCTGAAAGTTCCAGGCTTCTAATCACACCTGGTCTTTCTTGTGACCAGCCCCATCCAGGAGCCCACCAAGAGTCACCTCACTGGAACAAAAGAATTATGAGGGTCTTGGAGTCCTGTGTGAGGAGCCAGGGGGAGAAGAGACCAATATACATATTTTCTATTATTTCACAATGTGTTTCTGTTGAGAGATGCCAGCAGGTCACATGATGTGGCCAGTTCTGGACACAGTGAGGAGAGGGTGCCGGCAGCGGGAGCCGACGCACAGCTACGTGGGCCCCACAGCCGGAAGCAAGCAGTGGGGAAGCCGCTTCCCTCTCCCCGGTCGTAGAGGAGGGATTCAAACCCAAGACAGACTCCTCAAACCCAGGACCACATCTACAGGTGATGAGACTCCAGGCATCTCTCCCCCACCAGGGTGAAGTATGCATAGTGAGGTTCATGGCTTGTCTGTTCACCCAGACTCTCTCTACACTGAAAAGGAAGCAGCGGGAACACCCACTGTGCACAAGGCTGGATTCGGGACTTGTGACAATCCTCACAAACAAATATACTCAGGATGGAGGAGGCAACCAGTAGAGAATGAGAACCTCGCCCCCCCAACCCCACCCCCCGCCACCTGCCCCAAGCACAATGCCCTCCCCTGCACGATCTTCCCGTTCAGACCTGGCAGGGCTGCCGGGCGCTCCCTGCGGGGCTGCTGCAACAGAAGACCTGAGAGAGACAAAACCAGGGCTCCCGCTCAGCCAAAGTCGCCCAACACACAGCTGGAGCCCAGCACCATGCAGGAAGATGGTGTTGCCAGGCCTGCCCTGAGGCTGTCTACGTCCTGGGCCCGAAAGTCAGAGCCAGCCCCAAACAGGATGCTTCATTACTTCTTTAAGTTTTTTAAAAAATCGCGGCAAAATTCACACAAGAGTAATTTTTAAAAAGTGAAGGATTCAGTGGCATTTGGCACATTTACGATGTTGGGCG
The DNA here is from genome assembly GCF_949774975.1 of Lagenorhynchus albirostris. Lineage (NCBI taxonomy): Eukaryota > Metazoa > Chordata > Mammalia > Artiodactyla > Delphinidae > Lagenorhynchus > Lagenorhynchus albirostris. Next base: position 50,470,943 of record NC_083109.1, read on the forward strand.
AACCCCACCTTTATCCAGTTCCACATTTCCATCTGCAAAGGAACCCTCCCCACTGAGCCCTCACTGCCATCCCTTCCCCAGCCCTGGCACCCACTATGTGTTCTAGCACGGTGACTTTTAAGTTGCAAAATAATTAACAAAAGACAAAGGATGCCCTGAGAGTCTGTCTGCAGGGGTGGGCGCACTGTTCTGGCACCGCCCAGCAGCCGGAGGCGCCTCCTGCAGGGTCCCAGCTTCCCCGTCCAAACACCCTGGTTGTTGCTTCTTCAGGTACAAGCCACACCGAGGATCCATCCACCCTGGCCCTCAGTGGGAGCCAAGCCAGTGGCCCTCTGACCACCACCTGAAACCACGACTGTCACACCCCCTGGGAGCCACCAAGAAGGTGAGGAGGGGACTAGCTTCTGCCTCTGCCAAGCGCCGGCTCTGCTACTGGAAGAGAGTGGCAGTCCCGAATGCTCCTCCGTGCTGAAGGAGCAGTGATGAACTGTGTGCTTGGCAGGGCTCCTCTAAGCAAACCCCACCTCAGCTGTCCTCACCTTTCCTGTCCTTCTGTTTTTTCAGAAAAGCACCAAGTGGAAAGAAAGACAGGATGGGGAAACACCTGAGTTTTCTTCAGTTTCCTTCCTAGAACCAATCCCAGGCGGCCACCTCCTCAGTGACACCAACACGACAGATAAAAACGCGTGTGAGGAAGAGGATCATCCTCAGAGACATGAGGCAGAGCCAAGGAGCCCACAACCATGCCCACGACCATGCCACAGTGACGGACGGGACGCAGGATGGAGCCCCCCATTGTCCCCTCCACCTGCACGGGCACAAGGGTCCTAACCCACAAGGCCCCCCATCTCTCACTGCACAACTCTCACTGAGACGCCTGGGTCTGCCCTCACACCTCGTTGGGGACCCACCTCTCCTGCCCTTCAGGGATCCCCATGGACTCGGGGCCCCTCTTCACACGCAGCCAGAGACCGCGCCTCGCACATGGCCAATATGTGCGTGTCTGGCAAAAGGCAAGGCCAGGCAAGTACACCCGGGCCAGGACTCAGCCAGGATTCTTCTAGACTCTTCTATAAGGAGCCGCCAACCCTGCAGGCAGGCCGCCTCCAACCATGTCACCCAGAGATCACATCCATCCGTGTACCTAATGCTGGATTCAAACCAAACAGCAGAGCGGGCACCCTCCTCGGGACGCCGTCCACTTACGTGTCCGGGCTGCCCACTGGGGGCTACGGGGCCGCTGGTGGAGGTGAGGTCTCGGCAGCCCCAGTCGCTGGCCATTCCAAGACTCTCTGCCGAGAAAGGGGGTGGCAGGCTTTGAGTGGCTGCTGGCTGAGACTTTGGTTAAAAAGACCCCACAGATCAGGGAGAGCAAGCGTGCGCTAGTCTCTAACGGGTCGGCCAGAGCCGCTGTGAGCCGAGCCAACCGCATGGGACCCTGGCATCTTCCAGAGCAAATCATGAACAACTCCAACAGCAGAAAGTAATGGAAAATTTCAACAGGAAAAGCCACCCTCCCCATTAAAATAAAAAATAGTAAAAGCAGAATTTGCAACTATGCTCATAAGAACAGGAATCCCAAATCAAAAAGCTTTAAGAGGAAGCTCTCGGGAACCCCGGGGAAGGGCCGTGTCTATGCATTTCCCGTCACCGACATGGTTTCTGCCTTTGGGGACTTTATGGGCTCATCTGGCCAAAATTACTACACTCATGGCCCTGGGGTGTCCAGAGGCAGGGCCATGCTGAACCCCATGAAGCCCAGAGCCCCGCTGACCCTCCCAGCCGCCCCCGACCGAGGCTGAGCCCTGCCTGCTCCGGGTGCACCAAGGTACTCACTCTCCACGTGCGCAAAAGCACAGAAGGGGCCCCGAGGGCAGTGCCCAGTCTGTCGCATGTCGTTGCACTTGGTAGACTTGTAGATCTAGGAAATGAAAATAAAACAGCAAATAGACAGGCTGGACTGGAAACCTGTTTCCGTGGGAGGCCCAGAGCTGGCTGGGCCTGGCCTCCTCCTTCCAGCTGGAGGCCCAGAGCTGGTAATCACAAGGGGGTATCCTGAAAAAGAAGGATGTGGACACCGCACCCCTCGTCCCCACTCCTCCCAGCAGTCCCAGGATGCCCTGTCTGCGCAGGGCCAGTCAGCCTGGGAAACCGTGTGGGCCTGAGGCTGCTCCTGCAGCACCTGTCCTTGAAATCACATATCAGGTCAGCTTGTCCACTTGGCACTTCCTGAAAGATACACCTGGTTCAGTGCCTGGTATACAGCAGGTGGGCAAGAAATGCCTGTTAAGTGACCACGTGCGCCCACTCCATGGCCAGACCCAAGGCTGCTTCACTTGGGTGTGGCCCCGCAGCACAGCCTGCCCAGAAGGGACAGCGGCCTCTAGGCCCCAGACACCCTCATGGGTGCTGCCACCCGCCCCCTTCCCTGCCCGAAACACTGCTCGTTCCCTGTGGCTCTTTGACCATCCCCTGAGCACCTGCACTGAAATTTTAAGGGTCACCAACAGAAGCAATTTCAAAAGGTCTCCAATTCAGAACTCCAAATATCAGGAATCTAAGTGTTGTTTTATGCACGCTTTGAAGCACTGAATCTCTAGACAGAAGAAACTTTTAAGAAATGAAACACCACAGCCTTTCAGACCAGGAGCCCACCCCTCCCTGGAGCCCAGGTGCCCCAGTGGGCACAGCTGGGCGCTCCTTCACCGCAGAGCCTGCTCCCAGACTGGCCCTGACCCTCCTGGTCCCAGTGCTCTGATGCTCTCCCATTGGTCCAGGGGCTTTGTGTGCTTGTTCGTTTTTAACACAAATCCGAGTGTGCAGCAAAGGGTTAACTCCATGGCTTCCCTGTCCACACCCGCATGCCCCAAAGGAAGGACTGGCTTTGATGGGCTCAGGGAGGTGATGTCTGAGTCCCTGGAATGTCCTGCCTGGTCGGGTCTCTGTTTACCTAGGGCCCTGGGCCATGCCACATGGTGACTTAAGGTGGGCCTGGGCCACGCAGCATTGGCTCAGCCTCTGCAGGGGCCAGAGACTGAGGTTAGCCACGTCTGCTGACCGACCCCCAGTAAAAACCCTAGATGCCAAGGCTTGGGTGACTTCCCAGCTGGCAGCACTGTGAGTATGGCCACAAATACGGCCACACACGGTGGCTAGGAGAAGGACACACCGTCCACAGTGCGCGCCTGGTCTCCCCAGGACCCGCCCCTGTGGCCTTGATCCTTTGCTGATTTTAATCGCATTCTTTCCGTGTAAAGAACCATAGATGCTCAGCCCTGCGAGTCCTTTGAGCCCGTCCCTGGACCGAGGGTGCTCCCGTACCTCGGGGTGGAACTGCTGCTCTGTGCGCGAGTGGCAGTACTGACAGCTGTCCCCGCTCTCGCACCTGGAGGGCTCGCCCCACTCGTCACCGTGCTTCACGCTGGGGCAGGGGGTGGACCTGGGGGACAAGGAGGAGTCAGCGGAGGATGGATGTCCTCCCCACATGCCCTGGGGCGTCAGGCTGTCCGCACAGTGCTGAGCACACGTGCACCACCAGGGGACATGGGTGCCAGCCCTGGAAGCACTGGCCCCTTCCTCACAGGACAGGCAAAAAAAAAAGCAGGGCAGGGATTTCCCTGGCCGTCCAGTGGTTAGGACTCTGCGCTTCCACTGCAGGGGGCGTGGGTTCGATCCCTGGTCAGGGAACTAAGATTCCACATGCCGCAGAGGGCAGCCAAAAAATAAATAAATAAATAAATAAAAAGGAGTGCAGGTGCCTGGTGGAACCCAGAAGGCATTCAGGAGCCCGTTTTCATTTTCCACAAAATGTGAAGTGAGTCAGAGCCACCGATGCCACTGTGACAAGCACCTCGGAGACGCAGCCAGGCTTCCTGTAGCAGGAGGAGACCAGGCCCAGCCCCCACCCAGCCCACCAGGGGACCACACTCTGTCTCCCCGTGAAACTATTTCAAAATTGAACCTGAGACTTTGGTCCTACAATATGAAAACCCTACCCAATACCCTCTATTCTTCAGGTACTTCCTGACAGCTTTATTGTATTGGATTTATTTAAAAAATTATCATCTGTGGGAAATAAAACTTTTATTTTTTACGATTTTTTATCCCTTTGATACACAGTAAATTCACTTCACCTTCTCAAGATGACATTGGGTGACTAAAAGCCAAAGGTTCTCTGTCCCTCAACTGAAACTACTCAGAACAGTGACTGTCATAAAAACAACTTTATCTGAAAGTGAGGGCTCTCGGGCAGGTGAGGTGGCATCCAATTATTAGAGAGAGGCTCTTTGCTCCAAGAACAAGCTCTACACAGAGCTCGGGACCCAAGGGAGGAGCGAGGTGAGGGCCAAGGTGCCCAGGCACCCCTGGGGTTCCGTGTCCCCAGTCCCCCACCCCGCCCAGTGCCAGGTCCATCCAGCAAGTTGGTAAACCCAAGGCTAAGCTGGGCACCAAGGTGAGGGCAGCTGGAGTGAGGAGGAGACGGCCTAGGAAGAGACCAGGACTGCCAGGTGCATGAAACCAGATGAGGCCCAAACCCACCACCCCGAGGACATCAGTCCCCCGGAGAGGGTGAAGTTAGGCTGTGGGCACTGGGACTCTCAGCCTCGCAAGGGCCAGTTCCTTGCCAGTAGGTGCTATTGCTGGCAGGGACACACAGGTCACAGGAGGGAGGCCGGGGGAGGGGGGGAAATGGAGGAGCCACGCCCTGACCGCACCTGCCGGCTGGCTGGACACCAGAGCCTCTGGGGAGAGTGAAGGGAGCAGAGGGGTGGCTGCCTAAACTAGAGCCTCGAGCCAACGTGTGAACAGAGGGGACCGCCGGGCTGGGCCCACACCAGAGAAGTCGGCCAGGGCCCTGCGGCGCCCGTGGCCCAGGCTCACCTGTACTGGAACCTCCGGGGGTCCCGCCGCCGGTCCCTGCTATTGTGGAAGTGCGGGCATGCGTAGCCCTGGCGGCACAGGCGTGGCGGCTTGGGGCACTGCTCTGTCTTGTAGCTGCCTAGCACGAAGTTGGTATCTGAAAAACAGGGGTCCACACGGAAACGTGCACACGTGTGCTCACGGCAGCCACACAGCCAAAAGATGTCCATCGGCAGATGATGGGTAAATGCCATGTGGCCCAGCCATGTGGTGGAGCATCACTCGGCCATGAAGAGGAGTGAAGCACTGACACGTGCTACAACGTGGATGAGACTTTAACAATCTGAACACACAATGCTCAGTGAGAGAAGCAGACACAGAAGGCACATGTTGTATGATTCTACTTATAGGAAACATCCAAAACAGGCAAATCCATAGACAGAAAGTAGATTAGTGGGTATCAGGGGCTGGGGCTTCTTTGGGGAGACTAGATAGAGTTTTAGAACCAGATAAAAGTGATGGGTGCACAACACTGTGAACATACTAAAAACCTCTGAAATACACTTTAAAATGGCTCATTTTACACCCAATAAAGTACCATACAAATTTAAAAAATAAATAAATAAAAATAAATTAAATGGCTCATTTTAACCCCAAGGTAAATGATGGGCGCTGGGTGATGCTGACATGTCAATGCAGGCTCTCAGCTGTGACAAACATCACACTGCAGGGGGGCTGCCGTGTGTATGGAGGTACCAGGTATGTGAGGACTCCCTGAACTTTCCACAATGTGGAACCTAAAACTGCTCTAAAAAAAATAAAGTCTATTTTTTAAGTAGTTAATTTCACGTTACCTGAATTTTATCTCAAAGCAAAAATAAACACAAAAACCACCAGGGGTCATTTAAAAGCAGTAATGGATGAAAGGAGATTCTTGAAAATCATACCATTCTTGGGTTGGTTAATAACTGACCCTCCCCATTTTTTTTTTTTTTTTTTTACAAACGACATTGTTTTTAATTACACTTGCCCAGGGGGGCTGACCCTCAAGGCATGGAGGGGAAGACAGTGGAGGGAGGCTGTGTTGCCGGGCCAACCCCGGGAGCCACGCCCAGGACACGCTTCCACACCCACATTTAATGGCACCACCCCCCACACACCAAACTCAGTTCCAAATAACTGATAAAATGACAAGGGACGTGAACCACACAGCAGGGCACAGAGAAGACAAAAGTAGTTTAAACAGAAAAGACGATTTTAAGAAAATAAAAATTGTAAGACATTTGTTCACAAGCATTGACAGAGGACCTCCAACAGACATGAGGTCCTGCGCTGAGTGGCATGAACCACAAAGAAGTGAGAGGCGTGGCAGTGCCTATGAGTCACAAGGGCTCCGGGACGCCCTTTAGTGGGTGACGGATGAACGGTCCACCCAGATGTGGAGAATTATTCAGCAATAAGAAGAAAGGTGCTAAGATAATATGAGAAAAAAAAAGAAGAAAGGTGCTACCAAACCCCAAAGAGACACAGGGAACCCTGAATGCACAGCACTAAGTGCAAAGGCTACACACTGTGTGATCCCAACTGTAAGACAAAACAATGGGGCGAAAGATCAGTGGTCACCAGCAGTGGAGCAGAGAGGACCTTAGGGCAGTGACACTACCTGCATGACATCATAATGGAGGATCCGTGTCTTTACACATTTGCCCAAACCCGGAGAATGCACAATGCAGGGGTAAACTGTGCTGTTAATTAATAATCATGTATCAATATTGGTTGTCAATTCTAACAAATATTACCTCATCAACACAAGACATTCATGATGTGTAATTTTTTTGTTAACCGAAAACTTCCCTAAAAAATAAAATCTACTAATTAAAAATCCAAACCATGGGTGCTGAGGGTTAGTTACCCGGCCAGACCCGACCCAGCGCCTCCTCCCACCTTCCCTTCCTCAAGCTCAGCCCACCTGACAGTGACAAGAGAGGACCTGTACCCCCACCTGCACCACAAGCCAGAGCTCACAGGTGGAGCCTGTGGTCCAGGACCAGGGAGACCGAGGGGCTGCAACAAGAGAAGGACAAGCCCCGAGGCAGGGAGCTGTGGGCGCAGCCCTCCCTCTGTGCAATCCTCTCCCCAGAGGGACATGGCGATGCTGGGACCCCCATATATGCTGTGGTCCAGGCCCCCCACACCACAGGCGCGATGAAAGGCTAGGATCCTCAGCGCTCCTGCAGGGCCCGGCCTGAGGCCTGGGCATCAGGAAGGCCTGGGCAGTCACCTTTGTTAATTCGTCCCTGGGCCCAGGGTGGCATAGGATTCGGCGGGTGGGGGAAAGACCCTTGTAGGGAATTCATCACTGAAGTAAGCGCAGCCTTGAAGCGTTTACGCGCCTGAGAGCAAAGCCAGTCCAAGGAGACATGGCATTACTGAGGGGGTTTCTCTTAAAACCGCACCACCCTTGGGAAACATCCAAACAGGCAGCTCCACGGAGACACAGCCAGGCTAGTGGGTGCCAGGGCTGGGAAGGGGAGACCACTGATGGGCATGGGTTTCTGTCCGAGGTGATGGAAATGTTCTGGAACCAGACAGAGTTGATGGTTGCCCAACACTGTGGTGCACCAAATGCCACGGACCTGTGACTTTCAGATGGTTAAAATGGCACATTTACATGATGGGTATTTTACAATTAAGCAAACCTCATTGCCCATAGCCATCATCTGTGGAGGCTGCTGGGGACCAGGCTGGCTCTGGGACCAGACACCTAGCAGGAGCTGTGCCAGCCGTGCAGGCCCCTCCCCCAGAGCAGCCTGGGGACCAGACGGGCTGCTGGAGGGGCTGAGGGTGATGTGCTCGAATGGAACCTTGGTCTCCCCTCCTGACCTGTAAAGGGGGCGACGAGGTCCACCATGCAGGCACTTTACAGACAGAGATGAGCCCCCCGCCCCAGCAGCGGCTGCAGGGTTACCTTGCCACCGGGGGTCCTCGCCCAGGATCTTCTCCATCAGGGCCTGGCTGGCCAAGACCCCAGGCTGCAGGTCAGGGACGCCATCCCCAGCACTGAGCTGGCCGTTCTGCAGGGCTTCCTGGGCCTGCAGCTCCCTGCAACCAAACGGCACGTGGTCACGGTGCTGCAGCCTGTCCGAAGCCTCCGACAGTGAGATAGCCACCGGCTTCTGTCACTTTATGAAGCCGCCTACGTGAGGGTTCAGGACGTGCAGCCCACAGCCTTGGGGCCCCCGTTCCAGGATGACAGTCTTGGCCCAAATCCCAAGAGCCTCAGAGCCGAGCGTGCGAGACGCCACAAGCTCCCTCGGGTCCGGGTCAGGAGGGAGGAGAAGGGTCACTTTCTCATTAGCAGTAAAATCAAGGCTCAGAAAGAGCTGCTTGAGGCAAGCAATACCCGAAACACAGGGAGGAGAGTGGCTCCCGGCAGGACGGCCACTCACCTGATGTCACACACGGGCGGCCGCAGGTCCAGGGGGCCGTGCGCGAAGGCGCAGTGCAGCCCGTTCTTCACGCAGTGGCCCCGGGCATCTGTCTCATGGATGCATGTGCCCGTCTTATAGTAGCGCAGGTGATACTTGCGCTCCGTGTCCCCAGTCGTCCGGTGCAGGTACGGACATCTGGGAAGCAGAAGACGACATGCACCGTCTGGGCCCTGGGGCCACCACGGTGTCAACCTGCTCCCAGCAGCTGGTTCTTGTCTCCTTTTCCCAAACACCTGCTCTAGTCGGAGGATGAACAGCACTGGACAGAGCACCCGTCCCTGCTCCAGACCCTCCCCCACGGCACTCAGACCCCCACAAATCCCTCAATTACACATGGGAGAAAAATACAACACCCAAGTTACCCGAAAATCACCCTTCATAATTTTTTGAATAAAGTGGAAAACAAAGTTCCCCCATCAAGTAAGGGGCTGGCGGCCTCTCCCATCCCCCATCCAGGTCCTTTCAGGGACCCCTCGAGGGAGGTGGAGGAGCCTGGAAGGGCTGGAGGAGGACGCTGGGGGGAGACAGGCTGGGGAGAAGCAGCTGGGGGGAGGCACGGATGGGGCAGCATCCCACAGGCCACACAAAGGCCCAGAGCCACGCACTTCCAGGGAGAGCCACACGCGGCTCCCTGAGCAGCAAGGGTTAGGGTTAGGGTAAGGGCTCCCGCTGCAGGGATGTGGCAGCGGCAGAGGTGGCAGTGGCAGAGGTGGCATGGACGGTTCCAGAAGACATGGGGCAGGGCACTGAGCCCGCCTCAAGGTCAGTCCCTCCAGACAAGAGCCAGAGACCCAGAAGAAAGAGAGGGGATACGCAGAGAACTCTGAGCAGCCCCGGAGTGGCCCAAGGCCAAGGCAGAGCCATGGCTGCAAGTCCCCAGATCTAAAAACAAGGGCATCACCCCCAGAGATGGCTGGGGAGCACTGTGTGGGGCTTGGGAAAGGTCCACTCCCACCTCGCTGCCTTGCAGGCTGTGGACCTGGGTGCTGGGAGCACCTGTGGGGGTGGGGGGCTCCCCATGCAGAGCACAGATGGATGGACAAGACCAAAAGTAAAAGAAAAAACGACTTAGGGACCAACCAGTTTAAACCCCCATCTGGTAAGATGAAGAAACAGAGGCTCAGAGTTCGGACAGCTCACCCCAGACCTTAAGGAACACCTTGGGTGTGCAGGCCATGAGAGCAGGACAGAGAGGACGCCATGCCCCGGCAAGTCCCCGGGTCCCCTGGAGCCAACCAAGCAAAAGGCAAATGCTGTGGGCCCAGAAGATCCAGATGCACTCCCGGAAGAGCTGGGGTCTCGAAGATACATGTGCCCCCACGATCACAGCAGCACGAGTCACAAGAGCTTAAAGCTGGAAATAACCCGAGTGTCCACCAGCTGATGGATGGATGAACAAAAACATGGTCCATCCAGACAGTGGAATGAGCACTGGTACAGGCTACAACAGGGATGAACCTTGAAAACATTCTGTTAAGTGAAAGAAGCCAGACACAAAAGGACAAATACTGTGTGGGTCCATTCCCATGAGGTCCCTAAAGCAGTCAAATTCATAGCAACAGAAAGTAGAGAGTGGGGGTAGGATAGGGAGGGTGGGAGGGAGGGAGATGCAAGAGGGAAGAGATATGGGGACATATGTATATGTATAACTGATCCACTTTGTTATAAAGCAGAAACTGACACACCATTGTAAAGCAATTATCCTCTAATAAAGATGTTTTAAAAAAAAGAAAGAAAAAAAGAAAGAAAAAAAATATATATCATGTACTACCTAAATCTTTTTATAGCATGCTGATGAAACAGAGAATAATATATTACTGTTTCAAAGAACGTGTTTGAAAACAATTATACTAAGCATTTTCTCATTTTTATTGTCAATAAATATGTATTAAATATGTGAGTATAATAAACAGAATAAAGAAAACAAACAAAAAAAGAAAGTAGAGGGTGGGTGCCAGGGGCTGGGGGAGGGAGAGGGGGAGTGTGTAATGGGACAAAATTTCTGTCTGGAAGGAAGAATCTGGAAATAGATGGAGGTCATGGTTGTACAACTTTGTGAATGTAATTAATGCCACTGAATTGCACATTTAAAAATGGTTAAGTGCACCACAACTACTGAGCCTGCGCTCTAGAGCCTGTGAGCCACAACTACTGAGCCCATGTGCCACAACTACTGAAGCCTGCATGCCTAGAGCCCATGCTCCGCAACAAGAGAAGTCACCGCAGTGAGAAGCCCCCGCTCGCCAGAACTAGTGAAAGCCTGCACGCAGCAACGAAGACGCAACGCAGCCAAAAATAAATTAATTAATTAATTTAAAAGATGGTTAAAATGGCAAACTTTATGAATGTTATCACAACTTTAAACAAAGCCCATTGGAGACAGAGAAGAGAGAGATGGTCTCTATGTTTGTGTTGAAATACACCACACTTACAGGGAAGTGTGTCACAGGTCATACCTGGATGGCCTGTGGCATTTCACAAACTGACACCTGAGTGACAGCACCCAGTTCAAGAGGACAGAACACAGCCAGCCCCTCGGGCCCCTCACATGGGCACAAGGTGGAGGTGATGACCACACTCTCTTGTGAGTGGCGGGAACTGAAAATGAGGCAATTCCTCCAATTAACTCTGCACAAACACTTCTGGGGCAATCCCAGCTGTCGTTGCCAATCACCAAAGATCCGTGAGAAAAAGGAAAAGCAGAAGATGGAGAAAGCAGTTTACGAGACTAGCTGGTCCCCACCTTGTGAAAAGAGAAAAGAAAAAACTTAAAGAATTATGACTGCATTACATACAGACAAGAAAAAGGAAACACTGCCTGTGCAGACAGTACTCTCTGTGCCCAAATAGGAGCTGTCTCCTTTATGTGCTTAAAGATAAGTTCCAAGGAACATTTTCAGTACGTGTGAGTGAAATGGTCAAATATCTGCTTAGGATTTTTACTATATTAGGTACTGACGCAGCCTTGATTAAAATCCCTCACTATAGAGTTACATCTTACATTTTGAGCTCCTCCAAGAGCTCCTGTGCATCTCCTCACAAGCACTGGTGTGTAACTCAGTCTCTGGGTCCCAGAGAGGTGAGGCTGTCATGGAGCAGTCTCTGCCACACCAAGGAACCTGTTCTAGAACAAGGAACCCCCTCCCACTTTTCACATTAATATATAGACTAATATCACTAACAAAGAATGTGTAGAAATAGAGACGCCAGGAACTCACAGAACAATGGGCTAGAGAAATAAACAAGGAACTTATAAAAGAGAAAATGCAAAGGGTCCCGACCACTGAGAGGCACTCATCTTGCTTCTGATAAGAGAAATACACCTGGAGGCCCACCTGTTCCCGGGCAAAACCCCAGGAGCAGGGCTATAGTAAACCAACACTGCTGCTGGCAAGAACGCCAAGTGAAAGGCATCAAGAGGATAGGTGCCATTACCCTCTGTCCCAGCAATCCCCAAAGACAGACTGGCACACAGAGGTAAAAAGAAGTTTTGTTCGTAATCACCAAAGGCTGGAGACAACCGAGTTGTGGGATAAACTTCAAGGGAGCTCAGCGTGGCTTGGAGGAATGGGCAGTCTGTGTGGACGGCTTTGGAGGGGGCACCAGGTGGTACCGTGAGGGAAAAGCACTAAGAAGAGGGAGTGCAGGACTTCCCTCGTGGCACAGTGGTTAAGAATCCGCCTGCCAATGTAGGGGACATGGGTTTGAGCCCTGGTCTGGGAATATCCCACATGCTGTGGAGCAACTAAGTCCATGTGCCACAACTACTGAGCCTGCGCTCTAGAGCCCGTGAGCCACAACTACTGAGCCCACATGGCATAACTACTGAAGCCCACGCGCCTAGAGCCCGTGCTCCGCAACAAGAGAAGCCACCGCGATGAGAAGCCCGCACACCACAACGAAGAGCAGTCTTCGCTCGCCGCAACTGGAGAAAGCCCGCGTGCAGCAACAAAGACCGAACACAGCCAAAAATAAAATAAATAAATAAATAAATAAATTTATTAAAAAAATAAAGAAAAGGGAGTGTCGCACCCTGTGGTTTACATCGGAAGGTGGGGGAGGGGAACAAGAATACAGATACGTCTGCTTATATCAAAAATTATGGAAGGAGGAGCTATTGTTTCATGGGGACAGAGTTTCAGTTTGAAGATGGAAAAGTTCTGGAGGTGGATGATGGTGATGGCTGCACAACACTGCAAATAAACTTAACTCCACTAAACTTTACAATTAAAAAAGCTAAGATGATAAATTTAATGTTATGTATGTTTTACTACAATAAAAAATAAAATAAAATGACTTTAATAGGAAAATGGCCATTTTGCAAAAACAGTTCCAATCTTCAGAAACACTCACAATCTACTATAAGTTAAAGCAAAAGAATTCCAGAGTCTGGGGAGAAGGGGACCAGCACATCAGAGCTGAGGCACTGCCTGTTGGTTTATCTACAGAACCCAGTCCGCATAGCCGTGCTGAAGCAGGACCACACGGACCACAGGCATCGCCAATGCGCTAACTGCAGGGTGTGGCAAAGGCTGCGTGCACCCCCACAGCTCAGGGGAGTGAATGTGGTGGGTGACACCTCCCCCATTTCCTCATGTTCCCTAATGGTCCCTCAGGTCAGCTCTAAGCATCATTTTGTTTCCTTGCCAGTACTATCACTGGGGCAACCAGAGCCCGGCCAAGGTTCCCCCTCTCGCCAGCACTGAGCACCGAACAGGCAGTATTATTTCACTAGGGGCATGTCACCTCTGCGTATTACATGACTTCAAAGCATAAGCTAAGATTAAAATATTGGAGGACATTTAATGAAAAGAAAATGGCTTCACCTAAGAACATCTAAGAGGCAAAAGGGAAAACCTTAGAGAAAACACAATGGCAGAACGTAGACCCTCACTGAAGCGGGGAAGAGGCTGGTGGGAACCCCAGGGGTCAGCCCAATACCACGTGCAGATGCTTCCTCACCACAGGAGTTCACTCATCCATCCGGGGGGGCCACTGACAGCCCTGTAGCACCTGTAATGTGATTCAGTTCCACAGCCCGCCAAATTCAGGGTGGCACCTGTGGTTCTCAAAACCATCCATGACAATTAGTGACCCAATCAGTGTAAATAAAACAAGGCTCCATGGATGGTGTGATGCAGCAGTACATGCCAGACACAGGTCTGCCATGATGCTCTGGAACCACTGAAACTAGGAGGGAGGGGTAAAGAGGAACACGGCAGGGGCTTGAGGCTGCTGTATGTGTTTCCAGGAGAGCCAGAAATCATACCCTTCCTTCCTGAAACTCACCCAAAACAAAGGTGGACCCACAAACTCAGTTCCACTATACATCAACATCGGTCAGCAAGCCAGGCTGGAGCGCATCACAACCACCTGGATGGTCTGCTAACCCCAGACCATCTGATCTCGGTGGAAACCTTGGGTAGAAACTGCTGGCAAGTTCCCAGGTGATGCTGCTGCTGCTGATCTGGGGGCCGCACTGGGAGAACCACTGGGCTGAGACGGACACTCAAGCACAACATGATGCTCTCCTAGTCCTCAGGGAGCTGAGGCATAGGTGGGGACCAGAATACAGCACAGAAATAACTGAGGTGTGAACTGGACCAGAACCGAGCAGCGGATATGGAAAATGAGTGGCAGCAGAAAAATGGGAAAAGGAAGACCTGTGTGCCACAGACAACTGGGGATGGCGAAAAGGTGGGGCTTGTGGGGAGAAGCTTGAGTGTCCCCCTCTTCTGTGACACTAGGGGTGGGGGGTTGCCAGTTAACCCCATGTGGACCACACACCCATCCATTCAGCCCGGCACCCCCAGCCTCTGGCTTCCAAGGGCTGCCCTGGACTCTCGAGCCAGGCCAGCGACCCCTCATTAATCCCTAACATGGACCATCAGCTCGGCAACAAGTCCACCTCCCTCCTCTGTGCCCAAAAAGCTGCCACCCTCTCCGAGGAACCTGTCTCTGCTGAGGCCGTCTCCCCACTAGCCTCCAAGGAGCACCAGAGCTCCCTGTGCCAGTCGCTCCCTCCCAGTCACCTCCTCATCCCTGGCCCTTCAATCAAAGCAGGAGGGCCTGAAATGCTACAATCACTCTCACATTCTTCTGCTTCTTCTACATACTGGTCTCTGACAGGTCCAACTCAGTCACCTAATTGTAATTTCTTTCCTTAAGTTGGCTGATTTGTAAAGCCTGTGTCTTCCTCTAGACTGTTAAGTAGCTCCCTGACTCCTAAATATTATGTTCTAACGTGGCCTGCCCTTGGCTTTCACCTCACCCCGAATGCCCAAGCAGAGTTCACTTATATGGTCAGTTTAAACAGCAACAGCTTATAACCATCCTGAAGTGAACGGACTTTCACCTAAGCCTTAGGTCCTAGGATACCTGACTTTTTAAAATTAAACATTGCAGGAGCATCTCTCAACAGACAAGTCAGACTAAGGACAAGTATGACACAGCAGGCACACCAAGACTTGGGCATATAGAAAAGTTTCTGTACATCAGCAAGCTCCCACAGTGCCCAAATTCACGGCTGGGAGGTCCCAGGCAACGTGCAGTGAGGAGGGAGGGAGCTGTGGGGAAAAATGCTGGGCCTGCCAGGTGAAAACATGGTAGGGAGCCCTACAAACAACAAGGCAGATCTCTAGAGCCAATCTGGAAAGTTATAGCACAGTAATGGAGCAGGCTCACTTCTTATTAAAACCAAGAAAACCTATAAAATGTGGGGTCTGGAGGGCCGCCTCCAGGGACTGCCTGCTTGTGGGAGAAGGAGGGTTATCAGAAAAGAGGATGGTCACTTTGTACTCTGTATAGTTGGGGACTGCTTGTATTGTCTGCCAATGAAAATGTTCCCCTGGAGGGGCCCCTCAGACCCCTGGAAGGGCCTTTGCTTTTTATGCGTCAGAACCTACCTCTGTAAACGCACCTGACATGCATTTACAAGCACAAAACGGACACATGGTCTCCTGGGAGCGGAAGCACACCTAGGTTACAGGTGGGAAGACCCGCCCTGACGGTCTATGGTCCAGCGCAGCAAACAGGACTAGCTGGGGGCTGGGTCTGTCCCCACCCACTGCCTCTCTCAGAGTAGATTTCAGGATGTGGCTGGACCGCGACAAACCTCCGGCCAAGCTTCGCTCCGGCAAGCGAGCGTCGCTTTCTTCAAAATCCCAGCCTGAGAAATACCTGCGACGGATCCGCACGGGTGGGAACAGCGACCCTGTGGGGTGGGCCGGCCCTCAAGCTCGGAGGCAGCGCCCGCTCGGCCGACTCGCTCTTGGCCGACTACAGAGGGCGCGTAGCGAGCTGCAGACCCAGGCGGTCCAGCCGCGCCGCGGGGAGGCCAGTTCCCACGGGGGCGGGGCGGGGCTCACGTGACCTGGACGGCCAATCGAGGCCCGCGCCGGGGAAGGGGCGTGCCCGCCAGAACAAAGGGCGCCGCGAGAGGGAGGACCTGGGGCGCTAGCACTGAGGGGCCTTCCCGGCCACAGGGTGCCCGCTGGCGGAGGGTGACAGCGGGGTGGGGTGGTGGGGGGATGTGGCGGACGGGGAGGGGCCACGGAAGGAGGGGTGACAGAGAGAGGGGGAGGGTGACTGCGCACAGAGTAAAAGGGGTGACAGAGGGGGTGCCCATGGGGAGGAGGAGATGAGGGGGCTACCCAGAGATGACAGCTGGAGTACTCACAGGGGGTGGAGGTGACAGATGGGGAGGGGTCACTGGGAGGAGGATGACAGTGAGAGGGGAAGGGTGACGGACTACCCGCTAATGAAAAGGGGTGACAGCGGGGGTGTGACAGCGGGGGAGGAGTGCCTGCAAATGAAAAGGGGTGACAGAAGGGGAGGGGGCCCCAGGAGGAGAGGTGACAGCAAGGGGGGAGAATGACCACCTGCCTAGGACAAGAGTTGACATCACGGGGGTGCCAACCCTCTTGGGGGTCCCACCCTCCTGGCCACGGCTCAGCCCCACAGCGCCCCCATCAAGCTCCAAGAACTTGTGCTTATGTCACCTGATATTGGCTGAAGGGTCTTTGGTCTCTGATACATATTCATGATTTACAATAACAGGCTGGTAGTACATATGCCCAAAATAGACATTTCAAGAACCAATGAACTGAAATAAAAGGAAAGCCCTTTCCTTGCTCTGAAAAGTAGTATCTATTTACATATTCCATGGCAACGCTGCACGAGCTAGAATATGTAATTCAACAGGACAAACTCTGGGAAAGTCTATCTCCCGTGGAATGAGTGGTAATTACTAAGGAGAGATTCTCAGGGGAGATGTCTGGCCTGTCAAACACTTCCTATGGGACTGAAGCAAGTCATGTCTTGTGCTCACTAAAAGTCACAAACAAAATCTTTAATAAGACACATGTACTTTCATACTGTGTGTACATGTACACAGGATGCACCCAAAACAGTATCAAACAACCATCTTAGTCCCATTCTTCTTCTCAATGATAACCTGCTAACCTGCATGCTATCTGGACTATATGTTAATTTTTTTTTTTTTGGCTGCACCATGCGGCTTGTGGGATCTTAGCTCCCTTACCAGGGACTGAACCTGGGCCCTCGGCAGTGAAAGCCTGGAGTCGTAACCACTGGACCGCCAGGGAATTCCCCATGTTAATGTTTTTGCAATAAATAATTGTAATATTTAACTAATATTTGAGTCCAGCTTAAAATGACCATCCACAGGTAGGTGTCCAGGGCAGCACTCTTCATTCCGTAGGAACTGGACCCCACCCTGGATATCCAGCAATGGGGCCAAATCCATACCAGGACATTCAGACTCCGGAACCCAAAACAGCTGTTAAAATATGCTTTCTTTCTGGCACAGTGGTTAAGAATATGCCTGCCAATGCAAAGGACACGGGTTCAAGCCCTGGTCTGGGAAGATCCCATATGCTGGGGAGCAACTAAGCCCGTGCACCACAACTACTGAGCCTGCACTCTAGAGCCCACGAGCCACAACTACTGAGCCTGCATGCCACAACTACTGAAGCCCGCGCGTCTAGAGCCCATGCTCCACAACAAGAGAAGCCACTATGAGAAGCCCGCGCACCACAACGAAGAGTAGCCCCCGCTCTCTGCAACTAAAGAAAGCCCTCACGGAACGACGAAGACCGAACACAGCCAAAAAATAAAATCAATTAATTAATTTAAAAAATATATATGCTTTCTTTTCATGCATTAAAAGCATCACCAGTTAAAAAAAAAAAAAAAAAAGCATCACCAGTGAGGGGACTTCCCTGGCAGCCCAGAGGTTAAGAATCTATGCTTCTGCTGCAGGGGGTGCAGGTTCGATCCCTCATGGGGGAAACTAAGATCCCACATGCCATGCGGTGCAGCCAAAAAAAAAAAAAAGCTTCACCAGTGAATACTGCCAAATAGTCCAAATAGTCCCCCATCCTGGACTCTGGAATGGGGTCAGACATGCTAGGTGACTGGATCCCTGCATCAGGGTCTCAGCAGTGGCCCCTGGGGGCAACTCAGGACTTAAGGTCCAGAGAGGTGACTGACGTGGCCAAGGGATATGAGGGACCAGAGGCCAGGCCTTAGCTAGACAAAAATATCTCTCTTCTGTAGACCCATTTGCAGAAAACAGCAGCTCAAGATGCAATTAAATAATGCATTTTTAAAACTTCACAGAAGTATAATACCATCTTAACCAAAGTGGAGCTGGCTACATTATTTCCACAGGCTCCAGGCTGCCTTAACAACAACCCTATGTAACTATCTGGTGTTCAATTAAAAACCTTTCAAGAAATATATAAAGCTTTTAAGATGATCACCATAGGTCAAAAGTTTACTCCCTGACCTAAGCATTTTTGAAAATGAAGAACAGATTCACATGGGTCTCCCTGTGCAGCAGCGTGAAAGTTGTCTTTAAAAGGGACCATACCTGGAGAACCACCTCCCTTCAGAGGGTCAGGGGAGGAAGCCTACAGCGCCTCCCCCAGATCAGACCAGGATCCAACAGAAGCTGAACAAGCTGCTCTTTCCAAGAGGCCCTGGGGCACAGCGCCACCACCTCACCTCCAGGTGGGGATGGATAGGCTCTTCTCAAACGGCCCACAGGAAAAAAGCAAGACCTCCCTCTACCAATCTCTGCCAGTTATATGAATGTACAATCTGACTTGTACTTTCCGTGTTTTCCTATTCTACATATTTCAAAATGAAGACATCTGTTCACAACACCATTAGAAAACTTGTGGAAAAAAAAAAGGCAACCAAAACAAAACCTTGATTTCCTAAACTTTAAAAGTGCTACACAAATAACTTTCCTATCAATTTTTTTAAAAATAAACATATAAACAGAAAGAAAGGAACCATTCCAGAAACATTTGCACAATGTGAGCAAACCTTCTAACAAGCTCTCTGACCAAAAGGCAACTGACAACTACAAAATGGTTCTAAACTCAAAAGGTTTACCTCATAAGGGTTGGTTCTAATGCAGGGAATTTACAGAACTGGGTGGCAATCAAAAGTGGGAAGTGCAGCAAAATCGGTTTGTCCCGTACAGGGTTATCCCCCAGCCAGATGTGGTTCTTCCCACACTGGCCAAGAAATAGGGAAATGTCCCCACCAAGACCAGCGGTCACGGGAAAACTTCATAGTGAAGACTGGGCCCTGCAGGTGCCAGGTGCTGGAAAGCCCAGGTCCGCCACCCACTCAGGTGTGGGGGCCATGCTGCCCCGCGCAGCCGCGCACACTCACTCGTCGCCGTCGGGGCACAAGCCGCTGGCCTCGTCGTACTTGGAGCAGTACACGTCCGGGCTGTAGTTAAAAGTGCCGTCGCGCCTGCGGAGCGGTCTGCGCCGACGCTGATTTAGGAAATGCCAATGGAAACAGGTAAATGGCCTGTGCTGGGTGCACTTGTGCTGCACAAACAGGGAGCACTGCTCTGTCCTAAACTCCTTTAGATACCTAAAAAGACAAACAGCGTTGGGGTCGCTTCCGTTGCCACCGCCGCCGGCGGGCGGCCCGAGGACTCGTGGGCAGGGGTCAGATCCCGTGCGCCCGAGGGCCCCGACCCCAGGCGCGATCCCCCACTCTGCCGACCCCCTTCCCGCCTCTCCCCACCCAGGTGCGTTTCTCAGACCCCAGGCACGATCCCACATCCCCGACCCCAGATGCGACCTTCGACCCCAGGTGCAAACCCCCATCCTCTATCCCAGGCATGGTCCCAGATTCCAGGTGCGACCCCAGACCCCAGGTGCAGCCCCCCCATCTCCAATCGCAGGCACAATCCCCTAACCCAGGTGAAACTCCCCATCCCCGACCCCAAGTGCGACCCCCGACCCCAGGCGCCGCTATCCATCCCAGACCCCAGGTGTGATCCCCAAGCTCAGGTGCAACCTCTCACTCCGAGTTCAGACACCCTACCCACCCCACCCGCTCCCGCAAGCCCAGTCGCGTTCCTCGGGTCCCAGGAATGGTTTGCCAATCCCAGACACGGTCCCCGACCCCAGGCGCGACCCCGCAGAATCCAGGCGCGGACTCCTGGCCCAAGGCGCAGCGCCCCCCATCTCCGATCTCAGGCGTAACACCCACTCCGACTCCAGACGATCCCTGACGGCCTCCCCCCCGCGGAGCCCGGGCGAGTTCCCGGACCTCAGGCGCGATCCCTCAGACCCCATGCACAGCCTCCTCATGCAAAACACAGACGCGACCCCCAATTTCAGGTGCGATACCCCGACTCGAGGAACGCCCGGGTCCCCAAGCCCCGGAACCATCCCTGACCCCAGGAGGAGGCAGCCGGAGCCCAGATGGCCGCCCTCCGCCCGAGCCCAGACGCGGTCCCCAATCCCCGACTACAGGCGCATTCTCGGCGGCCCCCGACCCACGACCCCAGGCGCTGTTCCCCGATCCCCAACCCAGGCGCGTGGACCCCCGACCTCGTCCTCCAGCCCCCAAGCCCAGGTGCCACCCCAGACCCTGGGCGCCGCCTCCTGAGCTCAGGCGGCGGTAGCTGAGTAGGATGGTGGTCCACCAGCCCAGAGTCCAGGCGCGGCGCGGAGGCTGGAGGGCCGGCTGGCCAGGGGGCTGCAAGGGAGAGGCAGGGGGCGGGGGGAACGGGGAGAGGGGCGGCGCGGGGCCCCAGGCCGCACCCGGAGGCAGCTCCCAGGCCCAGGGGCGCGGGGGCGCGGGCCGGGGGCGCGCGGGGCCGCCCCCTGCCCCGCCCCCGCTCCCGCCGCGGCCGGCCCGGGCACTGACCTGTAGTGGGTCGGCTTCTCGGTCTGCGGGGGGGACCCGCTCAACGCCGCCGCCGCCGCTTTCGAAACCGACGGCATTTTCAGTCAAAACAATGCAGCGCGCATGCGCCGCGCGGGCCCGCCCCCGCCCCTCCGGATCTCCCCCCTCGCGGAGCCCACCCGCGCCCCCCGCCGGGACGGCCACGCCCCCGCCACGCCCCCATCCGGCGCCCAGCGCAGTGCCGGAGGCCCAGTGAACTTCCCAGCACCAGGCGCCAAGCGGGGACCCGCGCGCACCCCAAACCACGCCATGCCCCGAGCCCGCCGCCTCGGCCGGACGCCTCCACCCACCGTGTCCCCCCGGCCTCCACGTTCACAGCCCATCTTGCACTTGCTTGGTCCCGTTCCCGCTGCCGCCTTCAACGCACCACGGCTGCCCCACGCACTCTGAACGCCCTGACAGCGCCCTGAGCAGCTCCAGGCTCCGAGACGGAGCCAACAGGTCCCGAGGAGACAGCGCGCCCAGGCTGCTCACACTCGCCTTCATTCGTTCTATGACCCCCGGGTTGGGTGCTGACACCGCAAAGAGTGGCTACAGTTGCTTAGGGCTTGGTGTGGGGGAGAGAGGGGGAAAGGAGGCCTGACTGCTCATGGGTAGCGAGTTTCTTTTAGGAGTACGCACAGGCCCTAAAATTACATCGTGGTAATGGTTGCCCCTACGAATACACTAAAAAATCAATTGTATACTTTAAATGGGTGAATTGAATAATATGTGAACTACATTATCAATAGAGCTGATTTTTAAAAAAGAATCCAAAGGCTCGAGGTCAAGGGGGAGACAGACCGACAGACAGACACACACACACAAACACACACACACACGCGCGCGCGCGCGCCCTCTTCATCAACAGGGTGGGCGGGGATGCACAGAGGGTGGGAACTCTGGGAGGCAGGCACCAGCTGCCACCCCCGGTAAGCCCTACCACTCAGGGCCCCAGCTCATCTGACCCTGGAGGAGGAAGCAGGGTGTGTATTTCGGGAGGGAGAACCCAGACCCAGAGTACATTGTTTTGTAAATATATAGCATGAAACACTTTTTTTTTTTTGGCCGGGCTGCACGGTTTGAGATCTGAGTTCTAACCACTGGACCGCCAGGGAATTCCTGAGACATTATTTAAAATTTTCAGCCTCGCTAGTAATTTTTTTAATGCAAATTAAAACAAGGAAGAGCCCATGGAGCAGGCAGACTTTTTGTTGTTCTTAACAGCAACCCACAATGCTGGTGACCTGCAGCAAGAAAAGCCCTTAAAGGAAGTGTGGCTGGGAGGACGAATGGGTACTGACCTTTACAGAAAATAATCTGTTCCATTTCTAGAAACTCCAACCTAAAAAAGAATGAGATTCAGACAAAGATGTACAAAGATAATTATCAAAGTTATTTGGCAAAAACTTAAAGAGCACCTCACAGAGAATGACAATGCTTCCTGAGAATTGTTAATGACAAGAAAAATGCTCCTACTTAAGTAACAAAACGAAGCAAGATACTGCAGTTCCATACGTTTGTTCCCAAGCATGTAAGTTTCTGGGTTTTTTTTAAACACAAGTAATACAGTAAAATAAGCCATCACTTGCTGGTGGGATGAATGACTACTTTCTTTATATGTTCACATTGTCTAAAGGAATTACTACCTCTACAAACATTACATTTAAACCTGGAAATTAAAATGGCAAAAAATCAACATGATACTTTTGAAGAAAATCAAGCAGAAGAATGAAACAAGGCCCATGAATTCTTTGGAGGAGGACTAAACAGATCTTGAAGACTGCCAGGATGCAGGGAATGAGAAAGAAGTTTAGGATATTTCCAAAGTCCCGAGCTGGGAAGGATACAGAGCAAAGAAACAGGTTTGGGGAGAGCTTAACTCTGTTTTGGACCTAAGGAGCTTGAGGAACCTGTAAAGTCCAGTAGAGAAGTATAGAGAGCCACCTCGAGCTTAAAAAAGGAAGTTGGGGGCTCAAGATAAAGAAATTTGGGGATCTTTGCTGTAGAGGTGGGAGAAAAGATGCCTACCCAAGAGGCACCTTCCTTGAAGAGAGCAAAGAGAACTGTGACAGGCTGTAAAGATTGTCATTTTTCATGCTTTTGAAGAATGTTCTTAAAAGGCTGGAGTAGTACCCAGACGTTAAAATTTTTAAAAATCCAAGGAAAAGAGTTTACCTAAGTCGATGGCCTCATATCTTCCAAGCCTCAGCAGCTTGGAAGATATGAGGCCATCGACTTAGGTAACCTCTTTTCCTTGGATTTTTTAAAATACAATCTTCTCCATCTTCTGCCCAACAGTGCTCACAGCAGTTACCTCTATGTGGTGGGATTATTACTGTTTCTGATTCTCTACCTTTTGCTTATTACACTGTTTAACTTTTCCAGATAAATCATATTGCTTTGGTCATGTGAAAATTATTTTTAATTAAAACAAAATTTCTTCTCGTTAGTTCTGACTTTTTTTCCTGCAGGAGCTAGTGAGAGTAAAGTCAGGGTTCAGGTTTGAATGACTGTTGCTCAAATAAAATGGTTCACAACCAAATAGGTCACAACCACACCAGGTCAGAGAAAGGACATCTTAGTTCTTTGCTCCCAGTGGAACTAATGATGTAGCCTGAGCCATGATTAGGTCAATCCTTCTGAATCTTGGTCTCTTCATCTTTAAAAAAAATATATACTTGTCTTAGCACCACCTCCCTGACAAGCATAATTTACCAAGGCGGGCCAGACCTTGGCCAAGGCCTTGTGAGAAGCCAGTACACTGCCATACAGTCAGTGGTCTTCAACCATCCGAGTGAGAGAAATTTCCAGTTAACTTTGGCACCAAAGATATGCCATGATAAAACATTCCACTAGAACCTTAAGTAAATAAAATCTTCCCTTTTATGCATCTTGTATTTAATCCAGAATTAAGAAAGTTTCCTACTAAGCAGTACTTGAAAACATATCATTTACATACCCCAAATATTGCCTCTAAATTGTCCATAAAAATATTTATCAATGTTATTCCACTCAGAAAGTTGTTGCCTTGCTAAAATTAAAAACTGGAAGAGAGGTGAGAAAGTGTTCCACAATTAACGTTTAGGTTTCTTTCCTCAGTTCCTATTCTGGAAAAAACAAACAAACAAAGGAACTGAAAAGACTAGAAGGCTCCCTTTTTTAAATGAAATGCAAAAAAAAAAAAACCAAAAAAACAAACATTGGCTTAATTCCACATTACCAAATTAATATTTATTGTTAGTCTCTTAAACTAACATCAATTTATACACATCACGGTACACTGTAAAACAAAACGTTTAACTCTTGTGCCAGTTATTCTGTCTCAGAAAGCAAATGACCTGCAAAGTGGATCACACTGGATTACAAGTGTCACCAGCATCCCTTTGGAAACGTGATAATGTTGTACAAAGACATCCCAAATCCAACAGCACACGCTGCAGCCAAAACCCTTTCTATAGACCTGAAAAGTCTTTTGGACGTATTCGATGGCAACAAGTATCAGGCAAAGAGCCGGTTCCGATTTGCTGACATTCTGCTGTGCCTTCAACGAGTCAGCTTTGCCAGGCGCGCCATCCAAGTCCTTCAGTCTGGGGACGCGCATAACCAGGACAGAAACGGTCAAACGCGACGTCAAAGCCTAAAGACTGAGGTCTGTTCCCTCGCTGCTGGCACCCCGTTAAGTTCTCGCCCCATGGGCCACCGGACTTCCAGGCTCTTCAGAACGATCGCTGGGCTCCGGTACCTCTTCTTCCAACATCCGTCCCAACCACCGGTCCGCGCTGGTCTCCTGTCTAAAAAAGCACCAGATGACCAGAACCATGAGGCACAAGCTGAAGGGCAGCACCCTCCACCAGGGCCGCTGCTGCTCCCTTCCTAGGGAGTGCTTCACTGTCCAGCGGAACGGGATGGCTTTGCTGGAGGAAAACTGAAGGGGGCGGTCAGGGTCAACCTCTTCCTCACCCTCGGCCGCGGGCTGGGCACGAGCCCGGCCACCGGGCGGAGGATGCAGACTTCGAAAAGGCCAGCGCACGAGCCTCAGTACCCGGAGGGCCCTGGAAGAGAGAGAACAGTGAGCGCACCCGCCCGCCGTTCTCACCCTAGGTCCCGCCGAGACCGCGCGGACCTCACCCAGCAGCCGGCGCCCGCAGCACGCAGCTCATCCCGACCCCGGCTCCGCACTCGGCGCCGCCGCGCGCAGCGTCGCGTCACTTCCGTCGCGCGAAGCCGGAAGCCGCGCGCTGTTCCTGGCCTCCGCTCACGACTACAGAACGTGGACCCACTCGCGCAACGGAAATGACTCACGTCCTCAGGCGGCCTCTTCCGTCGTAGACCCGCCCCCGGCCGGCCGCGCTGGCATGCCGGGAAATGTAGTTCGCCGCCGGTCCTAAGAGGAACTAGCGGGCAGGTTCCTAGGCTTCCGCGCCGGGCTTGAGGCCGGCCGACGGGGACGGGATGCTGGCGTCGTCCTCCGACGAGCTCGCATCAGCGCGGGTCTCACCGTCGGCCGGGCTCGCCTGAGATCGAGGCCCTGAGCCCACCCTCCACACCCTTCCCGCCAGGCAGGCGCAGCCCCTGGACGCCTCCGCCCCGGGGCCTGGCGACGCCGTTTTGCTCTTTTCATTGGACTTTCAGCCACGGAGTCATCTTGTCCCCTCGACTAGTGTCCGCCGCCCCATGGCCGCGGACCCTCACCCAGCCCTGGCGCTTTGCGTTGCTCTGTGCTGCGCACGAATAGCCGCGTCTACACCACCCGCCCTGCGGGACAGGCATTTCTGCGCACTGCTCAGCCGCAGGGCCGCCATCTCTCACCCACCGCAGCAGAGCACGCCCACGGCTGTCACCGGGAAGCCAGCAGGCACTCGGACAAGTCTCTCTCTCCAGGCCAGCGGAACCACCAGTGCAGAGCCTAGCGCGCCATCATCTTTGTGGATGGAGGCTGCAGCCTGCTCGGGGGGAACCTTCCCATCCACCTTAGGAGTCAGGCCGGGAGGGTCACCCTCGGGCTGTCCTGGGACTTCCTGTCTACCCGGTTCCCCAGTTGACTTCATAGGGAAGCTGCTGGAGCCTTCTGCCTTCAAGGCAAACTAGCCCTGGCTCTGCTGAGCCGTCCTGTCTGGAGACCACATAGGAGCACCCAGGCGTCATCGCAGACTATGTGGAGACGTGGAGATGTGCTGGGGGTTGGGGGTGGGGGTTGACGGTTACAAAATCAGGTTACGAGGCCACCTTGTGAACTGTGACGACTGAAAAAAAAAAAAAAAAAGCACAACGTGTGAGTTTTTCTGCCAGTTTTTGCCAGAGCACAGAGGGCCTCATTCCTGATCTCTGCCCTGAACTCCTTTAAGGGTGTGTTGAAGGTCAGTGACTGCAGTGTCAGGTGACTTCATTCTTGTAGAACCGGGTGACAAGCAACAATTTTCAGTTGGCAGCTGTAATGTGCTGCCTCCTGGTTCAGAATCTTTGCCTCTGGAGCATCTCCTGCACCTGCTTTCTAGCAGGAGAAGCACCAGCCTCGGGGACCAGTTCTTCACCTCTCAGGAAGTCTAGAGACACTTAAGCAAGGGTGGCGGGCTGGAGGTGTTCCTAGCTCAGCAGCATCTGGGAGATCTCCCCACCCTGGGAAGACCAAACCTGGACGCCTGGTGGCAGCTCAGCTGCAAAGCCAGGACTGTGTTCAGAGCTGCTGTGTCAACAGAGGCACCTGTGTGCCCACATCCTCCTCACTGGGCCCCACCCCACCTGTTCCACCCCAGAACCCCACCCAGAATCACTGCCAAACCAATTCGACCACAGGGAACCCCAGGAGCACCTACTGTGGGCGGGAGGATGGACCAGAATCATTCTGGTGTGCAGCCTGTAGGGCTTCCTGGAGGAGGTGGAGATCAAAGAGGCCTGAGGTTGGGGTGGAGCTGCTGACTGCAGCTTATGCAGCCACCTGGTTGGTATGCTGATTTAGGGCATCTGGGTACAAGCTGCCCTGGGACAGCAGAGGGGGTGCAGAGCTGGGGGTCAACGGCAGGGGCTAGGGCTTCACCCCCAGGCAGGGCAGCCTCCAAAGGGTCACTAAACGTGTCCCACTGCTTTGGATGGGTGACAGAAATAAGACATCTCAGACAAGCACCCCTCGAGCCTCTGCTTCCTCAGTTGTAAAATGGGCATCTCCTGTCCTTCGCAGGCTGCTTCCAGGACTGGTGCTATGCCTGGGAAGCCCTCTGCCAGTCCCTGAGACAGCTGTTAAGACTGATAAGGGGACGGCATGGAAGTGTCCTTCCATCCTGAGGCAGTGGAGGGCTCCTTTACTGCCATCAGGCTCCTAGGGTGCTCTGAGGCCAGAGTCTGGGAGGAGCAGCGCAGGCCCACAACAAAGACTTAGCAAATCCACATGTCCAGTGGACCTCTCCTCTGTCCCCAAGTCCTGCTGGCACTGGTCTCCATTCTAGGTGAAGGCATGATGCAAAGGACGTGGGTCCTGCAGAGTCTGAGGAGGACAGCAGGCCTTGATCTCCGGGAGCTGGCCTGATGCTCAGAGCTGGGCTCTCCTGTAGGACGTAAACAATTTCAGAGAACACCAGTGTTGGACCAGGCCTCTCCGTGACCATGGTGGCTCAAGACCCCTTTATAATCACATCTGAACACAGGCAAAACATGGAAGTGGCCCAAAAAAGACCAAATACCCCCTTCCTGGCTGATGGGAGGGACCCTGGTCCTTTACCAACCATGGCTGGAGCCTTGCCTCATCTGCCCTCCTTCTGGATAAGATGTATTAAAGATGCTATACTGGGTAGAATGATGTCCCTCCAAATTCTTATCCCCCTGGAGCCTCAGCATGTGACCCTATTTGGAAATAGGGTCTTTGTGGGTGTAATTAGTTAAAACTATGACATAATGGATAGGGTGGGCCCTAAATGATGTCCTTATAAGAGGAGAAAAGACCCAGAGACGCACAGGGGAGCAGGCCATGTGAAGAGGCAGGCAGAGACTGGAGTGATGCGGCCACCAGCCAAGGAACACGGAGGACTGACGGCTACACCAGAAGCTAAGATTCTCCCCCAGAGCCTTCGTGGTTTCATATTTCTGGCCTCCAGAACTGTGAGAAAGTAACTTCTGTTGTTTTAAACCACCAGTTGGTGGTCCTTTGTTATGGCAGCCCCTGGAGACTGATACAGATGCCCAGTCACAGTTACCCTGCTTGCTGACAGCACACAGCCCAGAGCAGAGCCCCTCACCCAACAATGGCTGAACCCAGAGCCCATTCTAACGCCCGCCTCCTGAGACACCCATGTTCCGGGCTGTGAATTCTCCCTTGTGAAGTCCACCTTGTTCAGTGACACATGTGTCCCTGGCAGCCTCTGGCTGGAGGGTGACAACAGCCCCAAATGCTGTGGTTTGCTTGACCCTCTCTGATGCGGTGGAGCCCAGAGTGGGAAAAGCCACAGCCAGATGCGGCCGGTGGCCCGGTGTCTCCAGGGCCCTCCCCTTCCTGACCCCAGCAGTCTCGGCAGGGCACTGGGTGACAGGTGCCCAGCACTGCCAGCGATGCCGCTCTTGTCCAAGGTCCCCCTCCTCCCAGAGACATAAACCAACACCTCAGCCTTCATTATCTCAAAGCACACAGAGAAACCTCACACGAGGACTAATGTCCCACTAATGGGAGGGAGGCTGCAGCCCTTGTGTGCCCGATGGCGGGAGTAATTTACTGTAGCGCCACTTGAGAGCTGACATATTGGAGCTATTGATTTTCCCTGGGAAGATCAATATGGGGTGCATGGGGACAGGCAGGGCCACCACCTTTGGAAAGGCAGAGCCTTTCTCCCAGGGGCTGAGGCCTGACAGCAGGGGTGGGGGCTGGTGGGGGCAGGGTGAGCACAGAGCTCTGAAGGCCCCATACTGCCCACAATGGGGGCCTGGCTGGGAGCAGATGCCAGGGCATATGCTCAGGCCCCAAGCCTGGCAGCCTGAGTGCCTCAGCCCCCAGCCCCAGCCAGGAGCCCCCATGGGCACAGGGGGCTTGGGACACCCATGCCACTTGGCCTGGCACTGGCTGGCCACCCAATACCGGCGGGACATGTGTGGGCAGTGATTCTGGGAAAGTGCGTCTCTCCACCTACCCAGGGTCCCCCTGGCTGCCATAACCCAGCCCAGCCTCACCTGTAACAAAAGCTGGAGTTCAGCCTCCACCCACCAGACTCCTGTGTCTATCTTGAGCATGGCTCTGACTCAGGAGGGGCAAGGAAGGGGATAATTCCACTAAGACCCAAGATCTGCTTCTTGAATCCCTCTCACGCCTGTCTCCCACCCTCACCTCCACATACTGTGCCTTGTTAGGCCCCATCGTTGATCGCTAGGACTGGTGCAGTGGCACCCTCCCCAAGTCTCCAGTCTCAGGCCTCCTGTGTCCAGAGGCCCACCCCACACTGTGCTGCTGAGGTTCCTCTCCCCAAACACCTGCCTGCTCTGGGTTCTCTCCGACTCTAGAACTCTCCATCCTAGACTGGGGTTTCCTCCTTGTCTCTGGTCAGGCAGAAAAAGGCACTGGGATTCTGCCACCAGAGGACAAGTGTCTGGCTGTCTGTGGACAGTCTTCCCACAGCTGGCATGAATGGACACCTCGCTGGGTCACTCTTGGGACCCAGAGCCCCTTCCACAGCCCCAGTTCCACTGACTGGGAGCCTGAGGCAGAGGCCAGGATGGAAAAGTGGGCCTGTGGGGTGGGGGGTGAAAACCACCCTGGGGCCTCTTTCCTGCAAAAGCCCCACTGCCACTCTGCGATTTGGTTCCAGTGATGCTGGGAAGAGCTGAGGCCCTGGCCGACTTGGCTCCCAGTACAGGAGGAAGGTCCGAGCTCCAGGTCCAGGCCAGGAGGTCCTGTGTGCCACCCACCCCACTTTCCAGCCAATGCTTCCACCTCTGGGCTTCCTGTTGCTGCTGAAACAGGGAGCACAAACTGAGTGGCTTAAAACAACACTGATTTGTTGTGCAGTCCTGGAGGTCCGAGGTCCCAAGTGGGTTTCCCTGGCCCCAAATCAAGGTGTCTGCAGGTTTGTGCCCTGAAGGCTCCAGGGGAGAATCTCCTTGTCTTCCGGATTTTAGAGGCCGCTCCATTCCTTGGATTGCAGCCCCTCCACCTTCAAAGGTGACCTTCTGCTTCAGTCGCCACATCTCCCCCCACCCCCACTCGGACCCTCCTGCTTCCCTCTGTGACACACAAGCCCACTGGATAATCCAGGGCCATCTCCCATCTCAGGGTCCTTATCTCAGTCACCTCTGCTGGGTCCCTTTGCCAAGTGGGGTGAGGACGCAATTCCCAGGGATCAGGGTGTGGACATCTTTGGGGCCATCACTCAGCCTACCACAGGGGTGCCAGCTCCTCGCGATCTGGTTCCTTTCCAGGCTGTCCCCTCTGCCGGAACACCTTTACTTCCCCTGGCTTGGCTGGGTGAGCACCTGCCCCATCAGCGCCTGCAAACCACCTCCTTTGTGAAGCCCCTCCTCTGGCCACAAAGGCCAGGACCTTCTCCATGACAGGGCTGCATCTCACCTTCCCCAGCCCAGCCCCCATGCCCAGCACTTCCCTCGGGCCCCTGAGGCCCCACCCTGCGGGGCTGACCCCAACCCAGCCGGTCTCCAGGCCCTTCCCAGACCCCGGCCCTGGCTGTTCCCAAGAGGCAGCAGTGGGCACTGCAGCTACAGCCAGAACAGCTGCTGAGGTCCAGCCCTGGGTCCTGGGCAGGTCATGGTGGGCGTTCCCTGGGCTGGCAGAGGGGCAGGGGCCGTATCTGGGCAAAGAGGGATTCTGGGGTCCCAGCAGTCCTGGGGAGCCACCGGGGACCCCAACCCCCAGCCTCCCCCAGGTCTTGGCTGACATCTGGGCTGTGCTGGGTCAGAGAGAGGCTGGCTAAGGCTGGGGCAGGGTCGACCCACAACCAGGACCTGGCAAGTGTCATTGGACCCCAGGGTATAAGGACAGAACTGTGGCTGTGGCCAAGGTCGGTTTCCGGGGACGGGGAAACTTGGACTGGACTCATGGGACTCACGGTGAAGGGGCTGTAATGGTGGGTGGTAACCACAGTGAGGACGCCCCGGGGCAGGACCCACGGGGCTGGAGGGGCCACCAAGCCCCTTAGGGGAAGGCACAGGAGCTAAAAAAGGACCCAGAGAAGGGAGGTGTCACCTCAGCCTGGACGTGGGGATGAAGCCCTTGGGGGAGCAGTGATTCAATGGGGTTTGTTGCAAATGCACCTGCAGCTCTGGAACGGTGGGAAGTGGCAGGAGGGGGCTGGGCAGGGACTCTGGGGTCCCCACCTGCATAAACCCACCACCTAGGCCCTGGCTGGTGGTCCCTGGCCCTCCTGGGGCTTCCCAGGTCCTGCTGCTGGCCCAGAGCCCGTTCACCCAGAGCGCTGCAGAAGCAGGATGTCCTCTAGAGAAGGCTACTCCAGGAGTCAAAATAGCATGAAATTTAATTTTCCGCCTATTTGACAAGGCTTGGTCCAGGCCCCAATCAGCGGCGGAGATAAGGGTCCTCGGCCCCGGGTGTGAGCCAGCTGGGCGAGCGGCAAACACTCCACGGTCCCCCGGGCAGGCTGAGGCTCCCCCCGGCGGGGCCCTGGTTGCCGGGCGCTAAAGCAAACGGGCTCTATTTGCCCAGTCTGCGATGACAATGCAGTCACCAAATATTTGCCAGCCGGGCCAGCCACAGAGCTTGGCTATAAATGCTTGAGCCCAGGTGGAGGTGGGCCTGCCCAGCGGGAGCTGCAGGCCTTGGCAGGTAGGAGCCAGGCTGGGCGGCGGGCGGGAGGGTGCTGGTGGCAGAGGTCCTGGGAAGGCTGTGGGGTTCCTCTGCCCTGGTGGTCTTTGGGGACCACCCACCCACGGGGAGGGGTCAACAGCAGGGCTGAGCGGGGCTGGGTCATTGAGGTGGGCTGGCCAGGGAAAGGGGGGCACCTGAGTCTTGGCTCCCCACCAGCGGCCATGCCAACGCCCAACGCTGGGGCCACGGTTCACCCCAACAGGGAAGAGGGGCCCTAGAACTGCAGAGCATGATGGCAGGGAGGAGGGGGAGGTCCGAGAGGCCCCCCTGACTCTGAGGGCGGCCTGTGGACTTCCCGCCCCTCCCCCCACATGGGGAGTGGTTTCCTGAAGCTGTGAGCCCCCCCTTCTCTCTAACCCCTCTTCCCTTTCTTCCTCCCCCTTGCCCAGGGCTCCCGCTAGAAGGCCTCCTGGTCCAAGGGCTGGCCCCCCTGCCTCCCTGCAGTACAGGAGCTGGGGCCCTGTTCAGGGGGGGGCCTCCCACATTCACAATCAGCTCCCCTAATCCCACCCCCTCCACAGTTCTGCCAGCCACCCCCCATCCCCAGGTTAGAGATGCTAGAGGTGACCTCACCAACCCTCCACCCCCGACAGGGAGCACAGGGAAGCCTGCGACTGTGGGGACAGAGAAATGGCTCTGCCCTCCCCTGAAGATCCCCGGAGCTCACCCTCACAGCCCCTGAAGCCTCTGAAGCCCCCAAAACTGCAAGGGACAGAGCACCCAGGTCGAGGCAGCCAGGCCCGGCTCCCGGGCTCAGCATGGTCACTTCAGGCACAGAGGGACCCTGCCAACCACAGACACTCAGGGAGGGAATGTGTCAAGGGGGTCCCTCCCCACCCTGCACCTGGGCAGACTCTACGTCAACAAGCCTGTTTATCAAGAGCTACAGCGACCCTGAGCTGGGGCGAGGGCTCTGCTCTCCAGACCCCAAACCTGCCCGAAGCCCAGCCCCTGGGCCAGCTCCCTTCCCACCTGCCCAGCTTCTCTCTCTCCAAGTCACTATTCCAACAGCACTGTCAGCCACCCTCCCTACAGATGTACCCTCCTCTGGCGGGTGACCGAGGCCTGCACCCTGCATCTCACCCCTGCCATGCCCCCCCCCGCCATGCCCCCCCGCCACAGTGCCCACCACCTCCGTCTCTCCAAATGTCACCTGCCTCTGAGCTCAGCGCCCGCCCCAACCCTGCAGTGACTATTCCCCTAGGAGGGCTGCGGGCCCTGACTGCTAACCTGTCCCCTCTCCACCTCCCTCCCCAGCTAGCGCCCAGTGCCCGAGAGCCCCCAGAAGCTCGGCAGAGAGATGGCCGCGGGTGTGATCTGGCCTCTCTGTGACTTCCGGCTGCCTCTGCCATACCATGGGCCCTTCCTGCCCTCAGACCCGGAGCCCCCAGACTCTTCTGAGGAGGAGGAGGAGGAGGATGGGGAAGAGGAACTGGAGGTCGAGGGGCCAGAGGGCCACAGCCCGGCCCCCCAGAGCTCAGCTTGGGCCCCAGAAGTGGCCCCTCTGGACCCCGGTGGCCCAGAGACGCCGCTGCAGCTCCTGCGGTTCTCTGAGCTCATCAGTGGCGACATCCAGCGGTACTTCGGCCACAAGGACCGGGGGCAGGACCCCGACGCCTGCGACATCTACGCCGATGGCCACACGGCCAGCAACTCAGCCCGGGAGCTCTCCTGCGCCAACCTTGTGCGCCTGGCCCAGGGCGAGGCCCCAGAAAATGAGGCCACTGAGCCCGGGGTCTGCTCCCCTGGGGCCCCCGAGGGGCAGGCGTGCGGGCCGGGCCTCGGTGGGGAAGGGCTGCAGCCGCTGGGACCCCTGGCCGAGCTCTTCGACTACGGGCTGCGGCAGTACTTGGGACCCAGGGCCGCGGCCGGCCGCCGACTCAGGCTGGAGCAGAAGTACGGCCACATCACCCCCATGACCCAAAGGAAGCTTCCCCCCTCCTTCTGGAAGGAGCCGGCACCCAGCCCCCTGGGTCTGCTGCACCCCGGCACGCCTGACTTCAGCGACCTGCTGGCCAGCTGGTCAGCAGAGGCCGGCCCCGAGCTGCTGGGCTGGGGGGGCCAGGCCCTGGAGGGGGTGCAGCTGGCCGAGGCCTAGTGATTGAGCAAGGATCAGCGGGGGTGAGCTGAGGGCAACAAGGGCCCGGACTCTCCTTATTGCTGTCCTGAGAGGAGCCCTTGGGGACCTCCAATCAGGGCAGCCACCAGGGGACAAATCAGCTCAGGTAGGGACTTCCCAGGCCAGGGCAGGGAATGGGCAGGGGCCACCCAAGAGCTCTGCCCACAGGAGGGAGGATGGGGCAGGAGCTGCAGCCTCTTGGAGGCGGTGGGCTCAGGGCGTCTACACGCTGGGTTCCCCTCTGGGCAAGCCACATTTCCTCAAAGACCAGCCCCCAAAGTTCCAGTCAGTGGTGAAGGGCAGCCCTCCACGCTGCCCATCCAACTGGCCCCAGGGTGGCTCTTCCTCGTGGCACCCGCGCAGGTGGCAGGGCCAGCTACCATGGGGGTGACGGCTTTCTTGGAGGGGCAGGAAGGGGGGCACTGTCTGAGTGGCCAAGCTAACGTGCTATTGGCTCCGGGTGGGGCTCGGGCTGCAGTGCCTGTGGGTGGGAGGCCCTGGGGAGCGGTGGGGTCTGGGGCTCAGCAGCCAGGACAGGGGCAGGGGTTCTGGGAGTCTAGGGAAGGTCCTCTTGGCCACTCCCCTGCCCAGGGCCTCCTGAACCCCTGGAGGGAACTCCAGCCTCAGACAGGCGTGGGGCGGGCATGTTTATTTCTGGGAAAGGAGCAGGGACAAGAGCTAGTGGGCGGGCTTCTAGCCGAGGGGCTTCTCCGAGACTGCCCTTGGCCTCCGCCAGGCCGCCAGCTTCATGAGGACCGCCTTCCACCGCAGCCACCTGCCCAGAGACACGGCTCATGGCCCGGAACCCGCCTCCGCCCACTGCCCTCGGGGTCCGCCCAGCCCCGAACCCGGGCCTGGAGGGGGCTCTGGAAGGCGGCTCCCCGCTGCCCACCTCACGGCCTGATACATGCCCCAGTGGTTCATGGGGACCACCTTGTCAGGGGCCACATCCTTGATGAAGAACTGCTGCCTCACCAGGGACATGAGGACCCTCCTGCTGCCTAGTGTCAGGGCCCAGGGGGCCCCCCTCGCTCCACAGGTGCATCACGCTTGACAGCGGAGTGGCCATCTCCTCCGTGCGCTGTGGACACGGGAATCAGACCAGAGGGGCGGGACAGCCAACGGGATTTATCTCCCTCTGGGCTAGCCTGGGCCTTATCTGCCCAGAAACTCTGCTTGGGCCAGACACGCAGACAGACGGCTGGGCAGACCAAAAAGCTACGGGGTGGCCAGGCTGGGGGTGGTGAGGGCAGCTGGAAGTCAGGCTCTGCACAGAGAAAGGCGGCCCACCCACAGGGCCTGGTAAGCCCTGGAGCTTGGGTGGTGGGGGCGGGGGCATGGCCAGGGCCCAGTTCAGGGGCCACCTCTCACCCGCTTGGTTTCTGTATTAAACTTGAGATTCTGAATGGTCTTGTACTGGATGCTGCTTTCCAACTTCATCATTTGGTTCTGAAACTAAACACGGCCCCCATTCGTGGGCACAGATGCAGGAAGTCTGCAGACTCGGGGGAGGCCCCCGCCCTAATCACTCGTGGCAGGAGCCGGCCTCTGACACATGGGTCCTCGCCCCTCAGTGGGAGCCGGTCGCATCACTCAGCCCGATGACAAGGGGGGACCCGGCCAGAACTCAGGGCTGCTCTTTTCACTAGCTGCTGATGCACCTCAGCATCTGGGGGCTCCAGACAGAAGCCCCCACTTGGTACTTCCAGAGGCTGATATGTGCAGAGCCGCCCAGCAGGATGGCTGGTTCCATGCGCCTCGCCCCCCACATTCCCAGGGGGGTGTCCTGGATCTGAGCCTCCCTGGGTGGGGGGAGGTCTGCCCCTGTCTGAGCCAGCCCCCCACCGCCCCCCACCGAGTGTGCCAAGCCCAGGGGCCCAGGGGTACCGTGGCCAGCTTGCCCTGGATCTCGGCGATCTTCCGCCCGGGGTTGCCCTCTCTGAGCAGCTGCACAGAGGACGGCAGAGCAGCCAGCTCCTGCCTCACGGCCTCGCCCTCGAGCTCTCTGTGAGCACAGGAGGCCGGGGCTGACGGGCTCTGGCGGGCATCTGGGGGGTGGGGCAGCTGGAGGGAGGAGGCCCTGGGCAGAGCATAGGGTGCTCGGCACTGCCGCCCCACCAGTGGGCACTGGGGGGTCCCCAGCAGGTGATAGAGTGAAAGGCTGCCCCCAGCAGGGGCCAAACCCAAAGCTGGGCCAGGCCTGGGGTGGGGAGGGGTTGGGACTGCCACAGGTGCAGGGGCTTGGGGAGGATGGACCACTGTCAGGAAGCCCTGTGATGCAGCAGGGTCATTCTGAGACGGCTGTGCCCTCCTGCAGTGGGACCAGCCCACTCCCTGAAGGTCCTGCCAGGCTATGACAGGGAGCCGGGGGCCTCACCTGGCTTTGGCCTCGGCAGGGATCTTGCAGTCTGAGTCACTCTTGTGAAGGATGCACGTGTCGGCGATGGCCTCTATCTGAAACGCAGAGCTGGCGGGCGGCTCAGGGTGGGCACAGCGGGGAGGGGGAGGCCAGCCCAGCCCTCACCCACCTGCCGGGGCAGGCTGTCCACTCTCTGCTGCACCGCCCGTAGGTGCGCCTCGGCCTCCTCTCGACACCGGGCCAGGCCTTCCCACCATCGCTGCTCTGCAACTCCCCACTCACTCTGTGCCTGGGGCGCAGACACCAGTGAGGGCTGGAACCCGCCCAGAGAGGGTGGACAGGCCGACTGACTGGCTCCACTGGAGCCATAGTCAGACCTGAGACGGCGAGTCCCACGCAGCAGAGCTCCTGGAGGGCACAGGGCCCCTGCCTCAACTCAGAGCATGTCCACACTGACCGGACACAGCCCGGGTGGCCTGGCCTGGCACAGTCTGGGTGCCCCAGTCCTCCCAGGCAGGGCCACCAGGCTGAGCAGAGCCACATCCCTAAGAAGGCCTGGCTTCGCTCCCTCCCCTGAGCCAGACCCAGCTGCCTGTGAGTCGGCAGCGACAGAGAACAGGCAGCTGGCCTACACGCACAGGATGGGGGACCCAGCCCCGCTGCCAAAGGGTGTATACCTGTGTTCACGGCAGCACTAAGGGCTTCAGAAGGACACCAGCTCAGTGTCATCAGCTGACAAATGAATAAGCTATGATCCATCCACACAGTGAAATGTGACAGCCATAAAAAGGAAAGGAGCACTGACACATGCCACAGAGTGGATGAACCTCAAACATGGAACATTCAGCGAGAGAAGCTCACAAAAGGCCACAGAGCATTTGATTCCATTTATACGAAATGTCCAGAGCAGGCAAATCCAGAGAGACGGAAAGCAGACCAGTGTTTGCCAGGGGCTGGGGGAGGGGTTGTGACCTCTAATGCACGGGGTTTCCTTTTCGGGGATGGAAAAGTTCTAAAAGTGATTGTGGTGGTGGCTGTACAACTGAATAGACAAAGAACCACGGAAGTACACACTTTGAAAGGGGGAATTGTCTGGTGGGTGCACTGAACCTCAATAAAGCTGTTAGAAAAAGAGCAAAAAGAACCCAAAGGTGTAGGCTGCTTTGCTGGTCACTCAGTGGAGCCCCCGTGTGGTTGGGGCCCTGGGCCTTGTGGACAGCTGTTGGGTGGGTTGGGACCCGCCGCCCTGAGGGGCAGCAGGACCCCTCCCACCTAGGTGCGCCTTCCCCGGGCTGCTCTGTGCACTCACCTCGCACAGCCTCAGGCTCAGCGTCTGC
The DNA here is from genome assembly GCF_949774975.1 of Lagenorhynchus albirostris. Lineage (NCBI taxonomy): Eukaryota > Metazoa > Chordata > Mammalia > Artiodactyla > Delphinidae > Lagenorhynchus > Lagenorhynchus albirostris. Next base: position 50,508,150 of record NC_083109.1, read on the forward strand.
TCCTGCAGGTCCAGCCTCCAGCTCAGGGCCAGGAAGTGGTCACTCATGTCCTTCACCTGCCTGACCAGCTCAGCCACGGACACCTCCAGGGCCTGGCTCTTCTCTCAGAGCTGTGGGAGGCTGGGCTGAGTGTACTGCCTGCATAAGCAGGGAACCCTGCAGGCCCGGCCCTGGCCCTGCCGTCTCGCCAGCTCCAGGGCACTGTACATCTCCTGCTGGGCCAGCTCGCTGGCCAGCTGCATGGTCTCCAGGTTCTCCTGCAGGTAGGTAGCCAGCTCCCCAGCCCGGCTGTTCTCCAACTTCCCTTTAGCATCCCTAGGGGTGGGTGCCACTGAGAGAGACTGTCCCTCAGCCAAGGCTGGCCCACCCCTTGGCATTGTGCCAGGGCAGCGAGCCCGGCTACTGGCTTCAGAACCTTCCAGGTGGCCCCAGGGAGAGGATGAGGGTCATCACAGGGACCACCGAGACAGGGCTGAGTCCACCGCTGCCACTCAGAGCTCCCCCGCGAGGGACAGGCTGGGGGAGGGATGGGAGCCCCCCACTAAAGGGCAGCTTCTCTGCCCCAGGGCACCCTGCTGGGCCTCGAGCCAGGCTCAGGACGTTGGGGTCAGGGGAGCAGGGCCGTTCCCACCTGCCCCACCTGAGGCCCCGCTCGGACACCCACCAGGCCTTCTGCTCGGCCAGCAGGATGTGGCTCAGCGATGCTTGGTTCTGACGCACGAACTCGGTCAGCTGGACCACGGCCTTGTCCAGGCCCCGACACTGCTCCAGGAGGTGGCACTCTTCCTGCTGCCGGGCAGAGGCAACCTGAGACCTGCCCAGCTCCAGTCGGGGCCCCGCCTGTGCTGGTGCCCACTGTGCCACCCACCTGCCTCTGCCCCTGCAGGGCCCACGTGCACTCTGCGTCCAGCTCCTGGAGTTGCTGCCACTGGCTCTCCAGCTCCTCCCATAGGCCGCTCTCCGCCGGCAGCCGTGCGCTCTCTGAGGCCTTCATTCTCTGTGGGGAGACCCTGCCCGCCATGAGCTGGGGAGAGGGGGACTGGATGGCTTGCCGCCGGCAGGCACTCACCCTCTCCAGGGCCAGAAAGCTCTTCTGCAGGAAGCTGCATAGCTTGGCCTCCCTCTTGAGAAAGCGGAGGCTCATCTCCTCCCTGAGCTTGGTCATCTGGGCCTGTGGAGTGGGGGCCACATGGTCACCGTGCACCTCCCAAGGGCGTCCCCCTTGCCCATCCCCATACCCACAGCGTCATCAGGGACTTGCTGTTCTCCTGCCCAACCATCTCTGTCGGAGGGGACCCTGGTCCTGTGTGCCCTGCAGGGGTGGGCCCGTCACACCCTCCTCAGGAAGGAAGGCAGGGCAGGCAGGGGCCACATGTCCCAGAGAGCCAGGCGCAAGGGCTGTGAAGGGTCTGAAGGCCACGCTCCACGGGCCCAGGACACACATGGTCCTCACAGTGACTGCCAGACCCCACCAGGGGAGGCGGCAGAGCAGCCATCGGATCATACCCCTGCCAGGAGCCCTGGGCAAGGAGGCTGAGTGTACATGTGAGCACACACTCACACATGTACACACACTCATGCACATGTGCACATCCCCGTTCACACGTGTGCACACACACACTGTCTGCCCTCGTCCTCCAGGCCCAGGGTGGGACCCCTTCTCTCTTCTCCCTCCATCAGCTCCTTTCCTGCTGCACTGAGGGTCTGGATGCAGGAGACGGGGGTCTAGGCCCACAGGCACAAGGCACCCTCTCCACAGCCACAAGTCCTTCTAGGGCCAGGAGGGCTGCCCACAGCCCAGAGCAGGTGTGCCCTGAGCCCCCACCAGCCTCCCTGTCCCATGCAGGGTGACCCAGAGCAGGGCTTGGCTGTTTCTATAAAGAACCAGAAGGCAGGGCTTCCCTGGTGGCGCAGTGGTTGAGAGTCCGCCTGCCGATGCAGGGGACACGGGTTCGTGCCCCAATCTGGGAAGATCCCACATGCCGCGGAGCGGCTAGGCCTGTGAGCCATGGCCGCTGAGCCTGTGCGTCCGGAGCCTGTGCTCCGCAATGGGAGAGGCCACAACAGTGAGAGGCCCGTGTACCGCCAAAAAAACCCCAAAAAACAGAAAGCAGACGTTTGTCGTTTATGGGCCACAGTGTCTCTGTCATAACCCCTCAGCTTTGTGGTTCCAGCACAAAAGCAGCCGTGGGCAACAATAAACGAATGGCCATGTGCCGATAAAACTTTATTCACAAAACCAGACAGCAGTGGCAGGGCACTGACCCCAGCCCCATGGCACACTTGGGGAGATGCGTGCCAGCCAGGCATCGGGGATCCCGGGCCCCGATGCCGACTGGGGCTCCTGCCTCTCAGTGGAGCCAAGGCACCAGCTTCCCACAGGGCAGCGGGAGGGGCACGCATGGAGCTGGGCAGCTGAGCTATGAGGGCAGCAGCTGGGGACGCGGCACAGTCCCTGGTCTCTATTTGCAGAGCTGAAGAGGCTGGGTCCAGAGGCGCCCCACCCCGGCCCCTGCCCCACCTTCTAGGCCACACGCACCAGCCGGGAGCAGGGCCACCGGAAGATGCGTCTTCAGGAAGGGACTTCCACTTTGCACGGAGGGAAGCATTGAAGCTGGAAATGGCCGAGGAAGGGGCCTCGGGCTATGAGATTCTACTTCTTGGTCTGGGTGCTGATCACATGGGGAAGGGGAGGTGGGGGAGCAGTGGCCACAACAGCACTCGTGCTAATGATGGACTTTCTGTGATGGAGGACGCACTCCACCTCAGCACAGCCAAATCGACAGCCACCAGCCACAGGTAGCCACAGTGCACTGCAATGTGGCTCCTGTGACCAAGGAACTGAGTTTTAAATTGCAACAGAGCCACCCGTGGCCAATGGCCACCATAGTGGACAGTGTAGGACTTGGGGGTTGGCCACCAGGTCCAAACACGTGAACGGAACCAAAAGGAGAGCTGGGGTGAAGGAAGACCCCAGCAGTGGAGAAGATGTGGGATGGGGAGTTGGGGGTCTCCTGCACAGACTGCCTTGTTGGCAGCTTGCTGGCTGCTGATGCCAGAGCCCTGCCTGGATCTGCCCCTGGCCTCCCAGGTACCTGCATCCTGGCCACCTCATGGTCCACCCTCTGGCTGGCCGCCTCCTGGCTCTTCTGCAGGGCTCCACAGGCCACCTTCCGGTCCCGTTCCTCCTGCTTCAGCTTCTCGGTCAGCTCAGACAACCTAGGGGCAACGGCTGCAGGTCACAGCACCCCAGTCGGCCAGAGGCCTGATGGGGAGCCTCAGGGAGGCTGGTGGGGCCCTGGACACCAAATCCTTTTCAGGCCAGGCCTGCATCCGGGGGGCCCAGGCTGACCTAGCAGGAAGTCCAACCCTGCCTGGGTAAACACACAGAGAGGCCAAAAGCCCACTCTGTGTCTCCACCTAGGACAGAGAGAGCTAGAATCCCCGTGAGCGTAACTGATGGGGAAGGGGAAGAGGTGGGGACCCTGGGCTGGAGGGTCACCTGCCCTCCTTGATGACTCCCACACAACCCCTCGGTGGGTCCAGAGTCAGCCTCCTGAGGGGCCCACCTAAGGCTGGCCTCCTGCTCGGCGCCCTTCCGCTCAGAGTCCTGGAGTGCCTGCTTCCTCCTGATCTGGGTCAGGGCCTCCCGGACCTCCACCAGCCTGGCACACAAGAGCTGCTTCTGCCTGGGGCCTGCCCTGCCACCTCCTGGCAGCCAGGAGCAGGCTGGGCAGCCTTTGGGGTGGGGGTTCAGCCAAGGGGCCCAGCAGCAAGCCTTCTGCCCCTTTCCCAAGCTCCACAGGCTGCCGGGCTCCAGCAACCTGACCTTCTGGAGTTGGGCCGTGGATGTGTTTGCTTACCTGAGCAAGATACCAAATTGGAGACAACAAAAGCCAGGGGCTGATGCCCAGACTGGCCTGGCAGCAGCCGCTGCTTCCCCAAAGCCCCCCTCCCTCCTGTTAAGCCTGCTTCAAGGGTGCAGGGGTACCTCTTGTCCAGGGCCTGCATCTGGTTCTGGTTCTGCAGGCTGGGGAACTGCAAGGTGGAGGGGTGAGCTGAGTGCAGGCCAGGGGCCCTCCCAGCTCGACCAGCACGGACATGGGGGCCCACGGAGTGGGACCCGAGGCCCTGGCCTGAGCAGCAGGGGCTGAGTGGGGCTCAGGGTCCAGGAAACTGCTGCCCTGACACCCGGGGATGTCGCCTCCCAGCTGACGCATCCCACCTGGAGAGCCTCCTTCTCGGGGGCCTGAGCCGCCTGCTGAAGCCTCTTCAGCTCTGAGTCCTGCAGCTGCAAGCAGGTGTGGACCTGCAGCAGCTCCTGCAGCAGGCTCAGCGTGGTACGCTCACAGCAGGACTTGTGTCCCCGCAGCGACACCACCTCGTGCAGGTCGGCCACCCTGGTGGGGTGAGGAGCGGGCTGTGTTGGCTGCGTGTGCGGGGCACTGACTACGTGGCTCCCCCGCCTCTGGTCTCTAAGGGGCTTACCAGTGCTCCAGCTGCTTCCAGTGCTTGGGGGTGTCCCGCTCTGGGACAGAAACGGTGGACGGCAGGCAGCTGGACTCATACCTCTCCGAGCTCTCCTCCAGACTCAAGGGCTCGGAGCTGGCCAGCCCTTCCTCCAGGAGTTGTTCCAGGTCCTCCGGGGTGATGGTGCCCAGCTGGGAGGGTGGCGAGGTCCCTAACGAGAGGTTGCTGACGGCTCTACAAGAAGTTACCTTGGGGTTTGCCTTTAGAGCCAATGGGGGGAGATGCTCGCAAATGGAGCCCAGGATAACAGGGATCCAAAACCTTGCTGAGTGCGCCCGCTGAGCTCACCGTGGCTCATCCCGCTGGGTCCCACAGCAAGGCCCAGCTCTCACTGTCCATGTAGGAAGCTCAGCCTCAGAAAAGTCCAGGGCCCCACCTGAGGACACACAGCATTGGGCAGCAGGAATGGGACAGTGCCTGCCTGGCCAGCTTCAGATGGAGCGCCTGGGCTCTGAGGAGAGCTGGGGGTCAGGAAGCAAAGCCGTCCCACGTGGCCCAGACCCTCGTGCAGGCTCTTGCCTGGTGGTCTTCCCAGCTCCTCTTCAACTCACCTGATACAGCTTTACCAACAGCCCTGCCTGTGGTTTTGGCCGTTGCCAAGAAGCCCTGGGCCTAGCACCCCACGGCTGCCCACAGCTGGACCCCAGGGCGGTTGCAGGAGGGGGATAGGGGAAGGCGGAGGGAGGCAGGAAAAGTCAGAGCTGAAGGCTCTGGGATCCAGGGGGAGCACGTGAGGTGTGGAGTGGTAGCTCTGCCCTCACATCTCTCCTTCCAAGACAAAACCAAGGTAGGCAGGGCAGCAGGGGCTCTTCTGGAACCTTCTTTTTCTCACCAGAACCTCCTGACTTCACAGCCCAACTGCCGGTGGAACCTGAGCCCTCAGCTTTCCCATTCCGTCAAGGCCTCCCCAACTGCCCGTTTTTAGAAGGATCTGAGCAGGTACCACTTGGCCAGCCAGCAGGGATGGCTGCTGGCCTGACACGGGCAGGAACCCCCTGGCCTGGGCAGGAAGGGAGGGAGGCCTAGGAGCAATCACTGGCCCTCTGGTCAGAGAACCCGAGCAGGGAAGCTGGAGCCCAGAACCTGCTGAACACAGCCAGCCCAACAACCAGGCCGAGGGCACAGGGTGCCACAGGGGGACATGGCCAGAGCAGAGCCACCAAGAAAGGGTGCCGGCCACAGAGCAGTTGCACTGGTGATTTGAGCAACCTCAGTGAGAGAGACAGGTGGAGTGAATTTTATTTAACCCAGTGTAACTACAATATCACCCCCTTAACACATAACCAACACCTGAGCAGCTGAGAACACAGTGCCTGCGCTCTCCCCACACCGGGTCCTGAAGCCGGGTGCGCTGTGGCCAGTCTTACTTCAGGCCAGCACTGACACTCAGGTGCCTCACCCCACCCAGGTGGCCCTGCTCTCTACTGTTGCCCAGACCCGCCCACGAGGGCTGTTGGGGGGCTTCCCTGTGACAAGGTCAGTGTCTCAGAGGCAACCCCTTGCCCAGGAAACCCAACGCCCCGCAGCCACACCACACACCTTGGAGCCCAGCGGGTCTGCGTGCTGACGGGGCGGCCCGTGTTTTGGGTGCACCTGAGCTTGCAGACAAGGACAGTGGCCAGGATGCAGGGAGAGGGAAAGAGTGCCTTCCCCGAGGGCTCTGCAGCGGCCCCAGGAGCAATGGGGACAAGGATGCAGTGGCCAGGGGCCTCCCTTCCATGGGCGTGGGGCAGCCCTAGGTGCTTCCCCACTTGTGGGTCTCTGAGCCTCTCGCCTGCATCTCTCTCTCGGCGGTGTCCCCGCTGGGGCACTGCCTACCTGCACCACACATGAAGGAGGGCTGCATCCTGGGTTGCCCCCCCCCCCACCAGTGGGCCTGTGAATACTGGGAAACTGGACCGTGGCCCACGCTGGATGGGAACGAGAAGCCGGCACCAGTTGTCTGGGTACAATTCCTTTATTTCTCCCATTCAGATCCCCACACTTGGACCCCTGTGCCCCCCATGGAGGGCTCCCCTGCCAGGATGGAAGAGGTCTTTTGCGGCCCCATCCCCTTGAAAGAGGCTAAAAGCCAGGTGGAGTGCCCGCCAACCTACCACAAAGGAATCCACGGACCTCATCACAGAAGTGGGCTGGGGACGTGAGTCACTTTAGAAAAAAAGTCCCGTGGGGCACTGGGGACACAGGATCCCAAATCTGGCACTGCCCAGCCTGGGAGGGGTGCATCCCTGCTCTGGGCTCGCCAGCTCTTCCCAGAAACAACCTGCCCCCAACACACTGGAAGCAAAGCTGCCCCATAACATCACTCGGGGCTGGGGGTCCTCAGGGGCCCATGGGGCCCCCGTGTGCTGAGAAGACCCGCCTTCCCTGTGCCGTCCACACGGGCGCTGTGATAAGAGGCATGGCTGGACTTGGGGATCCAGGCCCACAGGAATGTCTCAGCTCTCCCCTTTGGCCCAGACCCCAGCTCAGAGCCCACTGCACCAAGTGGGTGTGGCTTGGGGTGCACGGGTGTCTGGGAGTGCGGCTCCAGGGTCTGCTCTCCAGGTGGTCCTGCTCCCCCGAGCCCTCGCCTTCATGAGCTCAGCTTGTGTTTCTGCCCAGACCCCAAATCTCACGGCTGCAAACTGAGCTGAGGGCTGAGAGGGACAGGACCAGAGGCCTCTGCTGCAGCGAGTCGCCCAGGCCTCCAGCTGGCGGTGCTTAGGGTGCACTGCTTCCAGGCAACGGGCCCGTCCTGGGGGCTGCAGTACTCGGACCCACAGGGCCCAGCCTGCCAGCTGTCACACGTGCACACACATGCAGATACATACGCACACTTGCGGTCTCTCAGAAAAAAGAGCAGCAGTTCTACAAACTGACTCCTCGAAGTCAGGAAACAGGAGGCTGGCGTGTGAAATCTTGGAGGGTGAAGGAATGAGGTCGGGGGGGGAGGGGGGCACTGAGAACACGAAGAGACCACATGTGTCACACGCTGGCTGGGCTGTCCCCGAGGTCTGGAGGACGCTGGATCCGCCGCTGCCTGGGGAGCGAGGCAGGCACCCCGGGGGAGGTGCCAGGGCCTCACGTCTGAGCCAGAGAGAGCTCCTCTAGGCCCCCCTTCCCAAGCCGGTACCTGGCGAGGTCCTTCCTGGTCACCAGCCCGACCACCTGTGGGAGCAAAGCCAGGTCATGGGATCCAGCGGCCTCTGCCTCTGTGGATGCCGCTGTCCCGTGTGCGGAGGACAGCATAGTCTGGGGGAGCCCTGCGGGTGGGCAGGCAGGTTGGTAGGCTGCAGGCAGTGGGCTCCCCCCATCACCTGATTGCAGTTGTCCACCACCACGAGGTGCCTGAGGCCCAGGGCCCGAAACAGCTTGAACACCCGCGGGAGAGATGCCTCCTGCAATGCAGACGCAGCCTCAGCTCGCCCGCCGGCCCCTGCCCCACCCCGGGACAGGAGCGGGCCAGGACCTGCCGCCCCCCTGCCACACCCCCGCCTCAGCTAGCACATCCTGCTCTGTAGCCACCTCCACCCTCCTACAAAGCTCGCCCCCCACCCGTCTGCAATGGCCAGTGAAGCCAGAATGCCACCAGGGGTGGTGGCTGCATGAGGCTCTGGAAGTGGGGGTCAGGCCCCTGCTCCCCACCGCCCCTGTGGCACCTGGGGCACCGTGTAGGGGGAGGGGTTCATGAACTCGGAGAGGTCCATGGTGCACTCCCGCTCGTCCTGGGACACATGGATGGACTGGATGGGGGGGAAGCGCGGGTAGGCATCACGGAAGTCCTTCAGCCGCAGCCGGCGCCGTAGCAGGCCCATATAAGAGCGTTCTATGAACACCTGCGGGCGGGGGGCAGGCAGTGGGTGGCAGCGCCTCAGAGCCCAGGGCCCTGCCCGGCATCTCCTGCCACCCCCTTCTCCTGCCACCCCTGACAGCCTACCTTGTGCTTGAGCAGGACGATGAGCTGGGAGCGCAGGATTAAGCCCTGGAGCCGGGCTGGCTGCACAAGAAACAAAACACCCTTGTCTGCGGAGGACCTGGGACTTGGGACCTAGGGCCTGCCCTGCTGGCTGGTCCAGAGGGGCCAGGCAACAGCACTGGGACGCCTGGGGGCTCCAGCCAGGGTCCCCAGCGATGCTGGCTGCCTATGGGCACTGGCCCTGCTACAGGCATTTCACCTGCACAGGCTCATGGATCCCCAAACGCCCAGGAGGGGAGGCAGGACCCCAATCACGAGGTGCTGAGAGACCATAGCATTTGTGGGGGCGAAAAGCGGACCGTGGCCCAGACGTCGCTGCACCTTCCATCAGGACCTCCTGACAGGCACAGCTGTGACTCCTCAGCTGGGGGTGCAGCTTGGGGTGTGACCACAGGACACATAGGCGCATCAGTAACTACCCAAGCTGCGGGAACAGCGCTCACATGGACCTGTCTTCACAGCCGTGTGACCAGCGGAATTCTTCCAGAAACCCCAGAGCAGGGCGTCCACATTCACGGGAACCATGGCCCCCAACACGCCCCACTCGCCAGCACAGATGATGAGCCCGGCTTCCTGCAGCTGGGTGGTACCTGCGTGCCGTCGGCATCCTCCACCACAGGGAAGCCATTATGATTGGACGCCGTGCTGCTCAGCACATCCACAATAATGCCCACCTTCTCCCTCCTCCGCAGACAGGTGACTGGTGTGCTCATCACCTCCCTGTAGAAGAGAGACGCTGTGATCCACCACGGGGCAGAGGAAGCTTCCCGAACAGCTCAACATGCAGGAAGTGGCCAGACTCAGGAAACCTGGAGACAAGGTGGGCCAGGAGCGCAGACCCCCAGGTGCTGCCCTGGGGGAACCAGCCCTGCACCCACGTCCTGCTCCAGGCTGCCCCCACCAAGCCTCCCAGGGCGTCCAGCACCCGCCCCCCAGCCTGCGGGCCTGCCCCGGGGAGGGGTACCTGGCGGTGAGCGAGTGTGAGGTGACTGGGGCTTCCCAGTGCAGGAAGGGCACACTCTGCAGCTGGATGTGCATGTCGTACAGGCCCTGGGGAGAGGACGGGTACGGCCATGCAAGAGGCTGCTTGCGGGGCAGCCTCCACAGGGCCCCCTCCCTTGCGGCGGCCGAAGACCGCCAGTCTTTCTCCCAGCCTCAGGCTCCGAGGCCAGGGGCACGGGGAGGGGCTGCAGAGCGAGGGCGAGCAAGGCAGGCGGCCTCTCCCACAGGCCCCACCTCGATGAAGACATCCCCGACAATCTTGGCGGTCATCAGCACCAGCATGATGGGGAAGCCGTAGGTCACATTGCTGGTGGCCTCCATCATGATGACTGTCAGGCTCAGCGTCATCCTCACAATCCCACCTGCCAGGAGGCGGGGAGGGGAAGGGAGGGTTGGGGGCACGAGCCTCTGCAGGCTGCACCGCCGGCCCTTCCCATGTTCCCGTGCCGTGTTCCCTGTGCAGCTCCCGCTCTGTCCGTGCAACCCTGTGTACTGGCCCCCCCAGATAGCACCAGATGGGGACAGTGACCCTGCCCAGCCACACGCTGGGGGAGTGGCCCTCCTGACCTCCGGACGCCCATGTTGCAGCCAGCACTCACCCAGCTGGGCAGCTGCTCCCATCAGGGCGTACTTGCCAGGGTCTGCCCAGACCTGCAGGGAAGACAGAGGGGATGCTGGGGGAAAGTGGCAGCCAAACCCACCAAGATGCACTGACAGCACTGGGCCCAGGAGGAAATCCTACAGTTTACACAAAAAATGGTCTGTGGCAGCATCACCTGAGTTTGTAAATACCCTAGCTGTGCCCGCTCAGGGATGCACTGAATGAACTCTGCCACCTGCAGAACTCGGCAGCCTAAGACAGGAGAGTATGCACTATGGCCGGGGCGGGGGGGCGGGGGCACCCCGCGTGTGTGCAGTGACCGGAGTCCGTGGACAAATGCCTGCGCCACACCAGGGAGCCTAAAAAGGAGTGAAAATCGGACTCGTACTACAACATGGATGAGCCCTGAAAACATGGTGCTCAATGATGAGGCCAGACACAGAAGGCCATGAAGCGTGATTTCGTGAATCTACAACAATCAGAAGAGGCGCATCCATGGAGGCAGAAAGCTGATTAGTGGCCACCAGGGGCTGGGGAAGGGGGACACAGATGTGACTGCTTAATGGGGACAGGTTTCTTTTTGGAGTGATGAGAACATCCTGGAACTAAGCAGCGATCACGGTTACACAGCTCTGTGAACAGGCTAAAGAGCCACCCAACCGTTCACTTACAGAAGAAGAGAGTTTATGGCAGGGGTCCCCAACCTCCGGGCCATGGACTGGACCGCACAGCAGGAGGTGGGCAGTGGGCAAGCGAGTGAAGCTTCATCTGCTGCTCCCCACTGCTCGCATTACTGCCTGAACCATCCCCCCACCCCCGTCCACAGATGTCTTCCACAAAACCGGTCCCTGGTGCCAAAAAACGTTGGGGACCACTGGTTTATGGTACGTGAGTTACGTACCAATTAAAAAAAAACAAAATTAAACTAAAAACCGTGTCTGGAAGGAAACCTGGGACACATGACCTGGACCCAGTGAGGGGAGGCTTGCTGTGCGTCTCTTACAGTTTTTGTTTTTTTTTGCGGTACGCGGGCCTCTCACTGTTGTGGCCTCTCCCGTTGCGGAGCACAGGCTCCGGACGCACAGGCTCAGCGGCCATGGCTCATGGACCCAGCCACTCCGCGGCATGTGGGATCCTCCCGAACCGGGGCACAAACCCGTGTCCCCTGCATTGGCAGGCGGACTCTCAACCACTGCACCACCAGGGAAGCCCCTCTTACAGTTTTTTAAAGTCTTACTTGAACAACTAAGATGCAAATAGAAGACTCACAGAATAAAGACCAAGGAGCCCACGGAGGCAGGTGGGAGGAAGAAGCCAGAAGGCAGCTCCGGGGCCAAGGCCTGGACACCGCACTCCCAGGCCCCAACTCCTGCACCTGCCCCCATCCTTCTACACCACGCTCTCTCCCAACACCCGTGCCCTCCCTGAAGGCCACACGCACGCACGACCCCTGCTCTGGCCCACGGTGGCCCTAGTGGGCACCGGGAACACCGTCCCTTCCTCCCAGCCCAGCCGGCCCCTAAGACCCCCACTCACCGCGGCCCCGGTGAGGTAGGACAGGGAGATGCCAAAGAGCCGGCCCCAGGCAGCTCCAATGAGCAGGGATGGGATGAAGACACCGGCCGACACCGTGAGCCCGTAGGTCCAGCAGGCCAAGAAGAAGTAGACCAGGGTGAAGAGGCCGAGCGTCATGGGGTTGTAGGAGCCTGCAGACAGGGCGCTGGCCAGGGCTTGCCACACGGATTCAACCCCAGGCGGAGCTGCCTGCCCAGCAGCCCGTCAGAGCCTCCTGGTCACCCCCAGACCCCCAGAGTCACCCCCTTCTCAGAGGCCAGGGTGCCGGGTCTTGGGGGCCCAGCACTCAGAGTGTGAGCACGGCAGCCCAGCGGGCAGGGCAGAGGGGAGCTGGGGCCACCGGGGCCCAGAGCTGCCAGCAGGATGGTGACCCGGGCCAAGGGAAGGGGGCTGCTGAGGTCTGCATGGAAAAGGGTGGCACTGAGACCACCAGGGGTCAGGGGAGGGTGCAGGAGGGAGGCCATGGCCGCCACGGCCACCACCCTGCACCAGATGACTCCAAAAGTGGGAAGACGTCACACAAACCCCGGAGCCAGCACCCCCAGGGGGCCTGTATGGGCCGCTCAGCATCTTTGGGGGCTCGGCCTCCCCCCCGTTTAAAAGCCTTTCTGCTAAATTGCGTGAACTCCCACAGCGCGCGCGCACACACACACGCACGCATGCGCGCGCACAAATGTGAGAACCAGGGAGTTCCCAGAACTAGCATGTCAGGAAACAACTAGAGCCACAGACAGACGGGCAAGCACGTCGCAGCAGCCACTCTGGATCTCGGGGGTGTGCCCCTCCTCCCCGCCCCCACCCCGCGGAACCGAAAACAGGGGAAGTGGAAGCAGGTCTGTGCCCAGTCTGAGCCTGTTTGTTATTAAGAACATGAAGCTGGGCAAGGCACCTCGCTGGTATACGAGTCACCAGGCTGTTTTCTGACTGAGAGTGACCTCTGCGAGCAGCGCCCAGAAGAAAAACTCATCCTGGGAGGTGAGACTGTCTTAATGAATGACAGGACGGCCTCCAGGGAGGGAAGGAGACACGTGGGGAGCTTGGCTGGGCCCCTCCCAAGCACTGGCCACCAGCCAACCCCAGGCTGCCAGCCCCCACGCTCCAGTGCACTCAGCCCTGCAGGGAGGCAGTGGGGGCTCGGCCAGAAGCCATCAGCCAGGCCTGGGCCCAGTGTCTGTGGGCCGGCTGCAGACCAGGCCAGAGGGAACAGGCCCACATGGGGACCTGCGTCTGACAGCACAGAGTGCAGAGCATGGGCACACACCTGGGGGGTCGTGGAAAAGGCTGACCACGCTCTTCTCTGGGGTGTTGAAGAAGGCTGCAGCCATCGAATTATACTCGCCATCGGCACAGAACAGCTGCCAAGTCAGGAAAGAGAACAAGCCAGTGGGACACAGTGTCCTGGCCTGGACAGCATCAGGCACCAAGCACACAACAGGCGGGTCAGGCTGCTGTCTTGGAGGGGAGGCAGGACCCAAGAGCCAGACCCTGGCCCAGTGAGGGCTTCAGAAGCCATCCGGCCAGGCAGGGGCTGCATGGCGAGTCTGTCCCTGGGGTACGTGGGGATCCAAAGGCTCACGTTTGGAGCACGCTCCCACAGTTCACTGGGCAGACTGTGGGTCCCTGCAGGCCTTGACCAGGGCAGGGGCTCCGTGCAAAGCTGTGTGGGTCAACCCCACAGCCCCACCAGAGCCAGCCAGGCACCCCAGACCCACATCTGTGACAAGCCTGTGAGTACACACTCCACACCCACTGGCAACCAGCAACCGCTTTCGGTTCTGGATGTTTCCCATAAACAGAAACCACACGATGTGTGGCCCTTACTGTCTGGCTTCTTTCACTCAGCAGTGTTTGCCAGGTTCATCTGTGTGGGAGCACGTGTCAGAGCTCCAACCCTTCCTACAACTGAGGAAACCCACTGTGTGGACGGACCAGGCCGTGTTCACCTGCTCGTCACTGACGGGCACAGGGGCTGCGGGCAGTTGTGCCGCGGTGAGCGTGTGCACACGAGTTTCCGCCTGCAGGCCCACAACCCCATCTCCACAGTCCCCTTGCAGAACCTGTCAGGCCGCTGCTCTGAGAGGACCGGGGTGAGACCCCAGGCCGACGTGGCACCCACCCATGTCTGGGAAGGCTCACCCTGCCCCTGCCCCGGCTGCCTACCTGGAGTGGATAGGACACGGAGCTCCCCTGCAGGGGCTGGCAATCCCGGGACGAATAAATCAGCACGAAGGCAACCGTGGCCGTGACAGCGGCCACCAGCATGGCCTCGATCACCTGAAGGCAGGGCCGGTGGATGTACCTGGAGCAAAGAGCCGGGGTGGACTGAGCTGTGGGATGGCTGGGGCGGCAGCCAGGGCAACCTGAGCCTGCAACTCGGGAGAGCCGTCCAGGATGCTGAGCTCATCTGATGACCAACCCGCCCTGGCTCCTGAACACTCTCAGGCTGCCTCCCGGATGCTCCCCAACCTCATTTTATGTTAGTGCAAAAAGACAAGAAAGGAGAATGCCAAGACCCACCCCTACGGCTTCAGAAAACCAGAAAGCTCTCATGATGGCTCTCCTAACAGCAGAGGACCTGTGTTGGACCAAACGTGCCCAAGTCAGGACGGCACCGTACAAACCGCGCTGGCGCTGACATGAGAGGCCCAGAAGAGCATCAACCCAGGGCCGCGCCAGATCCATGGGCTGTGCCTTCCCTGCCAGGGGCCACCCTCCAGGCCCCACCCGTCCCCCTGCCAAGTGGGTCTGTCTCCTCAGGTACAAACCACCGTGGAGGAGTGTGCTTGGCACGTGGCTTCCCCACGGCCCCGTGGGCAAGAGCCCATGACCGGTCAGTTTTCAGATGCCCTGTGTGGCCACACCTCTCAACTCAGTCCCTGAACAGGTTTCTCACCTGATTCGAAACATCGTCAACCAGTAATTCAAGGCGTTGAACACAGCTCCGAGAATGCCACCTGGGACAAGGAAGGAGCTGCGTGTCCGGGACTCGGGAGGAGAAGCAGGCTGCCCAGGCAGCAAACGCCCGCTGGGTGGAGGGCTCACGTCCCACGGGCTTTCAGAGTAAGGAGTGTTGCCCAGGTCCGTCTGCTTCCCAAGGGGCTGTCATCAGCCAGAGTGCAGCTCCGGTCCTCCCAGGGTCGGGCTCCCTCCCCACTGCCCCGGGCGGTCCTGGGACAGCCAGCAGGGGTGGAGACCACGTGCTTCTCTGGCCCTCGAAGCCGGGTCAGGCCTGGAGCCCCGCAGGCCCTGTCCCCACTGGTCGGCGCTGTCCCACGCGGGGACGGCCCTTACCCACCACACCCATGGCGATGAAGATGGGGATCTCATGGATTGTATACACCATCGTCTGTGCAGAGGGAGGAAGAGGAGACCTTCTGTGAGGAAAACTGCCACCAGCTCCTGCTCAGACTCGGGATCGGACGTTTCACAGGACACACCTGTGCACGGGAACCCTGGTGCTTTCCTGCAGGGCGAGGAGGCCCCCAGAGAGAAAGGCCGGGTGCTTGGGCAGACCGCCTGCCTTCTCACACGGCGGCTCCGGGGGGCCGCCTGAGCTTTTGCCAAAGGGTAAGTGAGGGGCCATGAGCAAGGGAGAGGATGCTGGTGACCTAGCCACCCAGGACCTCTGACGCATCCACAGGTGAGGACCAGCCCCTGAGAGGCTCCCTGGGCTCAGCAATGGCAGTGTGCAGCGCAGGCCGCCCCAGAAATGCTGCCTGCGCCTCTCGGCCTCCAGAAACTGCTGCAGGAGCGCTGGCCACCAGTCTAGTGATGTTGCCTGACAGTCTGCAGGCACCTGAGCCACTCCTGGAGTGCCCGCTGGCTGACGGGCACCACAACCTGTGTGGCCGGGTCACGTGCACCCTCCTGGAGCACCTCCAGCTCCAGGTGCTCACAAACAAGGGGCCTATCCTACGGCTAACAGCTAGACCTTTCCAGAAGCCTGGCTCTCAGGCCGAACCTTGAGTAAACAACCTGGGCCCTGCTCATAGAAAGAACCAGAGAAAAAAGGGGACGATGCAGTGGGTTACCTCAGTGTCAAATCTTCCAAAATTGATGAGACCGGGGCTGGACAGATCCCACACGTTTCCATGGTAAATGCTTAAGACGAAATTCAGGGTGAAGGTGGAAATCATGGAAGCAAAGAACTGCAGGCGGAAAAAGACGAGTGCCGTCAGAGCCGTGGTGATGAGTTGCGGCAGTGTGTACAGCGGCTGAGCCCAGGGCCAGAGGGTGGGGAGGGGCTGCAGCAAAAGGGCTGTCTCCCCTCCTGTCACCTGGGTGGTGCCTAGACCCTCCGAAGGCTGAGGGAAGGTGGCTCGGAGCCCCACTGGCTCGGCCAGGGTAAGAACATGTGCGGGGCCTGGGGTCCCGATGAGGACGGAGGAGAAACAGGCCTACGGCTCAGGGACCCACCAGCTGGACGGGAAGCTCAGGTGCAGACCCCACAGTGTGGGCCAAAAGCCATGCGTCCACCCAGCCATGAAGGCCCAGTGCCAGGGCTGCCCGAACTCGGGAAGGTGGCCGTCCCAGGCACTTACAATTCTCCACGTCAGGAACTGATTCCAGAAGGATGCACCCTCCTCCAAGCTGAACAGGACCCCACCTGGAACAGCCAGTGGCCCAGCCCTGAAGTGCCCGCCCAGCCACAGACAGCCCCTCACCCACTGCCACCCATGCCCCCAGACCCCAGGACACCAAGCCCACGACAGAGGCAGCCATCGGGGCCTCTTGAGAAGCCCACCCCACACCCTCACCAGGCACTGAGTCCATAAACCCCAAAACCACCCCTCTCACAGCAGGGAGAGCCTGGCTCCCCCTACACGGGCAGTCACCAAGCTCTCAGACCAGGCAGGGCCGCCCTCCTCACCTACAGGGGCCCCAAACGCAGCAGACACTCCAGCCGCAGCTCCTGCTGAGACAAAGTCCCGTTTCTCTGTGTCTCTGCGGAAGTACTCAAAGATCTGAACCAAGACAGACGGAGACAGGGTCTCAGCCAGTGCCTCCAAGGGCACTTCTCTCAGAAAGGGGGGAGGTGGGCCCAAAAGCGAGGAGGGAGGGGAGGGAGGAATGTGGGGAGGCCTCTGGACAAGCCACTCATCAACCATGGGGCTCACAACCCGCAGGACTGAAGAGTTGGGTCTCGGGCAGCTTGCCTGCCCACCAACATCCAGAGAAAATAACCCATTCACAGCAATATTTAAACACTGAGGTTTGTGCAAGAAAGACCAGAACTGAGCACCAGCAGCCCACACACATGACCTTCCCGACCTCTCTAGGCCACGCATTCCTGTGAGCTTATAGCTACAGGTCATTTCCTTGCAGAAATGCACACTCATCCAGAGCACCAAGGCAACAGGATGCCCCCATGGACAGGATGCTAGGGACCCTCAGAGGCGAAGGGAAGGAGGCTGCAGGGGAGGCAGGGGCCCAGCCCTGGGGGTATGGACGTGGGCGCAGGGAAGACCCACCTTGAAATCCCGCTTCAGTGACGTGGACCTCCCCTGGGAGACCCCAGCAGCAATCACGGAGCCCGAATGGATCATTGGTCCCTCCTGGAAGGCACAAACGGCTGCGTTCAGATGGGCGCGGCTCCGGGGCGGGGACACACCGGCCCCAGGCCCCACAGGTGCAGAGGGACTCAGGCAGGGGTAGCTGCACTCTGTTACCTTCCCCACAGCCAGTCCCCCAACCACGGACAGGATCACGCCGGACACTTTGATCACCAGCGTCTGGAACACAAAGGAAATTGCACCAAGTCTGATTAAAGGCCACACGTGGTCCAAGAACCTGAGCGACAAACTGCACACGGGAAGGGACCTAATCATGTGAGCCCTCGGCAGGCATGAGCACCAAAGAGGGGGCCGGCACCCACGGCGGGCGTCCTGGGGGAGGGGGAGCTGGCAGCTGATGTCTCCTGACGCCCATCTCTTCAGCCCTTCTGTCCCAGGTGGTCATGTACACACAGAAGACATGCAAACAGCAGCTATCACTCCGTCCTCGGGCTCCGGGCTCCAGGCTCCTGCACCCGCACCTACCTCGGGCCCTGCCCTCCTGCTGCAGGGCACGGAGCACAGGCACCCCCACCCCTCCTGTCCGCTCCCCGGAGTACCTCCTCCCCAGACAGAGCAGGAGAGACGCTGCCAGCAAACCCCAGACCAAGGCACACCAGCTGCACACCCTGAAATGATCACGGGAGGAAACCTGACCTCCCAACCCCCTTGGAATCAGTGTGTTACCCAGAAGATCATGCACAATGACATTAAGGAAAATTCTGAAAAAACTCACCACTCAACACAGCTACTCTCATTCTGAAATACTAACCACTGTATGGAACTTAAAATGTCTACGTGGTTGCAATCGTGACAGATGTACCTTCAAGTATTTTTGCGTCATTCAGAATGTATGACAGTTTTACCATTTTCCAAAGAAAGTTCACATAAAACCTGCCAGCACACCCACACGCAGGCTCGTCAGCAGCAAACAGCACGGGTCTGGGCGAGTTTTGGAGGCGGAGGTGGACAAATGACACACTTCTCACCCAGCAAGGAAGCCCCTTGGGCTAAGCCCTGAGCTCCCGGCGGGGCCGCCTCGTGTCTCACCTTGAGCCGGACCACGTGGGGGATCTTCACCCCGTTGAGGAAGCACTTGATCTGGGGGATCCCGCTGCCAGCAGCGACTGGCTGGAAGGAGGGGCGCCAGCACTGAGTCCGCAGGCCGAGTGAGCCGCCACTGCCGCCGCCACCGCCACCAGGCCCAGGAAGACGCGCCACGCAGTGCCCAGGTCGCCCAGGGTAGCGGCTTCTCGCCTCTCCCCACTGATACACAGAGCAACCACCGAGGGGAGGAAACGCCTCGGGCATGGGAAGGCTCGGTGTCCCCAAGGCAGGCAGGGGTGCCCAGGATGATGGGAGGCCCACGTCACACACCCGCTGAGGGGCCAGCACTGTCGCACCCTCTGGGGGACACTGCACTGCACCCCAGACAGAAGCTCCTGGACGCTGCCCCTTCTTCCTTCCAACGCCCCGAGGGAAAAGCAAGGGGGCACAGGAAGGAAGGGTGCCCCAGGAGCGTCTGACCCCTCGGGTGGGTCCCTCCACCCGGACCCCTGGGCTGAGCGCTGCCTCTGCTCCCTGCTGCGTGAAGTGGGCGAGGGAGTGTGCGGGTGGATGGGCACGGCCGCCAGGGCCAGGGTTGGAAGGCCCAGGTGGGCTTCGTTTTGGCTGAACCGCCTGATGCCTAGCAAGGATTCCACTACAGTCTAGCCAGTGAGTCTCACCGGGAAGACGCTGCGAGGGGTTGGGGTGGGGAGCGGTGGAGGGGCCCACCTACCTCTATGAAGGCGACGATCACAGAGCCCAGGAGCACAAAGGCCACATTGAGCGAGGCCCACAGCAGGAGGGAGAAGGACAGCCCGCCCCGCGCCGTGAACTTGTCAATGTCTGGGCTCGTCAAGGACCACGCGGGGTGGTGTCACCCAGGCGCCACTCCCCAGTGGGCTGCACTCTGGACTCTGGGACCTGGAGCACTTACTGGGCATCTCAGGGTCACCACAAAGCCGGACCCCCAGACATGCAGCCCCCGCCCAGTCACGTCCCCCGGCCAATGGCATAACACAGGTGGGGGCTCCTCCTGTGGACCCGCTGGCTCTGGGCAATCACAGACAAAGGATACTGTCCTTGACGACCCGGTACTTTAGGCCGGCCAGCTTCTCCACCACGATGTCGATGAAGCAGGCCACGAGGCCCGTGAGGATCCCGATCATGGCACAGATGACCCAGCGCTTTATCTCCACGGTCCGGAAGGCCTGCGGCAGCGGGCATGAAGGGGGGCGCTGTCACAGGAGGGTGCAGAGGCGGGACGTCCCGTCGTGGCCTGCTCTAGTGACTGCCACCACGCACAGGGCTGCCCTCAGGACCCTGAGTCCCAGGAAGAGCAGCCCCACCGACATCTCAGAGGCCATGGAGCACTGGTGGGACAGAACTCCCCAACCCGGTCATAACTGGATGCTGACGCTCCAGCCGCCACAGCCACCACCCCTAAGAACAGCTTCCTCAGTGGTAATGATGTGACACCCGCACAGGTCTCTGTGCCGGGCAGCGGCCAGCGCTCACTCCGGGACACCAGCTGGAGCCAAGAGGGGAGGGAGGTGGTGGGGACACCGTGGCCATGAGGCCCAGCTGCCCGCCAGACTCACTGTGTGATTGATGCGCCGCTCCTCCTCCAGGAACAGCTGGTTCTCGCTGTTGTCATAGTCCAAGCTCTGCGGACCGGGCAGTAGAAACACTAGTAACTGACCCCAGCTCGCAGGTTCAGGTCGGCCACCACGGGAGAGGGCAGGGAGCAGGGGGGCCCACCTCATACTTGAGGGACAGAAGCTTCTCGTTGTGCGGGATCTCCTTGGGGAAGGGGTGAAGGGGGTCCATGTCCTGCGGGAGGAAGAGGCAGAGCTTGACAACCCAGCATATGTAAGAACGAAGCAGAACGAGGAAAGGGCCATGCTCACTCGTCCCGCAGGGCAGGGACTCTCCTGAGCCCAAAGCTAGACAAGCACAAGGCAGGAACTGGCAGACACAGACTCTCCACAGGACACCAGCAGGCCAGGTCCCACAACACCACAGCCAGGCGGGTTTATCCCAGGAACACAAGGTGAGTTGACCCCCAAAAAGCAATTAGTGTGGTGGGTTGACCCCCAAAAAGCAATTAGTGTGGTGGGTTGACCCCAAAAAAGCAATTAGTGTAAGATGTCTGTGGTCCACGTCCAGGTTCTGGCACCAGCCTCTGACCCACCCGCTTGGCATCTCTGGGTGACGAGTGTGTCTGGGCTGGGGCTGGAAGACCATCACAGGATTAGCGGGCTGGAGACACAAGCAGCTCATCTCTAACGGCCAAGGATTTAATTAGTCCTGCCTGTGTCATGCAGCCTCCACACAAACCCCAAGTGGAGGGGTTCAGGGAGATTGCAGCTGGTGAATGTGGAGGTGCTGGGAAGGTGGCTCCTAGGGAGAACGTGGGGGCTCTGCACCCCTTCCCACACCTTCCCGGGGCATCTCTCCCACCTGGTTGTTCTCAAGTCATGTCCTTTATGATAAACCAGTAACATAAGCAAAGTGTTCCCTGAGTTCTGCAAGCCATTCTGGCAAGTTATGGAACCCGAGGAGGAGGCGTGGGAACCCCGATTCACAGCTGGTCAGTCAGAAGCACAGGTGACAGCCTGGACTTGTCACTGGCATCTGAGGTCGGGGGGTCTCGTGGGACTGAGCCCTCAGCCTGTGGGTCTGCACGGATGCCGGGAAGTTAGGGTCTGAACAAACTGACCTGCAGGACACTCAGGTGGTGTCTGGACAATCAGAGGGTGAGTTGGTATGAAAGTAAAAACAGTTTGATACTGTTCCAATAGAATAAAGGACCAAGTCCACATGAAATGAACACCTCAGTAGTCACAAAAAGCATCTGACAAAACTCAACCCTTCGTGATAAAAACACTCAATAAACCAGGAATAAAGGGAACTTCCTCAACCTGATCAAGACACCTATAAAAAACCCACAGGTGGGCTTCCCTGGTGGCGCAGTGGTTGAGAGTCTGCCTGCCGATGCAGGGCACGTGGGTTCATGCCCCGGTCCGGGAAGATCCCACATGCCGCGGAGCGGCTGGACCCGTGAGCCATGGCCACTGAGCCTGCGCGTCCGGAGCCTGTGCTCCGCAACAGGAGAGGCCACAACAGTGAGAGGCCTGCGTACTGCAAAAAAAAAAAAAAAACCCACAGGTAACTTCATGCTCAGTGGTGAAAGACTGAAGCTCTTCCTCTGAGATCAGGAACAAGACGAGGATGCCTGCTCTGGCATTTCTACTCAGCACTGTCCTTGTCCAATTAGGCAAGAGAGAAAAGTGAAAAGCATCCAGATTAGAAAGGAAGTGAAACTCTTCTTTGCAGATGACATGGTCTTATGTGTAAAAAAATCCCCAAAAGTACACTAAAAACAATTAGTATTAATAACACATTTAGTAAGATTGAAGAATATAAGATCAGTATACAAAATCAAATGCATTTCTACGTACTTGCAATGAACGATCCAAAATGAAATTGAGAAAACAACTCTATTTACAATAGCATAAAAAGATACAGAAAATAAACTTATTCCTAAAACACGTTTAACAAAAAAAGTGTAAGACTTGTACACCAAGAGTTGCAAAATATTGTTGAAAAAAACTGAAGATGTTAATAAATGGAAAGCTATACTGTGGCTCGGGACATTTGATGTTAAGAGTCAATGCCACCTCTAAGTTCCAGCTGGCATTTCTGAAGAAACTGACAAACTGAGCCTAAACCCCACACGGAGATACGCAAGGGATCTCGAAAGGCCAACACCTCCTTGAGAAAGAAAAACGATGTGGGATGATTCAAAGTTCCTACTTTTGAAACTTACTACAAAGCTAGTCATTAGCAGAGTGTGGCCCGGGCGCAAGGACAGACAGAGAGCCCAGAAACAAATCCGTAATGCAGACCCAATGCAGCCAAAAATAAATAAATAAATTTTTAAAAAGTGAAAAAAAAACCCCACAGAAACTGACCTTCAACAATGGTGCTGAGACAATTCAACAGGGAAAGAGTAGTTTTCTCAAGAAATGGTGCTGAGAAAACTGAGCATCCATATGCAAAAGAATGAATTTGGACCCTTATCTCATACCATGTACAAAATTAGCAAAAAACAGATCAAAGATCTAAACTACAGAACTCTTATAAGAAAAGACGAGCAAATCTTTGTAACCTTGGCTTAGGTGATGGTTTCTTAGACATGACACCCAAAGCACAAGCAACGGAAAACAGATCAAATGGACTTCATCAAAATTAAAAGCTTTTGTGCTTCCAAGGACACTGGCAGAAAGTGAGACCACCTATGGACCAAGCGGAAGTTTTTGCAAATCCTGTAACTGATGAGCAACTTGTGTTTAAAGTATATGAAGACCTCTTACAGCTTCATTATAAAAACACAACCTGATTAAGAAACATGCACGCGGTCTGAACAGAGTTCCTCCAGAAGACATGAAGGACACACGGTACCAGCAGCCTCAGGGAAATGCAAGTCGGAACCATGAGCCACCTCCAAGGAGGAAGTCAAGTGCAAGTCTGGGGGAGGGGGTTTCGGGAAATGCTCCCCTGGCAGCTGCTGGACAGTTCGACCCCAGCACAGGGGCAGGAGAAGTGGACATCACCCATCCAAGGGCCCACCACCCCGAGACGCCCTCCTGCAGGCCCCACACCTGCCCACGGCACCTGCCCCCCAGCTCGCACACAGCAGCTAGCTCAACGGTCCTGGCCTGACACGTACTCCCCAACCTCTGCTCATCGGGCAGCCTCAGGGGACAGGGCCCCGCAGAGCAGCCTTCCCTGGTCGCCCAGACTCTGCAGACCCCACTGTCTGCACGTCACTCTGTCCCCATGCTCTGCACAGAACCGCCAGTGTCTGCCATCCTCTTGTTCAGGTTTTCCGTCTGCCCTCTGCTAGGCTGTGGCTCCACAAGACCAGGCCTGACTTTCCCAGGAAGGGGCCTGGCATGAGCAGGAGCTCCAAAAATGGGAAAGGACGACCACTCACAGGGTCCAGAAGCTCATCATCCAGTTCCACGTTGCTCATCTGTCCGATCCGGAAAAATGCTGAATGGGGTGACTAGAAGCAGAAGAGAAATCATAGGCCGCTTAGCTATGGGGCCGGGCTGCACTGTGCACTACCCCATTGCCTGGCCCTGCACTGTGCACTACCCCATTGCCTGGCCCTGCCTGTGGAGCACAGAGCCGCACCTGCCGTGTGGGAGACTCCAGCAGGGCCAGTGCTGGACCCCAGGCCCATCCCCATGACCCACAGCCTGTCACTGAGGAGCCCAACCTCCAGATGGGAAGCCCCACCCTCCCCTGTTCTACAGTGTCCTCCTGGCCACCCTCCTTCCCCGGCCTGGAAAACCCTGGTGATTGAGGGCCCCTCCTCCAGGAGCCTTTCTATCCCCCCACCTCCAAACCCCATCTTTCTCTGTTCAGCCCCATCATGACACTGAGTGGCTACCAGGTGGGGACCCATCACAGGCCTCCAGGCAGGCCCCCCAGATATGTGCCCCTTTCCGGGGCAGGACCTTTCTGAAGCGGGGCTGCACTCCTGGGCACAGGGGCAGGTCAACCACAGAGGACGGACACCCTGGCACATGACTGCCCTCACGCCCACTCAGGCATGGTGGAGGCCAGGACTAGGGAACAAAACACAGGCTGCTCACAGATGCATTTCAGAGAAACAAGTCACGCTGCAGGACACAAACACTGTGTGGAACATACGGCATAAAAACACAACCCGTGGCTTCCCTGGTGGCGCAGTGGTTGAGAGTCTGCCTGCCGATGTAGGGGACGTGGGTTCGTGCCCCGGTCTGGGAGGATCCCACATGCCGCGGAGCGGCTGGGCCTGTGAGCCATGGCCGCTGAGCCTGCGCGTCCGGAGCCTGTGCTCCGCAATGGGAGAGGCCACAACAGTGAGAGGCCCGCGTACCACAAAAAAAACAAAAAAACAAACAAACAAAAAACACAACCCGGTGCTCCTCTGAAACGCAGCCTGGCGCCCTGCCCTGCCTCTCCTCTGGCGGAAACCACGAAGCAGCGCAGGAACAAGGACCACAGAGCCCGCCATGCCAGAGCCCTGAGCACACAGTGACTCCAGCACAGAAAGTTTAATTCAGCAGCACTAGCCCTACGGCTACTGGTGGTTACCAGAGGGTAGGGGGGACGAGGGGGCTTTGGGGACACTGGTGACTCCTCTGGGGGATGTCGAGCCTCCTGGGGCTGCTGTGCCCAATCACACAGCCTAGGCGTCTGAAATACAAGAAACGTGTTCTCTCCAAGCTCTTGCACCACAAGTCCAAACTTGAGGTGTCAACAGGGAGGGCCCCCTCTCAGGGTCGTGTGGAGGATCTTCCAGCCTCTGATGGATGCCGGCAATCCTTAGTGTTCATTCCCTGGCTTGTGGCCACATCACTCCAATCTCTGCTCCGTTGCCACCGGCCTCGTGTGTGCGTGTATACATGCACGCATGTCTCTCCTCTCCCATGAGGACACCAGCCTGACCACATCGTAACTTGACCACAGCTGCAAAGGTCTCAGACACGGGTTCCAGGTCAGGGGTGGAGACATTCCGGGGGGCACTGCGCACCCCACGGCAGGTGGTAACTTGTCAGGTGTGTTCACTAGATCATCATCCTGCTCCACCGTGTGACTGCACTTTTCTCTATGTATATACAGCAAACGTCGGTACAATGGGTGGGTGAGGAGAGAAATATAGCCATTTTCTTTCTTAAAAACAATCGACAATGCCCCCAAACTGCTGAATCTGATGAGAAAGGCAGGGCGGGCCCTCCAGCTCCAAGCACGGGCAGGAATGCCTGGCCCGCTGGCCCAGAAAGGATCCCAGTTCCAGAGTGAACTCAACCCAGGAGGGGGCCCGGAGCTGCAGCCTCTGCTCCCTATGCATACACGAGTCATCAGGAAAGGTGTGCCAGTCGCCAGCCCATCCACAGCAACACGGAACAGGGACGTCTCCACGGAGAAGACGGCGTGCAAAGACAGGCAGAACTGAAAGTCGGACTGTGAAAACAGAAGACCCATCTGCCGTCCAACCCAAGACAGAGGCCACAGACCAGGTGGTCTGGCCGTTTGTACCTCACTCTTCACTGATGGACTGCACCCCATGATCACTCCCACCACACCAAGTCAGCCCCCGCAGAGCAGCGCCTCTGCCACCTAAACAGTCCCCGAGGCTGAGGCT
The DNA here is from genome assembly GCF_949774975.1 of Lagenorhynchus albirostris. NCBI lineage: Eukaryota > Metazoa > Chordata > Mammalia > Artiodactyla > Delphinidae > Lagenorhynchus > Lagenorhynchus albirostris. Next base: position 50,533,616 of record NC_083109.1, read on the forward strand.
GCAACCGCGCACACGGCTGGGGGAGAGGGGGGCAGAACGGTCCCCATGGCACGGACTCACTTGCTCAGGTGACAACGGGTCCTCAGCACCCGGCCGGGAGGACGCCAGGTGAGCACACATCTGCACCAGACAGCTCCATTCTGGACCCGGAAATGCGCTCATGCGGAGATGGCGCCCCCATTACAACTCCCAGGCACACCCTCTCCCACCTCCAGCACCTTCCTGGTTTCATCACCTCTTTTCTGAACTTTATGGGCATCTCTTAGGAAATATCTTTTGTGATGAAAGAAGTCATTTACTGGAAGTTCAGTGATTCATCTGTTCTGTCTGTTCCTTTCTCATTTCTTAAATGCAAGTTAATTACTAGCAGTTCCTCAAACTATTGATACACACAACAGCCTGGATGAAATCTCCATGCTTTCGAAAGAACTGAAAGATTTCAGACCATGTGGCTCCAGAGACTGGATGTGCTCGTAAGGTCAGACCCGGAGGGAGGACAGATTTGGGGGGGAGGGGGTGACTGTAAGAGGCAGGACAACGGCACTGATGGACGTGCTCACACACATCCACACGTGTGACAATGGCAGGGTGCTACTCACACACATTGTGCCAACATCAATGCCGGGTTCGGCACGGTACTACCGTGAGGTAAGACGGAACCATCTTGGGAAACTGGAGGAAGGCACACAGGCCCTCTCTGTACTGCCTTTTCAACTTCCCGTAAGTCTACAATTATTTTAAAATTTAAACGCAAATGATACTACATCAAAGTGAAGAACTTCTGGGCTTCCCTGGTGGCGCAGTGGTTGGGAGTCCGCCTGCCGATGCAGGGGACGCGGGTTCGTGCCCCGGTCGGAGAGGATCCCCACATGCCGCGGAGAAGCTGGGCCTGTAAGCCATGGCCGCTGGGCCTGCACGTCCGGAGCCTGTGCTCCGCAACGGGAGAGGCCAAAACAGTGAGAAGCCCGCGTACCGCAAAAAAAATTTAAAGAAAAAGTGAAGAACTTCTGTGTACCAAAGGAAACAACAGAGTGAAAAGGAACTAGCCCTACAGAATGGGAGAAAATTACAGATCATGTAACCGATAAGGGTTAATATCCAGAATACGTAAAGAACCCCTACAACCCAACAAAAACGAACAAGCGGATTAAAAAAACAGGCCAAAGACTTGGGACATGAAGATCAAAACCACAATGAGATACCACCTCACAGCTGTGAGGATGGCCAGGGTTAAAAAACAGAATAACAAGCACTGGTGAAGATGTGCAGAAACAGGAACCCTTGTGCACAATTGCTGGGAGTGTTATATGGAGCAGCTGCTGTGGAAAACAGTATGGCGGTTCCTCAAAAAATTAAAAATAGAAATTACCTTATGATCCAGCAATTCCACCTCTTGCTATCTACCCAAATGAACTGAAAGCAGGGTCTCAAAGAGGTATTTGTACACCCACGTGCACAGCAGCATTTTTACAGTAGCCAAGGGGTGGACGGAGCCCAAATGCCCATCGACAGATGAATGTATAAACCTAAGGTGGTCCATCCACACAATGGAATATTATTCAGCCTTAAAAACAGGGAAATCCTGTCACATGCTACAGCATGGATGAACCTGGAGGACGTTGTCCTAACAGAAAGAAGCCAGTCAACAAAAAAACAAATACCCTATGATACCACTGCTATGAGACGTCAAATTCACAGAGACAGAAAGCAGAATGGCCTTTGCCAAGGGCTGGGGGAGGGGTGGGGAGTCAGTGTTTACTGGGACAGAGGTTCAGTGTGAGAGGATGAGAAAGTTCTGGAGGTGCTGGGGTGATGGCGGCACGACACTGTGGATGGACCTCATGCTGCCAGACTGTACACTTAAACATGGTTAGGATGGTAAATTGTGTTATGTGCTTTTACCATCATTAAAACAAAGTTCACAGACAATTTAAAGGCCACCTGCCGCCCACTCTGCCACTTTGCATTTTAACCGCCCCTCCCAGCCCAATGCCCCCAAGCACTGAGGGCACAGGGCCTCCGTAGCCAGGGGCTTACAGTCAGAAAAACCAAGCTGCCCATAAACAAAAGTCAGTGTAAACCGTGAGAAAGGCTTTGAGGGCGATGACAGAGCCTGAGGGAGAGGCCTGCCCGATTCGGGGTTGGGGAGGCGCATTAGGCTGAGACCTGATGAATGATGTGCAGAGGGGGCCGGATGGGAACAGCCCCGCCACTGCACCTCACTTTCTTAGTGCTGCAGCCTCTGCCCGGAACGCCTCCCAGGACCCTCTGACTAGGCTGGGCCCACCCTGGTCCTCAGCTCTCTGCACTGTCCGGTGGTACCCACATCCTCTCCTGCCCTCCCCCAGACTCTGAGCCCCTCACACTAGACCTGGGCAGGTACCACTAAAGGCCTGAGGGAGCCCTCAGGGGAGGGTCAGCTGAGGGGGCAGGCCTGGACTCTGCAAAGCGGGGGAGGAGGGGGAGAGGAGGGGGGAAGGAGGAGGAGGAGGAGGATAGTACAGGGCGCTGAGGCAGAGGGACTTCCTGGAGGGGCTGCCCTGGGGCTGGGAGCCAGCTACGAGAAAGATGGGGTGCTCCCTTACATTGAGCAGAGCTCAAGGGGCCAGTGGGGATGGTGATGACCTGCCCCTGCAGCTTGCCTGCACATGACCCCCTCCTGGCCCCCCATACTCCGACCGTAGCCTGTGGCTCCAGGTCACCAGGGCAGAACACCCCAGTTCCCAGAGGAGTAAGTGCCCCGAAACTGATACTAAACACTAACCTGAGGGTCCTACCCCTCAGGCTGCCTCAGGCGGAGCTTCCCGAAGCTGAGGTCCCTGGAAAGGACCCGCACTTAGAACACTGCAAATACCCACCCCCACACCCGCAGCCTCTGTTTCTGGCTCAGATTTCCCTCTGTAAGTTTTCAAAATGCTCTGCTTCCTGCTGCCCACATGACCATGACTTGCTGGCTGACCTCACCCTCTCCTTGCCCCAGGGTGGACAGGCAGCAACTTGCTGGATGACCCACCCTCACCCCACACTCAGGCACAACAGGCCGAGGGCCGGAGAGAGGGTAGAGCAACCCTGAATGGCCTGGTTCCAGCCAGATGGAGGCTGAGCTCAGGCCGGCCCCCAGCCCACCCTGCCTGGGGCTGCCCAGAGCAGCCACCTCATGGTGCCTGGCAGGTTCCCATGCCGGGTGCAAGAACACCAGCCTCCAACTTTGGACGCCCTGCAACAAACCATGAAGGACCAGGAGGTGGCAAGACAAGCTCTCCTGTCCAGCTCACCAGAACATTCTCATAGAGCGGTTGTTGGCCTGGGCTGTCACTTTAGTTCAAACGACCCTGGTCTGAGAGCAGCTTACAAGCCGCCGTCTGCTACAGCGAACTCAGCCCTCTGGTCCAGAGCCGACCCTCCTGCAAGAAAGCCGGCCTCGAGGAGTTCAGTCATTTGCACGGGAGTCGCCCCAGGAACAGCAACTCAGAGATGATCACTTCCAAGCTGCCGTTTTTAATACCTCTGAGAGTAACTAGCGTTTACCACCTTGTGACAGGTGGTGCTCGGGGCTGGAAGCATATTAGCTTTCCTGCTGGTGAGGAGCCTGAGGCACAGGAGGCTGCAGCACTTGCCTCTGCTGGTCCAGAGCAGAGTTCCTAGCACCAATGCCTCCAGTGCCCCCCTACCCCATCCACGCAAGGCCGTCTAAGGATCCTTCAAGGCTGGACTCTCCAGCTTCTGAAGGATTCTCCCACAAGATAAAGCTAAATTCGAAGCCCGCAGCTGTCCCCTGCAGGTCGACCCCGGTTCCTTCCCCCAAGCCTCCACTCCCCACTCCGACTTACTTCCCAAATGCTCACTCCCTTTATCTTTCCCCTCTGTCCACCCGTCTGAGGATCATGCACTCTTCCAAGACAGGACCTAGCGTGACCTCTCCTACTTTTGGGGTCCCTCACACCTTCCTCACAGAGCACTGGGCCTGGTTTTCCAGGAGCCTGGAGCCAGGAGGAAGGAAGCTGTATCATGTACCTCTGAGTCCCAGGCAAACTGCATGCAGCCGAGCACACGACACGCACACAATAAATTATGTTTTAAGTCACTTAAGAGCAGCTAGTCACTTGTTATTAAATGCAAATGAACAAACAAAAAAGGTCGCAAAGGTTCTTTTAAGGGAATGAGTTTTAAGGGAAGAAATCAACAGGTTATTTCAAAAAAAGCCAACTCCTGTGTCTATGCATAAAGAAAAGTGGGAAACTCTTGAGCACATTCAGTCCCGAAATAAACCCCAATTCAACCTCGAAGCTTCCAATCTCTCTACCTGTCACCCTTAAAGCCAAGTCAGTTTCATACTTCTGGTTTGTAAACTTCAGATTACCTTCTTTTAAAGAGTAAAAAAGAAGCAAATGTTGTGAGAAGAAAACAACAAAGCATCCACATCCCCACCACTGCAAATTCTCCCCTTTCACGTCACTTCTCATGCAGACACAGAAAGCACTTCAACAGAAAATCCCACTCAAGGAACAGACTTTGACCTTCATTGTCTGATGCATTTCTGGGGGCTGGGGAAACCTAGATAAGCTCTAGACAAACAGCCTGATACTTGAATTCTTCCTCATTAAACACCACACAAGTGTTTAATGGACAGATCTAGGATAGGAGGAGAAAAACGAAAAAACAATCACAAAACCGAGTAAGGCCAAGCAATCAACAAAAGAAGTTCATTAGCTCAAAATTAACACACACGGAAATTCACTTAAGGACGCAAACTTCTGTGCTGACCTGCAAAGCACATTTCAACCACTGTGCTTCAATTTCAATGAACTGCTAAGGGAAACTGAACGCACATATTTGTCATTCCTAAGGTCGCCCTGAAGGCCTGTCCCACTCCCTGTAAAGATGCAGCCCCCCAGATATTCCCACTGCAAAAGCAAACTCTGCAACCTAAGCTCTTAAAATCTCTTGGGGTTCAAAAGCAGTAAAAATAGTTGCTCGTGTATACAGTGTTCCAAAAAAAAGAAAAGGAAAAGGTTACCTAAGCAGAAGACCATCTGCCTTCCCTTTAAATCCACTAAGAAATAAACTGTGAAGAGATAAATTAGCTTCATGCTACCGGGACTCTACAGCAGCGTGCGACTGGGCTCTCCCACGCTCCTTAACACCAAGATAATGGGCCGGCTCCTCGACCCCGAGAGTCACCGGGCCGAGCGCCTCCCAGGACTCCAGAACCCCGGGTCCCAGGTTCCGAGCTCGCCCTGCCGTTTACCAAGCGGTACCCGAGGCGCGTTCCCGCCTCTGCCACTAGGACTGCCCGAGCACGGACTCGCCGCGTCCCCGCGGGCCCGGCTCCCGGCACCGGCAACCGCGGCGCGGACTCGACCCGGCCCGCCTCTCCCTGGGCTCACCGCGCGGACGGCCGCAGGCCCAGCCCCGTTCAACAGCGGCGTGGCCTCCCCGGCCGGCGCCCCGGGCCGCGCCGCCCTCCGCAGCAGCGGCGCCGCCTCGTCGTCGTCCACGTCGCGTCCGGACCACGACACCTTTTTGGAGACGTTGGCCATGTCCCGCCGCAGAGAACCAGCCAGGCAGCGCCTTGGCCGTGTTTGTTCTCGTGACCCGCGCCTCGGCCACGTGACCCGGACGGCCGTCACGTGGCCCAGACGGCACCCGCGTGCCCCGGCGGCGGCTGCGGGGCGCGCGCGCGCGCGCGGCCTTCTGGGAGTTGTAGTCCCGCCGCCTGGTGGACTCGCCTGTCAGGCCCGATCACCACGTAGCAAACGGTTGTGCTGAGGACACAACACAGCCCTGTGGCCTTCCTGCGGAAAACGCTCCACTGATCCCATCCCAGGGGGAAAATGCAGATGAACCCAAATTGAGGGACACCTGCTAAACAGCTAGCCAGCTCGTCCCGTAGTGTCAGCGTCACGAAAGACCAAGAACGACTGAGTGACTGCCTTGGATGGAAGATAAAGAGATGGGCAACTGAAGGCTGCTCGTGGGCCTGGCATTTTGGGGACAATTGGCAAAGATTGGATCTGCACTGTACATTACATAGCGGTGTTATAGCTGCGCCCAGTCCCCCAAGGGTGATCTTTGTCTGGGGGTCATATCAGAAAAGTCCTTTTTCTCAGTAGACATACACTGAGATATTCAGGGGTTGTGATGTGATGTCTGCAACGTAGTCTCAGATGATTCACAAGCTAATGGTAATCACAATACGTAGCTACCGATAGCGGGAGAAAGAAAATGTGGTAGGATGTTAGCAGGTGATGAATATGGGGTAAATATAAATGACGTGCAATGTAGTCCTCTTGTAACTTTTTTCTTTAAACTTGAAACTTTTCAAAATAAAAAGATTTTAGAAGTTCTTTACAGGCTCTTCCTCCACATATTTCAAAATAAAACCAAAATTGAAACTAAAATAAGAGGAAGGAAGCCCAACAGGATTAAGTTTTCCCACGATCACTGTGCAACAATTTTTTGAAAATACTAAGAACAACGTTCTTTCAGAAAAGGTGTTTTCTCCTTAGTGTGACCTGGCTTTGCCCTTTCAAGGGATGTTGACAAGCATGTGATGGCCCTGGCTGTGGAGGAGGGCCTGGAGGCTGCAGAGTGAAGCTGGCACCGGCTCCAACGAGCCTCAGGGGTGGTCCCAGGCTGGTTTGACTGAACGAAGTGGACGAGTGTGGTTTGCGTGAAACCGTCCAGGCAGGAGGAGAGCTGCACACAGCGATGGGGAAGTGAGAACAGTCCCGGGGACGGAGGGGTGGTGCTGGAGAAGCCCCTCTGGATCCTTCTGTCCTCCCCCCACTCAGGAACGGAGCAGACGCAGGTCAAAGGTGGGATTGATGGGGTTCAAGGTGGATGTGGCTCATGCCACTCACTCAGTGGGGATGGTGGATCACATGAGATGCGTGCTCACACTCCCCTGCTCAAAACCTGGATGGGCTGCCCTCGACAGAGCCCAGACTCCTCAGCTGGACAAGCCAGCCCTTCCCAAATTCCTATCGACCTGAGCTCCCACGAAGCTCCTCCCCAAGCCCTTTCCCAGGCTGCCCTGCCCTCATGGAGACTCTCAGATGCGATGCGGCTGGCCGCCCACAGCCATGATGCTTCTGCCAAATACCCACTGTCTTAGGGTCTGTGAACCTTGGCAGAAATGCTGCTGTAGAAGTGAAATATCCTGGGTCCCCCATGGTGTCGTAAGCACCCGAAAGCGGGGGAGGGGAGGGTGGGAAATACCCTGTGTGGTCTTTTAGTGCTAGGGACCTCAAGAAACACTTCCTAATCAAATTAACAGCCTTCCCCCCAAAAGATGTCATCTCTCCCACCTCAATAGAATGAGACAGAGCAAGGGCTCCAAAATAGGCCAGAGGAGCCTGGGAAAGAGGACGCTTTGAGAAGGGCAGCTCTCCATGAAGATGGATGCGTCCTGGGGAAGTGCCAGGGGAAGCAGAAGTCCGTGATTACAGGACCTTCCCGTGGCCACCCAGGGGTGTTTCCAGACCTAGGATGCATCCCCTGACCTTGACTCACAGACCAGGGGTGGGGGTGGGGGTGGGGGTTGGGGGGCGGGCAGGTGGTGGCTGGCCAAGTCTCTGAGCTGAAGGCCTGGGATTGCTGGGGCCACAGACAGCTCTGCAGAGATGGGAGCACTGCTAAGAGGCCCCAGAGACTGATTTCAGGCCCCTCTCCATGGAGCAGTGCCCTCCAGCCACCTCCTCAATGCAGAGCTGAAACCAGGCCCCTCGCGGTTCCGTCAGACCTCTCTAGTTTGTTTCCTCACTTTTTTTTTAAAAGTTATCTTTTCCAACTTTTAAAAAAATTAATTTATTTATTTATATTTGGCTGCATTGGGTCTTCGTTGACACACGCGGGCTTTCTCTAGTTGGCGAGCGGAGGCTACTCTTCATTGTGGTGAACAGGGCTCTAGGCATGCAGGCTTCAGTGGTTGCAGCACGTGAGCTCAGTAGTTGTGGCTCGTGGGCTGTAGAGCGCAGGCTCAGTAGTTGTGGCGTGCACGGGCTTAGTTGCTCCACGGCATGTGGGATCTTCCCGGACCAGGGCTCGAACCCGTGTCCCCTGAATTGGCAGGCGGATTCTTAATCACAGAACCACCAGGGAAGTCCCTGTTTCCTCACTTTTAAAATGGATTGGGGACTTCCTGGTGGCGCAGTGGTTAAGAATCCGCCTGCCAATGCAGGGGACATGGGTTTGAGCCCTGGTCCGGGAAGATCCCACATGCCACGGAGCAACTAAGCCTGTGCACCACAACTACTGAGCCTGTACTCTAGAGCCCAGGAGCCACAACTACTGAGCCTGCATGCCGCAACCACTGAAGCTTGCGTGCCTAGAGCCCGTGCTCCGCAACAAGAGAAGCCACCGCAATGAGAAGCCCGTGCACTGCAACGAAGAGTAGCCTCGCTTGCCGCAACTAGAGAAATCCCACGCGCAGCAACGAAGACTCAATGCAGCCAAAAATAAATAAAATAAAAATAAATAAATTTGCTTAAAAAAAAGAATATTAAAAAAAAACATGATTCTATCATACAACCCAGCAATTCCATGGCTAGGTATTCACTCAAGAGAAACAGAAGCATATGCCTACACAACCCTTCACATGAGACTGTGCACAGAATCTTCACTCACAAGGGCCCCCAACTGGAAACCACCCAAGTTTCCATTGACTGATGTACAAAACAAACAAAACAAAACATGGTCCATTACAACATAAGGTCATTCAGCCATACAAAGGAACGCAGCACTGACACACAACAACACAGATGAAACTATAAAACACGATACTTGGTGAGAGACGCCAGACACCAAGGATCACACAGTGAATGAGTCCATTTATGTGAAACGTCCAGAGCAGGCAAATCCACAGAAACGGAAAGCAGGTGAGTGGGTGCAGAGCTGGAGGAGGGGCTGGGTGGGGACAGGAGTGACCCCAACAGGCATGATTTCTTGGGGGGGGCAATGGAAATGTTCTAAAACTGGATCGTGATGATGGTTGCACACTCGACAAATTTACTGAAAATCTTTGAACTGCACATTTAAAATGGGTGAATTTCATAGTATGTAAATTATACCCCAATACAGACTCTTTAAAAGCATTGCCCACCCGGGCTTCCCTGGTGGCGCAGTGGTTAAGAATCTGCCTACAAATGCAGGGGACACGGGTTCAAATCCTGGTCCGGGAAGATCCCGCATGCCGCGGAGCAGCTAAGCCCGTGCTCCACAACTACTGAGCCCGTGTGCCACAACTACTGAAGCCTGCACACCTAGAGCCCGTGCTCTGCAACAAGAGAAGCCACTGCAATGAGAAGCCCGCGCGCCACAATGAAAAGTAGCCCCCACTCTCTGCAACTAGAGAGAAAGCCCACACACAGAAATGAAGACCCAATGCAGCTAAAAATAAATAATTAAAAAAAAAAAAGCATTGCCCACCCATCCTTAATGTGTGTTTCTGAGTAGCTTGCTCCCTCTGCAGGCCCCCTTCCCAGCAGCTCTAGTGGCCTTACCAGCTGCCACAGAACCTTGATGGAACCCCCAGGGCGAAGGAGCTGTGGGGCCAGGAAATGGACTCCCCAGCCCTTCTCATGAGAGATGTTGGAACAAGGAGCAATCAAAGAGAAACTTTCTCAAGCCACATGGAGAGAGGACCACAGAAGTTAATGCAAGGAAAATAAGAGTTCTCCAGGAGCCAGCCTGTGGTTGCCCCAATCCCATGCCCAAGGAGAGGCAGAGCTGAAGCGCAGCTCTGCCATGTGGCAAGTTGGGCTGTGTTGAAATGACTTCCTACTATGGGGGGGTGTTGGTTGGTGTAAGAATGCCGCAGAGAGGGAAAGAATGCAGTCGTGGGGATCCTGAGGCCCGGCTCTGCCTGTGGGCCCTCCCCCCACCCTGTGGAATACCCACATCCTATGTTAGAGAGCAGGTGTGCCTGGCCCAGGCCGGAGGCAGCAGCCTGATCCTCAGTGTGGGTGGGGGGCCCTCTATGGAGTGTGCTGGGGTCGGGGGTGGCCGAGAGTGGCTGAAGACTTGCTCTTCCCGCCGGCCCACCGTGTGAGCACAGCTGCTGTGTAGCGAGGCCTCAGGAACAGAGCTGTAGGCAGGTGCAGTTCACCCTTTGCACGAATCCGTCTACCGATGCGGCGTTGGCCAGTGTTAGGATGGCACCCATCAGGAACTCCTTCCCAGTGGCCAGGTTTGAGACCTCCCTGGGGACCAGCACCCGGTGCCATATGGCCAGGCCTGCTAGGCTCCCCACAAAGGCCTCAGGGCCATCAAACCCGCCCCCAATGCTCTCGTGCTCCTGGCCTAGCATGAGGGAGCCCCCCGGAGGAATCTCATAGCCTTCCCCAAAGCGGGAGCCAGTGGCCACTAGCCTTCGGCCCATGTGGAGCCAGTACCTGCCCAGGCCCAGAATGGACGTCCAGATGACACACACATGGTGCCAACAGCCGTCTGGCAGTGGCTGGAGGGGCAGCTCCCTGAAGGCCGGGTCTCCAATCACAGAGTGGATGGAGCCGGGGGGCAGGGAGTCTCGGCCATGCAGAACCAGCTTGTCATTTTCTTTGCTGGTGTACGAGAGGAGGGTGCCCAGGTGGCCCAAGGCTGTGCAGACCCAGCTGCAGACAGACAGGGCCCGTAGGCCAGTGAAGAAGCCGGGCGGAAGAAGATCACATTCACAGTGGACGCGTTCGGAAAGATGAGTGCAGGGTCCACGTTGCAAACTAGAAACAGAGGGGCGAGAGTCAGCCCACACCGCAAGGGGCAGCGGCTCACTTATTCTCATGTGATCAGCCTCTTACCGGTGGGAGGACTGAGAAGAAGGACACCTGGCTGAGCCACACTCCTCACCAGCAGGGGGCCCTGGATGAGTGTCTGTGGCTGCTGGAACAAATCCCCACAAACACAGTGGCTCAGAACAACACAAATTTGGCATCTCACAGTCTGGAGGTCAGAAGTCCCTGCAGGTCTCCCCGGGCTTAAAATCACAGTGTGGGCTGAGCTGGTTCCTCTGGAGGCTCTAAGGAGAAGCCCTTTGCTGCCCTCTGATGTCTGCTCCTGCCCTTGTATCTGCATCCCTGACACTGAGCCTCCTGACTCCCTCTTATAAGGACCCTGTGATGACACTGGTCCACGGGATAATCCAGGATCAGCTCCCATCTCAAAATCCTTAATCACACCGGAAAGTCTTCTTGTCACGTGAAGTGACACATCCACAGGGTCTGGAACCAGGACATGGACATCTTTGGGGGCTTCCTGCTGACCAGACTTCCTGCCAGATCTGCTTGCCAGAAGAGTAGGCGGGGCAGGGGTGGGGCACCCAGCCAGAAGCTGGGGGCAGAGCCAGGGAACGCACATTTCTAGGCCACTGGCCCCTTGGGTTCCAGGGTGGAGGGCGTTCTGTGACCAGCCCCCACCTCCTCTCTTCACCTGGGGGCTTTTGTCATAATCTTTAGCAGTGGTCCTCAATTGGAGATGACTGTACCCCTGGGGGACATCTAGCAGCGTCTGCGGACAGTTTCGGTTGTCAGAACTTTGGTGGCCCCCAAACCTACAGCCCCCCTTTCCCGGGACCCCTGGTGGTGCCCTCCAGGTCAGCCCGTCAGCCCTGTCTTACTGGTGAGGCCCCTAGAACCACACAGATGGGGAGGGACCTGCTTCAGATTAATGGGCCCTGTGGGCTGCAAGGCCAGACAGGGAGCAGCCTGGTCACAGCTGAGAGTTCAAGCTGAGCAGGCATCTAGTAGTCGGAGGCCAGGGATGCTGCTTAACACCGTTCAATGCCCTGGATGCTCCTACAACTAGGGACTACCCGACCCCAGACGCCAGTACAGTAGTGCCGCCATAGAGAAACCCTTACCTGGAGATGAGAGGTGGCAAAGCAGAACCAACTTTGCAAAGGCCGGAGGGCCTCCATTGGTGGGCACAGACCCCATGGGATGCAGGCCAGGGCCCTGCAGAGAGGGTTCCTGCTGGCTACGGCTGAGGACGTCCTTGGGACCCCACCAACCCTGACCAGGGTGATCACCAACTCTGAGTGGGCATTTACTGCCTGCGGGCAGCACCTCACTGGTGTGTGCATTGGGTGGCCTGACCTGCAGGCAGGCCATCACCTGGACGGTTCCTTTCTTTGAGGGCGGGTTTTGTGGGGTGTAAAGCAGTGTCTTCTCTGCTCAGCCTGGGGAGAAGTCCTCCTGGAGGGGACTGGAGGCCTAAGGAGGCACCAGAGGGAAAAGTGGACACTGATGGGGAAGGGCAGGCCACGGTGCTTACTCTCTCCTGGGCTCTCGGTGGGCCACGTCTGCTGGCTGCCTGGGCCTGGGGACTCCTGCGTCTCTTGGAGACAGCGAGCGAAGTCCAGAGGTGGGTCCCTGAGCTCAGGCGGAGCTCTGGGTGCCTGCCTGCCTGCCTGCCTGCAGCTGTGGGGAGCTTGGGCTCGATGGTCTAGGTGGGGCCGGGGTCACGCGCAGGGCGGCGGTGCCAGGGCTGGCTACTTGCAGCCGCCCCTTGAAAGCTGCCAGCCTGGCGCCCTGGCTCTGGACGAGGGGCATCAGGCGAGCCAGCATGCCGTGCACGGCCTGCACGTCCAGGGCCAGCAAGAGAGGGCGTTCCTCTGCTCCTCCTGCCCCTTCCTCTCCTGGGCGCGCTGCTTGCTCCTCTCACTCAGGGCGGCGCCCAAGGCCAGCAGCCTGTTGTCCACCTTCTGGCCTCTGCACTGAGTCTTCCACACCCAGGTCTTGAGGTGGCCCAGGTCACCCTGCACGGCGGCCTGCAGCTGGCTGAGTGCCAGGGCCACGGCCTGGCTCTCGTGGGCCAGGCTCCAGAACCAGGCCTCCATGACAAAGGACAGGTTGTAGTTGCTGGCGATGCCCTGCAGGTGCTTTAGGGTTGCCTCTTGGAACCTCCAAAACTGTAGAGAGGACACAGGCACTCCTGGGGATTAGATCCTCAGGGCAACGCGGTGAGGCGGCTGATCACTGCCACTAGCCCCCTCGCACCAAGCTAGAGCTCACAGCGGCAGACAGCCCCAGGTCTGTGCTGCAGTGGGTGAGGGCGCCACAGGCGGCTCCCATCCCTCCCCGAGCGCCACACTCTACCCCTCGACCCTCAGGGTCCTACCTGCCAGCGAGATGGCTGTGCATGGGGATCAAAGTGGGGAGTGCTTGGCGCAGCCCTGATGCCTGCAGGGCATCCGGGAACTGGCCACAGACCCGCACAGGAGTCTCTGCTCTGTGGGGGACCCGGGACATTGCTCCCCATGCCCAGCGGGCTGGCCCCCACCACCCCAGCACACCTGCAGCTACACTCCTCAGGTGGCCCCCAGCTCCACCCACCCTCAGCTGGCTCAGCTTTAGAACAAACTCCCCAAACCCATTTTGCTATTCCAGCCATAGGTGAAAACAGGCAGCCGATAAGACCTGCAAACTCTACGCTGAGCCCACAGAGCACAGAAGCTTACTACTGTTTCTATGACTTCTGTGCTTTGTCTGGTGTCAGTTAAAAAAACTCTACTGCCCCCAACAGTGGGTATACTCACCTGTGCTTCTAGTCTACAGAGCCTCTCAAGGAATGGTTTTCTTTGCCTCTCAGGTGCGGTTTCTTGCAACAAAGCCCCACATAGATATATGGGCACAAAAATGAGGAAGAAAGGCAGGGTTTTCCTCCCCAGGCAGCCCATTCTGAGAAGGAGCGAGAGGCACCCCGGCTGCAGGAGAAGCCATCTGCTTGGAGCTCCTGCCTCCCCCACGCTTGCCCACCTCTCCTGGGCAGTGGTTTTCCTTCTTCCTCTCTGGCTTGGAGTCAGGTACCTCCTGACACCTTAACAAAAGGCATTTGCTCTGAAGACTTGGAGGTTCCCAAGGACACAAGCTTAAAACAGATGCGAACAGTTTCTTTGGAAAATAACTCTACTGGGTGCAAGCTCTGGTCCAGCTGGCTCAGAGGCAGACAGGGGCGATTGTTTTAGCAGGACCACACGGACTCATGTTCCCAGAGAAGTTGAAGCAGGACACGGATCCCAGTGGGGGCCGGGGAGTCCTTAGAGCCAAGTCTGCATCAGGGACAGCAGATCCGATGAGGCCCCTCTCTTGCCCTTGGACAAGGCAAAGGAAATGGGATTGGAGCCACTTACATTTGTCTTGGGGCCCAGGTTGTGTAGTGGGCTGAGTGGTAGGTCTCAGTCCTAACCCTGGTGCCTGTGAATGGGAGTTTATTTGAAAAAAGGGTCTTTGCAAATGTAATTAAGGATCTTGAGATGAGGTCATCTTGGATTATCCATATGAGTCCTAAAGTGTCTTTCTGAGACAAAGAGAAGATCACATGGGGAGAAAGCCATGTGAAGATGGAGGCCGAGGCTGGGGTGAAGCTGACACAGGAGCACAAGGAGCTGGGTGGGGCTGGAAGGATCCTCCCCAGGAGCCTTTGGAGGGAACGTGGTCCTGCTGACACCTTGATCTTGGATTTCTGGCCTCCAGAGATGCAAGGGAAAAATGTTCTTGCTGTTTTAAGCTCCCCTATTTGTTGCCATTGGTTACAGCAGCCCCCAGAAACAAACACAGGCTGTCTAAGTAAATAGGGGGCGTGGGACCTCATTCTAGGGCCAGGTCCATGGACAGTTGTGACCCAGTGAGGGGAGCAGGATAAAACCATGGTCAAGGCCAAGACTTGCAGTTAAACAAGATGGCTGTGCAGAGAAGCTGGTCTCCTCTCACTCCTCAAGCGTCACTTTGATGGCAGCAAAGGAATAAAGCCTGAAGGAGACACAGGGCAAGGAGAGCAGGCAAGGAGAACTGACCCGGCGGAGCAGAGAGAACTGCAGAGGGGAGCCCGAGGGGCAAGCAGCGTGTCGGTGTCCTGGGGCTGCTGCACCCGATGACTACCCTGGGGGGTGGGAGCAGGAATTCATTCTCCCACGGCTCTGGAGGCCGCAAGTCAGAAATCAAGGTGTCAGCAGGACCACACTCCATCCGAAGGCTCCTGGGGAGGATCCTTCCTGCCTCATCCAGCTCCTGCTGTTCCTGTGGCAGCATCACCCCAACCTTGGCCTCTGTCTTCACACGGCCTTCTCCCCTGTGTGTCTCTCCTCTTCTGTCTAACAAGGACACCAGTCATTGGATTCAGAGCCCACCTGGATAATCCAGGGTGATCTTATCTTGAGATCCATAACTTAGGTACGTCCGCAAAGATCCTTTTTCCAAATAAGGTCACATTCACAGGTACAGGGATTAGGACTTGGACGTGTCTTTTTGGGGGCCACCATTCAGCCCATTACAGGGAGGTTTGAGAGGTTGGGGGGTGTCCAGGGATGGTGGGGGGCTGGGGCAAGGTGCAGGCTGGAGTGAAGAGACTCATGTCAGTCTGGATACAGAGCTGCCGGACCCCTGTCTCCTCCCTGACCCCCTGTGCTGGGCGACTGCTCCTGCACACCAGCCCAGCCCCAGCACGTGGTCCGCTGGCTCTCTGGAGCCGCACTATCCAATACCAGAGCCCCAGCCACATGCGACTGTTGAGCCCTTCATGAGGCTAGTCTGAGTGGAGATCCGCTGCAGGTGAAAAGTGCACACTGGATTCAAAGACTTAGTACAAAAAAGGAATGTAAAATACCTCACTATCAACAGATTTTATGTGTGATTACATTTTAAATTTTATTTATTTATTTATTTGGCAGCACCAGGTCTTAGTTACGGCATTCGGGATCTTCGTTGCTGCGTGTGGAATCCAGTTCCCTGACCGGCGAGGGAGCGTGGAGTCCTAACCACTGGACCACCAGGGAAGTTCCATGATTACATGTTGAAATGGTAGTATTGTGGATGGACTGGGTTAAATAAAACACATTATTAAAATTAACTTCAGGGGCTCCCCTGGTGGCGCAGTGGTTAAGAATCTGCCTGCCAACGCAGGAGACATGGGTTCGAGCCCCGGTCTGGGAAGATCCCACATGCCGCAGAGCAACTAAGCCCATGCACCACAGCTACTGAGCCCACATGCCACAACTACTGAAGCCTAGAGCCCATGCTCCGCAACAAGAGAAGCCACCGTAATGAGAAGCCCGCGCACTGCAACAAAGAGTAGTCCCTGCTCGCTCCAACTAGAGAAAGCCCACATGCAGCAGCAAAGACCCAACTCAGTCAAAAATAAATAAATAAATAAACAAATAAATAAATATATTTTTAAAAATAAAAAATAAATAAAATTAACTTCAGGACTTCCCTGGTGGTCCAGTGGTTAAGAACCTGCCTTCCAATGCAGGGGGCGTGTGTTCAATCCCTGGTTGGGGAACTAAGATCCCACATGCCGCGGGGCAACTAAGCTCATGCACTCTGGGGCCCATGCAATGCAACTACTGAGCCCGTGCGCACTGGAGCCCACGCGCCTCAACTAGAGAGAAGCCTGCGTGCTGCAACTAAGACCCAAAGCAGCCAAATAAATAAATAAATAAAATTAACTTCACCTGTTTCTTTTTACTTTTTTGTAGTATGGCTATAAAATACTTAAAATTAAATATGGGACTCACGTCATAGTTGGATTGGACAGTGTTGCACTGGAGAAAGACTCCAGGTCTGCAGGCCCCCGGGCACAGAGACAGGGGCTTTCCTTTCAATCTCTTTCATCATCCATTCTTTTTTAAAAAAATTTAGTGGAAAGCACACATATCATAAAATTCACTCATTTTAAGTGTAATGCTAACAACAAGGTATTAAAATAAATGTCTACCTATTGGACTGTGGGAGTCTGAGGGTTCTGCCAGCTTCTGGAAAGCAGCAGCCACAGCCAGGCACCTGCCCCCAGGCTGGAGAGGGGAGGGAGCTTCTTTAGCCCCAGCAGAAAACCTGCACTTACTGACAGGCAAGAGCTTCCCTGCACCCCACCAAACAAAATCCCATCCACAGGTGAGACAGAAATCTGCCCAAACAGAAGAGAAACTGGAAGACGTGCAGAGGGCCAAGGAAAGGCTCAAAGGCATTCTAAATAATACCCTCAGAGAGATAAGAAAAGCTTTGTGCCCACAAGGCAAGAAACGGGGACTTCCCTGGCGGTCCAGTGGTTAAGACTCGGTGCTTCCACTGCAGGGGGTGCGGGTTTGATCCCTGGTCAGGGAATTAAGATGCCGCATGCCTCATGGCCCAGCCAAAACAAACAAAACAACAACAAAAAAACACAAGGCAAGAAACGATGCTGTGAAAAAAGAAATAATCAGAAAAGAAGAAGTTGCTCTTGGAAATGAAAATTATGATTTTCCCCCAAATCAAAAAAGTAATAAAATGACTAAATAATAAAATAAAATAAAATGCAAACAAATAGATAAGTATAACAGAAAAGCTAAAAGGCGAAGTTAAGGCAATTTGTCAGAAAGAAGGCAAAAAGGCAAAGAGATAGAAAAGAAGAGAGAAAACATTGGATTGAGATCAATCTTAGAGAGTGAGACTACAAGATATAGTGGAGGAAATTTTAGGAAGACAATACAGGAAGGTGCTGCAGACAAGGGTACCCATCATTTCAAGACCACATGGCAGAGAGCGCCAGGTCAAGGAACGGGGCCTGACTCCAAAGCTCATCTTGCCAAGTGTCAGACACCACAGATGAGATCCTAAACGTGTCCAGAGAGAAAAACCTGGTCACATGCGAAGGATTGGGACTTTCTCCAGAGGGCTGTGGGCCACCTCAGCAGCAAAGCTGGCTGCCAAAGACAGAGGAGCAAAGTGATTTTCATTTAAAATTAAGCAGTCAGAGTGGGTGGTTAGCCCAGATGGTTAGAGCGTAGTGCTGATAAAATTGTGCATCTAGCTCAAATGTGAATCCACCTGGAGCAAAGAATAAAGGCATTTTTCAGATATGCAAAGGCTTAAGAAATTTATCCTCTGTGCAGGATCTCTTGAGAAGTTACTGGGTAACAGGATTCAGGAAAATGTGGGGAATAGAGAAGGGAGGAAGCTGTAATAGGAACCGGGAGTGAGAGCCCTAGTCCAGGAGCGGCCCGGGAGAAGTTCTCGGAGAGTCCCAGCAAGGCATCATCCTCCGCTCCTCGCTCACTCGCACCCACGTCCAACCCATCCGGTCCAGCCCAGGTCAGCTCCTTCTCACCACCTGGCCCACCCTTGTCCACGCACCGGACGCCCTGCGGGGCTTTCTGCATCCGCGGTTGCCCCCTACCGTCCATTTTTCTAACTGCACCCAGGATGGAGCTTTTAAAAGGAGACCGCTCTTGGTCACTCATTTTCTTACTCTCCCTAATTTTTCTTACCATTATCTGCCATCTGATGTATTGTACGTGTACTTTATTTGCCCTCTTGACGTGTGAACAGGAACTTTGCTTCATTCTGTGCCCTGGAAGAGTGCTTGCTGCCTCAGCAGGCAATTAGTTAATGTATGTTGAATGAATAAATGTTTTCCATGTCACCTCAACGGCCTTCTGGGCTGAAATAGTACCTCTTTGAGAAGTCTTCCCAGATCGCTCCCCAAGGTCGCCATAGGACGTTCTGCCAAGACTGAAGGTCCTATATCTACGCTGTGCATTGTGTCAGGTGGCTAACGAGCCCTTGACACGTGGACAGTGCAACCAAGGAACTGACCCGGTGGCTGATGGCTACCGTGCTGAACGGTGAAGCACCTGTCCCAGGACATCAATCAATACCCGAAATCACCCCAGTTGCGACTTCTTCCTAGTCTGTGGCCCGTTTCCCTGCAAAGGTCGTGGCCTGCGGAGAGCGGGCCATACCTCTGGGCGGGCGGCGAGGCCGCACACGCGTTTGGTGCCCAGTAGGAGTTTGTGGAGGCACGCACGTGTGAGCTCAGGAGAGATTGGGGCTCGCGAGCGGGGGAAGGGCGGGAGGAGGTCACTCCGGGAAGACCGACGCGGAGGCTGAGGGAAGGCAGGCGGGCGCAGAAGTGCTGGACTCCAAGCCACCTGCCGCGCAGCCCAAAGCACACTGCCCCGCCCACCAGGAACCACGCCCACTAGGGCCCCGCCCCCATTGCCCCGCCCCAGCGCAGGCGCAGATACAGCCGCCTGTCCCGCGCGTTTTCCGGCTCGCAGGTTCGCCGCAGATTCGTCAACAGCTGCCCCTAGTACCGGCGCCACAGGCTCAAAAAATTCAGCACCAGCTCTACCAGGGTCCCGGGAACTTTTGCTCTGCGGCCGCGTGAGCTGGACCGCGAACCGAGCGCAGAGCTGGGCCGCGGGGGCTGTGACGAATCGGCGACGGGTTGGTATTGGCGGAGTGAGCGGGACGCAGCGCGCCGTGGCGACTCTGCGGACCCGGCGGGTGCGCGCTTCCCTGTGACCGCTGCCCGTCCGGAGGTCCCCGCCCGCCCCGACACCCCATCCTGTCCCCCGAGGACCGCTGCCCGCCGCGCCACTGGGTGGGCTCCGGGCGCACGCTGGGGAGTGGGCGCGGGGCCGGGCGATCGCTAGCCGGTCTCCACACCTCGAGAAGGAGCGCGCGTGGACCGGGCTGGGCGAGGAGGCCCAGGCCAGTGGGGACACTTCTTGGGCCCCTAGTGCATCCCGACCTAGTGGCTGGGTGCACTGGTGACAGACAGGTGTCTACTTAATGGCGCTCGTGCTGCAGGGGCGCCCGACCCGAAGTAAATGCAACCTGCAGATGGTTTTGGTTTCTGGGAAGGAAGGGAGCTTGGCAAGGTGAACCACAGGTGGATACGTCAGGGAGTTAGAAGTGCTGATGGGTCTCCCAACCTCAGCTCCCTTGACATTTGGGTTTGGATACTCCTGTTTTGGGGGCTGTCCTGCGTAATGGGGTATATGGGATGTTTACCAGCATCCCTGGCCTCAGCCACCCATTAGAGGCAGAGTAGCACCTCCGGTTGTGACATCTAAGGTGTCTCCAGACATGGGTCCCTGGGGCGTGGTTGCCCTTCTGCAGAGGGCACCATGGAAGCCTTGGACCATGAAACCTTCCCTCCTCGAGGGCGGGAGAGCGGGCTTTCTGAGAATATGTGAAAAGTGCTTCCTTATCCGAGACTGAGTCCCACGTGGATGATGACAGCTCCCTGGACTTCCTTTCTCATGTGCCTTTCCTGTGAACTCCAGGATGGATCCTGAGGTCTCTGCCGTCCGGCTCACCGTCTGGGAGGCTGTTCACATCCTTTCATCTTCTGAGGATGGGGGCCGCATCTTCTGTACCCTGGGGTCCCTGAAGCGCTATCTTGGTGCAACGGAGAATCCAGCCCTCCCTGAGGAGCAGGAGGAGTTTGTCAGGATCCACTTTTCCACCTTTCTCAGATGTCTGGTCAGCAAGCTGAGCCCCGACTGGCTGGAGCTGCTGCCTGACGGCCAAATGGAGGAGCTGTGGGCCAGCTTCTTCCTGGAGGGCCCGGCTGACCAAGCCTTCCTGGTGCTGATGGAGTCCATCGAGGGTGCTGCCAGGTGAGCTGGGCTGGGTCTGATTATGGGGTTGCTTTAACACCTGAAGGATTTCGAACCAACGGGTTCTCCAAATTCTGTGAGAGTTTGGCATCCTGAAAGGTGAGAGAATAAAACCTGTGCACATCAGAGCACTGAACTAAAAGCGGGTTGCGTTAATCTCCTGCGATGGGAAGGCCCTAGCCCTCTGTCTTGCCATGTGGGCCAGGGGGCAGCAGGAGTGTTTGCATCCGGGCTTAGGTGGTCTAGGTAGGCAGTGGGCGTGGCCATCCTCCTGGGGCCCCTTAACTCTGTGGCCCCCAGCTCTGTGTGAGGCACCCCAGCAAACTCATTCCCTCAACATCAAGCCCACCACGGTCCTTGCGGGGAAGCTGTGTCATTGGGAAGCTGGATTTTCAGCAGTTGCTGTGGAAGTCAGTGGGTCAGGTGATTCCAAGGTGGGGAAGGTGCGTGGGGTTGGCAGGCTTTCATGCCCCTCCTAGGAAGCGAGGCTGTTTACACCTGCTCTTGGTTCAGCCCCAGCTTCTGTCTGATGAAGATGGCGCAACTGCTGGCCAGGTTCCTGAGCGTGGGCAGGATAGCCGCTGTGATGGAGGGGCAGTGTCGGCAGCAGGCAGGGCCAGCCTTCCCCCTGCTCCAGGAGACACTTCTCACCAAGGTGGTGGGCCTGCCCGATCGCCTGGGCAACCGTCTGCAGCGGGAGAACCTGGCCACATTCCTCCCTCAGAACTACTTCCCTCTGCTTGGCGAGGAAGTCCTGCGGGTGCTGCAGGTGGTCGTGGACTCTCTCCGAGGTGAGAGCCCCTCTTCTAACAGCCTCCTCGGGCCATCGTCCCCTCCCTCCCTCCCAGGGCTCCGGGGACTTTGCCATCTCTGGCAGTGCCATCATCCAATCAGACGTTATCACATGTCTGGGGCGGCAGCCACCCAGCCGTGAAGTTTCACCCACAGCTCTGCTGCCTGGGAGGTGGAGCTGACCCGTAAGCCCTGCAGTCCTTGGTTGGATGTCCAGGTGGGGCTGCTCACCGCCCGGCCCCTCACTCAGAATAAGGGAACGTCCACAGTCTGGAAACCAAAAAGCTCTTGCTGTGAGGAGGGTCCGTCCAAGGTGGCTGCCGGCTGCGGTGCCCATGGCCTTGTCATCGTGGGTGGAGGACCTCGGTGCTCTGGTGTCTGGTGGCGGTGCTGGGGGCCGACTCTGAGGGAGCTCTCTGTACCTGGGGGCCATGGGAGCAGCTTCCTGCCCACCCTCTCCACTAATCATGGTCTCTGGAGCATTAGGGACGTGGCTTCCCCACGTGTGTGTTCCAAGAGCCGAGAGAAGCCAGGGGCCATGGCGGCCTGAGTGGGGGTGGGCGTCAGGTGGTGAACAGCGGGCGGGCTGTCCGAGCCACTGCCCTTTCCCCCAGTGAGGCCCTGCCTTCCCTGCGGCCCTGGCCCCTGCACTGCCCCCACCCCGGCCCGAGTCCCTCATCTCGCCTGGATTCTTACCACAGTCTCCCACGTGCCCTCCTGTCTTGTCTGAGCTGAGCAACTGCATGATGCTGTTACCATGAGCCACACTCAGAACCTTCCAGCACCTCTGCTCCCGCCTCCTCCCAGCTCTGGACTGGCGGGCGTTCCTGTTTGGGATGCCCCATGCTCTGGCCTCAAGTGCCTCTTCTCAGGGCCGCCTTTCTGGTCACCCTGTTTAGTGTCGTAGCTGCTGGCTTGTCCTCTCCCTGGAACTGACCATCCTCTACGGTGCTCAGAGGGGCCCCGCCCTGTTGTCTGACTTCACCCTCCCCCCCCCCCCCCGAGTGAGCTGTGGGCTGGGGCTTGTGCGCACTGCCGACCCGGCGCTCAGAGTGGTGGCTGATGCAGGCCGGTGGTCCTCACGAGTGTTGAGAGAAATAGACCTAAGTATTGTGTCCTTGGGGCTGGAGTTGTGCCCACATCTCGCAGACTGTTCTGCCTTCGTGGACGCGGGTCGTGAGGGGTCGCCTGTCTGCCCACGGTTAACCGCACATGGCGAGTGGCTGCCTTGGGAGATGGCCAGGTGGCACTCGGCAGGGGGCCGCAGGGGTGAGGCCTGTGCTGCTCTGTGGGGCCCCCTTGTGTTTGCACACCCCTGCTCCCCCTGCTGTGTCCCTGAGCATTACTGTCTTGGGTGAGGGAACCACCCCGGGGGAGGTGTGCGCCTGCGTTTCTCCAGCCCAAGTGTACAAGCGGGGTTCCAGCTGGACCGCCCAGCCCCTGCTCTGGCTGGGAGGGGCGGCCTGCCTGGGTGTCCTGAATGCCTCCGGAGCAATGTCCCCTTCATCCTGTGAGTGGCTGCGTTGAATTCTGTCTTGGCAGGATCCCAAACGCCCATCTTTAGATCTCAGATACTGCGTTTGCATCATGCGCGGGGCCATCTGTCTCCTGGTCGGTCCAATCACCCCTGGCTCCTCTGGGGCTGCTGCCGCCACCCACCCTCTCCTTGTTCCTCCGTCCTCATTTCCTCCCTGTGGCGCTTAGAGCCCCTCCTCTTCACTGGACCCCTCTGGTGCTGCCGCCTCCTGGTGCCCCGCAGTGGTCCCTGCTTTGTAGGATCACTGTGAACATAATGCTTTTTAAATGATTATTTTCATTGGCTCTTTGAGTTGGAAACAATGCTGGTGCGGTTGGAATTAGACTGAACAAGTTGGCAGTTTTACAACGTGGGATCTGCCTGGAACAAGGTCTGTCTCTGCTCAGCCAGGTGCACGTTGATGGCCTTACCACCGTCTCCTTCCTGTCCCAGGTGGCCTGGACTGCTCCGTCTCCTTCCTGTCTCAGGTCCTGGGGAAAGCCTGCGTCCACGGGAGACAGAGTGAGTGTTCGTCGTGGGAGAAGCTGCGGCACGTCCCGGGAGGGGTGCGGGGAGTTGCTGAGGTCCCCTTGCCTGGGTCTGGCCCTGCTGGGCCCCTGGGTAGGGGCTTGGCTCTGTGACAGGTGGGCCTGTGGGCTGCAGACACTGGACGCCCCATGGCCCCTGGGCTCAGGGCCCCTGTGTGCTTCCCCTCAGAGGAGGTCCTGGGCGTGCTTGTGCCCCGGCTGACGGTGCTCACCCAGGGCAGCTGCCTCTGGCAGCGGGTCTGCTGGTGCCTGGTGGAGCGTGTGCCCGACTGGGCCATGGAGGCTGTGCTGAAGGGGTTCGTGGAGGCTGCCCCAGGGTAAGAAGTAAGGCATCCTTCCTGCTGCAAATGCTTCTCCCCCAGGAGGGCGGGCAGTGGGGATCCAAACGACTCCTGCCTATGTGGGGTCAACACTCACGGGACGTGGGCGGTGGCCCCTTTGTCTGGTGGCCGGTCATTTTGTAGTTTGGCTGTGCAAAAGCCCATCTCTCCCACTCCTGACGGCTGGGCTGGGCCCCCCAGTCCACACCTGGCTGGACCGAGACGGAGGCTGCAGCTTCTCTGCAGCCTGAGGGTCCCTGTTCTCAGAAACCCAAATTATGCAGGAGGGTGTGCGGGGAACACAGCTTCCTCCTACCTGGTGGCTGTGGTGACTTTCCTGTGTGCCCGTCCACCTCTGTGTCTGTGAGCAAGGGGGTCTGCGGGCCATGTTCCTGAAAGGGCAGTGCTGTGTCGCTTGGTTGTCATCGACGTTCCTTCAGACCATCTCCCGGCATGAAGGGCCTGTTTCTCTGCCAAAGACATTTCTTCTCTGTTTGACTTCACATTTCTTTGATCCTGGCTGAGGGTGTGTGTTTTGAAGGCATCACGAACCATCTGATCGAGTCTTTTACTCGCCTGTGTGAAGGCTCCTTGTGAGGGGGGGCCCCCACCTTAACACAGGCCTGGGTCTGTCCTGGCCGCACCACTGGTTTGGCTTCTCTGAGACGTCCTAACTGCCCTGTGAGCCCAGCATACCGTGGGTCACTGGGTAGGGCTCAGCCTTCTCTGTCACCGGGGCTGTCGTGCTGTCTGCCCCAGGGCTGTAGGTCACTTTGCCTGGGTCTTTCTCTTCAACTTTATCAGTTTTCTTGTTTTTTCTTTAACCTTCACGTCTTTGATTTGAGGGACGAGGAGGGGAACACAGCCTCACCTCCTTCCGTGCTGGCGTGAGCGTGTGTTGAGCTCTCACTCGCTAAAGGAAGCAGAGGTCTCAGTCTAGATTGGGATCTGCAGACTACGGCCTTTGGGTCGAATATGGCTTACTGTGTTTTTGTAAGTAAAGTTTTATCAGCAAACAGCCACACTCAGCCGTGTACCTACCTGCCGTCGCTGCTCTCAGCTACCGTGTCTCTACAGAGCCTGATGGCCTGTCAGCCTGGCCCTTCACAGAGAAAGCTGGCTGCCCTGGTCTAGGCAGAGCATTTCACCTGGACTGGTCGGGGCAGGCAAGGGATGTCCTCTTGTGTCCAGTCGCTGGGCTCCCTGGTTTCCACATTTACTGGGAGGAGGGAGAGTTAGGACTGACTCAGGGCTGAAGCACCTGCGCGGCTCCCTGGTGGTTAGCGCGGAGCCCGGGGGTCCAGTGCGGATCCATGGGATTCGGAGTTGTGCTTCTCTCTCTCCCCACCGCTATGCCTCGCAGGCCTGAAGTCCTCTCACGGCTGCTGGGGAATGTGGTGACAAAGAGTAAGAAGGCCCAGTTTGTAATGACCCGGAAGCTGCTATTCCTACAGTACAGCTGCACGGTGAGGGTGCCGGCCGGGGGGTGGTAGCTGCGGCAGGCGGGGCTGGAGCAGTGCTCGGCTGCCCGGACATGTCGCTGTCCTTCAGCCCAGACTCGTCCCGCCCCTGGGCTCCCCGGGCCGGGCGGGTGGTGTCTGCCTGGCAGACGGTAAGAGGACGCCGGCTCTGTCGCAGATGCCCATGCTGCAGAGCCTGCTGGGCTACCTGGCCATGGACAGCCAGCGGCGTTCACTCCTCATGCAGGTAAGCGCTGCCTGTGCAGGTAAGGGATCCTCAGTCCCTGCGGGAGAGCATTCCTGCCTGGGGTGGAGGGCGCTGGCTGGAGCCTCTCTGGGGCTGTGGGGACATGGGCACCAAGGCCCACGAGGTTCCGGGATGCGTTGGGGAGGCGGGGGCTGTCTGCCAGGCCGAGCCTACCACCCACCAGGCGCTGAAGGAGCTCCTGGAGACGTGGGGCAGCAGCAGTGCCATCCGCCATGTGCCCCTGGTGCAGCAGCGCTACGTCAGCAAGGCCATCCTCATCTGCCTGGCGCACCTGGGGGAGGCAGAGCTCCGGGACAGCCGGGATGGTGAGCACGCAGTGGGTGCCCCATCCCCACTGCCCCCGCCGGAGCCCCATCCTCCCCCCAGCTCAGCCCATGCGCATCGGTGCTTTCAGAGTTGTTGGCCAGCCTGATGGAGGGAGTGAAGAGCCGCCTGGACAGCAGCCTACCCCCTGTGCGCCGCTTGGGCATGATCGTGGCTGAGGTGGCCAGCGCCCGGATCCACCCCGAGGGGCCTCCCCTGAAGTTCCAGGTGAGCAAAGGCTGCGCCTGCCATGCTCTCCCTGAGCTGCCGACACTCCTGCCCCAATGTCACCCTGCCTGCCTGTGTCCAGGACCACAGAGATCTGTGCTTGGTGTCAAGTTGGCCCTGGTGGCCCTGCTGAGGCCGCGGCTGGGCGGGGAGTGGAGGCGCAGCCCCTCAGCTGGTGCCTGAGCACGTGTCCCCAGGTGGATTCTCTAGACGGGACTCTCAGGCCTCCCCTCCATCTGCCGAGCTCTCTGGGATGTCCTTGGAGACGGTGCCACATCTGCTCTGTGTCTGGGGGATTCCCAGGCCCTCCAGCCTTCAGCCCCCCAAGTGCCACCCTCTGCAGAGGGGGAAACCTGGACAGTTGCTCTTGAAAGACCGTTGGCTGCCAGAGGCCAGAAGCGCAGACTGCGGGCTGTGATGGGAGGGCCTCGCAGGGGCCCAGCTGTACCACTCCCACTGCTCCCGTCCCAGCCAACTCCAGCACATCTGCGTTGCAGTATGAAGAGGATGAGCTGACCCGCGAGATGCTGGCTTTGGCCATGCCCCGGCCCGCGGCTGACGGCCCCTCAGAGGCGGGGTGAGGGTCTCTGTGCCCCGATCCCTGGTCCCCACCTGGAGCTCTGGGCATGGTGGGCCAGGTGGGGTGGCTGCTGCACACCTGTTACTCCTGTCCTGCTATCGCTGAGGCAGAAGCTAAGATGAGGGCGGGGGCGGTGAGAGCGCTTCCTCGGGAAGCATGGGTTCTGGGATGAGAGACTTGTGGGGCACCCCTGAGGGATCCTTCTCTGTCCCCAAAGCCCGTCTTTCGCTCCGGTCAGTGGAGAGACTCCTGACAGAGAGACTGTGGACCGCAGTGGACCCCAGGCTGGGCCTGAGGGCTCCGACTCCGAGCTGGACAGGTGGGGGCAGCCCCACGGGGGAGAGTGCGAGGGTCCTGGCGGGGCCCACCTCAGGGTGTGGGCCCTGCGGCGCCGGTTCCCTCTGCCTCACGAGTCCTCCTCCCACCTGGAAATCAGCCCACGGGGCTCTCAGCCCAGCAGCCATTCCCAAAGCTTCAGGGACTGGGGGTGAGTCCTGGGTGACAGGCAGGTCTGCGTGTCTGTTCTTCTTCCTCAGCGATGATGAGTTTGTCCCCTACGACATGTCGGTAGACAGGGAGCAGAGAAGCAGCAAGGCGCCCTCGTATGTGCGGGGCTGCTTGGAAGGTACGCCCCCGCCCCTGCCCCGGGTCCCCCGCATGCTGCCCACCCTGCCCGCCGGCTCCGCCTCACTCAGGCACCATGTGGATTCTGGGCAGCTCTGACTGGGTCCGAGGACTGGGAACGCTGGGAGGCGGCCCTGTGGGCCCTCGAGGGGCTGATCTTCAGGAGCCCGGCTGCCACTCAGGAGGTGAGCGCATGAGGGCTGGGCTGTCAGGGTCGCAGGAGGTGGGTGATGGCTTGGCAAGGGCATGTGTCTTCAGGGAGCCCCATGTGGCCCACATGGGCCTTGGCAGCGGGGCCTCTGCTGGGGTGGGGGGCGGGGGGCACAGCCCAGGCTCCTCAAGACAGGCCCCTTCTGTCGAGCACCCTAACCCTGTGCGCAGGTGAGCGTGGAGCTGGCCAAGGTGCTGCTGCACCTGGAGGAGAAGACAGCCGTGGCGGGGTTCGAGGGGCTGCGCCAGAGGGCCCTGGTGGCCCTCACAGTCACAGACCCGGCTCGGGTGAGTCCCCGCGGCTGAGTGGAGCCCGGGTTGTGCCCCCAGCAGGGGCTGTGCTGGGACCCTGTCTCCGGGATTGTGGTCCTCAGAGGCCTCTCGTCCGCCCGGCCTAGGTGGCGGAGTACCTGACCGCACAGTTCTACGCCCTCAACTACAGCCTCCGGCAGCGCATGGACATTCTGGATGTAAGTGCCTGGGCCTCTGTCCCACTCATCAGGGCTGGACTGGCAGGCCTGGTGCAAAGCCTCTGGAGGGGGAGCAAGCATTTGCCAGAATCTATAGGGATGGGACCACAGGCCGCCCCAAGCCCCTTGTTGCCAGACCTGAGAGGCTGGGACCAGCGTCTGTCTGATGTTTTCTTGACAGAGCATGGGCTTCAGGGGCTGCATTCTTTGTTTTAGATAACAGCGTTACTGAGGTATGACACACACACCGTAAAATTCAGTCTTAAAATAAGCAGAACGTGGTGGGTTCATACAGTGGAACATTACTTGGTCTTAAAAAGGAACGAAATTCTGACACCGTGCTCAGGGAAATAAGCCAGACTCAAAAGGACAAATAGCGTACGATTCCACTTACGTGAGGTCCCTGCAGCCATCAGATTCACAGGAAGAGAGCAGATGGTGGGTGCCAGGGGCTGAGGGAGGGGTGGGGAGTCAGGGTTTAATGGGACAGAGGTTCAGTTTGGGAGGATGAGAAGGTTCTGGAGGTGCTGGTGCTGACGGCGGCACCATGAGTTTACCTGGTGCCGCTGAGCCGCGCTGAACAACGATTACCATGGTGAACGATACACCACGTGTGTTCGTCACAGTGACACAGAGACTAAGACAAAGCTGAAAAAAAGTTCAGCGTTTCTGTGTTTACAGTTCAGGGGCGTTTGGTACTTTCCCGACGTCATGTGACCATCACGTCCACCTGCTTTCAGGACGTCCCATGTCACCCTCAAAAGAACCCAAGACGCTCCCTCCCCACCCCCAGCCCTGCAGTCAGTCTGCTCTGTCTGTGCATCTGCTTGTCCTGGGTGCTTCCTAAAAACGAGGTTGCACGTGTGGCCTCCGGGTCCGGCTCCGTTCACATATGGCCTGGGCTGGGGTTCCTTCCCTTATCCTGAGAGGTGGGGGTGGCGGGATTGGATGGGCTTCGGGAGAAGTGACCAAAGGTTTCAGGCTCGTCAGCAGGGAGCACGCCCACCTCCTTTCTGTCACCCGACAAAGTGAAGCGAGCCTAAGGGACTCTAACTGACTAGCATGGGGTTCCCAGAACCTCCCCCCTGAGGACTGCTGGGGCCTTCGAGGGCACCCGATTCACCTTGAAATTTGGAAGATGTCATCCTTCCCCAGTGGGATGGCGGCTACCCCGGGTGTCTCCTCTCTTCTAGGTCCTGACTCTGGCTGCCCAGGAGCTGTCTCGGCCGGGGCGCCTTGGGAAGGCTCCCCAGCGGGGCTCCCCAGACCCTGGCTCCCAGCCTGGTGGTGCTGTGGTCCCGGCCTGGCGGGCGGTGGTGGAGGAGCGCGTCAGACGTAAGACCCGGCGGTTTTCCAAGGTCAGCCAGGCCCTGGGGTGGCCTCTTGGGTGGGACCTCTGCCCCGAGGGGACAGTGACCACAGTGTCCTGTGAAGGGAGGGTTTTTGGTACAAACTGAGTGATATGACACATGCTGTTAGGGCATCACACTGAAGTGACTTTAAAACGTGAATGCAGCGTTAAAACGTGTGAAAACAGCCCTGAGGGTTCTCTGTCGGCAACAACTGGCCTGGCGTGTGCTGGGTCATTGGGGTCCCTCTAGGCCGGGGCTGAATGTGCTCTCCTGGGACGTTGGGCCATGTCTGGAGACATTCTCAGTCATCACCGGGGGTGGGGGGTGGTGCCTGCTCCTCTGGTGCTCAGGACCACCCCTCCCACGTGTCCCCGAGTGTCCCTGGTGTGAGGTCTCCAGGCAAGGCTGTGCCCTGTGCCCTGCCTGGCGCCTGGTGAGCACGTGTGTTTGGCAGGGCTCTGCGGGGCGGGCATCAGCCGTTGGCCCCAACGAATTCAACTCGGTGGCTGGCTACTTCTTCTTCCCCCTCCTTCAACATTTTGACAGGTGAGAGAGTTTTCTGGAGGCCTGTGATTTGGGGAACAGGAGCCCTGGCATCTGTGGGTGGGAGGGTCCCTAGGGTGGGGGCTAAGGTGGGATTTGGGTTCAGGGGGGTCAGGAACTCGGCTGTGATTGTTTGTAGCTTAAATCAAGTGACGTGAGGGCATTAGGCGTCAGGGTGTCCGTTATCTCCGGATGCTGGGTTCATGGTGGGGCCGGGGCCAGAGCCTCACCCTGGTGCCTCGACCCGGCGTGCCCCGTGCGCATCCTTGTCCTGCCTCAGCCCGAGCGGGGTGCAGATATCCCCCAGCCATCGCCACGTGGGTGCAAGGCTCTGTGGACAGAGGGAAGGGCCTGGAGCCCTTTGCTGCAGAGGCCCTGCAGGCAGCGGTCCTGCTTCCTGATCCAGGCCCGGGCTTGACCAGGTGGCCTTGCAAAGTGACGGGGAGTCTGTCCAACACCTTCTTGTGGCTCTGGGCGCCATGTGGGGACAGGCAGTGAGGAGGGGCGTCCAGGGGCTTGGGGTGCCCTTGGTGGCCCACGAGGTTGGGGAGCCGGCCCCGAGTGCCTGGCCTGCACCATTCACTGGGTTCTGTGTTGTAGGCCTCTAGTGACTTTCGACCTTTTGGGAGATGACCAGTTGGTTCTTGGGAGACTGGCCCACACCTTAGGGGCCCTGATGTACCTGGCTGTGAACACCACGGTGAGCTGGGACCCCGTTCCTCTGGCATCTGATGGCTCACCTCCTGTGGGGTCTGCGCCATGTTCTGTCCCCCTGTGGGCCTTGCCTTGGGACAGGAGTGTTTGGACCCGAGGATGGGGTCTGAGGCGGGGACTGCTGTGTGCCAGGACCCCTGCCTACTGGCTTCTGCTGTTTCAGGTGGCTGTGCCCATGGGCAAGGCCCTGCTGGAGTTCGTGTGGGCCCTTCGTTTCCACGGTGATGCGTGAGTAGCTACAGGGCTGAGGGGAGTCGGGTGAGGTGAGGGTCCTGAATCCTGCCGGAAAGTGGACAGTGGGAGGTGGGTGGCGGCTTCCGGGGTGGCTGAGAGGCAGCCTGGCTGGGCGCTCCTGCAGCAGGAAGGGCCGGCAGGGCTTCCCTGGCGTGGGTGGAGGGCGCCAGGCTGCGGCTCCTCACGGCTCAGGCTCCTGCCTTCTCCGCAGCTATGTGCGCCAGGGCTTGCTGTCTGCTGTCTCCGCCGTCCTCCTCAGCGTTCCGGCTGAGCGGCTGCTGGCAGACCTGCTGGACGAGCTGCTGGAGGCCCGGTCCTGGCTGGGAGGTGAGTGCTAGGCCGGGGTCACCGTGGCCAGGCGGCGGGAGGCTGGTGCAGCCTGGAGGGGCCGGGAGGCCGTCAGCTCGTGGGTAGCATGGCCCAGTCCCCAGCCCAGCATGAGTGTCATGTGGCTCCCGTTTGTGTGCTGAGTGTCCTCAGTGTGGGGGTGGGGACATGGCTGCTGTCGGGTCACTTTGACTTTGGGGAGTCCTGCAGGGAAGGCGCCCAGATGTGGGGGTGGCACCTGTATATGCTGGAAAGTTCCATCCTCAGCAGAGTTACAGTGGTGATTGGCATTTTGCCACATTTTCTCTGGCGGCCACCCCTTCCCCACACACGTGCTCTTTTTAAAAAGTCTCTGTGGCCAGTAGTACCCCCACCTGTGGGCACTTGAGCCATGGCCCTCAGAGCCACCGTGCCCGTGTCCACCCTCAGGGCTCGCGGCTCATCTGCATCCACACTGGCAGGCCCGGTGGTTCTGATGGCGGCCTTTCTCTCCCTTTCTGCCAACCCTGCCCGGCGAGGCAGCCCATGAGCCTCCTAGGCTCCTGCAGGCCAGCCCCCCCCACATGGGTGTCTGAGCACATCTGCATTCGGTGTGTTGGGATGGCTCGGGGCCTCGTGCTGTGGGTGCAGGTGCCTCCCCGGCCGGGCTCCTAGCCCCAGGTGCTAAGGAGCCCTTTGCCGGCGTCTGAGGAGATTCTGGTGCCACGCGGGGCTCATTCAGGAGGCCTCAAATGAGAGCAGCTGAAGAGGGCTGGCCCGCTCAGTGCTGTGACGCTGCCCATGCTTCCATTTCTCTCTTTGCAGACGTGGCCGAGAAGGACCCAGACAAGGACTGCAGGCTGCTGGCGGTGAAGGCACTACTGCTTCTGGAGAAGCTCCGAGATAAGCTCCTCCCGCTCTCCTCTCCTTAGCCCCCGACCCTCGGAAGGCACGTCCCACTGGAAGAGTGTGGGCTGGGGGCCAGCACGTGGGGCGGAGGTGCAGCTGGTACAGCCTGGCGTGTCTGCGGCTCAGCGAAGACTCTGCATCAGGGCCTCGGGTTCTGACCCCCACAGACTGGGACTGGGATGTGGCCTCTGAGGCTTGGGCTCCAGGATGGCTGCTCAGCCCGGTGCCTCCGTGCAGCCTGTAGACTGCAGAGCTGGGGCCACTGGGCCTGGGGGCTTCTTAGCAATGTGCCCCCACCCCTTCCTCACCGAAAAGGCCAGGGACTTTAAGAACAACAGAAAAGGAAGAATAAAAGAGGTACAGGAGCTCTTTATGGTTCTCACTCCTGCAGGGAGCCTGGTGCCCACACACGGCCCCCTGAAGGGGAGACATGGAAATGGGGGCAGGAAGGGGACACGGGCCTCTGAGAAAACAGACTTTATTTGGAGAATTTCGGCAGCTGGTGGGTGGAGCTGGGGATGGGAAAGCATGAGGCAGCCCCCCCGCCCCCATCATGTTGCTGTCCCTGATGGCCCCTTATGGTGGGAGCTGGTGACGGAAAGGGCATGGCCTAGATGGACAGAGCCTCCCGCTGCAGCCCAGTGCCAACCGTTGTCTCCCGGTGGTCAGGACGGGGTGTCCTGTGGGAACCAGTCAGATGTACTGCTGGGCAACCTGTGTGGGTGCCGGGGGGGGGGCGGGAATATGGGGACACCCTCAGTTTCTTAGGCTTTACACCCTGTACTTGGGGGAACGTCATGGGAAAAATGAACCAACTCCCTTGACTGCCAAGGGGCTAAAACAAAACCCTGCAGGGGTCAGGAACTCAGAAGGGGTGGCTTAGAGACCCTCCCCCTGATGCCCCTCGGAGGCTAGCGCATTTTCCCACAGCTCTGCCTACGGACTCAGACACAAAACTTTCACCAGGAACGTCAGGCTCCTGCTACTGATAATGACTGGCAAGTCCCAGAAGAGCCTGGGCAGCGGCAGGCCCTCAGGGGCCATTCTCCACCTCCTCCATCACCTCCTCGTCCATCTCCTTGTGATCCTCCATGTTGTTGTGGCGCATCTGCTCCGGCATGGTGCACATCAGAGGGATGCCCAGGCCCTGGTGCACGGCGTCCACAGTGCGCTGGCTCACGTAGTACGACACGTTGGCGGAGGGCACTCTCTTCCGCATCTCCTCCAGGTACTTGTAGGCCTGGGTCACACACAACAGCCGTGACCGGTCAGCGCACAGTGGGAACAAGGGGCCCAGCCCGGGGGCAGAGTGAATAGGGGAGGGACACCTTTGGTAAAGGGGCTCGGGTGGCCTCCCGGCCTTCCCAAGCGTTGGTGGCATCTGCGGACAGCGAGGCTCAGGCTCCGGTGGTCAGTGCTGTGAGCTCCCCCAGGGAGTCCCATGGGCAGCCTGTTACCAGGACCCTGTGTGTCTGAGGACCACGTCCCAGAGGGTCCGCCCACCCTGGATACACACAGGGAGACCTCGAGGAAAGGATGGATTCATGTCTCCCGTTTGTTTCATTCACTCT
This sequence comes from Lagenorhynchus albirostris, assembly GCF_949774975.1. Lineage (NCBI taxonomy): Eukaryota > Metazoa > Chordata > Mammalia > Artiodactyla > Delphinidae > Lagenorhynchus > Lagenorhynchus albirostris. The sequence goes on from NC_083109.1 coordinate 50,566,941, forward strand.
GGGGTGTGTGCTTGTTGGGCCAGAGGGCTGGCAGCAACATACAAATGGTTTGTCTTGTGTATTTTGACCAGGCCTCCAATTTACCCCAGTTAATTGGCCTGTGGTTAGTGAGTCTCATGTGTGCGTGGTCCTTGGCCCGGGGCTGGTGAACTATGGGATTGTCAGTGGTTTTCCTGTAGGACTTCCTCTGGTCCTACCAGTGGGGATATGTGGGGGGGGGGGGCGGGCATTGGGGCCGCACAGCAGCTTGGGGTGGGGTCTGAGGCAGGACGGGTGTGCTTACACCTGCTTCACCTGCCTGCACCCACCCACACCTCCTTACACCTGCTCCACCTGCTCACCCACAGGGAGGGTCATGTGCAAGCACAAGGAGCTGGAACAGGGCCTCACGTGGCTTCTACGGGTACACTGAGTATCAATTCAGAATATGAACAAAATTTCCAGGAGCTTTTTGACTTTATGAGGAAATAATCACATCTTAGCATTTCTTAAAGATGATAAAATTTTAGACTGATCTTATTTCAGACAGATATAACTCTGATATAAACAATAAAGATCATAAAGATAAAATAAGGTGTTTGGAGGGATGGGGGATGCAGCGTGCAAGTGCCCAGGAGCCCTCCAACGATGGAAGGAGATACCCAGGCACCAGGGACGTCCCTCGGTGTCTGCTGAGGGCCAGCTGTGAGCCGTGCTGGGCACACAGGACACAGGTACAAGGGAGGACCAAGCCAGGCCACTGGGCGCTTCGGTGAGAAGCCCGGCCCAGCAAGGGTAGAGGGAGTTGGGCAGCCGTGGGGTTTGGGTTGGGGAGCCTACGCAGAGGGGAGGGGGTGGGAGTCGGCGGGGAAGCCAGAGAGAACACCTGGGGGCGAGGAACGACACAGCCAGGCGCACTGGGGGCAAGGGAAGCAGCATCTCCAGAAGGAGGGTCGACAGTCTGTCAGGATTGGACTCAGGATGGGGCCATGAGGACCGAGCGGGAGGGACGTCCCAGGGACGGGGAGACCCTGGAGCAGCAGTGGGGGCTTCTGTGTCCCCTGCCCACACCCGGGGAGGAAACTCATGCAGGCCTATCCTTTCTCAATTTATTTATAGATTTTTTAAAATTTAAAGTTACTAAATCCTACGGGCTTCAAACAAGGCTTGAGACAACAAAGAATTTGGTGAAATACTTGAAATGTGATTTTTCTGTTAATTTTGAGGATTCAGTGGTCTGAGCATCTCTGCAGTCCACTTTTGTTTTATTCTCCAAAAAAGAGGGAACCTGTTGGGATTCACTTTAGAGCTGTTTCCCCAACAACAAAAGGGGTCGGTGAGTGGAAGTGGCAGGGCCGGGAGGATGTGAGCAAGTTGGCTGGGAAGTCTGAGTTCATGGTGCTGACCCCCCAGACCTGGGCCACGGACGCTTGGCTTTCCTGGGAATCTGGGAACTGAGCCCCGTGAGGCCAGCCTGGCCCACTGGCAACGCTTCTGAATGAGTTGTCAATCCTGGGTTTGCCAGCACTTGGGAAAGGAAAGCGGGGGTCCCTCGGGGTCACTGCAGCTTCACCAGGAACTACCTGCGAGGGACAGGCCGTGGGCAGAGCACGTGGACTATAGCACAGTCTGTGTGCTGTCCTTTAAAACATGAAGGGAAAATGCAGCCAGGTGGGGTTCTGCTGCTGGTTTCAGAGGACGAAGACCGAAAAGAACAAGGACAGAGGCTTCTGGTGAGGGCAGGGTAACTCACATTAGACCAGTCCCCCTCCCAAACGACAAGGACAAACTGGGCAAAATGCAAAAGGCTCTGGAGAACAACCGTGGGCAGGTGGGCAGGGGGAGCCGACACTTGGGTGAGTTTTCTGCTTGTTGTAACTTCTGCCTCGGGGAGGCCCAGTCAGGGCCACTGGGGGAAGTAAAAGGCACAAAGAAACTGGCCAAAAGAACCAGAATCAGAACTGCATCCACCACAGCAGCTGGCATGTGAGGAAATGGTGAAGACAGTCGTGGAGCAGACAGATTCTGAGTGTGGGCTCTGCCCTGACCTCTGCTTGACCCTGACTCTGCATGTGGTGGGGACCAGCCACACGCCAAGGAGCCTGAGCAAAGCCACGTACTGAGCAGAGAGCCCCGCTGCCCACCACGGTGGAGGGGCTTACACTCTGAGCTCAACAAAGATGGCTGCCTAAGGAAAGCAGGACAGAAAGAAGACATAGCAGAAGCCAGGGTCTCTACAATGTGTTATCCACGATGTCCGGGATACAAAAAACTGCTGGACATAAAAAGAAACAGGAAAACCTGACCTATACTCAAGAGAAAAGACAAATAATGGAGACCAACTCAACATGTCCAGATGTTTGAATTAGTGGCACAGACTTTGGAGCAGCAATTACAACTATGCTCAGGAGTATAAAGTGTTCATTCTTAATGAATTAACAAATAGGAAATTTTAGCAGAAAACTAAAAAAAAAGAACTAAGTGTAAATTCTAGAACAGAAAAATACAAAATCTAAAATGAAAAATCTGCTGGACAGGTTAACAGCGGATTGAAGATAGCCAGAGAGAGTCAGTATATTTGAAGAGTTATGTTACCTAATTCAAGTAATAGGAAGAAAAGATTAATAACAATGAACATCAATTACAAATGTGTATCCACTTAATATGAAAAGGCCTAACACTTAACTGGAGACCCAGAAAGAGAGAATAAGGCAGAAAAAAAATATTTGAAGGAAAAATAATTACAGATTTCCCAAATACAGTCACAAAAGGATCAAATTTGTTTCCAAGTAACTTACCCTTATCCCAGGAGAAAACTCAACAATATTGAAAAGAACACACACACAGACTCCAGCACTTGACAACCTAAAACATTTACAGTGTCTGGAATCCAATAAATAATTGCAGACCTGCGAAGCAGGAAAATATGAACCATAACAAAGAGAAGAATCGACCAATAGGGACAACCGGAATTGACATGGAGCCGAGGACTTTACAGTAGTAAATATTTCACGTGCTCAGTAAGGCAGAGGAAAAAGTAGCAGAATAAAGAGACACAGGAGACGGAGGGAGGAGAGCCGGTTCAGACCCACTGGAGGTGAAACTACGGAAGGAGCAATACCAGAGCGGACTCTGCAGAAGGAAGACAGTCAACTTGCAGCAACAGCAAAGCAACCGCCCCAAATGAAAATAGGAAAAATTCTGGGAAAAAGAATCAGTTGAGCCAGGGGCCAATATATACAAGTGGCTGGAGTCCAGAAGGAGGGGGAGGGCAAGGGATGAAAGGGAACTCCCTACAGACGGGGAGAAAACACGGCAGCTCGCACATCTGATGCAGACAACGTCCAGGCCACACTCAATAAGAAGACAAACACCCAATGAAGCAAGGGGCAGTGTGAGCACTTGCAGGAGGGGACCTGAGCAGGGGCTTGCCACCAGCCACGCAGACAGGGTGTGTTACAACCACAGTGAGACACCACCACACACCTACCTACATCGCAGCCACCACCAGCTGCGTGTCCACTCAATACTTGGACTTTCCTGATGAGATCGCTGCCAACAGGATTTCTTGTGTGTAATGAAATGTTTTGACATTTGCACAACCCAGTGAACCAGTATTTTCCAAACGACCACCATGATGTTACAAAATCATGTATGTGTAAAAGATGGAAGGTAGACCAACGGGTTTTAAGGTAACAAGTACAAAAAGCATGCTGACATGGTTTCAGATTGCTCATTGCAACTAACTTAGGAAACACCACTTGTGGAGTGTGGTGTGGTGTCTAAGACCCGCGAATACTTGACAGGGCTGCTACAAGGTCCTCCCCTTCTCACCTACACATTGGGGTGAAGCTGCGTTTTCATCACAGATTTCATATTTCAGTGAAAACTTATTTTACCACATTGAATGCAGAAGCAGACATGGAGAGTCTGGCTGTCCTGTATTACGTCAGACATTAAAGAGATTTGCAACAATGTAAAACAAAGTTACTTTTCTCACTAAATGTCTTTGTTTTGAAAAATAGTTATTTTAAATGAAAATGTTACTTATGTTACCATGTAGTGGGTTTTATTTTTAAGTAAATTAACAAATATTTTACAAATTTATTAGCTTATTTTCTAATACAGTAAATATTCGTAGATATAACCCACATAACGCTCTTAGGGTCCTCAATAACTTCCCCAGCGTAAAGGGGTCCCAAGACCAAAATGTTTGAGAACTGCTCTGTTAAACTGAATTATCAAAACCCTTCCACAAAGAAAGCTCCAGGACCAGTGGGTTCACTTACACATTCTATCCTACATTTAAGGAAGTGACACCCATCTTACATACACTCTCTCAACTCCAGGAGGTGGGCACCCCAAGTGTTATTAGCAAACTGAGGAGTGAAGGGACAGGAAAGGATGTCTGTGCCTGTCAAATGGCTCAGAAAATACCCATTTTATGTATAAAATAGAAAATTTAAAACATAGAATGAATACATAAATGTGGCAAAATGTTAAAAAAAATGAATCTGGTAAAGGGTTGGGTTCTATTATTCTTGTAACTTCTCAGTTTGAAATTATTTCAAAATAAGAAAGGCTGAAAAGTCAAAAAGAAAATCAAAACTTGGGGAGGTGCCTCCCCCACTGCGAGCTCTGCAGGGGGCTCTGCAGCCGGGATACCCCCATCACCCCGCAACCCCATCAGCCCCAGGTGCGGCCTCACCGTCTGCAGGTCCTCCATCTGCACGTGGCGCTCAACCAGGAAGCCGTATACGTCCCCGACGCGGACGGTGCTGTCCAGGTCCGGCTCCTCCAGGAGCAGCTTGCACTGCCTGACCGACTCCTTGGGGTCCTCGGTGTATGTCCTGCTGGGAGCAGGGACATTCTGAGCCCCAACCCAGGGCACGGCTACACGTCAGGGGTTAGGGCAGGCTCTCGGCCTGGAGGATGCAGCTTTTTTGTTTGTTTTTTGTTTTTGTTTTTTTGCGGTACGCGGGCCTCTCACTGTGGTGGCCTCTCCCATTGTGGAGCACAGGCTCCGGACGCACAGGCTCAGCGGCCATGGCTCACGGGCCCAGCTGCTCCGCGGCATGTGGGATCTTCCCGGACCGGGGCACGAACCTGTGTCCCCTGCATCGGCAGGCAGACTCTCAACCACTGCGCCACCAGGGAAGCCCAAGGATGCAGCTTTTGAGAAGGTAATTCCCGTGAACTAAATTAATTCTTTATTGAGTCAATTCATAAATTCACTAATTTGTTTTAACAAAACGTATTGACCGCTTGCAGGGCTGGTACTGGTGCTGCACTAGACTCTGGAGGGCACGGCCTGTCAATGCCAGTCCCGCTCAGGGAGCAGCCTGGGGCAGAGAGGTGAGGGCATGGAGGGGGTGCGTCACTGTGGGGAAGCGTCAGGGAGGGCAGCCCAGGCAAAGGCCAACGCAGTGACGCCCAGGGTCTCTGCAGTGCCTGGTGCGGTGCGTGCAGGCAGGGGTGGGACCAGGAGGCCCTGTGAGTCCCCCACAGGCTGGCCCTCTGGCCCCCGCATTCCCCTCCCTCTGTCCAAGCACCCTGCCCTGTGGCTGAGCCCCCTCCCTCCTGCAGCCCTGACGTTCCTGAAGCTACACATCTGAGTGGGGGAGCACCCTTCAAAGAGCCCCACTCCATAAACAGCATTCAAAATGTTTTTGGAAGTCTTTGGAAAGCCTCTTCTCAGATAAGCAAAGTGCTTTCATTGGTTTGGCAGGAGCTGAGCCCTGCTGTCCACACAGGGGTCTTGGAAGCACTGGACTAGCTGCCAGTAAGTAAAAACTAAGACCCCATACACATTTGGATTTGTGGCCTGTCCTAAAACAGGCGGCGTGCTGCCCGAGCCTCCACCCCACGGGCCCCCTCCCCAGAACCACCTGCTGGACCCCTGCACGCACCTGAGCAGGCCCTGGGCTCCCCTCAGACACAGCCTCTCCGGACACCAACCTGCCTCCCCCGACCACCACTTTCCTCCCTCAAAGGTCTCGGCTGTTTCTGGAACAACCTCCCAAGAGTCGGCCCGGTTCTGCAGGAACCAGAGGAGCCCCGACGTGCATAGAGCAATGGCACACCCTGCCCTTCCCGTCCAGCTGTCCAAGGAGTTCCTTAGAAGAATGTCCATTGGAAGTGCCATGCTGCCCCACGGCTGACGTACCTGCGGGCCTGCATGAAGCGCTTCACCAGTGCCATTTTGCTCTGCAGCTGCGCCAGCCTGGCCTCCTGGTCCAGTGGGCTCCTGGCCTTGGCCTTGGACAGGCACTTGTAGGCCTCAGTCAGTGCCCCGTGGGCCTTGTCGTAGTTCTGGTACTCGTCGATCTCTACCTGCAGGAGGAGGCGTCAGGACCCATGGGTCCTCCACCCACCCAGGGCCCCTGGAAGTGGGGGGTCGGTACCTGGGCACAGGCATCATAGAAGCCGGCCAGGAGGTCCAGGGCCCGGCCCTTGGTGTAGAAGCTGATGATGCTCTTCATGATCTCCGGGTCCTTCCGCCAGTCCAGGGACTGCAGGTAGTTGGCTGCCATGATGTAAATCTCCTTTTGCCTCGAGACGCCCGCAAAGAACACAATTTTCTCAGTGTCCCCAGACTTGAGCAGTGCTCTCATGGCCTGGACAGAGAAAGAGCCGGGCTGACCCCTTCCTGGCAAGGTGGACAGAGCTCCCGCCCGACGCTGCTCTGCAGCTGCTTGTCTTTAGGACAAGCGAGCTCTGGGCTGCAAAGTCTTGGCAGGCGCCCTCGGAACCCTGCCCAGAAGCTCATCCCACAGGGCACCCATGCGCCGGGCCGCACTCACCTTCAGCCTGTCCCCTGCCTGCGTGTACTTCTTGGTGGCCAGGTGGTAGTTGCCCTGGCGCATGCAGCAGCTGGCAATCTGCTCCAGCAGCTCACGCCGGGACTCTTCAGACAGCTCCTTGCAGTCCTTGGACACCGTCATCTTTTCAGCCATCTCCTCAGTGATGGTCAAGTTATGCTCCAGGCAGAGCTGCAGGGCTTCGTGATACTGGGAAGGGCCACAGAAACCAAGGGGCAGTCACCTGTGGCCTGGGGGAGAGCCACACCTCCCCGCCTCCTGGGGTGGGGGTGGGGGGAACAGTGCGGCCAGGTGGGGGCACGTGACCTTCTCTTGCTATTGATACTCTAGAGGCAACCAAGGAAACGTGCAGCCCAAAAGGAAGTTATATTCATTGTGGGAGAAAAGGAGACCAGAAACTAATTTCCTTCTATAATTCTTTTCAAGTTTTCAAAGTAAAGAGTTTAATTAATTTAATTAACTTTCCTTAAAAATTCAAGAAAAATTATATATTCTTCACTTAAGAACGTGTCTTGGGGGGCTTCCCTGGTGGCTCAGTGGTTAAGAATCTGCCTGCCGGGGCTTCCCTGGTGGCGCAGTGGTTGAGAGTCTGCCTGCCGATGCAGGGGGCATGGGTTCGTGCCCCGGTCCGGGAAGATCCCACATGCCGCGGAGCAGCTGGGCCCGTGAGCCATGGCCGCTGAGCCTACGCATCCGGAGCCTGTGCTCCGCAACGGGAGAGGCCACAACAGTGAGAGGCCTGTGTACCGCAAAAAAAAAAAAAAAAAAAAGAATCTGCCTGCCAATGCAGGGGACGTGGGATCGAGCCCTGGTCCGGGAAGATCCCACACGCCGTGGAGCAACTAAGCCCGTGCGCCACAACTACTGAGACCACGCGCTGCAACTACTGAAGCCCGAGCGCTCTAGAGCCCGCGAGCCACAACTACTGAAGCCCGCGCACCTAGGCCCATGCTCCTCAACAAAGACACCGCAATGAAAAGCCTGCGCACCGCAACGAAGAGTAGCCCCTGCTCGCCCAACTAGAGAAACACCGTGCGCAACAACGAAGACTCAACGCAGCCAAAAATAAAATAAATTAAAAAAAAAATAAAACAGCCCATTGTGGATTAATAAAAAAGAATGTGTCTTGGGAAGAAAAAGAACTATATCTTGGAGATGATTTGCCCTGCTGACGGCTGTGCTGGGAACCTGCAGGGCATCCTGCCCAGACTCAGAGGGTGGTCCTGCAGGTGTGGAGGTCCTTGTGCCTATGCCACTCACTCATGTATAAGTGTGTTGTTAGCATGACTGCTGACGATAGGAAGCACTGGACCAAGGAAGATGTGCTTGTCACCTGTGGCAGGCGCCACTGCCATGTTCCTACCCGCAGCCTGAGCACAACTGTTTCCCACTACAACCTGGCGGGTTTTCTAGCCTTTTTACTTTACTAGCCTAATTCACAAACAATGGCATCTCCTCACGTCTGATCTGTATTCCCCTGATATGAGTGAGGCTGTGTATCAGACATTCAGGAACCATCCAGATTTCCTTTTTTTAAAACAAACTGACCATATTCTTTGTCCTTCCTCTTGAGTTGTTGGTAGATTTCTTATTGGTTTATAGAAACTCTATACATATTAAGAAGATTGGCCTTTCGGGATATAGGTAGAATACATTTTTTCCCATTTTATTATTCATCTTTGCTTTGTTTATGCTGTGTTTTCCATGTGCTATTTTCAAATTTGTATTTGGTCAAATTGATCAGTCTTTCCCACTATGGCTGTTGGGTTTTGAGTTGTATTTAGAAAATGCCTTCCCTCCTTCAAGGTCATACGAGACACATATGGCTTCTGGTGGCACTGGGCCGCCTCCCTATGCACTTAGATCTCTGACCTGCCTGCAGTTTCCTCAGACGCAGCGGGTGAGAAGGGTTTAACTTCACTTTTCCCAAGTGGCCACCTGGCTGTGTCAACCCCATTCACCGAAGGGCTCATCCCCACTGTTGTGAGATGCTCCTTCACCACATGTAAATGTGCATCCGTATGTGGCTCTATTTCTGGATTTTCTAGTATTTCCTACTGATCTATAGGCCCGATCACGCACTAAACCCCAATTATTCTAGCACTGATATAGTTTATGATCTGGGAGGTTTAATCACCTCTTGCTATACTCTTCTTTCCAGATTTTTCTTGGCTCTTCTGGCTTATCTGGTTTTCACTGTAAAACTACAGAATCCACTTATCTAACTAGAGGAAGCCCTGTGGTATTCTTCCTGGGGTCAGAGTCAGTCTGAAGCGGCCTTAGGGAGGCCAGTCAGTAGGTCTCTCTAACCAAGTACGTGGTGTGTGTGCCTTTTCACTTGCTCAGGAATTCTCCTATCACTCATAATGAGAGACGACACTGCACGTGTGATTCTGGCTGCAGGAAAAAAGATCTTCCAATTAGGACAGGCTGATTCTGGGTGACTAACCATTTTCTATATCTCCATTCAGTTTCCATCAAGGGGAATTTTTCTCCTTAAGGAAGATTAGTGCACATACCCATTAAGACGGCTACTATCAGAAACTAGAAGACAGGGAGTGTTGCGGAGGATGTGGAGAAACTGGGACCCTGGTGCTCTGCTGGTGGGAGCATCAAATGGTTCAGCCGCCGTGGAAACAGTGTGGCGGTTCCACAGAATGTTAGAGCAGAGTTATCATGTGACCCAGCACTTCCCTCTCTGGGTAAATTCCCCAAAGAACTGAAAGCAGGGTCTTGAAGAGATGTTCGCACATTCATGCTCATTCACAACGGTCAAAAGGTAGAGAGAATTCCCTGGCGGTTAGGACGCTGCGCTCTCACTGCCGAGGGCCCAGGTTCCATCCCTAGTTGGCGAACTAAGATCCCACAAGCTGTGCTGGTGTGGCCAAAAAAAAAGGGTAGAAGCAACCCGAACGTCCACCTGTGGATGCTGGACAAGCCAGGTGTGGTCTGTCCGTGCAGAGGAATACGGTTCAGTCTCAAACAGCAGGGACCTTCCAACACACGCTGCAGCGTGGACGGCCTGGGGGACTCTATGCTCGGGCGAAAAGCCAGTCGCAAAGACAAGCGACTCCGCTGACACACGTCCCTAGACTCACACTCAGAGAGACAGAAAGGCGGAGGGTGCGTGCCAGGGGACGGAAGAGTTTGAGTTCTGCGAGACCAGTAGGGTCTTGGAGATCAGCTGCACGAACACGTGAATGTGCTTAACACCACTGAGTTGTACACTCAAAAACCCCTAAGATGGTAACTTTCACGTTATGTGCTCTTTACAACACACACACAGAAGAAAGTGGACTCCTTAGCTATGACTGGAAACAGGCGGCGAGTCCCGCACAGGCCGGCCTGGCCTTCCTGGTGAGCGTGGTTGGTGAGGGTGGCCGCCCGCCCGCAGGGCCCGTACCTTCTTGGCGGCTAGCAGCAGCTCCACCGCCTTCTCGTACTGACTGTGCTCCAGGAAGAAATCGGAGCAGCGGGCCAGGAGGGCGGGGTCTGACTTCTCGTCCAGGTCCTCTGCCACAAGCTGCAGGGCCACAAACTGCTGTGTGGCGAAGGCCAGCTCCAGGGCCTTGGAGAAGTGGCCGGCCTGTGGACAGCGGGGGAGCTCTGAGCAGCACCGTCTGGGCGCCCCAATGTGCCCGGGGCCTGGAGCGGGTGGCCTCACCTTGTGGTACAGCATGACCGCCTGGTCCATCTGCTCGCCCTTCTCCTCGTAGTAGCGTGCGGCCTCGATCATGTCCTTGGGGGAGCTCAGCAGGGCCAAATTCATAAGCTGGTCATCCAGGCCGTGCTCCTGTGGGAGCACAGAACGTTGGGGAACTACCTGACATGAGGGCTCTCCACCTTTTCGACTTTTCTTGAAGTGGGACCCTGGGCTGGAACACTTTTATGGATGCAGAGCGTCCGATGGCTTCCTAGGTAGGTCTACTGAGTACGAGGCATGAACAGCCTCCCTGCTGCTCAGGAGCCTGGATAGCAGGGAGCGTCCCTGAGCGCACTTGGGCAGAGTGAGGCGTGAGACGTAGACACCTGCCTGGGTAGGGGTATGACACTCACGACATGAGTCTCTAACTTTGTTTGAAACTCTCTCAACAGAAGGTGGGAAGCAGCCTCCCCCACCCAGAGGCGCTGGCAGGGGCTGGGCGCGCACCTTACAGAGGCGGATGGCATTGTTGAAGGCCTGGGCGCGTGTGTAGAAGTGCACGGCCTGCCGCACCTCGTCCTGGCTCTCGTACTGGCGGGCCAGGTGGTAGGAGGCCGCCCAGTTCCCGGTCTCGCTGGCTATCTCTGCGGCCTAGAGACACCAGGGACAGGGGTTTTGCGTGCAGCCTCCTCTGCCAAGCAGCCCGCCTCCCTCCAGGGCTCCTACCTTCTGGATATTGCCCTGGAAGCAGTAAACGCGGACCAGAGAGAAGTAGTCGTGCGCCAGCTCATAGTAGCGAAGTGCAGCATCCATCTCGGCCTGGCTCTCCAGGTACTGGGCCCACCACCTCCACAGGGTCCTGCGAAGAGCCGCATGCGCTCCCTCAGGCCCCTCTCCCGCCGGAAGTGAGCCCTGGGTCCCACACCAGCAGCCAGGAGACATGGACGCTGGGTGGATGAGCCCGAGTGAGGTCCCTGGGGGAGGCCCCCGGCCGGTGCCCTGGGAACCAGCTCACGTGTGAGGCTCTGGGGGGGAGCCCTCCCAGGCCCAGCCACTCACTTGTCCTTCATCTTGTTGATGTATAGCTCCAGGGCCTGCAGGTCCTCCGCCAGCATCCGTGGCACCTCGAAGCGGTGCGTGTCTGATTTCTCGTAGCTGCGGGAGAAGAGAAAGCGCCGCTCACTCCCTGGTTCAGCTTGCAGCTCAATGGCCTGTGCACCCAACTAAAAGCTCCACCACTAGCACTGTCCGGGGGGCACAGGCCCGACCAGCGCTGCGGCCTAGAGACCCAGAGCCTGGCAGGTCCTCCTAAAGCACAGAGCTCAGGCCCCCCCAAAGCCCTCCCACCGAGATGGTGCTGGTCTGGATCTTCCTCTGAGAACCTCCGAGGCCCCCTCACTGGGGCAGCAGAGGCAAGAGGTCCTGGCTGCCTGCCCGTGCTCACTAGCTGAGGGCCAGGCTGCAGTCCCCGCTGGCCTCCAGGTGCCGGGCGTAATTGTAGTAGGTGGTGCGCAGGTGCACGCGGTCGTGTCGCTCAGCCACCTCAATGGCCCTCTGCCACTGGCCCTCTGCCTGCAGGAGCCTATTGAGGAGGTCGTAGCGCCCGCATTTCTTGTACAGATGCTCCGCATCCTCCTGAGGGAAGGAAGTGTGCCTGTTGGCGCCGACGATGCCCCCAACGGCAGCCAAAAGTCACCAGGGATCCACCGTGGCAGGCGGCAGGGCAGCCAGGCCATCGACCCGCCCACGACTGAGACCACAACACACCCTGGGTGGGATGGACACTTTGGGGCATGGGCGGGGATGGTCAAGACGACACTGGAGAGGGCAGGCCTGCCCGTCAGCCAGTGGGTCTGAGCTCCACCCAGACCCCATCAGACCTGTGGGTGTCTGCTCCCGACTGTCCCCAGCCCGACAGTGAGCTGTGCCCGGCCACTCGGCCTGCATCTCCTACGACTTCCATCGACCTCTCTGGGCCACAGGGGTACAAGGGGCCGTGAGCTCCGCAAACACGCAGGAGGCAGGGAGGGGACCGGCGTGGAGTGGGGTGGCCTCGGGGGCTCTGCAGGGGGCTCCCTCCCCCCCACCCCCATTTTGGCCTCAGCTTGTTTGAGGGGGTTTCTGTTCCCTGCAACCCAAGGGCCCGGACAAGCACACACTGTGTGTGGGAGGCTGGCCTGCCCATCGGGGTGGTGCCCACTCACCAGCATGCCCAGCTGTATGGCCAACACGGCCACCCTGGCCTCTGGCTCTGGCTCCTGCTCAGCCTCCCGCAGCGCTCGGGCTCCGCGCGCGTGGCCCATGTGTCCCAGGCACACCTTGGCAACATCCAGCCGCTGAGTCTTCACGCACATGCGCGCCATGTTCTCCCAGACAGCCTCGCTGCAGTGAAGGACACATGGCTCCAATGAGCTGCCGCTCCCATGACTCGGGCCCCAGCAAGACCCGTGCCAGGCAGCACGGGGACCCAGCTGGACACATGGTCTCCGAGAAGGGGGCTGTTTGCGAGCCCAACAGCTTCACCCACACAGCAACGTGGCAAACTGGGACCCACATGGCCTCCCGGGAAGAAAACGGGTGAGACACCCGTGTCCCAGGGGTGCAGGGGCTGGTGTACCTCTCACGGCTGGCTCTGGGGCCTGCTCCTTGAGCAGGCTCCCTCCCTCGGCCACAAGGGGTCCCGTGAAGACCCCGGAGAGTGTCTTGTGCAGGCTGCCAGGCCCCACCGTGCCCCTCAGTGAACACTTGCTTCTCCCCCCCGGCACCTGGCACCTCTGTCCCAGGCTGAACTCCTAGTACTCCCTCCACCCTCACACAGAGCCCCTGGGTCAGGCGGGGAGTGGGGTCCCCCAACTCCAAGGACAAGCATGACATCCAGGTGGGCCTTGCCATGTGCTGAATGGAGGCGGGGGGCCTGGGGGCGGACCTGCAGAGCTGCCCTCTGACACCCCTGGCACAGGCTTGGGCCAGGCTCTTCCTTCCTTGTTTGGAGGTTTCTAGCATCTCTCTCCCTCCAATGCTGATGGGGGCTCCTGCCCGTCCCCTAGCAGGTCCCAGGACAACCTCAGACCCAGGACGGCCTCCCTGAGAAAAGATGCTGGCAGGAGGGAGGATGCCCTGGGGCCCCTCCTCCTGGGGCTTCATCCCCTGATGACCCCAGAGCCCTGAGAACAGACCAGTAAGTAACTTCTGGGATGCGAGCGGCTGGTGGCCCTCAGGATGCGTGAGTCACTGCGGACTCCACCCGTCCGTTCTCAAGGAGCCCCTGGGCAAGCAGCATGGAAGCAGGGTGCCAGCCACTCCCGACAGCCTTTCCGTGGGCAGCTTTACCCCATGTGAGTCCTGGGGTCTGTGCATCCAACCGAAAGTCCATGTGGACACCCGCCTAGTCCCCGCCAGAGCCATGAGCGCTTCCTGCTGTCTGGTAGCGTCTGCACCCTGTCAAGTGAGGGGCAGATGGGCTCCGAGCGGCCCGACGCTTGGGAAAGACTTGTCCTCTGAGAAGCTCCCAGAGCGAGCCAGAGGACCCTCCTCTTGGGCTGCTCTGTGGAGACCCTGGTGGGATGGAGCAGTGGTTGACTACTCCCAGCTTCACGTCCCACCAAGCGGCGCACACGCTGTGTCCAAACCTCCTGTGTGTCTCTGCTCTAAGACAACACTGCTGCTGGTCCGCGTGAAGGAGCAGGGGAGGCCTTGACAGGGCCAAAGACCTGGACCGCGGAGAAGAGGAAGGGCCCCTGGGGTGGCACACGATGGATGAGGGGGTCCTTGGAGGACTCGGTCATCCTGACTCAAGGTCTGCTCCCAGGCTGGCCACCCTCCCCCTCCCCAGCCCAGCTGTCCACTCCACCCAAGCCCGAGGCTGGGGGCTGGTCCGATAGGAGCCCCAGCAGGTGGCCCGGCCTGCTCCCCGCCCAGCCTGGGAGAGAGCTGGATGGCTCAAGGGCTGTTCCCAGGACAAGCAAAGCAGGGGCTACAGTTCCTGAAACCCCCTGCTTGCTTTTCAACGGAAATTAGCCACTTAAAGACTGGCTCAGAATAAGCGATTCTAATGAGTAAGGAGGGAAATCAACGCTCTTTTAATGGAAACTTTGAGGAAAACTTCCTTTTCGAGGCGATCTACTGCACTGTGTGCACAGGAGCCCCAGCCCTAGTCCTCAGAGTGGGTGCCCTCCCACAGGGTCTTCTGAGCTGACAGACCCCCAGATGCCTCCCCACCCACAGAGCGGCTGGAGTGAGAGCAGGGGGAGCAGGGGGGCAACCCCGCTTCTGGCACAGCCGAGGGAAGAGGGAAAGTGGCAAGAACTCAGCTGACACGTTTGCTACAAGCTCTGGTGGGAAAAATCCAAAGGACATAAAATTCCTCCGGGAGCTGATGGACAGATGTTTCTTGAGAACCTTGATTCTCCAAAGACCCTCTGCCTTTTAGGAATGTAAACTTGGGGCGGGAACTTCCAGGGCCGACCAGTTTGGTTTCAGCACAGGCCCAGGCTGAATGAGTCGCAGCCCAGAGGATTTGAGCAGAGCAGATGACTATCTCTCTGAGCGCCCCTCAGCCTGACGGCTTATGCGACACAGGGCAGGGCACCCAGTGCAGGACCTGGGCCCTTGCTGCCCACACACACCCCGTCAGCAGCAGACAGGGCCCAGGCCCTCAGGCCTCGCCGGGTGCACGGCTCGTCCAGAACCCAGCCTCTTGCACCTCAAGGACGATGGCCTGTTCTGGCGGGTCTCCAAGTATGGGTGAGGGTCTCAGCTGGGAGGTAGAGGAGTCCAGGGGGCCTCCCCACCACACTGGCCCTTCTCTGCTGCGCACCTATGGGTGCGTGGCACCCATATGCTGGGGGAGTGACCGATGGCTGGGGGACGCCCAGTCCCCAAGGTGGGCGACTGGTCACCAGCGCCCTGCCTGCCCCGAGCCACCGGGTCGAGACAGACAGCGGGGCCTGTGGGCCTGCCAGGCCGGCATCCCTGGCCTCCACTTTCAGGGAAGGTGGGGAGGGCGGGGGAGGGTCCCGGAGCAGGCCTCCAGAAGAAGGCCCCCCTGCCTTTCCTATCAGGAAACACATCCTGTTAGTGTCTGGCTGCTATTTGTTGCAGTTGGCTACGCCCTCCAGCTCACCAAAAACAGCCTCAAAAACAACCATTTCCTCTCTGCTGAGAGACAGGGGGAAAACGCAGGCGCGAGGCACACACACACTCACTCACACACGCACGCGCATCCCTGCAGCAACCCGTTTGCTTTCCAGGACCAGCTGTTGGGTGGCGGAGGCACCGGGAAGGGGCTCAGGCAGCGGAGGCCCCAGTGGCTCACTTGCGCTGCTCCCAGCGGCCCTGCTCAGAGCCCTGCTCCGCACTGGTCCTGAGAGTGAGGCCCAGGCACCCCGCGTTGCTGCCTGCCTTGCAAGTGATTTCTGTTCTCTTCGCCTCCTCCTCCTCCCAGGAAGACGGCGCGCTCACGACTCTGGACTCTCGCTGGTGCCCCTGCTTCCTCCCCGGGATGGGCAGCTCGGAAGGCTTCAGCTCAGGCCTGGCCCTGCTCCAGGTGCAGGAAGGAGGGTAAGGAGGGCCGCGAGGCGGGCGCCCCCGCACCTGTCGCATGGGCCTTCCTGACACCTCCAAGCATGAGCGGTGATGTCCTCTAGCCACCCCTGGTGACAGCAGCTGACCGACTGGGACTGGGACTTTCTCCACGACAAGGGGACGGCACCGCAGTCCGCAATGACTGTCCAGAAAGTGGTGGCCACGGCCGTGCTGGTGGCCCTCGTCTCTCTCATTCTCAACAACGCGGCGGCCTTCACCCCCAACTGGGTGTACCAGACGCTGGAGGATGGGCGCAGGCGCAGCGTGGGGCTGTGGCGGTCCTGCTGGCTGGACAGGGCCAGGGGAGGGCCAAGCCCGGGGGCCAGGCCCGGGCAGGCGGACGCGCGGGACTGCGAGGCCCTGGGCTGGGGCTCCGAGGCGGCGGGCTTCCAGGAGTCGCGAGGCACCGTCAAACGTAAGTCTGCTTATTTTCCTTCCTCCTTTAAAGCGGCTGTGGATGCAGGCACATCTGCTGACGGGTGATGGGTGCTCTGCTCACAGGGGCAACCTTGGCTCTTGGGGACCCAAGCGAGCCCCAAGCTCCAAGCCCACCCTGCTCCGGCCCCTTTGGTACAGAATTCTTCCTGTGCAGGAGGGGGCTTTCTCTCTGCCGTCATGCATAGCTAGAGTACGGATACATTAACCAAAGCAAGGAAAATATGTTTTTCCTGGTGGAAAATAAAGATTGTTAATGAGTAAAATAAACAAGAAGCTTAAAAACATGCGGCTGGGTTTGGACTTCATTCCACAGTTGTCAGGGTCGTTAATGCAGTGGGCAGCATAGAGGGAGACGCTCCAGGAACCGCCTGTAGGTGGGATGCCCAGGAGAGACTGGGAGACTGATGGCCTTCAGAGGGCAGAGAAGAGCCGACTCCTGCGAGCAGGGGCCTGGCTCCCTTCTGCCCAGTGGTCCTGTCTGGTTTGTCACATCCGGCACAGGGTCCATTACAGCTCTGAAAGGTGGGAACTTGACTTTGAAAGGGGGGTAGGGTTTGAGTGTACGGGAAGGAAGGTTCATAAATATGAAAACGCTTGTCACCTAATGTGTAGACACATGGCAACAGCAGCCGATGGGCAAAGGTCTCCCCAGTGACGACCCTTTAAAACTGCAGACAAGAGTCTAACATGTAGACCACATCACCTGTTCTGAATACACCACTTGTCCTTAGGAAAACGTGGCTCTGGCCAGGCCTCTGCTGGCTGCTCCAGAGGGCACGCCTCACTCAACTCAGGCGTGATGGCCCTCAGAATCCTGACCCACGAGGGAATGGGAGTGGGGGGATGTTGCCTCCACTTCACAGGCAAAGAGACTGAGGCTGCAGGAGGCGTGTGGCTCCGTTCAGGTCCCCGAGGGGATGTGAACCCGTCTTTGCACGTGGACCCCCTCGCAGCACAGCCTGGGGGTGTCTTTCATCGGGAGTGGCTGGCTTGCCAGCCCGCCCCCACCCTTTGCAAGCAGAGAGCCACAACCTCCCTTAAAAAGGGCGGGGCTTCCCTGGTGGCACAGTGGTTGAGAGTCCGCCTGCCGATGCAGGGGACACGGGTTTGTGCCCCGGTCCGGGAAGATCCCACATGCCGCGGAGCGGCTGGGCCCATGAGCCATGGCCGCTGAGCCTGCGCGTCCGGAGCCTGTCCTCCGCAATGGGAGAGGCCACAACAGTGAGAGGCCCACGTACCGCAAAAAAACAAAACAAAACAAACAAAAAAGGGCGAAGAGCCTGAATGAATCAATGAGCTTCTGTGAGCTCTCAGATCAGGGGCCTGTGGGGGGCTGGGTAGGTCAGCTGAACTTGGGTCGCTGTGACCTGCCGGTCAGACTGGTCCCTCTGGGCTCTAGGTCTGTCCTGAGGAGCAGTGAAAGCCAGTGACTGGGGCTCTAGCGTGGGCTCCGCGCAGGCCACGCCTCTCCCACCCCACAAGTGCACTGCACGCCCCCCACCCCCCGCCACAGAGCAACCCCCCACCCCGGGGGGAGGCCCCACGTCAGCCCAGCCCCTGCCCTGGGCTCAAGGCCTCCAATGCCGCACAGGTGCCCCCTCCGGGCATCCGTCCCCCCCCCCCGCCCCCTTGTTGAGCCGCGTCGGGTCAGGTCAGGCCAGGAAGACACAGGCCGGGACGCTCTCTGCCTCCAGACCGCACAGCCACCCTGCTGCATGTCCCGAGCGCCCCGCTCACCTGCCCTCGTTTGCTGTCCCTCCCTGACCACCTGATAAGTCCCCTGAACAACTTTTAAAACATCCTCCTGCCATAACACGGCATTTGTGGCAGCTGACCTTTAATGATGCCCTGAGCATCAGAGGTTTTCCCAGAACAAGGGAAATGTCTTTGGAGCTTCTCGTGAACGAGGCTGAGACCAGGGAGAGGGGCTGGCAGATGTCTCACCAACTCCCAGGGACGGAGGACTGCTGCCCCGGGGGTTCCGGAGCTGGGGGCTTCTGGCCTGGTTTCTGGGCTGCCCCCTTCAATCAAACCAGCTCCCAGTCTCATCAGCTCTCATGCAAAACCTCAGCCCAGGCTTTGCCCCCGATGGTCCAGCCTCCAGCCAGGCTAGGGACAGGGAGAAGGAGTGGGTGGCCTCGACCACGGAATCACCTCCGTCTGTCCATCCCGAGCCCCGTGTGGGGGTACCGAGGGGGCGAGACTCGTGTTGCTTCACCCTAGAATTCCAGACGTGATGCAGGTGGCCAGGGCAGCTCTCAGGGACAGCAGCCATGCTCCTGCCGGCTCTGTGCCCAAGTCCTGGCAGAGCCCGCAGAGCTGAGCCAGAGCCACTTGGCACATTGGGCCAACACCACCGTCCCCCAACGTAACAAGCTCTAGTGAGGGTGTCCCGAGCATGCTGGGTCAGGGGACGACCCTGGGTCAGGCCCTCCAGCTGCCCCCATGTCACGCCAGGTCCCGTCCTCGAGGACAAGGCCCTTCCCCACGCTGGCTCACTGGGCGTGTGCGGCGGCTGTGATTTTTTGTTACTCATCAGGTGGGGGCCTGGAGGTACCTCACAGCCCAGGACGGGGTCAGTCTTGCTTTCTGGCCCCCGTTCTCTCTGCCACTTTTCATCTCTCTAAGTTTTGTGTATTCTGTCGGGCACCTGTGTCCTTGCCCTGAAGCCAGGGGGGATGTGAATAAACACGTAATTAAATCTCCTGGGGTGACCGCTGCTGTCTCCTGGGAGGCAGCCTCACAGGGCACTGGGGTGGGAAGGGGCACAGCGACTGTCCAGCCAGCAGACACTCACGGCCACGTTCTCATGGCTCCTCAAAGCCCAGTGCTGCTGCCCAGGCCGTGCACACAGCAAGTGTGAGGACCCGTCAAACGTCCAGGCTTGGTGGGTGCTCGTGAGGACTGGTCCCCTCTGGGTGGCTGGGAAAGGGGGCATGGCCAAGGGGAGAGTCCGCCACCTCAGCCTTTACAGCCTCGGGCAACTGGGTACTAGGCAGCGGCCCAGCTCGAATGCTTGGAGGGTGGATTGCTGCCAGGGTGTGTGGCATGGGCCTGAGCGCTCAGAGCCGCTGGGGCCACCGGGAGGGCAGGGCCTCGCGGTGCCAGCACCAACACACTGCAGCGCAGACACTCCCGGCATGGCCAGCCCGTTGGTGCACGTCTTTCCTTGCCTGTGAGGCTGGGCCCCGGAACCGGAAGGACATTCCTGGGCCCAGAATGGATCCAGGTTCTGCCCTGTGTTGTGAACACCCATCACGTTTTAACAGCCCTCGTCTCTGAGGCCACCTCCACTTCCAAACTCTATGACCTTTTAGAGTAGCAGGACCTTCTGTACGGGCGTTTGAAGGGTAAAAATTGTTGCAAAGAAAACAGCGTGAAAAAGGCAGGAAGAGTGTGATGAACAGCAGCCTCCATGGGAAGCCAGCTGGTGTTCCAGAGTCTGTGGCCCGAGTAACTGGACCCCCGTGCTGACAGAGGAGCCGCGTGTCCTCCTGCTCCCACGTGTGGTCACGGGGACGCGAGACCTCATGAGCAGCCAGGAAGGTTTCTGTAAATCTCAAGCGCTAGCAGCCCTGCCGCCCCAGCCTTGGGGGAGAGGAGGGGTCTGAGCCTGTGTGCGGGGAGCCCACTTTGTTCTCCGGTCCAGCCTCTGTCCTTTCTTCGAGTTGCTCCGGAGCTGCTGCCACACCACTGCCAGAAGCCCTGCGCTCACCAGGCTGCACCGCCCACCCCCGGCTCCTCGTCTCCCTGAGTTTTAAAGGGTCAGGGTTCCCAGCGACTGCAGCTATGCTTTGTGGTAACTTTGAAGACTACAGAACCCAGAACATGAGCGCTCGGTCACCCGGCAGTGAGGTCCACGGAGCATGTGCGGCCGCGCAAGGAGCAGGCGAGAGTGTCACAGGCAGCGTCAAGCCCTGGCAGAGGCGCCGTCCGTCCATCTGTCTGCCTGGGAATGCTCCTTGGCCCTCAGTGCCAGGCTCTCCTTCCAGAAGCCCTCTGCCCCTCCACCCTCAGGGCTGCTCTGACTTCGCAGCAGCCCGAGGCTCCTGCACCACAGTCCAGAGCCAGGCCTGGGATCTGGGAAGGGTGAAACCCCTCAAGCTCCGGACAGCAGGAGGGAGGCCAGCGGGAACCAGCAGGTCGAGACCCCTGGGCAGGAGGAGCTGACCCTCCGTGGCAGGAAGCGGCACAACGCCCCCACGAGACTCTGGACTCCACAAGCGCTAAATGTGAATGCCACCTGCCCGCAGAGCGTGAATCAGACAGCGCTGCACTTGAAGCCTGGGGGGCGGGGGGCACTTTTACAGCATGGAAGGACCACAGGGAAGGGGCCTGACTTCACGGTGGATGGCTTTGCCCTCCAGCACATGGGTGGGAAAATTGACTCCCCTGATGGCCTCTTGATGACACCTCCATGGCCCCCACCTTTGCAGTCCAAGCATTGGGCTGCCCCATCCTCCTTCTGCCCTGTGTGCACAGCCTCCAAATGCCTTGCTCAGGGACCAGGGGCAGGTGGGGGCTGGGAAGGGAGTGGTGAGACTCGCTGAGACGGAGGGAGGAGTCCCGGGAGGGGCAGGCAGCCCAGTCTCGAGCGGTCTCGCCCGTGCTGACCGCCTGCTTCTCTCCCTCCGGCCCCTCACAGTGCAGTTCGACATGATGCGAGCCTGCAACCTGGTGGCCACGGCGGCACTTGCCGCGGGCCAGCTCACCTTCGTCTTGGGGCTGACGGGCCTGCCCCTGATGTCACCCGATTCCCAGTGCTGGGAGGAGGCCATGGCCGCTGCGTTCCAGCTGGCAAGTAAGTATCCTCACCCGGGTCCCGGCCAGGCTGAGCAGCCGCATCCCCAGCTCCTGTCAGGGCTGGCAGGTTGGCTGTGGCTTCTAAAGTCATGGTGACCCCTGTGGGTCACGCTCCCACCCCACCCGTCACTGTGGGCAGCAGCAAAACAGAAATACACACAGGGGTGGAGCACTGAGGTGCAACCAGATGGGTTTCTGTCTGTTTGCTCAAGGCCTCCTGGCCCTTCCCATCTAAGACAAGGTGCCGAGGCTCACGGTGACCTGCTTTGCTTTCCAAAGTCTTCGGCATCTGGTGTTTTCTTTGCCCCTCTGTAGCCTGTGTGGCAGGCAGCCTGGGTTCACGCTCCTCCCATGAGGGTGCAGCAACCTGCTGCAGGCACTTGGGCACATGGGCAGAGGGGGGCGCCCTTCTGACCCCTTGCCTGCCTCCATGGCCTTCCTGGCTAACGGTTAGCAGACGGGGAGTTCTGGGCACACATGGTTCCCAGCCGGCGACCTGCATGCTCGGTTATAAATGCAGCTTCCTGGGGCCCGGCTGGGGTGAGCAGGGCCCTCCTGTAAGAAGCACAGACAAAGCGTGGAGGACCCCTCCAAGCACACAGGGACGCACATGCAACACTAGGGCCAGAAAAGCGTGATGGGGGCAGTGTGGAGGAGAGCAGCGAGGCTTTGGCCATCAGCAAACAATCCAGAAGCCACCTCGGCCTCTGGGGGCGACTGCAGGCTGAAATGGGGCAGGGCCTGGGCACACTGTAGTCTTCACAGGGCGAGTGCAGCAGCGCCGTGGATGATCAATGGAACTGTTCCAGGAGGCTCTGCACAATGACCACGGAAGCCCCAAAGCGTCCACCCGGCACCCCAGAGAGCGGAGGGGCGTCTGTGCTGGTTTCCCCTCTCCCTCTGCCTGCCTCACTGGCCCAGGTTTAATGATCACGGGAACCTGGGAGCTCAGGTTTCCTGCTGCCTATGGGGAAGGTCAGATGGGTGGCTGATGGGACAGAGGAAGGGCCAGGATGTCACCAGCCCACCACCTGCCTCTCCAGCTCGGTGGAGAAGGCAGTGTCCCAACCATGAGGGTGCAGTTTCAACACACGCGGCGGGAGGAACGGCAGGAAATACGAGTGAATCACTTGGGGAATAATGGATCCTGGCCCTCATCGTCCTGGAGAAACACAATTTCCAGAATGCAGCTGACAGGCTGGCAGCACTCGTGCTGGAAAGTGCCGGGTGGGACTCGGAAACAGGCCCTGTTCACAGAAGGCCAGTCACTTCCCTGTGGCCGGGCAGGACGGAGGGCGTCGCCAAGGCCTAGGAAAGAGCGCAGGCTTTGATGTCAGGAGAACAGAACTGTGTCCGGCCCTACGGCTTACCAGCCATGTGAACGGGGCAAAGCCACACCTCAGTTCACCCAACTGCAAAATGGGGTAATGCCCACCCTGCCTGGGGCAATTCTGAGAGTTAACCAGGTACATGAAGCGGGACCTCGGACCTCCACCTCCTCCCTCCTCTAGGACTGTGAGGAAAAACACGGACATTCCAATGCCACACATGTAGGAAAATCACCCACCTGCCCTCTGCTGACCTTAGGGCTGTAAATCAAGCAGTTTCCTCGCCTCACTGAAACCACCCACCTCTCTCACGTGGGATCATCTGAAATTCCATCCCTTCAAGAAGGAAGTGGAAGATTTTGCAACGTGATTGGAAAAGCTGGATTAGAAACAGATATTTTAGTGGCATTAAAGGAATAAAAGTAACAGCTCTTGATTCTGAAAGTAACTCCTCCTAGCAGGATGATCAAATCTGTCATTGCATTTCTTAAGAAACTTCTTTGAGACACTTATTCAGAATTATTAGAAAAAATATTGTGGGTTTGGTGTCAAAACTGACGTCTTACTTTCTGTAAACTCTTGTTTCAGAACAAAATATTGTTTCCAAATAACACAACAAAAAAATGGAAACAGGGGAACCCCCATTAACTAAAATCAAACTGTCTTGCATCAGTCGGTGGGGGTTGGGGGGCACTGCCAAAGGTCTGGGGGTCAGGGGCTGTCCTGGCCAAGTGGGGGCTGGGGGCACATGCTGCTTTCCTGAGTATTTCCAGGCCAGCACAGCCTCTGGAAAGGCTGGACCAGGTTCTGTCCAAAAACCATCAGACAGGCAGAGGCCCACGGAAAAAGCCAGAAGCCCCGAGCAGCACCTGTGGCACTTCAGATGGTCCCTCTGCCTCCGCAGGCCCCCTCTCCCCGTGGTGTCCGACGGTTACCCCCAGTGGGTCTGCTGTGCCCAAAAAGGAAATGCATTTGGCCCTGTTTAGACTTGTTTCATTGACAAACAGTACAGAACATAGCTCTGTGCCTTTCTTCTATCACACTGCTAATTTTAGAGTTAGGTTTTTTCCTGTGCTCTGGTCTGTTTTAAACAGTCAGGGAGAGACTGAAGGGCGCCAGGATATCCTGTCCCAGGAGGGGGAAATGCCTGCTGGTACCTGTTATGCAAGGGAACCTTGAGTCCCCAGTGCTGGGGCCAGAGGGTGGGCGGGGGGAGAGAGGTGCTCGTGAAGGGGGGAAGCACACGGATTCCCCGGGAGGCCGGGACCAGCCGGAGAGCAACACCCCAGCGGGAGGAGACAGGAGGCCGGCCGCTTGCCCATTCATCCCACGGCCGTTTCTGGCCGTTTCCACCACGCTTGCGTGATGCCCAGCCCGGGTCTGTGAAAGGGCGGCCCCCGCTTCTCAGGGCTGTGGCTCCAAAGGACGCTGTCCCAGACACCAGGGAGAACCCAGGAAACGCTGGTCTTGCAGGGCAACAGCGTGACTACCAACCGTTTCACCGGGTTTGCTCTACTGAACTCAGGCCACCGCATGCAATAGTTTGCAATTTCTTTGCAGAATTTTCCGAGTGTGATTTTAATTTACCTTAAAGTTGAAAAAAGTCCTTTCAGTCCCTTATTCCACCCCCACCCATAAGCTGAACACCCTGTGAAAGCACTGTGTTCGCTGGGGTCACAGCAGCTGTCCACCAGCCCCAGCCTGGCCCACCCCCCCTCAGACCCAGCAGGACGATTTCAAGAGCGGCATTTCGTGGACCTTGTGGGCTTCACATCTGCAGGCTTTCTCTCTCCACTTCTGGAAATCCTAAGACTTTTTCTTATGATGAAAAACTTACACCCTAAGGGCCGCTTACTCCGCGCCGTGAGAAGGCTGACTTTATCGTCCCAAAGGTCAGTCGGGGTGATGCACGGTGTCTGTCTTGTCAACTTGTGAGCTGGTGGAGATCATGCTGTTCTCGCAAACCTGCTCATAGGAACGTACCACTTTCTGTGCTTTACTATAAAGCAGCACTTGGCTTGGGCCAGACACTTCGCTTTCCTGTCTTCTGAGCCCACTTCCCAAGCCCAGTCCTGCCCCCGCACCCTGGGGAGAGTGTCACCTTCTCCTTCCCTAGACTCTCTCCCTAAGGGGGAGGCACTTGTCCCCACCTTCTGCTGCTCACAGCTGAGCCTCGAGTGCTCTGTACATGTTCCAGGGCCTTGGCCAGCGCTGCCCTGTGGATGCTGAGGCACGTGTGATGCTTGAGGGCTCAGGGCTCAGCCACATGGTCTTCCCACCTGTGGGCCCTGCGTGTGCTTGATGGCCACTCCAGAGGAAGGCCTGTGACCGCCAGTGGAGCCCTGGGAAGCCGGCAGGAAGGAATAGAGGAGAGGGCGCTGTGAACCACAGCACCACAGCCGCCGGCTCACAGAAAGGGACTATTTGCTTTGGAAACAACAAGTTCATGAGGACGGAATTGACTCCACGTGCAGAAGTCCGTGCATTTGCTAAAAACTCTCCCCTTAGATTCGTTTCTGTACAAACAGCGATGTCACTGAAAAATTCAGGAGAAAGGGGACCTGAACGTCAGGAGAATGGAGAAACTGCACTTCAGGGTGGCGGTGGCGAGAGAAACTTATCAAAGTAAAAGGCCAGTTTGATTTCAGGAGGATGTGCCCACACGGCCAGCGCAGGCAGCCGTTACCTCTCTGCGTCTCTGTGGCTTTCCGCCATTGCCGCGTGGCACACGCTTGGTCCCCACATCCCATGCATCTGCTCAGGCCACACCGCCCCCACTGGCCCAGGGCAGAGTCCACGTGTCCCTGAGCCAGCCCCACTGTGACATCCACCCACGGCCCAGCCCCTGGGCCCACTGTTCCAGTCAGTTCTTTGTATTTTCCTACTGCAGGAATAAATGTATTTTTCTTTATGTTAGGGAAGCATATCCCTTCTCTGACTGTACGTGTTCCAAGTTGAACTAAGATAAAGCAAAAGGGCTTCCCTGGTCGCGCAGTGGTTGAGAGTCCGCCTGCCGATGCAGGGGACACGGGTTCGTGCCCCGGTCCGGGAAGATCCCACATGCTGCGGAGCAGCTGGGCCTGTGAGCCATAGCCGCTGAGCCTGCGCGTCTGGAGCCTGTGCTCCGCAACGGGAGAGGCCACAACAGTGAGAGGCCCGCGTACCGCAAAAAAAAAAAAAAAAAAAAGTCCCTCCAAGAGGCTCCGCGCTCCCCCAGCCTGTCACCCCCACCACTCTTCCTGCTGGTTTTGCAGACGTGGGTGGCTGTGCCCGGCTGTCTGTTCACATGTGAATTCATACTTCTTTCATCTTGTGACATAAGAAAGAGTCTTCTCCATTGTAGGCCGTACAGCTGAACATACGGAGGAAGTTAATAAGCTGAGTAAAACGGCAACAAAGCAACAGCCTGCCCCGTTTCCAAAAAAACGGACGATGTGATCTTAAGAACCATAGTAGCCCTGATGCTGGCAAGTGGGTGGGTGTTCCCCACCTGAAGGGAGCAGCGCCTCCCCCACCCTCACCCCCACAGCCCTCATCCTAAACAGGGGCGCCTGGATCAACAGGTGGGTGACTGCCCAACTGAGCGCTCAGGGGCCAGGACAGGAGGACGGGAGGCGCCCTCCCACCAGGCAGATGGAGCTCAGGATGGTGGTGCCAGGAAAGGCAGGGGGACCAGCACGCAGCGTGAGAAGACTCAAGGCCAGGCGTGTCTTGAGGGCCGGGAGACGCTAAAGCGTGTCCTCTACGGCCTCCACAGGGTGACCAGCACAGCCGTGGGAATGTGGCAACGAGAGGCACGTGGCCAGAGTCGTGACACGCTTTAGGAAGTGCTTGTTAATAGAAGACTGTAAAGTTAGTTGCACTTCTAGAATATTCTAACTGCCTTACTATGAACCTTATGTACAAAGGACTCAGGAGACACACAAGTGACACCGAGAAGCCCATGTGCGCTGCCTCCAGCCCCGGTCAGTGGTGGCCGCCCGTTGGCTGGGCCTGTCTGAACCGAGCACAGAGCAGCTGTGTCTCCCCCGTGGCCCGTGGCCCGTGGCCCAGCACCTCGTCTCCAAGGACGCGCATTTCAGATGCTCTGATGTAGGGTCCCGGTCATGTTTCCTGTGACCTGTGACAAGCAGGGTCTCATTCGGGCGCAGTCCTGGGAGTGGGTCGCGGGTCCCAGGGCCATGTGTGTGCCCTGCTGGCATGCCCCGTGCTTTCCTCAGTCAGGCCCTGTCCAGGTCGGGGTCTCACAATTCCCAAGTCTCCACTGGACGGCCTTGCAGTAAATTCAAGGTCTTCTGTTCTCAGTGACGCAAACCAACCCCATGTCAGATAGCCGATGGCCCTGGAGGCTGTGCGGAAGCCCAGTTCCTTCGCCTGTTCCCTTCTGATGGACGACGCTGCAGATCTGTGCTGAGGCCAGGAGGCTGGTCCATGTGGCCTGTTGCTCCTCCGACCCCACTCCCCCGAGATCATCAAACCCCTTGGCTAGGTGGCCCAGGGAGCCCCACCCTCTGCTGTGGTGACCAGGGTGACTCAATTTCTTGGAACCCAACATGCCTGAGGAGGACAAAGGCCCTCGGGGGCCCAGCGTGGTCCAGACAGGACTCCCAGCCCCTCCTGGACTTGTCTCGTCTCCTGCCCTGGGCTCTGGCCAGGCCGAACTGCCCGCTGCAGCCCCTCCACCTGCCCTGCACTGTGACATCTGCACATCTGTTCATGCTGGTCCCCCACTCCCTGTGGCCTCCTGGCTTTCCTCAGGAAACCAGATCATGTATGACCTGGTGTGGCCCCGGAGCAAAGGGCAGCAGTGATGCCCGCTGACGATTCTAATAGCTGTGTCATGACTTAGTGCTGGGGCACAGGCTGGAGTTTTCTAGAAACACAAGCATTCTGGAAGCATTTCTGCGCCTTCCAGAAAGTATGAATTAAACATTTAACTGCCCCGGTCGTGTCCTAAACAATGGTGATGGTGACTAATCCCTGTGCTAATTCTCTATGGTACTTTGTGGAGCTTTTTATACATGGAAAGCTTCTCGATACTTCCTTTCTGTTAAAAATAACTAATTCTGTTTGTCATGCACACTGGCAAAAAGAAACTTCTGGCATTCCTCTCTCCCAGCTAGGAGTACATACATCCTCTGCCCATGATTTTGTGCCACCCGAGTTTTGCGTTAGTGAGGGAAAGAGTTAGGACCTGTGTTTTGTGTAATGCAAATGAAAGTACTTTATGTGTTCCCTTGTTTTCACTATGTCTTTGGGCATTTTTTGCCAGCCAGGGAGCTTGTTGTGCCTTCTTTCAACAAGACTCAGAAGGACGGGGTGGGATGGGGCGATGGGAGCGAGGCCTCTGCCCCGTCCCAACCATCAGGGGTTCCAGCCCAGATTCAGTGCCCTGTTAGCCTAGCTGACAGATCTTGGGTGCGAAATCCTGGTTTTCCTATTGTAAGAACTAATAAAATCAAGTCTTTGGAGCTCCTTAAAGATACAACTATGGAAATGACGATGTGACGGTATTAACAGCTGACCGAGAGGGGACATGGCCGACTTAACTGAGTCCACACAGGACGCTGTGCACAGTCCTGGACCCCCCCGTGTCACCTGGAGAGAGGAGGGGATGGAGGGAGACCCGCAGGGGACCGGGTGGGTGAGGGGGACATTCTAGAACCAGCCGAGTCTATTCAGCCACAGTTCAGCTCCCCCCCCACTCCCCCCACCCCGAATGTGCAGGCCCTCCGCCGTCTCAGGTTTTGAAAGAAAGTATTTCCTCTGGAAGCAAACACTAAGAATAAGAAAACTCTTAAAAACAGGAATTCAAACTAAGTTAAATACAAATCTGAGTTGTTTCCAGGTAAGACTTAGAAAATATCTGCGTTTGCTTTCACTTTGAATGAATTAGGCGTTTATAAGCCAGAGCGGACCTTCCACGGAGTTACCGCTGGACTGTTCGGGGTGGGGAAGTGGGTGTCAGTGTGACCTCCATGGGGAGGGCGGCCAAGGAAGTGGCCTGACACCTGCCAGGTCACAGGAAGCACGTGAGCCCCTATGACCATCCAGGGTCAGGATTGAGCAGACAGCCCCCGCAACAGCCACCAGACCCAAAAGTCCCATAAAATTCAGCTTGACCCCAAGGCACCAGCACCGAGTGGAGCTGGGCTCTCAGCCCCAGGAGGACAGGGTTGGGTGGGAGGAGAAGCGGGAGCGGCCCCACGGCTGGACCCGCGGCCTCCCCCGCTCCCTGTCTCACCCTGTCCTTCGTCCGCAGGTTTTGTTCTGGTCATCGGGCTGGTGACGTTCTACAGAATCGGCCCGTACACCAACCTGTCCTGGTCTTGCTACCTGAACATCGGGGCCTGCCTGCTGGCCACCCTGGCTGCGGCCATGCTCATCTGGAACGTCCTGCACAGGAGGGAGGACTGCATGGCCCCCCGCGTCATCGTCATCAGCCGCTCCCTGACTGCACGCTTCCGCCGCGGGCTGGACAATGACTACGTGGAGTCGCCGTGCTGAGGGCGGCGGGAGGCCGCTCGGGGCTCCGTCCACCGCAGGGACCATCTGAGAAGCAGGGCGCTGCCTGCGCGGCTTCCCATGAGAGCACATGTATGACACGCATTCACTACGTTATACACGAACACAGGGCGTGACCACATACTGGCTGCGTCCCACCCCCACCCCCCCAACCCCGCCACGGCCCACTTCACGCTCGCGCACGTCCTGTCCTGGAGACCAGCTCCGGAGAGGCACGTCCGGGATGGCAGCCACCTCGCTCTCTGCCCTGGCCCAGGAGTAATTTATTCTGTATCTGCCAAGAGGGGCGTCCTGGGTCATATTTACTTTGATAAAGCAGAACACAGGGAATAGTTCTGAACTGTCCGTGATCTTCCTCCAGGGACTCAGAATTTACAGTCAGATGGTTATGGCTTTACAACAGGACTGTGTTAGTGATGTCCATTTACTCCTGATTATCTTCCTAAGTTAAAATAAAACACAAACCTCTTACCACGGTTTAAAACTTGTGTTTATCCATTACACTGCCACGTGGTGAAGGAATATAGCTTATTCTTCTGTAGCTTTGTGGGTCAGCAGTCAGAGGAAGGGTTGACACATTTTACAGGCCAGGGGGCAGAGCGCTGGGGACCACTCATGGCTCACTCATGTTTCCGTTCAGAAGTCCCCGTTTCTACAGACCCTAAGCACTGGCTGGACAGCGGCAGGTCCACAGTTGGCACAGTATGAAGGAAAAAGTCTATTGGCTTAAAAAATTTCAGAGATTGATTCACTTTTTTCCCTAGAAAAGTCTTCAGTGCATCCAGCCAAACTTGGTGGGCTACAGAAGACCTTCCCAGCACCAGCCTGATGCCAGCAGCCCTGGACCTGACTCCGTAGCAGGGACTAAGCCCCAGGCTGAACACAAGCACCTAAGAGCTGCCTCAGGGGCTCAAAACCAGCCCACGTCCCCTGGGACCGGGCTGGGTTGCCCGGCCACACCCGCAAGGACAGTCCCCCGAGAGCGCGCAGCTGCTTGTTCCCGTGCCACGAAGCGCATCTTCCAGCCCAGGAAACGAGGGACAGTGGTGGGCACTGTGCAAAGTCCGTGGTCGTGGTGTGGGGGTGGTCACTGTCTGGCTGCTGCCCCCACGCTAGGCCAACCCTTTAAGAAACATTTAGCTTTGCTACCCAGACGATGTGCGGTGACCAGTCTGGAATTCGAAGGCCACGCTGCCCCAGAAATTTGTCTTTAGTCAGAGCAAGAGGTAGATCCGGTTGTTGCTTTAAAAAAACATAAAGCAACAGAGAATGACTTAAAGCACGTCTGGGCTGACCACGGATAGAAGCACAGCTCAGGGCAGAGGTACAGTCGGCACATTAGGGGACCCAAAGGGCTGCCCTTCCTCCCCTGGGCACCTCAAGCTGTACAGTCTTAGCAGTGTTACATACACGACTACGTATACTGCATGGGTCATGTGCTTACCTATGGTCTGTGATAGAGTTCCTATGAAACGGATAGTGCCTCCAGCCACTCTTCACTTCCCTGATCAAAAGCCTCTTGCCCACCTGCAGCAGGGAAAAGCCCCTCTGCTGTGGACCAAGACCAGGTCTCAGGCTGCTTCTGGGTTACAGACCCATCACTGCAGACGAGGGTTGCTGGGGTGCCCTATCTCCCGTCCTCCTCTTCCCACTTGAATTTCACCCTTCAATAGTTTTTCTACTCTTTGGCAATTAAAATCTGTCAAATGCTCCTGAGAAGCTCTGAATTCTCACAGGCACAGAGAGGAAGCTGCTTATAGGTAGCCCTTGATTGACAACTTAGAGCAATTTTAATTGCATTTTGCCTGCCGTTTTGAGAGTTTACTATCAAAACCTTTACTGTTTAGGGCTTCCCTCGTGGCACAGCGGTTAAGAATCTGCCTGCCAATGCAGGGGACACGGGTTCAAGCCCTGGTCCGGGAAGATCCCACATTCCGCAGAGCAACTAAGCCCTGCGTGCCACAACTACCGAGCCTGCACTCTAGAGCCTGCGAGCCACAACTCCTGAGCCTGTGTGCCACAACTACTGAAGCTCGGGTGCCTAGAGCCCATGCTCCGCAACAAGAGAAGCCACTGCAATGAGAAGCCTACGCACCGCAAGGAAAAGTAGCCCCCGTTCACCGCCAACTAGAGAAAGCCTGTGCGCAGCAACGAAGACCCAACGCAGCCAAAAACAAAAAACAAAAAAAACTTTTCTGTTTAGTGCAATTATTCCTGGACAGACAGATGTTATAAATATTTAGCAACGGCAGAACTTTCAACTAGGAAGTGTCCACTGTAAAGTAAATCAAAACAACTAAATCACAGCCCACGAGACACCAAGCATTGCGAGGCCAGCCAGGTGCCCATATACAACAGGGTTTCCACCAGCACCAGCATCCCCTTGAGTGAAAACCCATGAGACACCAGGAACACCAAGAAGAGTCAGCGACGATGAGACTCGTGGGGAGGGAAGAGACCCGAAGGAGGGTCACAGGGAGTTGGGTGCGGCACACCTCGCGAGCAGAACCCTCACCTTTTGATGAGCTTGATGGACCGGAAGGCTTCGTCCATGTCCCCGACAGCCAGGAAGAAGGTGAAGTTGAGCATGGCGTCCTGCGTGGGCTTGTCACAGTCTTCTAGCCCCACGAAGTCCCGCAGGGGCCTCCTGCCCACCGTCTGGGGGATGCGCTGGGACCCGGAGTCCACCTGGTCCTCGAGGTCCACTTCTCCCGGCTGAACGACAAAGGGCACTGTTAATTTGTGGATCCCTGTAAAGCCAGGGCCCACCCCGGGCCTCTCCCTGGGGCTACTCGTCAGCTGCGGGGACCCTCTGCACACAGACCCCATATTCAGCAATGCTCTCGGCAAACACAACGCATGTCCGCAGGCCCCCTGAAGTTACCAGAACTTGGGGCTCTGGCTTCAGACAGCGGGTGACGCAGGCTGTCAACGCACAGGGACCTGCCAGCCGCTAAGGCACTAACATCAGCTGCTCAACAGCCGTGAACAGGCATGAAAATCCCTACCTCCCAGGACCATTTGTAAAATTCCTAGAAAGAGCTTTTACTATCAAGTCAGACCTGTGTACATGTGCAGAGGGTATTAAAATCGACGCCAGCATCACTGCAGGTAGAAGTTTCCAAAATGTAACCTGGATTAGTGGTGGTGAGCCCTCTGCTGGTGCTTCTCAGAACCTTCACCTAGTGCAGCCCACCCCCCACCCCTGCCACACCCCCAATGCAGGCAGAGGAAGGAAATCCTGTGGTCCCAGCACAAGCACAGTTTAGTGCACTGTCTGGACCATGCCTTCTGCACCAGCTCCAGCCACAAATCCTTCTCAAGTCCACTTCCCTCCTCCCAGCTAGACGGGGTTCCATGCCCTCCACTCACCCCTGGGCTGGATCCGCACACACACCCCTTGGTCTCCCACCTGGCTTGCTCTCTCTCTGCAGCGTCCATTCGTCTGATTACACAGGCTCCCTCGTGTAGAGAGTTCATGATCCATCTCCTTGGACCCCACTCCCCTACCCTGGCAGTTTCGTATCTGCTGTGACTCTGACTCCTTCACCACCTGCCTCTGACTCAGTTCCCAGAAGCTCCTGTGTCACGGATCCTTCTGAAGTTCAACTGTAGCCCCCAACTTTGGGGGCACTTGATCTGGGCCTTGAAACCCTGGTAGGATTTATCAGACCCAGGTGTGGACGGGGAGACCCTCCAGGCACAGAGCAGAGCATAAGCAGAGGCCAAGAGCAGCCCTGGTCAGGGTTTGTGGCCGAGTGGTGGGGTCACATCCGGCGGGAAGCTGAGTCCTCAAGTTTGGGCTGATTTTGCACTGAGTGGGAAACCTTCAGAAAACGTGGACACAAAAACCATGGGGGGTGGTACTTGCTGTCTGCTGTGGTGTCACAAATCACGAGACAGCAGCCTGACCTCCGTCAGCCTTGCTGTGGGTCTGATGCCCCGTCCTCATTAGAGCCCTGCTCCCCGCGAGCACACGCAGGAATTCTCACAGAAACAAGTGTACCCACGGTCACAGCTCACGGTGCCCCCTGCCTGCATTCACCTTGGGTTCTGCTCTTGAGGGGATGAGCCGCCTGCCCTGGACACATGTGGGAGCTGGGGGCCCAGGGCTGTTCGACTGACACCACACCCTTGAGTGTGCGGACAGGAACCTCGGGACGCCAGGCGCTTCAGGGAAATAGGCTGCGTAGGCCCCTCCTCTCCCGCACTGAGAGATCAAATGAATAAGACTTCCTGTGTTGCAAACGCAGGTAAGTGAAATACTTCCTCACCGCAAGCATTAGGAGACAAGACTGTTCGTGCTGCCCCAACGGAGGAGCTGATGCCCTGCCAGGCCCCTGACAAAGCTGGAGCATGTGAGGTGGGAGGTGTCAGCACACAGACAGCTGTCGCTTAAAACAAAGAAAACCACATCTTGGGGCAACTGCAAAGCTCAGGTAACAGGGAGGAGCATCACGCAGGCCTCTGCTGGGCCAACAGCTCCAAGTGGATGCTCGGGGGGAAGAGAGCTGAGGGGCTGGCGGAGGGGAGGATGGTGCTCAGACTGAGGGAAACAAGCCCAGGCGTGAAGACGAGGGAGACGCCCAAGAGAAGGAGCTCAAAGGCTGTCTCTACGTTTTGAGTCTCAAATCAAAGAGAAATGAAAACGTATAAAAGCACTAAATAAGAATGAAATTCAGAAAAATGCTGGTCTGGAGGCACTGGTCTATTCAAAAGAGGAAACTCAGAAAACCTGCATGGACGGAGCGCAGGGGGTCCTGGAATCGAAACCACACAGCCTCACAAAGTTCACTGCAACGGATCACAAGTCAAAGTGCAGAAAAGACTATTCGCTGCCGACCTCGATGGCTGGGGATACTGTTCCCAGGGGCAACCCTGGCCTGTGGTCTCGGGGGCACGTTGCACGAGGGCTTCAGCACAGCCTGAGACCCACAGACCCACACGGCTCGCCCATGACAGTCACAGAACAAAGAGCAGAGAGCCCACCCTGGGCCTTCCTGCCAAACCTCTTCAGGTCAGTAATAACCCTGGGAGGGGCCCGGGGAGACCTGCGTCCTGGCTTCTGAGCAGATAGCCGTTCACACAGGCAAGGGGCCTCAGCTCTGGAGCTGGCAGAGATAGCCAAGCTCAGATGGCATGTCCACCATCTCTGGGGGTCCTCTGGGGTCTGCCCTTACCCCTGGCTAAAAAAAGAACACTTGCTAACGGCAAAAAATACAGAGTTCATGTTTAGGGTTGATTTTAAATCACCCTATGCTAAGAGCCAAAAAATATCCAAGTAAAAGTCTACATACTTCAGTCCTTCTTCTGACACAACAGTAAAGAAAGACGCGGCAGGGGAGCCCAAAGAGCTGACGACGGGGAGGAGTCTGCAGATTTTACGAGAATAGGAGCAGCAGCGGCCAGCGCATTCACAGTCCTGCAGAACGGAAGGCACGAACGACAGGCTGCAGCCTTCAGGTCCCAGCGCAGCCGCGCCTCCTCTGTGCAGGCGGTGTTGGCGCCCGGCTGAGAACAGGTGGCTCAGCCAGTGTTTCAACTCGTCTGGACATTCCGCCACCCCTACCCCCCAGATGCACCCACCCCCGTGATCAGCACGGCATCTCAGGGCAGAGGATGGCTGATTTCAGGTCTAGGAGGGACCGTGGGGACGTGGATACCAGGTTCCAGGGAAGGCAAATAACTCATCCAAAATACCCTTGTTGGCGGTGGGGGAGGGGGTGGGTGGTGTGTGCTGAAAACAACCCTGTTTGATCAAAAATTTAAAAACACACCCGTGGGACTTCCCTGGTGGTCCAGTGTTTGGGACTTCGCCTTCCAATGCGGGGGTGCGGGTTCGATCCCTGGTGGGAGAGCTAAGATCCCACATGCCTCAGGGCCAAAACACCAAAACATAAAACAGAAGCAACAGTGTAACAAATTCAGTGAAGACTTTAAAAACGGTCCACATTAAAAAAATAAATAAAAATAAAAAAATAAAAACAACCAGTGTATGTAACGCACACACACGTGGGCAAAGGACAAGACCTCTCCTGAAAGGCTGCCTGCCAGCCTTTCCTAGCAACCATCTCTGGGGGCTGCGACCACGGAGATTTGCAGCATCCTCGGTCTTTATTTCTTTATTTGAAGCTTCTGAATTTCCTACAGTGAATATAGGAATACGTACTTTTAAAAAAACAGCTAGAATTTTTAAAAAGAAGACAGGAAAGTGGAAGGGTACGGTGCCTTTGGGGGACGCCGGAAGGGACAACCCTCAGCAGCACTGCTGCCTGCCTGCCTTTCCCCACACAGAAACCTCGGATCTGCGGGCATCTCAGGCGACAAATCAGGGCACACGGTTTGCTTGTTTAACGGAAGAGCCCCGGTGGGGAGGAGGGCCTGAGACACGGCCGCACACATAGAGGCTCCCACCTTTCTCATGAAGTAATAATGGGGCACTTGGATTCCCAGGAGCGCCTGGAAGACGGGAGGCCGGAGGAAGCTGTCCTGCAACAGGAAGCCGTGCTCTTCAGAGACGAAGAAAGACAGGACCAGCACGTCTGCCTGCAGAGGGAGACGTTCTGTCTTAGTTTGGCAATAACTTTCCTGAATCTCGTCCAATCCCATTTTCACTGCTGGGATATTTACATAAAACACAAAGAAAGTAGAGGGGCCAACACATAGGCACACAGATAACCCCCTTCCTCCTCGGGGCACACAGCAACGACACGAGGCTCCGCTATTCTCTGACGCCCCTCCTGGAGGACACACCTCGTCCGGCCTGGGAGCCACTAGACCCATCTCGCTGACCTTGTGGTGAAAACTAACCCTTCCACCCGCGCTGGTGAGTGAAGCTCAGGAGCTTCAAGAGTAGCCCCTTCAGTTTCTTGACTTTGACATGGAGACTCTGCTCTGCTCTCAGGCAGGGACAGTGGAGAGGCCGATGCTCGGCGGGACCCTGTCCTGCAGGACTCGGCCGCAGACCCTTCTACCCAGGAGACGCGGAGGCCGAGGGGCTGGTGGCTGCCCTGCTGTGTGAGTGCCTGCGTCTCCTCACCAACTTCACCCAAGACCAGGAGCCCTTCGCCGGCCATGCCCCCACCCTCCAAGTGGGAGCAAGTGCCCCCAACTTGCTCGTCACTAGATCCTCTCTCTCATCTTCGAGTCTCCACTCCAGTGACACAGATGCCAACAGGGCCCCTCTCGCCACTCATGTTTCAGACCCAGAGACCGATTTGCTTCTGAAAACATCAGGGTGTGGAAACCCGCTGCTGGTAGCCTCAGGGGATCCAGCCTCTCACATCCTGGAGGGAAGTCCCTTTGGCAGGGACACAAATCACCTGAAGCTCTAGGGCCGGCGGGCCTTTGCTGACCTACTGAGGACCCTACGAAAGATCCCTCTGGGTCACAGAGAGGCGCATGCAGCCCCCGGGCTTTCTCAGGGATCACTGGGTATCCTGCAGGACCCAAGACTTGGAAAGTATTGGAGTCCTGGGCCCGAGAGTCACCAGTTTTGGGGAGGGACGCCCTGCAAAGCCGGGGGTTGGGGTGGAGACAGGGGCGAGGGGGCCAATTGTTCGGGGGATGACTGAGGAGTCGGCCTCAGTAACTGGACCCCACAGGATGAGCTGACATCAAGGGGTAAGTTCACGTTAACTGTTTTGATAAAGAGCTCTGAGCTGCCGAGAGAAAATGGCACGTGACAGAGGGTGGGGCCAGCCCTCAGTGTCAACCCAGAGGGGATAGGTGTCCCCCGGCATCCTGGGGGTGAGCGCTTGCTCTCCTGAATCCATTCCCCAGAACTTCCCTGTGGACCATGTTGGGAAGACAGAGCCTGCCACGTCCCCACCAATCTAAACACAAAGGCGACAGCATGTGGTACCGTGGGGCCTGTGCTGGCCTCGCCCAGGGCCTTCCTGTCCGTTGGCTGCAGCGGGGCGCCCGGCACTTCCTGCAAGGCTTCACACACAAACAGCCTGGGCTCACTCTGATCCCAGAAGTGGCTCACAGGCACGAGATTCGTCAGCCTCTCATCTGCAAGGGCCTGGCTTCTGAAAGAGAGAGACAGACCCTCACACACGTGGTACATCAAATGCCCCACTGTGTTTTCAGAAACACTCTCCATGCCAACAGAGATGCTGATGGGCCCTCTGTGCCCCAAGACTCAGGCTGCCCTTGTGGACACTCGAGTTGCAGCCCTTTCAGAAGCTCGAGTTCCGACCCCATGACTCCAGAACCTTAGAACCTGGAAAACAGATTAGAGACTCAAGTCCACCCCGACTGACCAGGGGAGTTTGTTTCTATTTCACCTCTGGTTTCCACCACTCGTGATCTCTGAGCTCTTCCAAGGGTGAAGTAAACTTAGCGACAACCTGCCTCGAAGCCAACAAGTAACTGAACATCGTTTTCAACATTTTTTTCAACAAAATCCTCCCAAACCACAATCTTACTTCTTAGTCTCCTGTCCATTAAAGGACAACGTCTCTCTCTGATCTATCTGTCCCCTCTTGAAGTCGAGGATGGTCACTGTGTCCATTTCCACATCGTAGAAGCAGATTCTGGAATCGGGGCTGTTGTCAGCCTGGGGAAGAGAGAGCTGGAGCTCAGGGTACCCGCCCACTGAGAGCCACACGCCTGGAAGAGATGCCCGGGTCATCCACCCAGCCGCTCCCATGAGCGGGCCTCCAGCATTCGTAATTCGAACGTCAGCTTACGTTCATCCTGCTGAAATGGCTATGGATTTACTACTTTCTAATTTCAGAAAACTGAAGACAAATTCTCAGACTGTGCAGGTCGACTATGGCTGTCTAGCTGTTCTTAATACAGACGTGAGTGTGATGTCATCTTACCTGAGGTGGATTAACCATGGGCACAAGGAGGGACCGAGATTCTGATAAACGAATTCTCACGCAAGTGAGTAAAAATGAAGTAAACACCATAAAGAAGCTTCAGAAAAGCTGAGAAAAGGGAACCAGCTTGGTTGTTGGGGCAAAATGCCAAGAACTCATGTAGACTGTTAAACCTTTATCCCCACAGATACCGGGACGGTAAAGGGACGTGCTTACTTAAGAAAAGAAAGGCAAGAAAATGAAAAATTACCGATATCTTAGACAAAAGAAAATACTGTAAGCTTAAAAGCAATGGAAGAAATCACAAATTAAAAATCATCGATAGGTTTGACTAAATAAAAACGCAAGCTTCTAGTCATCACAATTCCCTAAGCAAAATGACAAACAACGAAGTGTCTGGGACACGGTAAGATTGTCCAGGACTCAGTCTCCACCCCAGACACCACGCCCACCCTGCCCCCGTCTGCAAGGAGAGGGGCTTCATCCCATCCTCCTCCTCCTGCTTCTCCCAGCCTTTCCTCCCCTGGGGAGTGCCAGTGGGGCAGGGGAGCTATCTTTCACTGCAAGCCCCCTCAACCTAGCTCAACTTTTCTTTCTTTGATTTTTTTCTTTCACCAGGGCGAGCATTCCTGACCCTGGTCTGAGCGTTGAGCTCCCTCAAGCTCGCTCTGCTCTTTAGAATCAGGCCTCCGGAGACAATGGTCACTCAGCAGTCCGCACTTCTCACCAGCGTCCACACCCAGCACCAAGGAAAATGCCCTTCCCGGGACTGCCCAGCACCACGTCCCGATACCCTGCCTACCTCCTGTGTGGGTGTCTCCTGCCTGTGTGTGGATACCCGGGCAGTGTCCTGGCCACTGAAGCAATGAGTGACCCAGGACTGCCTGGTGTGCGGTGCCTGCCTGTCTCTCCCCATCAGCTCAGCTGCTTCCCCTCCCTCAGCCTCCCCAGGTCCACCCTGGCCTCCGGCTGGTAGGACCCCCACCTCCAGCCAGACCTCCTGGCTGAGACTCAGGCTTGTGTCTAACTGCCCACAGGCCGCCCTTCAAATCCCTTAACTCAACAACCAGACAGGACCCCCCTCCGTCCCCCAAAGGCTCCTCACCCAGCTCCTCTCAGACCCTGTCCCTCCCTGCCCTACAGCCAAGTATGGCTGTGATGGGCCCCAAGGGATCTTCCACCTTGTGATAGCCCACTGACCACTCAGCCTGGGCCTCCCCCTCTGCCAGTGACCAGAGACCTTGGTGAAGCCATGCTTCTGCCACGGGGTCGCACTCTGACGCCTTGGCGGGGCTGTGCCCCCATCACTTGCCCACCTGGCGAGCCCACACCTGGGCTCAACCTCCACCTCCCCTGGAAGCCTCCGGAACTCTTGAGAGCTGTTCCACCTACCACTGACCTCCAGCCCTTCACCTCTCCTCTCAGCTCTCACCATGTAAAAATTTACTCGAGTCTGCTTCTCCGAGGGGAGGGGCCGATTCCCCGATTTAACCGATCAGTTTGTGTTTACAGTGGCCAGCAAAGTGTGTGGTACATGGAGGGCAACCAGCAATCCACTCTTAAATGAACGACTGAGAGAATGAGTGAATAAATAAGTGAGCGAATGTGTGAGTGAATGAGTGAGCAAATGAACGTGTGAGTGAATGCATGAGGAGAGCATGAACAGACACTGCCAGGTGGGAAGGCAGTAGCTCCTCCAGAACAGGCAACCCAGCCACCTGCCTCCTTCACACCCACGTCGTGTGTTTCTCTAAGCAAGAGGCTCCAAGGTCCTTCCACAGTCATCACCCCTGGTGCCCAGAGAATTTAGTCGGGTGATGGAAAGAGGCAGAAAAGGGAAGAGGTGAGGGTCTCTGCAAAGCAGAAACCACTGCTCCTGATGAAACAGGGAGTGAAGGAAGGTGGGGAGGCGAAGGGTGGCCCCAGGCAAGAGGAGAGGCCAGACAGAAAGCTCCCCCACCACTCCGCCCGGCCAGGGAGGAGGGGACGTCAAGAGCGCGGGGTGTGGGGCACACAAAGGCCAGCTGGAGGGGTGGGAGGAGCTGTGCGCACGAGCGGACTCACCTTGCTGAGGAGGATGCTGATCTTGCTGCCGCTGGCATTGCACCTGAGGGAGGCCATGCCCCCAACGCCCGGGACCAGCCCTGCCAGGCTCTTGCAGCTGCAGTGCACCTTCGCCTCTCTGCGGGGAGGGACACGGTCTCAGTGGCACCGCCGTGGGATGGCAGGCGCCCCTTCTCCTTGCAGCCTGGAACCTGGGCCCAGAGAACTGAGCTCCGCTTGGGCCCAACTGCTCTCACTTCGGTAATGTGAGACCCAGGAAATGGGCTGAGCTCAGACATAGGGTGATTTTTTATTTTTACATTTTTTTTGTCAAGGTATAATTGACACACACGTTATCTTAGTTTCAGCTGTACAACATAACAATCTGCTACTTGGTGGGTGAGGTTTTAAAA
The DNA here is from genome assembly GCF_949774975.1 of Lagenorhynchus albirostris. Classification (NCBI taxonomy): domain Eukaryota; kingdom Metazoa; phylum Chordata; class Mammalia; order Artiodactyla; family Delphinidae; genus Lagenorhynchus; species Lagenorhynchus albirostris. Next base: position 50,607,348 of record NC_083109.1, read on the forward strand.
TTCTGTTTCTGTGAACAAACACGAACACGTATTTTGTCCCTGTCTCACACAGGAGCAGCTTATTAAGGCTGCTTCATCGTCCCCACAGCACAGCTGGCCGGGGTCTCTGCTGCCCATACTTCATTACAGCTGTGTGCTTTTCCGCTGTGTGGACAAACTAAAATTTATTTAATTAATTCCCTGTTTAGTTGTTTCAGTTTGTTGCCATTAGAAACAACGCTGGCTTGTAGAGATATCTCATTATGATTTTTTTTGCTTTATTCACATTTCCTTACTTTTCTCCTAGTGTCCTCTGTCTGTCCTAGGCCCCCTGTCCAGGCCCCACTTGACATTTAATTGTCTCGTCTCCCTGGGCCCCTCTGGGCTGGGACAGAGTCTCCAGGCTCATTTGGTGTATTTCCTGCTTCAGTCCCAGTATCAGTCCCAGCATCATTTCTCCGAGGAGATCAGTTCCCTTTACTGCAGGACTTAGAGACCCATATCCGGGCACGGGATGTGCTCGTTGCTCTTGGGGTGTCATTGCCCTCAGGCCCCCACGGCTGACAGAGCAAGGCTGTGTGTATACTGACTGGTGTGTATCCTCGTAGCCATGGTAACTTTATACGCATCCACCTGCATCTACGTGAAGCTGCACTCTACTTCAGACTCACATCTCCACCTTGGATGCACCAGCACAGGGGTCACTCCAGCCTCCACCCCTGCTGATCTGGAACCTCCCACCCAGGCGAGAAGCTGGCTCCCTCGGGCTCCCATCCCATCCCTCGGCTGCTCATGTCCAGCCTGGATGGCAGTGTGGGTACTGCTCCCCGAGCCCCGTGGGAACTGACTTCGTCTGCAGAGCACATGCTGCGTGCGGCCCCTTAGCCCTTAGTCTCACGGTCCCACTCGGTGCCAGGGTGACCCAGGCGGCACCTGGTTCCCAGGGAGGCAGTTCCACACACTCACGAATGGTGGGTAGTCCTGCCTCGTCTGCATTCCATCCTGGGATCCCCTGAACTGATTTTTTAAATTTGCAGACATTAAGGCTCACTTTGAGCTGTAAAGTTCTATGGATTTTGACAAATGCACTGTCATGTGTCCATCACATAGTGATGCTGGTCCCTTACCCTTCATGCAAAGATGAAGAATTTAAATCAAGACATAAGACATTTCAAAAAAGTAAGTTGCACATTAATGTTGAAATGAGAACATAAGTAGTTTGCTTCCTCCTCTCCATTTTCTACCCACCACACTACCTCCTGACTAATTTTAAAAATATAATACTTTTATTTGGACAAACACTGTACCTTCGGGATAGATCAAAGCTTTTAAAGTGAGCCAAGTCTGTCCCTACAACCAGGAAATTTCCACAGATGTCAAAGAAGCATGGGTTCCCCTCTGTTTCGGAAAATGGCAGGAGTTGTTTCACAGTCCCCTGAAGAAAAAAGGAGGGAACAGGAAATTCAGGGAGGCTTTATTCACAGGGCCCTGCCCCGGGGGGATCCCTGATGCTTACGTTCAGAGGGGGAGACAGGTAGCAGCCAGGTCAACAAGCAAGTACGCACATAACTCAACCTGAGCAAGTGTAGACAGGTGACGGACAGAATGCTAAAACAAAACTATCAAGGTGGCGAGACATTGAATTCCACCTGCTTGGGTTGGTCCAGGAGGTACTGCCTGCAAGGTCTTATGTTAAAGCCCCAATGAAACTGACTGTGTGGCTAGTGTCCTCTAAGTGGTCACATCCAGGGGAGGCCGTGAGTGGAAGGGATGGTGGTCGTGTCACGGATACGTCCATCTGTGAAAACTCACTGAGCTGCACACACAACATGCTTGCTTTCCTGTGTGTACATCATACGTCAGTAAATGCCTGAGAAACAGGTCTTGTCTGTGGGGCAAACCTGAACTGAGACTGGGGAGAAGGAGCCACCTATTGGAGAGCTGAGCCTGGCTTTCCAGGACAAGGAGGAGCCAGCACAGCAGGAAGGAATGTGGTGGCCAAGGGGTGGCCCCCGAGGTGGGCAGTGAGCAGAGGCCAAGTGGGTAATCAGTGCAGGCCAAGGTGGAGAGCCAGATTTTGTTCTACGTGAAGTTGGAAGACTCTGGAGGGTTTTAAAGTGTCACTCTTACTTTAAGAGCATTTTGGAAAGAGTGACTACAGTCAGGCCTGCACAGAGCTTAGGCTTTCGTGTGTCTTGTGCATGGACCGACCCTTGTCCTTGGAGCTGAGAGAGGCTCCTGGCTCAATTCAAGCAGCGCCCAGTAAGTGTCTGCGTGGCATGGTGCTGGGCTGGGAGCAGGGCACCCCAACAGTGAGTGGGCGGCAGGTGGAGGCCTGGTCCCAGTGCAGGGGTAGCGGGGAGCAGGCTGGACAACTGGGGGTGGGGGGGCGTTCCAACAGAACTTAGTAGACTCCTAGTGCCAGGCACAGAGACTTGAGGAGCAGGCCAGGAAGCTGCATAACCCGTCCAGGAAACTCAGAGTGAGCAATAAACAGCATGGGGGTGAGTTCCAAGCTGAGGAATCTGATCTTCATGTTGATGCACCCAGTAGGGAGGTTAGTATACGTTTGTGGAACAAGCAAACAACAGTCACAGGCAATGGCTCACGGTGAGGACAGGCTCACTGGTGAGGACAGAGCGAGGCTCTCAGCCTCCTCTGCTCGACCTCTCCTCTGCCGCTCCTGACACGTTGTACGCAGTGCAAACCTGACCTCCTCTCCTTCCACACTGCCTCAATGATATGTCCCAATTCCCAACCCCAGCTTCAGAGCGTGGCCTGGGCTCCTGCCTCCAGAGCAGTGTTTCCAGCTGGCTCTGGTGCAAGGATATAGGCTGGGGCGGGGTGGTGGTTGGGGGTTCCTGGAGAAAGAAAACCAGGACTGGTATTCTTGACATAAGAGGACCCATTTTAGCCTAAGCCATTTTGTGATCTAAGCCTGGCCACAGTGCTGGTCCTAGAACAGGCCTCAGCAATTAATGATCTTAGGGAGGGAATGCAGAAACAAGGGAGGAGCAGCCTTGGGGCAGGTCCTGGTTCCTCAAGGGATATACATAATAATACACCTTTGAGTTCTGCAGGAAGTAACGCTCCCACCGACTTCAATCCACAGCCTGGACTCTGTTGACCTTTGCCCCAATTCTACCCTGAATTCTCCTCTGCTCAAATGCTTTTGTGAATATGCTTGTGCCCTTAGCTTAAAACTTCCCCAATTTTGCTGTTCAGGAGACACTGTTTTGGGAAAGATCCCCCGTGTTCTCCTTCCTGGCTGCAAGTAATAAATCCTTCCTTCTCCCGATCTTAGCTTGGTTGTGTCTATTGGCTGACATCCACCGAGAGGTGAACCTCGTTTTCAGGTAACACTGGGACATCTCTGAAGGGTGTCCGAGGCACCTCACACTCGCACCCTTCCCCCCCAGCCCTGCTCTGCTTCTGTACTTTCCACCGTAAGGCTCCACAATTAGCACAGACCCGCAAACTAGACAACTAGAATGTCCTCAGTTCCTCCCTCCTACACCAGTTGCTCACCACGCCCCTAACTGCTGACTCTGGCCTGGCTCCCTGCCCATTGTCGCGCTCCAAGCCCCCGGACCTCTCACCTGTGGCCTCTCCTATCTGCCTTCACTGCTCACCAGCTGCCCTAGTCCTTCCCACACAGAAGTGATCTTCTAGGAAGAAAACACAAAACCAAGAAAAAAACAAGCCAAAACGCACCGTGTTACTCGGGCTCCACACCTCCTGCCTTCCAATTTCCACATGGTCCCCCGAGGCTTTGCCTCCACGGGTGTCTGTCAGACACCAGCCCCCGCTCAGCTCCCGCTTCTCCTCGCAGTGCCTGGCAGGAAGCACGGGAACCAGCGGGGCTCTGCGCTCCCGCCTGGAGGAAGCTTCTGCGAGAACCATGAGGTACATAATGGCTGTCCCATCACCACACAAACCAGCAACAACTGCAGTTTGTGTGTCATGGATGCACGGGCAGGGAGAAAGGTCTGGAGACATACTCCAGCTTTCCAACGAGAGGAGAGGTGCTAACGGATTCCTTACACAGGCTGGCATTACTTTACTAATCACCATGGTCACATATTCCTTAACCTAAAAATCAACTAAAAAGTCTAAACTCTAGACTGTCTGTGGTCAGATGCTCCTAAGTTCCCTCCAGCTGATTTTTCACCCCTTCCCCAGCAAACCTTTCACCCCTTCCCCAGTATGCCTTTCACCTCTTCCCAGCAGGCCTATCATTCTTTCCCGGTATGCCTTTCACCCCTTTCCCAGCATGCCTTTCGCCCTTTCCCAGCAGGCCTATCATTCTTTCCCAGTATGCCTTTTGCCCCTTCCCAGCAGGCCTTTTCTTCTTTCCCAGTATGCATCTCACCCCTCCCTACAGGCCTATCATTCTTTCCCAGTATGCTTTTCACCCCTTTCCCATCATGCCTTTTGCTCCTTCCCATCAGGCCTATCATTCTTTCCCAGTATGCCTTTCCCCCTTCTCCAGCAGGCCTATCCTTCTTTCCCAGCATGCCTTTCGCCCTTTCCCAGCACGTCTTTCATTCTCTCCCATTATGCCTTTTGCCCCTTTCCCAGTATGCCTCTTGCCCCTTCCCAGCATGCTCTTTGCACCTTCCCATCAGACCTATCATTCTTTCCCAGTATGCCATTCCCCCATTTTCCAGAAGGCCTATCCTTCTTTCCCAGTATGCCTTTCGCCCCTTCCCTGAAGATCTTTCCTTCTTTCCTTGCATGCCTCCACTCTCCAGCTCCGCAGGTCACTCCTCTGATAACCCAGCTGCTCCCTCATCTTTTGTTAGGAGGGCCCCTCCCTGCCTGGCTTTATGTCCACAGCTGATGCCCCTACACAACTATCAGCAGTATGCAAGGCCCATCCCTCCTTCCCTCCAGCCTCTCTGCCTCCCTTTTGACCTGAAGCAGGGCAGGTATCTCAACAGGCCCCAGCTCCTTCCACCTGCACTTTGCCCCAGGAGGCGAGTGGGGCTGCGGGCGCTTCCCTGACTTGTCAGGTCTCTATTCCAATGCCACCCCCTGCAATACTTCCCACCCACCTCCACACTTCAGTGTGCACCTTTACTGTCTGACCCTCCTGCTAGAAAGTAGAACTGCATGGAAGCTCTTTCAGGAATTGCTGAATGCAAGAGTGGAGGTGCAGGCTGTGAGGTACAAGGACACGGACATGGCAGCCCTGGGAAATCAAATGCTGGACCCCAGGAAAGAACTCAGAGCTGGACAAAGCAGTCATACTGAGAGCTAAAACCAGTGCCATAACAAATGTCCTCAACCATGATGCAGAACACTATTGCATGTACTGGGCTGAATGGTAGCCCCTGAAAGATACATCCATTTGGATGTATCTTGGAAAAAGGGTCTTTGCAGATATAATTAAGGATCTCAAAAGGAGACAACTCTGGATTAGGGTGGACCCTAAATCCAAGGACAAGTGTCCTTCTAAGACACAGGGAGAAGGCCATGTAAAGATGGAGGCAAAGACTGGAGTGATCTGTCTACAGGCTGAGGAACGCAAGGAATGCCGGCAACACCAAAAGCTGGAAGGGGCATGGGACAAATTCACCCTCAGAGCCTCAGAAGGAGCCAATCTTGCCCACACCTAGATTTAGGACTTCTGGCCTCCTGAACTGCAAAGAAAATGAATTTCTATTGTTTTAAGCCATAAGTTTGTGGTCATTGGTTATGGCAGGCTCAGGAAACTAATACACCATGTCAGCCCTGGGGGTCCAGCAAGTGTGCACGGGATGTGGGCAGGGTTTCCTTACTGCACACCACCCGGAGGGAACAGAATGGTGTGTTAAAGGCCTGTAATCCTGGAGGCACACATTGCTCCCATCCTGGCCTCACCCTCAGACACATGCAGGGAAAAAGGTCTGCCTAAAGATATGTCCTGAACTGATGACCCCTCAGTCCTCAAGATGCGTATTAAACACAGCAAAATTTCCTCCCATTTCACACCCCCATGCACTCAAGGTCCAGTCATGTAGTCCTTTTCACTGCAAAAGGCCACTGCCTCACCTCCTGACTTCTGAAGTCACAAGAGCTGTCGATGGAGGGGCTATCCGACAATCCATTTTTACAACCAAGCACCCAGTGGGGGCAATCTGATGTGGTTGAGTGAAGTCATTAAGCAGGCTCTGGCTTGATTTAGAGATGGCATTTTAAACTCTGCTCTAATTGTCTTTAACGTCACAGGCCACTCACTCTAGAGCAGCAATTTACCTGCCAGGTTCGAACTTGGACTCGGTTTGGCTCCACCGTATAAACGTTTTCTTCGTGCATGGCTAACACTGGAGACTCACACAGGAAGGTACCTAAAATTAAAGATAAAGGTCAGGACAGCAGCAGCTAGTCTCGTCATAGCTCCTTAGAGTTTAAGAAGCATTCTCACACTAAAACTAGAACTTTTTGTAGGGCAACTATTGATGAGAAAGACTGAAACCTAGCAGAAAAGATCTTCTACAACTAAGGATATAAAGAAGGAACCACGGTGAGACGGGTAGAAGGGGTGGAACTGCGGTATAGTCAAGAAGTGTTCTCATGCGTGTTCCCTAATTTTCCTTGGCACCCACAATAGCCTTGTGAAAGGTGCGTTTTCTTTATCTTGCAGATGAGGAAGGTAAGGCTCTGAGACACAGGGACCTGCCAGGGCCACAGCTGCCGGTGATGGCCAGGTGTGGGGACTCAGTGCTGGGCACCCTGCCCTCACCAGTCACTGATGGTCTCTCCTCTTTTATCCCATCTAGCAGTGGTGCTTCCAGTAGCACAGCATCTATGACAACATGATTGTTCAAGCATCTGCTTATCTTATGTGGAACTTTGGAGACCACAAGCTCTAGTCTCTGGCTCTAGACAGGTTCTTATCTAGTTAGGAAGATGATGACACACACAAAACAGAAAATAGCTCAGCACCTGTTGTGCTATCCTCTTGGGAGGATAAGTTCACCCTTGCCCCTCAAGGGGTCTATGGTAGAAGAGAGGCGAAGACGTGAATTATCAGCACGATACAGGGCAGGGTGGGAAAAGTGTTCCAAGAGAACTTTAGGCAACAAAGTGTTAGAGGAGGAAAAAAAAGTGAGGGAATAATATGAGGGAGAGAGTTGATAACCTGTGGAAAAACATCCCCAGGGAGGTGTGAGGTATTCAAACAAGCACGTGGGGGCATCACCCTGGGAACAGTGCAATGACGAATCCCCCTGTGAGGTAGGAGGGCCTAGGTCAGGATGGGTGAAGACAAGAACTGTGCAGAAGGAGATCTTGCCGAGGAGCACGTCCTGATGGTCACTGTGCTTGGTGGGAAGATGTCCCCAAAGAGATCAGGTCCTAATCCCTGAAACCCATGAATATTAGCTTATATGGCCAAAGATGTTAAGGTCTTGAGATGGGGAGATTATCTTGGATTACGCAAATGGGCCCCAAATGAAATCACAAGTGTCCCTGTAAGAGGGAGGGAGATTTTTAGACAGGAACAATGTGACAGTGGAGGCAGAGACTGGAATGATGTGACCCCAAGCCAAGGACTGCTGGCAGCCACCAAAAGCTGTAAGAAGCAAGGAGCAGAGTCTTCCCTAGAGCCTCTGGGGCTCTGCCAACACCTTGATTTTGGCCAGTGAAACTAATTTTGGACATCTGGCCTCAAGAACTGTGAGAGAATAACTCCTAAACAGCCACTCGTTTTGTGGTCCTTGTTACAGCAGCCCCGTAACTCATACAGACATGTGCTAAAGAGCAGAAGATAAAGTGAAACAGAGAGTCGGAGCGATGGATGGGACAGGTGGAACAGCTCTGAAGATCCACCCTGAAATTTTCAGACAGAGGTTGGCCTTGGTCGATACCCCACGGGCTCACTGCTGTGCGTGCTCTGGGAAGTTCAGAAGTCAGGTGTGTAGCATCCCTTTCCCCGGAAAGCACTGTGGTTCTTCACACTCATGCCGACTTATTTCTGAGCTGTTTCATCGTCCTGGAGCCCAGGAGGGCTGCTGGCCCCAGATCTGGCTGCACTTAACTACCTCAACTAGCTTCTGTAGGGAGGCTGGGGAGGCCCTGGTTGCACAGGGCTAGAGTGGCAGCACCGGCTCTGGAAACGCAGGCCCAGGCACGAGAACTGACATAAGGGTCTCCCCATGGCCCTGGGCCTGCCCTTTGCCCACCTCACAGGCACCAGCACCCACCCCCATTAGATGTGAGTTCCCTTCGTGGGGCTGAAAAGACTCCTACCTGCACTTCGTAATGTGGCTCCAGAAGGCTCAAAGATCACCACCTGTTTTCCATTCCAGACGGCAACAGCATCCTACAAAGAACCACGGAAATTAAAAAGCAACCGGCCGTCTGGGCCTCGTTGTCCCGAATGACCCTAACAACCGACCAGGTCTTCCGTCTGTATCAATGATCCCGCCCAAGCCCATGGTCACCCTGGCAGTGACCTTGGTGGCGAACACTCCGCTGATGTACATGTCTGTGCGCAGGCTGTGCGTCACCCCCGTGGACAGGAAGGACACGCTGAGTAGGCTCGGGGAGACCTGCACCGCGGCCACCTGCTGGTGGAAGTGGGACGACATGGCCTGCTCGCGGAGGATGAGCACGGAGCTGATGCTGTTCACTGCCAGGAGGCTCTTCCTGGAGCCCCACTTCATTCCCACGTTGAGAGACAGAAAGGAGAGATGCAGTCAGGGCAATGCTATAAGTACGATGATTCATAAACAATTTCCAAGCACTATTTCTTCTTCTTGTTTAAAAACATGATTTTAAAAATTTATAAGTATAAAATGTATAATTTGTAGAAAAACTTTAAAATAACAACACTCAGAGTTTAGATCCAGCGGGTAAACTTGTGTGGTTGTTCTCGCTCATGTCTATCCTGACTGGTTGAGCATCTTCTAGAGTTTACTTTACTGACATGAACTTAGGGGCGTCTATGTTTTATAAATGGAAAGCAAATTTACACACTCTAGTGAACTATCCAGACTTCCTCTAGTAATGTCAAGTACCACTTTCATAATTTCATATTAAACTTCCAAATCCATACAAATCCATTTCTGGATTTCCAACTTTACTCCACTGATATATTTATCCATTCCTAGTAAGCATGCCATGTTAATTGCTATACCTTTCAGATATATTCTGGTATAGGATACAGAAATGGTCTGATTCTTTTTAAAATTTTTTCTCGGCCATTTGCTCTACCAAATGAGTTTAGAATTATTGTGTTGAATTCCCTCAGGAAAAAAAAAAAACCTCCTTATTTTCACTGGATAAACATGTAATTTGTAGATTTATTTGGAAAGAGCGATGGATGGGACAGGTAATTACAAGATTGAGGCTTCTCTTTGAGGAACATGGTCTACTGAGTCAATTTTTCTTTTACGTCTTTCAAGAAAGTTAGTGTGGCTGTTACTATTATTTAAAATGGGCATTTCTTTCATTACCACTGAGGTTACACGTTTTCCATGGATTCTACTAACCACCCTTAGGTAAATTATCTGCACTCTCCTTCATCACTTATCCATTTACATTCTTTTCTTTTTGGCCGCACAGTGCAGCATGCAGGCTTAGTTCCCCAACCAGGGATCGAACCTGGGCTCCCACAGTGAAAGCACTGAGTCCTAACCACTGGACCGCCAGGGAATTCCCTCCATTGGCATTCTTAATATTTTTCTTATAAATGTGAGTATTTTTCACGTCCATTATTCTAAGATATCGCTAAAGGTAAGATGAGCCATCAGTTTAAAACAGCACCTTTCTTCTCCCACAAAAAAACAAAAATACTTTCAATGTACACATCAACTGGGATTGGTATTCAAATGAAGAAAAAAATTATGCATTGAAAATTGGGAAAATTTGGTGTTTTAGAGATTAACCTTTTAAAGTGAATTTTTACCCAGCTCAGTTTTCCTTTCATCCCAGCCTTCCTGTTCACATTGCCCGGTGTGACATGTTCTTATGGACTCAACCTTGTCCCTCTGCTTTTGCAACTTCTTTTATTACTTAAAATCTAAGAAAGTTACACTTTCTCTACAGATCTGATTATATTCTGTGTTTTTAGCCAGTTATTCTGACCCAACTTTTAATTTTTTAAATTTTATTTTCAACAGGTGGACCATTTTTAAAGTCTTTATTGAATTTGTTACAATATTGCTTCTGTTTTATGTTTTGGTTTTTTGGCTGCAAGGCATGTGGGATCTCAGCTCCCCGACCAGGGATCGAACCCACACCCCCTCCACTGGAAGGCGAAGTCTTAACCACTGGACCGCCAGGGAAGTCCCTGACCTAACTTTTAAAAATATTTAACTTGTTAATTCATCCAGAAACTATGTTTATTTATGACCTGAGATGAGGATCTAAAAGTAATTCCCAAAATTGCTCTAAGGTATCCCTAAACTGTTTACCATGTAAGTTTTCATTTCCTGATTAGTATAGATTAAGTAAACTTTATCTTAAAAAATTCAGGGACTTCCCTGGCGGTCCAGTGGTTAAGATGTCACACTTCCACTGTAAGGGGCGTGGGTTCGATCCCTGATGGGGGAACTAAGTAGGATCCTGTGTGCTATTTGGTGCAGCCAAAAATTAAAAAAAAAAAAAAAAAAAATCACACAGAGCAGATCTGAGAGGCAAGTTCCAGAAAGGCAGGTGAGGAGCCCCGAGGACATAGTAGGCATAACTGGTGAAAATTATGAAAACACAACCATGTACTTCTCTGGGAATTGGGCACAGAGTAAATGAAGAAAGACTTATTGAAGAAAGTCTACTAAGTCTGGTAAGAAGAGCAGAGTCTGTGGCAGGTGAGCTCGGCAGGCAGGTTTGGCCAAGAAACCAGGGCTCCCTCTCCTCCGGCATTTTCCTGGGAGGGGCGGCTGCCAGCATCTCTCACTCCCCCAGCTCCGGCACAGAGGCCAGGTCCAGGTGGGTCGGAGGGAGGCTCTGCATCTGGAGCGGGAGCCAGACCACACGGGGCCCCCAGGCCCTTGCCCCAGCTTGCTCCTCTCTGGGAGAGGCCATCCGGGACCAGAGGCTCCTGTGTCCAGCTCCCAGCTCCCAAAGCAGGGTGTCACCCCAGAAAGCCAGCTACTCTCCCCACTACCAGGCTGCGGAGCAGTGACTCAGAAATCTTTTCCTGAGGGGAAAGGCAGTCCACAAGAACAGCAAGCTCCCCAACAGAATGACTTTGTTTGAAACAGAATAGGGGCAAGTTGAAGCCTCAGGATGACCAGAAAACAGTGGAGTTTTGGAGCATTAAGAGAAAGCTGGGGCGGGAATTCCCTGGCGGTCCAGTGGTTAGGACTTGGTATTTCCACTGCTGGGGTGCAGATTCAATCCCTGGTCGGGGAGCTAAGATTCTGCAAGTCGTGCGGCACAGCCAAATAAATAACTAAATAAGACAAATAGATGATAGAGATAAATGGACGTGTAGATAGATTTAAAAAGATAAATATAGATTACTACAGATCCACAATCCCTTATCTGTAGTGCTGAAACCCAAAAGGCCTTTAAAAATATTTTACTGTTGTTATTTTTTATCTTAATTTGAATAACTGACAAAAATAGGTTCAGAGCAATTACTGCCTCCACTTCTGCAGAAAATGAGTGCACCCAGCGCCCCGTCGAGGCATACCTTTATCTGTGTGATGTTTCCTTCAAGCTCAGTGGGGATCTGAAGGGTCCACCTGTCTTTGCCCTCCACCCCTTGGCTGCTCTGGGGGCCTGGCACTTTTCTCCACATGGCTACACGCCCTTTATCGGTACCTGCTGCCAGAAGACCTGTAGGTAAAAAGAAGGTTCACGTTGAGTTGAAAAGGGATAAAAACAGCAGCAAGCTCACTTCTCTGACCACCCTCTCTAAAATACCAGCCTGTCGGCCCTCCGTCCAGGAACTGCCCAGCCTCGTACCTGGCCGTGTCTTCCTTAGCAGGAGTTCGCTACTCGCAGTGACACAGTGTGTACATGTGTGGATGGGGGATTGGGGCAGTGGTGCTGCTTGCTCTCTGGTTTCTCCCATGAGAGAGGAGCCTGCTTGCCTGTGTTCAGGGCTGCTTTCCCAATGCCACACAACACTTAGCACTCAGCGGGCACGGAAGTGCTGCTCTGGTGCATTTCCTATTCTTTCTGTCATATTTGTGTGTGCGTGTGTGTGCACATACGCACATCCATGTACACATATATATTTAATGTTTCTCACACTGACTTTTTCTTGAGGTTTCAGGAGGAACAGACACCAATTCACGCAGCCAGGCTGGTCACATTCCTGACCAAACTCCTTGACCACTACGTGGGACAACACAGCTTTCCTGCCTCTTTTTTGCTCTTGGCTGACTGTACTCGAGTGACTGACATAGTTGTAACTGAGGTATGGTTCTTAGAACAGCCCTGAGTTCCATGTCATGAGAGCACACCCCAGAGCAAAGCCTGAGGTGGGCTCTCCCTCTGACGCTGGGAAGTCTCACCTTTGACTCTACAGTAAGAAACACAGTTCATATTCTCTCCTTTTTCAAAACCAAACTTCTCCTCTGGACTCAGTACGTAATTCTCTCCTCGTTCTAAATCCCAGAATCTACAAGGCAAGGAGGAAAGTCCCACGGGGGGGACTGTGTTAGTGGGCTTCCCTCAGCTGTGAGGGTCTTGTTCAACTCGCAGAGTAAACTTTAAAAATCAGGAAAAAGACATGGCCCTTTGGACTCTGAGGAGAAAAGCATGTCGTTGTTACGTTATCTATGTTACGTCTTGTTCATAACAAAGGGAGCAGTTGTTAATAAAAGAGGGTTCCTGTGTGACACCGGGTCACGATGAGAACAAGGGAACTCCAAGCACCCAACCAGGGAGAACCCCTGAATGTCACATGAGCTAAAGCAGCCGGACCCAAGAGAACACAACATGGGATTCCATCTACCCGGGGATCAAAAAGGCAGGCAGACGTCAGGACAGTGTGACCCCTGCGGGGGCGGGCGGAATGCCTAGGGTCTCTGATATGTTCTGCTCTTCCATCTCAGGGCTGGTTACGTGGATGTGCCCAATTAGTAACACTTCATCATAATTTGTGCATTTTTCTATATGTATGTTACACTCCAACACAAAGTGTACTCAAGAGACTGTATGGGACAGAATTTTCAACCCCAGCGCTCTCTGCAGAGTCGGGATCTCACCTGAGGACCGCCTCCCCAGTGGCGGTCACAAGAAGGCTGCTGTTGATCAGGGCGACGTTTGCCTGGCGACCCATATTTCCACTCAGCTTTACCTGCACAACAACAACCCGAAAGGAGCACGTTGCCCTTGTCGAGACCAGGTCCCTGTTCAGCAGCTGGACTCTCTGGCAGTGACTCCCCGCAGACTCACCAAGCGGAGGAAGTGAGGGTGGCTGTGGACACTTGGAAGGGCAGCCCCAGCCTTTCAGGCCAAAGCAGCGACCACTGCACACTATGTAGTTAATGACAGGGGTGCCCCGCGTTGGGTGAGGCAGCTTGTCACAGCCTGTGTTCAGAGAAAACCTGCCAGCAAGGGGCTGAGGGGGGATTAGAACCCAGGTTCACAGGACTCAGTGACCACATTTCAGCTGCTGTGTAGACAGAGGTGCACAAAGGACCCCTGAACACCGACTTTTCTGCATCGACCAGAGCATCTTAGGGAAGGTTCGGAGTACTCTGAGAACCATAGAATCCTTGGGTGTAAACCAACAAAGTGGCAGGAGAGTGGCATGCAGTCCTCAGGGAGCTGCACGCGCTGCCTGACCAACAACCAACGCCCCAGGCTTCCTGGCGTCCTCCCGCGAGTGAGTGCCCCGGCCCGGGGCGAGGCACCCACGCGGATGGCAGGGTGTCCAGAGTTGTGATTATCACACACCCCTCGGATAAAGCAATGCATATGTGTGGGCCAGCGGTAGTGTCACAGAGGGAACACTGGTGACAACCCTCAAGGTCTGCACATAGCCAGGCGTCCCCGCCACAGCCCCGTACCTCCCGTGGCTCTGGGAGGCCCCGTCCCCTGGTGTCTCCCCCACCTGTGACCGCAATGGTGCACAATAAATAAGGTGCTAAAGCTCTGGTGGTGGCCCTGAAACACAGACTCCTCAACCAAAACGAAGGGGTGTATGAGGTGGGCAAGAGAGGCTGGAGACCCCCTGGGGCACCCCCCCATCACCTCCTCACCTTCATCACCTCCTCGGCTGTGCCCTCGGGCATCACCGTGAACAGACACAGCAGCAGGCTCTCGGTGACTGCCACCAGCACCTCTCTCTCCTCCAGGTAGAACAGCGTCTGAATGGAGCTGTCCGTGGACGCCACCCGGGCCGTCCTGCCCTTCTCGTCCACGTAGTGCACGGTCCCTGCGGGAAAGCGATGTGTCCATGGAGGCTGGACACTCCCTGGAAGCCATTCTACCTACTTAGGGACACTTTCAACGTAAACATCTTCATCATAACCATTTACAAATAAGCTATTTTAAAAACACTGGCACATGACCCCCGCGTCTGCCATCTCTGGGTCAGTCCAGCCGGGACCCCTGTGTCTGCCATCCTCCCTCCACCACTGTCCAGCGCTCACACTGACCACCCTCCTGATGCACAGCCTCCATGCTCTGGTCATCTCAGTCCCCTAGGTACACGTCCATCACCCGTCTGCCGGGGCCTTAACTATGACCCTCCCCGGAGCCTCGGCCTGCACCCTCCATCCTGGGTACCGGGTATCGCTGGCTGGCGTCTGGCCTGCACTCTCTTGCCTTCCCCAGGCCCTCGCGTCGGCCCCAGGGCCCCTCCCACCCCTCCTCTTGCCCCCGAGCTGTCTCCTGGTTCTGCTTTCAGGCTTCTGAGCATGGTGGCAGCACCTCCTGTGAGTTCTCGGGATTGGGTTCATTCTGCTGCTCTCGGGAGCCTCCTCACCCTCCATGCCGCCTCCCATCTCACTCCCAGTGGACAACTTGAGTTCTTATTAAGCTTAAAGGTTCAAGGTTGTCTGGAGGCTAATCATAACAGTAACTAGTATTTACTGAGCACAGATGTGTGCGGGCTCCGTGTACAGAGGCTCTGGAGGCAGGTACTATCCCGATCCCCACTGTACATGTTCGGAAGCTAAGGCACAAAGACACGGGATCATCTGCCCCAGTTGCACGGCTGCTGGGCGGGGGCAGCACTGACACCCCCTGCAGAGCCAGGCCTCCAGTCGCCACGTCTCCTTCCTCCCTCAGGGCCCCCGCCGCCCCCACAGTGCCCACATTGGGTCCCTCCAACTCCCCTCCTTAAATGCCAAGTCTCTCTACTTTTAAACTGACAAATGCCCCAGCCCCTCCCAGCTGTCACCTGTCACAGTTAAGCTGCCTGGCCACACACGTCCTCGAACCCCATCACCCCAGGAAGGGCCCCTTTCCCATGGGAGAAGGCACTCATGAATGTCTCGTGAGTGTACGAGACCCTCTATCTCTCTGAACCTCACACTGCATCTATTGGCCGCCGCCTGCCTCCTAGCACACCGCGGGGGAGCCGTGTTAAATCAGCACGGACGGCCCAGCCCTGCCAGGGCTGCTGGTCCAGCGTGCCCCGGTCACACCCACCCCAGAGCTGAGCCCCGCTGCCGGCTTGGAGACCACGCCGGGTGCCCCTGGCATCGATTCATCTTGGGCTGCACATCCTGGACAGCTTCCTCCTGAAAAACCTTCAAACGCAAATAAAGCTCAATTTGTTTCTATCAGGTCAAGGTGAAGCCACCCTTTGGATCCTGGATAAACACCTGCACAAGCCGGCTAAGGCATCCATCTGGGAATGGCGCACAGCCTGCAATGTTATGCAGAAACGCCATCCATTCGCTTATAATCTCCCAGACACTCCGAAACACTGCAGTGTCCCCAGACCCCAACCTGAGTGTCTTACCATCGGTCAAGCTGACAAAGAATGAGAGTCCCTCTTGAGGTCCCATTTTCAGGAAACTTCCAAAGCCACACTTCCTCCAGTTAAACTTGTCCAGGGCTTTCTCATCACCACTCACAGCTGCCTTCGCCAACTGAACGAGGTCCCTAAGAGCAAATGTGACAGAGATTCCTTGTTGCTCCCTGGACGAAGGTGGTATAACCACAGAGGAGACCCCTCCAGTGTCAGGAGGAGCCACATCCCCGGCCCCGCCAGCCACCACCCAAGCTCTACTTACTCGCCGGGAGGGGGGAGCCGGAAGATGCAGTGAGTGAGGTGTTTTCCATACTCGTGTTTCAGCAGCGGTGCCCCTTGTACTCGACCCCTTTGGTCCAACTTCCATAAGAGCAGGATACCAAGCTGGAAAACCCAAGGTCACATTCTTAGCAAGTGACTGGTGGAGGGTGAGGGTGATACTGTGCAACAGAGCATGGGCTTACTCCTTTTTTTCTTTTAAAATTATACTACTACTATATGTGCACCATGAAAAACTCAAAACAATTTTAGTGTTCAGTGAAGGAACCAGAAACTCCTCTCTGTGCCCCATCCCATCTTCACTCCCTGGAGATAACAAGTGTCACATGTTCAGTTTTTAAAACAAATCTTTAATTTTGGGATAGATTCAGATTTAAGGAAAAGTGGCAAAGATAGTTCAGAGACGCTCCATACCTCACAACTAGCTTCTCCTATTACTGACCCTACATTACTGTGGCGCATGATACTAACTAAAGTTGGTACTTCATTCACCTCTCCTCAGTTCTTCCTGCCCTGGGACCCTGTCCAGGCCCCACAGACATCTGGTCGCCATGTCTCCTTGGGCCCCCTGGGCTGGGACGGTGGCTCAGACACCCCTGTTCTGGACGCCTGGACAGTGTTGAGGAAGACTGATCAGGGGTTTTGTAGAATGTCCCTCCGGCAGGATTTGCCTGATGTTTTTCTCATTGTTGTCGGGGTGGTGGGTTTGAGAGGAAGACCAGAGGTCAAGTGCTGCTGTCGACATGTCGGATCAGGGGTCCCTGTCCTTGGCGTGACCTGTCTGCTGAGGTCATGTCTGTGACCTCCCTCACTGGGGAGTTTCTTCTTCCTTCCATCCTGTCCTGCCTGGAAGGAAGTCGCTGTGTGCAGCCCACACGTAGGAAGGGGAGTTATGTCTCACCTCCTAGACCATCTGGAGAGATATGCCTCTTGTCCACCATTTACTGATTTATTAAATCATAGATTTACATCAATATGGACGCACAGATGGACCCATGAATATTTATTTTCTACTCTGGGTTATGACCCAATATTCCCTTGTTTGTTTAGATACTCAAATTGTTCCAGCTCCGCCATCGGGAGCTCTTTCCTCAGGCTCTGTTGTCCCTTCGATGCACCCGTCGCTGTGGGTTTGTGAGCACCTCCTCACGTCCTGGCCTACAGATCCCCTGGGCTTGCCATCCTGCCCCAGCCTGAGGATCAGCCATTTCTCCAAGTAGCCCTGGTTCATTTTATTGGAAGAAACCAAGATCTGGGTGCCAGGTGTACTATATGTTCAACATCAAAGTCATCAAAATCTCAAGTTAATGGCTCAGACAACTGCTAGAAAAGTTCAAGTTGCGGGGAAGACGACTTGGTCCAGCAGCAATTTTCCAGGAGGGCTTCTGGCTGGGACAAGCTAAGCTTTGCCAAATGGCAGTGTTTCCCTCGAACCCTGAGGCCGCTTTGCTGCGCTGCCCGAGCAGTCCTCAAGGTCTGTTTCCTGCTCACGGTCAGTGGGTGTAACATTGCTTTACTGTATATAAGAATATGATTTCAAATAATGTGGGCCTTGGGACGTCCCTGGAAGCCCAGTGGTTAAGACTCCACGTTTCCACTGCAGGGGACGCGGGTTCAATCCCTGGTCAGGAAACTAAGATCCTGCATGCTGTGTGGCACGGCCAAAAAAAAAAAAAAAAGTGGGCCTTAAAAAGCAACTTGTACAGTGGACCTCTAAGAAAAGTATATAAGATCAGAAATAGTATGTAACATGAGTATATATAGAATTCAAATCCTATATTATTATACAGATTCTTCTTGACTTTGCCAGCTCTATAAAGATAAGAATAAAAACATTGGGGGGCTTCCCTGGTGGCGCAGTGGTTGAGAGTCTGCCTGCAGATGCAGGGGACACAGGTTTGTGCTCCGGTCCGGGAAGATCCCACATGCCACGGAGCGGCTGGGCCCATGAGCCATGGCCGCTGAGCCTGCGCGTCCGGAGCCTGTGCTCTGCAACGGGAGAGGCCACAACAGTGAGAGGCCTGCGTACCACAAAACAAAACAAAACAAAACAAAACAAACATTGGGGCTTCCCTGGTGGCGCAGTGATTGAGAATCCGCCTGCCAATGCAGGGGACACGGGTTCGATCCCTGGTCTGGGAAGATCCCACATGCTGCGGAGCAACTAAGCGCGTGCGCCACAACTACTGAGCCTGTGCGCCACAACTACTGAGCCCGCGTGCCACAACTACTGAAGCCCGTGTGCCTAAAGCCCGTGCTCCACAACGAGAGAAGCCACCACAGTGAGAAGCCCGCGCACTGCAACGAAGAGTAGCCCATGCTCGCCGCAATTAGAGAAAGCCTGCGCGCAGCAACAAAGACCCAACACAGCCAGAAATAAATACATAAAATAAATTTATAAAAAAAAAAACATTATTTTTTGTGTGTTTACAAATTACTCTTAAAATAAAATTAAAAAAATAATACTTGCACAGTGAAACACACGTAAGGGCAGAAATGGGAAGGCTTCCTTCCCCGTCACCTAGCCTCCTCCCTAGAGGAGCCAGCAGTTGGGCCCTGCTGTGTGTTTTAGGCACACACGGCCCCTGTGGAGATGGCCTTCTGCTCTGCCCTGCAAGTACAATTGTCCAGCACTTAATTTTTCTTTTCTTTTTTCTTTTTGGCCCGGCTGCACAGCTTCCGGGACCTTAGCTCTCCAAACAGGGATTGAACACAGGACCCTGCAGTGAAAGTGCCGAGTCCTAACCACTGGACTGCCAGGGAACTCCTGTCCAGCACTTAATTTTTAACACAGTAAATGACTCTGTTTTATTAGTATACACGAGCTTCCAGCTGACAGCTCATTAGGCACCTGAACAAAACATGAGCACTCGGCCTGTCCAGATCCCCCGACTGTTGAGCTGGGGAAGCAGTTGAAGGATGGAAATGTCTGGAGTCCCTGGAGTAATGGTTTCTGCTCAGATGACTGCAGACCCCTGTTCTGATACAAGGACAGACAGAGAGAGACACACACACACACACACACACACACACACAAGAAGGGGAAGCCACAGGAAGTCACCTCAGGTCTCCTGTAACCAGATAGACACGCAGACGCCAAGTAGAAGATGGCAAAGCAGATGCCTCTTCGGGGCCTCCTGCTCATTGCCCCTAAATTCTAAGTGGTTTTTGCATCTCTTACTACTCCTGAGGGGGGATCCTTTGTGTTCAGAGTGGTCTCTTTACTCGCTGCCATTCCTTCCAGGTCACTTCATTCAAATAACTTTATCCAGTAAGACTTGAAAGAAAAGTGAGAGCATCTCACCCTCAGGTGGGAAACCAGTCCCATGCAGAGCAGGAGGTGAACGTACTAAGGGACTAGTGTGAAGTTAGGGCTCAGATACGACTGTCGGGACACGTTGTCACTTCACAGCTGGCTCACTAATGGTTTATCTCAGAGATCAGGAAGCGACTTGCCCTTTCCTGTGTGTAGGTGCACTTACTCCTCGCCCTCAGCTCTTGTCCAGCAGGAGAGTGAGAGGGAGATGAGCCCTGGACATGCATTGTCCTCCCCGCTTCTTCACCGACCAAGTGTTCGCCTGGTGCCCTCTTCCAGGGATCTCCCCACTGCCCCAGGCCCAAGGGTGGCTGCACAGAGGGCACCTGGCCCGAGCTGGACTTGGGACAGAGGAGGAAGGGCAGGTCATCTCTGGGGTGAAACTGGAGCGGGTAGATTCCTTTGTTTCCAGCAGCCTCCTGGACGGATGGCACAGGAGAGAGACGGTTGTGCAGGAAGAGGCCCTGAGAGGCGGATGTTGGCAGCAGACACCTCACTCGTGGTTCTGGATGTCGGAAGCCAGCTCTGCTCCTGTCCCTGGAGACTGTGGGGCACTCTGAGGGCTGCAGATTACGTGTGTCTTCCTGCTTCAGCAGGTTTGGTCGGTCTCATGGTAATCAAACTGGGTCTCTGGTGGGAGAGTGGAAAAGACCCTGGGCCAAGCCTGCGAGCAGGTGTCTCAGAGGTTAGTGCTCTGAGTGTGTCTGTTCATTTGTTATTACTTCTCTGCCTGCCTGAGTCCAGTATGAAATTAGGACCAGCACAGTTGTAGATTTTCTTAGAGAAGTGCTAGGTATTTCTGTTCTTAAATCCTGACTCCAAGACTTGGTCAGCACCAACCTGGGCTTTGTTTCATGCCTCAGTCATCTACTCTGTTAGTTGCTTCTTAATAAAGGCAAGATGAGAATGATGGCATTCAATGACCCTGAATTCTTTTATTCCTCTAGGGGATTTTCTGAGCAAGGAGGTGGGAAAGATCACCAAAGAAGTAGGAATCTGGGGGCAGAGCAATGCCATTAGGTGGGAATAGACTAGAAAAATAGAAGAAAAATCCAGACAAAAGGATAAATAGAACAGTGGATGAGTGATATGAACAGAAAGGAAGTATAAATGGCTCTTCTAAGTTATATTCACCCTCAAGAGGAACAGAAACTCAAACTAGAACACGACCGAGATAGCACTTTTCCAGGCAAAATTCTGAGCTTGGATACGACATGCTTGTGGGTTGGTGGGAGCTGGTCAAGCCCCATGGAGGGAGGTGTAGGGACACTCACCAAACCACAAGCGCATGCCCTGGATCCCACCTCCAGGAATTTCTCTAAACTTTCACACGTGCAAAAGGACAAAAGCATGAGGCCAGCCACTGTGTCACTGTCCAGCAAAGGACTGGAGACCATTTATCCACAGAGGCTGGGGAAGTAAATGATAACACGTTGGTGAAATGAAGTGCAGGTTAAAAGAGAGCAAGGAGGTTCGCCGTGCACCACATGGAAAGACCTGGAAGATGCAGCATCACGTGAAAAGCCAGAAACAGAACAGGGTGCACTGGGCACTGCCCTCATGTGAAAAGGACCGAGGAAGACAGGAAAGAGACGACGCCCTCTGTGTGAAGCTCCCAGCCAAGATGTTTAACCTGAAGGCAGTCATGAGGAGACAACCACACAGATCTAAACCGAGGGACATTCTACAAGGTAACTAGTCTGGACCCCTCAAAATGTTGATATCATGAAAGACCAAAAAAAAAAAAAAATGAGCGAGAAGAAAGAAAAGACAAGACCATGGACCAGTTCTGATGAAAGGAGACCAAAGAGAAATGACGGCCAAACACAAAGCGTGGTGCTTGGCTGGCTTCTGGGTAAGGACAAAATCAGCACAGACATTACTGGGACAGCAGGAAAAGCTGTCACACTGATGGCACAGCAGTGGAAACCAGTTCATGGGCTTCACCCTCCTGAGTGTGACAGCACACGTGGTCACGCTCCTAGGAGATCGATGCCAAAGCATTTACGGATGAAGTATGATGTCTGTGACAAACTCTCAAATATACGGGGAAAAAATACAGATGTACAGAGAGAGCAGATGTGTCAAAACATTAACAGCTACTGAATTCATGGGAAGGGTAAAAGGGTGTTGTTTGTACTATTCTTTCAACTCCCCTAAAGGTTTGAAATTTTTCAAAATTGGAAGTTGGGGAGAGAATGCATTGTGTGTTCCTGTGTGTACTGAAGGAGCACTGGAGAGACTTGAAGAAGCTGTAGGTGCTGGAGGGCAGGGAAGGGGAGGTAGTGGATGGGGTGGGGCTGGAGAGTCTTTACAGTATATACCTTTTCGTATTTTTTGAACTTTGAAACATGTAAATGTATTACCTTAAATGTGTAAAATAAATAAACACATTGTACAATTTCTGCTGTCATTTTTGAATCAAACAGATCTAGAGCTGGTAATTCTCTGCTGTGGGGTCTGCCCTGAGCATCGGAGGATGTTGAGCAGTATCTCTGGCCTCCACCCACCAGATGCCAGTAGAAAGAACCCCCAACACCACCACTGTGACAACAAAAAATCTCCCCAGACACAGCAAAGTGTCCCCTGGGGGCAAACTGACCTGCTTAGGAAGCCCTGGGCCAGATGATCAGGACCAGGGACTCCTAGGCAATGAAGCGGTGTGCTCAGGGAAGGTGGGGTTTGGGGGTACATGAAGCACCACCCCATCTTTGTGAATGTACTTACCTAGAAATGTTCATTTAAAAAATTACAAACTTTTGCCACAGAGTGAGATGATAGAATAAAACATTCAAACCTTCCTCCCAATATAAAACAAAATCTGCCATGACAGCTGACAAAATCAGTTGAACTCGGCAACCACAAGTTTCTAATAATTTGGTCCCTAAGAGCATGTACAGGGCAATGCAGAGATCTGAAGTCAGTGTCTCAGCGTGTCTGCTCACCCTATCCCCCGATACCAGGCAGTTCCCGTTGGGGCTCCAGTTGAGGACGGTGATGTCGGCGGTTTGCGTAGGGGGGACCACATGCTGCTCCTTGTCTTGCTTATTAAACACGACCACTTCTCCGGTCTCCCAGCCAATAGCCAGGATCAGCCGCGTCGGGTGCCAGCAGAGGGAGGTGACCCGGAACGACCTCTCGATATGCGTGTCTGGCACGCACTCACCCTGTGACACACGAGGTAAATTCTTTATTTTACAGGGAGTGGCCGCTACTCTAAGAATTTCTGCCTCGTCAATGGAATGACATCAGCTAGAGGACATAATGAGCAGTTTGTTAAGGAAATATTCTATTTAATTTTCATAGAAACACCCATCTTGCCTCAGCTGAACTATGAAAGCGTAAGGTAAACATTCAACTGACCCCATGGACCAGTTTATCAATAAAATTTTATTTACTTAAAATGTTTTTCCATTTATTTTTATTTATTTTTTTGGCCACGCCGTGTGGCTTGTGGGATCTTAGTTCCCTGACCAGGGATCAAACCTGGGCCCCCTGAAGTGGAAGCTCTGAGTCCTAACCACTGGACCGCCAGGGAGCTCAATAAAACTTTATTTACAAAAAGAAGTGGGCCAGCGGGTGAAGTGTGTTGACCCAAGGTTCTCAAAGTGTAGTGAGGTGACCCTAGAACGTTTTTGGGGTCTGTGACGCCAAAGTCATGTTCAGGATGATATGATCTGCCCTGTTAACTCTCGTTTTCTCATGAGTGTACAGTGCAGTTTTCCGGAGCTCTGTGATGTGTGATGATGTCATTGCTGTGACAGCCAATTGAATACGTGCTGGTATATTCTTGTGTTTTCTAGAATTTTCTAAGGCAGTAGGTTTAAGGTATAAATGTGTTTTCAGAGATTAATTCAGTTTGTTCTCAGTACTTCTACTGGCTCTTCCTAGTAAACTCAGTTACACCTGCTACATCTGCGACCTCATTATCATCCAATAAATCATTATTTTGAAATCCTAATGGTCTCCTTGTGCCAATTAGAAACACAGGAAGTACACTTTGTTTTGTAATAGTATATTTTAAATTTTCTAAAATTTAAAATTTTATCTAGGGAATTCCCTGGTGGTCCAGTGGTTAGGACTTGGCACTTTCACTGCCATGGCCCGGGTTCAATCCCTGGTTGGGGAACTAAATCCCACAAGCTGCACGGTGCAGAAAAAAAAAAATCTAAAATTGCTATTATTTTGGATTTAATAATACTTACTCTAAAGAAAATTTTATGATACATATTGGAGAGTTGTCTGACTCCCAGAAGGGAGGCATCTACTCTGAAATAGTTGGTGACACTGTGCTTGGCACTGGGGCCAAATACTGACCCATACCTGGGATGAGACCAAGATGAGCATACCAGGAGGGTTTGCCCTTTGTGGAGCATGAAGGGAGGGCTTGCTCAGGGGTTGGGGGGGGAGTGGTGGGCTGGAGCCACAGGCTTGTAAGTCATCCACTGATAGATGGTAATGCAACCCCAGGAGGAGGAAATAGAGGGAGAAGAGGCCTGGATGTGCTCTGAGGGGGGCCAACGGCAGGCCTGTCTGGGACGAGGGGAAGGCTGGAGGGCCCGGCGGGGAAGGGGGTGGCCTGGATGAAGGGGGCCGGGTGAGGAAGACCCTCAGGTGTGCTCTCCAGAGGACCCTACAAGAGTGTGGAATGTGGGGGGGGGCAGGGACAGCAGAACACGTTATGTAGCCATCGCTGATGAGTGTGGCTGCTTGGGTGAAATTTCAGGGGTGACATCGAGACTGCAGAGGGCAGAGGAGGGAGTGGGAAAGGAAATCCATCTTTCTTGGTGAAGTAGGAGGAGCGTCTAGAAAGTTTCTGTTATGAATTGAATTGGGCACCCCAAAAAGATGTGTTCAGGTCCTAACCCCTGGTACTTGTGATGTGACCTTATCTGAAAATAGGGTCTTTGCAGATGATCAAGTTAAGACAAGGTCATTAGAGTGGGCCCTAGTCCAGTATGACTGGTGCCCTTATGTGAGGAGGAAAGAGACATGGCCACACAGAGCAGGTGGCTGTGTGAGGATGGAGGGAGAGGCTGGAGTGATACAGGTCCCAGCCGAGGAGCACCAAGGACTGCTGGCTACACTGGAAGCTAATATGAAGCATGGAACAGATCCTCCACTAGAGCCTTCAGAGAGGACAGGGCCCTGCTAACCTGTTGTTGGAGACTTCTGGCCTCCAGAACTATGAGAGAATAAATTTCTGTTGTTTTAAGTCACCCAATTTGTGGTAATTTGTTATGGCACCTCCAGGAAACAAATAGTTTCGAATGGCCAACGGGAGGCTGGAGAGGGATGGACAGACAACCCTGCTGGTGACCGTGAACTGACTGTGGATTCTGCCTTGAGCATTCCTAAATATGTCCCCCAAACTAAATAGCAGGGGTAAAAGAGTTATTCACATAATAGGGCTTTTATAATATTGGGAGTTTGGACCTCAGTGAGAAACACACACACACACACACACACACACACACACACACGAACAAAAGAGAGACAAGAGCCAGAAGCTACTGCAGTCAGAATTGCTGCTTTCCGCACTCACTTGCTCCCGATATATATCCACACTGCCTCCTGAGGCTGTGCTAATGGAAGCGACTGCCAGGAATGGGTGAACGGGGTGCCAACTGATGTGGGAGGGAGACCCAACTGCATCTGGGGCTTCTATGCGGTGGTCAAAGTAGAGGGCCATGACGAAACGCAGGCCTGGTCAGGGCTGAAACCTGGAGGGAAAAGACAACCAGGTCCTGTTGGTCTTGAAAAAACAAAACTACTATATATAGAATTAGGAAAAAGAAGCATCACAGACCTACAAGACATTCGGCAACTTATCAGCACCCCTTCAGACCAATAACAGGCAATTTTATGCGGAAGAGGTCTCTAACAGGAAAAATATACAATTAGAGGCAAGGGATTAGACCTGAAAGATGGAAAGGAATAACACATACTGCCATCAAAACAATAAAGAAAAGCCCCGTGGACTAGACTACATGTGTAAACCTTGATCATTTTTATCCCAATCATAATAAGGACAATTTATATTTCTATAGCTCCCCATTAAGCAACATTTCCAAACAAACAAACAAAAAAAGCAAACTGCTTCACAAAAGAGAAAAGTACAAAAAAACGTAGCACCCAATTTCTGATAGAAAACCAAGGCTGTCCCTGCCTTCCTCTGAGGTGTCAGGAGCAAAAGGAT
Source organism: Lagenorhynchus albirostris (assembly GCF_949774975.1). Taxonomy (NCBI): domain Eukaryota; kingdom Metazoa; phylum Chordata; class Mammalia; order Artiodactyla; family Delphinidae; genus Lagenorhynchus; species Lagenorhynchus albirostris. Next base: position 50,632,995 of record NC_083109.1, read on the forward strand.
TCATTTGCTACGGAGTCAAGCAAAGCCAGAGCAACTGGGGAGAAGATGAACTTGATCAGTTACATGAACTTAACATCTTTCTTTCTTTCCTGGAAAAGATGTGCATATTGTCCCTTTGTGGGACGGGTAGGAAGGTGAATGGAATGACAGTCTGACTACTGCCCACTTTTTCACATCCTACAGTCAGTTTGGGGAAGCTAACTAGCAGAGAAAAGCCTATTTGTGAGTTGGTTTGTTACCATTTAAAATTATTCAACTTCATCCCCATTAGGATGGCTATTATCAGAAAAACAGAAAGTAAAAAGTTTTGGTGAGGATGTGGAGCAATTGGAACCCTTGTGAGTTGCTGGTAGGAGTGTAAAATGGTACAGATGCTGTGGAAAACAGTATGGTGGGTCTCTAAATATCAAACATAGAATTACCATATAATTCAGCAATTCCAGTTCTGGATATATACCTAAAAGAATTGAAAGCAGGGATTTGAACAGATATTTAAACACAATATTCATAGCAGCATTATTCATAGTGAAAAGGTGGACACAACCCAAATGTCTATCAACAAATGAATGAATAAACAAAATGTGGTATATTCATACAATGGAGTATTATTTAGCCTTAAAATGGAATGAAATTCAGACTCATGTTACAACATAGATGAACCTAGAAGAAGTGAAATAAGCCAGACACAAAAGAACAAACACTGTATGATTCACTTATATAATGTACTCAGAGTCATCAAATTCATAGAGACAGAAAGTAGACTGGTAGTTGACAGGGCCTGCTGCAGACAGGGATGGGGTATTAGAGTTTATTGTATACAAGGTTTCAGTTTGGGAAGATGAAAAAAATTCTGGAGACGGATGGTGGTGATGACTGCACAACAATGTGAATGTACTTAATGCCGCTGCTGAACTGTATACTTACAAACGGTTAAAATAGTAAATCTTATATTATGTATATTTAACCACAAGAAAAAAATTGTGCAAAAAAGTTATCCAGAACCTGCAAAATTCTATCATTAGAGTAGGGAATGGACTATGCCATTTGCTTTTAGCAATACAATAGTTGTATCAGAGGAAGCCATGAAGGCTCAGATTGGGTCTAGAGAGGGAAACCCTGTTCTTCCAGAAGCTAGAAGGCAGGTGGGTAGAAATGAACAGTCACATTTCAAATGTTTATCTTATGAATATATACCCACCACAAGCTGAAGAGCAACCCATTCAGGACTCCTAGCAGAGTAGCTGGACACTGGCCAGAGGAGCAGGGGGATGTGGGGCTGGAGTCAGGGGAGAGGGCAGGAACTGGGTCCTGCACACATCACTTAGGGGATATGCACACTGGTCAGGGCTCTGGCTTCCTTGAGTAAAGACTTCATGCAAATGTTCACACAGAGCCACTGACAATGAGACATATCAGGTTAAAAACTGGTCAGTCTAATGCAGCAAGGAAACATTTTAAAGTGAGTTTTAATGTGTTGCATCCAATCAAGGGTCTACATTCTGGGCTATGGGAAATTCTTATTCATGTTTAACAAGTTTACTTTCTAAAAATATGCCTTGGAAAAATGAATAACATATTAATTTTGTCGTAATGATAGAGAAAGAATTATAATAGCACTTGAAAAAGTTAAACCTGATTTCCTCTATCTTTTATTTCAAACATAACTTTGTAATAAGAAAGTATGCTGAAAGATCTTTAAATTACTTTCTTCCTGCCTGGGGCTTTCCCAGAAGCTCTCTCCCCGACACCCCTGCTTTGGGTACTCAAGAAGCCTTTTTTCCACCATTGAGCTCTTGGACTTGATTTCTACGTTGTCTAGTGCTTCTGCCCAGAGTCCTCATAGAACCCTGCATTTGTCCACTGCTGCATTCAGAGTTTACTGTAAATGTGTTTGACTGACCATCCTCCACTCCCTACCAGATTATCTGCCCCACAGGGTGAGGGGCCATCGGAGCATCCCCAGCCCTGGAACAGTTGTAAAAAGGGGGTTAGGGCTTCCCTGGTGGCGCAGCGGTTGAGAGTCCGCCTGCCGATGCAGAGGACACGGGTTCGTGCCCCGGTCCGGGAAGATCCCACATGCCGCGGAGCGGCTGGGCCCGTGAGCCATGGCCGCTGAGCCTGCGCGTCCGGAGCCTGTCCTCCGCAACGGGAGAGGCCACAACAGTGAGAGGTCCGCGTACCGCAAAAACAAAAACAAACAAACAAAAAAACCAAAAAAAAAACCTCAGGGTCTCTAGAACATAAGGCGATTTGGTAATATATAAATTTTGGGGGAAAGAAAAAAATTTCATTTATTCTCACCGATTTGATCCTCTCACCTCCAGCGGTGCAAGGTCTTTACGCCTCCGTTAAACCACCTTCTGGGAAAGAAAATGTTACGGTCTTTCAACTGCGCGGCTCGTGGTACTAAGGATAACTTCAGTTGCATTACTGCTTGGAGATGCTGCGGGAGAGAACCAGAGGACTTAGAGGCAATGGCGGCAGAGTGGAGAGGTGTAGGGGCAGGCACTAGGGGCCACCCCGAAAAGCCTCACCACCGCCCCCACCACAGCCCCCGGGGCCTCGGCAGTGCACGGTCATAGCTGCATCCCATGGACAAGAAGGAACGCCATCTCTGGTTTGGACCATGCGTGCGGTTCCCCGGGCCGCAGTACTGACAGCGCAGAAAGGCGGTTTTCTGATTCCCTCCCAGGCCCAGCGTTACCGCGAGCGCCTCCGGCACCGCCTCCTCGCCACCGGGTCAGCTCCCCCGTGCCTCAAGTAGCCACGCGGCCCTCACTCAGACCTGTCTGCGCCGGAGGTGGCCCTTGTCTCGCGCTGACCGTTCGGACGCCCGCCCCGCACCCCGAAGCCTCAGCCTGACCAGCCACGCGCTCGGGCGCTCGGCCCAAGCAGGATTTCTGGACGAAAATAATCCGGGAGGCCGCGCGAAGGAAGTCCCGCGCACTTCGACGTTGCCCTCCTCCCGGCCCCAGGCTCCGGGCCCCCGGAACCGCCCGACACCGCGAGCCGCCCCGGCCTCCCGAGCCCCTCCCCGGCCCCGCCTCGTCGTCGCCCTCCTCCCCGGCTCCCGGCCCCCAGACCCTCTGCTCCTGGGCCCGGGGCCGGGGACCGCACTCACCTTGGTTTGGTCGCAGCGCCGCCGCGCGTTACCGGGACAACGGCTGCGAACCCAAGGCGGATACAGCCGAAGCTGAGCTAGCGGACGCCGAGGCCGCCCGAAACTCCACGAGAGGCCGGAAAGAGCCGAAGACGATCGGCAATGTTCGTGCGGAGCCGAGAGCAGGATTCCTCCAGCGGGTGGCGAGCTCCGCGGTGCTGCAGGGCAATTTACACCCTTCGCAGCCGCTGTCTAGACTTAAAAAAGCTAGCTGTAGAGGGGGGTCAAGAGGCCAGATATGCCTTTCTAAGCAGAGAAGGGAAGCTGATAAATTCTAGATGTGATAGGAATACACGGCCGGTTGGGGACCCGCTCCTGTAGTTACGTTTCCAACCGCGTAGGTCAGTCAGGTGGAGGAAGGCAGCAGAGAGACTGGGAAAGAGACGGAACGCCATCTTTAAGATTCTTTCCTCTCTCGTTAATCTTATTGCTGGGTCTTTTGGACCCTAAAAGGTTTGCTAGACTCTGCTTTGTCTGCTTTGTTTCGAGGAGGGTGTCGTTCAAGAGAATTTATGAGTAAAGCCAGTTGATTCAATATGGTTCCTTGAAGCTGTTAACTTATGACATGCGCTCAGTGCTTTGGGGGCCTTATGGACGCCATTGGAGAGAAAATAGTAGCCAACGATACGAGTTCATCCGGTTAGAAACTAACCTGGTTTCTAACCCTGGAGGCAGACTGCATTCCCTAAGGCATTAGCAACGTGCTGCCCTGGCCTAACGGTCTGGTGGGTGAAACTAATTTTGGAAAAAAAAGAAGTAATGTCATTCATTTAAAAAACTTACTATAGCAAAAAGGTCCACATTGTTAAATTAAAAAAATAGGAAAATGTAGGTACTACCTAATAGGAGGAGCTAGGCGCTGGATCACACACATACAAGGAAAATTCTATTTAAAAAAATTTTTTTTCATAAACACTAGAATTTTATTGAATAAATTTGACATTTAACATTGCGTAAGTTTAAGGTATACAGAACGTTGCTTTGATACATTTGTATATTATATGATTAGCATGTAGAGATAGTTATCACATTACATATAGTACAATATTATTGTCTGTATCCATTATACTGTGCATTAGATACTACGCCTTACAAGTTTGTACCCTTAAACACCATCGCTCTTATCAGGGGTCATAAACACTAGAATTTAAAACACTCCTTTATCGCCGAAACGAAGAAAAACAACCTAAATGCTCAGCACCAGCCGCAACGCTAAGGAACTTGAAAAGTATGCACTCAACTCAATAAAGGGTGTGTTTATCTGCCTCAGTTACACTTTTACACTTTTTCGTTAAAAACCCCGTTCGCGCCGGATTCAAGACTCAGAGCTCAGGCGGCGTTTTCTTCTCACGCATCCGTCAACACGGCCCGGGCCAATCACAGCCTAGGCTCTCACTCTATTGGCTGTCTATTCACCAATCCGGAGAGACGTACCAGTCCGCACTGCTGCGAGACTGGCGTCACAACATTACCCACTTTGCGGGCCCGCCCTCCGCCCCCGCCCAGCGTCCGTGCGTGCAAGCGCGCGTTCCCGCCGCCGACCAATGGGAGCGCCCCTGAGGGGGCGCGCCCGCTGGAAACCTCGGCGTGCTCGGTCCCGCGCGCGTCGCCCCGCCCCGGCCCGCGCTCCCGCCGCTCCGGCCCCGCCCCGCGTGTCGGTCCCGCGGACTTCGCCGGCCGCCGTAGCCGGAACTGCTCCTGTACGCCGCGGGCCGGGCCTCTGGGAGGCTGAGCGGCCGCAGCACCGGGGCTCGCAACCCCGTCAGCCACACGCCGGCAGCGGAGGGGACGTGCCGGGGCGAGGGCCGCTCGGCGACTTCTTCCAAGGCGGGAGGACCACACCGGCGTTGCGGCCTCTCAGCAGCCGGCGCTCGGGAGCCGGGGCTGCCCGACAGGACCCCGGGGGACCCGGGAAGCCTGGCTGCTGCGAGGCTTTGATGAAAAAGGTGACGGCAGGCTGGGGCTTGGGTGGGGTGGGCCACCCCGACCGGCCGTCACGGCGAGGCCCGGATCCCAGCCGGAGCGGGGCTGAGGGAGAAGTGGCCTAAGCCCTGGCGGCGGTGGTTACTACGCGGTGCTTTGTCGGGGCGGCTCGCGGGAGCCCGGACTCACAAGTGTTGCGTTGACAGCGCTCTTTGTGTGCAGCCAGAAATCCGCCGGAGAGGGAAGGTTTTGCTTTTCCTTTCCCGAAATGTGGCAAATGCTGCCCAGCCGGGATTGGGTTTGAGGTGATCCCACCTCTGTGCACTGTCAGGAAGTAAGGTTTGGAGGTATTGGGTAAAAGGATTCCATCTCCATGTTTTCTTTATCCCTTCAGGGAAAACTGAAATGTGTTAATATCTTTTTAATTCTGAAAAGCAACGTCCTTTTGTATTCAGTTTAGTGTCTTCCAATATTCAACCTGGCGAACGGGCAAGTTTATTCTGTTGCAGCTGATGTAACCTTTGCCCGGGTCCTGGGTTATGTGGGTAGCTTTGGGATGATAGGTCCCTGGGGATAGGGTTTTCCACATTATAACCCAGAGGAAGGCCCTTTAGGATATTTTCAGGTTTCTTAAGCAGAAATGGATAGGATAAATGAATAGTGAAATGTCCTATGCCATGAAGTCCTTTAAGTTTGGGTAGTATCTGTCTTGTATAGTTCTATTCTTTGGCAGGTTTTTTTTTTTAAACTGGTATGAATTCAGATGATTTATGACATCAATTTCAACAGATGAATGCTGTAACAGATAGTTTTGAGGCATAATACTTAAGAGCAGTAGCAGATATTGTCATGATTTTAATCATTTCTAAATCTTTCTTTGAAAGGTCCTTACTCCTGTTAATGTATTTCATTGTTGGCCTTGATGTCTTGCTCTCATTTTCCTTTTAAATGAAAATGTTCCCATTCTCAGCAGTCGTGTTGAGCATGTCAAACAGAGTTTGGGCATAGTATCAACACCTGTTGATCTTTCTTGCTTCATCGCATGTACACATTACTGACTATTTCTGGGTTTACAATATTGATAGTGTCTGATTCTCTTTGCATAAACTGAGTGGATCTGCTTTTTGGTCCACATTTTAGAGTTGTCACATTTTGTTGTTGACATTGCTCACAACAGAGGGTAACAAAGTTAACGCGAGATTTTTATTCATGGTTACCGAGAGTTTTAACACAATTCTCTTTTATCCATTCTTACCTGGACATAACTGTGCTGTCACTTTCATAGGTGGCTCCAACCTGTTCCATGCAACAGGCTCCTTTGTTGCAAAAGCATTTTCAATTCGTAAATCCCCGCAGCAGCACACATATCCCACCCTCCGAAGCAAGATTCCCAGAAACCCCGAGCTTATTATTCTTTATGTCTGTTTTAAAATAAGCAGGCGGACCGGCAGCCGCGGGCCACCATGGAGTTCCCTGTGCACGCAGGCGAGCCCGCGCCTCTCCCCTGCCGGGGTCGATCCGGGCCCCTCGACCCCGCTCCGGGGCTAACTTTGGGGGCAGGCTTGCGGGGCAGGTGCGCGGGCCCGGAGTCCTGTGCGTTTTGGGGGGCGGGGAGGGGTGGGGTCGGGGGACGCGGGCGCGGAGGCCAGGCCGGCCCAGGCAGCGCTGGGAGCGAGGCCGGCGCGCGGGCTGCCCAGCGCGCAGGCCATGAGCCGTGGGCCCGCTGGGTAGGTGGCTCCGGGACCCCGGGACCCCAGCCCGGGCCACATGCCCCCTTCCCGACCCCGGGCCGGGGCGCCGCACGGGCAGGGCCGTCCGGGTGCGGCCGCCCAGCTGCCGCCCCGCCGCCTCCTCGCCGCCGGCCGCCGTTTCCTGGACGTCGGGCGGGCGGGCGCGCGGGGGTCCGGGCTGGGGTCGGGCGGGCGGCGGCTCAGGCCCGGCTGGCCGGGCTGGGGCGGGCGGGCCGCGGGAGGGGATCTGGAACAAACAACGGCGGCCATGTTGAGAGGGGATCGGTGCGGCTAAACTTCTCGCAGGCTGCGGGCCGCGCGCCTCACCGGGGTCCCCTCTTCCCCTCCCCGGCCAGGATGACAGTGAAGTTGGGAGACGGCGGCGGCGGGGAGGAAGGGCTCAAGAGGCTGGGCAAGAGGTCGGCCGATGAGGACTCGCTGGAAGGAGAGGGGCCCGGCAGCGGGGACGCGGCCGAGGAGAGCGGTGGCACAAAGAGGGACGGCAAGACCCCCCGGGACGGCGGCGACGGCCCCCAGGCCCCCTCGGGCGGCCCGCAGGCCCCGTCCCCGCCGCCCGCCTGCCCCCAGGACCAGCACCACTTCCTCAGGTCCAGCGTGAGGCCGCAAAGCAAGAGGCTCAGGAAGGACTCGTCCTGCGCCGGGGGGAGCAGCAGCGCGGGCAGCTCAGGGCCCCGCGGAAAAGGTACGGGGGACCCCAGCCCCTTTCAGGGTGTGCCCTGCGCTCCCCGGGGGTGGAGAAAGGACCCTTCCCTCCCCGCCTCCCTGCCTCCACCCAGCTCCTGCTCCCACATTTGTCCAGCACCCACACTTTAGGTGGCACTTTGCAGGGGGACATGACCCTTTCCTCCTCCAAAGAGACTCTTTCTGTATTTAAACTATGTTAAGAGGCAGTAAGTATTCCTTCTCTGGGCAAACACAATAGATTTCTGAAGGTTGGGTTTTTTCCCCCCAAAGGCTCCTTGTTGATTTATATGGTAGGTTATTTTAAACAGCAGACAATAGTTTAGAAATAGATTGAGAAAATACGTGCTGTATCTCTTCCCCAGACTCAGATGTGTGGAAATACAACAAAGAAATGGGCTTTTGAAACTCATTTGGGGAAAGATTGATAAGCCGAAAATGAGTGATCCGAAGGGTCTGACTTGGGCTCATCACCCTCCACTTCAAGTATGCTAGGCTTGAAAATTTTAAGGGCATCAAGATGTGGCCTTTGAGTTTCAACTAACGTTTCCTTGGGTGCCATGAAAACATCTCCCCTGGTGTAGTAAGTGGTGAAAACATCTGTGGCCTGATGTAAATGAGTAACAGTCTACAGTATTTGTCGTGGTATTCTCAGGTTGTTGAGAATATTACGGCTTTTTTGTTCCCGATCTGCCAGTTCCCCATTGTTTTCTGCTTGTGTCTATTTATATTTTAGCATTCTGCTTTTTGTTAATTGTACAAGTGAATTTTTTTTTTTAATAAATTTGGTTATTTATTTTTGGCTGTGTTAGGTCTTCCTTGCTGTGCACGGGCTTTCTGTAGTTGCGGCGAGCGGGGGCTACTTTTCGTTGCGGTGTGCGGGCTTCTCATTGCAGTGGCTTCTCTTGTTGCAGAGCGCAGGCTCTAGGTGCACGGGCTTCAGTAGTTGTGGCACGCAGGCTCAGTAGTTGTGGCCCGCAGTCTCTAGAGCACATGCTCAGTAGTTGTGGTGCACAGGCTTAGTTGCTCTGTGGCATGTGGGGTCTTCCCGGACCAGGGATCGAACCTGTGTCCCCTGCATTGGCAGGCGGATTTTTAACCACGGCGCCACCAGGGAAGTCCAAGTGAATTGTTCTTAACATCCCTTTTGTTTCAGGCCACATTTGCAGCATTTTTATAGGTAGCAAATGTAACACCATTTTCTAGTGAGTTCTGCATGAAAAAACTGTCAGTTAGCTCCTTGGGAAATGGCAATTTAAATTTACTACGTGGTGCTGATAATTTTAAGAAGGAAATACCTCAGGCGCTAATGGAGGGCCCATTTTGGAGATCTGGGCCAAATGTGTGCAGTTAGGCTTGCTGCTTCTGCCTCCTTCTCAGCTGAGGAGGACTGGCCTCTGAAATCATGGCCTTACTTGGTTTTTTGGTAGACTTTTGATGTAAGTATACTTACTTGAAGATGTACGTAGGTCATTCTGTATGTTTCAGAAGTCAAAACTTGCCTCATAGAAGCTTATTTTGGTGTGAAAGTTGCTGATCAATTAGGGAAATGTTAATTTGTTTTATTGGCTTTGTTTTGTAAAAAAATAGGTTTTCGTTCCCAGTTACAGATATGTGTAAGTTATTATGTGTGGGCTGCTGTGGTTCCTTCGAGGGTTTGTTTGTGGCTTCAGAAGCCCTGGCTCTGGTGCCCAATCAAGTTCTTGTCCTCATTCCTCTGGTCCTCTGACCTTGGTCTGCTTGCTTGACTTCAAGCCTGCTTTTCTGTTGGAGAGGCATCCTCACCTGTGAAAGGAGGAACAGCAGGGACTGACTGCTCCACTCTCTCCACGTGTGGCTGCTAAAATGAAACGAGGCGCTGGCGTGAAAGTGCTCTGTCCCCTGTAAATGACTACCTGTATGTGAGGTGAAGTGATGCTGAAACTTCAGTTAGAATTTTGGCAGTCAGGTGAGGAGAAGTTTGCTTTCGTTTGCATACTTGAGTGTGGCTCGGATGGAGAAGGTTTCCTGGGTTAGCCTTGTGTCAGATCTGTTCTTGGTTCTTGCCCAAGGTGTGGCTTGGAGCAGCAATCCACTTTCCACTAGTAAAATGGAGAGTTGTTAGAATTTGTGCTTCTTGTGACTTATGCATTTTCCTATTTTAGCAAGCAGATGTTTGTTTAAGTGAATAATAAAGCTAAACTGTAATGGTGGCATTTAGGAGAGGAGTAGAAAGCATGTTTCCTCTGCTTCACAGAACTTCTCGGCCTGCTTCTGGCCTTGAGCTTTCTAGTGAGGCCTCCTCTGGGATGTGCCCTGAGCTTCCTTTGGATGCACTTACCACGCCCAGGACATCCCCCTTCCTGCCTCAGGGCAACCTCTGCTTCCCTCACGGCCCCCTTAACAGGCAGAAAGAAGGTCAGTTGTGACAGCATGCCCGTAACCTTTGGAAAGGATTCTTGGACGCAAGCTATTTGTCTTACCGACCATGGAAATCTCCACCTGGAGTGATGAGCATGGACCAGTAAGGGAGTGAACAGTACTGGCATTTTACAGTTTTTTCACTTCAGAAAAATAAAATTTCCATTATATTTGAGAAATAATCACAGCCTAGCTGTGGGAGGTCCCTTTGGCTGATTACTTACCGCTTTCCAGTTTCAATTTTAATGGATGGAGAACTTTGCTGTGGGTTTGGGAGGAAAAGGCTTGTAGGGGAAAGGAAGTTCTCATTTGGCTTCTCTCCACACAAATATGTCTTTTCTTTTTTTATAAGAATAGACTCTTGCCAACTTCAGTAAAAAATAAATTTTTTTGTAGTACATGTCTGAATTAAATTTTTTTTGAGTTGGTAAAGGGAAGGTAGCAATGGTTTAGTGCCAGTGCACCAAGCATCTTGCATTTTTGTTGCTTAGCTTTTAAATGTGTGCAGACACTGGGGTTTGTTGTTCAAACAGCGTGCTTAGCTAGACAGAAGGTAAGCTGCAGATCAGAAACCAGTGGATCTGCTTGATACCAAAATAAATGCTCCTCTGGCCCTACCATGTGCCCAGAGTGGCCTGAGGGCACACTTGAGACTGGATTCAGAGTCTTTGGAAACACGGGCCAGGAAACAGCCCTCATGCCCTTCCCCGTTTCGCCAGTTCACAATCTGGATGATTCTGGGCGAACTAGTGCATCTCAATTTCTCGGTCTATAAATGGGGATAATGCTAGTGCCTGCCTCACCGCAATAAATAATGCTGTGAAGCCCTGCATGGCTGAGTAACAGGCTTCTCTTAGGGAAAATGTGCCTGGCTGCGAGGTCAGGGGAGCTGCAGGCTGAGTTTGAACAGGTGGACAGGGTGGGAGGAGGTCACCTGTCGGGAGGTAGGGGGTAGAGGTCCCAGGAATGCCCTGAAGTTGCTGCCCTGGCAGGAAAGTTGGGCTGAGGGGATGCCTGAGGTGGAGGCAGAGTCAGACCCTCCGTTTCCATTGCTGTCCGTTTCCCTCCCCCACCCAGGTACTTTGTTCCACAGAGTCGGGGGAGCCAGTCCTAAGATGCACCGTCTCCACAGTCGGGTGGTGTCACCTGGGTTTACTGTGCTTGTGCTTAAGAATCAGTGAATCAGTGTACAGAAAGTATATTTTTCATAATCTGGGGCCTGCCTGTAGCTTCTAGGTGTTTTTAAAAGACATCTTATGAGGTACCTCACCCCGAGGCGGTCGACCTTTGGGAGAAGGTTGTCCTTTAGGGAAGAAGGGTGAGCCAGCAGTCAGGAGACCCGGTTTCCCCACCCAGAGTCCCTGTGTCCAGTTCAGCTGGGGGCAGCGGAGAGGTGCTCAACCTGCCTGAACTTCAGGTTCCTTACTTTCAAAGTGGGTCCGGTACGCCAGCGGCTGAAGCTGCACTTAATTCAGGGGCGAAGGAGTCTGCTGTGCAGGATGACTGGGGTCCTGGGGTACAGTGCCCGAAGTCAGGGCAGTTGTCTCCCTGGCGGGCTCTGCTTAGCCCTTGCTTCTCGGAGGCCCCGGGCTTGGTGTGGCTTCACCTACAGTCTGCACTGCGGTCACTCTTGTCCTCCCTCACCAGGCACTTGGGCCAGGCCTGGGCGGCTGGGTGAAGTCCCTGCTTCCTGTACCCTCTGAGGGCAGGGGGACACATCTGACCCTCTTGAAACCACCAAGGCTGGAGCTCTGTGGTTCTTGTGCCCAGTCTGATCCAGTACATGACGACTGTCATCCCAGTGTCCCACCTGGGTGGGGACGTCAAGCTCTGTGAAAGCCCTCAGACCTTGTTGGGAGAAGAGGAGGGAAGCTAGGACATTCTCCCACCTCTGTCCAGTACACACCACACTCCTCATGTGATGCTACGTATGGGGAATACGTAACAACCATGACACGTGGTCCTGTTGTGTGACACAGGCCCCCCCCCCCCCCCGCCCCAGTCACAGTAGGTCAGGAGACCTGTGGCCCAGGCCACTTCAGAGACCATGATGTAGCCGTGCAGGACAGAGAGGAAAATACCTGTAAACCAGAGGTTCTGGGTGAATGATTCAGTTCAGAGTTGTACAGATGGCATTTGCTTCACATCAAAGATGTGAATAGATAGTATGGACAAGTAGGTAAGGTAACAGTTGCGTTTTGGTTTGAAGGCTGCGCTAATTTTCAAGTACTTCCTTGACTTTTAGTGTCAACAGCAGTGTTGTTTCCATGGTGTCTCGTGAACGTCTGGAATTGTCTTGTGCCTGCCAACCATACATATTTCAGGATTTTCATTTCATGTAGTACGTTGTGTCTTGTTTTGGTGATACAAAGATACAAGGATAGCAGAGGGGTGATTTCAGATAGCAGAGTCACAAATGTGAAAAACAGCTTTGTCCTGGATGGTGGTGTGCAGTTTATCACATCAAGTAATGGCAGTGTTCTTACCACTGAAGAACCACGTGTGAAATGCTGGGAGAAGAAGACGTTCCTGGCGTCTGTGGTTTGGGTGGGAGATCAAGAATTACCTACAGAAACATTAGGAAACCATCATAGTATTCGATGAGGAGGGCATATGTTTTAGTAGGAACACAGGGATTGTAGTTGTGTTTTTCTCATTTGTTTGCAGGAGGAACAAGAAGTCTTGGAGGGTGGCTGGCCCTGGTCTGCATGTGGAGGGCGCTGAGGGGGACCCGGGACGGGCCCTAGAGACAGATGGAGCGACTAATGCCCAGGAGGGATCCTTGTGGGAGGCCCGCAGCTCTCGGGGCAGCAGCAGGCCCAGGGGAGGCATTTGGATTTGTCTGTTGGGTGACACTCTGACTGGGAATTGGCTTGCTTGACGTCTTCCCCTCTGCGTGGCCCTGGTAGGGAGGGTGTCCCCTGAGCCACGTCTGGCTGTTCAGCATGTGACACGGATGTGTGTGTTATGAGAGGCACGGAAGCACCTCTGGGAGCCTTGGCATCGCACCTCCCGTCTGGACTGACCGCGACCTGAGGGGGCCGTGTTGGGACCACATGGTGTGTGCCGCCCCTCCCGGGCTGTGCTCTCTGCTGCGCCAGGAGGTGCCCCGAGCTGGGGTGGGGGCAGGGGCAGGTGGCCACAAAGACACCAGGAATGCCCTTCTAGTCTAGAGCAGGTGGAGCCGGTCAGGGAGGCCCGTGTGTCCCCTCCTGCTGGGATGGACATTTCTGACGCCCTTGAGTTCGGCGGGTTTTCCGTCCCTCTGGGATTTTGGTATATCGCTTGGAAAGAAGTTCGGCAAGCTCCAGAGGAAGGCTCAGGACGGGATTGTATGCTGTGATGGACTGTGACTACATCCTCTGCGTCTCCCCTAGTTAAGTCACAGCATCCTCCGGAGCCTTGAGCCCTGCCACTCCCTGGCTGGTGGCACCAGGCAGTCATTGAACCTATTTGCTCATCTGTCACAGACTGAGGGGGACGTTGAGATCAAGTTCCCTCTAGCTTCTGACTTTTGTGGCTCTGGTGTCATAAATACCAAAGCAGCCTTGACACGGTGGCAGCCACCACGATGTCATGTGTCCCAGGAGGACAATGCCCAGGTCTGGAGTGTGAGTCCGGGGCTCTGGTTTGGCTCCTGCTGCCCAGGGACTGTACGGCTTTCCCACCTTCAGAGCCTCCGTTTCGCCGTCCTGAAAAGAGGTGACTGCACACCATGGGGACGGAAGGGAGCAGGCGTTTGGACGTGCTCCATGGGGCTGTGCACCTCTGTGTCCCTCACATCCAGGCCCGTGGGCACGGTGGCAGGGTGGCAATGTGTTGGGTAGGCTGCTCCACCTGTGTCTGGGCTTCCCTGGCGGGCAGATGGGTGGTTCTCTGCTGCTCAGGTGTTGGGAGGGTGCATGTGGAGGAGGGCGGGCAGTCTAGCTTGTCCGGAGTGGATGGATGGATGGGCAGTGGAAAAGGTGGACCGAGGCCATGCGTCTGTGTCCCTCAAATGTGAGCCCTGGAGAGTGGCTGCGGCGGGGTTGGTGGTCTGGGAGACCAGAGAGGGGGTTGTTAGAATCATCTTGCTCAGAGGTGGTGTGGAGCTGGCCTGGGAAAGTGGCAGCAGAAACGGGAAAGGGGAGAAGCCAGGTGGCCCCTGAGCGGCTAGAGGACTGTGGCTTGAAGTGGGTTATGAGGGAAGGCACTGGGTCCCAGGGGCCTGGGTGGGCGAGGGGCAGGGCAAGCTGTGGAGCCCCCAGCCTGTGCCGCGTCAGTTCCCAAGCTCTCACTGAGCCTTTGCTGTGTGATGCCTGGTGTGGCTCTTCCTGCTTTCACAGAGCTCGCTGCGGGGCTCCCATTCTTGTGCATCGTTTCTCTTCTGGTTCCTCGGATACTGACGTCTCACGGTGCAGACTCTCGCTAACCCTCTTTATGGCCTCAGAAACACAGACACAGGTAGAGTGTTGACTTCGGCCCTGTGCTTTTGGCTGGGCACACACCCACTCCCACCCCCAGGGAGAGCCCCCACGCCCACTCAGCCTTGTTCAAAATTGTCTCCCCCCCTTACCTTCCTGCTGCTTCTGTCCTCTTTGCTTGCTTCTCTGTCTTCCCCCTTCGGTCATCACTGTTTTTGTCTGAACTTTTCCTGGGTCACCATCTCGTTCTACCAGTGTCTCTGATCCTGCTTCCTGGTTTTTTTTCTGCTTGAGCTGCGGCCCTTGAAGGAGCCTGAGGTAAAGCGGTGATGCCTCTCTCTTCTCTTTCTTATCTGAAATTTCAGGGATGTACCAGGTGCCATGTTCTCCTTCCCTCCTAAAGTTTTGTGATTTTACTTTACTTTTAAAAATCATTCAAGGTCTAGAATGACTAGCATCAAATGTTAGAAATGGTTGCCTGAGGGTGATTTGCTTTCTTTTCTGAAAGTTCATTTTGCTTTATTTTCCTCTACTGAGGACATACCGTTTTTGAAATGAGAGCAGGAGAGGCTGAGCATCTGTGCAGCTGACCTCTGGCGGGGGGAGAGTGGCTCACTGCTCCGCAGTGTGGTTGGCTGCCTCATGGGCCTCCACAGAGCCACTTTTACTGTTGTACCTTCTTTCACATCTGCTGGTTTGGTGTATTCTGTGTGCTACCCCTTAGGTCCTTTTCAGCTCAGTGACGCTTCCATTCTGTTTTTCTTCAATGTTCATCCTCCGTGTCTCAGGTCACCAGTGTTGTAATACAGTGAAATTTCATAAAAGCCAGCAAGACGTTTGCCTTATAGAATTTTTAACAATGTGTGTGTGTTACTTTCAAGTATATTGACACCAGCGTGGGCTGGCAAAGGTAAACCTGAGCTGTGACTGTCAGCAAGTTGCCATTGTTTTGGAAAAAGAGAGTTTAGTGAGGGTTTTGTCAAAAGTTGAAAATGACACTGAAATCCTTTGTTGTGGGTGGTGCAGAGGTAGACAGACAGCCCTTCCTCAGATGAGTACACATGAGGAACTGTGGGCTCCAAATCAACCAGAACTTCTTTTGAGAGTGGAGTTTATTTATTTATTTATTAAATATTTATTTACTTGGCTGTGCCAGGTCTTAGTTTCAGCATGCAGGATCTAGTTCCCTGACCAGGGATCGAACCTGGGCCCCCTGCATTGGGAGCAGGGACTCTTAGCCACTGGACCACCAGGGAAGTCCCGAGAGTGGAGTTTAAACAGCACTCATAACCCAGTCTTCAGCTCATAACAAAGCGTCTCTGACCTACTAGAAATGGAATGAAACCGATTATCCCTGCAAATGTGCTCTAAGTTGCCACACCTGTTGAAAACATCTCCGGATGTGCTAAGCTCATTAATTAGGTCAGGGTTTGGTTTGGTTTGGTTTGGTTTGGTGAGGAATGGACAAAGTCAGACCACGTGTTCAGTGCGTCCTTTGCCCACCCTGGAACTCAGAGATCCTGAGGTGCAGTTCTGTTGTGCCTGTGGGATGGGAAGGGAGCAGCCGTGAAACGCTTTAAACCTGATTATGTCTTATTCTGTAACAGTGTGTTTAGGACCGTGAAGGTTGAACATTCAAATATAGTGCTGGCCAGTGGCACTTTCTGCGGTGATAGTAAGGTCCTGTGCTGTCCGGCACAGGAGCAGCTGGCCACATGTGGACACTGACTACTAGAAATGAGACTGGTGTGACTGAGGAACTGGGGTTTTTATTTTATTTAATTTTAATTAGTATTTAAATTTAAATAGCCTTGTTAGTGGCTGTCTAATTGGGCACTACAGCTCTGATGAACAGTGATTTCTGTAATCCACTCGTGTCGCTTTATGAAGGTAGCTCACTGCTAGCCTGATACACCTTTCCACATGAGAGAATCAAACGCATTCCATGTAGCCGAGTAGTTTTTTCTGCATGTATGAAACATTCTGCTTTCTGATAGCTGACTGATGGGATCAACTGTTTTCAGATACTCATGTTGATGTAATTACATGGACCCACAGTGCACAAAGACACAACAAGGTGTAAGAGGGGAGACTGACTCCCCCCCACACCCCCTGCCCCATACCCCAGGCAGCCCCTGCTCTTGTGTTTCTTCAGGGATAGTCTTTGCAAACATATGTGGAATAACGGACTTTTACTTTTTCATTTCTTTTATTTCTCATGATTGTCTTTCATCCCCTTTGGAGGCAGAGCCCTGTCAAGGGGGTGAGGGAAACGTGGCCCTGAGCCCCAGTGTGCACATGGCTGTCCAGGGCCCCCACCAGATTGACAAAGAAGTGGATCTTTATGGAAAAGCTCATGATTATCTCATTAAGAAAGTATTTAACAATAATCTGTATTTGTTTAGCTTTTCCTTTTTAAAGTACTTTTATTTTTATGATATTCTTTTCACCCTCGTTGTTCAGAGTTTGCAGATTTCTCACCATTGGATGGTCCTGCAGTTCCGTGAAAAGAGAATGCTGGTTATCACAGGGATATGCTGGGGAGTTCGCCTTCCCTCTGAGAGGAAGGAACTGAGATGGGTGGGAGGTTTGGGTCAGGTCGTAAAATTGTTATCTGTGACCTTTACCTCTGGTTTATTGCCTGCATTCTCCTGGGAGCACAGAGTTCTCAGTCCCGGCCTGGCGTTTGGTGCCCCCATGCTGTACTTTACGTGCTCTCCCCTCTTGGCGGGTTTTTCAAGGACTTGTCTTGAGATTAGGAACTGATGCTTTAAGAGCATTTGTGGGTTGTCGGTCACTCTCAGAACACCAGATTTTGTTGGTGGAAAGTGATCAGGAAAAAGGAGTTTTAAGACCTTTTTTTTTGGCCGCACTATGCGGCATGTGGGATCTTAGTTCCCTGAACAGGAATCGAACCCTTGCCCCCTGCAGTGGAAGCGTGGAGTCCTAACCACTGGACCACCAGGGAAGTCCCAGGACTTTTAAAAGGTGCTGAGGTATCACGTGGTCCATATTTAAGTATTGATTGTACCTCAAAGAAGGTAGTGTCTTATATACATTTAAATGTTTTCTTGAGTTTGAATTTCAATTTATTTGAAAAAATTTAACCTCAAACCTCAATTGAGAAGGAAAGGTGCCATGTGGTTTTAGTTCACAGTGGGAAAGGAGCTGTGTGCTTCGGCGGGACCTTGTCCTTGTGCTCTGGTGGTGCCACATAAATGCTCTCCTTTTACTCACTGTTTAAACTTTTCTCTCGAGAGTCAGAGGTCAGGGCAGGACAATGTCACTCACTGGTGGAGCTGGGGGTGGGGCCCGGGTGGGCCCCAGGGCAGCCCGCTTTCCGACACAGATGGCTATATGGTTCTTTCTCTCGAAGGAGCTGACGGTGGCGGATCATCAGCTGGAAATGGGTCCGGGGTTGCCCCCGCTGCCCCTGCAGGGGGCTCTCGCTCCTCTTCCCGGAACTTAGGGTCTTCAGGCGGTGAGAAGGAAGAAGGCAAGAAGGTGCGGCGTCAGTGGGAGTCGTGGAGCACGGAGGACAAGAACACCTTCTTCGAGGGGCTGTACGAGGTGAGTGGGTCCTGCAGCCCAAGGAGGCGGCTGAAGCTCCTGGCTTCTTACCCCTTGCCTGTGGGTCCCCAGGCACAGGCCTTGACCGCTGACCTTGGCCCTTTACCTCCTCACTGTGACTTTCAAAGCTGTTACTAGTGAGGTGGCTGTTAGGAAGTGTTTTCGTTTGCTTCTTTTCTTTTCTAAGATTCTCTGAAATACGTTCTGGTCTGAAGAGTGGTGCCCTTCCCTCTGGGCCTTCCTCTCACAGCTGAGTGGGCCGATTCAGGAGGGATGTCCCCGAGAGGGAGGGGCCAGGGGACACTTGCCACATCAGTCAGAGCAGCCAGCACAACCCAGAGAGACATCACAGCTGACTGGGGACAGAGTGGCAAGTCCTAAACATAGAGAAGCTCCTCCCCCATCCCACAGCCCAATGAAACGGCCGTGCTCCCTGCCAGCCATCTTTACTTCCGGGTTTTGTTTCTCCACATCTTTGTAGTTATAGAGAACATACTTTTTTATTAACGTTAAATGCATTTTTCATGGTGTTTTGTAGTTCTTTTGCTCAGTATTTCTTTAATGCTTATAAATATTCTGCTTCAGATGAAGGCAACTATGACCCACATGCTCACTGCCTGTTTTTTGTAAATCAAGTTTTATTGGAACACAGCTCAGCCTCTTCACTTGTACATTGTCTTTGACTACAGTGTGGTTCCTGCAGTACCTGTGGCCCTGCAACACCTAAATATTTACCCTCTGGCCAGTCCTTGTTCTACTTAACCATTTTCGTATTGTTGATTGTTGTGGTTCCTTCTAGATTCTGTTGTAAATAATGCTACCATGGACATCTTTGTGCACATTCCATATTTTAGACTTCTTCTTTGGGATGTAGTATCAAGAGTAGGTTACTTGGTCAGTGAGCCTTATTCTTTTACTAGTGAACTAATTGGAGTGATAGAAAAGTCTAGCCAAGCCTGTGAAACAAGGCTCAGAGGAAGGAGGCTTTGGAACTGAAGCCATGGAGTGTTCATAGATCAGGAGACACCTGACTGTGGGCAGAGAACAGGACGCAGAGCCGAGTTCAGAGCTTTCCCGTGGCTGGCCTGCCCCATTCCGGGGTCGATGGTTCAGTTCTGCCCTTCCTGGATAGAGGAGGCCACGTGTTGGTGCTGCCTGACTCTGTTGTCCGAGGAGAGAATGAAATGTCCACATGAGGCTTGTTCCAGTAGACGCGGAGTCATTCAAACACATTCAAGTGTGTTCCTTTTCTTCCCTGGACAGTTCTAGGGTAAAGTACAGAGGCTGTTCTTTTATAGATTATATGCCCAAATGGTGCCTTCTTTAAGCTGTTTGTTAGGCATAGAAGACTTGTGATTCCTGGAGTGTCCTCAGAATCAGCAGCCATTGCTGACTCTCACCTGAAATAGTTACTGCTTTGGTGTGGCCCCTCTGTCTTGGGGAGAAAGTGGGCTCTGCAGGCAGTCTGGCTACTCAGTTGCAGGAGCGTGGGGGAGACATGGTTGTTGATGAAAAGCAGAAGAAATCCGTGTTAATGACCTGCCCTTACCTTTCTTCAGGGGAATTAGTTCATTCCCCTCTCATCGGGCTAGGCTTCTTGTTTTAACTTTTCTACCAGGTAGGTGTTTTGAGGTCTCCTGAAATCCTTGCTTAATAATAATAATAATTAATAATTGGCTATTCAGGTCACTTAATGCTTTCTACGGTTGGTACTATTGGTGTATCCCAAATTGTATGTGTGTGTATGTGTGTGTGTGAGAGAGAGAGCAAGAGAGCGCATGCACAAGTGTGGGCTTTATGTCTGTTGCTGCGTGTGTCTGACCAAAACTCAGTGGGGGAGAGAGAGAGAGAGAGAGAGCACGCATGCACAAGTGTGGGCTTTATGTCTGTTGCTTCGTGTGTCTGACCAAAACTCAGTGGGACTCTGGTGGGGTGATGACCGGCTGGTCAGCTAGGGCGTATGTAACCACGAGCATCTTCACCCGTGGGGCGTGGTGCTCAGCACAGGCCTCTGCAGTGTTGATGAGGGTCTTCCCTGCCTTTCTGATGCACTCTCGTCTGACTGAGCTATGCCTCAAGTGAAGAGACCCAGCTCAGAGTAGCGCAGAGGGGCAAGACCGAGCATTGAGCAGCTCTCAGAACTGAACTGGGAGGGAGCCGGAGGGACTGAATCAAGCCTGACTGTGGGCAGGGACTCCCACGGTGTCACTGGGCCTCTGCCTGTAACCCCGTGTGTTGGGGGTGACATTTCTGTGCTTATTCTCTCCTGCTTCAGGTGCTCCCCAGGGGCGAGAGTGCCTCCCCAACCCCTCCTCCATGCTAGTTAGGACAGTTCTGGGCACAACTCAGCTTGGCTGGTCCCATCCCAGACTCCTCCCTGTGGCCAGGGGTAAAGGTTGTGACCCCCATGACAGGGAGCTGGCGGGAAGACCAGTGGGATGAATGCCTGGACCAGCGTGGTTGTCCTCAACATCCTCTATACTCCATTTCACAAAGCCTGTTGCCAACTTTTCCTTTTCCCTTCTTACGTCTGTCTGTCCGTATTGCTGTCCAGTCTTGATTCCTATCTTACTCGCAGCCGCGTGGCCAGCATCTTCTGCTTGCTTTTCACTGGGTCGATAATTGCTGGAGGCCTCATCTCTGCTGTGCTTCCCCTCCCGTGTTCTGTCTGCACTTCCCAGTGTCCCACAAATCCAGCTGCTGGGCATCTCCTGTTTCCTGCCATCTCTGTGACAGCTGTACGAATACTGCGAGTTCTCGTTTCAGTCTTTGAAATGTGTGCTTCACCTCCATATAGTTTTCTCTTTCAACTTTGCCTTTTTCACTGTTGCTGTTGTTGCCACCACCCTTTATTTACCTAGTTCATGGCTAAGTATAGAAATGCAAAGAAGTCCCCCCTAAGGGGCTGGCAGTCTTACTGGGAAAACGTAACAGGCACAGAAGAAGTGGGACTCTCAGAAGGTATATGCTGACAGATGCCACAAGAGTTCAGAAGGCAGCGTCCTTTGAGAACGTGGGATGAGGAGTCTCAAAGCCCAGATTCTAGTTCCCATCTGGGCTGTCAGGTCACCTCTGGGTTCGTTAACTCAGCTATGAAACGAAGTCCTGAGATTTAGAGGCTGTGTGTGTTTGTTTGCGTCACGGTTCTTGGTCAAGAGCTGAGGGGAGTTTTGTGGGAGAGGTGGTGCCTGAGCTGGACGCTGGAGGAAGGCACTTTAGGTGCAGCTCTGCCTTGCTCTGGTTCACCTGCCATTGCTTCTTTTAAAACAGTGAGTGAGCTTTCATTCTTTGAGGATTTTTACTCTTTGTTTTGGCTGCACCGTACGACATGTGGGATCTTAATTCGCTGACCAGGGATTGAACCCGTGCCCCATGCAGTGGAAGCGTGTAGTCTTAACCACTGGACTGCCAGGGAAGTCCCATAGCACTTTTACTTTTTGACCTTAATTTTTTTTTTTTTGTGGTACATGGGCCTCTCACTGTTGTGGCCTCTCCCGTTGCGGAGCACAGGCTCCGGACACACAGCCTCAGCGGCCATGGCTTACGGGCCTAGCCACTCTGCGGCATGTGGGATCCTCCCGGACCGGGGCATGAACCCGTGTCCCCTGCATCGGCAGGCAGACTCTCAACCACTGCGCCACCAGGGAAGCCCTTGACCTTAAATTTTGAAACGATTTCAGAGTTGGAAAAAGCTGCAAAAAGAGTACAGAGAATGCTCACATGCCCTTTAACCCGCTTTCCTGACACCCACGTAACTGCAGGGTGACCGGCAAAATGAGGAGAGTTAGTGTAATGTCATCAGTATTTGCACTGATGTCCTATTCTGGTTCAGGACCCCACGTTGCATTTGGTTGCCATGGCTCCTGGGTCCTCCTACCTGGGACAGGTCCCTCAGTATTCCTTTTTTTTCCTGATCTCTCACGACCTTGACATTTTTGAAGATTCCAAGTCTGTTCATTCATAGAGTGCCCCTCATTGGGCTTACCTGATGTTTCCGCACGGATAAGTTCATGTTTTGTGTTTTCTGTCAAGAGTACTGTGGGATTGCTGTGCATCCTTGGTGCGTCCTGTCCAGAGTGTGCAGTGTGATCTGTCTCAGGCCTGGCTGTGTGAACCTTGATCACTGCATTCAGGTGGCATCTCCCAGGTTCTCCACTGCCAAGTCTTTTTTTCTTTTTTTTTTTTTACTTTGAGACTATGTAAATACCCTGTTTCTCATGATTCTTTCTCCCACTAATTTAAGCAACCATTGCCTCTTCTTACCTGGAACAACTATTACTGTGGTGTTTACCCAGTGATGACCTTCTGATTCTGTTATTCTTTCTACATTTATTAAGTGGAAATCCCATGCAAGGAAAAGCTCTCCCTTCTCCTCCATTTATGTATTTATTCAATTATTTCTTTATACCTGTATGGACCCAGGGATACTTATTCTCTTCCATGGGTCATAATCCATTCATATCATTGTGATTTTGTTGCCCAGATTGTTCTAGATTTGCCCACTGGGAGCCTCTTCAGGTTGGCTGCTGTGTCCTTCTAACATGTTCCCCTTATGCTTTGAGCACTTTCTCACTTTCTGGCACCACAAGATATTCTAGACTCACCTGGTATTTTCCCTGCCCCAGACCTGGCATTGGCCATTTTTCCAAGGAGCCGTGGTTCCTTTTGGAAAGTGGGATTTAGAAACCAAGATCTGGGTACCAGAGGTGCTCAATGCTGCTGGGGTGCCGTTACCTCCAGGTCCTTCCCAGTGCTTCTTGCTGGCTCGGTTTTGATAAAAGTATCAGTAGTTGATGAGTAGTATCAGTAGTTGGTTCTCGTTGCATCAGTACCAGAACAGCACTGATGGGGACTGTTCTCTGGAACATAAATTCCATTCTGAAAATCTAAGATGTACTCAGCTTTTGCATGGAGGTGTTGAAGGAAGGCCCACAGATGTATTCAGAGCATATTCTGCATGATTCTCTTAATAAACATTCATATTTGTTATCCTTGTTCGAACATAGAATACCTTTTGTATGATCAAATCAGTGAAGCTGTTTCTGAATAGTTGATGTGTTGTTTTATTTTAAGATGCCAGATGTACAGCACCCTGAGCTCCTCCATCCTTGTGTTGTGTCTTCTGATTATTGTCTTCGTGGGGGTGTGTCATTTCATGGGCTCTAAAGAACTCTGGAGATTAAGCCCTTTGTCTAAGTCATGAGCTTCATGTTTCTACTGCTCCGGGGTCCTTGCCTCATTGGTATCCACATGCTATGATAGTTCTGTTGCTGCATTATCCATTATTCTAATTGAAACCTGAGGTTCTGGGGAAGCCAGGTTGAAGTTCATGCACAAGTAGGAGCCATGAAGGATACTTGCTTAACCACAGCAGTCCCTTTTCTTCCTTTTCAGGAAATATCTGCATTGTACAGAAGGCTGCCTTGTTGTAACCTCGTGTTGTTTTTTTTTTTAACGTCTTTATTGGAGTATAATTGCTCTACAATGGTGTGTTAGTTCCTGCTTTATAACAAAGTGAATCAACCATACATATACATATATCCCCATATCTCCTCCCTCTTGTGTCTCCCTCCCACCTTCCCTATAACCTCGTGCTTTTTTTTAAAGTTAGCTTTATTATCGCCCTTTGTGTTATTTTATAAAGTATAAGACAATCTTTTTTTTTATAAATTTATTTATTCATTTATTTAATTTTTGGCTGCATTGGGTCTTTGCTGCTGCACACGGGCTTTCTCTAGTTGCAGTGAGTGGGGGCTACTCTTTGTTGCGGGGCACAGGCTTCTCATTGTGGTGGCTTCTCTTGTTGCAGAGCACAGGCTGTAGGCGCGCGGACTTCAGTAGTTGTGGCTCACAGGCTCTAGAGCGCAGGCTCAGTAGTTGTGGCGCACGGGCTTAGTTGCTCCGCAGCATGTGGGATCTTCCCGGACCAGGGCTCGAACCCGTGTCCCCTGCATTGGCAGGCAGATTCTTAACTACCGCGCCACCAGGGAAGCCCCTAACCTCGTGCTTTTAATGTGGACTTTCTTTTCCAGCATGGGAAAGACTTTGAAGCGATTCAGAACAACATTGCTCTGAAATACAAGAAGAAAGGCAAGCCCGCCAGCATGGTGAAGAACAAGGAGCAGGTCCGGCACTTCTACTACCGCACATGGCACAAGATCACCAAGTACATTGACTTCGACAATGGTGAGTACCTAGGCTGGCTTCCTGGGGCCAGAGGCGGGGTGGCTTCTGGTCCAGGAGCGTGGCTTCCGCAAACCTGCAGGCCACACCTTCTGGCATTATTCTCACCCAGCCACACGGCCTGGGGTGTTCTCACCTCTGGTGCTTTGGCTGACAGGAGGCCTCGTAACTGGTGGTCAGGCTGAGTTACAAGGAAGCCTGTGGTGTCTGAGTCCCTGGCTCGCTCCCCCCTGGGAGGGAGGGCACCGTGGTCCAGAATCACACCTCCCTGTTGCCTGCCCTTCTCCCATGGGAGCCCCAGTGGGGTGAGGGTCGGGCAGGGCCTGGTGTGCGTCGGCCCGGGTGGACGGCTGGCGTTCCAGGGCTTTTCCCAGGCTCTTTTTCCAGGCTCTGTGTTTGAGTCCAGTTTGCGTGGCTCCATCTTTATTTATTTATTTATATATTTATTTTTTTATTTTTTTTTTTTTTACATCTTTATTGGAGTATAATTGCTTTACAATGGTGTGTTAGTTTCTGCTTTATAACAAAGTGAATCAGTTATACATATATATATGTTCCCAAATCTCTTCCTTCTTGCATCTCCCTCCCTCCCACCCTCCCTATCCCACCCCTCTAGGTGGTCACAAAGCACCGAGCTGATCTCCCTGTGCTATGCGGCTGCTTCCCACTAGCTATCTGTTTTACATTTGATAGTATGTATATGTCCATGCCACTCTCTCACTTTATCACAGCTTACCCTTCCCCCTCCCCATATCCTCAAGTCCATTCTCTAGTAGGTCTGTGTCTTTATTCCTGTCTTACCCCTAGGTTCTTCATGACATTTTTTTTTTCTTAAAATCCATATATATGTGTTAGCATACGGTATTTGTCTTTCTCTTTCTGACATACTTCACTCTGTATGACAGACTCTAGGTCCATCCACCTCATTACAAATAGCTCAATTTCATTTCTTTTTATGGCTGAGTAATATTCCATTGTATATATGTGCCACATCTTCTTTATCGATTCATCTGTTGATGGACACTTAGGTTGCTTCCATGTCCTGGCTATTGTAAATAGAGCTGCAATGAACATTTTGGTACATGACTCTTTTTGATTTATGGTTTTCTCAGGGTATATGCCCAGTAGTGGGATTGCTGGGTCATATGGTAATTCTATTTTTAGTTTTTTAAGGAACCTTCATACTGTTCTCCATAGTGGCTGTACCAATTCACATTCCCACCAACAGTGCAAGAGGGTTCCCTTTTCTCCACACCCTCTCCAGCATTTATTGTTTCTAGATTTTTTGATGATGGCCATTCTGACTGGTGTGAGATGACACCTCATTGTAGTTTTGATTTGCATTTCTCTAATAATTAGTGATGTTGAGCAGCTTTTCATGTGCTTCTTGGCCATCTGTATGTCTTCTTTGGAGAAATGTCTATTTAGGTCTTCTGCCCATTTTTGGATTGGGTTGTTTGTTTTTTTAATACTGAGCTGCATGAGCTGTTATATTTTGGGGATTAATCCTTTGTCTATTGATTCGTTTGCAAATATTTTCTCCCATTCTGAGGGTTGTCTTTTGGTCTTGTTTATGGTTTCCTTTGCTGTGCAAAAGCTTTGAAGTTTCATTAGGTCCCATTTGTTTATTTTTGTTTTTATTTCCATTTCTCTAGGAGGTGGGTCAAAAAGGATCTTGCTGTGATTTATGTCCTAGAGTGTTCTGCCTATGTTTTCCTCTAAGAGTTTGATAGTTTCTGGCCTTACATTTAGGTCTTTAATCCATTTTGAGCTTATTTTTGTATATGGTGTTAGGGAGTGATCTAATCTCATACTTTTACATGTGCCTGTCCAGTTTTCCCAGCACCACTTATTGAAGAGGCTGTCCTTTCTCCACTGTACATTCCTGCCTCCTTTATCAAAGATAAGGTGACCATATGTGTGTGGGTTTATCTCTGGGCTTTCTATCCTGTTCCATTGATCTATCTTTCTGTTTTTGTGCCAGTACCATACTGTCTTGATTACTGTAGCGTTGTAGTATAGTCTGAAGTCAGGGAGCCTGATTCCTCCAGCTCCGTTTTTCGTTCAAAATTTGCTTTGGCTATTCGGGGTCTTTTGTGTTTCCATGCAAATTGTGAAATTTTTTGTTCTAGTTCTGTGAAAAATGCCAGTGGTAGTTTGATAGAGATTGCATTGAATCTGTAGATGGCTTTGGGTAGTAGAGTCATTTTCACAATGTTGATTCTTCCAATCCAAGAACATGGTATATCTCTCCATCTGTTTGTATCATCTTTAATTTCTTTCATCAGTGTCTTATAATTTTCTGCATACAGGTCTTTTGTCTCCTTAGGTAGGTATTCCTAGATATTTTATTCTTTTTGTTGCAATGGGAAATGGGAGTGTTTTCTTGATTTCACTTTCAGATTTTTCATCATTAGTGTATAGGAATGCCAGAGATTTCTATGCATTAATTTTGTATCCTGCTACTTTACCAAATTCATTGATTAGTAGTTTTCTGGTGACATCTTTAGGATTCTTTATGTATAGTATCATGTCATCTGCAAACAGTGACAGCTTTACTTCTTCTTTTCCGATTTGGATTCCTTTTATTTCCTTTTCTTCTCTGATTGCTGTGGCTAAAACTTCCAAAACTATGTTGAATAAGAGTGGTGAGAGTGGGCAACCTTGTCTTGTTCCTGATCTTAGTGGAAATGCTTTCAGTTTTTCACCATTGAGGATGATGTTGGCTGTGGGTTTGTCATATATGGCCTTTATTATGTTGAGGAAAGTTCCCTCTATGCCTACTTTCTGGAGGGTTTTTATCATAAATGGGTGTTGAATTTTGTCAAAAGCTTTCTCTGCATCTATTGACATGACCATATGGTTTTTCTCCTTCTGTTTGTTAATATGGTGTATCACATTGATTGATTTGCGTATATTGAAGAATCCTTGCATTCCTGGAATAAACCCCACTTGATCATGGTGTATGATCCTTTTAATGTGCTGTTGGATTCTGTTTGCTAGTATTGTGTTGAGGATATTTGTATCTATGTTCATCAGTGATATTGGCCTGTAGTTTTCTTTCTTTGTGACATCCTTGTCTGGTTTTCATATCAGGGTGATGGTGGCCTCGTAGAATGCGTTTGGGAGTGTTCCACCCTCTGCCATATTTTGGAAGAGTTTGAGAAGGATAGGTGTTAGCTCTTCTCTAAATGTTTGATAGAATTCGCCTGTGAAGCCATCTGGTCCTGAGCTTTTGTTTGTTGGAAGTTTTTGTTGTTGTTGTTGTTGTTTGCGGTACGCGGGCCTCTCACTGCTGTGACCTCTCCTGTTGCGGAACACAGGCTCTGGATGCGCAGGCCCAGTGGCCATGGCTCACAGGCCCAGCCACTCCGCGGCACGTGGGATCCTCCCGGACTGGGGCATGAACCTGTGTCCCCTGCATCGGCAGGCGGACTCCCAACCACTGCGCCACCAGGGAAGCCCCTGTTGGAAGATTTTTAATCACAGTTTCAATTTCAGTGCTTGTGATTGGTCTGTTCATATTTTCTGTTTCTTCCTGATTCAGTCTTGGCAGGTTGTGCATTTCAAAGAATTTGTCCATTTCTTCCAGGTTGTCCATTTTATTGGCATAGAGTTGCTTGTAGTAATCTCTCATGATCTTTTGTATTTCTGCAGTGTCAGTTGTTACTTCTCTTTTTTCATTTCTAATTCTATTGATTTGAGTCTTCTCCCTTTTTTTCTTGATGAGTCTGGCTAATGGTTTATCAATTTTGTTTATCTTCTCAAAGAACCAGCTTTTAGTTTTATTGATCTTTGCTATCATTTCCTTCATTTCTTTTTCATTGATTTCTGATCTGATCTTTATGGTTTCTTTCCTTCTGCTAACTTTGGGGTTTTATTGTTCTTTCTCTAATTGCTTTAGGTGCAAGGTTAGGTTGTTTATTCGAGATGTTTCCTGTTTCTTAAGGTAGGATTGTATTGCTATAAACTTCCCTCTTAGAACTGCTTTTGCTGCATCCCATAGGTTTTGGGTCTTCGTGTCTCCATTGTCCTTTGTTTCTAGGTATTTTTTGATTTCCTCTTTGATTTCTTCAGTGATCACTTCGTTATTAAGTAGTGTATTGTTTAGCCTCCATGTGTTTATATTTTTTACAGATCTTTTCCTGTAATTGATATCTAGTCTCATAGCATTGTGGTTGGAAAAGATACTTGATACAATTTCAGTTTTCTTAATTTTACCAAGGCTTGATTTGTGACCCAAGATATGATCTATCCTGGAGAATGTTCCATGAGCACTTGAGAAAAATGTGTATTCTGTTGTTTTTGGATGGAATGTCCTATACATATCAATTAAGTCCATCTTGTTTAATGTATCATTTAAAGCTTGTGTTTCCTTATTTATTTTCATTTTGGATGATCTGTCCATTGGTGAAAGTGGGGTGTTAAAGTCCCCTAATATGAATGTGTTAATTGTCGATTTCCCCTTTTATGGCTGTTAGTATTTGCCTTATGTATTGAGGTGCTCCTATGTTGGGTGCATAAATATTTACAATTGTTATATCTTCTTCTTGGATTGATCCGTTGATCATTATGTAGTGTCCTTCTTTGTCTCTTCTAATAGTCTTTATTTTAAAGTCCATTTTGTCTGATATGAGAATTGCTACTCCAGCTTTCTTTTGGTTTCCATTTGCATGGAATATTTTTCCATCCCCTCACTTTCAGTCTGTATGTGTCTCTAGGTCTGAAGTGGGTCTCTTGTAGACAGCATTTATATGGGTCTTGTTTTTGTATCCATTCAGCCAGTCTATGTCTTTTGGTGGGAGCATTTAATCCATTTACATTTAAGGTCATTATAGATATGTATGTTCCTATACCCATTTTCTTAATTGTTTTGGGTTTGTTATTATAGGTCTTTTCCTTTTGTGTTTCTTGCCTAGAGAAGATCCTTTAGCATTTGTTGTAAAGCTGGTTTGGTGGTGCTGAACTCTCTCAGCTTTTGCTTGTCTGTAAAGGTTTTAATTTCTCCATCAAACCTGAATGAGATCCTTGCTGGGTAGAGTAATCTTGGTTGTAGGTTTTTCTCCTTCAACACTTTAAATATGTCCTGCCAGTCCCTTCTGGCTTGCAGAGTTTCTGCTGAAAGATCAGCTGTTAACCTTATGGGGATTCCCTTGTTTGTTATTTTTCCCTTGCTGCTTTTAATATGTTTTCTTTGTATTTAATTTTTGACAGTTTGATTAATATGTGTCTTGGTGTGTTTCTGCTTGGATTTATCCTGTATGGGACTCTGTGTGCTTCCTGGACTTGATTAACTATTTCCTTTCCCATATTAGGGAAGTTTTCAACTATAATCTCTTTAAATATTTTCTCAGTGCCTTTCTTTTTCTCTTCTTCTTCTGGAACCCCTATAATTCAAATGTTGGTACGTTTAATGTTGTCCCAGAGGTCTCTGAGACTGTCCTCAGTTCTTTTCATTCTTTTTTCTGCTCTGCAGTAGTTATTTCCACTATTTCTTCCAGGTCACTTATCCGTTCTTCTGCCTCAATTATTCTGCTATTGATCCCTTCTAGAGTATTTTTAATTTCATTTATTGTGTTGTTCATCATTGCTTGTTTCATCTTTAGTTCTTCTAGGTCATTGTTAAATGTTTCTTGTGTTTTCTCTATTCTATTTCCAAGATTTTGGATCATCTTTACTGTCATTATTCTGAATTGTTTTTCAGGTAGACTGCCTATTTCCTCTTCATTTGTTAGGGCTGGTGGGGTTTTATCTTGCTCCTTCATCTGCAGTGTGTTTTTCTGTCTTCTCATTTTGCTTATCTTACTGTGTTTGGGATCTCCTTTTTGCAGGCTGCAGGTTCGCAGTTCCCGTTGTTTTTGGTGTCTGTCCCCAGTGGGTAAAGTTGGTGGGTGGGTTGTGAAGGCTTCCTGGTGGAGGGGACTAGTGCCTGTGTTCTGATGGATGAGGCTGGATCTTGTCTTTCTGGTGGGCAGGTCCATGTCTGGTGGTGTGTTTTGGGGTGTCTGTGGCTTTATTATGATTTTAGGCAGCCTCTCTGCTAATGGGTGGGGTTGTGTTCCTGTCTTGCTAGTTGTTTGGCATAGGGTGTGCAGCACTGTAGCTTGCTGGTCGTTGAGTGAAGCTGGGTGTTGGTGTTGAGATGGATATCTCTGGGAGATTTTCGCCGTTTGATATTACGTGGAGCTGGGAGGTTTCTTGTGGACCAGTGTCCTGAAGTTGGTTCTCCCACCTCAGAGGCACAGCACTGACTCCTGGCTGCAGCACCAAGAGCCTTTCATCCACACGGCTCAGAATAAAAGGGAGAAAAAGTAGAAAGAAAGAAAGAAAGAAAGAAAGAGGATAAAAGAAAATAAAGTAAGGTAAAATAAAATAAAATTATTAAAATAAAAAAATAATTATTAAGAAAAAAATTTTCTAAAAAAAAATTTAAAAAACGGACGGATAGAACCCTAGGACAAATGGTGAAAGCAAAGATATACAGACAAAATCTCACACAGAAACATACACATACACACTCACAAAAAGAGGAAAAGGGGAAAAACTAATAAATCTTGCTCTCAAAGTCCACCTCCTCAATTTGGGATGATTCGTTGTCTATTCAGGTATTCCACAGATGCAGGGTACATCAAGTTGATGGTGGAGATTTAATCCACTGCTCCTGAGGCTGCTGGGAGAGCTTTCCCTTTCTCTTCTTTGTTCGCACAGCTCCTGGGGTTCAGCTTTGGATTTGGCCCCGCCTCTGCATGTAGGTCGCTGGAGGGCGTCTGTTCTTCGCTCAGACAGGACGGGGTTAAAGGAGCCGCTGATTTGGGGGCTCTGGCTCACTCAAGCTGGGGGGAGGGAGGGGTACAGAGTGCGGGGCGAGCCTGCGGCGGCAGAGGCTGCCATGACTTTGCACCAGCCTGAGGCGTGCCGTGTGTTCTCCCGGGGAAGTTGTCCCTGGATCCTGGGACCCTGGCAGTGGTGGGCTGCACAGGCTCCCCGGAAGGGAGGTGTGGAGAGTGACCTGTGCTTGCACACAGGCTTCTTGGTGGCGGCAGCAGCAGCCTTAGTGTCTCATGCCTGTCTCTGGGGTCTGCGCTGTTAGCCCTGGCTAACGCCTGTCTCTGGAGCTCCTTTAAGTAGCGCTCTTAATCCTATCTCCTTGAGCACTGGGACACAAAGAGGAAAGAAAAAGTCTCTTGCCTCTTCAGCAGCTCCATACTTTTTCCTGGACTCCCTCCCGGCTAGCCGTGGTGCACTAACCCCCTGCAGGCTGTGTTCACACCGCCAACCCCATCCCGGCGCTCTGACCGCAGCCCGAGCCTCAACCCCCAGCCCCGCCTGCCCCGGTGGGTGAGCAGGCAAGCCTCTCAGCCTGGTGAGTGCCGGTTGGCCCTGATCCTCTGTGCGGGAATCTCTCCGCTTTGCCCTCCGCATCCCTGTTGCTGCGCTCTCCTCCGCGGCTCCGAAGCTTCCCCCCTCTGCCACCCGCAGTCTCCGCCCTCGAAGGGGCTCCTAGTGTGTGGAAACCTTTCCTCCTTCACGGCTCCCTCCCACTGGTGCAGGTCCCGTCCCTATTCTTTTGTCTCTGTTTATTCTTTATTCTTTTGCCCAGCCCAGGTACATGGGGAGTTTCTTGCCTTTTGGGAGGTCTGAGGTCTTCTGCCAGCATTCAATAGGTGTTCTGTAGGGGTTGTTCCACCTGTAGATGTATTTCTGATGTATCTGTGGGGAGGAAGGTAATCTCCGCGTCTTACTCTTCCGCCATCTTCCCCTAGATCCGTGGCTCCATCTTTAATTCATTAGGCTAGGTCATCGCCAGGTGCGGTTCTGACTTCCTGCTCAGAGCACCTCTGTCCTACGGGGAGGAATTGCTGCCTCCTGTGTCCGCACGCCAGGAGAATCCTGTGTCTGTGTCATTCCTGCTGCTTCTCTCGTCGATCGGTCTCTCCACATGTGTGCTTCCACTGACTGCACTGATTTCTGACACACCCTCCAAATAACATCAGTTCTGATCCAGATTAATAGTGGTTGCTGTGGTCACGTTACTCCCCTTTGTACCTTTGTCTGTACCCTGCAGGTGTTCTCTTGGCCAGTCAGTGTGTCCTAGCCTCCCCCCGCTGACCCATCTGGCTCTCTTCGCTGGCTTTCCCTTAGGTCGGGATGCCAGGGCCAGGGATTCCTCCTCCGGCCTTAGAAAAGCCCAGAGACAGTGATTCAAGCTGTCTTTTTCTGTAAAAGGTCAGATGGTGAATATAGATATTTTTGGCTTTGGGGTTTTATGGTCTTTATTGAAACCACTTCACTCTGCTTTCTAGCTCATTGTGGATAATACATAGAGGAACACATGTTGCTGCATTTGCCTGTTTAAAAAGAGAGCCCTTGGGCCAGATCTGGCCTGCGATTTGCTGTCCTCTGCCCTGGAGAAGTCCTTCCTCCCTGCCATCGGCCAGCACTAGGCCTCTCAGGGACTGGGAGGTCCCAGGGTCTGGTGATGGTTGTTATGGTCACTGCATTTCCCATCTGCTTCTGTCTTTTTTTTTTTTTTTTTTTTTTGGCCACGCCACGTGGCTTGCAGGATCTTAGTTCCCTGACCAGGGACTGAACCCCGGCCCCAGCAGTGAAAGCGCAGAGTCCTAACCACTGGACCGCCAGGGAATCCCCATCTGGTTCTGTCCTACGACACTGTCCCCTGAATGTATTTCCCTTTGAATCTTTGGGGGCACCTCTTACTCACCTATCAGTGTTTCTGGTTCTACTCCGAGCTTCTCAGATCTGTTCTCACTACCTGGCCTGCCTTGGTCCTGCCCTAGACCAGTGCTGCTGGTCCTGCCCTTCGTAACCCAGCCTTTGAGCTGTGAGATCCACACAAAATGTTCATCTGCCCGGCCGCTCCCTTGCCTGAGCCCCCTTCCTCTGCCCCACCAGAGACCCTCACCATGACCTGCCACGGCCCCGGCAATGGAGTCACCTGCCTCCTTACCTGCACTTTCCTTCACACCTTGACTCCTGCCACACTCCTGCCACTCCCACCTGGTCGTCCTCCCTAACCTGTTCACCAGGACTCAGCTCCTGTGTCAGTTGTCACAGAAATCCTCCCCTGAATCCTCTCTTGTCCCCACTGCCGCCTGTGGTTGGGCACGTGGCATGCTCTTCCCTGGAGGTGCCTGTAATGCGCTTGATCGGGTGGAGGAGAAAGCCCCGGCTCGGCAGTGGAGGCCCTGGCCCCTGTCCACTCCAACGATGCGGGGAGTGGAGGTCCAAGTCCAGGCAGCATCCTCTTCCCATTGTACCCCTCTCGCTCTGTCTCCTGACTTTTGTCTGCCTTACAAGTACTGTTTTCACACCACCTTTTCATGTCGATGTAGAATTTCTCCATGTGTTTGTTTTTTAAATGACATCTGTTTTAGTTTTTTCAGTATTAGTAAGTTTTCTTAACCTAATGCTTGGTGATCAGTTCTTTAATTAATTAATTAATTAATTATTTTTATTTGGCTGCATCAGGTCTTAGTAGCGGCATGCAGTATCTTTCATTGTGGTGCACGGGCTTCTTTCTGTTTGTGGCACGTGGGCTTAGTAGTTGTGGCATGGCATGTGAGATCTTAGTTCCCTGACCAGGGCTTGAACCTGCGTCCCCTGCGTAGGAAGGTGGATTCTTAACCACTGGACCACCGGGGAAGTCCCTCCGTGTGGTGTGTGTGTGTGTGTGTGTGTGTGTGTTTATTTATTTATTTATTTATTTATTTATTTATGGCTCTGTTGGGTCTTCATTTCTGTGCGAGGGCTTTTTCCAGTTGTGGCGAGCGGGGGCCACTCTTCATCGTGGTGTGCGGGCCTCTCACTGTCACGGCCTCT
Organism: Lagenorhynchus albirostris; assembly: GCF_949774975.1. Taxonomy (NCBI): domain Eukaryota; kingdom Metazoa; phylum Chordata; class Mammalia; order Artiodactyla; family Delphinidae; genus Lagenorhynchus; species Lagenorhynchus albirostris. The sequence continues at coordinate 50,666,906 of NC_083109.1, forward strand.
CGTTGTGAAGCACAGGCTCCAGATGCGCAGGCTCAGTAGTTGTGGCTCACGGGCCCAGTTGCTCCGCGGCATGTGGGATCCTCCCAGACCAGGGCTCGAACCCGTGTCCCCTGCATCGGCAGGCAGATTCTCAACCACTGCGCCACCAGGGGAGCCCTCCATGTGTTTTTTATTAAATTTATTTGTTTGAGTGGAGATACTACAAATGAATACATTTTACCTTTCCTTTTGGATTTGGAAGTCACTTATAGTGTTTTTAAATAACACAGGGTGGATATCTTTATTCATATAGCACTCTTCTTCAGATAAATTCACACAATTGTGGTAAAATTATACTAACGTTACTGCTAATTGTCTCATTGTGAACATCCCGTCACAGCACTGTCTGACAACCCTCCCGGAAGGTGCGTGTCCGGCCCTCTGTCCTGGGGGTCTGTGTGCCTCTCCCTGCATTTCCCATCTGGTTCTGTCCATGACAAAGGCAGAAAGGAGTACCTGACAGACGAGTGCATGTTGCTCTGGGCAAGTCCTGTTTCATGCGAGGCCCCACGTGCAGTGCCTGCTTTCTGCTGAGTTTATGACCCCACCGAGGTTCTCTCTGGCCAGTTAAATCCTTGTGCTTCTCACGAGTCTTTTTAAGGTACTTTCCTGCTTAAAAGCCTTCTGCTTCAGGGGCCGCCCGTCCAGCCTGACATCTTGATGAGGAAGATACAACACAAAGAGAATGGTGGCTCCAACCTCTTCTAGTGCCATATCTGTGTAGTGATGTTGCTGCTCCTTCTAGGGACCCTGGGAAGTGGGCGCTCAGTTTCCATGCTTTGCAGCAGTCCCTCGGTCTGACCCACAAGTCTTTTGCTACTGGTGTGTGTGCGTGTGCACGTGCGCGTGGGCGCATGCGCGTGTGCTCTCAATGTCCACGTGGCCATGAACGTAAGCCTCTCGATGGCTGTGGTGCTTTGTGGCAAGTTGGCAGCATTTTGTTCTTTGTCAGGCCGTCTCCACGGAGTCTGTGTTTCTGCTGGCTGTGCCCATCCTTAGCTCAGACTGTTGCTCAGATCCCTAGTTGATTTGAAAATATCGACTCTGGTCCTGTCGAGTCCAGTGTGCTGTTGTTAATATCTGTCATCATCACGAACACCCTCCCTCCCTCCAGGCTGACACGCAGAAACGAGTTTTAGCTGTTTGGCTCTTTCTCTGTCTTCCGCATTTCTCTTTTTTGTTGTTACATAGTCTGTTCTTTCTGAAAGTCATTCCACGAGAGCAGGTCTTTCATCTGCTTTGGCTGGTCTCGAAACACTCACTTCCAATGTGAAGGCCTCAGCAACACGAGAAGAGGAAGGGGGTAGGAAGCTACCTGGAGATCAGGCGGTGGGGGGTCATTCCTGGAGCCGTGCTCTAGCACGTTCTGTGCTTTCACCGCCACCAGGCTATGGGCAGAGTGGACCACCCAGGCTCCCGGTGTGGACGTGGTGCATCGTCTGCCCTGAGGTCCAGAGGCGTGTCGCAGGGCGGCCACACTGGGCTCTGTGGGACATCTAGAGTGGTTGTGTCTTTCCTGGGCATTTTTATCACCTCCCCCTGCTGGACAGCCTCCTAAACTCCCCTCCCCCACTGGAGGTATCATTCCCCTTCAGCCCTTTTTCCAACTTGGATGAAGGGTGGATGCATCAGCTGCCCTCAGTTCCACAGTTAGCTCTGCAGGGTCAGCCCCGCTGGCGCCATTCTCCCTTCTCTGCAGTGTCTTCTTTTTTTAAACTTTTTAAAAAAAATTTATTTATTTTTGGCTGCGTTGGGTCTTCGTTGCTGCGCTTGGGCTTTCTCTAGTTGCAGTGAGCCGGGGCTACTCTTCATTGCAGTACACAGGCTTCTCATTGCAGTGGCTTCTCTTGTTGCAGAGCATGGGCTCTAGGCACATGGGCTTCAGTAGTTGCAGCACACAGGCTCAGTAGTTGTGGCTTACAGGCTCTAGAGTGCAGGCTCAGTAGTTGTGGCACATGGGCTTAGTTGCTCTGTGGCATGTGGGATCTTCCCAGACCGGGGCTCGAACCCTTGTCCCCTGCATAGGCAGGCGGATTCTTAACCACTGTGCCACCAGGGAAGCCCCTCTGCAGTGTCTTCTGCCTGACCCACATGCCCTTGGTGTCCCGGTGTGGCCCCATGGGAAGTGCCTTCTTTCTGTTGAGCCGAGGGCTGCACCGAGGTCTCTCGCTGGTCCTGATCACCTTTCAGAGCTGGTGGCAGCCGGTTGACCGTGTGAGGCCAGAGGCCTGCCCGCCTCTTGGTGCTGCACTGGTGGTCACACTGGGTTCCACGCTGTGCAGCTGTTTTGCAGCCCCTCCCCCAGCCCCGGCAACCACGGAGCCACAGATCTTTGTCTCTCCTGGACGCTTCATATCAGTGGAGTCATACAATGCGGGGCCTTTAGTGTCCGGTTTCTTTCACTGAGCATGACGTTTTCCAGGTGCTTCCAGGTTGTACGGTGTGTTAGGCTTTTGTAGGGTCCGTTCATTCCTTTCTGTGGCTGAGTACTGTTCCATTGTCTGAAAGCCCACATTTGTTTATCGACTGCATAGTGGATCGTAAGTTTCCCGAGTAGCCGTCCCTGTAAGAGTCTGCTGAGACTGTCAGTCTTTCTCTCAGGAGAACCTTCGGGAATGGTTGGCGTGTGATCTTAGCAGAGCCCCAGGCTCCTCAGAGGCTATCCGAGGTTCAGAATCCTTGTTTTAGGTCATTCATTCAGAACTTTACTTTCTATTTACTAATATACTTTTCTTTTCCTTTCCTATTGTTGTAATCGCACACAGCCAAATCTTTGAAAGGGGGTCTCTGGGGAGAGAACAGTTGTGAGAGGGACACATGGCAGTGGTCACTGCCCTGTGAGATGATCAGAAAGGGGCCAACTGGGCAGTAACCAGACTTACAAGGCACCGTCAGGCTTGGCTTCACACAATACACTGAAGGTAACAGTGGCTTGAGCACGTGAGGATTTCTTTCCTGTGTCAGAGACGCCTGCAGGTAGGTGTCCAGGGCGGGCATCGGGGCCGAATCAGTCTGTTACAGAGCCTCTGGAGCCTCCCTCAGCACTTCTGCTCATACCTGGTGATGTGGTCTCCTCCAGCCACGAGCAGGCTATACATGGGCTGGCTTAACCCTGGATGTTGCCTCCCAAATCATGCTGTGGTCTGCTGCTGACAAGCAAGGGGGCGTCCGGAGCACTCAAGCCACATTTCCTCTTCCTTCTGGCCCCAGGCCTGGGGCGAGTTGTCTGTCGTCCCAGGAGGCATGAGAGGTGGGCCTCCTTGGTTCCAGTGCTGCCAGCCCCTCGTTGAGCTTGGGTGGGTTCTGTGCACAGAGAAGGTGGTCCTGACACTCCTCTGCCTCGCGGAAGCCGGCCATGCTGGACGTCCCGTTTTCCTCTCTGGGGAAATTGCTGTGCCTGTTACGACTAGTTTTCTAAACCACCCCCTTTTTCTCTTTTAACTTTTTATTTTGAAAATTGCAAAAACAGCACCATGTTGCTGTGTACTCTGCCCAGTATCCCCTGATGTTAACGCCCCTTGGTCCATGGTGCAGTGGTCAAAGCCAAGAAGTGTCCCCCAGCACCCTGGTGTGCACAAGCTGGGCAAGCCCCGCACATCTGTGTTTTCTCCTTCTAAAGCCGCAACCTTTCCTCATTTTCAGTGTTCTCTCGCGGGCTGAAGAAGTCGTCCCAGGAGCTGTATGGCCTGATCTGCTATGGGGAGCTGCGCAAGAAGATCGGGGGCTGTGAGTACCCTTTGTTCAGGGGTGGCCTCCTCCCGGCAGGGCCTGCCTGCTATCCTCTTACAGTTGGAGTTTTAGTACTGGGGGCTCTTCTGTTTTCTCTCCGACTTACATTTTGAAAACATTTTAATGCACAGAACGTTTTAATATACCGAAAAATCGAAGGAGAACGTAACAACCCCCACATACCATCATTTAGATTCATGGGTCCTGAACCTTGGCCTTGTTTGTGTTACTGTCTCTCCCGTTCCTGTCCCTCCTCCACACACTTGCATTTTTTCTTGCTCAGCTGTGTGACTGTAAGTTGCAGCCGTCTGAGCCCCCTCTAAACCCCTCAGCCATTGGCCCCGGTGAACAACGACATTCTCCTGCATGCCCAGCAAGCACATTTAAGATTTATCAAGTGGGTACCACAGCCTCACCTGGTATCCTGTCCAAACTCAGATCTCCCAGTGCGTCCCACCATGCCAGGCAGGGCATGCCTATCGGGAACAGTGCCCGCTCACAGTTGCTGTGTCTCTTGAGTCTTGACCTAGAACAGCCCCCACTTTCTGGCCTTTCCCGACCCTGGTACACTGAAGGGTCTGGGCCCCTCCCTTTGCCTTGCTCTGAGCATCTCCTTGTAACTAGATTCCTTTTAGATGCACAGGTGCTCTGGCCTCCGCATGTGACCACAGACAAGAGGCCTCAGCCTCGCCTCTCCAGCCCCCAGTTGTCCGCCTGTCACGTGGGTTGGAAGGGCACACACCCGCAGGGCCACTCTGAAGATTAAATGAGACACTATGAGATGATTGTAAGCTGTCACCTAACACGTCATAGCCGGGCAGGAGGGCGGGCAGGGTGGGCATTCCCTGGGTGACCTGCCCTTCCTGAAACAGGCAAGAAGTCCAGGAGCCTCTGAAGGAAGGGACAGGCGGCCTGGCTCCCCACCCCATGCTCCTGCAGGCTGACGACTTACTTAAACAAACCCCCGGCTCCTGCTTTGAGTGCTGTTGAGGGGGCTCTGGGGCCCCACCCCCTGGAATCCCTGCTTCCTTGTCCATCCTCCTCTCTGTCCTTGCCCTAAAATGCTCCTGGTCCTGGCAACATGCTGGGGCCCCGTCCTCCATCTCCCACATCCCAGCATCCCAGCCCGAGTGCTCCCCACAGGAGGCAGGCCTCATCCTCTTGTCAGCTTCCTGTTACCCTTGGGGTGTCACCTGGGTCCCCCGACCCAAGGGGCCTCTGCACTTGGACTTCAACACGTCTTCCTGCCTGGCGTCCCCTCCAGCTCATCTGCTCCTGCTGGTGACACCTGGTTGGTCCCTCTTGGTCCAGCAGCACTCAAGTGCACGTGTACACACATATGCACACACACACACACACACATACACACACACGCACGCACATCCCCGTGAGGCCCCACCTGGGCTTGGGGCTCCCAAAGCTGCTTCACAGCACTCCACCCTGGTGGGGCTCTCATTCTGAGCCCCCACGGCACCCACCCACTGATCCACCTGCTGGGACATTATTGTGTCCTTTGGTGAAAGTTTGTGGGGGAAGGAGCTCGCTGGGATGGGCAGTTGTCCACGTGCCCTGCACACAGTGGTAGCCTTTTCTGGGCTACTGGGAACACGTGTCTGAGCTCCAGTGGTCAGAGCGTGCTCTTTGTTAACATATTTTTTGTAACTGAGGTCTCCAGACATCCAATTCTTAAGACATAGACTGAGTCTCTGCTGGGTTCCTGGTCCTTTGACACACCTCACCTTGTGTCACAGCAGCTGCGTGAGCTGGGCGGCGTTCCCCCTTGAAAAGGGCCTGAGGACCCTCAGTTTCGATGGAAACGGATGACCATTCAAGCCTCCTGGGCTATTGAGTGACAAGTCACACTTTGCCCCAGGCCTGGTGCCATGCGGGTATCAGGACAGGCCGGGGAAGACCTTGGCTGTCTGCAGTCCTCACCAGTTGGTTGAAATGGCTTCTCTTCAAAGGGAGGTTGCTTGCATGGTGCTCCCATCTGGTGACTTGAACCCCGAAGTTGTGGTGGTCCCACCCTCCGGGCCTTCTGTCTGTCACTCTGTCCCTCCAGGCTGCCGGATGCAGGACCTGTGGGCCCTTCCCTCCCCTTTGGTCTCAGCTCACAGGTCCATGAACGTCCCCGACAGGCTGGCTCTAGTGTCACATGCTCACACATAGCCCCAGCGGTCACTTACGCTGACTGTGCTTGTGTGGTCCATGCTGTTGGAGGGCAGGGTTGCATCTGGCTTGTTTAGGGATGGGGTCTGCGTTTGCCCTCCCTGGTGCCAAGCACTGTTTCCTGAAGATCCGTTTCCATCTGGCACATGTCCCTTCAGCCTGCTGGGCTTCCTTCAGGCTTTCTCACCATGCCTCTGTGCCGGCTGTGAATTCTTTCCATTATCATTTATCTGAAAAGTCTTTATTTCATCTTTGTTCTTAAAAGGTATTTTTGCCGGATGTGGGATTTTGATGACAGTTTTTTCTTCATGGCTGAGAGGTCACTGGCCATTTATGTCCTTTCTCCTCTGTAGGGGATGCGTTGTTTTTCTCCGCCTGCTTTTAAGGTTTTGTCCTTGTCTTTGGTTTTCAGCCTGGCTGCGTGTTTGTGGCCCGTTGTGTTTTATTCCTCAAATATTCAGCAGGGTTCAAAGAATCTCACAGTGGCCTGCACATATGTACCACCTCCATCCTCCTTTTACCTGATTACTACACTTCCTATCTCGCGTGTCCTGAGGGCAGCAATGAGTGGGGGGTGGGGCAGAGGAAAGGAGCGTCTGCTCTAGTAAACACGCAGGGTGTCAGTCCGTAGTTCAGAGCTGACGGAGGCGGGCCCACAGGTAACCCAGGAGCCACGCAGGACAAGAGTGCGTGGGGCAAGGTGGGCCCGGAGAAAGGGGAGTCTCTGACTGGGGCGAGTGGCAGTCCAGCGCGGCAGGGGGGCTGGAGCGGGGGTTTGGAGGCGTGATGAGCTGTGCAGAGGTGGGAGTGGTCCCCTCCCCGAGGATGTCCAGGTGGGCAAAGACAGTGCTCTCAGCACAGGTGACGTGTGCGGGCCCTGGGGGAGGGCCTGCAGCTAACATGGGGTCTTAACTGTGGAAGACCTTGACTACCCCATTGAGTGGTTTGGAGTCTGCGTTGGAGATTATTATGTGGGGTCTTGCTGGGCTTCGCTCCTGACTACTTGATGTTCACGTGTGTTTGTTTTTCCATCAAAGGCATGGACGACAAGAACGCCACGAAGCTGAATGAGCTCATTCAGGCTGGGTGAGTAGAGCTGTGTGTGAGGCAGGCCGGCTCCTTGTGGGAATTTGCACTTTTCTCTCAAATATAGACCTCGAAATATGTGCAGTTTTCTCCCCTTTTCTCAGTGAGGACCATTAAATCCTGAAGTCCTCAGGGTTAGCCCTGACACCCTCACAGTTAAGCATCTGCCCGTGAGGAGGTGGCCAGCCCGGGGAACTGATTGACCTGCCCCCAGCTTCTCCCCGTCCTGGGGGCCCCGTCCTTGTTCTTCTGCGGGTCTCCACTCAGCCCTCACCTTCTCACTGTCTCACTCTTTTCCTCAACCTTGTGCATTTCATGGTGTGGGGGTCTCCTTTGCTTCTAGAAGGCCTGCCCTCCCGGCCTTCCTGGTGCATGTTTCTGGTCCTCCCGCGCTTCCTCTGCCTGCCGTTCCTCCTTGTGCCTCTCGAGGTCAAGCTGGGTCTGACTCTGTTCTGCTCTCACACTCCTGGCCTCCCGATCACACAAAACCACTGGGGACCCCCACGCAGCTCTGACCTGACTGCTGTGACCGTTTCTGCGCCAGAGAGGCCGTACCAGGACTTGCTGCATGGAAAAGCCACGGTGCCCTGTCCTTGAGTTGCCCAGTGGCCCTTTGGCTTGCCCGCTGCCCCCTGCACTCTGACAGCCTTGCTAGTAGGTCCCTGGGCACCAGCCAGGTGTCTGACCCTGAGCTGCTCTCCAGCTTCCGGAACCGCCCTCCTGGGGCTGTCCCGGCACTGCCCCCAGGCTCTCCTGTCCCTGCACCCTCTCCTTTGGCTACTTTAACTCTTCCCAGGGCCTCTGTTACCTTTTCTGGGTGAAGGATCCCAGATCTGACTTGTCCCCCATTTCTCTGCCTCGATGTACAAGTCCCATTACGGCCTGGATATTTCCTGTGTTCCAGCTGGAAGCCTCCAGCATCTTTTCCTGGGAAGGATGCCCCCGACCTTGCACTCTGAGGGTCTCTCAGTCAGCGCCTCTCACTCCTCTCTGCAAGTAGCTGGAAGCATGGCAGGCGGGCCTGTCCGTCTCTCGCAGCCCCTTGCCTCTCTCATGGCTGCTGTGGCCTAGTCCCTCAGCACTGCGGCTGTGCTGGACTCCAAGTCACAGCCTGACCATCCCCCGTTACATGGTCTGGATTTCTCACCTGGTGTGGGGTCCTCATTGGCAGCCACCCTGTCCCTCCCACTCACCCCATCAGAGCCTCTGCGCTCCCACGTGGACCTCTCCACTCCTCATCTTAGACGGACCCGCCTGCCATCCCCAGGCCCCTGCTGCTCGATGGCCAGCTGTCCTGTAGGTCGAGCCATCCCTGGGAAGTTTCCCTGGCCTCTGCTACATCAGCGGGACGTTGTCTTGCACCCTAGTTTTTTCCTCCCTCGGCCTGGTGTTGGACGACCAGCGAGCCCCCATCCCTCAGGTTGAGTCCCTGCCAGGTTGACTGTGTGCATTTCTGCTTTGGCTCCAGCCCAGCGTCTGACCTTACAGAGGCTCATGTTGGACCCTCAAGGCTCTGTGTCTATGAACTACCATCAGTTTGGAGCCAGGCCTGAGAGTGACTAGGTTGTACGTATCACTGCCATGTGAAAAAGCAGTGATTCTCCCCAGCGGCCGAGGAGTGAAGGTGACCTGGCCAGCTGGTACCACTGGGCACATGGAGCCTCCCAGAGGTGTGGGGGGTGGTCAGAGGCAAGTAGGAAGAGAGGCCACCAGCCTTAGCCCTGGGGGTTGTCTATTGCACCTCCCTATTCACCTGCTGCAGCTTTAGCATCTGGCCTTCCTTCCTACCCTCACACCTGCCCTGTGCCCATCAGGTGGAAGCTATGTTTGCTCCAGGGTCTAAGATGTTCGAGCAGTGTTGTGCATACACACCTTTCCCGGAATGTCATCTCAGTGAGATTGTACCGTGTGTGGCCTTCCAAGGTTGGCATCTTCCACTCAGCAGTACACCCTGAGATTTGTCCATGTGGCTGCGTGTGTCTGTGGTCCATGCCTCTGTGGAGTAGTGTCCCTAGTATGGCTGTTCTGTGGTCTGTTGATCCAACCCCCAGTGAGGGACACGGGCTGTTTACAGAGAGTAAATGACTCGGCATTGGCCTCCAGCTTTTTGCCTCATCTTGCCTGAGCAAATCCCCAGGGGAGGAGGTCGTGAGCACATGCAGACTTTATAAGGAGCTGCCAGCCTGCTTTCCAGGTGGGGTTCCGGGTGCTCCTCACACTTGGTGTGTTTAGTCTGTTCTTCACCCAGTGGTGAAGGGGTGTCTCATTGTGGTTTTGACTTCGTTTCCCTGAGGACTAGTGATGTTGAACACCATTGTTATGCTCACTGGCCATCTGTGTATCTTCTTTGGTGAGGTGCCTCTTCAAATCTTGTGCCCATTGCGTTTGAGTGTCCTTTATATATTCCAGACACAAGTCTTTTGTCAGGTAGGCGATTTGCCAATCTTTCCTCCCAGTCTGTGGCCTGCCTTCTCACTCTCTTTAGCAGTGTCCTTCAAAGGGTAGACGTTTTCAGCTGTGATGAAGTCCAGTTTGTCATCTTTTTCATTTATGGATTGTGTTTTAGTGTCACATCTAAGAAGTCGTTGCTTAACTTGAGGTCATGAAGTTTTTTCCTGTGTTTTCTTCTAAAAGTTTTACGGTCTGACATATAAATCCACAATCCACTCTGAATTAACTTTTGTACACGATGTGATGTTTATGCCAAGGTTCAGTTTGTGGCCTGTGGGTGTCCGGTTGTTTTGGCCCCCTCTGCTGGAGGGTCCATCCTTCCTCCATTAGCTGCTTTTTCACCTTCATCTCAGGTCTGTTGACTGTGCTATGTGGGTCTATTTCCAGACTTGAAATTCTGTTCTGTTGATTTACTGTGTGTTCTTTCGCCAACACATCATCAGTTTTTAAGAACAAAGCAAAAGGCCTGTAAAAGTGAGACAGAGATGGGGGAAATTAGTAAGGTGCCTGTGGAAAAGTACTCCTTGACTTAAGACCAAAAAACATTGAGTATTTAACTAACTTCCTGTTCCTGCCTCTCATGCAGACCTTTTCCAGTTAACTGTCAATCTCCCTTTGTTATAAAATGGTAGAATTGGATTAAGGAGTAAATGAATTGAGAAAAGCTCTAAAGTTGAATCTTACTACATTGGTCACAGACCCAGCAGCATAGAACTTAGCACATGCTTATTAGATTTATCAAGTAACTTTGCAGAGAAGAAAATGAACCTCATATCAGAAAGGAAAGCCTGACTCCCATGCACATAGAGGGATTACTCTGTTGCTTGTTTTGTGACACTAGTGGAGGATTCAAATAGGACCCTCCGCATTGTTCCATCTGACAGAGGGCAGGACCTGATTCTCCTGCAGGTGCACCTCTGCAGCCTGCGCTGGGGCCAGGCTTCACCTGTGCCGGCTCCAGCCTCAGGCTGCTCATAGAACTTCCATTTGTGAGAAAGGGAAGGGGCTCGTAACCTCGGAATGGTTCTCTACATAAAGCAGAGGCTGTTCAATTTCACTAAAAAAAAAAAAAAAAAAAAGGAAGTCACAAAACAGCAGTTTAACGGAAAATGTGGTTATCACAAACACAAGTGCCACGTGACACGGCTCCCTCTGCTCTTTAAATCTTTCCTGCTACTGTTGTGTTTTGTTTGGGATGGATGGCAGAAACATCCACTTGTTCCCAGCACCCTTCTTTGGAGGCAATTAAGAACTGACTTGATGTTCTTGGTTCCCACTCCTGCACCCCCACTCCAGCCTCATCAGCACATCCCTGGGAGTGCTCTGCTGCCTGTATTTCCCCTGGGTTGAGGTAGTTAAGACTCAAGCACTTGGTCTCAGTGGAGGCCTTGGTCACTGCAGACTTCCATCCTCTCTGAATCTCCCCTCCTAACACAATGGCAGGGGAGCTGGCTTCCTGGAGTTTTCTTGTCCAGATAACTGGAGAAATATAAGTAAAATGAAAAAGCAGGGGAACTACTCCCAGTTAAAAGAACAAGAGGATAGAGAAGGGGCATCCGACAGCGACAGAGGTTCTGATAAGACTGAGGACCAGAGAGGGAATGTGATCTCCCCAAAGTCATGTACTGATTGGTAGAGCTGGACAAGAACCTACGTCTGTAACTGAAGAGACCAGGGATCTTTCTGTTATACTCTTGGGAAACAGACACTAAGATCTTTGCAAATTATCTTGTGGGAAAAATGCCTAAAGTCAGAAGAAGCTGGAAAGCTCCCCTAGATGACTGGGAGTTGATGGAGCCAACATTGGATGAATTAGATCAAAAGATGAGAGAAGCTGAAACAGAACCTCATGAGGAAAATAGGAAAGTGGAATCTCTGTGGCCCATCTTCAAGATCCACTACCAGAAAACCCACTATATTTTTGATCTCTTCTAAAAGCGGAAAGACATAAAAAGAACTATATGAGTATTATATCAAAGAAGGCTATGCAGGTAAAACCTAATCGCAGAACGGAAAAAGCAGGTGTATGAGAAATCATGCTGCCTGAGGTGCATTCAGACATGGAACACCGATTTGAGGACAAACTGCGTTTGCCAGGACCCCAAAATAAGCTGTCAGTGGACCGGATCATCAAGTGCATGCTCTGTGGCTGCTGGGGCTGCTCTGGCAGAGGCCCTTGGGCCCCCTGACCCCACTCTGCCCTGGACTTTGGACTGTGCAGGTTTCTGCATGTCAAGCCACCCCTTTCCTGGGAACAGCTGTTCCTGTAGAGTGGTGCCCACGTATGAAGGTTTCATGTTCATCAGCTGTGATTTGTAGAAATAAGACTTTTAAATCTTTAAAAAAATAAAGTAAAAGAACAAGAGAAATCCTCTGAGAGAACAAATGATGAAACAGACCTCTCTAGTCTACCAAACCCCAAGCTCAAAAAGGAGGTAATAAAAATGCTGAAGGAATTAAGAAAGACTGTTGTTAGAAATGTAGATCACTGTCATAAGGATCTAGAAAGTATAAAGAGGAACCAGTCAAAATCAGACAACTCAATTACCAAGATGAAAACTGAGCTAAAGACAGTAAATAGCAACTAAATAATGTAGAAGAATGAATAAGTGATCTGGAAGATAGAATAACAGAAATCACCCAATCAAAACAGCAGACAGACAAATGAAAAAAAATGAAAGCAACATATGAGATCTATGGATTAATATAAAGTGTGCCAATCTATGCATAAAAGGAATTCCAGAAGGAGAAGAAAGAGAAAAGGGGATCAAAAATGTATTTGAAGAAATTATAGCTGAAAACTTCCCAAACCTAAAGAAGGAAACGTATCAAGGGACAGGAAGCACAGAGGGTCCAAAACAATATGAACCCAAACAGACCTACTCTAAGACATATCATAGTTAAAATGACAAAAGTTAAAGAGGGTACTTCCCTGGTGGCGCAGTGGTTGAGAGTCCGCCTGCCGATGCAGGGGACACGGGTTTGTGCCCCGGTCCGGGAGGATCCCACATGCCACGGAGTGGCTGGGCCCGTGAGCTATGGCCGCTGAGCCTGCGCGTCCGGAGCCTGTGCTCTGCAATGGGAGAGGCCACAACGGTGAGAGGCCCACGTACCGTAAAAAAACAAAGTTAAAGAGAGGATTGTAAAGACAGCAAGAGAAAAACAGTCAGTTACAAAGGAACCCACATAAGGCTATCAGCTGATTTCTCTACAGAAACTTTTGCAGGCCAGAAGGGAGTGGCAAGATAAATTCAAAGTCCTGAAAGGGAAAAACCTGCAACCAGGGACACTCTACCCAGCAGGATTATCATTTAGAACTGAAGGAGAGATAAAGAATTTCTCAGACAAGCAAAAACTAAAGGAATACAGCAATACTAAACTTATCCTAAAAAGAATATTGAAAGGTCTTCTCTAAATAAAAGAGAACAAGAATCTATAGGAAAGGGAAACATCACAGTAGGAAAGGGAAATACATAAAAGGATTGAAGGTCACTTTAAATAAGCTAGTACATAGATTATTATTTATTTTTTTAAAGCTGCTCGGTTCCCTAACTCCACAACAAGTTTATCCTATTACATATATATATTTTAAATTTATTTATTTATTTATGTATTTATCTCTGCCTGTGTTGGGTCTTTGTTGCTGCATGCCGGCTTTCTTTAGTTGTGGTGAGCGGGGGCCACTCTTCGTTGTGGTGCACGGGCTTCTCATTGTAGTGGCTTCTCTTGTTGCGGAGCACAGGCTCTGGGTGCACGGGCTTCAGTAGTTGCGGCACACGGGCTCTAGAGCGCAGGCTCAGTAGTTGTGGCGCACAGGCTTAGTTGCTCCGTGGCATGTGAGATCTTCCTGTTTCAGGCTCAATCCCATTTCCCCTGCATTGTCAGGCGGATTCTTAACTACTGTGCCACCAGGGAAGTCCCACCAGCACATAGATTTAAAAAATAATAAAAAAATTCTATGAAAGCGATTATAACTACAATGAACAGCAAAAGGATAAACATGAAGATGTAAAATAAGACCTCACAATCACAAAATATGGGGGAGGAAAGTAAGAAAATGCGGATCTTTTAGAATGTGTTTGAGCTTCTATGACTACCAGTTTAAAGCAAGTAGATACAGTTATGGGTTAACATACTTGAAAACCAGGGTAACCACAAATCAAAAACATGCAGTATATTCACAAAAACCAAACAGAAAGGAACTCAAGAATGATACAAAAGAAAACCATCAAGCCACAAAAGGAAAAACGAAAAGAAGAAAAGAACAAAGAAATACAAAGTCAACTGGAAAACACTGTTTAAAATGGCAATAAATACATACTTGTCAGTAATTATTTTAAATGTCAATGGACTAAATGTTCTGATCAAAAGACACAGAGTGGCAGATTGGATAGTAAAACAAGAACCTACAACAGACTGCCCACTTTAGAGAGAAAGACACATTATAGATTGAAAGTGAGGGAATGGAAAAAGATATTTCATGCAAATACAAATGACAAGAAAGCAGGGATAGCGATACTCAGACAAAATAGACTTTAAAACAAAGGCCATAGGGAATTCCCTGGCTGTCCATTGGTTAGGACTCGGTGCTTTCACTGCTGTGGCCCAGGTTCAATCCCTGGTTGAGGAACTAAGATCTCACAAGCCACATGGCGCAGCCAAAAAAAAAAAAAAAAGACCACAAAGAGAGAAAGAAGGACACTATATAGCAGTAAAAGGATCAGTACGAGAAGGAGATCTCACAGTCATTAACATATATATGCACCTAATATAGGAGCATCTGTATACATAAAACAAATACTAACAGACACAAAGGGAGAAATTAATGGGAGTACAATAATAGTAGGAGACTTTAACACCCCACTGACGTCAACGGACAGATCTTCCAGACAGAAAATCAGTGAGGCAACAGAGATCCTAAATGACACAGTAGAACAGTTAGACTTGATTGATATCTATAGGACATTAATTTAAAAAAACCCAGAATATACATTCTTTTTAAGTGTACATGGAACATTCTCTAGGGTAGACCACATAGTAGGACACAAAACAAACCTCAACAAATTTAAGAGAATAGAAATTATTTCAGGCATCTTTTCTGACCACAACAGCATGAAATAGAAATCAACCACAGAAAGAGAAATGAGAAAAAAAAGATTACACGGAGACTAAAGAACATGCTGTGAAATAACGAGTGGGTCAGTGATGAAATCAAAGAGGAAAAACAAAAAAAAAATTTTAAAAACCCTCAAGACAATGAAAACACAACCATACAAAATCTATAGCAAAAGCAGTCCTGAAAAGTTCATAGTGATACAGGCTTTCCTCAAAAAACAAGAAAAATCCCAAGTAAACCTAACCTACCACCTAAAAGAATTAGAAAAAGAAGAACAAACAAAAGCTAAAGTCAGTAGAAGGAAGGAATAATAAAGATCAGAGAGGAAGTAAATAGAGATTTAAAAATAGAAAAAAAATCAGTAAAACCAAGAGCTGTTTTGTTTTTAAAGGACAAACAAGATTGACAAACCTCTGGCAGGCTCACCAAGAAGAAAAGAGAGGGGAGCTAAATAAAATAAGAAATGAAAGAGGAGAAATAACAACTGATACCTCAGAAATATAAAAAATCATTTAAAAATATTATGAACAGTACATTCCAACAAAATGGACAACCTAGAAGAAATGGACAAGTTTCTAGGTATACATAGCCCACCAAAACTGAATCAAGAAGAAACAGATAATTTGAACAGACCAATCACTGGAAATGAAATAGAATCTGTAATAAAAAAGCTCCCTCAAAACAAAAGTGCAGGACCAGATGGCTTCACTGGGGGATTCTACCAAACATACAAAGAACTTAGACCTATTCTTCTCAAATGCTTCTAAAAGATTGAAGAGGGAACACTTCCAAAGTCAATCTATGAAGCCACCATCACCCTGATACCAAAACCAGACAAAGAAAATTACAGGCCAGTATCTTTGACAAATTTAGATGCAAAAACTCTCAGCAAAATATGAGCAAACTGAATCCAGCAACACATAAAAAAGATCATACATCACCATCAAGTTGGATTCATCCCAGGGTCACAGGATGGTTCAACATTTGAGAATCAGTCAGTGCGATTCACCACATCAACAAAAGAAAAGACAAAAACCACATGATCATCTCACTAGATGGCAAAAAAAGCATTTGACTGTCACCAAAGTGGGTATAGAGGGAACATATCTCAACGTAATAAAAACCATTTATGACAAACCCACAGCCAGCATAATACCAAACGGCAAAAAGCTGAATGCCTTTCCGCTAAATTCTGGAACAAGACAAGGATGCCCACTCTCACCACTTCTAATTAACGTAGTATTGTAAGTCCTAGCCACAGCAATTGGACAAGAAAAAGAAATAAAAGGTATCCAGATTGGAAGAGGTAAAATTATCATTATATGCAGATGACGTGATTCTCTGTGTAGAAAACCCTAAAGGCTCAGCACAAAAACTATTAGAACTGATAAATGAATTCGGTAAGGTAGCAGGATACAAGATTAATATACAGAAATCTGTTGCATTTCTTTACCCTAACAATGAAATATCAGAAAGAGAAAGTTTAAAAAAAAAATCCTGTTTAAAATCACACCCCTCCCACCAAAAAAAAATAAAACAACTTAGGAATAAACCTGACCAAGGAGGTGAAAAACTTATATGTTGAAAACTATAAAACACTGATAAAGCAAATAAAAAATGATTCAAGAAAATGGAAAGTTATCCCATGCTCTTGTATTGGAAGAATTAATATAGTTAAAATGGCCATACTGTGCAAACCAATCTATAGATTTATTGTGATCCCTATCAAATTACCCACGACAATTTTTCACAGAGCTAGAACAAATAATCCTAAAATTTACATGGAACCACAAAAGACCCAGAATTGCCAAAGCAATCCTGAGGAAAAAGAACAAAGCTGGAGGCATAACTCTTCCAGACTTCAGACAATACTACAGAGCTACAGTAATCAAAACAGTGTAGTATTGGCACAAAAGCAGACATATAGATCAATGGAATAGAATGGAGAGCCTATAAGTAAACCCACACACCTATGGTCAATTAATCTTCGACAAAAGAGGCAAGAATATGCAATAGAGAAAAGACAGTCTCTATAGCAAGTGGTGTTGGGAAAGCTGGACAGCTGCATGTAAATAAATGAAGTTAGAACACTCCCTCCCACCATACACAAAAACAAATTCAAAATGGCTTAAAAACTTAAATATGGGCTTCCCTCGTGGCGCAATGGTTGAGAGTCCACCTGCCGATTCAGGGGACATGGGTTCGTGCCCCGGTCTGGGAGGATCCCACATACCGTGGAGTGGCTGGGCCCGTGAGCTATGGCCGCTGAGCCTGTGCGTCCAGAGCCTGTGCTCTGCAACGAGTGAGGCCACAACAGTGAGAGGCCCGCGTACCGCAAAAACAAAACAAAAAAAACTTAAATATAAGACACAACACCATAAAACTCCGAGAAGAGAACATAGACAAAACATTTTCTGACATATGTGGAATCTAAAAAACAGTACGAATGAACTTATTTACAATACAGAAACAGACTGACAGACATAGAAAACAAACTTATGGTTACCAGAGGCAGGGGGGTGAGGTGGAGGGATAAATTAAGAGTTTGGGATTAACAGATCCACATTACCATATATAAAGTAGAGAAGGGTTTACTGTATAGCAGAGGGAACTATATTCAATATCTTATAATATTGAAATATACTGTAAGAATCAATAAAGGATGTATATGTGTATAACAGAATCACTTTGCTGTACATCTGAAACTAACACAATATTGTAATTCGATTTTTAAAAAACAGGTAAAAAACAAAGCAGGGTCATAAAAACAATATAGACGGACCTTGAACCTTTCGTAAAACATAAACTTAGGTTTGTTCACCAACCATTTGGTGGCTGGCCAACACCTTTTCTTGGTGGCTTGCTCCTCAGAGTTCTGTGGTGTTTTTATTTGGAAGCTCTAGCCAAGATGCATCATTTGTGATTTCCTGTTTTCAAGTGGAACAAGAATGTAGGCTCTCAAAGCAGTGGGACTGCAGGGTCCTTCCCTGTCATTTTTCATAGTTGTCTTGCTCACACTTAATTTGTGTGCCATCTTTTAAAAACAATCTACCTTTATTGAGTATTCCCAAAGCACTCCAAGTGTGTTTCTTAGAGGGAGCTATTTTTTACGGTTTTCATATTCCTTTCATTAGTTAATAGTAGTATTTCTTTAATTTATGTAATCCTAACATTATATAAGTTACTGTCACAGCAGTATTAAGGTAGAGTGTCACCCATATCTGTGGGCCTGCCTGCAGATCAGTGTGGGGAGCACAAGCATGTTGCACTCATGCCTGCTGGCCTCCAATGTCCCGTCCTCTCTGGGCCCCCCTAGTGTGGTTTGCAGAGGGACTGACTGGGGAATGTCACTGACCTGCAGAGGTGGTCACCTAGGGGCGGGTTGAGAGGTCATGTAGAGGTGGGTGAGCCCTTCTGCTCTGGGGACCTGGAGGAGGGGAAGGGGCATTCCTTCTGACGTCCGATTGGGGCTCCAGTGAGAGGGCTCTCGGAGTCACCAGGCAGGAGGGCAGGGTACGTCCTGAACATCAGGTGCCCTCTTTGCAGCATGACGCGTGCTCAGGAAGGTCCAGAGTCAGCTCTGTCGTTTGTCATGCGCATCTGCCTACGATTCCAGGAGCTTCTTGGGGACGTGTGGGGCCCCCTCGTGGGGCCGAGCATGAGCCCTGGAGGCCAGGGTGTTTGCTTAGCCGGGGCCCGTAGTTACTGCGCGGGGTGGGAGTGACTTCATTTAGAGGCCTCAGCGCTTCTTTAACACTCCTCTCCCAGGGCCACCACAGTCCGGTACAAAGGGAGGAACCTGCGGATCAAAGCGCCCATGTGCCGTGCCCTGAAGAAGCTCTGTGACCCGGACGGTACGTCAGACACGGGCTGGGCCGGGCCGCGCACCTGGGGCTCACTCCTGTCGGGGAGGCTCGCTGTCTGGCTCCAGCTGGGCTGAGCTGGAACACGGCGGCCGAGCCTGCATGATCCAGTCCTGCCAGCAGCCAGCTCCTGGACCCGAAACCCCGTGTCATAGCGGTGTGTCCTCTCGTGAGTCAAGTCCAGCTCAGAAGTCCCAGCCGTCCTCAACGGAGCATCAGAGGTGTCAGGGCGAGTCTCCCATGGCCGGTCCGTGGCTCTGGTGTAGCAGATGTGCAGCTGGCCACGCTGGCACCTTTAGACCAGGTCCTTGCTGGGGCTCCTGCCAGTCCCACTTTCACTGAGGGCTGTTTGCCCCTTGCTCCTCTCTGGGTCCCTTAGCTGTCTGGCTGAGGACTTCACCTTCTCATCAGGGTCCGTCTGTGCCAGGCTCTCATGGCCCTTTCCTGTTGCAGGCTTGAGTGACGAAGAGGACCAGAAGCCAGTGCGCCTGCCCCTGAAAGTCCCCGTAGAGCTGCAGCCACGGAACAACCATGCCTGGGCCCGCGTGCAGAGCCTCGCACAGAACCCGCGGCTCAGGTAACACGCTATGCGTTTTGGGGGAGCGAGCTGCGAGGGACGGGGCTGGAGGGGAGGTGTTGGGTCCCTGGGTGAGCAGCAGATGCCACTCCAGTACTCTGACACCACCTGGGGGTAGTGTGGGGGATGCCTTTAGATTCAGGTAAAATTCACATAATACGGAATTAACTGTGAGCCCTTTTAAGGGGCCCGGTTCAGGGGTATTGGGTACCTTCACAGTGTTGTACAACTATGACCTCTCTCTAGTTCCAGAAATTTTCAGTCCCCCGAGAGGAAACCCCATGCCCACTAAACACTCACTGTGCATCCTCCTCCCACTCCCCAGGGCACCACTGGTCTACTTTCTGGCCCTATAGATTTGCCCATTCTGACATTTCATGTAAATAGAATCATATACTGGTCCTTTCTGTCTGGCTTTTCTCAGTGAGCATCATGGTTTCAGGGTTCATCCGTGTTGTAGCCTGCATCAGGACTTCATTCCTTCCATGTGTATTTTTATTTTCTTGGGTTTAATTGAGTCTAGAGCCGCCCTCTTGACCGCACAGGGAGCTGGTAGAAGAGAAGGGTGTGTTGTACCAAGGCCCCTGTCCTGGTTGAGACCTCATACTGTAAAGGGCACTCAGGATCTCTGTTACTTTTTCTTGCAGTTTCTCGTGAGTCTCCTGTTATCTCAAATTAAAGAGTTAGTTTTTAGAAAAGGAGCCAGCGGCTCTACAGGGACATTATGGCTCTGACCTTGAGACCCCCTGGCATCATCTTCCTGCCACAGCCCCTGGGGCTCCTAGAAGGTACCCTCACATCCCAGCCTCCCATTCCCCATCTGTCTTTTCTCTGTAGGATGATCGTGGAGCTCCATCGAAAGGTCTCCAGCCTCATCGAGTTCCTGAAGCAGAAGTGGGCACTTCATGAAGTGCGAGTTGTATCCTTTTCCTACTTAAAGCCACCCCCAGGCTCCGCAGCACCTGCTGCCTGAGAGTGAAGTCTCCTTCTCAGTCCTGGAATTGCAGCAGGGCCCCCAGGCGTGTAGCAGTTGTGCCGTGAGATGGTGTAGAACCAGAACTAAAACCCACAGCCCCTCATCCTCTGGGTTTTGGGTCTGAACCCCCTTTTTGACCTCCTTGCAGTGTTAGAACTCTGTCACAGCAGCCGTCCTTGCTGTAAGTGGCTGCCATCTGGCCCACAGGGTGTGGCCGAAGCATCCCTGCCAGCAGGTTGAACAAAGTGACCGAGGACAGCCCCACACCTCCATCTTTGTGTCCTTGGCTGGCTTGTAGCCCTGCCCAGTTCCCAGCTAGGAGGGTGAGTGTTGGGTGTGGAGCCCGGAAAGAAGGAAGTACCTGTCGTGTCTCCCCGCTGGACCTCAGGGTGTGAGCTGCTGCTGCAGGTGGTTCCTTGACGGTGCGCTCAGCGGAAGACGTTTGAGGAGCAGCAGCTGCAGGACTCGTTCATGGAGCCATCGCAGGAGAAGGTGGCACTTCACCTGTTCCCGGGGGAGAACTGCACCCTGACCCCGCTGCCGGGCGTGGCCCGAGTGGTACACTCAAAGGCCTTCTGCACGGTGCACTGGCAGGAGGGTGGCCGGTGCAAGCAGAGCACCAAGGACACCCACTCGCTGCCCCCAGCCCAGATCCTGGGCATCCAGAGCGGGCAGGGCACAGCCAGGGGCCAGCTGAAGTGCCCACGGGGCGGCGCCGAGGCCAAGGGCGGGGGGCGGCCCCCTCCCTCCACCGATGCTTTGCAGAGCTCTGGGGAGAGTTCCCCTGAAAGTGCACCTGGGGAGGGGGCTGCTGCAAGTTTTAGCAGCCCGGATGCCTCCGACAGGCTTCCCCCTGGGCTCCAGGATGCTGGTGGACAGCTTGAGAAGACCCCTGCGGCCGCTGCTGCAGAGGGTGGGGACGGCCCTGCCCGAGAGTCTGGGCCCCTGGCGTGTGCCTGTGGCCAGCTCCCAGACCTGGAAGATGAGCTCTCCCTCCTCGACCCCTTCCCCCGCTACATGAAGTCCTGTCAGGACCTCATCATCCCTGAGCAGTGCCGCTGCGCAGACTCACGGCCTTCAGGGTGCCCCTCCCCAGAGACCCTCGTCCCCAGCAGCGCAGAGGTGGCCGACCTCGCCCGGGCCAGGGCACCATCCCCCGTCCGCGTCCCTCCTGGCCCAGAGCCTCAGCCCAGCCCCGGGCTGCAGCCGGACGTTTGCACTAAAGACTTGGCGGACGCGCCTGCGGAGGAACCCCAGGAGAAGGCGAGCCCCTTGGACCCCCCGCCACCTCAGGGTCAGCCTGCCGTCAAGCCTCCGAAGGACGTCCCTGCCAGCCGGTTCGCCCAGCAGCTCCGCGAGGAGGGCTGGAACCTGCAGACCTCTGAAAGCCTCACGCTGGCTGAAGTCTACCTCATGATGGGCAAGCCCAACAAGCTGCAGCTAGAGTACGACTGGCTGGCAGTGCTGGGCCCTGAGGGCCAGGCCCTGGGAGGGCAGGCCCAGGGCTCCCGGGCCGGCTCCCCGCCTACCACCTTCCACAAGCAGCGCCTCCTCAGCTGCCTCCTGAAGCTCATCTCCACCGAGGTCAACCCCAGGCTGGTAAGTGTGGGTCAGAGCATGGCCCTTTTGGCCCCCCAAGGGCTCGCGGCTGGGTGGCTGGGGTCCAGAGAGGAAAGACCGGCCTTGTGGCAGGTGGTCTGGGGCCCCACAGGCTCCTTGGAGGAGGTGGTCTGGGGGTCGCCTTTCGTTCCCTGGAGTGGGCTGCACAGAGCACGTGGTTGGGGCTCCAGTTCCCTGCAGTGCAGGCCCTCGTCCCGTGGGGCTCACACGGGCTGCACCTTGCCCGGCTCCAGAGATGCCACTGAGCCCAAGTATGTGGGCCGAGGGGACAGAGCCTGGGACAGAGGCGCAGAGGTGAGGTGGCAGCCATGGCCAGGAGCCGAGCTGGGCTGGGAGCGTTACAGGTTTCTGCAGCAGGAACGGCGAGGTCGAGTGTGTGCTTTGGAAAGGCCATCCTTGGAGGCCAGTGGGGGTGCAGCCTGGGTGCAGGGAGTGGAGCTGGGAGGGGCTGCACTGGGTGGGCTGCGCCCAGGAGACCCTGTCAGGAGGTGGCTGGTTGGAGTGGTCTCAGGTTCCTTGAGAGGCTCCTGTGGGGGGCAGTGGCTGCTATGGCCCAGGGAAAGGGCACCCGGCCAGGTGGGCCTGGCCACGGCTTGTAACTGCCCCCCCACCCCTGCTCCTGGGAGGCCGGCCAGCAAAGCCCACACGTGGGCTGGAAGGTGCTGCAACCGGAAAGTCTAGTCCGCTCTCTGGGCACAAGAGCAGCGTACTGAGGCAGGTCGATCCCGAAAGATGCGTGTGCACTAGAAGGTGAGGCTCACAAGTTCCAGGAGGAGGCGCCGAAGCTCAGCGTGGTGGCCTCACAGGAGTGGGGCTCGGGTCACAGTCAGAACCAAACTTGAGGTGCACCCATGTCACCGCTGTGACGGGTACCTGCCTCCTGCTCCCCGAGGCAGACAGCACGTGGTCTGTGTTCTGCCCTTCCCGGAGCCTCTGCCCTAGGCTCCTGCCCACCATCTTCTGGCGGCACTCAGCAGAGCTCATGGTGGGGAAAGAGCGCCACGTGGGACCAGTTCTCGTGGGGGTGGGTGGGGCCCGAGGGCCAGCAGTGGACTTTGGATTCAGGTGTGGATGTGACCTGCGGGCAGGCATGGGCAGTATTGCAGTGACTGGACAGAGATGATGAGTTTAAAACACTTTTTCAAGTTTGGCTTTTGGAGGGGTCAGGAGCAGAGATGGGGAAGACCGGAGCGTGTCCAGACCCCTAGGGAAGGAGGCCAGGCCAGGCCGGCTCCTAAGGATGCGGGAGTTCTGGTACACGGCCGAGGTGCTGGCCTTGGCCTCAGCCTCAACTGGGAGAGGAGAGTAGAGCAAGTTGGAAGTGCAGAGTATGCAGAGCAAGGCGCTCAGATCTGTGGTTCCTGAAGCGGGGTCCCCGGCCAGCAGCCTTGGCATCACCTGGGAACTCGTTAGGGATGCAGGTTCTTGCAGCCCAGGAGATTGTTTTGACGAGACGCCCCCACCCCCATGCCCTGTTTGGTGATTCTGATGCAGCTCAGGTGTGAGAATCCCTTGCTCAAGGCCCCAGGAGAAATAGAGGACCTTGAATTAGAGATGGCCTGCCTGGCCAGGCGGCCCCTCCCTGCGATATCTCTGTAGGTGGGACGCTGACAAACAAGTGCAGCGATGGCCGCCCCGCCCCAGGAGGCTGACGGGCACTCAGGTGGGAGGTGGGGGTGTCGAGATCCAGTGAATGGAGTAGGAAGGGACACAGCAGGGGTCCCAGGGAAAGGAGAAGGTGGGTCAGGCCAGGACGAAGGGCATGGGAGACACAGAAAGAGGTGCAGGGTAGGTGGGGCTGGGTGAGAGCATGGGGAGTGGGTGCTGGGAAGAACTGAGGGGGCGGGGCAGGACGGTGGAGTCATGGGAGAGAACAGGTGAGTAGAAGGGGTGCCTCTATGGCCGAGGAGCCCAACACTCAGTGACAGCCAGGAGAGTGGAGGCAGCGGCCTCAGGTAGGGGCCCACGAAACCCCTGAGGTGGAGGTTTTGACTAAGCAGAGGACTCCTTGGCTGTGATTGTGTTTGATTTTAGAAATTAATCTGTATTTCCTTCCTCTGACTCACAATCAGAAGAAGCTTTAAGAAGGAGAGTCCCTGTCGCTTGCCACTCAGCCTCCCCTCCCGTCAGTGCAGGGGTACGCCCTGTCCGTGCCACTGCAGCAGTGAACGCAGAAGTGCTCCTGGAGGACAGCGGTTGTTCCCCTGAGGGCCTGGGGGCACCAACCTGTGCGTCATGGAGTATGACCCTGGGTCCTTTGCTGTCCTGTCACACTCCACAAGCATTGTTCCGTGCTGAGTTTGGCCAATGTTTTGGCCCGTTTCTGTCCCAGGCTCCAGAAGCGAACACTGGCTCCACGGCCTCAGTGAGGCCCATCCAGGAGGAGCAGTCGACGACGCCCCCGGGGAAGGTGGTGACTGTCAGCACCCGCAGCCCACGCTGCCCTCGAAACCAGGCTGCCCTCCGTCACGGCAAGACCTTCTCCCCCAGCTCCACACCTTGCTCCTCAGGTGAGGCTCAGACAGCCACAGGCACCCTCCTGGGTCCTTGCTGGGCGTTGCAGGCTACACAGAGCTGAGAGCTCTGGGCTGCCTGAGGCCTCGCCCCACTCAGTCAGCTGCAGTCCAGCGGATGGTGTGGGGTACAGAAATCACTGCCTCCTCAAGGGGAGGGTGAGCACAGGGCCCGTCACAGAGGCTCTGGGGTCCTGGGTGCGGGAGCCGACAGGAAACATAGGGGACCCTTGCCAGTCTGGTCACTTTGGGGGATCTGGCTTTGTGAGGTCAACAGCAGCCTCCATATCATGCCGAGTTGGTGGCTTAAAGCATGAGAAAGGTTGGTTCTTTCTGAGTCTTACAGGGACTGTTTTTCTTTACATCTAAAGTATTAGAATAAAGAAACCTTCAGTTAAAGGATACCCCCGCAGTTGAACACAAGTCTTAGAAAGAAAGATGGGCTTACCTGCTGGTCCATGGTTGTATCTAGGAAGTAATTTAAATTCAGCGTCCTTTTTTGGGTTACGTGGCACATAACCCTAGGATAAACATGACTCGTTTCTCTGAGTCATCAGTTTACTTGCTTAGTATTTTTCTTTTAATAAAACAGGTTGTCATGGCTAGAATAGTTAATTCTGCATGAATTTTAAAGAATAAGCTGCTGTGGTGTCAGGCTCCCCACCTCCTGCAGTTCTTGTTTTCCATTTCCCTCCTGACCTTTATCCTGTTTCCTTGCTGTGGCTCACGAGGGGGCAGCAGCAGACTCTGAATCGGTTGTCTTTAAGGCAAAGGTGCGTTCCTCAGGCGTCAACCAGTGGTGGGCTAGCTGGGAGCCTGTATAGTCTTCGCCGCCTCCCTCTGGCTTTAAAGTTTTGTAATTCTGTGAACTCTTAAATATCCACACTCTTCCTCAATCGAGGATGCTTTTAGCCCAGTGCGCCTGCAGTGCTAGAAT
This sequence comes from Lagenorhynchus albirostris, assembly GCF_949774975.1. Lineage (NCBI taxonomy): Eukaryota > Metazoa > Chordata > Mammalia > Artiodactyla > Delphinidae > Lagenorhynchus > Lagenorhynchus albirostris. The sequence goes on from NC_083109.1 coordinate 50,691,982, forward strand.
CCAGACAGGTGCTTAAAAGACCTGGTCTCTGGACTCTGTGCGTGTTGATTTACCCTCACAGATTTGCAAATAAAGAATAAAGAAAGGGGACCCGTCCCTACCATGAAGTGAGGGTGCTTTGCAGCAGCGCCTATGATGATGAGAACAGCAAGGAGAGTCCCCAGATAGTAGTTCCTAAATAAATATTTTCTGTCTTTTTATCTCTAGGTCTGTTTTCTGTATGATTAGAGATTTAGACCAAGGATCAGCAGACCGTGGTCCACAGCCTGCTTGTTGTAAATGAAGTTTTATTGGCACATGGCCACATCCAGTGGCTCACGTGGCTGCCTTTGTGCTGCAGCCGTAGAGCTGAGTTCAACAGAGACTGTGAGGCCCTCAAGGCTGATTTTTGTTGTCTGTCCGTGTCCAGAGAACATTTGCTGACCTCTGGTCTGCACTAGATGATCTGGAAGGTTCTTCTAGCTCTGAAAAGTCTTTGAAGGTGAATCTGCCCTTCCCACTGAGATCAGAGATCAAGGAAAGCTCTGATCTGCTTACATGGTGGGAACTAGAATTTCAGGGAGAAAGGGAGAAAAGCAGATTTTTACAGCACTGAGATATAGGAAATTCCCTTTAAGGACACCAGAGAGGCCGTCAAGGATTCCTTTCTGATTTTCTTCCCGGTGGAACCCCTCCCATGCGGGAGGCGTTGCTGGGTGAGCGCCATTGTATCTGTTCTCCCTTCTTCTTCCCTAGGTTTGAGAAACCCCCCGAGGCCCCTCTTGGTGGCTGGTCCCTCCAGTGCCGGAAGTGGTGACTCAGATGGTGGCCTTTTTGCTGTCCCGACAACTTTGCCACCCAACAGCCGACACGGGAAGCTCTTCTCTCCCAACAAGGAAACAGAATTGACGTTCCGTCAGCATCTGAACTCCATCAGCGTAAGTGGGGCCCACACCTCCCTGCTGCTGGCCTGCCCCATGTGTGTGGAGAAAACACTCTCAGGGTCAGTACTGTCTTCCTCACAGATGCAGTCGGATTTCTTCCTGCCAAAGCCCAGGAAGCTGCGGAACCGGCACCTGCGGAAGCCGTTGGTGGTCCAGGTCAGGAGCCCATCCACGTCTGCGTGTGCCTGGCCTCAAGGGCTGGCCTCTCCCTCCCACCAGCTGAGCTGCCCAGGACACGCTAGTGTCCTCCTGTGTCTCAGGTTTTCATGTGAAGTGGGGAGAATCCCTGCCCCTTCTTTTCTTCTTTCTAGCAGGATAAAGTAGTAACAGTGACCCTAACTGTACCTGAAAATAAAGGTAATCTTGGTACAGCATGAAAACCGCTTGCAAAAAAGACAGAAAGTTCTTGGTATTTGGGTTCCAAGGATGTTCCAGATTGGAATATATGTGAGGACGCTCAGAATATCTGTTTATAAGTATGTAGTAAATGGAAGCAGTTGGCAAGGTATATGGATTGACCAGAGGCCAGACCTCTCCCAAGCTGGTAATGAACTCTGGGAGGACCTGTGGATGCCACCTGCAGACCCAGAGGGGTGATCCAGGGATGAGAGGCACAGAAGAAAGAGGGCATTTTTATTTGGAGGTGAAAAGATAACAGAGGTGAAGCTGAAATAACTATGGGCCTGGAAATTTATGAATGTTTTTGAATTAATGCATAGGTCTCCTTTTGTTAGACTCAGAAATCTCTTCCTCTCTTGGAAGTAATTTATTTAGAAATGAGAGATTGCATGACAGATCTCAGGAAGGAAAATTTATTCCAAGTCCCACAGGTTTTTTTGTGCAGGCTAATTCAATGTTAGGGCATTTAATTTTGGTATATTTGGTTAAATACATTAAGCATCCGTCCTGGGCATGGGAGCACACTCCCTGGCTGAGAGGATACCTCACGGCCCAGGGTCGCAGCCATGGTGCCCTCAGCTGCCTATTGTTGTTTTGTTTGTAAACAGCTTTATTGATATATAATTCACATACCATGAAGCCTACCTGTTTAAAGCGTACAGTTCAGGGTTTTTAGTATATTCACAGGGGTGTGCAGCCCCCACTGCTGTGTCATCACCCCAAACAGAAGCCCGGCCTGTTACCTGCACCGCCCCTTCCTCAACCCTTGAGCCACTTCCTGTCTTTAGGGATCACATAATTTCACATAAATGGAATCACACTTCATATGTGGTTCTTTCACTTACTGTTTTTATAAAAAGTTTCATGGGCATGTGGCCACGGTACTTCATTTCCCTGCTGTCCACGGCTGCTTTCACACCACCGGGGCGCACTTGAGTAGCTGTGACAGAGACCGCGAGGCCCAGAGCCTAAAGGATCTCCCACCTGGCTCTTTCAAAGAGGCGTGAGGCTGGCAGGGGACACCAGGGCCTGTCACCTCGTGTACAGTCACCCTGTTGCCTTGCGGCACCTGGTAGACCCTTGGGGAGCCCCAGTGGGGCGAGAGCCCAGCTGTACGCCCAGAGCTGCAGTGCCTCTGGACACTTTCAGCCTGAGAGATGCTTTCTGTCAGTGCTTCACCTCAACAGCTAACAGTGTTGGCAGTGAACTCCATTTCCTCTTAGGTGGTAGTCGTCACACCATGAAGGCGCCCTGAGCACATTGGGACCTGATGTTTCACACATGGGAGCCCTGGGCGTGTGACAGGGAGGAGCAGGCACCAGACCGTGGATGGGGTGGAGAGCCGCATGGCCTTGGCCCCCTGCGATACAGGCGGCAACTTGATTTTGTTCACCCAAACAAGGGATATCTCGTAACAGTCCATATCAAGTGGTTATAAATATTTATAGGACTAGTTGCATTCCAGCCAAATCCAGATGTTCTAAATAAAAGGTGGATTGTTCTGACATTCCCCCAGTTTTCCCTGGGGAGCTTCAATTCCCTAGGTTCTTTTTAGAGAGAACCCAGTGTTTAGGGGTCTGGGGTCTACAGAGCACAGCCATCCTCAGACTGTCTTGGAAGCCCTTGTGTCAGCAACTCTAGAACCAGAACCCCCATCTGGCTACACTCAGTTTCCTCTTCTCTAGAACATTCCTTTACAATCCAGCACTAGTTTCCTGGGTGATTTTTGGTATTGGGGTCTTTCCATCACCTTAATATTGCCAATTTTCCCTCCACAGAGAACACTGCTTCCTAGACCGTCTGAAAACCAGTCCCACAATGTCTGTTCCTTCTCCATCCTGTCGAATTCTTCCATAACTGGTAAGTGCCGGGGCTTCTCAGGGAAGCTTTCGCTCCTTACGTGCGCGGCCCCGTCTTTGGGAATTGCAGGCATTTGTTTCTGTGGCCCTTTGAATGACATTTCAAGCCTTCCTGGGTCTGTTCTATCAACATGGGCAGCGGTGTGGGCAGGCGTGGTCCCCTGACTGGTGGTCCACAGGCAGCTTCCTCCCAAGGTGGGCTCATACGGCCCTGGTTGGGGTGCTCCGCTTGGTTCAGTTTAGAGAAGGGTCTGTGGTCCACCCCATCCATGACATATTCTTGTCAGGCGTTTTATGGATCAGACGTGTCCTTAGGGTGTGCGACTCACGCTTTCATTTGGTCTGTAAGCTCAGTGGGGCCCTCACACTTTGCAGTAAATCTTACACAGTGAGACTCCTTCAGTGAAACACACATTCCATGACTTACCTTTTTATCAGTCTTGATTTTCACAAGACCCAGACAATTGCTCATTCTCACACCTACTTTTCAATGGCAGCCTGCTAGGAAGGAGCCTGCTTGCAGAGGCAGCACCTTGATCCTAGTCTGGTGCTCTGACCCCCTCAGAGGAGCCTGTAGCTCAGCTCAGGTGTGACAGACCCTTAAAGGGCTGTTCCCGTGGGCTGACAGTAGTGACCACAGCCATTCAGCAGCCCCCAGGAAGCACAGTGGTGCCGCTGTCACGGACGACAGTGGTTTCTCCCCACCGGGGCCCTGTGTGACCATTAACTTCCCCAAGTTAGCAAGTGTTGGGACGTTTGGTGGTTTCCAGCTCGGCTTCCATGATCCGGACGGTGGCCATGAAGGGGAGCTCGTGCAGCCCCCGCCGTGTGGCAAGAGGCCATCAGCTCATGTGCCTGACGCGTCTGCTTCCACTCTCATCCTCACAGGGAGAGGCTCCTTCCGGCCCATTCAGTCCTCCCTGACCAAAGCGGCTCTGTCCCGGCCGATTGTGCCCAAGGTCCTGCCACCCCAGGCCCCAGGCCACCTGGCCAGTAAGTCTCTGCGACTCTGCCCTGGCATGAAAATGAGGCCTGCACATGGGCTGTCCCCTCTGGGGCGCGTTTCAGGACGTCAGGAGACAAAGACTTGCACGTTGCTTCTGTTGCCAGGCGCTATCGACTTAGCAGCTAAAAGCGCCGGCATCATCCCTGGGAGCCCCCTCCCCGTCCTGGATGCCGATGGCTTGTCTGGCATCTCCCCGCTGTCTTCAGATGAGGTGACGGTGACTGTCTCGGGGCAGGACTCCACCGGCACCCACCAGAATGGAGACCCCATCCCCGCTGTAGGGGTGAGTGTGTTTAGAAGGGCTTCTCTGAGCTGCCACCAGCTTTTGGGATGGGATGGTCAGTCTCCAGTCCTGGTTTGAAAGCCAAGGCCATGAGCTGAGGTCGTGCTGGACTCCAGCTCTGCCTCTGGAGGGGACGGGCCTGCTGAGCGAGAGGAGCGTCACTGAACAGGGAAGTCTCAGCCTGAGTGAGACCATGTGGCGCAGCGGGTGGGGTGGGCTTGCCATGTGACCCAGGGAATCCGCAACTAAGATGGGCATGGAGGTCTGCCCGCAGTGAAGGTAGCCGGCCTGAACAGGAGGTCTGCCTGCAGCGAAGCCGGCCTGAACAGCAATGTCACCAAGTTGGCTGTCAGTCTACCCCTGACTCCCTGCTACTTGGGTGCTGCTTCAGCGGGCCCTGCTCTGCAGCCCCGCCAGCACTCCAGCTCCTCTGGTTCCTCCACCTGTTTGAGGGCTGCCTGAGGTGGGCAGGGCAGGCGGCCACTTAGGACAGCAGAGCCCAGCCCTGCCTGAGGACCCTGAGGTCGACCTCTTGCTAGGACTGGAGTTGATTGTGAATTGACAAATGGTCTCAAGTTTGCGGATGTGGGGGCGCACATTCTGAGAGCAATGGGCTTTCCTGTGCTCCCAGGGAAAGCTCTCCAGCCTACACCCCCGTGCTCCTGCCTGTTAGGAGCCGTGGGGTGGATGGCACTCCTCAGGAGCCAGGTGCTGGACCAGCGCTCACTGGCATATTCCTGGTGTTCTCGTAGGGCACAAGCGACCCGTTCATCAGTGTCCCCTCGAGGCAGGAGACGGTGGCAGACGGTTTCCAGGTAGAGTGTGCTGTTGGCTGCTGAGCAAAGTAGCTGCCCCAGGACCTCGTCCAGCGCTGGGCCCTACCCTCGTGGTCCTGCTCGTGGGCCCGGGCTTCCTCCTCATGATGCCCAGCGGCCGTCCTTCCCCGCACCTTGCCTCCTTGGTGCACATGCGGCTCCCATCTCAGGCTTCCTTTCTCCCCTCTCGGGCTGGCTGATTGAGACACAGTTCTGGAAGGACTAAGTTTTCTGGGCCGGGTAGGAGGAGGTCATCAGCTGGGGGTGGAAGCAGATCCAGGCCACCTCGGCCCGGCCTCCCAACTGTGCCATCCCTCAAGGGTTTCAGGAGAAGGAAGTTCCCTGAGTGTGTTTCTCGCTGGATGGATGAGTGACCGCTGGGGTCACTGCGTCTCTGTTGGTGTCCCCATCACTCAGTCACTGCTCTGCGGGACCAAGGTTGCTTTTTCATTGCTTGGTATGGACTGTCTGCTCTGTCGTGTCTCAACAGTATCTGTCTCCGCAGAACTCGCCCGTTCTCTCCTTATCCGAGCTGTCCAAGGCTCCTCTCCACAATGGGCTCTCCACACCATTGGCCTCGTCGGAGGCCTCCAGCACCCGGCTCTCTCCGCCCAACGTCTCTGCTCTGCTGGACATCTCCCTGCCCGGCCCGCCCGAGGACGTGCTCTCGCAGGGAGAGCCCGCCACGCAGATCAGCGACTCCATCATCGAGATCGCCATCAGCTCCGGCCAGTACAGTAAGGAGCAGGGTGCCTCTGCACAGCCCTCCTGGAGTCAGTTCTCCCAGGGGCCTTGACCTCCCACCTGAGTGTTTGCCAGCCTCCAGGCACCTTGCTGTCCAGCTGTCCTGGGTGTTGAGCCTCTGCACCTACAAGGCACTGCCCAGCCTTGGCAGGGGGAGCGCAGGCGGACAAGGCCTGTACAGGACCTGAGCCTGTTTGTGGTCTGGCAGGGCTGCCCCTGGCCTTGGGAGATAGAGCGGGCCCACGAGGCGTCTCCAGCCTGGGGATCAGGCAGGGCCGTTTCCTTGTCAGTTCTGAACCTGGGTTGGACACCTGCGGGGTTGTGGGTTTTAGGAGGGGTTGGACTGGTACCTGTGGGCCTTGGCTCCCCGAGCCTGTGGGGATGGTGCTGTGGGGCAGCGGTATGGTGGGCGCCAGCTGGTAGAGTTCAGACCGTGGATTCAGAGCTAATAGCTGGCAGCGTGTGGCCGTGGGCTGGTCACCGGCTCATTAGAGCCTGTTCTCCTTAGCAGTGTGTTGGGAGCCGCGGACATCTTGCAGGGCTGTCGTCAGCAGCAGGAGAGGGTGTAGGTGACGCCCTCAGCACAGGGCCTGCCTCCATCCGCTGTGGCCAGTGTCATTCTCTGAAGATGGGCACGGGTCCCTACTGTTGGGGGGCCCAGTGGGGTCCTGGGCCTCCCAGTTCAGCCGCGCATGCCACGCCACTCCATGGCCTTCTTGGTGGCAGGTGGGGGAAGTGGGGCTGTTCACCCCACATGTCAGCTCTGACCCAGATTTTGGTTGACAGGTGAAGGAGTCCCTCTTTCTCCAGCAAAACTGAACGGCAGTGACAGTTCCAAGAGTCTCCCCTCCCCGTCCAGCAGCCCCCAGCCAGACTGGATCGCCTCCCCGACCCACGACCCCCAGTGGTGCCCCAGCGACCCCACGGACTCCTCACTCAGCAGCTTGTTTGGTGAGTCTCTGTGGAGGGCAGCCGGAACAAGCAGAGCCAGAGTCTGGACTCTCCACGCTTCTGGCAGAGGGCCCCTCCAGGGCTGTTCCTTGGTATTTAGGGGTTTTTTCTGCATCAGTTACATGTGGGAAAGTGCCCAGGCCCCAGTGTGCAGGTCACTAGGCTTTGGCAGATGTGTAAACCCCGTAACCATGGCCACGTCCATCCTGCGGTCAGTCCCTTGTGCCCCTCCCCGCAGGCTCACTGACAAGGGCAGGGTGGAAGGAGCTGGCGTGTTGCGCCCTCTTTGCTCCCCTCCTTCTGTTCTGTGGTGGCACGGCAATGACAGATCGGAGCCTTCACAGGATGTGTTCATCCTCGTCACCACCGGTGCCTGTGGGACAGGAAGGGGCTGTTAGGGAAAGACGCACCAGCTTTGGTTTCCTGCACAGAGGAGTTTCTGAGGCACATCTGGGGTCCGTGCACTTTGCATTTGTAGAGAGCAGCCAGGGTGTGCACCCTGGTGTGGAGCGTGCTGTTTGCTGACCAACTGGGTCAGCACCGTGTGGGAGCACCACACCTGAAGGCCCCAAACAAGCCGGGGCTCTGGTCTGGGTGGTGCGGGAGAGCCAGCCCCCAATGCGCATTGCCTGCTCAGAAAGTCACAGAGAGCAGTGCAGACTCTGCAAAGTCGAACAGAAATCATGAGAAATTGGAAACAACCTTACATTGAGGTAGCAGTGGTGACCAGACAGTGGAACACTGTGGGGCCCCTAGAAAAATGAGATAGACTTTCCCAAGGCTCACCATTGGAGGAAAGGCAGGTATGGCCTGATGCCTCCGTCTGGAGCACCGTGCCCATGCAAGCAACGAGATGCCTGCAGGGCCCAGCCGGGCCTCCCTGGACCAGTCCAGGCCTAGCCAGCTCAGGGCCTCTCCTTCCTCTCTGCAGCAAGCTTCATCTCCCCAGAGAAGAGCCGGAAGATGCTGCCAACCCCTGTCGGAACCAACAGCGGCACCTCCCTTCTGGGCCCCAGCCTGCTGGATGGCAACTCTCGCGACTCGTTTGTGTCCCGGTCCCTGGCTGATGTCGCCGAGGTAAGCGCACGACCTTTCCCCCAAGCCTGGGTGCCAGCCTCCATCCCAGAGCTGCCAGACCCTCTGGCAGACCCGTGTGGTTACTCAGAACTGCTCACCAAGATTTACATGTCAGGAGCCGTCATGGACAGAGCCCAGCCTCTGACTGCTCCTGAGAGGGAATCTCTGCCAGTACTGGCCCGGCATTTGTCCCACTGGCAGCAGGTGACAGACCCTGAGTCAGGGCTGAGCCCGGGGCTCTGAAGGCAGCTCTGGGTCTTGTGTATCCTCCACCAGCTGTGTGACCTCGGGCAGGGACTCTGTGTCCCCCTGCTCAGTCTCCTGATCTGCAGAGGAGAAGAGGCAGTAGTGGCGGTGCCATCGTTGCTGCCACCTGACAGAGGGGACCCTTGAGCAGCATCTTGGTGTCGTTGCTCGTGGCTGACCTGCCGAATGGAGGGAGGGCTGCTGCAGAGGCTCCTCTGCGATCACGTGATGACCCGGGAGTCATGCTGTGGCAGTGTGTCACCCCCATGTTCTGCCTGGAATGCAGCATCCCTCTTTTCTTTGTCCAGGCCGCTGCCTCACACAACCACCCAGGCCTCCATCCCACTAGGTTTGAGTGGTATCTGTGGGCAAGTAGGGCTGAGGGAGTGAAGACGGGTACATTTAACTAAGACTCCAGGCGTGAAGTAACAGGTACTGTAGGAGTTTAGACAGAGGCTGTGCTGAGTGGAGAACCTAAGTCTAGAATGCCCCTGGCCCAACCCCCAGCTCATTGTTGAAGTCCTAGAGCAGCATCTCCCCAACACCGGCTCCCTGGGCTGTCAAGGCACTTGTGGGGGGCCCTCGAGCATTTCATAGTCGATACTTGGGGGGAACCTGGATCAAACAAAGCTCACACAGCTGCTTCCCAGGATGCCTCAGCTTCTCGGTGTCCGGACGTAAATCTCGAGATCCGAGGGGATTTTGAAAACAAATTTCAGTTTTTTTGAAATTTCTTGTAGTTAAAAAGTTTAAAGTTCAGTCCATCCTGTGCTCTACTCAGAATTTTCCGAAGGCTTCTCATCTGTATTTGTTCATTACATCAAGCAGTTTGTTAATGAATATTAATTGAGGGCCTACTAGATGCCGGGCACTGCTACAGGCCCAGAATGGACAAATTAAAGGCCCCATCCCCATGAGGCCGACAGTCCGGTGCTGGAGGTGCGGGAGGAGACAGTAAACTCCCTGCCTCTGCCCACAGGACAGTCCTGATGCGTGAAGCCCCACTGTGCACACTCTGGTCTCCTCTACTCTCTGCCTTACTCACTGTCACATCCACCATCTTTCTTGTTTCTTGAACAGCCGGCTGTTCCCACCTTAGGGCCTTTGCACCTGCTGTTTCTTCTCACGGGAATGTGCTTCCCTCGTGGCTTTACATGACTTGCTCCCACACTTTTGCTCACACCCCGCCTCAGAAAACCCTCCTCTGACACGCAAGCCCGTGGCAAACTCTCTCCTCCACTTCTGTCTCCTTCAGGCCACCCCACAGTCCCTAGTTCTGCTGCCTTCCCTCTGCCTCTCTGTCCACTGACCGTCCTCCCCGGGGACCCACCACTCTGACCCGACAGCTGGGCGGCCGGGCTCACAGTGCATACTTGTCCACAGAGCGAGTGTTCGCAGTGATGGAGGTGATTCTGAGGTTGTCCCTGTAGTGCGGGGGCCGCTGTTACGTGGCCGCCGGAGGGACTCTCACCCTCATTGTAGAGGGAGTTGCACTTAAGTCTGGCCGTGGTGGCCAGCTGCATGCTCACTCGTCTCCTCGTGTCCTCTCCCACAGGTTGTGGATTCCCAGCTGGTGTGCATGATGAACGAAAACAGCATCGATTACATATCCCGGTTCAACGATCTGGCCCAAGAGCTGTCCATCGCTGAGCCTGGCCGCCGAGAGGTTCTGTTTGATGGCGGTGGAGGTGGCCCCCCAGTCGGTGACCTGTCCCAGTGACTGTGCCTCATGGCTGCGGCAGCCCGGAGGCTGCAGAGGACAGCTTACGGGGTTGGTGGTCCTCGAGCATCATAGGGGTAGCCCTCTTTAGAAGAGAGAAAACATAAATCAAGCCTGGACTCCCAGGAGACAGTCTGAACAGAGGCACCTCTGCACCCAGAACGTGCAACGTGCACACAGCCATGTCCCAGCAGGCCGAGGCAGTGGTGGCCAGGCGATGAGGGAGCGTCCTCGGCAAGGCCAGTGTCAGATGTGGCCCTGGCGTCGGACCCACCCCCTGCCAGGAGCATGTGTTAGGGTCTGCATGGTACCCACGCTTCTGCCTCGGTCATTGTGTCAGACGTTTCAGGGTGTTTTCTTTCTGAGAGAAAAGAGTGGTGGGCCTGGCTGTCGTCGTTATGGCCTGGGAGCTGTGACCTCCTACTCTCTGCAGGGAGGCTCCAGGGCATTGCTGCCTTCTTTGCGCCAAACCCACTCCCTGCTTCAGTTTTTCCCTCTGCAATGCGAGGACGAGGAGGACAGCTGGGCATGACCTGAGACAGCGGGCACTGCAGAGGACACTCCAATCATGGGGCAGTGGGAGGGTCGCAGGTCAGTGCAACTGGTGCCACCTCCCCAGAAATCCTGACCATGGCCTAGTGGTTCCTCATCTGGAGCTTTTGTTCTGACTGACTCAACAGGAAAGGGGAAAAGAATCATGTCTTATGCGGGTTGTGTGGACTTTTTAAAAAATCCCGCTAAGCTGGTCAGAAAATGCTTTTCTCGTATTTTGAGAATTAGGAGACATTGGAGAGGAAGAACAGGGTTCCTGTTTGGTTGGTTTCTTCCCCGCGTCTATCTGCACACTTCTTCTCGGTGACCTGAGATGTTATTTCTCTCTATTAGGGTGATCCCCAAGCGCTCATTTGACTACAGATAAGACTTTCCTGATGATCTTGAACTTCTGACATGTTTCTGCCTAGCATTTTGGACAGATGCCATTTGCAGGGAAAGTTCTCTCTTCCTTTCCTTGGCATCAGTACAGAGTATGCCCCAATGCATATGTCTAATCCCTTGCTTGTATTTCTGCCTCATGGTCTCCTGTTTCTCTTCCTCCTGTTCAGGGAATCCAGGCAAGGGTCAGACATCACGCGCAGTCAGGGTGCACTGAAACCACATCCCTCTGGTGTGCTCCTTGAGCCTCCTCGGATGACCAGCCGTCACCATCTCGGGTAGTACAACATCCAGTCTTTCCCCAGAATGGAGTTAACACAGCTCCTCTGCCTTCTCAGCCTTGCGGGGCCAAACACACAAACCACCATCCAGGCACACCTATGTGGCTGGGCACCAGTGCTGTGGTGTTGGGGCACCACCCCACCTGCTGCTTACCCCTGCCCGGCAGCTGCAGTCAGTGTGGCTTCTTGAATCCGCCCCAGCCCACTACTGTTAGTGTTCATCACCTTGCCTCTCTCCCAGCTCACTGTGGACCGGCAGCCTTCGAGGCCAGCTGGGCCCTCTCCTGTGGTTCCTCCCCCTGCCCGCCCACCCCCCCCTGCCCCCCGCGAAGAGATGAGCCAGTGTGCAAGGAGAGGGGAAGGTCCTTCGCGAGTACAAGCAGAAGGGCCGCTCTTGATCCTGCCGCCTCCCCAGCGTGGTCAGCTGCTCCAGGCTGCAGGCCGGGTTGTCCCCTCCAAGCTGCAGAGGAAGCGGGACAGTGGCTTCCAGGCGATAGCTTCCTTCCTTCCTCTCCAGCTTTCCTCAGAGCTCTTGCCTGTCATGTGGCCTCCCTCTTTCAGATCTGGATTTAGGCACAAACATCACTAAGAAAAGCCTGTGTGGGCAGCCCTCCTGGGCTCTTGAAAAAACAGTCCCAAAGCTCTGGAGGTCTGAAAGAAAGGGATGTGGTACCACTTTAAGAGAGATAGACAGCAGTATTTGAGTCCAGAGTCTCTTTAAACTAGCTTGTGTTTTGTGATCAATGTATCAGCTTCCTGAAATTAGCACCTTATTGAGCCAAACAAGATCAGTAGGTCTGTCTCTGGGCATCCGACCCGGTTAGATCCACAGTGGATCAGGCCAAGGTTAGGCCACTGCCAGCTTTCTTGTATTCCCACTGTCTGGGACCAGAGATGCCAAGTAGCATTACTGCATCAATGCGGGGGGCAGTGCCCAGTGGCAGTGGGCACTGTGCCAGGGACAGTAGCGATCCCGAGCTGCTTATCCATCAGGGGACACCCCACAGTAGTCTGGTCGGTAGGTTGGCACCTGTCACCTGGTGGACGTCCAGCAGGAGGAAAACTCTGGAGATCTGGATAAGACTTTGTCGGCCGTTTATTCAGCAGCATGTCCCTCTTAGGTCTCCCACACAGACTCCATTTGGGAGTAGCTGACTGCCCAGTGTCATCCAGTGGGGAGGTGAGTTGCGGAGGAGAGTGGACTGACTCTTCTCAAACCTTTAATAAAGCTGACATGATTTCAGAGAACCCTGCTTCTCTAGCAACCAGACAGGTATAAGCATTTGCCTGCCATATTAAGGAAAAATGGTGTCATCTGTAGCATTAAAATGATGGATGCCTTTTCTCCCAACCTAAATGATTATATATGTATGAAAATAAGCAACTGTTATGTTAAAGGCTGGAATTTTTCAAAAGACCCAAGCAGAGACACCTCCCACTTCTGCGTCTCCCTCTGCCCTTCCAGCGGAAGTTGTGATAGTGTCAGTATACACCTGTGGCTTCCTCTGTGCATTTGAGCATGTTGTGATTAAGACCAGGTCAGTTTCTCAGAAAAATCTTCCCCTAGTCACTCTAACGTTGTTAGGGATCTTTTTGCTGATTCATCTCTTCTAAAGATTGAGACTGAATATCTTCGGTCTCAAGGGAGTTGTTTTTGCCTTGATTCTTCATTGTGAATATCCAGTGATGAGCATTCCATTCTTCAGAAGGTGCAGAGGCAAGTTGAAGTTCGTGATTCCACATAAGGTTCGTGATGGCATTTTTCTCATCCCTCTGTGTTTTCTGGGCGTAGGGTACTTGCTCAGGGAGTGGGGGTATTTGGAACCATTTCATCGGTTCATCCACTTGCTTTCCCACCTCAGTCCCATTCTCTAGCATTCTGTACCATAGCCTCATTACTGGTGGTGTCTTTTCAGTTTAATAGCATCTTTAACTAGATCACACCATTGAATCCAAACATGTACAAAGAACAGTCATAGAATAAGACACTTGAAACAAGTGGAGGAGGAAAACAGCAGTTGCTTTTTCTTTTTCTTTTAACATTGAGATCTATCAGATGCATTTAGGAGGTAATATGGCACTTTGTCTTAAGAAAAAAAAGAAAGAAACCCACAGCAAACCTTTCCTGACTTGTCAAAACTCTCCTAATCCTACAGTAACTTGTAAGTCGTGTTAGGTGAGGTAAGTCTTGGAAGCACTACAGTAGCCCATGCCCTTTGTTCTGTAACAGGATAACCGGCTCTAGAGCTTCTGGGCAGCAGAACTTATTGCTGTTTTTTATAATAATCGTTAAGCCATATCATCTAAGGTTTTCGGCTTGAGATGTGAATTTGTTTTATAGATTATAAATATACATATACAGTGTATGTATAAAGCAGAATGCCTGTCCTTCCTGATTATTTTTTGTACCATATTGTAAATTATATTATTTATTCTTTATCAATTTGGGGAATAAAAGGTGTTTGGTTATTTAATATAATAAACAAAAGCTGTTAAACTTCTTATGTTTAAATTTCCAGTTCAACTTGTAAATCTGTTTTTATTATTGTGCATAAATACATACTAATACTTGATCTAATAATTACTGTTTCTGCTTTTTTCTTTTTAAGTGCACTTTGCAAACAGCCCAAGTGGCTCTCATCTGGTGAGATCTCAGAGGAATCGATGGGCTGTCCACAGTGTAACTGAGCAACAATACAATGCTGAATGTGTTTTGTTTTTTTGAGCTAGAAATCAGACAGCTGGCATAGTTTATCCCTTGCTTCCCATTTCTGAGTTAGTGTTCTTGCCCCCACGACGTGCAGGACAGAGGAACTGCGATTCCGTTTCCTTTGGCCACGTATCGACGTGCCATTGACTGGCTGGCGAAAACCAAGCGTCTCCGGACAGGCTGGACCCAGCTCGGTGCTGCTTGGTGCCGGCACGGCAGACCCGGGAGGCGGGCGGGAGGCCCCCGCGGGGCTGCGGGGAGTTTCGGCCAGGTGCCCGGATAGTGCCCGACCCCGCCCACCTCGGGGGAGTGGGGAGGGACAGTCCCCCGCCGGGTTACTGCCCAATGGTGGCGCCCGGCGCCGTGAGCGGTACCTGTTCTCACCAATCGGCCGCGAGCGCGGCGCAGGCCTCACCAAGCTTCCGTCTCGTGGGGCGGAGTCCGACACCACGATAGGCTGATGCAGCTTGACTGGTGTCGGCGGCGCCCAATAAGAGCGAGAAGGCGGGCCTCGGGTCGCGCGGGGCCGAGCGGGAAGGACGGCGAGGCGGCCGGGAGGCTCCGAGTGGCGGCCGACATGTTCCGGGCGCCGGAGAGTAAGGGAGGCCGGGCCGGCTCCAGGTGCGGCGCGGGCGCAGCCACGGTCACGTAGGATGCGCGGGGGCGGCGGGGCGGCCGCGGTGAGCTCACAGAGCCGGGGCCTCCGGGGCCGGGTCGGGGAGGTGGGCGCGCCCGCGGGACCCGGAGGCCTGAGCGCGCCTCCCCGCGCGTCCGGTCCCAGCACGTGCTCCTTCATTGACTAGCGCGCCGGAGATGCTGGCCGAGCCGTCTGCTGCGGGGGGGCGGGCGTGGCGGCGCTGCTGGGATTCTGGGGCCCTGCGGCGTGTGCGCGAGTGGATGGGCCTCGGGGCAAAGTCTCGTCCCGGGAGCCCTCAGCACTGCCGCAGCCCGGGAGCCAGGCGGCGCCCTCCCCCACTTTACTGACGAGGAAACAGGCGGGACAGCAAGTGATAGAAGGAGTTTCGACTGGGTTTAAACACTCAGGAACACATAGCAGCGCGCTTGCTTTCTTTTTAGCTTGTAGAGCAATGGGTATTGGGAGTCACATAGAGTCGCCAGAGCTAGCAGTGTCCTGCCGCTGGAGGAGCCAGCTTGCGTTGTCCAGCTGGTTCTTCAGCTGCCTAAGAGTTTTCTTTATTGTGAGCCTTTTCTGTGACCCAGCCCCACAATAAAAGCAGAAGAGTGTGACGTCTGTTGAGGTAAACAGTATATAAAATTAAAGAATTGTTTCGAGTGATAAAATCCCTGTAAATTTGAGGGAGTTAGGTCAGTATTCAGTAATACTCCTACCCAAATAATGAGTCCTTATCTCACGTAACAGTGACTATTAATCACTCTCGTCTAGATCTGTGCTGATATGGGGCCAGAAGTATATCCTGGAGTGCTCAGAATGAGTCAGGTTTCTGGTGCCTGAAAGCTGCTGTTCTGCACCACCCACACCAGCTGGGCAAGGGCTGCTTCCCAGCACTTTCTCCGTTGTGTCCACTAAGTACACTCTTTCTTTGTTTACACAGCCTGGCACTGGATGCCTAGCAAACATTGGTCCAGTTAGCGAATAAGCACTGTGAGGAACGCTGATGTGAGGCTGACTTCCAAGCTGTAGGCGACAGTGCAGAGCTGGTGTTCTAAACTGATACCCACATTTCTTTGGGGCATTAGTTTTTGGAGAGGATAAGGAGAAAATTCTTCCTTTTAGGATGTTGGAGAAGGAAAACCCATCTTAATTGGATGATCGATTGGAAGCTCCTGCTTGGGATCAGTTAGCAGCTTTGTCTTAGAGGAATTGACTAGCTCGACAGGCCTTTTTACTTAGCTGTGAAGGGAATCAAGTGGTGGCTGTAAGATTACTGGGCCAGGTTTTCCTCTCTTAAAACCCTACTTTTGTTTTCTTGCTGAAGGATTATCTGGTGTTAAAGGGATTTTGAACTATAAAAGCATTATGCTTTAGCCATCATTAATCTGAGGTCTTTTAAGCTGCAGGATGTATATTTGTAAAGAATTTAATCTAGGTCTATTTTGCAGCTTCACTCCAAACCTGGCAGGTCCCCCATAGCTTTTCTGGGATACAGGAATAAGCTGTTGGAAGGGGGGTCACGAGCATGGATCTCTCCAGGTGAGCATCGATGTGGCCTCTGCTGTTTCTGTGGTCCACTTGAGCTGTGTGTATTTTCTTATCACGTGCCCCTTAGTTTCTGTTTTGTACTTGGAATGTCTTCATTGAAATGTATCCAAGGGGTACTGAAAAAGGAAGCCATAACTGGGAGGCATCCCCATGTAGTGAGGTCATCCCCAAGACGTCTGAGCTACTGGTATTCCCATCCCCCTCCTGTAATTAGGGTTGAAGTGATACCTGCACTTGATAGTGAGCCTGTGAGGGCCGCCTTGAGCCATTGTTGGAGCTTTTGTTTTTATGGAAATGTCTATTTAACTCTCAGTCCGGTTTATTCGAGACCCAGCTTGTGTGATTTGCTTTACGCTTGTGTGATTTGCTTGACTGCTGCAAGGCTGTGCGACCCTAGTGCCACCCCATAGCTTTTGTGGTGGAGACGCTTGCCACCTCTTCCCAGGAAACTTGGCCATTGTGTACGATAATCTCTCTGCTACAACATTCTTGGGCACCACTTTCCTTCCCTTCTTTTCAAAGTAAAGTAAAATAAAATTCAGAAAAGTACACAATATAATAACATATTTCCACCACCCCAAATTAACATTTGGCAGTTTCAAATAAATATTGCTTACCTCCTGTGCTGCAGTGGTTCTCTTTCCTCATGGAGACTGCAGACACAATTTGAGCCTTACCTACTCCAAAGCTGTCTTTGGAGTTCCAGTGACACTCAGTGCCTCTGTGGCATCACTCATGCAGAACATGGAAACTGCCTCTGCACAGCTCTAGCCTTCCCAGAAAGCGGGGAGCTTCTCCAGGCCCAGGACTTGCTCTTGCTTGTCTTTCCATCCACAGGGTCTGGTGCAGGCCCACCCGTGGTAGGTGCTTAGGGAACGTGCAAGTTAGAGTGAAGCAAGCGGTGGAGGCCAGGGAGAGGCGTGTATCCAGGGATGTGGAATGTGAGAGGAGAGAGTGCTGGGGAGCCTACCCCACATCTGGTCTGACAATTTGAGGGTTTGAAAGAAAAGCTGTGTTGCAAGTAAGTCAGTAAAATAGGAATTTTAATTCATGCCAGTATGAGACTTGATGTTAAGTTCAGTTCAGTTCTGAGGATGGCAGATCTCAGAGACCCAAGCCTGTTGGACCTGCTTGAAAATATGCCAAGAAAAATCAGGAATGTCATTGTGTTGGGGCTGTGAGATTTATAATGGGTGTGGGAGTCGGATGGCCTCGGGTGTCCCCCACCAGAGGGCCTGACGTGAGGTCTTACTACTGCCTTTCTAATTTAAGTCTGGTTATTGGTCATTTTTTTAAAAAAGGTTTTTTCCCTTAAACCGAGTAATTTTTTTCTTTATCAAATCCTTAAGGAAATGCTAACTGCTGGACAGGCATCCCTGGCCCCTTCCTTCAAGCTGATGTGACTGAACCCATGTGGAAGGCTGGCCCACTGCGCACTCGGCTTGGGTGGCGGCTTGGGTGGTGGCGAGCAGCCTGCCTGCGGTCTCCGTCCCAGTGAGCAGGCACACTGGTGGCCCTCGGAGCAGACGAGCACTTTCTGCTGTCCTGCTTTACAGCCAGAGAGCAGAAAACCCTGTTCCCTTTAAATTACAACGAATGATCAGCTCCCTTTCTAGCTCTGTTGAGGAAACAGCATGTTAAACATCCTATTCTTCTAGTGTCTGCATCGCTTTTGTGTGGCAAGCTCCGCAGTTTCACTTTCTAAATGTCTGGGGTCACAGGCAATCCTCTTGCTTAGGACTGGTGAAAGAGCAGGGGCCACTCAGCAGTTTAAAACTCTGCTTTAAAATACGTTTGAAAATCTAGGTGTCCTGGGACTTTCCTGGCGGTCCAGTGGTTAGGCCTCCACGCTTTCACTGCAGGCAGCACAGGTTCCATCCCTGGTGGGAGAGCTAAGATCCTGCAGTGTGGCCATAGGTTTCCTGTAAAGATGCATATGAATTCAGTGTTATGCTGCCCTGCTGAAGGAGACCGATGCTCTTGGGGTGTCAGGGAAGAGCTTTATGGAATTTTCTTAATTCTTCAGTTATTGCAATAAAAAGTGACTCAAGGTCCTGCTCATCCACTTCTGAAATACCCAGCCTCCAAGTGCATGGCAGATTCCCAAAGATCGAGACCACAGTAGATTCAGCTGGTGGTGACTGAGTGTGGGAATAGCACTGATCTCTGTGGGTGTTTAATTAAAATCCACACTTGAAGGATGCCAGTGTGTGCTGGGGTGACACTCTGCACATGTGTTGATCTAAAGTGAACAGTGGTCCAGCTGGTGTGTTCTGATCTGTCTGATGTTTAACTTGTCATTGGTGGTACCAGACCTTGGGACTGGAAATCATCAGCCTGGTGTAGATTCCCAGGACTCACATGGGTTAGTGGGGGTGGTGCTCCCCATGGTCTGAGCTGACACTTTCCATTAGAAATGTGAGCCACATAAGGAATTTTAAATTTTCTAGTAGCCACACTTTAAAAAGTAAAAAGATTCAGGAAAAATTAAGTTTAATAGATATTATTCAACTTAATATGTACAAAACATTATTTCAACATGTGATCAATGTAAAAGATACAATTAAAGAGATATTTTTGCCTTTTCTTCTTTGTGCTGAGTCTTCAAAGTCTGGTGTGTAATCTATACCTACAGCACATCAGAGCTCAGACCCCCATGTCCAAGTGCCCACTGGCCACAGTGGCCAGTGGCTGCCCTTTTGAGGACGCAGCTCTCTGGGTCAAGCTTACTCTGGGTAAGTGGTGCACTGCCCCGTCGTTTCTTTCTAGAGGATGTTGAGGATTATTAGGGTGTAGTCTGAGCTCTGCAGCCAGACTGCCTGGGTCTGAGTCCTGGCTCTGCTACTTCCTGTGTGGCCCTCTCTTTAGCTCACACTCATCTCTGTGAAAATCATGCCTGCCTTAGAGGGTGGCCGTGTCAGTTCTTTGGAACAGGAGCTAGCGTGTATAAACGCTGAGGGAGTGTGAGCTACAACACCCAGCACTATTGTCTGCTAATTAAAGTGACTATTAAATTCTACTGAACTGGCTCAGTTTGCCTGTTTTATGGAAACTTTTACTAATGAGAGGTCACAGGAGTAACTTCAGAGTATGCACATCTCTGGAGGTCTTGGCATAATCAAGATGTGCAGAGAAAACCTTTAAGGGAACTCAAGGGCAAGGAGGGAGGTTTGCCGGCTGGCCAACGGCCATGAGCTTGTCGTGCCACGGTGTGTGGTTTTCCCACAGATGTCTGCCCTGTCTGGCTGTGCCACAGCCCCTGGATGGTGGCGCCCGGGCCATCTGTCGGTCCCTCACACCCTGTCTGCTTGCAGGGCCATGAAGCCCCCGGGAGGAGAGCCGAGTGATCGTCCAGAAGAAGCCGCATCTCCACGCAGGCCTGACAGGATGGCATCTAATATTTTTGGATCAACTGAAGAACCTCAGAACATACCCAAAAGGACCAATCCCCCTGGTATGGGCTTTTGACTCCTTAACCCTTTGGCCTCTACCTGTTCTTTTTTGTGCTGCTCTTTTGATAAAAATTTCCCTTTCTTTATATTGATCCTTTCAGATATTTTCTGGTGCAGGTTATCCCCTGCCATCAGAGTCCTAGAGTGGAAGGAAAGTTTTATCCTGACTTGTGCTTTGTGTCCTGAAGGTGGCTCGGTCATTTTGGAACTCCCCCTCATCTGTCACCAGATACTGGCTGTGTACGGGCACTGAGGGTACAAAGGCAGATGGTGGGGTTCTGGTTCCCACCACGGAGGCTCCCCAAATTGTCCCATGGACTCCTTGAGATTCTTGAAATTGCATGCAAATTGTGCATTTAGAGTAGTTTTAATCAGATTGTTAGTGGGATTGAAACTAAAAAGGGTGGCTGAGCCTGGCACACATCTGTGTGGCTCCTCACTACTTACCCACCTTCTAGTGGCTCCAGTGGGAGGGAATCTCAGACGAGTGTTTCTCTTGGCTGATGGATGGTCCAGCTGAGCAACTGCACAGTGATAGTTACCTGAGGAGCTTTCCCCTGTCTGTATCTACGAGGGGAAGACAAGGTTTGTTCCATCCTTAAAGATCTGAGAGACCCAACACAGGAGTCAGAATTTCAGACAAGTAACGAAATCAAGCAGAACCAGAGCTGGAACTGCTCCCTACCCCACCCCAATTCTGGGTACAAATATTGCTTGACAGACCTAGAGGACACACAAAGCAATAGATTCAAAAGCTAGTTTTTTGGTTGTTTGGTTGTTTTCAGTGGTTTGGGGTGGGGGGTAAGGAGGGGTGGAGGTTAGTGGTACCTTTGGATTTAGTTATAGCAGAGAAGCAGGTGGTTCTTGCTGAGTAACATTCTCCCCTACCCAGTTTGTGGGGGTGCAGGGCCAGGAGTGCTCAGCCCTGCTCATCCTTTGTACCAACGATGTGATGCGGCAGATAGACTCAGACTGGAGGCACTGGAGGTGGGTGCACCAGCAGCCGTGGCTCTGGCTCGGCACCATGCGCGGCTGCAGCTGTCTCTGGGGCTTCGGGTTCTCTAGACAGTGTGGCAGCGTGGGGCGGCGCTGCTTTGCCAGGCCCTCAGAATCTCATGCTCCCCCGCCCATCTCGTGCCCTGTGGGCAGCCTGGGCCCCTCCTGACTGGAGAGTTAGAAAACCCCTACGTTGTGCACAGTCGCAAGGTATCATGACAGCGACAGGACGCCCTGTGCCAAAATGTCTGCTTCTCATGG
This sequence comes from Lagenorhynchus albirostris, assembly GCF_949774975.1. Classification (NCBI taxonomy): domain Eukaryota; kingdom Metazoa; phylum Chordata; class Mammalia; order Artiodactyla; family Delphinidae; genus Lagenorhynchus; species Lagenorhynchus albirostris. The sequence goes on from NC_083109.1 coordinate 50,712,820, forward strand.
TCCTGTTGTTTGGGGTTTGTTTTCTGTCCTGCCAAGTGCTCTGTGGTGATAGTTGAGCATTTAGCAAACGCCGGAGTCCCCCCTCTGCCTCCTCCTGTCACCCAAGAACTCTTTCTAACTGATGAATGAAATTACATTTAAAAAAAAAAGAGGAAGGAGGGAAGCAAGGAAAGAAGGAAGAAAATCACCTGTGATGAATTTCAAGGGCAGCCCAGAAGGGAACCTGCTGGTATGTCCAGCCCCGCAGACTCGACCCCGCAGACTCTGGGGAGGGCCTAATGGAGCACGTTCGGAGCAAGGGACTTGCCACTGGCCGTCACTGGAAGTTAACCCAGGCTGGTCGGGTGCCGTGTTTCATCTATGCTTCTGGTTTAGACCTCCTCCTGACAGTGGTGATTGATACGGGTAGGTCATTTGGTGTTTTTCAGGGGCTGTGCTGGGTGCCGGTCTTCTCCACAGCTTGGGGGATAGGTGGCGTTACCCCCTTTACAGAGGAGGAAGCTGAGGCTCGGGGTTCACTGGCCTGCCTGAGTCCACAGCTTGCTGGGGTGGCAGAACTAGCCTTTGGATGCAGGTTTTCCTGACTCCAAAGCCCGTGCTCCCAACTTACCTCCTGAATATATCAATTGGGGTAAATTTCCTGAAATGGAATTGCTGGGTCAGTTTAAAATGATGGTTCTAGGGCTTCCCTGGTGGCGCAGTGGTTAAGAATCTGCCTGCCGGTGGAGGGGACACAGATTTGATCCCTGGCCCTGGAAGATCCCACATGCCGCAGAGCAACTAAGCCCATGTGTCACAACTACTGAGCCTGCGCTCTAGAGCCTGCGAGCCACAACTACTGAGCCCTCGTGCCACAACTACTAAAGCCTGCGCACCTAGAGCCCGTACTCTACAACAAGAGAAGCCACCGCAATGAGAAGCCCACGCACCGCAACGAAGAGTAGCCCCCGCTCACCGCAGCGAGAGAAAGCCCGCGTGCAGCAACGAAGACCCAACACAGCCAAAAATAAATAATCATAATATAAATAAATAAAATGCTGGTGCTTCCACTGGTCTTCAGACGTGTGCTCCAGGATGTCTGTAGCGCTTGCTCCCCACGCAAGGCGCTGTGCCTTGTGATTTGGTTCTTTAAAAAGCATATCTTGAATTTATTTTTCTTCAATTATGAGTGAATTGAGCATCTTTTCCACCTTCATAGCCGAATTCATCTTTCAGGTAAAATGTTGAATAATAGATGTGCAGTGTGTCTGTTATTTTACTTTTCATAAAATTCAAAAACAGAAGTGTGTTGTTTAGGGTTGGACATATACATGGTAAAACTAGAAGAAGTTTGTAGTTTCCAGAAAATTTGGACACAGAACCACACAGGTTTTTGGGAGTTGATAACATTCTGTAAGACGCGTGATTGTCTGTGATCGTTACTTGGGTGTTTGCTTTATTTATATCTTAGGTACTTATCTGTGTCATGTTTCATAGTTTTTAAAATGTTTTTAAATGAGCAGTGCCTTTAACCAAAAACTTGAAATTGAGTTACTTTTATTTTTATCTTGCATTTTAAAATAAGCTGAATGCGATCTTAGAAAGAATTTACTTAAGCATGACCAGCAACAGCGTGGTAACAAGCAGCGAGGGGTGACCTCGGGCAGCAGCTTTTCTCCACTTTGTAGTCCAAACATTTCTTCTGCTGACGACACCCTGTTTGTAACAGCAGCCCAGCAGCATGACTGGGAGCTTCCTCTCCACGCTCTGCTCTGCCCACTCCACGTGTCGACTCACTTATCTCACCAATGACCCCAGCCAGGTGCTGTCACACAGTTGGTTAGCGGCTGAGCAGGATCCCGCCTGGCACTGGGTCCTGACTCCATGCTGTGCCGCCTGCCCCAGCCCGAGGGCTGCGGGTTCCTGGGAGGCTGTGGCTGGGGCTGGAAGGCTTGTGATCGGCCTCAAACGACACGAATGTGTGCATCTTCCTGCAGTCAGTCCCACCCATTCTCTAAGCTTCTCCTGGCCCAGAAAAGCTTCCAGGGCCAGGTTCCCATCCTTGTGGAGCTGTGCTTTGTGTCCCCCAGACAACCAACCGGCGTCCCGAAAGGCTGGTCAAGTCTGAGGGCTTGCGAGGGGACAAGCGCCCCATGGAGCCTCCTCCTCCTTGGAGCTCCGTGCTTCTCTCACGGTGCACTGTCCCCTGTTCTAACAGTATGGGTTATTACAGCCAAGAAGTGACTGTTTAAAATTGAATTTCCTGGAGACAGTCAACAAAGATCACAACTATAAAAATGAATATGTTTAGCAGTCCTAAGCCCCTGTACCACAGCCACCCCATTTCCTGAGCAGACACATGGCCCCCAGAGGGGAGCACTTTGCAGGGAGGAAAGTGGAGTAACCAATGCCCTTTATTCACATACAGGTGGATAAGAATACCCTTCCTTTTACAGTAAGACGCTGTGTGCCGTCTAGATCGTTTTGTGCCTTTTTCACTGAACAGTGTCCAAGGGAAGCTTCTTTAGCAAATGCTCACTGAGCATTTACGTCCCCAGTGTTGTCGTAAGCATTTGACACACAAGCGACAGTGAGTCACTGAATCCCCTCACAGCGCCGTGAGGAAGGGCCTTGTACCACCGCCGTTCAAAGGGTGAGGAATGTGGGGCGCAGAGGGGCCGAGCAACTTGTGTCTGGTCTCATAGCCATTTGTGGATGCACCTTTCTTCTGTAAGATTATAAATCTTAGTGGGCGCTTGGTGGAAGGGGGGCGCTGGTTGCTGAGTGCAGAGGGGGATGGGCTGGTGGCATGTGCTAGCATCTTCCTGTTTAACGTCAGCATTTACTTCTCATGTCCATGCCTTAGCCATCAGCTTATAAGAACTTACATCTGAGGGCTTCCCTGGTGATGCAGTGGTTGAGAGTCCACCTGCCGATGCAGGGGACACGGGTTCGTGCCCTGGTCCGGAAAGATCCCACATGCCGCGGAGCGGCTAGGCCCGTGAACCATGGCTGCTGAGCCTGTGCGTCCGCAGCCTGTGCTCCGCAACGGGAGAGACCACAACAGTGAGAGGCCCGCGTACGGCAAAAAAAAAAAGAACTTACATCTGAGATGCATATTTTCATTGTAGCTCATCAAATCATTTCTGTTTGGCAGCAAAGATGTTAAATGTCTGTAATTCAGTGGCACATCTAGTTGTCACTGGAAGCTCCAGACAGATTGAGGTGAGGAGAGTAGTCATTCTCAGTAAATGTTGTTTTCCAGATTACAGGTTTGCCTTGAATAGGGCATATTATTAATTCAGTTGTCTGTCTGACCTCAAAATTTAGCGGATGTTTGCTTTTTTTTTTTTTTTGTGGTACGTGGGCCTCTCACTGCTGTGGCCTCTCCCGCTGCGGAGCACAGGCTCCGGACGTGCAGGCCCAGCGGCCATGGCTCACGGACCTAGCCCGCTCTGCGGCATGTGGGATCTTCCCGGACCGGGGCACGAACCCATGCCCCCTGCATCGGCAGGCGGACTCTCAACCACTGCGCCACCAGGGAAGCCCCAGGTGTTTGCTTTTAATCTATGAAAGAACTTTTCATGGCTTTAACGTAGAAGATTCTTCAGCAGGAAAACATGAAAAGTTCAGGGTTAAGGAAATTCTAGAGGAGAAAATGCTGTTTTATGCCATCTTACCGTCTCACTCCTAGCGGCAAGCCCGGGACAGCTCAGTAATCGTGAGGAAGGCCCCAGCTGGCCCCCAGAAAGGGGCTGGGTTTGACATGGGTCTTTAGGGATGCTCGTCAACCTGATCACCCCACCCTTCTTGGCCTGAATTCAGGACTGGCACTGCGGTGAGAGGAGGTCTCTGAAGTCACGAGTGTGGAGGGTGGGTGGGGTGGATGTTCCGGGTTGCTAACCATCCTGATTTTTTCTTCAGGGGGGAAAGGAAGTGGTATATTTGACGAATCCATGCCTGTGCAGACTCGACAGCGTCTGAACCCCCCTGGTGGGAAGACCAGTGACATTTTTGGCTCCCCGGTCGCTGCTACTTCACCCATGGCACACCCAAACAAACCCAAGGTATGGACTGCATACAGATAGCAGACATGAGAGTAAGAAAAGCAAAACTTGAGCCAGGTACTCTTAAAAAGGCTCTGAGGAAGGTGTGACATGTTATTAGGAAGAGACAAGATGGGTGACAGTGCTTTTCCTGGCTGTAGTCATTAGTCACCAAGTTTCAGAGCTCTCCTGAGTCATCAGAGGAATGTATTCCAGCCTCGTGATGACTCGAGCCTTGGGGGTCGCTGGTGGTGGGGGCAGCCCACTGCAGGTAGGCCACTGCCCTTCTCTGTACATCATGGATGGATGCTGAGGATATTTATAATACTGAATGTAAAACAGGGGAGTTCACCTCATAAACATTCCACTATTTTTAGTGGTCATCAATCAATAAGTACAGTAACTGCATCGGATTAAAATTCACCAAATACTTAGAATTTATGGGTTCCTGATAATTTTTTTTTTTTTTTTTTTTTTGCGGTACGCGGGTCTCTCACTGTTGTGGCCTCTCCCGTTGCGGAGCACAGGCTGCGGATGCACAGGCTCAGCAGCCATGGCTCACGGGCCCAGCCACTCCACAGCATGTGGGATCTTCCCGGACCGGAGCACGAACCCGTGTCCCCTGCATCGGCAGGCGGACTCTCAACCACTGTGCCACCAGGGAAGCCCCATGGACCATCTTTGAATTCTTATCAAAACAACCAAGCCTCAGTCAGACCAATCCTCATATCAATCAACACCACAGGGATTTAGTCAGAGTAATACAAGATATAGGAAACTACATGGAGTCAATAGGGGGAGATCTTAGTAATTTTTAAAAAGACTGAGGATTGCAATCCCTATCAAAGTTCCAACAGTGGTGTGGTTTGGTTTTTTGGTTTGTTTTTGTTTGTGGTGTTTTGTTGTTTGTTTTTTTAAAAAAATGGAAAGACCTATCCTAAAATTCATATGGAATCTCAAGGGACCCTGAATGGCCAAACAATCTTGAAAATGAAGTACAAGATTGGAGGGTCACACTTCCCAATTTCAAAGCTTACTACAAAACTACATGAATCAAAACAGCATGGTGCTGGCATGTAGACCAACAGAATAGAATTGAGAGCTGAGAAATAACTCACATCTGTGGTTCATTGATATTTCCACAAGAGTGCCAAGATCATTCGTGAGGGGAGAGCGGTCTCTCCAACAAATGGTGCTGGGAAATTGAATGTGCACATGAGAAGAATGAAGGTGGACCCTTACCTTACACCATGTACAAAAATGAACTCAAAATATAGGGACAGATATTATTCTTGGATTCGGCAGTGGTTTCTTAAATGTGACACCAAAAACAGGCAACAAAATTTAAATAAATAAGTTGAACTTCCTTAAAATTAAAAACTTTTGTGCATCAAAAGATACTATCAAGAGAATGAAAAGGCAGCTCACAGAATGGGAGAAAGTATTTGCACATCACATATCTGGCTAGATTTGCTATCTAGCCAGAATATGTAAAAAACCCTTACAATTCAGCAACAAAAAGACAACCACATTCAAAAGTGGGCAGAGGCAAGGGGGAGGGATGGCATGGGAGTTTGGGGTTAGCAGATGCAAACTATTACATATAGAATGGATAAACAAGATCCTCCTGCTGTATAGCACAGGGAACTATATTCAGTATCCTGTGATAAACCATAATGGAAAAGAATATGAAAAAGAATGTATATGTATAACTGAATCACTGTGCTGTACAGCAGAAATTAACACGACATTGTAAATCAACTATACTTGAATAAAATAAATTTTTTTAAAATAAAAATTTCAGAACCAGAAAAAAGGAGGCAAAGCATTTGAATAGACATTTCTCCAAAGAAGACATACAAATGGTCAATCAACATATGAAAAGATGCTGACCATCCTTAGTGGGGAAATGCCAATCAAAATCACAATGAGATACCACTTAACACCCGCTAGGATGGCTATTATCAGAAAAAACAGAAAATAAGAAATGGTGAGGATGTGGAGAAATTGGAACCCTCATACACTGCTCTTGGGAATGTATAATGGTTCAGTCACTGGAAAACAGTTTGGCCGTTTCTGAAGAAGTTAAACATAGAATTTATCATATGATCCAGCAGTTTTACTCTTAGATATATACCCCCAATTGTGCAAACAAGAACTCAAACAGATACTTGTACACTTAATTTTAATAGCATTATTCACAATAACAAGAGTGGAAACAACCCAAGTGTCCATCGGCAGTTGAATGGGTGAACAGAATGTGCTGTGCTGTACACATGTGATGTTATATTATTCAGCCCTAAAGAGGAATTAAGTTCTGACACAGTGCAACACGGATGACTGTGAGAACATGTGCTGAGTTTAAACTTGACTACGTGTTAAGACATTTAAGGAGTCGTTAATATTTGCAGTTGCGAGAGAGTTTTTTAGGACATTTTAAAGAGCCACATCTTGAAATATTTATGGATAAATGAAATATGGGATTTGCTTTCAAATAATCCCACTAAGGGGTGGAGGGCTGGAAGTTGGGAGGCATGTGTGGCTGAGACCAGAATGGAGGCGAGCAAGCTGATGTCACTTGCTGTAGAGCAGGTTACCTGGGGGCTCACGGGGCTCTTCTCTCTGCTTTGTTGATGGTTAAAATTGTCCAAATAAAAACTTTTTAAAGGTAAAAATAGACCCAGGTTATCCACGCCTTTCCCATCGTCTGCCTGCGCGAGGTAGGAGGTGTCCGAGTGGCGGATTGACCTGGGTTTGCCTCGTTACAGGACCACGTGTTCCTGTGTGAGGGAGAGGACACACTGGACCTTAGAGGTGAGCTTATTTTCTGTCCCTTCCCTGGGGCCCACGCTTTGCAGAGGCCGCTGGTGGGTGGGGAGGGAAAACCTGGTGCCCCCACAGCCTGCTGGTGAAGACAGCAGAGTTGTGATTGCGGGAGGGTTTTGTGTTGGAAGGAGGCAGGGGAAATGGGCTCAGTTACTTCTGGTGACAGCATTCCCACTTTTCTGCACCTCCTGTCAGTGCTGGTCAGCCTGGGCCTAAGGCCAAGGCGTCCTCTTCTAGAAGCTCATCTCATGTAGTGAAGGGCAAGGGTCCAAAGCCTTCAATGAACTTGTGACCAAGGGCAGCGCTTTCAGACCTAGCAGAAGAGAGGGCGTGAAGGAGGGGAAGACGGGGGGGGGGGGGGTGAGGAGGAGCAGTGCGGGGCTGTGGTAGGGGCGGGGCTCCCCCCTGATGGATCGCTCCGCAGTGAGCCACCCCGCTCGTGGGCTTGGGTGTCAGGCCCAGTCAGTCCCCCATTGTCCTCTGAGCTGACTGCAGGCACTGATTTCTGCCTTCGGGTCACCATTTCCCTTTGTCGATTAGGAAGAGATGGGAATTTGTTCATTCAGAAAGTCCAGAGTAACCTTGCCTTGCCTTGCTGGGCCCCTCACTTAAGATGAGCTCACTTTGAGGATGTTTCCTTTTCATACTTGAGGTGGGATGGAGGGGAGGGGAGTCCAGCAAGCAGTGTGGAGATAACCCCTCAAGGATTTTTCCAAGCATGTTTCAGTACAAGCCTGGCTTCAGCCCAGCCCTGGGGCAGGCAGAACCTGCTCTGCTTTCACATTTCCCTGGACGGCATGCCCTTGCCCGTTGGGTGGCAGGCAGCCTCTAACAGAACGCTGTGCTGACTTTGTCCCGCAGCCACAGCCAGCGCCTCCCCCAGACAAGAGCCGGGTGAGCCAGGTGGCCCTAGAGAAGCAGCCCGCGCCCAGGAGCCTGCGCCCACCGTTGACAGCCATGAGCCCAGGCTGGGCCCGAGGCCTCGCTCCCACAACAAAGTCCTGAACCCGCCTGGAGGCAAGTCCAGCATCTCCTTCTACTAAGATGCTGCTGCGTCCCCCATTGCCAGACAAGAAACTCGAGAGATAGGATTTCAAAATTATAGTTTCTTTAGCCTGAAGGAGCGGGGTGGGGAGAGGGTCTGTTGGGTGGACACCTGAAGCTGCTGCTCCGGCTCCACTGCCATCACGAGAAGCCGGAGACCTCGCCTCCCAGAAACCAAGGGAGGAAACGTGATCCCTGGTGTGAGAGGAGCTCTCGGGTGGGTGGGCAGGGAGGTGGTGCCAGGCAGGTGCGCCTGAGGTGTGGGGTCTTCACGTCCTTGGTGTGTTGGCTAATTGGGTATCTAGGAGTCACTAACACAGTAGCAGAGTTTAAAGCCTTTGAGAGAAATCCAGAAACCACGTGTCCGTTACTGTGGGATAGAAGAGCAAGACACGCTGAAACCCTAGTGGGGTGGGGAGGGTGGGTATCTGGATAGACCCCTCAGATCCTGATGCTGTTTACCCTTCATGGACACGGTCTCTGTTTCTGGGACTTCGGCCCCAGTGTTTTTCACTTCAATTCCACAGATTTTCTTGAAACATCTTCATTGCTTTTCCTCAGCAGCTGTCAACAAAAAACCAAAATGTTGTTCTCAGTCTGATGCTTTATGGAAAGATTTTGTACCCTGATCTCCCAAGGTGCCCCGCTTCTGCCCTCTCAATCCTTGGCCAGATCTTACGTAGAAATCTCTCCCTTTCATCCACGAGAGACTGGTTTTGGGCTCTTTACAGGCAGTTTTGCTTGTGAATTGTTCCTTTTTTCCTCATCAGCCTTAAGTCTAGGCCTTTGCACCTCACCAATGATGTGGACAGTTCCCTTCACCAGCAACACTTCCTATCTACAAGGCCACTAACTTCTATAGGACTTTGAAACTACCCAGATATATCCAGGTAATGGGATTATTTAACTCCTTCATGTGTCTTCATTATATTCCTGCTGACAGTGGGAAGAAGAGATGCTTGAGAACCGTGGGTTCTTAGGTTTGGGTTCTGTCATAATAGCTCAAGACCTGTTCTCAAGTACCAGCTTTACATCAGTAACTGTTGACTCTGGTCTGTTTCTGACACCTTTCTAGAAAAAGTCTGTTGCTCAGGTACACCAAAGAGGAAGGAAAGTGTTCTTAGGCCACCCTTTATAAAGCTTTGCAGAACCTCTGGATCATATTCACAGTTTCCAGACGAGTCTTAGAGACCTTAGGCCAAGAGATTAAATAGTTTGGCAGTAAAGTCTCAACTGGCCCATTCCATGGTATTTGCCAGCAAAGATAATGGGCTGGCAAGAATCGTGGTGCTGTAATCTGTCAGGTGGAAGTTTCTCCCATTGAGCCTCTAAAGGGCTACGGTGTCGGTTCCTGTACTGCAGTCACGTGGGACCAACAGTCTGGGTTGGAGCTACTGGTACGAGTGCCTACAAAGCTAATGCAGGTGCTAAAAATGTCTTCATCGTTAAAATGTAGTCACACTTCTAGTGGCCTGGACGCTCAAGGGCCTGCAGGAGCTCCCTGCCAAGCTCCACATCCTCCACGGGCGCTGGGGGGGTTCACACAGTGCTTTGCCAAGCAAAGACACTTTGCTTTTCTGTCCCCCTGCTGACTTTGGAGCCAAGAAACACTGATTCTATGTGACTCTCAAGTGCTTCCTATCTCCTCCATCCTTCAGATGGTCATTTATAGGAAAGTTGTCTGGAATTCATTTTTTTCCACATTAAAAAATGTCATAAATGGTGGTTAGCTTTTAAGCTCAAACACACTAACTTATTTAACTTACAATAAGATGTTCCAAAGGTAGAAATGAACTGCTATTTATAACTTTTAATATACAAGAAAATGATTTATGAATTCCAAATTGGATTGCCAAGAAGACCCTGACATGCTGCTGGCCCTCGGGGCTTCAGTCTCACCGTCAGTTATATGAGGGGAAGAGCTTTCTAGATCTGTCCCCTGGCAGGGACTTCCGGAGCAGAGCTGGGGTTAGAGGCCTGGGGGAAGGAGGAAAACAACTAGAGCAGAGCCTCTGGGCAGCAGTGACCACATCACCTTATTTTTGTTCCCATCTTCCCTCTTCCTTTCCCTCCTTGGGGCCGTGGGCATGGATTTAGAGAGCCCCGAGCAGTCTGGTCACTGGGAGGAGCAGCAGAAAAGTTTTTGCTCGTTTGAACCTGATGGAGGAGGCCACTTGCATTTGGAAAATGCTCTGTACATTGGGGACTGCCTGTATTTGGAAGCTTCATTAACTCTTAGAATCCTTTTCTCAACCTCCAAGCTGCATTGAGAAATTACTCATCTGTATTTTTATTAAGCCTTAAAACTTTATGTGCATTTGGTGCCAACTTTTTGTAAAGCTGTATCAAAAACAACAAACCTGTGCTCACATCTCGATGTAACTGAGAGGAGCATTCTGTTATTTTTACAAGGCAGGAGTGGGTGTAGCCGTTGAATTAAACTTAGCAGTCACGTACTCAGTCTTTGCCTATTGGTTGTGTGCACAGTGTGTGTGCATGCGGGTGGGTGGGTGGACATGTTCACGTGTTTCCTCCACGTCCATTCTCCAGAGTGCCTGAACTCTGCTCCTTCCCTTACAGCTTTTCATTGGTTGATGGGGTTTGCCTTCTTTTTTTTAAAACTAGAAGATGCCAAAATTAATCTTCTCAAAGTTTATGGATTTAAGGTTTTTTCATTTGAAAACCAAAGACTTGGCTTTGAATAGAATGGACAGGAATGCGGCAGTGTTCTTTTAGTTTACGTAAATTGAAGGTAATAATTCTTTTTTCACTTAACACCACTTGTTTTCCTGAAGAATTTGCCTCTGAGTTGACTTTGAAACTTCCACGAAAGCCTGACAGTGAGTAGATGAAATGCTGAGCTATTAGAATCTGCCTATAGATTCAGGTCCTGTAGAGAAAGCATAGATTTTTCTTCTTTCTTATATATTAGCTATTTTCATATGTCCTACAAGCAAACTTAATATCTTTATGTGTGTTAAGTGGACTCAGGGTGATGGAGCTTCTCAGACTGCCTGCCTGGAGAGCTCCACTAGAGGAGGCTTCCTTCTAGAAGACTGCTGCATCAGGGCCAACTAACTGGACAGCACTTCAGAAGGAAACCCAGCATGGGTGACCTGACACTGTCTTCACTTGTTCATCTGAGAGCATGTTCCCAGAACTGGGCTAGGCACTGGCACCAGTACATCACCTATTTGTAGCAGCTGCTCCAGCTGCAGGCAAGCACTGAGGTTTTGGAGTGTCACAGCCTGTTTGTCTCCAGAGGTCAGGCAGTGGCTGAGTCAGAGGAGCAAGGTGGGCTCCCCTGCATTATGGTGAAGAAGTGGAAGACATCTAAGGGTTCCCTCTTCAGGGCCTGTGCCTTGTCCAGAAATACACGGCTCTTTGGACAGAGCATAACTTGTTCTAACATCTTTGTGAGTTGAACCCTGCAAGGATGTCTACACCTCCTCCTATATTATCCCGTTTGTTTCTTCTGAACTCGTTATATTCTTAATCCTTAGCGTTCTTGGAGCTCATGAATGAAATCTTCCTGTTCTGTGTGTGACTACAAAGTGCTATCTAAACTTGAACTTAGGAAGAAATGAGGGGGACATTACAGGGACCTAGGTGAGTTTTTAGCAGGCATTAGGGGTGGATACTTCGAAGTTAAAGTATTGATAGAACTTTTGAAACCTGTGTGCCCAAATTACATTTTAGGGTCTTGTAATGAGAAAGAGAAAAAGTTGAATAGCGAATTATCTTTACAAATTGTAAAGGAAGCAAGTTCTAATTCAGTTAGCTTGAGCTCTCAAGAGTGTACTAGTGTTCTTCAGTAAGCATCAAGAATTATCCAGCATATCATTTTGTTAAAACTCCTTTTTCTTTAACCAGTTTCAAGTAACAAATCTGCCCATACATGTTAGTGGTAAAAACTAATAAAGTTGATGACAAGTCAGTTGGCCTCTGACTGTGGTAGTGGTGGCTGGCTTACTGTATTCGCTATTTTAGGAATTGAAAAGGGGCCATATTTCTTGGAACGGCTTAGAGCAGAAGTCAGAAACATTCCCCAAAACATTCACCAGCTTTCTCTGTAACTTGCTTACCAGAAGAAATTATATATTTCATGTTTGTCCTGGCTTATTTTGAGAATATAAAACAAGTCTATATTGCATGCTTACTATTTGCTAGAGATTGTACTAAGCCTCTTTTGTGATCTTCATAGCACTCCTAGTAGGTTGGTAATTGTTTTAGGCTCAGTTTTACAGTTAGCTAGGATCAAAACCCAGGCAGTCTGAATGTGAGACTGAAACCTCAGATCGTCTCTTAGTGGGGTGGGTGAGCATCCATACAGCACAGTACATTGCAAGGGGAAAATTGTGCAACAGTATTTAGGGCATCACCTGCAGGAACGTTCATTGGTGCAATCAGGTTAGGATGAACTCCCCTTGAAGCATCGCATCAGGTAAAAGGCAGGGGTAAGAGCATTTCTGCTAACACTAAGCTGTCACTCATGGGTTTATGATCAGAATTCATGCCACCTGTGTGGCCCCCAAAGCTGAAAGTGTAAGTCTTAGATTCATGGTGTCCTCAAGATACCAGAGAAAGAAAATGCAAATCACCTGGCTAAAAGTGGAAGAAATAAGGGCCTATCAAAACTGGTAGAATATAAGAAGGTCAAACAGGACAAATGGAAATTAAAAATATAACTGTTGAGGGACTTCCCTAGCAGTCCGGTGGTTAGGACTCTGCGCTTCCACTGCAGGGGGTGCAGGTTCCATCCCTGGTCAGGGAACTAAGATCCCACATGCCGCGGGGAGAGGCCAAAAAAAAAAAAGTTGAAATAAAAAACTCAGCGTAGAGGTTAGACTACACATAGCTGAAGTGAAACTGGTAAATTTGAAGAAGTTACGCAACATCGGGACACAGAAGTGGACCAAGTGAGAGTTTGTTACTGGATTTTAGGATGAGACGGGCAACTTGCATTTAATTGGAATCCCAGGAGGGACCATGGAAAGCACAGCCGCTCTGAAGGGAGCTCTGAGTACCTACTGTGTAGGAGTACATACTGCTGTGCAGTGAGGCTACAAAGGCAAGTCACATTTAACCAGGTCAGTATCGCGGTCAACTCCGGAAGGGAGGGAGGGGCGCACAAAGATAACGGCCATTTCTTTGGAGGGTAGGGTGGGCACACGGACGCTCGCTTAAGTCTAAACCGTACAAAGTCATTTGTATATACTTAGGACATAACGCTGTCACTTTGTAGAAGTCCACGCCTGCGTCGTGGGAGCTGGCAGACAGCTGCTCTGATGAGCCTGACCGGAAGCGCTCCCAGCCCCGCTCGGCCGAGTTTCTGGCGCGGGGACTGGCTTCTTCCTACGTTAGGACCCCTGCGACCTCTAGCGGCGTGACGCCGCGGGGCTCTGGCTGGACGGGCGGGCACCGCCCCCGCTGTCTAGGGGGCGGGACTTCCGGGCGGCGGGACTTCCGGCCGCTGAGCGACGGGCGCAGCATCAGCATCAGTATCAGCTGGCGGCGGCTGAGGCGACAGCGGCTGCGGCGCAGGCAACGGGCCGCGGCCTGCGGACTACGGGCAGCCGGAGCGGGCGGGCGCGCCGGCGAACAGCAGGCCGCGCTGGCGGCGGCGGTGGCCGCGATGATGGAGATCCAGATGGACGAGGGCGGCGGCGTGGTCGTGTACCAGGACGACTACTGCTCTGGCTCGGTGATGTCGGAGCGGGTGTCGGGCCTGGCGGGCTCCATCTACCGCGAGTTCGAGCGCCTCATCCACTGCTACGACGAGGAGGTCGTCAAGGAGCTGATGCCACTCGTGGTCAACGTGCTCGAGAATCTGGACTCGGTGCTCAGCGAGAACCAGGAGCACGAGGTGGAGCTGGAGCTGCTGCGCGAGGACAACGAGCAGCTGCTCACCCAGTACGAGCGGGAGAAGGCGCTGCGCAAGCAGGCCGAGGAGGTGCGTGGGCCGGGAGGCGCCGGGGCCCCTCCCGGGGACCCCAGTCCTTCCCGGCCCGGGGACCCCGCCCTTAGCCCCCGCCCTGCCCGGGCCCCAGCTCACGCCCCGCCCATCCCACCAACGCCCCCGACGCCGAGCCCGGCCCAGGGGCTGATGCCTGGCTCCCACATCCTCCTGGCCTGCTGCTCCAGCCAGGAACCCTAGCCCTGAACCACCTGGCGTCACTGGGGGACCTTGCATCCTAAACTGCCTCAGGCCTCCGTCTCCCCTCCATACCCACTTCTCATTGCAGACGCCAGTTCTTTTTGCTTTTGTGTGTGTTTTTCCGCAAACGTGTCCTAGACCCCAGTTACAACTTCTGGTTGCTGCAATTTTAATTTTAATTTTAAACCCTTCCAGAAAGGGGATTTCTGATCTTCTTATGGTTCTGCAGCCAGAAGAGGTGTTGTCAGATCTTTGCCTTATCCCTAATCCAATGTTTTGACGGTCTGTGACATGGGTGAATTTGGTGATTGAGGTAAACACATTACCAAAGCCACAGTTAGGCTGCTCCTCTGGCACCAGGTGAAAGACTCCAGGTTTCCGGAGGTGATTTCTTTGCCCTGTGGTTCCCTCCGTTGGGAATATTGTTAGCTTATGTGGACAATGCTGAGAAATTCCACTGTGGCTTCTGAGGAGTTAAAAGTAGAATTTTGAAGTACTTGATCGTGTTTTAGGATACCTCCATAACCTGGAAATCACTTATTTGTGAACCAGTTAGAAGAACCATGCATTGCAGGGAATACCACTTACCTTCATTCATTCACTATGAAATATTTAGCCCTGTTGTCAGACCCAGGTGGATTCAGGGGACCTGGGTTCTCATTCCTGCCTTGCCTTTGTGACCTTGTCCATGTCGCCTGCCCCCCTCTGGATTTTGATTTTCCTTCAGTCATATGAGTCAGTTGCCCTAGATGATCTCTAAGCCCTGACATTCTGTTGTTCCAGGCATTAGGTGATGGCTTTTTGGTTTATGAATGGGAAGTTTCTTATTAAATGAGCTAAATTCCTTTTTAACTAATTTGGATTAACATATTCTTGATTTTAGTATTGAAATGGAAGACTGTTTCAGTATTTTGGCTTTTTCTTAAGCTAGGGCAGTTTATGTTCTCCTAGTTTGGTTTAAAGTATGTTTATAAAAATTAAGAGTGCCTTGTATCGTTCCTACTTACGGTGGTTTACGTTGATCTTGGGTTTTTTCATTCATCTGTCAAGAGGCTCTTGCCTATTGATTGGGGTGCCAGGCTCCACCAAAACTGATTTAGAGCTCTCAACTTAAGGGAGATGCAAGAGCTCGTAGGATTTTAGAGTTCAGAGTGGCCATAGGCATTTACTAGGGAAAGAACTGGCCGCAAGAAGGAGTGGGGGTGGACCAAGGTCACATGCTCTAGAAGAACCAGGCCAAGACGCAGTCTACCCTGACCCCTGGAGTGGGCTCTTCGTTCCACTGCTGTGGGAGGTCAGAGAGCGTACCCCCAGAAGACGAGCTCTGGGGCTCCCCTCACTGGCCGTGGGGCAGTGGCTGCCTCCCTCATGCTGGGCAGCACCTCCCACTTCTCTGACTGCTCTCAGCGGCCATTTGATGCCTAACTGAGGTTTTGAGTAGGTTTGTTTTCTTTCACTATGTACCGATGTGGTCAATATAGTGGACGAGAAGGAACTAAAAGGAGAAAGATGGACAACCTTAAGGCTAAGAATCATAACCATCTACCTTAAAAATTTGCTCTGCGTGGATGAAGCCCCTGCTCTGCTCTGCATGGTTCAAGTGCAGCCGCAAGCGAGTGTGATTCTGGCCTCCCACTTACGCCCTGGACTAAGAGCTGAGGTTGCGCATGTGGTATGGAGGAGAGTGCCCTGGAGGCCGAGACCCATCCTTGCCCCAGCTATTAAGAGATGCTGAACAGAGAGCCACAGAGTGAACAAAACGCTTGGCTGGCCGGCATAAAGGCTGTGATTTGATGCTAAATAGTATGCCCTTGGAGAGACCTCATGTGATGTTACAACCAAGAAAAGGGCCAAAATCTGTAACCATTTTGGTATTCTAGCTCATTTACTAAATCCAGTAGACATTCATTTTCAGTTTTGTGGAAAAGACCAGTGTACACTGTGGCCTGGCTTCTTTTTCCACACAGGGCATGAGATCCTAGATGTGTGTCTGATAACACGGGAGGCTGAACAGCATGGGCTGCAGGCGTGTGCGTGATGCAGAGTAGCTTCTGCCTCCCCGGCCACTCTGCTCAAGAAGGCTTAGTCAGAGCTGAGTAACCTGAGCCGCCTGCAGCCTTCCTAGCACACAGAATCTGCAGATTTAAAAAGAAAGAGCCTTGAGCAGAGCAAACACCTCTGCCCGCTACATCTTGCCTGTAATAACCGCAGTGAGAGATTGCGAGTCTGTTCTGGTCCCAGGGTGACTCTCTCGATGGGAGTGACGGTAGCTAGAGGTGGTGGGGTCCAGGGAGGGGGGCCAGGCCCCAGAGTTTGCAGATGCTTGAGTGTCAGCCTCGCCTTTGGGAGCTGCACACCCTGTGACCAGTCTTCCCCTCTCTGGCCTCACTGGCCGCTTCTGTAAAGTGCGTGGGTTGCCAGACGTGGCAAGTTTCTTTCATCTCAAGTGCCAAGTCCCGTGATTGGCTGTTGTTTGCCTGGAGAATTGCAGCAAGGCAGATCTAGCCAAGCCAGGGAAGAGCACCTTGATGGGGCAGCCGCGGGTGGCAAGCGTGGGGCATCTCAGTCTCTGTGCGGGTTTTATGCTTGTCATCGAGACCAGTGAGTCCCGCTCAGACTTGCAGAGCTAAATGGATGTTGCTGGCTTCTAAAACCTCTACAGAGACCTTAAAAATGCTGAAACTGTATCCAATACAAAGTTTTGAAAACCCACTGAGTTCTTTCCCATTAGAAAAGAAGGTTGGAAATGGGCATTTGACCAGGATGGCCGGGACCGAGTGGGCGCCCCTGGGCAGTGCTGCCCACCGTGGCCCCCAGGGAGGAGGGAGCAGAGGACTCTATTCACTCCAGTCCTGAGCAGCAAAGAGCCTTCCTCGCAGGGATCAAGTATTAGGCTCACAGGAGGAAAAACAGTGTTTGAGAGACAAGGTGTGAGTTTAGTAGCCATCATTCACCTTAAAGTCTTCTTGGCCCTAAGGAAACTACTGGTAACATCCCCCACTCATCACAAGCAACTCAAGTGGACGTTCTGTCCATGAGACATGGCTGTGGGTATTTGCTGATACCTCAGTGTCTGGTGCTGTGTAAGGAAAGCATCCAACTGGAAAGTTTTACCCAAAACTGTGTTTTTCTAGTTGTACAAAAGTAATGCATTTTGTAGAAGAATATTTGGACAGGATGAAGCTGGAGGGGGCAGAAGCCATCATTCTACTCTATAGAGATGATCATTTGGCATTTTTTTTAATAAGTGAATTAATATATTGAATCAGAAGTTTTTCTTCTTGTGTCCCATATTACAAATAGTAAATTCACCCCAGCTTAGACAAAGTATGCAATTTCTTCTGCTGCCATGTTGTCGTATTAAAAGAGAGGTTTTTGTTTTGTTTTTGTTTTGGGTTTTTTTGGCTGTGCCACACTCAGCATGTGGGATCCCAGTTCCCTGACCAGGGATCAAACCTGTGTCCACTGTGGTGGAAGCGTGGAGTCCTAATCACTGGACCACCAGGGAAGTCCCAGGGCAGTTTTTTTCAATTGTTAACTTTTTTTACATGAAGCCATTAAGATTTGGTGCCCAGAGCTGCCTTTCCTCGTTGCCTCTAAATACTGGTCCATTATAGCTCTCTTACTAGAGTCACCAGGAGTACAACAGACTCTCCCTAAAAAATGGGAACAAATAGGCACAGGAGAGGGCTTGCCTGGTGGTGCGGTGGTTAAGAATCCACCTGCCAATGCAGAGAACATAGGTTCAAGCCCTGGTCAGGGAAGATCCCACATGCCGTGGAGCAGCTAAGCTCATGCACCACAACTACTGAGCCTGCGCTCTAAAGCCCGCGAGCCACAACTACTGAGCCCACGTGCTGCAATTACTGAAGCCCATGCACCTAGAGCCCCTGCTCTGCAACAAGAGAAGCCACTGCCATGAGAAGCCAGCACACTGCACTGAAGAGTAACCCCCACTCGCCGCAACTAGAGAAAGCCCGCACTCAGCAACAAAGAACCAATGCAGCCAAAATTAAATAAAAGTAAATTAAATTTAAAAAAACAAAAAACAAATAGGCACAGGAGAGCAGAGAGAGGCGCTTTCCAGCCAGAGAGAACAGAACATGCGGAGTAAGCCCCACCGCCCTGCCAGGCTCACCCAGCGGGAACCCTTGGAACCCTCAAGGCCCTGTGGTGGCCGTTAGGCAGCGGGGCAGGGACTGGGGCAAGTTAGTTCTCCCAAAACTAGAATTTCTAAGTTAAATTTTAAATCTGTCTTTTTTTAAAGTTTCTGTTTTGGAATAATTTATAGAAAAATATAGAAATAATTTATGGACAATCTCACCCAGATTACCCAAGGTGAACGTTTTTCCACATTACTCTTCTCTCTCCATCTCCCTCCCTCCCTCCCTCCTGCTCTGCTAAGACCTGAGGGCTCCTGCAAGTCCTATGGTGTCCTCAGTTCCCTATCGGCTTCTCACTTTGTGCTTTTTACAACCTTGATGATGTGATATCACAGGCCAGTTATCTTGCAGGATGTCCCTTAGTTTGGCTTTCGTGTGACCTCATGACCAGTTGCAGGATGGAAGCTGGGGAGGGACACTCGTGTGGGGGGCAGGGTCCCTTTTCCCAAGGGTGGTCAGCAGCCAGACGGCTCATGTTACAGGCTTTGGCTCTGTTGAAAGTCAGGGCCCCAGGGGTCATCCTCACAACCTCCCATGTCCAGTGACTCACTTAAGTCCTGGCCATTCTTTTGGCCTGATTTTTTTTTTTTGTACTTTTTGTGCTTCTTTTTTATCTCCTTTGCTACCATCCTGGCTCGAGTCACCACTGTCATGCTGCTCCCCCAGCCACTTTCTCCCCCTCCCAACCCTTCTGTGGCATGAACTGGTCCGCAGGCAGGTCCCATCTCCCACTCTCTCTTGTTCGGTAACTCAGTCAACTAAGCATAGTGAGGGCCAGGCTTGCTGCCGGGGATGGGTCTGTGCTGCCCTGATGCAGGTGCTCGGATGGGGAGGTCCTGCCACACTGTCAGATGGTGAGAAAATGGCAACGTGGGATGGAGAGCGAAGGATATGGATGGGAACAGAGGAAGGGACGCTCCCAGGAGGAGACCGCCTTCTCCCGGGGTCCCCAGCACCCACCCCCCCCAGCACCGCGTGCCCTGTCCCCTGCCCTTCCACTTCCTTCTGCCCCCTCTGCATGTACTTTTGCTGCGTACACCTGACTCCCTTGCGTCTAGCACCGTGACATTCAGATGTGGGTGCTCAAGTGAGTCCCTGTCACCCCAGAGTCCCCACGTGGGGGCTCTTTCCTGGTTAGCCAAGGGCAGTGTCCTTCTGGTTCTTTCAGCCCCAAGGCTGGTTCTTTTCTCTCTGACACATGTCCCACAGAGATGCCAGCTGCCTGTGCGTGTGCAGGTGAGGAAGGAGGGCAGCCTTTCTCTGCTTCCACGTGCTGCACCGAGCTGTTGGTTCCTGGAGGGCCGGAACCAACTTTCTGTGGTTTTCAGCCATCCATCTGTCCAACACAGCTCTGTGTGAGGACGGAAATTTCTGTTCTGCTGTGTGTCCACACAGGGCCACTGACACTTCACATGTGCCTCATGTGGTTTAGGATGAGTTTTTATTTTTATGTCATTTAAATTAATTTAAGTTTATTTTTTTTATTATTTATTTATTTATTTATGGCTAGGTTGGGTCATCGTTGCTGTGCATGGGCTTTCTCTAGTTGTGGCAAGCTGGGGCTACTCCTCATTGCGGTGCGGGGGCTTCTCATTGCAGTGGCTTTTCTTGTTGTGGAGCATGGGCTCTAGGCACACGGGCTTCAGTAGTTGTGGCGCGTAGGCTCAGTAGTTGTGGCTCCCGGGCTCTAGAGCGCAGGCTCAGTAATTGTGGTACACGGGCTTAGTTGCTCCGCGGCGTGTGGGATCTTCCCAGACCAGGGCTTGAACCCGTGTCCTCTGCATTGGCAGGCAGATTCCCAACCACTGCACCACCGGGGAATTCCTTAAATTAAGTTTAAATACCCACACGTGGCTGTGGCTAAGGTACTGGGCAGTGTAGCCGTGGACGGTCTAGCTCAATCACTGTTCTGTAAGGACAGGCAGTAAATGTTTCTTTGACCTGTTACATAACGTCAGGCAAGAAAGGAAGATGCTTAAAAGGTGGGGTGTTTTTCTTCAGTGAACATGTTCTAGAAAGAGGGGAGACCCCAAAGTGTAGTGGGTTTTGAAACAGGAGAATAGAAGAAAATATTGTGAGATGAGGAAAAAGAAAAAAAGCATTGCAGCTATTTAGGAAACAACAGAGAGGTGATGAAATTCTTGAAAGGCTGAGAAGAGGTCTGGAGGGAAATCCCAGCACCTAGAAAGCAGCTAGTGCTTACGGCGCACCATGAAATCTTCGACCATAGGCTTCAGTTCTGTTCTGTTCTTTCTTTGTAACAACTTCGTTGAGGTCAGTGCACTAAGCTGTACATATTTGAAGTGTGCAATTTGGTGAGTTTTAACACGTCTACACCCGAAAAAACATCCTCACAATCAAGATGATGATCTCCATCGTCCCCAAAGTTTCCTTGTGGCCCTCAATACTCTCTCCCCGCTTCCCCCATCCCTAGGTAACCACGGTCTGCTTTCTGTCACTGTAGATTGATTTGCATTTTCTAGAACCTTATATAAACTGAATCCTGCAGTGTACACTCTTTTTTTGACTGGCTCCTCTCACACGGCATAATGATTTGAGATTACCCAGGTTGTTGCCGTTCTTTCATTCATCCGTTCATTGCTAGTGTAGCCTGCTGTGTGGGTGTCCATCCGTCTCCTCTGGTGGAGCAGGAGCTCGCCGTCCACACCTGCGCCCTGTTTCTCGGGACCTTGGGAGCCTCCGGCGCAGCCTGTCCTGCATGCAGCTGCACACAGGGAGCCCTGCTGGAAGATGGTCAGGGAAACCAAGCGGTTAGAATCAGTTGGTGGCTGGCTAGCGCTTCCTAAGAAAGCATCCCTGTCACCAGGGTGGGAAAGGCTCGACCCAAGGAAAGGAAATATACACAGACACTTAGAGCCCGCGGAATCATAAGTCAGTTACCTTCTTTTGAACGCCTCTCATGGGCAAGAGATTTGGGGAATGCCAAGATCAGTGGAGTGGACCTCCATTGGCGGGGTTTGTGAGACAGGGGTCAGGGCATTTGGATTCTGATTATCTACAGTGGTGGGTTCAAGGTGATGCCTTTTGTTCAAGTTCTCTGGGTGCCCTTCCTTCCACTCAACTTCAGCTTGTGCTCCTGCTCCCTGACCTTCCCACGCCGGCCTCTTACCTCTTCCTTCTCTCAGTGAATTGGACCCAGATCCAGGCGGGATCCCATGGATTCTGCCCAAGCTTGTGGCCTCGGGTCTTCAGTGTACGCTTCTGGACAGCGAGACCCTGTGTCCACCAAAGGGCGACCATGGGCGTCCTCAGGTCTCTCCTGTTAAATGGAGTGAGAGGGATGTAGAAGCCAGGTGGATTAGGAAGTTGAAGAAATCAGTGTAAACTGCTAAGAATGCTTCAGAGATGGACTTCCCTGGGCGCAGTGGTTAAGAATCTGCCTGCCAGTGCAGGGGATATGGGTTCGAACCCTGGTCCAGGAAGATCCCACATGCTGTGGAGCAACTAAGTCCATGTGCCACAGTTACTGAGCCTGCGCTCTAGAGCCCGCAAGCCACAACTACTGAGCTCGCGTGCCACAACTACTGAAGCCCTTGCACCTAGAGCCTGTGCCCCACAATAAGAGAAGCCACCACAATGAGATGCCCACGCACCGCAATGAAGAGTAACCCCTGCTCACCACAACTAGAGAAAGCCCATGTGCAGCAGCGAAGACCCAATGCAGCCAAAAATAAATAAATTAATTAATTAATTAAAAAAAAGAATGCTTCAAAGAACACAGTCTAGTTAAGAATAACTTCTCCCAGGGAAATTTCTCCCAGGACGGGGCATTTATAGTTTTCATCTTATCTTCCTTTTTCTTATTTCCCTCCAGAACCAATCATGCCGTATATCATAAATAATATAATAAATGTAATGTATATTTTAAGATACAAAATATATATTAGTATCTAACATAAAATACTTAAATATGTAATATATTAAAATATGTATTTTTTACAGACATCTTTCCTATCTTACCAATTCTTTTTTTTTCTTTTTAATATTTATTTTATTTATTTGGTTGCGCTGGATCTTAGTTGTGGCAGGTGGACTCCTTAGTTGCAGCTCACAGGCTCCTTTGTTGTGGCATGCGAACTCTTAGTTGTGGCCTGCGTGTGGGATCTGGTTCCCTGACCAGGGATCAAACCCGGCCCCCCTGCATTCGGAGCATGGAGTCTTAACCATTGAGCCACCAGGGAAGTCCCTATCTTACCAATTCTTGAAAATCAGTGTGAGTTAAACCAATGCCATTTGTTGGGATTCATCTCAGGCAGATGCTGAACCAGTGGTTCCTTTAACCGAAATGAGGAATCTATGCTTTTCAAAAAATGAATCCAACCTTGTTCTTGGGTTCCTGCATAGTGGCCTGATCTCAGATGTATGTCTAAAATTTGAATGCAGAAATGCCCTTCCCTCCCTCTCTGTCCACCTGCCCACACTGCATTTTAGATGTAAATGGTAACAGTCATGGAATATGGGAAAAAGCTGGGAAAAAAAACCTCTGAGGTTTGAGGTCTCATGTGTTCAGCACCCCTGTGAGCACCCAGTAAATATTTGATCATGATGGGAGTGACCGACAGGAGCAGGGAATTACCCATCCATAAAGGGCATCTCCCCTGGGAACAGCCTGTGCCCAGCACCCCAGTGCACCACTCTGCCTAAGATAAAAGACCCAAAAAGAGCGTTTTTCTTTTGGACATTCACTCTACCCCCTCACCGCCAGGAAGGAATTACATGCAAAAGAACAAAATCTTTGATTCCTGTTTTATTTCTAACAATTCAACCAGAATTGAATTATTTCCTATGTGTGACCCTGGCCTAAAGGACATATAAGAGGAAAGGATTGGATTTAATGTCTTAATTTACTTTGCCTTTAATTAAAATAGCCTTCAATTATGAAAGTTACCAGAATTCTAATGATTACGTTATAAAAGAGTGTTTACCTAGTAATCTCTCTTGCATTCTGGGATTAGGAATGCTGGCTTCTGTTGTCTTAATTTTATATTTGACATGAAAAGTCAGTTTATTTCTTTTTTAAAAAATAAATTTATTTATTTTTGACTGCGTGGGGTATTCGTTGCTGCGCGCAGGCTTTTTCTAGTTGCAGCGAGCAGGGGCTACCCTTCATTGCAGTGCACGGACTTATTGCAGTGGCTTCTCTTGTTGCAGAGCACGGGCTGTAGGCACACGGGCTCAGTAGTTGTGGCTCGCAGGCTCTAGAGCGCAGGCTCAGTAGTGTGGTGCGCGGGCTTAGATGCTCTGCGGCATGTAGGATCTTCCCGGACCAGGGCTCAAACCTGTGTCCCCTGCATTGGCAGGCGGATTCCTAACCACTGTGCCACCAGGGAAGTCCTGAAAAAGTCAGTTTTATTTCTTAAGTTTGGTTTTATGCATGAGTTAGATAGAATGATCTCATTCCATGGGATATTGAGAAAAGCTTCCTCTGGTTCCTGGAGTTTTGGAAGTTCCCACACTCTCAGGTTACTTCAGTATGTACCTTGAAATTCACCAAAAAGCAAATTCTGAAAACCAGTTGAATTTAATTTTAAAACAGAGCAATTTGTTAGTAAGAGGGAGGGGTAGAAGTATATCTTAAAAACAAAATCTAAAGAGGGAATCATGGGGACTTCCTTGGTGGCACAGTGGTTGAGAGTCCACCTGCTGATGCAGGGAACACGGGTTCGTGCCCTGGTCCGGGAGGATCCCACATGCCGCGGACCGGCTAGGCCCGTGAGCCATGGCCGCTGAGCCTGTGCGTCCGGAACCTGTGCTCCGCAACGGGAGAGGCCACAACAGTGAGAGGCCCGCGTACTGCAAAAAAAAAAAAAAAAAAAAGGGGAATCATGTAGTAGATTGGTATTTAGCAGTAAGAATCAGGTATTTCCTAGCTCAGTGTTCATGTTAAGACACCTGGTACCTTTTCCTCAATTGTTAGTTGCTCCTCATTGCTCTTCGGGAGGCTCAAAAGATTTGTTGTGAGGTGGCCTTAAACCTCTGTGTGTTATCAGGTGCTAAGTGACATTTTGACTAGACTCGGTTAGACAGATGACAATTCCAGACAAACTCAAATCTGTAGTGCATGTAATTGGCGTGTGTACGAGTTTTTCACTTTGGCATGTCTCGGACGGTAGATTCATTCTGTTTCACAGTCCAGCAACAGGCAGACCCACTCAACCCAAATGCTGTTAAAAATTTTATTCTCATTTCCATTCATACTGGATAAATTGAATTGGACAAATTCAATAGAAGTTGAAAAATGTTTAGCTTTCTTTTGGACGACTGCCTTATAGAGATAACTTACCCTGTCCCCCACCACTGAAAATTCTTGATTCTCTTAAATCTAAAGTAAATGATCTGTAAATAAAAATATTTTCTGCTTCCTTGAAAACATCTATTGTTTTGTGACTCTAACCCAGTTACTAGAGTTCCCTCCTGACACCTCCCCCGCCACAGCTGCCCCCCTCGTTTTGGAGGAGAACTTGTATTTTCCTCACTTATTCATTTAACCACCAACCACAAAGCCCCTGCTTTATTCCATCAACTACTCCTTACTTGTCCAGGTGATTCTTACTTCATCCCAAGTCTAGCCCCAAGCATTTCCTCATAAAAAGCAATGATTAAAAAAAAAGAGAGAGAGCAATGATTAAATATCTGTTTAGTCTTGGCCAGGCACTGGTCCTTCACGTTATTTATCCCTCATAATATTTGATGAAGGTGGCATTGCATCTTCCATTTCAGTTAAACAGTTAGCTTGCATTTCTGTTAACTAAAATTACTGTAATAACGTTGAAAGAGTTTTTTCAGGAGGGGAAGAAAGAGGATGCCTTTTAAGCTGTAGAATAGCATATTGTGTTTGTGATGTTTTCGTGGACTTGGAGCCCCTGAGATGCCCCCTAGTCAGCTCTGTCTGGTTCGATGCTGTCCCTCAAGGTAGCGGGGAAGAGCTGTTCTTCCCCAAATGCCAAGTGCGGTGGTCGCCAACCTGCAGAGCCTGCAGTGTCCCGGTGTCCCAGTGTGTGATCCAGCCCAGCAGGGAAGCTGAGGGCTGGCCCTTTAGTATGCTGGTGGTCCCTTGTGGGTTCCTTGGGGCTTTTTGTTCATCTGGGGAGTTGCTGCCACGTGATTGTGATCGTGATCA
Source organism: Lagenorhynchus albirostris (assembly GCF_949774975.1). NCBI lineage: Eukaryota > Metazoa > Chordata > Mammalia > Artiodactyla > Delphinidae > Lagenorhynchus > Lagenorhynchus albirostris. The sequence continues at coordinate 50,738,176 of NC_083109.1, forward strand.
CTCACACCCCTTGTCTGCAGGTGGTTACTGATGACTGACCATTCCCATCACAGGACTGTCCCTTGGCTCCAGGATTCCTTGTGGCCTGGGAACCACAACTGTCCTGTGCGTTCATGTCTCCCTGCCACTTGGGGTGCCCTCTGCCTTTGGCCTTGAGGACATACATGTACACAGCTTACCTAGATGTTTTCTCTCTCAGTTAATGTCTCAGTATTTCCTAGGGCTGAAAGGCCTTACAATATCATAACATCAGAGGATTTCTGCATGTCACCTGGTTTGGGGCCAACTTCGTCGGGGATCTCAAAGCATATCGGTTGTTTTATGGCATGACAAAGCTTTTTGGGACTGTCATCTACATTGGATTTTAACGATCACCTATCAGGATAGATTTAGGAACATCTGTCTGACCTTCTTAAGAATCTGGAGGAATTCCCTGGCGGTCCAGTGGTTAAGACTCCACGCTTCCACTGCAGGGCCCATGGGTTTGATCCCTGGTCAGGGAACTAAGATCCCACATGCTGCGTGGGGCAGCCAGTCATCTTTCATCTAGAAATCTTTTTAGCTGGCTCTCAGCTATGAAATGCAGGTAATATGATGAAATACCGATGGGAATTCTAGAGAAATGGTGTTAGCACCACAGAACGCTTTTCTTTGCGTAAAACTTTGGTGCTCCAGCTTGGAGGTAGGACAGGGCTCAGTTTACAGAAAGGGAGCATTTTCCATCCTCCAGCCCCAGTCGCCCCATCATTCAGCTCTTCACTGGCTCAAGATGAGCTTTCCATTCAGCCCAAGTCCAGCCCTGAGCATTTTGTCATGAAAAACAGGGACCCTTCCTGAGGACCAGAGAACTGATGCTTTCTGACAGGCAAAATGTTGATTCAAAAAATAAATATATAAGTGATTCAGGATGATTCTCAACTTAATCTAGAACAATTCACAAGTGGGAGTAACCAAGAAAATACTGAAAAGGAAGAGTTAAGAGGGTAAATGTATATCAGCTATTAAAAGATGCTATTACACTACAAGTTTAAAAAAACCTTTGGGGACTTCCCTGGTGGCGCAGTGGTTGAGAATCTGCCTGCCAATGCAGGGGACACGGGTTCGAGCCCTGGTCTGGGAAGATCCCACATGCCGCGGAGCAATTAGGCCCGTGAGCCACAGCTACTGAGCCTGCGCGTCTGGAGCCTGTGCTCTGCAACAAGAGAGGCTACGACAGTGAGAGGCCTGCACACCGCGATGAAGAGTGGGCCCCGCTCGCCACAACTGGAGAAAGCCCTCGCACAGAAACGAAGACCCAACACAGCCAAAAATAAATAAATAATTAAATTTTTTTTAGAAAGTGATTAAAAAAACCTTTGGTTACTGGCTCAGAAATAGACCGAAATATGTCTTAGAAGGTACCATATCATAAAGGTAGCATTCAGAGCAATGAAGAAAGGGTAAATTATTAAGTAAATGGTGTAGAAGTAAGTAAACTACTGTACACACACAGACTACATCCTGGGAAAAGTACTTGCAGCGTAGAAGACAAATTCTTGAATGGGTCTAATAAGTCCTTACAAATTGTTAAGAAAAATAACCTGTAGTAGAAAATCGGACAAAGGACATAATGAGCTGTTAGATGTAGTGTATATGACTAATGAATTTATTCAGTCTCACTAGTAATCCAGGAGCTGAAAATTAAGACAGTTATGCTCTGCCGTTTTCCCACCTGTCGGGTTGGCAGCACAGAGGCCATGGGGGCTCCGGGAAGGGCGCCACCCGACCTGGGGGGTGTGGGCTGGGGTGCCTGTCTGGCCTGGGGAGCAGGATGCCACTGGGCAGATACACAAGTAGTAACAATAATAACAGACGTTTTAAAGCAGCCTGAAAGTCCAACAGGAGGCGATCAGTTGAGTAAACTATGCTCTGCAGACACACACCGACAGGGGAACACACAACTGTTAGAAGTAGGAGTGGCAGAGCACAGTTCTCAGTGTGGAGAGACATTTCCAGTGTAAACGAGTGAATAAGTCAGGTCACGATACCGTGTACAAAATGATGGCACATCCGCTCCACACACTTACACACGTCTGGAAGAATGTCACCCAATTTTAACTGACCCTCTCTGGTTGGTAGAATTATGGTTTTGTTGTTGTTGTTGTTTCTTAACCATTGATAGCATGGCAGAATTACGGTTTTTTAAAAGTATTATTTTCACTTAACACTCTCTTCTGATTTTTCTACAAAAGAATATGTTTATATCATTCTTTTAATTTTTTTTAAGTAATAGGAATTAAAATTACCCAAGTTAAATAATTTCTTTACCAGCCAATTAATAGCATTTGTTTATTCTTCATATGCTGGTCATGGCCACAATCATTCAAAACCACTTACTTTAAATTTTTGTGCCGCTGCACCATTTGTGTGCATTTTCCTGGCAATGGGGCGCGTGTTCTTCATTTTAGTTAAGTTGTGAGTGATGTCATCAATACAGATTTTCTTTCTGATGCACCCCTGCCCGCCCCCGCCCCGGTTGTTTTTGCCCTCTGTCACTGCACTGGGTGAGTCATCCTTTGGGCAGGAGCCCCAGTGCTTTTCAGCACAAAGACCTCTGAGAAGCCGCTGTAGGAAGAAGCGTCTCTGGGGCCCAGAGTTGGGGTGGGGGACTGGGTGCAGTTTTTACGGGAAATACAGCTATGGCCACCATGAACTCATTGCCTCTCCCAGACACCCAAAACCTGGAACCAACAGCCCGTTTTATATTCCCATCTTCTGCGACACTGTTAGTGTCTTAAGAACCCAGCTGACATTTATGCTTCCTACAAATGAAATTTCTAATATTTCCATTTTGTACGCTGTAAAATCAAGGTGTTAACAGTTCCCATCAGGGCTGTTGCAGGGCTGTGGCCTTCAGGCCATCACCTAGCCGGGCGGGGGGGGGGGGGCGGTTTGCTGCCCAGTGCCCATCCCCCCAGACCCTGCCTTTACCCTGGGCTGTCAGTGTTAACCTAGGTCTCCTCCTAAGAACATTTAGGATTTTCTTTTATTTTACAAAGTGCTTTCTTTTCACTTGATTCGATAGTAATTTTGCTCAGAAACTTACCATATAAAGTGCAGATTCCAAATCTAGGCCAACAACCCCCCATCTTGTTTTTAAAAGAATCGGAACAGTACTATGCATTGCCGGTTACTCCACGAAGGATGGCTTCCTGAACTGAGCAGTGACTGAGATACAGGTTAAGAGGAAAGTACACCTGGCTTCTTTATTTTTATTTTTGAAAATTAGAGACTTTTTTTTTTTAATTTATTTTTGGCTGCATTGGGTCTTTGTTGTTGCGCACGGGCTTTCTCTAGTTGCAGCGAGTGGGGGCTACTCTTTGTTGTGGTGCATGGGCTTCTCGTTGCAGTGGCTTCTCTTGTTGTGGAGCACGGGCTCTAGGCGTGCGGGCTTCAGTACTTGTGGCACGCGGGCTCTAGAGCGCAGGCTCAGTAGTTGTGGTGCACAGGCTTAGTTGCTCTGCGGCATGTGGGATCTTCCCAGACCAGGGATCAAACCCATATCCCCTGCATTGGCAGGCAGATTCTTAACCACTGCGCCACCAGGGAAGTCCACACCTGGCCTCTTTTAGATGTGCAGTGTTGAGAGGAATAATATTACTCCATTGCCTAAGGACCAGCTACATAATTTGTGGGGCTCAGTGCAAAACTGGAAATGGGGGCCCCTTGTTCAAAAACTATTAAGAATTTCAAGATTAAAGCCAGCGTGTGTAGGCTTTTCCAACTTCAGGGCCCCGGGTGACTGGCGGATAGCTGGTTAGAAAGCTGTGGTATCTACTGTTGGGAAGCTCTCCACAGGGCTGTGGCGGGTGGTGGACGGGAAGGGAAGCCGGCTCTGGGGTGCAGAAACCACATTCTGGGCCTGAGCGTGAGCCCTTCTGAGGGGCTGCTGTCATCTGACCGTCCCACATTCATGACGCCTGCTGTTTTTCTTCCTTGCACGTATAGAAATTTATTGAGTTTGAAGATGCCTTGGAACAAGAGAAGAAAGAGCTACAAACCCAGGTGGAACACTACGACTTTCAGACCCGCCAGCTGGAACTGAAGGCCAAAAACTACGCAGATCAGAGTAAGTCGCTAGCCCGGAGAGATGAAATTGCATTTTGAATGCATTTGTTGTTCTCAGACCAACCCAGCTGGGAGGGATGTTGAGAGCCTTTGATAAAAAGAGAGTGAGAAAACCCAAGGAGAGCCTTATCTTACTTTCATTGTGATTCCCTCAATAGTTTGTTTTCTATCTTTACACTGCTCTGTATTTCTGTAAATGGCCTCAAATCCTTTGTGGAAATAAATAAAATTTATAAATAAGGCCCCTCTGATGACAGAGCACTTTTGCTTAGTGTTGCAGTCTGACCCAAAATTCACAGATCTGTGAACTTTGTGTGGCCCTTTAGGACAGAGCTCCTGGCTGCTGTCTGGGGCTCCTGTCTGTGAGCTGCTTGAGGAGCGGGTGCTCTTTTGTGACCTGAAAGTTGGGCCCAACAATGGTGCCCCTGTAATGACAGTTCCTAGGGGGCACTCATGGCCGACCAGGGTGCCTATGGGAACACCCTGTCCCTTTACAAGGAGAGACGAGGAAAGGGTTTTGTGTTGTTTTGTTTTGGTTTTTTGGTTTTTTTAAAATAAGAACTATTATTTTACCTTTAGAAGTCTTTGTTTAAACTATATTCTCAAAGTTATAACGACCCTGTAATTTCAGTTTTCTGTAATTAGTGGTTTTGATGGTTGAGACCTAGTTTGCTGCTTTACCTCATTACCTTGGATAACAGGTGCCTTCGTTCCTCTGGAAAGTTAAGATCATATCAAAAAAAAAAAAAAAAAAAAAGAGGGACTTCCCTGGTGGTGCAGTGGTTAGGAATCCGCCTGCCAATTCAGGTGACGGGTTCGAGCCCTGGTCTGGGGAGATCCCACATGCCACAGAGCAGCTAAGCCCGTGCACCACAACTACTGAGCCTGTGCTCTAGAGCCCACAAGCCACAATTACTGAGCCTGCGTGCCACAACTACTGAAGCCCGCTCACCTAGAGCCCATGCTCCCAACAAGAGAAGCCACCACAATGAGAAGCCTGCGCACCGCAACGAAGAGTAGCCCCCACTTGCTGCAACTAGAGAAAGCCTGCTTGCAGCAATGAAGACCCAACGCAGCCAAAAATAAAATTTAATTAATTAATTTAAAAAAAAATGGTTTGATGGTTGGGTCTATCTGTATCCCAAACCAAAACTGGAAACCCATTTTGCTAAAGCCAATACCCCCCGAGTGTTGTAGGTGAGCACAGCTAGTGGCAACACAAACACACACAAACATGCTAGTCTTTGTGGAGCAGAGGCAAACCGAAAGGCCCATTTTAGTTTTGCATAGCTCCACCCTTTCTATAACTACACAGAATCCTTAATATTCCCTTTGCTTAGAATAATTTTCATGTGAAACCTTTTCATCTTTTCTTAGAAGGAAAACATGTAAACTCCAAGGTACAGTCTGAAGTTTTCCATTTGGTCAGCATCAGGGGCAAGGACTGAGGAGAGGGGAGAACAAGGCTGCTGTGTGTCCTGTCTCGCTCTGTACAGAGTTCAACAGAACTGACGTTGGAACAAAGGGCCACAGACGCAAGGTGTCTGAGGCTCGCGGCATGCTGGCTCCGTGGCTTGGCTGTCCAGTTAGCCCGTGGCACTCAGGTGCTTCCCTGTGCCTCTTGGTCAGAGCACACGTGGTGGGGACCATCCTGGGTGTCACAGGGGTGACACAGCTGCCAGCCCAGAGGTGGCACGATCGTGACTTGGTCTTTCTAGCCCCTGGTCTGTGTGAGGGACACCTGTGTGTTCCATCCTGTGTTCAGATATTCTTCTCTTTAGTGTGTCTCAGAGGCTGCTTACTTCCGAATTCTGCCTCTGTCCACAAGCCACCTGCTTGTTCCTTGTCTACATGTGACACAACGTGACTTAGACATAGAGAGCAAGGCTTGTGTGAGTTTCACCCAGCTCTGCCTCTCTGTAGCAGGATTGAATAGCCTCAGATAACCGCACACACGGTGATGCACCCAGACCCGGGCCCATCAGAACCGCCTGCTAGGGTCCCCAGGGTGTTTTGCGCTGATGAGGCCACCTCTGAGCTCAGGGTCCAGGCAGGGTTTGTCTGGAATACTCTGTCCCCCAGCAGTCAAGTCCAGAGAAGTACGTGCCCTGGAGAAGCGGGTTGTGCAGTTGACAAACATTGGTTGTGTTTTCTAGTTTCCCGGCTGGAGGAGCGGGAGTCGGAGATGAAGAAGGAGTACAATGCCCTGCACCAGCGGCACACAGAGGTGGGTATCCCCGCCACGGGGCCAGGGCCACGAGGAAGTGGTAAAGCCCCACACGTGGGGTTGGCTGCCGCCCTTGACTGCCTTTTCATTCCCTGGGGTTCACCTGCTGAACCTGAAAGCCCTGGGCCTCATGTGGCCAGACTCCCTTCCCTGAACTCTGCCTTCATCTCTGTCCGAGCCCAGTGGGGGTGAAAGTGGCACAGGCTAGAGGGGGTGGGCGGGTGGACCTCGTGGGCAGGGAGCACTCACTCGGATGTGTCCTCTTCACAGATGATCCAGACCTACGTGGAGCACATCGAGAGGTCCAAGATGCAGCAGGTCGGGGGGAACAGCCAGACCGAGAGCACCCTGCCGGGGAGGAGGTAGGCGGGAAGCCGGGTGCCAGAGCTTGGTGCCCTCCCCCAAGAGGAGCCGTGGCCCCCACCCCCGACTCAGGGAGAGGGGTGTCCGGTCGGAGTGTGTGGCTTGAGCCGGGGTGTGTGCAGAGGACGGCACCAAGCAGGTGAGGGGCTGGGGTGGGCCTGCTGCGGGCCCGCAGGCCGTCACAGAGACCCAGGGAAAACCATGTAGTCCGTCCTAATACCTGCAAATTCTGTTTCTGAATTCGCCTACTCTGTAAAATTTATTTGTAGCCTCAAAATCACCACTCATGGCACTTTCACAGTCATCTGCAGATGTGCGCAGAGCAGTGAAAAATTTGAGTCACCCAGAGCACAGGGTGCCAGCTGAGGTGGTGCCAGGCGACGCTCCACCTCCTGCAGAGATGCCCAGGGATGGGGGCAGCGGGTGGCGCAGTGTCCTGCAAGACGCTGGGGTCCAGGGGCCAGTCAGTGGGGACTGGATGGAGCCCAGCTCTGGCCCCTGTCCTCTAAGACATGTTAAATACTTCTAGCACCTCGTTTTCTGTTTTGTAAAATAAAGGAAACAGTGTACCAGGATGAGTGAGGAATGGAGATTCTAATCTGTGTGAGATGTGTACCTACCTATGTACATGTTTCTTCTACAAGCAAACGTGTTTGCGGTGACTTTGTAGAATACAACCAGCTCGAATTGCGAGAATCGACTCTAGGTGGTAGGGGAGGCCTGCACACCTCGGTGACCAGCAGACACAGTCACACCCCGCCATGCTGGTTTTATTCGGGGAGCAGAGAGAAGCCTGCAGAGGCCAGGTTCCTGCTTCATCTTCATTCAGGATAAAACCACACCTCAGTACCCCAGGAGCAGATTGTCAGAGATCTTCTCCAGGGTGTTACCATGGGAGGCCATGGCTCCATCAGGCTGGAGGAGGGAGGAGGTGCCTGAGGCTGGAACCCCAGGCCCAATGGATGGAGCTCGCCGTTCGTGCCTCTGCAGCTGTGGCCCCTTGTTCCTGCAGCGAACACCGGAAGCCCCAGGTCTGGTCACGAAAAAGCTCTATTTTCTCTGCACCTGTCTCCTTGATGGGTGATGTCTGCAAACAAGGAGATTCAGGCCCTTCCATTCTGGGCATCGTCAGCTACTCACTGGGCCATGGTGGGCGAAGCTGTTGAGTCTTCCAGTTTGAAAACGGAAAGTGTAATATGTCAGCGGAGGCCTAGCAGGGCCTAGGAAAAGCAGTCATCCAGGGGACCACTGGCATGTTTTTAGACAGTCTCGCCGCTTCTCGTGGGGAGTAGGGGATACAGCTGTTGTGGATGCTTTCTTTCTGTAAATGTGTGTGCCCCAGGAAAGGGTATCAGGGGGTCATTAGCTGACCCCCCTGGCTCTGTGAGAATTGAGAGATTGTGTATCAAAGAGTGTGTTAAACTACAAAACCCTTTGTAGATATTGTTTCTGGGTTAGTTTTATCTGAAGGTAGGAAATACCCATCTCCAAGCCACCGTTTCCCAACACACTGTGAAAGCCTCCCTCCTGGCCCTTAGAAGTTGCTGAGGGAATTTCCAAGGAACTGCACCAAAGCCAACCTGGAATCGGGAGCTCCTCGTGTTGTTTTGGGGCTGCAGAGGCTGGCTGTTCGGGCATTACCTAGAGTTTGGGCTCAGGCCCAGATTCCTGCCCAGCCTTGTGTCCCCATCTGATCCTCCTCAGGGTGTCACCAAGGCCAGGGTGCACTTGGCTGTGTGTCCATCCTCTCCAGGCCCTGGACACTCTCTGCTAAGACACCTTCCTGAGCCCCACGGGGGTAGAGATGCCTGCCAGCAGGAAGGAGGAGCCTGGGGCTGTCAGCTGCGACCCTCCTGTGCCTTGGCAGTGAAGAGGCGCCTTCCTGTGTGTGTGTGTGTTGCGGGGCGGTGGCCGGAGCAGAGCTTGTTTGGGAAGCAGAGAGGCAGGGCTGCGTTTGGGCTGCCTCCATTGCTCTGTCAGCTGGCTAGAGACATTTAACCTCACTGTGGCACACGAAATCGCTTGCCCCATGCTTGCTGCCACAGTGTATGAGACTCTGGGCTCCTGCTGGCCCTGTAGCCGCCCTTGCCCCGCCAGCCTGGACACTGGGCTGTGATGGAGATGTTCCCAGGGCCCACTGTGCGTCTCTGACGGTCCTGGGCCCACTTTCCGACGCATGGATGTGGATGGCAGCCATGCCTCCCATGTCCAGCGGGCACGCTGGTGGAAGGAGAGAAAGCACAGGCCTTCTCTCACTGCGCTGGGCGTTGGCCTCTGTAGGGCTCAGAGAGTGCAGACATCCCACTGTGGCCTGTGCTACTGCAGCAGATGAAGGGGAAAGCCCTGTTCTGCCCTCCTGGCCTGCTCTTCTCTGGGGTGTACCCCTCTAGCCACAACTCTGTATCCTTTGGGGACAGATGTGTGTCTGCCCATCTTAGCTTAGACTCTCCGGCTCCCCGAGGAGGCTCGTCCTTAGTGCCGGGGAGCTGCTGGCCACTGCTGAGCCCAGACAGGCACAGTTTTCCTTCAGTCCTGGCTTGGTTTTGTGAATCTGTGTGTCTTTAAAATAAAACCGGTGGTGAGGGCTTCCATCGTGGCGCAGTGGTTAAGAATCCGCCTGCCAATGCAGGGGACATGGTTTCGAGCCCTGGTCTGGGAAGATCCCACATGCTGTGGAGGAGCAACTAAGCCCGTGCACCACAACTACTGGGCCTGTACTCTAGAGCCCGTGATTCACAACTTCTGAGCCTGCGTGCCACAACTACTGAAGCCTGCGCACCTAGAGCCCATGCTCCACAACAAGAGAAACCACCACAATGAGAGGCCTGTGTACCGCAGCAAAGAGTAGCGCTCGCTCACCGCAGCTAGAGAAAGCCCACACACAGCAACAAAGACCCAACACAGCCAAAAATAAATAAACAAAATAAATCAATTAAAACAAAACAAAACCGGTGGTGAGCGTGCGTGGGCCCGTGAACATGGCGTATGCAATCGTGTGCCCTGTCACTGCACACTCGAGTGCTTGCGTGTGCCAGGAGCGTCGTGGGGAGGACGCTCACCCACTGCCCGGGGCTGAGTGGGCGCACCCTGCCGTCCAAGCCAAGGGGGTGTGTGTCTGTGTGCCCTGTGTCCATCCTGCATAGGATCTGCGTGTTCCACATTTGTCTGTCTCCATGGGGGCCTTCCTCTCCATGTGCGCACACATGCCCCCAGAGCCCCCAACCTTCCCTCTCTAATGTTGCCTTCTTGTCTTGCCCTCTGTGCTGTCCCCGCCGTGTGCTGGCCTTCGTCTGTCACTGCCCTGCAGTCCTCGCCAGTCGTGGAGGAGAAGGTAAAGGCTGCAGCTGTCCCTGGGCCTCGGGTTGGGGGAGCTCGGATGGCTGCCGGAATCATACAGATTGGAGGCTCTGGACTTGGCGTTGACAGGGCCTGCTGCCAAGGAGAGGCAGGCGGGTCCCAGGCCCCAAGGCAGCCCTGAAGCAGGTAGCAGTGCAGGCCCCACTAGCAAACGTCCACCTGGCCTGCGGGTCGGGGCCGCATGTCTGCACCCCCAGGAGGTGGCGGGCAGGGGTGGAGACCCTGCGCCTGGTGTTAGGCAGCCCAGCTCAGTCACTTAGGACCCAGAGCCAGTGGCGTGACCTCTGCGAGCAGCGTGACGCCCTCGGGCTATAGCCTCTGAAGTGGATGAGCATTGGCGTCTCCCAGGGGAGCTGCAGGGCTATAACAAGAGGACACGGTGGGTGAGCGCCTTGGATGGGCTCTGGCCGGCAGTCAGCAGCACCCAGCGAATGCTCTTGAGGCTTGCGGTTGCGGGGAGCAGCGGAGAGGACGCAGGACTCGATCCTCGTGAGGATTTCCATCAGGGAGTGCGGCCTGGCTGTCTGTTGACGCATAGAGTCGTAGAGGCGGGCGATGGATACGGGCTCTCATCCTGGGGGGCAGGTGGCCCCACCCTGCCCTGCCGTCATGTTACCCTGTGGTATCTGGTGACAGCCTGGGCCGAGGAACCCCTTATGTGCGTCCCCCACCGAGGTCAGAGCTGGGCCCCAGGAGAGGCACCCCCATATGGGCACTGGGAGCCCAGTGGAGGAGCAGTGGTGGATGAGGGGCTGGGAGCCCTGAAGGAGCAGCCCACGGAGCAGTGGCTGCCTTCCCGGACGCCGAGGGCCTGGGGGCTGTGGTCAGAGAACAGCCTGGCGAGGACTGAGCCATGCGCTGCTGAGCTTGGGATGGATCTGCAGACCCAGAGCTTTCTAATTTGACGTCTGAGCTCTTAACCAAGAAAGTGTCGTCTGTCATGGGGGACAACGGATGCATGAGGCACTTGAGGTCGTCAGCAGGAAACCGCCTTCCTGAGTGGCCGAGGCCCCTGTCCAGCCCTGCAGGCCTCCTCTGGCCCTGTCCCTCCCACAGCTTAGCCCCCAGAGGCACAGCCAGGTCCCAACAGGTCTGGGGACCCTGCTCTGCGGGAGGCAGTGTCTTCCTGAACAGAACAGACCCAACAGCTCGAGCAACTCGGAGGGGCTTCCAGATTCGGAGTTCTCCTCCTGCTGCGCCCCAGCCCCGCCGCCCTGGAGCCGTTGGGGCACCCCCAGAGAGACATTCTTCCCAGAGTCGTGCCTCAGGCAGCTGCCCGCCAGCCATAGGAAGTTCTGGTCATGGCGGCCGCTCCGCTCCCCTGTCCATCACCTGCATCCTCCAGGCACTGTGAGGAAGCCACCATCCTCCCTCCAGGACAGCCCAGCCTCTGGACCCAGCTCCGTGGGACCCCTGAGGAAGCCTTGCCACCCCTCCCACCTCAGCCCCTGTGTGTCAGGGATTCGGATGCTTGGCCTGAACAGCTCTGAGCAGCATGGACTCCATGCAGCCACCGACAGGCTCTGGGGCGCCATGTGTCTGCCCTGGGCCCGGGCTCCATTCCCTCGCCGCTAACAGCCCGCGGGGCATATCTCAGGGACTGAGCCCACGGCAGGCGGCTTTGAGCATCAGTCCAGACCACTGGACATTCTCAGTTGGCTAGCATAGCTTTATAAGGTGCCTCTGTGGTGTCAGTGCTCCGTGACGGGGGAAACTGCTCGGGGCAAGAGAAAAGCGCCCCATGAGAAACTCCGTACCCAGGTCTCCTGAAAACAGTGATGGGGTGTTGGGGGAGGGCGAGGAACAAAGAACAGGGGAGAAAGGGTTGACTTCTCCTGGCTGGCTCCAGGAGGCAGAAGTAGGGCCAAGGAGGAACCAGGCAATGCTGCCTGTGATGCCAAAGGGCCTATCACAGGCACTGCTGTGCAGGTGTCTGTTTACAATGGAAATAAATAAAAGTGATAAATGACAGTGTAACGGAGGGGAAATGTTCTATGGGATCACAGCGGAGTGGCGATGCCCTGAGCGGGTGAACACGCTGATTAGTGCGGCTGCAGGTCAGAGGGGTCTGAGGTCCTGTGTGCCTGGCCACCCAGAAGGTCACGCCCTTCCCTACAGCCCGTGGTCAGGGGCGTCTTTTAGAGCAGCTCCAGCTGCAGAATAAGCATCTGCATGTCCAGAAAGAGTTTGCAGCCCTGTTTCAGGAGCCACTGTCTAATCCCCCCTCTCCTTCTCTCCCCACATTTCAACAGGAAGGAGCGCCCCACCTCCCTGAGCGTCTTCCCCCTGACCGACGGTATGGTACGTGCACAGATGGGGGGCAAGCTCATGCCTGCGGGGGACCACTGGCACCTGAGTGACCTCGGCCAGCTGCAGCTCAGCTCCAGCTACCAGGTTTTGTAGCCGTGCTATGGAGTGAGGGCTCCCCGTTGCCCCACATTCTTTCAGGAGGGTGTGGCCGCAGCCGGGACTCTTGGCTGCTCGGGGACCTGCCTACAGCCAGGGCGTGCCCATCGGGCAGGGCTGAGCATAGTGACCATCCCCGAACATAACCCAGAGCCTCGCAACCAGACTGGGCTTCACCCCACACGTGTTGTCCTTCTAGCACCTGAGGTTTGCACTCCAACCAGGAGAAAGTCAAAGGCCAGGGGTCAGCTTCTCTTCTTTGGGCTGTTCTTACCGGCCTACCCGTGCTAACCACCTGAGTTTGAGAAGGAAGACATCTTGGGTGTGCTCAGCTCAGCAGTGAGAGCACCCACCCTCCATCCCCAGCACTGGGGCCCTGGGAAGGCCAAGGGCAGGCACTTGTGCAGGGACCCTGGGCACTTGCTGCCAGTCTTGGTCTGTGAGCTCAGCCCATCTGGTGAAGGCAGGCTGTGGCAGGACGGAACGCGGGCCCCATTGCTCGTTGAAGAGACCAGACCCTCGCCCTGGGTCTGGTGATTCCCCACTGAGGCCATCAGAGGATACCCTCTGGGCCGGGTCGAGCAGTGGATGTGGGCCCAGTCTTCCCCACAGCTTCCTTCCCGCCGCAATTCATTGCCGGCTGTCCTCCTGCCTCGCAGTGTCCAGCTGGGCTGCAGGAGGTCACCACAAGCTGTCAGCTGTATCGGAAAGCGACCCCACTCACTCGGCGTCTGTTCCGCGGAGTGAGCACTCCTCGTGCCCGCCAGTCACTGGCTGTCCTGCCAGCAAGTGGGGTCCGGGCAGAAGGGGCGGGGCCCACAGCTGGCATGTACCCCCAAGCCCCTGCGGGGGCGTTGAGCCTCAGAAAGCTGGGAGGCTGGGGTCTCCAGACGGCCCCTTGGGCTAGCCTGTGTTCTCATGCGTCTCTCTTTCTCCTGCGTCATCTGAAATCGTTCTCTCTTAATAAATTATAGTCCTTTATATGTTTTAGTTCATAGGTGTGTTTTGTTTGATTTTTTTTAATAATTACTTTTAAGTTCTTTTTATTTTATGCTCTAGGTTTTCAAGTTTTTCTAATTTTTTAATTTGTTTTGTTGTTTTTGTTTTGTTTTTTGTTTTTATGTACTGTATTTTCAGTGTTTTAACCAAACAGTTGTGGCTCCTCATGGGAGGCATGGCCGCTGGGATGTGGGTTCTTTGCATTTGGAGGTCACTGCTGCACGTTGGTGTTAGAGGTTGGCAGGTTTCTTTAGGTAAGTGGTGGCCAGGGGGAGTGTCCTGTGGGTAAGTGGTGGCCTGCAGGCGACAGACAGCTAGGGGAGTAGGGGGAGGCCTGGTTATGCCGCAGAATTACCCACGGTGACTACCAGAGTCAGGAGGCCCACGGAAACAGTGTTCAAATCACGGACAGGTGGGGAGCGTGGCCATTGAGTCAGGTGGTCTGACAGTGTGTGCTTCCGTGAGGCATGGGCTCATGTGTCCGGCTGTCTTTGTGGAAGTCCCTGTGCATCAGCCTGGAGCATAGCCCTCCTCGGGTACCACTCTCCTCGGAACCCTCCCTGTGGGAGAGCACTCGGGCCCCCACCACAGAGGCGTGCAGTGTGCACGGTGCTGTGAAGAGGAAAGGGTTTTTTCTTTACAAATTGGCCCTGAGCTGCAGAACCCAAACCCAAACCAAAAATGTTTGCAGGGGGCGCTTCTCACCACAGCTCATCAGCAACCCGGATGAGTGTTGTTGGCTATGGGGGCCACCCTGTTCCCTGTGGGGTGTTGTGGGCACCTTGCCTCCACCCATCCCCAGCTCTGGTCACCACAAGTGTCTCCAGACATCACCAAGTGTCCCTCGGGGACACAGCTGCTGGGATGGGAGCCCTGTCGAGAGGAGAACGAGGATGTGAGGTTCCGGGTAGAAGAGTCTCAGCCCAGGGAGAGGTGGCGCCTGGCGGGGACCAGGCTGCTCGGGAAAAGGCAGATCCCACAAGGCTCCCAAACCACTCTGACTCCTAGTCACCTGGAGGTGGCCATGGGAGCACAGTCAGCCTTTCCTAGTTAAAGGTGGGGGTAGGTTGGTCCCATCATCCATCCAGCTTCACAGAGAAGGCCGACACCCCGTCATCAGCTCCTCCTGTAAGAAAGTTCTCCTGAAAGTGTGTCCTCTGAGGAAACCGTGTGATCTGGCGCCGATGGGAACATGTACCCAGAGTGGCCTCTCAGTGCTGCCCCCCTCCGCCCCCACGGGCCTCAGCCCCTCCTGAGGCCATGCCCCTTCTCGGCACCAGGCAAGAAAGAGGCTGCGGGGGCCCCACGGCACCTGCTCAGGGATGAGTCGGGGGTGAGTCTGGGGTTACCGATGTTAGTTCGTAGAAGAGCGGAGGCTATTTTTATTGAGGTTCCCTGATGGTTTCACCAGGAAAGACGGTAGGAGAGGAATGTTTGTTTGCTGTCCACATTTATTCAAACAACGTGTTCTCTCTCCAGGGAGATTCTTAAGGTCAACAGTTGATTGCAGTTTTTACTAATCTGGTCTTTTTTCACTCTCGGAACATTTGGGGGACGTCCCATTCTGTGGAATTTGCATTTGCGTAGGTGTTGAAGGCAAACTTTGGTTCGGTTGGGCCGTGGAGATTAAGCGAGACCCATCCCCTGGTGTCTCTTTGTTGGGGAGGCCACCACTGGCAGAACTGGGGAGGTGCCCACTTGTCACAGCCCCTGACTGTGGCCAGGGCGGGAGGCAGGAGGCAGGAACGAGAGGGACCAGCCCTCGAGGGCCTCGCAATGGAGCAGTAACTTGATCAGAAGGCACGCTGGCCTCCCCGGCCTCCTTCCCAGCCGGGGAGCTTCTGCCCTGACCTGGGCTGGGGCTTAGCTCGGCCCACCCACCGGCTGCAAGGGGTTACCGGCCACATCCACATAGCTTCGTGTCTAGCCCCATACTGGAAAGCGTGCAAGCCAAAAGCCCGGCCCAAACCATTTAAATAAGGTGTAGCCGCCTCTGGAAAGCCAGAGGCTGGATGAGTCAAGTGAAGAGGCTGGGAGGAATCAGCCCAGCGGGAGAGAAGTGGCCTCCTGTCACTTCCATTCTGGCACGGAGTGCTGTTTTACTGCGGCCGAGTGGCAAAGACCCCAAGCAAGGGGGCCTCGTGGTGGTGGCCGAGGCCCTGCCGGCCCTGCGTGGTCCACCCCTTGTGGCCTCCCCGGGGGACCTGACCCGCGCCACGAGCTTCCCTCTTCCTGTGTTTGGCCCCAGTGTCCGCAGGATGAGATGTCCGAGTCAGGCCAGTCCTCAGCGGCGGCCACGCCCAGCACCACGGGCACCAAGTCCAACACGCCCACGTCCTCTGTGCCCTCGGCTGCGGTCACACCCCTCAGCGAGGGCCTGCAACCTCTGGGCGACTACAGCGGCAGCTCCAAGAACAACAAGAGAGCGCGGGAGAAGCGCAACAGCCGCAACATGGAGGTGCAGGTCACACAGGAGATGCGCAACGTCAGCATAGGTACTGGCCGCCCTGCCTGCCCAGCGCCCCACCCTCACCAGCACCACGCATGTCTCCTCCCAGTTCGCAGGGCTGGTCACTCCTGAGGCCTCTCCTTGGCTGCCCTGTCCTCAAGTGGTCATGCCTCTGTATGTGTGTCCTGACCGACCCCTGCTTTTTATAAGGAAACAGTCAGATGAGACCAGGGCCCACCCTTTGGCCTCATTTTACCTTCATCACCTCTTTAAAAACCCATCTCCAATACAGTCACATTCTGAGGAACTGGGGTCCAGGCCTTCAGCCTGTGAATTTGGGGGACACAACTCAGCCTGACAGTAGACCACTGTCATCCAGCAGACACAGTCTAATCAGAGAAAAGGGAAGGAAAAAATGGACTGTTCAGATGGGATCACAGTTCTGGGGGACAGGCCCCATCCAGCCACCAGCTCGGGAAGATCCCCCACCATGACCGTCCCTGCCTGTGGTGGCCTAGCGTGGGGTCTCCGGACAAGGGGCCCCAGGGCAGCCATGAGTGGTACAGGGAACTGCTGGTCACCCCCTGACCCTGGGCTCCACTGTTTCCCCCAGGCATGGGCAGCAGTGACGAGTGGTCTGATGTTCAGGACATTATCGACTCCACCCCAGAGCTGGACATGGGCCGGGAGCCCCGCCTGGACCGCACGGGCAGCAGGTGCTCACTGGGCCCAAAGCCAGTCCCGAATGGCTCAGCACTCACCCTGGGAGTTGGTGCCCCTGGTAGAGGTGCCTCGCAGCCCCTCGAGGTGGGAGAACTGCCCAGGACACTGACCCGCCACCCGCCACACCTGCACTTGCGCCAGCGGTGTTGGCATCGAGTGGCCCCTCAGAGGTGTCCCCGTGTGCGGTCCAGTGGTGCTGCCCACTCACTCCACCTTCCTTGGCTGCGTGTCCCCACAGCCCAACCCAGGGGATCGTGAACAAGGCTTTTGGCATCAACACTGACTCCCTGTACCACGAGCTGTCGACTGCGGGGTCCGAGGTCATCGGGGATGTGGACGAAGGGGCCGACCTGCTAGGTAAAAACAACCATCCCCGGGACCCTGTTGTGGTTGAGTTTGTGATGAAAGCAAAGTCTCTGTGAGCCAGGAAGTTCTTTTTACAAACTGAATATTGAGATGTATTCACTTACCGTAACTCGCCTCTTAAAGTGTGCCGCTCGGTGGGGTTTGGGGTGCTCACGGATTCGAGCAACTGTCTATAGACCATCTTGTCAGCCCAAGAAGAAACCCATTCCCAGTAGCCCTCAGCCCAGCCCTGCTCCAAGCCCCTCCCCTGGGCAGCCCACTTTCTAGGAACATTTTGGGAGGGTGGTGGTTGCCAGCTTCTCCAGTCCACGAGGAGCGTGCCCAGACAGTGTCAGTGCCCTCTGGGAGCCCTGTGAGGCTATGTCTGAGACGGGTGCAGAGACAGCCTGCCTGATGCAGACTTGCTCCTGGTCCTCCCTCCCTGCCCGAGCCAGGCCCCGTGTGCCAGCGTATGCCTGTACCTGAGGGCAGCCTGCATGGCTCTGAGGCCAGGCTGTGGCCCTCAGGGCAGTGGAGGGAAGTCACGCTGTCTCTCAGTGGGGTTCAAGCTCCCCTGGCCCAGATGTGTGTCCGGAGCCCCAGCCTGGAGAAGCGGCCTTGTCCCCGAAGCCCTCTCTCCTGCTCAGCAGCCAGCAAGGTGGGCGTCAGGGCCGTGGTTCTGTTCTGTCCCCTCCCCACACCCCAAGGAAGGGTCCTCTTGTTTCTCCTTGGGGAGGGGCAGCAGCTGCCTCCACTGGATACGTGGCAAGCAGGGTGGTAGCGATTCCACTAAGAGAATCCGGGAAGGCTGCCTTCTGACGTTTGATCCATGTTTTATCATCTGCTGCCTGAGGAGGCGGAGCTGTCTGGCATCTGAGGGTTTCTGTTGCCAGCCTCTCTGCTGCTCTCACTCCCCCCTGATAGACGCACCAGCAGGGACTCGGGGCATCTTTGGACCGGTTCCCCGGGTAGACAGCGCCGCCCGGCCGGCCTGCCAGCTGCACACACCACCAGGCCTGACCTGCAAACGAAGGGGGCCCAGCTGGCGTTTTTAGCTGGAACAGCCTCGCTTTCTTTGCAGTGGGCCTGCATCCTATTAGTCTCATAAGTTGATTGTCTTACTCAGGGTGGGGAGACCTCCAGGCAGCAGCATCATCTGGGGTGTTTAGCACCAGCACGCCTTGTGCCTGGAACAGAAGTTTTTTCAGCCAGAATTTAAATTTTTCAGCCAGAATTTTCAGCCAGAGATACAGGTACACAACTGTATATATCAAATTGTGGTAAAACCATAATGTAAAATTTATCAGTTTTTAGGTGTACATTTCAGTAAAGTACATTCATACTCAATGGTGAAAGACTGAAAGCGTCCCCTCTAAGATTAGGAACAAGACAGAGATGCCCGCTTTTGGCAGTATATATTTTTAATGGAATTTTTCTCACAAGCATTGTAAAAATATATATTTAAAAATACACAAAAGCTGTTAGTATTCAGAAAAAGTCTACTCATTAGGGATAGTCACTTTTAGTATTTTGACATCCTTCTCTTCTTTACATATTTCAGATACTACCATATAAATTCAATTTTTAGGCATTTTTTTATTTTTAGAAAAAGGATACATGCTGATAATAATATAAAAGTAATATCAGACATTGCCAAAAAGGAAGTAAAAACCAGAGGAGCCCCCAAGCCGTGATGAGTGACACCCTCCCAGGTGCCAGGGCCCCAGCATGCGCACCTGGGACGTGGAGTGGCAGCTTTTGTCTGGCCTTTTCTTCATGGCTGATGTTAATGTTTCCCTGAACCACTAAGATTCCTCTGCACGTTTTAATTTCCTTATCTTTGTGTGACTGTGAATTGCCTAATCAATTCTAATTTTTGCTGTTTGAATACCACTGTCATAGCTACCTGCGGGCATAGATCTTTCTAGATGTGGGAACCCCCTGGACAGGTGTGGACTCGTGGGGATGGGCTGTAGGCTGCTCCCCTGCATGTGCTCACACCAGCAGGGCCGGGCGTGGCCGGGAGGAGGCACCTGGGATCCAGGCTGTGACGGGTGGTCACTGGAAGGAGTGCCTTTCTGCCCGGGCAACGTTGGAGCCGCACCGGGCCTGGGGGGCAGCCTCCTGCACTAGAGAGCTTACACAGCAGGGCACCACATTTTCTTGAGCTTTTGAGAACCTGATAAAAAGGTAAAAGGCATCTCCCTAGGAAGACATACAGACATAGGATGTTTTGCATTTCCATGTCAGGGTCGGAGGCCCAGCTTCGCATTCCCGCTCCTGGTGCGGAGCTCTGGAGGAGGTCTGAGGGGCGAAGCGGGGGCCCCTGCACCTCGTACCTTTCTTCAGTCTCGTCATGTGACAAGATTCCAACACTCATCACGGGCCTTACAAGAAGAGCGACACCAATGTTTTATATACCCAGCCACCGTTAATGCCTCATACTGCTAGTGTCTCCATTTCACAGATGAAGAAACTGAGGTCACAGAGGCCGAGGTGAAGTGGCAGAGCCAGGACTTGAACTCAGGTCCCACCCAGGGTGGCAGCCCTGCCTCCGACCACCGCTGTGCTTTTTTTAACAGCCTTATTGAGATGGAATTTCCACACCATACAATCCACCCACTTTCAGTGTACGCCTCAGTGACTTTTAGCACGTTCGGATTTGTGCAGTCATCACCACATAGCTTTAGAACATTTTACACCGCCCCTCAAACGAAACCTGTACCCACTAGCAGTCGCTCCCCGCCACCACCCTGGCACTGCTGCTCTACTTCCTATCTCTGCAGACTTGCCTGTTCTGGACATTTCACGTCAGTGACCTTTTCCATCTGGCTACCTTCATTTAGCATCATGCCTTTAAGGTTCGTCCATGTTGGAGTGTGTCAGAGTTTCATTCCTTTTTATGGCTGAATAATGTTTCAGTGTGGATAGGCCACATTTCATGTATCCATTCAGCCACTGATGGACATTTGGGTCATTTCACTTTTGACTGTTGTGACTGATGCTTCTGCTACACTTGTGATGCCTCGCATGGTTCTATGAGATCACCGGAGCTCACTGGCCTCCTCGCTACCTGGTGGCACTGGGTGGCCTGCCAGTCAGTCCATCCCGTCGGCCACGTTTCCTGCCTTGCCCTGTGGCCCCAGGCTGCAGAGCTGTCCCCTCCCCTGCAGCGCCCACAGGTGCAGTGCTGATGGTGTGCGTGCTCACTCCATGTGACTGCCCCCCGCCCGTCCTGGCGCCCCCGGGGCTGGCAGATGCTCTAGCATGTGGCCACATCCTGTGGTTCAGACAGCACCGTTCCGGACGCCAGAGTCTCCATAAAGAGTGATGGGAGAGAAAAGCAGAGAACTAGAAACTGCACACCAGTGAGTTTTACCTGGAGCCACATTGACTGAGTCAGTAGATAGAGGTGCAGTCTGTTGCAGCAGGGTTCCTGAGAGGGAAATGATGTCTGATGCATCTCCTGAGGTCAGTTCCCTCAAGCAGGAGTGCCTGACGTGAGAAGCTCTAACCAGTGCATCTGATGGGTCTGTGTTGAGGGGCTGAAGTGAGAATCGTCTTCTCACCTGATGGTGAGTGCCCAGGCACTTGCGCTGCAACGCTTGGCGGGCGGGGGCCCTCTCAGGCACCACTTAGTTCTGGTTGGAATGAGACCCCACTCTTGGGAGTGATGGGCCTTTGGGTGCCTTTCTGGAGCCTTCATCACGAGGAGCACAGGCAAGGCAGGCAGCCCTGAGATGTTGAGGAGAACCGCGAGCTCCTGTGATCTGTGGACAGAGCCCTGGAGTGAGGGGCCGGCCCTTTGTCCAGCAGGGTGGAGGGATGAGCTGGGGTCTGCTCGAGTCCCCAGAGTCTGGCTCAGCTGGAGGAAGTGTCAGTGACAGGAGGCCTGGTCCCCCATCACCAGTTCCTGAAGACATTCAGATGATGGATTATTCAATATGTGTACTGGATTCGTTGACTAGCCACTTGGAAAAAAATGAGGTCTAATTCAACCTCACTCCGAACACAAAAATAATTTCTAGGTGGATTAAAGATCTAAACATAAAAATACAAGGATAACAGAACTGGAAGAGAATATTGGAGAGTATTTTCATAATCTGGGCTTCTCTTCATTGCCAAAACCAAAGAATGTGTGTGTGTGTGTGTGTGTGTGTGTGTGTATGTACGTATGTATATGTATATATATGTATTTATGGTCTCCACCATTAACGTTAAAAGAAGTGAAGTACAATAGGAAGCTTCCCTAGTGGTGCAGTGGTTAAGAATCTGCCTGCCAATGCAGGGGACACAGGTTCGAGCCCTAGTCTGGTAAGATCCCACATGCCACGGAGCAACTAAACCCGTGCGCCACAACTACTGAGCCTGTGCTCTAGAGCCCGCGAGCCACAATTACTGAGCCCACATGCCACGACTACTGAAGCCCTTGCAACTAGAGCCTGTGCTCCACAACAAGAGAAACCACCGCAACGAGAAGTCTGCACACCGGAACAAAGAGTTGCCCCCACTCGCCGCAACTAGAGATAGCCTGTGTGCAGCAATGAAGACCCAATGCAGGCAAAAATTAATTAAAAAAAATTTTTTTTAATATGAAATGAGTAGAGAATAAAGCAGGACATTCACAGAAGAGACCCACAAACCTGAAAAGATGTTTAACTTCAAGAATAACACAAAATGAATAGTGAGAGAGTATACAGCTAACTCTTTTTCCTCAAATGATTGATAAAAATGAAGTGGGTACTGTCCACCCCGCTGATGGGAGGTGGCCGGCAGAGGCCAGCTGGCAGGGTACGGCCAGGCTGGACCTGGAGGGAGCGGGACCACCTCTCCTCAGATAGGGCCAAGGCACCCACAGGAGCCCGTGCGCGAGTCCTGGTGCCCACACACAACCGTGCAGGCCCGAAATACCTGTCAAAGGAGCCGATGCCCTAGGAAACGATGGGACGTCTCCATATGGAAATACATCGAAGCTTTCAAGGTGATCGTGGATCCTTCATGTGGAAGGGGTCCTGGGATACCGTGTGAGGTGCAACGGAGGAAGTTGTGCAAGAGGATGGAGAGTGGTGGTCATGATTTTGTTTTTTAGAAACTGATGTCTGCCTAGAAAGATGTCTGAGAAGGAGAATATCAAGCGTGAACAGCAGCTGCCTGGGAAGTAGAGATGAGAGGGGACACATCCACTTCTGAACCGCCTATCAAAATGATAAATCCACTTTATCATTTGAATTCCTTCCACAGATTCTGTAGTTTGTCATTTAAGTCAGGCGACTTTTTATACCAATTCTGCATGAAATGAACCAAATAGAACAGCATCATTTCCTCAAGTCTTCAGCTGGGTGGCAGAGAGCAGTTTGGCACAAGCGTCCCCCCCCCACCCCTCACATCCTGACTCAGTGATTCCCTCCCTGCACAGTAGGGCCCTTGTCTTCTGGTTGCCCTTGACCTAAGCTCTTGCCCTTCCCCTAAGACCTGGGCTGGCCAGGGCCCCACCCCCACCCCCCACCGAGGCCAGGTCCTTGTCCGTGGCTCACTCACTCTGGGGGCGCCTGTGAGGCTGGATGCCCAGCACCCACCACACCACACCCACACACACGTTAGCTTTACAGGGGTCTGGCCCTCCTGATGGTGGTGGGAGTACAGGGGCAAGCAGGCTTTAGATCTGCACGCCTGCCCCAGGGCCCCCAGGACTGAGGAGCGTGATGTTCTGACCTCCCCTTTCCTTCAGGGTTCTTGCCTTGGATGCATTTGGCACCCACAGGCCTGGGGTCGTCTGCTCGTATGCTTTTGGGCCCTTCAACGTGGAAATGGCTGATCATCGTCGCTTTTTCTTTAATAAGCGTTTCTTTATTTTGTTGGTTTCAGTCACCAATTAACCTTTGTCACTTCCTTCCCCGTCTCTCTGTGCTTCGCTGGACACGGCCCCAGGGGAGTTCTCAGGTGTGTATCTCTGTCTGTTTGCGGACCCTCTTCCCCATGGTGGTGTCCAGGTGGAGGGGGTGGCACCCTGGGACACCCCACTGCTGCTGCCCAGTCACTGCCAGCTGTGCAGCCTGTCCCCTCCCAATCCTGGTCCAGGCCACTAAGGCACACGTGCTTTTGCTCACCAGCCTACTGCTGCTCGGAAGCTTTTGGTTTGCTCCACCAGCCCACTGACAGTGACCTTGACAATTGAGGGAGAGCTGCTGTGCCCTTGACCCCTGTCTCTCTCTGTAGGCCATTTCTTAAGGTCCTACAGAGCCGATAGAGGTGGAGGCTAGTTAACTGGACACAGAGTACAGACTCAGTGCTGTGGCATCTCCCCTCTGTTGGGTACACCCTCGAAGTCAGGGGTCCTCTCCCCACGGGGCACATGGACCAAGCTCCTGCTTTTCTGCTTTCAGCAGAGGCTCTGAGGTCCTGCCCATCCCCGTGCTACTTCCCCACTATGTTCAAGGGCATCCGGGGCCTGGTCACAGCTCTCCCTCATTTGCAGAGACCTCTGTCCTTAGCCCCCACCCCCCACCCCACCACCCCACCAACCCAGGATTTTAGTGTAAGATGTCAGTTGTGTTGCCCTGATCCTCCACCTCACCACCCAAGGTAAACTTTCTGGAAGGAGTAGCTGGCCCCATCCCGTCTCCCGCCCCTCCTGTCCCACTCCTGTGTCCACCCCTAACCCAGCGAGAATTAGCCCTGAAGTCCCCCCGCCTGCTTATCACACGGGCTTAACGCGCTTCTTTTCTCTCCCCTCCTCTCTCCCTCTCCTTCCTCCCGCCCTGGTCGCCCATCTCCCTGGGACTGGGACGGCGCCCATAGTGCGCGATGATTTTTTTGGTAAGGCCAAGGCCCTGTTTCAGTATGTGTTTCCCTGCTTCTGGCTTCCTCTGCCTCCCTGACACCTTCTCATGCTTCATGAGCCATTTGCTTTGTTGAGCCCGGTGGGGCAGCCGTGGGGGCAGTGGTATCTGTGGCTTCAGGGGTGGGGGTGGAGCCTCCAGCAGGCATGGTGAGCAGGCACCTGACTCCCTCAGAGCAGACCCTTGACGGGCTGAGGAGGGGACCCCAGCCTCTCTCAGCACCCCCCATTAGTTCAGGAAGGCCTGAGCCCAGTGCCTGCTGCATCCCATCTGAAGGGCAGGCAGGCCACGTTTGAGGCGAGGAGGTGAGAATAGAAACAGCCAGCAGAACCCTAAGCTCGCCACACCGTGTGTGGGGGTCATCTCATCTCATAGTTGTGTTAAGGCCGTGGAGGAGGGAAGTGAACGAGAGGAACAGACCTTGGGCTTCGAGGCAGTCCTGAAGGATTAGATATGGTGCTTTGGGGGTTTTGTGACACGCCTGCAGAGACCTCAGTCTGCGGGGCCCACTTTGGGGTCTGGCCATCCCCTCTGGGCACCAGCCCCCGGAGTGCTGTCCTCACCTCCACTCCCACCTTCTGGCTCCTGAAGGCCTGCTCCCAGCCTGGTGGAGGGCTGCACCTGCCATGGACCATCCCATCTCCTTGGCCAGGGCTCTCTGTCCCCATCACCACAGCTCCAACCTCCATTCTCCGAGGGGGCAGCTCTGAAAAGGGTCTGCTTCATGATGGCCTGGACGTCACAGGGCTGGGGGAAGGCAGTGATACTGGGCCAGGGGTGGGCATTGATTGAGGAGGTTGCACAGAGGCCATAAGGGTACTGTCCAGGCCCTGCTGGTACCCAGACTTCATGTTGGTAGAGAGCTGTGAGAGCCCATCACTGAGTTCCAGAATGTAAGCCCAGGGCTGCTGCATCCATCGGGGCAGAGGAGACCTGCTCATTGCCCTCCAGAGGGCAGTCTGAGACCCCCACGGGGCTCGCACGCAGCAGGTCCTTTCCTGACTGCGTTGCTTGGTGGAGAGCCTGCCTCAAGACCGGCAGAGGCCTCTCTTAAGGTCGCCCGGCCTCCCCGGGCAGGCATCTTCCTGCAGATCGGGCCTCTGTTCCTTATCCCTTCACATCAGCCCTCCCGGGGGGGGGCCATCCTTCCAGGGGTGGGCCGTCCCCCGGCAGGACGTCTGTTATTCTGAGGCAGGTGTGAGCATCAGGGTCTGGCTTCACCAGGCACACGTAATAACTCCATACCTTTTGTTTCAGGAATGGGCAAGGAAGTGGGGAATCTGCTGCTGGAGAACTCACAGCTTCTAGAAACCAAGTAAGGATGTTCTTCCTCAGCACCACAGTTGCTGAGACAGCCCCCAACCAGGACCAGGGGCTCCTGTAACAACTGCGTTGGCCCAGCCTCAGGGCAGTCCCCAGGGAGGACCTGGACCCACTGGACTGAGCTCACCCCTCCTGGGGAGAGGATGGGGTGGTCACCTCCTCTCACCACTTTCAAGGCCAGGATGTGTCTGCTCAGATACACCAGGGTGGGCAGACTCCTTTGAAACCCCATCACTTAATGTACACACTGGCTCACAAGGAGCTCCCCTCTTTCTGCCTTTTCAAAGAAACGCTCTGAACGTGGTGAAGAACGACCTCATCGCCAAGGTGGACCAGCTCTCGGGGGAGCAGGAGGTGCTGAAGGGGGACTTGGAAGCCGCCAGGCAGGCCAAACTCAGACTGGAGAACCGCATCAAGGACCTGGAGGAGGAGCTGAGGAGGTGAGCGGGGCTCCTTGAGGGGCGGGGCTCCCACGGAGGCTGGGCCACCAGGCGTGGAGAGCGGGGTCAGGCCCTGCCCAGGCCCCTCCGGTCCTCTCCGCACCTCTCCGCAATTCCCTGGCATCTGCTCTCTAGCTAAGCACACCCCCTGAGGTCATTCCTTCCCAAAGTGGCTCACTTTGCGTGCTCACTGCTCAGCCTCCCGCTCATCCCTGAGCTACATCTCATATTCAACCCATCCAGACCCAACTACTGTGTTGGCAACCCACCCCTCCCCTCTGGTCTCCACCATCCTCGGGGGAATAATCCCACACGAGGGACAGTGTCCTGTCTTGGGTGTCCTTTTTCTGGCGGCTGAGCGGGGCCTTCCCACTCCTCTCACACTATTACATTCGTTCAGGAGGAGGGAAGGGAGGATAATGGCCTCTGGCCACCGAAGGTCCCCCGCACTCCCCTCTGCTCCCCAGCCCTCAATCAGCTGAGGTTGGGTCACAGAGCCTTGCTGGGAAGCTCTGGGGTGTCCTCCCCAGCACTCTGCACGTCCCTGTGGCCTTTCTCTTCCAGCCTGATCCTCACCCCATTCTCCCAAAGTGGTGCCTTTGGCTCCAGACAGGAAAGGGGAGGTGTTAGGGGCGGGCCCTAGGCAGGTGGCACCTGTGCCAGGTTTGTGGGACTGGGAGCCAGGTCTCCTCTGGCCCTGCCTGAAGCCAGCACTGCCCTTACATTCCCATTAGCAATTGACCACCTGAATTGGAGGTCCTGTTCCTTGGCTGGGCTTCAGGGCACATGTGGGCAGGGGTGTGGAGCCACCCGTCCCCAAGGCACTGGCAGGAATGCTCAGGGCCTAGAACCTGAGGGGAGAGCCCTGAGTGCAGCTGAGAGGTGGGACACATCCTCTGGGCCAGTGCCCAGTGGGGCCCTCACCCTGCCCCGCTTCCTTCCTCATCCTGTAGAGTGAAGTCAGAGGCCATCATTGCCCACCGTGAACCCAAAGAAGAGGTGGAGGATGTAAGCAGCTATCTCTGTACAGAATTGGTATATTCCACTATTAACATGTGGGCATGGGGGGTGGGCAGTGTGGGCGGGCTTCCCGGGGATGTGCTAGTTCTTCTGGGTCTCTGTCTCCTCCTCACCCTTCCTGTGTGATGACTGCACCCAGCAGCAGCCCCACCACCCCACTGCCCTGGTGACTTCGTACGGTCAGAACCAGCCCCCTCTCTGCGGGATGCCCCCTTACCTAGGTCCTAGCAGATGTGGATTGCACTGTCACAAGTGGGGTCTCCCTGCTTACCGGCCCAACTGCTGCCCCCCAGACAGAACAGTTTGAGTACCTGAGGCCCTCAGATGCCTCATCTGTCCTCACAAACCCCCGGAGATGCATGGAATGTTCTGAGAAAAGCCCTAGGAGTGGCTGTAGGGAAGGGTTTGTAGGGGTCTTTGCCCTTCCCAGATCCTCTCCAGAATAGGGGCCCCAGCCCAGCGACCTGGCCGCCTTCCTTACAGAGAGAGCAGGCATGGGTCTTTTAAGCCAAGGTGAAGTTTGGACGCCGACCTCACCACTCATCCACTGTTATTTTGGGGGTTGTGGGATGCACGTAACAGGATGCCGATCCCATAGCAGTCACTTGGGAAACTGTAGCTGTTCACCTTGCTCATCCTGCGCAGCCCCTCACCTCCAAATACTATAGGAAAGAAACAAAGCCGCAGGTGTATTAGGCAGCTGCGGCTCCTCAAGGCCCTCCCACTCGGGCATGGAGGGCACCCAATTGGTGCCTTGACCTCCTGGTGGGGGGCCTGGGGCTGCCGATGCTCCTGTGAACTCCGAGTGCCGGTGGTGGGGGCACGAGGGGAGGGCAGCCCAGGGCAGGGCTGCGTAAGGAGACAGTCCTGCCAGGGACAGCAGATCCCATGCAGATCCGCTGGTACAAGTGTCCAGCTCCGAGGCAGTGACCAGGGTCCTGCTCGCCAGACCTTCCCCAGAACCTTTCTTCCTGCTATGCCACCGTGGGCCAGTCCCACCTGTTAGCATTGACCGGTGGCATTTGGGATTGCCAGGGTGTCTGGGAGCTTGTAGGAAAACACACTGTGGGTGTTGTACCCCTCGAGTGTGTCATGTGACCTTCTGGAAAGAAGGGGGGCCCTTTCGGGGTGGTGGCTCCTGTTCCTGTGCCCACCCCTCCCCACCGCGTTTACCTGAAGCTCTGTGGGAAAGCGCCCTTGGGTGCGCCCACTCCCGGAGGCGGCCCCTTGCTGGCTGAGCAGCGGCACTCTCCCTGCAGGACAAAATCCCCATGGCGCAGCGCCGCCGCTTCACGCGTGTGGAGATGGCCCGCGTGCTCATGGAGCGCAACCAGTACAAGGAGCGGCTGATGGAGCTGCAGGAGGCCGTGCGGTGGACCGAGATGATCAGGTGGGCCTCCCGGCTCCTGTGGGC
Source organism: Lagenorhynchus albirostris (assembly GCF_949774975.1). Classification (NCBI taxonomy): domain Eukaryota; kingdom Metazoa; phylum Chordata; class Mammalia; order Artiodactyla; family Delphinidae; genus Lagenorhynchus; species Lagenorhynchus albirostris. The sequence goes on from NC_083109.1 coordinate 50,766,188, forward strand.
TCCAGAAGACACGCTCCCATCTCCATCTGTGAGCTGTGGTCGCTCTAGGAGGTCCTGGGGATGGGATTGAGGCTGACCACCCCTACACCTCCCTCTCTTCCGAGAGAATTAAGGGTGTCGGGTCATCCCTGGTGGAAGCCTGCAGGGGGCCAGCAGAACTGGGCCTCTGGTGCAGCCCTGGCCAGTGGATGTACCTGGTTTGTTGGGGCCAGTGCACCAGGGTCTCTCTAGGAAGTTACGGGTGACTCACCTGGGACCCCCTCTTGTCTGATGCTCCAGTCCGTGTGTCTATGGGGAGGGTCCCAAGCAAGGGAGGCAAGAGGGGCCCAGTGAGAGGGGGGCTTGGTTGGACTGGGTGGGCATGGCTGAGTGGGGCCTCTCCCCCTGCCGTCCCCTGTAGAGCATCCCGAGAGCATCCATCTGTCCAGGAGAAGAAGAAGTCCACCATCTGGCAATTGTGAGTTGGGGGCACTGGGAGGGCACTGGCAGTGGCTGCTGGGGAGGTCTCCCCTCAGGCCACCCCTCACCCCCTATGCTTCGGCTGGCAGCTTCAGCCGCCTCTTCAGCTCCTCCTCAAGCCCCCCTCCGGCCAAGCGGTCCTACCCCTCAGTGAACATCCATTACAAGTCACCCACCACGGCCGGCTTCAGTCAGCGCCGCAGCCACGCCATGTGCCAGATCTCCGCCGGCAGCCGGCCCCTGGAGTTCTTCCCAGATGAGTGAGTTTCCCAGGCCTGCCCTGCCCTTCCCCGCTGGCCTGCACAGGGGGAGTCCCTGTGTCCCAGGGCCCCTCCCCTCCAGGCTCTGAAGCAGGACCGGTTTCCACCTTGCTGCTTTGGTGGCTGTGCTCAGGGGATGGGGTCCATCGTGGGAAGGACACTGACCAGGCATCAGGGGTCACGACCTCTCCGTGCACACCATGTTTACCCTTCCACCCCCAGTGGGAGCATTGGATGTCCCTCAGCAGAGGCTGTGCTCCCCCACAGTCCCTCCGCTTAGTCCCAGAGGCCTGCGCCTTGCTCCTCGGGTGACCCCTAGCAGGCAGCCCGCAGCCATTTCAGGTGCCACCAGGGCTGTGGGTCCCTGCCAGCTGGCCCAGGGCAACGGCTGGATGTGGCCTCCAAGCCTAGAGCTGGGGAGAGCCCCCTGCCGTCAGATGGGCCCCCGGCAAGGACGGTCCAGGTCCAGCAGGGAGAGCTCCGGGGCGGCAGGCGTGCTCCCTGCAGACGCAGTAACCTGCCCTTCCTCCGCCAGCGACTGCACATCCTCTGCAAGGCGGGAGCAGAAGCGTGAGCAGTACCGCCAGGTGCGCGAGCACGTGCGCAATGACGACGGGCGGCTGCAGGCCTGTGGCTGGAGCCTACCAGCCAAGTACAAGCAGGTGCTGGGCGCAGGGCAGCATGGGGGGCGCCGCAGGCAGGGAGCCCCTGGGGAGCCCCGTAGGCGCCCAGGGCCCCAAGTCCAAAACCTGGAGGACCGGGGGTAGTGGACTGCAGCCCCACACATGTAAGCCAGCCAGGCCTGGCGCCCACAGCGCCCCTCTGCCTTGTTCCTGCAGCTGAGTCCCAACGGAGGCCAGGAGGACACCCGCATGAAGAACGTGCCTGTCCCTGTGTACTGCCGCCCTCTGGTGGAGAAGGACCCGACCATGAAGGTGAGCCCCACGGAAGGCGCGAGGCTGGGAGAGGTCCCCCTGCCCCAGAAGCCCATGAGGCCGGACCTCATGGCCCTGTCCTCCCAGCTGTGGTGTGCCGCGGGCGTCAACCTGAGCGGCTGGAAACTGAGTGAGGATGACCCCGGGAATGGAGTCAAGCCTGTGCCAGGCCGCGACCCTCTGACCTGCGACCGGGAAGTAGAAGGAGAGACCAAAAGCAACCACGCGTCCCCCGAGAAGAAGAAGGTCAGAGTGGCAGGCAAGGCCAGGGCCATCTTCTGCTTCTGCCATCCCAATGGCTCTGCTATGACTAGTCTGGGTGGGAGTGACAGAAACGGAGGACAGCTGGGGACAGTGGCGGGAGACTGGGGTGGCCCGGTCCCCTGCCGGTGGGTGGGGCAGCAAGGAGGAGCGGAGGCTCAGGGCAGCCAGGCTGGAGCAGGTCTGTGCCTGCCCAGGAGCCGTGTGAGGGGCTTAGTGCCTGGAGGCTTCACTTTCTGTCCCGGCTCGATGTGGGGGCCAGTGACTTAATCACCGGGAGCTCAGCCTTCCTCTGAGGAAGGGAGGCCGTGAGTGCCACGACCTAGGCACAATGTGCAGTTCAGAGTTCTCACCGTCCTGGTGACAAGGGAGGACATTCAGGTCCCCTAAGGCCACGGGTAAGGCTAGATCCTGAGATTCCAAGATCCCCCCCACTCGCCCCCCATTGCTGCTACAATAGTGAGTGCTCAGGCACCAGCCTGTCCCTGTGCTCGGAAACAGGCAAAGGAGCTCCCTGAGGCGGACGCCACCTCCAGCCGCGTGTGGATCCTCACCAGCACCCTGACCACCAGCAAAGTGGTGATCATCGATGCCAACCAGCCGGGCACCGTCGTGGACCAGTTCACCGTGTGCAATGCCCACGTCCTGTGCATCTCCAGCATCCCTGGTGAGTGCTGGGCCCCTGCTGCTGGCCGGGAGTCAATGCGGAGCATCCAGGGAGGAGCTGTCTGAGCTCTCTGCTCAGTCCTGTTAATGATGCAGGAGGAGACCCCTGTATGACGCTCACCCGGTGACAAGGAGATGGGGTGGCATCACAAACAGCCCCTCCCTTCCCCCTGCACCCTCACCGGGACTGGAGCTCTGGGTAGGGTCCTGTCATGGGGGCTTCTCAGCGCGGGGTGACGGGGCTGTGACTCTCCCTCCAGCGGCCAGCGATGGTGACTACCCTCCGGGGGAGATCTTCCTGGACAGCGACGTGAACCCTGAGGACTCTAGTGCAGACGGCGTGCTGGCCGGCATCACCCTGGTGGGCTGTGCCACCCGCTGCAACGTGCCGCGCAGCAACTGCTCCTCCCGTGGGGACACCCCAGTGCTGGACAAGGGCCAGGGTGAGTCCTGGGCCTGAGCCCGGGCGGCCGTCTTCTCTCACCCAGCCAAGCTCACCCCTCCCTTCCACAGGGGAGGTGGCTGCTGTCGCCAATGGGAAGGTCAACCCATCTCAGTCCACGGAGGAGGCCACGGAGGCCATGGAGGTGCCAGACTCTGGGCCCAGTGAGGCAGAGGCAGCTGCGGTGCGGCCTGGGCCCCTCACAGAGCACGTCTTCACCGACCCGGCCCCTGCCCCACCCACCAGCACCCAGCCTGACAGGTGGGCTCTCTCAGGATGGGGCAGCAGAGGAGGAGGGGGGCGGGGACTGGCAGAGGTGGGCAGGGACGGGCTTCCATGGGCTGCCCTGGAGCTGCCATCCTCCCTGCAGTGAGAACGGGCTGGAGACGGACATGAGCGGTGTGCAGCCTGAGCCGGAGCCCAGTGGGGACGCCGCGGGGGCCAGCAGCAGTGCTGCACCCACCATGTGGCTGGGAGCCCAGAACGGCTGGTAGGCTGGGTCTTGGGGGTCGGGGTGGAGAGGGTCCCCTGGGCGAGCACCCGCCCACCGTGCCTCCTCCCGCAGGCTCTACGTGCACTCGGCTGTGGCCAACTGGAAGAAGTGTCTGCACTCCATCAAGCTGAAGGACTCCGTGCTGAGCCTGGTGTGCGTAACCCCCGCCGGGGGCCAGGGTCGGGAGGGCCGAGGGCAGCCGGCCTGAGCCTGGCTCACCACCTTCCCATTGCAGGCACGTAAAAGGGCGAGTGCTGGTGGCTCTGGCCGATGGGACCCTGGCCATCTTCCACCGAGGTGAAGGTGAGGCCTGGTACGGTGGGTGGGGGAGCAGCATCTGACGTCCAGGCAGGGCGTGAACCACCCACACCGTGAGCAGAGGTGGCCTGGCCAGGCCTGAGCAGGGGTCGCGGGCTCTCTACAGACAGCCAGTGGGACCTGAGCAACTATCACCTGATGGACCTGGGCCACCCACACCACTCCATCCGCTGCATGGCCGTCGTGTATGACCGCGTCTGGTGCGGCTACAAGAACAAGGTGCATGTCATCCAGCCCAAGACGATGCAGATTGAGGCAAGTGCAGGCTGGGGCTTCCACACACCTTCTAATGGATTCTGGTGGGGGCTTCGTGGGGTCAAACAAAATGCACTTAGGGAAGTGACTGGTTCATCCAAGGTCATGGGCCAACAAAGGGCAGCTGGGCTGTGAATGCCTGTCTTTCTGGAGCCCACCTGCTGCTTCTCTCTGAAACAAGCAGATCGGTGTCTGAATGGGCTCCCCCGCACCTCCCTCAGGCACTGCTGTGGGGTGGGGCTGGGGTGCTGGGGCTTCTCCTAGGAGCCAGGACCCAAGGGAGCAAAGAGGCCCTAGAAAGGTGCCCATGAGCTGCTTCAGGGACTCTTGGCCATGGCAGCTTCAGGGCCCCCCACCCCATTGACGGGCTGCCCTGACCCCACAGAAGTCGTTCGACGCCCACCCACGGCGGGAGAGCCAGGTACGGCAACTGGCGTGGATTGGTGATGGGGTGTGGGTGTCCATCCGCCTGGACTCCACGCTGCGGCTCTACCACGCCCACACCCACCAGCACCTGCAGGACGTGGATATTGAGCCCTACGTCAGCAAGATGCTGGGTGAGGGGCCACCCCAGCCGGGCATGTGGGGGCAGGAGGGTCCCCTGAGCCCTCCCCGCTGACCCGCCTCCCCCCACCCCCAGGGACAGGCAAGCTGGGCTTCTCCTTCGTGCGCATCACAGCCCTGCTCATCGCAGGCAACCGCCTCTGGGTGGGCACCGGCAACGGAGTTGTCATCTCCATCCCGCTGACTGAGAGTGAGTGACCCACAGACATCTGTAGAGATGGCCTGGCTGCCACTCACAGGCGCATGTCAGGGTCCCAGGGGCAGGTGCGCTCTGCCAGGACAGAGGAGGACGTGGGCTGCCCTAGCCGCAGCCATCCTCAGCCAGTCCCTCCTGTGACTTCTCTCCTCTCTCTTCCATGCTCCGCCCCTCACCTCCCCCAGCTGTGGTCCTGCACCGAGGCCAGCTCCTGGGGCTCCGAGGTAAGTCCAGAGCGCCTGCCTCCTGCTCTCAGAAGGAAGCCCCCCACTGTGGACACCCTGGGGGCTGAGGCTGCCCTTGCCCCTCGGACTGGCTCTGGCCCAGGCAGGCCCCACCCTCTGCCCTCGGCTGCTGGAAAACTGGTCCTCCCAGTCAGCAGGTTCAGCCCCTCCGGGACCCTCTCTCTCCAGCCAACAAGTCGTCCCCCACATCTGGGGAGGGGGCCCGCCCAGGAGGCATCATCCACGTGTACGGAGACGACAGCAGTGACAAATCAGCCAGCAGCTTCATCCCTTACTGCTCCATGGCCCAGGCTCAGCTCTGCTTCCACGGGCACCGTGACGCTGTCAAATTCTTTGTCTCCGTGCCAGGTGAGGGGCCGGGCCCCACTCCCCGCAGGGCTGCAGCCGCGGCCTCCCTTCAGGAGCCTGTGGGGGGGGTGCTCTGGCTGCCCTGCTGAGGTCCCTGTGCCCCGATGACAGGGAACGTGTTGGCCACTCTGAACGGCAGCGTGCTCGACAGCCCCTCCGAGAGTCCCGGGCCCACTGCCCCCACCGCAGACACCGAGGCCCAGAAGCTGAAGAACGTGCTGGTGCTTAGCGGCGGGGAGGGCTACATTGACTTCCGCATCGGTAAGTGGGTGCCGCTGGGGCCCCAGGTGTCCCCGGACAGGGATGGCCCCTTCATGGCAGCTGTGCTCTCTCCAGGCGACGGAGAAGACGATGAGCCCGAGGAGGGTGCAGGGGACGTGAGCCAAGTGAAGCCCCTGCTGTCCAAGGCCGAGCGCAGCCACATCATCGTGTGGCAGGTGTCCTACACCCCCGAGTGAGGCTGCGGCCTGCCGCCACCCCGCCCCGCCTGATGCCATCTGCCACATGTACATACAGCCCCGCCCACCTGCCCACCACCCACCCAGGGGGCAGCCTGCCCGCAGGCAGCCAGGTGCCCGTCCACCCCACTTCTAGCCTCTCAACCTGCAGCTTTCACCTTCAGTCCGGGCCTCCCCATGAGCTGGCAGAGAGCATAGGGTCTGGCTGGGAGCGGGTAGTGGGGTGGCGTCCTGACCAGGGAGGGGCAGAGCCTCTCGGGACACCCTCTCCCCAGCAGCTCCTGGCTGGCACCCAGCCCAAAGCCCTCCAGGCCCGAGGGCACTTCAGGGCCAGAGCGAGGTAGAACCCCAGGGTGGGTCGGGCCAGGAAAGCCCCTACAGGTGGCTCCGAGCTCCACCCTGGGCTCCCCACTCCAGTCACTCATTCCCAGGATCTCTCCAGGGAGTCGAGCAGGGACTTCACCCCGCTGAGTCTTCCCACCCTGAGTCCACTTGCCTTTGGCTGCTGCCCATGGGAGTGGGGATCCAACCCTCAGGGAGTTGGCCCAGTTGCTAGCCTTCCCTGGGCTCCCCCTCCCCCATCCCTACCGCCCTGGGAACTGGCATGAAAGCATGTAACCAGGCTCCCTGGGGCAGCTGCCTGAGAAGACACACACACACCCTCATCCCGCTCAAGCCCCATAATGGTCCTGTGTGGTGGGCTCTCACTGGCCCTCACTGACCTGTGTCCTCCCCGACCCTGCTAACTCTCCCTGGGTGAACACTCACCTTGTAGGAGCAGGCCCCTTGAGTCCCACCCCTCCCGGAAGCCCCTAGGGTGGAATTTCTCAGGCTGCCAGGGCAGGCCCAAGCCTCAGGAAGAAGGGGAGGCCCCTGGTCTCTCCCGGGGTCAGTCCTTGGATGTAGGCTCAGCCTCAGGGTGATGGGGAAAGGTGTGCTCCAGGGCCTGCCTCCTGTGCAGTCTCCAAGGAGCCCAGCTCCCAAGACACGCTACTAAGTGCCTAGGGATAAGCGGTGTGGCCTGCTCCCTTGAGGGCATCTGATGATAGGCCACCGAGCAGAGGCCCAAGGGTTAAGGACAGGAGCCGCCTCCAGCCGGTTCTCGGCGATGGCGCGTGCCTGCTTTGAGGGGCACCGCCCTGGACTGCCAACTCCCCCACCTGCCCAGGCCTTATTCCTGTTCCTCGAGGCACCGATCAGGGCAGCCCCAGGCACTGCTGCCCACCCACCTCCCACCAGAGAAGCACAGATCTTGGGCAGCCATCCCACGAGCCCAGCTGGCCACTGCTGCAGCCACCAGCAGCTGCAGGCTTCTCCCCACCACCCTGCCACTCTCCACTGTGATGTACGTCAAGTCCCTTGTCTGTCCTCACAGGGCCTGAAGTGACTCGGGGGTTAGCTGGGTGGGTGCAACTGGGTGACACGATTCTCCTCAGGCTTTGGCCCTGCAAGTGAACCTACATATCTGCTCTGTAAGTAATAAATGTCTTAACATCATGCTTCTGTGTCCCTGAGCCCAAACCAACTGGAGCACAAAAGTTTTCCTCAATTTATTATAAAAAGAAGTACTGGGACAAGCAAAGTACTACGGTGGCACCCTGCCGCATTCCAGACGTGCTGTAAACAGGCGCAGGCCGGGCTGGGCCTCCTGAGAACCTCAGCCAGGACAGGAAGGCCTGTAGCAACCAGAGCTCCGCAGGCGTGCCCCACCTGCCCTCCTGTGCCCCGTGCCACAGGAAGGGTATTCTGAGCTCCTAGGGGTTGGGTCCACACGTGTGCACACCTCCGGGGCCTGGAGAATGCGGAATCACCCACAGCCCACTGCAGACGGGCACATCTGCCCGACCGGCTACTCGTACAGCCAGTGCCCGGCGCTGTCCTCCCAGCACAGAAGCTCGTCTGCGCGGAACCAGAGCGCTATCTCGCGGCGGGCGCTCTCCACCGAGTCGCTGCCGTGAATCACGTTCCTGTGCAGGAGAGGCGCGGGTGAGCGCGGGCCCGGAGCAGAGAGAGCTCGGGCAGAGAGCCCCGCGCAGCCCGGTTCGGGGAGTTGGAACCGGACTTACTTGCCGACCTCGATGCAGAAATCGCCACGGATGGTACCGGGCGTGGCGTCGGCCGGGTTCGTGGCCCCGATGAGCGCCCGCGAAGCGCGCACAACGTCCAGACCCTGCCACACCTGCAGACGGGGTCCGGGGTCAGCACGGGGTCAGCGCGCCGCCCTCCCGCCAGCCAGCACTCACCATGGCCACCACCGGCCCGGAGCCCATGTACTTGACCAGGCGCCCGTAGAAAGGGCGCTCACGCAGCTCGGCGTAGTGCTGGCGCAGCAGCTCCTCGGAGGCCTGGGGAGGGAGGGGGGAAGGGACGCGTGCTCCTGGGACCCCCATCCCCCACGCGCGGGGACACCGTCTCCCCCTGCACCCCACCCCGCCGCGCTCCCCACGCCCGGGGACCTCTCCCCAACACCCCCGTCCCACTCCCCACGCCTGGGGACCCCGGCCCTCACCAGCACCAGCTTCAGCGCCACCAGCTTGAAGCCCTTCCTCTCGAAGCGCCGAACGATCTCGCCCACGAGCCGCCGCTGCACGCCGTCAGGCTTCACGGCCAGGAAAGTGCGCTCGTGCACGCCGGTGTACGCTGTGGGAACCGCCGGAGTAGGGGCGCATCAGACCCGGTCGCACCCCCTACCCGCCCCGCCCAGCCCGCGCCGCTCACCCGCCGGGAAGAGGTTGGCGAAGATGGTCAGCACCAGGCAGATCATGATGGCGGCAACGGGGCTTGGGCGGCTCGAGGGCCGGGGCGGGGGAGACGCGCGGGCCGGGGCGGGGCCTGTGCTTAAAGCCGCCTGGTCGCCGGGCGCCGCCACCTCGGCGGACGCGGAGAGGGGGTGCCTGTCGTTCACGCCGACGCCGGGACCTCTGCGGCCGCGCCTGTGACTCCCGAATCCCCTCGGGTCTCCCCACCACCGGGCGCCTGCGCGGAACTCCTCTCACCACCCGGCCGTAAGCAGCAGTGTCAGCCTGCTCCTCCCCCACAGCCCTGCCAACAGCCCGCTTTGGTACCCCAAACTCAAAAAAGTCACAACCCAGAGCTGCTTCATGTGCCTTTATTCGCGTTCAGTTTCTACCTGGGTCCCGGCAGAGGCAACAGGTCATAGGGAGGGAAGCCAGCGTGGAAGTGACAGGAGCCAGCAGCGGGGCTCCAAACCTGCGGCTTTCCCCCAGCAGCCACCTCCTAAGAGGCCCCCTCAGTCAGATCTGCGTGTTGGGGCAGCGGGGACAGAGGAAAGACACAAGGTGCAAGGTCTGACCCCACCCTTTTCCAAGAAAATGTAGAACCTCAACAAGTCACGGGGAGGTAGGATCCAAGCTCCCAGGGGGCTGATTCAGGTGTAACCGAAAATGGTGGCCACTGCCTTGCACCCTTGCGGCAGCCTGCCCGCTCTGGCATTTTAGACTGCAGTGCCCTTGGTCTTTCTCTTCGACTCCTGGTTCTCAGGATAGTCCCAGGGATCAATGCGTATCCTCTTCAGATTGAGCATGGGCTCCTCCGTGCTGGTGTCTCCATTTCTCTGTCGCTCTGCTAGAATCATTGCGCGGAGGAGCGGCGGGTAGGGCACAGTGCGCAGAGTGTCCTCCGGCGCCGGCGTGAAAGCGGTGAAGGCTTCCTCCTCGTGCTTGGGCACCAGCCGCCAGTCGTGGTACATGACCTGTTCTATCTCCCGAGCCTCACTCTCCGTCTTTCCTGGGGAAAGAAGAACGAGGCTTCTTGCACACACGTTGACGGCACAATCTGTTGCCGGCAGCCTCCCCACCGGATTTGGACGCCTTACCTTTGAAGGTCAGGACGCCCCAGGCCTTCCCATGATCCAAGTTCTGCAAAGCAAGTGGGGAGGAGATCAGCTCAGAAAGCTCGCTTGCCCAGGGATCGGGCGACAGGATATCCCGTCCCACAAAGTCGCGCGCAGGGGAGACAGTGGTGCCCCGCGGTGCCGGGAGCTGAGGGGTGGGCACCGTGCACGCACCTGCGCCGTGTAGTCGGGCCGGACCCGCGTGAGGCGCCAGTAGCACGGCTCGTCGTGCTGCCACAGCCAGGACTTGCGCGTGACAAGGCGGCCCAGGCCGAAGAGCGGGAGGCGGCCAAGCAACTGCAGGAGGCGGCTCTCGCGGCGCACATCGGCCCAGGCTCGCGCGGGCAGCTTGCGGCCCGAGTGCGGCCGCGTCAGCGTCTCGTAGTCCAGGGCGTAGCGCTCCGAATCGCGCGGCCGCTCCCGCTGCTCGCGCAGGGCCCGCACGCGGCGGGCCAGCTCGGCGATCAGCCGCGGCCCCACCTTCTTCCGCGCCATGGCCGGGCAGCCTCCGCGCTCCGGCCGGAAGATGCCACCGCGCGCCGCGGGGCGAGCCCGACGCCGGAAGCGGCGGGTGTCCCCCGCAAAGGCGTCCGGGCGCTGCCGGAAGGGGAGAAGAGGCCGGGCGGGCCGTGGCGAGGGCTGGGTCTGGGAGGGCTGGGGGCTTGCGCCGGGGCCGGGGATAGCTGCAGCCCCCGACCTGGGAGATACCGGACTCGGACATCGAGGGCCCCGCGGGCGAGGAGGCCGCCGCCAGGGTCCGAGACCCGGCGGAAGAGCACAGGGCGGCGGCCGAGGTGGTGCGGAGGCTGCGGCCCGAGCAAGCCGTGCGGCGCCTGGCGGTGCTCATGGACCCAGGTGCGGGCGGGCGCGGGCAGCGGCCCGGGATGGGGAGCTCGGCCTTGAGGAGCTTGTTAATCTGCGCTCTGGGAGCCGGACGGGAATCAGTTGTTGGTAACACGCTGTGCAGGCTGTGGGGCTGCTGTCCCCACCCAAGTAGTGTCCTGTCGTGGGGGAAAGAAGGAGTGACAGCTGACTGCCCCTCTGCCCCATCCAGCCATTCTGGAAGATGCCGGTGCCGACATCCTGATGGAGGCTCTGGACGCCCTGAGCTGTGAGTGCCGCGTGGAGCCCGAACGCCCTGCATGGAGCCTCGGGTGGAGCAGAGTGAAGCCAGACCCTTGCTCCCTCAGTGTGAGTGTCCTGGGTTTACGGAATGCAGCCCTGGGTTGGGTGTTTTATGTGACAAAGCTCTTTTGAGAGGCAGCTGCAGCAATTGTGCACGTTTTACATACCAGTAAACGGAGAACGGGGAACGCTGAGTGAGTGATGCACAGGCCACTTTTGGTAAGTTGCGGGCTGGGAGCCAGAGCCTGAACGCAGCTGCTGCTGATTGATGCTCCATCCCATCCAGGCTGTGGCCACAGGTGTTGCTGCCTGGCAGACCTGCGCTGCTTTTAGTCTCAGTAGAAGGTGGGACGCTGGGTTTCTGTAGAGCAGTCCGGGAAGAACCTGCGCAAGCCTCAGGACTCCTGGGGTGCCCAGGCCATGGCCCGGGGTGCACGAGGCCACGGGTGGGCAACAGCGCCGTGTATGTTCCCACAGGTGCCTCCTGAGGTGTGGGCTGCGGATGAGCAGGACCAGCTGCTGCTGCTGGAGCCTGAGGAGTTTCTGCAGGGCGTTGTCCAGCTGACCCAGGTGTGGGAGGGAGGGAGGAAGGAGTAATCCCTGACCACAGATCGTGAGGGGCTGGGTTCCCTATTTTGGATGTTGTGGGTGAGATGGGGGAAGCCAGCCGGGCTCTTGGCCTGGGAGCAGGTGGGAGCCACGGCTGCTTCTTGAGGGTAGAAGCCAGGATAAGGAGGGTTCTCTTGAGAACTGAGTCGGAAGTCAGGTGGTAAACTGCTGAGAGGGGGCCTGGGGACTAGGGCTGCAGGCTGGCTGTGCAGTCCACCTTGTGACACCCAACCGCTCAGCTGCCGCCTGGCGGGAGAAATAGGGATTGCTCAGCTGATGTTTGCACCAGAGCGTCATTAGGTTAGACCCTCTGCCAGGTCCCAGAGTTCAAGGTTCTCCGTTTATCAAGCACCTGTGTATGTCAAGCAAATGCCAGGCTGGGGTGCAGAGGTGGACCAGGAATGGGGAGGAGGGTTGAGTCCAACTCTTCTAGGAGCCTGGGGTGTGCCCGGGTTCTTTCATAGATCTTCTTGATCATGTGGAAGGCACAGAGCTAGATTTCTAAAGAGAACTGGTTGGGCGGAGGAGTCCACCCCTGTTTCCTCCCAGCACCGCGGGGTTGTTCTTGGGCTCACTCCCCTGCTTCCTGCAAACTGGTGGTGGCCGGTGGGCCCCGCCTGCCGCAGCCCCCGAGGAACAGGTATGGTAAACCTTCTTGGTTTGCAGACATGTGGCCCAACCTGTTCTGTGCCCTGGATCAGTCCTGAGAGCCCTGCCTGCCTCCACCTGGCTGTCATTGGGCTGATGTTTACCTGTGGTACCGGTCACCCTAACACCCTTAGCCAGCCTGTCTGGGATGGGAGAGTTCGGGCGAAAGGCAGGGGTGGCCCTGGGGGCTGGTGTCACAGCTAACCCTCTCTCTTGGGCGGGCTCTGGGGGGCAGGAGGAGAACTCATGGAGGGTAGGGAGCCAGAGGAATGGTTACCTCTGCATAGGTCTTACCAGTCCAGTACCCAGGAGGCATGGCAGCCAGAGCGTCTAGTGGTGACTCGTGCCTAGGTGGCAGTTGGCTGGCCCGAGGTGGAGGAGGTGAGGACAGTTGGGTTGGGCCAGATGGTTGGCATGGGCTCTGGCCCTTGGGCTGCTCTCCGAGACCCAGCAGGGGCTGGTTTGGCACGGGGCGGGGGGGGGCACGTGGGGTTGGTCTCAGCTGGGTGTCACCCATGGGAACTCTCTGACCCACACCCACAGGCTCATCTCCTTCTCAGGCCCTGGTGCTTCTGCAGCTCTGGGCAAACGTGGATGTGCTGTTGGTGGCCTCCTGGTAGGAGCTGAGTCAGCATGTGTGTGCCTTCACCAAGGCCCTCACCCAGCGTCCCTTCAAGTGTGTGACCCTCACCCTGCTGGGGGCTGCAGCGGGAGGGATGGGAGTGCCGGGCGGGGTGGCAGTGCTGGGCAGGGTGGCGCCTCTCTGGCCTCTAGAGCAGAGGGGGCTGTGGGTTTTGTTGAGCTGGGGGCGGGGCGCTCAGTAGAGGTGATGAAGAAGCTAGGCACTTCCCTGCATCCTCCCCTTCCCAGGCAGTCCCGGGAGTCTGGGGCCTTTTCCTTCTGCACCACCGCGTGCTGGGCAGCAGCCAAGAACAGTGGCAAGAGATGGCACTGGCCTGCGGGGGGCCTGCTGGCAGCAGATCAGGCAGTTCAACTGTGTCAGCCCGGCTGTGGCCAATGCTGTTGTTGCTGCCTTCCCTTCCCCCTGCCTTCTGCAACAGGTGGGCCCCCCGCCCCCCAACCAGACTCCCAGATATGGAGGCCAGGTCCCCCGAGGCCTGCCCCGCCCATCCCCATGCCCGCCCTAGGTGTGCGGGGCCTGTGGCATGGAGCAGGGGTGCCTAGCCCTCCTGGCTGACCTCCCTGTGAGGATGGGCAAGGGTGTGTGGCCCCATAGGTTGGGACCTGACCTCTCCTGCTGCATCTGCCTCTTCCTGATGACCACCATCCCTGACCTCCCGCTGGACCTGGGCTCCTGACCACGCCTGTGGTACCTGACGGGCCCTTCTCCCACCTACCGGCAGGACTGAATGCAGCCCGCCCAGGGAACAGACTAGAAACCACGAGCGGTGGTGTGCGGGAGCAAGACACCCAGTATGACCTGCATCGGGGCTCTCAGGCAGGTCTGACCCCAAGATGGGGGCGCAGGAGGGGCAGCAGAGAAAGTTCTTGTGTAACTGGGATGGGCAGAAGAGGAAATTCTTTCTCTCCAGGAGATGCCAAGCCAGCTGGAAAGTCTGGAGAAGATGTGGGCAGGGCTCATATGCCCTGGGCCCTGTACACACTGGCAGAGGGGCTGCTAGCCAGCTACGACAGGCAGGAAGGGCTGGGCAGCCTCAGGGCCCCACAGGGCAAATGCCGGTCACCTGGAGGCTGCGGGGGCGGGGGAGGCAGGCCCCTTCAGAAAGGAGAAGTATTAAGACAAGGTCTTGAGAGAGAAAAGAGAACCAGGCCGTGACTCCTCAAGGGTGTTGTGACCCGCCCCCCCACAACAGGAGAAAAGCTGTGGACACCTGTGAGCCCCAGGCCTCAGTCCGACCCCTTTCATTCCATGGGTATGTAAGCATCAGACATAAACTCTAAGTTTATTACGGTCGTTTTCAGCCTCAGACGAGAGGAACAGCAGCTGACAACATGCAAAGCAAGTTAAGAAAAACCCAAGGCCGGCGGCGACAGCAGGAAGAGCCGACCTCTCACGAAGCCGTCCTCCTCACAGGCAGCAGACCAGCCTCCCAGGCCTGCAGCCTGAGTCCAGACATGCTGGGGCAGCAGCTCCCCAGAGACTCTGAGAAGGAAAGTGGCTGCTCCCACACCCGGCACAGGAAGCAGACAGACTAGGAAGTCCGGGTCTCCGGATCACAGGGATAATGGCCCCGGAGCCCCTGTAGCAAGGCCTCTCCCAGCCTCGGGTGGCAGGGGGGCAGCCGAGACAAACCTTGGTTCAGTCCTCCCTCTCCTGTTGCCCTGGGGGTGGTCCAAAGGGAGAAACAGAGAAAACGCCATCCCAGCTGTAGAAGGCAGTTTTCACTGGGAAACAAGCTAGGTCCTTCGGCAGCGCTTCCTCTGGCAGCGCCGGGTCTCAGGGCTGCTGGGATTGGCCATGGGCGAGGGTGTGGGGGGCTTGCGGTGGCCGCAGCTCATGCTCAGGACCCAGCCCAGCTTGTGGTGCAGCACCTGCTTGAGGCCGGGCGGCAGGGGCAGGCCCTCGAGCGTGTCCCCAGAGTCAGGCCGCAGCTGGCGCAGGCGGTAGCAGCACAGGTATTGCAGGGAGGTGATGCTGGCACAGGAGCGGATCACCTTCATGCTGCTCTTGGCCGCCGTGGAGCACACCATTGGGTAGAACCTCTTGTTCTGCAGCTTGGTGGCTGCCACTCCTGGGGGTGGGGAGGTGGCACAGCCTGAACCCTAAGCTCAGGCTCTCCTAAGGGGACGAAGGATGCTGGGATTTCCACCTACCCCCCGGCCTTGCCCGGTTCTGGGGACCCTGAGACCTCAGGGATGCAAGGATGGCCTTGCAAGGATGGCCTTTCAGGGCCCTCAACCTCACCAGGAGCTCAGTGGCAGCCACGCTCTGCGGGCATGTGTCAGAGTCACCTCCTCACCTATGCACTTCCTGTTCTTAAAAAAGGTCAGCGTCCCATGCCAGGTGTCCAGGTGCACGCCAATGATGGAGCCCTGGCCGAACCGGGAGGAGAAGCTCATCTTGTCGCCCTTGTGGTGGAGGAGGCCTGGGGGCAGCAGGGTCGGGGTGAGCCCTGCAGCCTCGGGGCCCCCCAACCCTGCCCACCCTGGGGGCCCCACGCACCCGTGTAGGAGAGGCCCCAGCTGTCCTCGTCCCGGCCGAGCAGGCTGCAGAATGTGTGGTGGTACTTGTCCAGGTCCACGTCCGATGTCCCGATGCCCACCATCTGGAAACGGCAGAACTGGCAGAGGGGGCTGGGGACCAAGGTGCCCGGCACCCCTCCCCCAACCCTGCCGGCCACTTACCATGTCAGTGCCATAGACGGGCGAGGTCATCTTGATCTCCCAGAAGTGCTGGCCCTCCCCCAGCTCCTTTGTACCCCGGATGGCCGCTGTGCCACAGCTGTATTCCATGTGGAAGTTGACCTTCCGGTTGTCACAGCTCAGCAGGGTGGCCGAGGACTTATTCAGGTCATCCCAGACCCAGTCAAAATCTGTGAGAGAAGAGGCCCAGGCTCGCCAGGCTCCCCCCCAGCCCAGAGGTCCGCCCACCCGCCGCAGGCCCCCACACTCACACTCGTCCTCCTCCCCGCAGCGGCAGTCCCTGCCCCGGTGGGCGGCGTGCAGACTGCCGCAGAAGGCCTCACTCTGACTGTCACAGTCGCAGAAGGACTCCCCAGTCACAGGCACGGCGCTGGGGATGGATGACGGCAGAGATGCATACTCGGGGTCGGAATCTGAGTCGCTGTGCTGAGGGGAAAGGGCCAGCTGTTCCTGCCTCCTGCCCTCTGCCGGCCCAACCGACCCCTTCCCCCACCTGCCCTGCCACCCACCCCAGGCCCACGGGTGAACGGCCACACGCCCCAAGGAAGGGATCTGGGGCTTTGGCCTCAAAGGGCCTCCTCAGGTCTCAAGGGCTCAGCCAGCCAGCCACAGTGACCCTGGACATCTTTTCTGGCTCAGGAGCTGCAAGGGGGCCTCCTTGCCAAAGGCCTACCACGCCGGTGGCTTCCTGGGAGTGGAGTGGAGGGCCCCGGAGGCCTAGCCACTAATAAGCCCCAAGACAGGGCTGCATGCTTAGCCATCGTCGTTGTCCAGAGAACATCTAGATTGTGATAAATGGGAGCGTGACAGCAAAGTCCGTTGCTGACCTAATGAAGGCACCTGGTCTCCCCGTGGCAGCAGCTGGGCTCCAGGGGGGCCGATGGCCGTGGTCCCCTTGTCCGTGCAAGGGTGTGCTCTCAACCCCCATCACAGGACCCTGACGAGCAAGCCCCATGGTCTCAGGCTGTGGCAGGAAAACATTCAGTTGGGCCTTGGCCCTCTGCGTGTGGCTCTCAGTCCTCACCGAATGGACTCCAAGCCTTGAGGGCCTGATCTTGGCCCAGGGGCCAGACGCTGAGGCTGAGCTGGTCTGGTTCCGGGGACCAGCTGACCCACAGACCCTCCTGGAGGCCAGTGAGGGCGCCTCTGTACACCTTGTTGTTCCTGTTCTGGAGCCACGTGGGCCCCTCAAGACACCCACCCAGGCTCTGACATCTGGCCGACCAGTGAGGGCCTGGAGTCTCAGGCCCCAGGGGTGCAGGCAGCCTCTGCATGCCTGCTCTCTGAGCCCTCCCAGCTTCGCCTGGGGTCCTGGTGGGGCTCTGGCCTCCACCCTCACTCTCTTGGCCTCTGGGTGCTGCTCTGGGCCCTGCGGAAATGCCCTCTGCACAGTGGTCTGGGTGACCTGTTCAGACCTGGGAATCCTGCTGCCCTGAGAATCCTGCTGCCCTGAGAACAAAGCCCACAGACTTAACTCTCGTCAGAGAATATAAGACCCCCTCCTTGCCCAGCCTCCTCCTCTGCCCTGTCCACCCCTGTCCCCATGGGGCAGGAGTGGGGGTCTGTTTGCCCCCGGATGGCTTTTGGATACCATTTCAAAGAGGCTCTTTCAGCCTCTCATGCTGCGTCCTCTTCCTTCTCTTCCTTTCTCGTAGGCTTCCCTGACGCTCTCCTGGGTCCTGCTCACCTGCCTCCTCCCACCGGAACTGAGTTCCTTTGTTATTACACTCAGCCCCAAGTGCCACACAGGAGCTCTGGGAACTGATGGCAGAGACAGCTCAGGGAGTGAGGAGGCCGAGCCCCAGTTGGAGACAGACGCCAGCAAGGACAGTGGCAGCAGGCCCAAAGCACCCCGCTCACGGGGAAGAGCGATCCCCCACAAGCCAAGGCAGGCCCACTGCTGCCAGAGGAGACAATCCCTTCCCATTGAGTCAGGAGCCAGGGGCACAGACCTGAGCACTGCTGGCCCCGGGGGTCATACTGCTTGGCACCCAGCACACAACCCCCTGTGCAGAGGGCAGACCCGGCCCCACCACAAGCTGTAAGGAGAGCTTAGAGCAGCGGAGACAAGGACATGTGTGTTCGGCCTTCAAAGGTGCTGGGGTGACACGCTCTCTCCATCCACACGTGCACACAAGTACCCCGGGCCAATTAGGTGACCGGATGAGCCACAGGTGTGTATCAGACACTGCACCCCCAGCCCCTGGACGCCTCCCACATCCCACAGCGATGAGCCAGAGAGGCAGAGACAGACAGGAGAAAAGACTGCTCCAGGCCACGTGGTCAGTGGAAGCTGGAGGCGGGATAGGAATGCAGGCTGAGGCCTCTCGCTGGCCCAGGCAGGGAGCTAAGGGAGGCCCCAGGAAGGGGACCCAGGATGTCGCCTCCAATTCTGCCCCAAGCCCTGGTGCTTCCACGGGACTCAGCTGCCCTCACTGAGGGCTGGGGAGGATAGGCACCTGTCCCCACCCAGACACCTGGCTGAGCCAGGGCACCCAGGCAGGGTGGCTGTGACAGAGCAGAACCAAGTCACCCGAAGATCACCCTGAAAACAACAGGGGTGACTCACGGCAAAGCCAAAGCCCAGCTCTGGTCTGAGAGGTTCAGGAAACTGACTTGTGAAGCCCTCCCCACATGCCCCCCACGGCAGGCACAGAGGCCACAGAGCCCCACCACCCCACCCCTGTGGCGGGAGTCAGCGTGGTGAGGCTCTGGTTGCAAACACCTCAGGTCCATCAGGAACCTCCACTGCAGACAGACAGCTGAGCCGCCCTCCTCACGGCCTCTGTATTCCTGGGCCTTGCAGAGCTCAGGGTCCTGAGCACAGGAAGGCTCAGGAATGTCGGTCTTTAAAGATCAAAATTCTTTTTTTAGATGCATATACACAAACGTTGAGTACAGACTTCAACAGGCAGAGAAAACGTCCAGAAGGTTGCACACAGAGGTAACAACAGCTACCCTTGAAAAGCGGTTGGGTAAATGGAATGGAGAAGTTTTCGTGAAATGAACTGACCAAAGTACCCACTGACACCCTCTTCAAAGAAAAAAGTCTACAGAGGAACGTAGTATATGCCTTGAGGTCCTGCTACCCAGGGCCACGTGTGTCCTTAACCGTGTGAAGAGCCTAGGGGAGCAGAAGCAGAGTGCACGCAGGGGACGGTCCGACAAGCCTGGCCCTGTTTTCTGCCCTCAGAGGCATCTTTCTCTTTCAGTCTCAGTTCAGGCAATATTTAGTCCAGCCATGCCCACCATGCTCACCCACTGGAACCTACCTGCCCATCAGAGTCGTAGCCCCAGTTGGTGGACCCTGCCAGAGCCACGGCCCGGGCATCCGCATCTCGGCGAGCTGCACTCAGGACAAAATGCCACGCTCTGCTGCTCCGTGGGCGCCTGGCCATGGTGGGCAGGATCTGGAAGAAAGCACAAGGTCTGAGCAAAGAAAGACATATGACACACCAGTAGGTCCCCCAGCACCCCCTGCACTTGGCCCCCAGACTGTGCCAGCCCACCCAGGGTCCGGAACTCTCTTCACAAGCTCATACCTCACTCCAGTGTCCGAGTACCTTGATGAAACCCAGGTGGAGAGCATGGAATGCCATCCTGACATCCATGACTCTCAAATGCCTAGCTCAGCCCCTCTCCGAGCTCGGCCTCAGGATTGCAAGTGTCCCTCCTGCACATCCCTCAAGCATCTCAAACCTTGCCTGCCCCTCCTCCATTCTCCATTTTGACAAACGGCATATCTAGCCTCCGAGTTCCTCATGCCAAACACACAGCAGTCATCCCCAACACTTCTTTCCTCCCTCCCACCACGGCCTCACAGCCCTCCGCGCCCCACACCGTCTCCAAAACATGTCCTGAATCCCTCTCCACCCCTGCTGCCACCTTGCCTGCCCCACCCGCACACAACTCGTCTTCGCTCTGGCTCCTCCCACTTCACTCACTACAACCGAACTTTTTTTGAAATACAAATCTTAAAATTTTAAATTAACGAGTTAACTCCTCAGGGCTTGCCACTGTTCTTAGAATAAAGTACAATATTCTACAAAGCCTACAAGTTCCGGCCCTGTTCCGGCTGGTAGCTCTTTCCAGCCCTTTGCCCACAACGCTTTCCCCTCCCCTCTTTGGCTCTCAACTTCCATGCCCGACTTACAGTAATAAGTCGCCCTCTGTGATCGTCTACTTCCCGGCTCTGCCCTGGTTTGAAATCCCCAGAAGGGCCCTGCCACGACCCCGAGGGGCGGCAGTGAATTAGCGCAGACAGAGCTTTTGAGAGATAGGATCCCGTCCGCAGACCAGGGTTGGTTACTGAAACTGGCCAGAGTGGGCCCGGCCTAATCCTCGCCCGCCACCGCCGCAGCAACAGTAAGCGCCAGGCCGTGCACGCGCAATGCACGACCCCGAGACTGACCCCGCTGCAGTAGGGGTTGCTTCCCCATCAGGCATCTCACTGTCTCAGGATCGGTGGGGTTGCGGGGTTCCTCCCGCCCGCCGCCCCGCCCGGTCTGCGGCGCAGCGCCTCGGCAGCCTCGCCCGGCCCTGCCGCTGCCGATGCCGCCGCAGGAACAAAGGCGCGCCGGCCCCGCCGCCCGCAGCTCCGAAAGGTCGGCGGGCGCGGCGGGGTCGAGCCGGGCGGGGCGGCCGGGCCCGGGAGACCCAGGGAGGCGCGGACGCGGCCCGCCGCTCACCTGCAGCCGCCCTGCGCCGCTGCGCTCAACCCGGCCTGCTGTGCCCTACTTTCCGCTCCGGAGCTAGACGTAAACAATCCCCGCCCTCGCGGCCCGCCCCCTGCGCCGCATTGGCCCCGCAGCGTGCGCGGCTCGGGGCTACGGCGGAGGGGCGGTCCTCGTGGCACACGCCTCTTGCTGAGATGCTGCTGGATCTGTCAATCCTGACCCGACGTCCCCATTGGCCACATCTCAAGCGGTCGGAGACAAGGCCCGCACGCCCATTGGACGCGGGGCGAGGAAAAGAAGCGGCCTCACGCTGGGGCGTTGACACGGAAGTGGGTCCAGGTCCTGTACGTCGTCTGCGCCGGAACTTTCGTAAACCCCTCGTGCGATCTGATTGGCTGAGGGTAGCGCGAGTGGGCCTATCAAGAGGAGTCGTGGGGGGGTCGCGCTGCCCATTGGTCCGAAGGCACTTCACTCAGGCAGGGAGGCGGACTGTGCGAGGAGGAAGTGGCTGGAAGCCGTACGACCACCCGGGTGGGATGGAGGCGGCAGGAGGTGAGTGCGCTGGCCTGCGGGGCGTTCTCGGTCCGCGGGCACCGAGGGAAGATGGAAGGGGCCGGCCCGCAGCTGCTGGTCAGGGCTCCGGGTTTTAGCACACCGTCTTATTTACAGTGTAAAGGTCTCAGAGGTGCTCGCGTGCGTCATTACGGCGCTTAGAAAGAAGTCTTGTTTGAATAAGGAACTCTAAGAAGGAGAAATTGGAACGTCACATACTCGCAGTTGTTTGTAGAAGTATTATTTTGTCTTTTAAGCCTTGATATATATATATGTGTATATGTGTGTGTGTGTGTATATATATATATAATTTAAAGGGAAGTTGCGTGGGATGGAATACGTACATTGGACACAATAGGATTCTCACAGCTTAACCACGTTATCTTCCGAAAGATCTCAGGTCTGGTACCATGAGCACAAAGCTCTTACAACGCTGCATTCATCCATTGGATTATAAACGTAATACTGGAGAGAAAAACCTGAAAAAGTTTGTTATGATAAGGGCAGACTTGCTACAAGGTGAGAGGAATAGCTTCTAGATTGATGGATGAAAGTTTCTCTTTTAACTAAGGGGGAAGTACACATGGAAAGTAGGAAAGTACAAAAGCCTAACGGGCTTTGCAGTAAACCTCCCTGTGCCCAGAGGCAACTCCTGGTGTCCCTCTTATTTTTCTGGAAGGATTTTTTACATATAAAAACTTCCATATTTGTCCAGCGTATCAAATAGTCATGGTTTGGTTGAACCAGACTTAAGGTTTGACTGGGCTTTTTATCCATACAGAGGGCCCTTTACTTCCCTCCATGGGGAGATACTGCTTTCCTTTGCCTCTCACATCTAATAGGCACTCAGATTATCGTTGATGATCTGTTTATAAACTTTTTCAGTATATTTATAAGTGGAAGTTTTTTCTGGTTGGCTCCTAAGGATTGTTGTGTGAGAAGTGACTTGGGAGCAGCAGTGACTTGGGAGCAGCGGTGACTTGGGAGCAGCAGTGTCCTGTGTGATGCTCAAGCAGATAAAGTTCCCCAGTCCCACCAGTGAGGAGAGCAAGTCTTCACTATTAGGGGCCTGGCAGTGCAGCACCCGCACAAAGGGCGAGTAGGAATCAGGACCCACATCTGGCTTGTTCTTTCCCTAGTTTCTACCAGAGCACCCCTCCCCACACCAAAGAAAGGTGAAATTGATTCCCAAGTACTTTTTGATATTAAAGCAATTTAAGTAATAGCCTTTTAAGTTGATGCAGAGGTGGCCTGAGGCATGGTGTCCAAGGTATTTGTAGGCAATGATCTGGGTGGTTGGGGGGGGTGCCCTTTCCTTGTCACCTTACGAGATCTCTCGGCCCCCAGTACCAGACGGAGACCCAGGACAGGCGCTAGAACGCACTTGTGACAAGGACCTGCTGGAAAGCCAGGCCAGGAGCACTCTGAGTTTCTAGGGAGGCTTTGGTGGCGGGGGCCTTTGAACCTACCCATGAGAGATGGGTCAGGAGGGGGGTCAGTGTTTACTCACCTTTCGTTGAGCCCCTCCTGGGGACCTGGGTATGCAGTGAGGGTGGTGGAGTGAGTGAGCAGCTTGCTGCAGGCCAGGCAGGAGTCTCGATGGTGAGGTCCTGAGGGCGCTGGGGCAAGAAGGTGGGCATTTTGCCGGGGGTTTGAGGGTTGTTTGTATGCAGATGGCAGCCGCTGTGGGGAGGCAGGGATTGGAATGGTGAGTATTTACAGGGTGGCATTTCAGGCTCATTGAAAGGAAGAGCAGCTGGGGCAGAGCGACCAACAGGGCTTCCCAGAGTGGTTGGACCCGGGCCTGCCTGGGGCATGGCACTGATGCCTTGGCCACCCTTGCGTACCCAGGGTTTCTGAAGGCACGATCTTCAGCCATCCAGGTGACCTGACATCCGCACCCACACGATTGTGGTTGCTTCCCCAGACCTGTGGCCTCCCTCCTGAGAACTGGAGGCCAGGGCTGCCTTGAGTGCCTCTTCTGACCCCAGGGGAGGGGGTTGGGCACCTACAGTCAGACCTCAGAGCTGTGAGTGCTGCCCTGGCACAGGTGTACCTCCTGACTGTAACGAGCACCCTATTTACGTTAGTCTCCACCCATTTCCCTTAGAATCAGCTGGAAGTCTTTGGCTTGAATTGGCCTTGTGCGCATGAGCTCACAGGTGCACATGAGCTCACAGGTGTGCATGCTGGAAAGAGGAGCAGTTTGAGGCATTTCCTGCCCCAGCAGCCCCACTCCAGACAGAGTGGGAGCAGCCATTTTTGAGGAACTGGTAGGTTGGGTCTGGGGCCTGCTGGAAGCCCTTTCACAGGGGCGTGTTTGCTCACGCCGGGGGATGGAGCAGGTCTCAGGACTGCCCTGGTCTCAGGATCTGGGATGTAGGAATATCTGGTGATCCCGCAGTGAATGAACATGGAGGGCAGCTGGTATGAAGGAGAGCCCTGCCCTCCTCCCCTGTTGTCCTTCTGACTAGAGCCTGGAAACCTGGCCGGCGTCCGGCACATCATCCTCGTTCTTTCGGGAAAGGGGGGTGTTGGGAAAAGCACCATCTCCACAGAGCTGGCCCTGGCCCTGCGCCACGCGGGCAAGAAGGTGAGTGCCTCCCATCTCCTGAGCCGCCACCCCTGCCCCTTGTGGGCCTTGGCCGGTTCCCTGCATGCCGCGTGGACGTCCCGCCTCCTTGCAGGTGGGTATCCTCGACGTGGACCTGTGTGGCCCCAGCATCCCCCGCATGCTCCAGGTGCAGGGCAAGGCTGTGCATCAGTGCGACAGTGGCTGGGTGCCTGTCTTCGTGGACCAGGAGCAGAGCATCTCCCTCATGTCTGTGGGCTTCCTGCTAGAGAAGCCGGATGAGGCAGTGGTGTGGAGAGGCCCCAAGAAGAATGGTAATGACCGGACAGGAGACAGCACTGTCAGCCTGCTGGCCTCCCCAGCTGCCCTCTTGGTACAGAAGCCCCAGGGCTGCTGGCTCTCCTCCACACAGCCCTCCCCCCACAGCACCAGCCTCGGGTAAAGTTCGAAAGACAGTAGTGCTGGCCTTTTCATTTCCAAGACTCTCCCGCTGTGCACCTAAGCAGTCAGCCCGCAAGTATTCGGACAGCGGGCCTGGGGGGCAAGAGCATGAGACTCAGCTGTGAAGCCTTCAGCCACCTGGTCCATCCCCTGGGGCTCAGACCACCCAGTGTGGGGTGCCTGGTGGGGCTCTGGTGCCTTTGAACAAGCAGATGGCATTAAACTCCCTCTGGTGGGCAGAGCGAGGCTGCCGGGTGTGAGAGCAAGCTCAGGGTGGGGGCTGCTTCCAGGACACACCGGCGTGGCATTCCACCACAGGCCACCTCTCTCAGGCACAGATGCCTACCCCAGGAGGATCCACACTAGCCATCCTCAGCTAAGGCCCGATCAGAAGTCCTAGGGGTGGGGTGGGGTGGGGAAGGGTCTCCCCACCTTGCTGTACTCATCCTGCCCCTGGTGAGGAATGGCACACGCAGCTCTCGGGGTGCCCGGTTGTACCGGAACCCACAGACACCACCCTGCCCCAGGGCTGGGAGGAGGCAGCGGGCTTCGTGTGACCCCTTTGTGAGACCCTGCCTCGCCTGCTCTCTCCCCGACCCCGGGCCACCCTGGGTCTCCACAGCACTGATAAAGCAGTTTGTGTCCGATGTGGCCTGGGGGCAGCTGGACTACCTGGTTGTGGACACGCCCCCAGGGACCTCTGATGAGCACATGGCCGTGGTGGACACCCTGCGCCCCTACAGCCCCCTGGGGGCCCTCGTGGTCACCACGCCCCAGGTACTACGGGAGCACCCTCACCCTGGGGCAGGCGCTTTGCCCTACTCTTTCCGCTCATCTTGGCTGAGTTTTCGGGATGCCCATCAGCTAGTCCTGTCTCTTTCCTGGTCTCCAGGCAGTGTCCGTGGGGGATGTGAGGCGGGAGCTGACCTTCTGTAAGAAGGTGGGGTTGCGGGTGATTGGGGTCGTGGAGAACATGAGCGGCTTCGTCTGCCCACACTGCGCGGTGAGTTGTAGGAAGTCGCAGGAAGTCGGGGGTGTGGGTGGTCGGCCTATCCCCTTTGAGGGTGGTGAGAGGCCTGGAGGTGGACCCCGCACCTCTGTGTTCTAGGAGTGCACCAACGTCTTCTCCAGGGGAGGCGGCGAAGAGCTGGCCAGACACGCTGGAGTCCCCTTCCTGGGTAAGCGAGCCAGGGCTGCCCCGGGGCCCCTGCTCTAGGTGGCCTTACCTCTCTACGCCTCCTGCACCCAGGGAAGAGGAGAGGAGGGTGGAAAGTCCTGTCCTCCCTGAGCTGCGAGTGTCAGCTCATCTCTAACAAATTGGTTCCCACCAACTGGAGAGAGGCAGCCCCCCAGGCTTTGAGCAGGTGTCTGCGGCTAAGACACCTGCTGAGACCATGGAGGTGCAGAGGGGCGGCCGAGGCTCTGCGAGCCTGTATCAGGGACGCCAGTGGCACGGGACCATGTCCCCAGCACTCACCCTGTGCTTTCTTACAGTGGCCGGAGCCTGAGAGGTGGTGGGGCCGGGCCTGCTGGGTGGGTTGCTGGCCGTTCCAGTGGAGACTGAGGCCAAGAGTACATTCCTGCCAGGCACCTCAGCAAGAGGTGTCTGCTCTCGGTTAAAGCGGCACTGCCAGTGGGCTCCTGGGCCGTGGGGAGTGTGGACGTGGCCTCCCGGCCCCGGGCTTTGCTTTCACCACCTGGCCCCTTCTCTGCCCCCTTCCTTTCTCTCTCCCAGGCTCTGTGCCCCTGGACCCCGAGCTCACGCGGAGCCTGGAGGAGGGCCGAGACTTCATCCGGGGGTTCCCCGAGAGCCCCGCGTTTCCTGCGCTCTCTTGCATAGCCCAGAAGATTCTGAATGAGGCGCCTGTTGGACTCTCCTGACCAAGGCAGTTTGAGTGTCTCCTCTGTGTGCTGTGGGGCTCATGCTCACAGCCTGGAACAGAGGCGGTGGCACAGTTCCTGAAACCCGTGGCCCTGGGTTGCCGTCACCATGTGCTCCTCTCCCCGTGGGCCTGCCCTGGACGTTTCGGGTGCTTCAGCAGCATCTCAGCATCAGAGCCACTGACAGTCAGTGGTTCCGCCTGGTTGGCCTGTGGCAGGGCCCGGGGATAGCGTGAGGTCGCGATGCCGTGGCCTGACCTCCCTGGTGGTGCAGCTCAGTACTCACATGCCCCAGATAGACGGGCTGCTCCCGACAGCCAAGTCTCCACGTTGTTCACAAAGCTTGTGTGTCTGGGAGCGCGCTGGGCCTATAATCCTGGTGAAGTAGGCAGCAGCACCCAGGAAGGTGTCAAACTTGTAATTCAGAGGAGCCCAAAATAAACCCGTCCCACCGCCGTGGTTACAGGTCTGACCTTTCTAGATCATTCTGCTCTGGTCCCGCCTCTCTGGCTTAGTGTCACCACGTCCTGTGGCAGACAGTGTCCACTCCCTAAGTCCCAGGAACTGGGCCAACAGCCCTGTCATCGACAGGCTCCTGGAGACTCTGGTGAAGATACGTTTGGGGAGAGTTTGTCAGGTAACTTGCGATGTGTGAGTGGCCATGCTTGGCCCAGTGAGAGCTAAGTGCCCGCCCCGCCCTCCGTGCTGCGGGCCTGAAGGGTTGAGCTGAAGAGCAGAAAGGTGAGTGTGAAACAGAGTCCCAGGAGTTTTCCCTGCACGGCTTCAAGGAAGGCCAGGAGGGGGAGGTTCTGGAAAGCAGGATGGTGGCATGGTGTGCTGTTCTTCCCAATGGGAGAGGTGGGGTGCTCAGTAGAGAATGTGGAATGGTCCCTGGGGCACGGGTGGCAGGGGGCCTGGGGAAGCAGCCCTCAGATATCACTTCTTGGGGGCAGATGGGGAGGCGAGGAGTGTGCCAAGGATGGATGTTTCTTGTGGGGGTGGGGGGAGCAGGGGTAGAACTGTTGAGGGGTTTGGCCAGGAGCACAGGGACCTGGAGAGTGAGGGTCTGCACCCCCTCTGGCCCCAGGCTGGCCCCAGCAGGAGCAGCTGGGCCCCGGCTTCCCAGGACCAGGCCACCTCCAAGGACGCTGCCCAGCGAGGGGGCTGAGATGCCGAGGTTCCTGGAGGACCTGAGTAAGTGCCCCCCGCTCCTCAGGTGGGGATGGGGCCTGGGGACTAGTGGACGAGAATTGTCTGGGCACAGGACAGGAAGGGTTGTGGTTGGGCATGTGGGACCAAGGCAGCCAGAGGTGGGGCAGGCATGGCATAGAGGGGCCTGCGGCCCAGCCAGCACTCCTCCCTCCCTGAGCTCCCCGCACAACCTCATACGTGGCCACATTTATTGGGTTGCTTTTAATTGATAGTTGGGGAGGCTGTGTCCCCGACCCTCCCGGTCAGGCCCTCAGGGACCAGGCTGGGGCCCACAGGTCCCAGGTCCATGTCCCCTGGGGTGGCAAGGGCCCGTCCAGACCGCAGGGCAGCCTCGGGTCAGCAGTGGGCAAAGTGGGCCTCGCCGATGTCGCGCAGGTCAAGGCCCGAGATGCTGGGGGGACTGGCGCAGGTGATGTTGTTGTAGGCGTATGCGGGCGGCTGGTGGCCGTCATCTCCCTCTGCCATGGCCTGGACGAAGCGGGGCACGACGCCCGGGTGCTGCAGGGTGAAGGCCCTCAGGGCCTTGAGGGGGCAGCCGCAGTCCCAGGGGTTGCCCTCGAGCCACAGGCGCTCCAGGCCGGGGGGCTGCGGCACAAAGGTCCGCAGCGAGTTGTTCCGGAGGCTGAGGTAGCGCAGCCGCCCCAGTGGCGCGAGCACAGTCTCAGGCAGCGCCTCCAGGCGGTTGTGCGACACATCCAGCCAGAAGATGCGCTGCAGGGGCCCCAGGGCATCCACCGATAGCGCAGACAGCCGGTTGCGGGACAGGAGGAGGTACTCCAGGTGGCTGAGGCCCTGGAAGAGCTGGCCAGGCAGGTGCGTGAGCTGGTTGGAGGTGAGGTCCAGCTCTAGCAGCTCGGCCAGCCCCCCCAGGCTCTGCTCATCGATGGCCGCAATGCCGTTGTCCTTGAGGAAGAGCCGGCGCAGCCCCGAGAGGCCGGTGAAGGTGTGTGGGCCGAGGCAGCCCAGGCAGCTGCCCTCCAGGTGCAGGCTGTGCAGCTTGCCCAGGCCCTGGAACGCCTGCTCTGGAAGGTTCCTCAGACAGTTGCCAGAGAGGTTCATGACGGCCAGGTTGTAGAGGCCCAGGAAGACGCCTGCCTTGAGCTCCTGTAGCTGGTTGTTGTTGAGCGCCAGCACCTCTAGCTGGTCCAGGCCCTCGAAGGCCTCTTCCGGCAGCTGCCGGATACGGTTGTAGCCAAGCTGCAGCTCCTCTAGGAAGTGAAGGTCCTTGAAGGTCCGGGGCCGTAGGCCGGCGATGGCATTGTGTGAGAGGCGCAGAACGTGCAGGCCCAGCAGCCCCGGGAAGGTGTCCTCCAGGAGGCCACCCACGCGGTTGTGTGACAGGTCCAGCCAGCGCAGCGCCTTCATGCCCAGGAAGGCACCTGGGGCCACAGCGGTGATGAGGTTGTGGTCTAGGTAGAGCTTCTGGAGCTTGGGCAACTTGACGAAGACATTGGGTTTGACGCTCCGCAGGGCATTCCTGCTCAGGTCCAGCTCGCGGAGCTCACTGAGGCCGCAGAAGAGCGCGGGCTGCAAGTAGGCCAGCTTGTTGCCCGCCAGCACCAGCTCGCGTAGGCTGGCCAGGTCCTGGAACGCAGTGTCGGGCAGCACGGCCAGGCTGTTCCAGCCCAGGTTGAGGTCCCAGAGGTGGGCAAGGCCCCTGAAGAGGTCCTCGTCTACCCGGCTGAGCAGGTTGTTGTTGAGGCCGAGCGAGGCCAGGCCCGGCGTGTGCAGGAAGGTGCGGGCTGCCAGGCTGCGCAGCTGGTTCCGCTCCAGGTGCAGGTGGTACAGGTTCTGCAGGCCCAGCAGCGTCTGCGGCTCCAGGCTGGCCAGCCCGCTGCCCTGCAGGTTGAGGAAGCCCAGGCTGGAGAGGTTCCGGAAGGTGGCCGCGGGAATGAAGGAGAAGTTGTTTCCATCCAGCCACAGGGCCCTGGTGCCATCCGGGATGCCGCTGGGCAGCCGCGTGAGGTTCCGAGAGCTACAGAAGACGCTGAGCTCATCTGTGTAGTCGTCGTGGCCGCAGGAGCAGACGGCTGGGCACTGGGGGCCCTCAGGGTCTGCTGGTGCCGCGGACTCCACTTCCTCCAGGCTGTGGGAGCCCAGCACTGCCCAGGAGACTAGCAGCACCACCAGGGCCGGGCCTCCTGTGGGGAGAGGGGCTTGGGGAGGCAGCACTGAGGCAGCCCAGGATGTAAGCCCAGGGCAAGCAAGACATGGAACCTTCCAGGCCTCAGCCACACACCTGGACCACAGCACACAACTATTTAGAGAAGGCACTGCTGACCGGACCAGAGAAGGTATGGGCTGAGATCTGGGTCCCCCACTTAAATGGGAAGCGGAGACCAGGCAGGACGACTGGGATGTTCTCTGGTTCAAAACCAACTGCCCTTTCCACCCCACAGGACCAACGGGGTGGCAGTGCCTGTTCCAGAGAAAACTGAAGGCTGGGGACCTGACCACTAGGCCGTGTGTTTATCTGCGTCCCCAAGGTGGACACACAAGCCAGGCTAGGCTGCCAGGCAGGCCTGGAGGAAAGTGTGAGAGAACGTTCTGGAGCAGGCTCGGGTGGGTATGCACTTGCTGCCCTGATTGTCTGGACAGTGAGCTGGATGCCCGCTGCCCCAGCTAGACCCCTGACTGGGGGGTACTCACCTCCATAGTGTGTCCGGCATGCACCCAGGGACTTGGCCCAGTGCTGGCGTGGGGAGAGGAAGAGGGTGCAGGCCTCAAGGGCAGATGGGGACCCCAGGCCACTGACCCACCGGAGGTTGGGTAGTGGCACAGGACAAAGGATGCCAGGCTTCACAGCAACAATCCCCATAAGTTCCACTGGGCACTGGGCTGCCCACCACATCAGGCCTCTCTCTGGTCTCTGAGAGTTCCGGGTCCCAGGGTGGACACGCCAGCTGGATTGGGCTAGGCTCCGAGAGGGGACAGAGTGGCAATGGACTGGCCTCCGAGCAGCTGGGAAGGCAGCATGCCCTGGCCCAGTGGAGGGTCTAAGGCAGGGCCCCTGGGGTAGCAGTGTGGGTGCCCTTCCTCCCCTGCGCTGCCAGCCTGGGCCCTCGGGTAGGAGAGGAGGGAGCAGGAGGCAACAGCGATTCTCCAGGGCCAGGCACCCCACCACCCTGAGTGGCCACATTTCCCCCATGGGCTCCCAGAGCCCCAGCCCACCTAAAGCTGAGCCCTCCCTGGGGGCAGCCCCTACCCCAGTGAGCTTGGGGGCACACGGTCGCCGCCCCCACCCCGAAGTGAGTGGCTGGGGCACGTGGGGGCCTCACCTCTCCTCAGGGCCATCCCTCGTGCAGAGCAGTCCGCAGGCGGGCAGGGAGTGGGGCGCGTCTGTTGGGGCCGGCTGCTCCTGCCCTCTGGATTTCCCCACTGCCTCTGGGACAGCCAGCACCCTTGTCACTGGCCAGCCCAGCCTGCTGGCCCCAGCTCCATTAACCCCCTCCTGCCGGGCTGCCAGCATCAGCACTGGGGCCCAGGGTGCAGATGGCACAGGGGACAGGCTGGGGGCTGCATCTGCCCTGACGCATCTTCAGGGTGCAAGGTGGCCCGGGGTGCAGCTCTAAGGGACAACAGGGGCCCATACCCCCATCTTTCCAACCCCCCCATCTTCCCATCCCCCTGCAGGGCTAGGTGGAGCAGAGCTGGGGCTGCAGGCAATACTGGGGGGGGGTCTCCCTTGGAGCAGCCTGTGAGGAGCTGGTGCTCAGCCAGCTGCCCTGCCTGTGGGTAGGGGCCCCTCAGGGGGCTCCTAGGGTCTTCCCTCCCAGCAGATGGCCATGTGGGAGTTAAGCAGGAACCACACGTCTCCAAATGGGCCTGCCCATCTACCCCCGGCATGCTGACCACTCCCCCCCTCCTCCCCATTTCCTAACTGCCTGGGTGGGGTCCTTGTTCAAGCTCCCAGGGGCCTGGCCCAGCCTTGGCTTCTCCCGTGACCTCAGGGTCAGCTGCTGTCTGGCCACTGCCCCTCCCCCTAGCCTCTTCTAGGAATGCTTGGCAGGGCCCCGGCCACTTTGTGTTTGTTTTCCCCAACGTCCTCCCAGGAAGAGAGTGGGGGATGGCTGGCCTCGGGCGCGAGGTCTTGTGGCTGTGAGACCAGCCCCCACCAGCAGTGGGCCCCATCCTGCCCTTCAGGGCTCCTTTGGGGCCACGGCCACCCTGCACTGCACAGGCCCTGGGACAGGTACCCAGTGCCCAGCCTGAGGTCAGCCACAGGTCAGACATGGTAAGAAGGGGTGTGGCTGCTTGATTCAGGGCACCATCCTCCCCTCCACCTGGGGAGCCCTGGGCTCTGCTCTTCCAGATCTGACCACATCTACCCCAGGCTGCCAGGTACCATGCTGCCCTCCAGCCAACCCCTTCCTCCTTTGCTGAGGACCCTTCCTCTGGCTGCCAGACGTGCCTGCCCACCAGTCCCTCTGCTCTGCCTGGGGCGGGGGGCCTGTGCGCGGAAGGGGCCAGAAGGCACTGAAAAAGGCAAAACTGAGTCTGGGGAGGGCAAGGCTTGTCAAGCTTTAGGAGACTCTTGAACCTCTTGGTGAGGCAGAGAAGGAGTCAGGTCTGCCTCCTGAAAGGTGCATGGGTGAGGAGAGAAGAAGTGAGGTACGCAGGAGCTGTCCGGGCCCAGGAGAGGCTGGAGGCCAGCCCCGCCCGCCCCCAACCTCGTGGCGCCCCCTCCCCAGCTCATCCTGCAGCAGTGCCGAGGGGCGGCTTTGTCTTCCTCCCTTTATTGAGCTTTGATTTTTTTCCAGGTCGTTTCTCAGCTTCTCTTCTGAGAAATTATAGATCTGCAGGGAGAAAGTCCACACCCAGAAATTTACACGGTAAACATACATTTACACAGTAGAAAGTGCGGACTCAGCAGGAGTCCGGGGCCATGGGGCCTCTTCACTGGGAAGCTCTCGCATGCGGGCCAGACGCACGTGGACTGGAAGGAGGGTTAGCATTCCTGTCTCCTCACACTTGGAGGGTTGGGGCTGGAAACTTCCTGTAAATCCCCAGTCGAGCTTGTGTGGCAGAGAACCCTTATCGGGACTGTGGCAGGCAGGTTAGGTATTTGTAAACCTTTCTCGAGTCCTGCGGTAGCACTGGTGTTCAGCCTGCTGAGTTCAGAAAAGACCTCTATTCTGGCCGCCCGGGGCCAGCTCTGTCCCTGCTCCCCCAAAGCGGCCAGTCCTGACCCAGGCTGACTACTGCCCTGGTCTCTCTTTACAGTTCACCCCCTGAGGGTCCCCCCGAGGAGTCTGGTTTCTGGTCTTTGTGGAAATGGTGTTGTACAGAAGCCCCAGGCCCAGCCACTCGTGTGCCAAGTCATAGCATCCCTTCCCTCCTTCCTGTCGTGGTGCTACGACCCTGTGGGGCCCTTGTGCGTTCCTGTGGTCCTGAGTGGACCCACTGGGACCAGCCTGTGTCATCCTTGCAGGTAAGGCCAACCCCTTCCGGGGTAGTTAGGGGTCACACCTTCCTGGAGCCAATAGGGGTGCCCTCAACACCACCCCCACCCTGTCTTCTCAGCCCTGAAGGTGGGGGGACAGTGGCTTTCATTGTCCTGTGTTTGTTCAATCACTAATGATGGCAGCTGTTCACAGGGAGGTTCATTGGCCAGTGGATTGTCCTTTTCTGTAAAGTACATGTTTAAGTCTTTTGCTGTCAGTGTAACTTATGTTTTTTTTAAAACTGTATGCTGGATGCAAGCCCCTTGTTAGGTATGTGTGGCCAGTGTTGTCTTCTGCACTGTGGTTTGCCTCCATTCTCTTCATTGTGATTCTGGTGAGAGTTCTTAATTTTAACATGGTCTCATAAGGTGTTCCTTAAATGGAAAAACTGCAAAAAAAGTTTTTTTTATCTAGGCTGATGTATGTATCATGATTTCAGGTCCCGTTCAGCACATGGACTTGAGTGTATTCTCTTAAAATACTGTGTGAACACGTCACTGCCCTACCTTTCTCTGTGACGTCTTTGGGCCACCCTTTCACTTCCTAAGAGTGAGGTGATGCTCGTTTCATTCTTTTTGGTGGGTTATGATCGCCTCCCCACATTTAGTGCAGTGGCTTTCCTTCCCTCTTCACTCCTGGACGCCACCCTTGACATGGTCAGGGGCCGCATAGCCTGGCCCTTTCTGGGCTCCCCCTGAACCATGGAGGCAGAGCAGATCCTCCTCTGTCTGCAAGAGCTTCCAGGCTCTTCGTGGTCCATGTGTTTCCTTGTCTACGGTGGGAGCAGCCTGTCCAGGTTTGACTTGTGTTGCAGTTTGAGTCTTCCAGTCTGTGGACATGGCATAATTAGGTCGTCTTCAGTCTCTTTCAGTGGTGTTTTTGTAGATTTCCATGTTACGATCTTGCATATATTTTTTAGATTTTTTTTTCCTGTAGGTGGTTGTTACTTTTTTTTATTTTTAAAGAAGATGTTGGGGGTAGGAGTTTATTTATTTTTGCTGTGTTGGGTCTTCGTTTCTGTGTGAGGGCTTTCTCTAGTTGTGGCAAGCGGGGGCCACTCTTCATCGCGGTGCGCGGGCCTCTCACTATCGTGACCTCTCGTTGCGGAGCACAGGCTCCAGACACGCAGGCTCAGTAGTTGTGGCTCACGGGCCTAGTTGCTCTGCGGCATGTGGGATCCTCCCAGACCAGAGCTCAAACCCGTGTCCCCTGCATTAGCAGGCAGATTCTCAACCACTGCGTCACCAGGGAAGCCCTGGTTGTTACTTTTTTTTTTTTTTTTTTGCGGTACGCGGGCCTCTCACTGTTGTGGCCTCTCCCGTTGCGGAGCACAGGCTCCGGACACACAGGCTCAGCGGCCATGGCTTACGGGCCCAGCCGCTCCGCAGCATGTGGGATCTTCCCGGACCGGGGCACGAACCCGTGTCCCCTGCATCGGCAGGCGGACTCTCAACCACGGCGCCACCAGGGAAGCCCGGTTGTTACTTTTGATACTATTGTAAGTGTTATCTTTTTTCCTCTTTCATTTCATTTTGTCTAAGCTGAAATATTTTTCTAGAAGTATGTTGGGATAATGTAATAAAGTATTAATTGTGGTGCCTTTACCCAACGATTGTTTCTAAAACAGCTTGATTGATGTACAATTCTCACACCATAAAGTTCACCCACTGTCGATATAAAATTCAGTGATTCTTAGTAAATGTGTACAGCTGTGCAGCCACACGCACAGTCCAGCTTTAGAACATCCCCATACAATCGGTGACCTTCTGTATCTCACCTTTTGCACTGAGCATGTTTTCAGGGTTCATCTACATAGTGTATATCAGTACTTCATTTCTTGTTATGGCTGGACAATATTCTGTTTTATGGATTTGCAACATTTGTTTATTCATTCATCAGATGATAGGCATCTGGTTTGTTCCTATTTTGGGGTTATTATGAATAATGTTGCCATGAACATTTGTGTATGAGTTTTTGTGTGGACGTAGCTTTCACTCCTCTTGGGTAGATTCTTAGGAGTGGAATTACTGGTTCACATAGTATTTATGTCTAGTTTTTAAAAAACTGTTTTCCAAAATGATTGTATCATTTTACAAATTACGAGAATTCCAATTCCACATCCTCACTACTATTTGGTATGGTCAGTTTTGTTTTCTTTTGTTTTTTAGCTCTTCTGTTTCTCTGACAATTGATATTGGGCACCTATTCATGTGTTTGTTGGCATTCTTATATCTTCTTTGGTGAAGTGTCTGTTCAAGACTTTCGTTCATTTTTTAACTGAGTTGACTCCTTACTGAGTTGCAACACTATATATTATGGATATGAGACTTTATATATTATGGATTATCAAGGATAACATTTGCAGATATTTTTCTGTTCGTGGTTTGTCGCCTTTTTTTCATGTTGTCTTTTGAAGTACGAAAGTTTATTTTAATGAAGTCCAAAATTTATCAGTTTTTTTCTCTCATGGCTCATGATTTTGGTGTGGTGTCTGAGAACTCTTTGCCTAACCCAAGATCACAAAGATCTTCTAATCAAGGATTATAGGATCTTTCCATTTACTTACATCTTCTTTCTCTTAGTTTGCAGTGTATAAATCTTGCACTAATTTTGATCATTTCTAAGTATTTTGTTAGTTTTGATGCTATTATGGAGTTGTTTTAATTTCGTTTTCAGACTGTCATTAGTATGTGCAAATACAACAGATTTCTCTTGTTAATCTTGTGTTCTAGGACCTTACTGAACTTATTAGTTCCAGGTATGTGTGTGTATCTGGATTCCTTAGGATAAGCCACATATAGGATCACACCATCTGTGAATAAGGACATTTTTACTTATTTTTACTCCTTTCCAATATGTATACTGCCATGTGTGTGTGTGTATGCCTTATTGCACATCAGTACAATGTTGAGAAGTGGCAAGAGCAGATATCCTTGCCTTGTTCCTGATTTTAGTGGGAAGCATTCAGTCATCCATTGTGAACTATGATGCTGGCTTATGTTTTTCATTGATGCTGTCACAGGCAGAATAATGCTCCCAAACCAAAGATGTCTGTGTCTTTATCCCTGGAATCATGAATGTGTCAGGTTACATGGCAAAGGGGAATTGAGGTTGCTAATCAGCTGACCTTAAGATAGTGAGATTAATGTGGATTTTCCAGGTGGCCCCATTGTAATTACAAGTGTCCTCTAAAGTGGCAGAGGGCGTCAGAAGAGGTCGGTGTGAGGCAATGAGAGAAGGACTCAACCCACAGCTGCTGACCTTTGAAGATGGAGGAAGGAGGTCAGGAGCCAAGAATGCAGGCGCCTCTAGCAGCAGGAAAGGGCAAGGAAACAGATTCTCCCTTAGAGCCTGAAGAAGGAACCAGCTCTGTGGACACTTTTAGTCCAGTGAGACTCATGTCAGACCTCTGACCTCCAGAACTGTTAGATGATACATTTGTGTGGTTTATTTCTTTTATTTATTTATCGATTGATTAGCTGCGTTGGGTCTTCATTGCTGCGTGCAGTCTTTCTCTAGTTGCGGCGAGCAGGGGCTACTCTTCATTGCAGTGCGTGGGCTTCTCATTGTGGTGGCTTCTCCCATTGTGGAGCACAGGCTCTAGGTGCACAGGCTTCAGTTGTTGTGGCACGTGGGCTCAGTAGCTGTGGCTGGCGGGCTCCAGAACGCAGGCTCAGTAGTTGTGGCGCATGGGCTCAGTTGCTCCACGGCATGTGGAATCCTCCCAGACCAGGCCTCGAACCCGTGTCCCCCTGCATTGGCAGGTGGATTCTTAACCACTGCGCAACCAGGGAAGTCCCCATTTATGTTGTTTTAAACAACTAAGTTTGTAATGATTTGATACAGCAGCATTTGGAAATTACAGATGTCCTTTAAACAGGTCGAAGAGGCTCCCTTCTATTCCTAGTTTGTTGACTTTTTATCACGAACAGGTGTGGGATTTTGTCAAATGTTTTCCTTCATCCACTGAGATGATCTTGTGGATTTTGTCCTTTATTCTATGACTGTGGTTTATGTTAATTGATTTTTAGATGTTTAACCAACCTTGCATTCCTGTGATAAATCCCACCTGGTTGTGTATAATGTTGCTGTATTTGGGTTGCTAACGTTTTAAAGATTTTACATCTGTATTCATGAGGGACATTGATCTCTCGTTTTGTTTGGTATCAGGATAACATTAGCCTCATAGAATGAGTTGGGAAGTGTCCCCTCCTGTATTTTCTGGAAGAGTTTGTGAGTGATTAGTGTTACTGATAGAATGTACTAGTGAAGCCATGTGGACCTGAGCTTTCCTTTGCATGAAGACTTCAGACTTTTGTTCAATCAATTTAAGGAATTTGTCCATTTCATCTAAAATCTAATTTGTTGGTATAGTTTCCCTAGTATTCCTTTGTAAGTCCTGTTCATTTCTGTAGGATTGGTAGTGATGTACCCTTTTTCATTCATGATTTTGGTATTTGTGTGTTACTTTGTTGGTCAGTGGTTTTTGTTTTTTGTTTCATTGATCTCCTTGCTAATCATTACTATTTCTTTTCTTCTGCTTCCTTTGGGTTTTGTTTGCTCTTCTTTAGTGTTTTAAGGTAGAAGCCTAGGTTTTGTGAGGCCTTTCTTCTTTTCTCATACAGGTGTTTAAAAGCTATATACATTTCCCTCCAGCACTGCTTTAGCTGCATCCCACAAATTTTGTGTTTTGATTTCCACTCTTTTTGACCCACACACTATTTAGATGTGTTAACTTCCAAACATTTGGGGGTTTTCCAGGCTTCATTTTGTTGTAAATATCTAATTCCACTGGAGTTTGAAATTACAAAGTATACTCTGTCTTTTAAAATTCATTGTGATTTGTAGTCTAAGATATTGTCTATCCTGGAGAATGTTCCATGAGCACCTGAAAATGCTGGTGGAATGTTCTATAAATAGGTTCAGTTGAGTGACAGTGTCCTGTTATCAACTAGACTATTAAAGAATCTCCATTATTTTAAGAGTTTTTTTTAAATTATTTATTTTTGGCTGCATTGGGTCTTCGTTGCTGCGCACAGGCTTTCTCTAGTTGCAGAGAGTGGGGGCTACTCTTCGTTGCAGTGCGCAGGCTTCTCATCACAGTAGCTTCTCTTGTTGTACAGCATAGGCTCTAGGCACGCGGGCTTCAGTAGTTGTGGCACATGGGCTCAGTAGTTGTGGCTCATGGGCTGTAGAGTGCAGGTTCAGTAGTTGTGGTGCACGGGCTTAGTTGCTCCCCAGCATGTGGGATCTTCCCAGAACAGGGTTCGAACCCATGTCCCCTTCATTGGCAGGTAGATTCTTAACCACTGTGCCACCAGGGAATCCCTCCATCATTGTTGAATTACTTATTTTATCTTTGAATTTCTAAAATTCTTTGGTCCCTGACCATTCAGACTAGACATGAGGTATTCATTCCTTCAAAAGAGGGTTGTTAGAACAGAAATCAGAGGAAAGAAAAGAGATTATTGGAACCTTAAAAAGTCAAGATTCTGGCCTAAGAAAATATTCTGACAAAGAATAAGAAAACTCTTTCTTTGAGCTACGGAGCAGGAGAAAGGCTGGAGAAGAAAGGAAGAGAAGGAACCTGATTTTCTGCCACCTCAGTGGAATCCCAGATGGGCCTAAGGGCCCCAGAGCAGAGGTGACCCTGACCTTCGCTGAGGACTGACTGAGACACGGTGGAACAGGTGTGTGTACCCTGGGGACACACATGGCTGCAGGACCAGCCTTCCTCTCTGGATCCACAGCACCTGGGCCAGGCTCTCTCCCAGATCCACTGAGATCCAATTCTTCTCCAGGCCTCTCTGCTGCCCCAACTCAGAACCAGTGTCCATAGAAGTGGATGGTCCAGGAAAAAGCCTCTCCTTTTACAGTTTTACTGACAGATTAATAGTTAAAAGTTTCAGATTATTAGAGAGAGGTGGGGGATGCACAACATTGTGAATGTACTAAATGCCACTGAATTGTTGTCCCTGGTGGTCCAGTGGTTAAGACTCTGTGCTTCCAATGCAGAGGGCACGGGTTTGATCCCTGATCAGGGAACTAAGATCCTGTATGTTGTGCAGTGCAGCCAAGAAAGTAAAAAAAAAAAAAGGCCACTGAATTATAAACTTAATTGTATGTTGTGTGAATCTCACCTCAATTTAAATAAGTTTTAAAAGTTCTATTTAGTAAAATACCGTCACTCCTAAAATCTAAGCAGTGTTACAGCTGGAGAGAAATATATCACATTGGGATAGCACATGACACAGGTCAGGTGGGTGGCTGTCAGAAAAGCAGCAAGGACCTAGTGTGCTGGCTGTGGGAAGTAAGACCACCACCTGGGGGCACCTCCCAGAGAGTCAGGGTAAATGCACAGAGGTGTAGCTTGGTGAGAGACGGAGCCTCCACCCAGTTAACTGAGCAGTCAGGAAATACTTTAAAATAAAAATCCTCAGAGGGAAGCAGGCAGGCACTGGGTCAGGGATCAGGAACTAGTGAAGAAAATGCTTGGGCTCTGTTTATACTAGTGCCTGGGAAGAAACTGAGGAGTTGTGGCAGTTTACATGGCCAGATTGTAGGGCTTCACAACAGACGCTCTGGGAGAGTTTTTACCTTTACATTCTCAAGAAAAAGGATGAGAGATCCCTGAGGAGCTAAGAAAGCAGGACCCCAAAGCCATAGGACAGCAAAGGGCTCAGATAGGAATGGGGAGGGAAGACAAATGCCCACGTCAGAGACAAGAGGACATTACAGACCAGATTTGAAAATGTAGGAAAGAAAACAACTTACCAAAAGCAGCTGAAGAAGGATAGAAGTAACAGCCCTTATAACCATTAAAAAACAGGATCACTAGTTTTTAAAATACCCGCAAAAGAAAGCACAAGGCTCAGACTAGCATTACCTTCTACAAACTCCCCAAGAAGTGAGGAAACGTTCCATGTCACCTTATTTCCAAAACCAGACAGGGACTGTACAAGGAGAGCAAGCCAGCTGCAGAAGTTCCGATGAAATGGGATCTCGCCCAAGAATAAAATGACTAGGCACTGAAAACTGTTGGGATAATTCAGCCGACCAAAGGAGAGTATGTGGTAAGACCCAGCTCCCACTCGGATGACCAGCAAGCTAGGAAGACTTGCTCAGCTTGACAACAGCTACTCAGCCCGCCTGCCAGCCTTCCAGGGACTAGGGTGCTTCCTCCTGGCAATACACCCCCTCTAGTTCTCCCCCTACCCCTGACATCTCCATCTCACTCTCATGTGATGGTGCCATCTCCTGGCTTTGGACTCACCCACATGCTGGAGACATTTTAAACTTGACCTGCCCAAAGCCAACCGCTCAAGCCTGTGAGCCCCTCACAGTCTCCCCATCCTGGGAAATGGATGTGGAGTCTCCCTAACTCATCACTCACAGCTCAGATCCAAGCTGGGACCAAATACTGCTGCCTCCACCTCAGCTCCCACTGGGAACCCTGCCACCACTCCCTCCTCCACCGGCCCTCCCTGGGCTGCTGCCCCAGACTTGTCTCCAGGGGCCCTGCCACGACACACTGAGAAGTCCTGGTAAAGCTCAGCTCTGACCCCGCCTCTGCACAGCTCAGAGTGGACGCCGAGGTCCTTGCATGTCCTGTACATTGACCCTCGCCTGGCTCAGCTATGCCGGCCTCTTGCTCTTCTGCAGACCTGCTCCAGGGCCTTTGTACTTGCTTTTCTCACCCAGATATCTGCATGTCTCATTCTCTCCATCCTCTCATTGTCACTCACATGTCACCTTAGCAAGGCCCCAGCCACTCTACTTAAGAAGGCTGACATCCTCGGCTCCCTCTGTACCTTTTTCTGCCTTATTTTCTCCACAGTACTTCTGTGTGACCTGCTTGGTATTCCACTCATCTTGTCTCCTCTACCAGGACAGAAGCTCCACAAGGGCAGGAATTTCTGTCTGTTCACTCTGAATCCCCAGAGCATCTCAGTACCTGCCACATCGTCAGCATTCAGGTATTTGTTAAACCAATCAATGAAGCCAGGAATAAAGGCCCGCTTGCCTCGGGGAGACATGAAAAACAAAAGCCCTGTTGATGGTACCACAAAGGCCCACAAAAGAAACAGTTACCATCAGGCTGGGCAAGCGTAGCAGGGTCCCCAGGAACAAGGCTGACTGCACTCCTATACGCTCCTGACCCCTGGAGTGATTTAAAACAAAACACCATTTATAACAGCATCAAAAGACATACTACTGAGGGGCCAGAGTCCCCACAGAACCAGCCTCTAGGGAGGAAGTTATAAACCCTGATGGAAAAGTTTGTCTGGTCTTGTCCCTGGTTTGGGGAGGGAGACTCTAACTCCTGGGAGTGTCCTGAGGGGTGGGGACTTCGTCATTTACAGTATAGTGAGCACCTGAGTTTATGCTAATGTAGTGACTCAGAGCTGTCACCAGGGAGCCCCACCTGTGATCAGAGGGTGGAATGGCTGGGGGGCGCTGGAGTTCATGCTGTGGATGACACAGTGACACCCCAACCCAACTGGAATACTGAGGCTCAGTGAGCTTCCTGACGTGCCAGCACGGTGGGAGCCTGCATTCCATGGAGTGAGGGCATGGCTTGGCCACCCAGACCCTCCCCACCTCGCCCTGTGGGTCTCTTCACTTGGCTGGTCCCAGTTTGTATCCTTTATAATAAAACTGTAAAATCGGGCTTCCCTGGTGGCGCAGTGGTTGAGAGTCCGCCTGCCGTTGCAGGGGACACAGGTTTGTGCCCCAGTCCAGGAAGATCCCACATGCCACGGAGCGGCTGGGCCCGTGAGCCATGGCCGCTGAGCCTGCGCGTCCGGAGCCTGTGCTCCGCAACGGGAGAGGCCACAACAGTGAGAGGCCCGCGTACTGCAAAAAAAAAACAAAAAACAAAACCTGTAAAATCATAAGTGTTGAGCTTCCCTGAATTCTGAATCAACCTAGTGAGTTACTGAATCTGAGAGGTCATGAGAACCTCTGAACTTGTAGCCAGCTGGTTAGAAGTGCAGGTGGCCAGGGACCCCCAAGCTTCTGGCTGGAGTCTGAGGTGAGGGCGGTCTTGACGGGGGACCGTGCCCTTGCCCTGTGCTTGTGCTAATGCTGTGGTTGATAGCAGAGTTGCCCTGCACACACAGCATCAGAGACCCAAGTGGATGGATGGATAAGCAGCGTGTCATAATTGGAAACTCCCCACGTCACAAAAAAGTCACTTCTTCCCAATCTAACAAGTCAACATTATTCCAGTCCAAATCCCAGACATAAATACCCTAATCTTTATACATAAGAGCAAAGGGCCAAGACTCTCCTGATGAGGTTGGGCAGCATTCCTGGAATTGAAGGTCCTAAAGCTGTTGTAACAGGGAATGTGGGGCCAGCGTCAGGACAGACAGACATACCAGTGGGATGGAGAGCCACAAAACAGGTCTGGACCCCTGGATGCTGGCTCACCACAGCTAGCAGTGCAGAGGGGGTGGGATATCAGGTGTCTGTCTCCCAGACACC
Source organism: Lagenorhynchus albirostris (assembly GCF_949774975.1). Classification (NCBI taxonomy): domain Eukaryota; kingdom Metazoa; phylum Chordata; class Mammalia; order Artiodactyla; family Delphinidae; genus Lagenorhynchus; species Lagenorhynchus albirostris. The sequence continues at coordinate 50,807,935 of NC_083109.1, forward strand.
AGCATAAACAGCTCAGTCACAAGAATCACAAACCTGAGTGTGAAAAGCAAAACAAAAAACTACTGGATGAAACTATAGGAAGGCATCAGAGGTGGGAAAGAGTTATTACACAGGACACAAAAGCATTTATCATGAAGGAAAAAATATACATTTGACTACGTTAAGAATTTCTTCAACAAGACACCAGTGTGAAGCCACAACAAACTAGCAGGAAACTGCAAACACACAGAACCAAAGAAATCATAAAATATGCAACATGAAACAAAGAACTCCTAACTGATCAGTAAGAAACAAAAACCTGGTAGAAAACCCAGGAACAAACCTAAGAGGCAGCCCCCAGGTGAGGAAATCCAAGTGGCCAATAAGCGTGTGGAAAGCAGTCAACCTCCCCCCCACCCCCGAACCAGGTAAACACCCGTGAAACCTCCACAAAGTGCCATCCACACCCACAGATCAGCGAAAACAAAGGTGTCTGACAGTGGGTGTGGCAGGCGTCTGCAAGCACAGTGGGAGATGCTCTCCAAGAATGAAATCCCACTTGCCCAGCGCAGCAGCCGGAGCCTGGATGAGAGCGCTTCAGAGCCCATGTCGCAGACACACGACACAGGGCACCAGACATAGCTCTGAGAACTCGCCCCATAGCCCGGCAGCAGCGTCATCACCAAGGGTAAAACATGCAAAGTGGGGCTTCCCTAGTGGCGCAGTGGTTGAGAGTCCGCCTGCCGATGCAGGGGACACGGGTTCTTGCCCTGGTCCAGGAAGATCCCACGTGCCGCGGAGCGGCTGGGCCCGTGAGCCATGGCCGCTGAGCCTGCGCGTCCGGAGCCTGTGGTCTGCAACGGGAGAGACCACAACAGTGAGAGGCCCACGTACTGCCAAAAAAAAAAAAAACATGCAAAGCGAAATGCCCACTCTTGAAAGCTCTGGGCTCTTGGAGGACAAGGAGTGACTGCCTTGTCCTGTGGCCTCGGAAGCAGGGTGGTGGGGTGCGTTTTTCTTTACGTTTCTTTAGATGAGGGACGCAGGACTAGGGTGGACACCAGTGGGAAAGGGGGCTTTTGGCAGCTGGTTCCAAGGAGAAGCACTCACCCCTAGTGCAGGTGCTATGCTGCTGGTGGAAACTAGCGAGGAGCTCAGTGTCCCTGGGGAGGGGCTGCCAACAACATGAGCCACCTGGGGGGATGGGCACAGCACCCACAGGTCCACAGTGACCCTCGGGCATCGCAGACCGAGGCCTCAGCATGTCCTGAGACGCCTGCACCTGCACGTCCAGTCGCTGGTACAAAGCCACGAAACAAAGCACCAGCAGGACCCGTGCAGACCCCACTCCATGACACCCTGGGGGTGGGGGCTGCTGCTCACAGGGAGCTTTGGTTCCACCTAGAACATCATCGTCTTTGGAGAAGCCCACACAGGCAGCTGCGGAGTGACACGGGCCCATGCTTGGCCAGGACAGGGACCTGAGGAATCCAGGGGGGCGGCGACAACCACGCTGCATCATGACCCATCTGTATGAGGCGTACAGGGGGGTGACATCAACAGCAGCAGCAGCGGGCCTCAGCTGGACAGGAAGTGTTCAGTGAGCATCACCACATCAGGTGAGACCCAAAGACTTGAGCACCCGGCTCAGCAAGCAGAGCCTCACAGACCCTGGGTCTGTTCTCATCACAGACCAAGGCAATATGGAGAATCTCCAGATCCAGAAATGAGTTGGTGGGGAGGGCTCCCCGCAGCCCTTCCTGCCCCCACCGTTCCCCAGTCTCATCCTGTCCTCCTCGCGCCTCGGGGCCCTGGATGCCCCCGTGACCCTCTGGGCCCACCCTCCCCATCCCCCCAGCTCGGACCTCCCGCCGGCTCTGCCTGAGATGTGAGGCGGGGTAACCAGGACCAGCCTGAGACTGCAGGAGAGGAGCCAGTTCCCAGGATGGCCAACCAAGAGCAGAAGGAACAGCTACAGAGCAGGGACACCACATCACAATCTCAACAGCAGGCTCCCTGCACACTGCCACCAGGAGGAAGGACTCGGGGCCTCTCCCTGCCAGGGGCCCAAGAGGCCCGCCCCCAAGCAGGGGCGGCGCAGTGCCAGCAGTGGTGCTGACGCCACATAGGCGCCCAGGGCATCCTCACCGCACACAGATCCCTCCCGTCAGCTCCTCTGCCCACACGAGGCACAGTGCCCCACACTGGTTCCTAGGAACATCCCCGGAACTGGCCAGCCTTTACAGGGACGAGTATGCAGAGCTTGGAGCTCCTCGGGTACCACATGCCACAGCCTCCCAGCCTGTACTCTCCCTGCCCAAGCCCCCAGACCCAGCCCCACACTGGAGGCAGCTCTTCAGCATCACCCCAGCCCAGGTAGGTGCTCTGGGCCTGCCCGGCCCTGGAATTCCACTGCACATCAACACAGACACGAGAACATGATGATGTCATCAAACATTAGAGAATGACTTCCTCTAGAGGTAGCTGGGGGAGGGGGTAGGAGAGGGAGGGGACGATGCCAGGTAAGGGGAGTGTGCCCCTCCCAGGGGCCTTCTTCTGGTAAGCACGGACTTTGAACCAGGGCGTGCCGGCCTCACCGGGGGCAGGGCGGGTACGACTCTTACTGGGGCATCATATGGGGGCTCACACGGCAACCATGGGGGCCCCATGGAAAGGCTGGAGACAACACAGTCTGCAAGCAGAGCTTCCGGGAATAAACACTTTCTAAACTTCTTCTCTTATAAATATGTATTAGAACATTTGATAACACAAGCAAAATGTTCTGAAATTAATTTAAAATTAAACTGTGACTGAATTTCCTGCACTCCTAGCCAGAAATTCACCTAACACATCTGAATACCCAAATGTGGTTGAAGGTGGCCGCAGCTGCAGCAGCAGCCTTGGACACCCAGGCCCCGCAGCCACCTCAGTCCCGCGGCACCTTGAACTGGTCCTTCTCTTTGCGGATGGCCCTCATGGTGGTCACAGGGTCCATCTCACCTGCATGCTGCTGCACAGTCTTCTCCCTGCGGAAGCCAAGCACCAGGCTGCAGGCCGCACCCTGCACCCGCGGACCCACCACCCCTCCCATGGCACCAGGGAAGAAAAGAGCCTGTAGGAGGCGGGACGTTCTTAAAAATGAAGTGTGACAGCCAACGGCCAACTCAGGTGTTTCTAACTGTTGGAAACATGCTGGCCGAGCCAGTCCTGCTGGTGACCTGGAAAGCGGGGACACCAACTCCACGCTGGCATCCGGCACTGCCCAGCGCCTAGAGGCTCCCCAAGCACAAGTCTCGTCCACCTATGGATCCAGACTCCAGGGTCAGAAAGGACCCTACACCCTAGCCAGGGCGTCAAGAAAAGCGTCCCCCTTTAAGAAGAGATGTCTCATTCTTTGGCAACACTTTAAACAGAGATTTCAGGGCAGCCTCCTCTCCCACCCGGGCTCTTCAGGAGTCGGGGTGGTGGAGGCGGAGATGCCCGAGGACAGCGTGGGACCCGCTCCCTCACCTCACTCTCATGAATGGGTTGTAGGTGAACTCCTCTGCAATGGTGGATGGCACTGTGGGCTCCCCGATGCTGTACTTCTCCTGCAAGAAAAGTGGGTCCCTTTAATGCGGAAATTTCTAAAGCTGACACTTCAAAAAGCCTCCTAATGGTCTTCCAATGTCGTCCGACTGAGAAGATAAAGTGAGCAGTGGGTCAGTACCAGGACAGGCCCTTCCCCGCCCGCGGAGAAGAGATGCGAGTGCTCTAGCTGCCACCAACAACCTCTCTCCTTCCCTTGCTGTCTTGGAGGTGCAGGGGCACAAGGAGCTTTCTTTTCATTAATACAGAAGTCATAACTAGCAAAAATGCAGAAGACAGAAAAGAAGAAAACATAGCCCTACCCCCAAGACAGCATGTGGGTCGTGAGCACCTCACTGCCAGGAAGAACAGCAAGGCAACAGGTTCCCGGGGTCCCTCCCCTGCGGTGACAGCCCCCCAGAGGGTAGCTCTCATCACAGGGTGTTCAGGCAGCTTGTCACCTCCACTCAGGACCAGGATGGCCTTGCTTCTAATCAACACTGACCAGGGCAGGCGGAGAGAAGACGCATACTGGGACATCTGGCCAACTGTTCACTCCTATAGAAATGCCTACAGGAAGGAGGTCAGAGTTAACAGCTGGGGGTTTCCACCCTGCCCACAGCCCCTGCCCTGCTACTGCTGGGCTCACCCTGAGGGCCACAGGGCCAGTGATTGGACAGCCACTGTCAGCACCCACACCCAGGCTTCCTGACCATCAGGGGCCCTCAGACCCAAAGGTCCCAATCCCACCCACACTGTGAGCAGTGGCATCGAGAAGTAATCCTTTAACCGCTGGAGGTGGGTCAAGTTGGAGTCTGGTGGGAGGTCAAGATGAAGGCTTAGGGACTTCCCTGGTGGCGCAGTGGTTAAGAATCCGCCTGCCAGTGCAGGGGACACAGATTTGAGCCCTGGTCCGGGAAGATCCCACATGCGGAATAACTAAGCCCGTGCGCCACAGCTACTGAGCCTGCGCACCACAATTACTGAAGCCCATGTGCCTAGAGCCCATGCTCCACAACAAGAGAAGCCACCAAAATGAGAAGCCTGCGCACCACAATGAAGAGTAGTCCCCGCTCACCGCAGGTAGAGAAAGCCCGTGCAGCAACGAAGACCCAACACAGCCAAAAAATTATTTTTTTTAAAAAAAAAGATGAAGTGAGTCATAGCCGCTGAGCCTGCGCATCCGGAGCCTGTGCTCCGCAACGGGAGAGGCCACAACAGTGAGAGGCCCGCATACCGCAAAAAAAAAAAAAAAAAATGAAGGCTTATTGCTAATCTCTGAACTTTCCCTTCTGGTGAAAACAAGCATAGAATGTTTTATAATATTCCCTGCACTTCCTCCGATATTCTCACTCCTCCTAAGAAATCTTCCTCCACCTTTTATGAAGGAAGAAAACCACTGAATTATTCTAAGGATAATTTTAAAACAGGTCCTTGTAGGCATAGTTGGGGGAGTGTAAACTGTCATAACCTTTTGGATTATCTATTAAGATAAGCGTTAACATGCAGAGACTTTTCCTACAGAAGTATGAAGCACACAAATGTAAAGACTTACATTTGAGGATGTTGTTCACTGTAGCACAATTTATAAGAGCAAAAATGTTGGAAAGTCTAACTGTTCTCCCTAATTGTATTGGTAAAATGATTTACGGTTGACATCCACACATTAGTATGTTTTACTTATTAAAAAGAATGAAAGTAAGATGGATAAATAGGCAGTGATAAAATTAGTAAAATGTTACTAGAAAGGTGTTAGGTATATGACTGTTCACTATGAAATTCTTTCATCTTTTCTGTATGTGTGAAAATTTTCATAATAAAAAGTTGAAAAAGCTAAAAAACAGTTTAACACAGTTCAGTATAACCTATGTGTCAAAGAAGAAATCACAAGGGATATATTAAAATATTTCAAATTGAAGATAATGAAAATAAAACATGTCAAAATTTGTGCTGCTAAAAGCAGTACTTGGGGGTAAGTTTTTAGCTTTAAGTGCTTATATTAGAAAAGAAAAAAGATCTAAAATCAATGACTGGGACTTCCCTGGTGGCACAGTGGTTAAGAATCTGCCTGCCAATACAGGGGGACATGGGTTTGAGCCCTGGTCTGGGAAAATCCCACATGCCATGGAGCAACTAAGCTAATAATTATAAAAATAATTATTTTTATTAAAAAATAAAATCAATGACCTTGGGTTCCATACTAAGAATCTATAGGGCTTCCCTGGTGGCGCAGTGGTCGAGAGTCTGCCTGCCAATGCAGGAGACATGGGTTTGTGCCCCAGTCCGGGAAGATCCCACATGCCGCGGAGCGGCTAGGCCTGTGAGCCATGGCCGCTGAGCCTGCGCATCCGGAGCCTGTGCTCTGCAACGGGAGAGGCCACAACAGTGAGAGGCCCGCCTACCGCCAAAAAAAAAAAAAAAAAAAAAGGAAGAACAAAGCAAATCCAAAGTAAGTAGAAGGAAAGAGTTTTTTAAACTTTATCTTTTTAAGAACAGAAATCAGTGCAATGGAAAAACAAACAAGGAAAATTAAGGCAAAAGTTATGCTTTGAAAAGATCAACAAAATTGATAAGAACAATGAAAAAAATTGGCAACATCAGAAATGAAAGAGGGGCAATTACTACAGATCCAACAAATATTGGCGGTGGGCGGCAGGGGGGTTGGCGGTTTAAGTCATATTGATCTAACAGTAAAAGCTAAAACTATAAAGGTTCCAAAAGAAAACACAGGAGGTTTCTTTGACCTTGGCAAAAGCAAAGATTTCTTAGATGGGAGATAAAAAGTATAAACCACAAAAGAAAATTAATATGCTGGACTTCATCAGAATTTAAAATGTTTGCTCTTCAAAAGACACTGTTGAGAAAACAAAAGGCAAGTCACAGAATGGGAGAAACTATTCACAATACACATATCTGAAAAAGGACTTGTACCTATACTTTAAAAAAAAACATTATTCAATAATAAGAAGACAATCCAGTTTTTTAAATAGGCAAAAAATCTGAACAAACACTTCACAAAATGGCCAACAGGCACATGGAAAGATGTTCAACATTATTAGGCACTAGGGAACTGCAAATTAAAACCATAATGAAACACTACTACACACCCATTAAAATGACTAAAATTAAAAAGACAGACAATACCAAGTGTTGTTGAGGATGTGGAACACCTGGAACTCGCATACTTTGCTGGTGGGAACGTAAAACAATACATTCGCTCTTTAGAAAACAGCCTGGCAGTTTCTTTACAAGTTTCAACTTGGGACTTCCCTGGTGGTCCAGTGGTAAAGAATCCGTCCTGCAATGCAGGGGATGTGGGTTTGATCCCTGGTCAGGGAACTAAGGACCCACATGCCATGGGACAACTAAGCCCATGCGCCACAACTACTGAGCCCGTACGCCTCAACTAGAGAGCCCCACATGCCGCGAACTACAGAGCCCATATGCTCTGAAGCCCATGTGCCACAACTACAGAGAGAAAACCCCCATGCCGCCAGAGAGAAGCCCGCGCACTGCAATGAAAGATCCCATGTGCCGCAACTAAAGACCCAATGCAGCCAAAAATTAAAAATAAAATAAATTTTAAAAAAGACTGAACAAGTTTCGACTTAATACATACACCTAATACAACCCCGCCATTCCACTCCTAGATATTTACTCAAGAGTAATTAAAACATATGTCACACAAAGACTTGTACACAAACGTTCATAGCAGCTTTATTCACAATGGCCAATAACTAGAAACACAAATGTCTATTGACAGGTGAATGGATAAACAAAATGTGGTATAACCAAACAAAGGAATACTACCTGGCAGTGAAAAGGAATGAACTGATACATGTAGCAACATGAATGAATCTCAAAATCATTCTGCTGAGTAAAAAAAGATGAAAGAGTACATACTGTATAGTTCCATTTATATGAAGTTCTAGAAAATGTGAACTAAGTTCTAATGGCATACTGGAGCAGGGCAGAGAAAATGAGGCATGAGGAAGTTCTGGGGGGTGATGGAAATGTTATGTATCTTAAATATAGTGGGAGTTGTTTAATTGGTATATACATCTGTCAAAATTCACTCAATTGTTCACTTCAAATGGATGCAATTTATTACATGTGAACTAAACCTCAACAAGCTTGATAATAAAAAGGGAAACTATGAAAACTATGCCAGTAAATTTGAAAACCTTGATGAAATGGACAAATTCCTTGAAGATACTAGTTGCTAACAAAACTGACTCAAGAAAATATAAAAATCTAACAGCCCCACACAAATTAAAGACATTAATTCATATGTCTTTATGAATTATGTCTCATAATTCATAACAAAAAAATCTTTCCACAAAAAAGAATTCAACGTCCAGAATGCTATGTCAGTGAATTCTAACAAACACTAAAGGAAGAAATAATAACAAACATAGAAAAACTCTTTCAGAAAATAGGAGGAAGCACTTCTAACTCATTTTATGAGGCCAGCATTACCCTGATATTAGACAAAGACATTACAAGAAAATAAAACTACAGACCAATATCCCTTATGAACACAGACACAAAAATAGACACCATGACTAAGGTTTATCCAGAAAGCAAGGTTGGTTTAACATTTGAAACCAAGTGATATACTTCACCAGATTAAAAGAGTAAGGGAGAAAAAAAATGTATGATTACATAATAGATGAAGAAAAATCATTTGACAAAATTCAACACCCCACTCATGACAAAAACTCTCAAAACCAGGAATATATGTGAACTTCAACAACTTGATAAAGAAGACTTACAAAAAACTCACAGCTAATATCATACTTAATGGTGAAAGACTAAATGCTTTCCCCCTAAGACTGGGAACAAGCCAAAGGTGTCCACTCTCACCATGTCTACTTAACACTGTCCTGACCATCTTAGCCAGTGCAACAAGGCAAGAAAAATAATTAAAAGGCATATAGACCGGAAAGGAAGAAATAAAACTATCTTTTTTTTTTTTTTTTTTTTTTTGCGGTATGCGGGCCTCTCACTGTTGTGGCCTCTCCCGTTGCGGAGCACAGGCTCCAGACGCACAGGCTCAGCGGCCATGGCTCACGGGCCCAGCCGCTCCGCGGCATGTGGGATCTTCCCGGACTGGGGCACAAACCCGTGTCCCCTGCATCGGCAGGCGGACTCTCAACCACTGCGCCACCAGGAAAGCCCGAAATAAAACTATCTTAATATTGATGGCATGATTGTGTGCTAAGGAATCTATGAAAAAGATGCTAGACTAAAATGAGTTAAGCAAGGTCACAAGGAAACAAGGTCAAAATACAAAAATCAATTGTATTTCTGAAGACTATCAATAATCATTTAGAATAAAATCTAAAACCATGAAGTCTTTAGGGATACATTTAACAATATGTGCAAGATCTTTAACACCAAAAATTACAGAACACTGCTGAGAAAAACTAAAGACCTTAATAAATGTAAGGTTATATCATATTTATGGAAAGACGCCATATTGTTAGGATCTCAAGTCTCTCCAAATCTTTTGTTACAACACAATCAAAAGCCAAGCTGACTTTTTGTAGAAATTAACAGGATGATCCTAAAATTTACATGAAAATGTAAAGGACTTAGACGAGCCAAAATGAATTTCAAAAAGGAATAAAGTTAGAGGATTTATACTACCTGATTCTTAGACTTACCATAAGCTACAGTGATCATGACAGTACTACTGATGCAAGAATAAGTCATGTAGATCAATGGAACAGAATAGAGTCCAGAAGTAGATTCATGCCCACATGGTCCATTTTATTCAGTAAAGATGCCAATGAAGAAAGGCAAGTCTTTTCATCTAATGGTGCTGAGCAACTAGATGTCAATATCCAAGAAAAGAACTTCTACCCTTACCTTACACCACAAACATTAACTTGAAGTGGATCACTGACCTAAACATAAATTTATATAAACATAAAAGCTAAGACTATACAACTGCTAGGAGAAAACAGAGAACAAAGTCTTTGTGATGTAGGGTTATGCAAAGATTTCTTAGGACACAAAAACCATAAAAGAAAAAATTAATAAACTAAACTTTACCAAAAGTATAAACTTTTATTCTTTGAAAGACACTGTTAAGAAAATGGCAAGGCAAGCCACAAACTGGGATAAAATATTTGAGATATGTATCTGACAAAGACTTGTTTCCAGAATGTATAAGGAATTCTTACAACTTTAGCCATCAGAGAAATGGAAACTTAAAAACTACAAGCTACCACGACACACCCATTAGAATGGCTAAAATTTAAAAGATCAGCAATACCAAGTGTTGGTGAGCATGTGGATCTCCTGGAACTCACGCATTGCTAGTGAGGATTCCAAATAGTACAACTAATTGGAAAACAGGTTGGTAGTTTCTTAAAAGTTAAACATACACTTACCACACAACCCAGCAATTACACTCTTAGGTATGTTCCCACAAGCAATGAAAACATGTGTCCACACAAAGACCTGCACACAAACGTTCACAGTAATTTTATTTAAAATAGCAAAAAACTGGGAACTACTCAAGAGTCCAGATGAGTGGATAAACAAATTGTAGTATGTCCATATAAGATACTACTCAGAAATTAAAAAATCTCGAAAACCTGCAGAGTAAAAAGAGCCAGATACAACAGAGTAATGTTGTGTAATTCTGTTTATAGGAAAATCTAGAAAAGAGTAATTTATAGTGACAGAAAGCAGATCAGTAGTTGGGGACTGAATGGGGAGGGGCAAGGAACCTTCTACGATAGTGGAAATGTTCTCTATCTTGATTGTGGTGGGGCTGACACAGGAGCATATACTGTCAAAATTCAAACTGTATAATGCTCACTTAAAACAGGTATGTTTTATCGTATGTAAATTATCCTTAAGCAGATGACCGTGAAAAGAATAAGCTCAATATGTTTGGACTGCTATGGAAAGAGCACTAAGACCCATTATTAAGTGACAAGGAAGCCACAAAATAACACACAGGATGAGTTTTTTATATTAAGTATTCTTATGTGCACACTGTAAAAAAAAAAAAAGGAATAACATTTATCAACCTATTACGGTAGTGTCTGAATTTTTATAAGTATTATTTTGCAAGCCCACCTCGCAAAATTGATAAAGATTCTTGACAAAAACAGGTGACTTATGAAAAAAAAACCTATGAGACCATTCCTCACTGAACTCAGAAGGGAGCCCAGCACCTGAGGACTCCCAGGTGTGTGTGTTTCTTACCAGCACCATTTCTCAGTGACTGAACACAGACACCTGAGTCCAGGAGAACGTCCTCAGCCCAGCTGCCTACAGCAGCGTTTCCAAACCCCCCCACAGAAGATGCCTCCAGGACAACACGCCAACCCCTGGGCCGAGCCACGGGGCATGTTGGGGGCCGTGTCTGAAATAAATGCCTTTCAGACAAGCAGCCTCTAGGGTGAATCCACTGCCCACAGACAGCAGGGAAGGGCTGGGACCTGCTGCTTCAGCCTCACCTGGGCACTTGTTGAAAATGCAGAATCCCAAGCCCAGCCCTGACCCACAGAGTCAGAAAGGATCTTAAGCAGACAACCAGGGCTTCTTGCTCCAAGCTGGGCTGTCTAAACCCCGCCTCGCCCACTGCCCGGAGGAGCACTTTCTGCCCACTCTGAAGCGGGCACCATGAACTCCGTGCTCCTGGGAAAGTGGCATCACGGTGCCTGACCCCAGGACGCGCCCAAGTGCATCACGCTCACCTTGGCCCAGGCCAGTTTCTCCTGGATGGCGGCATTGCTGGGCTCCACATGGCGAGCAAACTTGAGGTTGTTGATGGTGTATTCGTGGCCACAGTATACTCTCTGGGGAAAAAGCCAAGCCCGCCAGCTCTGAGGAGACTCATTAACCCACCCTCAGCCCCTCAGAGACGGGTGTGAGGGACCTGGCTGGTCCTGGGGGCAGCACCCACGAGACATCCCTCAGGACAAGGACACGTCTTGCGTGTATGTTAAATGACAATGAAAAGTATGCTTAAAGAAAAAAACACACTTCCAGAAGCAATGCCTCTACCCTCCTGCTCCTCCCAAGATGCAGGGGAGACCCCAATGGGGAGAGCCAGCAGGGTCCTCCCACCACCGGGTGAGCGAGCGGGTGGCAGGTGGGGCACCACCTACCGTGTCTGGAGGGAGCCGGCCCAGGACCTCGAGCAGGGCTTTGTACATCTCATCCGCTGTCCCCTCGTAGAACTTCCCGCAGCCAGCCACAAACAATGTGTCGCCTGCAAGACAGGACAGTGTGGAGCTGGAGGGGCTGTCAGCAGTGCATGCCCCCTCAAGGGCCGGGGCTTTGCCCTGACCCCTGTGCTGACTGGGCCACAGCCCCAGACCTGACCTCCACCCCAAAAGGGCCCAGGGATGACCCACGAGTACTGGTTTCCACCCTTCCCAAACCTTTTCCCTCAAGTTGCACTAACTGGCACCGCCAGGCCCCAAACAGCTGTTCAGACCCAAACCTTAGAGTCACCCTGGCTGCTCCCTTCACCGCCCAGTCCTATCAGTCATAGCTCTGAGAATCCCCAAAACCCAGCCCTTTCACCCACCCATCCAGCAGCCCCCTCCCAGGCCAGACCTTCCTGTGACTTCCCTTACTCCCGACAGCCAGCACCATTCTGTAAGACCCCCATGATCTTGCCTGGACCCTCCAGGAGCCCCTCACGTGGGACCACAGCCCCCATGGGCCCTTGAGACACGGACCTGCCACCTCCCAGACTTGCCCCCTTCCTGCCGCAGCCCTACCTCCACCTGACACCCACCAGGTCTCCACGTGCTGCTTCCCTCCCCCAAGACTCTTCCCTGAGAACGGGCTTCATGCCCAGCAGACACACATGGCACATTTGTTCTCCAGGCCCCTGGAGTGGGGGAGGTGGGGGAGGGCCAGGGACCCCACAATAGGGAGCAACAATCCCCCTCCACCAGCGTTTGCCAGGCCTCTTCCCAGGGAGCTCCAGGCCAGGCCAGGCAGGAGCCAATGCCCACCCAGTGGCCATGGTGCAGCACTGTCCCCTCAGAACAAGACGACAGATGAGAGAGTTGGGTAGCCCGTGAGCAAAGCCTCAACACGCAGGACTGGGGCTATGCCCTAAAGGACCCCTCAACCTCGTGGTCTGGGCACCAATGAGAGGCCAAGGAGAGCCCAGAGGACAGGCCATGAGCAGGCACAGTAGGCTGGGGGGATCTGGTCCTCCCTCCAGGGACCAGCAGTACCTGCTGTTTACACACCGGAATTTCATGGGCCTCCTGCCACAGGGGCTGGGGAGCCAGCCTGGGCCTCCTCCGTGGGGCCATGTCCTCAACCAGCAGGACACTGAGAGACCCGGGGGCCCCCACGTCTCTCCCTGGCAGTGGGACCACCATTCACCTGCACCCCCAGCCTCTCGCTGACTGCTCTCCATCTTCACCACCAGCTAAGAGTGCCTGGAGGCATCCCTCCCCTATGCAGGCTGCCCCACCCCCAGGCTCTACAGAGCCAGCCTTGCCTCTCCTCCCTGCACACTGGGCCATGGTTCTAGCAACGACTTCAGCCTCCATTTCCCCACTGCCGCCACCTGAGCTGCTCCTGGCACTCACTGCCATGAGTTCCCAAATCTGAGGTCCCAGATCCTGACCTCTCAAACAGACAACCCACTAGTGCCATCACAGCACCCTGCTCCAGGCCTGCCCCCCCAGACAGCCATCCCATCTTCCTCCCCTGCTCTGTGGGTGCCCAGTCCTGCCCACCACGTCCCAGGGCCACATGCACACCCTTCTCTGGGCTGTCACCTCCTCTGCTTGCATCCTTTTCCCTTTGTTCAGCTCACCCCAGAGGAGAAGGGAGTGGGGCCATGGGTCACTCACATCCGAGCTCGAGGCCTGGAGCTGCCAGTCACCTCACCTCTGGACGCTGCAGGTTCCTCAGCCATGCACACAGAGGCCAGCCGGGGCCCTGCTGGACTGCCCTGCTCCCCTGGTCCTCACTGCTGATGCCCCAGGCAGCTCAGCTTCACCACTGAGGACCCTGTGTGACTCTCACCTATTTAGTATAAAAGCTACCAATTAGATAACGCACTCCCCTGCCGGCCACTGTCATGCAGACTAGAGAACAGCACGTGCAGGACATGGTCCAGGGCCTGCCTGGCGGTAACCAGCCCTCCACACCTTCTACAGCTGGCACTCGGCTTCTAACATGAGCGCGGTCCAAGGGGGCCACCGCCACGGGCCCGCACAACCCCAGGCCCTGCCGGGGGGGCAGACGGACACCCAGGGGCCGGGCAGCATGACAGAGACAGGAGCGCAGCTGTGAGAGTTCACCGGACCCAGCGCTGGTTCCACACCCCTCACCTCACACCCACAACCACCCAGTGGGGGAGACCCCACACCCACCACTGACGCAGGGGAAACTGTGCTTAAGAGAGGGGGTCACACCTTGCACAGGCAGCCAGCCCACCTGCCCCAAAGCGCTGTCTGCCGAGGCCCATCGGGAGGCCAGGGGCTCCCACAACATGCCCAGGGGCCCGTGGCCCACACTCAGCAGTCGGCTCAAAGCCCACACATCCTGCTACTGCAGCAAAGACCCTAAAAATGACTGTATTTTTAAAAATAAACATAATAGATTTGGAGATAATTTTGGATTTACAGACAAGCTGCAGGGACAGTCCAGAGGCCCTGTGACCCCTCATTCGGCCTGTGTGTCCCTTCATGCTAGCGTCCCCACCCCTGATCTCATGTGGCTTTCCCATCAACACCTTTTCCCCACTCTAGGAGCCCACACTGCTTCAGCTGTTGTATTTTTAAACAAACTTTCACTGCGGTTATAATATCATGATTGTTACATAACTGGGGAAGACTCAAGACTGAAAACTGCTTATACTCGCTAAACAAGCTAAGGGGGCAGAGGGGCCTGCTCTGTGCCCATCCACGGCCACTGGTTCACACCGCCCTGAACACCCACCGTCACACGGCTGCTCTGCTTCACAGGTTCCCCAACCACCATCAAGATTCTTCCATTTCCTCTCAAAAGGAGAAACACCGCCAGTTGCTGGAAAGGCCTGCTCGCCCCAATCGAGAGCCACTCACACAGCCCGATGCTGGTGGGGCTTCACCTCCACCTTCCAAGCTCTTTGGGCCACCGTGTGCGACACCCTGACCTGGGGCTGGCTTTTGCCAGACCCACTCAGCTCACAGCCCATGGAGGGATGGGGCAGCGCCCAGCACCGATCAGGCCCCACACAAGGCGGGTCTGACTGGCTCCACTTGGGGTCTCCCTTGGCCCCTCACTTGCCTACCTGTCTGCTGCTGGACGTAGTGGGGGCTGGGACTGCACCCCCACCAGGCAGAGTCTCTCAAGGAAAGGCCTGTCCCCATGCACCTGACAACGATGACCAGGATCAGAGGGGCGCATTCAGGCCAGCCTCGCGAGGAGGTAGCACCCCCACCACATTCCCACCACAGCTGCCTGTACCCTGGACATGTTTGAAGCCAAGTCCCACGCTCTACCCTGAGGGCTGTGGTCCTCCTCACAGAGCCCAGCACAGTCTGCCTGGCAGGAGATGCTCTGCTGCTCTGCCCAAAGGTGTGCAAAGCCATCTCTATGCCAAGAGGGTCTTTGCAAAGAACACCAGACCCCCCAGCTCAAACATCTGAATACTCACCTGTGAACACCACGGGGCGCTCGGGACTGTTGGGTTTGCTCACAAAGTAGCAGATGTGTCCGGAAGTATGACATGGCGTCGACAGGCACTTGACGTTGAGAGACCCCACCTTAAACAGAGCACACACTGGCCTGTGCTCCCTGCATGTGGGGAGCCTGTCCTAAGGCTCACAGATTCTCCCAGACCCCATGCCCGCCCCACAGCAGGAGCTGCCATTAAGGGCCAGTGAGCTTCCACAACCACTGCTCCATTGAGCAAGTCATGGGTCTTGCTGGTGACCACAGGACCCAGTCCTTGAGGGTACCCCAGATGCAGAGACGCCCTGGAAGCCGGTGTTTGCTGGTATGCAAACGAAAGGGCTGATTTTGTTTTCTCCTCAAAACCAGGCCAAATCTGAACCAGGCGTCTTGACAGAAAAGACAGTTTTCCTTCTTAGCTGCTTGGCCTTTTGTTTTGTTTCCCTTCTCTGCCTCCATCCCCCACCCCACTCTTTACTTCAAAAACGTTCAAACCTACCAAAAACTAAAATGACAATGAATCCGTGTGCCCTTTACCTGGGTCACTAAATGCTAACAGGTCCCACCTGTGCGGCACCTGCTTTGTTCACACACACATATCTTGACACACTGCCCCTAGACACTCCAGCTACATCTCCTGAGAAAAGGACATCCTCCCATATAACCTCACTATTATCAACACCCAAGAAATTTAACACTGATGTCAAATATGATCCCACATAGAGTCCGTATTTCAATGTCCCCAGCTGTCTCAAAACCATGCATACAGCTTCTCCCCTCAGCCGGTCACCATCTGCACACTGATTTGCTTGCAATGCTCTCAACACAAGGGACTATCCAGGCCCAGGCAGCCCCAAGAGCCCATCCACCCATGCACAGGCCAAGCTGTCTCCACAGCTAAGCCCTTGACTGCCCCTCTGGGTTCCTGGGGTAAGTGAGGGGACAGCCAGCAGGAGGCGGCTCTAGGGCCTGGAGCCCAGCAGGGCCACAGTTGAGCCCCTTCCATTCACTCCTCACCTGCAGTGTGGACAGGTGTGTGACCTTGTGAGTCAGGGCTCCGATCCGGTCATCACCCCCATACACCTTCAACCCAGGTTCCAACTTGACCAGCTTCTCGTTCCCGCCAGCGTGGTCCCTGGAAGTCGAAAAGGGGAGCTGGGGCTACTGCCGATATGAACAGGGTTTGCCTGATTTTACACTCTAACCAAACGGAATTTTTATTTTTCCCAGTTGTTTCTCAGAAGAGAAATGCATCTTCCAACCCAGGATCCTCGCTTCTTGTCTGTCATTTGGCTCCACTGAAAAAGAATGTCCTCAGACACCCCATTCCCAAGAGAGGCACTTCTGTGCCCCTGCCGTCTTGCTGCAGAAGCTTCTGGAGCAGATGAACCAAATCACAAACACCTGGATAATCCCTACACCCGTGATTCCCAGACTTTGGGCACATCAGAGTCACCTGAGGATCTGTAAACAGTGCCAAGGCGTGACTCCCACACGCACATCCTGATGCAGTGGGCCTGGGGAAGCCCACAGCCCAGGAGTTTTAAAGGCCCTCAGGTGATTCTGATTCACAGACCAGATGGGACCCACTGCCCCGAGCAGATTGCAAAGCTGTCTTCTAAAACAATGCCCAGCTGCCAGAGGGGGATCTGTCCACCCAGGGACAGGCCAGCTCGGAATGACCTCCCCACGTGACTCGAATGTGCAGCCAGCATTGAGGCACCTCCTGGAAACTCATCCAGGAGTGCCCCACGCTTCCCAGGTCAAGAGAAGAGCTCCACGCCTCGGCCTTGTGGGGTAAGAAATACACTAGTGCAAGCCCTGCCAGGGTCTCGGGGCAGGGCTGGGAGTGTCCTGAGCCCAGAAGATTAGCCTTTCCAGGATGAGGCGAGGGCTTTCCAATCACCAGGGAACACCTGCTCCTCACTACACATTCACCTACGGGCCAAGAAACAGCAGGGCTCACAGATAAGAGGGGGCAGCCCTCTGCTCCCTGCCCTGCAGGGGGCTGATACACACAAGCTGGCACCAAGCACTCAGCACACTCATCACTGACCCCCGAAAATGCCACCTATAAGTGGGAGGGTGGCACAGGCCACACCCTGGAGCTCAGTTTGGGGCCTGTTTTAATTTATAAGGCATCACAATGTGGGAAAAGCCGTGGGAGAGAGACTCGCACTGTGAAAAGCTGGGGAGGTGGAGCCCCCCAGTGTAGCCCCACAGAGGCCAGAGGAGTAAGGGCGCCTCGGCACCACACGGGGCGGAGTTTCTGAGAGAAGGAGCGGCTGTGCTAAGTAGCCACTGCAGATCCTTGGGCCTAAATCAGTCAGGAAGTAACACCTGATACCCCAGAGGCTAAACAACCCCAAAGATTCTCAGCGACTTAGTTACATCAACAAGTTTCCAACACTTAGCAGACTTTGGCCAACCACATCCACGTGACACTCCCACACAGAAGATGAAAGGTGTCCTTTTACCCGAAGACACGCCCCAAGCTCCGTGAGATGCCACAGAACAGGTTCAAAGCTGTCCTAGCTGCCCTCTGGCAGTTATTTGGAAAAGAAAATTCAGAGCCAAATAAACATTTTTTCCTAGCTTTGAAGAGCCTCAAAAGTTTCAAAAACCCACAAGGGCCTTGGGCAGGCAACTCTAGTCCTAAGACCCAAATATAAGAACTTTTTTCATCCTTTAGCTTTCAAATATCAAAAAAACCGCAACCTCTCCAAATGATTGCTTGATTTTCAAAAACACTTATGTCTAGACTAGTTTATTCCCCGACATCAAGGCCAATTTCCCACCACACAAGCACAAGAGCTTTCAAAGATGTTGCCAAAGGTCCACCCATGGCCACAGGATATACAGCATAAGCCTCTCCCCTTGGAGCCCCCAAGTCACCAGACCCCATCACCAGGCCTGAGGGACACAGGGCAGCAGCACAGAGGCTAGTGCCCAGAAGCCCCGTCAGAACCCCACTGGGGCTGACCCTTAGCTCACAGCTGTGGAGGAAAGAAGGGCTTCCAGGGCTCTGAGCCCCTAGGCTCCCACCTGTGGGGGGACCCCTGGGAGCCTGCGAGCGCCCCACCCCCCTCCACCTGGTGGATGCTCCCCCTTGGGGTGTGCGCAGCACAGCTGTAAGGCCCAAGCAACTCTGCTGGCACAGAAGTTTGGCCTCTGGAGCACTTACCAGTGGTGGTGGGTGGTGAGCACTGTAGTCAGCTTCACACCGTGCTTCCTCACCATTTCCACAACCTGCAACCAAACATGAGGCAGGACACAGGCCACAGTCACACCCCGGCACTGGCTCATCAGTCTGCAGGGTGTTGCCCAGTGGAGCCTGCCAATTTGCCCCAGCTCCAGGAGAGCAGGGTGACAAGGAGGCTTTTTCTCCCTTGATCTGTTCGGCAGTTCAGTCCCACCCACAACCTCTCAAAGCCCCTCCAGCAGAGACTGCCACTCTTAGAGGCAGCACTAAGGGGCAGAAAGCCCTGAGGAGGAGGAGAAAGTGCTGAGAAGGGCTCCTCCTTCTCTTGCCCAGGGACTCTACAGACAGGAGCCCTTTTCTCTCCACTCCAAAGCCTTTGGTCGCTTCCACCCCTCTCACTGGCCCTTTGCCCCTGTAACAGAGTGGCTGGACACTAGTTTAACTGTTTTTCAAAAACCAAATGGATTAATTTCTGTTCAGCTTTAGCCAAGTTGCAAGGGCACTGTGGTTATCAAACTCATCAGGAGATGAAGAACTGGTGCTGGGGCCTTGCCTCCCACCTTCTGGGGCTGAACCGGGTCCACAATGGCAGCCTCCTTGGTGTCATCATCAATGATCAGGTACATGTAATTGTCGGTCAGAGCAGGCAGTAACTCAACCTTCATCGTGCCCTGCTCCACGGTCAAGCTCTTCCTTAAATCCGTGTGATGGAGAAAGATTCCCAGCAGGGCTGGACCTGAAGACAAAATGTGGTTCCAGTCAGCGTCCACATGAGGCCACGCTGGGCCGAGACTTCAAAGCAAGCCCTTGGCCCAGCAGTCCAGGCATCCGGGGAAGTGACATCCCAGGGATGCAACGTGGTGAGCCTCGAAATACGAGGTTTTCTAAGTTCTTTGATAAAGAAGAGGATAGCCTCATTTAACCATATCCGTAAGGAAAACAGAGAACACGATTCATGTTCATAATTGTGGAAATCAGCTCTTTCAGACTTAGGATCCCTATTTTCTTTTTCAAAGGTTCTAAAAGGACACAAATGCCAGCCTGTCCCTGTGATTCAAACCTTTGTCAGATGTGACCACTGCCAGTTCTGGGGTTGTTCACACCTGATTCAGAGAAAGACCATGAAGAATGAAAGCGCCAGGCCAGGCTCTTTTCCCTCGGCATATGGCTGCCTCTGCAAGCTAACAGAGCCTGAGTCCTGTGCAGTTACTCACAGCCCTTCTCAGGTCTCGAGCCAGAAAAGAAAACAATATCCACTTTCAAATGGCAGGAACTCGAAATTTGGATAATGCACAAAAGCCACCCGGGGCCTGAGAAATGGGACAGCTGGTCACAACTGTTCTAGATTCGAGTGTGCATGATACAGAATCACCATCCAACTGAGCCAAAGAAGGCTGCCAGGGTGGGCTGGGAGTGACCAAGGGGCAAAAGCATCCTCCGCCCAAGAGACAGGTGCCAAAATGTTTTCAACAATGAAACTCCTATTCAATCTAAAAATTCCCAAAGGCCCCCAACAATACTTTAAATCTTAGTGTAAAAGGGATTAAAACTGCAAAAGGTGACAGAAGACAGCCATGAAATTCTGGAGTAGGTAGGTGCTGGGATGGGACCTCTCCAAAAAAAGGGATCCAGAGAGCAGGCAGCATCAACCAACAGACTGATAGACCACGTCCACTGGGGCCGTCTAATACAGAATTCAAGCTCATCTGCCATGGCCAGGGAACTGCCTGAATTGCAGCGTTAAGGATCACACAGAGGTAGCTAAGTCCTCCTTTTGACAACCAGCTGGGCTTTTTCCAGGCCCTTCTCCTCATGCTCGGCAAAACAAACATTTTCACATGATCAGGTTTCTGTGCTATGCCACCTCCTCTCAGCCCCGATATGTGCCATACGAGCTCCAGGAGGACTACAGAGCAGAGTCAAGGCCAAGCCTTGAGACACATTTTGTTGGGCTTCTCTTGAACTGGATCCCTCCTTCTGCATGGCATCAAAGGGCTGGCGCCCCCTCTGAACGGGGCAGCCACATTCTTGCTGATTCCCTACAGTCCCACTTCCACCACCCGCCTGACTCCTGACACAGAAACTCTTAGCTCTGATGCTCTGACGAGTTCCCTAAATGGAAAAAACCCAGCTCTTTCCTTAATAGTGGTGACACACTGCGCACTCCAGAACCTCGACTGCTCTCAGTAAGATCTGGAAGTGGCCAACGATGGCTTCCTTCTGCTTCATCTCCCTACCTAGGGTTCTGCGGTCATTTAGCTAACTGCTAGCCAGCTCCAAAGACTCAGCTTAACCCACTGCCCCTATTGCTACATCAGCCAGATAAGATATAAGGAAATAAAGGCGGTTTCAAAATCAAAGTCAAAATATTCCAACAAAGCAAGAGGTAACACAGTGAAAATGGAATCTGACAGCTGGAAGAGCAGGCCCTTGGAGGTCAGGGCGCCCATCGCCTCCTTTTTTTTTTTTTTTGCGGTACGTGGGCCTCTCACTGTTGTGGTCTCTCCCGCTGCGGAGCATAGGCTCCGGACGTGCAGGCTCAGCGGCCATGGCTCACGGGCCCAGCCGCTCCGCGGCATGTGGGATCTTCCCGGACCAGGGCAAGAACCTGCGTCCCCTGCATCGGCAGGCGGACTCTCAACCACTGCGCCACCAGGGAAGCCCCGCCTCCCATTTTTGAGGCGGGGATAGGAGACCCAAAGAGGGCAAGGGTCCCACGGCTCACAGAACCCAGTTCTGCCCCAGGCTTTTCTTGCCGGCCACAGCTCACATGAAAAGCTGTGATTCACTTCGTGGAGAATATACACAGCATTCTGTGCGGCTTCAGGCACAGTTCCATCATCCCTGGGCGTTAGAAATAATGGGGTTTGTATGGGGCGCCGCAGTCAAGGAGGATGGGGGCGCTCGCTGGCTGCCAGGCAGACCTTAGGGAAGCAGGGTTCCTAAGACAGGGCTCCCGAGCGTCCCTGGAACACCCATTTCCTTATCTAGCACAAATCCTTCAGCAACCCCCAGCTGACAAGTTACCCCACTCTGTCTTCAGCCCTCTCAAAGTCTGACTCAACTGCTGTGTGGCCTTTTCTCGACCCCAATCGGCTTGCCTGCCGACGTCAGTTAGGGGTTAAAATCCTGTGTCAGTAAAAAACAGCGTCAGCCGCGGCAGCCCCAGCGGCTCCCCGCCGCCCCCCCCGGTGCGGGCCCCGCGCTGGAACGCCTCACGGATTGCGGCCGGCCTAACCGCCTTTAGCCCGGCTACGACGCCGGCCAGGACCCGCCGGCCGGGCGCCTCGCCTCGCCTCGCCCCCACGAGCCGGTCACCGTGGCCCCGGCCCCTGTCAGGCCAGCGCCTTGGCATCCCGGCCAGTCCGGCCCCGCGGCGGCCCCGGCCCACCTACCCAGGCCGCAACAGGCGCAGGACGCTCTCAGCGCAGCTAGGGTCCGGCAGCCGAGCAGCCAGTGGCCCAGCACCATGACCGAGTCGGAGGGCGGGCTGCGGCGCGAGGGGTGGGCGGGCTCTTCACGCCGGCGACGGCAAACCGCGGCCAACCAGCGCCCGCCGCCCCACCCCCGACCAATCAGCGCTCGCGCCCAAACCCGTGCCCTCAGTTCGCCCCGCCCTTCGGCCAATCAGCGCTCGCGGCCACACCGGTGCCTCCTTAGCGTCCCGCTGCCGCGGATCTGAGGGCCCCCTGAGAGGCACCTGCGCAAGAACTTCAGCCTCTCTCCGGGGAGCGGGCCGCGTCCCGAGGCCGGGTCAGCCCCGAGGCAGCCACTGGACAGCCGCTCCCAAGAGGACGAGCGCCGCGACTCCTGGGCACCCGGCGGAGTCCGCGGGACGGCGTTCCGAGGTAGTTGGTCCTCTCCGGGTAGCCTTCGGCGTCCGGTGGCCTGCCGGGCAGAGTCCACGTGACTCAGGGGTGCAACAGGCAGGAGCATGGCTGCCACCAGACCGCTGTCCCGCTTCTGGGAGTGGGGGAAGAACATTGTGTGCGTGGGCAGGAACTACGCAGACCACGTCAGGGAGATGCAGAGCGCCGCACTGAGCGAGCCGGTGCTCTTCCTGAAGCCGTCCACCGCCTACGCCCCCGAGGGCTCGCCGGTCCTCGTGCCCGCCTACACCCGCAACCTGCACCACGAGCTCGAGCTGGCCGTGGTGATGGGCAAGCGCTGCTGCGCCGTCCCGGAGGCCGCAGCCATGGGCTACGTGGCCGGCTATGCCCTGTGCCTGGACATGACCGCCAGGGACGTGCAGGACGAGTGCAAGAAAAAGGGGCTGCCCTGGACTCTGGCCAAGAGCTTCACGGCCTCCTGCCCGGTCAGCGCGTTCGTGCCCAAAGAGAAGATCCCTGACCCTCACAACCTGAAGCTCTGGCTCAAGGTCAACGGCGAACTCAGGCAGGAGGGTGAGACATCCTCCATGATTTTTTCCATCCCCTACATCATCAGCTACGTTTCAAAGATCATGACCTTGGAAGAAGGAGATGTTATCTTGACCGGGACGCCAAAGGGAGTGGGTCCCGTTAAAGAAAACGATGAGATCCAGGCTGGCATACACGGGGTCGTCAGTATGAGATTTAAGGTGGAAAAGCCGGAATATTGAGTGTATCCAAAGCACCCTAACTTCTTAACACGTTTCAGGGGGAAGGGGAACAAGATAAAAGCAAGAAAAGGTTATTTAATGTGATAATCCTTTAATGAGAAACCAATTTTTTAAAAATGATTGGATTGCTATGCCTCAACTCAAGGAAGATGGACCGTCGGAGAAAAACCTGATCTACAAGAGCTGGGCCATAAATGGAAATGAGAAGCAGTGCCTCCTAGGAAACAACAAGCCAAATGTTCAGAAAACTTACTTTCCTTTCCTAAAACTGGACCGGATAAGACTTCAGTGGGTCATTCTGCGACCACGTGTTCAAGACTTAAAATCTGCAAAGGAAATGGAAAAGCACGTTTCATCAGTGTTTCCCAAAGTTCCTTGATGATGAAAATCATCTGGAGGTATTTGTAAAAGTAAAAATTTCCAAATTGCTGGGCCATCCCAGGCCTAATATATTAATTAATGGAATCAATCTCTGGCACTCCAAGTGATTCTTATCATGCAAATGTGGAAAAACACTACTCCACATAATTAAAAGTTTTATTTAATAAGTGAGCAATTAATGAAAACCTCACTTGTTTACTTAGGGTGTGTATTCTGGCCCATAGATTCTGAGTTCGGGAGATAATTTTGAAACTATTGTTTCCCAAATAAATATGCTGTCTTTTGTGTGACCTAAAAGTGTACATTTTTCCCCCCAGTAGTGGTTAGGAGGGACACATCTCATTAAGGGGCTTCAGACCTTGGTCTTTGGCCTCCAGAATACTGTGCTTTATTAACAGTTAATCAGCACCTGTACCTCGCACCCAGCGATAAGGAAGCTTCAGGGAAGTCAAACTGCCTGGGAGTGCTGCTTTTGCTCTCACCTGCTCCCTTCTCTGACAAAAAGCTAAGTGAGATGCACAACACAGCTATCAGAGTGCCTGGCGGAGTCCTTTAGGCTTAGGCAGGCAGGAGCTCCTGCTGTTAGCCTAAACAGAAGGCACCTGCTGGCTCCTAACATTTATTGAGCACTTAGTACTACTAGGCACTGTGCCAAGAGTTTTCTGCATATTATTTAATCCTCAACAAAGCTGGAGGGTGGTATTATTACTACCATCCCTGTTACACAGACGGAGACAGATTTAGAAGCTAGCCAGCCTGGCTGTATGGTCACTCAGCTAAGTGGCAGAGCCAAGATGTAACCCAGCCATCCCAAGACCAAATCCTGAAGTCTTTTTTTTCCGTATTTTTTTTTATTGAAGTATAGTTGATTTACAATGTTGTGCCAATCTCTGCTGCACAGCAAAGTGACTCAGTTTTACACATATAGAAAATTTTTTTAAAATATTCTTTTCCACTATGGTTTATCCCAGGAGATTGGATATAGCTCCCTGTGCTATACAGTAGGACCTTGTTTATCCATTCTAAATGTACAAAACCTGAAGTCTTGACCACAACGCAGGCTGCGTCTTTTAAGTAGATATATTAGAAAGTTCAAATGTTTAGGTCTTATGCAACCTAAACTTTATGCAATTTATAATTTATTATGAGGAAGTGTCATAGTTGGATTTGTTTATAAAATGTCGTACTATCTTTTATCTTTTTTGTTTTGTTTTGTTTTTTTGGCCACATCCGGGCCACAGCAGTGAAAGCCCAGAATCCTAACCGCTAGGCCACTGGGGAACTCCCTTTTTTTTTTTCTTTTTTTTTGCGGTACGCGGGCCTCTCACTGTTGTGGCCTCTCCCGCTGCGGAGCACAGGCTCCAGACGCACAGGCTCAGCGGCCATGGCTCACGGGCCCAGCAGCTCCACGGCATGTTGGATCTTCCCGGACTGGGCCACACACCCTTGTCCCCTGCATCGGCAGGCGGACTCTCAACCACTGTACCACCAGGGAAGCCCCAGGAACTCCCTTCTTTTATCTTTTAATAACACTTCTTTTTTCAAATGCTTAAGCAATAGATGTTTATTATAGAAGACTCAGAAAATATGTATAAGCTAAAAACCAAAACACCCCAAATTTCATATGCACAGAGACAGTCCAAATTAAGCATTTGGTGTACATTCTTCCAAATCTGCAGATGTAATTGTGATCTTTTAAATAGAATTTGTTCATATCATACACTTTTCTAACCTTTTTTCACTATATATCGTGAGTATCTTTTCATGTCAGCACATTTCAGTGATTGCATATGATGAAGTCAGTCCTCCATTTTTGGTCATTGAAATATTTTCTAATTATTTGCTAGTAGTTATTTCCTTTGGCTAGGTTCCCATAGTGGAAGAGCTGAATCAAGGGTATGCTTATATTGAGAGTTTATTAGTAAAACTATCAGATATGAGGTCCAGCTGAACCAAGTCTACCAAGCTGACAGATGTGAAAGCAACCTAAAGGTACACAGCAGGAGCAGTGTTCACATATGGCCCCCTTGGGTGGACAAGCCAGCATCCAGATAATGTACGGTGCCCCTGAGGTCAATGTTCACCCAGTGGTGGCACAAGCTTTGTCACAGACGGCTGCTATCAGCATTGCAGGTATAGCACACAAACTCCTTGACTGCAGGAATCAAAAAGAGAGATACCAATTCTCATAATTCCTGATGTTTCTAAAATCGCAATAATCCTAATACCCAGAAAGTACATTTTCACCAACTTTTATTTTTGAATAAATTTAAACCTACTATAAAATTGAAAGACTAATGCAACAAACTCCATATACCCTGCACTAAATTCAACAATTGTTGACATTTGCTATGTTCATTCTCTCTCTTCCCACCCCACACCCTGTGTGTATACACACACACAAACAAACACGTTTTGGAAAACTGAAAACTGGAAGTGAGTTGCAGAAACACTCTACCCTTTCAGCATGCATCTCCTAAAAATAAGGACATTCTCCTATATAGTCACAATACCCTTATCACAACTTTTTAAAAATCCATGATATTATTAGTTCATATAGAGTATATGGCTTGACATCTGTTCTTCTGGACTTTTTTTTTTTAATTGTTCGTTAGGCATATACTGTGAATATCTTTCCAGGTCGGTGCATATTTTCATAACCACTTTTAATGACTGTGTCTTAGATCATGTACCCCAGAAGCAGAGCCTTAAGTGGGGATATTTGTTAAGGTGATTTTTAGGAGTGCTCTCAGGAAAATGAAGTGAAGAGAAAGTAGAAAGGGCAGGGAACAAACTAAGAAAGAACAGGGTCTCAGAACTGGAGATGAGTTTCAGTCCACTGACCATCCCAAGAGGATGTCATTGCCAGAATCTGCTCCCCCACCTCTACTGTAACTTCCCCAGGTAATTCTCCAACCTTTATAGAAGCTGAGGGCTAGGTGCCTACCAGAGATCTGGGTGGAGCCCAACACTCCCCTAGAACAGCAGTGCCCAACGTTTCTAGCACCAGGGACCGGTTTCATGGAAGACAAGTTTTCCACAGATGGGGGGGAAGGGGAAGAACGGTTTCCAGATGATTCAAATGCATTACATTTATTGTACACTTTATTACTATTACATTGTAATATATAATGAAATAATTATACAACTCACCATATTGCTGACAGGAGGTGGAGCTCAGGTGGTAATGCAAGCCATGGGAAGCAGCTGTAAATACAGATGAAGCTTCGCTCCCTAGCAGGCCACTCACCTCCTGCTGTGTGGCCCGGACCAGGGGTTGGGAACCCCTGCCCTAGAGGTTGCATAGGTTTCAAATGCTTTGCTACTAGAAACAATGATGCAAGGAACATCCTCCATACACATTATTTGGCACTTGTTTTTTTCCTTAGGGAAAGTCTTAGAGGTGAAATTTATTAAATAGTTTGCCGGTTACATTTTGATACTTTTCGCCAAATTGCCCAGGGGAAAGGATATACTAATTTGTACTTGACAAGAGTGTTAAAGAATACCTTTTTGCTCACACCTTAGCCAACACTGGGTATTGTGGCTATGGTCTTTTTAATTTGCGTTTCTCTGATTAATAGTGAAGCTGATATCTTTTCATGTGTTTATACAGTTATCTTTTTTTTTTTTTTTTTTGTGGTATGTGGGCCTCTCACTGTTGTGGCCTCTCCCGTTGCGGAGCACAGGCTCCGGACGCGCAGGCTCAGCAGCCATGGCTCACGGGCCCAGCCGCTACGCGGCATGTGGGATCTTCCCGGACTGGGACACGAACCCGTGTCCCCTGCATTGGCAGGCGGACTCTCAACCACTGCGCCACCAGGGAAGCCCAGTTATCTTTTTTTTAATAAGTTTATTTTATTTATTTTTGGTTGTGTTGGGTCTTCGTTGCAGCGCATGGGCTTTCTCTAGTTGCGATGAGTGGGGACTACTCTTTCTTGAGGTGTACAGGCTTCTCATTGCGGTGGCTTCTCTTGTTGCAGAGTACAGGCTCTAGGCACGCGGGCTTCAGTAGTTGTGGCTCTAGGGCTCTAGAGCTCAGGCTCAGTAGTTATGGTGCATGGGTTTAGTTGCTCCACGGCATGTGGGATCTTCCCAGATCAGGGATCGAACCCGTGTCCCCTGTATTGGCAGGTGGATTCTTAACTACTGCACCACCAGGGAAGTCCCCACAGTTATCTTTTTAACAAGACTATTGGGCACATCTTTGGTGTAAATGTTGGTGTAGGATCTGATTTCAAGGAAGTTTTATATTTCCTTTCAATACAATTCATATGCTAAAACCTTCATATATTCTAAAGGGAAAGAGTAAAGTAATTGTAAATCTAATAAGATACTAGAAAAAAATTCAAATTATAAAAGCAGAATAGACATAATACAACAAATATATTTCAAATATGAGTGCCAATGATATTGCTATACCTCGACATTTACAATAACTGGTACTTATTGATCATATACTAAGTGCATGAGTCTAAGCACTTTACATATACTAACTTATTTAGTCTTAACAGTTGCCCACAGGAGTTGGTATATTATTATCCCCATTTACCAAAGGGGAAACCACAAATGTGGAGAAGCTTAGAGCTGGAGTCCATCCTGGGAGTAGCAGACGGGGTTGAGCCTGCAGCCACAGAGCCTGCCCACTCAGCCACCTCCACATCTACCTCCTCTAACTTGGCCTTCATGTCCCATTTGTAAAGTAGGCAAAATAACAGTAATTGCATAAATCAGATAATATAAATAAAGTGCTTATTACAAAATCCATCACATTAAAAAGTATTCAATAATGTAACATTGTTGCAGCAATTTAATATCTAGAAACTTATCCCAAAGAAATAAGAATGTGGGGCTTTCCTGGTGGCGCAGTGGTTGAGAGTCCGCCTGCCAATGCAGGGGACACGGGTTCGTGCCCTGGTCCGGGAAGATCCCACTTGCCGCAGAGCGGCTGGGCCCATGAGCCATGGCCGCTGAGCCTGTGCGTCCGGAGGCTGTGCTCTGCAACGGGAGAGGCCACAACAGTGAGAGGCCCGCGTACCGGGAAAAAAAAAAAAAAAAATGTGGCCAAAGATTTAGCTATAGCCATCATTTGTAATAGCAAAAAATGTGAAACATTTTAAATGTCAAATGTTATTAGATTGGTTACATTCACTATCATATACTCATATAATAAAATAATATGTAGCTATTGAAATTATGTAGAATATTTAATGGCATGAAAAGTTTATTATAAATTATTAAGTATAAAAGCAGGTTATAGTATAACCTGTATTTGTAAATCATATGTTTTTAATTTTTTGGTTTTATTTTATAAATTATATGCTCTAACATAGATGGAGAGATGATAAAAACTCAGGAAAGACATTTACAAAAATGTGGATGCTTGTACACAGATGTTCAAGTAGCTATGATTGGCTAATCACAATAGCCAAAAGGTGGAACAGCCCAATTGTCCACCAAGATATTAATAGATAAACAAAAGGTGGTACATTTATCCAATTCATACATACTACTCAGCCATAAAAAGGAATGAAATTCTGACACGTTATAACATGGATGAACCTTGAAAACATTATGCTCAGAAAAATAAGCTAGACACAAAAGGACAAATATTGTATGATTCCATGTATATCAGGTACCAAGAATAGGCAAACTCATAGAGACCAAGTAGATTAGAGGTTATCAGAAACTGGGGGAGGGGGAAATGGGGAGTTATTGTCTTAATGAGTACAGAATTTCAATTTGTGATGATTAAAAATTTCTGGAAATGGATAGTGATGTTTACAAAAATTGTGAATGTACTTAATGCCACTCAATTGTACACTTAAAAATGGTCAAAATGGTAAATTTTATGTGATGTATATTTTACCACAATAAAAAAACAAAACAAAAACACATTTATAAGAAAAGAATATATTTCCTACCAGTTTAAAAAAATTGGAAAAAAAAATTGGGATGGGAGATTATGGGTTTTCTTTTCTTTCCTTTTCCTTTTTTTTTAATCATTTTCTCTAATTTTTCTACAATAAACACATAAAATTTTATGATAAAAAATATTTAAAAAGCAAAAACAACTCCAGGGTTCCTCAAGATGAGTAATAGGTGGATAAATATATATTGTGTTTCTGCCACGTACAGAGTATTGAACCACAACAACAAAAACCCTCACCAAAGCAGAATTAGGAAAGGAAAACTGTATTTAAATGAACCACTAATAGAAGATTAGGAAAAATTATATAGTCACCAAACTATTTATATAAAGCAATATAAAACATGTAGATCAGAAGTCACTAGGACCAGGAAAAGCAGCTTCTGGAGAGCAGCAGAGAAATAGAGATCCTGGACAGGGAGTTGTAGATTTTGTGTTGAGGGGCAGAATGCTTCTTTCTTTCATTGATACTTCAAGTACCTGCATTCTGGCTAATCTACAGCCAAATTTTAGATACTGACCCGTTTGTAATCTTCATTCTGTGAATGTGTAAGTTAAGTAAGCTCTGTGAAGCACCTCTGATTCAGTGTGGCATGACAGCTAGCCCTGTAGATTCCAATTTCATCAGATGAAATAAGCAACTGTGATGTCCCTCTAGTGACGGGCATGGGGTCTCCTTAGTTAAATGCCAGCGGACTGAGAGGTCACCATGGTAGCAGTGAGGAAGTCATGCAGAGCCCTCTGCTGCCCACTAGGCCTTCACAGGCCTTGGTTAGGCAACACTAAGTACTGCATATGCACCTACTTTGAGAATGCTGGTATTTTGTACCTGTATTATGCAGTTGAGGCTAGTGGTGAAACATCCAGAGCAGCTGAGGGCCATGGACTATAGGAGCCCAGACAGCTGGTTCTGGCACCCAAAGTGCCAGGTGTTGGCACTTTGAGACCTGCTGCTGGAGGTCAGAGCCCCAGGAGGCCTGGCACAGCAGCGCCGGACACACTATCTGGGCCAGGCATCCTTGTCCCTGCACCACTCTCCTTCCTTCCTTCCTTCCTTCCCTGTCCACCTTCACAATTCACCCTGATTAACACACCTATCCCCTCCCCGAGGGAGAAAGGAAGGAAACCCTTCATCAGGTACACTTGATATTTGCACAACTATGATCAAGATCTTCATTACTTCATTTATTACCACAATTTAGACACACTGTCAACTCATATCCCTCCCCCATGGCTGCATATGGTTAAAGCCAGAGAAAACATTACTGACAAGAT
This sequence comes from Lagenorhynchus albirostris, assembly GCF_949774975.1. Taxonomy (NCBI): domain Eukaryota; kingdom Metazoa; phylum Chordata; class Mammalia; order Artiodactyla; family Delphinidae; genus Lagenorhynchus; species Lagenorhynchus albirostris. Next base: position 50,838,532 of record NC_083109.1, read on the forward strand.
AAGTTTATCTCCCAACACCAGCTTTATAAAAGAATTTCGTTCACTTACTTTTTCTTTTTTCACTCCTGTGGTAGGTGAAGTGTAGCCTTTGAAGTGCCAGACCCAAATTACGCTGGACAAACCTCCCACACTGTGGATCAACACTGACCGCAGTGGTGGGTCTTTGCCCTGAAGCAAGTGACCAGTGACCGGAGATGGTGTGGAGCTGAGCAGAGCACTCTGGGGCTGCTGCAAAGGCAGCTGAAGTGGAGGGGCCGTCGCCCTGTCAAAGCAGAGCAGGTCACCCACCCTTCCAAGTTCCTAAGACTCGTCACCGCTTGTGAAACTTCTGAAGCTGGTCTTCCCCGAGTTGATTCAGACTCACAAATGTCAAGCCTGAGTCAGCAAGCCTTCACAAGCATTGGGTAGCTCTGATGTGTCATCAGAGAAAGCAACCGACTAGAAAAGCTCTACAGTGATCAAAACAGTTGTACAGCATCACCCATGGACTTCTGCCGTCCCCACCTGGCACTGGGAGAACCGGTCGTCCGCGCCCATCAGCTCCAGCAAAGTAGTCTGAGCCATGGCCACGTTGTTTTTATAGGTTCTGATCTTTCTCCAGGCAAACAAGACAAAGAGGAAAGGGGCTTAAGAAAAATCATTCATATCTGTGGGAAAGATTAAACTTGTTTATTAATTCATGCAAACATTTTCCAACTTGGGAAGAGAGAGAGGGCAAAGCCAGTAGAAAAGGCCTTCTAAGAAATGAATAAGAGAGGGATTTTAGGATTTACTCTTAACTGACTCCAGGGGGAAACAGAATAACAATTTACAGAAACATTCTCACCACATTTGAACAAAATACAATTTTATCTGTAATTTTCAAACTCATTTTCCACTTTAAAGGCGGTTAAAACTTGTATTCTTTTCCAGAGTTTAAAATGACGTCTGGTTTTTAAATATTTCCTTGTCCAGACAAGTTCCTACTTGCCTCGATAGGATCTGCGAGCTTACAGGAGAGCACACTCGCTCTCAGTCCACCCCTTGCTCTATGAGATAAAAAAAACTGCAGGGAGAAAAAGAGAGTTAGTTTCTAAAATCACCTGGTATACAACGCTGAAAACCAATGACCACAAATAGAGAACAGCAATGAGTTTTCTTTACAGATATGAACAAATACTTCAGTTAAAGCTGTAAGACAATGGAAAGAGTTCCAGTCTCAGGCAGAGTTGGGAGAAAAATTATAGATCTGGCTTCTGACAGTAATTTTGTAAAAATCCACATCAATTTTTCATGACCTTTTTCTCAGGTAGGAAAGTTGGCATTTCAAATCCAACATATAGAAAAATGGGCTTAAAGTGTGTTCAAACAACCAATTGTGACAGACGTGAACCCACAGCAGTAACGTGACCTGTTAGAGCACAACAATATCATGATGCAGTTGATTAATAATGATGTCTCACTTTTTACAATTTACAAAGCACTCTCACCAACATTTTATTTAGTATAGAGTGGAAGGACACATCAGCTAGGCACTTTAATTTCCTTCATTAATTAATGAATTGAATTAAATCTTTGACATGTATTCATTTTATTTTGTATGAGTCAATTTAACCTTTTTGAAAATTATTCTTTAACATTAATATCAGATCTTACAAGGATCTGTGATACTAATATCACTATGTGTTTTAAAACACTGAAATGAATAACTCACTTTGAAATCCCTCCAAATGAACCACTTTAAGTAGCCATTATTTTTAATTGAAATATGATAAATATACAAAGTATCCTATATGGAAATCCTTTGTTTTTATCTTATTAGCAGAGCAATGTAAGTTCTTATTTTTTAAATTACATGTTCTGTTTTAACTGATTTATAACAATTGAAATTGTATTTGAGGCTCACAATCTTTATTACATTTTGTGATACAACCACTACCTGCTTGAAATCTTTGTTAAATCTGACAAATATCTTTTTAACATATTCTTTGGAAAGGTACAATATCCATTTACTTGAGAGCAATTTGTTGCTATATTTGAATCAAGTTTGGGAAACTATAAATAAGTTACCATGAATTTAAATTGATCAAACTCAGAGCAACTGGTACCTCCTGTTTGGAGGGAAACCACAAAGTTGGACAAGGATCTGAGTATATGCTGATTTGGGTATAGACAGTATACAGTATTTAGGTGGATTCATGCAAATGGTGGAAGAGATGCAGTATATTACTGTAATTTTCCCCCTTTGGCCTAGTAATGAAGAGGCCTCAAACTGAGGTCCTAGAAATATTGTTGAGGCCATTGGTGACTCCATGTCTGTAATCTATTCAGATATGCTTGAGGCTGCAAGGAAAGGAAGCCACAGGAAAACAGGAAAACCTGCTTACGAGGCTGAGATGGAGCAGACCCAGTGTTCTCAAAGACTCTTTCAGGGTATCCATGAGATCAAAGCTATTTCATAATAATATGAAAATGCTCTTTGCCTTTCTTACTCTCGTTCTTTCACCAGAGTGCACTGTAGTTTTCGAGACTACATGACATGAGATATCATTGTTCTAACTGCTAAAAGAATGTGTGCTCATGAATACATTTAAAATTTTTCTCAATGTTAAGTTCTAGTACAATGTTGACAGATATAACTCACTTAAGAGCTCAAAAATTTTTAAGAGTGTAAAAGAGGAAATATCTGAAATAATGTAGACTGTGTAGCCCTATCTCACCTGTGACCTGGGGCAAGAAGCAACATTTCTTGGTCCTATTTTCCTCATTTGCAAAACAAGGGGAGTTTGTCCCACTGCCCATTTTACACTTTTAACACTAAGGTTCTGTGGCCTTCCAACACTGAAGTGTTGCTATTGCTGCGGGAGTCTGCTCTGATCAGAGTTGTAGGAGCACAGAATTTTAGAGGCTTAGAGAAGTTAATTAACTTCCCCAGGGTCACATAGGCTGAGGAATGGTGGGACTGGGAGTCAAACCCAAGTCTGTCTCACTGCAGCATTTAACTTGCTATTGAATACTGCTCACTGAAGTGAGGAGCATCGCACATGGGGGCGGGGGGGACCCAGCTTTGACTCTAAAGCCCAGTTCCTAGCCTTGGAGTTAACATTAACGCAGTTAATATTTTCTTTGTTGGTCTTTTTATTTTGTATCATTTATAACTTCTTTATACTATATGAAAAAAGCTGATTACTTCCACTGTTTCTATGGTAGCCAAATCCTTCTGCACATCTGGGAACTGGGCATTATTAAAAATAACAAATTCCTGGGTTTCCCTGGTGGCGCAGTAGTTAAGAATCTGCCTGCCAGTGCAGGGGACACGGGTTCGAGCCCTGGTCTGGGAGGATCCCACATGCCACGGAGCAACTAAGCCCATGCGCCACAACTACTGAAGCCTGCGCACCTAGAGCCCGTGCTCTACAACAAGAGAAGCCACTGCAATGAGAAGCCCGTGTACCGCAACAAAGAGTAGCCCCCGCTTGCTGCAACTAGAGAAAGCCTGCACGCAGCAACGAAGACCCAATGCAGCCAAAATAAATAAAAATAAAAAAGTTTATTAAAAATATAACAAATTCCCTAATTTATTACATCATACTCCAGGATTTTCTTATTGCTTGAACATATAGAATAACATAGTACTGGGACTTCCCTGGTGGCACAGTTGTTAAGAGCCCGCACTCCCAGTGCAGGGGGCCCGGGGTTCAATCCCTGGTCAGGGAACTAGATCTCACATGCATGCCACAACTAAGAGTTCACAGGCCACAACTAAGGAGCCTGCCTGCCACAACTAAAACCTGGCGCAACCAAATAAATAAATATGTTTTAAAAAAGAATAATATAGTATTATAAAATGCACTAACCTTTACATAGATTTTGCTTCTTTCCAAAAGAAACTGCCACTTTAATGCTGTTTTCTGTTCATCCGTCATTGCAAGAAACTCATTTACCTGGATAAAAAAATTAAACAAATATTTCCAAAGAATATATAGATAACTCATCTTGACAATAATGTAAAACAAATTTGCTCACTGGAAATGGAATTTATCCATAGTAATTACAGGTCAATTCTCTTGACGGAGGAGATAAGGCTAGATAGAAAGGCTCTAAACTGAATGTCTGAAGCCAGCCAGGTGGCTCGGCACAGAAAGCCCCCCTTAACAAAGTGGAAACCACTGAGGCTTAATGGTAAACTTCATGAGCGGGTTCTAACAATAAAAAACATCAAACCTAACATCAAGCACACAAGCTAATCTCTGCTGCTATGCTATGGGGCAGACTGAGGAAGAGCTCATGGCTGACCTTATACACCTGGGTAGGTGAAATACTGCCAAACCCTCCTCACAGAGGACCCTGCTCAGTGTCTCCAAGGTGTTGTTTTGCCCATTGTTATTTGACTATATAAAATGTCATGTTTATTCTCCACTGTCACCAAGGATGTCTCTTGTTATTCCTAACAGTTAATGTTAGCTAGAATTTTAATATGCAATATGTAATTATTTGTTCATTAAAACAATGTGTGTTTAAGTCAAGATTGATTTTTCCCAGACCTCTTTATTAATGAATTAATTTCTATCAAATGTTCACCAAAATAACCTATGTTTGGGGAAGCGAATTCAATTTGGAAGTATTTCTAAACATATTTTCCTTTTTATTATTTACCGTGAAGCCCAAAGTCTCCTCAGCAACACTTCCTGTGAGACTACAGGAGTGGAGGGTACCTGTGTGATCAGTAAGATCAATTAGCATATGGAAGCTGCGAAAAACTGATTTAAATTCTGAAGAATCTTTGTTGCAAGTTGTACAAGTGCTGGATGCTTCATTTACAATGTAACCACAGCCTGAACTGAAAAGAAACAAAGACAAGATAGAATGTGAAGGCCCTAAGTGACAAATCTGATCTCTAGCAGAAGAATTATCACTTAGACTTTTAGCCTAAGTCAGCACCTGGAATATTTACAGAGCAAGTAATTACAGAGTGCTCAGTGCTGAGCAGGGTACAAAACAGACGTACAAAATAACAAGGAAAAATGCACAGCAATACAACATGCTTTCTATGCAGTCAACCTCATTTTCAGTATTCCTGCTTCGGAAACTGGGACAATCCAGTCTTCTCACAGTTCTGCCTCCTACTTTCCCCCATGCTGGGGTTCTTGCCCAGGATCACTCCCCCACTGGGGCCTTCCTCACTTGCACCCCAGCCCCACACCCTCCCTTCTCTGAACAGCTGCACAACTTACACTTCAGCACGAACTTACACCCTATCACATCCTATTCCATGTTATTGCAGGTATGTTTGTTTATCTCCTGGCTCAGAGTTTGAGGGCAGGAATCCCGTCTTGTGCCTAGAAAGCCTGAGTTCCATGAATGCTCATTTGGTCCTGTACTAAGTCCTCTGTACATCCACAGAATAACCTGAGGGTCGGGGAGGTTCACACTCTAAATGCTGCTAGCACTGCTAGTGACACATTCTCCTCTCTTTAAGGGGTGATTCCATGCTCTTCTATATTTTTGAAGCAGTCATTACTTTGCCAATTTGAATAGGCAGAGACTAATTCAAATTTCTCAAGCAGAGGGAATGATCTGAAGATACTGGTTTCTTGTAAGCCACAGATCAACTTTTGAATTAAGTTTTAGATACTTTTCCTCAGATATCAATATTAAAGATGTAGGAAAAATAAGGGAGACAATAACATTTTTTTTAATTTTTGAAAAATATTTTTCAAAAAATAAACACCTGCCTTACACAACAGCCTCTACATTAGTTTTTTTCAACTTTAACACCAAATCATACAATGTTTTAAAAATCCATAGGTCAATTTCTTGATTGTGGTGGTTTATCATTTCATACATGATAAAACTATATGAAATTTCACATACACACGATGCATATTAATCTGGGGAAATCTGAATAAGATCAGTGGATTTAATTAATGTCATTACTATCTATGATGTGATACTATAGTTTTGCAAAATGTTACCATTGGGGGAAACTGCACGAAGTGTACAGTTTATATATTATTTCTTACAGTGCCATGTGAATCTAGAACTATGTCAATAAAAATGTCAATTATAAATCCATAGGGAGGCTTTCACAATAACATTTTAGAATTTTCTTGCCAAGCATTTTTTGGCTAAGATTATTAAATCTACTTGGGTTTACTTTTCTATGCAAGTAGATACTAACTTTGACCTAGGAGAGGTTGGAAATCATATTCTTCATACAGTTGAAATAATTTATTAAAATGCTATTACTTGTATTGCTATAGGATGTGGTCACCAAAATAATTTTCAAATTATCATAAAACAATAGTTTCTCATCCCAGCTAAAAGTTTCGACATTATTATATCTTTCTATTTTAGGGTTGCTGAAACACAGTAAATTAAATTTTGCTTTAAAAGGCAATTATAATTTTGAATCTAAATAGTTTGTCAAATGCATAACCACTTATGCATAATGCATAACCACTATTCAAATGCATAACCACTATTATGTCAAAGAATAGCTTAACTTTTATAGAGTTTAAAATTTATTAACAAGGGGGCTTCCCTGGTGGCACAGTGGTTGAGAGTCCACCTGCCGATGCAGGGGACACGGGTTCGTGCCCTGGTCTGGGACGATCCCATATGCCGCGGAGCGGCTGGACCCGTGAGCCATGGCCGCTGAGCCTGCGCGTCTGGAGCTTGTGCTCCGCAACTGGAGAGGCCACAACAGTGAGAGGCCCATGTACCAAAAAAAAAAAAAAAAATTTATTAACAATAACTTTTTATTTCTTACAAGAATGAACTTTCTAAAAGTAATTTGGTTGCTTACCATCTATTTCGAACTACTTTTGTAGTTTCATCATCAATGTTCAGTGTAGAAATGTAAGCATAAAGAATTCCATAGATAGGATCAGCTTTTACTTCATTCTTCAAAGCTTTTACCTTTAATTGTTCAACTGTATAGACATCAACTATTGTATTTACTAAAAAAAAAGAAAAGTCATGGAAGTTCTAAATATATTCTAAGAACTCCAAAGGATTATATCCAAATAGAAAGCTACAAAGCTCAAATGAGAATACGTAGTAGCTTAAGTTATGTAATAGAAAAATTATTATATATGATATATTAAAACTGATTATATAGAAGGACATAAAAGCAAAAAAGGAAAAGAAAGAGAAATTAGTCTTTATTAAAATGAATAATTTCTGATCATCAGAAGATTCCATTAAAAGAATGAAAAGGCAAGCCATAGAGTGGGAGATGCTAGCAATCTATAAGGAGATAAAGGGTTCATATCCAGAATATCTAAAGGATTCTTAAAAATAAATAAGAAAAAGACAAGTCAACTCAATTTTTTAAATGGTGAAGAGACTATATTTATTTATTTATTTATTTTTGGCTGCACCACGTGGCTTAGTTCCCCAAAAGCCAAGCCGTGCAGCCGAAAAACAAAATAGAACAAAACAAAACAAAAAAAACAAAAAGAAAGAAAGAAAGGAAACATGTTAAATATCCCCCAGGAAAGCATAACAAAGTTCTTCTTTTACAAGTTAATGTGACTTGCAGCATAACTTATTTCATGCTTAATTCAATTGTTACTCTCTCGAGAGGAATTATTAGGAAGTATTTCACCTCCTAGGATGAAGTTACAAGAATGGGCCTTCAGGGAATGATTGAAGTTTTCCCTCTGCTTTCCGCCATTCTCCTGAGTGTCTAAGCATAAGCCACAGACGGCAACAAACCACATCCCTTTTTTTTTTTTGGCCACACCACGAGGCATGTGGGATCTTAGCTCCCCAACCAGAGATAGAACTCACGTCCCCTGCTTTGGAAGCATGGAGTCTTAACCACTGGCCTGCCAGGGAAGTCCCAGCATCCCTTTTAAAGTCAAGCTTCAGTCTGGGGTCTGTGAACACATGACATTTTATGCAAAATTCTATGTGTGGGTACAGCTACTTTTCTGGGGAAAGGGTCATAGCTCTCATCAGATTCGCAAAAGGTTATATAGGCCTCCAAAAGTTTTAAACTACCTTTTAAAAAGTGGAAGTATAGGCCTTCCCTGGGTGGCACAGTGGTTAAGAATCTGCCTGCCAATGCAGGGAACACGGGTTTGAGCCCTGGTCTGGGAAGATCCCACATGCTGCGGAGCAACTAAGCCCGTGAGCCACAACTACTGAGCCTGCGCGTCTGGAGCCTGTGCTCCGGAACGGGAGAGGCCTCGACAGTAAGAGGCCCGCGCACTGCGATGAAGAGTGGCCCCCGCTCTCCGCAACTGGAGAAAGCCCTCGCACAGAAACAAAGACCCAACACAGCCAAAAATAAATAAATAAAAAGTGGAAGTGTAGCAGTTACATAATAAGAATACAATATCTTTTACTAAGTAACTTTACAGGCCCAAATTCTGGCCTTTTAAAAATTCAAATAATATTTAAAGGTCACTTACAATTTGTGGATTCTTTCAAATAACTGTCAATTTCATCATCCAGAAGATTCGTTTCTTTATTTTCTCTTATGAAATTCAATAGGATGTTAGCTTCTGGTGTATCTTAATTGAAAATGCATAATAAGTAAACAGCAAACTGATTATTTTTTAAATCACTGTAAATGATCCAAAATTATTTTTACCAGTAAAAAGTGAAGACGTATAAGAATACAATCAAACACAATATTACAAAGCCACTGACAATGTGATGGGGTGCTCCATTAACACAGAGATGTACACCAGATATCATGAGTTTAAAGAGCAGCTTACGAAACATTGTCATACAATTCCCTTTCATTTTAAAAAAGATACATAAGCAAAATTATCTGGAAGAATATGTATCAAAGAAATGATTATCTCTTATGAGATGGTGAATTTACAGCTGATCTTCCTTTTTATGTATTTTTTGAATTTTATATGTATTTATTTTCTAGTCAGAAAAAAAATTTTTTAAGGTTGTTTAAAAAGCTTGCTCCAAAAAAATAAATAAATAAATAAATAAAAAATTTAAAAAAAAAAAAAGCTTGCTCCAGACTTGCCTGGTGGCGCAGTGGTTAGGAATCTGCCTGCCAGTGCAGGGGACACAGGTTTGATCCCTGGTCCGGGAAGATCCCACATGCCGCGGAGCAACTAAAACCGTGTGCTACAACTACTGAGCCTGCTCTCTGGAGTCTGTGAGCCACAACTACTGAGCCCACGTGCCACAGCTACTAAAGCCCATGTGGCTAGAGCCCATGCTCCACAAGAAGAGAAGCCACCACAATGAGAAGCCTGTGCACCGCAACGAAGAGTAGCTCCCCGCTAGCCACAACTACAGAAAGCCCAATGCAGCCAAAAATAAATAAATAAATAAAAAGATTTTTTAAAAGGTTCTTATAATTAAAAAAAAAAAAGACCTTGCTCCTCGGGACTTCCCTGGTGGTCCAGTGGTTAAGAATCTGCCTTCCAATGCAGGGGATGTGGGTTTGATCCCTGGTCAGGGAACTAAGATCCCACATGCCATGGGGCAACTAAGCCCGCGCACCACAACTACTGAGCCCGAGTGCTCTAGAGCCCACGCGACACAACTGGAGAGAAGCCTGCCTGTGTGCTCTGGAGACCGCGCACCACAATTAGAGAGTCTGTGTGCCACAACTAGGGAGCTTGTGTGCTCTGGAGCTGTGTGCCACAACTAGAAACAAGCCTGCGTGCTGCAACTAAAAACCCCACATGCCACAACGAAGACCCGAAGCAGCCAAATAAATAAATAAAATACTTAAAAAAAAAAAAAAAACTTGCTCCTCAAGTTGGGACATGAGTATCCTCAGGAATAGTGAGATAATGTGCCAGAAGGCACGAATCTGATTTTGAAGAGGGGCTCTCTAACTCTGACACCCTTCAACTCCAAGCCCCAACCTCTAACACCTGCTTGTCTTCAGCCCTCCCTCACCATCTCCAACATTCTGCAAACCGTCCTGCCAATGCTTGGACCCCCTGACTCCCCTGGACAGAGTCAGGGTTTCTTCCTCCTCGTCCTGTTGTACCACAAGTCTTATCACTGTTGGTTCTTTCTCAGAACTAGACTGGAATCCCAGACAGGGGTTTTGCCTTTTCATTTCTGTGCTTCAGTTATAGTGACTATCCTTCCATCCATCTGAGCATCCATCCACTCATGTACTTCCTTGTTCCAGAAAGTGTTAAAGTTACCTCAGTAGTTGTCAAATAAAAGGCATTCACTAAATATCTGTAAATTAATGAGCATCCTGGGACAGAAGTTGGTAGGAAGGGTGGGGTGTAGGCACTGCTGTCAAGAGCTCTAAGGACAACAGGGTCATCCCAGACTGTCTGTGTCGGGACAAATTCTTCCTTCCCCATCTGATGAACTCTCTCGGGGCAGGAAGCCTGGACATGCTGGCTAGGATGAAAGCTCAAACCATTTAGAGGTTCTTAACTTCTACGTGGCATGTGTAGCCCAGGAAATTAGAAATAAGACTGATTTAAATAAGCATATTGAAATTCACACACCGTTATACATATTCTCCTTTATATTTGTCTCCTTGAGAAACAAGGCATTTATTCTAATGATGTTAGCATTGCTCAAAACACTTTGACATTTCCCCTTTGAACCTGTTTTCAGAGCCAAACGCACAGCATCCTTCAAATCTGTCTCATTAACTTAGTCTTGAGGTGTTTTTTTTTTCTTTTTTTGCGGTACGCGGGCCTCTCACCGCTGTGGCCTCTCCCACTGCGGAGCACAGGCTCCGGACGTGCAGGCCCAGCGGCCATGGCCCACGGGCGGAGCCGCTCCGCAGCATGCGGGATCCTCCCGGACCGGGGCACGAACCCGTGTCCCCTGCATCGGCAAGCGGACCCCCAACCACTGCGCCACCAGGGAAGCCCAGTCTTGAGGTTTTGATACGATTAATACTGTCAAGCTTGATAACCTTTTCCACCAGACAAATCCAACTGGGCCCGTGAGACACAACTACTGAGCCTGCGCATCTGGAGCCTGTGCTCCGCAACAAGAGAGGCCGTGACAGTGAGAGGCTCGCGCACCGCGATGAAGAGTAGCCCCTGCTTGCCACAACTAGAGAAAACCCTCACACAGAAACGAAGACCCAACACAGCCAAAAATAAATAAATAAGTAAATAAACAAATTTTTTTTTTTTAAAATGAGTCTGGTTTTTCACATTTCTTTTGTAAAGATATCAAAGATATAGCTCATTGTAAGTTTTTCAAAGTCATATAAAGCAGTTTTTCACTTTTAATTCAAATGAAATCCAAGCTTCATTCTTAAACACACTGCACAAATATTAGAATACATGATGTAGTCATTTCCAAAGGGATAAAAAATTTCAGATAGCTTTTTACCTGGATTAGTTGTAATAATCGTTTTTGAGATTACAGTTGCTGTCATGCAGTTCCGAAATTTGTCAAAACTTATTCTTACATCTGAGGCAAATATTACTGTTTGGGAAAAAAGCCATTTTAAAATTATTACACAGGGGGATAAAAAAATGACAAATATTGAACGCAATCATTGAAGTATTATACCTGTTTCTCGTGGCAACCAGCTCTGTGCAAGTAGAATAGATTCATTATCCCAACTGCATGTGTTAAAAAAGAAGTGATAAAAATCAAATAAATTAGAAAAAAACTGGCAGTGACCACATTATTTACCAGAAAAAGGATGTCTTAATGGATGAGGTTAATAATCCCCCATACGGTCCAAGGCACAGTTAAGGATTTTGGCTTCTCCTGCATTTTGCAGGGCTACACTGCCTATTTCACAGAAAATTTAACACCTATGAAAATCATTCCTTTCAGCACCTTTCATCTCTAACAACTTCTGCTCCTTCAATTCCTTCTTTTCCTATCACCCAGGTCACTCCAGGCTAGTTAGAACTGAGTGACTACAAGTTTAAAAATTTTGAAGTCACTCTTTCCTGCCATTAAGGGAGGGCCCCCACCATGGATAAACTGCTCAGGGGACTTGATAGGTTGAAGCCCTGTTTCAAATTAAGTGCTTTCTTTGGTACCCAGGCATCTGGAGTCTAAACAATACCATGTTATACCCTGTGATGCTTCAGGATGTAGCCCTGCCCCACATCTGACACACTGGGAGCCCCATAGAACCCAGCCTGTGACAATGCTTGCTTTTCTACCATCTTTCCATGGCTTGGCTCCAGGGTACCACCCAAGGAATCACAGAAAGTCTGGCTTGTTCTTTATCGATGAGACTTAGTAAATGACGATTTGTTACAAAACAGAGTACAATAATAAACAAGTTACAGTAGAGTCCATCTATGAAATCCCATGCCATCTAAAGATCTCATTTTAAGGTAATCATAGACTGTAATGACTCAACATACAAGAGAAAGGTGTATTTTTTAAATATCATTTCTATATCATTACTCCTCTCCTGATATGAAATCCATCATCTCCTGATGAAATTAAAATGTCTGACTTGGTGATAATAGCACAGATTTCACAGTTTGGAACAGATGTGGGAAGTTACCATATCATTGCAAAAGAAGGCTCTGTCTCATCATAGAGTTTAACTTCACACCTCTGGCCTTTTCTTTGGTCTGAAGTTGTAAAGTATTTTGGCTCTCCAACCTTAGAAATTGAAGAAAATCATTATTTTTCTTCACCTACAGTTGTAGAGGTACTTAAATATTTGTTGATGGAAATACTCAAATGTTTACCTTTTAAACAACAAATTAGAAATATCAAAATAGCTAGAATCACTAATATATATTTGATGATTTAACAGCATCTTTTATCTCTGAACCAGGTGTATTTAAGTTGTAAGTCACACACTTTGATTGAAGAGAGATACAGATATGTGTGCTTTAAGTCAAGACTGTGGGATCTTTTCACCATGTCAGAACAAATGCTCCATGACAAGTCCCTGGGTGGCATCTATGTGGACTCAGTGAGGGTAGAAAGTACATTTTCAATATCTGTGTATCCCCATGGCTTAGCACAGGGCCTGGCACGGAGTTAATGTGATTGGATGAATTCATCTCTCTGGGCCTCAGTGTCCTCGTCTTGCTAGCCCAGGTATGGATATTGATACCCCCTTTGCTGCCTTCCTAGGGACAAGCTGGTGAGAATCGAATGAGGGATACATGGGAATGTGCTTTGATATACCGTCTGATTCAGTCCACACTGTGGTGTAAGAGGATCATGGACGTGGAGGTGAACTCAGGGGCCCTTCTGTGCCCTCAGGGAGTTCTCAATGGAACAGCAGCACCTCTGATGGTCACACAGCAATGGCCCAAGCATGGACAGTCAGCTGCCCCCTATGCCACTGTCCCCCATGCATCTATTGTCAGGGCTGAGCTCCTTAGGAAGGAGCTGAAGAAAGAGTCACAGCTGCCTGCAGAAGAGAGCATCTAGAAAGAAAGTCAGAGGAAAGGACAGCCAGAGTATGAGAGAGGCCTACCATATCACAGCATGCAAGAAAACTGTATGAAAAGGAGTTTTAAAGTGAAGAGACCTAAGTAGAGGCGAGAAGGAAGAAAACAGTTTAAATAAAAATGTAAAGATAAGGAAATGTAAGAGGGATGGAAGCAAAATGGGAGAAAAAAGGCATGAAAATAAAAGAAATAATATAATCCTATGAAAGGTGGTACCAGACTCAAGGGGTGGAGGCAGGAAGGGGGACATGGAAAAAGCTGTTGTAGGTTTTATATTCATACTGAGTTTTAGAAAATCCTTACTACATTGTGATATAATGGCATTATATGGAATTTCAGGGAAATTGAGAGATCATATCCTGCCTTTAAGTAAGATTGAACCTAAGTTGCCCAGAAATGAATTTTTCCCATTTTTCATGACTGTCATATCGGGTGTTTATTCCTCCATCCTGAATGATACTGAGTGTTCACTGTGTGGCAGGCACTGTGCTGGGCTGGGCTGGGCTGGGCTGGGGAACAACGCAGGCAGGCCTCTGTTGGCCTGTCACGGGGATAGTCGACACTCAGTCATTTAATATGGAAACGCAATTAGCAATTACTTACAACATTAACTATAAGTACCTAAATCTATTTCCCATTTTTTTGTCTTCTGATTATCATCATTCTGTATATTGAGAAATTCTTCTTGCCCCTTTATTTATGTACTTTATTTTGTGAAAATTTGCTCCCTGCCAAGTGATTCTAGTCTGTCCAATGGAGTTCAAAACTTGCTGCAATAATTGGGTAAGAGGGAGATGTGGAAGCAAAGGATGGTGAGACATTCCCCGGCACCCCATGGAGTGTCGTTCTGCCCTGGTTTTCAGCACCTGATGCTATGCATTAGCTCACAGGGCCCCTACTGCAGCACCGTGGGTTTCTCGCTCTCTCCCCCAACTCAGGACAGCTCTGAGAACACGCACTGAATTGATTCCTTGATTTATTCAACTTAGGCCCCTTCAAAGAACTTCCTGGAGATCTTAAAGTCAATGAATTTACCCTTTCTATCTGTGCCTTTTGTTTAACTCAAGTATGAAAAGCTCTCATATAGTTAGCAGATCATTTATGACTGTGTACTGCATTTAACATTCAAATACAATTTTATTTTGCTACTCATTCACAGGTAAAATGCTGCTTTCCCTTTAATGAGAAGTGTTATTTTCTAAATTCAATGGAGGATGCATCAAGATACAGAGGAAATTTTACTCCAGTTGATTATTACTTTCCAAACACAAATAAAATGATAGAACTCCCCCCACCAAATTGAACTTGGCTTTGTTGGGGTTTTAACTTACCGACCTCACAGCTGCAAGGACATTAATAATTCTCCCATCAAGACTGTGTCCGTTTGCAACAATGTCACCCAATGAATAATAATCACAAGACTCTTTAACAGGTAAGTATATCAAAGAAAGTAGCTTGGCATCCACTTCATAACTGGAACAAACTTTTACCATTGAGTGATTCTCACTGAGCAATAGTTTATAATCGCTAAATTGTAAAAACACACACCAAGAGTTAATATCAAATGATTTTCTAATAGAAAAATACTTCAAAGTTCACAGTTAAACTTTGGTTGTAACTTAAACTATATTTTAAAAATTATATTAAGAAGATTTATACTTTTCACTCTTAGAAACATTGAAAAGCTTTGTAAAATATTTTTTGTCTAAAATGTATTTTCATTAAGAAAATGTTTTAAAGACCAACTGTGTCTGAGTTTTAAGCACACTAATAGTCTGATCTTGCACAATACTGAGTTTCAGTTTCTTTCTCTGTAAAAAAAAAAAAGGGGGTGTAAAAGCACTCTAAAACATTGTGTGTGTGGGGGGGGATTTCCACCTCTATGACACTGACTGCCCTGCCTATGTGCTTCCCTTACCTCTGTGGTGCTCTGTAGGAACAGATGCACAATATTTACACAATTGAGGTGCTCTTCCCCTTCCAGCCAATCAACTTCCAAGTGTCCTCCATGGAGCATCTTTCTAGTCCTCTAATCCAGAGCCTCCCCCGCTCCCCCTCCCCCTGCTACTGCTTTAGGTGTTTCCCTCATCACTTCTCACCCAAACTACTGCTTGTCTCCTAAGCTTTGTTCCCCTACTGTCTGTCCTCAGGTAGCCAAAGTGATCTTCCTAAACCACGAATATGAATATATTTCCCATCTCCAAAGATCTTCTGGGCTAGCCATCACCAAAGCATGAAGTTGGTACAACAAGCAAAGCTGTCTGTGAAGTGTCTCTGCTTCTCTCTCGAGCTTCTCCTCCTGCTGTTCCCCTGCCTATATTCCAGCCACATCATATTCCTAGGCTATGAAACTACCACTTTAGAGAAGAACGTAGTCAAACATCAACAGTTTCATAAGGTTTAAACTACTATTAACTGTTCTGGAAAAGGCCAGGAGGTTTCATGTTTGTTCCCTCTGCCAAGGATGCTCTTCCCTCCCTCCATTCATGTGTTCATTCCATAAACACTTACTGAGAGCCTATTATGTGCCAGACCTTAGTCTAGGCACAGGGGGTACAGTGGTGAGGAAGACACACAAGACTTATGATCTCACGGAGTTTACATGCGTGAGAGGGAGACAGATAAGAACAATTAATCAAATAATCCCAGATTGTGATCAGGGTTATGATGGTACACATACACTGTGTACAGGACGAAGTCCTAGTAATGCAGACTGGAAGGGCTACTACAGACAGAGTAGGTGGGGGAAGATCTAAGGAGGTGACATTTAAGCTGACACTTCAATGAGAAGAGCAAATAAGATTGTTCTTTGCAGAGGGAAGTGAACATGCAATGTTGTTAGTGCAGAATGAGCCCAGGATGTTCATAAAGTGGAGGACTCTTCATGTGGCTGCAGAGAAATGAGACCTATAAGATGAGGTCAGAAAAATGGGTGCAGGTGCACATGTAGTAGAGACTTTTGTGCCCACCCAGAGCTCTTTACCAGCTACTCCCTTCTCTCTCGAGATTTGCCCTCAGCCAGAAATACCTTTAAGCCTTCCCTCCTCTGCAGGAATAGGGGGTGGACTTCAACCAATAACTTGTAAATACAGGGTACAAAAGCCCAGGCCTCTTTCTTTAGGGTGGTACCACTTTGAGGTGCCACTCATGCTCCAGAGCTCCCATCTGGGTCAGGATGAGACTGGGCTCCTGCTGAACCTGCCTCTTTGCTCACCTTCCCCCCAGTGCTATCCTTACAGGCTGCTTCTAAGGGCTCTCCCTCAACAAATCATCTGCACAAAAATCCTCCTCTGGGCTCTACTTCCAGGTAACCTGAACTAAGATAGTAAGGCATGTGAAGAGAGTTATAAATTGAGATGAAAAAATGGATATATGACTTCCATGATTTACCTTTTCACTGTTCAGCTTTAATGTGACTAGAGTCAGATTTTTGTAATCTAAGAATGAGAATCAAAGCACTAAAAACAAAGCCATTTTTTATGTGATCCTATGTCAAAGTAAATTATTTCATAATCAAAGATAAATATTATGAAGCAGAATTAAACTCCTAATTTTCAAACTGAAGTATACACCTTTAATAAGCTCTCTGTTAATCTGACATGCAAAAACTTATTAGTAATAATCATTCTGGCATAAACTTATTAGTAATGATCATTCTGACATAAAGTAATAATCATTCTGACCTCTGTGCTAGATTTACCTAGGAGTTGCAGGGCTGAACTTTTCCTCTCTTTCTAATTCCTTTCTTTGGATCAGGGGATTTTCAATTATCACTAAAACAGAGGGGAAAATATGATGCTATTACAAAAAAGTAACAGGATAAGTTTAAAAAATGAGTGTACATAACAATGAACATTACAATGTTATTTCTAATTTTGAGTTGGTGTTATGTATCCTTCATAATCATTTTCTTGTGGCACTGTGAGCAACAGAATCCTGGGGTATGACCAATCAATTTGATCTCAGATGACATTTCTTATATTTTGTGTTTAAATCCCAACATATGATCCACATTAATATTACTTTATTGAATAGTTACAGTGAACATTTGATTTGGTTACAACATACCCTTCTATAAAATAAATTGATCTTCACCCAATTCACAGCTGTCCTCAAAAATAATAGTGGTAGTTAGAAAGAGCAATGCAAAATCTGGGTCCTGATTTGAGCCCCACAACTTATCAGCTTTATGACTTAACATTTTAGGGTTTTCATTTCCTATGGTCTATGTTAGAGTTTTATGTGCTCTATTTTGCTAATTCCTCACACAACCATCCCTCATTATTATCCCTTTTTCCAAATGAAGAAATTGAAGTTCACAGAAGTTAAATAACCTTCTTGAGGTATTATATCTAGAAAGTAGTAGAGTTGGAATTAGAACTGTTCTAATTCTATTTGTAATTCTAATTTAAAAATCTGTAATCTTTTCATTCTACCACACCAAAATCTTATTTACTTCTATAAGCATCATCAGATTTACACCTTTAAAATCCCTTATCTCATTCATCCTCACAACAGCCATCAACATGGAACGTAGGTTAATACCGAAATATATCTTTAGCTCTAGGTAACTAATGTTCTGGCATTCATCCAAGAAATTCATCCAAGAAATGTTTTGCTTGTAGGAGGAGTAGGGTGTGGACTTCAGCCAATAACTTGTAAATACAGGGTACAAAATCCCAGGCCTCTTTCTTTAGGGTGGTACCACTTTGAGGTGCCATTCATGCTCCAGAGCTCCCATCTGGGTCAGGATGAGACTGGGCTCCTGCTGAACCTGCCTCTTTGCTCACCTTCCCCCCAATGCTATCCTTACAGGCTGCTTCTAAGGGCCTGTAAAGTTTTTGCAAAGTTTGCAAAGTTTTCTGCCTTCATAGTTCATATGTTCAACTACCTTATTATTCAGTTAGAGAGATACTATATGTAATCCTGAAAGTTAATAATATGATTGGGTGCTGAGTAACTAGTATGGGTACTAGGCTGCTTGATACTGCAGGGTTGGAGAGGAGTAGTTTAATTGTCCGTGTTACCTTTTCCCTTCTTTTTTCTACCATGAAAGAGAACTGGTATACATGCTTTCTTGTTTCTTGTATGAGGCTAGAGCTGTCATCTATTGAGTGACTAAGTTCTACACTTTATAACAGGCACACTATCTCATTTAACATTCACAAGCATCTATAGGGTATTAATTCATAGTGGAGACCCAACAAGATTAAGAAATTTTCTCAAAGCCACAATGTAATAAAAGTTGGTACTTGGAATTGAATTCAGATCTACCTGTTCTCAAAGTCTTGTTCTTTTCAATATACTACACTGTACCATAGAGGGCTATTGGGGTGGGTAGATGATATGAAAGATTTGGTATTTTAGGCTGAAGGTTTCTTAAAATCCATTAAAATTTCAAATATCTTTTATCAAAATCTATTTAGCATCCCTATTATAATTTTACAGGAAGATAAATGATTAGAGCCACAAGAGGGACTGATGCAAAGTGAAATAGAAATAAACCAAAGATCATAGAGCTACTTAGTAAAAATATGTGATTATCATGTTTGTATGTCTCAATTAAATGCTGAATGCCTTGTGTTATACTCTTAACACTTGACTTTTTTCTGGTAAGGTTCTTGAGAATAAGAATTGTGTCTCATTTCATTTTGAGTCCCTCAGTGTAGTTATCACAAACATATCATGGGAATAATACTGTAAGAGAAACAGTTTAAGAATCAATGCCAACTTACCACACTCCCCAACACGAAAGCTGTCAGAAAGTGATCTGATGTAATCTTCCTTGCCCCACGATGTTGCATTTACAAAATGGGTTGTTGAATCACGAATGGTGAAACTGAAAGTGTACCTTTCTGATCCAATATCTAAGGAAAAACCAATGCTTTTATTTTTCAAATGAAAATTTTTATTTTAACTTTGAACAAATATGATTATTTGATGCTAAAAACACTCAAACACATGGTGTAAAATATTATTTCAGATATAAATTATATAAGTTATGCTTTTATGAATTCAAAGCTGCCAAGGTAGATAACTCACCTCACTGTTACCCCTATGTTTCCTTTCCCCAGTTATCTGTATATTTGGAGGGAAATGACATGTAGGCTTGAACCATCCTGATATTAGCTTAGAGTCTCCATTTCTCTCTTACTGTTGTTTTAACCTAAGTCATAATTCAGATCTAAATTATTTCAAAACAAATAAACGTGTGCTGCTAAAAGATACCACTAGGGGTCAGCAAGTACTTTTTTTCCAAAATAAAATTTCTTTATTGTTTTGCTAATTTAAAAAGTAATACAGGGCTTCCCTGGTGGCGCAGTGGTTGAGAGTCAGCCTGCCGATGCAGGGAACACTGGTTCGTGCCCCGATCCGGGAAGATCCCACATGCCGCAGAGAGGCTGGGCCCGTGAGCCATGGCTGCTGAGCCTGCGCGTCCGGAGCCTGTGCTCCACAACAGGAGAGGCCACAACAGTGAGAGGCCCGCGTACCGCAGAAAAAAAAAAAAAAAAAGTAATACAAAACAGCGTGGTACTGGCACAAAAACAGACACACAGATCAATGGAACAGGATAGAGCGCCCAGAAATAAACCCGCACACTTATGGTCAATTAATCTACAACAAAGGAGGCAAGAATCTACAATGGAGAAAAGACAGTCTCTTCAATAAGTGGTGCTGGGAAAACTGGACAGCTACACGTAAAAGAATGAAGTTAGAACATTCTCTAATACCATATACAAAATAAACTAAAAATGGATTAAAGACCTAAATGTAAGACCAGATACCATAAAACTCCTAGAGGAAAACATAGGCAGAACACTCTTTCACATAAATTGTGTCAATATTTTATTGGATCCATTCCTAAAACAAAGGCAATAAAAGCAAAAATAAACAAATGGAACCTAATTAAACCTAAACGCTTTTGCACAGCAAAGGAAACCATCAACAAGATGAAAAGACAAACTACTGAATGGGAGAAAATATTTGCAAATGATATAAACAATAAGGGGTTAATATCCAACATACATCAACAGCTCATACAACTCAACATCAAAAAAACTAACAACCCAATTTAAAAACTAGGTAGAAGAACTGAATAGACAATCTTCCAAAGAGGAAATGCAGATGGCCAACAGGCACATGAAAAGATGTTCAATATCACTAATTATCAGAGAAATACAAATCAAAACAACAATGAGCTATCACCTCACACCTGTCAGAATGGCTATCGTCAAAAAGAACACAAATGGGCTTCCCTGGTGGCGCAGTGGTTGAGAGTCCGCCTGCCGATGCAGGGGACACGGGTTCGAGCCCCGGTCCGGGAAGATCCCACATGCTGCTGAGTGGCTTAGCCCGTGAGCCATGGCCGCTGAGCCTGCGCGTCCAGAGCCTGTGCTCCGCAACGGGAGAGGCCACAACAGTGAGAGGCCCGCGTACCGCAAAAAAAAAAAAAAAAAAGAACACAAATAACAAACGCTGGCGAGAATGTAAAAAGGGAACCTTGTACACTGTTGGTGGGAATGTAAATTGGTGCAGCCACTGTGCGAATCAGTATGGACGCATCTCAAAAAACTAAAAATAGAACTACCATATGACCCAGCGATTCCACTTCTGAGAATATATCTGAAAAAAACAAAAACACTAATTTGAAAAGATACATGCACCCCAATGTTCATAGCAGCATTATTTACAATCGCCAAGACATGAAAGCAACCTAAGTGTCCATCACCAGATGAATAAAGAAGTTGTGAGATATATATATATATATATATATACACATACATATATATATATATACACACACACACACACACATATATATATGCACAATGAAATTTTTACTCAGCTATATAAAACAATGAAATGTTACCATTTGCAGCAGCATGGATAGACTTGGAGGGCATTATGCTAAGTCAAATAAGTCAGACAAAAGACAAATACTGTATGATATCATTTATATGTGGAATCTAAAAAATACAACAAACTAGTGAATATAACAAAAAAGCAGAATCACAGATAGTGGTTACCAGTGGGGAGACGGAAGGAGGGAAGGAGGGAAGGAGGGAAGGAGGGAAGGGGGGAAGGGGGAAAGGGGGGAAGGAGAGAGGGGCAATATAGGGGTAGGGGATTAAGAGGTACAAACTTCTAGGTACAAAATAAGCTACAAAGATATACTATACAACACGTGGAATACAGCAAGTATTTTATAATAACTACAATGAAATATAACCTTTAAAATTGTAAATCACTATACTGTATACCTGTAAGTTCTATAATACTATATATCAACTATACTTCAATTTTAAAAGTTTTTAAAAATACAACCTAACATACAAATGCACATTATAGATATCTATTGAACTGTGATTAGTGCTTACCTTTGGGGTGGGGGCTGGGATGGGAAAAGTTGAGGGTTAAATGAAGAATTTCTCTTTTTGACTCTATGACCTTCTGCACTGCTTGAATTTTTTATGACAATATATTGATATGTGTAATGTTTTTTAAAGTCAGTAAGCATATCTTCTCCAAAAAAGGAATACTGTACAATTATAAAAAATAGTCAAACACTACAGAAATGGTACCCTACTCTCACCGTCTAATAGGTGAAAATTTTATTTCATTGCTGTAATTTAAGCAAATATATAAATATTGACCTTTTCTAATTCATATATTTCAAGTTATTCCTTTTACAGCTTAGAAAACAGAGATGCAGGATTTCTCAAACTATTCAAGTGGTAATTCTGATCTAATTAATTATGATGCAGTAAAGAGAAGACAAACGAGTATGGGTGGGAGATGACATCTTTGTTATTTACCTCAAAAATAACAACAGAATATTATAAAAAATAAAATGAAAATAAAGGTACCTATCACTACACCATAAGTCAATTAACACAGCCACAATTAATTGTCTTCTTCTGTCAAAATTACTGGCTGGCTGACTAGAGCTCGGATTCCCTCAGGCTGTTTAGAAGGACTTATACTGTACCTTTTAATAAAAAGCATTGACACTTCAAAAGCTAATAATAGTGAATTGCTACTTTTGGCATTCTATAGTTTATCTCTGCATGTAAACTACAAAAGTTTGAGAGTCAGTTGATTTTAAAAATCCAATTTTAGTCTCGGATTGTGTTTCCATAGTCCTAAAATTCTTGCACAGTTCAAGCAACTCAATAAGAACCACTAAAGCCAAACTTAACTGTATTTTCCACATGTGAAAGATGATTTTTTTCCACTGAATTTTCTGGTTCTTTGAGTAAATACATAGATACTGCTGCCATACTTCTCTCGCTCAACACTGTCAGGACATATCCCTGCTGGAAAACCTTCCTCCTTATCACTTTCTGTCTTCTATGAAGATTTACCTGTGTACTTGTATCTCTTAGGCTGATATTGATAGTTAACATGGAGTTCTTACTGTGCCTTACACACCCTTCCATGTATGAGCTCATTTAATTCTCATCCCAGCTTTATTTACCCCGATTTCACAGCTGTACATAGAATAGATCTCAGATGACTCGTGCTGAGCCCAGTCAAACTAGCTCCACGTCCATCCTTTCAGACACTTTGATAACTGAGGATGATGAGACTACATACAACATCTCTCTCTCTTACCTTTCCACCAGGTTTTACACAGTGGAGGTGCTCAATAAGTACTCATTGATACACATTAATGAGTTGACCAATTTAGCTATTTTAGTACTGTATACACAGCTTTTTAAATTGTGTTTTAGAGATATCAAATAAAATCATTAAGAATGATTTAAGGCCACACATGTGGCCTTAAATCAAGTACTTTACCATGCAATAGGGAACATGGCTGTTGCTCTTAGGGAGTTAAACAGGCATGAGAAATTTAATCACTTAAATATATTTTGCTGTAGTCATAAGCCACAGTTGATGAAAAATGAAGCAAAGAGTTAAACAGAACTCAGCTTTTTCTGTCTGGAAAGCCTTTGACATCTGTTTTTCCAATAACTATGCCGATTATTTTCTGAAAAACAAAAAGGTTATAGAAGACAAATATTAAACACAGATGGAGATGCTAAATTTAATTTCATGGACTTGTTATATTTTACTGGCTCTAACAAACATTTTTAACTAGGAACCATTTAAATGTATTTATTCCAGACAAACATCTAAAACAACTTCATAAATGTTCAGCTCCACAAGGAGTAGTACAAAGTAATAAGACAGTTAACTGATATTACAAATGTAATCATTTAATACTTAGTATGTTTCTACTTTATTTTCAATCATTAGGTGGAGCACAGTAACTGGCCTATGCTATCAGTCCTTACTGAATTCATTCAAAGCACATGTATAATGCAATTTAATTTGCCATGGTCTTCAAAGCTTTCTTTTATATCGGGTTTTCTAACAATCCACATAAAATTGCTTAGCTTCTTAATGCAAACATGCTGGACAGTAACATAAATTAGATTGTAACAAAACTTGCATATTGCTGCTAATAAATCTAAGCTCTGAAGTCCTAGATCTTAAACCTTAAAGATATTAACATCTTTAAAAATTTTAAAGTTCTCTTCAGTGACTAACAAAGAAAAATTAAGTATTTTTTAAATGTTTTAAGAAATAAAAATAACTACCTTTTTCTGAAAGGATGAATTTATATCACTAATTCTAGCAACTGATTTTAACCTTGCAATAATCTGTTACATTTAAAATACATTCAAGGACTTCCCTGGTGGTGCAGTGGTTAAGAATCCGCCTGCCAATGCAGGGGACACAGGTTTGAGCCCTGGTCTGGAAAGTTCCCACACGCCAGGGAGCAACTAAGCCATGCACCACAACAAAGTGAGCCTGTGCTCTAGAGCCCGCGTGCCACAACTCCTGAAGCCTGCATGCCTAGAGCCCGTGCTCCGCAACAAAGAGAAGCCACCACAGTGAGAAGCCCACGCACTGCAATGAAGAGTGACCCCCACTTGCTGCAGCTAGAGAAAGCCCGCGCACAGAAACAAAGACCCAACGCAGCCAAAATAAATCTGAAAAAAATATAAATAAAATACATTCAAGCTTTTAAGACTACCACATCCTAGCTGAGCTATTAGCTAGTCTTATTACATTTAGACATATTACTATTATTTCTTTAAATTCCATATGCATGCAGATCTCACTGAATTTTGTTGGGAAAACAACTAATGGAAATATTGAGTAAAATTTTCTAACTGAAGAGGCAATTAGCAAATAGTTTACCTTTCAAGAAAAACTGTAACATCAATAATTATTTTTAACATTAATAAAGTTTAAATTGCAAATTATTGAAGTTATATGTAAATTTATCCCATTTTAAGAAATCTGATTTGCAAATTCTAAATGTAAACAGCAGACTGCTGGGGGTAGGAAAAGTAAGGCAGTATGATAATTGCTTTACAATGAATTCTTCACCTTATAAGATGATTCCACCTAGATTTCTTTTAAATAAATAACAATCTAGGCATACTTGACATGACTGATTCCCTCACAATCCCTTCCCCCAAAATGAATTTTCACATAATGATTTCAGAAATATATCTTTTGTGTACCTTTATGTCATAAAAGCAGCATAATAGCAAGTATTTCAGTATATAACTTGGGCAATTTGACTAGAGAATAGATACTGCTGAACGACAATGTTTTAATTTTATAATGCTAAATTTGAGTACTCATTAAATATTTAATTAAAATATAGTACAAGGACTTCCCTGGTGGCGCAGTGGTTAAGAATCTGCCTGCCAGTGCAGTGGACACAGGTTTGATCCCTGGTCTGGGAAGATCCCACATGCCGCAGAGCAACTAAGCCCATGCACCGCAACTACTGAGCCTGCGCTCTAGAGCCTGCGAGCTACAACTTCTGAAGCCCGTGTACCTAGAGTCTGTGCTCTGCAACAACAGAAGTCACCACAATGAGAAGCCCACGCACCACAACAAAGAGTAGCCCCAGCTCACAGCAAGTAGAGAAAGCCCGTGCAGCAAAGAAGACCCAATGCAGCCAAAAATAAATAAATAAAATAAAATATAATACAAGTAAACTTTTGATAATTTTTAACAATCGCTAGTCATACCTACAATCTCCTAATCCGTAGACAAAAGAAAGACTAATTTTCATTTAGCTGGCATAAATACAAAGAAGTTTAGGAGTGTTTAATATCTAACAATCACTAATGCAGTATCTGTATACTTGTCAATTATACAAGCACGTGTTGAATCAATAATGTTGACATAATGTAATATTACCACCTAAAGTTTCAACAGAGATCAAATGAACCACTACCACCGCTGAAACCTACCAGATTAGCCATATTTGGATGCAGGTCTGAAAGTGCAGTAAAGTTCTTTGATGCAATGGAGTTAGCCATTCTTTTATCTGCATATTAGAAAATATAACTTAGATGCATAAATTAAACAACTGAAATAAACCTTGAAAAATTCCAAGACTGAAAAAAGACTTTATTAGGAAAGTACTGGATATTCTACTCATTCTTTGGGAAAACTTTATGTTACAACAATGAAATGCAAGTTAGATTCAACCTGTAAAAAGCATGTTTCAAAATGTCCACTTAAAGTTTTGAATGATAGAGTTAGGTTTAAATTTTTAACTTTCACTTTTCAAAAAAATAATTTAGCAATATTTGAGCCCCCTGCAAATTTAGTTTCAGATGAGAAATGATTCAATGGGACATTTGCAGATTTAAATATTTATTACCATAAAGCCTATTTAAAAAAACATAGCAAAACTCTATTGTAACCACCTTGAATCATGCATTTAGTTACACTGTGTAAGGGTAGTACTTTATCCTCACCTCTGGATGGTAAGTAAGCTCCATCAGGACAGAGGTAGGAGCTTACAAATTTTTTGTATGTGCATTTCAATGCTACCTTGCACGTAAAAAGCACTCAATAAATAAATGAAATGGTGGCTTGTCCCTCAATATCATCACGAGAAAAGGTTTTAGTGTAATAACAACTGTCAGCTACACCAAACTAGCAGATTTACTCCATTTCACTTCATATTACGTGGCCCCTTTAACAGTGAATGCCCTCAGCTACAGGCTGCACTTTCAGGACATGTCGCATAATACGTTTCAGGAAGACTGTGGAGTTAGTCAAATATGATTATGAATTCCAGCGCCACTAGTCTGTAGTCAAATGTTTTGAATTACTGAGCTTTAATTTCTTCATCCACAAAATATGGATAACATCTACCCTACAGGGTTGTTGTGAGAATTCAAAATAATGTACGTAAGGTGCCTAGATGTTCACAGGCTCTTGACAGATGAGAACACTGCTTTTCATTCTTATCCAATGTAGCAGCTTCTGCATTCAAGCCAGAATAAACAATGGGGAATTAAGCAGCTTTAAGGTCCTACTTATTCTTCGGCCTAGTCTGATCTGGCTTACTATGCAATTTCAGTCTCTGAAATTCTTGACAAACCCTGATGGATTCATTCATTCATCCATCCACTCAACAAACATTTATTGAGAGCCTGTCAAGTGCTACACACTTGAGGTTAGAGAGGAAGAACTATTCAGTAGCCAGATTTTGTGTAAAAACACTATCCATCTACATATTGAGTTCTCCAAATTTTTACCCCTTAATATCTCTTGGTGGTTATTGACTTACAAGTAATATCACATGAACTCTTTGAAGTTCCTTCACTTTCTACTATTATTCAAAATATATGGTGATATACCTTAGTGTCTGTCTACCAAAAAAATTACAACTTGCTTCTCTACACGGACATTTTGAGAAATACAAAATTACCATGAAATAAAGAGCTCAATATGGTGATACAGAGATTATACGATTCAACAGCAACTACTGTCCCTTCTACTTTCCAAATATATTTTAAATGTCTCCTTTTCTCCATCTCCGATGCCATCTCCTCAGCCCAAGGCTCAGTCATTCCTCATCTAGAGTACTGCAATTACCTGGTTTTTATACATAGTTTATTCATTCAACATGCGTCGGTTGAGTGTCTGATATGTATCAGGCCCTGAATCAGGATGGGGGATGGCTCAGAGAGCAGCAACGAAAACAGAGGGCCAGATGTGGGACTAGTGGCCTCAAGGCCACTGACTCAGATACTTGATAAGGGTAAAAGGAAAGAAGAGGTGGTGGTGAACCTAGTCTGGTTAAGGTAACATGATGGCAATGTAACAGGTAATAGTTGTGGCGTGTCTACTATGAGGCTGACCCTATACCACAGACTAGATACACCATGACCATCTCTGACAGCCCCCCAGCCCAGGTCTCCCAAATTCCCTTCCCTGAGTTCTGTGCCCTCCTCCTACTTTTGAAGGGCAACCTCCCGCCTGGACCGGAGCCCAGCCTGACCTGGCCAATTCCTCCCAGGGCCTTCCTAGTCCCTTGCTTTAGGTTTCATGAGGGCATGGTAGGGCCCAAGCCCCTCATGCTCCTACTTGCTACAGCTTTCCTCCAGAGGACAAAGCTGCACTGCTTGGTCCTTACTCTCGTTGTGGCTCTGGAAAAAGAGAAGGGGACTCTGGACCCAGACAAGGAAGAGGCATTGCTAGCTGCTGGCTCTGAGAAGGTGTCTGACCCACAGGTCAGCTGAGGCTGTCAGTCAGACCCTCAGGGCAAACCCCACCAACTTTCTGATTTTGATGCCATTGTCTCAAATTCTGAGCAGGCCAGAGTGAGCAGACCTGGGGCCTTGGTATACACAGTTTCCTCTTCCTTGAGCCTCCTCTCCAATCCCACCCTCACATCTTCCCAAGACAGGATCTTCAGCATTCTTTGGATCTCAAGGAGAAGACTTTCCTACTACCCTCCTTCAAGTATCCCCCAGCCTCTATTCCCTCTCTTAGCATTCCTAATTCATAATTGTTGCTTGTGTGCTGTCTTTCTCCCTCATCACAGAGTGGGGTCTATGATGATAGGCTGTAATGTGAAATTATTGCTATAATTAACTTTTTGGATAAATAGAATTTTAGTTAACAGCTAATTTTACATTTATATCCAGCATTTAAATTATAGAAACAAGTACAGTTTATATCCTGCTATTCTAGATAAATAGAGCTTTCAAACAGCTCAGCAATGATGGTCCTATAATTTGCTATTTTACTCTGTGCTGGGGCTACTACAGAGAAGTCCTCTTTATGTGGTTATTTCTATACATGGAAATCCCCCCAAACTTTCATCACAAACCAAAGATTTTCTAACAAACTTTGACAAAATTGGTCACCTCTCACAGAGGGGAACAGTCGCTCAATTATCTTTATAAATCCATTTCAAAAAAGTAGATTTTACTCCTCTTACTGCTTCAATGGGAACTCAGCAAGTTTTGCACTTTAAGTTTTTTTTTTTTTTCCCGGCCCCATCGTGTGGCTTGTGGGATTTTAGTTCCCCAACCAGGGAATGAACCAGGCCACGGCAGTGAAAGGGCCAAGTCCTAACCACTAGACCACCCACCAGGGCACTCCCTGTATTTTGAAATTCTAGAAGAACGCTTGTTAATAACCTTTCAAGGTAGTTTCAAATTTTCTAACTAAAAGCTGTTTTGAAAAAAAGAAGAAGAGAAAGAGAGAGAAAGAAAGAGGGAGGGAGGAAGGAAGGAAGGAGAGAAAAAGAAAGGAAGGAATGAATGAAGGAAGGAAGGGAGGGAGGAAGGAAGGGAGGGAGGAAAGAAAGAGGAAACATGCATGACTTGCATTCAAATACCATTTCCCAAAGTTTATCATTTCACGCCCTCCTCACACTTTTGCACCTTATAGATGATAAGTCCAGCGCTTGGCAAACAGGGATTGAAAGCGGTCCCTTTGAAACCCTGAGGTGAAATGCGACTCTTCTCCCTATTCACTCTGTTTTAAAATGTATTCTGAAGATTCCAACTCTATGACATTCCGGAAAAGGCAAAACTGTAGAGACAGCACACCACCTAAAGTTGCGGGAGGGAGGGGTGAGTCGTGGGTAGGGAGTTTCCGAGGCAGTGAAACTGCTCTGAAGGATCCTGTAACCCTGTGTGTCCTTAGGCATCTGTCAAACCCACAGAATGTCCAACACCAAGCGCGAACCCTAACGTAAGCCAGTCTCTGGGGGGAACTCATTTTTGAGTCACTGCAGGACGTGGGTATATATCTCGCATAATTACACCCCCGCGTCTGCACTCGCCGCGCTCTACGCGGACGTCCACACTCTAAGGTGTTCTGCGTGTTTCTACGTGACTGTGTCCCCGCGTGTTTGGACTAGAAGCCGAGGTCACCTGCCCGCTTCGCATCCGGGCGTGTTCTACGAACCCTAACCCGCCGGCTTCCACCGCGCGGGGAGACGGGGGTGGCCCGAGGGCCGGCCAGGACTCGGGGCCGGGGGCTCGGCGCAGGCCTCGCCTTCGTCACCACCCACCAAGTGCGCGGGCAGCTGGGAGGGGAGGCCGCTCCCACCGCGGACGCCGCAGCCCTGAGATCCGCC
Organism: Lagenorhynchus albirostris; assembly: GCF_949774975.1. Lineage (NCBI taxonomy): Eukaryota > Metazoa > Chordata > Mammalia > Artiodactyla > Delphinidae > Lagenorhynchus > Lagenorhynchus albirostris. Next base: position 50,868,307 of record NC_083109.1, read on the forward strand.
CTCAGGAGCGGACGAGAGCCAGCCATCCGCCGCCCACAGCCGCGCGGGACCCGCCGCCCGCCGCCACCGGGCTTCACCTCAGGCGTCCGCGCCGGCTTCTCCCGGGAGCGCTCGCTTAGCCGCTCCTCGCACCTGGACAGCGGTCCGCCACACACAGGCCCCACCCGGCCACTTCTCCACAGCGCGTTCGGCCCACAACCCAACAGCTCGACTACGGTCGCGCGAGGAATGCCGCGCGACCGTTAGCGCAGGCCCCGCCCCGCCTCGCGCTGGCCCCGCCCGTCCCGAGAGCCGACTCCACCCACGCCGACTCTGCCCCGACTCCACCGACCTCAGACTTCGCCCCCGAATCCGCCCCGAATCCGCCCTCCCCGCCCCACGAGCTCCGACTCCACCCACGCCCGGGCTCTGCTCCGACCCCCCAGGTCCGACCCCACCCCCGCCCCGCCCCCGAACTCCGATTCCACACACGCCCTGACACCCCCAGAGTTCTAACTCCTATCCCGCCCCGCTCCTGCGTCCTGACTCCGCCCTCGACCCTGCCCTGTTCCCTCGGGCTGCATTGAGGGCCTCCGTCCTTGTGGAGTGCGGGTCATGAGGAGCGAGACTCCGGGAGGCTGGGCGCGAGTGGTTCCCGTTTCTTTCCTTTCCCGGGGCCCCAAGCCTGTCCTCCAGACTCGAGGACCCTCCGGGGCGGGAGTCCGGGGTGCTAAGAACCGGGCGCCCAGGAAGATGCTGGGGATCTTTTCTGCTGAAACACGGCAGAAATGCAGGAGGCGTTGCTATAGAAAGTGCAGCAGCTGAATGCACACCTACAAACAAGTGCTAGTGAAACCGGGGAAATCTGGAAAAGACTGGGTGTGTCTACTTCAGTAACCTAGTTGTGAGCTTGCGGGATGTTCTGATTGGGGAGAAGTGGATCAAGTGTAGCAGGGATCTCTATTTTTTCTTATACTGCGTGTGACTCTATCTCAAAAGAAGAGTGCATGGAAGAAAAGGGTGCATGATTGCTCATAAGGCTTTTAGAAGGGGAGTGGGTGCTGGATGCAGACCCTGTCACCTGATGGGGGAGTGTGAAGGAAGGCCAGGCTGCTAGAACAATAACGATAAATACTGATGACGCTATTTATATCATTTCAGATATATACATATAGATATACACTATAAGTATAATTTGATGTGCTAAATATTGAGCTTAGGTGAACCTGATAAAACATCGCTAGATTTTTAGTTAGTACCATTTGGAAATCTTTTTAGTCTGACTTATAAACTAATTTTTGTTAATAGAGTACTAATCAGGGGCAAATAAGTTAAGATCCAATAACAAAATCCTTTAAATTTGTCACCAACGACTGTCCACATGTAGCATTACTTAAATTATTGAGCTTCTTTCTTTAAAAGGAAAAACAACTTTGATACTTATTAAACAACCATATACGACAAAAGAAAAATACAACATCAGGGGCAAGTCTTATGTAGTTATCAAAACATAGTGTTTTTTTGTTCGTGTGTGTGTGTGTGTGTGTGTGTGGTTTTTTGTGGGTTTTTTTTGGCAGTGCTGTACGGTTTCCAGGATCTTAGTTTCCTGACCAGGGATTGAACTCAAGCCCCAGCAGTGAGAGCACCGAGTCCTAACCACTGGACAGCCAGGGAATTCCTTCCTTTGTTAGTTTTTAATTTCCTAAATAATAGTGGAAAGGAAAATGAAGTACCTGCATTCCCACCACTTAAGATTTAATAGAGGGCTTCCCTGGTGGCGCAGTGGTTGAGAGTCCGCCTGCCGATGCAGGGGACACGGGTTCGTGCCCCGGTCTGGGAAGATCCCACATGCCGCGGAGCGGCTGGGCCCGTGAGCCATGGCTGCTGAGCCTGCGCGTCCGGAGCCTGTGCTCCGCAGCGGGAGAGGCCACAACGGTGAGAGGCCCAAGTACCGCAAAAAAAAAAAAAAAAAAAAAAAATTTAATAGAAAGCTTTAAAATTTTTTCCATATTCCTTTCTAGTCTTTGTCTTCACAAGAACTTGCGTTGATCTTCCCTAAAGATTTTAAGTCAATTCTAAAGAAAAAAAAAAAGGTATAGAAATAGTTTGCATGCACTTTTCATTTGAGCCTCAGTGGAGGAATAATATTTTAAATTTTTGTTTTTATTTTTTCATATTTTAGCAAATTAATTTTTGCTGAAAGCTATCTAAGATTAAGCAAGCATAGTCAGCCTCACCAGGATACAACAGGCTTTTCATAAGACATGCTGCTTCGAAACACAAGCCTGAAAGAGTGGGATTGTTTGATGTTAATAATAAAATTGGGACCCCCCCCTCGTTGAGTAAAGCATTCATTTCTTCCATTTTTTATAGCAATTCTGTGAACTTGCTTTTTTCTTCACAATAGAATTAACTTAATACATTTTGGATGGATGTGAACAGAAGCAAGGACAGGGAATGCCTAGCCTTGCCACTTGATGTAGAAGTCGAGGGTGAGTGAACAAAGGTCAGCACTGAAAAATACTTGTGTGTCTGGCTAAAGAAATGGCGTGAGGCTACACTCGTCACCTCCCGGGAGCATGCCAGCCGTCAGACCATCAAGGAGCATGTCACAAAGGCGTGACAGGGAAAACATGTAGTAATCAACTTCACACGTACTAATTGGTGGGGAAAAAATGGACAATTCTTTTAATGAATTACAAGACCACCTTTTATTTATTCAACAACAAAATAACTTTTCTAAAGTTGGTCCAGTGATTACAATATCCCTCCCAGGAGCTGAAATGCAGGCAACTTAATTATTAGTCTCACTCTCCACTCTTCCGTCTGTAATGGGACCAGCCAACATTTAAACAGATTGTACAACAAGGACCTACTGTATAGCATGGGGAAATGTACTCAGTATTTTGTAATAACCTATAAGGGAAAAGAACCTGAAAAATATATATATGTATATATATAACTGAATCACTTTGCTGTACACCTGAAACTAACACAACATTGTAAATTAACTATACTTCAACTAAAAAAAAAAAAGAAAATCAATTAACCATAAAAAAAAAACAGATGTAGATGCACTAGCATTTACAGATACTTGTGTAAATTTTTGCAAAATTTTTCTGAAGAGAAGCGAAGTAACCCGTGAATGAGGTTGGAAAAACTAAATGTGGAAATCGGGTTTAGAGGCAAAATGGAGCAATTGAAGAGCTACTGGAGCACATGAGAGGCATTTGGGTGGAGCCAGATTCAGAAAAATTTGAAGTTGCATCGGAAAAGAGAGCATTCATAAAAACACAAAGCAGTAGCAACTCCGGAGTAACCTGAGGACCACGAGCCCAGGAATGTTCCCTGCAAACTGCTGAGTCAGGATTCAGGAGCTGTGGGAAGAACAGATTACTTTTCAAGTCCGAGGGACTCAAACAACAACAACAAAAACTTGATTTGTTCCCCGAGCACAGTAACTGAGAGGGGAAACTGTAAACGTTGGCGAATGAATGGAATTAGTAAGGATCAGGGTTTAACTACAAAGTGAAACGGAAAAACCTACTAAGAGCCTGAAATACGAGCTGATCTACAGTAAATAAACTAAACTGAGTCAGGAGCAGGGTCTGGAACACAGTCACACCTCGTTTTATTATGATTTTCTCTCTCTTTTTTTTTAATACATTTATTTTATTTATTTTGGCTGGGTTGGGTCTTCGTTTGCTGCGCGAGGGCTTTCACTAGTTGTGGCGAGGGGGGGCTACTCTTCATTGCAGTGCACGGGCTTTTCATTGCGGTTGCTTGTCTTGTTGTGGAGCACAGGCTCTAGGCGCAGGGGCTTCAGTAGATGCGGCACGTGGACTCAGTAGCTGTGGCTCACGGGCTTAGTTGCTCCGTGGAATGTGAGATCTTCCCGGACCAGGGCTTGAACCCATGTAGCTTGCATTGGCAGGCAGATTCTTAACCACTGCACCACTAGGGAAGTCCCCCAATAAAGTACTTTTAAATTAAGTTATGTACATTGTTTTTTTTAGACATAATGCTATTGCACACTTAATAGACTAAGCATAGTATAAATAGAACTTTTATATGCACTAGGAAACCAAAACACTTGTGCGACTCAGTTTTATTGCGGTGGTCTGGAATCGAGCCATGGTGCCTGTCATTTGGTGTCTGTGGTCCATGCTATGTATTGCAGTGTGTCCTTTCTGTGCCCTACATGCCTGCTGTGCACTGTACCAAAGAGAACGTGTTGAGGGAAGGAGAGCTGGAGGAGAAGGAGGTCATGAGCACACAAAACACAGGCTTCCATTTGGGGAAAAGAACCCGGCTGCCCCCAGCCCACCCCACTGGAGGGTTACTCCTGTGACAACATTAGGAAGGCCCACCTCTCTGGAGGGCTGTCCTGGGCCAGTTTCACCACAGTTTATGTTAGACATATACAATTTTTAAACCTTCTGAAATTATTGCAAACAACTTTACCAGCTACATTGCAATGAACCACATCACTGACCTCTCAGCTTCCAGCTCCATAGTGCCACCTGGCTGCAGGCATCTCTGCCCACTAGACAGACCAGGTGGAGCTAAGCTCAGGGCACCTAAAACTAAACTCAGAAGCTCAGGCCGGCCCTTCTTCTTCCCGTTCTGTCATAAACGTGCACTAGTAACCCAAGCTCAGAGCCTGAAATGTAGCCTTGCATCTTCCACTCTACCTTCACCTAATCAGCTGTTGGGTTCTATTTTTCTTTGGAAAATCTTTCTTTCTTTCTTTCTTTCTTTCTTTCTTTCTTTCTTTCTTTCTTTCCTTCAATTTTTTAATTAAATTTTTATTGGAGTGTAGTTGATTTACAATGTTGTGTTAGTTTCAGTTGTACAGCAAAGTGAATCAGTTATAACATACATATACATATATCCACTCTTTTTTATTTTAGATTCTTTTCCCATATAGGCCATTACAGAGTATTGAGTAGAGTTCCCTGTTCTATATAGCAGGTTCTTATTAGTTATCTATTTTATATATAGTAATGTGTATACGTCAGTCCCAATCTCCCAATTCATCCCACCTCGCCCCCCATCACCTGGTAACCATAATTTTGTTTTCTACATCCTTGACTCTACTTCTGTTTTGTAAATAAGTTCATTTGTACCCTTGTTTCTTTAGATTCCAGATATAAGCAATTAATTTTTTAAATTAATTTTTATTGGAGTATAGTTGGTTTACAATGTTGTGCTAGTTTCTGCTGAACAGCAAAATGAATCAGTTACACATATACATATACCCACTCTTTTTTAGATCCTATTCCCACATATTTAGAAAACCTCTTGAACCTGCCCTGGTCTTCCCATTTCTGTTGCTTCATTTTGCCCAATGGCGTCACCTTGGAAGCTTACCTCTGCCTGGTCCAGCCCCCCTACACCCTACTGCTGCATTAAGCTCCCAGCTCCCATCCCAGCATTCCCCTGCTGTGAAATCTTCAATCCTGCCTATCTTACGGGGCCCAGCTTTTTCTGTAAGGGGTCATCATATAAAGGGCACTGTGGGCCAGATGGTCTTGTCAAAATGACTCAACTCTACCTGCATAGTGTAAAAGGTACCCATAGGCAATACCTGAACAAACGAGCATGTCTGTGTCCAATAAAATTTTATTTACAAAACAGGCAGTGGGCCAGATTTGGCCTGTGAGCCACTGTTTACAGACCCCAGGATTAAAATAACAATTCCTTAGTTTGGAATTCATCACTTTCTAGAATTTGGACTCAAATTATAACTCTAGCCCTCTTTCCCACCATTTCTCTAAAATATGCCTTTTCTCCCCAAGACTTTTAGAGAGGTAATGAATTTCCCGCACTGCAAATATACAAATACTTTTACAGATACAGAACAGCTACTGGTCCTGAGACAACAGTCTTTATTCCCATGTTTTTCATTGTCAGTGAAGCTGACACTCAGCACTTCATTGTTACTTCTAGAAGACATTTTTAAGAGCTACCCCGCATGAAGCCACCACACCATCGTGAATGACGACTGCCCAATTAAGTGACTTTATAGTCCAAATTACTCCAAGCTAAGAGTATGGGTGCTTGGGAAAAGCCGATTTCCACATGCAGCCCTACGCTTTCCTTCCTCTGGGTCCAAATCCCAGATTTTGTTCTATGTTCGGTTTATTTTGCATGTTTAGGAATCTGCTCAGAGCTCGAGAGCCTGTCTGTGTTGTCCACACATTGGGCAAATGTTAAAGGAAGCAAGAGGAAACCTCAATTACGAAAGACATTTTTGTTTTTAATGATCACTCTGGGATAAGTACCATGGATATTTCTCAACATGCTTAATTTCAGTGCACGTTAGTCAGAGTTCTCTCATCTTAGCTGTTTTATTGCACAGTTGTCTAAAATGAGAAAATAAATGAATCCTAGAAACTAAAAGTCAGGCTGTGCGGTCAAAATTTCAGTTTTGCCACTAATTAGCTGTGTCGGTCAAGACTCTCTGAGCTTCATTTTCCTTATGTGTCAAATAAAAGGTTTGGACAGATCCAGTGGGACAGAGATGAATACATAAGTCCAAACCCTGTGGGAAAATGCTGTCTATTTATTTGTGTATATGTTTGTCTCTCCTAGACTGAAGCTTTTGAAAGCTTGTTCATGTCAGAATCCTCTCATTGCTAATGTGGCAACTTGCACAGAATCATTCGATAATCATGAATAATATCAACCTCTAAAATGTGGCAATGCTGAAAAGGGGGAGGGGCATCTTGCTCACTTGGGGTGTATAGAGGTTGCTGCATGTGATGAGGGGAGATCAATTAGATTTGTATTTTAGGGCTTCTTCAAGTTCTTTCTAGTTCTAACTTAGTCTGCTGTAACAATCTTAGAAGAGTTATTCTACTCGATGTAAAATGTAAATAAACATGACTCCTCCCCCACCCCCTTTTATTTTAAACTCATAAGAGTCATGGTTAGTGTACTCATTCCTATGAAATAATGGATGGGAAATCATAGAAGGTTACATTCCATTGATAACCATCACTAAAATGGGTTGCAAAATACCATAACAGGTATTCCTGGCTGATAGTATTTTGCGGCCAGGCAGCCTATGAAAACAAGTTGAAATGGCTCTACCATTCTCCTTTTCAACTCAACTTTCCCTAAATTAACCAGATTCTAGTACACAAAAGAAGCAGAGAACCCTCACAAGTTTCCTGGGAATGTCAATGTGTCTGTCCTTCCTTGGTAGAGCTCAGATGGAAACGGCCACGCAGGGTCCTGCAGCCTCAGCATCATTCTACTGGTGTCACCAAGTTCCACTCAGGGGACACCCACAGGTCATCAACTGAGAAATTCTTTCCCTCGAATTGGTTTTCTACACTTTTAAGATCACTTTTTTTGTGGGGGGAGTGGGTCTCAATTGAATTGTTAAATGTGGTAGGAGGCATGGAAATGCCACCAAGTAATGAATGTTCCAACCTGGTGCCACAATCAGAGTGAAAGTTGTGAAGGAATTGTGACGGCCTTCGAAGTGGCTTAGGAAACAGGGTGTGATGAGGGAAATAGGGCTTTATGAGGTATTAAAATAGGCATAATCCTAAAATTAACAATGGGAGTTATGGGAAGGGCTGGGCAGTAGGATGGGGAATGGAGGAGAAACATCTAGTCCACAGGCAATGGAATCATGCAAACTGAAAAATGAGCCTCAACAATGAGATGCAACTTCACATCCACAAGGATGGCTATTATTAAAAAGACAGACAATAACAAGTGTTGGCAGGGATGCAGAGAAAACAGAACCTTCCTATGTGGCTTTTGGGAATGAAAAAGGCACAGCCGCTGGGAAAAAGAGTCTGGCAGTTCCTCGAACGATTTATCATAGAGTTACTGTCTGGGACTTCCCTGATGGTGCAGTGGTTAAGAATCCGCCTGCCAATGCAGGGGACACAGGTTTGATCCCTTGTCTGGGAAGATCCCACAACCTGCAGAGCAATTAAGCCCTCATGCCACAACTACTGAAGCCTGCACGTCTAAAGCCTGTGCTCCACAACAAGAGAAGCCACTGCAATGAGAAGGCTGAGCACCGTAACAAAGAGTAGCCCCCCATCGTCACAGCTAGAGAAAGCCCGCACACAGCAACGAAGACCCAATACAACCAAAATAAATAAATTAATTAATTTTTAAAAAAAGAACTGGAAACATATGTCCACACAAAAAGTTGTACATGAGTGTTCATAATTCATAATAACCCCAAATGGAAACAATCCAAATGTCCCTAAACTGACAGATGGATGGATGTACTTAGAAATAGTGAAAATGGTCTATCCATACAATGGAATATTATTTGGTCATAAAAAGGAATGAAGTACTGATACCTGTTACAGCAAGGAGGGGCTTGAAACCATTATACTAAGTGAAAGAAGCCAGTCACAAACTGACACACATTATATGATTGCGCTTATGTGAAATGACCATAATAGGCAAATCCGTAGAGACGGAAAGTATATTAATGTTTGCTTAGGGTTAGGGGGAGGGAGAGAAAGGGGCAAATTACTGTTTCGTGGGTATCAGGTTTCTTTAAGGGGTGAGGAAAATGTTCTGGAACCAGATAGTTGCACAACTCTAACTATACGAAAAACGGTTCAATTGTATACTTTAAGAGGGTGAACTGTGTGATATGTGAATTATATCTCATAAAGCCATTATTTTTTTTAATTGAACTTCAAATTTCCTCATTGTTCTTGTCGAAACTATGATCCAGGCAACTGTGAACTTCTCGGCATTGGAAAACCCAACACTTCAAGTCTGCAGAGAACGTCCAGAAATTTCTATACCATCCTAAAAGTTCTGGTTTATGGAAGAGGAGGAGAAAAAAGGTACCCCTTATAACACATATTATTATCTGTTGTTTAAATTTGAGTTTTCCCAGCATAAATCACCTTTAAAGACACACAAAAGTTTTCTTTGCCATCTGTCATTTAATTCTTACCACAGCTAAGACGGAGAGGCAATGAATAGAAGGCACAAAGTTCTGTTCCAATTCATTGATCGAAAGCAGTCAGCATTTTTTTTTAAAAAAAGATCCTTGGTTACACCTGAAACTAATACAACATTGTAAATCAACTGTAGTCCAATATAAAGTAAAAATTTTTTTAAAATCCTTGGAATTTGCACAACTTTTTATGTTTTGCCCTTAAATTAAATGTTCTTTTGATATTTACATTTTGAGTTGTATGAGAAAAAGTTATCTGTATGTGGCCTCATGTACTGTTTCAAAGAAAATCACCGATGTGTTTTCTTCATGTCTTAGTGTTTGTGCACACTGATGTCAGCTTAAAAGGGCTACCTAGTATAGTAGAATTCCAGGACTCTTGGCTTTTTTTCAGCATTCTTGAAATAGAGGTTGACCATATTTTATTATTTAATAATAGCTTATGACGTCAGACAATATTTGTATAGGTTTTCCTACTCAGCTTTAGAACAGATGGTGGTGGAAAGCAGTTCATTCTCTCCACCAGCCTCACGGCTAAGAATAAAATAAGTCACTATAGTCACTTTTATATCATAAAAATTTTTTCCTCTTGATCAGTCATTTTCTGACCCCAAGGTCACAGCTATTGCAAAATTTTATTGTGGCTTGACAAATTCTCCATGTCAACTCCATATTACAAGATCTTTCATTTCTTTAATTAAACAGATGGAAATGGATACCACCTGTGCTCTCACATTTATTATGTCAATAAAGCCCGCCATAATTACACGGTGCTGTTGAAAAATGGCATGCCAGCGAACTGACAGGCATTTGGGGGTCACCATTTCACACAATACCAACCACTGATCAAATTATTTCAAAGGCTTCAAGCCACGGATTAATAGGAAAAAAGACTGTCATATCCTTTTATTTATGTTTTGCCAACCCCTCCACTAAGCAAAACATTTATTGTATCAGTCTCTTTACAATTGTAAGGGGAAAAACTTGAAAACATGTTGAAACATGATGTTCTTTGAACTATAACTAGAGAGAAAAGATGTTAAAGTTTACAACAGTGATTCTATACAGATTCCCCTTTAAATAATTATTTTATGAGAGGAGATGTTAATACAGGGTACGTCTTGGATTTATAAGTCTTAATACAATTTTTAATTTATTAACCCACTGGGCAAGACAGTAAAATGTTATAAGGAGTAAGAAATTAGGAATGACAGAGACTTCCCTGGTGGTGCAGAGGTTAAGAATCTGCCTGCCAATGCATGGGACACGGGTTTGAGCCCTGATCCGGGAAGATCCCACATGCCGCAGAGCAACTAAGCCCCCGCGCCACAACTACTGAGCCTGTGCTCTAGAGCCCATGAACCACACTACTGAGCCCGCTCGCTTAGAGCCTGTGATCCGCAACAAGAGAAGCCACCGCAATGAGATGCCCACGCACTGCGACGAAGAGTAGCCCCTGCTCGCCACAACTAGAGAAAGCCTGCGTGCAGCAACAAAGACCCAACACAGCCAAAAATAAATAATAAATTAATTAATTTAAAAAAGAAAAGAAATTAGGAATGACAGATTCAAATTCTAGCTCTAAGACGCATCTTCAATTATTAACATCTGAAAACCCTTTACCTACTTTATGTGAATGCTCCCAGAGTTCTGGCATGAATATAGGTTTGCTATTAGTGTTTAGGAAGGAGTCAACCTATTAAAATAGAAAAGTTTCCCAGTTGGATCAAGTTTGTCTTGTATCAGTGTTCTTTGTTGTAATTTTAAAATATTAGAGTATAAAGACTGAGTTCTGTTTAGGATAATGATAAAGTTCTGGAAATAGATAATGGTGATGGTTATAGATGCTGTGACAGTATTTAGTGTCACTGAATTGTACACTTAAAAATGGTTAAAATGGTAAATTTTATGTTATGTATACTTTATCACAGACACAAAAAAGAGTGAATTTTACTGGCTCTATGAATTATATCAACTTGAGACTAAACATTTTAGAGAAGTCAAAATTGTGATATTTTCCAGTTTTCTATCCTCTTGAGGATGGCAGAAACGGTTGTTTAATAAAATTGATAGACAATTTTTATGCTGCTCATTGTACTTATCTTTTATCTGGTGTACCTCTGAGTATCCTCCTTAAAGATCTAAAAGTACACTCTAGGTAAACAGACTCTTTATTCCACTGTGATATGGAGGCAGGAGAGTCTAGACAGACTCTTAACTGCCCGGGTCCTAAAAGGCATCTTGATCACTTTCCCAAACATGATTTGCTGTGTTAAAGTGGCTGAGAAACAAAACAAAACATCAAAACCCTGCAAAACTTATAGTCCTGTTAATATTTTCATTAAGACATTAGCGTGAAAGTTTCCCTCTGTGAAAATTTTCTGAGTTAATTGGGACTTTTGCCATTGCAAGTGACAGAAAATACAATTTAAATGGCTTTAAAGAAAAAGATAGTGGTGGTAGTGGTGGATGTGGAGTTTATTCGTTCTAGTAACTGGGAAGTCAGGGTCGGGGACCAGGTGGAGAGAAAACTTCATCCAGGGGCTTAAACGGTGTCCTCAGGTTTCAGCTTCTCTGCATCCCTGTTGGAGATCCTTTTCTCTACAGATGAAACGAAAGGTCTGGGTCTACCCATGTGCCCCAATGTTCATAGCAGCATTATTTATAACAGCCAAGACATGGAAGCAACCTAAGTGTCCATCAGCAGATGAATGGATAAAGAAGAGGTGGTATGTATATACAATGGAATACTGCCATAACAGCCATAACAAAGAATGAAATTTTGCCATTTGCAGCAACATCAATGGACTTGGAGGGCATTATGCTAAGTGAAATGAGTCAGAAAGAGAAAGACAAATACTTTCGATACAAGACAAATAGAATATCATTTACATGAGGAATCTAAAAAAATACAACAAACTAGTGAATATAACAAAAAAGAAGCAGACAGATATAGAGAACAAACTAGTGGTTATCAGTGGGGAGAAGGACAGGGAAGGGGTGATATAAGTGTAGGGGATTAAGAGATACAAATTATTAGGAATAAAATAAGCTACAAGGGTATATTGTATGACACAGGGAATATAACCAATATTTTATAATAATTATAAATGGGGTATAACATTTAAAAATTGCGAATCACTATATTGTACAGCTATAAATTATATAACATTGTACAGCAACTATACTTCAATTAAAAAAAAGTTCTAGGTCTGCCTGTCATTGGCTGCAAGTGGGTCACTGTCCCCATCCTGAATCAACCTTATGACCAGGGGATGGAAAACATTGATTGTCTTGGGCCTACTTCAGATTCCCAGCCCTGGAGTTGGGGTGAGGTCGTCCCTCCCAAACCCACAAATACAAAGGAAATTGGGGTTCCTTCTAATGGAAAGGCCAATGGACACTAAGAGGCAAAAAAACCCATGTTCTCTACACTTCAGACACAGAAGTTTGATCTTAGACCTGGGTAACCCAGAGGACAGTTGTCCAGGTAGCAGCAAGAGTATGAGCTTCAGAGTCAGACTGTATCGTTTAGGATTCGGTTCAGCTGCAAACAGAACCGGCTACAGAATGTTCAGGGCCCTGTTCAAAATGAAAACACAGAACCCCTTGTTCAAATATCATTAAGAATTTCAAGATGGCAACAGCAGAGCAGTCAACCAAGGGGAGGGGCCCCTTCTAAGTGGGGGAGCCTGGGCCACTGCAAAGTGGTGCACCCATGAAGCCCACCCTGACTGCAAAGGAGAGTTAAAAATATATATAACAGAGGCTAAAACAAGATGGACGTTTCTTTCTTTCTCACATTGAAGTTCAAAGCAGACACTCTAGGGCTACTTGGCAAAGCTGTTGGGGACCCAAGCTTTTTCCAGCTCTTGCTCTACCACCTCTAGAGTGTGGTCCCATCCTCATGGTCCAGGCTATCCAGGCTGTGTTCCAAGTGGCAAGATGAAAGAAGAGGCATGGGGAGAGGGCAGGCCCCCATCCTTTGCAGGAGATTTCCTGGAAGAACTACATACACTTTGATTTGTGTCTCATATACCCAGGGCTTAGGGAGCTACACAGCCACACAAGGTTTCCAGGGAAGCAGGTGGCAGTGTGCCCAGATAAAGCTCAAACTTCTGTTATCAAAGAAGAGGGGAATGATATTGGGGTGGGTCAGGGGGTGTTGTTAACCAACCTTTTCCGCCCCACAGATGGCCTGAGTTTCAATCCCTCTTCAGTATCCCTCAGGTGAGTTATTTGAGGTGCATTATGTAACCCCTCTGGGTTTCAATTAATCTATAAAATTAAAACAATGTTTTCTCTTACCTCCATCACTTGGCATATGTTCAAGGAACTGAGGAAAGGCAAGGGGCTAGGAACGAGGGGTGCATGGAACACCGCTGGGGCCGAAGGCAGGGGCAGCTAAGAGATTTAATCCAGAGTGTGAGCTGGGAGTGACTGGTTTATTTTCTATTCTTTTTTTTTTTTTTTTTTTTTTTTGCGGTATGCGGGCCTCTCACTGTTGTGACCTCTCCCATTGCAGAGCACAGGCTCCGGACGCGCAGGCTCAGCGGCCATGGCTCATGGGCCCAGCCGCTCCGCGGCATGTGGGATCTTCCCGGACCGGGGCACGAACCCGCGTCCCCTGCATCGGCAGGCGGACTCTCAACCACTGCGCCACCAGGGAAGCCCTACTTTCTATTCTTGAAACGTGTTCCTGGCTCCCTCACCAGGCTGTGGGCAACCTGAAGGCTGGCATATCTTGTATTTTTACCTCGTATATATCCAGTGACTGGCACAGGACCTGGTACAGAGAAAATGCCCAACAACAATAAAATATATATATGATGGGTGGGTGGGATTGTTTAGACCAAGATGTAGCATTAGCACAGCAGTGGCTCCCTCCCCTGATCAACCCTGGAAGAGCTGGAGAGGCAAAAGGGACAACCTGTGAGCACACCTGGGTGACAGGAGCTCCTGGGTGACAGGGTTGTTTGAATCTTCTGGCACAGAAGCAGCCCGTGGGCTTGGAGGTAAGAACAGGGGAGCGGTGAGCTCCTCTTTGGCCTCTGCCCACCACCACCTTTGGACCAGCAGTGCCTGCCTGCTCCCTGCACCTGAGGGGCCCCACACTTCTGGTCCAGGTGTCCCCAGGTAGAATCAGGAGGGCCCCAAAGCCCAGCGCTTGTGAAACATGAGCAGAGCAGCTGCTCTCCCGCCACTCCCCGCCAGGACCCTGCTGGAGGAGGACAGTCTGAGAAAGGTCTCCTGTCCTGTGGCTGCATAACGAAAAAACTGAGTTGCTAAACCAACAGAAATGTACTGTCTCACAGTTCCGGAAGCCAGAAATCAAGATCAAGGTACCACAGGGCCGTGCTTCCTCTGAGGGCTCCAGGGCTCCTTGCCTCTTCCAGCTTCTTGGGTTTGCTGCAATCTTTGGTGTTTCTCGGCTCGTAGATTCCAGTCACAAGGCCATCTTCACCCTGCATCTTAACATCGTCTTCCCTCTGTGTGTGACTAACTGTACCCAAATCCCCCCTTTTTATAAGGACACCAGTCATATTGGATTAGGGCCCAATCTGCAATGACCCTATTTCCAAATAAGGTCACATTCCGAGGTGCTGGGGCTTAGGACTGAGACACAATACAACCCCTAAGAGGAAAAGATGATAAAGACTTGATCTGAGAGGTCGTTTAATGGGGTGGAGAATGAGCATGGTTTTCTGGATATGGAATGTCCAGATAGGCAAAAACATAGTCTTTCTTTTTTAAGATTTTAAAATTATTTTATTTACTTATTAATTTATTTTTAGCTGCGCCGGGTCTTAGTTGTGGCACGCGGGATCATCGTTGAGGTATGCGGGAACTTTTTTTTTTTTTTTTTTTTTTTTTTTGCCGTACGCAGGCCTCTTACTGCCGCGGCCTCTCCCGCCACGGAGCACAGGCTCCAGTCGCACAGGCCCAGCGGCCACGGCTCGCGGCATGAATCCGCGTCCCCAGCATCGGCAGGCGGACTCCCAACCACTGCGCCACCAGGGAAGCCCATGCGGGAACTTTTTATTGCGGCACGCGGGCTTCTCTCTAGTTGTGGCCTGTGGCGTGCGGGTTCCGCAGCACGTGGGCTCTGTAGTTTGCAGCATGCAGGCTCTCTAGTTTAAGGCACGTGAGCTCAGTACTTGTGACGCTCGGGCTTAGTTGCCCCGTGGCGTGTGGGATCTTAGTTCCCTGACCAGGGATGGAACCCATGTCCCCTGCGTTGTAAGGCGGATTCTTTACCACGGGACCACCAGGGAAGTCCCAACATAGTCTCTTTGAAATTAGATTAGTGGTTGCTGGAGGCTGGGGGTAGGAGGAAGCAGGGATTGGCTGCTAATAAGTACAAGGTTTCTTTTTTGCATGATAAAAATGTTCTGGAATTAGAGAGTGGTGATAGTTGCATAATTTTGTGAACATGTTAGAAATCACTGAATTGTGGTTTGAAAGGGTGAATTTTATGGTATATGAATCATATCTCAATATTAATAATTTTAAAAGATCACTACCAAGACCTTGTACTAAATGTTGCAACAGTGAAACTGCAAGCCTAAAAAAGGAAAGGACAATGGAATAGTATTTTCAAAATATTAAAGGAAAATAACTTAGAACTTTGTATCCAGTCAAACTGCTTTCAAAAAATGAGGATGTGATAAAAATATTCTAAAGACATACAGGCCTCAGAAGCTTTCAGACACAAGACCCAAGCAAAATTGTTTGGGATGAAGTAGTTAAATAAGAGGAAAGAAACCACAAGAGAAACTACAAAGATATAGGAAGTACAGATGCTAAAATTCCTTGAAAAATATTATTGTTGTTCTTTAGACATCCCTAAGTTTAGATAAAAAGAGAAAATATATCCACAGTAAGACAGAATTAAAAGTCACCAACATTATGGGATGGGAGAAGACCAAGGAATGAGGGTGTGCTAAAGTCATATTATTGTGGGGGAAATATAGACATCCATTTTTTAAGTCAGGAAGGACTAAAAGGAAATGGAGAAGATAAACTGAAATGATAGTAGGAACAAGTCCAAGTATGTCAGTAATGACAATTAATGTAAACGGACTAAATTCACCAGTAAAAAAACAAAGGACAGGTGGGATTTCCTTTTTTAAGTCCAGGTTAATGAATGGAAAAAAATAATCTTTTACATGTTTGCACCTTCTGCAAATATGTAACTGTGCAATCCAACTCTAAAAGACATTGAAAATATCCAGACCCAGAAGAAAGAGTTTTAGGAGCTGGGAGAACAAAATATGCCATCTAGTTCAGGGGTTGACAAACTCTATCCCATGGACTAAATCTGGCCACCATGTGTTTTGGTTTTTTTTTGACTAGAGAGCCATACGATAGTTTTTACATTTTTTAATGGTTGAAAAAAATCAAAAGAAGAATAATATTTCATGACATGTGGGAATTATATGAAATTCAAATTTAAGTGTCCGTAAAGTTTTTTTGCAGAGCACAGGCTCCGGACGCGCAGGCTCAGCGGCCACGGCCCACGGGCCCAGCCGCTCCGCGGCATGTGGGATCTTCCTAGATCGGGGCACGAACCCGTGTCCCCTGCATCGGCAGGCAGACTCTCAACCACTGTGCCACCAGGGAAGCCCTAAGGTTTTTTTTTAATAGATCTTTATTGGAGTATCATTGCTTCACAATACTGTGTTAGTTTCTGTTGTACAACAAAGTGAATCAGCCATATGCATACATATATCCCCATATCCCCTTCCTCTTGAGCCTCCCTCCCACCCTACCTATCCCACCTCTCTAGATCGTCGCAAAGCACTGAGCTGATCTCCCTGTGTTATGCTGCTGCTTCCCACTAGCTAACTATTTTACATTCGGTAGTGTATATACGTCGATGCTACTCTCACTTTGCCTCAACTTCCCCCTCCCCCTCCCCATGTACTCAAGTCCATTCTCTATGTCCACATCTTTATTCCTGCCCTGCCACTAGGTTCATCAGTACCATTTTTTTTTTTTTTAGATTCCATATATATGTGTTAGTGTATGGTATTTGTTTTTCTCTTTCTGACTTACTTCACTCTGTATGACAGACTCTAGGTCCATCCACCTCACTACACATAACTCAGTTTAGTTTCTTTTTATGGCTGAGTAATATTCCATTGTATATATGTGCCACATAACAAAAATAAACAAATGGACCTAATTAAACTTGAAGCCTTTGCAGAGCAAAGGAAACCATAAACAAGACAAAAAGACAACCCTCAGAATAGGAGAAAATATTTGCAAATGAAACAACGGACAAAGGATTAATCTCCAATATATATAAACAGCTCATGGAGCTCAATAACAAAAAAAACCCAAACAATTCAATTAAAAAATGGGCAGAAGACCTAAATAGACATTTCACCAAAGAAGACATACAGATGGCCAAGAGACACATGAGAAGATGTTCAACATCACTAATTATTAGAGAAATGCAAATCAAAACTACAATGAGGTATCACCTCACACCGGTCAGAATGGCCATTATTAAAAAATATAGAAACAATAAATGCTGGAAAGGGTGTGATGAAAAGGGAACCCTCCTGCACTGTTGGTAGGAATGTAAATTGATACAACCAATATGGAGGTTCCTTAAAAAATTAAAAATAGAACTACCATATAAGCCAGCAATCCCACTACTGGGCATATACCCTGAGAAAACTGTAATTCATAAAAAAAATTCATAAAAACCAATGGTTTCTATAAAGGAATTGCTTTATGGTCAACATGGCTGAAATGCATCGATTATACAAAGTGGAGAGTAATTGCATTTGAAGGGCTTGAGTGGCAACCAGTGTGTTTTAGAAACACATTGCTGGTTTGTAAGACAGAAACAAATTGAGCTATGTTTTTTTTTTAATAAATTTATTTATTTATTTATTTTTGGCTGCATGGGGTCTTCATTGCTGCGTGCAGGCTTTCTCCAGATGTGTCGAGCAGGGGCTACTCTTCATTGCAGTGCACAGGCTTCTCATTGCAGTGGCTTCTCTTGTTGTGGAGCACAGGCTCTAGGCACGTGAGCGTCAGTAGTTGTGGCATGTGGGCTCAGTAGTCGTGGCTCGTGGGCTCTAGAGCTCAGGCTCAGCAGTTGTGGCTCACGGGCTTAGTTGCTCCGCGGCATGTGGGATCCTCCCAGAGCTATGATGTTTTGAAGGGCTTGGTTTCTCTCCATAAATTAAAACTCTGTGTTACTAGCAAAAGTAGGGTTAGGATAGGCTGAAACTCAGGTTTAAAGGCTCGGCTCTTGCTGTTCTGACATTTTGCCAGGAAACTGTGACAGTGGGCACTTTGAGAACCCCTGTAAAAGTGCTCTTTAAAAATCTTGAGATCGGGCTTCCCTGGTGGCACAGTGGTTGAGAGTCCGCCTGCCGATGCAGGGAACACGGGTTCGTGCCCCGGTCCGGGAAGATCCCACATGCCGCTGAGCGGCTGGGCCCGTGAGCCATGGCCGCGTCCAGAACCTGTGCTCCGCAACTGGAGAGGCCACAACAGTGAGAGGCCCATGTACTGCCAAAAAAAAAATCTTGAGATCATTATATCAAAAAACCTGTAGTAAAAATGTCAATAAAACAGAGGAAGTTATTCCATATTTAAAGTTATTGACACCTAGATATTTGTGATGTTTCATTTTACTCAGACACGTGACCCCAAGTGTTAGCTGCTGCAATAATGGTTCCATAGAAGTACTAAGTAACCCACAACAAGCGAAGCTCACAGAAATCTTTATCATTCCCAGGTTTCTGACTCAGTGCTGAAAGGTCTTGCTTTGGGCCCTTCTCTGGTTTTAATTGCCTTTTTGCACTTATTCCTAAATGTTAGGTTGTAACTTGATACTCACTTCATATCTCCCCACACCTTCAGGGCAACAAGTTATTGTTTCATAAAAAAGTGCAGTTAAACAAGGGCACTGCTGTGTACCCCATCCATCGCTGATACCACAGCTGGACTGTGATACTTAGTGATCAAGAAACCATCAACTTTGACTCCTTACTCCTTGTTCTGGTGCTTCTCCTTTTAGACCAGCTCTTGTTCCTTATTTCTCAGAGCAGTCAAAACAGCTTGGAGGGTCAGATCCCATTTGTGTAAAAGGAAGGTTACCTAGCAACCAGTTACTTATTGCTACGTGACTAACTACCACAAAACTTAGCAGCTTAAGACAACCTGCATTTATCATCACAGTTTCTGTGGGTCAGGAATCTGGGCATTCCTTAGCAGGGTTCTCCACTTGGGGTCTTGCAGAAGATTGCAATCAAGGTGTCATCCAGGACTTCCCTGGTGGCACAGTGGTTAAGAATCTGCCTGCCAATGCAGGGGACACAGGTTCGATCCTTGGTCTGGGAAGACCCCACATGCCGCGGAGCAACTAAGCCCATGCGCCACAACTACTGAGCCTGCTCTCTAGAGCCCATGAGTCACAACTACTGAAGCTTGTGTGCTTAGAGCCCACACTGTGCAACAAGAGAAGCCACTGCAATGAGAAGCATGTGCACCGCAACGAAGAGTAGCCCCCGCTCGCCGCAATTAGAGACTAGAGAAAGCCCTCGCAGCAGCAAAGACCCAACGCAGCCAAAAATAAATACATAAAATTAAAAGAAAAAAAAAAGTGTCATCCAGGGCTAAGGTCTCATCTGAAGTCTCAACTGGGAAAGAATCCACTTCCAGACTCACATGGTGGTTGGCAGAATTCGGTCCCTCCAGGGCTGTTGGATTGAGGGACTGAGCTCCGTGCCAGGGAAACCTCCCCAACAGGGCAGCTTGCTTCATCAAATATTAAACACTGAGAGGAATGGAGTCTGCTAATTAGACGCAAGTCACAGTCTTTTGTAGTCTAATCATGGAAGCATATCCCTCAACTTGGCTGCATTCTATAGAGCAGAATCTTGCCCACACTCAAGGGACGAGGATGACCCTGGCACGAATACCAGGACTCGGGGTCATTGGGAACCATCTGAAAGGCTGCCCACCACAGAAGGGCAGGTGTGTTTATTTGCTTGATTATGTATAGAAAATTTCTGGTAGAACACAATAATTTATCAGAAATTGTTGATAGTGGTTACCTCCAGAAATAGGACTAGGGCATCAGAGATAGTGGGAGAGGGGACTTTCACTTTTCACTTTATACATTTCTATATTGTTTTATTTTTTTTTAAACCATAAACAGTTTGCTATGTTTTATTTTTATTTTAAAAAGAAAAAAGTCACCCAGGCTATTTTCCAATAACTGTATCTTTTTTTTTTTTTTTCGGTACGCGGGCCTCTCACTCTTGTGACCTCTCCCGTTGCAGAGCACAGGCTCCGAACACGCAGGCTCAGCGACCATGGCTCACGGGCCCAGCCGCTCTGCGGCATGTGAGATCTTCCCGGACCGGGGCACGAATCCGTGTCCCCTGCATCGGCAGGCGGACTCTCAACCACTGCGCCACCAGGAAAGCCCAAATAACTGTATCTTTTTAAAAGTAGTCTGGACTCAAAGAATAAAAATCAGTGAACCCAATTCACTTGTGTGCACAAAAAAGTAAAACGTGTAGACATGTAAGTAAATATTTAGCAGTAGTGGTTTTATAAAATCATAAAATTGGATTATCTTTTCAAACTACCTAAAAAGGGAACACATCTTAACGACACTTTCAGTTCCATCATAAACATTTTATTGCATTCTGTCCTAACACAGGAGCTAAGAGATGGAAATTAGCTTCTGGAAATTACCTTGGATTTAATCTAATCTTTGGATTGTTTCAGAATCGATGACTACTTTAGCTCCGTAACGGGGCTCATTTCAGTGTCCTATTTCTCCCCCAGTCCACCTAGCATTGTCAGATAAAATACAGGATGCCCAGGCTGGCCCATGTAATATTTGGGACATACACTAAAAAATTATTCAATGTTTATCTGAAACTCAATTTTAACCAGGTGACCTGTAGTTTTATTTGCTCATGTGGCACACGCCCACAAAGTTGGCCTGATTGAGTTAGCACAGTGGCTTTCAAGGAAAGGATGGCAATTCTGTCCCCCAGGGGACATTTGGAGACGTCTGGAGACTTTTGGTTGTCACAGTTGGGGGGTTCCGGTGCTACTGGCATCTAGTGGGTAGAGGACAGGGATGCTTCTAAACATCCTACAGGGCCCAGGACAGCCTCCATGATAAAGAATCCAACCTCAAATGTCAATAATGCCGAGATTGAGACACCCTCCATCCTCCCTCCCACAAACTCCTGCTCGACTCACCACTGGCTTCAGTGAGGAGCTGTGGACGCTCAGGTAGCTTTGGAAAACAATCACCAGGTGGGAGTAGGGTGGGGGGTGAGGGGCATGGTCTGGGGGTGTTTCAGTCGATTCTCTCCATAAAGTAACAGCTCTTCAACCCTCCAGCAGGTACACTCTGAATTGTTTACTGCTGGCTCACACTTGTTTGTCTGCAACTAGTTCTCCCAAAGATCTGAGCAGATCTCAAGCAGCTGCAAGAATCTGCAGGTAGCAAGTGATTTAAGAGACCTGGCAGAGAATACAATTACCTTTTTTCCTTTTTTAATTAATAAAGAGATTTTACTAATACCCTTTGTCCAGACCATTTTTACTGTGGTTAATGTTCCCAAAGAGAGACAATTCAAAATTTGCTGATAACACAAATGGGGTGTGTGTGTGTGGGGGGGTCCCTGTACCATCTAATAACTCACAAAGTAATTTGTTCAAGATTAACACCATTTTCCTATGAGAGCTCATATTGTTTTCATCCATTCTAGATGCATTGTAGACATGAATTTTATTCAATTATTTATTTTGCCTCTTAAAAATCTATTACAATTATTTGAGAAATTTTACCAAGTCAAATCTTAACCTTAAAGATTGATCAGAATCACACTGCAAAGTACCAAAAATATAAAGTTGTGTTTATGCCATGTGCTGTTACCACTGGTGAAATAACGTTTCTCTATACTTCAAACAAGAAAAATGCATAAAGCGAAATGAGAAGACCTGTAATTTAATTTTATTTGGTCAGACTAGTGGCAATACAAGTAGGGAGCTGTAAAGGTACTAATTATTTCCCTCATCCAATGGCTGCACTTGCTTGCAGTTGAAAGTTGAAACGTGTAAAATAGTAAGATTGTAGGTTCTAATGCAAGGAAGCAAATGTGAGAGACACTGTGATATTTAATCTAAATTTTTACTCTGTCACTTTAGTGAGTTATTAACTCCTTTGCTGACTTTCTGGCTTAGGATTTACAAGCGTACAAAATACTGAGGGGCTAGAAAGCCTTTTTTAAGGAATCCAAGCTCATATTTAATTTAATTTAGAGAAAATGACTAATAATTTACTAATCCAGGACTCTGGCAGTGGAAGTTCAGTTCCCTCCATTTGAACCAAATATTCTATCAAAATCAAAGTGACTTTTATCTTAAGAATTTGGCCTTGATTTTATTTGCGTGGGGGGTGGTGGTGAGGAAGACAATAGAAGTCCTAAGCCTCTATTGATCAGGTTCGTATGTAGATTGATAATTCTGGCTGAGTTAGAGGATAGGATGGCTGTGTGCCCTTGGGCAAGTTGCTTAACCTCTCTGTTTCTTAGTTTGCTCGACTGGCCACCCTGCGACTCTGTCCTAGGTCTCTCCATCATTTTGTATGTTAGCATGCTATGCATTTCCTTCATAGTATTTCATGACATTTGTAATCATTTTGTCTATAGACTATTTATTTATTTAGCCTGTTGCCCTCCACTTGGATAGCAGCAATACTTATTTATCTCGTTCTCCATACTCAGGCTTTCATTCATTCAAGAAACCTGCAGTTCCTAGATGATCTTATTTGCAAAGCAGAAATAGAAACATAGAGGTAGAGAACAATGTATGGCTACCAAGGGGGAAAGGTGTGGGGAGGGAGGAGTTGGGAGTCTGGGATTGACACATACATTATTGATAACTATGTATAAAATAGACGACTGATGGGAACATACTGTAAAGCACAGGGAACTCTACCTAATGCACAGTGGTAACCTAAATGGGAGGGAAGTCCAAAAGGGAGGGGATATCTGTATGTGTATAGATGATTCATTTCCTTATGCACTGGAGGCTAACACAACATTGTAAAGCAACCATAGTCCAATAAAAATTAGAAAAACAAAAAAAGAAAGAAAAGAAACCTGCAGTTCCTACTGTGTGCCAAGCACTGACGCAGATGCTGTAAATAAAACGAAATCCCTGCTTATTCTGGAAACCGATCCGAAGGTTTGTTCTTGGGCTTCAGTCCCATCTGCTGTCACCTTGAAGCTTTTGCTTGTGCAAGAGGCAGGAGGGCAAAGGTGTGTCCCCAGGGACATGGGAATCTGTCATCTGGTTGGCGGAACTGTTTAACCCTTTTGGACTACTGTGTTTGTCTCCTGAGGCTGCTGTAACAAATCACCACAAACTGGGGGGCTTAAAACAACAGCAGTGTCTTCTCTCATAGTTCTGGAGGCCAGAAGTCCTAAATCAAGGTGTCACAGTACCATGCTCCCTCCCAAGGCTCTAGGGCAGAATCCTTCCCTGCCTCTTCCGGCTTCTGGGGGCTGCAGGCAGTCTTGGACAATCCTCGGTCGGTAGCTGCAACACTTCCATCTTCGTTTCCATTGTCACATGGCCCTCTCCCTCTGTGTATGTCTGTGTCCCCACGGGGCTTCTTATAAGGACAACAGTCATTGGATTTAGTGCCCGCCCTAGTCCAGTATGACCTCATCTGAACTGATTACATCTGCAAAGACCCCATTTCCAAATAAGGTCACATTTTGGGGTTCCCATTGGACATGCATTTTGTGGGTGTGGGGACAGTATTCAACCCAAGTACAGGCAACACCCACTGGGGTTATTTTGTTGACAATTTTAACCTGATGTACCAACGGCTGCCTCTGCCCCAAATATTTAAAACGAAGCCTTCCACAACATTACTCATTGGAGCCACAGAATGACCTTGGGGCACACCCTGTAAGCATCACCCGCTTGATCGAGAGTGAGGAAGCAGAGGTTCAGGAGGGTTGTCATTTGTATCCAGGCCCCAAGCAAATGGTGAAGGAAGGTGCAAAGTCAGGGCAACTGATGCCACATTCTTGGTTTATTCTCTCTCCTGCCTCTTTGGGGTAGATAGGCCCCTGCTCCCCAGGTACGTGGCGTGTGGGTGGCATGTCCCTCTGCACTCCGGCTCAGTCTGGCTGCCCTATCTCTTGCCCATGATCATAACACCTACCATCATAATATTGCTGTATTGCCGGGACTCTGTGGGAGCTTCTGCCCAAGATCAAGGGAAAGGCCCCAGGACACCCTCTTTGGGGGCCGTTCCCAGAGCTCCCGTCTCTGAAACTATCCCTGCCACACAACAGATAGTCCCTTTCTAGCCTCATTAAATGCGGGCTCAGCTTTATTTACAGGACACTGGATTATCCTAGCCATTTCTGAGATTCACTAAGTTCTATTGCATTCTTAAAATTACGTGCTGGGAATTCCCTGGTGGTCCAGTGGTTAGGGCTCTGCGCTCTCACTGCTGAGGGCCCAGGTTCGATCCCTGGTTGGGAAACTAAAATCCCACAAGCCGCACAGTGTGGCCAAAAACAAATAAATACATAAATAAAATAAAACTATGTTCCAATTATATTTCCTTAGACATCCAGATCCTTCCTACATAAATGCGTTGTAAGGGAAACACCTAAATATTTTTGTTTCTGGCAATGTCCTATTTTGTAAAGGCTGCATTGGCAGTTGTGTTCTCAGCTTAAAATAAAAAGAAAAAAAGTAAAAGAAAAATTTCTTTCCCTACTAACTCTGAAATCACTGTAGAACACATAGATTCTATCTGAGATGGCTTCATTGTGAAAGAATGCCCCTTTATCCTGTGAAAGTCAAAGCATTACGTGCAACGTGTGGATGGGACAGGCTGCTGGCCACAGGGAAGAAGAGTGCCGGAGTTATCTATCGAAATCCGAGCTGCCTGGTCTCAAATCAAGATTCCCAAGGGCAATCTATAAACTAGAGGTACTCACATGTAGCAGTAGACAGTCTATACATAATTTGCCTCAACTGCACAGGTTGCAATTTGCTCACAGACTTATATAAATAAAGTGTGTATTGTTTCCTTTAAATAGCTCCAGCATTTCCTTATGTGCCCTCTCTCAGGGATCCAGGAAGCCCACCCCCTTCCCAGGGATCTATAGAAGAGATTCAGGTAAAGAGATTCAGAAGGAGAAACAGGGAATGGTACACACTCCATAAAAATGCCACGTATGGGCTTCCCTGGTGGCGCAGTGGTTGGGAGTCCGCCTGCTGATGCAGGGGGCGCAGGTTCGTGCCCCAGTCCGGGAGGATCCCACATGCCGCGGAGCGGCTGGGCCCGTGGGCCATGGCCACTGAGCCTGCGCGTCCGGAGCCTGTGCTCCGCAACGGGAGGGGCCGCAGCAGTGAGAGGCCCGCGTACCGCAAAAAAAAAAAAAAATGCCACGTGTGTTTGTACCCCTCGATCAAGTAACTTCCACCATCAGCATGAGTCTGACCTGCTTAGTGATACCTGGGGGACAGGTACCCTGGGAAGTTCTGATGTCTGTCCTTTAAGACTATATTTGTCTCATAGGTGCTGCTACTTGGGAATCTTTTGCACTGGTTGCCTTTATCACAGCTGGTAAAAACATCTGCAGTAAATGCTTTTTAATTACCCTGATTTTCCAGGTCTTTGCTAGAAAGAAATCTTGCTGAGTCTTCCTGAAAAATAAATTCAGTTTTTTGTGACAGGTAGATGGAGCTGAATTCTGGAGGAAAAGCTCAACCCAACCATTGATGTTCCTCATAATCATCGATTCCTGCGTGGGAAGCTGCACCCTCTCTTACGGTCCCAGTGGGTTGCCATTCTCGGCTCTCCCAGCTGCAGGGGAGGGGCGTAATGTGCGGAGTTCCCACCTGTGTCCCTTGGATTTGACAAGTGCCTGAAGGAGTGCCTGCATTTATTCCTGGTCTTGTTGTTGATGCCTTTGAGAGGAGCAACAGAATGACTGAGACTGGGAGTGATTATAAATATACATCCGAAGGACAGAAAATCTTCGGCTGTCTTACCCCATCACTCTTCAAAAACATTACTGTCTTCTTAAGATAACAAAATAATTCCGGCGTATCTTGGGAACATCTGGCTTGTGTCTCCTTCCAAGGCTGTGCACATAACTGAACTGTTTTGAATATTAGATTCTTTATCAGATTTTAGGATAACCGACCTTCCGCTCCCTCAGACACTGGGTTTCAGAGAAAGGACTGGTGAGACTCAGTGTGTTCCTTTCTACTCGAGGGATGCAGTCAAGGAGGCAAGGTTCTGTAAGAGGTTTCTTCTTTCTTCCTTTTGTCCTAGTCTTTTAAAAAATTCTTTTGTTGGGTTTTTTTCCAATAGTAGGAAAACCGACACCCGTGTGGACAGGTTATCTGCACTCATTCATAAGTACATTCACGTGTCACATGCTTTTTGGAGCCTTCCCACTGCCTGGCATTGTCCTGATCTCTGAGCGTCTCTCGATGTGGTGGGCAGTGTCGGGGGGGAGGTCCATCCAGTGGGGGTGGCGGACTGAGCTGCCCCTGCTTAGGGAGCAGCAGTGGCAATAGAGCAAAAACGGGGCTTGTGCTGGCACTGTTCCCCATTGGCTGGCATTTATTTTCCCAAATCAGCCATTAAAAAAAAAGGAATCAGCCTTCCAAAATTATTCAGACTTCAACTTCCAGACTTCTCAGCTGGAATTCATGATGGTAAAAACAGTTTTTCCTCCAAGTATGGGCGGTCAGTTCTCATTATTGGCAGATTCCATATTTGCGAACTCACCTACTTGCTAAAATTTATTTATAACCACAAAAGCAATATTGGATGCTTTTTTTTTTTTGGCCTCACCACGTGACTTGTGGAAGCTCAGTTCCCCAACCAGAAGATTGAACCCGGGTTGAACCTAGACTGAAACCATGCACCTCAGATTGGGACTTGAACCCATGTGCCTGTGCGGGACTCGAACCCCTCCTAGACCAAGGTTGGGACTTGAACCCACGCAGCCGGGACTCATACCCAGCCAAAACCCTGATTGGGACTTGAACCCACGCCTCCAGGACTTGAACCCAGCCAAAACCTACAGTCTTCCAACTGAGATCACACATCTGGTTTCAGGACTTAATGAAACTCAGGTTCTTGATGTCTCATCGCAGAAAGAATTCAGTGAGAGACAAAGTGATAGGTAAGAAGTGGATTTATTTAGAGAAAAACACACTCCACAGAGTATGGGCCATCTCAGTTGGTGAGAAAGGGACCAGGGTATGGGGTTGTCAGTTTTTATAGGGGTGGGTAATTTCGTAGGCTAATGAGTAGGAGGAGTATTCCAGCTATTTTGCAAAGGGGTGGGGATTTCCAGGAATTGGGCCACCGCTCACTTTTTGATCCTTATGGTCACCTTAGAACAGTCATAGAGCCTGTGGGTGCGTCATTTAGCTTGCTGATGTGTTACAGTGAGCGTATACTGAGGCTCAAGGTCTAGTGGAAGTTGACTTGTCTGCCATCTTGGACCCATTTGGTTTTAATCAGTTTATGTCATGTCTTCAGGCTATATCATTCTTTCAAAGGTTGTACCCTGACCGCTTCCGTCCTATTTCAAGGCCACGGCAGTGAAAGTGCCAAATCCTAACCACTAGACCACTAGGGAACTCCCTAATATTGGACATTTTTGAGGTCATTCACAGACAAGCAGAGCAGCAAAAAATGTGTCTCCTGATCACAGTGAGTTTTCAGCTCTCATACTGCGAGTAGGTGTGCCTTCCAGGTCTCTTTCATGCCACCCTTTTGCTAATTTTTGAGTATTTGTTGATAGTTGCACCATTTAAAATGGCACGAAAATGCAGAAGTGATGGCTTAGTGTCCTAAGCATGTGAAGGCTGTGATGGGCCCCACAGAGAAAATACCCGTGTTACATAAGCTTCATTCAGGTGGGAGTTATAGTGCTGTGGGCCTTGAGTTCAATGATAATGACCCAACAATATATGGAAAATAAGGTGCCTTTAAACAGAGACTCTCACAAAACAAGGTTATGTATTGATCAGTTGACAAAATTTTGTGACCAGAGGCTCGCAGGAACCTGACCCTGTATTTCCCCAGGACTGATTCCCTAACTCAGTGTTCACAGTGAGTTTAGAGACTTAACTACTGTGAACAACAAGAGTCGGCTGACTCTTTTAACACACGTGGAATGGATAATTCATTACTTCTTATCCTGTAGGATATGAGCACAGAGGCCAATGATCAGAGCCAGGTATGGAAATAAACAATTCCAAATGATCAATTAAAAATTGATTTTCTTCTTATACTGATTAGCTCAGCTTCTCCCAGGAGCCAAACACTCATGCAGCACAATATGCTGAGATCCGAGACAACTAAGTCTTGTTCCTATAGGAGGATGAACTTAAGAAAATCCAGGTGTCAGCCCAGGTCCCCTCGGATTCCCAGGGGCCCACATGTGACGATGCGCCATGTGCCTGCTCCTTGCTTGGAGCCAAACAAGTAACATTCCTGGGATTTGTATGCAAAGGCTTGAAAATCTGCAGACAAGAACTGCAGGTACAATTACTGTGTCAGCTTGTAGAAAAACCCCTGGTTAGCCCGAATATTTTGTTCCAAGTTTCAGTTTTCCATCTTCTAAAGCCATGCTTCTCAAACCTTGAGGTGCAGAGACACCACGACCTGGGTGATGATGTTAACATGAAGATTCTGATCTAGGGAGACCTGGGTGGGGCTGAGGTCCTGTGTTTCCAACAGCTTCCAGCTGAGGCCTATGCCGACACCAGTAAACTCCCTTTGCACGCATGACTGTTTGGACTGCATTTTTCTCTTGTTTGCACCCAAAAGATACCAACTGGCATCCAGGGGTGTCAGGCCTGTTCCTCCCTCCATGGGTGTCAGGGGTGTCAGCCCTCCATGTGGCTCTTTATCCCATGCCTCCCCTGAGGCTTCCTCTCTGCTTGGATACTGCCTCCTCCAGGGAGCCTTCCCTGACTCCTGCTCCCTTGCCCTCAGGGACTCTCAGGAGCAGGCCCCAGGGCTGCAGTTCTCAACCTTGACTGCAAAATAGAATCACCTGGGAGCTTGGAACCCACGACTCTCCAGGCCACACCCCAGACCAATCAGCCCCAAAAGTCTATGGGTGGGGCCAATCCATGTCTTAAGAACTAGGCCCCAGGTGTGTGTTATGTCCAACATATAGGTTTTTTTTAAGATTTATTTTTATTTACTTATTTATTTGGGCAGCACAGGGTCTTAGTTGCAGCACGTGGGATCTTTGCTGTGGCATGCAGGATCTTTTACTTTCAGCATGTGGACTTCTTAGTTGCGGCATGCAACCTCTTAGTTGCGGCATGCGTGTGGGATCAAGTTCCCCAACCAGGGAGCGAACCCAGGCCCCCTTCATCGGGAGCACAGACTCTTACTCACTGGACCACCAGGGAAGTCCCAACTTATAAAGTTTTGACAGCATCTGACTGGCTGTCCAAACTGTGGGGAAAGTTCCATATGAAAGTTCACCACACTGAAGATTATTCAGCCTTACAAAGGAATGAAGCTCTGACACATGCTTCAACATGGGTGAGCCTGAAGACTAGTCTTCAAGAGTTGGTTTCCCGCAGGGAATTCCCTGGTGGTCCAGTGGTTAGGACTCGGTGCTTTCACTGTGGTGGCCGGGGTCCAAAGATTCTGAAAGCCTCACAGCCAAAAAAAATAATATTTTCTACTTCAAAAAATTTCTGGTCAAAGGACTTCCCTGGTGGTGCAGTGGTTAAGACTCTGTGCTCCCAATGCAGGGGGCCTGAGTTCAATCCCTGGTAAGGGAACTAGATCCCACATGCATGCTGCAACTAAGAGTTCACATGCCACAACTAAGGAGCCTGCCTGCCACAACTAAGAGCCAGGGCAACCAAATAAATAAATATATATTTTTAAATTTCTGGTCAGAATGTGCCTCACCATTATTTAACAAATGTTTGTATTTTTCAATATACCGAGAGCCAATGTACCAGCTCTCTGATATTTAGCAGTTTTCCAAAATAAACTTTCTATTTTGGAATAATTTTTGAATTAAAGAGAAGTTGCAAAGATAGTACGGCATGTGCCCCCATACCCTCTCTCAGTTTCCCCTACTGATAGCATCTTACATAACTGTGGTGTATTTGTCACTAAGAAACTCACAGTGAGACATTACTACTAACTGAACTCCAGGTTTGGTTTGGATTTCATCAGTGTTCCCATTAATGTCCTCTCTCTGTCCCTGGATTCCATCCAGGGACCACATGGCATTTAGTCTTGATGCCTCCTTGGTCTCCTCTGGTCTGTGAAGGGTCTTCAATCTCCTTGTTTTTCACGACCTTGACAGTCTTAAGAAGTACAGTGTTAAGAAGTACAGATCAGGAATCATGTAGAATGTCCCCCAGGCTGGGTTTCTCTGATGTTTTTTGTGTGTCTGTGATTAGAGTGGGGCTATAGGTTTGGGGAATAACCCCACAGAAGTGAGGTGCTCTTCTTACCACATCATTTCGAGGTGCCTGACCTCCTCATGACTCATCATGGATAACATTCACCTTGATCACCCAGTCAAGGTGTGTCTGCCAGTTTTCTCCACTGTAAAGCTACTATTTTTCTCCTTCCAGACTCTTTACTTTGGAAGTAAGTCACTAAGCCTAGCCCACCCTCAAGAGGGAAGAAGGTGGGAATTGCTCCCCATCTCCCGGGATGGGAGCATACATTATCAATTCTTTTGTCAGTAGTTTTTTAGGTGAAAGGATAATACACTATGAGTTTTCTGCACATAGTTAAGATAGTAACTCCCCAGCTAGACACAGCAGACTATACAGCTCAGTACAATTGCTCACTTTTTGCATTTCTTACTGTTCAACCCAATTCAAATAGGTGAAGAGTTCATTTTTAAGAGGAACAGAAGATGGAACGTTATTCAGCCTTAAAAAGGAAGGAAATTCTGACACATGCTACAACATGGATGGAACTTGAGGGCATTATGCTGAATGAAATAAACCAGACACAAAAGGACCCATATTGTTTGATTCCATTTGCACAAGGTACCTAGAGTTGTCAAATTCATAGAGACAAAAAGTAGAGTGGTGGCTGCCTGGGGTTGGGGATGGGAGAATGGGGAGTTATGGTTTCATGGGGACAGAGTTTTAGTTTTGTAAGATTAAAAGAGTTCTGGAGATGATGGTGATGGTGGTTGCACAACAATGTGAATGTACTTCATGCCACTGAATTCTACACTTAAAAATGGTTAACGGTAATTTTTATGTTATGTGTATTTTATCACAATTTTTTAAAAAGACACAGATGGGGCAAATGAAATTGTCACTGATTACCAATCAATCATAGGAGATTGGTTGAATTAACTATTGTTTATCTCCACAACGGAGTACACTACAGATGCCAAAAAGAATGAGGAAGCTCTCTGTGAACAGCTATGGAGTCATTTCCAAGCTATATTATTAAGTGATAAAAGCAAAGTTCAAAAGAGCATATATAGTATGCTACCTTTTGCCTAAGGAAAAAAAGATAAGAAAACGTGTGTGTGTGTGTGTGTGTGTGTGTGTGTGTGTGTGTGTGTGTGTGTGTACGCCCACATGCTTATCCTTACAAAGAGAAACTCAAAGAGATAAACCAGAAAACAATGAAGATGTTTGTCTACAAGAGGTGGGAGGAAACAGGGTAAGAGGGAGACTGGGATGCGTGACAGTCCTCTGAATATACCTGTTTATATAGTTTCAAGTTTTGAAGCACCTTCTACATACTCAAAAAATAAAAGCAAATTAACGATGATGGAAAGATAAAAACCCTAAAACTGAAGAAAACAGACAAATGAACCCAACTGTACTGCTGATGGATATCATGACCCCACAGAAGAGACAGAGAAGTACCCCCAGCATTTGTGAATCCAGGATTTCACTATATACTCTCAGTCTTTGTGGGGGGAGCGGGGAGGTCAGCAGAACAGGGAAAACTCTGGAACTCTTTACCAGATTTGTTGTTTGTAGTGGACATTGTGCAGCAATTCTAATGCTATTTTAGGATATATTATAGGATTGAGCAAATGCATAAAGGTGTTGCTGGTATTGGGAGAAGGAAAATACAAATATGGACAGGAGGATGGGTTGGAAGTGGGGGTATTGGTGTGGACACATGGTCTCTAAAACAAGCACACGCGTGAATACAAGCATTTGTGTATGTGTATATACCTGTAGGTACATGAATGTGCGCGGGTGTATACGTGTATTTGTTTTCTAGCTCTGTCCTTTGAAAAAGTCTCAAAGCAAAGACACGACAGCAAAAATGAGCACACCTACTGCCCAGATCTTGGTGCTTAACACCATTCCTCACTAACAGGAACCAGGGCTCCTTGGAAAAATGGCTAATTCCAGGACGGGGGCAGGAAAGGCCAAGATGAGCCTGAAATACCTTGTTATACCAGAAAGTAAGGAAGTATTCAAAAAAAAAATAATGATGGTGCATGGCTAAAGGACCCAGGAGCCAGCTTGACAGGGCTCCCACTGATCACACCTGGGACAATTTGAGCACCGAGATAATTAAGAAGTTGTAATAAATTTAGTTTGAAAAAATCATGAAGGCATACCAAAAATAAATACATAAATAAATAAGTCGGGGAGAAAGGAGGGCTCTTGCTTATAGTAGAAAGTCAACTGCAGACTGGTATGTGTGAAGGGATGCTGAATTGGAAAATTTCCATTTTGCCACCATCATTGTAAAGGTTGATAAAGACAAGAATCGTTAATGGGTGTCAAATCCAGGAGGCACACTTCATGAGGACCATGACATTCGTACGGTGTCTGCCCACAGATTGCTTATTTGAGAGCACAGGGAAAACAGTAACCTACAGAGCTTCTCACACAGACATCTTGACATGAGCAACCAAAAATCACATCCCCGGACCTCCCTGGTGGCACAGTGGTTAAGAATCCGCCTACCAATGCAGGGTACACGGGTTCAATCCCTGGTCCAGGAAGATCCCACATGCTGTGGAGCAAATAAGCCCAGGTGCCACAACTACTGAGCCTGTGCTCTAGAGCCAGTGAGCCACAACTACTGAAGCCCACAAGCCTAGAGCCCGTGCTCCACAACAAGAGAAGCCACTCAATGAGAAGCCCGTGTACTGCAACGAAGAGTAGCCCCCACTTGCCGCAACTAGAGAAAGCCCGCGCACAGCAACGAAGACCCAACACAGCCATAAATTAATTAATTAATTAATTTAAAAAAAAACAAAAAAACGAAAAACTCTGTAGGGGAACTGAGATCCCGCAAGCCACGGGTCATGGCCAAAAAAAAAAAAACCCCAAAACACAACTCTGTAAGTTGTAGAAACTGATAACGATGCAAATTAGCGATGCTGATAGGATGCAATTACTGCCCAGTGGACAGACACAGCTGTCCATCTGTTTGTTAATTCCTTTCAGCCTTCCTCACTTGCCCAGGGCTCCGGATATTTGGGCCCTTCTGCCGGGAGGTCCTCCCTCTGTGGAGAGCCGGAGATATCTTGGAGTCCTGGGGACACAGGCTCTGTCGACTCCCCATACAGTGGAAACTTCCAGAATTTTCCTGGGTTCCCTAAACACCAAGCCTTGATTTTCCACATACTCACACAGGCTTACAGAACTCGACCCAAATCCAGAAGAGTTTCTGATTCACTGCCACTTACCTCACAGAGAACCGCAAGTGTGCATCTGATCGTTACACTGCCCCACAATTTTATTTTCCAAAATGTGTCCCCTCCCATCCCTTAAGGAGCAAGTAGGTGATGCAGAGCAGTGAAGAAAAGCCACAAAGAGCAGGGACTCTCCCACCTCTGATGAACTTGAGAAGAGCACACAGCCCTTCCAGGACTGGTTAATCACCATGCATCACAAGGCCCCTTTGCCGTCCAGCAGAAAAACATAAAAGCAGCAGAGTCCAGAATTCCTGGGGCTGGTACAGGACTCTTCCAAGGTGCCTGTCACTGTCCTGCAGTGGGTGTCAAATCGTCAGAACAAGGGCTGGGACCTCATGACTGAGTGCCAGGATGCCTCTGTTTATCCTTGCAACCTACCGACCCACTCAGGAGGTCTTTTCCCTGCCCCACTTGCTCCTGGAGATGAAACCAGGCCCTTGAGACACACAGCAACCCAACCACAGAGGAATTACAGGCACACCTTGTTTTACTGATCTCCACTATGCTGAGTTTTTTACAAATTGAAGGTTTGTGCACCCTGCATCAAGCATCTATTGGCACCATTTTTCCAACAGCAGCTACTCCATGTCTCTGTGTCACATTTTGGTAATTCTCACAATATTTCAAACTTTGTCATTATTATTATATTTGTCATGGTGATCCGTGATCTTTGAATATACTACCGACTCACTGAAGGCTCAGATGATGGTTAGCATTTTTTAGCAATAAAGAATTTTTAAATTAAAGTATGTACATTGTTCTTTTGGACATAAGGCAATTGCACAGTTAATAGACTACAGCATAGTGTAAACATAACTTTTATATGCACTGGGAGACAAAAAAAATCCACGTGACTCGCTTTATTGTGATATTTGCTTTATTTTGGTGGTTTGGAACTGAACTTGCCATATCTCCAAGGGGTGCCCGTAAAGTAATTCACTCCAGTGGGACAGCTGAGGAGAACTGGCTGCGCTGATGCAGGACAGGTGCCTGAGCACAAGATTTTGTCCTGCTATCAGGCTCAGAGTCCCAGAGGCCCTGTGTAGGGTTCTCATCTCCTTCGTGTCCCTGGATTATATTTCTGACTTTAGGGAATTCTCTGGCAGCCCAGTGGTTACGACTCCGCGCTTTCGCTGCCAAGGGCCCAGGTTTGATTTCTGGTCGGGGAACTAAGATCCCGTAAGCCACAGGTTGCTCTCAAATATATATATATATATATATATATATATATATATATATATATATATATATATATATATATATATATATATTTCTGACTTTAGCCCACTGAAGCTTTACCATTGGCCTTACAGTATTTTCTAGTTATAATACAGTCTTTTCCCCTTCTGCCTCTCCAGCTAGAGGGGAGCTCCTGGCAACTGCCCTCAGTGCGGGGCCACTGAGGGTCTGAGCCTGATGGTGCAGAGGACAGGAGTGTCCACAGAGGCCAGGGCCAGGAACGTGCTGTTTGGTCCTTTTGACTATCAGCGAGTAAGGATTACCATCTCCATTTTACAGATGAATAAACGGAAGCTTCAAAGGGTGAGTGACTCAGGCAAGGTCCCCCGTCAGTAAGGAGAAGAGCTGAAATTAAACTCACAGCCCAGTCGCCAGAAGGCTGATGGAGGAAAGAAGAAGTAGAGGGAGGGAGAGGGAATAAGAATTACAGTGACTGTAACTTACTAAGTGGGTCTGTCCTGGCCTGGAGTACGTAGTGTCACTTCTAAATTACCAAACCTTCTCTGTGAATGCCTAGTGATTTAGATGTTCACTGCCCAATGCAGTGGCCACCAGCCACATGTGGTTCTTGAAGCCCTTGAAATGTGGCCAGTCTGATCTGAGATGTGCTTCAAGTGCAAAATGCATATCAGATTTCAAAGGCTTCGAATGAAAAACAAGAATGTAAAATATCTCATTAGTAATATATACTAATCACTTAATGGTAATATTTTGCATATATTGGGTTAAATAAAATCTATTTTTAACCTTTCTCTCCCGTTTCTTTTTTTTTTTTTCGTGTGCCTATAGGTCATTCTAAGAGGCATGAGTGGGCAGGGCTGCTCCAGAGACCAGAGCGAGGCTTGTTTTTTTGTTTGTTTGTTTTTTTAAACATCTTTATTGGAGTATAATTGCTTTACAATGGTGTGTTAGTTTCTGCTTTATAAAAAAGTGAATCAGTTATACATATACATATATTCCCATATCTCTTCCCTCTTGCATCTCCCTCCCACCCTCCCTATCCCACCCCTCTAAGTGGTCACAAAACACTAGATGATCTCCCTGTGCTATGCACCTGCTTCCCACTAGCTATCTATTTTACGTTTGGTAGTGTATATATGTCCATGCCACTCTCTCACTTTGTCACTTCCCCCTCCCCATATCCTCCTCCCCATATCCTCAAGTCCATGCTCTAGTAGGTCTGTGTCTCAAGGTCTTGCTAATGCCCGGAGGAGGGGACGTCCCAGGTACTGGGTGCAGCTCTGTCCTCCCACACCTGTCAACCACTGTCCACCCAGCCGGTAACAAATACACCGAGAGCCTCCTCTGAGTACCAGCCTCTGGGACACAGAGAGGAGCCAGATGGCCCCCCAAAATATCTACATCCTAACCCCCAAACCTGTGAATATGTTGGGTTTTCTGGCAAGGGGGAAAAAAGGTTGCTAATCAGTGACCTTAAAATAAGATGATCCTAAATTATGCAGGTAGGCCCAGTGTCACCGCAGGGGTCCGTATAAGTAGAAGTGTCTGGGTCTGAGAAGATGTCACAGTGGAAGCAGCCCCCTTACTTGCAAGACCCCAGACTTGGCCCGTGAGCTTCCACAAGCACCAAGGTTTGGGGTGAGCCTCTGGATGCTTGAGGAGACTCTTCTTGGAGCCCACTTGGCTGCCCGTTTCCCGCTCACCCAACTTGCCTGGTTAGATTAAGAAGCCTGCTCTTCCTTGGACCCTGTCAGTCATGGGGGCCAGGGACACAACTGTGGCCCATCCCCACCCCAGAAAACACAACTAATTAAAAAAAAAAAAAACCGTTCTGGCCCCTCACCTGAAAGCCCCAGGAAGAGGGTTTGGGATTTGCTCTAATGAGACGCAAGCACCCTCATTCCCGAAATAAAGACTTGCTGTTGAAGTCTGCAGAGGAGAATCCACACACACTCAGCCCGTCCTCCTGCCCACAGTTTCCATCCCCAGGGCTTGCGCCCAGGCTTCCCTGAGCCCCGTGGGATCACCGCCCTCCTGTCCCTCCCAGGGGCAGCACTGAACCAAACACTTAATTGACACAGAACGTGATTAAGCACCATTGCCGACTCCCCCCACCCATCAGCCGCCGAGCAAGCAGGACGATCTGCTGGAGAATATCCCAGAGGTTCCAGAGGCTTCGGGCTGGGGTGAGTTTCTCTGCCAAATCTCTCCAGTGACTCAGCTCCACAAAGGTTTCCTGAGCACAGACTCTGGGTCAGGCTCTGGGCTGGGCTCTAGGATGAAAGATGGACACGTGGTCTCTGCCCTCAAGTCACTGCCATTGTCCTGTGAGGACTCAGGGGACAGAACCCAGCTGTGGGGAGGGAAGAATTTCAGGAACCAGGCTCAGTCCGTCCAGCAGCAGAATGGGCCACCTTGGAAAGGTCTGGAGTGAGGAGCCCATCTCTTTTGGTGGGCTAGCAGCCAGCAGACCTTCGCCCACCAGGCCCAAGAGGCAAGAAGAGCATTTCCACCCAGGAGATAGGTGAAGGCCATCACTTCAACAGGCTCTGCCTTTTGGGTTTTCTTTCTTTATAAGCTTTTTTTTTCAAGCCTTACATGACATACCAGGGAAGAGTCAGAACAAAGCAGACGTTAGCAGCAAGAAATATACTCTTGGTTCCCTGCATACATAACCCAGGTTTTGGCAAAAGCACACACTGTGTGAGTACGCTTGGAAACGCATGGAAACTGACATTTTACCATGGTCCCCAAAGGTGTAAAAAACGGGCTGGAAGGCCAGGTGCCGAGGGTGATTGGCATCAATCAATGGGATCTGTGGTTGTGTCTCCCTATCGACACCTGATGTGTTTGTTGTAATTGGTTTCCCAGCCAGCCCTGCCGCCTTTATTAATTGCACACATTCCTTGACAAAAATGACACGCTGGTGGCAGCGACATGGGCTTGAAGACGCGGGTGCCTTTTGATCTAAACCTAAAGTCACATTTGTGACCAGAACCGAAGATAGGGAGAGCCCACAGGTCATTTCTCTCATGGCAACACCTGGACAGAGTGGCCTGTTGGAACCATTCATGTAATTGTGTCACCTTGACCTGCACACTTGGTGACAGTTTTCCTGTGTCCTCTAACTCACAACGGACTTCAGAAAGACTTTGCCTGCAGACCTTTGGCAGCTTGAGTTTAATTCTGCAATGGAGGGAAAAAGGGCTGCTCAGAGAATTTCTGGAATTCAAACCAAATGCTCAATGCATCGAGGATGCTAAAATGAGTGGGAGAAAGTTTAGGGAGAAACAGAATATGTGCATGATTCCAAAGTACCTCTAAATGTTTATTAATTACCAAGGGAAAAATAGTCACTTTAGGTGGCAGACACCACCTTAACCAGGGGACAAAGGTTCATAGCGCCAGGACTGAGACTCATGGACAGCATGAGCCCCTGATGGGATACACTGAAGGGCACCTCACTTCTGAGGGATTCATCCCCAAAATCCATCGCCTCGATCCAATCATGAGAATGCATTGGACAAAACCAATTTGAGGGACTTGCTACAAAAACACATGAACACTGTTCTTCAAAAGGATCAAGGTCACAAAGGGATAGGAGAGATTGAAAAAAAAACTGTCACAGATGAGAGACGAAGGAGACATGACAATTAAATGCAATGTGGAGCCCTGGGACAGAGAAAGGACATTAGATTCAGAGCTGATGACATTCAAACGCAGTCTGTGGTCAGTTAACAGTGTGGTGCCAGTGATGATTTCTTGGTTTTGGTCATCGTACTTGGTTATGTACGACGTTGACATTAGGAGGAAAAAGCTGTGTGACAGGTGACATGGGAACTCCCTGAATGATCTCTGCAACTCTTCTATAAGTCTAAAATTATTTCATGATAAAAAGTTTTTCAAATGTGAAAAAAAGAAAGAGCTCATCTCTCCCCATACCTAAGCTGTCACACTCTAGGGGGACCGTTTCTGGGGAAAAGACTGCTACCCCCAGCTGTCACTCGTTTTCCTGCATTTCATTCATATAACTGTTAAATCAATAGCTACATCTTCAGAGTAAATAATTGTGTCAGTGGTATTTTAATGGTCTCCTGCATTTGAGTTGCCAGGAGCCTTTTTGTCAGCAGAGCAAAACCATTGATTTTCTGCCCATCCATCCGAGGCACACATAGATGAGCTGCCTGCAGCCTGGGATCAGAGCTAGAGGGGCAAACCCCAGAACCTGGAACTCTCCTCCCAGCACTGGCACCTACAAGCAGCAGATAAAATATTTCATCTCCGCTGAATCACATTCCATTGCAGTTAACTTCCAGGGCAGAAAGTGTTAAACGCCTTCAGTCCAGGAGAACTTGGGAAATCCCAGTATGGTGTACTCTGCCATCTTTCTTTTTCTGAGGTCTGAGCCTTGGAAGCAAGAGAGCAACGTCACAGAGAGAACACAGGGTCAACCAGCAGGTGACTGAGGTGCCGGGAGCTCTTGGCTGACAAACGCAAGCGTTCTCATGACTGACCGTGAATTGCTGTGGTAGTTCCATAATTGCACAGTGGTATTGTTCTTAATGCTTTTAAAATAGGACCTGTGTGTGCATGCTATGTAGGTGAAAATAAATGGTGCGTGTCCCCGGGAAAGGAAAAAAACTGAACAGGCAGTGTTTGTGAGACATGTTGTTCTCTGAGGTGCAGCTCAATACCAGCAGAACCCCATGCAGCAAGAGAGGACTGGGCAGCGGGCTGGGCCAACCACAGATATTTGCACAGGTGAATACAGTTTAGTAAAGGAAGTCAATCGAAGCATTCAGATGAGAGGGGAGGAGAGAAGTGGTCCCACTGAGCTCCACACCCCAGGCATCTGAAGGGAAGCTGCTGTAGCCCACGTTCATGCATTAGTCCAGCAGGTGACTCCAGGCCTGCCCCCAGGAACTGACCGTAGACAGGCTTTGACCGCCCCCCCATGCAGGTCCCCAGTGGTCTTAGGTGTAAGGCCCCAAATTAAGACCCAACATTATATACCACTTTGACATCTGAAACCAGGAGGCCTTTGAATGTCCTAGCTGCAAGTTCCCCACCCCACTCAGCTTCCACAGATAGGGTCCCCTAGCCAAACAGCCCCCCTTATCAAATGGAACACAGACCCTGATGGGCCATGAGCAGTGGGCTTCAGTTCCCCGCCAGCCCACGGATTACTCAAGCAAGCACATCACATTCTCCTGTGGGAACCAGGAGGCACCTGCCCTCTTATTACTACAAAGCCTCCTCCCACAGCCCCTGCTGGTTCACTCTGTTCCTGAGTGCAACCCCATGTGGCCCTGAGTGGTGTACAGCACCACTCCTTCCCCGGGGTGTGAGTGTAAGTGGCTCATACACTGCTGTTTCTGATAAAACACTCACCAGCTAGAAAGGAATGTTCTCAACATAGTAAAGAGCATCTATGAAAAACCCACAGCCAATATCATACTCAAGGGTGAAAAAACAATTCTTTCCCCCTAATATCAGGAACAAGACAAAAATGTCCACTCTTGCCATTCAGCATACTATTCAGTGTTGCAGTGGAGTTTCTAGCCAGTGTACATAGGCAAGAAAGTGAAATAAAAGGTATCCAACTTGGAAAGGAAGAAGTAAGAACTACCCCTATTTGCAGATGGCATGATCTTGTATGTAGAAAATCCTAAGGAATATACTAAAAAAACTGTTAGAACTAATAAATGAATTCATCAAGATTGCAGGATATAAAATCAATAGACAAAAATCTGTCATGTTTCTATACATTTTCAATGAATAACCCAAAAATGAAATTAAGAAAGCAATTCCATTTACATTAACATCAAAAAGAACAAATTACTTAAAAAAAAAGTTAACAAAAGTACAAAACTCGTACTCTAAAAGCTATAGAAAAAAATAAAAGCTATAGAACATTGTTGAAATAAATCAAAGAAATAGAAAGACATGTTCATGGACTGAAAGATTAAATATTGCTAAGATGGCAATACTCCCCAAATTGATCTACAGAGTGAAATGCAATCCCTTTTAAAAATCCCAACTGGCTTCTTTGAAGAAATTGACAAGCTGGTTCTAAAATTCACATGGGGGACTTCCCTGGTGGCACAGTGGTTAAGAATCCACCTGTCATTGCAGGGGACACGGGTTTGAGCCCTGGTCTGGGGAGATCCCACATGCCGTGGAGCAACTAAGCCATGAGCCACAACTACTGAGCCCTCGAGCCACAACTATGAAGCCTGCATGCCTAGGGCCTGTGCTCTGCAACAAGAGAAGCCACTGCAATGAAAAGCCCTCACACTGAAACGAAGAGTAGCCCCCGCTCGCTGCAACCAGAGAAAGCCTGCACGCAGCAACGAAGACCCAACACAGCCAAAAATAAATAAATAAATATATTTATTTATTTTAAAATAATAATTTAAAAAAATTTTTTTAAAGCTATAGAACATTGTTGAAAGAAATCAATGAAATAGAAAGACATGTTAATGGATTGAAAGATTAAATATTGCTAAGATGGCAACACTCCCCAAACTGATCTACAGAGTCAATGCAATCCCTTTTAAAATCCCAACTGGCTTCTTTGCAGAACTTGACAAGCTGGTTCTAAAATTCACATGGGGGACTTCCCTGGTGGTGCAGTGGTTAAGAATCCACCTGCCATTGCAGGGGACACAGGTTTGAGCCCTGGTCTGGGAAGGTCCCATATGCTGCGGAGCAACTAAGCCCGTGCACCACAACTACTGAGCCCACACACCACAACTACTGAAGCCTGCGCACCTAGAGCCCATGCTCCACAACAGGAGAAGCCACCGCAATGAGAAGCCCACGCACCGCAACGAAGAATAGCCCCCGCTCACCACAACCAGAGAAAAAGCCCGCACGCAGCAACAAAGACCCAATGCAACCAGATAAATAAATAAATTTTAAAAAATAAAATTCACATGGAATTGTAAGGACCCAGAATAGCCAAAACAATCTTGTAAAAGAACAAAGTTGAAGGAGTCACACTTTCTGACTTCAAAACTTACTTCAAAACTACAGTAATCAAAATAGTGTGGTACTGGTGTAGGCTAGACACAGAGATCAATGGAATAGAATGGAGAGTCCAGAATAAATTCATCCATATACAGTCGATTGATTTTTTGACAGAAGTATGGGGAAAGAATAGTCCTTTTAAGAAATGGTGCTGGGAAAATCAGATGTGCAGATGCAAAAGAATGAAATTGGGCCCCTACCTCACACCATATGCAAAAATTAACTCAAAATGGAACCTAAATGTAAATGTAAGAGCTAAATATAAGAATTAAAACTATAAAACTCTTGGAAGAAAACTTAGGCATAAGTCTAATCCAACCAACACCTGCTACAATATGGATGAACCTTGAAAACATGATGATAGGTAGGTAAAAGAAGCTAGACAAAAAAGGTCACATATTGTATGAATCCATTTATATAAAATATTCAGAATAGGCAAATCCATAGAGATAGAAAGTAGATTGGTGGCCACCAGGGCCTGGGAAGCAGAAAATGGCGAGTGATTGCTAATGGGGATAAGGACTTTTTTTGTGGGGGGGAGATGATGAAATGTTCTAAAACTGATCCTGATGATGGATGCACAGCTCTCTGAATACACTAAAATCACTGAAACACACACTTTGAAGGGGTGAACACAAAAGCAGATATGAGAACCTGGCTGTCTTCTAGAGACTTCTATGAGGCCAAATAGTAAAAAGATTTGCCAAAATGTAAAACAAAACCACTCTTCTTGCTAACTTTTCTTGTTTATTTTGGAAACTACATTTATTTTTCATAAAACATGTTATTTATGTAAACATCTAATGGATTTATTACTGTTATTTTTAGCCGAGTTAATAAATTTTTAATTTTTTCTCAAGTTTAATTTCTAGTATAATAAGTGTCAACGGATATACCCAGGATTGGCTGATGAGTGTGTAACCTGCATTATCACACAGGGCCCCAGGCTCAGAAGGACCCCATACTTGGCTTCGTGCTCTGCTGTCTTAAACTTCTTATAATTTTATCTTTGAACTTGTGTTTTATAAGTGAAGTCGATGGGGCAATAGAGCATGTGCTGGAACGTGGGTATCAGCACACAGTGTTCCCCCGGCCGCAAATCACCGCCTACCTCAGACACCCATTCCTCAGCCTTCTGGTGCCTTGGGTCTGCCCACAGGGTTGCCAGATAAATACAAGACACACAAATTCAAATTTC
This sequence comes from Lagenorhynchus albirostris, assembly GCF_949774975.1. Classification (NCBI taxonomy): domain Eukaryota; kingdom Metazoa; phylum Chordata; class Mammalia; order Artiodactyla; family Delphinidae; genus Lagenorhynchus; species Lagenorhynchus albirostris. The sequence goes on from NC_083109.1 coordinate 50,911,427, forward strand.
AGATAAACAAAGAATACATCTTAAACTTAAATACAGTTGGTCCTCAGTATCTGCAGCTTCCACATCTGCAGATTCAACCAACCGTGAACTGAAAATATTTTTTTAAAAATCCAGAAAGTTCCAAAAAGCAAAACTTGAATTTACTGTGCTGGCAGCTGTTTACATAGCATTTACGTTGTATTAGGTATTATAAGTAATCTAGAGATGATTCAAATTATACGGAAGATGTGCAGAGGTTATATGCAAATACTACTCCACTTTATAAAAGGGACTTGAGCATCTGCAGATTTTGGTATGCTGGGGGTCCTGGAACCAACCCCCCCCACATATAGGAGAGGCACTATATGTCCCCAAAATTGCATGGGACATACTTATGTTAAAGAATTATTCATTGTTTATTCAAAATTCAAATTTAACTGGGCATCCTGTATTTTCATTTGCTAAATAAAAATCCTCCCCACCCAGCACCTTCCTTCTCAACCCGCAACTTCAGTGCCCAGAGACAGTGGGGTGGGGTGGGGAAGGGGAAGCTGTGTTCTGCATCGCTCCACCCCAGAGTGGGAGCCTGGATGCAAATGAGGGAAGAGTCAGGGTCAGGCTAAGTTTCTCACATTGGGGCAAAGCAGCCCCACCCAAGACACCCTCCTCCTGGCAGGTGTGAGCCTCTTGCCTACCCCCATCCAGGTACCTGTGTGGCCAGGCATGGCAGTTTATCCTTAGAGGTTGCCCATCCACCATCCGCCATGGCTTGGAACAGGCCCACGAGAAAGAGCTGCCTGGCTTCAAGCACCCAGCCAGGCCATGGTGCATCACTCCTGGGACTGGCAGGAGGGGGCTGTCAGGCTGGGGTGTGTGAGTCACCCGGCCCTGGGAGCCTGTGAGGGTCCTTGGCCCAGGAAGCATCCCTGGGGCCAGCCCTGCACCTCTTCCTGCTTCCTCACTTCCTGACTCTGCCTCCCGTTTGTGCCTGCCCTGCTCCAGGGACCCTCCGGGGACAAGCTAAACAATACAAATAGAGTAATTTCAGTGATTCTCTATACCAGTTAAATTCTCTCAGGCTGCATTGAAACAGGCATTGCAGGATATAAAGATAGATGGTAAAAGTCATCCTAATATTTAAATTTTTTGTTTTCTTAGAATGATGTTAAATAGCTAATAAAATCACCATGACACTTTGAGTGCATGCACGCGAGCCAGAGAGAGAAGGAGGAGAGATTGTGGGAAAAAAAGGAAAGCTGCTATTTTAGTACCTTTCACAGCACTTGCTTCCTGCTTTTTAAAAATGGGATCTCACATTTTCATTTCGCACCAGGCCCTAAGAAGTATGTAGCTGGCCCGGGATTTACTCCACACATAAACAAAAGCCCTTTGGGGTCTTCAATAATTCTTAAGAGTGTAAAAGGAGTCCTGAAACCAAAAAGTTTGAGAACTGCTGTCCTAAGAGACTAAGAGCCTCCTAGCTCAGGACCTTTGCACACACTGTTCCCTCTGCCAGAAAAACACTATGTCTGCTTTCTACCTGTTCCTCCTCCTATTTCTTAGGTTTCAACCCAAAAATCACTTCTCAGGGGAATGTCGATGAGTCCTTGTATTTGTTTCCTGTCGCTGCTGTAACAAATGTAATCTCTTATGATTCTGGAAGTGTAACATCAAGAAGTCTAAAATCAAGGTGTCCACAGGGCTGGTTCCTTCTGGAGACCCTAGAGGAGAAGCCATTTCCTTGACCTTTCTGGCTTCTCGAGGCACCCACATTACTTGGCTTGTGGCCCCTTCCTTGCATCATTCAGATCTTGGCTTCCATCCTCACATCTCCTCTGACTCTGGCTGAAGACTCTGGCTCCTTCTCATAAAGACCCTGTGATGACACTGGGCTACCAGGATAATCCAGGGTCATCTCCCGCCTCCTTAACTAAATCTCATCTGCAAAGCCCCTTTTACCTTGTAAGGCAGCAGTCCCCAACCTTTTTGGCGCCAGGGACCTGTTTTGTGGAAGACAATTTTTCCACGGACAGGTGTGCAGAGGGATGGTTCAGGAGGTAATGCAAGTGATGGGGATCGATGGGGAGCATTGGGGAGTGATGGGGAGCGGCAGATGAAGCTTCTCTCACTCGCCCGCCGCTCAGCTCCTGCTGTGCGGCCGGTTCCTAACAGGCTGCAGACCGCTACCAGTCCACAGCCTGGGGGTTGCGGACCCCTGCTGTAAGGAACATATTCACAGGTTCTAAGGATTAGGACATGGACATCTTTGGGGACCATTATTCAGTCAACCACAGTCCCCCACCTGATGTCCTCCCCCTTCCTGGCACTTATCAGATTGTGGATACCAGGGGTGACTATTTGTTTATTGTCTGTCTCCCTCCCAGACAGACCCTGTGCTCTTCCAGGCAGGGACCACTTGTGCTCTGTTCAAAGGCACCTCCAGAGCCTGACACATTGCCTGGTGTATGTGGTGCATGCCTGGCACATATTTGGGGAATGATAGAAATTAAGATTCTCTGTGAAACAGCAGCCAACAAGTCCTCCTCAGGCACATCCGAGTGGCAGATGAAGAAGCTAGGCCAGGGTAGGGATGGTTCCAGGGTCACACGTCCTGTCTGATGGGCCAGCACACCTCCCAGGACAACCACCTTCCCTTTGTTTCCCAGTCCCCACCTCTGTCCTTCCTCTCTACGCACCGGTGACCAAGGGGAGTGATGCTCTGCCGTGTAGGAGCCACGGTCCATCTGCCCTAGGAGATGACAGAAACCCACTCTGCACCGAGACGCAGAGATGCAAACCAGAGGGTGGGCAAGGGTTCTGGGGCATAGGCACAAGCGGGAGAGCTGGCCTTGGCCCTGGTCTACCCTGTAGCTATTGCCACTGTCAAATCAATCGGCTCTCTCCAAGAGCTCTCCCCTGGCAGGGTTAGAGCAGAAGTCCGTCGTGCAAGGAGAGAGAAACCAGGGTCCAGAGGCCCTGAGAGCAGAAACGCATCTGAAACAAGGAGTCAGGAGGCAGGTACAATGTCTCTGCAAGATTAGTGCACAGGGGGGAAGACAGGCATGAATTCCTTCCCTGCAGATAACTCCATCCCTCCTGCGTTTGCACCATGACAGAGTATGAGAGGGAGGGGTGCTCGAGCCACCCTCGTTCTCCTGGCTTCCCTCAGCTGGGACAGGGGACACACCAACAAATCATACCAGGATGTGAATGCAGGAGGGGGCAGAGGCAAATTCCAATCCAGGGCCTGTCAGTTGTGCCACCACCCTTACTCCCCACCAGCCACCGCCCCGTCTTACTCCTGCAAAGCCCAGCTCCCAACTCCCCCTGGAGGCCTCTGCCACCCTGATCCGGCAGCACCCCTTTGGGCCCCCACACCCCGTCAGCATCCTGAGAGGTTAAGGGTTTGGGCTCTGGGGCAGACCGATCTGGGCTGAAGTTTTGGTTGGGGCTTTTCTCAGCTGTGTGAGCTTCAGTGAGTCACTTGGCCCCTCAGAGTCTCAGTAAAATGGGAACAATGGTTACACTCACCTCACGAAGCCATTTAAGGCTGCAGAGAGACAATCCACGCATGCCAAGGGAGTGATGGGCATGCAGTAAAAATCCAGTAACTGGACTTCCCTGGTGGCGCAGTGATTAAGAATCCGCCTGCCAGTGCAGGGAACACTGGTTCAAGCCCTGGTCTGGGAAGATCCCGCATGCCGCAGAGCAACTGAGCCCATGTGCCACAACTACTGAGCCTGCGTTCTAGAGCCCACGAGCCACAACTACTGAGCCCATGTGCCACAACTACTGAAGCCCGCGCGCCTAGAGCCTGGGCTCTGCAACAAAGAGAAGCCACCGCAATGAAGAGTAGCCCCCACTTGCCACAACTAGAGAAAGCCCACACCAAGCAATGAAGACCCAACACAGCCAAAAATAAATAAATTTATAAAAAAAAAAATCCAGTAACCAGCAGCTACAGTTACACCTGTGTCACCAGTACCACAGTGCCAGTCATCACACTGTCAGCCTCACCAGGTGTCTTCCCTGAGTTTCAGGCTGGCAGGAGGCAAACCAGCCCGGCCAGGGAAGCTGGAGTCAACCTTTCCCTGGAGGAGAGAGGAGGGGGCCAGAAGGGCAGGCACAGGGAAGGTGGTCGTCAAGGCGTGGACAGACACCAAGACAGAGAGCTGGGCTTCCAACAGCCCCACGAGAGTCTCCCTTTCCTTAGGGCTCCCTTGCAACAGCAGCACTTGGGAGGAAGTTCAGCCCAGGGGGCTGCTCTGAGGGTCCCTGCCCACAGAGCCACAGAGAGGGGGCTTCTGACAGTGACTGCGTTGCCGACCTGCAGCTGTGCCCCTGAGGCCTTATTCTCCAGGGCTTCCTGCCCCACAGCCTTTTCTTCCCTCATCAGGAAAAAAACACAGGCTAGAGGTCCACAGGGCATCTACTGAGCCAGCGTCCACGGAGCACTGTCCAGGGGGCCGGGCCCACATGGAGACGGGATGAGACACAGCTCTGCCCTCGAGGACTTACCTTCTGTCAGAACGAGGCACCCAGGTCTCAGAGGCTGTAGGTGAGGGGCCATGACTGAGGCACGTGACCAGGCCTTAACAAGGAGGGGGCGGGGGCAGGGGGTTGGGAGATTCTGGGGGCAGTGAGGCAGCAGCCCCAGCCCAGCATTAGAATCACCTGACAGCTTGTTACACAGAAACCCATGGCCCCGTGGACCTGCTGAATCCCAGAGTGTGGAGGGGCCTGAGATCCCCAGGTGTGTGTGAGGTAGCCAGACTTGGAGAGACTGGGAGATCTAGCCTGACAGCAGCAGGGGACTTGGCCCCCCCAAGGGAGAATGCCCGGTAGGTGGATTCAGGGCCAGCCGAGGGCAGTGAGGTCACTGCTCCCCCCAGACACCAGCCTCTGACAGCTTATCTTGTGCCTCAGAGTCCCCGAGCAAAGGTCAATCCTGGGGTCATTGCTTTGGGGGTCTGTGGTCATCAGAGTGATGGCCCCCCAATGTGTCCACGTCCTAATCCCTAGAACCTGTAAATATGTACCTTACATAGCAAAACAAACTCTGCAGATGAGACTAAGTTAAGGATTTGGGAGAGATCATCCTGGATTAGCCTGGTGGGCAAATGTCATCACAAGAGTCTTTAAAGTGGGGAATCTAGGGCTTCCCTGGTGGCGCAGTGATTGAGAGTCCGCCTGCCAATGCAGGGGACACAGGTTCGTGCCCTGGTCTGGGAAGATCCCACATGCCGCGGAGCGGCTGGGCCCATGAGCCATGGCCGCTGAGCCTGCGCGTCCGGAGCCTGTGCTCCACAACAGGAGAGGACACAACAGTAAGAGGCCCGCATACCGCAAAAAAAAAAAAAAAGTGGGGACTTTGGGAATTCCTTGGCTGTCCAGTGGTTAAGACTCCAAGCTTCTACTGTAGGGGGCGTGGGTTTGATCCCTGGTCAGGGAACTAAGATCCTACATGCCGTGTGGCACAGCCTAAAAAAAGAAAAAAAAATTTTTTTTTAAGTGAGGACCTTTTCCTGGCTGCAGTTGGAGAGATGTAACCATGCAAGAAAGCTCAGAAAGATCTGAGGCATGAAAAGGACTCGGCCCACTGTTTCTGCCTTTGAAGATGGAGGAAGGGCCAGGAGGCGAGGAATGCAGGTGCCTCCAGAAGCTGGGAATGGCCCTCAGCTGACAGCCAGCGTGGAAATGGGAACCTCAGTCCTACAACCACAAGGAACTGAACTCTGCCAATAGTCTGAGCAGGAAACAGACTCTCCCCTGGATCCTCCAGAAGGAATGCTGCCCTGCCCACCCCATGATTTTACTGGTGAGACCCATGTTGGACTTCTGACTTCCAGAATCATAAGATAACACATTTCTGGGACTTCCCTGGTGGCACAGTGGTTGAGAATCCGCCTGCCAATGCAGTGGACACAGGTTTGATCCCTGGTCCGGGAAGATCCCACATCCCGCAGAGCAATTAAGCCTTCGTGCTACAACTACTGAAGCCCACGCACCTAGAGCCCGTGCTCCGCAACAAATGAAGCCTCTACAGTGAGAAGCCTGCGTACCGCAACAAAGAATAGCCCCCGCTTGCCACAACTAAAAAAAGCCCACGCACAGCAGCTAAGACCCAATGCAGCCAAAAATAAATAAATTAATTAATTTTTTAAAAACCACATTTCTGTTGCTTTAAGACACAAGTGTTACACAACTTTGTAAATCAATTATACGTCGATATAATTTTTTTTAAAAAGCACAAGTGTGTGGTGATTCGCTAAGGCAGCAGTCGGAAGTGAATGCTAGGTCCTTCTTGCAATGTCACCAAGCTGCTTCAAGTTGGGAGGCCAAACACCATGTCTCTCTCCCCCATTCAGGACACGTGTTTACTGAGGCCCCACTGTGTCCCCCCAACCCAGGCAGACAGCCCCCACCAAGGCCATCTCACTTCCAGGACCCACGCAGGAGAAGGGAAGTGCCGACTGTTTTTCTCCACCCCTGTGCTACTTTCCTGGGGCTGCAGTAACAAAGGACCTCAGACTGGGTGTCTTCAAAGGAGAGATTTGTTCTCTCACAGGTGAGGAGCCCAGAAGTCTGAAATCAAGTTGTCGGCAGGGCTGGGCTCCCTCTGGAGGCTGTGGTCAGGGGTGGGGGGATCCTTCCTGACTCTTCCAGCTTCTGGTGTTGCTGGGCATGCTTGGTGTTTCTTGGCCTCACTCTTATCTCTGCCCTGTCATCACATGGCCATCCTTTCTGTGTGTCTCTCTGTGCCCTCACCACTTAAAAGGACACCAGTCAAACGTATGAACACCAAGCGGGGAAAGCTGGGGAGGGAGGGAATGAATTGGGAGATTGGGATTGACATATATATATACACTAATATGTATAAAATAGATAACTAATAAGAACCTGCGGTATAGCACAGGGAACTCCACTTCGTTGTACAGTAGAAACTAACACAACATTGTAAAACAACTATATCCCAATAAAAAATAAATAAATAATTTATATTGATTATTTTTATCACTAACTAATAAAAGTACACACACACACACACACACACACACACACACACACACACACACACACAGAAAGGACACCACTCATTGGGTTTAGGGCCCACCCTGACCCAGGATGCTCTCATATCAAGATCCTTAACTAATTGCATCTGCAAAAATCCTATTTCCAAATAAGCTCAAGTCACAGGTTCTGGCTGGACATGAATTTTGGGGGGGATGCTATTCAACCCACCAGAGACCCCTTGGGCAGGTAAACTCCTGTGGCCTCACTTCCTGTCTGCTGAGGCAGGAGCCTCCTGAGAAAAGTCTCAGTTTCCCACTCCTCTCATGTTCAGGGCTCTGAGGGGTCCCTCGGAGAACCTTGGGCCCTGAAGAGTGAGTTCTGCCCGAATCATGCCAAGCGTGTCACAGGACTAGAAATGTCCCCAGAAAAGTTCCTGGTGGCAGCACATACCCTTAACACAACCCCTCCTAACTGCTGCCTGGAGAGGACACAGACTGTTCCCATCACTGTCCACCAGCTCCAGCTTGATGCTGCCGTAGGAAGGAGCCCAGGACGTTGTCATCAGGTTTGGGATTTTTTAGCCCTGGCGTTCCTCCCTTTCCTTGACCTATCCTCCAGACCAGAGGCTCTGCGGGGTGGATGGGGACTTTGGAAGGACTACGCACATCTTCCCCGTGACCCAAGGACCTGTGTCTCAAAGCATCTCTGTTTACAGCAGGACAGGGACTAAATGTTTGTTTCTGGCAGGAATTAATATTGAGCTTATGATACTTAATAAAAACCAGACTGTACCCCACAGGGTCTCATCCAGAGTGGCGCCAGGCTTCCCAGTACTTCGGGGGAGGGGTGGTGGGGTAAGTGACCTGGTGCGGGGGGCTGCCCACCCATGAGGACCCACAGGCAGAAACCACTGGTAGAAAACAAACCACTGTCCCGAAGCTTCCAGACTCTCCTCCACACACACCTCATCATCCAGAAAGTGAGTGCGGCATGAACCCTATCTGAGCCCTGCTCCTCTCTTCCAGGACATTCTTCCTGGCTGGCCCACCTTGTTGTGTTTGTTTTCTATGCAGACCAACAAATGACCACAAATTTAGCAACTTAGTTTCTGTGAGTGGGGAATCAGGCACAGCTTAGCTCAGGGTCAGCCAGGATGGGAGGGGGGTCTCTTCTGAGGTCCGGGGACCCCTCCCAAGCTCCATGGTTGTTGGCAGGATTCATTTCCTTGCATTTGTAAGACGGAGGTCCCTGTTTTCTCACTGGCTGTTGGCCAGGACCCTCAAAATTCATGTTGAAATCCTAACCTCCCCAGGTGATGGTATTAGGAGGTGGAGCTTTTGGGGTGATTAGGTCATGAGCGTGTAGCCTCATGAATGGGATTAATGCCCTTATAAGAAGATACACTAGTGCTTGCTTTCTCCCTCTGCTCTCCACCACGTGAGGACACCTAAGAAAACAACCAACTGCAAGCCAGGAAGCAGGCCCCACTAGACAGCAGATCTGTCAACACCTTGATCTTGGACTTCCAGCATCCAGAAAGTTGAGAAATAAATGTTCATTGTTTAAGTCACCCAGCCTGGGGTATTTATTGTAGCAGCCCATGCTAAGACACTCCCTTTTTTAAAATTTCTCATTGAGGTGAAATTCACATAACATAAAAGTAACCATTTTAAAGTGAACAATTCAGTGGCGTTTCGTGTATTCACAATATTGTGCAGCCATGACCTCATCTGGTTCCACAACGTGTTTATCACCCAGATAAACCCCTGTAAGAGCCCACCTGATTAGGTCAGGCCCACCCAGAATGCTCTTCTTTACGATGAACTCAAAGTCAACCGATTAGCAAGTAATGACATCCATCAGGTTCACTCTTAGGGGGAGGGGATTTTACAGGGTGTGTACACCAAGGACTGGAGATCTTCAGGGCCATCTCAGAATTCTTCCTACCATGCCTGTCCACCAAGGAACAGCCCTGAGGGGCTGCTTCCTCTCCCCGCTCTGAGCTAGCATCCACTTGAACCACTCACACCACAACACCAGCGATGAGGGCCTGAGCCTTGGGCAGACGAACCTGGGTGTGTGTGCTCTGCCACCTCCTGATAACTCATATCCCTTCTCAGCCTCGGTTTACTCATCTGTAAAATGGGGGTAATGACACAGCTACCTGGTAAATAAAACAGCATTGATTGAGCATCTGCCTGATGCCAGCCCTGCACTAAGTACTTTCAATACATTCTTCTGTGCAAACCTCACAACCGCCAATTCCTGGTACAGAGTGAGTGCCCAGGAAATGCTAGCGGTCATTATTTCACTGGCGTCTGCCTCCTTTCCTTCTTTCCCATTCTTTCTAATCCCCCAACTTCTGGGCTCTTTCTGAGCCCCCATGAGGCTGGGAGCTCCCTAGGGATGAAGGGAATCCCGGATTTGTTTCTCCTCCTTCCTCCAGGCCTTTCCTGGGATTCTGTGCCCCAGAAATGCTCTCTCTTAGCCTGCGGGCGTCTCCCCACTTCACACCTGACAGGACCAGCCAGTGATGAAGGCATTAAACACCCCTGTGCCCCCCACTCCCCACCAGAGTCCAGACAGTGAGACCAGGGGTCAGACAGTTTCTGGATGCTTCTCCCCCCAAAATCGGTGTGGTTGGCGGAGGGGTCCACCTGCTCCACAGCCGCTCCCTCTTCCTTCTCCTCACGTGGGAGACAAGCTTCCCTGCGGCGGTCAGAGCATTCTTCATCTCCAGATTTGCTCTCCATCAGGTATTCCATCCTCCCTCATGGCAGGTGGAAGGGAGTGATAGGATCTGACCTGCGGGTGGCTGCGGGTCTGTCAGCTCTTCCCCCCGCGCTCGGGGCAGCTCAGGAGGCCTGAGAGTGAGACTCAGGAGAACGAGATCTCTGATTGTTCTCCACTGCCTGACTGCGGGCCCCACTCTCCCCTCAGTCAGAACCCTCGTGTATGAAATCCTCCTGGCAACAGTTTTGCATTAACTGTCTTGGTTGATTGGCTGTTTTGGTACAGCTCTTCCAGAAAAAAGCACAGACAATGTGGCTCAGATTAAGCAGTATAAAGGGAATTCCTCAGCCTCAAAGCCCGGAGCTTGGCTCTGAGCAGGAGGAGGGTCCCCAGCCTCTTGTCTGATGTCCCTGGCAACTTGGGCAGTTCCCATGCTGGTGGTCAAGTTAGAGAAATCTCATCGTTTCTGAAAGGTGGGGCCGAACGTCTCAGGGCAGCAGGCTCTCGGGCAGCGACATGGCCCAAGGTCGGTGGTCTGCAGTACTTACTCGCCTGGAGGGTATCCTTGGCTTTCATGGGCCACAGTCCATCACGTCTGCCTGGGAACCACCATGGACAGTGGCCTCAGTGAGCCAGGCCTTCAGGGCATTCCCGGCCAGGCCCTACCCTCAGCTGTCAGGATATACAGCCCTGGCGCCCTTGTCCAGAGGGTGGGTCCCTGCCTCCAGACCCCAGCACGCTGGCCGGCCTCCAGGGAAAGGCCTAGGCCAGCATGCCCACCTTCAACCCCACCCAGGGTTTTGAGCAAATCTCTTCTCCCCAGGCCAGCTTGCCTGGCACAGACTGTGTTCCCAGACACACCACCCTTGCCCTGGCAGCAGACAAAAAGCCTCCAAGGGGAGCAGGGTGGGGTGGGGTGGGATGGGCCGTGAGAGGCTGCTGTACCCGGCCAGTGGACACTGTGTCTCAGACACATGCCCAGCCCAAGGCCCCAGCAGCCCAGGACCCAGAATGTCCCAGAGCACAGTTTATGTCAAAGACAAAACCCCAGTATGATGTGACTTCCCTGGCGGTCCAGTGGATAAGACTCCGCTCTTCCAGCTTCCACTGCAGGGGGCGTGGGTTTGATCCCTGGCTGGGGAACTAAGACCCCACATGCCGCACAGCCAAAAAAAAAAACAAAACAGTATGAGGGCTGTGGTCCAGGGTTTAGCAAGGGGCCAGGGCTGCAAAGGAACAGCTCTGGCACAAAGGACACAGGGCTGGTGTTCTGACTGTGTTTTCTTAGATTCTGTGCTTATCTATTTCACATCATTAATCTCAGGGCCAACCTACCAGCCACAGCTGTTTACATCTGCCTTGGCTCCAGAGCCCAAACCCCCCACCTCATCCAGCCCCCCACCACCACACCAATATTGCCCCACCTAAGTCACCCAAGCCAGGGACCAGACAAAGACAGACAGCCCCTATGCTGGAACTATTCAAACTAACCCATCTTAGGCTGTCCACCCTGCCCTGCCTTTCCCTCAAAAGCCCTTGGAAGCCCCAGCAAAGGCTCTGGTCTCAGCTTCTCTGGCTTCTTTCTGCCTCCTGGCCAAAACTGGTGCTTCCCCATGTGGCCCTGCATGGCGTGGCATGCCCCTTCTCTTCAGAAATGTAAGTAATAAAAATATTCTTTTATGGGACTTCCCTGGAGGTCCAGTGGTTAAGACTGCATTTCCACTGCAGTGGTCACAAGTTTGATCCCTGGTCAGGAAACTAAAGATACTCTATGCCAGTGTGGCGCAGCCAAAAAAAATAAAAATAAAAGTTCTTTTAATGGCATTGGCCTCTCTGTGTCGTCACTCAGTCACCTCCATAAATTAAAATCCCAAGGGCATATTTTGAGACAGTTCGCTCACAGTCTGGATCTCTGGACATAATTGCAGGTCCTGGATGTTCACAACCAGGCAAAAGTCATAAGAAAGAATAATCTGTAGGCAGTTTCTGGAGCAGTCAAAGTTGGGGAGAAACCTCTTACCTTCAGAAACACCAAGGACCCCGGAGTTCCAGTGGTTCCTGAGACTCTAGGGAACCGCGCGTGCCCATGAGGCCCAGACGCACCACCTCCAGTGTGTTAGGCCAGGGGTGGTGGGGGCTGCTTCTCCACCCAACACCAGCCCTCTCATCCCCAGTTCTCGCACAAGAAGCCCCAAGACCCTCTTCCCAGAACCTGGAAACCCTCCACCTGACAGCCTTGCTCAGAGCCCACTCTTCCAGGTGGCCCTGGACCCACAAGTCCTTCGGTGGTCCCCTGAGCCCACAGAGCAATTAAACAACCTGGTGTGTGGTTTTCAATCCACCTCCTGTGATACTGGGTTGGTGTGAGTCCATCCCCTGAACTGGATTCTCCACCAGTGAGGCCTGCACATGGTGGCCCCTCAGTGGCACTGTTCCCCAGGTTCAGGCCCAAGGAGCCTAAGTCCCACTTCTCCCTCTCCCCACAGGGGCTGTGTGACCCAAGTGGTCTCGTTCACCTCTGAGATGTCAGGACCCTCCCTACATCTTGGATGGGGGCAGAGCAGACAGGAGGGACGGGAGGGTGACAGTGGGCAATCTGGCCAGCACTCCCCTCTGGCCAGTCCCAGCCTGGGCCAGAGTGGTCAGATTTGCCCAAGGAAGTCCTTTAGGACCCAACCCTGTCAATCTTGGGGGATCCTTGGTGGGTACGTGTCCCATTCCTTGTTGCTAGCAAGGCCAGAGCCCGGCCAGGGCACAAAGCGTTGCCCTGTTCTATGTCTTTCTTTAAGATAACATAGTCATTTCTTTCTCTCTGATGTAAAAGTCTCCACTTCTGGCCGAGATAGAGTAACAGGGGCTGGATTTACCCTTCTGCCTGAAACAAGTGAAAAACAGGACAAAACCTACAAAACTGTGGTTTTCAGACATTGGACAGCGGGCAGCACAGGACAGTGTTGCTGAGAGACAGGAAACAAGGAGGTGAGTCTCACAGTCACCCCCTGGGGCAGGGAGGGTAACCGAGGCAGCCAGGCAACTCCCCAGGAAGAAGAGCCAGACTGAGCCTGCAGGAGACCAGGAGGCTAGAATCTGCAGGAGAAGAGAAAGCCACAAACAGAGCGAGCCCAGAGACCTGTGGAGGGCCCCCCCCAACGTCGGCTGAGGGCTGAGGGGCACAGGTATGGGACACGTGGCTGGGAACAGGGCATGCTCCCAACAGCAGAGCCAGCTCTGTGCGAAAGTTTCCCTTCAGCCCTCTTGTGGAAGAAGGCTCACTTTCCACCCCTGAACCGTGTCTCACTTAACTTCCACCCTGTTCCGTCTGTGGTCTGCATTCCCTAATGATTCCTTTATTTCCTTGGAAAACTAAGAAATATCTCCCACAACCTTCTCTCTCTGGCCCATCCCTGTACTGCTGAGTTTTCTATCGAGTCCTTTTTTAAAAAAATGGAGGTGAAATTCACATAACAAAATAAACGGTTTTACAGTGGACGGTTCAGCGGCTTTTCGTACATTCACAGGGTTGTGCAGCCACCACCTCTACCTGGTTCCACAACATTTCCATCCCCCAAAAGAGAAGCCTGTGCTCATTAAGTGCTCACCCCCAGCACCCCTGACCCCGAGCCCTTGGAAACCACTGATCTGTCTCTATGGATTTGTTATTCTGGAAAGTTTGCATACATGGAATCATACAACATGTGACCTTTTGTGTCTGTCTTCTTTCAATCAGCGTTTTTTTCAAGGTGCTAATGTTATAATGCATCACTACTTCGTCCCTTTTTATGGCTGAATAGTATTCCATTGTATGGATGGACCAGAGTCTGCTTTTTCCTTCACTCATTGACGAACACAAGTTGATTCCACCCTTTGCCTCTTGAGAACACTGCTGCCATTAGCAGTGATGTACAAATTTTTATTTGCACACTTGTTTTTAATACTTCTGGGTGTATACACGGAGGGCTTGTTTTATAGTCACAGTTTTCTTAACCAGCCCTCCATCACCTGACCTCTGCCTGTCTGCCTCCCAACTCGAGGCACCTGCTGCACCCTCCCCCTGTGCTTTTCCTGTTACTTTGGAAGGTGATCCCTCTCCTCAGGGAGCATAAGGTGGACATGCAGGAAAGAGAGAAAAAGCGAGTTCAGAACTGGAGAGCCCCAGGGAGGAGCACAAAGAGCTCCAGGCCACCGGAGTGGGGGCTTCCTGCAGGAGAGGGAGGCCCTGGCTATGGCCATGCCTGGGACCAATGGTTCCCAGTGGCCCAAAGGGTGTCCCCAGGGGAAAAGTGGATGAAAAGGATTCTTTGGGTCCCAAGGCCACCCCTGACTCACTCCCCATCCCCCCTTCCTCCCCATCTTTCCACCTCATTCCCCACCTCCTACCCCCAACCCTCCCACCTTCAACCTACTCCCCACTCCCTACCCCTATGGACCCCCCCATCCCCCACCTGGCCTTTGATTCCAAGGAGGGAGTCCTCAGGAGTCAGCACTTGCCAATTTAAGAGGAAACTTCTAGAAAGAGAGAGTCCCACAAAAATGAGCCACAGGGCTCATGGTGTGAGCAAATCCCCAGGGCCCCACTGCACAGCTCCCGCGGCACAGATGGAATCCAGAGTCCCAATGGCTGCCGTGGCCACCAGAGGAAAGCATGGAGGTCTGCACGCTGTCCCTGGCTGTCCTGGAGGCGGTGCAGAGGAACCTGTTCAGTCACCACAGTCCAGCAGCTGCTTGATGGGAACAAGGGACCCCGGTGGGCTGGTGAGTTGGGGGGGGCGCGGCTCAGGCCTAGGAAGCCAGGAAAGAGGTGGGGAGCTCCCAAGAGATTCAGCTCATTGGAAGGCGAAGCTGGCTTTCCCTCCACGCATCACTCAAGCCCTCTCACTGTGGCCTGGCACCCTCCTGGGAACAGGACAGTCTAAATCTGTGAAGGGTCTCTGGATCTGGCTGGAGGGACAGGTCCCAGATGTGTCCACCCTGGGCCTCACAGGGACCAGCCATGGGGACCAGGAGGATCAGGTCTTTCCCCAAAGCCCCCCTTATCCTGGGACAAAGCGGGTTCACTGGTGCTGCCCGAGGGTTCCCCCAAGATCCAGACTTCACTCCAGAGCCCATCTCCCTTCCCACACCTGGCCCTGCCCTGCAGCCACTCTTGGGAGCCTGAAAGGGGAGCAAGCAGGGTCAGTCTGCCAGGCCCTTCCAGCCCTGCCTGCTCTGACCACAGGAAGGCTGGCCCAGCCCTGGGAAGAGGGGCCACCACTGAGGACAGGATTCAGCAGGTCGGTGGCCACAGCTGTGTTCTGAGAATCCCCAGGCTGGTGGGGCCTCCCCCGGGGGAGGGAAGGAGCCAGGCTCCGCGGATGGCAGGAGGAGGACGATCAAGCTACCGGGACTTTCTGGGGCTCCTCCCCAATCTAGAATGAAGATGCACAATAGCAAAGTATCTTGGAGCCAGTGGGAAGGGTGGAGCCAGTGGGAAGGGTGGATCCGGGTCCGATGCCTCCCCTGTCTCCAGCCTGATACAGGGGCCACTCGGGCCCTCAGGGTCTGCTCAAGGTCTCCAGTGCCTGTGTGTGCAACACTCAGAGTAGAGGACACTGTCCTCACCCTGCTGGACCCCAACCCATACCAACCATGGCTAGAAGGTCTGGAGCTGGGAAAGGACCCCCAAGTTAGAAGCAGCCACCTCCCCAGATGTCTGCAAGCCCCCTCCCAGACACCCAGGGCTGTGAAGAGTCCCCAGCCCCACCCACCCCATCCCAGTCTGTCTGCCCCTTCTCCACTGGGAGGAATAGGAAGAGGGTAATTGGATCAGCATTGCTCACTCCATCTGGAACATTCCAAAATGGAAAACCGACTGAACAGCTGGAGAAGCAATTTAGGGATTTTAATTAAAGGCAGTGACTCTCCCATGGAGCCCCACCTCCAGGCACAGCCAGGAGGACCCCCACATCTGCCCTCAGTGTGTTCTGAGACCCAGCTGGGCACCTGGCACTGGGCATTGGCTCTTAGGCCCAGTTTCCCCTGGGAGGGGGGGTGAACAGAACAAGCCAGTTCACTCTTTCTCCTCGCTGGTTCCAGAGTCTGCCTTCTGAGTTGAGCATGGCCCTCAAACCAGACAAACTAGTGCCCCCCGACCCCACAGCTCTACATCCAAGAAACTTCAGGAAGGGAGAAGTGGGTCATGGTGGCAGGCTCGGGAAAGGAACTCTAAGTCCCTCTAGGGAGGAAATGAGCCAGAGGGAGAGTATAGCTTCCGGTTCTAAGGCTGCCTCCCTCTCAATCTTCACCTTCTGCAGGGAAAGGCATTCCCGGCAGAGGGAACTGCATATGCAAAGGCTATGAAGTAAGAAAGACCATGGCAGGTGGAAGGAGCTGATGGGGCAGAAGCTTAGAAGCGAGAGGAGCACACAGGCTAGGGGGCGGGGGGGGGCATGCCTCAGAGGGCCTGAACAGCTGCAGTCAGACATCTGGTCTTCATTCTAGAAGCAAAGGGGGTGGGGGAGAAGGTTGGAGTGTTTTGTTTTGTTTTGTTTTCAAAGAATGAATAAATTGCCTTCTTCATTTTTAAAAAAATAAATTTATTTATTTATTTTTGGCTGCATTGGGTCTTCGTTGCTGCGTGTGGGCTTTCTCTAGTTGCGGTGAGCAGGGGCTACTCTTAGCTGCGGTGCGAGAGCTTCTCGTTGCAGTGGCTTCTCTTTGTTGCAGAGCACGGGCTCTAGGCGTGCGGGCTTCAGTAGTTGTGGTTCGCGGGCTCTACAGCGCAGGCTCAGTAGTTGTGGCGCATGGGCTTAGTTGCTCCGCGGCATGTGGGATCTTCCCAGCCCAGGGCTCTAACCCGTGTCCCCTGCACTGGCAGGCAGATTCCTAACCACTGTGCCACCAGGGAAGCCCCACTGGAGTGTTTTAAAATAATGGGGACTGGTTTACTCTGAAGACACCCCTGTGGCTGCCGTGTGTGCAGAGAGCTCATCGCCAGAGAACAAAAGAGGTGACCTGAAGCCATCCGCTCATGAGATGGTGAAAGTTTGGACACGGTTATGTCCGGGAAGAAGAAGAAACACGTAGGGACCAGGCTGAGAACAAGGCCAGAGATCAGGGGCTGTCCTGCCTCCCCTCCTGTCCCTGCCATCCAGGACAGGCTGCCATTCCATCCCTAAGTGTGTCCCCGGTCCAGGGAGTGGGGACAGAGCTGCCAAGGCCAGTGCTCGCCACCCTTCCGAAGCGGAGCATGACCCCTCCTCACCATCGTTACTGCAGATTGTGCCAGCCTTCCCCCACACCCACATCAGAGGTCCGCAGCAGGGAGGAGGCTGTGGGTACGTCTCCTCGACATCTGCCCACATCTGCCACCACATTCCCACCAGCCCTGCCCCTGGCCTGGCCCATCTGATACAGACCTAAGGCCTGGGGAGCAGGGGTCACGGCCAGGTCCTGCAAGGGCCCAGGGCATGCCAGGCCTGGGCCTAAGGGGCCCTGGAGGTCATTGTCAGGGCATCTGGTGGGCATCTGGCAGACAGCACTGTGGCCAGGAGCAGGTGACAGTCATTACTGAGAGGCCCTGCATTTCTGGGGGGAAGATGGATGGACAGGGCACCCCAGCCTGCCTGAGTCTGGCCTAACTTGGTTAAGAGCTGAGCAGGCAGCTGGGCTGCAGCTGGGTGTTCATTCTTGCCCATCCCCAGGGGAGGAAGCTGAATAAACACCACAAAAGTGGGGCATGGAGGGCCTGGGGGAGTGGGCGTGCCCTGCAGTCTGGTGGGTGGGGCCTGTGGTGGGCAGTGCCTGGGTAGGTGACGCATGGTTGTGCAGGGAGCTCCTTGGAGGCTGTTAGAAGAAACACGCTGGGACTTCCCTAGTGGTGCAGTGGATAAGAATCCACCTGCCAATGCAGGGGACACGGGTTCGATCCCTGGG
The DNA here is from genome assembly GCF_949774975.1 of Lagenorhynchus albirostris. NCBI lineage: Eukaryota > Metazoa > Chordata > Mammalia > Artiodactyla > Delphinidae > Lagenorhynchus > Lagenorhynchus albirostris. The sequence continues at coordinate 50,929,064 of NC_083109.1, forward strand.
CCAGGAAGATCCCACATGCTGCGGAGCAACTAAGCCCATGCGCCACAACTACTGAGCCTGTGCTGTAGAGCCCATGAGCCACAACTACTGACCATTCGTGCCTAGAGCCTGTGCTCCACAACAAGAGAAGCCACCACAATGAGAAGGCCATGCACCGCAACGAAGAGTAGCCCCCGCTTGATGCAACTTGAGAAAGCCCGCATGCGACAACGAAGACCCAACTCAGTCAAATAATTAACTAATTAATTAATTTAAAAAAAAAAAAAGAAACATCCTGCACACGGGAGTCACCTCATACCCACTGTCCAGAGATTCCACCAGGTTTCCAGGAGGGAGTGTTCAGTGGGCACAGGTACACAGAATTAGCTGAGGTCACGGGTGCAGCCTGAAGAACCGGACAGACACAGCTTTAATCCTGCCCCACCACTCAAGCAACCTGGGCCCTCAGTTTCCCCATTTGGAATATGGGACAACCCAGCTTGGCATCCCAGGGCTGAGAAGAGAGCCTGAGGGTGGTCTCCAGAGTCACCAGGGCTGAGCTGTATGTCACTGAGCAGGCCCCAAACCTCTCTGAGCCTAAGTTGCTCACTTGTGACAGGTGGCCAAGTTCACTGCCCACCTCGAGGGATAGACAAGGATTGGGTTTTTAACCACTCCCAGCATGAACAGTGCCCAGTAATGTTAGCTGGTAGGATTATCATCCCCGCAGGAGGTGGCACCTCCAACCCCACCCTCCAACCCTCAAGGGCACGTAGAAGAACACAGATCCAAACTTTATTTTGTAAATATTTCTCTCTGCCCAGCCCTGTGTACAGGGCCCGCTCCGGCTGGGTGACAGGCATAAATTAAGGTCACTTAGCGTCCCCAGGCAGGGCGTGGGTTCCCCAGCCCCATTAGTCCCAGCCGAAGTCCTGGCCGGTCATTTGGTAGAACTTGCGATTAAAGGGTCGGTAGAAGGCCCGCAGGCGCTGGACCATGGCCTCAGGCACACGTGGGTGGGGCCGGCCCTTGGACTTGCCCAGGCAGCGGGGACGGCCGCTGCCCTGGGCCTTCTTGAGGCAGGGGAAGCCCTTGGTGGCGTTGAAGTAGAAGTGCTTGTCTGTGACGACCCTCTTGAGACCCAAGAAGTCCTGCACGTGGCCCAGCTCCGCAGCTGGGTCGCTGACCAGGCGCTCGCCACTAACAAAGAGGAAGCGGGACAGCGGGAAGTAACGCAGCCAGTTGTCCAGGTGCTGGGCGTACAGGCCGATGCGCACGGCACTCCAGGCCGTGTCCACGGGGCCCAGGCCTCGGCGGAAGGCCAGGGTGCCAAAGCTGGGCAGGCCCGGTGTCTTGGAGAGCATCTGCGCATAGTCAGAGATGGCCCGGGTCACGGGGTTCCGCACAACCACGATTAGCTTCGTGGCCGGGGACATGCCGTGGATGCGGCGTGGGGCCTCCCGGGTCACAAAATAGCTGGGGGTCTTCTCCATGGTGATCTGCCCATCCAGGGTGCGGGGCATCAGGCTCCTGTGGGAAGGTGGGTGGAGAGGGGGGCATGAGCAGGTGCTGGTCCTCCTCCAGTCCTCCCATGCTAGACCAGCCCCCAGGGGCCCGAGACTAACCTCCCCTTCCTCCAGGGAAGCCCCATACCTACAAGACAGGCGAGCCTCCCCATTTCCCCTTCCCCACCAGGCCCATCCATCCTAAGTGTCTGGGTGGGCAGCCTGGGGTGTGGGCCATGAGGGCGCCCAGCCTCAGCACAGGCTCACAGTAGGGGCCCATCCTCCAAGGCTATCCACACCCCTCCCAGAGCTTGACTGCACCCCAACCTTGACACTGCTGTGCCTCTCACCCCAGACCCAGCACTCCCCAGACTTGCCACCCACAAGGCTCCACCCACCATCCCCACCCCCACAGGCCCCTGCACTGTAATTACCCCAGTCACACTTTCATTAAGTGGCTGATGGTGTCCCCTGAATTAGGCCATTAGTTACTGACAAGTGTCCCCAAAAATGGGCAGCTGCCCCTCCTATCCCTCCCCTGCATGGCGTCTCCTGCCTTTGGTGGCAGCCCTGCTAATTCTCCCCGACCTGGGCCCCCCAGAATGCTGAAAGCCACAGCGCAGCCCAGGACACTGGAGAGGTCATTGAGACAGCCTGAGGATCTGTCTCAAGACCCCAGCTGCCTGGGTTGCCCAGACCCGGCTTGGAACCCATGGTGCAAGGCTGCAGCTGCAGCATTTCCGAGCAATCCTCTCATTCTGACCAGGGGTGGGGGTTGGGGGGTGGAGGAACCTTGGAACCATCCCAAGGTTCCGGGGGAGTCGGCTGGTGACAGACCCCTGACAACCCCAAATCTGGGGAAGCCCATCCTAGCACTCCACCCAGGCAGTCCAGGGACCCTGGGTAGCATCCTGAGGCCACCCTGCCAGCCAGGTAGAACAGGGTGGGGAGGGGCAGGGTGCAGCAGCAGGGCCAGCTGAGCAAACAGCTCCAAGGGAGGGCTGGGAACTAGGTCAACAGAGGCAGAGGCTATCAGGCTCTGTGCTAGGGACGGGGTGGGGGGTGTCTCTGTCCCCCATCTCTGAAGGAGCTGCCCCCAATCCCACTGACAGCCCTCAGGACTGGCCCCAGCCAGGAGGGTGACACACAGGACAAAATTCAGGTTTCATCCAGCCTAGTGACCCCCAGACACGAGCTTCTGAGAGACGGTCTCCTCTTCCTGCTCAGGCCAGGTGGACACCCAGGTGTACAGGCACACGAGTTGGCGTGCTCAGCTTGGAGGGTGCTGATGTCGGGACTGGAGAACGTGCACACATGAGTCCCAGGCATGCCGCCGGCTCCCCTGACACCACCCTCTTGGCTCGGGGGAGTGGGGTGGGCTGCAGGGGCTGCCGGCTGTGGGAGCTGCCCCTCCCCTCAAACTAAGGCCCTGGGCAGAGCTGGTCTACAGAAGTCATGGGAGACAATTCTGCTCCCGCCATGTCCCAGGAGTGATCTGGGACTCCTTCCACCCCACTCACTGCCCCACTTGAGGCTCAGAGATGGAGCAGGAAGTGTTGGGATGGATGCCGGCTGCAGCTGCTGGGAGGCGGTGTTGGCTTGGCTTCTGCTCCCAGGAATCCAGGTGGGAATTGCACCCAGCCCTCCCTGTGAATAAGTTCAAAGAGAACTTGGGTGGGAACAAGGCTAAGGGCTGAGGTTCAGGACTGCAGCCTGGGGTAGCCAGCTCAGGGAACCCCCCTTCCCACAGGAGGGAGGACAAAAGAAGGTGGATCTCCCCGCACTGGACCTCGAAGCTGAGACCCACAGACATAAGCCAGTGCCGACAGACGTCATCAGAAGTCACCGCCCTCCCTTCATCACCCTCCTGAGGGAGGGAACCAGCCCTGACTGCTCTGGGACCCTCCTCACCGACCTCTGACACCCCCTTCCCATCCCTTTCCTCCCCCAGGTGCCCAGTGACCCCAGGAGCACCCTCTTTCCTTCTCCAGGCTGGGCTCACCTGGTTCTGAGTATCCCCACCCCTTCCCGCCTGCCTGGGGGGAGGGGCTGCAAGGAAGCGGACAAAAATTAGAGGGACCTTAGCACCCACTGCTATTTTCTCTCCAAGGAAGTCAGAGGAGAGGAAGTCAGGGAGGTGCCCACAGCCCCACCGTGGAAGGGGGATGGGAACGGGGATGGGGGAGGCTGACTTTCCAGGCCCACTCTTGCCACAAACCAGCTTTGAGATCTGAGATCTTTGGGATCAATTACTCAACCTCCCCAGGCCTCAGAAGCCTGTCCCCAGCCAGCCAGGCACAGAGGAGCGGGGGATGGGGGCTTCTTGGGGGTGGGAGAGACTGGGGAGAGGATGAGAGGAACAGGACTCTGACCCCCACACGGCAAACATCTGACAAGTTGCTCTGTGGACACTCCCTCCCTGCTCATCTGGTCTGCATTTCCCTGCGGCTTCCATCCAGCCCCAGGCAACTCTCCCTCCTCTGTCTCAGCCCCACCCCCACCCCCCTATCCTGCACCTCGCCTGGGCCTCATCCAGCGGGGCCTGGGACTCAGCAGAAACCAGCTATGGTTCCTGTCTGGAACAACACAGTACCAGGAGCCAAGGGGGTAGCCCTACCTGTATCCCTCCTGGTCTCTGTGCTTTTCCAAAATACTAAGGTCAAAGTACAGCCCCCACCTGCCCCCAGACAGGGCGCCCCCTTCTGAACTGAGACTTGGGGGTGTTTGTCTGTGTGACCCCAGCACCTGCCAAACAGAAGGTGCTCAATGAGTCAGTGACTAGATGAACAAATGCTGTGTGAGCTTGGGGACACTTGGGGGTCACGGTCCCCAAGAAGGAGGATCCTCAAGAGCCTGAGGGATGAGCTGAGGCCCAGGGAGGGGGACTGGTTTGGCCAAGGTCAACTTTGAGCAGCCCAGCACCCCTGCCAAGGCCAAGGGAAGGGCCAGAGTTACTGCCTGGTCACAGCCCAGTGGGAACAGGTGTCCCAGAAAGTCAACTGGGGGCACTGGCCACTGCTCCTCTACTCACCGCCCCACACCCCCACCAAGAACAGGCTCTGGAGGCTGGGCCCAGGGTCCTGAGAGCAGACAAGGCCACCAGACCCTCCCTGCCCGGGGGCTGGGCATCCTCTTTGCAGCTGGGGAAACAGGCAGGGGTGGGCATTTTCAGAGGTTCACTGCACACTCACGGCTGGTTGGAAGGACAGTCAGGTTCAGAGGCACAGGTGCCTGTGAGCAACACCATGCCCACGTGCACACACATCAGCACACAGCCTCGTCCCTTGGAAGGCACGTGGACACACGCACTCCAGAAGCTCAGCCCTGCACCAGCCAGTGAAGGGTCAGCACTAGCCAGCCCTGAGGGACAGCTCCAGATTAAAGGGGCGGAAGCCACGGACCTGACCCTCTGCCTCCTCTGTAGCACCCCTCCCCCCAGTGTGGTGGCTGGGCTAAGGAAGGAGAAAGTCTCCTCTACCAGACTTAAACAGGCTGCTGAATCATCCCACTCCCATCTCCGGCCTCAGGGACACCAATGTCCCAAGAGCCCCTCCCCTGTGCTGAGGATCTGACCCCGAACCTGGGTCCAGCTGGCTTCCTCTGAGTCCCCTCAGGCTCCCCAGACCAGTCCCCCAGAGCTGAAGCATGTGCCCAGGGAGGGCCTGGATAGGCTCTCAGGATCCCTGGCTCTTTGGGAGCCTTTTTAGGTCTAAACCCAATTCTAGACTCTCCTGCAGCCCCTCATTAGCCCAGCTTATGGGGTCAGTAGTGAGCTCTGAAATTTGCACTATGGTTAACAGTGTGTCCTTCCCCTTCTCCATCCTCCTCCTTTCCCCCTCCTCTTCTTCCTCTGCACAGAAGTGAGGAATTAGGGATGCTTTCAGATGCTGAAGCACTGTCAGAGTGGGGTAGTGGTTTCTCCCTGAGTGTTGAGAATGCAGGGATTCAGACAGTCAGGTCCAGGGATGGACTCACCTCCCCCGTCACCACACAACTTCCCTAGACCTCTGACAGCAGCAACCCTTCAGAGTTCATGAGCCAGAACCCCCTGTTCTCATTGGGAACCCTCCAAACCCATAAGTAATTCTGATGCAAAAAAGCAAAGATAACAAGGGTGGGGGCAGGGTGGAATCTGGGTACAGAAAAACTGGTAAACCTGGAGGTAAAAAGTCTCAGTCCTGCCACCCCCCACTCACCACTAATTCACCAGGTGACCTTGGGCAGGGTCTTCTCTGGCCCTTAGGGGCTTGGCCCAAGCTTGGGGATGAGGCTGGTGCTGTGGGGAGTGGGGTGACTCACCCTCCATCTGTAAGCTCTCATTTCCCCGAAGGAAGGGATAGAGCGCTGAGGCAGGCTTGTGCCCGACTGACAGAGGCAGAGGGCTGGGCCTCACACTCAACCTTCGGTGCTAACCTCGGCAGGGAGGGGCTGGTGTTTGACCAGCCACCAGGACAGGTTACTTCAGCTGCGGCTGGGTGCTCCCCCACATTCCACCACACCCCCCAAGGCCATACTGGGTGGGAGTCAGGGCAACTACAGAGCCCCATGACATGAGGCTGGGGTCCCAATTCCCATCCCTGGGCATTGACTCAAAGGCACCCTCCTCCTTTCTAAAGACCAGACTTTCTCCAGACACCCAGGACTATGGAGAAGGATTCCTCTCTCCAGGATCAGGGGTCTTAGGTGTGGGGAATGGGTTGACAGATACTTTCTAGGAGGCTGCAGGGAACCCGGAGACCCTTTCTTAAGGTAACTGACCACAGTTCAGACACGTTCCCCTCAGTGATGCAGGGGAGAGGGCCAACTGAGCATGAAGCATTTCTAAAGCACCTCAGACCCCACAGGCTCCAAACTACTTCTCGCTGGAATCGCACTCTAGCCCCGAACCAGGGCTTTCCCTGGAGTTTTCAAAGTTTCTGGGAGTCCATGGCCAGTGACCGACCCTCTTTTCCATAAAACCTGCTGCAGGAGGGCCGCGTCCTCCCGGTCAAGCCTCAGCCCCCACGCAGGCTGGTCTCAGCCCCTGAAGATGCCTGGAGTCCTCGCCCCGTGGGGTCCCCAGTGAGACCCCTGGGGCACACCAGGCGGTTTCCCGGAAGGCACCCGCCAGGAAGCCGATGGGGCGGACGGGACGAGCGCTCACCGGTACCAGGCGAGGCCGCGCTCGTAGCACCTGTCGAAGAAGTGGGGCTCCGAGCCGAGCGCGCGGACGTCGGGGTGCAGCCGCAGAAACTCCAGCAGGGCGCGCGTGCCGCCCTTCTTCACGCCCACGATAAGCGCCTGCGGGAAGCGCCGGCGGCCCGAGCCACTGGCCACCGGCAGGCCGGACGTCCCGGGGCTGCGGGCTGCGCGGGGCGACTCGGCGGGCGCGGGGGCTGGCACGGGGATGCGGCCGGCCGGCGGGCAGCGTCCGGGGAGGGCGCAAAGGCAGTAGGCTCCGAGCACCAGAGCGGCGAACAGCAGAGGCGCACGGGGCGCCCGAAGCGTGGCCCCAGGCCCGCCCCCGGCTCCCTGGCTGCCTCCTGCCCCGCCGCCCAGGCCGCCGCTACCTGCCATGGGGCCACACCGCTCCCAGGCCTGGGAGCGGGGGCTGCAGGAGGGCGCACATCCCCGCCCGCGCCGCGCTCAGTCCGCTTGCGCCCGGCTTCTGCTCTGCGCCCCACTGCCCAGTCTTCTGGGAGCCGGCAGGGACCAGTGCTAGGGCGGGATGCCCCGCCCAGCCCAGAGGCCCCGCCCCGCTTGAACCACTGCTCCACCCGGGACTCGCCGGCACCTACGGGCGCCGCGGCGCGACTCCGAGCCTCAGTGACTAGCCGGACGCGCCCGCTCGGAGACCCCAGGCCCCAGCCCGCTCAGGATGCGGCGGCGGCAGATTGGGACGCAGGACGGTGACAGGACTGAGCTGCTGGCCAAAAGACCCGCTCTTAGAGGGCCGATCGCTGCCCCTCCCTGACGAGGGCAACGCGGCAGGTGCGCGGGAGGAACAAGCGGGCCAAGAAGTCGCGTGCACCTGGCCCTAGTGAGCAGAGGGGTTCCGGGAAGGTGGAGGGAGGTCTGCGGTGGGAATGGGGCGCATCTTGCTGATAGTTGGCTTGCCATTGCCATGCGTCAGGGTCACGGGCAGGGCGGTTGAAGAGGACTAGCCAAGTTGATTCCCATTTTAAAGTCTGGGAGACAGGCTCAGGGAGGACAGGCGTCTTTCCCAAGGGCCCAGTGAAATTCAGACCTCAGTCTTCTGACCCTTTTTACCATGTCACACGGTCTGTCTGTGCAGACTAGTCCACCTGGTGTTGCCCTGGGATGTCAGTGACCCATCTCTGGCACTGGCAAAGCGGCTCCTATTGGAGATGTGAAGGATTCAGGAGACCTGTGCTGGGGAAACTAGAAGGAGGAGCCGGGGTCCTGTCCTAGGAGCTTCCTCTGAGGGGCAGGGAGACTCAGGGGCCACTCCCAGTAATGAGACCTGCTGGGCGCTGGACACTCTGCGGGAGTTTTACGCACCCCCAGGCTCACTGAACCCCCAGCCCAGCACAAAGAAGGCAGAGGAGAGCTGGCTGGGAGAAGGTGAGCACAGCCCCAGGTAGAGACAGAATGGAACCCATGTCCTGCCTTTGCCTCTACCCCAGGCTTCCTGGCCTCAGGGTTGGTGCAGGTGGGCATGGGCTCCCCGAAGAGGCCAGCCTTCCTCCAGCCAATGCCCAGAGACTACTGCCCTGGCTTCTGCTGGTTAATGGGCTGTTCCTGAGCCTAATGGTATCTGGATCTAAGGGCAACCTGGAGCACTTCCCCAGGGCAGGGGCCTCCATGACCCACCCAGAGGTAGCCTTGGCCGGAAGAGGGCTCTGCAGAGCCAGTGGGGTGAAGACCACTGACCAGGCCCTCAGCCCAGTTCCCAGACGCCATGCCTGCATCTGCTTGTCAGGGCATGACTCAGCCAGGAGCCCTGTCTGTGGGGTGTTGGCACAGCGCTGTCTGAGGTACATGCCGGCACATGCAGGGTCACAGGAAGTTCTTCTTCTGGTCTAGCTTAAAACGGGATTTGTTCCAGACAGTCTGGTTCTCCTTAGAGCCACCCACTCCACCTGCAGCACCCACCCAGAGCCTCAGCAGCCACCACTCAGGGCTCCAAATTCCAGCTTTAAAACCTGATGGCCCCTCTATCTCCCTGCCCAGCACAGGCACTGGCTAGGCACCCCCTAGCCTTTGCTCATGCTGTTCTCCCTGCTGGGAATGCCTTTTCCTTAGGTCCGCCCCCCACCACACACACACACACACACACACACACACACACACTCACACACACACAGATACACCTTGAGGACTTTCCAGGAAGAACTTACCAAGAACAGCAGGACACCAAACATGCTGGGGGTGGGGGAGTGAGGTCCAGGGACAAGAGTCAGCTTGGTGTTTGGCATCTGATCCCCTCTCTCCACCCACCATCTTGTTCTCAGGTGAGGGGTGGGTGCAAATCTAAGGACATCCAGGATGGCAGCCTTGGGAAGTTTGTTCACCAGTGTACCTCACAGAGCCTGGTACCTGATAGGCACTCAATAGAGACGAACCAGTGGAAGGATGGGAGTGGAGAGAGAGGCTGAAGAAGGCTTTCTAGAGTAGGTGATTGTCAGGCAAGGAGCAGGACAGCATCCCAGTCGGCTGGGGAAAGGCCCAGCAGCAGAGAGCATAGTGATGGGATGGGGGTGGTGAGGAGGAGGAATGGGGTAGAGCCGAGGCTCATCCCTGGGGAGTGGGTCCCAGCCTCATCTTTCTCTAGCACATGGCCTCAGGCTCCTACCAGCCTAAACCTCTGGTCCCTAAAATAGAAACCTGACTCTGAAGGAAGAGCTTCATTGAAATGCAATTCCCATAACATGCAATTCGGCCATTTAGTTTCTCAAATTCAATGGTTTTCAGTATATCCACAGTGTTGTACAACCATCACAATAAATTTCAGAACATATTCATCACCCCAAAGAGAAATCCCATACCCGTTAGAAGTCACTCCCTGTTCTCCCCCACCCAGCCCCTGGCAACCACTAAGCTACTTTCTGTCTCTGTGAATTTGTCTCTTCTCCACATTTCATATAAGTGGAATCATACATTATGTGGCCTTTAGCAACTGGCTTCTTTCACTCAGCATAGTGTGTTCAAGGATCATGTATGTTGTAGTGTGTGTCAATGCTTCATTCCTTTTTAGGGCTGAATAGTATTCCACTGTATGGATGGATCACGTTCTGTTTATCTATTCATCAGTCAATGGACACTTCAGTTTTATCCACCTTTTGGTTATTGAGAATCATGCTGCTGTGAATGTTGATTTACAAGTTCTTTTGTGGACATATGTTTCATTTCTCTTGGGTATATACCTAGGAGTGGAATTGCTGGGTAGACAGTAACTACATTTAGCCTTTTATGAAGAGTCCTTTTGAAGGTTAAATCTGGGAATTTCAGAATCTACATCTCCATGATCCTCACCCCCAGAGCTGCTGCCTTCCCTCCTCCCCAGGATGTCTGAGTGGCTCCTCCACTCTGCCTCTGCCCTGCTTTGCCATCAGAGTCCAACCCCAGCTCCCCGCTGTGTGATCTAGGGACAGTGAATCCCCCTCTCTGAGCCACAAGGTGAAAAGTCACTTTGGGGCCCCAAAAGAGACCAGGCCATGGGGGCACAGGGTGGGTGGCTGTCCCTGTGCCCTGAGAGGGTGGCTCAACTCCTGCCCTGTCTGGTCGCACCTCCTGTCAAGAGAAAACAGGTGTCAGCCAGGCACTTCTGCCCAGCCTGATCTCCCCTGGGGCCCCTCGGCTTTGAGGGCTCCACATGGCCCAATTTCAATTCCCCTTTCACCTTGTCTGGACCCCCATGCAGGATGGCCAGGCAGAGGTTCCTCCTTAGGCCAGCCATCAGACAAGCAAATAAGTCGGGTTTGATGTGGCGGCCAGGCAGGAACAGGGAGAATGTGGGAGAGGAGATGGGCTGAGCTGCACAGGCTGCTGGGTCACATACACATCATCTCTGGGGGAGATGACAAGGGGGGCCAGAGCAGAGGGGATCAGAGAGGGCAGGTCTAGGAAGGGAGTCCTGAGGAGCAAGGTCATGGTGGGAGGAAGGCCCAGCCTGGCCTCACAAATCCATGACCCAGCTACCCAGCTATGTCTGTGTCTCCTTCACAGACTCTAATTATTTCCCTGTGGGTGATTTTGATCCCCATCTATCTCCTCCACCTACCCATGAGCTCTGCAAGGGCAGGGATGGGGTCAGTCTTGAGCCCTGCTGTGGCTCCATGCCTAAGCATGGTGAGTGCTTATGAATGTTTGTTGAGTGACTGAGTAACTGACTCTGTGTGTATGTCTGAGAGAGTCTAGGTGTGGACCCCTCTCCCACACCCCTCTCCGTCTCCTTCCCAGCCTGTCCCCTCCGCAGAGTGGGCACCCCCAGCCTAGGCCCCCACAGCATCGCAGGGTGTGCAAGCAGCTGCCCCACTCTGGAAAATGATTAATAACACCGTGCAGTCCCTCCCTTTGTGGGGGACAGCTGGGGGAGATTTCACACATTTGGGCCTTCCAGAAACTTCCTCCCCTAGAACCACACACTTACCCCCCAGACCCACTCCCACAGCCTGCTGGGATTCCTCAGCCTGCAAGGGGAGCCGAGGGGAGGGGGCTGCGACCAAGGGCGGGCCCAGCTGTCCTTGATTTGTGTGGGATTTTTCCACTTGAGATACCGGATTTGCCCGAGCACATTGAGGATGCAATTTCCTCCTGGGGAGGGACCCCTAAGAGACGTCTACCCACCTACCCCCAGAGCCCAGTTCAGCCTGGTAGGGAACAAGGGGGCCAGGAGGCCATGGGGAGTGGGGTGGGGGGGGGTCGTGCAGCACAGTACAGAGCTGACAGCAAGAACTTTTTAGGCGATGAAGGCTGATTCAATCCCAGCTCTACCCCTCCTAGCAGGTGACCTCGACAGGTATCCAGCCTCTCTGAGCTTCATTTTCCTACTTTATAAAACAAAGATGACACCAGCCCCCACCTCTTTGGGTGCCTGGCTTCTAAGCTCTTTATGATTAGGAGGTAGTGGACATGTGACAGTGACCCTGGCACAAGAAGGGGTGCCCTGAAGCTGCTCCCACCCTGAAAGACCTAAGTACTTCATAATTCATCCTCCTGGGGGTCCAGGCTGGAGAGGAAAGGCCTCCCTAGTCTCAAGGTGTCCAGCCAGTCTGGCTTGCTGGAACCCAGGGTCTTATTCCTGGTGACCAGCTAGATGTGGGGACACCATGGGACACAAGGGTTTGCCAGGGCAGACAATATTTCCAGCATCAGGAAGGACATATGAAGGGCCCCTTGGCAAGGAGTGGGGAGGAGCGAGGGCTTCCCCAGCCACCCTGAGTGGTCACACACATGCATGGAGCCTGCCTAGGGCTCCAGGGTTTGCCAGAAGGAGCCAGACACCTCTCCTGCAGAGGGATGGCCCCCAGCTTGCTTCCAGCCACCCTCACTCCTTTCCCTTGGGTCTTCCTGGAGGGCTCAGCACAGACAGAGGGCCGTTTGCCACAGGCCCCTGCTTCTCCAGGAGAGGGCAGGGCTCCAGGTTCTCAGGATGCACAACTGGGCCTGCAAATTGCTTCCCACCCACCAGCCTGGCCCAGCTCAATTTACAACAATCCTTCTTGGCTGGCAGTCCCAGCCCTGCAAAGAGAAGGGCTGGTAACAGCCTTTATACCCAAGGTGAGTCTAAAGGGGGAAGAAAGGAGGGTCAGACAGAAACAGGACTCCCTCTGTCCCCACCCCATCCCCACCTCCTCCAGCTTCACAGCCCCACGCCAGGCCTCTGGGCGTAGGAGCCTCTTGGCATCATGGGGAAGGCTGGGAATCATCTAAGAGGCCCCACATTAAGACACTGGGGCTCTGTGGCCAGGTCTGTCCGCCTGTGCCCTGGTGAGGGTCCCCATGGACTGGAAGCTGACTGTGAGCACGTTCTGTCAGAAGCAAGGGACCCGGCGCAGGCCCAGGAACCCCACGCTCTGCAGAGGGCACACGACCATGGGCGTGTACACACACACACACACACACACACACACACACACACACACACACACACACAGAGGCAGGAGTGGGGTTCAGAGACCTGCTGCCCGGCCCCAGCCACTGTCCCCCACCCAGTGTGGAGAGCCCCAAGTTTGAACCTCCCTGACACGAGTGACCTACTCACAGGTGCACAGCCAGCACAGCCAGTGAACAGTACCCCCACGGAGGGCCACACTCCATCCCCCCGCAATTCCAGGAGAAACACCCCATGCCCACAGTTGGCAAGACAGACATACAGACAGGTATGCAGCCAGTCTTGTTCAGCTGGGGCTCAGGAAGACCCAGAACCCAGAGCCCAGGGCCGAGCATCTTGGGGCAGGTGCCTGGCACTCTGCCCTGCTCCCCGCCAGACCCCTCCCTAAGCGGCAAGCTTCCTGCTCTGACAACAGGACCTTCAAAATTGACTCCCACCCCCTTCTCAGAGAACAATGACTCCTATACCAGTCAGCGCTGTCCTTCCTCTGACTCTAGCTTCCCTGTCCTCCCCCAACTTCCAGACACACCCCAGGGGCTCCGGTCTCAGAGATGGGGTACAAAAACCTCACACTCTTGAGACTACGGGACCAAAAAGCCACTGCAGTCGGAGATGGGAGGGGGAGCCCAGGGCCACAGGCAGACTGCATCTCGGGGTGAGGTGGGGCAGAGCCCACAGGGCCCGCCTCGTCTCTGCTCCAGCCTCCGGCAGTGCAGCCACCAAGCCTTTTGCAGCCAAGAAGAGCTTGTAAATGTCCTAGTTGGAGATGAAACATGATAAGACATGAAACCAGGGGCTGAACCATGGATAATCTCCACGGTTTTACAAGGAACAAATCACACCTAGAGACAGGTGCTGGGGGTGCTGAGGGCCTGGGGTGGAAGGAGCTTATAGACAGGTAACCCTCAGTCCCCTCCCCAGCAGCCTCCCCTCCTGTCTGCTTGGGAGGCCCACCAACTGTCTTCCCTGGGCTTCTTGCCCCTAAGCTCCTTAAGCAGAGCCCTAGTGCCCAGGGCCAGGGGAGAGTGACAGGTGGTCCCGGGGTTCCTGCATCCACCAGGGCACAGATTCACTCATGCAGATGTGTGGTTTGCTCATCCTGAGACTGTGCAGCCCCTGCAGAGGGAGCAAGCAGAAGGCAGTGCAGTTTGATTCACATTCACCTGATTCTACCTCGGGCAGCACCCCTTCAGGGCTTCGTGTTTGGGGTAGGGAACAAGATTACCCCATTCTAAAATGGACTCTGGCTGGCCTAGAGGCCCAGGTGCAGGGGTTTGGGTGCGGGGGCTGTGGGTAATAAAAACAACATAGTTATGATTAAAACAAAACAAAACAAAACACTGCTATCATTTGTGGAGTGGGAAATCAAGACAGTGGGGGGGTTCTGTGGAGCCTCAGCAAGCAGAGCCAGTGGGAACCCCTGAGGGAAGTTACCTGGTCTGATGATTATTTTGCAAAGACCACACCGGTTGGGACAGCTGAGAGCTGTCACTATTGTGGGGGAGAGAAATGGGCAAAGATGCATGGGAAGTGGAACTCCAGGACGTGGTGCTCCCGGGGTGGGCCAGGGTGGCAGCAGATACAATGAAGGCGTGGAAGGGCCACAGCCAGAGGAGGTTGGGGGCATCAGAGCAGGCGGGTCCCACCCAGCTGCCCTGGAGAAGGGGCTGAGGCTTGGCTGGGGCTGGGAGCGTCCTGTCTCCACCTTCCCCCAGCCCCCAGCTCTGTCCCGCTCCTGCTGACTCCGGAGGGGGCACCCTGGGCCTCGACTGCTCGCCCCGCACTAGTCACCGTCTTGAAGCCCACCATATGCGGCCCCACCATCACCGGTCGCCGCACCCTCGTACGCCAAGAAGCCTCGGCCTGTGCGCCAGGCACTGGCATGTTGGGCGGGCGCGACCTGGGGGCCAGGTGATGCCGGCGCCGACCACTGGGTGCCGCGGGGAAGCGCTGCCGGGGCACGGGGCTGGGCTGGGACAGTGCGGGTCGCGGGCGTCACGAGGGGCACCGGGTCGGGCTGGGGCCGGGGCGCAGGACGGCGGAGTAGGGGACGCGGAGCCGGGCTGGGGTGCGAGGCCACTGGGGCGCGAGGTGCGGTTAGGGCGCGAGGACCCGGCCCGAGTCGGGGGTCACAGGAAGGGGCGCGGCGTGCGGGGAGCTGGGCGCAGGGACCCGCCCAGACCGTCAGAGCTGTCGCCGCAGCGCCCCCGGCGGCACCACGGGGAACTGCAGCACCGCTCAGGCCCCAGCGCTCCTGGGGCCTGAGCGGCCCCTGCTGGTCCGTCCTGCACACGGTCCCTAGGCCCACTCCCAGAGGAGGGGGCCTTGAGGAACGGTTGACTCAGAAGGGGGTCATAGCGCTAGGCCCCCTACCAGGGCCTTGTACGGGGGTGGGGGCACGGTGGATGACTTGGCGGTGACCGCAGACTTCTCCGGGCTGCCACTTCCACTTGCCGGCCCTGCCCACGTGCCCGCATGAGGTCAGGGGGTCCTGAGACCTACCCACAGGACCTGCCCTGAGCAGCACTCCCCCCAGGGTCACGGCTTTCCCTGGCAATTGTCACTCAGAAGAAAGGAAAGCCTTGGATGAGCGGAAGTCCCAGTCATTGTCAATTCACTTGTCTGTCCCACGTTTATTGAGCTCCCCTCTGAGCCGGTCCCTGCCTCCAGGCTGGGGATCAGCAGAGTCCCAGACAGATTTCTTCTTTCTCCCACTGGTCCGCTGCCCAAGGTGCCCTGCCCTGCCGTGCTGTGCCTGGGCCTGCTGGCTGCTGTTGGCTGGTGTCGGCAGAGCACTAGGAGCTGTCTGCTCCCAAATGCAACACTTGGCTCCAAAGGTCGTGTCCTAGGGGCTCCACCTGGCAAGGAAGGGGGCACGGGTAGGGAGCAGAGGGGGATGGGCTCTCAAAAAGCCTTTTGTTTCTCAAGAAGCAACTGGGGCTGCAAGCCAGAGGTTATGATGTAACCCAGCAGCGGGGGGAGGGGTGGGTGACATGATTCTACCCAGCCCTTGGCAGAGACACTGCCCGGGGCCATCCATTTCCAGGCTCACGATGTGAGGGGACCTCGGGGTCCTGGGGCTCACCCTCCTCATTCCCCTTCTCCAAGGACACTGCTTGCCAGCTCCCACCCCCCCAATTAACCACCATGTACAAATGAGCATGGGGCCCCTGGGGTGCAGGCAGCCAGGCACTGCTGCTCACAGTTCCCCTACCAGTCTCACCAGCCCCAGCCCCAGTCCACCTGGGCACCAGCAGATCTTCCATCCAACCCCGCTACAGGTCTGAGCCCAGAGAGGCACCCCCAGGGGCATGGCCTGGACACATTGGCCCAGTTTGCAGGAGGAGGCCAGCCTGCTCTTGGGCCGAGTTCACGCTCAGGGAGCCCCCTGGGCCAGTATGCAGAGCCAGGAGTGCTGGGAGAGGTGAGCAAAGTCCAAGGTCCATCCTGGCCCTGGGGCCGAGATTCCTGCTGACCATTCAGCTGGCTTCCTCCCCACCCCTAGCCACCTTCAACATGCTTGCTGACATCAGACTACAGTCAACAGGTGGTCGCGACCTTCCCAGAGCCACCGTTTGTCATTGGGGGTGAAGAAGAGAGGAAACGGACAGGTGTGGACAGAGAGGACCTGAGGCTGAGCGGTCTCAGGCAAGTCCCGCCCCCTCTCTGAGCCTCCTGTTCCTCCCCTGGAGAATGAGTACCTGCCCCACCAGGGTTAGGGTAGAGCTTCAGCACCGTGATGCCCATGAAGACACACTAAGCACTCAATAACTGCTCACCTACAGTGGGCTTGCCCTGGGCCAAAGCTGGCTGCTAGACTTGGCGTGAGCAGGCCACAGGCTGGGCTGGGACAGTGCCCCAGGGCCGGTAATGACCCCAAGTGACTAGGCTCCACTTCAGCCGGTGACCAGTTTGGGACACAGAGGGGAGTTTGGTCAGAGATACGAGCTGGAAACACAGGGTTCTCTGCAAACCCAGCTGGATTTTCTAGCAGCTGCAATCAGTGCTGGCCCCCAGCAGGGCAGAGATGGAGAGGCTTTCTAGACAAGGAGGCTGCCGCACTGTGGGGAGGGGATGAGCTGCAGGAAGCCCCTCCTGAATGGGGGTCCTCCGCATTGGCCTCCTTGGTGCTTTGTCAGTGCTGACCCCTCCCACCCGCCACATACCTTCCCCTGCTCAGCGGCTCAGGTCTAACTCACAGAGCAACATGCACTCAGAATCCATGCATCAACGCCACCTTCCTGCCCCACCCCCATGGCTTTCCCGTGCCCTCACCCAACAGGGAGACAGGCTGGGTTCCCCAGACAGGGGAAGGTTATGTGCACCGCCCAAGATCGAGAAGTAAGCTGGAGGCCCACCAAGGCCCAGCAGGTGAGCCAGCAGCCCCTGCACAGTGACCCTGTGCCAGAGCAGAGACCCCTGACCTGTGGCTGGGGGTCAGGGAAAGGGCAGCACTGGCCTCTCCCTCCTCCCTCCCCAGCCACACCAACCTCATCTGACCACCTCTGCCTTCACACCTGCAGGCTCCACTCTGCCCCATGTGGGATGCTCCCAGCTGCTGAGTAGGTCTGTTCCAATCATGCACTCAGAACTGGAGGAATAACCGCAAAATGGGTTTGGAGACCCACTAGACCCACTGTGAGATGGACCTGAGCTAAAATTCCATTGACCGCTGGGCCTCCATAAGCCCCTACTTGACACAGTTTGTGTATCCTGGAATTGGTATCAGTCCAGAGCCAGTATCCAGCAGTCCCCAAAATGTCTGATTATTTCCGTTTCCCCAATGCAGAGTGACCCTAGTATAGGTCACTTTGGAGAAGGCTGGGAGAAAGATTAACAATCTAAATTTTTGGTGATATAGCAGGGTCCTTCCTCGAGGGGTCCCACCTCTGGTTCATTCAAGGTGTTCTGGGCATGTAAACTGGCTCAAGCCTGGGAATTGAATGAGGGGTCATGACTGTCTTTATGACTCAAGTTAGACTCTTGCTCACTTGACCTAGAACTCTTCTGCTCATTAAGATCAAGTGAGAATTCAGCAGGCTTCCGATCTATTTCACTTCCAGGAGCACCCCGTCCCACTGGCCGACGCTGTAATTCTGTGGGAATCAGACTATTCTGACAGCCGCTTTGCCTCTGCTGGCCATCACAGTGAGCACCGCTCCCTTGCCTTTCATCACTGAGCACCACCACGTGGTCCTGTCACCCCGGGATCCAGTGATCCCCGTGAATTTCAGTCTTCTGATTCAGTGGCAGCAGGTCTTCTGTAATTCCTGGCCTACAGAGAAGAGTGATCAAAGAGCGCTTCTATGATGCTGGGGCTGCGCGCACAAACTTTCCTCACAATCGTGGTGAGAGGTGTGCTGTCTGGATCCTCCAAGGTGGGAGAGCAGGTCCTAAATGACAGACCCACTCTAACTTTCCTGTCTCCCTAAGCCTTTGGATCCCTCCCTCCATTGAACCAAGGCAGGTCTGGCATTACAGCTCATTCAGTGTTGGCCACTTTTTAGTCCATGTTTCAGCCAACCAACCAACCAAACCGTTAGAGCCCTTTCTGATCCCCCAAGCTATATCATTAAACCCAGAATCTCTGCTTAGTGAGCCCCTATCAATAAATTTGACCTGACCCAACGTTATGTTCCTTCCAACCTTATCCCACCCTTAGTATTCATTCCAACACGTTCCCTGGATTTCTGTCAAGATAAATTGGGGGGAAGCCACCACAATGAGAAGCCTGCACACTGCAACGAAGAGTAGCCCCCTCTCGCCACAACTAGAGAAAGCCCACGCGCAGCAATGAAGACTCAATGCAGCCAAAAATAAATTAATTAAATAATTTTTTTAAAAAAGATAAATTGGGAAAATAGTGTAGTTCTCTTGGAGTACACCACACCTCCTCACGGGACCCATTGTGCACATCCTCCTGCAGGGCCTGGGGCAGGCCAAGTCCGTGGCCTTCTCAGGGCCTCTGCATATACTGTGGGAAGCTCTTCTCCTTGCTTCTGTCACCTTCGCTGCTGACCTGGCATGACTCCTCCTTGGCATACCCCTCCCTGACCACTGGGCCCAAAGCACCAGCCCCCTAATTGCTCCCCCGCCCCCATATTCTAGCGTCTCTCTCTGCTGTAATTATACACAGCCCTTCTCTTCATCTGGCGTGAACTTACTGTCTCAACTATGCCTTAAGACCTTGAGGGCAGGCCCTGAACCAAGATGGCGGAGTAGAAGGACGTGCTCTCACTCCCTCTTGTGAGAATCACAACTAGTTGCTGAACAATCATCAGCAGGAAGACACTGGAACTCACCAAAAAAGATACCCCACATCCAAAGACAAAGGAGAAGCCACAGTGAGACGGTAGGAGGGGCGCAATCACAGTAAAATCAAATCCCATAACTGCTCGGTGGGTGACTCACAGACTGGAGAACACTTATACCACAGAAATCCACCCACTGGAGTGAAGGTTCTGAGCCCCACATCAGGCTTCCCAACCTGGGGGTCCGGCAACAGGAGGAGGAATTCCTAGAGAATCAGACTTTGAAGGCTAGTGGGATTTGATTGCAGGACTTTGACAGGACTGGGGGAAACAGACTCCACTCTTGGAGGACACACAGAGTAGTGTGCACGTCGGGACCCGGGGAAAGGAGCAGTGACCCCAGGGGAGACTGAAGCAGACCTACCTGCTAGTGTTGGAGGGTCTCCTACAGAGGTGGGGGGTGGCTGTGGCTCACCGTGGGGACAAGGACACTGGGAGCAGAAGTTCTGGGAAGTACTCCTTGGCGTGAGCCCTCCCAGAGTCCGCCATTAGCCCCACCAAAGAGCCCAGGTAGTCTCCAGTGTTGGGTTGCCTCAGGCCAAACAACCAACAGGGAGGGAACCTAGCCCCATCCATCAACAGTCAAGCGGATTAAAGTTTTACTAAGCTCTGCCCACCAGAGTAACAGTCAGCTCTACCCACCACCAGTCCCTCCCATCAGGAAACTTGCACAAGACTCTTAGATAGCCTCATCCACCAGAGGGCAGACAGCAGAAGCAAGAACTACAACCCTGCAGCCTGTGGAACAAAAACCACATTCACAGAAAGACAGACAAGATGAAAAGGCAGAGGGCTATGTACCAGATGAAGGAACCAGATAAAACCCCAGAACAACAACTAAATGAAGTGGAGATAGGCAACCTTCCAGAAAAAGAATTCAGAATAATGATAGTGAAGATGATCCAGGACCTCGGAAGAAGAATGGAGGCAGGGGCTTCCCTGGTGGCGCAGTGGTTGAGAGCCCGCCTGCCGATGCAGGGGACACAGGTTTGTGCCCTGGTCCGGGAAGATCCCACATGCCGCGGGGCGGCTGGGCCCATGAGCCATGGCCGCTGAGCCTGTGCGTCTGGAGCCTATGCTCCACAACGGGAGAGGCCACAACAGTGAGAGGCCCGCGTACCGCAAAAAAAAAAAAAAAAAAAAAAAAAAACCAAAACAATTAAGAAAGTAGTCATAGGAACATACATATCGATAATTACCTTAAACATGAATGGATTAAATGCTCCAACCACAAGACACAGGGTTGCTAAATGAATACAAAAACAAGACCCAGGGCTTCCCTGGTGGCGCAGTGGTTGAGTCCGCCTGCCGATGCAGGGGACATGGGTTCGTGACCCGGTCCGGGAAGATCCCACATGCCGCGGAGCGGCTGGGCCCATGAGCCATGGCCGCTGAGCCTGCGCGTCCGGAGCCTGTGCTCCGCAATGGGAGAGGCCACAACAGTGAGAGGCCCACATACCGCAAAAAAAAACAAGACCCATCTACATGCTGTCTACAAGAGACCCACTTCAGACCTAGGGACACATACAGACTGAAAGTGAGGGGATGGAAAAAGATATTCCATGCAAATGGAAATCAAAAGAAAGCTGGAGTAGCAATACTCATACCAGATAAAATAGACTTTAAAATAAAGAATGTTACAAGAGACAAGGAAGGACACTACATAATGATCAAGGGATCAATCCAATAAGAAGATATAACAATTATAAATATATATGCACCCAACACAGGAGCACCTCAATACATAAGGCAACTGCTAACCGCTATAAAAGAGGAAACGACAGTAACACAATAATAGTGGGGGACTTTAACACCTCACTTACGCCAATGGAAAGATCATCCAAAATGAAAATAAATAAGGAAACAGAAGCTTTAAATGACACAATAGACCAGATAGATTTAATTGATATTTATAGGACATTCCATCCAAAAACAGCAGATTACACTTTCTTCTCAAGTGCGCATGGAACATTCTCCAGGATAGATCACATCTTGGGTCACAAATCAAGCCTCAGTAAATTTAAGAAAATTGAAATCATATCAAGCATCTTTTCTGACCACAACACTATGAGATTAGAAATGAATTACAGGGAAAAAAACATAAAAAACACAAACACATGGAGGCTAAACAATACATTACTAAATAACCAAGAGATCACTGAAGAAATCAAAGAGGAAATCAGAAAATATCTAGAGACAAATGACAATGAAAACACGACGATCCAAAACCTATGGGCTGCAGCAAAAGCAGTTCTAAGAGGGAAGTTTATAGCTATACAAGCCTACCTCAAGAAACAAGAAAAATCTCAAATAAACAATCTAACCTTACTCCTAAAGGAACTAGAGAAAGAAGAACAAACAAAACCCAAAGTTAGCAGAAGGAAAGAAATCATAAAGATCAGAGCAAAAATAAATGAAATAGAAACAAAGAAAATAAGAGCAAAGATCAATAAAACTAAAAGCTGGTTCTTTGAGAAGATAAACAAAATTGATAAACCATTAGCCAGACTCATCAAGAAAAAGAGAGGACTCAAATCAATAAAATTAGAAATGAAAAAGGAGAAGTTACAACAGACACCGCAGAAATATAAAGCATCCTAAGAGACTACTACAAGCAGCTCTATGCCAATAAAACGGACAACCTGGAAGAAATGGACAAATTCTTAGAAAAGTATAACTTTCCAAGACTGAACCAGGAAGAAATAGAAAATATGAACAGACCAATCACAAGTAATGAAATTGAAACTGTGATTAAAAATCTTCCAACACACAAAAGTCCAGGACCAGATGGCTTCACAGGTGAATTCTATCAAACATTTAGAGACGAGCTAACACCCATCCTTCTCAAACTCTTCCAAAAAATTGCAGAGTAAGGAACACTCCCAAACTCATTCTATGAGGCCACCATCACCCTGATACCAAAACCAGACAAAGATACTACAAAAAAAGAGAATTACAGACCAATATCATTGATGAATATAGATGCAAAAATCCTCAACAGGGGCTTCCCTGGTGGCGCAGTGGTTGAGAGTCCGCCTGCCGATGCAGGGGACACAGGTTCGTGCCCCGGTCCGGGAAGATCCCACATGCCGCGGAGCGGCTGGGCCCGTGACCCATGGCTACTGAGCCTGCGCATCTGGAGCCTGTGCTCCACAGCGGGAGAGGCCACAACAGTGAGAGGCCTGCGTACCGGAAAAAAAAAAAAAGAAAAATCCTCAACAAAATACTAGCAAACAGAATCCAACAACACATTAAAAGGATCATACACCATGATCAAGTGGGATTTATCCCAGGGATGCAAGGATTCTTCAATATACACAAATCAATCAATGTGATACACCATATTAACAAATTGAAAAATGAAAACCATATGATCATCTCAATAGATGCAGAAAAATGAAAACCATATGATCATCTCAATAGATGCAGAAAAAGCTTTTGGCAAAATTCAACACCCATTTATGATAAAAACTCTCCAGAAAGTGGGCATAGAGGGAAACTACCTCAACAAAATAAAGGTCATATATGACAAACCCACAGCCAACATCATTCTCAATGGTGAAAAACTGAAAGCATTTCCTCTAAGATCAGGAACAAGACAAGGATGTCCACTCTCACCACTATTATTCAACATAGTTTTGGAAGTCCTAGCCACAGCAATCAGAGAAGAAAAAGAAATAAAAGGAATACAAATTGGAAAAGAAAAAGTAAAACTGTCATTGTTTGCAGATGACATGATACTACACATACAGAATCCTAAAGATGCCACCAGAAAACTACTAGAGCTAATCAATGAATTTGGTAAAGTTGCAGGATACAAAATTAATGCACAGAAATCTCTTGCATTCCTATACACTAATGATGAAAAATCTGAAAGAGAAATTAAGGAAACACTCCCATTTACCAAGGCAACAAAAAATAAAATACCTAGGAATAAACCTACCTAGGGGAGACAAAAGATCTGTATGCAGAAAACTATAAGACACTGATGAAAGAAATTAAAGATGATACAAACAGATGGAGAGATATACCATGTTCTTGGATTGGAAGAATCAATATTGTTAAAATGACTATACTACCCAAAGCAATCTACAGATTCAATGTAATCCCTATCAAATTACCAATGGCATTTTTTACAGAACTAGAACAAAAAATCTTAAAATTTGTATGGAGACACAAAAGACCCCGAATAGCCAAAGCAGTCTTGAGGGAAAAAAACAGACCTGGAGGAATCAGACTCCCTGACTTCAGACTATACTACAAAGGCTACAGTAATCAAGACAATATGGTACTGGCACAAAAACAGATCTATAGATCAATGGAACAGGATAGAAAGCCAAGAGATAAACCCACGTACCTATGGCCAACTAATCTATGACAAAGGAGGCAAGGATATACAATGGAGAAAAGACAGTCTCTTCAATAAGTGGTGCTGGGAAAACCGGACAGCTACATGTAAAAGAATGAAATTAGAACACTCCCTAACACCATACACAAAAATAAACTCAAAATGGATTCGAGACCTAAATGTAAGACCGGACACTATAAAACTCTTAGAGGAAAACATAGGAAGAACACTCTTTGACATAAATCACACTTTTGATCCACCTCCTAGAGTAATGGAAATAAAAACAAAAATAAACAAATGGGACCTAATGAAACGTCAAAGCTTTTGCACAGCAAAGGAAATCATAAAGACGACGAAAAGACAACCCTCAGAATGGGAGAAAATATTTGCAAATGAATCAACGGACAAAGGATTAATCTCCAAAATATATAAACAGCTCATGAAGCTCAATATTAAAAAAACAAACAACCCAATCCGAAAATGGGCAGAAGACCTAAATAGACATTTCTCCTAAGAAGACATACAGATGGCCAAGAAGCACATGAAAAGCTGCTCAACATCACTAATTATCAGAGAAATGCAAATCAAAACTACAATGAGGTATCACCCCACAGCAGTTAGAATGGGCATCATCAGAAAATCTACAAACAACAAATGCTGGTGAGGGTGTGGAGAAAAGGGAACCCTCTTGCACTGTTGGTGGGAATGTAAATTGATACAGCCACTATGGAGAACAGTACAGAGGTTCCTTAAAAAACTAAAAATAGAATTACCATATGATCCAGCAATCCCACTATTGGGCATATACCCAGATAAAACCGTAATTCAAAAAGACACATGCACCCCAATGTTCATTGTAGCACTATTTATAATAGCCAGGTCATGGAAGCAACCTAAATGCCCATCGACAGATGAATGGATAAAGAAGATGTGGTACATATGTACAATGGAATATTACTCAGCCATAAAAAGGAACGAAATTGGGTCATTTGTTGAGATGTAGATGGATCTAGAGACTGTCATACAGAGTGAAGTAAGTCAGAAAGAGAAAAACAAATATCGTATATTAACGCATATATGTGGAACCTAGAAAAATGGTACAGATGAACCAGTTTGCAGAACAGAAACAGACACAGATACAGGGAACAAACGTATGGACACCAAGGGGGGAAGCGGCAGGGGGTGGTGGTGGTGGCGTGATGAATTGGGTGATTGGGATTGACATGAATACACTGATGTGTATAAAATTGATGACTAATAAGAACCTGCTGTATAAAAAAATAAATTTAATTTAATTTAAAAATTAAAAAAAAAAAAAGACCTTAAGGGCAGGCCCCATCTGCCTTTCTCATGGCTGCATCCCCAGCACTGAAGCTAGAGCCTGACACTGAGCTCAATAACTATTTGTGGAACAAGTGAAACAGCTGTGCAAAGCCTGACCCTGGGTCCTGGAGTCCCTGATGTTGTTAATAAAGACAGCAAGCCTGGGTTCTGTTTGTTTATTGATCTCTTCCTGATTACTCCAAAGAGGATTCAAGATGGAAGGGACTTCGCCCACCCTCCCTGATGGCAGGACCCTCAGAGCATGTGCAGTGAGGCACAGTCACTGTGTCCCCGGAAATGGTGAACTGTAGGCTGTGAGCTCCGGTGTCCCCAGCCTTGCACAGTCAAGGCGATGGAGCAATAGCTGCTTTCCTAAGCCTGAGTGGGGCAAGCAGCATCCACACAGATGGTGCAACAGGGTTCGGGATTTCTCCTTTCATAACCGAGAGGCCAGAGATCTGACCCCTCTGCCTGCTCCCCCAGCAGGTCACAGATCATCACCACTCTGGCTGCCTGGAAGGGTTTAGTCAGAGAGAATCATAGAGTGACCAGGGCTGGAGCAGCCAACTGGAGCCGCCCCTGTTTGCGTTCTCTCTCCTAGTACAGCCTGCTGGAGACAGGCAAGAGCTTCGGCGAGGGCCAGAGCCCATCTCAGAACTGGGCCTCACCGGGGTGAGTCCAAACAGGCAGGGAGGGGGCAGTGGGCTGAGGAGAGAAGGTAGAGGCTGCACCATCACTCTAAGACGAGCCAGGCCTAGAGCCCCCTCCCTGAGACTCCTGTGAGAGCCGACAGTGGGGCCTCCAGGCACCCCCTGGCAGCCTAGTGTAGCCTTCTCCTTTTCCCAGCCTCTTCCCTTCTCCTAGCCTGTTCGGAGGCAAGGCCTCGGGAACCTTCCTGATGTTTCAGCTACCCCTCTCCCCCCCACCTCCGCTCCCCTGTCCAAATGTCTGAGGTTCCACTTCTAAGGTGGGATGTCCAGAGTGTGGCCACAAAGCAGTGTCCATCTGGGTTGGGTGTGGGCTGCCCACCTACTGTCCCTGGGAGGCAGAAGTTTCTTTGCCTGGAAGAAATGAGGGAGGGGAGAGAAAAACAAGTCGCTGCTAACTTAGGTTTCAGACACCGTTCCCTGGCCCAGCCCACTCCCACTGCAGCCTGCAGACCAAGAGAGCTGGGAGGACCCAGACCCGCAGCCTGGGGGTGTCTCTGTGCCCAGTTCTTTCCCTGAGATCTGCAGGAGAACCCAGAGTCTGTCTTTCCTCCACACGTACCGGAGGACAAATAGCTACAAAAGGACAAAAGTATTATCAAAACTTTATCACGCACCGGCCCTCACAGACAGCCTCACTTAACCCCACAGTGAGGGCAGCGAGCAGGTGCTGTTAGCAACCCCATTTTACAGAGGATAAAACTGAGACTAGGGACTGGCCGCAGTCTTGCGGGCAGCAAATGAGGAGAGGGATTTGAGGTACAAAGAGTGCGAAGGAGTCCAGAGGGCGGCTGGGGATGCAGCCAGAGAGCAATGGGTCAGAGAGGAGGCTGAGCTCAGATAAAACACACACAAATGAAAAACGGCTCCCAAACAATCTACCAGTGATAAGAACATTGCCAACAGGAGCACATATTTACTGAGCCCCTACTACACTCCAGACCCCAGTGCACTTTCATGCAGCCAGTCTTAACGGGCCTGTAAAGGAGGCTCTGCCATCACGCCCACTACACAGAAGATGAAGAGGCTCAGAGAGGTTGACGAGCAAGCCTGCAGCTGCACAGCCCCAGAACTCAACCTCCGCACCACCCTGCACACAATCAACCAGATGCAGGAGGCAGGACATCTGCCCTTTGTCCCTGTCCCGCAGCCACCTTCCAGTGGCCCTGGGCAGCGCGCTTTGGTGCCCCCATGCTCTGTCACTGTAAGTGCATGAGAACAGTGTGCCCCTGGGCCTCTAAAGGCCTGTACGTAGGCCTGTGCCCAGCTGCCGGCAGGCAAGCTCACCTTTAGGGATGAACTTCAGTGAGCTGCTGAATATTCAGAAGCGGGACTGTCCACGCTTGGGGCCATCGTTCAGGAACTCATGGCCCAGCCCATTGCCACACCTGCCACAGGACACCTGGGAAGACCACAAAACAGCCATGAAAACAGCTGCAGCCATGGCCCCTGCTGCCACCAGCACATGGGGTCCTCCCCATGCCTATTTCCCAAGGTAACTTCTGGCATGAGAGGTTGGCCTTGGCCCAGAACCTGCCCCGGAAAACCATCTTGTTTCCCTGTTCCCACCAGGACCCCAGGCTCTCCCAATAGTTTGGGGTGTCACTCCCCTGGCTGAAGCCAGAGGTCTGGAATAGACAGACCCTAGGCCCCTACAGCTGTAGGGGGAACAGCAGGAAGGGGTGGGGGGCTCTCAGGACCCCCCTGGCTGACACCTCCTCACCGCCCCCCAGTTGCTACCACCCACCTTTAAGGCTCCAGGCTGATTGTGCTCTGGACGCTTGGCCACACTGTCAGCATGGATGGTCTCGGTGAAGGCCGGCCATGGGGATGAGTGTGCGTACTTTGAGCGGCTGGAAAACAGCTCATAGCCACATTGGGCACACACGTAGATGCCTGGGGCGGAAGGGGAGGTAAAAGCAGAGATGCTGGCTCCAGCGCCTCGGGGGTGAGCACCTAAATCCTTGAACCCAGGAGAGGACAGCAGCACTCCGGTTACAGGGTGGGCTGCACACCCTCCCCACTCACCCACCCACCACCCATAAGCCTGGGTATCGGCTCTGTGGGGGAGACACAGCATGGAGCTCACATTTAGCAGTTCTGAGCCTGTGCCAGAGGCCAGGAGAGCCACTTTTCACAATATTTCTTTCACTCTTCTTAACAGCCCTGTAATGCAGATGTTCCCATTTTACAGATGAGGAAGCTGAGGCTCAGGGATGCAAAATGCTAAGCTACAGGGTGTGCAGCAGGAAGGAACCCAGGCAGTCTGATGAGGACACAGCTCTGCCCCTCACACACAAGCAGGCCCCACACGGTGGGGGCTGTGGCATGGCCAGCACCACCACTAGCCCCCCGCCCTTCCCACGTGGACCTCCCTCTGCCCAAAGAAGCCGTAAGGTGGATGCCCAGACACCAGCCTGCTCTCCAAGCAGGAAAAGACTGATCCCAGCAAAAGACCTCCAGTCAGACAGAGGGCCAGGAAGACAGAGCACCAGGGAGAAGGATGAGTTTTAACCTACCGCCAAAAGATCACCCTGAGGGGGGAAAAAGAAAGGTTGCAAAACTGACTCGCAGAACAGGAAACTGCTTGGGGGTCACTCGAGGGGTACTGAGTCACCCTTCGCCCCCTGCCTGGCCTGGAGACAGCCTGCCCTGGAGTCTGTGACCTACTCAGCCTTTACCAGTAACTTGAGGAAGAAAAGAGGAAACGGAAGCTGCTGTGGGAGTGGAGTTTCCAGCTTGGCAGAGTAGCCTGAGGACAACCCGGAGTCCCACAGCCAGAGAGTCTGAAGGGAGGACTTTGCCCAGAGGGTCCTATGTCACAGCTGGCTCACAGAGACCAGGGTGTCACATCCCAGCTCCCTCGAGGGCCGACACCCAACAAATCCCACCCAGGGGTAGGTCGCTGCCCTAGTCTTGCCTGTGGACATATTTTTACCAAATTAGTCCATGACCAGGCAGCACAGCCCAGAAGGGGATTCATCTGGGCCTCTCAAAGCCTGGGCCCAGGGCTGACTGCCAGCCATGCCCCCAAACCAACCACTCACCCCCTACCTTCCACCCCTCCTATCTGACCCAGGCTGTCCAGTCAAACTTCACTGGCCATTGGCAGCCTGGCAGCACTCCTGGTTACCCAAATCTGGGGCCCTGGGCAGGTGGGGTAGGCACCCAGGCGGTCACATTTGGATCCCAACAAGACGTGCTTTCCAGCTTACCCCGCAGGTCTGGGGCACTGGGGAGAAGAAAGGGCTGGAGTAATATCAGGAGGATGCCCCAAGGAGAGGCAGGCCAGTCACAGGAGCTGCCCCTGGACAAGACCTTCCACCGCCTCCCCCTAAAGTTCCGATCCTGACCCGGATACCCGCAACGGCGTCACCACCCCCATACCTTGACCCCGCAGATTTCCTCGGAAAAGGCCACGCTCACACTCAAGTTCTGTTGTCCTCGAGGACAGCGACACCCTCTCTCCAATGTCCCTCTCCCCTCAAGTACCCCTACTCTCCGGAACCCCCAACTCCTCCCTTCTCTGTATCCCCTTTATCCACATGCGTTCCTCCCCGCGCGGTCACACTCGGCCCCCGTTCCCGGGACTCCGGGGCTCCATCGCCACCCGGAGGGCTGCGACGCCCCCCCTAATACGCGTCCCCGCCCCCGCTGTCCTCCAGGAGGTCACAGGTCGTACCCGGCTCAAAGTGGTTCTGGAAAACCTCGCCCCCGAAGAAGCTGCAGAAAGACATGGCGCCGGCGGGACCGCTGCACGATCGCCGCCTCCAACAGATCCGAGGCCACAGACCTACGACCTGGTGCTTGTGCCCGCCTCCTGCCCCGCCTCCCGAGAACCAATCCCACTCGGATCCCGGACCTGCCCCGGCGCCCTAGGCCGCGCCCCCCAAGGGGACCAATCACGTCCAGAGGTGCGAGACACCCTCGCAGGGCCCGCCTCCCGTTGACCCGCCCTTTCCACGGACCAATCCCACCCCGGGACTAGGGTTCCGGCTTCCGCCTCCAGGAGGCCCCGCCCCCTCCCGAGGACCTGCCCCCTCCGTCTTCCAGCAGGCCCCGCCCACCACTAAGGACCACTCCTGAGCGGTCCCCGCGGCCCCGCCCCTGCCCCCCTGCCCCCCTGCCCCTAGCAGCAGGGCGGGGCGCTGAGCTGCGCTGGGTTTGGGGTGGCTGTCGCGGTGCAGCACACTGAGCCGCGTACGCTCTCGTCGTTTCCCGGCGCTTAAGCCCCGGGCTGCCGGCCGTTGACCAGCCTTTCCGCGCCCCCCAACTCTGAGACACCGCGGGAAGAGTTGTCTCTGGCTTTTATTAGACAAGGGGACAGGCGGGGGTTGCGCCGCGCTTTTTTCAGGCTCCCTCCATCCCATCCTGCCTACAAGTCTCCCGAGGTTTCCGGCTTTTCCTTCTCAAGATGCTTCTTCTGGACACCCTGGTGGGAGAGGGACAGGAGGAGCGTTAGTCACAGGGGTCTAACCAGCCGCCTGGGTTACGCGGAGTCGGCCCTGTGCCCTCTCCCACTTGTTCCTCCCCTACTTCCTTTCTGGCAAGAATCAGTGCCCAGGACTGGACCCCTAAAAGCCCCCTCCTGTGGATGAGTGCAGGGACATGCGTGCCACCCCCATCTGCTCAGCTTCCCCGCTCTGGGGCAGGTAGGATGTGGTGTCAGAGCCCCAGAGAGCAAGGCTGGTGGGCTCACCATGAAGACCCTCTTCTCTTGGGCTGTCTGGAAGCGGCCATGACCAAACTTGGAGGTGGTGTCAATGAACTTGAGCTCGATGTTCTCCAGGGCCCTGCGGCTGTGGTGCACCAGGAGGGACTGTGGCCGGTGGGAGAGGGGAGCTGTCACCGTGGGAGGTCCCCACTCAGCCCCTCCCATTACCCCCAGTCAGGAAGGTCTTGCTCACCCAGATTCTGTTAGAACCTCTCCCTCTTTGCTTTCCCCATCCCCACCCCTCCTGAAGCAGGCTGGAGGACAGGGTAGGCCAGCCGCCCAACTCCCCCAAGGCCCATGGGGCTCCCACTCCCCAGCTCACCACCTGGCACTGACCTTCCTCAGCGTGATGACCCTCTTCTTGGTGCCCGCGATGCAACCTTTCAGCATGATGAAGTCATTGTTGACTTCCCCGTAGTGGGGGAAGCCACCCTGTGGGAAGGTGAGTCCAGGAAAGGGGCTGCTGGGTTAGGAGGCAGCTGGAGGCCCTAGGAGAATTCCCCTGGCCTAGGGTGACATTCTCAATCACTAATCAGGGCAGCATCTGAGCCACACCCTAAGTCCTTCCCGTGATTATCTTATTTAAAAATCTGCATTTTACAGAGGAGGAAACTGAGGCTCAGAGGGGTGAAGTCACTTGCTCCAGGCCCCGCAGCTGCTACCCACTGCAGCTGGAGTTTGAGCCCAGGCAGCCTGACTCCAAGGCCACAGTCAGAGCTGTTGCACTTCGCACCCTGTGACAGCAGCTGGAGGATGAGCTGTCTGCAGTGGTGGCTCTGAGGATGCAGAAACAGCAGGGGTTTGGTCCACCAGGTGGTCCACCCTGTAGCCTGAGCTCTTGGGAGAGGGCAGCACCCCACAGGCCTGCCCCACAGCCAAACTGGCGGCCCACCCTCACCAGTGGTGTGATGGATTTGTCGGTCACATCGTAGCTGGTGGATGCGTTGTTCTTAACCACCTTCCCGTCCTCCGTGTGCAGCCCCCGACCAATGCGGTAGATCTGCTAGGAGCACAGGGCACATTGGGGACAGCAGGTAGCCTCTGGGGCTGGCAAGATGCCCACACCCATCAGAATGTGGGCTTAGACCCAGGCGCTGGTGGGGGCATTTCAGAGCCTTAGGGGGCCAGGCAGCATCTGGGTCATGCACCCCACTCACTGGGGTGTGGTCACGGGCATCCCCCCTCAAACCAGGCCTGCGGACACACCTTCTTGTTGAGCTCTGTGCGGTGATGGTAGCCCTTCTGCCCAGCCCGGGCGATGGAGCAGCCCACACGGGCAGGGTGCCAGGCACCAATGCAGGCCACCTTGCGCAGCCCCTTATGGGTCTTCCTCGGCAGCTTCTTGGTATGCCAGCGGCTCGTGACCCCTGCAGGTGGGAGGGGCAGGGTGGGTGGCTTAGAGGCCAGTTTGGCCCCCACCTCCTCCAGGCAGCCTTCCTGGAGCCGCCATCCCCACCCGGCCCTACCTTTGACGCCCCTGCCCTTGGTGACGGCAATGACATCAATGACCTCACTCTGGCTGAACACACTGTGCACTGGCACCTGCTTCTCCAGCCGGGCCTGGGCCCAGGCCACCTTCTCAGCCACCGTGCCGCCATTCAGCTGGATCTCCATGATATGGGCCTTCTTCTGCCGGAAGGGCAGCAGCTTCATCTGTAAGACATGGCACGGCCAGTCGGTTCCCAGAAAGTCACACACACACCCATTTGCTGATACGACATGGCCAGCTGGTGATCCCTAGCAGACTTTCACGCATGCATTCATTCAACAGATGATCCCATGCTCTGGTGTGCCTATATGCCACGTTCTGTGCGAGGCACTGGGGATGCAGCATGGAACGAGGCAGACAGCGTCCTGGCCCCCATGGAGCCACCATCTAGTTGGGCGGCAGAAACCAAGTAAACTCTTGGATAGGCCTAAGTGTTGTGATGAAATATTGAGGGTGGAGGGGACAGTTATTGCACATGACGGTGGTGAAGGAGGGCCTCTCTGAGGAGGTGACATCAATGGCAAGAAGGAACCACTAGGTGAAGATCTGAGAGCTTTTGGGGCAGAGGGAACCGCATATGCAAAGGCCTTGTGGCAGGGAAGATGGGGGAGCAGTGGTTGGTGGGACAGAAACGAGACCAGTGTGTCTGGACTGTGGTGAACAGGGAGGAGGGTTCAGGATGGTGATAGGTGAGCAGGGGCCTGGCCAGGCAGGTCTCATAGGGAGTAGCTTGGGCTTTATTCCAAGTGCAGGGTGTGACATGATCTGTTGCACATTTTTAAACATCTCTGGCTGCTGCTGTGTGAGGTGGAAGCAGGGACACGGTTAGGTCACAGCATAGGGCTCAACCAGTACTGATGGAGGACCTGTTGCATATAAGCCTCCTGGGGGGTGTGGTACAGCAGTGAGCAGGGAGCTGTGACCCCTGCCCCCATGGAGCTCAAGTCTATGGAGGGAGATGGATGTTAACCAATGACACACATAACCAGGAACTACAAGTGGGAGAGTAACTCAGGCAGGTAGGGAGGGTCATTGCTCCGGGCCTGGGAAGGCTTCCCTGAACGTTCCAGAAAAAGCCAGAGGGTATAGGTTACCTGTCAACCCACACGAAGCCAGACCCCACTCACGAATGTTGATTCACACCCACATGTGCCAGACCCCAAACAGAGGCTGCCGGACCCCCACACCCAACACTGGGCAGGTGATCCTGGACCTTTGGGGCATTTCAGGGCCTTGGTTGACTGCTGGGTGTGGCCAGTACCCCGTAGCCCTCAGAGTGCACTGATGCCCAACACCCCATCCCCGGGGCTGCAGGCGGCTGGCTGGTCAGCCGACACTTTGGGCCCATGCCCGAGGCTCACAGTATTTTTAGGCTGACATTTGCCAGGGCTCAGGGAAGCCAGGCTGAGGGAGGTTGGGCCCAAGTGGTGGACTGGCTGACCAGTGTGGACCAGGGGGTAGGGGCTGACCTGGGTGTGGACGATGACCCGGATGACCTTGCAGTACTTTTTCATGGCAGCAAAGTCCCTCTGCAGCTGCTTCTTGCCGTCGGCATCGCGCCACCTCTTGCAGGCCTTGGTGAAGGCTTTTTTCTTGCTCTTGTGCCTGAGCCGGGCACAGAGGGTGCTCAGCACGACCAGAATGTCAGCCTCTACTGCATCCTACCAAGCATGGGCTTAGATGTCCCCCTCCTCCCTCCTCCCATTCCCAGGGGAGGCATTGCTGGGCCCCTGGGGTCCCTGGGCTGGTTCCGGGCGCCCTCCTTAAGCACAGACTGTCTTTCCCTCTCTAGGCCTCAGTTTCCTCCTCCGTAAAGTGGGTACCCTCCCTGCCTCCTGGGGCTGAGAGTGAGCAGATGTGCAGGAGCCCAGGGAAGGGGCGTGCCAGCCAGCCATGGCCACGTGCCCACTTTGCCATGGCTGCTGAACCCACTTCTAAAGCGAACAGTCAGGACTGGCCAGGCCCCACGCCCCATCGTTCCTAACCCTTGCTAGGATGCTGGAAGGTGGACATCATTATCCCCATCCTACAGATGAAGAAACCGAGGTTCACAGAGGTCAGATGAGGGGCAAGTTGATCACAATTGCAGCAGCAAAAACAAGGCCAGCTGGCGTTCGCTGAGCTCTTTCCCTGTGCTGAGCACTTGACACACTCTGCTCAGCTCATCCTCAGGGCTGCCCCAAGATGCGGAGACCTCTCCTGTTCCCATTTGATGGTGTCTGTGGGGAGTGTGTGTGTGGGGGGGAGGTGAGGTTCTAAAAGGTCAGTCAGCTTGCCTGTGGTCACACAACCTGCTCTGACACTGGGGCCCAAGGTCCTCGCCTCCCATGGAGGCTACACGTGCCTCTGCCTCCATATGGAAGGGGATGTCTGTGAGGTTCCTCAGGCAGGGGTGCCTTCCCTTTCTGGACTTAATGCCAGGGAAGATTTGAGGCCTAAGGATGCCCTTCTTTCTGATGAAAAGAGCTTGTCAGTTGGCTACTTCCCTTTTCACCCTGGCTACTAGGAAGCTTGGAACCAACTCTGACATTCCATCAAATCAGTTCTTAGTTCACCCTGAGGATGAGAATGTTTGCTTTCCTTTTTCCTCTAACTAATTTCCTCTCCAGCCCTCTAGTCCTTGTCTTTTATTGGAGGGAAGGCATCACACACTCACACGCATACACACATACACACACACACACACACACACATTTTTCTGCCTTCCACACGCTGCTGACACTCCTCCTCCTGCCCAACCACCCGGCATCCCTCACCAGTCCTTGTAGAAGCGGCGGCGGCACTCGTCGCTGAGATGTTCCGCAAAGATGGTCTTGAAGCTCCGCAGGCCTCGCGGGGTGGCCACGTAGCCCACCACGCCCACCACCACCACAGGCGGCGTCTCCACAATTGTCACCGCCTCCACCTCCTCCCGCTTGGAAATTTCTGAACGAAACCCAGAGACAGAGGCGTGGAGGGGGGCCTCCGAGTCCCATGGGGAGTTCCATGGAGAGGGGACAGGGGTGGAAGTGCCGACCACAGCCCCATCTGCCCGCGGGAGGACCCAGCACCAGAGCCCCAGGGCTGTTGCGGACAGAGGCCCCTGTGAGCAGGCCCCTGACCTCCAGCCCTGAGCCTCCCCACTCCCAGCCCTTCTCTCCCTGCTCTGCCCTGCGTGTGGAGCCACTGCTGGGCAAGACCCCACAGGTGTCCATAGTAGCTCTGACTCAGCTCAGGTAAGGCCTGACCTGCTCCTGCCTTGGTTTCCCCACCAGACCGCCCAGGAGAGCCACAGCCAGAGCAGCGTCCCCCAAAGGGTAGGGTTGGTCATCCTCTAGGGGAGTACAAATGGGCACTATGAATGTATATGGATGAGTTCTAGAACAAAACCTAAGACTTGTCCTAAACCCATGATTTTATAGATGTTATTAATGAGGCTGATCTGAAGTCAAAGAAGTATATGCTTAAAATATATATTAGGGGAATTCCCTGGCGGTCCAGAGGTTAGGACTTGGCACTTTCACTGGCGAGGGCCCGGGTTCGATCCCTGGCCAGGGAACTAAGATCCTGCAAGCCTCGTGGCGCAGCCAAAAAATATATACTTTAGGAGAGATGGAGAACAGATGAGTGGTTGCCAGAAGGTTGGGGGGTGGCAGCTGTGGCTATAATAGGGCAACAGGACGGACTGTTGTGGGAATGGAACGTTCCAAGGTGGTGGGTACACGCATTTACACATGACAGAAACTGTCATTTACACGTGACAGAACCAGAGAACTAAATAAACACACATCTTATTCAGGAGAATCCAGCATAAGATGAGTAGGGTGTATCCATGTCATTATCCAGCTGTGACATATTACAATGGTTTTAAGAGATGTTTCCATTGGGGAAACTGGGTAAAGGGTGCGTGGAATCCCTCTGTATTATTTCTTATAACCACACTACGATGATCTCAAAACCGGAAGTGTGTAGGGGCACCTGCCCTTGAATCTTAGCTCTTACAAGTTTCATAACAGCTCTATTTCCTCATCTGTAAACTGGGGCAATGACAGATCGGTTCTTGAGGCATGGCCAGCAGTCAACGTTCTGACTGAGGTGCCCATGGGCGGGGCCTGGCCCCTTCTGGGGCTGTTTCCCCTCCGGAAGCCCAGTTGTGGCTCCTAGCCTCTGGAAGAACCTCCAGATCTTCTGGCGGTCGGGGGTGCTCGGCCCGCCCCCCAGGGGCCCCTAGAGGCCACTCACTGAGCCCTGGCCGGTGCACCTCCCGCAGAGTGTGTGTCATGCCAGCCTTGTAGCCCAGGAAGGCCGTGAGGTGCACGGGCCGGCTGGGGTCGTCCCGAGGCCACGTCTTCACCTTGCCCCGGTGCCGGCGGCTCCTCTTGTGTGGCAGGAAGCCCAGTTGTCCATGCCGAGGGGCAGAGAACTTCCGGTGGGACTGGGGACAGAAGGGAAGGGAGATCAGAGCTGGGGTCTCCCTGCTGGGTGCAGCTGGGCAGTCCCAGAGACCAGACCAGAAGTGAGCTAGAGACCCCAGGCTGAGACCTGGTGGCCCTCAGGGCCTGCATCTGTCCACAAGAAAGGAGGGAAACTTCTCCAAGGGCAGTGTCTTAGGGACAGAGCCAGCGGCAGCCCCCCTTACCCGTGGGCTTCCTGTCTCAGTGGCCTGGTCCTGCCTGTCTGGGCCCAGAAGAGGCAGATCCACACTGCAGCCAAGGCCACAGAGGCAGGGGGCCACTGCCATCTGTCCCTCTGTTTGCCTGTCCTAGGCCTGGAAGCCAGAGCTTGGGCCCCCTGCTGTCCCCCGTAATCACCTACTCTGTCACAGGCCCAAGGACCTTCTCTGCTGGGATAGATCCCAGAAGCCCACCTGCCCCTCGCCAGGAAGCTGGCGTGCTTCCCCCCAACCCCCCTCCCGCCAGCCCACTGACCATGGAGGCCTGTCCCTGCAGGTTAGGAAGGGAAGGGGCCACCTCACCAGGCGTCGGAGGTCAAGTGGCAGGGCCAGGACGCACAGCAGCCAGATCCCAGATTTAGCCCCTGGCAGGGGAGCTCTGTCATCTCCTGTGGCGGATATGGGCTCTGGTGTCAGAAGCGGGCCTGGCCCAGGGCAGGGCGAAGGGGGGCAGCCTGGGCAGCCTGGGGGGGTGCACCTGGAGCTAGGGCTGGCACTCGTTTCCTCAAATGTCCTGGGACTGGGTCACACACTTTGTTTTCTGCTTTGTGTGACCCTCCAAAACGGGAACAACTTGGCCTGGTAGGGGGTTTAGGAACTCGGGTTTGGGAGCTTCCCTTGGGCAGCTGCCATTAGGAGTGTCTGAGTCCAGTTTGCTGGCCTTGAAGCAGAGCAGATTCCTGTGCTGTCCTGAGGCTGTGAACCTGAACTGGAAAAACGGTGGGAAGATGGGGAAGTTTGGCTGTGTGCCCAGAGGATCACTAGAGCTGTGATTCAATCAAGGTCCCTTGACTCTAGTAGCTGTGAGCCAAGAACACTTAGGATACTTTTTTTTTTTAATATTTATTTATTTGGTTGCACCAGGTCTTAGTTGCAGCAGGCGGGCTCCTTAGTTTTGGCATGCATGTGGGATCTAGTTCCCTGACCAGGTATTGAACCCAGGCCCCCTGCATTGGGAGCACAGAGTCTTAACCACTGCACCACCAGGGAAGTCCCTTAAGATAATTTTTATGAACTTAAATTTTTTTTTATACTTTTTAAAAATAAATTTATTTATTTATATTTTATTTTTGGCTGCGTTGGGTCTTCGTTGATGCCTGCAGGCTTCCTCTAGTTGTGGCCAGCAGGAGCTACTCTTTTTTTTTTTTTAATTTATTAATTTGTTTATTTTTGGCTGTGTTGGGTCTTCATTTCTGTGCGAGGGCTTTCTCTAGTTGTGGCGAGCAGGGGCCACTCTTCATCACGGTGCGCAGGCCTCTCACTATCGCGGCCTCTCTTGTTGTGGAGCACAAGCTCCAGACGCGCAGGCTCAGTAGTTGTGGCTCACGGGCCTAGTTGCTCCGCAGCATGTGGGATCTTCCCAGACCAGGGCTCAAACCTGTGTCCCCTGCATTGGCAGGCAGATTCTCAACCACTGTGCCACCAGGGAAGCCCAGGAGCTACTCTTCATTGCAGTGTGCAGGCTTCTCATTACAGTGGCTTCTCTTGTTGCGGAGCACGGGCTGTAGGTGCACGGCCTTCAGTAGTTGTGGCTTGTGGGCTCTAGAGTGCAGGATCAGTAGTTGTGGCACACGGGCTTAGTTGCTCCACGGCATGTGGGATCTTCCCAGACCAGGGCTCAAACCCGTGTCCCCTGCATTGGCAGGCAGATTCTTAACCACTACGCCACAAGGGAAGTCCCTGAAATCTCTTATTTTTTAATTCAAAGATTTTATGGTTATAAAGTTCTGTAATTGTAGAATCAGAGTTTTACAGGCCTAAGATATCTCTGCAGGTCTGTGGATTTTCCATCCCTGGTTGCTAAAATTCTATGCTACTAAAATTCTTTGTTTTTGTCGTTGTTTTTGAATGACAAAGCTACTTTTAATACTTTGGGCTGAGTCTGGCAGGAAAAAAATCACTGGGAAGGGGTAAACCCCTCAGCCCAGAAATGGCCCTGGGGGAGAGGGGCTCCCTGAAGGAAGGAAGCACAGGAGTGACATGTTGCAGACTCAGGGCCAAAGGGAACACCCTCGGTGCTGGGCCTGGGAGCACACAGTGGGGGCTCCAGCCACACAGGCCAAGGGCCAGAGGGTCGGACATGGAGCCACAAAGCTGCTTGGGTCCCTCCCTCTCATTTGCCTTTTTCTGCTTCTGCTGCGTGATCTCTGAGTCCGTCTGCTGCTGGGTGGCAGCAGAAAGCCATCATCTGGGTGCTTTCCCTTAACTGAGTACTATACTCTGCTTTCTCATATTCCTCTGGTGGGCGAGCTCGTGCTGGTTACTGCGGGTCATGCGATGACTCCGGCCCACCTCCATTGGGTCCCCTCGTTCAGCCCGACATTGCAGGCCAATGTTATGATTAGTTGAGTGTGACAGTTTCTAAGAGTTCATGATTTGAAGATTTAAGGTTACTATGATTCTGGATTCTGGGCGTCCATAGAGTTAATGACTGACCCCAGCCTCTGGGCAGGAAGTGACCAGCACCCATCCTCCCTGGTGCTAGCCAGAGGGTGTGCCAGGTATGGAGATCACAGAGGGTGGCCAGTAGGGCCCTGGTCAGTGGAGCTGCCTCAAGGGCACAACAGTGCTCAGGGCCAGGATAGAACCCTCAGAACCAAAACAGAGTGCCCTGTGCCCAGGGTAGGAGCCACTTCTCCCTAGTCGTGGGGTGGGGAGGGGTGAGGGTGGAGAGGGGAAACCCTACCTCCTGTGCTGTCCCAGGCAGCCCCCTCTCCAAGCTCAGTGGCATCAGCCAGTCCATGAGGGGCCCTGGCAGACACAATGGAGCTCAGAGAGGGATGTAGGGAATGGACAATCCAAGAAGGCTTCCTGGAAGGGTACAGCTTTTGGCAGTTTGTGTTATCTGTTGACTTTGTTATTTGCTCTACCGGCCTGAGTTCTCCAGAAGAGCCCAGCTGTGTTCATCATTCTGCTCCCTGCTGCACTTGGCACGTGCCTACACGCCCTCCGAACTGAATGGTTTCCTTACTCCTGTGTCTGTCTCCCCTTAGAATGTAAATAGGGATCTGTTTCCTTCACCGCTGATACCAGCGCCCAGCACACAGTAGGCGCTCGTCGCGAGTGCAATGGCGCGGCGGTCCCATGCGAGGGCGCTCGCACTGCGAATCATCTCCCGAGGCCACACTTGGGCAGGCGGGGTGAACTACAAGTCCCATGGTGCCTCGCGGGCGCCGTCGTTGTCCTGCGCAGGCGCGGCCGCTCTCCAGTTGTCCTCTGTGCGGGCGAACTAGGCCGCGGGACCGAGGCGGAGGCCGCGGGAGCGCGTCCGAGAGTCGAGCCCGCCGCGCGTCGCTGCCATGCCGGACAGCTGGGACAACAACGTGTACCCCGAGCCCCCGCGCCGCACGCCGGCGCCCTCGCCGCAGACCACTCTGACCAACCCTATCACCTATTTTACGAA
The DNA here is from genome assembly GCF_949774975.1 of Lagenorhynchus albirostris. NCBI lineage: Eukaryota > Metazoa > Chordata > Mammalia > Artiodactyla > Delphinidae > Lagenorhynchus > Lagenorhynchus albirostris. Next base: position 50,968,550 of record NC_083109.1, read on the forward strand.
GGCTTTCGACCTCCTCGTGGATCGGCCAGTGACCCTCGCGAGAGGTACGAGCCCCAGCCGGGCCTTGCGCCCCGGGGCCCCCCACCGCTCCCGGGCCCCCCGCACCCGTCACTCAGCCTGGATCCCCACTGCACCCCAGGCCTCACCTCTTGGGACGACCCCGCCACACACACACCAAGAGCCCTCACTGCTGTATGGCCCCTGCCGCCGTCCACGGACCCCTGGTCTCCGGCCTCGCTCAAATGTTAGGGGCTGTTTGCTGATCGAAGTCATCTGCGTCCTGAGGCTTGTTAGATCCCACTCTCCCTAAACGCTTTGCATCCTGCGTTTTGCACAGCAGGCGGTCACAGAGGGCTGTTGAGGTACAGGGGTTCTCCCAACCCTTTGCATGCCTGCAAAATGGCCCGGGTGGTCATTGATGGCCGAGGCCCCTTCCACCTACGTGTGCTGTAACTTGCCCTCCGTGTGTGCCCACGCTTGAGAGCTGCCCAAATTCCGCCATCTCTGGTCCAAACTAGGTGAACATTTTAAACCATCGTTGTCCAGTTTGTGGTTCAGCCATCTTGGTGGTGCAGCAGGCAGAGCATAATGCCCTTAGTCACTAGTGCCAGGCGATTCATCAATCGCCTAATTAATCAATCCATTCATTCAACAACAGAACGTTTGGGGTGCATAGTATGCTCTGGTGGCTCTTTGTGGGGGGAGGAACCACCCTCACCCCACCCCACCCCGCCCCAAGGTCTGGAAAAAACAAGTAGTGGATCTGCTCCCTCTTTTGTATAGCAGTTTTTTAGAAAGTGTTTTATACGTCTGGATGGATGAGATCTCACTAGGTCCAACTTGTTCATTTACCCATGGGGAAGTTGAGGCCAGAAGGTCAGCAGTAGCAGAACTGGGACTGGAATCCCTGCTGGTGGCTCCCTGTTGGGGCCTGTTTGCCTCCACAGTGGAATCCCCGTGCTCTGGGGGAGCTGGGCCGGCAGGAGGGACTGTAGCAGGGTGTGGGCTTGCAGAGAACAGGCTCTGAATCCTGCCATCTCTCAGAGCCTGGGTCTCCTCTCTGTAAATGAAAAGGACCTGCCCCGCATAGGGTTATCGTGGGGACAAAGTGAGTTAATGTATTATGCAACACCGGGTGGTTCCTGGCTTACAAGAAACTCTCCATAAACCGTAGACATTGCCATTTGTAGCCCAGTCCTTTCCAGGACTGTGTGCCAGCCCACACCTCTTCTTTGGGAGTCCAATTGCCAGTCTTTGTGAAAGCTGGGAACATTTGGGAAACCTGCCTCTTCCACGGCTTATGAGAAATACAAAGCTAAGAGCCCTTTCAAACTGTGGCTTCTCCAAACCAATAAGGCCTTTGGACCTGGGGTTTTCTCTTTGCACCTGGGGTTTTCTCTTTGCAGAGTTTATAGAGCGGCAGCATGCCAAGAACAGGTATTACTACTACCACCGTGAGTTCCGCCGCGTGCCGGACATCACTGAGTGCGAGGAAAAGGACATATTGTGCATGTTTGAAGCAGAAATGCAATGGAGAAGAGACTAGTAAGTCCTCCCCCTTGGGCTTCTGCTCTTAGTCAGTGAATACTACTGAGAGCCCTGTGCAATGAGCATATTCCCTCCGGATGCCATGAGATGGTGGCCAACCCAGATCTAGGGGTGGAGGGGCCAGACCACAGGGCTCCCAGGCCCTGCCTTCATTTTACTTTCCCTGAGTACAGGGAATCCTTATAGACCTTAAGACCAGCGGTCCCCAACCTTTTTGGCACCAGGGACCAGTTTCATGGAAGAGTTTTTCCACGGGGTGGCGGTGGGGGGACGGTTCAGGCAGTAATGCGAGCCATGGGGAGTGGCAGATGAAGCTTCGGTAGCGGTCCACGGCCCTGGGGGTTGGGGACCCCTGTTGTTCATCACCTTTCTCATTTTCCTTTCAGCAAAGTTGATCAGGAAATCGTCAACATTATCCAGGAAAGGCTAAAGGCCTGTCAGCAGAGGGAAGGTGAGAGCTACAGGCAGAACTGTACCAAGGAGCTGGAGCAGTTCACCCAGGTGGCCAAGGCCTACCAGGACCGCTGTGAGTCAGCTCCACCCCAGCCTGCCCCCAGCTACTCCTGCTTCTGCCACCCCACTTCCCAGTCCTCCTTCCAGTCTCTACAGAGCTGGGTACTAGACGTTTTGCTAATTAGCCCAATCTCTGGTGGTTGTAAAAGAAAACCACCTCACCTCATCCCTTATCTGCTCAATAACTTGTCTTAGCTGCCCAAGCCCTCCCTGCATGGAGAAAAGACCACAAATTCCTATCATGGCCTATGACTCCCCTCCCCATCTCTTTCCCAGATCATGACCTGGGGGCCCATTACTCTGCCAGGAAGTGCCTGGCAAAACAGAAGCAGAGGATGCTGGCAGAGAGAAAAGCCACCAAAGAGACTGCTGCTGCCTGAGGCAGCTCGAGCCACCTCATGTGTCTGTCGCTGTTGCTAAAATAAAGAGTAATGGAATCCCTGTGGTGTCATCTTTAGCTCCCAACTTTGACACATTGATAAACCTTATTCAGATTTCTCATCTTATTGGCCCCATTTCCCTTCCAAATTCAGCCACCACTAAACTTGAGAATAGGGAGTTCCCTGATGGTCCAGTGGTTAGGAACTCTGCACTTTCACTGCTGGGGGCCCAGGTTCAACCCCTGGTCGGGAAACTAAGATCCCACAAGCTTCATGGTACAGCCCCCCCCCCCCAAAAAAAACAAGAGACAACTATAAACTAGCTTCATTCACTTTATTTTTCTTATAGAAAACTATGTGGTGGCTACAGCTGGAGCCTGGGTCCTCTGCACAGAAACTCTGGTGTGGGTCTTTACAAGATGGTCAGTGAATTCCTAGAAAAACAAAAGAGGCTTTAGTTGTAACCAAACAGACTGCTACCCTTTGCTTTGCCCGGCCTATGCCTAACAGGGTGGCGGGGCAGGAAGTACCTGATACGGAGACTTGGTGAACACCGTCTCTTTCCAGAGATCAGGAGTGAGATAACTGTAGGTCTTGGAAATGGCATCAAAAGTGGCCTTGGCTGAAAAAGGGAAAATAGCAGAGGATTAGTGAACTGACCCGAGATGAACCCGCAGTTACAGCAAGAAGCTGTCGCACTCCTAGGAACAGAGAGGCCACTGTGGGCCAATCTGTCGTGCATTAGGAGAGCCTTCCTCTCTCTCTCAAAATACACCAACCACACAAAGAATGTGACTGAGCAGAGCTGAGAGAAGCCAGAGTCTACATGTGGGCCACCTACCGAAGTTGCCCAGCGTGGCAGTGCAGCCCCTGGCAGAGGTGTAGCAGTCGTCAATTCCAGCCATCATCAGTAGCTTCTTGGGCACAGGGGCTGAGACGATGCCAGTGCCCCTGGGGGCAGGGATGAGGCGCACCAGCACAGAGCCACAGCGGCCAGTCACCTGGGAAGGAGTAGAGTCAGGAGATGGGCTGGAGAGTCTGCACCACTGCAGGCCCTGCCACGCACCACCATCCAGCCTACCTTGCAAGGGACGGTATGGGGCTTGCCGATCTTGTTCCCCCAGTAGCCTCGTCGCACGGGGACGATGGAGAGCTTGGCCAGAATGATGGCCCCACGGATGGCAGTGGCTACCTCCTTAGAGCACTTCACGCCCAAACCAACATGTCCGTTGTAATCCCCGATGGCGACAAACGCCTGCAAAGAGACTGATGTGGCTGGTGGTCCACTGCCCTTCATAACGTCAGTAGCCACCCACCGCACAGGGTCTGTTGTGCCCCTCAAGGAAAGACTGGCCACCAGGAGACCTATCTGAGATCCTGAGGAGATCCTTTCTCTCTCTCCCCATTACGAAAGTCACACGCATGAACACAAGTGCAACCATGCAGAGCTGAGAGAGTCTCACAAAAGCCTTTGATAGAAACAGCCTAGGAAAATAAGATTGCTGGGGTACCTTGAACCTGGTCCGCTGGCCAGCACGGGTCTGCTTTTGCACAGGCATGATCTTCAAAACCTCGTCCTTGAGAGATGCCCCCAAGAAAAAGTCAATGATCTCAGATTCCTACAAGAAAAAAATTTGTGACAAAACTTTAATAAAACCAAAGGTGGAGCCTAGGACCCCTCAATGTCCAACCAGTGACAAAGCTCCCTCGACCCCAGCCAGGCCAAGGCCCCACCCAAGAAAAAGAGAACCTATGTTTACCTTGATAGGCAAAGAAAAGAGATAGATCTCCTCCAAGGACTTGATCTTCATGTCCTTAACCAAGCGGCCCAGCTTGGTGACGGGGAGCCACTGGAAGAAGAAAAGGCGCAGCAGGTGCCCAGGACCGCCTTCCCGGTGCCGTCCAAGTGCCCGCCTCACGCGCATAGCGCAGACCTACCTCCTTGTCCTCGGCCTTGCCTCCGCGAGCTCCGCGGCCTCGGCCCCGGCCCCGACCGCGACCCCGGCCCCGGCCCCGTACGCCGCTGCCGAAGCCTCCGCGGAAGCCACCACGGCTTCCCATGCCAGGGCCCCCGGGGCCTCCGGGGCCTCCGGGGCCTCCCGCAGCACCGGCGTCATCCGCCATTTGCTAAAAAGAGTAACAAGAACCAGCCGGTCAGTGAGGCCCTGGCATCTACGGACACCTCGGACGCCCAGGCCGGGCTTCAGCCCCACAGCGTGGGCGCACCAGCCCGGACCCCGCCCGATGGCCGCGGATTCCCACCGCCCAGGCCCACCGGCCGCAGCTACTAACGTGAACACTCACGTGTTTCTACGGAAAAAAAGAAGGAAGCGTCCCCCAAGGGAGTCTTTATATAGCGCCAAGCGCCGCGAGATCTCGGCTGCCCCACCCCAATCGCTCTTGCGCCAAGGGCCTATAAAACGGCCTGTGATTGGCTCCGAGGGGCCCCGCCCCCGCCGAGCTCGGCGAGTGCCTGCGTGTCCGCGGCCCCGGAATCTGCGCGACTGGGACGCTGCTATAAGGGACAGCTCGGCCTCTACCTCGTCTTCTCCGGCTGCAGGTAGGTCTGTTGCCTGGCACTTTGCGGCGCTGTGGGGTGGTTGGGAGATCGGCGTTGGCTGAAAATCACCCGCGGCTTTGGCCGTGGCCGCAGGTGAGACTCGGCGCCCAGAGCCACCGGGGGCCTCAGCTCACCGCCCGCTCTTCCGTGTGGGGAGGTGAAACCCAGGCCCCGACACGCGCCGCCGCTCCGGGCCCGGTTGCGGCTGCTCTCATGTTCCGGACTCTGGTACCTGATCCCTGATCTCGTCTTCTACCCTTAGGATGCCTGGATGCTCAGAGCCTGAGGCCGACGCCGCCATGACCGGGGGGGGAAGGGGGGGCTCTGCTTTCGTTTTTCAATAAAGCTGTTGATCTGATTCATCCGTGTGTGGGTGTTCTTGAACCCCCGACTACCATCCTGGAAAACGCATGTGCTGACGTGGGAACCGAGGTGTGCTGTGGAGGGAGACCTTTGTGGGACACCTTCCTGGCCAGCTCAACTCTGCTTTGGATGCCACGCAGGGATAGAACCCGGTCTTGAAGGTTGGCAAGTGATTTCTAAGATCCCACCCTCTAAAAGCGGCAGAGCCAGGTTTGAAACCATATTATTTCTACCCATACCCCGTATCTTCTACATCAGCATGTAAAGTACCTTGAGCTTGAGGTGAGTCAGGCTGGATCAGCAAAACACTAACAAGGGTGGGAGTGTAAGACTTGCAGCTCAGAGGCTTGCAGTGGCTCCCTATTGCTCTCAGGAAAGGGTTAGGGTCTTTAGGATTTGATGAGCTCAACACTCAGTGGTATTGAAACTGCAGTTCTCTGTTCTGTGCCTCACACATGGAAATTGGTTTCCCCACACCTTTCCTCATAGGCCTACCCAGGTGGTCAGCCTACCTGCTCTGGGAGGCTCTCCCACATGCTAGGCTCCTGCTGCAGTACCACGGAAATCTGGTCCTCACTCCTGGTTTGTACCCTGGAGCTAGCTCCATAGGTCTCTGATCCTAAGAGACCTGATGATGAGTCAATGTCTAAAGCCCCCTGAGCTCTTGGGGATCTGGCCACCTGGGCAGCCTATTTGAGGAAGGAGAGGGGAACAGTCCCTGCGCTCCTGCTGGAGCCTCAGCTTTGAGGAAATAGCCCCTGGAAGCTTGGTTCCAGCCTTAGTGCTATTTGAAGATGGCTGTCAGCCACCCCCAAGGCAGAGGCAAGGCAGGGGCTCCAGAGACCTATCCCGGCTCTGGGGTGCCCTGTGACTCTTGAGAGGGGAGCAAGAGCCAGGTGGTGCCCTGGGCCAGGGCTGTGATTGGCCTGAGCTGGACAATGCCACTGTGATGTCGGCCTGCTCCTGCTATGAAATGGAGGCTCCTGAGCCCCAGCGGTCAGTGGAGCTGCCATCCAGAGATCATGGTGAGCATTTAGACCTGTCCAGAGCTGGACCCCATTCCTCACTAAGATGATGTGCACAGTGGGGTACAAGCTCCCAAATAGGACACGGAAACCTTTCAGAGGGCTCTGGCCAAGTGTTTTTTTTAAAAAAATAGTATTTATTTATTTGGTTGCACTGGGTCTTAGTTGCAGCTCACGGGCTTCTTAGTTGAGGCTTGAGAACTCTTAGTTGCAGTATGCATGTGAGATCTAGTTCCCTGACCAGGGATCGAACCCGGGCCCCCTACATTGGGAGCACAGATTCTTATTCACTGCGCCATCAGGGAAGTCCCTCTGAGCAGCTGTTAACTCCAGGCCAAGGCCAGCTTCTACAGCTGGAGGTTGGTAGTCATGGGGGGTCTTGACCCTCCCCACTGTTGCCTCATAGTGGGTGCTAACCCAGCCCACCACTTGGGGCTCTCATGTGGCCCACCTCCCACCCAAAGCTTCCTGGGGTCCTTCTCTGGGCATGTGGAGTGGGGAGCCAGATCCTGGTCCCAGCCAGGCCCTAATGCTGTCCTGGCCTTTGCAGAGTGGCGGGTATGATCTCAACCTCTTCACCAGCCCTCCCGACTGCAACTTCCTGTGCTCTGTCTGCCATGGAGTTCTCAAGAGGCCGATGAGGTTGCCATGCAGCCACATCTTCTGCAAGAGGTGCATCCTCCCGTGGCTAGCCAGGTGCTACTGGGCACCCAAAAGGCTGGGAGGGCAGGGGTGGGGCTGGGAGCCATTCCTGGGGCCCAGAACAGAGAGGAAGGTCAGCCAAGCACTGGGTCATGACGGCCATAAAGTTCAGCTGCCAAATCTCCTGGGACACTAATTTATGTGAGTCTGGTCACCCTGTGGTATCTGCAACCCTTAGCCCCAGCCTCAGAGCTGAGAGCTCCCTATAATGCCCTCTTATGTCTCTTCCAGCTAAAGAGAAGGAGGGACCACCAGGGGAGGCATGTTGCTGCCACTTGCTCTCCTCCCACTCCCAATAATCACCCCCACTCATGTCTCCTAGGCAGAAGACCTGTCCGTGCTGCAGGAAAGAGGTGAAACAGAACAAGATGGTCCATGTGAATAAACTCCGGAAGCTCATTGGCCGCCTGGAAGTCAAGGTAGCTCAAAACACCCACTCCCACCACCCTACCCTCCTCACCCCTGTAGGGGTGGGGAGCAGAGCCAGGAGAGAGGTTGAAAAGAATCCCATCCTCAGAACTGAGGGTTTCTACACCAACAGACTGCCCTCCTTGAGGTCATCAGACTTGGCTGAATTTGAGTCACTTCTCTACCACTTACTTGCTGTGTGACTTTGGGCATGTTACCTAACCTTTCTGAGCCCCAGGAGCCCCAGCTGTAAAATGGGGATTATAGAGAATGGAGTGTCTGTTGTACTGCCCATTACTCTCCAGCCCCATAGTTTTATAGATGGGGAAATTTAGATTTTTTTTTAAAAAACCTGACTGGGCAGTTCCCTCATGGTCTAGTGGTTAGGATTCAGTGCTTTCACTGCCATGGCTCAGGTTCAATCCCTGGTCAGGGAACTAAGATCCCACAAGCCACACAGTGGAACCAAAAAAAAAAAAAAAAAAAACCTGGCATACAAACAATCCACCCGACCAACCCAACCATGTAACTCCCTGTTCTCTAAACCTCAGGTCCTGTCCCCCTCCTCTCAGAGATTTAGATTTTTCCCACCTCCAAGCATTTGCTCCACTGTTTCCCTCTCTCCACCAAGCCAGTGGTACATAAGAGCTTGGGAGGCTCCCAGTTCAGTGGTTCCTGCTCAGTGGAATGCCATGGATGGGGGATTCTATGGGGGGGCAGCCGGCTCATGGCTGGCAGTGCCTCACCTGGTTTGGCTCACACGATGCTCTCCTCCACCCCCAGTGCAAGAACGCCGAAGCTGGCTGCCTGGTGACGTGCCCCCTGGCCCATCGGAAGGGGCACCAGGACTCATGCCCTTTCGAGCTGATGGCCTGTCCCAATGAGGGGTGCACGTCGCGGGTGCCTCGTGGGAACCTGGCTGAGCACCGGCAGAATTGCCAGCATGGTGCCCATCAGCGCTGCCCCCTGGGCTGCGGGGCCACCCTGGGCCCGGCCGAACGCGCAAGCCACAACTGCTACCGTGAGCTGCGCAAGGCCTGGTGCCAGCGCCAGGAGCGCAGCCGGACCCTGGTGCTGTGCCTGCTACGGCGCATGCGCAAGGTGTACCGGTCTGCCAACCACATCCGCCGGCAGCTGGCCCAGCTCGGAGAGTTACTGGAGGAAGATGACGCCCTGCTCTTGGGCGCCCCGCAAGAGGAGGCTGAGGCCCCCCCCAGAAGGCAGCATTGGGGCTGAGATGTGGGGGGCCCAGGGCCAAGCTACCTTGTAAATAGGAGAGTAAATAAACGCAGAGCCCCGGCCTGGCCGCCTCACCACCGCTGTGCTTGCTGGCCTCACGCCTTCTCCTCCAGGCATTACTCACCTCATCTGAAAGGGACATCTTGGCCTGTTTACCTGAACCTTTCCAAGGTCTTTCCCACTAGTTCTTCACACTGGCTCACCGGCTTCTGTGGTGTCTCCCAAGTGCCTAGAACACTGCTTTGCACGTGGAATGTGCTCAATCAATATTTGAACGACTCTGAAATCACCCGACTTATTAATTTACCTGCGTTATTTCTCATACTATACCGGAAGCCCTAAGGCAGCGCCCGGTTCACAGGCTGTATCTGCTAACTCACCACACCTGACCACTCTTGCCCCAAATCCCAGAATGCCAAGGGGGCAGGAGTCTTGGGATTACTTTAGTAAACATTTCCTACGAATACCTTTTTTGCTTTTTTTAAATACATTTATTTATTTATAAATAAAGATGCGCACGGCCTTTTGCTGCGGCGAGCCGGGTCTACTCTTCTTGCGGTAAGTGGGCGCCTCATTGCAGTGGCTTCTCTTGTTGGAGAGCACGGGCTCTAGACGCACAGGTTTCCGTAGTTGTGGCTTGCGGGCTCTAGAGCGCAGGCTCAGTAGTTGAGGCGCAGGGGTTTAACTTTAGTTGGTCTGCAGCATGTGGGATCTTCCTGGACCAGGGTTCGAACTCATATCCCCTGCAGTAGTAGGCGGATTCTTAACCACTGAGCCACCAGGTACGTTCCCGAATAGCTTTTTAAATGTCCAGTAAGGGCTTCCCTGGTGGCGCAGTGGTTGAGAGTCCGCCTGCCGATGCAGGGGACACGGTTCGTGTCCCGGAGGAAGATCCCACGTGCCGCGGAACGGCTGGGCCCGTGAGCCATGGCCGCTGAGCCTGCGCGTCCGGAGCCTGTGCCCCGCAACGTGAGAGGCCCGCGTACCGCAAAAAAAAAAAAAAAAGTCCAGTAAAACGACAAGCAGCTAGAGACCCCAGCACACTGCCAGTCGACCCCAGCCGCTTCCACGTTGTTCTACAGCCCGCCCTCAAGGCCGGAAACACCTCTGCCATCTTCCGCTTCCTGACGCCGCTCCGCTGCCCTCAGCAAAGATGTCGCCGAGGCCGCAGCGCTGGTGACGTCACATTAGTTGCCGGCGGTGACGCCATCCCCCGGCGCCGACAGTGTGGTGTCGCGCCCAGGTCTCCCTCACGCGGCGGCGGCGGCAGCGGCGACATGGCGGAGGCGGCAGCCGGAGTGGGCCGCTTCAAGTCCAAGTGAGCCGGGGCTCCGCCGGGGAGGGAGCCGGCTTCGCTGCCGGAGTAGCGAGGGCGCCTGGCGTGGGTCCTGCACCCATTTGGGGAGGGGGTGAGGGCTGGATACGGACAGGCCCGCGGAGTCCTCGCGGGAGAGCCGGCACTGACTGCTCTCGGAGGGCGGGCACTGGAGTCCCACCGGGTGCAGCTGGCTTCCGCTACTTAAACTTGGAGCCGGTTTGGGGAGGGGGAGGGGGACAAGAAATCCGAGAGAGGGAGGAAGGGGCGAACTGAGCACAGGTCGAGGCTGGTCCTGGACGGGAGCGGGACTCCCCAGCGCTCAGGTAGCAGGAGAAGAACCACCTCTGGGGCAGGCGGCCTGGGGGGTTTCATCTGCTGTCCCTCTTCTCCGGGGAGCAGCAGGAAGAGAGATCAGGAGATGGGCTGGTCCTCCGTGGCCAGGAAGCTCTCAATCCCGTGCTTTTTCAACCCCCAAACTTATGCTGAACATCTAAGTGCTCAGTGCCCGGGACCAGACACACTCAGCCTCGCCCTGTGCAGCAGTCTGGTGGGATAAACATATTAAGCAAATCGTTTCTATCAGGACCTGTGACACGCATTAGCAAGGGGTAGCCCTGATGCCGAGACCATCTGTTGGATGGTCGAGTGGGTTCAGGGGGGCTCCGTTTCATCTTGGCTGTCAGGCTTCCTCCAGCGGAGTCATCCAGGCACCTTTGAAATTCGGGAAGAGAGACCCGGGCCACATACAGGGAACAACCCATGTGAACACAAAGAGTCAGGAGACACCCCTCGAGGCAGGGTCTCGTAAACGTGTAAGGAGAGCAGAGGACTTTAAGGCAGGGTGATGAGATGAACAGAGTTATGTTCTAGAAGGCCTCTCTGGGAGCAGGGTTTGAGAGAGTGATAGGGACCAAATGAAGAGGCTGGAGCAGCTCCCCGGAGAGGAGAGTGCAGTGGCTTGGACCAGCATGGAAGTAGCCAAGAGGGAGGGGAGAGGACAGCCTGACACTTTTGCTGAAATGAGAATCTGCTCAGAGAGTGAGATGGAGGAAGGAGCCGGGCTTGGGGAAGGGGCAGGCTGGACCTCAAGAATGAAAGTGTTGAGAATGTTGAAGAGGATGTTGCTCTGGGCTGGTACCCAAGCCTTGTCTCTCATGGCCAGCAGGGGGCCCCCAAGGCCTGGCTTCCTCCATACCGGGGAGTCTGGGAAGACTTGGACTGCCCTGGGACCCGTGTGGATCACGGACCAGCCCAGGGTCCCAAATCTTCTGTAACATGGGGGTACCCATCTCACAGTACAGCTGAGAGTTAAAGAAAGGAACAGTAGAAGAGCTCATCACTCTTCCTCTCTCATGCTTCCTGCATCCCTGCTGCTACCCAGGAACTCCTCAAGGGCAGGGCCCTATTGGGTTGATCTCTAGGGGAGCATCTAGTGCAGGGCTGGGCACTGAGGACCAAGGGGTGGGTGGTTCACTCTCTCCCCGTCTCTCTTCCAGCTATGCTGTCGAGCGCAAGATCGAGCCTTTCTACAAGGGCGGGAAGGTGCAGGTACTGGCCTAGGGGAGCAGAGTGGTGGGGCAGGCAGGGGCTGAAAAGTGTTACCTTGACTGAGACTCCTTTGTCACTAGCTGGATCAGACTGGGCAGCACCTCTTCTGTGTCTGTGGCACCAGAGTCAACATCCTGGATGTGGCCTCGGGGACTATGCTGCAGAGCCTGGAGCAGGTGAGGGCGGGGGAGGGTCAGGGTAAGGGGCTGGTGTGGGGGGCAGCCTATTCTCATGGCACCCTGTGCATTCACTCTCGCCCCAGGAGGACCAGGAGGACATCACTGCCTTTGATCTCAGCCCCGATGACAAGGTATATGGGACCGGGACAAGAGGTGGGCTCCGGTACCTCCCAACCAGAGTTGATGAGGATGGCGTCCATGCCTCTGCCCCCAGCTGAACTGCGTGCTCCCCCAGGTGCTGGTGACAGCCAGCCGGGCACTGCTGCTGGCTCAGTGGGCCTGGCAAGAGGGCAGCATCACCCGCCTGTGGAAGGCAATACACACAGCCCCTGTGGCCACCATGGCCTTTGACCCCACCTCCACGCTGTTAGCCACAGGTAGGACCCCGGCTGGGTAGAGGGAGCAGCTAGAGCCAGGCAGGGGGCTTTGGGCATACAGCCCCTGCACCTCGAATACATTCCCACAGGCGGCTGTGATGGGGCTGTGCGTGTCTGGGATGTCGTGCAGCACTATGGGACACACCACTTTCGGGGCTCACCGGGTGTCATACAGTGAGTAGGGGTGGCGGAGGGCGGGTGGGTGGGGCGTCACAGTCAGGGTGGCATAGCTCACCAGCCCCACTCCACCTGCCTGCAGTTTGGTGGCCTTCCACCCGGACCCCGCACGCCTGCTCCTATTCTCCTCAGCCGCAGACACCAGCATCCGCGTGTGGTCGCTGCAGGACCGGTCGTGCCTGGCCATGCTGACTGCCCACTACAGCGCTGTCACTTCTCTGACTTTCAGTGCCGATGGTCACACCATGCTCAGGTCAGTAGCTAGCTACCCAGGCCTTGGCAGGAAAGGGACGGCCACAGCTGAGACTTGGGAACTGAGGTGGCTGTTTCCCCCCAGCTCAGGCCGTGACAAGATCTGCATTGTTTGGGACCTGCAGAGCCTCCAGGCCACAAGGACCGTGCCGGTGTTTGAGGTGGGGCGCCAGGGCCATTGAGTGGGGCGGGGTGGGGTGCGGGGCTGCCACCTCTGACCTGCTCGTCCTCAGAGTGTGGAGGCTGCAGTTCTGTTGCCAGAGGAGCCGGCGCCGGAGCTGGGTGTGAAGTCTGCGGGCCTGCACTTCCTGACAGCTGGCGACCAAGGTGGGTGGGGCCGGGCCAGGGCGGGCAGCAGGGGTAATGGAGGCCTGTGGACCCGTGAGTCCCAGCGGCCCTTGTCCCCACACAGGCACACTGCGCGTGTGGGAGGCAGCCTCTGGGCAGTGTGTCCATGCACAACGGCAGCTGCCAGGTCCCGGGCGGGAGCTGACCCACTGCACCCTGGCCCGAGCCGCTGGCCTGCTCCTCAGCGTCACTGCTGACCACAACCTGCTTCTCTATGAGGCCCGCTCCCTGCAGCTGCAGAAACAGGTGAGCAAGCACTGCCCCTGCTCGGCCCACAGCCCAGGATGCCAGCCCTCCACTCACACAGGCCCTGGCCTGTGTCCCTCCTGCCCCTACAGTTTGCCGGCTACAGTGAGGAGGTGTTGGACGTCCGGTTCCTCGGGCCCAAGGACTCCCACGTTGTGGTGGCCTCTAACAGCCCCTGCCTGAAAGTGTTTGAGCTGCAGACGTCCGCCTGCCAGATTCTCCACGGCCACACAGGTGAGGGCGCCAGGCCAGCGCCCCCGAACTTCACCCAGGACTGGATTGTCCTGCCTTGCTGTAGCTGTTCTCTAGCCATTTCTTCTCCACCTTTTTCTAGATATTGTCCTGGCCCTAGATGTGTTCCGGAAAGGGTGGCTCTTCGTTAGCTGTGCCAAGGTGAAGCACCACGAGAGGTGCGGGGGACAGGGTCCTGGGTCAGGAAGCCCAGCCCAGCCTCTCCTCACCCATCCCATCCCCAGGATCAGAGCATCTGCGTCTGGAGGATGAACAAGGCAGGCAAGGTGGCCTGTGTGGCTCAGGGTTCTGGACACACACACAGCGTGGGCACCATTTGTTGCTCAAGGTAGTGGTTCAGGGCTGGGGTCCGGGGTGTCACGGAGGCAGAGGCGGGTTTTGCCTTGCTCTCTGAGTCTCCAGCCTAGGAATGTGGACTAGAGAACAGGGGCTGGGGCATCCTCAGATGCTACTGTAGGAGGTTCCTAAGAAGTGATCTTAAGGTTGTGTGGATAAAAGGGGAGGGGTGGTAGACCAGGGACAATGACACTAAGCAGCTTCTAGGGGGAGAGGGTGCTCTTTAGGCCTGGGGCTCCCATTGTTGGGACCAAGTCCCCGAGTTTGACAGCACTGAGGGCACACAGTGCAGACTCGAGTGGAAGCAGGTGGTCCCAGAGGTGTTAAGGCGGTGGCACATTAGTTCAAATTCCGGGACAGTCTTTTTGGTTTGGACCAAGGTCTGACAGGCCTGAGCTGTGGTGCGCTGCAGACAGGGCTGGCCAGGGCTCAGCAGGTGTCTCCCCCTCCCCCAAATCGGGCCTCAGGCTGAAGGAGACCTTCCTGGTGACGGGCAGCCAGGACTGCACTGTGAAGCTGTGGCCCCTCCCTGAAGCCCTGCCATCCAAGAGCACAGGCCCCGATGGTGGACCTGTCCTCCTACAGGCCCAGGCCACGCAGCACTGCCACGACAAGGTGACCGCACGCAGCACATAGGTGGGGTCGTAGCAGGACCCTTGCTGGGATGGGGATCTGAGCTGCTGTCTGCTCCCACCACCAGGACATCAACAGTGTGGCCATCGCCCCCAACGACAAGCTGCTGGCCACGGGGTCACAGGACCGCACGGCCAAACTCTGGGCCCTGCCACAGTGCCAGTTGCTGGGCGTCTTCTCGGGCCACCGGCGTGGCCTCTGGTGTGTCCAATTCTCGCCCATGGACCAGGTGTTGGCTACGGCCTCGGCCGATGGCACTGTCAAGCTCTGGGCACTGCAGGATTTCAGCTGCCTCAAGGTAAGCCTCCCTCAGCCCAGGCCTGGCCCCCTACCTGGTGACACCTCACACCTCCCCTCTCCCCACCCTGCAGACGTTCGAGGGACATGATGCTTCTGTGCTGAAGGTGGCATTTGTGAGCCGCGGCACACAGCTGCTGTCCAGGTGAGTGGGTGAGGGCGAGGCAGGGTTAGGGGTGAGCTAGGGGCAGGCCCCAGGGCTGAGCCCCCTCCCAATCCTGAACACAGCGGCTCTGATGGGCTTGTGAAGCTTTGGACCATCAAGAACAATGAGTGTGTGAGGACGCTGGACGCCCACGAGGACAAGGTCTGGGGTCTGCACTGCAGCCGGCTGGATGACCATGCCCTCACCGGCGCCAGCGACTCTTGCGTCATTCTCTGGAAGGTGTGTGGCCTGGGGTGGGGTGGGGGGACAGTGGGCAGGACAGCGTGGGTGTGCCAGTCTGACCCCAGTCTGACCCCAGGATGTGACCGAGGCGGAGCAGGCAGAGGAGCAGGCCAAGAGAGAGGAGCAGATGGTCAAGTGAGTTGGGGGTCTCCACCGAACCCCTCACGGCAAGTCCCATGTGTTAGCACCACCCTTGCCCCTTGGAATAGGGCACATTGGCGTCCCTTCTCTCTATAGCTTGGGGAAACCAAGGCTCGGAGCAGCAACACAGCTCACCCCCAGCGGGTGCTCAGGCCCGGGCTGCAGACTCCTCAGCCAGCCCCGATGGCTCTGCCTTCAGCCCTAGCCAGGTCCCCGAGTGGTCCTGTTCCCTCCTTCCCCCACCAGGCAACAAGAACTGGACAACCTGCTCCACGAGAAGCGGTACCTGCGGGCGCTGGGCCTGGCCATCTCTCTAGACCGGCCCCACACTGTGCTGACTGTCATCCAGGGTCAGTGCTGCCTCGGGCCAGACAGGCGGCAGGGGTAGTCTCTCGGGTCCTTCCCCAGGGCTCAGTCTCCTCTCTCCTCCTGTAGCTATCCAAAGGGACCCCGAGGCTTGCGAGAAGCTGGAAGCCACGGTGCTCCAACTGCGGCAAGACCAGAAAGGTCTGGGGCAGGCAGGTCAGGGCTGGATGGTGCCTAGTAAGGCTGGGGTGGCCCAGCAGGCAGGTCTGACGGTCCCCATCACCCACAGAGGCCTTGCTGCGCTTCTGTGTCACGTGGAACACCAACTCACGGCACTGCCACGAAGCCCAGGCCGTGCTGGCCGTGCTCCTGCAGCATGAAGCCCCGGAAGAGCTGCTGGCCTACGACGGTGTGCGGGCCTCACTTGAGGCCCTGCTGCCCTACACTGGTATGTAGACCCAGCCCCAGGTGGGCGCAGGGGGCCGTCCAGCCAGACTCCTCCTACCCTGATCGCCTGCTGTCCTCCCCCAGAGCGGCACTTTCAACGGCTCAGCCGGATGCTGCAGGCAGCCACCTTCCTGGACTTCCTATGGCACAACATGAAGCTGCCCACCCTCCCCGCGGCCCCCGCGGCCCTCTGAAACACACCAAAACATGTACTTTGCTATCTCAGCTGCCTGTGTCTGTCTGGGCTTTGTCTCACCCCAGGTCCTGGACCACTGCCTGGGCCAGCCCGAGGCTGGGCCCACCAGCCAGCCCCGCCCCCACACTTTGGCCCAAGATCCCCCAGTCCCTGCCCCTCAGCACAGACACTGGGTGGGGGTCAGTCAGGAGAACTTTACTCAGAAGACAAGGGAGAGTGTAGTCTCCTTGCCCCACCAGCCAGGGAGTCCCACCCTCAACTGCGCATCCCACAGCCCTGAGGCTGATGTGGCTGGCAGCCACCATCCTTGGGGTCTGGAGCCTCTGGCCTGCCGCTCCAGCTGTGGGGTGCACAGCGCAGCCCTCCACAACATGCCACACACTCTCAAGGGGGTCCGTGACACCCTGGGTCCTGCCCCAGTGCCTCACAGGTGATGGTGCAGCAGCAGCTCTGAATGGCACTCCGAGATGGTCGGGCAGGCACGGTAGGCGGCAGGGTCGTGGCCTGGGGGGACTTGGGGGAGCTTTGGGCCTCGCCCTCCCTGTCCTCACCACCATCTACGCTGAGGTGGAGCCATGGTCCACTGAGGAGTGTGCCCAGCCCGTCAGGCTGCAGTATTGCAGCTGGGAGAAGACCAGTACGGCCTTGGAACCTGTGGGGGAGGACGGGGTTTGGTTAGCACTGGGCCCTGCCTCTGTTAGACTGGGCCCACCAGAGCCCCACCCCACGTACCTGCACAGCCACCAACCACAGTCTGATGTTTCCAGCACACGCACGCGTGCCCCTGTGGTCACAGACAGCTCATCGGCTTGGCTGCTCTCGTAGGAATGGGAAGCACAGAACTGGTACCCTGGGAACGGATCCTTGGTGGTCACCACAGAGGCCAGGGCCCCACCTCTTAGTCCCTGCATCATCTCCTGCTGAATCACCACCTCCGGGCTCCCCTCTGGATCTCTGCTGACACCAGGGACCGCTTTAAAACCCAGTGCGGGGCTTCCCTGGTATCGCAGTGGTTAAGAATCTGCCTGCCAATGCAGGGGACATTGGTCCAGGAAGATCCCACATGCCGTGGAACTAAACCCACGTGCCACAGCTCCTGAGCCTGCACTCTAGAGCCCATGAGCCACAACTACTGAGGCCCGCGCACCTAGAGCCCGTACTCCACGACAAGAGAAGCCACTGCAATGAGAAACCTCTGCACCGCAAGGAAGAGTAGCCTCTGCTCGCTGCAACTAGAGAAAGCCTGTGCACAGCAACGAAGACCCAATGCAGCCAAAAATAATAAATAAGTAAATTAAATTAAAAAAAAAACCTAGTGGGGCTCCGCCTCACTGTGGGGACCAAGCACACACTACAGGGCCACTGGTACCCCCTGGTCGTCCCAAGGCCTCATTCCCCTGGCTTGCGTGCTGCTTGTGACTCAGCTTTGCCGAACACAGCCCCGTGGTGGTGGGTGTGGGGAGGAGGGTTAGTCTCACCACTGCTCCCTAGGGACCATTCCCCATCTCGTCCCTGGCCCAGGGCCACCTCTTCCAAGTAGGGAGCAGGAAACCATGCCATCTGCTGGTCCTCATTCGCCACCAGCCACCAGCCTGTGCTCAAGATAAGGGCAGGGGGTGTTTTGGTTCCTGAGGCCCACTGGCATCCCAGGGGGCAGAAGGATGTGTCCCCAGATTCCCACCCAGGCCCACCTGAGGGGTGTCGCAGCAGCACATCTAGGGCCTCCTGGGCCCGAGCATGGAAGGGCTGGCCCCATGTGTCCTGGGTGCTGAAGGGCTGCAGACAGTGCAGGCTCTGAGCCTCCTGGCTGCGGATGGCAGGGCTGCCCGTGGGGCCTGGCAGGGGCTCTTGTGGGGCAGGCAGGATCACCAGGCTGGTGAGGGTGCAGGTGAGAGGTGGGATGTCCACCTGTCCATTCAGCCTCTAAGCCTCCCCTCATTGGCCCTTCCTCCACCCCGCCTCCCCCATATTCCAGATGTTTCTGCTGGCAGAGAGTTGGGGGTGGGTCAGGCACCTGCCAGCTGGCAGCACAGGCTCCAAGTCCATGGGTTGTGGTGCAAAGAAGCCAGTGAGCACCGGGCTGTGGGTCACACGCTCCCCTGTCGCCAGCAGCGCCCTTGAGTAGGTCTCCAGCAGCTGCAGGCGTGCCAGGCCTCTGCCAGTGCGGCCCCAGTGCACCAACAACGATGCATCTGTGGCCAGGATAGGGACTGACCGTGAGACACACACCCCAGGGCTCCCCACATCAGACTGCTGCCTCCCCCGCCCCTCCTGGGATCCTTGCTGGCCTGACCTGTAAGCTTGGGGAGAATGCGGTCAGATCTCCGCAGCAGACCCGCCTCCACTGGAAAAGTCTCCTTGAGGGTTTTCTGAGGGCGAGAAGGGGCGTGTCAGTCTCCGAGGGCCCACTGTTCCCCTGGGAGGGCAGGGGTCCCTTTCCAGGATCTTAGGGGCTGGAAGCCCGAGTGGGCACAAGGGCAGGCAATGCGGGGTGGTCACAGGTGGGTCATGCAGTTGGGGGAAGTCAGGGTGGCTTCAAACTCACATGGAGTCTCCTGAACTCCTCCCAGCTTCTTCGTGCAAAGGTGTCGCTGTCATCCGACCAGCACACGGAAAAGGCGAACGTCTGTTAGATGAAATAGGTTGGGGGCTTCTTGGAGGCGCTAGGCCAGGAACTCCCTCCCTCCCCCTTGGGGCTGGCAGGGGTCCCATCAGTCCCGACCTGGAGCCTGTCTGTCTGTAGCAGAGCTGCCCCGCTCACAGACACCGGGTGCCGGGGGCCTGCCATTGCTGTGGCTTCCCCAGATCTCCGTCACAGGTTTCTGGAGTCTGTCGGGTGTGGGCAAGCGTCCCACTGCCTCCCTGCCTACTTGGGGAGGAGGGGAGGCCTCGGGTACCCAGAAGACGGTTTGGAATTCCCCGGCGATGCCCCAGACCTGCCACGTCCTTGCTGCACTTCCCTGCCTGTGACTGGGTCCTTCACAGCTTCCTCACCGCACCCCTAGCCTGTAGAGGGGCAGGAGCACAGGGCTCCGTGGGTGGGAGGAGAAGCAAAGAAAGAGTGGAAGGGCTGGGGCTGGGACTGCGGCCTGAGGCCCTCCTGCTGGAGTCTGGCGGTGGGTGGAGGAGGAGGAGAAGGAAGAGCCATCAAAGTGCCGCCAGGCCTGGCCACACCTCCCGGCTCTCCCACACCCTGTGTAGTGCTGAGATCGGTCAGAGCCACCTGCCGGGTGTGCCCTTTGGCTCTTTGAACTCCCTGGGGAGCTAACAGCAGTTGTCATCAGGAACCAGTGACCCAGTGTTAAAGGCTTTAAGTGCTTTGTTTGGCTTAATCCTCACATTGGAGGAAAGGTCTCTATAATGTCCCCAAATCACAGAGGAGGAAATTTGTGTTAAATGGATATTAACTGTCAGGGTTTCTTTCTTTATGTGTTGGGGAGAGGCGGACGTCACAGTTTTACCCCATAGGTTCCCCTGTGGTGGAGAGACTTGGGGCAGGATGAAGAGGGTCACCAGCGCTTGGGGGATGGGGGAAGTGGCGACTAGGACTGTTTTGAGAGCCATCTCTGAATTCATGATTTATCATAGTTTGCTGTAAACACAGCCTCTGAGATCAAGAGTGACCATCCCCCCACTAACTGGGGTGGTGAAGGGAAGGCCCTAGAATCCCCAGACAGGTGGTGTGCCCAGGTGCCCCACATCTCTGGACTGCTTCCTTATAGGGGAGATTTTTGGAGCCCCATCCAACCCTGGCACACAGTGGTTCTTCCCCCTGTTGGAGCCACCGGCTCTGTGTTGAGACTCCCTCTACCCCAAGCCCTCGAGGGAGGGGTCAGCCTCTATGGCATCCCTCCAGGAAACCACTTTGGCCTTGACAAAAGGCCTTTGTCTATCTGTCCAACCAGTGGCTCTCTCTGAAACCTTCAAACCTTCCCTAGTCTTGGCCCAGGCAATGAACACCTGTGGACATAGGCCTAATTTTTGCAAAGTGCCTTCAGCCCAGCTGTCACCTTGCCAATCTCAGTGGGGGCCACTGGCCTGGTAGGGTACAGGGTGGGACAGATCCTGCTCCCTTGGAAGACAGAGGAGAGAAGTGGGAGAAGGGCCAGCTTACTCACAGCCAGGGACCTAGAAAGATGCTGAGGCCTCTCCCTATGCCAACTGAGAGCCCCTGCTCTACACCCCCAACAACCTAGATCCTTTCCACTCTTTCTTTCTTGACACCCCCTACCTTCATCTCTCACCTGGACAACTACCAACAGCCCCATCCTCCCCCAAAGCCTGTGCTCCTCACACGCTCCCATGAAATCCACTCTTCAGAGGAATCTTTGCAAAACAGAAATGGGATCAGGCCAGGGTACCCTGCCCAAAACTTCCCAGCACCTTCCCAGGGTCCTCAGAATAAATTCCCAGCTGCCACGGCAGTTGATGATGTCCTTGGTGGGTCCCTGGCCACCTCTGGATCTCTCCTCCCACCACCCTTCCCGGGTCCTGTCCCACTGGCCTTTCTGCCCATGCAAGTAGCCAAGATCCTCCTCCCTCCTGCCTTGGCCTTGACTGCCCTCCTCAGTTGATTCCTCATCCTTCAGGCCACTGCCTAAGTGTCACCTCCTCAAGGAGGCCTCCCAGATTTACCATGCCCTGTTCATGGCCCCCATCACAGTTTGTACCTGAACATTTATTAGTGTGACTCTTTTTTGTTTGGTTGGTTTTGTTTTTTCCGTCTTGACCACTGGACTATGAGCTGAGGAGGTCACGGACGGACAAATCTTGCTCCTTGCACAGACCAGTGCCTAGAACAGTGCTTAGAACAGATTAGGCACTACACAAATATTTGCAGAATGAATTAATGTACATATGGAAGCAGAGGTATCCCTGAGGCCACTCCCGACGTGGGTTTAACCTCTTCAAGTAGGCTGTAGGATTCGGGGCGGGGGGCGGGGGAGAGAGGCTGCTCGGTACTCGCGGGAGCCCAGAGACGCACCTCCTCCTTTGCAGGCACGGCCCTGCCCCGCGTTGCCAGGCGCCCGTTGCCATGGCGCCGGTCGCCAAAGTGGAACCCGTGGACCCCCAGCACCAACAGCACGCCCTCTGTGCGCTCACGGCCCAGCTGGGCGCTCCCCCAACTGAGGGCACAGAGCCGCGGGCACGCGGGACGGTCAGAGCGGAGCAATGGGGGCATCGAAGACCGTAACACGGACGTGGCCGAGGCCGCAGCCCGAGGCCGCGGCACGGCCAGGGCGCGTCTTCCACAGCACGCTGCTCTTCTACTGGAGGAGGCTGGAGCGCAGACACGGACGACGCAGGTCGGGCACAGGCCGTGGAACGAGGCCCAGGGGCGCGGCCAGGACTCGGGCCTCCGGTTCCGCGCACACCCCGACCCGGGTCTCCGACGCGTCCTTAGCCCGGACCCCTGTCTCTGCCGCTTCCCGGGCGCAGACCAATGCCCCCAGCCCCGCCTCCATGCCGGATACCGCCCCGGGCCCCGCCCCCACCCCCGGCCCCGGCTCCGGCTCAGCCCCAGCGCCCGCGCCCGCGGCGCGCGCGCCCGGCTCCTGTGGCCGCGCCCTGGCGGCTGCGCGCGCGCTGGCCTGGAGGCCGACTTGGAAGCCCATCTGGAGGCCGACCTGGCCCGGCAGGCATTGCGCGGGCAACATGGCGGCGCCCGGCGAGCGGGGTAGTTTCGGCGGTGGGAACCTATTCTCCTTCCTACCCGGCGGCGCGCGCTCCGAGGTGATGGACGACCTGGTGACGGACGCGCGCGGCCGGGGCGCGGGGCGGAGAGATTCCGCCTCTTCGGCCCGGACGCCATCCCAGGCGCCGGCCTCCGATTCTCAGGTCGCCGAGGACGCCTCCCGGAGGCTGCCCTGCCGGGCCTGCGTGGACTTCAAGTCGTGGATGCGGACACAGCAGAAGGTGCAGATGCGGGGGGGCGCCACCTCCCCTCAGAGGCCCGCGAGCCCTGCTGACTCCTAGCCCCGGCCCCCACACCTTGTTCTCAAGCACCCCGGGCCGACTTCCCAAGGCCCAGGCCGAGCGTTCCCACAGGCCCTAAGCCTGAGAGACTTTATCTCCCGGGTTTGGCTGTTCCTAAACCTTGCCGCCAAGGTAGCCCAGGCCTTTCGGCTCTTAGCCACATGTGGGCTGGATCGGCCTCAGGACTTGTGTCTCCAGTCAGCGGGCCTGCGGCTGGTGGGGGAAAAAGGGGAGCTTTGTAGGTTTCTGGTTGGGGAAAACCGAACTGACCCTTGTCGGCCTCTTTCCGCAGCGGGACAGCAAGTTTAGGGAAGATTGTCCTCCGGATCGCGAGGAACTGGGCCGCCACAGCTGGTCTGTCCTGCATACCCTGGCGGCCTACTATCCCGACCTGCCCACCCCAGAACAGCAGCAAGATATGGCTCAGTTCATACATTTATTTTCCAAGTTTTACCCGTGTGAGGAGTGTGCTGAAGACATAAGGAAAAGGTAAGTTGTGTCTGCACAGTCTGCAGGCAGCAGAGCATCCCACCTGGAGCCTGGGCCTGGGGCCCCTGGCTGATGTCATAAAGGGGAGCCTAGAGAAATAAGATGCAGAGGTGGCAGAGGGTTGCTGAGAGCAGGGACCACCAACAGAGAAGGGATTGGATCATCTGAGCCATCTTCTTCCTCCTCAAAGGCCAAGCTGTTTGGGGCTGCTGCTGGGTACTGCTTCTTTCTGCAGCCACAAGGCTCCCAGGGAGGGCTTCCCTCATGAGATCCCTTGCTTAGCACTGATGGAGGCTCTGGCAGGTTTCGGAGGACTCCACTTTGCCTAACTTCTGGAGCAGAACTGCCAATTTCAAGACCTTGGGAACTCATTGCTGTTGCTTCCAGGAGACACCTTTTTTTCACTGGGGAGCCCAAGAACTGTTGTTTGGCACCCATGGCATTTCTGGGCTGGATGTGGGGGGCAGGGCAGCCCTTGCTGTTTGAAGCCTGGGCATTTAGAACAAGGTCTCTTGCTGAGCTGATGCAGTAGGGCCACAGGTGCTAAGAAACAGATCTGTTTTTCAGTTTTGCCTTTATGCCAACCCCACCCCTTCCACACACTGCCTGGGGCCAGGGATGCTGGGGTGAGGATTCCTGATTGTTACCAGGTTGTTAAGTTGAGGCCTCTGCCTCAATGTCTTGCCCAGGGCTCTTGCCAGGGTTTGCAAAGCTCCCGAGGTGAGGGTTTGAGCAGGCCTAGGAGTCCACCAGGCCTTGCTGCTGCAGGGTCTGCCCCCTTCTGGGAATTCAGAGCATGAGGGCACTTCTGGGTGTAGCTCACAGCAGTGCCCCAGCTCTCCTCCCTGAATTGAGCAGGCAAGGATCTGGTGGGGCGGGGACAGTGGGAGCACTGCCTGCCATCCTTCTCCTTGTGCTCCCCCACACGCAGGATATGCAGGAACCAGCCAGACACTCGCACTCGGGCCTGCTTCACCCAGTGGCTATGCCGCCTGCACAACGAGGTGAACCGCAAGCTAGGCAAGCCGGACTTCAACTGCTCGCTGGTGGACGAGCGTTGGCGCGACGGCTGGAAGGACGGCTCCTGTGACTAGAGGGCAGCCAGAGCCTGTAGGCGGCCTGGCCAGAGAGGGTGGGGCTTATTAAAGTGCGTGTCAGAGCCAAAGCCTGCCTTGTCTCAGTTGGGTGGTCCCTAGACGCTACCCGTGGAGCCCTTTCCCTCTCAGGTTCTGAGTGTAAGTGGGGGTACCCGTTGCAGGCACCCCGATGGCCTCCTCCTCAACCCGCGCCCCGTGGTGCTGCAGGTGAAGGAGGCAGGAGCAGCCTAGGCTGTCCCTTCCTTAGGATTTGGCCTCCTGCCCACTTGACACCCTGCTGCCTACTTCCCCGCACAGGAAGGTGACAGGCCTGGCTGGGCTCCCCTGTCTCGCCCCTCCGGGCCAGGCCACTGTCTCCCCATCTTGTAGCTAGGGACAGCTAGGGGTACAACAGGGACGGTAGCTGCAGAGGCTGTGTGCCATTTGCACTTCAGGAAAGAGGCCTGGGGGCTGAGCTCTGCTGTGCACCTTCTGTCTGGCTCATGGTCTCACAGAGCCGTCCCAGGCCTGTCAGAGGAGGCTCCGTGGAGCTTGAGACCAAAAATAAAATGCTGGAGAAGTGACTGAAGACCTGGCCTCAGTGTGTTTTGTGCTGGGATTTGCAGCGATGGACAGGGCCTGCCCTCGTCCCTCTGTGGTCTCCTGCTTCCTCCTATCTGGGTTCTGGCCCCTTAGGAAGAGGGAGCAGTTCCAAGGCAAGGGTGGGCCAGGATGTTCAGGAACACCAAGGAGGCTGAGTTGCTGGAGCCAAGGGAGGATCAGAGAGGTGAGGGGAGGTCACATGGCAGGAGGTCCTCAAGGCCCCAGCAAGGATGTGGTTTTAACACCCAGCTCCCATGGAACATAGTGGAGAGTTTGGAGCAGAGGAACAGCAAAATGTGACTTTTGAAAGGTCCCTCTGGCTGTTGAGCTGGAATGAGGCAGGTGTGGGCGAGAGGAGGGGGGGCAGATACCCCTGTGGCAGCCGAGAGGGAAGCTCGCCCCAGGATGAGTGGGAGGCCTCACTGGCTACACTCTGAAGGTGGAGCCCAAGGTGGCTGTGGGGTTCTGGCTGCTGGAAGGAGGGAGTTGCCCAGTGTATCAGTGAGATGCGGAAGACTGTTGAGTGGAGCAGGTTTGGGGGTGACCTGCACCCAGGTTTTGGGCCTTCACACACCCTCTCAGCCACACCTGCTCCCAGGCACTGGCTCCCAGCTGGAATGGCCCAGCAACAGTGCGCCGTACCCCTGTGGTTGTACAGCTCTCACCTCTCCCCATAGTGTCTCGGCTCCTCCCTGGGCAGGGGCCAACCTTTGGCACAGCCTCCTTGGCAGCTTTACCCCACTGGCCCCACGGGGGTGCTGGCTTCCTCAGGGGCTGCCCAAGGGGCCAGGTTACATAAAGAAATAGGAGGCAGGGAGCAACCAGCAGGGAAGTCACTGCTCTTTCCTCCTACAGATGGACGTCCCCAGCACAGGGCTTGTCTCTGGCCTTTCCCGAGTCACCTGTGCGCTGGGAGCCAGCAAAGTTGTGGTCAGCTCAGGAGCACGCCGTCCATGTTTGCTCTCCCTCCTTCCCTGCCTCACTTTCCTTTTTCCCTAACTCTGGCTTCCCCAAAGTTTCACCTCCCAATAAAACTCTTTAACTTTGCCACAGATTCTGTTTTCCAGGGTATCCAGGCTAAGATGAGTGGGACTGTAGTTCAAGGGAAAATTCTGGCTCAAGTTGTTAGCATGGAGACCAAGACAGTGAGCATAGAGCAGGGAGAAGAGCCCCAGGACCATGCCCTGGGACCCCTAAGGCTCAAAGGTCACAGATGGAACAAGAGGAGGGAACCAGAAAGAGATAACAAGAAAGGGCCCATGAAGTAGGTGGAACACGAGGAGAGGGTGACATCACAAGTATTCCTAGGAGGATGGGGACAGGATGGCAGTGGCTGCATTGCCCCTGGGACTAAAGGGAGCAGTGATAGCTGGAGGGGAAGTGGGCTCAGGAATGGAGCAGGTTTAGGCACTGATGTAAATGATCAAGTAAAAGGGGGAAATGAATGATGCATGAGACAGAGAGGAAACTGTCACTGACAGGGGAGAGGTGATAGGATTGGATGCAGTGTCATGGAGTCAACTAGTGGGTGGCACTTCTGGCCACACCTGCCCTGGCACAGTAGGGATCTGGATTTGAATCCCAGCTCTTCACTTTCTAAGTGTGATGAAGGAACTCAACCAGTTTGCCTTTTGTTTGTTCGTTTAAATTTATTTATTTATTTATTTATTTTTTATTTATCTACGGCTGCGTTGGGTCCTCGCTGTGCACGGGCTTTCTTTTAGTTGTGGTGAGCGGGGGCTATTCATCATTGCAGTGCGTGGGCTTCTCATTGCAGTGGCTTCTCTTGTGGAGCACGGGCTCCAGGCACACGGGCTTCAGTAGTTGTGGCTCGCGGGCTTAGTTGCTCCGTGGCATGTGGGATCTTCCCAGACCAGGGCTCGAACCCGTGACCCCTGCATTGGCAGGCGGATTCTAAACCATTGCGCCACCGGGGAGACCTTTTTTTTTTTTAATTTGGCCAACTGTGCAGCTTGCAAGATCCTAGTTACCCGACCATGGATCAAACCCGGGCCCTCCGCAGTGAAAGCGTGAGTCCTAACCACTGGACCACCAGGGAATTCCCACTTGCCTATTTACCATCTGAAGAATGGCAGTAAAACAGTCCCTGCCTCCACAGGTCATGGTGAAACACCTGGCACTGTAAATGCTCAACAAATGCAGACTTTCCTCAATGTCCTAGACAGAAACAGGAGTCCTCTGGGCCCCTGCCAGGCTGGCCTGGAAGGAACATGCAGGAAGGGACCTTGTCTAACCTGGAGCTGGGCCATCTGTGGTGAAGACCCAGCGGGGGTGCTGGGAAGCTAGGTACCCACTCTTCCAACTCCCCATCTCTGATGCTTCTCCCCACTCCTCGGCCCAAAACTAAATATGTCAGCAGAAAGTCAGTTGGGGAGACCCAGGAGTGTGCAGGGCTCAGTGAGCACCCTCGGAATGACAACATCCAACCACAGGAAAAGAGCAGAGATGCCCCAACTCCCACCCATGTGTGCCTCTGGGCTCTGCCTGCCTGGACAAGTGCCCCTGAGGGCAGAGGCCATCCTCCCTCCCTGTTAGGGAGGATAGAATGTGAAGGAGAAGCTAGGGTGCAGTGGGAAGTCATGGGAAAGGCCCCAGTAACCTCCCTCTGGTCTATGGGGACCAGAGGCAGGAAGCTGGGTTCCCTTTCCCTGAGGGCTGGGGGAGACGCTGGAGCCCTTGGACCTGTTACCTCCTTAGGCACTCAGGAAAGGGCCCTGTACAGAGGAGTGGGGTCATGTCGGTCTGTCCACCCACGTGGCTACGGCAAAGGCTGAGCCCAGTGTCCACCTGCCCTGCTGACTCCTGACTACTTGTGAGTGGCCGTGGGGGACTCAGCCCCTTGACCCCGCCTCCTGATGGGGACCTGGTGGATGGTCTCCATCTCGGACCCTGGTCTTGCGGTGAGAGTGGGTGGGGTGGGGTGGAAGGTGGGCAAGGTGGAGGGAGGTGAGTGCTCCAGCCTTGCGCGCGTGGACCAGAGGGAGGGGTGTAGGCTCGGTCCCGCCCCGCGCGTCCCCGCCGCGGCCGGCGCGCACTCCCGGAAGGCGGCGACGGCAGCGGCAGCACTGGCAGCATCGGCAGCAGCCCCGGGCGGCCTCGGGTGGGGTCGGCCCGACGGACAGAAGGACAGAGGGCGCCGGGGACACGCGGCCCGCCCGGGCTGGCCATGGAGGGAGCCTCGTTCGGCGCGGGACGCGCAGGGGCCACCCTGGACCCTGTGAGCTTCGCGCGGCGGCCCCAGACCCTGCTGCGGATCGCGTCCTGGGTGAGTGGCCCCGGCCCAAGCCCCGCCCCGATACCCCGTCCCACTTCGCTTCGCCTCCCTCATCCCTATCACCTGCCTCTAGCCCCCTTCCTCATCCTTGCCGCCCCTCCCCCGCCGGCCGCAGGTTGGGGTGACGTCACCGGGCAGGGCGCGCCCACCTGCGGGCGGGGGAGGGGCCGGCGGCGACAGCCGGGTACCTTGAGAGGTCACTGCCCGCCGCACCCACCTCTCAATTCTTCCTTAGGTCTAACTCAATCCCCTTCCTCAGCCCTCGCTCGGTTTTTCATGTGCTTACACCCTGGAAGCGGGACAGGGGTGGGGGCGGGATTCGCGGAGGGGCTTGAGCGCTCAGCCTCAGCACGAGTAAGGGCTACCGGAGCCAAGAGAATCAGGCAGAGCCTACCCCCTACTTCTGCACGCACATCCTCCTGGCTCCTTCGAAGGGAGCTGGCCATTCCCAGGCCCCCCAGTTGCAGTTGTGAGTTGGGGGGTGTGCTCTGGGATTTCTCTGAGTGGGGCAGCTGGAAGGGGCTCTACACTGAGAAGGCTTCCTGGAGGTGGTGTGGGAGGGGCAGATTTAGAGGCAGCCTAGCCTACTGGGGCAACCTTAGGCCCAGTGGCCTGCTCCTCCTTCCCATCCCTCCAGGCAGGAGAGATGGAAGGTGGAATGCTGAGTTCTGGGTTTTGTCCACCTGGTGGTGGCTGGTGGTGGCGCGTACTCACCTGTGTTCCAGGAGGGCAGTGCCCAGAGTGGGGCAGGGGCCCTTGGGTGGAGTGACTGGCCAGACCAGGAAGTAGGGACCCTACGTTCTGGTCCCAGCTTTGACCTGACTTGTGGACCAATCTGTGGGTACGTGTCCATATCTTGCACCTTGGTTTCACTCTTGACTAAGTCTCTAGGAGCTGGGGCTGGAAAGGAGAGAAATGAAGTTGAAATTAGAGGTCTTTTTTTTAGAAATATAGGGCTGCCCAGAGCTCAAAGAGCAGCTTCTGGTTTAAAAGGACTGTGGTCCACACTCCTTTGCCTTCCAGCCCTCGTGGGCACAGGGCACTGAGGTTTGACTGAACTCCAGAGGTCAACAGTGTCGCCTTTTAAGCCCAAGCATGTATGGATGGTGTTAATT
Source organism: Lagenorhynchus albirostris (assembly GCF_949774975.1). NCBI lineage: Eukaryota > Metazoa > Chordata > Mammalia > Artiodactyla > Delphinidae > Lagenorhynchus > Lagenorhynchus albirostris. The sequence goes on from NC_083109.1 coordinate 50,997,283, forward strand.
AGCCACAGTCATGTGGGGCCATCATCCCTGGAGTGCCCACAAAGTGCAGGATGGTGGGTGGGTATTATTCCTGTCCCCAGCACCCCATGAGTTGTGCCTGCTACATTTGGCATGCTAAGAAATGAGGCTGCACAGCTCCCAAATGCTGAGGGTAGGTTCCACTCAGGTCCTGGCTGACAGCTCTGTGCAGCTGACCTTCTGCTGCCTGCCCCCCCCATACTCCCACCCTTCTTGCTTGACTCCACATCTACTTCCCCTAGCCCTGCTGACTCAGGCCTGGGGATCACTGGTCCAGGTGAAAGCTCCTGTTCCCACACTCTGGAGTGGGCCATGGGGGACACTACGGGCTCCACAAGATACAGAGGACCCAGCTTGAATGTCAGCCCTGGCTTTTATCAACCATGCAACCCTCCACAAGGCACTTCACTTGTTGGAGCCCCGATTTCCCCATCTACAAAGAGGATAAGAGCAGTGGCACTCTTGTGGTTGTTTGGGAGGATTCCATGAGCAAACACATGTAGCCATTTTACGCACAGTGCCTGGGCACAGTTGATGCTCACTAAATGGTATGTTTTGTCCATACTTACTAAACTTGAGGTAGATATTAAGGGAGGGGGTCCCCGAAGACCCCCACCCAGAGATAGATCCTGTGCTGCAGGGGAACGCAGGGACACTCCCGAGGGCATGGGCACTCACGGTGGGCTAGGAGACCTCGGGCCTCGACCAGGAAGGGGCCATCGCAGGGCCTTGAGCGCTCCCACCGCCCACAGGTGTTCTCCATCGCCGTCTTCGGGCCCATAGTCAACGAGGGCTACGTGAACGCCGACAGCGGCCCGGAGCTGCGCTGCGTCTTCAACGGCAACGCGGGTGCCTGCCGCTTCGGCGTCGCGCTCGGCCTTGGGGCCTTCTTCGCCTGCGCCGCGTTCCTGCTGCTCGACGTGCGCTTCCAGCAGATCAGCAGCGTCCGCGACCGTCGCCGCGCGGTGCTGCTGGACCTGGGCTTCTCAGGTAGGCGGGGCCGTGAGGGGCAGGGCCTGGGGGAGCGCGCGGGGCTTCTCGGGTGGGCGGAGTCGGGAGGGCGGGCTTCGGGGCGGGGCCAGAGGGAGCGCGTAGATTCTCAGCCGATTGGGGCGGGGACAGGTCCGGGCGGGGCGGGAGTGGGCGGGACGGGTCGGGTTCTCGGTCTGCGGATTCTCCTTCCCGGCAGAGCTGGGCCGGGCGTCTCGGTGCAGCATCCCTTGACCCGCCCGCCCACCTGCCCGCAGGGCTCTGGTCCTTCCTGTGGTTCGTGGGCTTTTGTTTCCTCACCAACCAGTGGCAGCGCACGGCGCCCGGGCCGGGCACGACGCAGGCGGCAGACGCGGCGCGGGCCGCCATTGCCTTCAGCTTCTTCTCCATCCTCAGCTGGGTGAGTGCGGCCGGCGGCTTGCGGCCGGCAGGGACTGGGGCCAGGTAAGGGTCGGGGCAGGGTCGGCCCTGGCTGACCCCGGACTCCCCCTCAGGCGGCGCTTACCGTGAAGGCCCTGCAGCGGTTCCGTCTGGGCACCGACATGTCGCTCTTTGCCACCGAACAGCTGGGTGCTGGGGCGGGCCAGACCTACCCAGGCTACCCAGTGGGCAGCGGTGTGGAGGGCACCGAGACCTACCAGAGCCCGCCCTTCACCGAGACTCTGGACACCAGCCCCAAAGGGTACCAGGTTCCTGCCTACTAGTGGCCAGCAGGCCCAGACCAAGGCACAAAGGCTGCCCCACCAATGCAGGATCCAAGGCTTCCTGGGACCTCCCTCAGGTCCTCCTGGCCCAGCAGCAACGTGTGGATGCTGTGGGCCATCTGGGGCCAAGAGAGGGTAGCCTCCAGGGTGCCTGGGCTGTTCCCCCCAAGTTCCTCCAGTCCCTTTAGTCCCCAGCCCAGGGCCAGAGGTCCTGAGGAGAGAACAGCACAGCCCTGGGCACGTGTCCTTCAGCCTCCAGTGGACCAGCCTAGGCAGCGGGCCATTCCCCTCATGAGCCAGCCAGGCAGGGCTCACCTGTACACTCTGGTGTCAGGGGTCCAGCTGCCCTCCATAGCCAGATGCAGGGGCTGCCCTGGACTGGGGGTGACTGGGGGAAGGGACACCACCCTCACCCCGTGGCCACTGTTCCCCATCCCCTGTCCCTGTGGGTAGTGGTGGTCCTTGCTCTGTCCTGGTGGTTCACCCTGTAGGGCCATGTGCTCTGTCTGGAGCCTCCCTCCATTTCCTCTTACAGGCTCACTAGAGTAGCCCAGCCCTGTCGATGTTGTGATTGTGGTCAAGTCTTCAGGTTTCACCTCGTAGTTCCCCACAAGCAGCCCCTCTTTTCTGTGGCCCCAGCTCCGGCCCTTACCTGCCTTGGCCCAGGCCCTTGCTGGGGTGCGGGCAGCTCTGGCCAGGAAAGCACAACATGGCTGTAGGCCTGGGCATCAGCCCTCTCCCAGCCCTTCAGTAAGACCTTGCCCAAGGGAGGCTCCAGACATCTGGGTGCCCAGCAGGACACACCCCTCACGAGGAGAGAGGCCTAGAGGCTTCACCTTCCCACCGTGCCCTGGAGACAGCCATTCCCCGCAAACCCCTTTACCTCGGCTCCCTGGACTAGTCCCTCAGCTCCCCACACTGCACCCCATTTTAAGGCCCAGCCCAAGGTTGGGGGTCCCTTTGCATAGCTGAGTACTCATGCATTGCTCAAAGCTGGCTTTTCACATTAAGTCAATACCAAATGTGGTTGCCACATTACATTTTTACAGACAGTCGCCTCCCTCTGGAGTTGCAGTTGAGTGACAACCCTGTACATTGTAGCATAGACCAATTATTTGTGGATATTAAAGTGAACATGTTTACAATTTTTGTATATATGAGTCTCTCCCTCCTTCTTCTGAAAGAACAATCTGTGATTGTGTATTTTCAGTGTCCCATGTTCCAACTGCAGCTTCTTTACAATAAAGACTGTAAATGAGTTTACTGTGGCCCAGACACTCTTGGAATCCTTTCTACTCCTGCCTCTCCAGTGCCAGAGGTTGGGACCTGAGGGGCACCAGGGCCAAGAATCCAGAAAGGGGCACAGGGAGGTGGAGACCAGGCTGATGCCCATGTTCTGGAGAGTGCTGGGGAAAGCAGTCGTGATTTCTCCAGATGTCTGCTTCTTACCGCCTTCTGCTCCTGGGAGACCACCATGTGTACCATGCAGCATCCAGAGCCACATTCCCTGGCCAACTCCCCTTTGGAGATTTCCCCAGCTTGGTCTTGTTTACTTTTGAATTTGTCTATTTCTTATCTCAGTTACTTTTTCATTTCTGACTTATTGGTTAATAACATTCTGGTTGAATGAAGCAGGTAAGAGCTGGAGCTGGAATGCTGGCTTGGCCGTGTTCAGGCTTGGTCTTTCTGGGCAAGTCTCTCAGCTTGTCTGTGCCTCAGGCTCCCCTTCCAGAAAAGGAAAATAGTAGTTGCCATCATCAAAGGTGCGGGAAGGGTTAACGGCGGGAAGGATTAACGTAAACGTGTGTGTGTGTGTGTGTGTGTGTGTGTGTGGTGTGTGTGTGTGTTTGTGTGTGTGTGTGTGTGTGTGTGTCTCTTTAAGAATCCGTATTTTCAGTATTGTTAATGAGATAGCTCATCTTCCAGGTTACTCTTTGGGGGTGCTGCTTGTGCTCAGGTCTGCAAAGAGGGCATCAGCTATGAGGGGCTTCTCCGGTGTGGTGGGGAATGCAGGTGGCCTCTAGGCAGTCCCATGGAGAGTGAAGAGTGTGAAGTCTCTGTCTCCTAGTGGGCTCCGAGCATGGCCATCACCCAGGAACTTGCTCCAGTCTCAGCCACAGGCAGGCAGGCAGGCCCTCGGCTTCAGATAGGCAGTACCCATGCAGCCGTGTGGCTCTGGCCTGGCCCCACTGCAGGCCACGTCCCCTTCATCACCTGGGGTACCCCCTTCTGCTTCTTTTAGAAAGACATCTCCTTCTTTTCATCTAAGGATGTTGCCTTATTTGGATGTAGCTATGTGTTTAGACCTTTTTTCCTACTATTTACATGTGTTTGTGGCAGAAAGGAGAGAATTCACTGGGTGTCTGGTTCCTTTTCAAAATACTGGATCCAAATAATTAAGTACAAATTATTTTCTTTCAGTATTTCAGATATGCCCTGCACTGTTTCTAAATTGTTCTTGTTGATCTTTAGTAGCTCCTTCACTGGTCTATGGATTGAAACCTCAAGTCTGTGTTACTCCCAGGTTCTGGAAGAATAGTTTTACTGGGTACACAGTGTAGGTCAAGCATGGCTGTCTCTACTCCTGGAAGGCTTGGGCGGTGCTCGACCTCCAGGACTGGAGCCCAGGGTTGGCTGCTTCTTCCTGTGAGCAAGCCCAGCTCTCCCCACAGGTCTTCCCCGCCCCAGCACTCACTGGTGACCACCTGAGCTGTAGTGTCTGACAACTATGAGTGGGGTGACCCCGGAAGGCAGAGAAGCTCAGCTATGTGCATTATTGCAAAATAAATTTATTTGAAGATAAACTGTCTTATAAAAGGTCAGAGGCAATTTGAGATCCCAGTTTCAGCTAGTCTCGTAAAAAGATTCAACTTCAAGTAGCACGATTTCGTGTCTGCTTTTAATCCTGAACGTTCTTGAATAATGAAACAGCCAACTGTTTACACAACACACTCAACATGTGACTCCAGCACCCCTGGCCCCACAGCTCAGGGACCACGGTGCCGCAGCCCTGAGGCTCAGGCGGTCCCAGATTGGGCCACCGTGGCCACCGGCTCTGACAGCACACACAGGTCCTGGCATCCCAGCCCTTCCCTCCCCAGCACCTTCCAAAAGCATGAGAATGTAAACCCAGACCAGCCTGCTGCTGAGGCAGGGGTCTTTCTCCAGTTCCCAGGAGAAATCCAGATGGACTCCTGCATGACGGTGTGCTGACAGGGTGGTGCGGGCCTTCCTGGTGATCCCTGGCAGGCCGGCCAGCTGAGGGGCCTGAGCGGGTGGCCTCACCAGGGCCTCACCTGGCTGCCTGGCAGCCCAGAGGGAGGAGGAGGGAGAAAGGAGGCTCATGGGTGTGGCGGCTCCTGCCTGCGCTGGCAGGAGCTACGTCCGGAGCTACGTGAGGATCCTGGCGATGGCCTGCAGGGAGGGGAAGTCGTCGTCCCGGGCAGCGTGCAGCGCCTGGTGGCTGTTGACATCACCGTGCGCGAGCACCTGCTGGCAGGTGGGGCACACGCAGCAGTCCAGGCCCGCCTGCTGGGTGCTGGCCTGCCATGCACTCTTCTTGCTCTTCTTGGCCTTGGTGCTGGGAGGCCTCTCACGGCCTCGAAAGCCTGTGTGTGCAGACAGCAGCTCCTGCTGCTTGGCCGTGTCGGGCAGGAGCACCAGCAGCTCGTTGAAGATCTTCTGGAAGTTTTCCCCCAGCAGGTCCCGGCAGCTTTTGTAATACTGGGCTGCGGAGATCACGCCCTGCCACCCAGAGCCAGACCCAGTCACACCTGGCCCAGGCCTGGGCCCCAGGTGGCCGGGCTGGCCCCCACACCCCCGCCTGCCTGACCTGTCTGAACTGCCCCGAGTGGCTCTTGAACTTGCTGAAGCAGGCCTCGTCGCTCTGCAGAAAGTCCTTGATGGACTGGATGAGCTGCAGGTTCCTTTCCCGGAAGTTCTCGGGGATCAGGTAGGCCCGTGGCACGGGTGTTGGCCTGGGTTTGGAATCAGGACATGGGGAGGAGGTGGAGGCTTCAGCCTTTGGAGTGGCCCAAGGTGAGGGCACTCCCCCCACAGGGGCATGAGGCCAGGTGGCCCACCCACACTTACGCTTTCGTGGTGGTCGTAGTGCTGGGGACACAGGCCGGGTGGGGGCTAGGCAGAAGGCCAGAGAAGCCAGGGGGTGGCTTGCTGACAGGGGGCACCAGACCCGGTGGAGGTGGAGGCGGAGCGCCCTTCAGGAGCACCACGGTGTTGAAGCCTGTGGAGGATGGGGGGGCACACAGCAAGATCTCAGGACGTGACCCCCGCTGGCCAGGCAGACAAGCCTTCGTCCCCCACTTCCCATAAGCTGCCCATCTCACCAGGGTCAGGGTCAGGCTTTGTCCACAACCGCATCTCCCCCACAAAGCAGGCTCAGGGCCTGATGATGCCAAGAGCCGGCATGCATGCTGTGCTCCCTCATGGCAAATGCTGGCCTAAGTTAACTCATTTTTGCCTTCATCTCAAGAGAGTGCTAGGGGCTTCCCTGGTGGTGCAGTGGCTGAGAATCTGCCTGCCAGTGCAGGGGTCACAGGTTCGAGCCCTGGTCTGGGAAGATCCCACATGCCGCAGAGCAACTAGGCCCGTGAGCCACAACTACTGAGCCTGCGCGTCTGGAGCCTGTGCTCCACAACAAGAGAGGCCGCGACAGTGAGAGGCCCACACACCGCGATGAGGAGCGGCCCCCGCTCGCCGCAACCAGAGAAAGCCCGTGCACAGAAACGAAGACCCAACACAGCCAAAAATAAATAAAAGGATGCAGAGAAGTTATGTGGCAGACCAAAGTCACGCCGCTCACAGACATGGAGCCTGCATCCAGACTTGGCCGTCAGGTTTCCAAGGAAGCTGGAAACCACCACACAGGCTCATCTCTCCCCACCTGCACCTGCACAACCTCGGGCTATGCTCCTCTTGGGCCCAGGGGCTCCAGCCTGACTCAAAAACCTGGCCCCTTCCCAGATGCCCAAAAGCAGGCCTGAGCCAGGCACACATACCTGGGGGCGGGGGCATCCTGGGTGGGCAGGGGCCGCAGAGCGCTGGGAAGTCTTCCTGGGGCATGGGGCAGGGGAGGGGCCCCAGGGGCCTCGGGAGCCCAGGGGGTTCCTTGGGGATGCTCCGAGCTGGGACCAGCCCCTCTGTGTGTCCGTTGACGATGACAGCAGCTGACCCCTCAGCTCTGCCAGTGGGGGCCGCGGGGGCCTGCTCAGCCCCGGGGGGCCCATCTTTGTCAGGGGGCAGTGGCGGGGGAGATGAGGCACCCGACTTCTCGGAGCCCACCTTCTTCTTCTTGCCGACCTTGGTGAAGGTCTGGGTGGAGGCCACAGCCAGCAGGGAAGAAACGGCGACTGTCGTGGGCACGCCCCGCACCTCCTGGGTGGTGAGGCTGGAGCGGCCATCCTCCTCCTCCTCCTCCTCCGCGCGGGGCAGTCCGCTCTTTTTACCACCCTTACCCCCCTTCCCAGCCTTCCTGGGGGGCTGGCTTCCCCCGCTGGCAGACTGGGCCCCTGGGGCGGGATGCGCCACCTTCTTGCTACCACTGCTGTTCCAGGCAGAGATGAGACTGGTGGGGGCAGTGCTGGGCTTGGAGGCAGAGGACACCAGGGCAGGAAAGTCCTCCTCCTGGAAGGTGCTCCTGCCCCTGGCGGGGACAGAGTAGGCCAGCGCCAGCCCCACGGGGCCCAGGGAAGCTGCTGCGGAGCAGGGGGAAGAAGTGGAGGCACAGAGACTGGGGAAGTCTTCGTCCTTGAGCTTCGAAGTGGGGGGCGGGAGAGCACTGTGCCGAGAAGAGGAGAGGGGTCAGTGGCCTGCCAGGCCCTGGCCTGCCCGGCGGCCACCCTCCACCCACCTTACATAGGAGCCCCGGTTCGTGCACACATGTACCTTGGAAATGTGGCTCCTGCAGCCGAGCCAGTTGCTGGCAAGGCCTCTTGGCTCACAGGACCATTTATTGAGGCTTCCTTGGAGCCTACAAGACACAAAAGAACCCTAGGTCAGGGCTGACCAACGCTGAAGGGCAGGATCAGACCCTGTGGGGTGACTGGCGAGCACACGGGTTCTCACTGGCCTTGTGGGTGGAGGCCCTGCGAGTCCGGGCACCGCCACGCTGGTCAGGAGCCCACCTCCCACCTCCTGCACCAGAGTAGAGTTGCCTACAGGGAAGGCCCACTCACCTGGGCCTTCGCCCTGAGTCCGGGGCGGGCGCCAGGGGCCCCGGGGCTCCTCAGGACCCCGCGCACCTGCCTCCTCCTTCCTGGGCCTGCTGCCCTCCTCCTGGTCCTCACTCCTGCGTGTGTCCTGCTGCTGCTGCTGCTGCTGTTGCTGCTGCGCGGCCACCGAGGCCCGGATGGCAGCTGCCACTTCTCGGTCTTCTTCTTCCCTGGGATGGGGATGACTTCAGGCTGGGCAAGGCCCAGGACTACAGTGACATGCAGGATGAGGGGCTGGGGAGGGGCCTTGCCCCTGGGAAGCCTGGACACCAGGAGGCTGCCTGCCAGGAGCCAGCGGGACCGGTGCCAGCCCAGCCTCCCTGTCCAGGAGAGGGCGCTGTGGAGGGAGCTGGACCATCCACCTGCCAGCCTCAAGCTTCGGCTCCCTGGGCAACACCCGGCCCTGTTCTCTGGGGTAGCATTTGGGGTCCACAGATGCCTCGATCCAGCCCGGCCATCGGGGGCAGCCCAGCCTGAGTGCGTGCCTGCCACGCTGGGGCTTCATGGCACAACTGCACTGAACCCCCAATGACCCAGGACCCCCCTTACCACCCCAATCTGCAGGGTCCAAGTGTCTCTGGCTAAAACTAGGGGAAAGTGAAGGAATCCTCACTGAGGACACCTAGCAGACCTGTTGCCATGCCCAGGACACCAGAGGCCAGAAAGCCAAAGTCCCCTGACAGCGGTGCCTATCCCCAGCCCAGCTGTTGGCTGCTGCCACCGCCTCAGGGGTGGTGCCAGGAGAACGTTAAGTCCTGGCGGCACGCAAATCCTCCCACCTCTTGTACCTCCAGCTTCCTCGGCGGCTCTGCTGGGCTCCACGACCACTGGCCCGGCCCGTGCGGCCCTGGCGGTTGTACCTGTCCAACTCCTCGTAGTCCTCGCCACCAACGACCCCTGCGGCCAGCACACAGCCCGTCACGGGCCCAGGCCAGACCGAGGCCAGTGCTCTGGCTTAGACAGCAGAGGCCTCCCCACCCACCATAGCACCTGAACCTGGGGTATGGGCACAGACACCTCTCAGGGTTCATAGTGGTCCTGGGCCTCTAGCCTAGGCACCAGGTCAGAGCAAGAACTGGGCTGGGAGAGGGGCCTGGGCCTGCTGGCCCCACAGTCCCAGGAGGGACCTACACACAGTGGGCACTCAGTCATCCTCCTGACCTGGGGAAGAGTCCCAGGGACCCCAGAACAGCAGATCTGAGAACCCTCAGGAGCCAGTGAAGAGCTCCCTGTCCCAACATGCTCAGGTGCTTGGGGCTCCTCAATGGGCTGGGGGGACACAGGCTCAACAGGCTTGTCCCTTGTCCCCGCTCACACGTGAGGGGTCAGATCAGCACCTGGGTCTGAGGCCTCCAGAGCAGGGCTCCGCAACGTGAGCCCTGCCTTGGGGCCCCCGCTCGGCAGGGCGGGCCCCGCTCACCCTCGTTCCGGCGCGAGTGCCGCGGCGTGTAGCTGAACTGCAGGTCGATCTGGCGGTTCTGGCGGGCCTCGGCACGGCTCCGGCTGTGGCAGGCCATCTTGTGGGCCTTGAGGTCGATCTCCGTACGGAATGCGTGGGTGAACTGCTCGGTGCTGCAGCGACCCTCCTCGCACAGAAAGTGCTTTTCTCGGAAGTGCTCACGCAGATACGCGTAGTCGCTGCCGGAAACCGGGTGTCAGCAGGGGCCCTCGCCCAGCCCGCTTGGGTGTCCCAAGGTTGCCGTGCGCCCACTCCCACCTGTAGTAGTCCTGGGCCCCGTCTGAGTCGCAGAAGTGGCAGAAGTAGTGGTCGCGACGCAGGTGCTTGAGCAGCTCGTCGTTGTCCAGGTAGCGCTCGTCACAGAACTTGCAGAGCGGATGCCCACGGTGCGACGTGTCGTCAGGGTCCCCCTGCATGCGGTGCCGAGCCAGGTCCTTGCGCGAGTACCACTTGCGCTCATATGTGAAGATCTGCATGGAATGGGGGGCTGGGAATGGGGTGGGGGCTCCCAGGCCTCCTGCCCCTTCCCACGGCCCGACAATGCAGGGGACCCTGTGGCATCAGTTCTGCCCCAGAGCCCCAGACACCAGCAGCCTGGCAGGCTCTGTGAGGCAGGAGAGCTGGGGATGCTGGGAAACCCTGGGGATCTGGCCTGTCCAGGGCCAGAGGCAGCAACAAGCCGCTCACAGCTGTCTGGCTGAGCACCCTGTGCCGGCCTCTACTGGGCCTGGCCTCCACCCACCTCCACCAGGTGCTCCCTGAATGCCTGATCCCCAGGCAGGTGCCATGGGGTAGGGTTCACCTTGAGGTGTTTGAGGCACAGCTTGCAGCAGAATAGCTCATGTTGCTTCCGCATATGCTGCTCCAGGTCCCCAAAGAGGCCAAAAGGTGGCAGCTCAGGACACCGTGGGCACTCGTGCTGCAGCAGCTGCCTAGGGAGACATCGAGAGCCACCAGTGCCCCCGAAGGCACTCAGCATCACTGTCCAGAGGGGCACTAGAACCACCCCACGGCCCCTCACCCAACGCCCCTGCAGATGCCCTGGAAGCAGGAGCCAGGAGGATGGGCACTCCTGCCCCACCGTGCATTTCAGCACTCTGACCACTGAGCCAGATGGTGCTGGGCCCAGGGCCTGAGCTGAACAAGGCCACGGGGTGGGGCTGGGTCCACGATCCGGGAGACTGACCCCTGCATCAGATGGACATGATGACTGAGCCCACACAGGTGCCTGCCCCCTCACCTGGAAGATGAGGACCACCCCCAAAACAACTGTATCCCTTTATGAGGTTTTTCCGCCATAGGCTAAGAGCTTGATTTGCAGGAGCTCCTGACCACCTCAAAAAGCCCCAGAAAGCAGGGCTGTGTGCCTTCCCTGAATTCACCCCTTGTCGCCCACTGCCCCCTCTTTACCACCACCCCAGGAGGGGGACTGTGAGCATCCCCCGTTACAGTAGAGAAAACCAATGATAGAAACCAGCCACCTAGCCTTGACATCTGCACCACACCAGTGCCCCCTCCCCGCTGAGGGATGTGAGGAGCAGAGGAGGTGACAGTCCGTCCCCACCACAAAGCATCCCACAGACCCTCAGAAACCCAGGCCGAGAATTCCCCTCTCACCTGTACAAGGCAAACACTTTTCCATCGGCAAAGTAGATGTCATACTTCTTCTCATGCTGAAGCTGATGGATAGGGATTGTGGCAAAGGTAGGAAGCTTCTTCCCAAAGACCACCTGAAACCAAAAGCAAAAGGGACTGGTGAGCCGGACCATGGACGCGTCAGGCTGAGGAGAAAGGGAGGCACTCAGGGCCCCTCCTGGGAGGCTTGAGGCAGGTCCCAGCAGGAAGCACCCTCTGCCAGCCTGGGCCAGCCTTGTCTCCTCTCCCCACCCGCAGCCCACCCACCTAGGGTTGCCAGGACAGAGACGCAGCGGCTAGCCTTGCCACCAGGGGGCAGCCGGCTCCACACTCATCCACAAACTGGCACCTGCCAGAGAGACAGAGGCCGCCCCAGGGGCAGAGACAGGGATCAGACAGCCAGGCAAACCGGGGCTTAATCACATGGGTATTGGGCACAGGATGACTTTCACCAGGAGAAAGGAGAGACACAGTCCAAGGAGCAGCTAAGGAAACAGTGAATGCTACCAGGCCAGATTGCATGCGTCAAGGCCTGGCTACCCTCCACGCACCCATGATGCTTCCATGATGGCAAAGGGGGAGAAGGGCTCCCCCACAGGACTCGGTCATGGCCCCCGCCCGTTCTTGGCCAGCTTCCTGCCTGTTAACTGGGCTGTCTGGGGGTGCCAAACAGAGGAGCTAGTGTGCTGGTTGTGGACACCTCTGCAGCCTGGCCACTTCTCCAGCACTCTCAGGTAAAGCCTGCTGAGCCTGGCCCAGCAGCCTGCTCTGCCTCTCCACAGACCCTGGCACTGGACGATGACCAGACCCCTGTCCCAATGCCCCCAGCCTGGCCCCCAGGGCCCCCGCACAGGCTCAGGCCTACCCTCTGAGTCAACAAGGGCACTGCTCCCTCCAGGGCTCCCTCATCCTCCAGTCCCCCTTTCTCTCTGTCCCCTCCCCCTTGCATCAAGACCACACTGGCCCATCTCCTCCTCTCCGTGCCCCTTTCCGATCCACCACTGTCCCCCAGCCTGGAGCTGGCCACTCGCCTCAGCTCAGAGTCCTTACCAGCACACCCAGGGGGACAGCCTTTCCTTGGTAAAGGCCACATCAAGATCACCCCTGTTAGGTTTAGGCCCAGTCAGGGAGGATGTCTGGGGCCAGGGTGGCCATGAACTTGGGAAAGCGTAGGACTGGCTGGGGAGAGTGGGTGGTTACACCATCCCCAACAGCAGGGTGGTTAAAACTGATTCCCTGGGGGCTCTGGAGAAGGAGATGGGGAGCTCAGCCTCTACTTGTGAGGACATGCTTGGGGGTGTGGAGAGCAGGCTGACAACCAAGCCTGCCCCCCACCCGCCCCCACAGGAGCCCAATGGAAGCATCATGGTCCAGCCACAGCCATTCTGGAGGGTCAGAGCGGGTGGGGGGGATGGGCAGCGCCCCAACAGGCTTTTCTTCCCCTTGTCACCATGTCTGGCAAAGCTGGGCAGGATGAATGTGGCTGCCCACCCCTGCCCCCGCCACACGCTGCGCGCACCTCATCCCAGCTGCACCCTGTGACCCATCTTCACAGGGAGGTCTTGGCTCTGCCTCCAAAGGGTCACCCTCCGCACCCTCTGCCCCAGTTTTCTCCGTAGTCCCAAAGGGACATGGGGAAGGTCCCCGAGCCTTCCACTGGCCTCTTCTCATGGGATCTGCCCTCCTAGAGCAAGCCCACATCCAGCCCTGCCTTCCAACCACTCCCAAGGGTACCTTTCCAGCACAGACCCCAGTTCCTGCCTGGGGATAGGCGCCTGCAGGTGCAGGGCCATGAACCACTCAGGATGCTGCTGGAGGAGCACAGAGCACAAGGAATTAACCACCGGGACTCGGTGCCCATAACCCCAGCCTCGAGGGGAGCCCCAAAACTGCCAACAAGCATCCAAGCTCGACAGACTCAGCAGAGGAACAACTTCCCTCCCAGAGAAACCTGTGCCAGGAGGGCCCGCGCCCCACCCTCACCCCGTCACCCTCCTTTCAGAGGTCTGCTCTGATCCACCACAGGTGGTATCTCTCCTTGGGCTGTGAGCACCCTTGCCGTGGACTGAGTGACAGTCAGCTTGGGTGGGGTGTCTGTCCCTCCCGAGCAGTCTGGTAGGGCAGCCCAGGTTGGGCACAGCTGAGCCAGGGCAGAAGGGGGACACTGGGTTGGCTCAGGAAGAGATTGGAACCACAGAAGAGGCTTGGGAAAGGAAAGTGTTCATTTGAGAATGAGGGTGAGCAGGTTTGGAGCTGGGGGGTGGGATGGGGAAATGCTAACTGCCCCTCACAGACAGGCTGGGACCAGGACTGGGCCCCCCGGGCCTGCACCAGACGATGGGATGGCAGTGCAGCCTGGAATGGCCAGTGTCCCTGCCCTCAGCAGAGGGTGAGGTGAGACACAAAACTGCATGGATGGAGGAGGATGAGGGTATGCTGGCCTGGCCAGGGATGGGCAGGAACCCATTAGGGATCCAACCAGTGTGGCCCAAGACCCACCCACCCTGGTGATCACCCTGATGGGAGGGGATCATGGGTCCAAGGACAGAGGTACAGGCCAGGCCTAGATACTTGAGGAGGGACCGCCCTGGGCAGCCCCTGGGTGGGCCAGGTAGTAAATGACTAACGGGGCAAGGGTGCCTCTGGGTGGGCCCCAAGATCAGGTCCTGAGGAGAAGCAGATGGGGGCGAAAGTCTCCTCAGACTCCCCCACCACAGGGGTTTCTGCCTGGGGCCTTGCTGCTCTCCACTCCCAGCGTGCAGCGAGCACTCACGGAGAATGAGTGCGTGAGAGGACAGGGATGGGTGTCAGCAACGACCAGTGTGAGAGCGGCTGGACGGGGAGAGTACAGGGACCCAAGGAGCCAGACGTGGACAAGCAGGTCCTCTCAGAGGAGGCGGGCCAGGACCAGGTTGGTGGAGAGGGGGCAGGGACAACAGAAGTACATGGCCTGAATCAGCAGGTCCTGCCTCCTGACCTGCCTTCAGCTTCCCCTCCCAATTCCTACCTATGAAATGGGGCAGTGGGGCTGTACCAGGTGGCCTGCAGGGCCCCTCCTAGCTCAGACACATCCCACTTTGTACAGCAGCCCCATCAAGCCTCTTCAACATCACCGGGGATCAGAGCAAGGTGGAAAGTAAGACAAGAATTGTCTTTTAGAAGAAAGTGGCCTGGGGGAAAGATACAACCAGGGAAGACAGGAACCCAGGACTTGACAACAGTCTCAGCCAGTGTGCCCTCAAGACCAGCGCTGCTGCTACCCATCAGCTGGGAGCCTGCCTCGGCCTCCACCCTGAGCAAGTGCCGGGCAATCTAACTGATCTGGCTCCTCACCCAGGCCGGCACAGGGAGGCACCAGGTCAAGATGTAGGAATTAACTAGCAAACGGAGCTGGCCTGTCGCAAAAAGCATTTTGGCACACTTTCCTCCCAATTTTTTACAAAGACTTAGTCCCATAAAAGAGACAGAGGAGAGGCAGGGTTCAGGGGTTTGGGGCTGCTGTGGGATTTCCGAGCAGGCATGGGACACAGGACGTATTCAGAGGACAGTGCAGGACTCAGCAAGGGAACAGAAGGGATACAGGGGCGTTCAGAGTTCAAAAGTGAGACGCAAACAGGATGAATGGAGAGGAGCATCATCTTCCCAAACTTCCCAGAACACCCTCCTGCTACCTAGCAACTAGGAGCAGGCCTGAGAGGAAGGCCAGACTTGGCCAGGGCACCTGATGCCAAACCACACCCCAGCTGGAGGCAGCTGAAAGCTCATGTCCACACCCCCTTGCCACAGAGTCCTTGAAGGGTATGGGACCCACAAGGTATGAGAGAGGCCAGATGCTAGCTACAACACCCATATATAGGTGTCTGCTTACTTCCTCAGTGAGACCTGCAGTGCCCAGGGCCGGGGCCTCCGCTGCACGTGCCTGCCTGCCTGCCTGCCTGCCTGGAAGGAAGCTACAGGTGTGCTGGGAAACCTGGCCATTCAAGAGTTACATCACGTTATGCAAGACTGGAAGGCAAGGCAGGCTCTGGTGAAGTTGGGAGGTGCCTTCTGACTAAGTCACAGACCCAAGGTTTCCCCAACTGCTCCTGCACCCCAGATCCCTCCCAGGTCCGGGTGCATCTCTGTCCACCCCATTACAGACTGACAGCATCTCCAAGTGTCTTTTTCAGATAGGGCACAGAGTAGGTGCCCACAGAGTGCTCATGGGATTACGGCATTTTCTTGGCTCCTTTAACATAAAAGTCTACTTTTAAAAAAGAAAGTGAAGAAAGGATGTCGTTTCCTTTCGTTTCACAACTCTGGAAGCAAACATACCTCAAAGCACAGCAAACCAAGGGAGCTCCAGCTAGGTGCTCCCAGCCAGCAGCTGGCATTGCGGGGAGGGTGGGAGAAAGCTCCGTGGAGCCCTCTGACCTCACTAGGGCTTCCAAGTCTGGACAATCAGAAACTCCCTCTCCTCCACTCTGGAGCTGAGCCCCACCCCGCCCCCCCGCCACGCCACCGCCACCAGGTGGAACCGGCAAGAAGGAGGAAAACTTCGCAACACTTTTATCCCCATCCACCAAGCACCCTGAGGAGACCTCAGTGGTTCTGCCTTCCCCTCTGGTGGTGATGGTGAGTACAACCATCACTTAATAGATAGAAATGCCATTCTCAGAAGGAGTTTGCTCAGCGTCACCCAGAAAGGCCCAGAAACACAGCTAGGCTGGAAATGCCCAGATTGACCCTCTGCTTCCAGGACAGATTGCCACTGAAGGTGCCCACTTTCCCTGTTGCCTCCACCGGAATGGAGACCTCTGATGAATAATCTCCCAAGACGAGCAGGTCTAGGAGCTCCTGCTCTGATCATGCCCCTCCTGTGGCCCGGCAGGAATTCCCGGGGCTCAGGAGGAAAGCCCCCAGACTCTGTCCCCACAAGGACCGCTGCCTCTTCAAATCAGCTCGGCCACCTCCTGCCTCCCGCCCCCACACGCCCCACAGTCGGCCCCACGATGGGGACCCCGCCCCGGGTGGCCCCGCCAGGCCTCTCTTTTGGAAGCCGGCGCCACTAGGCCTGCAGCCGGACACCAGGAAGGCAAAGTCCCCTTCCGGCCTCCGGGGACCAGCCGCCCCGCCCGGCCGCGCCCCCGCTCCCGCCCAGTTGCCCCGACACGCGGCCCTGCCAGCGCAGCTCACCTGGCGCAGCTCCTCGCGGCACACGGCGCAGTAGCGCTGCTCGCACAGCACCCGCATCTTGGTGGAGCAGCGATAGCACACCGGGTGGTCGCAGCGGCCCAGCGCCGTGGCCTCCAGGTCCCCGCAGCACAGCACGCAGCTCCCGCCGCCCCGCTCAGGTGCCGCCACCGCCGCCTCCAGGGCCGCGCGCCTCCCCTCCGGGGCCGCCGCCGCCGCCATGGTCCGGGATCCGGCCCCCTCCCGGCCGGCGCGGCGCGGCGCGGGACGGACTGGCTCCCAGCGGGCCCGCCCCTTCCGGGGCGACGTCACCGCCCCGCCCAGCAACGGCCCCACCTGGCGGAAGTGCGCTCACGACTTCCGCCTCAGCGAGGCGCCGGCTAGAGCGGCGCCACCGGCACCAGGCCCTCTAGGCAGAGTGGGCAGGTTGTAGGTCAGCCGCAGGTCCGGCGCCGGGCTGCGGGCATCAGGCCCTCCTCTCCTCTGACCTTAGTCTTGGGCCAGCTCTGTTCTCCCAGAGCAAAATGTTTAATGCTCCAAATATTGATGGGTCATACTTATACTAAAGTGTTACTCGTTGTTCATCTGAAATTCAAATTTAACTAGAAGTCCTGTATTTTTATTTGCTAAATATTTTGCAACCCTATTAGGAGCCCAAAATCTCTTTCCAACCCAGATCTTTCTTTTGAATTTGGGACACACACGGGCGTGGTCATAGGGCACACACACGCGCTTGCGCACTCACAAACACAATCCCTATCAGAAAAGACAACACGTGGTGACATCAGTCTCTGAACTAGGAGCGGTCTCCCCCAGTCCCGATAGAAAGGCGGGTAGAGAACCTGTCCTCTTCATGGCTGGGCCCACCCAGCTGAGCCCGGAGGCTTGACGCAGAGAAACATCAGGGCAGGTTTGCTGATTGGACGGTTGTGAATCCTGGGGCTTTGGGTCTCTGCAGCTGTTGGGGGGCCTCCTCATTACCCTTGGGGGCCAGGCACACTCAGGACCTCCCTTCTGCTATCACAGGAGGCTACTCCGGATCTGAACCCTTCTAGAAAAGAGGTGGTGTGTTGTGAGCGGATGAGCTTGGACTTTAGAATCAGAAATGGGCTGGAGGACTTCCCTGGCTGACCAGTGGTTAAGACTATGCCCTTGGGCTTCCCTGGTGGCTCAGTGGTTGAGAATTTGCCTGCCAATGCAGGGGACACAGGTTCGAGCCCTGTTCCGGGAAGATCCCACATGCCACGGAGCAACTAAGCCCATGCACCACAACTACTGAGCCTGCACTCTAGAGCCCGTGAGCCACAACTACTGAGCCCGCGTGCCACAACTACTGAAGCCCGTGCGCCTAGAGCCCGTGCTCTGCAACAAGAGAAGCCACCACAATGAGAAGCCCGCACACCGCAACAAAGAGTAGCCCCCGCTCACCACAGCTAGAGAAAGCCTGCGCGCAGCAACGCAGACCCAACGCAGACAAAAATAAATTAATTAATTAAAAAAAAAGACTATGCCCTTCCACTGCAGGGGACAGAGATGTGATGCTGGAGAACTATAGAAACTTGGCTTCACTGAGACATCAACTCAGCAAACCTCCTCTAATCACCCAGATGGAGCAGGAAGATGAAATGGAGACAGTAGAGAGAATTCATCAAGATACCTGTTCAGATGAGCTGATTCTCCTTAAAGCCAAACAACCACAGCAAAAACAAGGTATTTTGGAGAAATATACACTCAATGGCAAGAAGGAACAAACTCTTGGAGGCAATCCCATTCAATGCAGTGAAATTGTTGAAGCCTTGAGTGTGAAATCTAGCATTACTCACAGTAAAATTTACCCTAGCAAGAAACTCCATCGATACCTTGACTCTGCAAAAGTCCTTAGAGATTCTTCACATCTTAAGCCACCTGAGGGAATTCTTCCTCGGGAAAAATCTTATGAATGTAAAAAAGATGAAAATGCCTTCCTCAGGAGTTCTAACTTAGCTGGGCTTAAGAGACAACATACAGAAGAGACATCCTATGAATGCAGTGACTGGGGGAAAGTCTTAAATTCAATCTCACACCTTAAGAAGGATGAAAAAACTCACATTAGAGAGAAACCTTTTGAGTGTAATCAGTGTGGTAAAGTATTACAGAGCCATTCATCCATTAAGTTGCACATGAGAACCTACACTGGAGAAAAACCATTTAAGTGTGATCAGTGTGGGAAAGCCTATAGCTCAAGCTCTTACCTTACACATCACAAGAGAATTCATACTAGAGAGAAGCCCTATGAATGCCATGACTGTGGAAAAACCTTCCGAGATAGCTCACTTCTCAGACAACATTCAGGGACTCATTCAAGAGAAAAAGCCTACAAATGTAATCAATGCAGCAAAACCTTCAGTAGAAGCTGTAGGCTTACCATAACCAGATAACACATACTGGAGAGAAACCCTATATGTGCAGTGATTGTGGGAAAACCTTCAGTATCCTCCCATATTTTAAAAGACATAAGGCAATCCACACTGGAGAGAAATCCATTGAATGTAGCCATTGTGGTAAAGCCCTAAGTAGTAAGTCATCTCTTAAGATACACTTGCGGATACATACTGGAGAGAAACCTTACAAGTGTGATCAATGTGGGAAAGCTTTTAGGCTGAGCTCCAACTTTATCAGGCACAAGAAAATTCATACTGGAGAGAAACCCTGTAAGTACAATGACTGTGGGAAAACCTTCAGGGATAGTTCATGCCTTAAAGAACATGTGAGAATTCACACTGGAGAAAAACCCTTTACATGTAATCGATGTGGAAAAGCCTTCAGAGTGAAATCTTTCCTCGTTTTACACAAGAAAATTCACATGAAAATGAAACATG
Organism: Lagenorhynchus albirostris; assembly: GCF_949774975.1. Taxonomy (NCBI): domain Eukaryota; kingdom Metazoa; phylum Chordata; class Mammalia; order Artiodactyla; family Delphinidae; genus Lagenorhynchus; species Lagenorhynchus albirostris. The sequence continues at coordinate 51,016,349 of NC_083109.1, forward strand.
AATGTAAGGAATGTGGGAAAACATTCCGTGGTCTCTTATCTCATAGGAGGCATATGAAAATCCATACCAGGGACAAGAAAAGTTTTAAGTGCAGTGAGCATGGAAAAGCTTTTAGCAGGCCTGTGTCCCTTACAATACACATGAGAACTCACATGGAAGAGAAACTCTATGAGTGTAATCAATGTGGAAAATCCGTTAGTGTAAAGTGTAATCTCATTGCACACAAAAGAATACATACTGGAGAAAAACCCTATAAATGCAATGTCTGCAGGCAATGTTTCAGTAAATCCTTACCCCTTTGGTGTCATGAGAGAACTCATGCTCAGTAAACTCCCTTTTAATGATATCCATGTAAAGTAGCTTTCAGTGAACTCTCAATCTTTAAGACATACAACCAAATGGTAAGTGAAAAGAACTGGTTGTGAAGAATGTGAGAAAGCCTCTAAGTAATGCATATATGGAAGAAACCTAAGTTATACAATGATTGTGAGAAATCGTTTATTCATTCATTATCCCTTAGAAGATATGTGATAACGCTGAAGGGAAAATGTTTTAATATCTTCAAGACTTGTTACTTGAGAAAAATAAACACCTAATGTTTTAAGTCAAAAAAAAAAAGAAAGAAAGAAAAGCTGTCCTGCTGTCCAGCTGCCCTACAGTGAAGCCCACACTCAGCAAGCCATGCCCCCCAAAAAAGGAGCAGCCAACCAGTGTTGCAGGGTCTCACTCACAACTGTGCACAGGCAACAAATGATCTCCAGACTCATGAGGAAAGCCTGCAGTGTGTGATACAGGGATGAAAACAAGCAGACCCAGAGATCAGAAGGAAATTTTAGACAGATCATAAACATATATATCTATATATATATTTATATTTATATTTATATATATATAAGCCACAGAAGCAATCCCAGAATAGGAGGGAAAAATCTGAACTTGGATAGTGGCAGTGGAGATTAAAAGGAGGAGAAAGAGGGCTTCCCTGGTGGTGCAGTGGTTGAGAGTCCGCCTGCCGATGCAGGTGACACGGGTTCGTGCCCCGGTCTGGGAAGATCCCACATGCCGCGGAGCGGCTGGGCGCGTGAGCCATGCTGAGCCTGCGCGTCCGGAGCCTGTGCTCTGCAAGGAGAGAGGCCACAACAGTGAGAGGCCCGCCTACGGCAAAAAAAAAGGAGGAGAAAGATTCAAGAGATGTTCCTCCCTCCAAGGAGATATATATATATATATATATATATATATATATACACATATATATAATTTATATATATATAATTTATATACATATATATTATATATATATATGATATTCACAAGAAAGATATTCCTTCCACGAAATGAGACTAGGATGCCTTGAACAACCATAACAACCACAAAGCAGAGAACAAGAAAGAGCCCTTAGAAATTAAAAATTAAAAACATAACAACAGGGACTTCCCTGGTGGTCCAGGGGTTAAGACCCTGCACTCCCAATGCAGGGGGCATGGGTTTGATCCCTCATCGGGGAACTAAGACCTCACATGCCACATGGCGCGTCCAACAAAACAAAACTAACAACAACTAAAAGTTCAAGAGCAAAGTGGGAAGATAAAGTTGAGGAAGTCTCTCAGCAAGCAGAACAAGACAACTAGATAGAAAACAGAGAAAATAAGAAGATAGAAGTCTGAATCCAGACAGTGTAGTATCTAACTAAAAGGAATTTCAGAGAGAACAGAGAAAATGGAGAGGCGCAAATTATCAAAGAGCCAATAAGGCAAGATATGCCAGAGCTGAAGGACATGAGTCTCCACGTTTAAAGGACCCAATCAAGTAAAAAAGACCCTCAGTGAGGGACATCATCATGGAATACCAGAGTACTACAGATAAAGCAAAGGGCCTGAGAGCTTCAGGAGGGAGGGGGTAAGGAGGGAGAAAAACCTGCATGATGGATTGAGAATCAGACTTACAATCCTGGGACACTGGAAGCTAGAAATTCTCTCCAATTTCTGAAGGAATATGATTTCCATCCACAAATTATACACCTAGAATAACTTTCCATCAACGCATAAAGCCATCAACATAAAAAGGACAAAGTATTTAGCTCCCATGTCCCCATTCAAATGATGCCTGTGCAGAGGCTTAGAGAGTGGATGTCCAGATTGGAGCAGGAGGCCAAGGGCTCCCAGAGGGAGATTTCCAGAGTAAATAAGGAACTGATGGTGGGTGATCTCCTTGTGTGCTTGAGAATCAGGAAAATTTATTGCAAGGAGCTTGGAGCTCCTTGGAGCATTTGGGGGGAAATAACAAACTAAGAATATAGAAAAACAAGGAAAGAAAGATAATAAGACAGCTATCAACAAGAAAAAAATGTAATTATAGTACACTACTTGGCTCAGCAGAGAGTAATATTTACATGGTCAGAATAATATAAATGCTGACTAGTGTCAACCAAAAATTATGATAAAATCATATTGGGAGGATGGAGAGATGAGAAGTGAGGTGACTGGGGTGGGAGAGAGCCAAAGCTTCATCTAAATTAGGAGGAAGCCATGGGACTTCCCTGGTGGCGCATTGGTTAAGAATCCGCCTGCCAGTGCAGGGGACACAGGTTCAAGCCCTGGTCCAGGAAAATACCACATGCTGCGGAGCCCCTGTGCCACAACTACTGAGGCTGTGCTCTACAGCCCGTGAGCCACAACTACTGAGCCCACGCGCCTAGAGCCCGTGCTCCACAACAAAGAGAAGCCACCGCAATGAGAAGCCTGCACACCACAATGAAGAGTAGCCCCTGCTCTCTGCAACTAGAGAAAAGCCCGCGCACAGCAATGAAGACACAACGTAGCCAAAAATAAATAAATAAATTTAATAAATTAGGAGGAAGCCATTTGATGCCTAAAAAAAAAGGTAAATTTAAAAGCAGCAGTTTATAATCTCAGTTAGTGTTTCTCAATTGGAAGTGATTTTGGCCTCAAGGAGACGTGGAAATGTCTGGAGACATTTTTGGTTGTCACAGTGGGGTGGGATTGTTACTGACATCTACTGATGCATTAGTTTCCTATTGTTGCTGTAAAAAAATTACAACAAACAATGGCTTAAAACAACCCAAATTCATTAGATTACAGTTCTGGAATTCAGGAATTCAAAATGGATCTCACTGGGATAAAATCAAGGTGAAGGTGGGCTGCATTCCTCCTGGAGGCTCTAGAGGAGAATCCATTTCCTTGGCTTTTCCAGCTTCTAGGGGGAGCCTGCATCCCATGGCTCGTGGCCCTTCCTCCTTCTGCAAAGCACATCACTTCACCCTCTGTTTCCATTGTCACCATTCCTTCTCTGACTCTTCCTCCCTCCTCCACGCTAAAGAACCCTTGAGATTACATTGGGCTCACCTGGATAATTCAGGGTGCTTTGCTTATATTAAATTCAGTGGATTAGCATCCTCAATTTTATCTGCAACTTTAATTCCCCTTTACCATGTAAAGTAAATATTCACAGGTTCCAGGGATTAGGGCATAGATGTCTTTGGGGAGGGGCTATTTTGCTGCCTACACAAATGAGTAAAGGCCAGGGATGCTGCTCAACATCCTACCATGCCAGAACAGCCTCACAAATGCCAACCATGCTGAGGTTGAGAAAATTCCGATCTAAGGTGATAGATGAGTTATTCTGGTGCTTCTGGCTAGGAAGTGGCGTAAAGGAGCCCCCTAGGGAGCTGAAATCTTTTCTACCTTGATCTGGGCTGTGGGCACACAAGTGTAGGCATATGTAACAAATGCAATTGTTAAGATGTGCACACTTTACTCAAAGTATCTTATACCTCCTTAAAAAGACCACCCATTTTTAGAGTAGCAGTTAAGTTTATGATTTCAAAATATGGAGGCAAATACTAGGAAAAATAGCTGAAAGAGTTGGAAGTAGTTGCCCCTGGAGGGCAGGATGGGGATGTGAAAGGGTGGAACAGAGACAGCTTTATTTTGTCCCTTATACTAGCATTTGACTTATAACGTATATGACCTTGATATTATAAAATATAATAATTTTTAAAATGACAAAACGGAGAGATTTCCTCATTTACTGTGTCATTAGGATGGGGTTCCTGTTGGCAGCCAGGCTCTGTGCCTGGGTTGGGGGCCGTGAGTATGAGGCAGACATGGTCCCAGTCTCTGGAGGGCTTGGTCCAGTGTCAGGGGAGGTGGTGTGCAAATAGTCAGAAGCCATGATCAGTCAGCTTCTAGAAGGGGCTGTGTGTGGATGAAAGGAGTGGTGAGCCCCAGAAAGACAAGGCAGCTCTTATGGACCATTAGGGCCACTACCTCCTCTGGCAATAGGCTTTGGCTCCAGAGTCCTGGATGGGGGAGGGCTGGCAGAGACATTTGTCCCTGGGCCCCTGGGGTCAGGGCTAGGTAAAGCACAGAGCCCCTCTTCCTGAGCACCCCAAACTAGGAGCCACCAGGGACCATCAAGTTGTTCTGTGCTTTTCTCCCTTACCCAGCCCTGGGCTCCCTGCCTGCCTGCCTTCCACACACCTCCGGCTGACAGGCAGCCGCCCTGCTCTGTCCTAATGTGGCCTTCATCCTTCACCTGCACCCTGACATTTTCACTCTCTCTGGTTCGCAGTCATAAACAAGTGGGAGGGATTGCCGGTATTTAAACTTCAGACACCAAACGTATCATTGTGCAGAGCATTTTTTTCTTTGCTCAGCGTTGCGTTTTCAGATTTACCATGCTGCTAATTGTAGTTCTCTTAAATTTTCCAACTGCGCAGAAACGTCCGTTACAGCATAGGCCATGATTGATCAGATTTCACATCGATGACGTTCTCCCTGCAGAAGCTCCCTGTCTGCCCAGGCTGCAGTCCTCTGCATCCCCTTATTAGGGAGGGGGCAGCAGTGCCAGGGGACCCTGGCAGCCCGCTTGTGCCACACTGCCCGCCCACCAAGCACTCTAGGCAGCTCTCAAGGTGGAGGGGCCCCAGAAGAGTGAGGCAGAGGTGGGAGGGGCAGCTTTCCACTCGGCCCACTGGTCCCTTCGGTCCTCCAGGCCCTTCCAGGTGCGCAGGTGGCTTCCTCTGTACCCCCTCCCTGCCTGGTCTCAGCGCTGTCACCCCTCCATCAAAGGGATTTCTCTGACAATTTAGGGGACTAGGCAGCCGCTAGAACAGCAACAGCAACAGCAATTAGATGGTAGCCACGCCATTTATAGAGCGCCTACTGTGTGCCAGGCACAGTGTCAAGATGTCAAGGCCCAGCCTGGATTTTTTTTTTTAATATTTATTTATTTATTTAGGCTGCGCCAGGTCTTAGTTTCGCATGCGGACTTCTTAGTTGTGGCATGCATGTGGGATCTAGTTCCCTGATCAGAGATTGAACCTAGGCTCCCTGCATTGGGAGCGTGGAGTCTTACCCACTGGACCACCAGGGAAGTCCCCCAGCCTGGATTTCTTTTCTTTTTTTAAAAAAATTATTTTATTATATTTTTATTTTTGGCTGCATTGGATCTTTGTTGCTGAGTGCAGGCTTTCTCTAGTTGGTGAGTGGGGCATTGTGGTGCGCGGGCTTCTCATTGCGGTGGTTTCTCTCATTGCAGAGCATGGGCTCTAGGCGCCCAGGCTTCAGTAGTTGTGGCTCATGGGCTCAGTAGTTGTGACTCACAGGCTGTAGAGCACAGGCTCAGTAGTTGTGGGGCACGGGCTCAGTTGCTCTGCGGCATGTGGGATCTTCCCGGACCAGGGATCGAATCCGTGTCCCCTGCATTGGCAGGCAGATTCTTAATCACTGCACCATTAGGGAAGTCCCAGCCTGTATTCTTAATACTCACAGCAAGCTGACCGGGATTATCCCCAGTTTACAAATGAGGAAACTGAGGCAGAAGAGGTTGAGGCACTTACCCCTCCCCCCACACCCACCACCATCAAGCCTGGGTCACTGGGCTCCAGGACACATTTCTCAGCAGCTCTGCAGGGCCTTTGTGGGGAGAGCTGCTGCTGCTGCTGCTGCTGCTTCTAGAGCTCCCCAGGGGATTACCAGAATCTCTCTGCCCCTCATGCCTCAGAAGCAGACACCGTACTCGGCACCCCTCAGCCCCTCTGTTCCTCTTCCAACATGCAGGTCTGAGAGGAAGGACAGACTCAGACTGTGTTCCCCCATGCCCCCGGGATCACCCCTCCTTTTTGCTGAAGAGACAGGCGGAGGGGGATGGGAGGTTTCCATTGAGCACTGCAGCTGGGGTCCCCAAACTGGAACTCTCAGGCTGGGGGTCTAGGTTGGGCCCCACTCCCCCTAGTGCTTACCCAACAGGTGACCTGGAACAAGTTAATTTTCCCCATGCCTTAGTTTCTTCATTGGTAGATGGAATCAATAATTGTCCCACGTTGTGGCATTGTTTGGAGATCAAAATAAGATATTTCAGGATCCTTGGTGTCTGGGATCTAGAATGTGCCCCGTGAGTGGTGTGGTTGCTGGGGGGTGGGGTGAGGTGTGATTATTTTGAGGGCTGCATCCTCCCTGGTTTAGGACTCAGGCAAGAATGGGTCAGGCCCTGTCCTCTGGAAGGGGGCTATTAAGCCCAGGCAGGCACAGAGGGATACTCTGGGAGACTATTCAGAGAAGGGCTATCTAAGCAGGATCCTGAAGGATGAGTAGGAGTTTTCCAGATTGAAAAGGATGGAATGTCCCAGGCACAGAAGCACAGAGGTGGGCAAACTCATGGGTTGTTGGGTATGGCAAGTGAATTGAGACTGCCCTGGCCAGAGAAAGTGGTTTTGGGGGGGATCATAACCAAAGAGGAGGCTGGAAGACTGCAGAGCTTATCCTTCCCAGGCAGTATGAGGGGCTGACTCTTTATTCTGGGAGCCTAACCTAACCACTGTTTCAGAGAGGGTTTGATGCGGCCAAACTTGCAGTTGCAAGCATCCATCCAGCTGCAGCTGGGAAGTGGGTTGTTGGGGAGAAGCTAGGGGTTAGGGAGGAGAGGAATGGGTGTGGGAACAGATTTGATAGCTGTGTTAGGCGAGGACAGGGAACAACCCTCCAGGGGGAACATACACAGAGGGGTCTTGAGTGGTGCAGAGGGCCCCCACCAATCAGCTCTCCTGCTTTACCCCAGTAGGGCTCTGCCGGCCTCCCTGTCTTTGCTCTGCTTGTGCCCCACCTGCAAGAGCTCTGGCTCAGGGAACATCCTGTCCCCCCATCCCTATGCCTGGAAGTTCCTCTCTTTGGGGGGAAGAGGCAGAGGGGGGCTAAGAGAGGGGAGCAGGGGAGCCCCAAGCAGAGCGTCAAGATGAATTCTACATAGAGGCCCACTCAGCGAGGGTGCTTCAGTAACACACGTCCCCGCCTCGCAGCCTGGGCTCCTCCTCTCACTTCATCCCTCCCCCTACCCTTGGGGAGCCCCTCAGGTACCGCGGGGGCGAGCAGGGGCGGGGCCACCGAGCAGTTATAGCTGGACCCACCCGCACCAACTCCTAGCCTGTAGCCTCCCGCACTCCAGCTTCCCGACACTGCGCGCCCAGACACGACTGAGCCAGTTTCTGGTCCGCCCTCCGGGCGGCGGTCAACGTGAGCACCCTGGCGCGGGGCACGGGGGTGCGGAGCCCCGGGCGGGGGCCCACTGCGAGCCGCTGGCTGATCGCATTGCTGTTGCTGCTGTTGCTGCTGCCGCTGCCCGCCGCCGCCTGGTACAAGCACGTGTCGAGTCCCCGTTACCACACGGTGGGCCGCGCCGCGGGCCTGCTAATGGGGCTGCGCCGCTCGCCCTACGTGTGGCGCCGCGCACTGCGCCCGGCTGCCGGGCCCCTTGCCTGGGACGGCTTCGGCCTGGGCGTGTCCCCCCAGGGGCCATCTGCCAGAAGCACCGTCTCTGGGGGGCCCGCCGCCCGCGATGCTCTGTTGCTTCCCTCCGGAGTTCAGAAACTGTGGGAGGTGCGACGCAGAAGCTCCCGCGCAGGGCTCCCGGTGAGTGCGCCTCGCAGCCCGCGCGCCCCGAAGTCCGCGCCCCAACCGGAGCTGCGGCTGGGATCCTACTCCTGGACCTCTGAAGAGCGGGCCAGGTACGCGGGGAGAGGAAGGGGACGGGGACAGCAGTGGACGCGGGTGTCTCGGGAGATCTGAGACCGGAGTGCACGTCTGCCTGCCCACAGGGCACCCTACAACCTTTCCATCCCCGACTCCCAGTAGAGGAAGGCTTTCCTGGGGCAGTCCCTACTCTTCCAGCCTGGGGAGTCGGGGGAGCGGTAGTGGAGGTCGCACAACCCTCTTCCCACGGTCCTCTCTGTTCTTTCCAGAGCCTTCGGAGTGTCTCCTGCTCAGTCATGGTCTGCGCAGGGAACCGCCTTCGCCAGCCCCCGCCTCTCCCCAGAGCCGTCCTGATCGCAGCCCCTGCCCACGCCCCCACGCCTGACGCAGGCGGAATGTCTTCTGCCAGCAGGCCGGCCATCTGGTCAATAAAACCTGCCTAGTTGCCGCGCCCCGGTGTTTGACCCTTTTCCTCCGCGATGTGTACTTTACATCTAGCTTCGGGGCGCAAACAGCCGCGCCCACGCCCTGGCAAATGTCAGGAGCCCTCCAGCTGGCCCGGGCAAGCTCCCCTCAACAGCCGAGATCTGTGTGTCCTTGCGGGGCAGAATGGGGGACGGAGGCTGACTCTGCTGGGGGCTGGGTCCCCTTCTCCCTTCTCTGCCAGTGCTGCCCCTCCTGTTAGGGTGTGAGGTCATTAGACCAGGTCCCAGGGTCCCCCAGGAGGGGAGGGGTATCCCACGGTGGGGGAGGGCAGTCAGACGCTGGGTCCTGCTGCCACTTACCAAGGTGTGCAGGAGGAGGAGAGCAGTAGCTCACACCCTCCGCGCTGAGCTGGAGCCCCCACTCCAGCCTCCTAGGAGGCCCACAGGAGGTCCCCTCACTATGCCCCCTGGCCAGCATGGGGAGAATGTCCTCCCCAAGGGGGTGGGACCTTAAGACCTGGCAGCCCATCCAGTCTTTTCCCCATCTCCCAGAATTCATTTCAAACCCGGATCTCCTTGGAACCCCTCCCTCCCCTCAGCCAAGGGCTTCCAGAGACAAAGTGGGAAACACCTGGCCCCCTTCTTCATCGCCATGGCCGTGATCTCTCCCTAGGGAGGAAGGGTCCCTCCACCTGAGACCCCCTTTCCTCCTCAGGAACCCCTCCACTTCTTATCCCCTTCTGCATTTCCAGTTATTATCTCCAGTCCCCCCATATAAATGTGCTCTGCCATCTTGAATAGCAAGGACACCTGGGTCCCCTTCCAGTGCCCCCCTCACTCCACCCTTCTGCTCCCCCTTCAACCCTCTTCAGTGTGGTCTCCGACTCCCACAACTGTCCTGGACCTCGAACTGCCTGGTCACTGTGCCCTGATGCTGTCTGCCCTTCTAGTCCTCCCTTGGCCATGTGGCAAGGCTGCCCTTGGGGCACCCAGCAAGGACAGGGGAGGGGTGGCCTCACGTCTGTCTAGCTCTTGGTTTTGGGGTGCCCACATGGAGCCAGCTCCCACACTAACCTCCTTGGCCTCTGGAAGCACCCTCTGGAGGCCTCTTCCCACTGGCAATTTCCTCTCACCTCCTGGGTGCATCTCTCTTCCACATGGTCTGCTAATATGGGTACTCTGTTTTACTCCACCCTTCCAATTCTTACGGACTCCAGAATTTATTTACTCTGATTCCACTCAGTATTTTTTTCTTCTAGGATCTGCGCTGGGGGAAGTCACAGACCACTGAGGTCAACCTCCTCTCCCCCAACTCCACCAGTGCTCTCGCCCCTGCTCCTCACTGAACTTGGCCTTTCAAAACATGGGTGTCCTGACCTTGTCACCCCCAGTCCACAACACCTCAAGGGCTCCCACCACCCATGCAATGAAATCCATGCTCTGAGGCCAGGCCCTGTTCCACAGTCTCATTCCTCCCTCCCCTTCCCCACACAGCCTGCAGGAACTCTAGGCAGATTCCAGAACAGCCCTGTGGTTCACCCTGCCTGAGGACTCCAGGGCCCCAGGCCAGGTTAAATGCCCCTCCTGGAGGCTGCCCCAGCCCTGGGCTTCCCCTTGCCAAGGTACACAAATCTGTTTCCCTGGGTCTCAGTGATGTTTCCCCAGTGCTCGCCAGGGCCTGGCACCAAGTGGCCTGCAAATGTTTGGTCACAAGTGCTGGAACACTCGGTGAGGGGCTAGATTTCATGGTGCCTGAAGATACCCCAGTCCAGAGAGGTTGGTGCCAGATTCAAGACGAGAAAGCAGAGCCTGTTAGGAGCTCAGCAGAGGCCCAGCTTCTCTGCTACCACCCCCATGGCGCCCCTATGCTCCTGCAGTGCAAGCAGCCCTAGGGCGCGGGTGTCACTCCAATCCCCCACTCGGCAGGGCTGGACCAGTCAGAGACAGAGAGGTGGAACCTTGGGCAGCTCCCCGGACGATGTAATCCCACTCATCGCCGGCAGGAAGCGCTGCGCGGCTGCTCTCCAGGGCTACAGTCGCACTCCGCTCCTCTGGCGATGGGAGGAGGTAGGCGGGGCCATCCCTGGGTGGGCGGGGCAGTCCACCTGGGAGTCCTTGACCACGGGCCTTATGCACTTCCGCACTCTTCGATCCTCGAAGCCTCTCCAATTCTCTCTCCCTCTCATCTCTGGGTCTCTTGTTCTCATCTCTCTTCCCGTTGTGCTGGTCCCGCCTGCTCCAATATGGGGCTCTGAAGAGAGGCCTGGCGAAGTCTAAAGGAAAGGGTCGTAAGCGACGCCTGGTCATCGCGCGAGGCCCTTAATGCCTATTAGGGAGGGGGCTCCGGCCCTCCCTCAGGAGACAAGGCCTCTGCTCACGGTCACACCAAAAGAGTCTCTGCCCAGACCCAGGCTCTGCCCCATCTCCGCAGGGAGGTAGGTTCAAAGGTCAGAGGAAACCCCCTCCCCCCAAACAGGAGCACAGGACAATCCTACACCAGGTGGACCTAGGGGAGAGAAGGACTGGAAGATCTGACATACTTCCTCTCCCTCTGTCGCATCCCAGCGGACCAGGATGGCTGGAGTGGGGTGAGCACAGGAGCGTGAGGGGGTGGGGGTCACCCAGACCTCTGCTCACCTGCAACCTGTCCGCCTTCCCGCCTGCTGCTGGCCTCGTGCTCACCTCCCCCAGCCCATCCCCAGCGACCCAAACAGCTTCCAGCCCAAACACCTTTCAGTGCACACTTCCGGGCCGCTGCCCAGGCTTCTCCCTTCCCTTTGCTGCCTGGACTCTCTCTTCTTGCACCTCTGCACAGTGCGGCTGAAGGAAGAGGCCTGGGAGAGTTTGGCCAGAGAGCTGCTGGGTCACCTTTCTTCACCTCTGTCACCCCAGGCGCTCCGTACTCACCCTGTTCCCTCTCACTCACTCCTGCTCTCCCTTCCGAGTGGTTCCCTGCTGCCTTTATTCTGTTGCTTTTATCCACTTCCTTTGCTACCTGTCCCCTTTGTTACTATGATGTTGGCTTTGTTACTCTGCTAACCTTTCTTGGTACCTCCTTGGCTTCTCTTTTGCTTTGGGGCCTCCTTTGTTATTCTGGGGCACAGTGTTCCTGGCCCCTGGCTGTGACCACATCCCTTGGTTACCCCACCCTCCAGTGGTGTTCTGTTCCCATCCATTTCACTCACAGGCTGAGTCCTGGGCTGCAGAAGGCTGATCTGGGAGTGTCTGTTCTACAGAAGGGGAAGAGGTCTCCAAGCCTCCTGACCCAAGGGATCAGGGGTCCCTACCTTCCCTTCCCCTTGGTCTGGGGGTCTCCCCTCCAGCCACCTCCCTCGTCTCTGGTATGGCCTCAAAGCTATAGCATGGCAGGTCCTGGGTGGTCCTGGTTGCTATAGGGTGACCCCTAAACCCCACCTGGGGTGGCATATGGTGGACCCCACTGTCCATATCCACCCTCACTGCCTCCGGGGACAGCAGTACCAGGTTGGGTTCAGGGAGGCCAGTCACAGGCCAGACAGGCAGCCTCTGGAGAGACAGACAGACAGATGGAGGTGGCTAGCCAGGCAGCAGCCTATGGCAGCATCATCCAGGGGATGCGGGAGCAGCCTTGCCGCTTCAGCCTAAGTGGCTTTTAGGGACAGCAGCTGGGGTGTGGACACCCAAGGGGCTGTGGCCCAGGAGGCTGCCTAGAGGCAGGCCCTGTGCTTGGGCAGGGGCTATGAGCCCAGGCTGCAGGCACTGGCAAGGGAAGAAGGAGCAGCAAGGACTGGGCCTGAGCACAGCCTGCTTTTCCCCTCATGGGGAACTGTCTGGGCTGGCTGTGCCTGACCCCTGGGGGCCAGGCATGTGCAGGGTGCTGAGCAGGGCTGGGGAGGGGCAGGTTGAGGGTGAGCCTGCAGCTCAGCTGTCTTCCTGTATGTGTGACTGAGAAAGCTGAAGAGGGTGGACTTGGGATCTCACCACCCTGGGCCCAAGGGGAACTGGGGAAACTTGCATGGGTCTCTTCCCTCTCCAGACCTGTTTCCTGATCTGTAAAATGGCCTGAGACCCCTAGGTTTTTTCCAGGTAAAATGTACTCAGAGAGGTACACAAAGAATAAATGACTTTCCATCGGTTGGGAGAAGGGGGCATTCATGCTGGTGGAGGTGGAGGGAGGGGAGGGGAGGAAGAGCTGGGGTGCAGGAGGGGCCTGCTCAAGGGAGCAGCTCCCGTGAATGCTGACTGGCTAGTGCTCAGAGGCCCAAGCCGTCAGCACATTTCATCCTAGGTCAGGAGGAGGGTAGCAAAGACCCCTTCCTTCCAGCCAGATAAGTGCATGTCATTCCCTCACCCTTTGCAGTCACCCACCAGGCCTGGGATGGGCAGGGATAGGAGTGAGGGGTCCTGGCAAAGGGAGGGGATGGTGGTGGGGAATGCTTAATGGTCCAACGTAGCACAGATAGGCACAATCACTCCTGGGCAGGGCCAGGAAGTCACTCAGTCACTGGCCTACAGGATATAGGAAGGGGCTGCTGCCTTGTCAGTTTCAAACCCCTCTTTTTGCCTCCTGGACCATCCTGGGACTCTGTGCTGGGTCAGGGAAGCTCTGGGTTGCAGGAGGGATTCTGATACAGGAACGGGCCATGGGAGGGGAGAGGGGGGAGGGGTAGGGGGGTTACCGAGGAGGGTGGGCAGAGCCATGGCCATTGTTCTTACCCTCGGGCCCCTGTATAGGGGTTCCTCAGTCTAAGGATCCTTTCTCCACCCCCTTCCCGCCTCAGGGGCCTGCCTTGATACCCCTGCTGCTCATACAGTAGGTGCTCAATAAATGTTACTGGCATAGGAGGCAAAGGCGCTGGCGCCAAGAAGGCTGCCCAGAATGGGAGCGAGACAGAGGGGTACTGGTGATTCGGGGGTCCCCTGACGCCTCCCCCGGGGCCTCCCTGGGCTGGCGGAGCGCGGAGGCAAAGGAAATGACCAGGGTGGCTTGGACCCGGGGCGGGGGCGGCAGGGCGGAGGGGGCGGGGAAGGGGCGGGCGCGGGGGCGGTGCCGCAGCCAGAGCCCGAGCCGGAGCCGGAGGCGACGGGAGCCGAGCGGGAGCCGCCGAGGCCACCACCGGGTCTCCAGCGCCGCCGCCGCCTCCGCGCCCCCCCCATCCCCGCGAGCCGGCCCCCGCGCCCCTGCCTGCTGGCGGCGGGCGAGAGCGCCGTGGCCAGCCCTTGGCCGGCCGGTGGGCAGCCGGCACCATGGCCGCACCGGAGCCTTTGCGGCCGCGTCTGTGCCGCCTGGTGCGCGGCGAACACGGCTACGGCTTCCACCTGCACGGCGAGAAGGGCCGCCGCGGGCAGTTCATTCGGCGCGTGGAGCCCGGTTCCCCGGCGGAGGCGGCCGCGCTGCGCGCCGGAGATCGGCTGGTCGAGGTCAACGGCGTCAACGTGGAGGGTGAGACGCACCACCAGGTGGGTGCCTGTGCTCCATCCCCGGCCCACCGCTCCGCCACCCCCCACCGCCCCCATCCCCGGAGCGCGTCCCTGCCCCGCGCGCGCGGAGGGCGCCAATAACCACCGAGCTCGGGGCTGCCTGCGCCCAGGCCTCAGCTCCCTTCTCCGGGCCAGGAGGGGATCGCACAAGGGCCTGCGGTGGGCTCCCGTGGAGAGGTGGGGGACGTGGCCGCTGAGGCAGAGGCAACCGGCCTCCTTCCTAGCCTCCTCCAGCCCGGGTCGGTCCTGCACGGAGCGAGGCGGTGGGGGGTGGAATCCTGGCAGGGAGGGGCCCGCATTGCGGCTCCTCCGTGTCTCAGCCCTCGCTCTTAAGTCTTGTTCCGGCCTCAGCGCAATGTGTGGAGCAGTTGGCCCCTCGGGGGTCTCCCTGTGCCTGGGGATACGGGTGCTTTTCTATCAGCGTGTACACATGTGCGTGTGTACACAACTGGGTATGTCTGTGAATGTACGGGTCCCTCGTGTGTGTACCTGCAGGGGATGTCACAGGGAGGGCACACCTGTGTGTGCCTGCATCAGTTGAGTGAGTGTGTGTGCTGGACTGTATGCACATGCGTATACAGGTCTGCACCCCTAGATATATGTGTGTGCATACAGATCTGCATGCCTGGACGTGTGTGAACTGGGAGATGTGTGTGTGTGTGTGTGTGTGTGTGTGTGTGTGTGTGTGTGTGTGTGTGTGTGTGTACCCTCCTGTGTGTGGCTGTGTATATATGTGTCCCGGCCTCTGTGTCTGTTGGCTATGTGTAGTCGTCAGTGTGTCTGCAGCCAGTGTACTAGTGTGTGTCCTGGCTGATGGTGTCTGGGTCCTGGTGGGAGTCACCGCTGTGGCAGCACATTCTTCTCCAAAGAGGCTGCTGGATGGCCTGGCAGGGGTCACTGATCGCAGCCCCCTGCCCCTTGCAGCTGAAGATAAAGGCCAGAGGGAGGTTCTCTGCAGGTTCTGACCCCTGGGGGGTGTCTGTCTCCCACTGACCAGGGACTCACCTGGCTTGGGTCCAGTCTTCCTCCACCCCTTCTACTCAGGCTCCTCTGTGTCCCCCCAACACCTGTCTGTGTGGCCAGGCCTGGGCCTAGAGATTAGTAAATTGGCTGGGCTGGGAGCTGAACTCTCACTTCTACCCTTGGAGATTTTGTCTGTCCGTCTGTCTGCCGTCCTTCTGTCTTTTACCCAGAGTGTCAGCTGGATAGGCTGTTTGCTGGAGGGTGGGGGTCAAGGCCAGAGAGCTTGGATTGACAGGCCACAGGGAGGGCCTGGTAGAGCTGGCGCCTGGCCTCTGTTTAACAGTTGCTGCCACCCTTGCCCCTAGAGCAATGCTTATCCCAGGCCTCCCGGGGTGCTGGTCTCTAAGAACTTCACACAGGACCACTTGAGACCTTCCCACTGTCTTGGGAGGGAGAAGGTACAGTTACGGCTCCCATTTTACAGATGAGGAAACTGATGCTTGGGGATACTGGGTGACTCGTCTGGGTCCCACAGTCAGGAAGCATGAGGGTCCTGGAGTCCTCCTGTGACTCTGTGGCTCATGGGGAAAGACAGGTACAGAGGAGGGCTGGGGCAAAGATGAGCCTGGTTCAGACCCTCCTATCTTTTGAGAACATCTACTGAGAAGCTGGTGGGGGCCCTGTCTGTCCTTTCCCAGGCCTAGGGGTAGGGGTGGGGTATTGCCCTTCCTTCCCCAATGCCCAGTGGGCACTGCCCCTCCTGCGGGCACACACTAGCATGTATGCGCCGTCACCATGCACATGCTCTAGATACTTCACAGACACCTGTGTAACCACACCTGTCCCACAGGTGGACCTGCCCCTCCCCACCTCTCCCTGCTGTGTCTGAATCCTGCTTTCCGGGTTATGGGTAGGTACCTGAGGAGGTGCCTTGCCACAGGAATCCAGGTGTTCTCTCCGCAGGTCCAGTAGGAATAGGTCCATTGTCATGATCTGGAAGAGAATGGAAGGCCTAGAGGCAGGGGTTTAGACCACTATGTTCCACCACTGGAAAAGACAGAAAAAGGCACAAACACACTGAAACTGGGACCCAGGGAGACAGTTCTCTCCTTCAAACCCAGACCTAGAGACACCCTGAAACAGAAGGCTGCAGGGTGCAGGCCGCACACATGCACACACGCATGCTGAAAACCCGAAGCTCAGCCGAGCCCCGTCTTTGTCACTTCCTGGGCCGAGGTGAGGCCCTGTGAGGCCCCCACAGCCCTTGCAGCCTGGGCGCTTGTGTCCGGAGTCCCAGGAGAAGAGGGAGGGAGCTGCTGGAGTGGGGGTGGGGGGCGGAGCCAGCGGGCCTCTCGATCCAGCCGCCCACCCCTGCCCCTGGTAGGCTCGCAGCCTGCCCACAGCCCTGGGCCAGCCCTGGGTGGTGCCGCTGCCCATGTGCTGCCTGCTGCCTGGAGTGCTGGCCGTGACCTCCCACCACCCACCTGTCCCAGGTGGTGCAGAGGATCAAGGCCGTGGAGGGGCAGACTCGGCTGCTGGTGGTGGACAAGGAGACGGACGAAGAGCTCCGCCGGCGGCAACTGACCTGCACCGAGGAGATGGCCCAGCGAGGGCTGCCCCCTGCCCACAACCCCTGGGAGCCAAAGCCGGACTGGGCACGAGGGAGCAGCCTCAGCTCTGAGGTCGCCCAGAAGGTATGGTGGGCTCTGCCCACAGGGACCACCTGGGCTCTCCCAGAACCACCTTCTTGTCCTCCTGACAGCAGTCTCTGCCTCTAGTCACCTCCAGAAGTATCTGTCTCCGTCTCTGCTGCCCCTCTGGGCCCCTTCTCTGCCCCTGGTGAAAACCCTCTTGGCTACCTGGAGCCACTCTTTCTGCCCTCAGCCTGTGCTCTAAATCAGGTAGTGTCAGGGCAACCTGGCCCTGGTCCACAGCCCCTGTCTCTGGCCCTCTTCCCCAGGACGCTCCTCAGAGCCACTTGTCCTAGGAAGGGTCATTCTGACAAGCCACCCCCTCCCTGGCCTAGGGGCTGAGGAACCTGGGGAGGGGCTGCTGGGATGTTCTGGGACTGAGCGTGCTCAGCTCTGTGCCTGTGTTGGGTGTCTGTCTGTCCGTCTGTCTGAGGAGCCTGCTTGTGCTCTGAAGGCCTCAGAGGGACTGACCCTCCTCCGTGGTGGCAGCTGAGGAGACTCTCTAAGCTGGGTCCTCAGCTCTGGGGTCTGCAGGGGTTGCGGCACCTCCCCCTTCTCCCTGCTCCCCCCTCCAGACAGGAAGAGCTAACTGGGGAAGAGCTGGGGAAGGGGGAGGTGGTGGTGGTGGGGAGTCTAGTTCTGTCTCTTTCTAGGTAGCAGGGGCTGGGCAGTGGCCCTATTGGGGCAGCACCTGGATGCCAGGAGGAAGAGCCTGCTTGTCCTGCCCTCCTGGAAGCCCCGTGCCCTTACTACCTTCTGTATTTTGTGCCCCTACTACCTTCTTCATTTTTTTTTTAAAGAGAAAAATCCCTTAAAGGAAGATTCAAGCCGAGGGGCTCCCCAGAGCCCACTTTGAGAACCACTGGCCTGGGGCTGGTGGAGGTGTGAGATCTGACATTTCTGGGTGTGCAGGGGACCCTGACACCTGCCCTGTCCCTGTCCCGGATGTCTCCCAGGCGAGCTGGCCATGCCTGTGACCTGGATCCTGTGGGGCCTTGTGTTTCTCCTGGAGGGGATGGCATTCCCGGTGGGGAGGCAACCTGGGCACAGGCATGAGCATGAACCCCTGCCCCACTTTTTTGTTCTTTGTGGCTCTAGGGCAGGCTAGGGGGTGATGATTAGGGCCACAGTGCCAAGTCCTGGAGTCTGGACTTTGCCCCAGGGCCACTGAAGGCCAGAGTAGGGGGTGTTAGGGTCAGATTTGTGATTTCAGGGGAGCCCTGGGATGGTGCACTGGCTGACCACCCCGCCAGACTGAGAGCTGGAGTCTCCCTCCTTCCCAGGGCATCTCACCCCCAGGAGGAAGCGCCCCTCCCCCTAGGCGTTTGTCCATTGATTTAGACACAAATGGCTGAGTTCACCTTCCTGTGGAAAACTCTGCCCTCAGGCCTTATCTGGAGGGTGGGGAGGCACCTTGTCCTTGGGTGGGACCTTCTCCCTCCACTATTTCAGGCTCTGGGGGCTGCAGGAAGCCCTAGGAGGGGTCTTCCGCTGGTGTATTTTTTTAAATTTATTTTTATTCGACTTATTTTATTTTTGGCTGTGTTGGGTCTTCATTGCTGCGCGTGGGCTTTCTCTAGTTGTGGCGAGTGGGGGCTGCTCTTTGTTTCAGTGTGCGGACTTCTCATTGGGGTGGCTTCTCTTGTTGCGGAGCACGGGCTCTAGGTGTGCAAGCTTCAGTAGTTGTGGCTCGCGGGCTCTAGAGTGCAGGCTCAGTAGTTGTGGCGCATGGGCTCAGTAGTTGTGGCTCTCTGGCTTTAGAGCGCAGGCTCAGTAGTTGTGGCGCACGGGCTTAGTTGCTCTGTGGCATGTGGGATCTTCCCAGACCAGGGCTCGAACCTGTGTCCCCTGCATTGGCAGGAGGATTCTTAACCACTGTGCCACCAGGGAAGCCTGCTGCTGGTGTAATTTTAGAGGAAAAGAGTGGGGCCCGTCTGGCAGGTCCCTCCGTGGTTGGGGCTGGCAGGGGGACAGGGACCCCATAAGGTCAGGGGAGTCCCTGAGGGCACGGTCTCTCTTTTCCCTCCCAGCCAGAGACCCGGTATTTAATCGGCTGAGCTCAGAGCATGGGAAGGAAGAGCTGGACCTCCGCTGACCTCCACAAACCAGGCTTAGCTTCCGCCCATCACAGGCTGTGAGGGAGCCTGGGTGAACGATGCTTATATACAGGGCTATGCCCTGATAGGGCCTCAACAGCAGTGGGTCAGGAGAACTGGGGAGAGATGTGTGTTGTTTGCTTCACGGTGGGGGATGAAGGGGCCCACCCTCCATGCCCTGTGGGGGGAAGGGCTGAGGTGGGAGTCCAGGCCCCAAGGGCCCTTCTGGCTCTCTCAGCCTCAGTGTCCTCCTGTCCTGGGTAGGGAGGAGGGGGTGGGCAGGGGAGGACACTGATGTGGCTGGCCCCTCCCTTCCGGGGGCTGTCAGCGCTGTCAGTGGTGACTCAGCCCGGTTCAGACTGGGCTGGGGTGGCCGCAGCTGCAGTGCAGCTGATCGTGACAGTGATGATGGGGGACCGCCCCGAACAGCGACGGGGCAGCCAGCGGTGCCAGGGCTGCAGGGGTGTGATAGACCCCGGGCCCTCCTCCCCCTCACAGCCAGCCCATGCCTCCATCTCCAGTTCTGGAGGCCTTTGGGGGCTGAGAGTGAGTGAGGTGACAGAGTCCTGCAGAGGGTGACCGCCTGGTACAGGACGTGGTGCCTACAAGAGGGCTTTTGGGGCTCCCTGGTTCCTGCTCCCCATCCCCCCGTGAGCTGCAGCAGGACTGTCTTATGTTCTGAGGTCAGGGTCCCCTCCTTTGCCTCCTTGTCTCCCCAGCCCTGGGTCCTGGGAGAAGGGCAGGGCCTCCCAGCAGTTTCCTTCCTTCCTTTCTTGGGACGGAAACCTGGCCGGTGGGGGACACCCGGCTGGAGCCTGAGAAGGGGAGGGGGGCTCAGCCACCACCCTGCTCCTCAAAGTGACTCAGCCCTATGTCCCCACCCGTCCCTGGGGAGCCTGGGCCACAGTGGGAGGTGGATAAATGGGGTGGCAGCCTGGGCTGGCTGGAGAGCTCAGGCCACTCCAGCTGGACGCTCGCCGCTTGCCGCTTCTGTCCCGCCTCCTATGGCCCGCTCTGGGAGTGCCACACCACCCTCCCCGGCCCCAGGAGCCCTTCCACGGAGCCCATCCCGGAGGCTTGTGCAGGTCAGGTGGGGTGGGGGCAGGGTGGGCAATGAGGAAACTGGCAGCCAGCTTAGTCTCTCTCCCCCAGGATTGGGAGAGGGGACGCTGGGGACCCTGGTGACCCTGGTGTGAGCAGGCTGGACCCTGAGCAACAATGGGGGCCTTTTTCTGCCAGGGCTGGTGAGTCACCATCTGGGGGGTGGTACAGCCTGGCTCCAGGGGTACCCCCATGCCAGCCTCTTTGTCTGGTTAGAGGCATGTCCGGGAGACTAGGGCTTGTCCAGCTCTGTGGCTGCCTGGTAGGGAATGGGGCTTGGAAGCCTGTGGAAGCCTGAGGGCCTAGCTGGGAGGCAACAGGAAGTGCTCTGAGCCAGGGCAGGAGCGAGGAATGTGAGCAATGCGGCCAGGCCCAGCCTGCACCCCCTCCTGACCTACTATGGTGCTGGGCCTCCCCGCGGGCTTTCCCCCTGGGTCGGGCTTTCCCCCTGGGTCGCCTTGCTGCCAGCCTTGTCTCCCCACTGTCCCCCATTGCAGCCCCTCAACCTGAGGGGTCTAGTGCCAAGTTTGGCGCTCCTTGGACCCTGATCGTAAGGAGAGGGACTTAGGTCAGATGTTAGGAGAAACCTCTTGGCTGTGCGGTGAGAGGCAGCCGTGCTGGGTTGAGGCAGGGAGATGGCCAGTACGGTCTCGAACCAGAAATGACTGCATTCAGCCTGGCTTCATGGCCCCAGCTGTCCCGCCCGACAGTCCTGCTTCCCATCTGGGGGCCTTAAGAGAACACTCCCTGGAACCATTGTGGAGGGTGTGGGAAGAGGCCACAGGGCCCAGTGCTGAGGGCCGTCCTTTCACACGATGGGTCACTGCACGGGTCCATGAAGCCTGTTTGCGAGCGTACGTTTGGATGTCTGGTCTCTGTGACCATGTGATGCCCCGCTGCCACCCGGGCCCAATTCCACCACCAGGTGTGCTCATGTCACACTTCCACGGCCACACATGGCCCCGGCCAGCCTTGGGACCTGTGCTCTGACAGCCTGGACCTGAGAGGCACGTCAGAGCTGCACACCTGTACTTCCAGGTGTGTCTGGAGAGGGGCTGAGTCTATAAGTGAGCTCCTGGAGCACCCAGGGGTCTCACAGCCCCAAGTTCAGCCCAGGATGCCTGGCTGAGCCCCTGGGGGACTGAGGAGCAGCAGCCCAGTCCCTGGAATTCCTGGGGTTATGGGGCAGATGGTGGCCTGCAGCGGGGGTTCCAAGGGGGCAGGCTTTGGGGGGTCGGGGAAGGGGTCATGGAGAAGGGGCACAGGCTGGACCGGAAGAAGGTGTTCCCCAGGGGTGGGAGGGCCTAGAGACTGAGGTAAGGCACCACCCTGTGAGGAGAGACACGCTTGGTCCCACAGCTGGGTGGCCACAGTCCGATTTGGGGTTTGGGGGTGAGCTCGAAGGCCTGGAGGCTGGCCCTCCCTCAGTACAGCCCCCAGCCTGGCCCAGGGTCACTGGCCACACACAGGGAGGTAGAGGGACAGGAAAAGGCCCTGGTGAGCACCCCCTCCCTGCATAGTCTCATCTGCACGCGCACTTGAGCCCCAAGCTCCCAGGAAACCTGAGCTGCTGGCCACCCGCTCCCTCCGGCCACCGCCATGTTCAACTCAGCACCGGTGGCCGCTGGCCACTCAGCGCTGTGGTCACTACCTCAGGCCCTGGCTGGGTGGGGGCCCTGGGGTCTGGCCTCTGCCTGCACGGCCCTCCCGCACCCCCAGCCCAGAACCTACTGCAGGATGCCAGAGGTAAACGGAGGCAGAGCCCTGGGGTGTTGGTGGGGGGACCCTCAGGGCACCGTGAGCCTTCCATGGAGGGCAGGGAAGATGGGAGGCAGGCCCCATCCTCGGCCCCTCACTCTGCTCCCTCACTGGGGCTCCTGCCCAGGCTCCAGCCGGTGCCTCCCAAGCCTCTGGGCCCTGTGGGGGCGGGGGCGGCTCCAGCTTGATCTGGAATGTGAAAGCAAACACAGCCGCACTGCCATCAGCCCTAGGGAGACCTTTGGGAGCATAAACAAAACAGCCGGTCCTACGGCCCTACCCTGCCAGCCCCACACTCCGGATGGGGGTTGGGTAGAGGACAGGCGGGGCCCACAGCCTTCCTGGACGCTGTGACGAGTGGCAGCTCATCGCACTTGTCTCTCCTAGGCCCCTGGTCTGTGCTCAGGCCTAGCCTTGAGCCCATTGATTCTCCCAACACCCCTGTAAGGCCCCTGACCCTATCACAGGTCCTAAGGCTTTGTTCAGGATCCGGAAGCTGGATCATCACAGGCAGCCTAAGCATCACCCCCCCAGCACCCCCCCCGCCAACCCCGTGTTGGTCTCTGAGACCTGGGGATGCTGTCAGGTGGGGGCATGATGCTGAGTGTGGGGCTGGGGCTCCCTCCCACCACCTCCACTCCTGCCTTTGCACACTGGGGACGGGACTGGAAGCCTCAGGGGTGGGGTCAGCACCTCTAGGGTGGGAGGTCAGAGCTGGAGCCTCACCCTGCATCCCTGTGCCTGCAGGATGTCAATGGGCCCCTGAGGGAGCTGCGCCCGAGGCTCTGCCACCTGCAAAAAGGCCCCCAGGGCTACGGGTTTAACCTGCACAGTGACAAGTCCCGGCCTGGACAGTATATCCGCTCAGTGGACCCAGGCTCTCCTGCTGCCCACTCTGGCCTCCGTGCCCAGGACCGACTCATAGAGGTACCCGCCCTGTGTGTATATGTCTGCTCCTGTGTCCTTTCTGTTTGTGACTGGGCCCGTGTCCCCTGTGTGTGTCCGTATGTTTGTCTATGCCTGTGCCCTCCCGCGCGCACGCGCGCGTTTGTGTCTGGGCCCCGGGTCCTCACTGGGAGGAGGGAGATGCTGGGAACCTGAGCTGGTGCTCCTCTTGCTGCCGTGGCTGGTGACAGCGTTGATGAATATTTGATGTCACACCTGGCCAAGTGGCTTGGGGGGCTGGTGGGGACCTGCCCTCAGGCAGCACTGATCCCATGCTGGCGGCGGCAGGTGAACGGGCAGAATGTGGAGGGGCTGCGCCACGTGGAGGTGGTTGCCAGCATCAAGGCACGGGAGGACGAGGCCCGGCTGCTTGTGGTGGACCCCGAAACAGATGAGCACTTCAAGCGGCTGCGGGTCACACCCACCGAGGAGCATGTGGAAGGTGGGCGGCTGCCCTGGGGCCCAGTGCTGGGGTAAAGCATTGGGGGCTGAGTGGCCAGTGACACACTGTCCCCACAGGTCCATTGCCATCACCAGTCACCAACGGGACCAGCTCGGCCCAGGTGAGAGGGTGGGAGTGGACAGGGTGAGCCCAGGAGACCACAGGGGCACCTTTGGGGGTCCCCAGACCTGACAGAGCCCCTCCGACATTTCTGTCCTTGTCTAGCATGGTTGTGAGATCGAGCTTGGCCCTGTCACTCCCAGCCATGATGTCCCTTGGATCCGTCTTGGGTCAGCCACACCCCAGCGCCATAGGGCACTCGGGCACCTCCAGGGTGTAGTAGAGGCTCAGTGGCCACTGCCAAATAGAGGAATAAAGGCAGCTCTGGCGTGTGCACGCGTGTCTGCACGTGTGCGTGTAAGCCTGTGTGTGCACAGCGGCTCCTGGGTGGGTCCCTAAAGCCAAGCCTTACCCTTGGTTTCCCAGCTCAATGGTGGCTCCGTGTGCTCATCCCGAAGTGACCTGCCTGGCTTAGACAAGGACACTGAGGTAGCGGGTGCCTATCCACCTCTACTGCTGTTCACACACTGGGGGGCCTGAGGCCTTGGGGGCGGGCATCTGTGGAGCTGTCAGCCTGAGCTGTGAGGCCACCGCCTCTAGGAAGCCTTCCTGGGCCTGCCACCAGGTGGCCTCTGGTGTGAACTCCCTGGGAAAGGCCACCTGTCTGGGGGCCTGGGTCCAGGGCTCACTCTGGCCACCCACCCACCATATCTGCCCCTAGGATGGCAGCACCTGGAAGCGCGACCCTTTTCAGGAGAGCGGCCTCCACCTGAGCCCCACTGCAGCCGAGGCCAAGGAGAAGGTGAGAGCCACCAGGGTCAACAAGCGGGCACCGCAGATGGACTGGAACCGGAAGCGAGAGATCTTCAGCAACTTCTGAGCCCTCCCTGCCTGTTTCCTGCCGGGCTCCTCCTGCGTGGACCTTGGGCCTTGCCCCTCGGGCCCGCCCAGAGCTCCCCTCAGTGGACTGGAGGGGACATCCTTACCCCCCAAGCCGTGGTGGTCCCACCACCACCCAAGAACCAACCTGTGCCCCAGTGAGACCCCGTCCTGCCCCCCACCCACTGGGTGCTAGGGGAGTGTGGCAGCAAGATGGGGAGAGAGAGCCCCTGAGATGTGAGATACCCAGAGAGACAGTGATGGGATGTGGGGAGAGGGAGAGGAGGGAGAGGAGGGAGAGGGGGGAGAGGGGGAAAGGGGAAGAGGCAGTGGTAACCCGCGGGGCCCGGCCCTTGCTGCTCTGCCTGGGCCTGCTGACTTAAAGGAATTTGTGTTTTTGCTTTTTTTCCAGAAAGAGCTCTAGCTCCACACATGTTTCCACTTAATACCAGAGCCCTGCCCCCACCCCCCTCAGGACGTGCTCTCTAAATAATTGCAATAAAACAAACCTTTCTCTGCAAACCATTTTCTCCCCACCCCCTCAGCAGCAGCCATCCCAAGCAGGAGTGCCAGGGACGTCCAGGGACAGAGTTGGGGCGCTTGCAGGCCGTGTTCATTCAGGCTTTGGGGGGTGCTGGGGATGCCAGATGTGGCTGTGAGAGCTGCCCCTCTGCCCTGTCCCTGCCCTCCCTGGGGGGGGTGGGTCTGGGGTACAGGGCCTGGGCTCTTTGAGGGGCCTGAGAATGGAGGCCCTGTGCCCCTGAGGAGGGCAGACTCTGGACAGGCACCTTGTCCCTGCACGGCAGCCCCCAGACCTTTGGGGTGTGACTGTGTGAGAGCCTGTCCCCAGGAAGGACCCCAGGCTCCGGGCTTGGCCCCTGCTAGGAGCCTCCCCCAGAGGAAACCCCACCGACTCTGCCTTTCCCCTGCCCAGAACCTGACCGACCGACATCGCTGTCTGCCCCATAAGCCATAGCACACGCGCGCCTTCAGAATAAACAGGCCTTCCTTGGACCCTGGCTGTCTCTGTCCTTCCTGAGCCTTCATTTTGGGGGTTGGAGGGATCATGGTCTGGGCAGGGAGGTGGCAGCCTGCAGCTCCCAAGTCTCAGCTGCTGGAAATAGTCCCATTCCTAAGCCTCCCCTCCCCAAATCCATCCGCTAGCCCCTCTCAGCTCCTGCTCCCTCTTGCTTATCTCTCCAGCGCACTTGGGACCCCTGTGCTTCGGAACCCTGCCCTCTCACCAGCACCTCCCTGTGAAGCCTTCTGGGCCCCTGGCCCCCCAGCAGGTACACGCAGGTCAGGCCCTGTGCCCTGTGTTGCCCTCCCTGGGCCTGCTGGTGTCCCTCTGAGACCAGGTGGCTCTGTAAACACTGAGGGTGGGGCCCTCGTGGCAGAGGCTGGGGCTCTCAGGGTGCACAAGTTCAGGAAGGGGCGTGTGTTTCCAGGTCCCCAGCCAGCTGCTGCGGGAGGCAGCCTGGGCTTCCAACGTCCCCAGCGGGCTTCCAGACAGCTGGCTGCAACTGGCTCCTACAACCCCCCCGCCACCCCTGCCCCCCAGCACTCAGTCCAGATGGTCACGTCCCCATCCTGGCCTCCCAGGCAGCCCTGTTCCAGACACACGTGAGCACGGATGCAAACACAGCTCATGCATGTGCTTTCCAGCATGCCGCCTCCCACCCACCGGGGTAGAAATCAGCCAGACCCTAACTACAAACAGCCCCCAAACTTTATTATAAACAGGCTATGGCTCTCCAGCAAAGGCACAAAGAGGCCAGAGTGGTGCCGGGCAGAGGCCCCAGGCCCTCAGAGTCCGTGTGCAGCTGGGCACAGGGCCCGGTTGAGGCAGGCCTGGCAGCGCGGGTGGAGGGGCAGGCAAGTCTGCTGGCCAAAGCCCACCAGCAGTCCATTGATCTCGCTCCACAGCTCCCTGTGGGGGTGGGAGCCATCAGTGTGGAGGGAGGGTGGGAGGGAGGGGAGCCCGCCCTGCCCCACCCCAACCCTGCACACCTGGGCAGCCACTCTTCCAGTGCCCTGCGGGTCTCCTCCGGGGACTTGGTTGCCTTCCTGGTCCATCTGAGTCGGTTTACGATTCTGTGCACGTGTGTGTCCACTGCTGCTTGGAGACGGGGCAGGGTGAACACGGGGCAGGCTCACCGGGCCAGACTGCCCCATCCCTGCCACGGCTCCCAGTGCGGGTTGGTGGGGGGCTGAGTCTGAAGCCTGAATCCCCCTACACACCTCCCCAACCCCCGCTGGCTTCTGAGGAGGACCCAGAACTGCGCAGGCCTGAGAGAGAGTCACATGGGCCATCCCTGCTGCTAGGCAGGGGCTGGAGTCAGATCCAGAGGACTTGGGCCTTTTTCCTGGGGTGCAGGCAGCAGTGCCTCCTGGCCCAGGCACCGGCCATGGGTGCTAGGCTGGGTGGCAGCAGCTTGACCTAGTGGGCCGGCATGAAGTCACTGCCTGCAGAGCCAGCACCTGCCACTGCACCATCAGGGACGGAGAGGGGAGCGCGGCCAGGCCAGCTGCAGCTGTTGTGCACCCGGCCGCAGTCCCGGCTCCCCGTGGCTGGCCACCCTGGGGCTTGGCCTGGGCACCTGCTCACCAAGGCCCCCTCCCCTAGCCAGATGCAGCCCCTGCCTCCTCCTCCTATGTGTCTGCCGAAGAGAAAGCGAGTTCCTGCACTGGCCCACTTCCCCTGCTGCTGGCTGCCTGGAAAAAGGCTCGGGCCTGCCCCAAACAGCGATAACAGGGGCACAGGGAGAGTATGCAGATGGAGAAGCCACACCCCTGGGTCACCACCAAGCCTGTTTCTTTCTCTGTAACACGTAGGTGACCATGCACTTAAGCTACCCAGAAGCCCAGCCCAGGGCCACACCACACTTGTGGGCCTGTCCAGCAGGGCTCTGCACACCTGTGCCTCTAATGGGAGCAACTACTTCCCCTGCTTTGTGGCCCAGCTCAGAGAAGCCAAGTGCCTTGCCCAGGGTCACCCAGCTGGGAGGGCAGAGCTGGGATCGGCTGCTGTATCCCATGGCTCTGGCTCTCTACTCGAGGGGGCTTCTTCTCTCAGGAAACCCCCTGGGAAGTGGGGCCCACCCTCCCTAGGATCTCCCTGCAGGTGGCCTGGCCCACAGACAACCAGATAGGGCAGCATTCCCACACTCCTGACTGCTGCAACCAGCTGCAGGCAGGGGCCCTTCCCCCACAGACCTGCCAGACCACTCCTAGACACGGGCAGCCGAGGACAGCCGCCCAGATAAGCTCAAGTATCTGCTGAGAGGCCGGCAGCCGCAGGAGCCCAGTGAGGGAGGCTCTGCCCGGGCCCCGCCTGGCCTGGCTCCCGCTTTTCAGGGCTTCTGGGCTCCAACCTCATCAGGTAGCCAGAGCCCTCCTCCTCTGGCGGGCACTGCAGGGAAGGGGTCCCTACCCCAGGGGGCAGGCTTCACAAGCCTCGGAAGCCCTGGGGGGATCCTCACCACCTCTCCTGGCTCCTCTGCATGAGTCCCTGAGAAGCACCACGGTGGGAACACACAAGGAGGTCATGGGTCAAGCCCTGGTTTCCGGGCTGGCTGGGCCTGCGCTGTGCAGCCTCAGAAGCCCCCACTCGCTGGGCAAAGATCTGAGGAAGCAGTCCCACCCCAACCCAGGGGTCTGTCTCCACTCGGAGCTCCTCCAATGCCAGAATGCCATACAAGGACCCAGGATAGGGATTCCAGGAAGGGCCCCCCCAGCCGCTTCCTCCTCACCCCGGGTCCCCATGTCTGCACTGCCCCTGCCCCCTCTGCCCACGCTCATTCCAGAGCCTTGTGCTCTGGCCCTCTTCCCCAGCTCACGGCTTTGCAGATGCTGTTCCTTCTGCCCGAAATGCACTTCCTCCTCTTGGCCTGGCCAGCCCACCTCACCCTCAGCTCTTGGCTGAATTATCACCTCCTCAGGAAGTCCTCCGAAATGCCCCAGACCAGGCCAACTCCAAAGGTGCCCTGCATGCCCCCATCAGTGTTTCTACCCCAGTGTCTCTCTCCCTCATGCAGCATAGACCCGAGTCCATCTAGGGCCTCTCCCAGAGGCCAGCATGCTATAGGAGCTCCTCAGCAAACAGGAACTCCTCCTGCTAGTACCCATCTCTGGGTGGGGTGGGCCTAGCTCTGAGCTGGGAACACCTTTCTGACCCTTCGGGCTGAGTTGTGAATGAGGAGAACTGAGCTGGGGTCACTGGTCACAAGGATGGGGGAACCTCAATGGCAGCCAGCAAGCCCGGAGCCGGCCACTCCTGCCTTGTGGGCGCATGCCACTCACCAATGCCTGACACAGTGCCCCAGGCCACTGCCATGGCCAAATGTGCCATCTTGGGCCCGACGCCTGGCAGTGCCACCAGCTCTGCCAAGGAGGCTGGGATGTCCCCATCATAGCGCTGCTGCAGGATAGCACTGGTCTGCTTGATGTACTTCACCTTGTTCTGAAAGATTGCGGGGGTCAGCGCTGGAGGTCAGGAGTATAGCCCGACCTGGGAAGACGAGGCCCAGAGGAAACCCACAGGTGCCCAGAGCTACCCGCCAGCTGTCCAGGACACACTCAGAGGCACCTGCTTGCCTCTGTCCCCCCAGGAGGTGGGAACAAGCCAAGGGCAGGAGAGCCCAAGGAAGGCCCAATGCAGGCCTAGACCCTGCCTCCCACTTGCCTGGGGCCAATGACAAGTGCGTGGGGTCAGGCTTGAGTCTCCCTGCCCCATCATTCCCTACTAGAGACCAGGCAGGCTAAGCAGGACCAGCTAAGCCAGAAGCTGGGCTCAACAGCACCTGGGCCTTCAGGAAGGAAGGCTGGAGCCTGGGGCTCCCCCACCAGCCGCCAGGCCAGCCGGGCGGTTCCCATCCTGTGCCTGAGTGGACAGGGCTATTTAAAACCCATCTGATGAACTGTAGCCCACGCCAGTGCCAAGGGGAAGTAGCCCCACCCACCCGGCTGCCTTCAACAGACCCGCCCACCCACCACCCTGTACTCTGTGGCCTGTTGGGGCCCTAGAGGGGTTGTGCACTCCAGGGAGGCTTGGAGTAAACAAAGGGATAGATGGGTGGGCAGCCTTAGTGAGGAAGAGAAGGGCCAGGCGTCTGGGAAGGGAGGTGGAGGAAGGAAGGGGTGGGCTGCAAACAGGAAAGGCCAAGGAGCTCCAGTGCCTGGACTTGAGGCCCCATGGCCAGGCCCCCTGTGGGCTGGTCAGAGCAGCAGGGGCAGGGCGGTGCTCCAGTGGGAACTCATAGCCAGGCCCCCACGGCCAGGGATGCCCGCCCCGGCCTCCCACACCCCACAGCCCACTCAGTCTGACATCTTTCGCAGGCCAGTGGCACCCGCAGCCCCACTTGCCACGGGCTGGGCTCACCCTCCAGAAGCCCACAGGATAGATGAGCGTGCCCAGTGTGCTGTCATCCATCTGCAGGATGCTGTCCACTGTCAGGCCCCGGGCCCGCAGCCGCTGCATGGCGCCTGCTGTCACCTGGTCCTTGGTCTGGCTGGAGAGCATCAGTGACAGCAACACCTGGTACCTCCGCACCTGCTTGTACAGTGACAGGCACCAGGGTGGGGGTGGGTCCTGGGTGCTCAGCCCAGCCAAGCCCTTTACTCATCTGCACGTGTCACCCCAGGCAGTGCATGGGATATCTGCCTCCTATCCGCCCAGGCCAAGGGTGTGTGTGTGGTGTATTTTCCACTTATGTGGAAAATAGCAGCACTTGCTTTGCAAGATCACTGTGAGGCTTAAAGAATTATTACTGCATTCAGAATTGCACCCGGCATGACGTCAGTGCTCAACAGCCCTTGGTTGCTCTTGTTATCGTTATTGCTTTGCAAAGGATGCTGCTGCCCACTTTACAGACAAGCAAACTGAGGCCAGTCACCGGGTAGCAGAGCTGGGATTGGAATCAAGTTAGTCTTAGGACCAGGCTCTGGGCCAGTGAAGTGTAAGGAACTCCCTCTCTCTCTCAGCAAAAGTTACTGAACACCCATGATGTGCCAGCTGTCCCCTGCTAAAGGCCTGAGAGGAAGCAAGTGTCTTGTTCAGAAGGGGGTCACCAGCAGATGGGTGCCCGCCTACCTTCGGGGGTGCGCTGAGGTCATAGCAGTGTTCAACCCCCAGCTGGTCCACAGGCGCGTCCTTTCCACTCCTCATGGTCCGGATGTTCTCCAGCTGCTGCCGCCAGTCCTGAGGCTCCCAGGCTGGTGACTGGAGATGCTCGACCCCCTCTCCTTTCTCACCTTCTGAGGCCTCGTAGGCCACATTCAGTCTTTGAGCCTTCCGCTGACGCTTCACAGGGCTGTAGCTTTTCCTACCTTCTGCAAAAAGTACCACTTGGTCCCTTCAGTGAGGGCTACAGGTAAGGAAAAGGTGTGGGTGCTGCCCTACCTGCTATCTCATCCTACATCATTTATTCAACAACCACCCATCACCTACTACAACTGCGGGTGCTCTGGCCTCTGCAGCATGTGCTCCGGGCCAGGTCAGCCTTCCTCATGCCGTTGGCCCTCTGACCAAATCCACTTTAGCACATGACGACTCTAAGTAACAGCCTCCACCATGGTGCCCCCAATCTAGTCTCGACACTGTCAGAGAGAACTTTCTAAAATCTGAATTGAGGGGCTTCCCTGGTGGCGCAGTGGTTGAGAATCTGCCTGCCGATGCAGGGGACATGGGTTCGAGCCCTGGTCTGGGAAGATCCCACATGCCACGGAGCAACTGGGCCCGTGAGCCACAACTACTGAGCCTGCGTGTCTGGAGCCTGTGCTATGCAACAAGAGTGGCCACAATAGTGAGAGGCCCGCGCACCGCGATGAAAAGTGGCCCCCACTTGCCGCAACTGGAGAAAGCCCTTGCACAGAAACGAAGACACAACACAGCCGAATATAAATAAATAAATAAATATTAAAAATTAATATCTGCTAAAAAAAAAAATCTGAATTGAGTTGTGTCACTTTCTGTTTAAAACTCCAAACTCTGTCCTGGCATCAGAGCTCCTGCCTACCTGGCTGGCATTATCGCGTGCCTGTCCCCCCCAGCCATGCTTCTGCCCAGTGTGTCATTTTGTCTGGACTACCCCTGGGGTCTTTGGGTGTCCGTAAGAATCCTCCTCTGGACAATCCTGCAGACGTCCAGGCAGGACAAGTGGCAGGGGGCCCTGTCGTTCTCGCCCACCGCTGAATCTCAAATTAGGTCCTTAATAACGACGTAAACGTAAGGAAAGCCACGCCGTTTCCCACTTTCTCTCAGAGGCACCCTCTAGCAGGGGGAGAAAACTTCTGGCTGGGACAGTCCTTGGCACCGGGCCTCTGAGCTGGAAGCAACTATGAGGACAGGGCCGGTTTGCCTCGCAATCAGCCTGGCACAAGTGGAGTACCCTAGGGCATGCTAGCGGGACCGGGAGAACTTTCTTCAACAGGACGAAGGTGGGGGAGGTGGGAACGCCTGAACCCAGCCCCTGTCTCCTGGGAAAGAGCTTAGGGCGGGAACTCAGGCCCCCACCCCGCCTCTCTTCCTGTGACCCCGCGCGGGCGCGGCGCTACCTGCAGCCGCCTCTTCTCTCCGGAGCGGCGCGGGCTTCTCCCTACTTCCTTGCTGACTGGCCCCGGGTCCCCGGCTCCGGCTGCGGGTCACCATCCTCACGCCCACCGCATTCATGCCGGATTCCTGCGGACTACACGTCCCGGCGGCCCCTGGGACCCCGTCACGTGACTAGCACTCGCCCAGCCTTTCCTCCAGAGGGCGGCCCTCGGCGCCCTCCCGCTGCCGGAAGTGCAGGTCGCGCTTCCGGCGGCGGCTTGTGGCCGGGGGTGTGCTCGGTTCTCGGCACTGGGACTGTCCCGCTCGCTGCGGGCGCGGGGAGTGGTGAGTGGCTCGAGGTGTCCTGACCGCCGACTCCGACGGGGCAGCGGAGGAGGCTGCCTCTCCAGGCCTGCTCGGCACTGAGGCCGTGGGGGCGGACACCGCAGTGTCAGGCCCGGCTCTCGGGCGCGCCCACCGCAGCCTGATTCTGGAGCTCCAAGCATTCCTTGGTTTTAAGTCATGGCGGGTGCGAGGGGGTCCCTGCTCCCGGCGTCCCCCAACAGTCCTCCTCCACACGGGGAGAAGAGAGATGGCAAACGTCAGGGCTCCCTGGACCCCGCGGCGGCCGCCCCCTGGCCCCAGTTCCCCTCCCTCACTCCATGCACTGAGGCGGGCGGACGGCCTGGCGTTTTCCAGGTTTATTTCTGGCCGGAACCGCGCCAGCCTGTGGTGGAGTTTTCTCGGGGGCTGTGGGAGGGAAGAAAGGTCGTGCCCACCGGAGACCTAGGGTTCGCGGGCGGTCCGCGGCGGGGCAGGTGGGTGGAGCCGTCCCTGAGATCTCTGCCTGATTGTCGGCACAGAGGAGTCCTCTGATGCGTCCCTGCCCAGCATGGCCAAGCCAGCAAGCAAAGATTCAGGCTTGAAGGAGAAGTTCAAGATTCTATTGGGACTGGGAACTCCAAGGCCAAATCCCAGGTCTGCAGAGGGCAAACAGACGGAGTTTATCATCACGGCGGAAATCCTGAGAGTGAGTGAGCTGCCTGGGTCTTCTCTGCTAGCTTAGTGGGAGGTGCAGGGAAGGCTGAGTTTGGTCTGTCACCAGGTTCTGTGGGAGATGGGCTGCTGGTGACCGTCTGTGGGGCTGCTGTCCCCAGTACCATGGTGACATATGTGTCTTTTCTCTGGAAATTCAGGAAGTCAGGATCTTGGCGACTTGGTCCAGCACACTTGAGTTAGTATTCAGATGTTGATGCAAGAAAACTTGTTTTACTAGATGACCTAAAGGCCATGGTCTCCACAGGTGATTAGGGTTATGGCCAGGGGTAACTGGTAATGTGTGAGTTTCTGGGAGAAGTAAGGCTTCACTTTTTTGTCTGTGTTGGAATCTCACAGACGTGCCTACTCAGTGCTTTACCCATAAATAATGTTGAATGTTTGCACTTGTAAAGTTTCTCGTTCAGAAACAACCAAAATGCTCATCAATTGGTGAAGGTTTAAACAAAATGTGATGCCTTCATACGATGGAGTAGTATTTAACAAAAAGAGGAGTGAAGCACTGATAACATGCAACAGCATGGATGAACGTTGAAAACATTATACTAAGTGAAAGAAACCAATCACAAAAGCCCACATAATGTATGATTCCATATATATGAAATGCCCAGAATAAGCAAATCCATAGAGACAAAGTAGATTAGCCTTTGCCAGGGCTTGGGGGGAGGAGGGAATGGGGAGTGAAGCTTCTTTTTGAGGTGATGAAAGTGTTCTGGAATTAGTGGACCTGGTTGCAAGCACTGTGAATATGGTAAAAACTGGATTATACAGTTTAAAGTCATTACAGTGGTGAATTTTATCGTATGTGAATTTTATTTTAATAAAGTGCAGCTATGGAAGAAAAAAAAATTGTCTGTTCTTACTCCCCTAAGGTGGACTAGTCAACTCTGGTGATTCTTGGTTCAGAAGATTCTGCTGTGGGTCTCCAGCATGGGAAAGGCAGGGCAGTTCCTAGAGTGCTCTTGATTGGCAGGTAAGGAGACCTGGTGTCTGAGCACTGGCCTTCTTTCATCTCTCCAGGAGCTGAGTGTTGAATGTGGCCTCAACAATCGCATCCGGGTGATAGGGCAGATCTGTGAGGTTGCCAAAACGAAGAAATTTGAAGAGGTAGGTGTGTCTTGGTTGGGTGTCTGGAGAGATTCATGTGAGCTGCATTAAAGCCTGATTTGGCTCTTTTTAGGAGCAGGGTTGACAGCTGACTTCACTAATGAACTGATATGCACCATTTGAGGGAAATTTAGTATTCATCTTAGCGATGAGGAAGCTTCTGGAAATGTCCTGAGCATAACCCTGAGAGGCCAGTCACATGTGGAGGTGGGGAGCAAGAGGATTAGGCTCTTTTAGCAGCTCCAGAAGCGGTTTTGTGGTGCTTACAGAAACGCACGCTCACTTGTCCTCTCACATTACAGATTCGCAGGAAGGAAAAATAGGGGAACGTCAGGAGAGCATGTGGTTTCACAGAGAACAAGCCCAGGCACACCAGTCTCTGTCTTTCTGGGAGAGATGTTTGGGTGGTATTAAGCAGCCTCACAGATGTAGGAGTATTTATTTTGGGCAGATACTTCCAGGCTCTCTCCTGATGTCCTGTGGACAGAGTGGGAAGCTTCCTGCTGTTAGAGTTCCTCAAGGGCTCTGCTCTCGCCTCAACCCACTTTTGTGTGAGTGACACAGGAGGAGACATGGGTCTCATACCTGGCGGGTTCAGATTTGCTCAGTGGGGAGGAATCACTATGTCCTCTGCAGGTCATCTGAAACGTGCAGGCTGCACATGACCAGGGATAAATGTGAGGATAGGCATCTATGTTCTTAAAGTTGTTTGTGTACAATAAGTACGGAAAGGGGAGCCGTGTCAGAGCTGCCGTCAAGTGAATAGACAGATAGGCCTGAGAGGCTGGAGTAGTCCATGGGCTCAGTGTCTGTGTGCTCTTGTGGCTTAGGGTGCATCAATAGGAGTATTGTGAATGGGACAAAGAAAGTAAAACTTCCAGTGTATTCCAGTGTATGCCCGAATAATGTTGGTCAGACAACATTGAAAAGACATTTTAGTTCCCCTCTTAAGAGGAGTGAACCCGGGAAAGGGTAAGTGGTCTGGAAACTCTGGCTGGAGGGAGTCAGGGATGGTTAACGTGGGAAAGGGAAGCTGACACAAGAGAGACTGATTCTGGGAGCTGAGGGGAAAGCACCCAGCAGCTCCCTTGTGGGCTGGGTGGACTTAGGAGGCAGATTCCAGAAGCCTGGACAGAGTTCTTAGCAAGCCAAGCCAGGCAGCAGAGTCGGGGTTGGGGTGGGGTACTGAGTGGCCCGAAGCTGGTTTGTTTACACAGGGGAGATCCAGAGCATGGGATTCCTGGGTCAGGCTGCAGGCCCGGGGACCGCTGTGGTACTTCTGGTTCTGAGACTCTTCCAGTGGCTTTTCCCATGGAGCCTGAGCAAGCTCTCAGAGACTCGCTGCTGATCTCTGGAGGCAGCCAGGACGGCCTCCCTGGCCTTCCTGCTTTCCTCCCTCCCCTCAGACTATGGCCTGGTGAGGGTTAAAGGGACCTGTGAGGGTTCGAAGTAGCTTGGAGCTGTTCCCCTTGTCAGGCTCGTGGTCGCTGTGGGCTGTGACAGGTATATGAGGGCTTTAGAAGAGTGAGTTCTAAGTCAAAAGACCACGTTGTTCTGCTCTGTCCTTTGCCCATGGAACTGTCCCTCAAGTTGAGGGGCCAGCACACCAATCCCTGTCCCTTCTTTGCCGGGCAGCATGCGGTGGAAGCACTCTGGAAGGCCGTCTCGGACTTGCTGCAGCCAGAGCGGCCGCCAGAGGCCCGGCACGCCGTGCTGGCTCTGCTGAAGGCCATCGTGCAGGGGCAGGTAAGAGGTGGCCGCTCTGTGCCTGGGGGGAGCTGGGCGGGCCACGTGCTGACTGCTCCCGCGGGCCACACTTGGACCCTCGTCTTTGGCGAGAGCACCAGGCACAGGTTCGCTGGTTCCCAGGGGCCCTGCAGCCGGACTGCCCGAGTGGGCATGCTGGTGTCACCTCTAGTATCTGCGTGACCCTGGGCAAGTCACTGGAGCCCCCTGAGCCTCCACTTCCTCTCCTCTAAAGTGGGGATGCTTGTCATTCCCTTTTTTCTGGGACGTTCTGGGGAGTAAATGAGGCAGTTCACCCAAAATGATGAGAATGGCTCCTCACACAAGTGAGCTGTTGTTTTCTTGCTCTCACTGACCTCCTGCCCCTCACCGTGGGCTCCTGCCCCTCACCGTGGGCTCCTGCCCCTTGCTCACTGTGCTCCTGCCATGCTGGAACACCCAGGCCACCTCTCACCATTCCTGCTTGGAAGGCTTCCTCTCCTCTTGGCCTATTTCCTCTACGCCTTCACACCCCGCTGCTCAGAGAAGTCCCCACTCTCAGCTTCGTTAGATGGCTATCATCATTCCGTGAGCATCCCTCGAGGGTGGGTGCGTTGGCTCCTGCTGTGTGCCCAGACCTGGGCTCATAGTAGGTGCTCCACACACACACTGGTCAAACGATGACCAGTGCGCCTGATCCCCTACCCAGTTAGTCCCTCACAGCCGCTTCCTCGGGGAGGGAGAAAGGGCCCCAGGGCTGGGAGTCTTGGAGCCCACAGCACTTCTTGGACTTCTCATAGCTGCTTGGGAAACCCAGGGGGATCTTGGCGGGACTGCTGACCCGATGGTTTTGTCTTCAGGGAGACCGCTTGGGCGTTCTCAGGGCCCTCTTCTTTAAGGTCATCAAGGATTACCCCTCTAACGAAGACCTCCACGAGAGACTGGAAGTTTTCAAGGCCCTCACGGACAACGGGAGACACATCACCTACTTGGAGGAAGAGCTGGGTGGGTGCCACGTTGGGTGTGAGGTCTCTCTGGCCTTGGTGATCAAATTTAATCTGGGATGCAGGAAGGCCTGTTGGGCCCAGAGGGAGTGCTGCAGTTCACAGGCGTGGCCTGCAGAGGGCGCTGCAACACACTGGTCTGCTTATCTGTGTGCAACCAGGATCAGCCCCCCGAATCTCCCCAGGAGCTTGTTAAAAATGCAGAGTCTGGGCTTTACTCCAGACAGGCTGGCTCTGAATCCCTGGGGAGTGGGGCCTAGATGTGCCTTTTAGGCGGGCAGGAGGTGGTCTGCATTTTGCTGTTGGGAGAGCATGCTGCTGACCCAGGCCTCAGGCTGGGTCTTATCCAGAGTGCCCTGAGGTTTTTGGGGGGCTGGGGCCACCTCGCTGCGTCTTTCTCCTTGCCCTTTTCATGCCCGGTCTGGCCTCCTAGCGCTTCCCTTTGGTGGCCATCCTCCCTGTTATCCTTATGGTGTGAGGTTTCCATGAGTCTTGAGATTTCATGTCACTGCTGTGGGGAGAAGAGGAAGGTAAAGGAAGAAGTAAATCTGATTTGGGCCTTGCTGTTCTGTCAGAAACGGGCCTCAGCTGTTGGTCCACCTGCAGGACAGGTGCTGACAGTGAGGATGTGGTTAGTTTTTCTGTCCAAGTTTATGTGTCTAGCAACCAAGCGTTGCTTGTGTCTCCTTTGAGAGATTCTCTGTGGGGATGGGGGCCTCCTAGACACTCGCCCCGTGTTTGCACCCCCAGCATCGGGGTCAGGGCTCTGAGCATCAAATGCACAAACGCTGCCCCTGCCTCAGCTCAGACCCCTTCATGCATCCTGGGAGCTGGTGCATTCCAGAGTCCATGACATGCTGACCTGCTCGGGCTCCAGCTGAGCCTCCATCGGTCCCGTGCTGGCCTGCCTTTCATTCCATGGGGACCAATGATGCTGTTTCCAGCAGTGAATGGGATGGGGACTTATTTTCCTGGGGAGGAGGTGAGTAGGAAGGACATTGCTCTCCTCTTTTTCTCCCCTAGCTGAATTTGTCCTGCAGTGGATGGACATTGGCCTGTCCTCAGAATTCCTTCTGGTGCTTGTGAATTTGGTCAAATTCAACAGCTGTTACCTCGATGAATACATTGCATCCATGGTCCAGTAAGAAAAACATGTGATCAGTAACATGCACTGATCACAGTGCTGCTGTCTTGTTTCTGCAGTTCAGCTCTGTAGGGTGAATAAAGCTGTTAAAACCATCAAATAAATGGAGATGTTGGAAGTGGCCAAAGCCACCTTCCACATAATGTTTGTAGCAGATGTGTGATATTACCTGATGTTTTGTTTATTGTTACTTGTCATTTGTTCAAAACACTCTGTGAAACCCTGTGGGCAGAGGCTTGGTCTTGGTGCTGTACACTCAGTGCTGAGCAGTGGTTGGGTGAGGGGAGCCCTGAGGGAGGATGAGCCACTTTTTTAACTGACTTGGTAGAGGAACCAGGAAGTAAAATGGAGCCACCCAGCCTCTGGGAAGTGTCCTCTCAGCTGACTTTGTGTTTCTTCCCACAGCATGATCTGCCTGCTGTGCGTCCAGACCGTGTCCTCCGTGGACATAGAGGTCAGTAGCTGCCCCTGTCCAGGGACAGTCCCTTTCACCGTCCTTCTGGGCAGGCCGGGTGGTGTAGCAACTGAGACCCCAGGCCCTGGGGTCAAGCCCTGTGCTGCCCCTCACTGGCTGTGTGGCCTCGGGAAAGCTGCTTGACCTCTCTGAGCCTCAGGACTGTCTCCTGTAAGTAAGGGCGTTGGATGACATCCGTTGTGGGGTCATAGTTCATGATGGGATAACCCACTGTGACTGGGATGTAAAAGTGCCTCCCAGATGCTTGCTCACTCTGTGGTTCCCAGGAAGGCTGCTTTGACAGAGGGGAGGGGCAGTCATTGCTGACCAAAGGATGGTCAGTGGAGGAAGCTGGGGGTGTCACTTCCCTGTGAGCAGGAGGCAGGGCTGGCCTGACTCTTTTCTCTGCCCCACCAGGTCTCTCTGCAGGTGCTGGACGCCGTGGTCTGCTACAACTGCCTGCCGGCCGAGAGCCTCCCCCTGTTCATCGTCACCCTCTGCCGCACCATCAATGTCAAGGAGCTCTGTGAGCCTTGCTGGAAGGTAGGGGTCTAAACTCTCATCTTGCAGAGTTCTTGCCCGGATGAAGTGATAAGCCAGGCTTATGGACAGGACAAG
Source organism: Lagenorhynchus albirostris (assembly GCF_949774975.1). Classification (NCBI taxonomy): domain Eukaryota; kingdom Metazoa; phylum Chordata; class Mammalia; order Artiodactyla; family Delphinidae; genus Lagenorhynchus; species Lagenorhynchus albirostris. The sequence continues at coordinate 51,054,793 of NC_083109.1, forward strand.
GGCCATCTTGTCCTCAATGAATGGCCATCTTATTCTCGGAGCGGCCAGACAATGGCCTGTTGAGGGGAAGCCAGTGGCATTTTCCCAGTGGCTGAGCTGAGGTCAGGGTTTTGGTGACATTTTGAGAACTTAGCCGCCCCTGTTCGGGAGGAGATGGTGGAGAACAGCTGGACGTGGAGGGCTTCAGAGTGGTGGCCGTGCGAGGCCCCGGGCTCGTGTTTGTGTTTGCCAGTCTAACGACGGTGCGTCTTGCTTCCCAGCTGATGCGCAATCTCCTGGGCACCCACCTGGGCCACAGTGCCATCTACAATATGTGCCGTATCATGGAGGACAGGCGAGTGCGGGTGGCCCAGCCGGCATGGGTGAGGGCGGCTTGGCGGCCGCAGGGCCTCCTCAAGGAGGCTCCCTGTGTGGGCTCTATGCCTCGGCACAGGCTGATGCGGAGCTTCCTGTTCTGGTGGGGTGGCTGCTCCAGAAGCGAGTCCTGATGTAGGGCTCACGTCTTATGCTACTGGTCACCTGTCCTCCCCTCCTCCTGCCAGTAAAGTCAGAACATGCAAAACTGAGCTCTCGACCTCCCTCCCACAGGCGGACCTCCTCCCGTGGGGCTGCCTCACCACCCACTTGTCACGAGGCCCTGCCTCACCTCCCACAGCCAGACCGTCTCAGGGGGTGTTGCTTCTGCCCCTGAGATGGTCGTCTGTCCACTCCCGGGCCCCCCCACCCCCTCAGCTCTCACCTCCTCACTGCTCTCCTGCACTCACTCTTGGCCTCCTGAAGTCCATTCCTCCACACAGCAGCCACACATAGTTTTTCCAGCACAGATCTGACTGTGTCACTTTTTGCTTGAAGCCACAATGGCTCCTAGTGCTTTCAGGATAAAAACCAAATGGCAAGGCCTGGATGGTCCAGCCCTGCTCAGCCTGTGAGCTTCTCGTTCCCGCCTTGTTGCCCTTCTGCCACCCACCCAGGACCTTTGCACATAACTTTCATCTTGCTGAAATGTCCTTCCACCTGGGTTGAGTTTCCCTGAGTGTCCTTGACATTGTAGTGTTGCGGTTAGATTCCCTGATCACCCTGAGCAGGTCTGCTCTCGTATCCCATGGCTTTCCTTCTTAGCTGTAATCTGAGTTGGAACCTTGGTGTTTATTTACGTGATCCTTTGGTTCACACCTGTGTCTCCTAGGCTGTCAGCACCATGATGCTGAGGGCTGTTGAGCGAATGCGTGAATGAATCACACGGTTGCTGCTGGCCCCTGAGTCCCCTGCCCAGCCTACTTCCCCAGCTTTGCTTCTGCCTCATAAGTGTAGGGACCTCCAGGGAGGCTGCCAGGAGCCTGGGTAGATGCTGGGCTGGGCCCTGCTTATATCCTGTCTTCCCGGGGAACGCTTTCAGAGCCTACATGGAAGATGCCCCACTGCTGAGAGGAGCTGTGTTCTTTGTTGGCATGGCTCTCTGGGGAGCCCACCGGCTCTACTCTCTCAAGAACTCCCCAACATCTGTGTTGCCGTCATTTTATGAGGTAACTTGGCTTCTGTACCGCAGTGAGCTGGTGAGGGCGGGAAAGCTCACCTCAGCCCCACCCAGTGGGGACAGGCCTGTCAAGACGGGGAGTCTGCTGCAGGGGCAGGAGGTGGGGGGTGGGCACGGGGGGGAACGTGTGCAGTCATTTGCTTTGCTAGTGGGGTTGCGATGTAGGGCCTTTGAAGGTTTTATCCTCAAGCAAATATTATATTTTGTGAATTTCATTTTCTACAAATTAGCATCAGGACTGCTCAGGATTCCCCCTGGGGATAGTGACATACTTGCTTTCGACAGTTTCCTTGGTCAAGTGGCAAACTTGCTCTTGGTCTAGAATGAGGCCAGAGTTAATAGCTTGTGTTTCCACCGTGCCTGGTGGAGTTCGGAGCACTTTGCATGTTTTCATGTAGCTGTCATGGCACCCTGGTGAGCTGGGGCAATCACACCATCCTCATCTTACCTGACAAGCAGATGAGCTGTGTCATGTCCCAGCTGCCCCTAATGGGGTCCTTCTGGCCACACCCTGTCTCCTGGGCAGTGGAGGCCATGTTCTTTGCACGTTGCTTGCATCAGGGTAGCTTTCAGGTTCTTCTAGGCCAGGAAGCCAGGGACCCAGAATTTGAAATGCATGGTCTGGCTACGTCAGGCCCTTTGGAGCCAGTATAGAAAACACACTTCTGGGTTCCTGAGATACTACTTTTGTGGCCCACGAGATGTGCGTGGGAGCGAGGCATCTCATGCTAGGTTCCAAGGGCGACGTGCTGGGGCTTCCTGTGCGTGAGCGCAAAGGGGCTGATGCTGCGTGCCCCCCGGGCCGTGTTCCAGGCCATGACCTGTCCGAACGAGGTGGTGTCCTATGAGATCGTGCTCTCTATAACCAGACTTATCAAGAAGTACCGGAGGGAGCTCCAGGCTGTGACATGGGACATCCTGCTGAACATTGTTGAACGCCTGCTTCAGCAGCTCCAGGTGAGGTGGGCACAGGGAGAACCGAGACGGCCGACCCGTTGGCCAGAGGGCCCCTTCCTGGGGGGCGTGGACCCATGGGGGCCTCTCCCCGCCCCTCCAGGGCCCTCCCTCAGAGCTTGCTGGGCCGTGTTCTCTGATGGCTCTTGGGTGGCAACTCACCGTCCACTGAAGACGGCTGTTTTTCCCAAATCCCCTCTATCAGTAGAAGCAGGACTATGTAATAGGTGAGCAAGGGGGGTGGGGGGTAGTGTTGATCAAGATCGACAGAGTAACACGCCAGGTGGCCTCCATGGCCTGCAAGTGGACCCTGAAGACAGTTCCCAAAGTGTCTCGAATGCTGCCCGCAGTTGGTGGAACTTTGGAGGAGGGCTTTGACTGTGGCAGGAAGGAGGACGTGATGGTGCAGGGGCTGAAGATGAGATGAGGCCCCATATAGCATGGGCTCGGGTCTGGGGCACTGGGGCGGGCTTTAGGCGGACGGCCAGGCCCGTGGGAGGAAGGACCGGAACTCAGCAGGGCCTGGGTTCTTGTCCCTCAAGGGTGGCTGCTGGGCCAGATCATTGTCACGACCAGCTGGTCAGGCAGTGCTTCATCTTGGAGTGATGGTCTGGGAGGCCACACCCCTGGGGCCTCCAGAAGATGCGAGAGCCTGAGGGAGGTGTGAACACACTAGTAGTGGAGGCCCGCCATGTGGGCACAGCCAGGACCCCTTGGGTCCCACCATTCCCCAATGGGCAGGAATAGCACTCGTGCCCCTTGTCCAGTGGGAGGACCTGAGGGGGTGTCTGGATTCAGCTCATTTGAGCTGAGGACTCCAATGCCGAGTCCTTGAAGGGAGCTGAGATCCCTCCTGTGTAACCGTGCCTTCGTGTTGCAGAGCCTGGACAGCCCAGAACTCAAAGCTATCGTCCACGACCTGCTGACCACGGTGGAAGAGCTGTGTGATCAAAATGAGTTCCATGGCTCGCAGGAGAGATACTTTGAGCTCATTGAGAGATGTGCAGACCAGAGGCCTGTAAGACCACCTCTCTCTCCAGCACAGTGGGCCTTTGGTGCTTGGGCAAGCGGGTGGTTTAGGTCAGGCTGCTGGGGGAGAGGAGGGGCTGCTCAGCTCCCGGAGGTCTGGCTGTGTGGGTCTCGAGGCAAGTTTTCCGTGAGTTTGAAGTAAAAACCTTGGCAGGCTTCTGCTCCCCTGGGATTTGTGCTCCAGCAGAGAAGTCTGCCGTGCCGTCAGGAGGCTGAATGCGTGTGGGTCTGTGAGGGCACATCACAGCCTAAGCATCCGTTTCCTCCCACCTGTGCGGAGGGAGGGGCCCGTTGGCTTCATGCTCAGCATGTCTGCTCTCCGAAAGGCAGGCAGTCCTGGTGCCAGAAGGGCTCAGCCTGATGCAAGGCTTTTATGTGGGTTTTATCTTTTATTTCTTTGTTTTGGCTGTGTTGGGTCTTCGTTGCTGCACGCAGGCTTTCTCTAGTTTCGGCAAGCGGGGGCTGCTCTTCGTCGTGGCGCGCAGGCTTCTCACTGCGGTGGCTTCTCTTGTTGCAGAGCGTGGGCTCTAGGTGGGCTTCAGTAGTTGCAGCAAGTGGGCTCAGTAGTTGTGGTGTGCAGGCTCTAGAGCACAGGCTCGGTAGTTGTGGCACACGGGTTTAGTTGCTCCACGGCATGTGGGATCTTCCTGGACCAGGGCTTGAACCCATGTCCCCTGCATTGGCAAGCGGATTCTTAACCACTGTGCCACCAGGGAAGTCCGTTATGTGGGTTTTAAATGAATCTTCACTGCTGCCAGCAGGGCCTTTATCGTGTGGGCTCCCTACCTGGGCCTCGGAGTGGCTGGTCTCTTGGGCCAGCAGCATGGGGCCGTATTTATCAAAAAATCTCTGGAAGGGCAGAGCGGCTCATTCACTCCAGGTCTTTCTTCCTTTGACAGGAGTCCTCCCTCTTAAACTTAATAACCTACAGGGCTCAGTCAATCCATCCAGCAAAGGATGGCTGGATTCACAACCTGCAGTTACTGATGGAGAGATTTTTCAGGTAGGCAGCCTCTGGAGGCCCACCTGACCCTGTGTCTGCACTGCAGGCAGGACACTGAGAGTTAGCACTTTCCTCTCCGATTCTTGAAAGTGACAGTTCTCACTGAGCAGGAAAGGGTTTGTCTTCCAGAGGACAGAGTTCTCTGAGGCCTCTGTGCTTACTCCCTCCTGTGGAGTGGTCATCTAGAAAGAGGCCATCTCTGAGGGCCAGGTTCTCTGCCCCTTTACCCCATTCTTGGTCTGGATGTTGCCGAGCTGGGCCCCACGCGGGGAGGATCTGGAGTCAGTCTTGCCTGACACGGAGGCGGGTGGGTCTGGGGGCTGGGTCCCCAGGGAAGCCATTGGAGGTTGGGCTACTCGGGCTGGGGGAGGGTGAGGCCGGTGGCTGGTGCACCCGCCCAGCCCCAACAGGTGTGCTCCTCCCCCCAGAAACGAATTGCGCAGTGCTGTGCGTATCAAGGTGCTGGACGTCCTGTCCTTCGTGCTGCTCATCAACAGGCAGTTCTATGAGGTGTGTATCCATGCTGGCGCGGGAGCCCTGGGGTAGCAGGTGCGAGGGCGGCCTCCACAAGCCATGCGGGGTGATGCTCACCCGAGAGGCAGCGCGTGGCCCTTTCAGGGCACTACACGCCTCCTGGGGTTGGCCTGGGACCTGGGGTCTGCCAGCGCCTCTCTGTGGCAGGCTTTGTTTCCTCGTTCATCCCTCCCTCCCTCCCTTCCTTGGTGCCTTCTGCCAGGCCTGTGGCTGAGCGGCCAGGATGGCATAGTCCCTGCCCTCAGGAAAACAGTCTTGCATGGGGACATTTTCTTTTTATTTTTATAATCACACTCATCCTCCGGGCTCTGGACTGATCACCAGATGCCAGGGTGGTGGCAGCCCCTACCAACCTCTCTACTGCATTTCTTCCCCTCCAGTCCATCCTTCACTAGGTTTGCAGCCAGGGCCTGTCCTTCTTTCAGAATCGGCAGCGGCCTCTGCCCACTGGGCTCTCTTCTCCGGGAGGTGTGCTCAGGCTCTACATCTCCCCTCGTTTCCCAGCACCTTCCTCACCGAGGCCTCACTGGAATGCCTGGTATCCCTAGGACCTGCCCACCCCTCCTACCCTCTCAGCCTTCCCTTTCCCTGCATCTCTGTCCCTTGGAATTCATTCTTTTTCAGAGTCCAGCTCAGTGCTGCCTCTTTTAGGAAGCCCTCTGGGTTCTTGAGTCCCTCGTGTTGGGGTCGCTCTCGTCCTGCTCTCTGCTCCTGTAGCGCTTTGTACCTGCTTCTGTGAAAGCGCTCGTCCTGCTGCCCCGTTATAGTGGGCTCTGTGATGTCGGGGACGAGGTCTCTCTATCCCCAGGGCAGAGAGCCCTCCACGTGGGATCCTTCTTAATTGTGATGTTGAATGACAGAGGGAGCAGGGACATTCACTGCTGCATCACGTCTGAGTCTGAGCCTGTGGGCCATGCCCCGGCTGGGCCAACGTGTAGTCGTCATCATTCTTCTGAGCCAAGGGGACGCACAGAGTGCCCTGGAAGAGGCCTGGGCCTCTCAGGCGCTCGCACACCCCGCTGCTGTTGTCCCAAGTCTTTAACGACGTGTTAGGTGAGTTTTGGCCGTGTGGCCAGTGGCTCACCTGGCTTCTCTTGTGCTTGGTGCAGGAGGAGCTGATCAACTCAGTGGTCATCTCACAGCTCTCCCACGTCCCGGAGGATAAAGACCACCAAGTCCGAAAGCTGGCCACCCAGTTGCTGGTAGATCTGGCTGAAGGCTGCCACACCCACCACTTTAATAGCCTGCTGGACATCATTGAGAAAGTGAGAGCCACTCGAGCCTGGGGCTTGGGGCGCCTGGGCTGCCATTGGGACCCCTCTCTATGGCAGAGCCCAGCGGACAGCAATGTTCTTTGGACCCGCTGTCTCCGTTCTCTGCAGGGAGACTGCCTGGGTCTCTCCGAGATGGGGTTCCCTCCTAACAGAGATGGGGCGGTGTTGGGAGGTCTGGCCGGGCCTGCTGCTGCTTGGCGCTGTCCTGCTGCCGTGCTGCCCAGGGGTCCTGGGACATGGCTCTGTGGCTTCGGGGGAGACTGGCTGGGGGTGGGGTTTGGGCACATTGTCCTTCTGCACAGCCAGCATCCTTTTAATTTCAAAATGCATTGCAGTTTCTGAACCATGCCTTGGATGAGGGGAGTGCATCTTTCCTCTTGAGAAATAAAGGAGAAAGTATTTTTGGGTAGAAAATATCAGATCTGATGGTTGCTGCCTCAGGGAGCCCAGAGTTGGGAATTTAAATAGAGATCTTCTCTCTGTAGGTGATTGCCCGCTCCCTGTCTCCACCCCCTGAGCTGGAGGAAAGGGATGTGGTGGTGTACTCGGCCTCCTTGGAGGATGTGAAGACTGCAGTCCTGGGACTCCTGGTCATCCTTCAGGTGGGCCTCTGCATTTCATTGGAGTGCTGCTCTTTAGCGACCCATCCCCAAGGAGACCTGGGCACTCCCTGGGGTCTCAGAGGGCAGTCCGAGTGTGATCCCAACTCCTCGTTACAGTGGGGGGACCAGGTCCGAGCCCTGACCAGGTCAGGGAAGCGTGGACAAGGCCCAGCCAGAGCCAGTCTGTGAGAAACACTCCCAAGCCAGGGCCAGAACCACCACCTCACGTCTCTCCACAGCCAATGAGGTGGGAAGGGCTGGTGTCCGTTCTGTCCCCACGGTTGTTTGGTCTTTTTTTAATAGCTTTTTTGAGATGTAGCTTATATATCATACAGTTCATCCGTTTAGAGTGTATGATTCCGTGGTCTTTGTTGTATTCATAGAGTTGTGCAGCCATCATTAGAAACATTTACCCCAAAGCAGCTCCATACCCATTAGCGGTCACTCCTTATTCTCCCCTCAGCACCTCCAGCCCTTGGCAATCACTAATTCACTTTCTGTCTCTGTGAATTTGCTTATTTTGGGCATTTCATAGACATGGAATCACACAATATGTGACCTCATGTGTCTGGCATCTTGCATTGAGCATAATGTCTTCAAGGTTCATCCATGTTGTAGCGTGTGTCGGTACTTCATTTCTTTATATGGATGGGTAATAGTTTATTGTATGGATAGACTATATTTTGCTTATCTATTCATCAGTTGATGGACACTTGGGTCACTTCCACTTTTTGGCTGTTGTGAATCGTGCTACAGTGAACACTCACAAGTTTCTATGTGGACATGTGTTTCATTTCTCTAGGGGATCCACCTAGGAGTGGAATTGCTGAGTCAGCCGGTAACTCTGCTTAATCGTTTGAGGAACAGCCAGGCTGTTTTCCACAGGGCCTGCTCCATTTTACATTCCCAGCATCAGTGGATGAGGCTTCCATTCTCTCCACATCCTCACTCACACTCCTTATTTTCTGTTTTTTTGATTATCACCATCCTAATGGGTATGAAGTGAAATCTTACTGTGGTTTTGATTCGCGTTTTCCTAATGATGTTGAGCATCTTTCCATGTGCTGACGGGTTGTTTGTGTATCCTCTTTGGAGAAACGTCTGTTCAGATCCTTTGCCCATTTTTTTTTTTTTTTTTTTTTTGCGGTACGCGGGCCTCTCACTGTTGTGGCCTCTCCCGTTGCGGAGCACAGGCTCCGGATGCGCAGGCTCAGCGGCCATGGCTCACGGGCCCAGCCGCTCCGCGGCATGTGGGATCTTCCCGGACCGGGGCACGAACCCGTGTCCCCTGCATCAGCAGGCGGACTCTCAACCACTGCGCCACCAGGGAAGCCCTCTTTACCCATTTTTAAACTGGGTTATTTGTCTTTCTCGAGTTGTAAGGGTTCTTTCCATACCCTGGATACAAGTCCTTCATCAGTCAGACAATTTGCACACATTCTCTGTTCCCAATCATTCTTGCCACGTCGTGCTCACTCTCCTGCGTGGTGGCTGTCCTCACACGCTCCTGGGCACCGCCTGGCTCTTGAGGCTTGATGGAGCTGTGGACTTGTCCCTTTACGTCCCCAGCAGGGCAGCGATCAGGCTCTTCCACTGGCTACCGCCCTCGATCACTGACTTGCAAAGCATTGTGGTGTTATCTATACTTAAGGTCACCTGCCAGTATCAGTATTGTGTAAAATGTAATATTTGAAACAATTGGTTCATAAACTACTTCGTAAAATGTTGATGGTAGAACAGTTTCCGTCATGTTTATACGTGATGGACTTTTATTATCTGGTGTGGAAGTTTAAAATTTGATAAAAAGTGGATGGCACCTCCTTGGTGTCTTGTCCATAGCAGCCCCGTGCTCCCTGTGTCCTGACTTGAGGGGTTGTGGGGAGCCCTGTGGCCTGGATGAACCCAGAAGCCTATACGGAGAATGAAAAAGAGATGGTCTGTTGCCCTCACTTGGAAATCGAGCCCTGGTGACCCGGGGCCGCAGAATTGAGCTGTTTCCTACTTGAGCAAAGTCCTGGGCCAGCCTGTTTTCATTTTTTGTAATTAAAAAGTAATGTATATGTCTAGTTAAAACACGCGAACAGCATAAACATAGCAAAAAGTTCTGTTCCCTCCTTTCTTCCCACCAAAATGGGCAGGCAGAGCAGTGGCTGCCCAACTCCATGGGTGTCCTTCCTGAGATGCTTGTGCTTTGTCAAGCGTGGTGTCCAACTCCCTCCCCTCTCCCTTGTGTGTGTGTTTTGTTTTTTGTGGAAGGCAGGGATAATGCTTTTATGTTGTTTTTTTAAAATTAATCATTTTATTTTGGGGGGCTGCGTCAGCTCTTTGTTGCGGCGCGCATGCTTCTCTCTATTTGCGGCGTGTGGGTTCCAGAGTGCGTGGGCTCTGTAGTTTGCGGCACACAGACTCTCTGGTTGAGGCGCACGAGCTCAGTTGTTGTGGCCCATGGGCTTAGCTGCCCCACAGCATGTGGGATCTTAGTTTCCCGAGCAGGGATTGAACGCGCGTGCCCTGCATTTACCACTGGACCACCAGGGAAGTCCCTATATTGTTTTTGAACCAAAGAGACACCACTCTGTTAATCATTTTTTTCTTTAAAAAGAATATCAATAAAAAAATAAATAAAATTCAAAATAAATAAGTAAATAAAAGAACATCAGTGATACGTTTTTGAAGCACTGCTCTCCTCCAAGGCTCAGAGTACCACAAAGGGGACCCTTGGCTGTAGCTGGGTCCCTTGGGTCCCTCCTGCCCCAGCACCACCCCATAACCCCTGCCCCCAGAACCAGGTTGCTGGCAGCACCGCGAACTCTCACACCTGGCCTCTCGTAGCCTGGCTTGTCAGGGAGGTGCTCTTGACCTTGCAGAGGTGGGGGAGATGGGCTCACCGTGGGGTTAATAACAGCCCCAGCAGCTAGGGGAATTATCCCCTTTATAACCCCTCACAAAGCACACCTCCCACCTTGCTCTGCCCCTGGTTTCTCCCGCTTTGCCTCGTGGCGTTGAGAAGGTGCTCTGTCGGTGCACGTGGATCCTGTCATGCGTTGCTGTGTTGTGTGCCATTGGGCAGGTTTCTCTGATTCATTAACCAGTTCCCTGTTGATAACACAGATATGTGGCTGTTTCTGGTTTTTTGCCTTCACCAAGGGTGGGCGCATGTGGGCGTACCCGTGGGATGAAGCCCTGAAGCAGAGTTGGTGGCTTGAAGTGTTTGTACATTTTAAAGAATGGTGGGTACAGCCAGTTACCTCCAAAGTGCTTGCCTGGCCTCTCCCCCCGGGCATCAAGGTGCTGACTCCCCGGCTGCAGTTTGGCCTCCTGCCCTTGCAGTGACCAGCGCGCTCTCTCTGCAGACCAAGCTGTACGCCCTGCCTGCCAGCCATGCCACACGTGTGTATGAAACGCTTGTCAGCCATATCCAGCTCCACTACAAGCACACCTACACCCTGCCCATTGCCAGCAGCATCCGGCTGCAGGTATGTTCCCTGGGGCACCCAGCAGCTGCATCCGGCCTGGTGAATGCAGTGGCTGCAGACTGGAGAGGTGGCAGGGGGCCCGGGAGGGGTCTTCAGCAGACTGTTCCTTCCTTAGCACCAGCTGTGGCTGCGTCCTCCCCAGGACCTGCTGCTTTTTCCTTTGCCTGTGGTCTGCATGCCTCTCAGTCACATGGCAGCCTGAGATGGGGGCAGAGAAAGGGAATTGCTCTGGAGCCCCAGACCCCTGGTGCCGCGGAGTCTGTTAGTGACTGGCAGCGGGGGTGCAGGGCAGGGCATACTGGTATGAGATCCCACCATGGGAGCTGGCACCAGGATGAGCAGAGGGCGCTGGGATGGAAGCCCCGGTCCCTTTCAGAGCGTCTGCCCAATGGGGCAGCCCCCTGTCATTTGGGGACTCCAGTTAAATGACCCACCAATAGCTGGGGGAAGCGACAGTGTCCTGAGCAGAGCTCTGCTGTCTATACCGGGGCCATGCGATGATGCCTGGGCAGGTGCAATATGTCCACTCCCGCTGTTTCCCCGGGTGTGAGAGGCTGCCATGTCGCCCAGCTTTTGTGGGAATGTCACAGCCTCCATGGGCTCTGAGGGAGGAGGCCATGAGTGCCCGCGCCTCTCCGCCAGCACCACCGTCTGCAATGAAGTCAGGGCGTGGTTGCTGTTAGCGCGGCAGCCTTTCCCGAGAGCTGCGCTGGTCTGCATGGCCAGGTGGCGGCTTTCTCTCTGTTGGACCATGCCTCCTGCTCTCCGCAGGCTTTCGACTTCCTCCTGCAGCTGCGGGCCGACTCGCTGCACCGCTTGGGCCTGCCCAGCAAGGACGGGCTTGTGAGGTTCAGCCCCTACTGCGTCTGCGACTACATGTACGGTCCTGGGTCCTGGGGCGGGTGGGGGGTGGGGAGCTCGCTGCCCTCCGCCCTGGGGTGGTCCTGTGTCTGAGGGAAGGTCCCAGAGGCATCCTGAGCACAGCCCTGGGTTGGGGCTTGGGGCCTGCATCAGTCCTTAGCCTTGTGGAGCGGGAGCTCTGGCCTCAGTGCTTCTCCCACTTGCTTCCACAGGGAGCCGGAGAGGGGCTCTGAGAAGAAGGCTGGTGGCCCCCTGTCACCTCCCACTGGGCCCCCTGGCCCGGCACCTGCAGGCCCCGCCGTGCGGCTCGGCTCGCTGCCCTACTCCTTGCTCTTCCGTGTCCTGCTGCAGTGTTTGAAGCAGGTGAGATGGTCAGACCCTCCAGCTGCATTAGGTCAGACCAAGCAGTGACTGGTGCTGCCCGGGGGCCACCGTTCTTCTCCCGCATTGGCAACCTTGGGAGGTTCGCTGCCTGTTTCTTGGTTGTCTGCCTCGAGGCCTCACAGCGGTTCCGTAGCCATGTGTTGAGCGCCTGCTGTGTGTGGTACATCACCAGAAGCTGGGTGCGGAGCCGAGGAGACGTTCCTTCCTCCAGGTGGTGGTTTTGGTACAAGAGTGAGGTGTATTGACAAATAACTGGATTGTAGGATGGGGTGTGCCTTGGGAGGAGGCACCAACAGGCTGTGCGGGACTGAAGCGGGGGGTGCCGTCACATCTGGTTGGGGGCATGGGGAGGGGCAGGTGAGGGCAGTCTTGAAAGAGGGGGAAGATTCCAGTGGCAGGAGTAAGCAAAGCCTGGAAGTAGGGGAGGTAAATTCCCTGTGGCGGGAGGTGGAGGAGCTTGGGCCTGTTCCCCAATGGGGCAACGAGGGAGGAGGGTTGGTCAGCAGTGTGCCGCAGGTGGGGCTGGGCAGCCCGGAATAGGCTGGGGGGCACTCCTGGGGGCCACGGGTGGGGAAGCAGAGCTGGATGGAGAGGCGGTAGCAGGTTCCCCGGGGGTACCGGGGTTTGGCATTAAAGGGGTTTGTCAGAGATTTCCTGTGAGCGTCTCAAGGTCTCCGTGTCACAGTTGGGATCTGGGGAAAGGCTTTTAGGACTCCTGGCCATTGGTGTAGTTTATGGGCAGTGGTCACCCCAGTGGAGGTTGGGAGGGCTCACCAGGGAAGGTCCGTGCAGGCCACAACCCTGTCCTCGATGCTGTGGTTCTGGGTCAACTTTGGTCCTGTGGCAGGTATGTGGGCTCATGGATCGTTGAGGAATACTTGCTTCTCTTTAAGCTAGTACAGTAGCTTCTTTCCAGATCCATCTTCATTGTGCTCTGGGCGGGCATCGTCAGAGCCCCTTGGGTCCAGTGCCCTTGGTAGGCCGTCCTCGGATCACCGTTGGGAAGGTGGGGAAGATGGGGCCGGTGTGCAGGAGTTCCAGGTCCTGCTGAGAGGAGAGGGGTGGTGCTGCACTGGGCCTCCTGCCCTGCCTGGCGTTTGGAGGCAGCGGCCGCCATCCAGGGCTGACTTTTTTCTGAGTAGCGTCTGCTCCCCGAGCTGCAGGGACTGAGGGCCCAGGCTTGTGTGGAGAACAGGAGAGCAGGTCTGAGGCCTCGCTGCTGTCCAGATCAAGCTTCCAACCCTGAGACCCCGTCTTCCCTGTTCCTGCAGGAGACTGACTGGAAGGTGCTGAAGCTGGTGCTCAGCAAGCTGCCCGAGTCTCTGCGCTACAAGGTCCTCATCTTCACCTCCCCGTGTAGTGTTGACCAGCTATCTGCCGCCCTCTGCTCCATGGTGCGCCTTCCGCTTCGGGCCTTTCCTGCGTTGTGCACAGCGGGTCCGCGGCCTATGTGGTGGGTGGGGCCACAGCATAGTTCCTCAGCTCTGAAAGACTGAGGCCTGGGAGGCAAACTTGTTTCCCTCAGAGGCTCGGACCCCGGCTGGAGTGCATATGGTGCCTCTGGGAGCCTGTCCTCCCATCCCAACTCTCGGGCAGAGGATTGGGGGCCTCAGTGAAGGGCTCGAGTGTGCAGGACTGAGCAGGGTCTTAACTCCTTCCCCTCTCCTCCTCCCTGGGGTCTGTCTCCCTGGCGGATCAGTGGGCAGCCTCCCACTTCTCTGAGAAGGCAGGCTGCTGGCTAGAACAGGAAGTAGGAAGGTCCTCGGGCTTTGACCCCTTCTCCCACTGGGCCTACATTCTCAGGGGCTACCCCGTGCCCCCTGGCCACCCAGCTTGACCCAGCTGCCGGGCAGGGCTTCACATCTGGCCCTTGGCTGTTAGCTTTCAGGTCCCAAGACCCTCGAGCGGCTCCGAAGCACCCCAGAAGGGTTCTCCAGAACCGACCTGCATCTCGCTGTGGTTCCCGTGCTGACAGCGTTAATTTCTTATCATAACTACTTGGACAAAACCAGACAGGTACCAGATGGGAGCGGGTTGGTTGAGCTTTGAAAGCCTGGTCCCCAGGATGCTTGCTTCAGCCAAAGGGGCCCAGCGTTTTCCTCCTAACGGGTGGCTATTGGGCCAGGGCGAGGGCATCTGGCTCTGCTTCCCTATGTGGCCAGTGCACCCCTGCGAGCTGGCCCAGCCTGGAACCGCGGACGTTTGAACTCACTGGTGCTCCTGAGTTGTCTCAGGGAGGAGTGGGCTTAATGAAATGCTTGAATATCCCCCCTCCACACATATGCAGTGCTATTTTCTTTCTAAGGAGCTTTGCCTGGCTTGTCCTTGCTACAGTGTTAGGATAGGTGCTGAGACGCTTGGCGGCACCGAGCCTGTTTTGAGAGGCATAGCAGCCGGGCAGAGGGCCCCCCCTCCGCCTACCTCCAACTCTGTCATGAGGTGCAAAAAGCACACGCAGTAATGCCTGTTTTCTTAATTCTGCACTGCTGGGTGGGAGGCCTGCAATGAGCCATCACCTTTACTTTCTCTTTAAATTCCTGATACTTTTGTTACTCTGCCCTCATCAATCAGGGAACAGAAGTCTTAGGGAGCTCAGGTAGCCCACTCAAGGCCACAGCAAGGCGAGAGGCCTAAACTCAGACTCAGTCCTGTTTGGGTGGTGAGCCCATTGCTCTTGATCAAAGTGCTGTTGGAAACTCACACTCGACTTGCCATCCCCCACCTCACTGCCCACCCCAACTCCTGGGGTGAGTGTGAGCTCCAGCTCCTTCTGTGTGGCCTGGCCTGGTTCTCACTGGGGTTCCCCGAGAACCCTCAAGGCCCAAAGTGTTTCTGAGGGGTGGGGCTGGCTGCAGGAAATCACAATCATCCACAGGGCCTTAAGCTACCAGGTGGTTTGCCTGAGGCTGTGGCCTGAGATGGCACTTGTCTCCTGCTGGGCACAGCTGAGCCATCTTCATGGGGGACTCTGTCCAGGGTTGGTGTGGGCCCGGCGGCCTTGCTGTGTTAGGCAGATCCTCCCCTTGCCAAAAGGCCAATCAGTTGGGGATTCCAGAACCAAGGGGGTGATGAGCCTAGCATGTCCTGGCTCCAGGGTGGGCTGGGGACCTGGGACCCCACCTTTGTGGGGGTGTGGGGAGGTGTCAGGAAGACCTTGACCAGACCAGCTTTGCTGTCCCCTTGGCTCAGGTGGGGTCAGCTGCTGGTGGCTCTGCCGCTTAGGTGCCTGAGACCTGGGATAAGGCACTTGGCCTTTCTGAGTCTTGGTCTTCTCCTCTATAGAACATTCTGGAGTGGGAGAGGGGAGACCAGGCCCTGGCTCACCAGAACGGCTCTCTATGGGCAGGGACGGGGCACAGAGGGCCAGCCTGTGGTGGGCCTGGTCTGAGGCATCCGTGTTGTCCCACAGCGGGAGATGGTGTACTGCCTGGAGCAAGGCCTCATCTACCGCTGCGCCAGCCAGTGCGTGGTGGCCCTGGCCATCTGCAGCGTGGAGATGCCTGACATCATCATCAAGGCGCTGCCTGTCCTGGTCGTGAAGCTCACGCACATCTCAGCCACGGCCAGCATGGCCATTCCACTCCTCGAGTTCCTGTCGAGTAAGCATCTGTGGCTTCGCACGTGTGTATCTGGGTGTGTGTGAGTGAGGTGGACCTTGAGTTTGGGGCTGTGCCTTGCCTGAAGTAACTTGTGCTGCCTTCTCAGACCTCACCTTGGCTGCCTGTAGGCACGTTGTGCTCCGTGGGCCACCCTTTGCTGCCTCAGGGCCTTTGTACCTTCTGCCCCTGTGCTTTGAACGCTTTCCTTCTTGGCCTTCGAGTGGCTGGCTTCTTTCCTCCCCTCAGTGTCAGTTTAAATGGCACAGAGCCTCCTGTTGCCTGACCTTGGTCCCTACTCGGCCTGGCTTTTAGAGCCTCCTCTCTGTCCCCCCTCAGCACACACTACAACTTGGAGAGGCTCTACTCACCCCTCAGGTTGTGACGTCCAGGAGCTTGGGGTGCCCCACTCGCCCCTTCCCAGTACCTCATGCATGTCTGGCCCTCAGTTGTGTGGACAACAGGAGCAGGGCAGGGCTTTGTTTCTGTAAAGGGCCATGTGTGATATGCCTTGGCTGCCTGTTCTTTTTGCTTACAACTTTTTGAAAAGGTAGAAACCATTCTTAGCTCACAGGTCATAAAGTGAGGCCACTGGCTGGATTGAGCCTGGGGACCATAGTTTGCCAGCCCTTGGAGTAGAGAGCCGAGGCCCAGGGGCAGGGGAAGGTCCTGTTTGGGTGGGTTGTGACCTTCACTGCTTTGCTGCCTTCTTGGGTCGGAGTAGCTGCACTGGCTTTTTAGACACAGAGCACAGGACTCTAGCAACACCTGCCCTGCTGTGGCCATGAGCCCATCTTTGCCAGGCCCATCTGGGCTCCCTCACTGGCTGTCTCTTGGTGTTGCAGCTCTGGCCAGGCTACCTCAGCTCTACAGGAACTTTGCAGCAGAGCAGTACGCCAGTGTGTTTGCTATCTCCCTGCCGTATACCAACCCCTCCAAGTAAGTGCTGCCGTGTATCCCTATGAGACCCTACCCCTCCTGGTTGTGGCCCAGGCCAGCTGGAGGCCTCTGCTTGCTGGAGGCCAGGCCTCTCGGAGTAGAAAGCCACATAGGCTCCCTGTGGCCATAGCACCTCTGATCTGCACCCCCAGCTCCTGGCTCATTTCCCTCGGGTGCCACGCTGGACCTCCAGCACTTCTCTTTTCTTCTTGTCGCAGGTTCAATCAGTACATTGTGTGCCTGGCCCATCACGTCATAGCCATGTGGTTCATTAGGTGCCGCCTGCCCTTCCGGAAAGATTTTGTTCCTTATATCACTAAGGTAAGCCAGCGGAGGCCGCGTCCTTTGTTAGGGCCGGGACCTGCTTTGCCACTGGCTCACCATGGCTGGATCAGGGTGACCGGCAGGGGAGAGAGAGGTGGGGCGCCACTGGGACACAATTCTGCCACCCTTGTCCTGGGCCTGTAGCTCATCCCAGGCTCACAGTGTACCTGGGCTGGCAGGTGTGGAGGGAAGAAGCCTGTGGGTACCTGGAGGGCCAGTACCTTCTGGCCTGCGGCTCAGGTCTGCTCCACCCTGCCAGGGTCTGCGCTCCAACGTTCTCCTGTCTTTTGATGACACCCCCGAAAAGGACAGCTTTAGAGCACGGAGCACCAGTCTCAACGAGAGGCCCAAGAGGTGCGGGGCCTGTGTGGGCGGGCCTGGTGTCAGTGGGGCAGGGCAGGCCCGCAAGCTGTGGCCTGTGGCCGGCATGGTGCGTACGGGCTGGGGCTGAGGGCACGCCCTGCGCAGACCATGCTGGGCTCCAAGGTGCCCTGGGGTTGTGAAGCAGGGCGGGGCCTGAGAAGGCTGCAAACGCCCCACACGTGGCTGGAGAGGCCAGCGCTGCTCCTCAGCAAGCCGGTTGCTGTGGCCTGCGGTGTTGTGGAGCCTGCGTGCTGGGTCGTGGCCAATCCTGCCTGGGTGACGGGCGAGTACAGATTTGCTGAGTTGGAGATTGAGGTGCTAGTTCTAGGGCGTCAGGTTTTGGGACTGACTCCGCTGAATAAGCCCGGGGTTGCATCAGGGCAGCTGACTCCTGAGAAGCCAAACACCTGGCCTGGATGGGAGGATCCAGGGTCCACAGATGCCCAGCCTCGGGCCAGGGTGGCTTGTCCCCCGAGCTCTTGCCCAGCCCATTGCTAATGGGGTCATGCTCTTCTTCATCACAGCCGCTTTCGCCAAATCTGAGAAGAGCCGTGCTAGGCCTTGTGGTTTCGTTTGCATTTCATTTGAACGGCTGCCCCCCTTCCTGTCCCCCACCTTCCTGTCCAAGCTTTTTTGGCTCTCCCTAGGTGGGAATACGGCATTTTCCAGAATGACCACGTCAGTGTGACCTAAGTCAGAAGCTGTTCTCTCAAGGTCCTGGTGGCTGGGGGCCAGGGCCTTGAGCTAAGAACTGACTTCTTTTTGAGCTATGACCTTCGGGGCCTCAGCACCTGGTCCCGAGCGGGTGGGCGGGACGCCTGGTCAGCACAGCCTGGAATCTGCCGTGCGATGCGGTCCACACACATTTAGTTTGCGCTAATGTTCTTTGTTTTGGTATCATGCGTGAAACCTTACTTTTTCTGTCATGTTTACAAGATGTATTTTCATGCATTTTTGTTTTCTGTTTCTTCCCCCTGCTAACTGGCCTCTGGCATGGTTTTTTGTTCATCTCACCCGTGGGCTCTCCATCCTGACCCTGTGGCCTGTGACCTTTCCTCCTCATCCCTCCAATGGCTTGTTTTCCCCTCCCGGGAGCTGGGCTCTCTGGGGCTTGGGCCTTCCTTCCTCACCTGGTAGTTTGAGGATAGCCAGACCCCCCAAACAAGGCTTGAATAACTCTCCACCCGTGAAAGAATTCAAGGAGAGCTCTGCAGCCGATGCCTTCCGGTGCCGCAGCATCAGTGTGTCTGAACATGTGGTCCGCAGGTAGTGGGCTTTGTTGGGTGGGGGGCTCAGACCCTGGAGCTTGGCCCGTGAAGTGGCGCTGCCAGGCGGGAGCACCTGGGTGGCGGTGCATGGGGCTGCTTGCATGACCTCATCTCCTGCCCACGCCCTCCCTGGCCAGAGCTGGAGGAGAGCCCAAGTGGCAGCCCTCAGGCCGCAGGGGCCCGTCCTGCCAAGCCCTGCCCTTGGGCCCGGGGAGCCTGGTGGAGAGGGGTGGAAAGGTTGCATTCTGTCACCAAGGCTCGTATGGGTGCGGGCTGGCTGCACAGCATACTCAGAGGCCGGCCTGGGAGCCTAAAGCAGGGTGACCACTGTGAGATAGAGGGTGTCCAGTGGCAGCGCCCACAGGCCTCTCCCTGGTGGTCAGGGGCCTTTGCAAATGAAAGCAGCGCCCATGCAGGTCAGGTGGGGACACACTCTCCAGGGTTCGGCTTTTCTTTCATATTCTCTTCAGTGGACTTTTTTCTTAAGCTTTTTTTCTAGAAAAGGTCTGCTTTCTGCTGTAGCTGAGAGGGAATGGGGGCTTTTGTGTAGGTCAGTGGGCTGGGGGCCAGCCTGCGAGAGGCCGGGCAGGGGAGGCCTGGCCTCTCCAGGGGTGCAGTCTCATCACTTCTCCCTGCTGTGTCCGGGTACAGGTGTGGGCTCTGGCGGGGGGAGGGTTATTGCTTCGTGCCGACAGGCCAGGCTGCACTGTCTCCTCACCTGGAAGCTCCTTCAGGCCTCAGTGTCCCACAGCTCGGAGACCCACCCGCTTGCTGACGCCTGACTGGGGCTCCAGCCTCAGGCTGGCTTCCACCAAGTGGGGTTTGACTTGGTGGGGAGCTGGGGTTGGGGAGTGGTCAGTGAGGCTCTCCTTTTAGCTCTTTTCCAACAAATTCTTTATCATGAGCAAAACTCGGCAAAGGGAGTATGAAATTTGTATCAGAGTGAAACCTGCACAAGCCCCTCCTCCTGGTCACTGGGGCAGGGCCGGGGCGGCCCAAGTGTGTGGGTGAAGAGCCTCACACAAAGCCCAGACCCTTCCTGTCCTCCATGGGAGGTGGCCCTGTGGGCAGAATGCAATCTTTGTCTGTGTGTCCTGTGGTCTCCGTGTCTCTGCATGACTACACTGTTCTGCCACAAAGCCATCACCTGACTCTTCTGCGCTTCGGTGAGGGGACAGCCTGTCTCTCCCCATCTCCTAAGCCTCTGCTCCGATGAGCGGGCCTGGGTCTCTCCCATGAGCCCCTGTCTGCCCACCCCCTGGGATGATGTGTCCACTCGGTTTGCCAAGCTGTGGCTCGACTGGCCACACGCCCTGGCGGGTCTTTCTGAGTGCAGCCCTCTCAGCACCTGCATGCCTTGAGCTTTGGCCCCGGTGGTAGATGGCTCAGCCCCCACCTGGCACCCTGACCTCGCCGTGACTCCTCCCTCCAGCAGGATCCAGACATCTCTCACGAGCGCCAGCTTGGGGTCTGCAGATGAGAACTCAATGGCCCAGGCTGACGACAACTTGAAAACTCTCCACCTGGAGCTCACAGAGACGTGTCTGGACATGATGGCCAGATACGTGTTCTCCAACTTCACGGCGGTCCCCAAGAGGTGCGAGTCGGGCTCCAGGACTGGGGCAGGGCAGGAGGGCAGGGCCTAGCTTTTCTTCTATGACTGCACTTGGTCAAAGGGGCAGCAGGAGTGGCACGTGGGACTTCTTCTTGCGGGTGAGGTATTGACCAACATTCCTATGCTTTCAGGTCCCCCGTGGGAGAGTTCCTCCTGGCAGGTGGCAGGACGAAAACCTGGCTGGTTGGGAACAAGCTTGTCACCGTGACGACGAGCGTGGGGACTGGGACCCGGTCTCTGCTGGGCCTGGACTCAGGAGAGCTGCAGGGGGGCCCAGAGTTGAGGTGACCACCTTTCTGCCCCTGCCTGCCTGACCTTGATGGTGGCTGTCCTGAGCCCAGGCCTGCATGAGACAGTGTCGTGCTGGCCTGGAGCCCCTGGAATACCTTGGTTACACTCTGTGGTGACCCTTCTGTCCTCAGCTCTGACCCCAGTGTGCACGTGAGACAGACAAAGGAGGCACCAGCCAAGCTGGAGTCCCAGGCTGGGCAACAGGTGTGCCGTGGAGCCCGGGACCGGGTCCGCTCCATGTCTGGTGAGCCTCTGCCTCTGCCCACCCTGCCTCCCTCCTGGGTGCCTCTGCGAGTCCCTGTGCTCAGGAAGGTCCTGGGAGCTGAGGATCAAGGTGGCTGGCTTTATTTAGGCCTGCTCCAATTTTTGAATAACTAAGAGTGCTGTCCGTGAGCCCTTGTCACGGGGTTGGGGTGTGGGGGGACATGACCTTCTGTGCAGCTGTGGCACGAGGCCTACTTGCCGCTGGAGGCCTGTTCTCGTGGTCAGTGTTTCTTATGAGCCCTCAGCAGTCCTGGCCCTCAGCCCAGCTCACCCCTTGAGCTTTTTACTCTACTGTAGCTGAAATGAGGCCATGGTCTGACTATGGGACAGGTGATGGGGGCCCTTCCTGCTGCCCTGGGTCCGCCAAGGCCGACACTGACACTGGAAGAGGGCCATGCCTGGGGATGGCTGAGCTGCCTCTGGGCACTAGCTCAGGGCTTGGCCAGCCCAGGCCCCAGGTGGAGCAGCCAGGCCTTGCCAGTGGCTTTTCCACTGGGTGGTGGTGGTCACCAGCCCTCCTGCTCTCCTCCTCAGGGGGCCATGGCCTTCGAGTTGGTGCCTTGGATGCTCCAGCCTCCCACTTTCCTGGCAGCCCTGCTTCCCCGGGCTCACAGACTGCTCCAGCCAGCAAGCCCGAGAAAGCCTCAGCCAGCACCCAGCTACCGGCACAGAAGGAGAAGACAAACCTGGCGGCTTACGTCCCCCTGCTGACCCAGGGCTGGGCAGAGATCTTGGTCCGGAGACCCACAGGTACCCCAGGGGTGGACCTGCGCTCAGCTGTCCTGGGCCGCTGTCAACCGTAGTGTGGGACAGTTACATAAAGACTCTGGACACACAGAAGCCAGTGGCAGGCAGACTGGGCCACGGGAGCAATTTGGAGGTGACTTTTGAGCCGAGTCCCCAGAGAGGAACAGTGAGGGGAGGTCCCATGGCTAAGTGAGGAGAAGGTCTGTCCTGGTCTGCTCAGGCTGCTATAACGAAGCACCACAGACTGGACAGCTTAAACAACAGAATTTATTTCCTCCCAGCCCTGGAGCCTGGAAGTGCAAGGTTAGGTTGTCGGCAAGGCTTGTTTCTCCTATGGCCTCTCTCCTTGGCTTTTAGATGGCCGTCTCCTCACTGCATCCTCACGCGGTTGTCCCTCTGTGTCTTAATCTTGTTTTAAGGATATCAGTCAGAATGGATTAGGGTCCATCTGTGCGGTCTTATTTTACCTTAATCACCGCTTTAAAGAGCCTGTTTCCAAATGCAGTCGTTTTCTGAGGTCCCAGAGGTTAGGGCTCCAACACGTGAATTTGGGGGGACACAACTCAGTCCACGACAGGGCCATTTCAGCCAAGGCCCAGAGCCTGGGAGGAATCTCAGGTGCAGTGTGGGGCCAGTGGTGACCGAGTGGTGAGGAGAGGGATGGGGTGCTGGCCCCATGGAGGCCTTGCGTGCTGGGCTGTGGGGCCGTGGGGGTCGGGGCAGGGAGAGGCTCCTCGTGTGTGTTAGCCCAGTCCTCCCGGTTCCTGTGAGGGCATGGCCGTGGGGGAGGCAGGAAACCAGGTGGGCTGGGAGGAGGTGGACTGAGGTCAGAGGAGATGCTGGGATGTGAGGCTGCTCAGTGAGGAAGGTCAAGTCCAAGCGTGGTCCTCTGGGCCTGGAGGGGAGAGTGGACAGAGCCCAGAAGCCTCTCTGAGCCCCACCCAGAACCCCCCTTTGGGGAGGAGTCTGCTGCGCTGAGTTGCCTTGGCTGCTCGCCCTCTGGCCCTGAGCCTGGCTGAGCCTGTCCTGAGTGTGGGAACTGCCCTGGGGCAGCAGGTGCTGTGAGCTAAGGGCCCCTCGTGCTTGTCACTGAGGCTAGTGACCACTGGTGGCTGCCCTGACCTCAGGGCCGGGGCAGGGGGACTGGGGGTGGGAGCGTCAGGGCAAGGCCAGGGGCGTGCCTTGCCTGGTCCCCCCACCATTACTCCCTGGTGGAGCACGAGTCATGCTCCCTAAAGGCCAGCGTGGCTGGGGCTGCCTGGGGAGGTCCGGGAGGGGATGGCTGTTTGGATGCGCTGGGCCCGAGCCCTGAGCCCTGTGGGGTGCTGGCTGCCCCTCTGCAGGGAACACCAGCTGGCTGATGAGCCTGGAGAACCCACTCAGTCCCTTCTCCTCGGACATCAACAACACGCCCCTGCAGGAGCTGTCCAATGCCCTAATGGCCGCCGAGCGCTTCAAGGAGCGTCGCGACACGGCCCTCTACAAGTCGCTGTCGGTGCCGGCGGCCGGCTCAGCCAAGCCCCCCCCACCCCCACGCTCTAACACAGGTGAGCGCTGGCCTCTCGCCCACCTGGTGTGCCCTGTCTGATGGCAGATGCGCCTGGGGTGGGGTCCTGAGCCTTGGTGCTGCCAGCCTCAGGCATTGGGAGAAGGCTGGCCGTGGGGGGATGCCCATTTCCAGAGAGCGGGGACTGCTCCTGCAGGGGCGACCTTCTTCTTTGGAGGCGCGGTACCATGAATCGGTGGGCTCAAGGCCCTGCTCAGCTGGCCCTACTGATGGGGTGGACACGGGCAGGGCCAAGCGAGGCCTTGGTTCTGCACCTCCTCTGGGTGCCTGATGCCAAGGGTTCCAGGAGGCTGCCACACTTCTGCTTGGGTTTGGGTTTGGGTTTGGGTTTGGGTTTGGGTTTGGGTTTGGATGCGCCGAGCATACCTGAGCCTGCCTGCGCCTGCCTGCGCTCTCATGGCCCTGCCCAGCTGGGCCCATGCTGTCCTTCAACCCCCGGCCTTCCCTGTGGCCAGATGACACTTAGAGGCTGAGGACCTCTACTCACGAGAAGGAGGGATGCACTCCCGCCAGATGTTCGCTCAAGCAGCTTGGAGAGCTGGGACCCGTGTGTGCCACACCCGCCCCTCCAGCCGATCGCTGGCCCTCCCCTCTCTCTCTCCAGGCTCTGGGTCTGTGCAGGACTAGTGGTGCCTGTGCTCTCTGCTCGACCTGTGCGTAGTCTCTCCTTCTGCTGACTGGCCGCTCACGGTTTCCCTTGCAGTGGCCTCTTTCTCCTCCCTGTACCAGTCCAGTTGCCAAGGAAAGCTGCATAGGAGCATTTCCTGGGCAGGTATTCGTGCGTCTCTTTAAGGAAAGTGGTGTTTGCTGCAGAGCACCACTCTGCCCCCTAGATGCTGACTCATCGTCCCTCATCCGCTCACCCCTCCATGATGGCTCCTCAGCCTCTCGTCGCCCTCTGGGTGCAGGGCCCTGACTCGCACGAGGACATTGGTGCCGAATGCGTTTGCTTTGCCAGCGGGAACCCCCACTGTCTCGCGCTTTCATGGCTGAGCTCTGTTCCTGAGCCAGACAGGCCCTTCTAGCCCCTTCAGGCCTGAGGAGGTGACCTCGGGCAACTGAACCCCAGAGGCCGACGGAGGATAGCTCTTGGGGTACGAGCCTGGCTCTGGGCCTCGGCCGAGCTGCCCCTGCCCTGGCCTCTGGTGCTCTGACTGGCTTTGTGAACCCACAAATTGGGACGTGTCTACCTTTCACAGTAGGCTGGCCGAGGGCCTTGCAGACCGGCTTCTGGCCCGTGGCTCCCAGGCCCCTGCAGGGAGGGTGTGGCCTGCTCGGGGCTCCAGCCGCCCGGGCCCTACTGCATGGGCAGGAGCCAGCTAGGAGCGTGCAGTGGCAGAGGGGCTCTTATGGGCAGCTAATGGACTGCGCGTGTGCGGGGCTGCGTGTGGGCGGCGCTAACCCGGTTGCTTCTTCTCACCCCCCTCGCCCTGGTGCTGGCACAGGAAACGCGGCTTGGGGGCGTCATGCTCTCTCCTAAGTGCGCCCGGCTCGGAGTCGGCCTGGACTCGGAAGGCGAGCCTCCGCTCTCCAGAATGGCTCCTGAGCCTGTGTTCCCACACAGGGACTTTCCCGCTGCAGTCTTTCGACCGGGGCCAAGCAGGGAGGAGCTCTGGCTTCTCCCCAGTTCCTGAGGGCTGGTGTAGGCATGCCCTCCTCCTGAGCGGAGGCCCCGTCTCAGGCGGGGCGGGGGGTGGGGGGCTTCCTCATGGGAGTCCGGCCTGCCCTTGCCCACCTGCCTTGCTGAAGGAGCAGAGGTGGCTTCTGTGGACACTGGGGTGGATGGGTGGGGACTAGAGGAGGCAGATGTCCTCTCATCCTGACCCCTGGGAGCCCATGTAGGAGACACCCTGTGTTAGGGCTCATACCCAGGGTGCTCAAGAGTGCCCTACTCCAGCTGGCTCGATGGGAGGGGGTGGCCCTGCTGGGGGGCCACTGTGCCCTCTCGTGGGGGAAAAGCTGGTACCCCTGAGGCCACGTGAGCTCCTGGCGGCCGGGCTGGCACCCAGCAGCACCGTGTGTGTCTTTCCAGACTCTGCAGTAGTTCTGGAGGAGGGAAGTCCAGGCGAGGCTAGTTTGCCAGTGGAGCCCCCCGAACTGGAAGACTTTGAGGCAACCCTAGGCACAGACGGGCGCTATCGGCACGCTGAAGCTTTCAGCAGGGTGAGTGCAGCTGGGGACCAGAGCCGGCCTGAGGGTCCCTGTTGGTGCTGCCATCTGGACCTCCATGGCCAGGCAGGCCTCTAGACCTCAAGCCCAGCTACTGGGGGGGGGGGGTCGGGTGGGAGGCGGGGGCTGAGGCAGGGGCTGAGTCGGGGGTGGGGGCAGGTGTGGGACCTCCACCTTAAGCTTTGTGGCACATCACTGATTTGCTCTGAACTCTAGAAAGTTTTTCCACTGTTGCGCCCACCCCATCCCCTTGCCTTTTCTTATCTAAAAAAACGGCTAGATGTTCTACCAAGTCCCTGCTGTAAGACAGTGTGGGGTTTTCCAGTGGTCTACCCAGGATATAGCTTCTCATTGCTGGTATCCTTTCGTCTGCGAGGCTCTTGTCTCCTCTGCTGAGCGTGGGGCACAGGGAGGTGCTTTCAGGGGATGGGGGGACCATCAGTTCAGTGCTGGGCAGCTCCATGGCCCTGGGCTGGAGGATGGGTGGGGCCTTGTTGCCTCCAGGTGGGGTCAGTGGTGCCTCTTTTTTTTTTTTTTTTAGTATATTGAATTTTCATTGTTG
Organism: Lagenorhynchus albirostris; assembly: GCF_949774975.1. Taxonomy (NCBI): domain Eukaryota; kingdom Metazoa; phylum Chordata; class Mammalia; order Artiodactyla; family Delphinidae; genus Lagenorhynchus; species Lagenorhynchus albirostris. The sequence goes on from NC_083109.1 coordinate 51,080,149, forward strand.
TTGGTTTTTTTAAATTTATTTTTGGCTGTGTTGGGTCTTCGTTGCTGTGCATGGGTTTTTCTCTAGTTGCAGCGAGCGGGGGCTACTCTTGGTTGAGGTGCGCGGGCTTCTCGATGTGGTAGCTTCTCCTGCTGTGGAGCACAGGCTCTAGGCGCATGGGCTTCAGTAGTTGTGGCTCGCGGGCTCTAGAGCACAGGCTTAGTAGCTGTGGCACACGGGCTTAGTTGCTTCGTGGCATGTGGGATCTTCCCAGACCAGGGCTCGAACCTGTGTCCCCTGCATTAGCAGGAGGATTCTTAGCCACTGCGCCACTAGGGAGGTCCCCTCAGTGGTGCCTCTTGATGAAGATTTTCTTTGGATATACTCTTTGCAGTCATCTTCGACCTCCAGCCAGGAGGAGAAGTCATTCCACGCCGAGGAGTTGGCTGCTGGGGGGATCCCCATCGAGCGGGCCATCTCCTCTGAGGGCTCCCGGCCCTCTGTGGAGCTCGCCTTCCAGCCCTCGCAGCCCCTGAGCAAGTCAAGCTCATCGCCTGAACTACAGACGCTGCAGGACATCCTTGGGGACCCTGGGGACAAGGCTGATGTCGGCCGGCTGAGCCCTGAGGCCAAGGCCCGGTCACAGTCAGGGATCCTGGACAGGGAAGGTGCTGCCTGGTCAGCCCCAGGCGAAGAGAGCCAGGGCCAGGGTCCCACCCAGCCTGAGGGTCCCTTGCCTTCCAGCTGTCCCCGCTCCCCCAGTGGGCTGCGGCCTCGAGGCTACACTATCTCTGATTCGGCCCCGTCACGCAGGGGCAAGAGGGTGGAGAGGGACGCCTTCAAGAGCAGAGCTGGGACCTCCAATACCGAGAAGGTGCCGGGTATCAACCCTAGGTGAGCCTTGCCCTCCTGGTGGGAGTGCCCGGATGTTCCCTGTGGGGACGTGGTGCCTGAGGGGCCCAGGACAGAGCAGGCTGGGGTACAGGTCTGCACATCCTCTGCCCCGTGGCTGCTCGGAGCCACAGGAGAGAGTAGCTCCTTGGGTGATGAGGCTCGGGCCCTGCTGCTCTCCACATGGGTTGTGACCGTATTGGCTGAGACCCTGGACCTGGGCTTGTAGCTCCAAGCCCAGCCCCTATCATCTCTCTTCCCCTGCAGCTTTGTGTTCCTGCAGCTCTACCACTCACCTTTCTTCGGTGATGAATCCAACAAGCCAATCCTTTTACCCAATGAGGTAGGCGGGCCCTCTCTCCCCTCAGGGTCCCCCTGGAGCCTGGCTGGGGGTGCACAGTGGGATGATGCCCCAGGGCTGGGCAGTGGGGGCTATAGCCCAGGCTCGTGGAGGGCTACGGCCTCAGGTCCCCACGGCAGCCTGCGGTAACCTGCCTGCGTGAGGAGAGGCCTCTCCTGGACAGGCATTGGGCTGGGGCTTGCTGGGCAGGGCTGGTGGTAGGGGACAGCCTCTGCCCTGGGCTCAGGCAGGGCTCTGTGGCTACAGTCTTTTGAGCGGTCAGTGCAGCTCCTTGACCAGATCCCATCGTATGACACACACAAGATCGCCGTCCTGTACGTGGGAGAAGGCCAGGTGAGGCTGCCAGGCTGGCAGGGGCCAGCCTGCATGCTGGGCAGAGCTGGGCGTCCACCCCACTGGGGGGGGTCTGGGCCCTTGTCCTCCGCAGAGCTTGGTCACTGCAGGGCCACTGGAGTGTCGGGTGCCCATTGAGCTCCGTGCCAGGGATCCAGGAGTGAGAGTGACAGGTAGTGTGTGAGCACGTGGTGCACGGAGTGGCGAGGACTGAGGAGGAGGAGGAGGTGGCGGGTCCAGGGAGCCTGCGCAGGTGTGAGCGACACGCTTTTCATGTCGCTGAACCGAGGGAGGTGACATGGAGTGCAGACGTGGAAGAAGTGAGGGAGGCGAGCGCACATGCAGGTGGGGGCGGCATAGTGCGCTCCTGGGCCAGCGCAGAGGGGAGGGGTGCCGGGCGGGGTGGGGGCGGTGGGGGCGGGAAGTAGTGGGGCTGTGGTAGGAACCCAGCACCCAGTGAGATGGGAGGGCCTCAGGTGGTTCCAAGCGAAGGGTTCAAGTTGACTCGACCTGAGTCTCAAAAGCACCCTCCGGCTGAGGCTGAGAACTGGCAGAGGTGTGGCAGTGGGTGGAGTGAGAGGCAGGTTGGAGGAGCAGGGACAGAGGGGTGCCGAGGGCTCTGGGGGTGTTCTGAAGCTGAGCTGGCCCAGTTTAGTGACAGGCTAGTTACGAGAGAGTGGGGGAGCGGGGTGACACACCTGGGCAACGACGGGAATGAAGCTGCCTCACCCTGAATGAAGCTTCCTCGCCAAGTCGGGTCGATGGCAGAAGTGGGGCTGTCTGCCCAGCCACACCAGTCACCCCTCCTCTGGGTCCCCAGCAGCAACAAGCCCTTGGGGTCCTGAGAGCCAGGGAGGGGCAGCATGTGGCTGGGGGGTGGCCTGGGAGCAGGTGCCACCGTGCCCCGCTTGTCTCCCTGCAGAGCAACAGTGAGCTCGCCATCCTGTCCAATGAGCATGGCTCCTACAGGTACACAGAATTCCTGACGGGGCTGGGCAAGCTCATCGAGCTCAAGGACTGCCAGCCGGACAAGGTGTACCTGGGCGGCCTGGACGTGTGCGGCGAGGACGGCCAGTTCACCTACTGCTGGCATGACGACATCATGCAAGGTGTGTGCCCTCCCCCGCCCGCTCCTCCCAGCTCCTGCAGGCCCTCAGGAGCCTCCGGAGAAACCTAGCCCTCCTCTCAGGGGCACTGAGGGCTGCACCCACTGCCACCTGTCCTGGCCCCCAGCCTCAGCCTGAGGAGCCCTCACTGGCACCCTGCCTGGGTTGGCGCCACCCCGCTCAGCTCCGCTCCGCCCTGCAGCCGTCTTCCACATTGCCACCCTGATGCCCACCAAGGACGTGGACAAGCATCGCTGTGACAAGAAGCGCCACCTGGGCAACGACTTCGTGTCCATTGTCTACAATGACTCTGGCGAGGACTTCAAGCTCGGCACCATCAAAGTGAGCAAGGGGCCCAAAGGGCAGGTGGGCGTGGATCTGGGCCCCAGGCTGGAAGCCGGATCTCTCTGGGGAAGTGCCCCCTGTTCTGTGTTGAGCAGAGATAGCGAGCTTCGCTGGGTCAGCGTTGGTGACATCACGACCCGCTTGTGTAACCCCCTGAGGTGGCGGACCCCCACCTGGGCCATGTCCTCTTCTGTGATGAGGACAATACCCGTTGGTTTCCTCTTGGAGCCGTGCACTGCTGTGGGTTTTGTGCGACTGTGCTTGGCGGGTGCACGGCAGGTGGTGGGTACGCAGCGTTTGCTTGTAACAACCCTGAGCCCTGTCCCCCAGTCCGTCCCTCATGTCGTCGCTCAGTGGTTGGGCTGGGCCTGGTATCACCCGCTTTCCTAGAGGAAGTCGCTGGGGCTCGAGGTCCCATGGGGAGGAGGCGGGCTCAGTGCAGGTGGCTTGTCACAGGGTGGCCATGTGTGGATGAGCTGCAAGGCCGAGTGGGCAGGTGCCTGGCGCAGCCCAGGGTCTGAGGTGCCAGTGCCCAGGGGCGTTGGGATTTATTCTGAGTGCATTGAGCAGCCTTGCAGGAGGTCACTGAACACAGACCCCCTGAGGTTTGGGGCAGAGACTCTGGTAGAGGCAGGAGTGTCTGGGGAGGCCGAAGTGGGCCTCCTGCATTGTAGAGCTGTTGGGGGGGCGGGGACACAGACACACACACAGACACACACACAGACACACACACAGACACACACAGACACACACACACACACACACACACACAGACACACACACACACACACACACACACACACACACACACACACACACACACACACACACACACACACACACACACACACACACACACACACTCCCTCCCTCCCTCCCTCCCTCCCTCCCTCCCTCCCTCCCTCCCTCCCTCAGAGGGGCCTGAGGTGTGGATGCTCCGTGTGCCATCCTGGGCGGCCCAGGAGCTCCACATGCTACTCTCAACCAACAGTGAGGCAGGTGTCTCCTGGGCAGCACAGAAGCCCTGGGCAGTGTGGAGGGATTGGGAGCTGTGTGACGGTCTGGCTTATGCAGGCTGTACGTGAGGCAGTAGAGGGGTGACAGGGTGGTGGCCCCCAGGCCAGGTGAGAAGTAAGTGTGGGTGTGCAGGTGACGGCTACATGTGCTGAGTTAGCGAGCATCTAACCAACGAGCCAGCTGCCCTCCTGGGCTAAGTGTGGGGTGGCAGAAAGTGGCCCTTGGTGCTGGGGTGACCCCTGCTCTTGTCCGGGCAGGGCCAGTTCAACTTTGTCCACGTGATCATCACTCCCCTGGATTATGAGTGCAACCTGGTGTCGCTGCAGTGCAGGAAAGGTGAGGCGCGGGGCCAGGTGGGGAGGCACCCGGGGCTCTGAGCCCCACATGAGTGCTGTGTCTCCCCAGACATGGAGGGCCTTGTGGACACCAGCGTGGCCAAGATCGTGTCCGACCGAAACCTGCCCTTCGTGGCCCGTCAGATGGCCCTGCACGCAAATGTAAGCAGAGGTGGCCCCCGGGAGGTGGGTGGGACAGGCCCACAGGTGCCACCTGTGCAGGGCTCACTGTTCTGCCCTCCCCGCCCCAGATGGCCTCGCAGGTGCACCACAGCCGCTCCAACCCCACCGACACCTATCCCTCCAAGTGGATTGCCAGGCTCCGCCACATCAAGCGGCTCCGCCACCGGGTAGGGAGGTTGGGCCATGGGCATGCTGGGCATTGGGGGTGGGGGCGCTCCCTCAGAGACGTGATGGCTGACTGGGGGTGCTGGTATCCAGCCTGGGGAGCATGTGTCGCCCCTTCTGGACTTGCTGCTGAAGCTCCCTCTCCCTCAGATCCGTGAGGAAGCCCACTACTCAAACGCCAGCCTGCCCCTGATGCAGACTCACCCTCCTGGCCACGCCAAGGCCCCCACGCAGGCCCCAGCTGAGTCCACGCCCACCTACGAGACAGGCCAGCGGAAGCGCCTCGTCTCCTCCGTGGATGACTTCACTGAGTTTGTGTGAGGCTGCACGGGGGCTGGTGCCTGGTCCTGTTGGGGCTTCTCTGAGATGCTGAGCACGTGCCTGGGCTCCCCCAGCTGTCACCTGAGCAGCCGTGCTGCCGGACTCTCCCTGCCCCCATGAGGCACACTGGGTGGTATTTATTTGTGCAAATAAAGTGCTGGTGTGGCCCAGGCCTGTGTGCGTGGACACAGACACCGGAGTGGACACGGACACTGGAACGGTCAGTCAACTCATTTATTTGACTTCGTCTGTTGGGTGGGGTGGGATCAAGGCTGTAGCTTTGGCCATGCCCACTGGAGTGGGGAGGGGGCCTTGCCCTCAGGAAAGCCTCATATGTGCACTGTCATGCTCACCTCCCCTGGCCCGGGAGCCAGCCCCCGGGGGGAGATCTTTCCCCTTACCCACCCTAGGGCCCCGTGCCATGCACTGGTGCTGCCCCTCACCCAGACCCACCAGCAGGCCTGGGCAGGGGAGGAGAATAAGGCCATGGTGGTGACAAGAAGGGCCCGGGGTGGTTGCACCCCTCCAACCGTCCTCTCTGCCCAGCACCTGCCCAAGGCCAGACTTGGAGCCAAGAAGTGGCTGTTGCTTCCCTAGCCGTGTGGGCAGGTGTCTGGGGAGGGAGGCCAGCTCTGCAGTCCCAGCTCCCCCTTAAGGTGGGTGACAGTGGGCACAGGCTGTTTCAGCCACCAGGCCCCTTGGCCCTATTGAAAAATAAAAGCGACGTACAAAAATATATACATTTTAACCCCACATAAATTACTGACAGACAATAGACACACAGCGGCAGCTGGAGGTGAATGCACTCAGCAGGGGGACAGAGGAGGTAATAATTTAGGGAGGAGGATGACAGGAGGTGCAGGTTCCATCCCCCATAGCCTGGATCCTTAGCAAGGGGGAGATGTCTGCCCAGGAGGTGGGGCCGGGCACAGCCCGCTGTACCTGAGGACTTGGGAAATAAATTAGCATCTCAGAGGCCGGGCACTCAGTCCAATACTGTTGTGTCCTCCCACAGGGAACTGGGGAGGGGACCCTGGGTCCTAGCTGGCCACGCGGCCTCTTTAAAGTGCTGAAGCCCACAGAGAGACACAAGTGCTGCCTGCTCTCTGGGGGACCTGCGTGCAGCTGTTCTGCCTGGCCTGAAACCTCGAGGGTGGCAGAAGGTAATAATACTGAGCGGTGTCTGCTCTGGCTCTGAGGGGCCAGAGTGAAGCCACAGGCCCACCCCAGAGAAGAGGCATGAGCCCAGATCCCCTGGGACTAAGTGCTGCTGGGGTGGATCTTGTTCTTGGCCCGCAGGGATGCCCTGCTGGGGCCTATAGCCAAGCCAACGCCTCCACTGACCCGGACAAGGCGGCTGGGCAGGACTGGCCTCAGGCCTGGGGAGGGGCTAGCGGGAGGTGAGGCTGTGGGCCCGCTGCTCATGCGGCCATGCAGGCTCTGCAGCCGCTGCTCCAGCTGGTAGACATCCTCCGTGGCCTGGTTGAGTCGGTCAAACTGGGCGAGTAGGGCCTCAAACACGGCTTGGAGACGGGAGGGCTCAGGTTCGGGCTCCCCTCGGGGCCCTGGCCGGCCCAAGCCCACGCTCAGCCCATCCAGCTGGCTGGAGGAGGTGGAGGGGCGGGAGGCGTCGGAGCCTCCGCTGGGTGGGGGCACATCCGGAGAAGACTTGGAGCCCCTGGATGAGCGGGAGGGCAGGGGCTCCATCCCTTCAAAGCGGACTTTGTGGCGGAACTGGGGGCGGCACAGGGGCTCGGTCAGTCCGGCTGCGCCCTGGGCTCAGCTGGGCCCAGGGTGCGTCCCTCTCCCCCCCACTGGGCCGTACCCACCTCCTTGACTTTGCTGAAGCCCATCCAGAGGCGCAGCCGGCGCAAGAACAGTTCCACCATCTCGTAGTCCTGCGGCTCCCAAGCTGGGCGGTACAGCTCCCCACGCAGAGCGTGGTACCGCCACCGCAGGAGGACTGCCCCCAGCCTCAGGGCACCCCACAGCCGCAGGGCCCAGAGCCCCGTGCATAGCACAGGGGACAGGCGCCAGGACTCCGCAGGGCACAGGGCAGGACCCCCAGCCTCGGGACACAGCACCAGGAGGGCCCGGGCAGCGCTCCGAAGTGAGTCCACGCAGGAGGAGACCAACTGTGGGGAAGGCAGCATGAGTGAGGCGCGGCCTGGGCTAAACCACCCTCTCCGATGGCCCCACTGGCACCTACCAGGACAGCCAGTTGCGCGTAGGCCACGGCGAGCACCACCAGGCCTAAGGCCGCCCCCACGAGCTCTGGCAGGGCCCGGCACAGCGTCTTGCCGAAAACCGACCACTGGCGCACAAAGCGCAGCTGCTGGGCAGCCTGTGGACAGAGAGCGTCAGCCGACCGACCCCGCCAACGCCGGCTCGCCCCGGGCACACCGGCCCAACACTCACCTTGACCAAAAGCAAGAAGAGCAGCGAGGCGGTCAGGCCGCGGGCCACGGCGCTCAGCTGTGCCACCTGCTCGAAGCTGGTAAAGCGGCGCGGGCGGCCGCGCAGGAAGCGGGTCCACTGGCGGTCAGCGGCGCCCAGCTGGGCCAGGCGCACCAGCGCTGCAGCCGCCGTCAGCGCCACCAGCAGCCACCGCGCCCAGGTCCCAGGCCGCGTGGCGCGCGCACGCCCCTCCCTGCGCCAGGCGCCCACCTCAGCCGCGGAGAAGTACACAGCGAACAGCAGCAGGCTCACCTGTGGGGGCGGGGCCGGGGCGGGGTCAGGACAGGGGCGGGGCCATCCGGGGCCGGGGCGGGGCCGGGGCGGGGCCTACCGAGGTGAGCAGCGGCAGCGAGAGGCCGGCGCTAAGGCGCCGCAGCGCGAACGGGCGGACGCTGAGCGCCGCTACGGCGTGTCCGGCCGCCGGGAACTCCAGGCGCAGCGTGACGGCGGCGTGCAGCCCCACCGCCGGGCTGTAGTGCGTGAGCTCCACGAACACTGCACGGCTCCTGCGCGGAGGGCCCGGAGTCAGACGGGGTGGGAAGGAAGGGGACGCGCCAGGAGAAGCCGATGCGCTCGCAGAAGAGGCTTGGGGTCAGGTTGTTGGGAGGGTGAGGCGTGCACTGGGGAGGCCGCGGGGCTGCAGGCGGGCTCGCTGGGCTCCTTCAGGGGATGATAAGAAGCAGCGAAGCTGGGCGCAGGAGTGAGCCAGCCCGCAGATGTGACCGATGTGCACAGTGGGCGGGGTTCGGGAGGGGCTGAGGGCAGGGCGCCCACCTGTTGTCGATCCAGTTGTGCAGCTGCAGGAAGCCCAGCTGCGCGCGGCTCTCTTCCAGGCTGGGCCCCAGCTCCTGCACGTAGCCCCCGCTGTCATACACGGCACAGGAGCCCCAGTACCAGACGCTGCCAGGGAGGAGGACAGTGTCAGAGCCGGCGCCATGCAGAACGTGGGAGTGGGCTGGAACGAGGGGCTCCTCTGGGGAACTCCCCCTGCCCCCTGGGCACCCTGACCTGCCCTCCGTGCTCACCCCAGCAGGTCTGGCGCCGAGTAGGCCCACATCTCAGAGCCGTTGTGGGCAGCACTCCCCCAGCCAATGCCGTAGTCGCTGGTGCTGAAGCCCCCTGAGGCTGCTAAGCACGTAGGGGCCCCTGAGCCAGGCGGGTCCAGGCAGAGCGCTGAAAGCAGAGGGCTGGGGAATGAGCCCGGCCAAACCAGGAGCATTGACTGTTCACCAGCCTCCTAGGCTGAGCTCTATGGGATCTCACCGAACCCTCCCAGCAGCCCAGAAGATAGATGTCACTGTCTCACCTACACATCGAGAAACTGAGGCAGGGAGGTCACCCAGCTAAGGGAGTTGGAACCAGACCCTGGCCAAAGGCTTCTCTTTGGAAAAAAAGATGGGTAAGTGGCAGGGTGCCCCACCCCAGCTCACCTTCCTGTAGCCGCACCTGCCGCAGTCGTGGGGGCCCCAGCTCTGGTCTCAACGGGTTCCCGTGGATGTAGGGGAGCAGCACGTGGGACATCCACGGCCAGAACTCATCAGACCTGACCACACCAGACAGAGTCACATGCTCCATCCTTCAGCTTCCGGTGCCCACCAGAGGTCAGAGGCCCAGACAGCATTGCTACTGCAGCCCCGGCCCAGCCAGGGGGAGGCGGCCAGTGCTACCCCAGGGGACGAGGCACAACCTGGTTCCTCAGCCAGGGTGTTGAGCAGTATCTGTGGTCTCTACCCATTGTCAGCAACACCCACTCCAGTTCTGACAACCAAAAATGTATTGAGGTACTTCCCGATATCCCCTAGGGGCTGGGTTGGACCAAGGGCAGGATCAAGGTGGACCCTGGTCAGCATCAGCACCACCCTGGCCAAAAAGACAGACCTGTGCCTGCATATCGGGGCGTCCATACCGGGTGATGGCCAGGAAGGCCTGGCTGTCCAGCTCCTGCTTGATGGCGCTCTGCAGGCGGTAGGCATGGTCGTGGCACGAGGTGTCCCCATAGTTGGCCAGCAGCGTCACCAGCAGGAAGAACATGTATACCAGAAGGCCCTGGGGGGCAGGGACGACCCGGAGTCAGCCGAATCCTGCCTGCCCCCACCCCACCCGTGACAGAGCAGGGCTTCCGGATGCTGGGCAGCAAAGTGCCCACAGCCAGGGGACCTTGTGCTGAGAGCCAGGCCTGGGGGCAGACGTGGTCCGTGAAGGCCAAGAAGCCGCACCAGGGCCCAGTGAGGCCAGGAAGGAGCAGGCATTTGAGTTGGGCAGGAGGATGGGCCAGGAGGTGATAGGAGGGAGTTGGGGCGGGGGCTGCAGAGCCCTACACCACCTGCTAAAGTGCCTTTGGTGGTCAGAAAGAGGGTGCAGGTGAGACTTTTGAGAAAGGCAGGACCTCCTGGAAGATGCTGCCCTGGCCAGGAGGCCAGAGAGGGAGGGCAGGCGCTGGCTGCGTGGCCTGAGCTCACCCTCAGCATCCTGTGCAGCCTCTTGACCTTTCGGGCTTCCTCCTTTGCCAGGAAGAGCGCAAAGCCATGGGGCGGCCGCACGCGGGGCACACGCTCGCTCACGGGCGTCACGGCCGGGCTTTCCACCAGCGTATCATCCTCATCAGGGTGCAGCCGCTTGGCCACCAGTGAGAAATACAGAGCTTCCAGCAGGACCTGGACCAGGGCTAGCATCAGAGGGGCCCATGGGTGCCAGAGGCTGGCAGCCTGGCCCCCCTGCATCCCACTTACCTTGAGTGGCTCCCAGCAGAGGAACGAAGCCAGGAAGCTGGAGCTGCTTGAGAGGAGCCACATGACAGACACGCTGGGGGGGAAGCCAGCGCCGACCCACCCTGACACCCCCACGGCCACGGCCACCAGGAGCAGGCTGAGCCCGTGGGCCAGGGGCGCACACCAGGCCGGCAGCAGTCGTTTCCGCAGACCCTCCACCAGCCCTGGGGAGGCAGACACAGACAGGTCACCAGCAGCACAGAGGAAGGGGTGGGGAGGGCCAACCTGGGGATTCGGGAGCGCACCTGTCCTGGACAGCTCTGCCGGCTGGGGCTGCTCCCACGTCAGGCTTGGGCTGGGCAGCCCCCTCTCCCCTGGCAGTATCAGCGTCTGATTCCTCTCACCAGGGGCACTGCACCTGAGGCACAGGCAGAGCAGCCAGCACTCACCTGTCGGCCCACACGCCACCCAAGGCGCGGCCAGCCCACCTCTCTGGGCCCGTCCATTCCCTTCTCCTGGTCCATGGAGAGAGAGGACACTGCCCCAAGCCAGGTGGAGATGGTGCTGAAGGCCAGAACACCACTGGTCACTCTGGGGAGGGGCCAGGTCACCTCCTCCGGGACCCGGTCCTCGCCTCACATCACTGTGACCTGTTGCCCCTCCGTCCTGCCACCGCTCCAGCAGCCATCGCCCCCCACAGCGCCACCATCCGGCCTCCAGCCTGGTCCCCCAGCCTGATCTCTGTGCCAGCACACCAGGCCTCGCTGCACGCGAAACCAAAGACCGGCTTCTGGACAAGGAAACGTACGTGTGTCTTTCACATGCCGAGCTGCCTGTCTCTCCCGGCGCCACCTGACCTGACCTTCCGGGCTCCAGAGCTGCTACAGAGACAGGGCAGCTACAGGAGCCAGAGCAGAGAGGAGAGAAGGGGGAGAAAGAAAAGAGGGAAGATGGTGACAGCCATGAACTGGGGACAAAGTGCACACACTTAGCAGCGGGTCTGCACCACTGTGCCCTGAAGAGAATGGACCTCCAGACACGCCTGCCACTGAGTGGCGGCAAACCTTTCTGGTTTTGTGCGTCTCCCAGGGAATAAAAGGCATTATGGCTTCTGGAGGTGGGACAGCACAGAGAGAACAGACATGAATATACAGGACACACTTTTCTCTTGAAATGGATTTTTCTGATTATAAAAGTAGCATAAACTATTTGTAGAAAATAGATTTCCATCATGCAAGGAACAGCAGTGTTAATAGTTATTTCTAGTCCTTTTTCTCTATGTGTGTTTACATTTTACATGCAGATAGAAACAAGTTGTATCGGGATCAGTGGTTCAGCTAGAATACATAGAGTTTGACATTTGACTCTAAGCTGCAGGAGAGCAAAGGCTATGTCTGATTGGGTTCACTGATTCCTTCGGTCACAACCAGCATGACGTCCCCTAACTAGATGCCAGGCCCTGCTCTACGCACTGAGACGAGCACAGTCCGTGTGCATGTCATGTGCACGTGCTGGTGGGGGAAGCAGACAGAAAGCATAAGCGAAGCAGGGGAGGACACGAAGACAGAAGCCTGTTTCTGCCCTGCACGAGCACGCGCCCACATTCCCGTGCCTTTTACATTATTTACACGGGGCAGGAAGGAAGGCTCTGATCAGGAAGTATCTGAGAGGAGACCTGAAGGAAGTAGAAGGTGAGGCTCCTGTCTTGGGAAGAACCCTCCAGGCAGAGGGAGCAGCAAATATAAAAGATGAGGACAGAAGAGCAACGGAAGCCACAGCCAAAGGAAGTGGGTGACGGAGGTGGCAAGAGAGGGACAGGGAGGGGGTGGGGCCAGATCAGGTGTGGTTGGGGGAGCATTGTGAGGACTGTGCCCAGTTGCAGCAGGTCACCTGCGGGATGGCCCCAGTGATGCTTTCCTCCTAACCAAGAGGATACTGTGGAAATGATTGTGTGTGAATAAGGGGCTGGGCCACAAAGGACACTATGGCTTCCACCTCGTTCTCCTGGACCACTCACTTTGGTCGCCATGTTGTGAGGATGCTCAAGCAGCCTAGTGCTGAGGTCCAGATGGCGAAGAGCTGAGGCCTCCCACCAACAGCCCATACCAATGTGCCCCCCTCCCCACCCCAGGAGGGCAGTGGCAGGGTCTGCTGCAGGGAGAAGGAAGGTGAGCTGTAAGGAAGGAACAGGACTCTGCTGAGTCACCCTGGAATGGTCCAGGCAGAGGATGATGTTTGGATGGTAGGTGCAAGGGCAGGTGGAGAGAAGGTCAGATTCCGAATCTGGAAAGTAGCAGACAGAATCTGTTAAAGGCTCGTGTGAGGAAGTACTTGAAAAGAGAGGAGTCAAGAATGAATCTAAGAGTTTTGTCTTGGTTGGTCCAAGAGTGCACCTGCCCTTTCCTGAGACATCTCGTGTTGCTGTGCGAGTCTGTGCTGCCCTGGACACTCATGTGGAGAAGTTGCTTACTGGCAGGTGGATGTCTGGACCTGGGTGTCAGGGAGGGCTCTGGGCTGGAGATGGTGGGGTGGTCAGCTGCTAATTACTACCAGGGCTTCCTCATAGCATAGGTTTCCAAATTGATTGGCAATTCCTTCATTAAAATTCTATCACGGCATGGTTATCTATCTTCGTTAAACAAATTGAGAAGCTTTACCTTTTTCTCTGTGTTCTGGGAAAGTTCGTATATCTCAGTAATTTTTGGTTGCTTGAAAATTAGAATAGTTAGAAGGAATGGAAATACGGATATTAAAGTAGGTACACATGAGAAAAGAGGTATGAGGTAATTCTATGTGAATCTTTGTTATTAAATTGGAAACCAGCCAAGAAGTTGAGACATTCTTAAAAACATAAAACTGAAGGGAATTCCCTGGCGGTCCAGTGGTTAGGACTTGGCACTTTCACTGCCAGGGCCCAGGTTCAATCCCTGGTCAGAGAACTAAGCCCCACCGTGCGGCCAAAAAAAAAGAAAAGAAAAACCATGAAATTGAAATAGAGTCAAAAGGAAAAACATTAACTATTTAAAAGGCTGCAACGACCCTGCATCATGGCAGGTTCTGCCATCCTCACACTGGTGGCCTTTTGTTACTCAAACATCCCTCCCTCCTGCCACCCTAAAGGGAACACTGGCTGGGCCCTGGTGACCCCACGAGGTCTTTCAACAGATGAGGGACTCTGAGGCCTAACAACTTCGCCCCAGCCCCACACTGGCTGGACAGCACGAGGGCAGGCCCAGACAGGGAGCAGGGTTACTTGGCTGGGCTCCCTGCTGCCCCCCACCCCCAGGAGCTGGGCACTCACAGGCCAGCGAGCAGATCTGTTTCTCCTTGAGTGTCCTGGGTGGGGGCCAGGCTGCCAGCCCCTTCAGCCAGGATCTGCCGGATCAGGTCTTCATCTGGAGGGAGCAAAATGTGTCAGCCCTGGAGCCTTCCCTCCTCCTGGGGGGAGCTGGGGGACACCACCCTCCCCACCCCTGCTCACCCACCTGAAGCTGAGAAGTATTTGGCAGGTGAGGAGGGGCTGACCAGGGAGAGACTGTCATCCTCCGGGCCCGGCGTGCGGCCCATCCGGCCCCGGACCAGCCGCTGCAGGGTGCTGCCCATGACGGACGGGTCACTCAGCAAGTCTGGCCAACTGAGGGTGCCTTCGCTGGATGGCCAGCACACCAGGCTGCAGGCGACAGGTCAGCAAGGGGAGCCCAGAGGACGCGTCTGCACACATACCCAACCCAAGTCCCATCACACATGGACATGCGGTGCTGCTGAGCAAACACTCCCGGGACAGCCCCACGACACACAGACGAGGACACGTGACGCGGCACATGCGAGGCGCAGCTGACCTACAGGAGAAATGGCTCATGTTTCCTCTAGAGACCCCCACCTTTTAGAATCCTCCACAAATAAGTCATGTTTCATTTGTCCAGCAAAGGCCTGTTGAGAAGCACAGAGGAAACCTGATTCCAGGCTGCCCAGAACACGACCCCATCCGGGCAGGCCCTGGGGAGCCCGCACCTCAGCGCCGAGTCCTGGGAAGGCAAGTACGGAGCTGTCCAGCACAGATGAGTCCAGGCAGCTGTCCATGTCCAGCGCCTGCGGCCCTGCTGGTGTGGGGCTCGGGCCCCCGGCCACCTGCAGGAGAGGCAGGCGGTCAGTGGGAGGCAGCTTGGGCCCCTGCTGTGGGGAGGCATGCTCGCTCCTGGCAGGCAGAGTCTAGAGCAGTGCTCTCCTGGAGAATGTTCTAGATGCACACATTCTACACCTTCATTGTCCATCACAGGAACTACCTGCCACATGCCAATGAAGAACACCTGAAGTGGGGCTGGTGTAATGGAGAAGCTGAAGTTTTAATTTTATCTAATTTTAATCAATTTAAATATAAACAGCCAGGGACTTCCCTGGTGGCACAGTGGTTAAGAATCCGCCTGCCAATGCAGGGGACACAGGTTCGATTCCTGGTCCGGGAAGATCCCACATGCCGCAGAGCAACTAAGCCCGTGTGCCACAACTACTGAGCCTGTGCTCTAGAGCCCGTGAGCCACAACTACTAAGCCCGTGTGCCACAACTACTGAAGCTTGTGTGCCTAGAGCCCACGCTGTGCAACAAGAGAAGCCACTGCAATGAGAAGCCCGTGGACCAAAACGAAGAGTAGCCCCCACTCGCCGCAACTAGAGAAAGCCTGCACGCAGCAATGAAAACCCAACGCAGCCAAAAAAAAAAAAATATATATATATATATATATATATACACACACATATGTATAAATATACACACACACACAGATATATATAAAAACAGCCACATACGGGAAATTCCCTGGCAGTCTACTGGTTAGGACTCCGTGCTTCCACTGCAGAGGACGTGGGTTCGATCCCTATTTGGGGAACTAAGATCCTGCATGCCCCATGGCATGACCAAAAATTTAAAAAAAACAAAAAAAAAACCCTGCCCCCCCCCCAAAAAAAACCCAGCCACATACAGCTAAGGATGTCCATTCTGGGTTCCTGGGGGAAATGCCACTTGTCATGGTATATGACCCTTTCTTATGAGACATGGGCATCAGCCAGTTCCCCAGCCAGTCCTGTTTGCTTCAGTGGTGTCAGCAGTGACCCCTGTTCACTCCTGATTCTGACACCCTGCATCTCTCCCCTGGCTCCTGACCCCTCTCTGGCTGCTATACTGAACAGCACAGCCCTTGGCAGGGGCAGCTGTGCCCATGCTCCAGGAGCCCCACCCACCTTGCTCCGGGACATCCGGAAGAGGAACAGGATGGCCAGGTAGACGGGGTAGACAACCAGGCTGGACACCAGGCCGACGGCGATGGTGTCGATGCTCAGTGGGATCAGACTGGACGCAGGCCTCACACTGTGGCAGGAGAGGAGAGACGGGCCGGCTTGGGGGGTGGGGCAGGAGGGGTTGGGGGTTGGGCAGAGAGAGGGCGTGCCGACCCCCACAGCACCCACCTGTAGGTAGCATCTCCCACAGCACCGTACCACACGGCGTTGGCACCCAGGAAGAGGCAGATGAGGAGGACGCAGCACGTGGCTCGCTGGACACGTGTAAAGCGGCTCCGAGGTGGCCGGTCCCACATGGAGAGCCAGACATGTTTGTCAAAGAAGCCGCGCTGCAGTTCGGCCACCAGGAGGCGCTGGAACCGCTGCAGGGCCACATCACCTGGGCGGGGACAGGAGGGCTTCAGGAGATCCCAGGGCCAGGCGCCCCAGCCCCCCACCCCCACCCCATGGCCCCGCCACCGGGGCAGGGCCTTACTTGCCGCCAGCACCTCCTTCTCCACCAGGCCCCCATTGGCCTCCGTCTCCACTGACAGCCAGTCGTTGACCAGGAAGAAGGTGCTGCGGGCGTTCTGCAGGTCCCTGACGATGATGTGCTGCAGGAACCAGGCGGGGCTCAGCCCTGCAGAGGGGAGGGGCAGGGTGGTCAGAGCTGGGTGGGGCAGCAGGGGGGTGGGGGCGGCAGCAGCGGGGCCCCCAGACCTTTGTTGTCATGCCACACGCGGATCTTCCACACGCTGCCCAGGCTGTGTGGGGTGGCGATCTGGAAAATGTCCAGGCTGTTGCGGTGGAAGGCTCCGTCCCCATCCAGGTGCCGGTGGCCGCTGCGGCTGTCCGCCCCGTACAGCATGATGCCCACATGAGCTGTGGTCCCTGAAGGACGTAAGAACAGGGGGCAGGACTCTGGGTTTGCCGCCCACCAGACATTGACCCCGGGCGGGTCTGCCCTGACAATCTTCCTTCGACAGGCACAGGCAGCCCCCACCCTGTGGCTCTGATACAAATGGATCTCAGTCGCCTCAAACCATTAAATGAACGGCCCCCAGTGACACAATTCAAATGCCAGTTGTGGTGGTGCCTTAACTACGAGTAACAGCGTGGAACGTGAAGGTGGCTGCCAGCCTTCAGTCCGCTACACAAGAGATGCATGTCCTGATGGGTGACATCACCTCTCCCAGAGGCTGCTGGTGACCAGTCACCACACACCTCTCAGTCCCCACACGGACCACCAAGTGCACAGCAGTGTTGCCCCATGTCCACAGTGATAAACCTACACAACGTTTTATAAAAGTGGGTCAACACAGAGGACCAAAAAAAATTTAAAAACTAAAACTAAGGGGCTTCCCTGGTGGCGCAGTGGTTGAGAGTCCGCCTGCCGATGCAGGGGACACGGGTTCGTGCCCCGGTCCGGGAAGATCCCACATGCCGCGGAGCAACTAAGCCCGTGTGCCACAACTACTGAGCCCACGTGCTGCAACTACTGAAGCCTGCACACCTAGAGCCCGTGCTCCACAAGAGAAGCAACCACAGTGAGAAAGAAGCCCACGCACTGCAATGAAGAGTAGACCCCCACTCACCTCAGCTAGAGAAAGCCTGTGCAAGCAGCAACGAAGACCCAACGCAGCCAAAAAAAATTTTAAAGATAAAAGAGAGAACCAAGTGACAAAGATGAAAGCACAACATAGAAATGAAAAATGGTACCAAGGAAGCGAAATTTGCATCAAAGGCAAACACACGACTGAAGAAACAGCCGACCACGGGGCCACTGTCGCTGCCGCTGCCCCAGGGGCTCTGGAGAGGCCGTCGCTGACAGCAAACTCACCAACATGAGTGAGAGCAATCGTTGAGACAAAAAGGATGAAGACGTCACACAGCAATGGATGCCGGCAAAAACTTCACGTGGAAAGAACTCTCAGAGGTACTTCACAGAGAGGAGAGCATGACAAGAGGTCGGCAGCAAAGTGTCCGCTGGCCGAGGCACAAAGATGCCCCCTCGGGTGGCAATTACAGATGAGAAGGCAAGTGCTGCTCAAACTACTCTTGGTAAGTTTCCCACAAAGAAATAAGGCACTTTAGTTCTCAGCGTCTAACGCTTTATGTTACACTGTACTAACTCCACATCATCAAGTTACTTTCCACATTTTTAACCAAAATTCAAGAGCTTTTGATGTCTTGAAAACAATCTTTTCACCAGGACGACTTATTACCATTTAATAATCATTTCCCACACCAATCGTCAGGCTGTTCCACCCGGCTGCGCACGTCAGCGGCTGCCCACAGGGACTACGAGCCCACTGCATGCCCACAGGTGCAGATGAACGAGCTGCTGCTTGGCACAGCCATGGTGACCCAAACCCCTGCTGGAAGCCACCCCTCTATTACAAGAGTCCCCATCAGGAAGGCAGCCCCCCTCACCTGAGCCCCGGCCCCAGCCAGTCTTGACCAGGATCTCATACTTGAAGCGACCCCCCTTCCCGCAGAACGGGATGACGCGGACCCGGCTGATGTCCAGCTGGTCCAGCTTACGCAGGATCACAGCCGTGACCGCGTAGGTCACCAGGCACACAGTGCACGTCAGCAGGACGATGTAGTTCACGCTTGAGGCTGGCTCCTAGGGAGACAGAGCCATCAGGCCCCAGGGGCGCAGCCCAGCCCTCGCCTGCTCAGGGCGGAGCTGGGGCTCCCCAGAAGTCCAAGGATGCAGCACCACTCACGGGGAAGATGAAGTGGACGTGGCTGGGAGGCACAAAGAGACTGGCACCGAAGGCGGTGAGGTGGCGGGTGAGGCAGACAGCCTGGCTGGGCGAGGTCTCCTCTAGGGGCACGAGGCCCTCTGTCCGCCATGCCATCTCCTTCTCGCTGAAGTACTGGCAAAGGGACGTGTACAGACCCACGGACACCTCCAGTGCTGACCATCGGAAGTGGCTGGTCAGGTTCAGGTAGTAGCTAGCGCCCAGATCTCTGGTCCTGGGAGAATTGGGGGTGTCATGGCCAGACCTGGCCTGGCCCGCTCCCCAAACCCCACAGGGAGCCCCTGGGCCCTGGCACGTACGGATCCGACCATGTCCACCTGCCCTCAGAGATCAGCCCCACCCCGCCAACAAGTCCCACTGCTCCCAGGTCCAGGGCAGGACGTGCTCACCCCGGGGCGATGAAGAAGGTGTAAGGCCTGTGGTCGTCGCCTGCCAGGACCTCCAGGCTGATCCTCCTGCTGGCTGAGCAGTTGTGCTCGTTGGGCCAGGGCATAGCATGCAGGTAGGCGGCCAGGTAGGGCTCAGGCTCCTCTGGCAGGTAGTGCTCTGCGGGTGGCATGTGCAGGCTCAGACCCCTGCTCGGGCAGCTCACACACCCCAGGGGACAACCCCAGAAGCCCTCCCCAGCCACCCCACTGTCCTCCAGCCAGGCCCCCAGGGCTCCACGAAGCAGGAGACAGACTTTACCGAAGGCCATGAGTTGGGGGTGCCCGCGAGAAACACCTGTTCACCTGGCCACCCCACTGCCCCACACAGGCTGGGCCACAGGAGGGAAGAGGAGGCCGCCCACCGAGGGCCCCGCCATGCCACGCACCGTTCAGCACCATGAAAGTAAGCTGCAGGTGAAGCCCGGCCTCAGGGTTGCTGTTCTCGGGGGTGACCACGACACTGACTGAGGCCTGGGGCTGGACGATAGTGGAGCCAGCAGGGATGCGGTGACCCTGGGCAGCTTGGTCTGAGTTGTTGGGCACCTTCACGGTGATGGCGCGCTCTGAGGCCAGCTGCCCAATGGGGATCTGGGTGCCGGCCTGTGTCTGGAAAGCCATGGACGCCACCTTGGTGGAGACAGTGTAGTTGCTGATGTAGCCAAAGGGGAAGGGGTTGGAGTCGACGAGGAGGATGAGTTGCACCACATCACTGAGGTTGGACAGGGCCCCGCTGAAGGCTGTGGGGATGGAGAAGTGGCAGCCGGGGCCCGAGGCGTCGCCCTGGCACAGCAGACTCAGTGGATCCGAGCGCTTGCCCTGTGCCACGATCTCTTCACCCGCCAGGGTCAGGGGCTCCTCGTTGAGCACACGGGAGCGCATGAGGATACCCATGAGGGCCGATGAGAGCTGGTAGGCCCTGGATGCCACCAGTAGTGACGGCGGCTCTGCCCCCAGCTCCGAGGGCTGTGGGCCCTGCACGTCCGAGCTGGCCAGGTGGATGAGGTCACCTACGGATAGGAGAGATTAGGCGGAGAAGTGGGGAGAGGGATCATGGGGAAAGGTTGGGGGGAGAGGTCCGGTTTGGGGAGAGGTCTGGTGGGGGGAGAGGTGGCAGAGAGGTTGGGGGAGAGGTTGGAGGGAGAGGTCCGGTGGGGGGCAGAGATTGGAAGGGGGGTAGAGGTGGGGGAGAGGTGGGGGAAGGTCCGGGGAGCAGCAGGCGCCCACACCTGTGATGTTGAGGATGCTGTCAGCAATGGCAGTGGGCGTCCCAGTGCCCGCAGCGGTCTCAGCCTGCAGGATGCGCATCATGCCCTCTAGCTTGTGCAGTGTCTTCTTCAGGCATGAGCGGCACACGAATTCCCAGCTGGACACCTGCAGGGAGCCCATCACCATGTCCAGCCCCACTCCAGCCCAGCTGACCCAGGCCAGGTAGGGGCCACTCAGCAGCAGCTCCCCCCACTTCTGTCCCTCAGCCCAGCTTGGCTCCGCCATGCTCGCTGTGATCCTGGAGCAGCCTCTGTGACAGCGGCCTCCCCACCTCCGTGGAGCCGTTCCAAACCACCTTTCATGTTGCAGCTGGAAAATCCATGCCAAACACGGCTACACCCATGGGCATCTCTGCCAGGAGCCCTTCAGTGGCTCTTCCCCACACACAGGCAGAGTTCAAGGTAATGTGGCCCCAATGGCCACCCCGGCCACACACACAGCCAAGTAAGCCATGTCACAGACAGGGCGACCCCCACCCAGAAAACCTTCCCCTCCCTTCTCCTCCACAAGGCCTCGGCAGCAATCCCCTGCCACCCTGAGCACAGTCCCCTCCCCGCCGTCAAGACAGAGCCCAGCCCAGCCCGGCTGCTGAGTCCTAGGCGAGGGTGGCGGAGTCAGGTGTAACCACAGGCCCACAGGCGAGAGTACAAAACAGCCTCGCCCCTCCCCACACCTGGGCCTTGTGCCCTGGACCCCCGCAGGGTCACCCTGGGGGGCACCCGTGGCTCATGCTGGGACAGCTGAGAATGGGCACGTGGCCACACAGACTTGGCTAGGAAAGGAGCTCTCAGGTCATCAGGGTTGGGGGCTCAGGGCTGCCATAGGGCCTGTATCTCGTCCTACCGTGCACTGGGCCAGGGCGGCTGCAACCTGCTGGATGTCGTCCACGGTGTTAACCCGCAGGGAGACCAGGGTCTCGGTGACATTCTTGCGTATCTGGGCGCGCAGCTGCCGCCTGGGGTCTGGCTCTGCCACCATGGCCAGGGCCTGCTCGTACTGCAGGCACAGGGGAGCCGTCAGCAGGAGATGGGCAGCCCCGCCTACAGTGCAGGCTGACCAAGGGCAGGCATCTCGGCCGCTGCCTAACACCAGCGGCAACTCGAGCCCTGTGTCAAGGGCAAAAGGGGTATTCCCCAGGACCCCACGTGGGGGCTAGGGGCACAAGGAGAGGAGGCGGCAGCCTGGCACTGGGGAGGGCCCCGCAAGTGGGTGCTGCTGGGAGCAGGAGTGGTGCCGAGGCCCTGGTCAGGAGAGGAGGTCTGGGCCACCCCCAGCACAGAGGCCAGCGCAGGAGGGGCTCCTCAGCCGCACTGACCTCATTGAGCACAGCAATGAGGGCCAGCGAGTACTCGATGACGTGCTGGGGGTCGGCCTGGCGCAGCAGCCCAGGCAGCGTGCTCTCTGTGAGGCTGTACAGCCAGGGCGTGAGATCTGGGGGGCCGTCAGGGGACTCTCCGGGGGGCTCTGGCAGGGTGATGGCCAGAGACCTGTGGGCAGAGGCTGTGGATGAACAGGTGGCGGGTCCCCCTCCCACCCCCAGCCAGGCCCTGTTCCACGGGCACAGGCTCACCTGTTGAGGGCGACCACGGCGGCACCCAGTTGGTCCTGCACAACCACAGCCAGGCCCACCACATAGTGGGGCGCAAAGCCAGGTGGCAGCACGGCCCCATAGGTGGAGAGGCTGCCCTTGTAGACACAGAACTCCTCGCAGTGGCCCTGGTGACAGCGCCGCAGCAGCAGGACATACACCAGTGGAGCACCCGCGTCCTCCTCATCCTGCCAGCCTGTGGGACCCCAGGGCATCAGCAGGGTCCCAATGTGCCCCCCATCACCAGGGCCTGTGGGCCGTACTCACCCACACACTTGAAGTGCACCTTGGTGGTGAGGGCGCGCACGGCCTCGAGTGGGAAAAGGCGGCAGGAGCCCCCCAGTGGAGGGCGGTTCGGGGCAAGATGGATGGAGGCGCAGCCCTGCTCCTGGCCCGAGTGGCCCAGCACCGTGAGCGTGAATGTGTAGCCCTCGCCGTCCCGTAGCACGCCGCGCCGTACCACCAGCCGCATGCCCGCACTGCCCGTGGACGTGGTTGTCTCATCCAGCACCAGTGTCTCATTGCTAAAGCTGCGCGCGGCCCAGCGCTGAGAGGGCACCCAGATCACAGGTGCTCAGGGGCGGGTCTCCCCCAGGCCCACCAACTTTGGTCCCCACCTGGGGCCCCCTGCTCACCCCGCGCTCGGAGCCCCCGCCGCAGTTGTCACAGCGGCCCTCCAGGTACACGTAGGAGCTGCGGCTCACTGCGTACACCGCCTGCGCCTTGCAGGACACACACTCCAAGGACACGATGGGTACCCGGCCACTCCGGATCAGCACCTGGAGGCCGGGCAGGATTAGAGAGAGGCATGCCCACCCTGGCCAGGAGCCTCCGGATTGGGGCTCTGCTCCTGAGGCCCAGACCCTTGGGTCTGCCCCGTGTGGTGGGTGGTAGCGAAACCCATGAAAGAGCAGGGCCCCTGCCCCTGCCATTCTCCCACTTGCAGAAGCTCCTCTCAGACCCAGCCAACTCCTAAGTCAGCCCGAAGCCCAGGTTCTGTGGGGCCATGAGCTCAGCCCTCACCCAGGATGTTTGTATCATTTTGTGACTCCTAGGATTGGCGAGGGACAGGGGAGGAGGATGGGGGAGGAGGGAATTTAATGAAGTGCAGACCATGATGGGCTTATTTTCTGCAGCACCCTGGGCCAGTCTTGGGCCTGGCACACAGCAGGCACTCAACAGGTGCTCAGCTACAAACAGATAAACAGAGGCATGAAGGTACAGATGGACTAGTGTCCGCGTGGGGACAAGCATAGCTCAGCTCAGCGCAGCCCCGTCTGAGCCTCCCACTGCTCTCTGCACTGGGGGTTGGGGCCCACATCAGACAGCCCCAGACAGCCACTCCGGGCAGAAACCTGGCACGGGGGATGGACACCCCATCCCAGGCACCAACAGGGCCTGATGCACCCACTCCTGTTACAGCAGCAGGAGTGGTGCCATGGGGCCAAGCATACGTGGTCCTGACCGCCTGGCAGCTTAGGGAGGGAGAGAGAGCGTGCTCCACACACAGGCAAGAACAGGCCCTCCTCATTCAGGGAGGGGACACCATGCTCTGGGGAAGGGACGTGTCTCCTCGCTGGTGGCCTTCAGTGCTGCGGGGACAGTGAATTTCTCACAAACCACTAGGGCCTGTGCTGTGCCTCTAAGCTTTGTGCACAGCTATGGCCTTTTTGGAAGAAAGCAATGCCAGAGGAGCATCTTGTTAAGTAGAATTAACATCAAGGGTAATAATGACTTAAAACCAATAGCTTCTAGAAGTACTAAAACAAAAAACCAAAAAACCAAAAAAACCCTGAAAAATGGGTGCTCGGGGACTTCCCTGGTGGCACAGTGGTTAAGAATCTGCCTGCCAATGCAGGCGACACGGGTTCGGGCCCTGGACCGGGAAGATCCCACATGCCGCGGAGCAGCTAAGCCCACGTGCCACAACTACTGAGCCTGTGCTCTAGAGCCCGTGAGCCACAACTACTGAGCCCGTGTGCCACAACTACTGCGCCCGTATGCCACAACTACTGAAGCCCACATGTCTAGAGCCCGTGCTCCACAACAAGAGAAGCCACCACAATGAGAAGCCTGCACACCCCAACAAAGAGTAGCTCCCACTCACCGCAACTAGAGAAAGCCCACATGCAGCAACAAAGACCCAACGCAGCCAAAGATAATTTAAAAAAAAAAAAAAGGGTACTCGGTACTATGTGCAGGCAGGGGCCCTGTGCACTCAGCCTCTCTGGCAGTTCCCCCCACCCTGGGGGCCGGTAGCTCCACCCAGGGCTGGGCCAGGGCAGCACCCACCGTCTGGTTGGTGACCTCCTCCTTGCGGCCTGCCTTCCATACGGTCAGGTTGAAGGTGTACTCCACACCGGCTTGCAGACGCTCCCGGGGGATGGTGACCACGCTGCTCCCACGGGGCCCGAAGTTCAGTGCACACCCGCCAGTCTCACTCTGCAGTCCGTAACGGGGCCAGGGAGGGGGTGCGCACGGGGGTGAGATCCTAGGCCTGCCTCCAATTAGATACTGGCCCGGGGACGGCTGGGAAGACCCCTCCCCCTGCTGGGATCGAGCCCACCAGGCACTCAGACATATCAAGCAGACCCAAGAGCCTGCCAGCCTCATGCACACAAACGACCTAAGGGGGATTAGGAGAACGATTGCCCCGCCATGTGACTGACCTGCGTCGAGGCCACGCAGGCCCAGTGGAAGCTGAGTGGCGTCTGGTCACCGTCCTCCAGGTTGGGGTCATAGGACTTGCTCCCATCCAGCACCAGGTCCTGAGAGTCCGACCACACACGGTAGGAGCCACCCTCGACGATGGGCACCAGGCGCTCAGGGGCCACTGTCACATTGGCCTGGATGCTCTGTGCCAGCGGTGTGTCCCCAAACGACACCACGAACACAAAGCAGTAGTGGCCCACAGGCAGCACCATCCGTGGCACCACCAGCTGGGGCCGGCTCACATCCACACTGGGCAGGGTCACCCGGGCCATGCGCCCAGGCCGCTGGCAGCTGGTGGCACGGTACACCTCCCAGCGGTACTCAGTCTGGTACGTGACGCAGTCACGCAGGTCGACGTGGGCCTCCAGGTAGTTGCGCTGGGAGCGCCGCATAAGTACCTGTGGGGGCAGGGCCACATCCACCTCGGGCTCCCTGCAGGCCAGCACATGGACGGTGACCGTGGTCTGCGCCACAAAGAAGCTCACCAGGTTGGAGGCGTTCACCTCCACACGGTAGTCCCCAGGCTGCAGGTAGGAGTGAGCCACCCAGGGAACCTCCGTGTCCTCTGCCAGGGCCCCGTCCCCAAAGTCCCAGTGGTAGGCCACTTGCCGGGGGCTGGGGCTCGTGGCAGCCTCGAAGCGGGCCGAGCGGTTGGTGAAGCAGCGGCCGCTGCGCAGCGCCACGTGCTGAATGACGTCCTGGACATCAATCATGAGTGTGTGGTTTACGCCGCCCAGCTCATTGAAGGCTCGCACATGGATCTCCAGCAGCCCTGCGGCCACGGGAGTATAGGTGACGTCGCGACCCGACAGGATGACCAGTGAGTCTCCCTGAACCTTCTGCAGCGAGAAGTACCACGCGTAGGCAACACGGGAACCCCGCTGCACCCGGGCCGTGAAGTTCCTCTCGGAGCCCGTGGCGATGGCCGGCTCGCAGCAGTCGGGCACCTGGAGCCCACCCACGGCCTCCAGCACTGAGACACGCACCTGCGCCTGCACCCGGCTTACGTGGTTCTCGGCCTGGATGCTCACCGTGTAGTCCCCGAGCCGGGGGAAGCTGCGGGAGAAGTGGGGCCCAGGGAGCACCTCGAGGCCAGCCCCACTGACCTGTAGGTGGAAGCTGACGGCCGAGCCGGCAGCCAGCAGGATCTGAAAGTGAACCAGCTGCCCGGGCTCCACCACCTTCCTGCTGGCCCATAGCACCAGGCCCACGATGGGCTCCTCCACCGTGAGGTTGTGTGTGGCCACGACCCAGCTGACCGCATTGGAGGCGTTGAGCTGAATGGAAAAGGTGCCGGCGTCGGGGAGGACCACGGCGATGTGTTGGCCATGCCTGCTGCCACCCGGCACGGCCCAGCACCAGCTCACATTGGTGCCCGAGGCCAGCTGCCCCCAGAAAGGCACGGTGGAACTGGCCACCACAAAGCTGCAGTCCAGTTCACCGGCCCTGATGCTGAGGCCACTAACAGGCACTTGCACAGCCACCTCAATGCTGGCGTTGGCTGAGCCCAGTTGGTTCTTGGCCATGACTGTGACCAGGT
Organism: Lagenorhynchus albirostris; assembly: GCF_949774975.1. NCBI lineage: Eukaryota > Metazoa > Chordata > Mammalia > Artiodactyla > Delphinidae > Lagenorhynchus > Lagenorhynchus albirostris. The sequence goes on from NC_083109.1 coordinate 51,105,926, forward strand.
GCATGCCGGGGCTGGGAAAGGTGTGGGTGGTGGATGGCTCTGGGGTCTCCCAGCCCAGCCCTTCCTCCAGGGACCAGGTGTAAGTGACGCCACTGCCACCAGCCAGCTCAGCGCGGAGGGTGACACTTGCATTGACAGCCACTGGGTTCGGGGAGGCGGCGGTGGCCAGCCACCCCACAGGCTCCACAAAGTTCACGGTGCGGTTGGCCGAGGCGCTGCCCAGCATGTTGGTGGCCCGCAGCTGGACGTGGTAGGTGCCAGCCTCGAGCACGGTGAGCGAGAAGGCTTTGCCGCTGCCAGCCAGGGCCAGGCCACTGTCCCGCTGAGCGGTCCAGCTGTAGGAGATGTTGGTACCATCCCTGACTGAGGCCTGCAGCTGCAGCGTGCGGTTGGTGGGGAAGCAGCAGCTACTGCCGCCACCCACCACCTGCAGCCCCTCGATGTGCTGCAGGACATAGATGAAGATACTGTCCTGGGCGGCGCCCACCTCATTCTCAGCCGTGACAATGATGTTGAAGGTGCCGACAGACCGGAAGGTGTAGGAGATGGTGGGGCCCCCAGGGATGGGCGTGCAGCGGTCACAGAGGACCCAGGAGTAATGCACGTCACTGCCCGCCTCCAGGGAGGTGCTGAAGCTCACGCTGCCGTTCAGGGGTACCACCGTGCGGCTGGCGTTGACGCTGAGCCCCCGCACACGCTGCTGCACGGTGACATTCAGCTGGGCCTCCCCACGGCTTACCTCGTTCCAGCCAGACACCCTGACGGGGAAGCAGCCCGTGCTGCTGTAGGCGTGGGTGACCGCAGGGCCCTGGAGCCGCCCGCCATCCCCCAGCTCCCACAGGTAGGTGGCGGGGTGCCCGCGTCCCACAGCAGAGAACAGGTAGGGCTGCTGCAGCTCCAGCACATGAGAGCCATTGACCCTGATGCCTGTGAGATCCACGGGCTCCTGCACCTCCACGAGTGCCGAGTCGTTGGCAGCTGAGATGTTGTTGGACACGGTGACGGTCACCAGGTAGGAACCTGAGTCCCAGTAGGTGAATGTGGCCTCAGGGCCCCCAACGTGGGCAGCAGCATCCTCAGTGCCAAAGTCCCAGGTGTAGCGGTAGGGGAATGGGGGCCAGGCACAGGCAACTAGCCGGGCTGTGTCCCCAACCCGCACAAACTGCCTCTCAGGCCACATGGTGATGTTGCCCACCTCGGGCTCCACGCAGATGCTGCTGAAGTAATGCGCCTTATTCACGTGGCTCGACAGGACCAGCGCCAGGGGGAATGTACCACTACGTGTGAAATTGTGCATCACTGTAGGGTCCCCCCGGACGGTCGTGTTGGATGAGCCGTCCCCGAAGGTCCAGTCGAAGATGTAGTTGGTAGGGTTCCCAGTGACGTGGGCTGTGAGCTGGGCATGGGGCTGGGTGGGGATGCAGGCTGTAGGGTCGATCCACAGCACCTCCAGGACAAAGACCTGTATGGGCAGGCTCCGGGCCAGGTTTCCAGTGGGGCTGGACGCGCCCACGGTCACCGTGCAGTTCTGCGCCCGCAGGTACACGTGCTCTACTGTGGCCTCAGGGCCCATGAGCACTGTGCCGTCCCCCATGTCGAAAGTCCATGTGACGTTGTCGCCCGAATCCAGGGTGGCGCTGACCACCACGGGTGCACCCTGCTCCACGGCCGGGCTCAGGCTCACGGTCAGCCCACGGAGCTCCTCGAAGACACGGACGCTGATGCTCGCCACTGTACTACTCACCGTGTTGTTGACCTCCAGTCGGACGTGGTATGCGCCCCTCGAGGCGAACGTGTGGTTGATCTCTGGCTGGGGCTGTGTTACATCTGGGGAGCCATCCCCGAAATCCCACGTGTACAGGACACCCCCAGGCGAGGGAAGCGGGTGCGGGAAGAAGGTGACAGGCCAGCCAGCCACCAAGACCCGGCTGCCCGCGGCCACGGCCACGGCGGGCAGGGTGGCGCGCACACTCACAGGCACCTGCTGCGTCAGGTTCTCGAAGGTACTGGACACGAGCAGGGTCAGGTTGTATTCACCTGGCAGACAGGCCCAGAATGGGGACGGGGATGGGGCCGGGGCCGCCGCCACCACCTACTCAGCAGAACCCCTCCTAACCCCGTGCTGTGGGCAGGGGCCTGGGGTGGGGGTGAGGCGCAAAGCAGGGCCCCAGTTATAACGCGAACAGAGAACGCCCTTGGACCCAGGCCCGGGTGCTCTCAGCACAGGGCAAGTCGCAGGGCTGAGGCAGAAAGATGAAGAGCAACCGTCTCCAGGTATGACTGCCCTTGGGGTGACAGGGCAGGCATAGGTGCAGGGCTGAGATCACAGGAACAGGGCTGGGATCATAGGGGCACCACTGTTTACTCTGCATTTCTTGTGTGTGAGGCTTCTGGAATTTCAAAAATGACTAAAAGGAATCTTCCCTTCTCCCCCAAAAAAGGCTCAGGGAAGGAGTCAGGAGGGGATAGAAGGGTCCGGTTTCTGGCCGGCAGACTTGAATCATGGGTCTCAGAGACCTAGTCCACCCCTCAACCCTGGACATCCCTTCTTCACCCCAGCGAGGGCCCTGCGCCAACAGCCCAGGCTGGATCCCGGGAGGTAGGAACAAGGGGGGCTGTCCCCCAGGGAGGGGTTGTCCCCGGGGCAGGGCTCACCCAAGCTGGAGGCTGGCAGGGCAGCAGGCCTGCCCCTTACCTGGGACAGTGTAGGTATGTGTGATGTTGTGCTCCACCAGCACCTGGGCCACTGTGGGGTCTGGGACCTGGAAGGACTCGTTGTATGGAGGCTTGAACTGGCCGATCACCTGCTCCCCATCCCCGAAGGTCCACCTGCCAGGGCAGCGAGCAGGCAAGTGAGCAGGCTAGGAGGGGTGGGGTAGGAGGGAGGGGTGGGGAGGGCCCAGCTGTAGCCCCTTTCCTTGCACCTCCTTTCAGGGTACCACCCGCCCTGCTGCAGCCCTCCAGCCGGTCCCAATGTCCTATGTACCCAGCACGTCCTGACAGATGAGGAGGTGGAGGCTGGGGCCCCACCCAGGGCCCAGCACACTCACAGAAAGGCCACCTCCATGGCCGAGTCCACCAGCACGTCAGCCGCCAGCGCCAGCGTGGCATTGGGGGGCAGCACGGGCGGCACCGCAGACACCCGCAGGCCCCGCATCCTGTGCATCCGCTCGACGGTGACGTTGTAGTTCACGGTGACATTGCTCACGTGGTTGGAGGCCGTCAGCTGTGGGGACAGGTGGCAGTGAGCAGGCCACCAGCCGGCCACAGGGCAGCGTGGACAGAGCCCCTCCCCGCACTCACCCACAGCTGCCACAGGGTCCTCGGGAGCAAAGCAGAACAGAAGGCAAAGGTGAGCAGCGGACAGCCCAGCCCCCGCCCCACCCACCCCCACCCTACTCTCCACCCTGTGCCCACGCCCCCCGCCCACCGAGAGCTTGAAGACGGCGGCACTCTGGTAGATGACGTTGAAGACCACATTGTGGAAGGTCAGGGACTGCTTGTCATCAATGGTCCAGCGGAAGACCACATCCGAGCCAGCCTCCACCACGGGGCTGTACCTCTGCGGAAGGGCACAGCGTCAGCTGGCCATGGCCCTGCCCCAGCCCAGGGTCTTTGGGGGACCAACTGTGCCCTCAACCCACGTCTATCCGCCTGGACATAGCTCCCTATGGGGCTTCCCTCTAGGCTAAGGAGGCCACATAGTGCGGGGCTGAGCCTGGGCTTGGTTACATCCTGACCTCTCTGTACCTCAGTTTCTTCATCTGTAAAATAAACCCAGCACCCGTTGGGTTGGGCCAACCCACCTCAGTCTGTGCACCCCCACCCCAGGGCTCCTGCTCAGGCCCCCGTAGCTGGACAGCACAGTGCCGTTTGGGAAGGCACGTGAGTCTCAATGGGCCTCATGGTTCTGGATGTTTACCTGAGTCACCTGATAGAACAGGTGTGAACAGGGAAGCCAGGGGAAGGGGACACAACCACCCAACAGCTCCTGTGCTAAGGCTGCATAACTGGTGGCTGCCTTATGTGAGGTGGGTACTCCCAGGACAGGGACAGGGACAGCCGCTCCCGGAGTGGCACCAACAGTGGCCGGGTGGCATCAGATCCCAACCTCAAAAAGCGCTCACTTTAGCCAGGTGGGAACACAGCAGGACCCCGAAAACACACCCAGGATCAACAAGGTCAGAGGTGGGTGGAGAGTTCGACAATTCGTGCAGGAAATGTGAGAGCAAAAAGAAGCATTTTCAGAGCAACTGTTTCACAGGTGACTTCCCCAGTAACTTAGGAATTAACGAACCATCTGAGGAACCACTGAACAGGACCTGCCCAGAAACCGACACTGAGCCCACTGTCCCTGGCAGCCAAGTGCTCTCCTCGCTGGGGAGAGGCCACCCTCAGCATAGGCACCTTGTCTCAGGGCAGGGCGGGGGGCGGGGCCCACACTCACCACCAGGACGCCCTGCAGCACTCGGGCCTCAGGGCTGGGCGTGGCGCGGAGACCTCGGATGGGTTCCTCAGCCTTCACCCGCAGGCTGAGGTTGGCCCGGCCAGCACCGTTCTCCACCACAACCTCCACATCGTGCTCGCCCTCGCTGAGCCCGGGCAGTGCCAGCACCGAGAACAGGGTGCTATTGGCCTCGTGGGCACAGCCAGGCACCAGGGCAGCCACAGTGGCAGGGCAGGCAGCCTCGAAGGGCGCACTGACGTTGCCCCCAGGCCAGCGTGCAGTGGCCGTGGCGTTGGTGCCGGAGTCCACCTGGAGCACCAAGGCCGAGCCGTTGGTGGGCATGTAGAGGCGGCCGTCGTAGGGGGCCGGGTAGATGGCCCGAAGCCCTGCCACCGGGGAGAAGACGTTGAAGCTGCAGGACAGGTTGTGCCTGGACACGCTGTTGCCCACTGTGGCCCTGACCTCATAGCGCCCTGGCCGCCGCAGCCCTGGGTTGGGGCTCAGGCCCAGCAGAGGGGTGAGCCGCTCTGTGGCAACAAGCAGCCGCAGGGCACAGGCAGGGCCAGCCGGGGCCGCCTCCAGCTTGGCAGGCAGGTGGGCCAGCCAGGCTGAGACGTTGGTGGAGAAGTACGGGGCCTCGGAGCCAGGGACGCTGAGTGCTGGGGGGCAGCGCAGGAGGGCGCCCGGTCCGGCATCGTGCTGCAAGCTGATGAGGTCACCAGGGAGCAGGGGGCTGCCCTGGTCGTGGAAGGTGACCTACAGGAGAGGGGGTTGGGCCTGTGTCAGGGGCCTGTAGGCAGCACTGGGCCAGGGGCTCCAGCGGGCTGCAGAACCCCCCTGGGGTAACCCAGAGTCACCCCCTACAGGGGTCTCAACACTCCTCATTCACTCACACACCACCAGGCTTCACAGGGGCCTCCAAGGCACTCAAGATGGGGACAGACAAAACACACAGGGCAGAGAGAATGCAGGCAGGGGTGGGGCTTCCCCAGACAGGGGAGGGACTTCTGGACACTGGCCAGCCTTGCCCAGAGAGGGGAAGAGTCCTCCTTAAAAGGCAAGTGCAAAGGCCCTGGGGCGGGAGCTTCTCACGGTTGGCAGAGGAGGAGAGCATTGCCGAGGCAGGAGGCGGGTGGGTTAGGGGACCTGGAGGGCTGTGCAGAACAATCTGCATTTTATTTGTGTTTGATGGGGAGGCAGAAGGCACCTAGGCCAGTGATACACACCGAGTACTGGGCAGGGGGGCCCGCAGGCACAGAGAAGAGGAACTCTTTCCACAATGCATAGGAGACCCCAGGGAGCCCCAGCCCTGATGTGGATCCGTTGGCACAGGCCCGAAGGTGGCAGGGGGTGTCCAGAGGCAGGCAGATGTTGGATCTGGGGCACGGGTGTCCTTCTGGTGTGCATGTAGGGATGGGCTCAGTCCTGTTTTCCAGGGACCTACTCTGGGGCTCGCTGCTGTTTCCTGGGGCCCCTGCAAGGAAAAGAGGGGTGTCAGGTACCCCAATTTGCTAACAGATCATAAGGACGCCCTGCTACAACATGAGGTCTCGCCAGGCAGTGTAGCTGGCCCCCACCATCACTCCTCTAACCCTCCCCACACCAGGCCAGCTGACTGACCCCGGTGAGACCCCAGCCCCAGCAAGTTCCCCACCAAACCCATCCTTGGGATCCCCAGCATGAGTTGGCATCTCTGTGGACCCCACTGTCCACCTTAAGGCTGGAGACCAGTCCAGTGGGCAAGGGACCAGCAGACACCACAGTGCAGAGAGGCTGCTCGAACCTCCCAGGTCCCACTGCCAGGATGGAGTCCCACCTGTTCCTCGCATGGCTCGATACACCTGCAGCCGCAGCTGGGCAGGCCCGCCGAGTTCCGGGGTCCCGAACTCGGCAGCAGTGAGGAAGGCTTCACGGCTCGGGCTCAAGCCAGGAAACACCATCACCTGCCAGGGCAGGGGGGCCACTCAGCTCCACTGACCCCGGCCCTCAGCTGGCCCCACCCCGATGCCCAAACACCCACCAGGTCAGAGGGGAGGAGCCACCAGATGGGCCTTCAAGAGGCCCCCACTGGCCTCATTTCACACAGTGGGAGACAATGTCACTCAGGAGAAAAAAATCAGGTCAAAACCATCTGTGAGCAACAGGAATTGTACCTTCATTTCTAAAAAATCCCCAAGCACCAAGAGAAAAGGCTCAGGAGCGTTCAGAGCTCTCCCAATGCCAGGCCTGGGTGCTACTCACCTCTGCACTGACTCTACTAGACGCAGAATGTTAATAAGGCCCAGAAAAAGGCTTCTTGTTTTTTAAAGGGAACTGCAACAGCCAGGGCAAGAAACCTGGAAGGCCAGCCTACCTCAACGGGCTCCCGGGGGGCTGTGAGGGCCTCCTGCTGCACCAGGGGGCTCAGGGGCCCCTGCAGGTCCCCACTGGGTGCTCCCACGAGGAAGTTCTCTGCGTCCCACACAGGGCCTGTGGTGCAAGTGTGCAATGAGGTGCTGTTCCCAGGCCGAGGAGGAGTGTGTTGGGGGCCCAGGGTGGGACCAGACCTGGGACTGAGCCACCTGGCAGTAGCCCCTGGCTCCCTCCACCTGTTTTGTCCAGTGTGGGCTCAGTCCGGGACAGTAGACACTCAGCAAACACCTAACAAACACTGAACAGCTAAGGAATGAACTGGGGTGCCAGGGGCAGCTGTCCTGGCCAGGATGGGAGGAGCTCCCAGGGTGGCCAAGGGACCCTGTATGCTTTGGAGGAGGGGTGTCCTGGGCCAGGGCAGCAGGTGCTCCCCAGCCTCCCAGGGGCCCCAGCGCACCTCCGGGCCGCAGCTCACAGACGTAACTGTGTGGTGCCGAGCACAGGTCCGTGTTGCACTGCCCAGCAGGCCCGAGCCGCACGCAGCGCTCAGCTGTGGCAGGGTGCGGCTCCCCAGGCAGCCAGTTCTGGCAGCTCTCCAGGCTGAAGGCCTCACCCTGCGGCGCTGGGCCCACCTCTACCCCCTCCACAGCTGAGAAGCCGATCCACACGTCCAGGCTCCTGCAGGCAGACAGAGGGAAGAGCAGGTGCTCAGGGGCTCCCCAGAGACAAGCACCCCTCCCTCTGCCCTCTCTCTGGGGGCACCCTCCTCAGAGCAGCCTGTCAGGCAGGCTCTGCCTGTCCCCACTTTCCAAATGGGGAAACTGAGGCTCATACATGACTTGGCAAGCAAGGCCCACACCAGTGCCCACCCAATCACCTATCCCATGGGGCCAGGGGCCCAGCTGAGACCCTCATGGAGCTCCACCTCACTCTGGCCCAGGGCCACATAGACCTGTGTGTGCCCAGAGGTGAGGCTCCAGGTGTGGCATTTGGGGACAAAGACACCCACATATCAGCCCCCAAACAGGCTACTTCCCACAGCTCTGCCAGGGCAGAGAGACCCTCCTGGAGGCAGGGCTTGTAGATACAAGGACAGGGGCAAATATTGGGACAGGGTCAGAGGGACAGGCAGCAGGGGTGGCTGAGGTGCTGTGGTCAGAGCTGGGTGCTGGGGCTGCATTACTACCTGGGAACCAAGTGACCTTGGGCAAGGGCTATGACTGCTTTGGGCCTCGATTTCCCCTCGGGAAGTCCAGGGTGACCCACAGTCCAATCAGTCCCTTCCCACACAGGGACCCTGGGAGAGGAGGGGGGCCAGCCTCCACCCCATCCCGCCCCCTAGCCACTGCAGGTGCCAAGGGCTGAGTAGAGACCAGGCGGGGCCACCTATGGTGACCACTACAGAGCGCATGCCCCCACAGGCCTGGGCAGCCAGAGCGTCCAAGAGGCTCCTCGTGCATGGGCAGCGCTTGGCAGCAGTGACCACCCAGGGGGGAGCAGCAGGAGGAAGTGCAGCCTCCGTGGTCACACCAGAACCTCCCCGGTCCCTGCCAGGAGGGGCCCAGAATGGGACAGTGGGGGCAGGATACAGGGCAGGGGGTGCACCTCCCACAGTGGGCACCCCCGTGTCCACATCTGTGCCGCGAGAGCTGATAGGAACGGCCACACGTGGGCACAACATGGTTCCTTATCCCCAGAGCCAGGCTGGCTGGCTACAGGACCTCCAGATACCCCAATGTGCTCATGCTCCATCCCCACCCCAGCATTCTGGGGACCTCCCCCGACCTCCCAGCCTCTCCGAGGACCAGCGGCATTTGGGCAGGCACCTGGTGACGTGGGAGACCAGGAAGTGCTGGACGGCAGGACTGTCCACCATAGCCAGGGCGGCCCCGGCCCAGGCCCGGCACTGCTCCTGTGCCTGCAGCCAGGCCGCCTTCTCCACCACCAGGCGGTAGCAGCGCCCGTTACCAGGGAAGATCTCAGTGTCCGAGGGGCAGAGCGGATGTACCACTGGGGGGTCAGAGAGCAGAGAGACAAGGCATCGATGTGTGCCCAACCAGGGCTGCCCCACCCACCCCGACTCAGGCCCAGGGGCGGGGCGGCCCCACCTCGGGCTGGCTCCTCGCCCAGGGCCACAATGCTGTAGGTGGCCTCAAGGCCAGAGCCACCACGGTTTCGGACGCCAAGCTTCAGGGTCTCGTCGCTATGCACAGAGGCCAGACACATGAGCTCCAGGGCTACGGGAGCCGCCTCCACCCACACCTCTGCCCAGAGCCGAGCAGAGCCGACCCCCAGGGCCAGCACGGCCGTCACGGGATAGCGCCCAGGCAGCACATAGTGGTGAGTGGCATCCGCGCCAGCAATGTCCACCTCAGGGGAGCCGTCGCCGAAGTCCCAGCGCGTGGAGCTGACTGGCAGTGAGGCAGTGACGTGGAAGGCTGCGGGCTGGCCAGAGGCCAGAGGTCCTTGGGGCCCCACCAGGGCAGCCCCTGGGGAGGCAGGGAAGATGTTCTGGAGGAGGGTGGGCCCCCGGCAGGTGGGGGCGGGGGGCAGTGGGGGGCTGGAGCAGGAGGGTAGGCAGGCCGAAGAGGCATTGGGAGGCCGGGCCAACCCGCACAGGCACCTGCCCTGCTCTGAGAGGGCCGCGAGGCCCCGGCCAGCCGCGAAGCAGAAGGCACTGCAGGCCTCAGGGGCCAGCGGGCCCTCATGGGCAGCTGAGAAAGCCACCAGCGCCACGGCGCCCGAGCTGTCGTCAGGGACACAGGCAACGTACTCCTCACCTGGAAGGGGCAGGCAGGCTGGTCCCGAGGGTGCACCCCACCCCATTCTACACCCCAGATCACATCATCTCCGACCCTCCAACAGCTGCGTGGCGCTCACCCCCACCCCCAGACTGGTTTCCCCGCCTCACACCTACGTGGTCCCCTGGTCCAGAGGGCCTCTGCGACCCCTCCCCCAGTCAGTCTGTCCTAGCCCCTGTAATTATTTCTCTCGGGCAGCTGTTCCCCAATCCCCATCTGCCACCATAGGCTGGAGACCCCTGAAAACCGGCAGGGTTCCCGCCGGCTGCTTGGCCAAGCTGCCCGGCAGGGAGGGGCCAAGTGTGTCCCGCCCACCCGCACTCACCACAGCTGCTGTCCAACAGGGGGCCGCTGAGGAGGGGCCGGCCGGCCAGAGGGCCGGGCCCAGCACACGTGGCCGCCTCAGGCCGCACCACACGGACCTGCTGCTCCTCTGCCCAGCGCGGCAGCCAGGCCAGACCACAGTCACACTCCAGCGGGTTCCCGCTCAGGTTTCTGCAGGGGGCGGGGCAGGCTCAGAGGGCAGGTGTGGGGGCCACGGGCCCAGCTGCCGACAGCCACCAAAACCAACAAAACTTACATTTCACTTAAATTAAATAAATTAGCAAATATTCCTTCTTCTAATGTAGAAATCTTGTTGTTGCTTATGTCCCTAAAAGAAAGGAGAGATTCGACATTGTCTGACGCGAGCCCCCTCAACCGCAACAATGACAGGCAGCCGCCACCTGCCCAGTGCGTGGAATCCCGCAGCAGCCCTGGAGGGGACACTCACAGCTCCGTCAGCGCCGAGAGGTTCGCCAGGAGCCCGATGTCCAGCGCTCGGAGCAGGTTGTGGGAGACATCTCTAGAGAGCAAAGCAGCTGCAGGTCAGTGCTGGGGCCCAAGCCATGGCACAGAGTCCACCCGGGCCCACCTCAGATGCTCTCCAGCTGCAGCCTCCCACCTTCTGAGCTCCCTCTTCCCAGGGCCAGAGGTGGAAGACCTGAATGAACTCTCATCTGGAGAGCCCGAGGCAGGAGAGAGCTGGCCCCTCAGCACTCCATCCATGCCCTGCCCCTTCCCCTCCCACCCCCTGCCCCCTCCCCCAGCAGGACTGCACCATGTAGGGCAGGCTTCACCCCTCCACACAGGGTTCAGAACACACAAGGAAGCCCAGGGGTTTCCAGGGCCGGGGGCCCAGCTGCTACCAGCTGGAGGGTGGGGGGAATGTGGCACAGACCACACAAACGGGAAGGGGGCTCTGGTGGATGACCCCATAGCAGAGCAGTACTGACAGCCCGTGCTAAGTCTCTGGGGTCTGGGCACCAGAGTTAGAGTTGGATCTCCATAATCCCAGGCCCTCAAGGTCAACAGAACCATATCAGAGAACCGAACATGGTGCAAGACACGGGAGAAGAGTCACGGGTTCTCAAAGCATGAAACTATGAGCAGAAATAAAACATCAAAAGCCGAAAGATCCAACTGCACAAAAACATGCAACTTACACACAAAATATCATAAAATCAGAAAACAAACTACAAGCTGGGAAAAGCACTAGCAATTTAGATGATGGATTAAAGGCCCATAATCCCCTTTCCACATATGCTGTTAACAAACCATAAAGAAAGCAAGTTACTCCAGGGGGAAAAAAAAGGCTAAAGATGAAAATAGGCAAGATTAACGAAAGATATACAAATGTCACAGATACACAGAAAAACACCCGGTCTCATAACTGGAGAAACACCATGAAAACAGAACAACAGCACTTTTTGTCTACCATCACCCCCAGTGCAGGTGACGTGGTGGTGACACACCAGTGACTACACTCCAATGACTACATGACCCCAGCCCCTCGCGAGTCTTTCCGAGGATACACTCTCTAGCCAACAATTCCACCTCCCCGCCCGGCATAGAGGTGGAGGCCAGTCACCCGGCCCGTCCACCTCCTGGGCAGGGACCCTGGACCAGCCTGACTCAGTGGACACCTCCAGTCGCCACTCCTCCCAGGCCTCCCTGTGCTCCCACAGGTCTATACCTCCCACCATAGTCTCCAAACTGACGAGGCCTGGGCCTCCCACCCTTGGGGCCTCTGCCCTTCCAGGTGTCACTCTGGCCCTCTGATGTCCCCAGAATGCCTCTCACCAGGTCTGCCCTTCCCTGGCCTGTCAATGCCTCCTCCAGGCCTATCTGTCTCCAGGTCCTGTCAACCCAGCTCCTAAAACATTCAGACTCCCCCACCCTACCTGAGCCACAGCTTGGTCCAGACCCCCATCCCTGGGCACCCGCCCAGACTTCACAGTCCCTCTAATCCGAGCTCCCGTGGCAGCCTGAGGGGTGTCCTGAAGCCCAGCTCCATCAGCCACCCTCTGGAATGGGTTTTGCTCTCTCCAGCTGCCCCACATACAACAAGAACTTAATAAGAACTGGCTGGTGTGAAGACAAGGCCCTCCTGGAAGCCAGGGGCCTGAGTGCCAGCCCAGACCCCAAGACCATGCCCAGGGGTGGTGCTGGGATGCCTGGTATGATACCTCTGCCTGGCTCACAATGTCCAGGACCACTTCTGGAATGAGGCTCAGGAAATGGCCCCCACCCCAGCCCCTGACCACTGCTCCTTCCTGCGGACCTGCTATCCACATGGGGCCTCATGGCCACCTATACCCAAATACTGGCTGGGGGCCAGTTCTCAGTCAGGCTGCTCACGTGATCCTGGCTTCCAACACAGCCAGGTGGCCACCTGGGGGACTTCTGGAGGGGTACCACCTGCCTGCAGGTGATACGAGGGAAGCCAGGCCCAAAGGGGCTCCTGTCCCCCTCTGGCCCCCACCAAGGGAGTGAGGAAAGGGGGACTGGACGCACTCAGCTAACCCCTGGGAGCCTGGTCTCTCCCTCTGCATAGGGGGCAGCCATCGGGAGACTTGGCACTGAGTGGACGGCACGTGGACATGACATGCTCAGCCGATGCTGGCTGCAGCCTGCCTGGGGAGGCAGCAGGCCACAGGCAGCCTCCAAATCATAAGGCCTCAGGCAGGAGGGTACAGGCAGTAGGTGGGCAAAGGTGGGCAAGACCAAAGTTCTCCCCTGAATCGGGGGCTTCCTCAAGAAGGGCTGTGAGTAGAGCCTCGGGCACAGTCAAAAGAGCTACATAGCTGCAAGGGGCAGGGTCCTCCCAGCAGCGGGACCTCTGAGACTGGACAGGGGTCCCACAGGGTCAGGGCTGGGGCTGCAGCTCCTGCTGGGACCACATGGGGACGGAGGCTTCAGCCCAGAGGACCTGCAGCCCCATCGCTGCTCTGACCAGTGGCCTGACTGTGCAGGCTGGGGGGACACCTGATTTGGCAAAGGCTCTATCCCAGCAACAAGCGCAAAACGGCAGTGTGGGTGCCACCCAGTAACGCCGCATGCCCTGAGAGTTCAACTGCTTTGGGCACCAGCACAGCCACATGCACGCCCCGAGGCACAGACGTCTTTCCCCTCACCCATGAGATGTGACAGGAGCTGGTGAGCAGGTGTGGCTCACACCCCCGCTTAGCCACAGAGGCAGGAGAAATGCAGCTGCAAGATGCAGTCCCCCCGCTCCCCGTGACTGTTCAAACTCTAAAGAAAGCGCTGGAGGGGTGCACGGTAATAACCCCACTCCTGAGAGCAGGCAGGCCCCTCCATTTCCCACACTTTCATTCTGCTCTTCAAGCAGGAGAAAGTCGGTGCAGGAGGGGACAGACAGGATGCCCAGCAAGACCTAGAGCGGGGGCTTCAGAGGGGAGCAGACGGCGATGGGCTGGGCAAGGGGGGCCAGCAGCCACACCAACCGGGGAGGTCAAGGCAAGGCCTCCTCCACTCCAAGAAGCGGCACGGTCCACTGACAGTGGGCTCAAGGCTGGAGCTCCACCCGACTCACCCGAGCCAGGGGTCCCAGACAACCCCACTGAACAGCTGGGTTTCCCATCTGGATACTGGCGGGTGTGTGTGCGCGCATGCAGGTCCCTTCCCCCAAAGGCTGCGTGACAGGGAGCCCATGCCCAGAGCATGGGTCCCAGGAACTCCAGAAGCAGAGACGCCCTTGGGGGCCAGGGGACATAGTGACAGGACCCTCTGGCAGGGTCACCTCTGCCCCTCACAATGGAGCCTAGCTTCCCCCTTCCATCTGGCGGTGCCACTGGGTAAGCCAAGCTGGGCGCTCACAAGCAAGCCAAGAGCAGTGGGGGAGGCAGCAGTCGGCCTTCCTCCGGGGTGCTCCGTGCCCTCCACAGCAGCCCCGCCCAACCCCGGCCGGCCGATCCAGCGCACAGACTGGGAGACCAGGCCCAGCAGGATATAGGAGACACAGGATTTGCGTGTGTCATGGCAGCTGCAGCCGCCCAGGCCTAAGGGAGCCCATGGCGCCTGCGCATCACTGTGTTAAGCCACTGAAGTTCGCTCAAAGCCTTTAGTCTGTTGCTGAGGAGTGAGCACGATGCCAATGCACGGCCGCAGAGCCCTGGATTCTTAATGGTTGGCGAAGATTCCACATACAAATTCTTTGAGTTTATCCTCACTGATCCGTTCCATAAAGCTACAAGAAGAAATCCTGACACCCAGCGGATCACCAAAGCACGGTGAGGCTCTCGCGGTGCAGCCTGGAGAAGGCATAACGCTCTCCAGCACTGCTGTTACTGCTAACGGAAGCAATGCTTGTAAAACTCCTACCTAATAAACAATTTGGGACAGTCTCATCTGCTTTAAAAAAAAAAAAGAGACACACACATGGTGTCTCCCAGTACAGGCCAAGGCCCTCTACCACTGCACATGAGCATGTGTGCCCAGAGGTGGGCTGCTGGGGCATCCACACCATCCCCGCGGTGGGTTGAGGCAGGCCAGGAGACCAGGGAAAGGCAGACAGACTCCACCCAATGTCAAGTACAACGCACCAAGTGGGGACGGCTGTGCCATGAGAAATTTCAGTGAGACTCAAGCAGGGGCTCCTCTGAGGCTAAAGGGAGGACAGCTGTGGAATCCGTGCCTCTGAGAAGTAGAGCTGCAGGGGCCCAGAAGCAAAAGCCCTAGGCAGTCAGATGATCCAGAGACGGGGACTGGGGGACAGTGGGACACAAGGGTGAGTGCAAGCATGAGACACCCACCAGGGGCACCAGGGACAGCTCCCCAGCCAGGGCCTCAAGCAGAAGAGGAAAGAAGGAAAATCCCTACAATGTTTTTCCACATCCCATTTTCTGGAAAATCCATCATTAGCGGCAGCTGCGGGGAGCCATCTGCGGTGCCAGAAAAACCAGGGCAGGAGGAGGGAGCCGGGTCTACCTCAGTGTCCCAGCCAACGCCCACCCTGGCAGGACACCATCATCCCTGGCCTTACTGGCCCATGGCTCTTGGCCATCCTGGGCCCAGCTAAGTCTTCTATCCAGCTTGGCCTGGCCCAGCTGCCCCCGGGAGGCTTTCCCCCCGACTGACGAAGACAGCCTCACCCCGTCATGAGTGCTGGCCACGTGCTCCCCATGCTCCCAGCTCCAGGGAGCCCCTTCTCCCCAGGACTCACCTGGGTCTGGTCAGGGCCCACAGTGCAGAGAAAGACCCTGCCCGGCAAAGCTCCTGCAGCCTGAAGGCAGAACCAGGACAAAAGCCAGGTGCATCACCACAGGCCAGGGCTGCCTCGGAGCATCCGTAAGGGGCGTGCCACGGGTAACAGTGTGGTGGGGGTGCAGAGAGGACACTGGAGGAGGGCCTCTGGAGGCAGACACTGGTGGAGTCCTCACCTGGCCTCAAGGCCCTGAACAGCCACTTTTCCACATCTCCATCTGCTTTTTTATAAAAATAAATTTATCTTTGGCTGTGTTGGGTCTTCGTTGCTGCGCGTGGGCTTTCTCTAGTTGCGGTGAGTGGGGCTACTCTTCGTTGCAGCACGCAGGCTTCCCATCGTGGTGGCTTCTCTTATTGCAAAGCACGGGCTCTAGGCGCGCAGGCTTCAGTAGTTGTGGCAGATGAGCTCAGTAGTGGTGGCTCGCGGGCTCTAGAGCGCAGGCTCAGTAGTTGTGGCACACGGGCTTAGCTGCTCCACAGCATGTGGGATCTTCCCGGACCAGGGATCAAACCCGTGTCCCCTGCATTAGCAGGTGGATTCTTTTTTTTTTATAAATTTATTTTTTTTAATTTATTTATTTTTGTCTGCGTTGGGTCTTCATTGCTGTGCACGGGCTTTCTCTAGTTGCAGCGAGCGGGGGTTACTCCTTGTTTCGGTGCACGGGCATCTCACTGCAGTGGCTTCTCCTGTTGCGGAGCACGGGCTCTAGGCACGCTGCCTTCAGTAGTTGTGGCTCACGGGCTCTAGAGCGCAGGCTCAATAGTTGTGGCACACGGGCTTAGTTGCTCTGCAGCATGTGGGATCTTCCTGGACCAGGGCTTCCCGGACCAATCCCCTGCATTGGCAGGCAGATTCTTAACCTCTGCGCCACCAGGGAAGTCCCTCCATCTGCTTTTGCCGTCACTGTTCTGGGGGAATGCCAAGGCTGCTGTGGGCCAGCCCCATCCCACCCCCAGCCCCTCGGGTTTCCACTGCACCCCCCCGTGACATCATCATAGTCACTGACGCCCTGCCCCCCACTCAGGTTCTCTCTGTCTTACAAAGCGGGGCGGTGGGGAACACAGCAAGCCCAGGGAGCCACCTAAAGGAGCGCAAGGAGCCCAGCAGAGCTGGCAGAAGCAGCAGAGACTGGCTAAGCACCACAGCAGCCAGCCCCCACTAGGAAGAGAGCCAGCACCCAAGAGGTCCTAGGCCAAGCAGAGTCCACCCTCTGGCCATGTGGACCCTCCCAGACCCCTCCAAGGCCCAAGCCAGCAACTTCCAGGGACCCCAAGTCTGGAGGGGTCAGGCCAGCTCAGGGGGAGGGGTGACCTGGGGACCACACACACCACCTGGGGACAGGCACACACGCACAACAGCACAAGACACGTGTCACCTCCCTGGGCACCAGGGACCAGGCTAGCCCACAGCACTGGATGGAGATGGGGGCTTTCTCATACCTGGCTCGTCCCCTCCTGTTCCCCCTCCTGACCCGAGACAGTTAAGTGTGTTGGGGGAGGAGTGAAGACCCCTGTTCTACCCCCACACCTGGGCCTTCCTTCTCCTCTTCCCACAGTGCCCAGCTGTCACTGGAGAGCCCAGTCTGCCCCCAGCACTGGACTGCCCCAACTCCCCCTGCCTTCCAAATCAGACATCCAGCCTCCCGGGGGAGTGTGTCCTTCTGGCTCCGATCTTTCCTATTCCGAGCAGGAGCTGGGGGTGGGGGAGAACCCCTGCTTCCACCACCAAGCTGGAGGTGTCCAGCGGAAGGTGCTGAGGGGCCCCCATCCTGTGGACAATGGTGGCTCCCCCTGACCTCCCCACACAGGGCTCAGCCCCTGCTCACATCCTAGTTCTCGCAGAGGGGCAGGGAAGGGTGTCTCAGGGCCCAACAGGGAGAGATGGGGAAGGGGCTGTTAGATAAAGCCGAGTGGGAAGAGGTGTGTGAGGTGGAGGCCAAGGAGAGGTCGTTTTTGAGCCCTGGGTGGCTCCAAGTGCAGTGCCTCCTAGAGCTGAGGAAACGGAGGCTGCAGATAAGCCAGGACCCTGCCCTGCAGCCCCAAGCAGCCTCAGTCTCCTTCTCTGTCAAGGCGGGGGAGTGGCCAGGGTGCCTGCTCCCCAGTCCAGATGCCAGGCGGGGTCTGGGGGCCAGCCGGAGCCCCCAAGGAAACATCTGCACATTCCAGACGCATGTGGTCAGCAGTGGAGGCGAGCACCAGGCCCCAGCCCAGCACCCCACCCGGCGCTGGCCGCCACGCTGGAAACAGGGCTTGGGGGGGAATGGGCTCCGGAGAGGCCGCCTGCAGATGTTACGTAACCACTCTGCCCGAGCCAGCAGCTGCCTCCTCCCTCTGGCAGGACAGGACAGAGCTGCGGCAGAAGGCCCCCCACTCCCCATCCGAGGCCTAGGGCTCCTGCTTCCCGCTCTCGCTGGGCTTCCAGAAATGCAGCCTCAGCTGCCCTGTCCTCTCCATGGAGGCCCCAGGGCTCCAGGGAAACAGGCTTCCCTCAGCCCAGCCACGGGGGACCCCCAACACATCCCCTCAGGAGCCAGGTTGAGGCAGAAGGGATGAGAGGCCACAGGCCGGTCCCGGTGCCCTGGGACCCCACAGGCTGGTCCAGACCCCACCCACATGCTCGGCTCCCAGTGCCCCCACTCGACGCCGCGGTAACGGCTCCTTTTGGCAGTGGGACGGGGTGGGTTAGTTTGAGTCTAATAACCTCACTCTGTCTTCATTCCCTTCTATTTATGGTGAGAGAGGCTGGCTTCCAGGGGCGGAAATGATGATGTTTAAATTAATGAATTCAAGTTTTGGAGAGAGAGCCGATCTGAAGAAAAACATGCGGAGAGGGTGAGCTGCAGGGGTGGGCAGGGGGCAGGCTCTTGGCGCAAGGGCATGGAGGGGCCAGCCCGAGCCACCCACCCCCATCTGGCGCCAAACTAGGGCCCAGAAGGGGGGTCTGGACCTCAAAGACAGGGAAAGGCCTGCGAGAGCCCCCTGGCGCCTTGTCCCAGGGCGTCGGAATAGGAGGTGGCCTGTGTTTCCCTGAGCATGTTATGGGCTCCCTCACCAGGCGTGGCCATCCCACGACTGAACCATCACCAGGATGAGACACAGGCGTCTGGTGTGGTGACATCCCCTGCCCAGGAAACCCCTGGAACTACAGGCCAGGACAAGGAAGGGAGCCCCGAAGAGGGGCCTTCCCAGATCAGCCTACAAAGAGGCAGCCACCGTCAGGGCATTAATAAGACTGGGGGCAGGGGGTGGCGAAGGGCTAAGAGGGGACCCTCCCAGGAGAGGGCCCAGCTTGCCCCTCCACCTGCAGCTGGGGATTTGGGGCCACTCTTCAGGGCAAGGGGAGGAAAAGGACCAGTACCCATGGACACTGGCGCCCATGTGCTGCCTTCAGCTGGGATGTCCCTCTGCACTCTGGCCCGTCACAGTCAGCCAGGGCAGGGGCTGCGCCGACCCCTTCTACAGATGGAAACGCTGAGGCTCCAGGAGGCTGCCCTCCTCACCCTGTGGTCGCTCCCAAGAGTCCGAACAGTGAGGGACAAAGGTAGCTGGGGCTCTCCCCATCCTGGCCTGGGAGCCGGCACATGGCCTCCAGAATTCCAGGGGCAGAAGCATCATCCAGCGTGGCCAGCAATCCCGTCACCCAGTCAGCTGCTGGGCACGGCCACTGGGCTATAGGGCTCAGTTTAGAGGTGCAGGATCTGGAGGCCCCGGGTGCTTTTAGCCTTGCCCAGAGCACTGGCCCTCATTCCTCGCCTCAGCCAAAAGGCAAGGCTGGCTTCTGCCCCGCCTCAGGACAGAGCCCTTTCCAGGGCAGCCCCATAGGATCCAAGAGTGGACTCCAGGCCTGCTAGAACTGGGGACACACTTTGCCAGGCCTGGGCCCATGGGCACCTCAGAGGGAGAAAGAGCCCTGCCCACTGTGGTCCCCAAACGTAGCCCCCTCCCTGGCATGGGCGGCTGGGTACCACTGGGCCCTTCGGCAGAGACAGCTGCCAAGCCATAAAGAACGAGGTGTTCCGGGAAGAAAGGACGTGAGCCACATTTTCCAGCTGCGATTGCCCGACAGCGAGACTGCAGGCACGTGGCCTGGCCGGCCAGCACGGAGGGTGAGCCCCAGCGCACCCATCCCAGGCGGCGGCCGCCACCCCAGACAGCGCGGCCGGAGCAGGGTGTTTTCATTCCAGCACTCCGTGGGCTGGGCCCGGCTGGGTTCCCGTTGTGGCGCTGGCCACCGCAGAGTGTTCCGGAAAGGAAAATGTGTGTCTCATCCAAAATGGCTTCCTCACTTGAAACCAAACCCCAGCCGGGATCCCCCTCGGGAGCCAGGGTCCCCACACACCCACCTACATGGCACAGGCCCCCCCGGGTGGGGGGCGAAGGTGGCGGCACCGCCACCCGGCCAGCTGTCACAAGATGGCAGAGCAGCCGGAGAGGAGCCCGAACCTAACCTCTGAGGCAGAAGCCACAGGACGGGTCTGCAGAGATCTGGGAAAGGGAGACCGAGTCTGCGCACGCTGGGCACACCTGACCCGAAAGCGCCTGCACCAGTCAGCTCCTCAAGGGCCAACTTGAGGGCTGCAGTGAGCGGGGCAGCCACGGGGAGCACTGAGCAGCTCGAGTGTGCGCAGATTCCAATGGTGCCTCATCAGCTCAGGGCACAGAACAAGGTGTACACGAGAGCTCACAGTGCGGTTTATGCCTCATAACTTCACCATGTTACACATCCACACATGAAGGCATCGAACACACAAATGCATAAAACAGATAAAAACACAAGAGAAACATGCGAGGCATGATACATCCCAACAGCCACCTGGCTTTGCGTTGAAGTCACCTCTGAGGCCAGACCAGAGGAGGCAGGAAGGCTTCTGAACATGGGGCCTCCTGGACTGGGTGCCAAGGGGTGTGTAGGAGCCTGCCTGCCCAAGGCTAATCTGTGCGTTTCCCATCTGCTGCAGCATTTGGTCTGAGCAACACAGTCACGGGCACATGTGCACCAGCTCAGGGGCACCTCTCCTCAGGCTTTTTGTCTGCTCTGTGGCAGGGCAGGTCCTAGGGGCCCAACTCCTGCCAATGCTTGGGTATAAGGTAATGGGCTCTGAGAACACAGAGAAGGGACAGGGGGGCCACTCTGACAACAGTTATGATTATCGTGGCCACCATCAACTGAGTCCCGTGGGTGCACCATACACCCTCACCTCTGACGCCCCACAACCACATAAGGTTCATCCACTCATGGTACCCATTTTGCAGGTGAGGCAACTGAAACTCAGAGAGGCCGAGTGACTCAGCCAAGGTCATACAGGAAGCGGAGGAGCTGGGATGTGAACCAGGTCTGACCCAGAGCCTAAGTCCCCTACTCCTGTGTTCCTTGCCTCCCTCCTGGAACCAAATAGAAAGTCAGTGGGGAGGACCAGAGCAGGGACAGCCAAGGGAATTTCAAGGAGGGAGCTGGTGGGAAGGGCTGGGGAGGGCAGGCCCAGGCAAGCAGCTGGGGCCTGAGTCCAGAGCCCACCTGGTCCCATTCAAACATAACCCAGCCCCACTCAGGGATGCCCCCACCGCCACCTCTGTCTGCTGACGAAGCAGGTCACTGGTGCTGTACCCCAGGCCCCCGAATGCAGTTCCAGGGATATGTCCCAGAGCGTGCTGATGAAATCACCTCTCTGCCACAACCTACCAGCCACGTGACCCTAGGAAGTGACTCAACCTCTGGGAGCCTCAGTTTCCTGGTCTGTAAAATGGAACCAAGTGTGGTTCTAACCCAACTGCATTGGGGCAACACATCACAAGAAAAGGGCTCAGCAGAGAGTCCCCACTCATGGCAACCGTGGAGAAGACAAGGCGGCTGCAGAAGTGGGGTGCACCCCTGGGATATTTTCTTCAGACATTTGTTTTATAATTCACATACTATAAAGCTCACCCTTCTAAAGTTTACAATTCAGTGGTTTTTAGTATATTCTCAAGGTTGTGCAACCACCACCACCATCTAATTCCAGAACATTTTCATCCCCCAAAACAGAAACCCCACAATGCTTGGCCACCATCCCCCACCCCCATCCCCCATCCCAGCTGTAGACACTAGTCTGCTTGTGCCTACATGGATTGGCCTGTTCTGGACATTTTTTATTAGTGCAATCATGCAACATGTGGCTTTTTGTGTCTGGCTTCCTTCACTGAACATGTTTTCAAGGCTCATCCACCCTGTAGCATGTATCAGTACTTCATTCTTTTTCATGGCTGAATAATATTTCATGAACAGACCACATTCTGTGTATCTATTCATCTCTTGATAGACACTTGAGTTGTTTCCACCTTACAGGTACTATGAATAATGCTGCTACGGGCACTTGTGTACAAGTTTTTGTGTGGACGTAGGTTTCGTGTCTCTTGGGTGTACATACACCTGAGAGGAGAATGGCTGGGCCCTATGCTAACTCTATGCTTAGCTTAATCTTCTGAGGAGCTGCCATACTGTTTTCCAAAATGCTGCCCCATCCTACATCCCCACCAGCCGTGCACGAGGATTCCAATTCCCCACGTTCTCACCAACACTCCTTATTGTCTGTCTTTTGGTGACAGCCATCCCAGTGGGTATGAAATGGTATCTCATTGTAATTTTGATTTGCGTTTCCCTGAAAGCTAGACACTGAGCATCTCTTCATGTGCTTATTGGTCATTTGTGTATCTCCTTTGGAGATTGATCTGTTCAGATCCTTTGCCCATTTTTTTAGCATTGAGTCATAAAGGTTTTTATGTATTCTAGCTACAAGTCCTTCATCAGGTAGATGGTTTGCATGTTTTCCCCACCCTGCAGTCGTTTTGCAGGTGTGTTCACCCTCCTGGATGGTGGCTGTCCTCACTGCTCCCAGCTACTGCCTGGCTCCTGAGGGTTACTGGCACTGGAAATGCTCTGGTGTTGGTCCCTTCGTGTCCCCAGGTGTCACAGATGAAGCTGAAGCCTTCCCATTCACCTGCCTGACCTGCCAGGGGACCTTACAGAAGGCAGTATGTGCCCTCTTGTCCACAGTTCAGACAAATCTGCAGTCTGTGTCTTACCACAAAACTAATGTTACATGTGCACTTAGTCTGCATTTCCAAGTGCCAGCTATCATATGCAGCTCAGGTAATGTGAGGGTGAGACCAGCTGAGTACGCAGGACACCCAGGGCCTCCTGAAACCCACTGTCTCCACGCCCCAGCTAGTCTTCTTTCTAGAAGATGCCAATCATGACGCTTCTCTCCTGGGTCCCTCAATGCTGCCCCCCTGCTCTCTCGATAGAGGCCCCACCTCCCGCCCCTCCATCACCTGGCACCTCTGAGACTCTACCAGGCTGTCCCCTCTATCTGGGACGCTCTCTCCCAGCCCCTGCATGACTCCTGCGTGAGCACTGAGTCTTGGCTTCAATGTCACCTACACTGGGGATCCTTCCAGGGAGCCCCTCCAAAACGGCCTCCTCCTTATCATCTGTCTTTTGGTTTAACACTAGCTCTGCTGTCATAAAAGCCTCAGAGACGTGGGCCTTGAAGACCCCTGGCACAGGGCCAGGAACACAGCAGCCAGGCCCTCCCTCTGGTGAGGGCCCAGAGACAGGGCCCTCCGCTGCCCCGCCAGCCCTCAAGGCAGCCACGTGCATGACACCTGCAATTTAACACGTTACACACACGCCAGGCCCACGCCAAGCCCAGGGGTCTACTCCCTGATGTCCATCTTCCCTCACACCCATGTCCTGTGCAGGCCCCGGGGGCTGAGTCGCCCAGAGATTCCCCTATTATTTAGGGGCACAGGTAAGGAAGGGCGAGGCCCTGGGTGCCCCCAGCCAATGGAAGACCCTAAGGCCCCAATATTTTAATCAGCAAACCAAGTGCCTATTGAGTCCCTGCTCTGAGCCTAGTCCTAGACCCAAACATTCACAAGACAGTACGAGGCCCACTTTGGGCCCCTGGCCAAAATTAGCAGCTCACATCACCTGAAAAGCTGTCAGCCAAAAGCAACCACACCTGAAAATGACTGACAGCACCTGGAGCAGTGCTGTCACATCTAGAACTCTCTATGCCGTCTCGTCCAACATGGTAGCCCGCTGGCTCTGTGGCTCGAGCACTTGAAATGTGGTTCACCATACAACACAGCTCTGGACCTGACCATCAATGTACAGGAAGAACACCAAGGGCAGAGGGACACACAGAGACACAATCCAAAAGAAGGTGCCGTCGGAGCCGGTTTCTTCAATAAATCGCACAAGAGGAAACAGATGGAAGGAAAGCCTACACATCCACAGAGATTTAAAGGACATCAACTAACCACACTGCCACTGCGTGGACCTTATTTGGGTCCTAATTCAATCTACTAAAAAAACTGAGACAACCACAAATTTGAACACACTGGACATGCAAAGTGATCAGGGTATTATGCACTGTTTTAGGTGTGATCGAGGTGTCACCATACATTCCAAAATGCTTACAGATCAAAAGTAGGATGGCTGGAATTTGCTTCCAAAATGGGTTGGGGTGGGGTGGAGGTGTGGAGGGGTAGGCCAGGCCACAGGGCAGTGGGTCCATGAGGTTCATCACACTATTCCTCCCACTTTTGTGTATGTTCAAACTCTCCAGGATAAAAGCTTTAAAAATAGGAGAGCAACAACATTTTACTGAGTAACGTCATCTTTTTCAGGCTGTCATCTCCCAGCAGCATCACTTAACCCAAGAAAGGCTGCGGTCTCAGACTCCTGGGCTATCCTGCATGCCGAGGCCCAGGGGCCCCGAATCCCCCACCAGCCAGCCCCTGTCCTCCCACCCAAGTCTGGACACAGCTGTCCTGCCACACCTCAGGCTGGCCAAGGAGTCTCAAATGGAGGCGTGGCTGCGAGACACTGATGACAGAGACGCCAGGCCTGAGCCCGCTAGAGGAGGCTGCTGGTGACACCCAG
Organism: Lagenorhynchus albirostris; assembly: GCF_949774975.1. Taxonomy (NCBI): domain Eukaryota; kingdom Metazoa; phylum Chordata; class Mammalia; order Artiodactyla; family Delphinidae; genus Lagenorhynchus; species Lagenorhynchus albirostris. Next base: position 51,129,996 of record NC_083109.1, read on the forward strand.
GAGGCAGGGGTACTGGGGCCCCTGGACACGCACACCCTCACCCGGGAGGCTCCCTGGCATCTCTGAGCTCAGCCCTGCTCCCTTGGAGAAGAGAAGCCTCACCCACCTCCTGCTCCCTGAGGAGGGGGTTTGCAGGGTGGACAGGCAGAATGGCTGGGGCAGCCCACAGAGCACAGATGGTGGCCTGAGGGACCGGGGTGAGGGGGCCTTAACATTTGCACCCAAGGGCCCAGTTTACCATTTTGCACCCAGTCCTCTGGAAATCTCCCAGAGGCAGCTTCAGAGTGTCAACAAGAACATGAAGTCTCCTCTATTCCCCATCCCCCTCCTCCCAGAGTCCCATCATCACATGCTGCAGGGTCAGCAACCCTGGGAATCCTGCTGGCTCAGGCCAGGCCACCAGCTCCCTGGACCTCCAAAACCCAAGACCAGAGCCTAAGGGGACACATGCAAGGCAACAGGCTCAGGCTCCGTTGCTATGCCTGGGAGCCTGCACCCTGCTGCGGGCCCCTGGCCAAGCTACCAGTGCCGTTTATTTCCTGGACAGCTCCTGGATGCCAAAATGCCGCCAGGTGATGAGGAAGCGGAAATAACCAGCAGGAGCTGGGGCCTGACCCCCCAGCAGCTCTCAGCCCACGAGAGATGTATGTAACCTTACTCACAGCATTGAGAAACAAGGAGTGGCGTGGATCCAAAACGACTGTGTGGGCACTGGCTCCAGGCCAGAAGCCCACCTCCACAGAGACAGCCGTGATGGCAAACACTTAAGCTGGCAGGGAGCAAGATGACAGCGTGGCCCCATGGCTCCCAGCCGCTGCCCCTGGAGAACCTGGTTGCCCCCAGCCCCCAGCCCCAACCCCCAGCAAAGCCCCAAGGAGGACCCATCCAGGAAAAGCACCCACCCCTGCCCCACCCGCCAACATCCAAACTCGTCTGAACACTGGCCATGAGGGTCCTCCTCATAAAAGGTGGCCACACACTGGAGTCACCCAGGGAACATTACAAAACCAAATCCCAGGTTTAATAAGCCTGGGGATGTTAAACCCCCACCAAGGGATTCCAGCATGCAGCCAGGGAGTGATGGAGTCCTGGCTTAGGTGTCTGCAAGTACCCAAACGGGGCCGGAGGGATGTGGATAAGCAGGCCCTGAGCCTGTCCCCATCTCTGGGGACAACCATCTGAAAATCTCAGTCCCCTGAATCCCTTTCAATCCAACCCTCAGCTCCTCACAGTCAAACCCTGCCTCTGCCATGTACTGGCTGTTACTTGCTACTTGTGCTTGGACAAATCACATCACCATCACCTCTGGGCTGTTTTCTCATCTGTAAAATGGGCATCTTCACTGTACCTCACCTCAGAGGATTAGGATGAGGGTTATGTGTGACAGTTCACAACCAGAGCTTGGCACAGGTCCGGGCTGGAGGCAAGCTCTCCATAAAGACTGCCTGTTATTATTTCTGCCAAAATGCAAACCTGACAATTGCTTTTCAGCGTTTTAAACCCCTTCATGGGCATGCTACCCCCCTACTGTTCCCAGGATAACATCAGAACGCTAAACTGCACAAATGAGGCCCTTCATGACGCCAGCCCACCACCCATCCTGCTCCCACTCCCTCACACTACCCCTTCCTCCCACAGCTGCCACACTGGAGGTGTACCCCTACACCCACGTTCGACCAAGTCCAGCCTCCAGTCCTTTGCACACATGGTTCTCTCCTCCCTTCCCCTAAACCCACCTTCCTACCCCTCAAATAACAGGCCAATTCTTACACATCCATCAAATTCTTGTCCACCCCCTCCGGAGAGCCTTCCCTGTCATCCCAGATAGAGCTCTCCACCTCCTAGCTTCCTACTCCTGGGCTCCCAAGTGCTGGGTATGCCCCCAGGCCAAGCTGCATCCTATTAAGCTCTAATTAGAGTTTAAGTGTTTTTCAGAGACCTTCCCGCCCCGCCTCCGCACGATGCTACAGGCCCCCAGTCAGCTGGCGTTAGCGGAGCCCCACCGGGTTGTGCGATGTCTCTGCCTGCACAGAATCCGGTATTTTCCTATTTCCCTCTGGCTGAGGCCAGGCGGGCTGAGAGCCGGCCCCGGTCCCAGGTTTTCCTTATTTAGTCGGGCCGACCTCACTGCGCTGGAGCCTCGCCCTGGGAGAGGCCTGGCCCGCACTCCGTTTCCCCTTCTAGAGGCCGGGGACGCGCCCACGCCCTGTGAGGCCCGCCAGGCCGGCGGCCTGCCCGGCCGGCCTCTCCCCGAAGGGTGCAGGCGCCCCGCGCCCCGCCGGGCCCCGGCAGCCGCCAGTCCTTGCGCCCGCCGGGCGCCATGGCAACCGCCCGGCCCGCGTTGAGGGCGGCGGGTTACTCACAGCGCTGTGGCGTCCGCGGGGATGCGCAGCGCGGGCCCGAGCGTCCGCAGTCCGCGGCCGGAGCAGTTGACGCGGCAGGCGGCGCCGGGCGCCGGGCCGCAGAGGCAGGGGGGCGCGCACGGTCCGCAGCCGCGCCCGGGGACCCCCGCCAGCGCCCCGAGCCACAGGCCCAGGCCCAAGGCGAGCGCCAGGCGGGCGGGCGCGGCGGGCGGCATCGTCAGGGCAGTGCAAGCATGGCCCCGGCCCGGTCCCGAGGCCCCGAGCCCGCCCGGCCTCGGAGGCCTCGGCTCAGGGTGGGCCCGCGCACGGCATGGCTGGGCGCGGGAGGGGGATCTGGCGGCGGCGCGGCCGCGGCCTGTCTGCCTGCGCGACGCCCGCTCGGCACTCTGGCCCGGTTCTGAGTCCGCAGCCGTCCGCTCGCGCGCTGGCGCTGCAGTGCGGGCCGGCCGCCGGCTCCTCCTCCTCCCGGCGCGGCGCGGGGCGGGGCTCCCTTAGGCACCGCCCCCTGCTCCGCCCTGTTGGGCGCGGCGAGGGGCGAGCGCCAGGGCGGGTCGCCCCAAGGCTCCGCCCTTCGCTCTGCAGCTTGGGGGCCTGTGGGGCGGGGCTAGATGGGCGGGGCGCCTGGAGCTCCTCCCTTCGCACAAGCAGTGGGCCGGGCCTCGGGCTCTGCTCCCCAGGGAGCGCCGGTCTAGGTCTGCGCTCTTCCCCCTCCCCGCCGCGTGCGCCCCTCCCAGACCTCACTCAGCGCCCGAGCAGTGACAACACTGAAAACACCAGCCGGGACCTCCGAGCGCCCGTTACGCGCGCTCATCCACTCCCAGCGCCTCTGTCCCTCTCCGCCACCGCGGTTTCCAGAACGCCTGGCACACAGTAGGCACTCAATAAATGCGCATCGCCTCCTCTCGTGGAGTTACCAGGGCGCCGGCGAGGAGTGGCGGCTAGCTCTCGCTGTCACGGTGGTGACGCCCAAGTTGGGCCTCACCTGGGCGGTGAAGTTCAGCCTCCCGGCCTCCCGCCGGCCGCTGGGCATAGGCTGCGCTCTGCGAGCCAGGAAGCCCACGTCCTCCCGCTCCGGCCGCAGTTTGCCCGCTCTTTCTATTCACGGCGCAATGTACTCTGTGCTGTGACTCTGCCAAGGGAGATTTTGTTTCTCTGTGTGCGCAGGATTTAATCACGAAACTAACGCAGGTGGTGGGAAGAATCCAAGCCGAACAACATGGATGAACCCTGAAAACATGCTAGAAGCTAGACAAAAAGGACCACATATTATATGATTCCCTTTATTTAAAAATGTCCAAAACAGGGGCTTCACTGGTGGCGCAGTGGTTGAGAGTCCGCCTGCCGATGCAGGGGACACGGGTTCGTGCGCCGGTCCGGGAAGATCCCACATGCCGCGGAGCTGCTGGGCCCGTGAGCTATGGCCGCAGAGCCTGCGCGTCCGGAGACTGTGCTCCGCAACGGGAGAGGCCACAACAGTGAGAGGCCCGCGTACCAAAAAAAAAAAAAATGTCCAAAACAGGCAAATCCATAAAGACAAGAAGTAGATTAGTGGCTCCTGGGGCTGGAGGGAGGGGGAATGGGTAGTGACTGCTAATGGGTGTGGGGTTCCTTTTGGGGATGATGAGAACCTTCTGGAATTAGATAGTGGTGATGACTGCACAGCCTTGTGCAGTGTACAGGCTAAATCACTGTGCAGTGTACTAAAATCACTGAATTGTGCTTCCTAAAAGGGTGAATTTTACGGTATGTGAATTATATCTCAACTTTTAAAATAATGAAGAAATAATAAAATTGTTTGACCATTGGGCCACGAGTGGATACCTGACCCACCCTGGTCAGATGAGTCCCTCCTCCAGAGCCTGGATAGAGTGGTCACAGGGAGGAGGTCCCCAGACCCCCATGTGAGCAAGGCCTCTGTACCACTGTCTGAAGACTTGGTGTCAGGCCTCAGCCTGAGACTTCCCAGCTTCCTCTCTGTGCTCTGTCTCTGCTTAAGCTAGCTGGAAACCTCAACTAAACCCACAGGTGCTGGGCCCATGTCCTGCTGCCACTTGCTGGGGGAGTCCAGGCAGGACCACTGTGGGGCACACTGAAGCTCTGCTATTCACCTGGGCATGAAGCAGCACCCAGATGCCTGCCTTTCTCATCTGGGTAATGAGAATAGTAAACCTACGTTTTAGGGCTGGGGGAAAATCACAACAGCTCAGAGCCAGCTCCCAGGAAAGACCCAAAGAAGAAAAGGTCCCCAGCACAGGCACAGGCCAGGGATGAACAGGGAATAGCCTGCCATGTCTCACAGGTCAAACAACCCAGGAGCAGACAAAGGATCTCCAGCCTGTGGCCTGGGGTAGGGGAAGGGGATGGTCCTGCTCCAGCAGCTGTGGTCCATTCTCAAGACTCAGTTCTCACAACCCCCTTTGTCTCCAAATCAGTATCTTGGAGCAGTTTGGGGGAGTGACTTAAGTTAGACATGAGGAGGAACTTCCATCCTAACAGGGAGGGATTGTGAAATCTGCAAACCTTTTGGGACTCATGAACCTTTTTACACAGAATCACAGAGGGAGTGCTTGGGAACCCAGTTTGGAAACACTGGCATGGGGGCTAAGCCAAGGTGGGGTTGATGGGATGAGACAAGGGGAGGGGGAAGGAGCAGGAGGCCCAAGTGGGAAACAGTCTCAGGACTGGTTGTGGGAGAAGTGGGAGGAGGAGGAGGCTCAAATGATGCCCTGCCTGGAGGTTGGGAGCCAGAATGGGTGGAGAAACTGTTTGCTGGGGGAAAATGGGGGATGGGAGGATGTCCCAGGGAAGGAGAGATGTGGAGGGAAAGGTGAGGATGGGGTTCTGGACAGATGGTGCTGGGGCCACTTGAGAAGGTACCCAGAGCGTAGCTGGAAGTGGGGTGTGAAGCTGGAAGGGGGTTGGTGAGCGCACCTAGGACAGGTGGAAAAATCCAGAGGCAGGGAACCCCAACCTAGAGTTGGGGAGGAGGGAGACCTTAAGGGGAGTCTAAGTGAGACAGCCAGAGAAGTAGAAGGAAACTGAGGCACAGTGTATGGAAGTTGAGGGAACAAGTACAGGGGAGAAGTCAACAGGGGCTTGGGCTACAGGAACAGAGCAGGGCTGGGCAGGCGCAGCTGAGAGTCCCTCCCTGATCCCCCCACATACTGCACAGGCCCACATGTACCTCCACTTGGGGCTTCCATAACTCTCTACAGCCTCACACCACCTGGACTTTCCCCATGTTCTTTCCTTTGCTTGGAATGCTTTTCCATCCCACCCCATGCAGACTCAGCTGAGGTGCCTCCTCCTCCAGGAAGCCTCCCCAGCCCCCATCTCATGCTCATTCACATCACACAGCCATTCAGGGGACACATTTTTGAGCTATCTACTGCAAACCAAACATTTGTCCCCCAGTTTGTCAATACCCCTACTGGACAGCACTCCTCAGGGTCAACCTGTGCCTCCACCCTGCCATGTTGCTGCACGAAACTGAAGGCATCGTGTTCACCAGTGACCTTTACTGAGGGCACGTTGAGTGGAGGGGCTGGTAGGAAGACATATGCCAGCAGGTTGGTAGTAAGTGAGGGGGTGTAGACATGGCTTGTTTCACTGTTTCTAGAAGATTAGACATGAAAGAAAAGAGTCAAGGGACAAGAGAGGGACACAGAGCAATGGCAAAAGTTTTTTATTTTTTTAAATATATTTTTAAAAATATTTTTATTTATGTATTTATTTGGCTGCGCCGGGTCTTAGCTGTGGCATGCGAACTCTTAGTTGCAGCATGTGGGAGCTAGTTCCCTGACCAGGGATTGAACCCAGAGCCCGCTGCATTGGGAGCGTGGAGTCTTAGCCACTGGACCACCAGGGAAGTCCCGAAAGTTTTTTAACATGGGAGAGACTTGAACCACTTTCCAGGCTAAGGGAAGAGTGTCAACAGAGAGGGAGAAGCAGACCACAGAGAAAGAAAAAGACTGTGTGCACAGGAAGTGAAAGGATTAGTGGTGAGAACTTCTTGAGAGATTGGAGGGAGGAAACCCACATCCTTCAATTCTACACCCATTCATTCATTGCCTTATTCCATTGTCTCTTCACAACTCTGGGAGGTGGATTCTATTATTATTCCCTCTATTAAATGAGGTAACTAAGGCACAGAGAGGTTAAGAAATTTGCCTGGTCACACAGCAGGTAAGTGAAAGGACAGAGATTACTTTCCAAACCCAAGCTTTTAGTTCCAGTCAATGACAAACTGATAAGATTCAAGGACTCAAGATGAGAGAAGGTAAACCCATAAGAGGCAGTGATGTAGGGGCTTCCCTGGTGGTCCAGTGGTTAAGAATCTGCCTTCCCATGCAAGGGACACAGGTTTGATCCCTGGTCAGGGAGCTAAGATCCCACATGCTGTGGGGCAACTAAGCCCACGCACCACAACTACTGAGCCCACACACTCTAGAGCCTGTGTGCTGCAACTACAGAAGCCCACGCACCTGCACGCTGCAATGAAAGATCCTGCATATCACAGCCAAATAAATAAATAAATTTATTTTTTTAAAAAAAGAGAGACAGTGATGCAAAATGAGCAAAACAGATTAATTATCTAAATGATGGTTTGAAGGTGATTGTGGAGTAAATGCAGTTGTTTGGAAAGGATTTCTAAAATAGAACAGACATATATACATACTTTTTTTTTTTGCCACACGGCATGTGGTACCTTAGTTCCCTGACTGGGGATTGAAACTGCACCTCCTGCATTGGAAGCACACAGTTTTAACCACTGGACCACCAAGGAAGTCCCCAGGAAAGACATATGTTTAAAGAAGAAAATTAATTATCTTGGACTTTCCTGGTGGCACAGTGGTTAAGAATCCACCTGCCAATGCAGGGGACATGGGCTCGATCCCTGGTCCAGGAAGATCCCACATGCCGTGGAGCAACTAAGCCCCTGCACCACAACTACTGAGCCCGCACTCTGCCACAACTACTGAAGCCCATATGCTCTAGGGCCTGTGTGCCGCAACTACTGAGCTTGTGTGCTACAACTACTGAAGCCCGCGCACCTAGAGCCTGTGCTCTGCAACAAGAGAAGCCACCAGTGCAGCCAAAAAAAAAAAAATTAATTATCTGGAAATCAAATTCTGTAGACTATTTCAGCAAACCACCTGGTGAGTCAGAGGAAATAAAATGTGCCAAAGATCTTGTCTGATTCAGAGAGTGGGACATGAGAGAGATGTTTAATTCTTGATAAAATATAGATTTAAAAATTTTTATTAATAGTTAATGATAACTATTAACATAAAATAAAGGGGAAAACTAGAGGTGGGGGGAAAGAACCAAGAAAACTTGATCAGCCCAAGCAGGAAAGAATTAAAAAAGGAAATAGTGGATCAGTGTATTAATCAGAACACAAACTAAGACCAAGCATGTGGGTGATCATTATAAATATAAATGAGTTAAATTCCCCTGTTAAAGAGCAAGGATTCTCATAATAAGAAGACACACTAAATCCAGGTAAATGTGGTTTACAGGGACACAGCTAAGACAAATAACCCAGAAGGCTGAGAGTAAAGAAATAGAAAAATAAAGACACAAGAGGGTGGGGTGGCAGTATTAATACTAGAAAAATAGAACCTAAAGCAAAAGGTAGTAAATGGGGAAAGAGTCCAATTTTTTTTACACTAATTAAAGGTATAATCTGTGTAGAACATATAATGCTCAAAAAATAGAACATCAGAGCTTCCCTGGTGGCGCAGTGGTTGAGAGTCTGCCTGCTGATGCAGGGGACATGGGTTTGTGCCCCGGTCCGGGAAAATCCCACATGCCGCGGAGTGGTTGGTACCGTGAGCCATGGCCGCTGAGCCTGCGCGTCCGGAGCCTGTGCTCCGCAACGGGAGAGGCCACAACAGTGAGAGGCCTGCGTACTGCAAAAAAAAAAAAAAAAAAATAGAACATCAGCACACACAACTAAACTGTTGAAAACTCACAAAATCATTGTGGAGGCTTTCTTACACCTTCCTTGGAATTTTACAAATCAAGTAGACAATTTTTTTAAAAATTCAGTAAAGATATGGAGAGTTTGAACAGCACAGTTAACAAGTTCTAGTTTATGTAACAGTATTTTGTCAAGTATCTGGAAATGAATAGGCAATAAAATGGCCTTAGGAAACACTGCCCCCTAGAGGTGCTCTGGGTCCTTTCACCTGCTAACTCCACCACATCATAAGTCTAGCCCACAGCTGGGGCTCCCCCAAACCCACCCTAACCCAGGGATGCTCACCTGAGTAGAAGCCTGAAGAGCAATTCGCAGAGAATCTTCAGACAAGGCTGGACATCCAGACGACTCAGATAATTGAAAGGTAAATGTGGAAGTGATGGATATTGTCATTATCTTAATTGTAGTGATGGTTTCATGGGTGTATACTTATGTCAAAACTTATCAAATTGTACACTTTAAAAACCTGCAGTTGGGACTTCCCTGGTGGTCTAGTGGGTAAGACTCCACACTCCCAATGCAGGGGGCCCGGGTTCGATCCCTGATCAGGGAACTAGATCCCACATGCATGTCGCAACTAAGAAGTCTGTATGCTGCAACTAAGAGTCCGCATGCTGGAACGAAGATCCCTCATGGCGCAACTAAGACCCAGCGCAGCCAAATTAAAAACAAATAAATATATTTTTTTAAATGTGCAGTTATTGGATGTCAACTAGACCTCAATAAAGTTGTCTCTTACATATCTAACCACTTACAGTGACAAAAAGCAGATCAGTGGTAGCCAGGGGCTGGGGTTGGGGTAGGGAATTGCTGCAAAGGGGCATAAGAAATTTTGGGTGACAAAAATGTTTTATAGCATGAGTATGGTGATGATTAAATAAATACATTTGTCAAATCTCACCAAATTGTTTAGTTAAAAATGGTGAATGTTGGGCTTCCCTGGTGGTGCAGTGGTTGAGAGTCCGCCTGCCGATGCAGGGGATGCGGGTTCGTGCCCGGGCGCGGGAAGATCCCACATGCCGTGGAGCGGCTGGGCCCATGAGCCATGGCCGCTGAGCCTGCGCGTCCGGAGCCTGTGCTCCGCAACGGGAGAGGCCACAACAGTGAGAGGCCTGCGTACCGCAAAAAAAAATGGTGAATGTTAGTGTACATAAATTATGCTCCAGTAAAGCTGATTTTTAAAAATCTAACCCTGTAGAAATTGAAATACCCTCTTTTAAATCTTTTAACTTTTAGAATTTAACTTTAATAATTTTAAATCAAAATTAAAATCAGATTATTAGAAGTGACTAGTAATGAGCATACATCTTATCAAATCTCTGGGATGCAAAGTTATATTGATACATGGAGAGAAACTGATAACATTACTTAAAAAAAATTTTTTTTTGGTATTTATTTATTTAATAATTTATTTGGCTGTGCCAGGTCTTAGTTGCAGCATGCGGGGTCTTTAGTTGTGGCATATGGGATCTAGTTCCCTGACCAGGGATCGAACACAGGCCCCCTGCATTGGGAGCGTGGAGTCTTAGCCACTGGACCACCACGGAAGTCCCTCACTTTTTTAAAATTGATGAGCATGAAAAATCAAAATAGTATATAAGTTGAACATCCCTGTCAACATTCTAGAAAAACAACTATAAAATAAACCAAAAGAAAGTAGAAGGAAGGAAATTAGAAAGCTAAGAACAGATGTTAGTTATTTTAAAAGAAAGAGAATTGATTAATAAAATCAAGAGCTGTTTTTTAAAATTAATTTATTTATTTTTGGCTGTGTTGGGTCTTCGTTGCTGCACACAGCCTTCTCTTGTTGTGGATCACGGGCTCTAGGCGCGTGGGCTTCAGTAGTTGTGGCACACTGACTCAGTAGTTGTGGCTCGCAGGCTCTAGAGTGCAGGCTCAGTAGTTGTGGTGCACGGGCTTAGTTGCTCCGTGGCATGTGGGATCTTCCCAGAGCAGGGATCGAACCCATGTCCCCTGCATTGGCAGGCGGTTCTTAACCACTGCACCACCAGGGAAGTCCCTCAAGAGCTATTTTTAATATACAAGGCTATTAATTTTTTTTAAAAAACCTGTTGGCAAGTGTAGCTGAAAGAGAAATGAAAATAAAATATAGCGCATTAAGATTGAGAATGAAGGTTTATTCGCAGAAATAGAGAGTGAAAAGTTACAAGACAATTATGTGTAACTGTTTTTGGTTTTTTTTTGCAGTACGCGGGCCTCTCACTGTTGTGGCCTCTCCCGCCGCGGAGCACAGGCTCCAGATGCGCAGACCCAGCGGCCATGGCTCCCGGGCCCAGCCACTCCACGGCATGTGGGGTCCTCCCGGACCGGGGCACGAACCCGTGTCCCCTGCATCAGCAGGCGGACGCTCAACCACTGCGCCACCAGGGAAGCCCAATTTTTAAATTTATTTTTGTCTGTGTTGGGTCTTCATTGCTGGGTGCAGGCTTTCTCTAGTTGCAGCGAGCGGGGGTTACTCTTCGTGGCTGTGCGCGGGCTTCTCATTGCAGTGGCTTCTCTTGTTGCAGAGCATGGGCTCTAGGCACGCTTAGTGACTTAGTGTGGCTTCAGTAGTTCTCGGGCTAAGTAGTTCTGGCTCGCAGGCTCTAGAGCACAGGCTCGGTAGTTGTGGTGCATGGGCTTAGTTGCTCTGCGGCATGTGGGATCTTCCTGAACCAGGGATCAAAACCGTGTCCCCTGCATTGGCAGGCGGATTCTTAGTATTTGTTTTGGTTTTTTTTTTTTTTTTTTTTTTGGCTGCATTGGGTCTTCATTGCTGTGCACAGGCTTTCTCTAGTTGTGGGGAGTCGGAGCTACTCTTCGTTGCGGTGTGCGGGCTTCTCATTGAGGTGGCTTCTCTTGTTGCAGAGGCACAGGTTCTAGGGGCGCAGGCTCAGTAGTTGTAGCTTGCAGGCTCTAGAGTGCAGGCTCAGTAGCTGTGGCACACGGTCTTAGTTGCTCCGCGGTATGTGGGATCTTCCCGGATCAGGCCTGGAACTTGTGTCCCCTGAACTGGCAGGCGGATTCTTAACCACTGGACCACCACAGAAGTCCCTGGCAGGTGGATTCTTAACCACTGCGCCACCAGGAAAGCCCTAGTCCAGATCTTTTAATGGAAAAATCCTATCAAATGTGGAAAGATCAGATAGTTATGATTTTATTTATACTCTTAGAGAACAAGGATCATATCTCAATGTACTTTATGCATATTTATGCATAAATATGCAATGTGTTTAGTAACATAATTTGGATACCTAAAAAAACTTGGACAAAGATAGAAAAAGGAATCCTTAGTCCAGTGACTTTTAGGTCTGTTCAGCCACAGAACCCTTGTTTCAAAGTCCCAAAATAGAAAACTTGAATGGCCCTGTTGCAGCTGAATAAGGGACCCCAAAGATATACAGGTCCTAATCCCCAGAACCTGTGAATGTTACCTTCCATGGCAAAAGGGGCCTTGCAGATGTGATTAAATTAATGATCTTGAGGTGGGGGATGATCCTGGACTATCCAGGTGGGCCATAAATGTAGTCACAAATGTCCTTATAAGGAGATTTGGGAATTCCCTGGCAGTTCAGTGGTTAGGACTCTGCACTTCCACTGCCGAGGGCCTGCTTCAATCCCTGGTCGTGGAACTGAGATCCCACAAGCCATGCAGCATGGCTAAAAAAATAAATAAATAAGCAGATTTGATGGCAGAAGAAGAGAAGGCCAAGTGGCTATGGAAATGGAAATTGCAGTGATGTGGCCACGAGCCAAGGAAAGCTGGAGGCCACCAGAAGCTGAAGAGGCAAGGATTCTCCCCTGGAGCCCCCAGAAGGAATCAGCCTTGCTGACACCTTGACTTTAGTCCCATTAGACTCATCTCACACTTCTGGCCTCTGAGTGTAGGATGATAAATTTGAGTTGTCTTGTGCCACTGTGTTTGTGCCACAGCAGCAATAGGAAACTCACCCAGGAGCCATCACCAAACCTAATAGTGGTTACTCCTGAAGGACAAGATCTGGTGGGGGAATGAAGACTTTTATTCTTGCCTTTCCCTTTTGTGTTGTTGACATGCCTGCAAAACTCATATATTATTTTTATAATTAAGAGAAAAGAAAAGACAATGCAAGTGAAGCACTTGGCCCACTCCAGGGGTACTCCAAGTGCGCAGACTTCAGTGGTTGTCATGGTTACACCAGGGTTCATTTTATTCCTTTACACCAACACCAATGACTCCCTTGCCATGAGGCCATGTGTGGTACCCTGGAGCCACGAGGCAGCTGGCGGTGTTCTGTGCTGCTGGAGTCCAGAGGTCTCACCCACATGGGGCCTCAGTGCAGAGTATGGATCAGATTGAGGCCTCCCCCCGCACCCACCACTCTGCGGCAGGCACGTTTTATGTCCTGAGACCGCCAAGAGTATTCAGGTGTGAGTACCTGAGCAGCTGTGGGAAGCAAGGACAGAGGGCGGACCTACAGGGAAACAGCCCTGTGCTCCAGCCCTCCCACCAATTGGTCCTTTTCCACTCAGGCAGGGATGGACACCCACCCCTTATTACCTACAGGGCCTCAGTGTCACATGGGGGAGGGCGGGGCAGGTAGGTGTGTCCTCTTGGGAGCAGGACACTCAGTGTGGCCCCTGTGCACCCGCGCCTCTGGGGCGGTGCGGGGAGGGCTCCTCTGACACGAGCTGCTTCCTCAGGTAACTCTGGTGGAAGTCACATTCCGTGCTGCTGCAGTTCCTCTCTGATGTCTCCATAGCAACGTTCACAAGGATTTCATAGAACATAAGGTGTTTGAGCTGGAAGGGACCTCGGAGATCAGTTCCTCCCGCCCCCTCATTTCACAGAGAGGGGAGCAGGCCCAGACTGTGTATGCTACACGCCCGGGGTCAGTCAGCAAGCCAGGGACCCAGCCGGGGCCTCTGCCTTCTGGCACCACTCCCAGCCAGGGTCCCTTGTCCTCAGATCGCAGACAGCTGAATTCCTTAGGACTGTCTTCTTGGGAGGTGCTCTGAGGGCACAAGTTTTGGGGGCTCTGCCCTTCCCCCTTTGCTAAAGGACGCTGAAGCCCAGCCTCACTCTGCCCTGCTCAGTCCCGTAGCTCTCATTCCCGTGCTTGGTGAGGGCAGGAGTGGGCACGATGGGCACTGTACTCTGGAAGCTCACAGGCTGGCGTGGAGGCAGTGAAGTCCCCCAAGAACCACTGGAGAGCAAACGTGTTTCCGTATCTGCGGAGCAAGAGTTGGGGTGGGAGAAGCCCGGGAAGTTTGTCCAGAGGAGGAGGCTCCAAGCAGAGCCTGGGACAAAGGTCGAGGAGGACTCTCATTCCTGTCTAAGGCTGCCTGGCTTGAGGGCCACACCCTGTGACTGGGTGACTGGGAATGTGAGCGTGAAGCTTGAGGGCTTGGAAAATCGGGTTCCAGAGAGAGACTGCCCCAGGTCATAGGTTCCAGAGGGTTCTCATGTCTGGGGACTCATGGCACACATCACTCTAGGACAAGGGGGTCAGACACATGGAAGGGCAAGTCAGAGGGCAGAGTGTAGGAGCTGAAGGCCCTGGACATGAGGGGACCAGGAATCTGGGCCAGCAGAGGGTGCTGGGATAAGGGTCCAGAAGTGAGTCCTGGGGTTGTTCCATCCCTTTGCTGGGACATGGAACCATGTAGCCCCTCCCCTGTCCAGCAGAGCCAGCCCTATACCGGAAGGGTTGAGGGCTTGTAAGTCTGTATCCCCCTCCCCAGGGACACAGACCTCACTCCTCACCTGTACCTCAGCCCCAGGGCTCACTTCAACTCCAAACCCTGCTTCAGGGACCTGGCCTGGCCTGTGGGAGGTCTTCTCTCTAGATTAGAAGATCCCGAGAATCTGGGCATCCCCAGATCCCGCCAAAGCTACCTTCCTGAACTTTCCCACCAAACTGGTCCCTTTTCTCCCCCTTGCTGGGTACCTGTTCTCCTTCTCTATGCCATGTGACAGACATTTCCAAATCCTCAGAGTCTGCAGTGTGGCCGGGACGCAGTGCTCGGTGGGGACAGCTCACCTTGGCTCTGCATGGAACCTGCCAGGGTGTCTTCTTCACTCACGTAGATGGCAAGTGGGGTCCTCTCCACCTGGGCTTCTCCATGAGGCCACCTTGGCTTTCTCACAGTATGGCAGCTGGGTTCCAAGAATAAGTGTTCCAGGAGACAGGAAGGGAGAGCTGCCAATCTGGAAGGTCTGGGTCCAGAAACAGGCACAGGGTCACTTCCATTGGTCAAAGTAATCACAGCTCCTGCCAGGGTAGGAGACATAGACCCTCCCCCTCACTGGGAAGAGTAGCAAAGAATTTGCCATCTTTAATCCATCTTAGCACCCTCTGTCTCTGCCCCAGGGGCTCTGACTCTTTCTTGCCTCCCCTCTGGGCCTGCAGATTCTGTCTCTCCTGGAGTTCTCCTCCATCCCCATTACTTCCCCATGGGCTACTGCAGTCCCCTCAAACTCATCTCCCTGTCCACAGGCTGCACCATCCATCCCCTCCTGGCCACTCCCTGTATTCCTATAGCAGTGCCCTCTCTCCATTGCTCTCCTCAGAAACCATGCATGGCTCCCTACTTCTCACTTAACAATTTCCAAGCTCCTAGGCAAAACATTCAAATTCACCTTACAATCTAGCCCCCTCCTATGTTACCTATTGAATTAGCACCCATTTCTTCCAAGCCACTGGACCACACTTTGGCCTCTTCTGCTCAGGCTCTCTGAGCCTGAACATATTCACTCTCTCCACCTGGCAAGTTTCTCTATCTCCACCGCTGTTGGACTCCTGCTCAATCTTCAAAGCCCAGTGCAAATGCCCCTCCTCCACAAAGCCTTGCTCTCACTACTCATCACACTAGTCTTACTCTCATTGTATGTTGAGGCATGTTCTCCCTTAAATCCTTATTGGTAATGATGTGTCCTCTTGAAGTGGGGCCCACATTTTTAACTCATACTTCTTTCACCAATTTAATAACTGTTTGTTGCAGCCTGGAGCCAGCTGCCAGGGATATGACAGTGAGCAAGACAAGCTGTTTCCTGTGCCCAGAGAGCTTACATTCCAGAGAGTGAGACAGATGGCAAATAGAGGAACCAAGAGACATAATGATCAAAGATTAGGAGGACTGTAGGAAGGCAAGAAAGGCAAGAAGCGGTGCTGCGAGGCAGGGACCAAGAATTCCCTCTTTTCAAGAGAAATGAGAGACCTGGATTTTTATATACTCTCCTAATTTTAAAGGTTGCAAGGTCAAGTCTTTCTCCTCTGCTCTCAGCTTCTCTCCCCTCCTAGCTTCCCACTCTCTCTGGAATGCCTGCCTCCTTCTCTCTTCCTGGTTACCCTATCAGCAGCCCACTCCCCAACTCAGGACGCCCCACCCCTAGGGCACCCAAACTCCTCTGTGGTTCCCATGCCCTGGCCATGCTCTGGCAGCAGCTGGCAGGAGGATGTAGGGAGCCCACTGCCTAGGATGCTAGGGCCAGTGGGCATCCCCTACCTGAGACCCTGGGCCAACCTCCCTGATGTTGGCCTCCTGGGAGTGAGACACCTGGAGTCCCCAGGGCCCCAGCAGTGGGAACCCAACACCCCCACTGCAGGCTTCACTAACCGCATCTGGCCTGGAAGAAGTGAGGAGCCAGAGGAGCGAGACAGAAAAGGACGCCAGGGGACTCTCAGAGGGCTTCCTCAGGTTGGTCCCCAGCTCTGACAGAGCCCTGAGGGATAGGTCTCTGTCTCCAGGGAACCTCTGGGCAAACCCTGCCGGGAACATGCTCTCTGGAGCCAGAGTTCCCACGTAGAAATCCCGGCTCTGCCACTTCCTGCCTGGTGACCTTGGACATCTCCCTTCCCCTCTCTGGGCCTCAGTTTCCCATCTGAACACTGGGGATAAGAGCAGCACCCACCTCACAGGATAGTTCTAAAGATGACATGCACCTGGCACACGATGGCGCTCGGTGAAGGGCAGCTTTCCAAAGCCTCTCCCATGCAGGGCCCTGCCAGGCCCTTTCGAGGAATTGCTTTGTTGGGCGGCATCCTTCCATCTGTGTTTTCCCAGACCTCTGAGCCCTAGAGACAGCTTCTGCCCATTATAATTATTTGGACTCTGGGCACTGCCAGCTGAGAGGGCTCAGGCCTCTGAAGGGCCCAGGCTCCCAGTAACAGCTGTCATGTCTCAGGACAGAGGAGGACAGAGCAGGAGGGCTGCCCTTCGTCTGCACCTGCTGCCCCCAAGCCCTGGGAGAGGGGCATCTCTGCTCACCACTCCCAGGATTCCATTACCACCTCAACCTCACTCTCAAAACCCAGAGCATCTTGGGTGGGTGGAAGTCCTGGGACAGAGCCCCAGGAAGTCCAGGAGGGGAGCAGGTGCCAGGTCCTGGAGAGGAGTCTGCCAGGGACCAGCATAGGGTTTGGATTATCAGCACTTGAAAGCACTGGAAAGCCAAGGAGACAGCCACAGCCTGGCAGAGGGGCCTCCCACCTCTTTCACCTCCCAGATCCCTGAGGGCAGAACCCCAGGGGAGGGGACTCTCAGAGGGTCTGCTGCTGGCTGTGACAGTGACTTCCCTTTCCCCAAGGATCCTGAAGCTTCAGCCCAGCAGGCAGAAGCTGCAGGGTAGAGCGCCCTGCCGGCTCAGCCCTGCCGCTCAGCCTGGCCGCTATGTCCTGTCTCTGATAACCAGCTGTCAGCTGAGCCCCGAGCGGCGGGCGCACCCGGGTTTGTTTGCCAAGCCTGAGTGTTGGAGCTTCCTGGACCCTCCTGCCCTGGAAGGGAGGGGGTCGGTGCCGCAGCAGGCTAGGTGGCATCTCCGGCGGAGAAGGGACAGAATCCCAGGGTGCCTATCCCACGCAGGTCCACTGCCTCAGTGCCCCCATCTCACGGCACTCTCCTTGTCCCAGGCCCGGAGGCAGTCCAGTGGGGGTCACTGGGCAAGGGGCAGAGCCGGGCGGGGTGGTGCACAGCCAGCAGAGGAACGACAGGACGCTGGGTACTCCCTCCCTCACCCACCGCCCCCAACCCGCACCCAGGCCCGATGCAGATATGGAAGGGCGTCGCTGGCTCTAGGGCAGGGAGGTAGCTGCCCCCAATGGACAGAGGCGCTCGGACCCCGAGCACCCAGGGCAGGGCCCGGACCTCCTGACCCCGCCCCCGGGGAGGCCATCTCATTTGCATGGCCCCGCCCGAGAGCGGCCATTGGTAGCGGCGGCGGGAGGCCGGGCCTGAGTGGCTGCGGGGCTGCGGGGAGGCGGGGGCGGCGGAGGCGGGGCAGCGCGGAGCTGGGCGCCGGGGAGGTAGTTGCAGACGCCGCGGGACAGTTTCGGCTTAGGGTCTGGGTCTGGCTCCGAGGGCGCGGGGAGCAGGGTGTCCCGGGGCGCGGCGGCTGCAGCGGGAGCGTACTGAGCGCCCGCCAGCCCGCCTGCCATGTCCCGGAAAAAGACCCCCAAGAGCAAGGGGGGTAGCGCGCCCGCTACCTCCGCACTGCCCGCCACCCACGGGTCCCAGCCCGTGCGCCCCGGGACTGCGCGCCCTGGCCCCGAGGCACCTCCCAACAGGCCCCCGCAGCCTGGCCGGTCTTCGTTTGGCGGCGGCGGCGACTTCTACGACGTCGCCTTCAAGGTGAGCCGGGCACCCCCAGCCCCATGCGAGCGCAGCAGGTGGCGTCCGGTCGGAGCCGAGTGGGGAGGGTGCAGGGCCCTGCAGACCTTTGGCGAGGAGCTGGCTCGAGCGGCACCCCGCAGCTGCAGTTGGCATGGCTGGCGCGGTGCATCACACACACACACACACACACACACAGCTGTCAAACCCGGGTTTGGGATACCCAATATATGACAGGGCCTGCCCCCTCCCCCTCCCCACCTAGCTGGCATGGCCGGACAAGGGGTCCTGCGGAAGTAAGAGCCTGGCGGGTGTCCTCTCCCTGTTCCCTTATGCTTCTGCCCCCACCCACGCCCATCATTTCCCACATGCTGCCTTCTCTCACCCCCAGGGTCTTTTGGTCTCTTCTCTTTAGGAGGCGAGACTAAGAAGAGGTTTGCCAGTTTGGTGGGGAATGCTGGGGCCTCCTTCGGGCCAAGGCAGAAGCTTGTGAATTGTGGGGGCGGGGGTGGCAGGCCCATCTTTGGGTTTTGGAGCCTTTGGCAACAGGCTGGGGGAGGGGAGGAGAGGGAGGCCTGACTGCCCCTCCCTGTCCACAGACGTGGTCTGAGCCTCTCCTCATGTCAAAATCTGACCTTCACTTGGCAAATTCCTCTAGAGCCTTGCTGGGATTGGAAGAAGCCCCCTGGCACAGAGGCCCCCCACCCAGGCCTCCCAGCGGTCAACCCTCAGGTTCTGCTCCCCACTAAGCCCCAAATGCTCCCCTTCCAGACCAAGCATGGTGTCCAGGTAGCAGCCCCTGGATGAAGGCAGCTACTCCCACTCCCCACTGATGGAGACAGGCCAATGTTCAGGAGAGGGGACAGAACCTTCTAGAGGTGGAAGATGGAAGTCCAGGCTCTGTGTCTCCCCCAGGCCCTGCTGAACCTGCAGACTTAGGATACCTCCCTCCACTCCTGACCCTCACCCACAGCCCATCTGACCAGGCCAGCTCAGAGAAGACCAGACACCCCTCCGGGTGGGCCAGCACCCAGGTCCCCTCTGCTCTTTCTTTGTGCCCCAGGTCATGCTGGTGGGAGACTCGGGCGTGGGGAAGACCTGTTTACTCGTGCGCTTTAAGGATGGCGCTTTCCTGGCAGGGACCTTCATCTCCACTGTGGGCATCGACTTCAGGGTAAGAGTGGAGGCTGATGTCCCGAGCACTGACTGGGCCCAGCCGATGCCCTGGGCCCCCAACACCAGCTAATAGGTGCTCGAAACACCCCTGGGCAGCTGGTTCTCCGGTTCTCCATTATCCCTGTGGCACCGACAGGCTCATGAGGTGGAGCTCCTGGCTGGACCACCTGGCTCCCACGGTCAAGGTGGTTGAGGTGAGATGCCTTAACCACCAAGCTGCCTGCCTCCCGACATCTCAAGGTCCTGGAGAGAAGTGTTGGCTGTATACAATCGAAGCAGAGATGGTACCCCTGTGCCTGGGGCTGGCACGACCCTGGGGGCTGTATCTTGTGCACTGGGGGCGGTGGATGCTGGTGTCCCCATGGGAACTCAAGACCCGTGTCCACTCAGGAGGCCAGCATCGCTGCCCCACTGTACAGAGGGGCCCTGAAGTGCCAGGTGGCCTGCCCAGGCCATACCAGACAGATGGCTGAGGCATTGAAGCACACACCCAGTCTCAGAACCAGGGAGAAGTCCCTGCCCTTGGGTGAGGAGGCTTATGGGAAATGCTCCCACCTGGATGCTTTCCCTGGCGGAGCCCCCTCACCACCTCACCCCCTGCTAGAGGGCTATGTCCTGGGGTCCTTCTGGGGTATGTCCCTCGACTCTTGGCTCCCCAAGTGCCCTCCAGCACCCCAAGCAGCCTTTGGGGTCACAGGGGAATGATGGGGGCCACAGCCTTAGGCATGCAGAGCTCAGGCATCAGTCTAAATTCCACGTGCTGAGGTGATGTGTTCTCAGCAAATCCCAAATTTGCATTTTTCTCACCCTTTCATTAGACCCAGTCAGCAGAAGGCTGGCAGGGAGGCTCCTTCTGGGGACTGGGAATGGGGGGCTCCGTCCAGTCTGGGGAGCCATTCTCTACCCTATCTGTGGGGGCAGAGCCCCTCAGGTCCTCTGGGATGAAGTAAGGGTTGAGGTGACAGAAGGGGGAGGTTTAGGCCCAGTCCTCTCCCTGTTCTGGCCTCACCTCCCCCCTTCTCACCTCCCTC
Source organism: Lagenorhynchus albirostris (assembly GCF_949774975.1). Lineage (NCBI taxonomy): Eukaryota > Metazoa > Chordata > Mammalia > Artiodactyla > Delphinidae > Lagenorhynchus > Lagenorhynchus albirostris. The sequence continues at coordinate 51,150,140 of NC_083109.1, forward strand.
TTGGCTCTGGGGCAGGTGGTGAGGCTGTGTGGTTCACACCCCTGTTCAGGGTGCCAGGGAAGGCGGGATGTCCTCCCCAGCCTCCCTGCAGCGGGACAGATGGCTGCACCCAGTTCCCTGGAGACCCAGAAGCACCCTGACAGCAGGCGCTGGGTGAAGAGGGAGGTGGTGCTGTTTCTGCTGCCTGGGGCCTCAGCTGGTGGTTAGCAGCTCCTGTCCCCACCCCAGCAGATAGGAACCGGGGTTGAGCCACTCCCTGCCCTTGTCCTGAACTGGGAGGGCCTGGCTAGGGAGCATCATCAGCCAGCAAGCAAGCACATAATGAGCACCCACTGTGTACCAGGCCAAGTTCTGGGCTCTGTGCTTACTGCATAGGGCCCTATCCTCAGGCAGCTGCCCTCGGAGCAGGAAGAGAGGCTTTCAAATAACAACAAACACTTTAGCTCGTACCAGGCCAGACTCGTTTCTCAGTGCTTTGCATACAGTAGCTCATAAAGTAATCGGGGCAGCCAAGTGATGAGCACCCTGGCTACCCCCATTTGTGGATGGGGAAACTGAGGCACAGTGTTAGTAATGAGCCTGGGGTCACACGACTTCAAATTAAGTCGTGCAAGTGGCTCTAAGCAAAAGGAGCAGTGTGTGCAGAGCTGTGAGAAGTGCTGGTGGCCTGGGAGAGGGGGCTGGAGCAGGGCCTTGAGACCTAGGAGCAGAGTGCAGGGGGCAGGCGTGCAGTGTGAAGCTGAACCGGCAAGTAGGCTCAGGGAAGCCACCGGGGCTGGGCACCAGGCAGAGGAGGGCAGGTGCGGTAAAGGAGAGGGGAGGGGCTGGGTGCAGGACTCAGTGAGTGACTGGGGTGGGTGGCGACCGGGGGCCCTGCAGGGCAGGGGAGCTGGTGGGGCTGTGTGTCAGGCCTCCAGGAGGGGCAGAGGAAAAACCACCCGGCCCAGAATGGACACAGCTAGCCATGGAGGGCGGCAACCTTCCAGTCCATCAGGACAGCCAGCTAAGCGGGGGCGGCCTGAGCACCCTCTGTGCACAGGTCACCAGGAGGGGCTCAGCAGCAGGAGATGTAGGAGGTATGGGGGAGAGCTGGGTGGACACCAGGACTTGGATTCAAGGGGAAGCGTTACCTGTAGGTAGAGGGCAGTGAGGTAGTCAAGAACCAGGTGGGCCCTGGAGGCAGAGCCAGCTGAGGCCAGGGATAATGAATTAGGGACACACCGGGGTCCCCTCAGTCCCAGGCTCAGTCCTGGCCTGGCACCGCCTGCCTCCCCCACCCTATCCACCCCCTTCCCCCCCATCCCCCACCGGAGGGTGGCACCGGTCTAGCTGCTGCCTAAGATGGTGCACTCGGCCCTGGGCCCTCCTTGGAGCTGGCTGGTTGTGTTTCAGAACAAAGTTCTGGATGTGGATGGCATGAAGGTGAAGCTGCAGGTGAGAGGTGACTGGGGGAGGGGGAATTGAGGGCAGGGGGCACCTGGGAAGGACTGGGCAGCCCTGACAGCTACACTATGCCCTTGCTGCAGATCTGGGACACGGCTGGCCAGGAAAGGTTCCGCAGTGTCACCCATGCCTACTACCGAGACGCTCATGGTGAGCTCATGGGCACCGTACCCTAGCTCCAGGAAGTCGGGGCCACACTCCCGAGGCTTCTGCTTGGAGTAGAGCACCCTGGGTGTGAGTGGGCAGAAGTGTGAAGGGTGCGATGCATGAGGGTGAGGGTGATGGGGAGCCGCTGTGGGCTCTGCAGGTGTCCTCACTGGCCCTCTGCCCCCAGCACTGCTGCTGCTCTATGACGTCACCAACAAGGCCTCCTTCAACAGCATCCAGGTCAGTGGCTTCCTTCCTGGTGGTGGAGACAGGCCGAGATGGGGCCTGACCCCATCCCCAGCCTCCCTCAGGCACAGATGGCATCAGGATCCCAGAGAGTTGAGGTCCCTACTGACAGTGTGGAGAGGAAAAGACTGCCCCTCTGGGCTCCTAATGGCCTAAGTACAGTGGTTCAGGTTGAGAATGAGCTGAAGGGGGCTGGGGTGACCTTCTAGTCCACCAGCCCAACTCCTTAGATAAGGTACCTGTTGGATCGCCCCTGCACAGCACATGGGGAGCACTAGTTCAGGGGCCCTCCTGTTAGCCAGACACTGACAGGCACTCTGTGGGGTGTGTCCTGGAGGGGGCCAAGGGGTGCCAGGAGCTCCAGCCTCCAGCCTGTCCTCAGCTCTCCCCCCACAGGCCTGGCTGACAGAGATCCAGGAGTACGCCCAGCATGACGTGGTACTTATGCTGCTGGGGAACAAGGTGGGCACCCCAGCCTGTCTCATCTACCCTGGCTCTACAGAGGGTGGAGGGAGGTAGAGGAGTGAGCTGGGGCCAACTCTCACCAAGACTGCTGTGCCAGGTGGACTCTGCCCAGGAGCGTGTGGTGAAAAGGGAGGATGGGGAGAAGCTGGCCAAGGTGAGCTGCGGTTGGGTGGGCAGCCAGAGTGCCCCTGGGGCTGCAGGGCCTGAGCTGTCCCCACCAGGTTGCCAACGGCTGTTTGCAGGAGTACGGGCTGCCGTTCATGGAGACCAGCGCCAAGATGGGCCTCAATGTGGACTTGGCTTTCATGGCCATAGCAAAGTAAGTCCTGGCAGTTATCAGGAAGACCCCCAGACCCAGCGTCTGAATCCCCTTGTTGGGGGTACAGGCCACCCTATTCCATGGTCATCCCTGCCCCACAGGGAGTTGAAGCAGCGCTGCATGAAAGCTCCCAGTGAGCCTCGCTTTCAGCTGCACGACTATATCAAGAGGGAGGGCCGGGGGGCCTCCTGCTGCAAACCCTGAACCTGGCTGGGGATGGCCACCAGGGTGTTCTCCTGGAAGACTGGATAGAGTCTACACACCCCTGACTTCACCACCCAGCAGCCAGTCCCAGGGTGTCTGTTTCTAGGAATCCCAGGCTGAGCCTTGCCCTTCTGTCGTCTGGGCAGCCATCCAGAGCCTCAGCCCCAACAAACAGGCTTCAGGAAGCCAGAGGGTCCGCAGCCCTCCTTCACCTGCTGCTGAGGGCTGTGCCCCCAAGGCCTTCACAGAAGAGCAACCAACTTCTTCACAGGAGGGCTACCCAACAACGTATAGACTGGCAGGCACCTGGTCCTCCGGACCACGGTGCCCGTGCCCCGTGTACAGTGCCTGAACACCTAGAAAGTCATGTCTGCAGCTGCACATCCTGCCCAGGCAGGATTCCTGCCCACACCTGGGGCAGAGGGCTTCACCACGAATCATATCAAGGACCAGAGCTGCCTGCTACCAGCCCACCCACCAGGAGGCCCTGGTTCAAACATCAACAGGGTCTTTCATATTACCCTGGAGGATGCCAAGGCTGTGGCTTTGTAATGCAGTGAATAGCATGTGGGAAGCCACAGAAATGTCAGGCAAACCAGGACTGCCAGCCCTCGCCTGCTGACCAGGGCACCATCTCAGCAGGCTGATACAGGGCCTGGGCTTGGCAAGGTCAAGCCAGGGGGATGGGCAGGGCACTCCACCTTGTACTAAAATCTTGAAGTGTTTTGATTGAGAGTTTTTGTTTCCAGTCCTAGTGAATAAAGTTGTGTTTTCTGGAGTGCCTACCTTGTCCATTGAAAAAAAGCAATGCTCAGGGACTGTTAGTGAGGAATTACAGGAATTAAGAGTTCACCACCCACCCCAAGGCAAAGGCACAAAAGAAAACCTATCCTTACAGGTAAAAACAGAGAAGGCTGTCCAAATAGGTGGCAAGTCACTGGCGCGAACTTCCATTTTCATGCTCTGCCCCTAACCGAGACTGCCCAGAGATGACCCAGTCATCCCATGGAGTCCTCTGGGGTGCAAACAGGCATGAAAATAAAGACACGTGTGCTCCAATCAACTCACCACCTTTGCTTTATTGCTAAGCACTTCAGAGACTTATAGATGTCTTTGAGAACAGAATCCAACGAGACCAAGAATCCAGAAGAGACCAAGACTGTGAAACAGATGTGTTGGGCTGGAAAATCCCCTTGACCCACAAGAATGAGGAAACTGTAGTTACTTTGTCTTCCACCCAGTCAGGGCCCGAAGCTCCTGCTACTACCTTATCTTGAAGTGTCAGCAGGAGAAATGGTTGCAGCTGCTCAGCCACCTATCTCTTACCTCAAATCTCCCAAGTGACGAGGACCCCAAGAACTCTTTATTGGGAGGATGAGGGGCGGAGGTCTGTCTTCTGTAGCTTCTTCAGGCTGGCACTGGGCTCATGGACCCTACCTAATTGGGGCCACGGAACTCTTGCCCTGTTTTGTCCAGGGGCCCCAGGGTGACTTCTGCTATTCCAGTACGATCTATTCAGGGAATGGCTGGAATCCCTACATCACCATCATCTTGATGTGGAACTGTTGCAACCTGGAAGCAAACTTAACAAGCAGATTAAAAAGGCAGGGGCCAAAGTTCAGTAAAAGGATTATGGCAACTAGAGGTCCAAGCAGGGGGCAAGAACCAGGTTTCACTTGGTAACATCTCCTTAATTGCAGTCTAGGTCAGCGCTTGGGTTACCCTGTCTGAAGGAATGAAGCCATTTGGCGTGGTCACATTTTCTTGACGTCCTCTTCTACTAGCCCAGAGTTATTGATGTAGGTGCAACATGTCTTGATAACTGCACATACTCCTCCTTGTTTGGCTAGGAGGAAGTCTAAGGCCAGTCTATTAGCCATCACTTTACTAGCCAAGGAACTTAGAGACAATGAGAGTCTGGTGAGTGCATTCCCTGTGGATTCACTCAGGACAGGGCATCTGAAAGACTGTGGAGCACCACTTCACAATAAACAAAGCTTCCCCAAGGGGCCACCAAACCAATGGCAGCTCCATTTTCTGCCGAAAGGAGACCAATTGCCCTTTTGCCCCAGAGGTGGGTGATGTTATAGATGGCAATACCTGGGTTTGTTTGGTTACTCAGTTGGCCTAGTGTTACATTGTCCTGTAAACAAAGCACTGTCTATACAAGGAAAGGCCACAGCTAATCCCAGGAAAGGGAAAGAGGAATTGGGGTTTTTTGAAGAGGACAGTCAGTTTGCACCTGGACCACAAAGGAATAGATGTCTGGGAGGGGCACATGCCTGACATACTGTTGTGGAATTAAACCACTTCAGTAGAGTCTGCCCAAGGGGGGGGTTCCAGTACAGTTGGAAGAAAGGATCCCACCACTGAATAAGGGTGTGTGAGTCTTTTCGAAGGCTTTGGGAGAGGCAAAAAACATGTACTACACGCAGGGAAGATATGTGTTAGACGCTTGGCGCCAGGCCTGTCCAGGAGACACATCCCACCAGTCAGCTGATCTTGGAGGAACCAATGGGTGGCGTTAACTGTTTGATCTTCGCAATTAAAATTAGGGGTAATGGCGGTGATGTCAACTGCTGGTGCATTGCAGAATTTAGTCCAGGCTTCTGGCATGGGCAGCAAGATGAGTTACCTTCATGACAGAGTGGAAGACAAATATGCTTTGATGGGGTGAGCTTTGTGTGCTGGATACACTAACGAGAGGGGTCAGGTCCAGGCATGGAAGCTGTGCCAAGGGCTGGATGTGGACTGAGGGGAGCAGGGGTTGCAGGACCTTCAGCCAGAGTAAGTTCAAGGTCATCATTACTGGATGTGTAGCTTAGTTCTTTAAGCTTATAGGCGTCGCTTTGAGGATTGGGATGTTAGAACCCAGCACTGAGACAGATTCTCTCCCTGAACAATAATTCTTGAGATTTACTATTGCGTTGGATCCTCACTCCCCTGACATGAATCCCCAAAGGAGGGGGAGAAAAGTTGGGGTGACTAATAACTTCATAATGACATCAGAGTTCTAATTTAGGAAGCAACCAGAATGCAAGTAGTGTTGAAAGAAATCCTGCAGTAAACAAGAGCCCAGTAACAAATACGGGCTCCCAGCCTACCGTCACTTATCTTGCTTTTGTTACCCAGAGAGCCCGAAATAAATTAATGTCAAAGTGAGAGTTTACTTATCAATGCAGTTGTCACTGGCTTGGGGATCACCTTCTTGAAGAGGTATTTGAGGTCTTGGGCAGGTTCACAGGAATAGCTGGGATGTGGGTCTTCAGGTTCCTGTAACAGATCAGTGGAAACAGGTTTAATTCTGGGTAGATGAACCCAACTAGTGACTCCATTAAGTTTAACCACTGTAGGGGTGCTTACCAAAACTTGCTAAAAGACTGTTTTGCTTTGGGAGTAGCTGGTCACCAGGGGACTCATTTTTCCAGGTCTTTAAGAGCACCCAGTACCCAGGGTTTACACTGGAGTAACTGGGGCTGTTATCTGGGGAGAGCTGAACTGTTTCCATTCTTGAATAGCCCCCTTCCGACCTGGCCCAGGTTAATAATGTATTTAAGGTGTGCCTAGCTTTCTCAGCTGGTTACCATGTCCAGGGTGAGGAACAGCCTACCATGTCATTTCAAAGGGGCTCAACCTAGTTATTTTAGGGGCTGCCCCGCTGGCAGCAGGTGGCACCACCTGCTATTACCAGGTTCTGATATTTCCTGCTAAGAGCTTACCCAAGGTTTTCTTTAGGGTATGACCGGTCTGTTCCACCTTTCCTGAGGACTGAGGTCTGCAGGACAAATAAAGGTAGTATCTATTTCCTAGGGTCTTTTGGGTAACCTTTGCTATGAATTGAGGGTCCATTGTCAATCTGGAGGTGTCAGGGCAACCCAAACCTAGGGATAATTTCCTTCAGAAGTGCTCTAGCCACTTCAGTTGCCTTTTCTCTCCTAGTGGGAAAGGCCTCCACCCATCCAGTAAAACTACCCACAAAGACTAATATTTGAAGCCCTGGAAAGAGGCCTTCTGAGTGAAATCCATTTGGCAGTCCTCTCCTGGCTAAGGCCCACGTTGCTGGACTGGGCTAACAAAAGGGGGGCGGGGTTTGAGATGCCCTCCTTATTTATGGGTGGCACAGGGCACAGGCTCAAGTTAACCCTTTAATATCTGGGAGTCATTTTCTCGTGAAAAGCCAGAAAACCACTGTACACAGTATCCTTCCCCAGATGGAGAAAAATCACGTAGCCCTTTGATTTTCCATTGGTCAGAAAAAGCAATTTTTGATGCATCACCAGCCTTCTGTTCCCTTAGTTCACCCTTTTTCTTGCGCCCAGGTTTCCTCAGTAGTACCTGGGCACGTTGTAAGGGGTAAGGGATGGGATTGTCATTTGTTGTATCAGGACTTTCTCTGCTTCTCCATCTGCCCTATTGTTCCCTTTGATAATTTGTGAGATTCCCTTTTGGTGTCCATGGCAGTGAATGACTGTTACTTGATTTGCTTGGTTTTTGAGCTGCCTCTGTGAGATCTCAGCCCCATACTTTACAGGGGAATATTTTGCATTCAAGTCCTCTTTCCATATGGCTCCATTGGCATGTAGAACTAGGTAGGCTTATTTAGAGTATGTTTACAATTTTTCCTTCCCCTAGGATTAAGGTTTGGGTTAGAGTTCGGCCTTCTGGGCTGCCATGGGCAGCAAAAGTTTTCACCTCTATGATGCTCTACCCTCCTGAGCCCGTCCTTAATGAACTGCCATCAGTAAACCATTCTTCCTCAGGATTGTCAATGTCTTGATCTGTCCTATCAGGCCTATAGGGATAAACCTGGTCAAGGTATGAATGTATTACCTTTGGGATTTCAGCAGGCATCAGTATAGTTGGGTTGAGGGTGTAGCAAGTTAATTTTATTGACGTACAGTTGATTTACAATGTTGTTAGTTTCTGGTGTACAGCAAAGTGATTTACTTATATGTATATACTTTTCCATCTTTTCCGTTATGGTTTATTACAAGATACTGAATAGTTTCTTGTGCTATACAGTACCCTGTTTATCTATCCTATATATTAGTTTGCATCTAACCCCAAACTCCTAGTCCTTCCCTCCCCCAAGCCACCACAAGTCTTTTCTCTGAGCCTGTTTTTCACAGATGTTCCTTTGTATAGTTTGGATTCCACAAATAAATCATATGGTATGTCTAACTTACTCCGCTTAGTATTTCTAGGTCCATCCATGTTGCTGCAAATGGCATTATTTCATTCTTTTTAATGGCTGAGTAGTATTCCATTGTATATATCTACATCTTTATCCACTACTCTACTGGACATTTAGGTTGTTTCCACGTCTTGGCTGTTGCAAATAGTGCTGCAGTGAACACTGGGGTGCATGTATCTTTTCAAATTATAGTTTTGTCTGGGTATATGTCCAGGAGTGGGATTGCAGGATCCTATGGCAACTGTAGTTTTAGGAACCTCCATACTGTTTTCCATAGTGGCTGCACCAATTTACATTCCCACCAACAGTGTTAAGAGGGTTCCGTTTTTCTCAGTGTTGGGAGTTTTGAGGGTTACCTCTGGGGAGTCAAGTAAACCCTGGTACTTAGTACAGTGGCCTCCAGTTAGCCAGTGGTGGCCTTTGATCTCTAGAAACCTTTGTACTTGATGTTGGGGGGCGGGGGTCTGGACTTCCAGTGGCCGTCCAAGGTAAGCTTGTTAGCTTCTTCCACTGATAAAAGTGGTGGCAGCTGCTGGCCGAAAGCAGCCAGGCCAACCTCAGGGCACACCATCTAGTTGTGTGGAAAAATAACCTATTGGCCGAGGAACTTCTAGTTTCTTTTAGGTCGCCCAGAGCTTTTAGGGGGTTAGGACTTCTTACAAAATGAATGGCTTTTTAAAACTGAGGAGACCCAGAGCAGGAGCTTTAATGAGGACCTGTTTGATACTACTAAAAGCCTTTTCCTGTGTTCCTCAGCCCGAAGTAATGGTTCGGTATCTGGGCTTTTAATGGCTTCATACAGGAGCTTAGACATTAGCCCAAACCCTGGGATCAAGAGTCAGCAAAACCCTGCCTTTTTACCTTTGTAAAAAGGTACAAAGAAACGTCTTTGGGGCACTTAGGCCTAACATACTCGTTTTCTATCTTGCGACAGCTGTCTACTTCCAGGGTTTATAATGTGTCCCATGTATTTAACTTGTTGCATGAGATTTGTGCCTTTTTCTGCGAGATCCTGTAACCCTGGACCTCAAGGAAATTAAGAACTTCAATGATGTTCTCACTTGAGCCTCCACGGTGGGGCTACATATTAATATATCATCTGCATGCTGTAGCATAGCCCCTTTTAGGCCTATTTCCCTTGGTTCCTTTCCCAGGGCCTGGGCAAACACTGTGAGCTGCCCCCAAACCCGTGGTAGTGTTGTCCAGGTGTATTGTTGCATCTGGCCAGTGTGGGGGTTAGTCCACTCGAAGGCAAACAAATATTGAGAGGGATGAACTGGGATGTAAAAGAAGGCATCCTTGAGGTTGAGCACAGTAAACCATTTAGCATTTACAAGGTCTTGGGCTAATATATTATAAGAATTGGCCACAAGGGGGAGTATAGGAACCACTGCCTCTTTTACTGCTGAGGTCTTGCACCACCCTATATCCCCCCATTAGGCTTAACTGACAAAATAGGAGTATTGCATTGAGACTGACAGGGAACCAAGAGGCTATGTTTTAAAAATTTATGTATGAGGGGTTGTAACCCCTTTTTTGCCTAACCTAATGGGGTACTAGTCTCTGCTTAGGGTAAGCAGCTTCTGGCTTAAGGCTAGTTTCTGCAGGTTGGGCATTTATAGCCCTCCCAGGGACTCCTTTGTCCAGTTTGCTGCAAGGTTCACTGCTTGTAGAATATCGCTGGGAACAAGCCCTTGCTCCTGTGTTGATCTGCCTTAGCCAGGGTTAAGATAAGGGGCTGCTCTGCTCGGGGCCTCCTAACAGTATCGCCTTGAGGGAGCCCAGAAGATCTCTCCCTAGTAGTGGGGTAGGATACTCAACTAAAAAGGCATGTTCAAAATGGCCAGTGAGAGCCCCAGAGAAGTGAAGGGTACGAGGCTTTCCATTGACACCAGTCACTGCAGTTTTTAGAGGAAAGAGGCCCAGCGTGAGAAATCAGGGCAGAGCAAGTAGCTTCTGTATCAATTTAAAAAATTGATCTTACCTGCCACCAGGGGCTCCTCAAAGGAGATAGACATCTTGTGGGGATGGGGGGAACCGCCAGAATCCCTGGGCTGCTTCAGTTATCCAGCATGGCCATCTCAGGAGCAGGAGCCCCCATTCCCCTTGGGGACCAAGGGCAGTCCCATCTCCAATGACTGGTCTGTTTGCAGACTGGGCAAGGCCCGGGAGCTTCTTCTGGTACTCATGGGCCCAATGGTCAGGTGACTTGCATTTGAAGCATCCCCCCTTGGTCTTGCCTCCGGACTGATGGTTGAACCTTCCTGCCCCCTTTGGGTTGCCCTGAGGTTGCAAGGCACGGCTGACAGCAACAGCTATCAGTTTAGCGTCAGCCTCGGCGTGCCTTTTTCCATGTTGAGTTCTATCCTCTTCCTCAGTTTGATCTCCATTATAAAATATTCCAAAGGCCACCTCTAGGAGTTTGTGGGCCTAACTTTTGGAGTTTTTGCCTAATATCAGGGGCAGCAGGGACTGAACCCTGGGAGCAGAGAGATCTGTTAGCAAATTTTCTAAAAAGCCTCCACAAGCTGTCCCTGAAAGAGAACAGGGCTTTCTTCTTCCTCTTGGGTCACTTCCTTGACCTTTTCATAATTGACTGGCTTCCAAATGCACTTTCTCGTTCCTTCTAATAGGCACTGGACCTCGTGATTCCTGGCCTTTCCCCCCCCAGGCAATTATAATCCCAAATGGGCTTATGATTTGGGACATAAATGTTGGGCTGGTCCCTGGCAAACTGGTCGGCGTACACCTGTGCTGCTGCCCATATCCTCTGCTTCTCCTCATGGGTACAGCAGGTAGGTAAGATCATTTGGACGTCCTTCCAAGTTAAATCAAGGGCCAGGGTTAGGGCCTGAAATCCCCCGTGAACCTACTAGGGTCTTCAGAAAATTGGCCCAGTCTTTGTTTGCATTGGGCTAAATCGGTTAAGAAGAAGGGCGCATGTACTCTTGATTGTGCCTTTGCCATATGCCACTTCCCTAAGTGGGCGTATTTTCCCTGGTCCTGGGCGATAGGAAGTTCCACTATGGCTTACTCCAGCAGGACCAGCACTTTCAACCTGGGGTATCGTTGAGTACAGAAGAGCATAGGGAAGAAGGGTTTGGGATTGGCCAAGGGAATCCGGAGAAGTACAGGTACTTGTAGAGTAGAAAAGGCTCTGTTTCCCCCTTAAGAGTTGGAATGTAGCTAAGAGAAGACTGTCTAGAAAAACGGGAGGGTTCTCTGATTCCCCACGTCTCGTGATTACAGGAGCTGCACAGAGTGGGATTACTGGAGTTGGGCGCACTGGAAGGTGGCACGAGGGCAAAGGAGTGTCGGTAGATGGCGAGATAGGAGACTAAGCAACAGAAGAGTCCAAAGTCATTCACCCTGCTTTCTTGGTAACAAAAATAAAACCTGAAGAGTCCTGTGAATTCTACCCGACATAGCACTGGATTTCGCAATGTTGCGGGAGCAGTTTAGTAATGAGGTTCAAGAAATCCTTTCCCCAAATGGTGCAAAATCCCAGCTTCCCGCCAAAGAGGGACGCCTTAAAAAAGAAGAAAGGCAGAGAGAGGGAGAAGCCAGAGGTCTCCACGCGCAGCTGGGCAAGGCCCATGATCTACCTTGAATCCAGGGATCCGAGTCAGGGCACCAAGGCCCCTAGACTGATGCTGATTTACCTCAAGGTCTCCAGCCGGATCACCGACAGTCCTGAAAGTCAGAAAGCGCCCAAATGCAGACAGATGCCCAATCCTGCCATTTCTGGCAAGACCTGTTTTCACCCCCCAGGCCCTTCCATCAAGAAGGCGCACCCTAAAGCCTCAGTCTTGCAAAATAATCAGACTGCGCGTGCAGTTTTCATGCGAGGTGTCAGAAATTAAAGCAATTCATCACAGGCTCGGAACTGAATTTGGGAAACCAGGCCCAGCCCAGCCTTACCTATACAGGGAAACAGATCTGGAGATTGCGACTTCCCGACGGAACTGGGGGCAGAAACGTGTAGAATGCTGAGGACCAAGATGGGTTTCAGGCGGAGGCTGGACCCGGGGTCTAGGTTGGCAGGTTTGGGCCACTTCCCCAACCCGCTCTGGGCCCGGTTCCTCCCTTGACCGTGACGTACGGAAAAACGAAAAACAAACCTTACGACCTCGTACTTGATTCGGAAAGAACGCAGAACTCTGGGGCTCAAGCTCTTATGGAAACTGCTCCACCTCTGCGATTGGGCAATCCCAGCGGAAGTATCTACCCTCTTCACCACTGATACGCTCCTTTCTCTACTCTCCAAGTCTCCACCAATCGAGCCTTGACATTTCTTTTGGGGGCGGTCTCCCTGACCCGACACCCGAAGCTCCACCCTTTTGCAGAGGCCATTGAACTTAACTGTGAGCGACGGATATATATAGCCAATCAGAGTCCGATCTGCAACATAGAGTGATTCTGAAGCCACCAATCCCGCCCCGCAACATCTGAGCCGCCGGAAGTCGTAGTTTCTGAAGAGCCTCGAGTAAGGCGGCCGCCTGGGGCCCCGAGAGCCAGGGAACTGCAAATCCCGGCGGGCACAGCGCCTGAGCGCTTCCGGCTCGAACGTCCTGTCCCTTTCCCGGCCAGCGGTAGAGGGGGCACGATGAAGCGGGAGGGTGGCGCTGCGATTCCCGAGCGGCCACAGGCGGGTGAGTGTCCTAGCGGCGTGCCGGGCCTGGGGCTCGCGCCTTGGGCCCGCGCCTTGGGCCCGCGCGGTGGGGCGGAGGGCCGGCGTGTTGGTGTCTGGGGAATGGGTCGGGCCTGGGGGGCGGGGCTGAGACGCTCCGGGGTCTCCCCGGTCAGTCCGTCTGTCTGTCAGCTGGTCCGTCACTCATTCCCTTTCTCCATTCTCTCCTTTATTCATTCCTTCTTCCTGCGTTTACTGATCGCCGCCGGGTGCCCAGCACTGTGGTAGGCGCGGGGAGACTGCGGAGAGCATGATCCCAGTTCTCCTAGGCTCTTCTCGTTCAGGGTTTGTCACAACCTCGCCACTCTTGATACTTCGTGCCCATCATTCCCTGCTGTGCCTTGTAGGGTGTTGAGCAGTATCCCTGGTGTCCACCCACTGGATACCAGTAACCTCCCCCACCCCCGAGGTGACAACCAAAGATGTCTCCAGACATTTCCAAGCTTTGAGAACGGGTGATCTAGAGAGAGGTGCGGGATTGACAATGCACAGACACAGTCATGAGGATTTGTGATAGGTGCCATGAAAAAAAGAAGCAAGGTGTTAAGAAAGAGAGTACCAGGGGCTCCTGAATGGCTTGGGGAGGGGGCACCTACAGTGAGCATCCCGTCCTGGAAAGTTGCTGGAAGAGCTTTTTGGGCAGAGGTAGCAAGATGTGCAAAGGCCCAGGGTGAGGAAGCTCAGCGGACACCCGCGGGTACTGGCAATGTCATGAGAGGTGAATTGGTGAAGACACACCAGAGTGCAGGATGGGGATTGTATTGTGCTTACAAGGGAGGCTGTTGGAGGACTCAAGCACAGGAGAGAGGGCATCAGGTCTAAGTCTAATAAAGAGCCTCTGGTTGTGAGTGGAAGATGGACTGCTAGCTTCAGTGGGGAAGTAGGAGAGAGTGAGGAGGCTGGCTTGTGTGCAGAGGAGAGTGGGTTGGGGTCCTCCTCTCCTAGTTCTCACTGGGTCTGGCTGCCCGGGCCTGGTTGTCTTGAGCCAGGTCAGGGTGGTCAGCTGCGGATGAGTCTGGGGTCCTGCTGGATGGCACCCTGCTCTAGTGGGGAGGGGTTCCACCCTACTTTGCTGTGTCCCTTGCTTAGAGCTCTATGCTGCCCAGCCTGTCAGCACACCCTTCTCCCATCCCTCAGACCCCTCCCCCCCAACAGGCCCCCTCTCCTGGGACCTGCCCACCCCCTGGCCTTTGCCAACTATGTGGCCTCTCTCTTCCTCATTCCTTTTCTTGGGCCTCTCCCTTCCCACACCCCTTCCCCTCTCCGTCATAAATTCCCACTTTTCACTGCTCTGCGGATTCAAGTTTCTCCATGGAAACCCCAGGCCCTGTGTCTCAAGGTGCCTGCATCCTATAGCAGTACTATCTCCAGGAAGCCAGAACCTCCCTCGGGGGAAGAGCAGGGAAAAGGGCAGTCTGGCTGAAAGAGACAGGCTGGGAAGGAGCGTAGGGCCTGGCCTGCAGTGGATGTGAACCTTAGCCAGTTGGCTGGACAAAGGAATGGACAGTTTGGGAAATGGAAGAAGATGCAGTTGAAGGGCCTGAGCCACTTGGGAGGCTTCGGCAGCCCCGACACGGTGATTTGGCCGCTAGCTGGCATGGCTTGGGGAGGGGCTGGCTTACATGCAAGGTGGAGCTCCTCAGCTTGCCTGCGGCAACAGAGGAAGCAGAAGGAACAGGGCTTTGGTCAGCCTTGGTCATGACCCCTTGCTGGCTGTCTGTGCCTGGGGTGGCCTCTCAGCTTCCATTTTCAGTTTTCAAGGAGGAGCTGATGTCAGTGGAGCCTTCACTGTTAACTCACATGGCATCTCGCACAGTTCCTTCCAGACTTGGGTACATCCACTCCATTTAATAGGTGAGAAATCCGAGGACCTGGCAGGCAAGTAACTTGCCCAGAGTCGCACACCTGTTAAGTGGCAGAAGCAGAATTTGAACTCAGGTCTGAGTCTGGCACTTGTGGGTGGGCACCTAGGACTTCAGACCTCTGGCTCAGACCCATGAAGATGGACCCACCAACCCCTCTCAACAGATGCCTTCAGTGTCCGCTGTGCACTGGCTGTGGGGCAGAAGAGGTATGGATGCTCCCCAGAGGAGCGTGGAGTCAGGTGGGGCAGGCGAAGCAGGAGGTGGGCATTGGGGTGGTGCTGACGTCACTGTGCATACCTGGCCCTTGGCCGCCCTAAGCAGGAGGAGGCGGGCTGTCTGGAAGCCTTTTGGAGGGGTGAACAATCCCAAGAGCACCTAGGGAGGGCACCCGGCGGGGAAGGAGCAGCCCAGCAGACACCAGGACTGGAGGAATGTGCCAGAGGGCTGGATGGTGAGGGCTAGACAGAGGAGTGGGCTGGGCCAGACCTCTGCCCTCCACGCTCCCGGTCACCTCCAGACCCAGATCTGGCCCAGGGACTGCGTGCCCTTCCTGACTTCTACAGGGGAGCAAGAAGGAGGAAGCCCAGGAGACAGAAGCCACGCAGGGAGTGATGAGAAAACGGCCAAGGGAGCCTGGAGGTGCAGACTGGGCCCAGGCACTGCTGGCCACTTGGCTCTTGGGTGAAGGCCCAGGGCCTGTTTCCATGAGTTTAGACCCACTAATTTAGGGACATGCTTCCCAGTTCCGCCCCTGCAGTCGAAGCTAGGCTGGGCACTGAAGTGGAGGGAAGGTGTGGACAGGAAAAAGTGGCCCTGCAGCCGGACACTGAGATAGGGGGATGAATGCCACCTCTTCCCAGAACATTCTCTCCCTGCTCTGGATCTGGCCAACTCCTTCCTCCAGGAAGCCCTCTGCATGTCCCCCAGGCTGGGCCAGGTTCCCACCTCATACATGGCCATCAGATGTGGGAGATAAAGGATGGGGAGATGAGGCTGGCCCCAAGGGCACTGGGGAAGGGAAGGCATTCCCATTGCCAAGTGGGGGTTAAGGCCAGGCCACAGAGCAGGAGAGACTCCCTCCCTCTAGCACAAGGGCCCGGGGAGGCTGGAGAGGCTGGACCTGGACAGGAAAGGCCAGGAGCCTGGGTGGAGGGTGCAAGGGGGCAGAGCCCTTGGGAGGGGAGGTCACAGCAGGTGTCTAGGCAGGCAGCTTTGAAACCTCTGGGGAGTCCAGGCTGTGAATACCGAGGGAAGGATGGCAAGGTGAGGGCAAAGGTCTGGGCTGAGTGCTGGGAGGGAAGGGAGGCCGGGCAGACCTCAGATCAGGGCCTGCTGAGGGGGTTCCCAACATCACACCCTTCCTGTTTGGGATGGAAAAGGCATATGAAGGGGACTCCAGGAAACAGCCAGGGGAAGTGTGTGTGGCTTTGCTATGGCAACCGGGCCTGTGTCTATAGGATTTGGCAACCTGGCCTGGGCTTGGGCCTGGGGACCTGGGGGACCAGGGAAGGGCTTACTGGGGGGCTGTGCAGTCTGCAGGTGATGCCAGGGGCTGCACCTGGAGCTCCGGCCACAGTCCAGCCAGCTGGCCACCCACGGCTCCGTGGCAGGAAGGGCCGAGGATTCCCGCGCCACCCATGCTCCTCCCTGGGGCAGTCGGTGCCAAACGTGTGGCCTGACGACATTTATAGGGCAGTCCACCCCCTCGCTGGCTCAGCATGTGCTGTTCAGGGAACCCCACCACATCTGCTGCCTAGGGCTATCAGAGGAGCTGCCTTGAGGTGGGGCTCGGCCTCGTCTGGCCACCCCACTGCCCCCAGCTCTGGCATGGCCAGCCTAGGCCACCGCTCCACTGGCTGCCAGCCACGGGACCATGCCTAACCCACACCCACTCTGGGTACTTACTAAGGGAAAGGGGGGTCATGTCCCACAGTCCTGAGGGTGAGGCCCCAGAAGATCCCTTTGGGCTCCCTCCAGGGGACAGGCTGAGGAAGGGCCCCGATGGAGCTGGCCTGCCCTCCTGCGCAGGCTGCTCAGAGAAGGGGGCTGGTGAGGGGCTTTCCTGAAGAGGGGCTGTGGTGGAGAAGTGCAGGGGCTGGGGCATTCTGGGCAGATCGCTGGTTCCTCATTGGGTGGTGAGTGCACCGCAGACCCCAGGAGCCCCTTAGACATGGATGTGGGTGGACAAAGACCCCTGGGTCTTGACCCCTGGCTCAGGCGAGGCAGGGGACGGGCTGCTCCTGCACGGACTCTAAGCATCCGTTGGTCCCACTCTCCCATCAGCCTTATCCAAGGTGGACAGCCCCATTTCCATCAGGACCTGGGGGCTTTTCTCTTTCTGGGATAGAATCCCTGAGTCCCTCCCCTGGGCTCTGCTGAGGCACCTGGGAACAGGTGTGGGGACTTGGCAGGGAGTGGGGAAGGACTGAGGGGAAGCCCTTTCTCGCCCTCCCCAACCCCAGGTCTCCCTAGTTGGCCCATCCCACACGGCTTTTCCCAGTTTGAGAGAGGCCAGGCTCTGGGTTGGCTGAGGATTCTTGCTCTAGTTGACAACTTCCTGCCTGCCTAAGAGCCTCAGGCTGACTGTGGGGTGGGGAAGAGGCCTCCTTCTCTGGGGGGCCAGGGCACACCCCCAGGACGGCTGGGCCCAGCCTCCCTGTAGCCCCAACCAGGGGAGTGCTGCGTGTGCTGTTGTGTTTCTGGGGTTTTGGCCTCCAGAGCCAAAGGATACTGGGGAAGACTATTATTGCGAAATGCAGCCCCCAGGGACCGGCCTGAGGGCAGGCTGAGGGCATCTTGCTCAATTCTGAGATGCTCTGGATGCAATCTCTGGTTCTGGTTCCGGGTGGGCGGGGCGAGCAGGGTCTTCCCCCCACCCCCCTGTCCAGGGCTGGGGCTGCACACTGAACCCTGTGAACCGGGAAATGGTTCCCTCCCTCCGTCCCTCACTCAGCTTGGTTCACTGGCCGGTCTTGTACATCCCCTACCGGGCCTGACCGCTATTGGCTGTCTGCGGACTTTCCGGCCTGATTTGCATGTTGCCCTGCGGGCCCTGCGTGCCTTTCTGTTTACTTCACTTCAGAGTGCAGGACAGCCAGACGCCAGCTCTCCCAGGCTGCAGCAACAGGCACTTGGGCACCCGGCACCGAAGGGGGCCAGGCAGCGGGCTGGCTGAGGTCCTGGGGGAGCGCCTGCTGTGGTCCTGGCCACCCGGACCGTGGGTGCCGCTTGCTGGAGCCAGCAGCTGGCTTCTTGGCCCTGGGAGCTTGCACTGGAAGGAGCAGATGGATTGTAAAATCCAGGTCAGTGTCAGCCAGCGGCCTCCCTGTGACACCCCCCACTTCCGCCCCCGTGGTGCTAAGGCTGGAGCCAACCCTGGGTTTCCCCAAAGGATGGAGCTTTTCATGCTGATGTGAGGAATCTTGGAGCTCCTACTCTCCACTGTCTGGGCCTCACTGCAGCTAGAGTGTCCTTACCCCAAGCAGGGCGGCCTCCAAGACTTCCTGCTTAGCATGCAGACTCGCAGCGGGGCTGGAGGTGGGCTTCGGGACAAGCCCCTTTCACCCCTCTGCCTGAGGGCCTGGCGCTGCCCACTCTCAGGAGCCCCCGTCTCTCCCCTGAGAGGACAAGCCACCAGAGAGCCTGGGCTGGGGCAGGCAGCCAAGCCCCTCGAGTCACACCAGGGAGAGTGGTGGGCAGGACAGGGGGGCTTTGGCCAAGCTCTCAGGACCCCCTAAATAGCCAGACCCACAGGGGCTCAGAGCCCTGCGGGGGAGGTGCCTCATGGCAGTGCCAATTGCAGGGGCCAAGAGCCACCCTGTCAATGCCTGAGTCTCAAAGTTTGGGGGGGTGGCGTGCAGGTGGCATTTGAAGGGGTGGGCAGCTTGGGAGCACAGTGCAGAGGGCCGGGTATGCTTGAGAGCCCACCCCCTCCCTGCAGACCTGCAGGCCGGGTTGGGGGACCATTGGGTGGGCCCCAGGTCACACTGCTTGGCCGTGGGGGGGTGGGGCGTGGACATCGCTACATGGTCCAGGTCAGGAGGACCTGGTGTGGAAGGTGCCAGAACCAGCTGGACTGTACAGTTGCTCTCTGCTGGACTCACAGTAGGGGGCAGAGAGCATCACCCGCCTTCTCCCACAGTGTGGGGGGCTTAGCAGCCCTACCCCCTGGAGCCTCACAGTCCTGCAGGACTCCAGACCACAGAGTGGGCCCCTGCCTGCCACGCGGCCCCAGGAGCAAGATGACCCTGACCTCCTAGAGCAGTTCCTGATGCTGGTCTGATGGCTGGGCCGGGCACCAGGCAATGAGCCCACAGTCCCGGGGATGCTGCTGGGGGTCTCCTGAGGTGGAGAGCTCAAGTGGGCCTGTTGACAGCAGTCCTGAGCCTCTGGCCTTCCTCCCCGTGGGGAGCTTGGCTTCAAGCCGGCGGTCTCGTGGCTCTCAACACAGCCGACTGCTGCAGGGGGAGACTGTGCTCCTGGCTACAGACTGTTGAGGGTCCTGACATGGGGAAGACCGCTCCCAGGGGGTGCCTGCTGATAGGGCCACCACAGGGTGGGCACTGTCTCGGGAATGGAGCAGCTCTCCCTGGGGTCCCGTCCTAGTGTGAGCTGCTGACTGGGTCTCCTTTTCTTTCTAATCTCTTCCTACTCTGTGGGTACACCTGGGCCTGGCCAGCTCTCTCAGGGCCCATCTAGCCCCTCTCTTCTTGGATGGGAGTCACCAGAGACCTGGGATGATTCCCACTGTGCCTTCTCCCTGCCACCCCAGCCCTTGAGACTGGGTCACACTGGGGCACCCTTTGTTCCTGGAGTGGGTGACCTGTACAAGGTCAAGAGTCGGAGTTCTTCGCTCCTCCCCCACCCGAAGGGGCTTTCTGCATGTGATGAGGCTGGTGAGGGGCTGGGCTCCAAGTACGTCACCCACAGGTTCTCTGCGGGCACAGCCAGCATCCCCGACATCCTGCAGACCAGGTGGCTTCGGCCTGACCACACCTGCCCTGGCAGGAAACAGGCCTGTGGCTTTGTCCTGCTGTGTATACCCAGCCTTGGCCCCAGGGACATTCAGACCTCGGACCCAGAGGAGCAGACAGAGCAGGGGTGAGGGGCTCTCCAGCTCTGGGGTGGAGCTGGTGGGCTTTTCCAAAGGGTTAAGCCTTAAAGCAAGGTAGAACTGAGTGTCAGCTGCCTGCTTGAACCCAGGGTCTCCTCCTTTTCTCTGGCCTGTGCACACCTGGGACGGGAGGGAGGGGAAGGGACTTTGCCCGCATGGACCTGCCCTTGTTGGGATTGGTGGTGGAGAGAGACTGAAGCGTGCCTTGTGGTGGACTGGCCAGAGGGGGCCTGCCTGTGTGGAGCGGCCCCACCAACCGACAGGGGCTTGGCCACCATCTCCAAAGCCCTTCATTTGTGCTCCACCCATAGGGGATGCTGCCCGAGGACCTTAGATGCCTCTCTAGAGCATGAGCTCGGGCAAGAGCGCCCGCTACAACCGCTTCTCCGGGGGGCCTAGCAACCTTCCTACCCCAGACGCCACCACCGGGGTAAGGGGGACACCCTCGGGGAATGGTCTGCCTCTGTGCACACCCCACATACCCAGGGCCCCAGAAGAGCTACCAGAGCAGTCCTCTCCCTACCTGGAGGTCCCTCGGGTGGGCCATGCCGTGTGTGTGGTTGGCATGTCTGAGTATATGCACGCATGTGGACTCGTTAGTGAGAAAGCATGTCAGCTCATGTCCACGTGTGTGTCCACATCCTCGCTGGGGTCAAGGCCAAGTCTCCTCTGTTCTCTCTCCAGACCAGAATGGAAACGACCTTTGGGCCCTCCTTTTCGGCTGTCACCACCATCACAAAAGGTGAGCCTGTGAGCCCAGGCCAACCTGGGCTGGGCAGGAGTCCCCCATCCTGCTCCCTCCTGTTCCACTGCCACATCCTCCTCCCACAACCCCACATCCTCCTGCACCTGCCTCCCGGGGCCTCGCCTGCCACCTCTCTGGGGTGGGCCGCCCGACTTCTCCGGCACCACTTTGCACACCTGTCCTTTATCAAGCGACCCCTGACTCGTCCCACACAGGCTTCTAGCAGGCCCTGAAAGGTCAGGACTGGGGACCAGGCTGGGCATGGGGAGGTGATAAGAAGTACTCACGGGGTCCTTTCCCGAGTCTGGTCCCATGGTTGAGCCCTCAGCACTGTGTGTTCTGGGAGGTGGTGAGGAACTAGACCACGAGGGCACAGCCTCCTTCCCGAAGACATGAGGGCATGGGGCCCCTCCTGTCAGGACCAGTGCTTCTGGGGAGCAGTGTGTGTTCTTTTGCCTTTTCAGGACTGCCCTTCGTAGGAAAACACCAGCTGCTAATTAGTTTTTTAATTGCTTTTCCACGGTATCTTCTGGATACACTTTTCAGTGGGGTCACCAGGCCGCCATGGACATCTGCTCACACAGGCTCCTTTTTACCACTGGGTGACCCCCTCAGGGGCTGTGAAAGAGCCCTCCTTTATTCTTAGATGTTCTTTTCTGAAGAAAAAACAAATATACATACCCCTTAATCGCATCACCCGAGTAATTGTTCTTTAATTTCTTATCCAGCTTTAGAAACCATGTAGCACCCTGTCGTGGCAGTCAAAAGCTCCTGGGCAGAGAGTAACGGGGGCCTGTCTCGCCCGTGGCCAACCCAGTGACTCCCTCAGTATCAGCGATGGTCAGAGCCAGTGACCAGGCACGAACAGTTGCCTCGCCCAGCCCCTCTCATTACAGACAGAGAAACTGAGGCCCAGTCACAGGGCAGCCATTTGAAGCCTGGATCATGAACCAGGCCTTTGGGGCTGGTTGTTGTGACATCTGGCCCTGGCTGGGGCCTGAGACCAGTGTTGGCCACTGTAGGCCTCTGGCTGCTGCCTTCAGGGCCTGTGAGGCTGGCTCCTATTCCCACGTGGACCCCTGACCAGTGCCTTCTCTGGGCAGCTGGGGTGACGTGCAGGAGGAGGAGGACCATGCCTTCAGCAGCCTTCCCTGTAGGAGGCCAAGAGGGCCTGTGGCCGGTTCCTGATTCTGGCCGCACCAGGGGAAGAGGTGGGCGGAGAGGGGACCTAGACCACCAGGCTGCCATCCTGGCCCCACCACGTACCAGCTGAGGGGCCTCAGACCTCTCTGCCTGTGGGTGGCAGGGCTGGGGCTGGGAGCTTCTGGACTCAGCTCTGGGACTGTCCAGGGCAGGCTGAGCCATGCAGGTGAGCTGCAGGCACTGGTTAGACCTGGGGAGGCAACCACAACCCCCAGCCCAGCCTCCGCCCCTGCCTGGCCCATCTGCGAAGGAGCCCACTGCCTGCCACGGTGGTCAGGCCTCCCCGCACGGCCCCGCTCGCGGCATCTCAGCCCTGTTTTCTTTGCAGCTGATGGGACCAGCACATACAAACAGCACCGCAGGACGCCCTCTTCCTCCAGCTCCCTCGCCTACTCCCCACGGGACGAGGAGGACAGCATGGTAGGTCTGCACCTCGCTCCCCCCTCCCCACCCCTCCAGAGCCTGCCTCCCACCATGCCCTCCCTCCAGGCGCCCAGGGCCCAGGAGGAGCTGAAGGTGGAGCCTCAGCCGCGAGCTCAGGTATGAGGGTGAAGCGAGCTGGTGTCAGAGGCCCAGCATGTGCGACACCCTGAGGCCTGAGCACCCATGGCTGGGTTTCCAGAGAGAGGCGCTGGTGAAGGTGGCTGAGCCAGAGGGTGTGGCGCCTGCAGGCTGAGAGGAGGCAAGTTTGGCTCTATCTTGTGGGAGTGGGAGCCACAGAAGGTTCATTCGGGAGGGTAACTAGATCAGATCCCCTTTTAAAAAATATTTATTTATTTATTTTGGCTGCATTGGGTCTTCGTTGCTGCACATGGGCTTTAGTTGCAGCAAGGGGGGGCTACTCTTCTTTGCAGTGCGCAGGCTTCTCATTGCGGTGGCTTCTCTTGTTGCGGAGCACGGGCTCTAGGGCGTGCAGGCTTCAGTAGTTGTGGCTCACAGGCTCTAGAGTACAGGCTCAGTAGTTGTGGCGCACAGGCTTAGTTGCTCCACGGCATGTGGGATCTTCCTGGACCAGGGCTCGAACCTGCGTCCCCTGCATTGGCAGGCAGATTCTTAACCACTGCACCACCAGGGAAAAAACCCCATTTTTAAAGCTTCATCTGTTGTTGAGCAGAGGATGAATGGGTGGGTTGCCGGGTAGAGGCAGAGGCCCCGAGTTTGGGGTTCCTGACGAGGGAGACGGGGTTCAGCAGGTGGGGAAAGATGGATAGGCCCAGGCTGGGGTCAGTGAGGAAGGGCTTTGGGTCAGAGCTGGAGCTGGCTGTCGGTACCCAGGCCGTGTGGCCAGGGTCACAGTGGCCATTCCCTGTTTGTTGGTCCTCGCCCGGCTCTGGGACTGCTGCGGGAAGCGAAGGCTGGCCTGGCTGGTGGGGGTGGGATGCGAGCAACCTCCCACTGCCACTCACCTCTCCTGTGCCTGCTTTCTGCTTTCCCTCAGAGCCCCCGACAGACCCCGGTCAGTGCTCCAGCCCTTCTAGCCTCCCAGCACCGAAGGCTTCTCCTCATGCTGGGCAGCCAGGCCTTTGCTTCCTATTTAATAGAGAGAAAAAAAGTATTTTTAATTATTCAAACAAACACGTTTGTGTGCCCAGCACTGCACTAGGCCCTCCCTAAACACGAGCTCCCCCTTCCCTTGGGCTCTGCCTGCCTCGGTCTCCGGGACCTGTGACCTGCCCATGGAGTGAGGCTGGGAACAGAAGGCTCGCCTGCCCAGCTGGGCCTTGAAGGAAGTGAATTCCCCGTGCCTGTGGTTTCTGGAATCCTTGGGTTTTGGTGGCTCTAAGGAGGTAGGCGTGTGCTGTGAGGGCCCTGAGCCGCGGCCACCTGGGCACCATCTCTGTTGGATGTTCGGCCCCCACAGGCTGCCTCCTCTGCTTGCCCTGGGGAGCCAGGCCTTCCCCCAGGCTCTGTACCTTAGGGCCAGCTACCCTGCCCCCAGCCCAGGCCTGGCAGCCACAGCCTCTTCACTCAGGAGGAGTGGGAGCCCAGCAAGGGGCAGGCGGGCAGGGGGGCAGGGGGCTAGGGGGGCAGGGGAGAACAGAGCCAGGCCAGGCCCCGTATGCTTAGTCCAGCTCCTGTCTGGACCTGCTCTCACCCTCTGGTTTCCATCGCTGCCCTGGGGATAACTTGACTCACTTCTTCTGATTTCCCCTCTTGTTCCTCATGTGGCATTTCCATGCAAACATGCCACTTGAGATGCTGTGACGGGAGGTGGGTGCTGCCCTGGTGAGGGAGGTCCCTGTCTGCGGGCATGCTGGGGACACTGATCTCTGCTGCACCCGCTCGGGGAAGCCGGCCCCTGGAACTGCCCAGCCAGCCTCCCTCTGCCCGCTGTGGGTCCCACACCCCGGGCTGGCAGGGAGGGGATCATTCCAACAGTCCCCACACCCACAGAGGCTCAGACAGAGGCAGCCAGGTCCCAGAGTGGCTGGGACCTAGAGGGGGCAGGTGGGCTGGGCGTGGAGGCAGGAGGTTTATGGCTCATGAATGAAGCTTCGGGGCAGGAGGGGAAGAGCGTGGGGAGCGATTGCTCTTGGAGTATCTCTTCTGGAGGGTTCCAGGCCCAGAGGGGAGGAAGGGACAGTACCCCTTGCCCTGGCACTCCCCCAGATCCGTG
The DNA here is from genome assembly GCF_949774975.1 of Lagenorhynchus albirostris. Classification (NCBI taxonomy): domain Eukaryota; kingdom Metazoa; phylum Chordata; class Mammalia; order Artiodactyla; family Delphinidae; genus Lagenorhynchus; species Lagenorhynchus albirostris. The sequence goes on from NC_083109.1 coordinate 51,174,391, forward strand.
TTTCTGGTGGCTCAGACAGAGACGAGCACCCGTGGCCCCCCCCTCCTGTTCTCAGAAGCTTGGTTGGGGTTTGGTGGGGGTGTCCCCACCTCCCCTCAGGGAGCCTCACTGGCCTGGGCTAGTGTCCCCGGCCAGGACGGCCAGGCGGGTGGCTGAGCCCAGCGGGCACCTGGAGCCCTGCAGCTTCCCGCGGCCAGCCTTCCACCCCCTTCCCTCCAGCAGTCTGGGGGCCGTGGCCACCCCTGCCCCGGGATTGGCTGGTGGAGGTGTCCCCTCTGCGGCCTACATTCCCTCACGGGAAGCAGGAAGCAGGCCGAGCGTGTCCTCGTAGAATTGAATAGCAGGAAGTCTCTCCATTTACACAAAGAAAGTTGGCAGATGTAAGCAGGCGTCCCAACCACAGGGCCGGGACTGCCAGGCAGGCGGGGCCTGGGCGTCACACCGGCTCCCCGCGCACAGCCGGGCTGTGGGCTAAGTGGGCGCCCACTGGGACGGGGGTCCGAGCCCGGCCCTCCTGCCAGCTGACGGCCTCCTGTCTGCCCGCAGCCCCCCATCAGCACCCCACGCCGCTCTGACTCGGCCATCTCCGTCCGCTCCCTGCACTCGGAGTCCAGCATGTCCCTGCGCTCCACATTCTCGCTGCCCGAGGAGGAGGAGGAGCCGGTAGGTGTGGCCGGGCAGGCTCGGTGCAGACTCCAAGGGACCCTCCCCGTCCTGGGGCGGTGGGGGCACCTTCCCCTCAGGCCCTGATCGGGGCCCCTGATCCGCACGGGTCCACGTCAGGGACTCGGGGGGCTGGGCTGGGTCCCCCAGGCACCTTCTTCTCACTCCCCACCCTAGGGGCTGCCCAGGCATCAGCTTTGGGAATGAAAGGCGGGTTCCACGTGGGGCCCTTTCTAGTCTCTGTCCCAGGGAGAGGGTAGGTGTCATGGGGTGAGGGCATGGCTGGAGGGGTCCTTCCTGCTCAGGTCTGCTGGAGCTCAGGCCCAGCGGTAGGCTTCAGCGGACTCCTCCTCTCAGGACACATCCTGGCAGAGGTGCTTCCACCCCAAGAGGGCAGCCCAGGCCCGCAGAGGAAGGGGCTGGGGCCCTGGGTGCCCGCACTCATGTCAGCAGTCCCAGGCCCCACCCTCACCCAGCCCTGCCTGTTCTAGGAGCCGCTGGTGTTTGCCGAGCAGCCCTCGGTGAAGCTCTGCTGCCAGCTCTGCTGCAGTGTGTTCAAGGACCCTGTGATCACCACGTGTGGGGTGAGGCTGCCCCTCCCCGACCTGTGCACCCTCGTGAGGCCCCTTTCATGGGGAGCCTTGGCCTCGCTCACAGGCCTGGTCTGGCCGCCCAGCAGGTGCCCTTTGCAGTGGGCACGGGGTGGGGGCAGCTCTGCGGCCACACCCCAATCCGCCCATTGTCTCCACAGCACACCTTCTGTCGAAGATGCGCCTTGAAGTCAGGTAGGGCCCTCTCAGCCTAGGCTCGGCCAACTTTATTCCCCAGCGGTGGGAGGTCCCTCCGGGGACGTCCGGCCTGGGTCCAGCACTGATGGAGACCCTGGCTGCACAGCCGCTTCTCCCTAGTCCTCCTGCGGCAGTGGTTCCTGGGTGACTGCTCAGGCCAGGCTCGGGCCAGGCTCAAGACCTTGACGAGCACGGCAGCTCAGAGCCCGAGCACGGCAGCTCAGAGCCCGAGCACGGCAGCTCAGAGCCCGCCCCACGGCGGGTGTGGGTGGGCCTTCTGGGCACAGTGCCCACTCTCTCGGATGCTGCCCCTGCTGTCAAGGCTGCCGGCCTCACCGTCTCAGGCCTTAGCAGCTGGCCCAGGACTGGCCCTCTCTGTGCTCTGTCCTCAGCTCTCTTGGCCCTGCCCCAGACTCTCGGGTCAACTGAGAGGCCTCTGCCACCACCTGCTCACCCAGTGGTCATTCTTGGTGGCCCAGCCGTGCACCCTTTCCTGTTACGGGCACCCCAGAGGGGAAGGTAGATGGGTGGATTAGGCCCCTGACAGAGGCTCAGCCCACCCAGCTGGGGGAGCATGTTCCAGGCCTGCCGCCCACCAGGGAATGGTCTCCCCCAGAGCAGCCTGGCCACAGTGCCCAGGGCAGGGCTGCCAGGGGAGATGGTGGCTGGGTGGGCTGTGGGGTCAGCATGCCCTCCCCCCCAGAGAAGTGTCCCGTGGACAATGCCAAGCTGACGGTGGTGGTGAACAACATCGCAGTGGCTGAGCAGATTGGCGAGCTCTTCATCCACTGCAGGCACGGTTGTCGGGCAGTGGGGGGCGGGAAGCCCACTGTCTTTGAGGTGGACCCCCGAGGGTGTCCCTTCACCATCAAGCTCAGCGCCCGGAAGTAAGTGCCCCCCTCCATCCCCAGTCCCCACCCCCCAGGGGTACTGAGAACCAGTGCCCCTGGGGACTCAGCCCCCCCCCACGTCCCACCTCCTCCAGGGACCACGAGGGCAGCTGTGACTACAGGCCTGTGCGGTGCCCCAACAACCCCAGCTGCCCGCCCCTTCTCAAGATGAACTTGGAGGCACATCTCAAGGAGTGCGAGCACATCAAGTGTCCCCACTCCAAGTACGGGTGAGTGGGCGGGGGTGGGCGCACGGGGCTGCCCCGGGGTGGGGGTGGGCGGACCTGAGGGGGCGAGTGGGCCTGGGCTGGCATTCACGGTCCCTCCTTCAGCAAACCTTGGTTGAGATCCACTTGTCTGCCAGGCTCTGGGGAGACGACCTTAGCGGGAACCACACCATCGTCTATGTAATTACAAACTGAGGTACAGGTGCTGAGGAGACCTGCGCACCATGGGAACACGGGGGACGGAGCGGTCAGGGAGCTGCGGGTGGTTGGGGAAGGCACGAGCTGAGAATGAATGCATGCGTGGGCACGAGCCAGGCAAAGACCTGGGTAAGGGCTTCCGGCAGCAGAGGGGAGGTGGGGGTGGGAGAAGAGGCAGCAGCTGGCTCTTTAGGGCAGAAGCTGGTGAGGTGGTGGAGGAGCCCTTGAAGAGCTCTGAGCAGGAGTGAAGTGACTGGATTGCTGGGTAGAAGCAGGGTGGGTAGGTGGGTTGGTAGGCATGCAGGTATGCAGAGGATGGTGGCCCATTGGGGCTGCAGTGGGCACACAAGTGGGATTTGAGAGAGATTCTTGGGGTTGGGGAGGCAAAGGGAAGGGCCCAACTGGGCGGGCAGTTGAACAGGTGGGCAGGGCAGCTGTCCTGTCTCTCCAGGTGCACGTTCATTGGAAACCAGGACACGTATGAGACGCACTTGGAGACCTGCCGCTTCGAGGGCCTGAAGGAGTTCCTTCAGCAGACGGATGACCGCTTCCACGAGATGCACGTGGCACTGGCCCAGAAGGACCAGGAGATCGCCTTCCTGCGCTCCATGTTGGGCAAGCTCTCAGAGAAGATCGACCAGCTGGAGAAGAGCCTGGAACTCAAGTTCGGTGAGAGCCTGGCCAGAGGTGGCAGGGGTGCAGCCCCTCCTCCTGGTCCCTGACACCCTTCTTCTGGTCCCTGCTACACAGATGTCCTGGATGAAAACCAGAGCAAGCTCAGCGAGGACCTCATGGAGTTCCGGAGGGACGCGTCCATGTTGAATGTGAGCGGGCAGGGGCCTGATGCAGGGAGGTGGGGTGGGGTGGGGGACACAGGACCATCTCTCAGCTTGGGTCCCAGCAGGAGGCTTGTTCCCACTTATGATTAGGTGTCTGTGCTGGGAGGGCTGTTGCTGCATCTGCCCTGCCCTGGCAGAGCTCAGGCCTGGGGCCATGGAGGGCTGTGGAGCCCCGCCCACCCCACCCTCTGCTCTACTCTTGGCCTCGCAGGACGAGCTGTCCCACATCAATGCACGGCTGAACATGGGCATCCTAGGATGTGAGTATGGGCCCACTGCCGCTCCCGCCGCCATCCCCGAAGCCCCCTCCAGTTCCCCCATCACCAGTTCCCCCATCTCTCTGCAGCCTACGACCCACAGCAGATCTTCAAGTGCAAAGGAACTTTTGTGGGTCACCAGGGCCCTGTCTGGTGTCTCTGCGTCTACTCAATGGGGGACCTGCTCTTCAGCGGCTCCTCTGACAAGACCATCAAGGTGGGTAGGGTCCTGCCTAGGGGCTTGGCAGCCTGGCGGGGCAGGGGTGGGCATTGCACACCAGCCTCTGCCGGCTCCAGGCCTGCTCATGGATGGGGCTTTCTCCCCTCCCCCCATGCTCACGTCATTCCTGCCATGGTGCCCCCTGCCACTGGGCTGACCCTGCTGGGACCTGCCCTGATCCTGGTCTCTGCAGGTGTGGGACACGTGTACCACCTACAAGTGCCAGAAGACGCTGGAGGGCCATGATGGCATTGTGCTGGCCCTCTGCATCCAGGGGTGAGTGCAGGCACACGTGTGTCCACAGACCACGGGGCCCATGTGGAGCCAGGGATGGGAGGTCCTGTGGGCTGTGAGCTTGAGTCCGTGGCTGCACGTGTCCTAGAGTGGCTCTTGCCTGCTCCTCCTGGGAGACGCCCTCGACCCTGAGCAGGGCTGAATCATGGGTGGCAGCATGTGGGCCTTCCACCTCTGAAGCCGTACATTCACAGAGCAGAGCCTTGGCCCTGGAGAGCCTCAGGCAGCCAGAGGACAGAGGTGGGACCAGAGAGTGGGGCAGGGCCTCAGCTACTGCTGGCCGACAGCCAGAGCCCGGGGCGCAGCACCACAGAGAAGCCTGCCTGGCCACCCCCTCACCCCTAGGGTGCCCCTTCTAGACCTTCCCTCCTGTCTTGTGTCATGAGGCTTCTTGTGGGCGTGAGTGTGTGAGTGTGTGTGTATGAGAGAGAGATGCTGGCTCACAGGAAGCAACAGCTTGACTGCCAACAACACTAACAGGGGTAATTACCTCCCAGCTCAGCTGTCAGATGCTTGCCAGGCAGGCACGGGGCTGGGCCTCCACTTCCAAGGTCCCCTCGCTAAGGCAGGAAAACCAAGGCTGGGCTCAGCAGTGATCCTGGCAATGGCCCAGGCTGCTGGTTCCCAGTGGCCAGTGCTCCCCCAGCCTGGCCAGGGCATCGTCAGCGAGGGTACTGGCTTCTCGCACCCTGACACCTTGGCTTTGCTTCCCCAGGTGCAAGCTCTACAGCGGCTCAGCCGACTGCACCATCATCGTGAGTGGGGCCGGTGGGCGGGCCAGGACCCCCAGGCTCACTGTGCCATTGGGGCCTGGGCTCGGCCAGGGCCTAAGGCTTCCCGTCCTCCCTCCCGCCAGGTTTGGGACATCCAGAACCTGCAGAAGGTGAACACGATCCGGGCCCACGACAACCCGGTGTGCACGCTGGTCTCCTCACACAACATGCTCTTCAGCGGCTCCCTGAAGGCCATCAAGGTCAGGCAAGGTGGTGTACGTGTGTGCGGGGCGGCAGGGTGCCGGTGCCTGCCCCCCAGGCCTGCGCTCACAGCCACTCCCACAGGTGTGGGACATTGTGGGCACCGAGCTGAAGCTGAAGAAGGAGCTCACCGGCCTCAACCACTGGGTGCGGGCCCTGGTGGCTGCCCAGAGCTACCTGTACAGCGGCTCCTACCAGACAATCAAGGTGCGCCCTCCCTGTGCCGGCTCCATCTGCCCTGCCCCCACGCTGCCAGCGTGGGGAGACCCTCACATGCACCCTGGGTGGTGGGCTGCTGAGAGGCCCAGGGGATGAGGCGCCTGGCCTGGGACCAAGTGGCCCGCACTTGCCCATAGATCTGGGACATCCGGACCCTCGACTGCATCCACGTCCTGCAGACATCTGGCGGCAGCGTCTACTCTATTGCCGTGACGAATCACCACATTGTCTGTGGCACCTACGAGAACCTCATCCATGTAAGAGTGGATGCCAAAGGGCAGGGTCTGACTCTGGGCCCCTGTCTTCCCCGTCTGTGTCTCTGACCTGCCTGTGCCACCCCCTCAGGTGTGGGACATTGAGTCTAAGGAGCAAGTGCGGACCCTGACAGGACACGTTGGCACTGTGTATGCCCTGGCGGTCATCTCGACGCCAGACCAGACCAAAGTCTTCAGCGCATCCTACGACCGGTCTCTCAGGGTGCGAGCTGGCCTACCGACAGTGGGAGGCTCAGGGCGGGTGCCAGGCCTGGGCGGTCCTCATGTCCCATGTGCCCCCAGGTCTGGAGTATGGACAACATGATCTGCACGCAGACTCTGCTGCGTCACCAGGGCAGTGTGACTGCGCTGGCAGTGTCCCGGGGCCGGCTCTTCTCGGGAGCCGTGGACAGCACCGTGAAGGTCAGTGCCTTGGCTCAGGCCATCCAAAGGGGCTGCATGGGGGGAGCGGGGGTGGGGGAGTTGGGATCTAGCGGCCCTGGGCAGGGGGCAGTGAAGGCAGGTATGGACGGCAGCTGGCTCTGGGACTGGATGGCCAAAGGGGCACCTGAAACAGAGCCTTTCCCCTGCAGGTGTGGACTTGCTAACAGAATCCAGGCCAGGTCTTGGCTTCCTCTGGGCCTGACCTAGGCCTGTCCAAGTCCGGCGAGCCACATGACTGGTCTTGGGGTCTCTGCCTACCCCATGGGAACAGGCAGGCAGACTCAGCCAGGCAGACAATGCCCTCCCTGCCCTGCGCCCAGTGAGCCTCTCTCTGCTTGGCCTTGTCATCGTCACTGCCAGGACAGTGCCCAGACCGTCTGGGTGCCAGGTACGACGCTCACCAGGCCCACCCTCCATCCCCACTCCAGATGGACTGTGGGCCTTTTTACTCACCTTTTCTACTGTTTTTAGACTGTGTATAAATTTGATTACTTCCTGATTGAAATAAAAGCTGCACAGACTGTGGCTTTGAATGGGGATGGTCCTCAGGGGGAGGAAGAGGCCACCTGAGGACACTGGGGAGCACAGGCACCAGCAGCCAGTGTGAGAGAAGCTGGGGTGGGAAGCTGGGCAGGGACCACAGGAGGCTCCTGTTGATATCCCCAGGATGTACACTCTTGGTGACTTCTCCTCCCTGTCGGGAACAGGCTAGCCCCCCACTTGCCCCAATGTACATACCCCAAAAAAGTGAGCCAGGCAGCTCCATATTCTGCTGTTTATTGACAGCTGACAGTAGCTCCCTGCCCGGACCCCCCCTCCCTACCTGCTGGCCCTGGCCTGGGCCACCCACTGAGGAGAGGCCAGGTAGCTGGCCAGGCCCACCCACCCGGGGACGTGCCAGCACATGACCACTGGAAGGGGCCCCACACACCCAGGCACCACCTTGGCAGACCCCCTCAGCCCACCCGAATCACAATCGCTGGTTTTCGGCGCTTTTTAATTCTCTTTTTTGTTAAGAAATGTCAAAGTTGTGCCCAACACGTGGATCAGCAGACACGATAGAGGAGGCCAGTCAGTAGTTTTTGGAGTGGGGAGACGGAGGAAGAAGGCGAGAACGACCACACAACACGGCCTCAGACCATGAGCAGAGCGTCTGTAGGAACTGGAGCGGGGGTGGGCTGGCTGCGTGGGGCCAGCTCAGGGCCCCAAGGAGGGAGGGTTGGGTACACCCTCACACGCACCACACGCAGCCTGGCATGCATGCCCTGCACCCACTGCTGTCACCCAACTGACGCGCCCACGTTCACCACGCTGTGCACACAGCTTCCCTGAAGCCCAGATGCACCCTAACACCAGCACCCATGGGAGAGGCAGAGCCCTCCCCACTGTCTCCACGGCGTGGATGACACAGCCCAGCGGCGAGCAAGGCACATCCTTCAAGTTCTTCAGATGCAGAGAAGTTAGGAGAGAGAGCAGAGGGAAGGCCCTGGCGGAGCACAGACCCCTCCCCCAGACCCCAGCCTCCTGTTTGTGCTACTGGGCCCGGGGGTCTGGCCACTCCTGGACAGAGGGAGGGAAGGATACACAGACAGGTGGCCGGGGCCTCTAACAGCTTTTGTCTTGAGCTGGACTCCAGCGTCCTTGCAGTTGGTAAATGGTTTTCTATAGAATCAATAATATTTCTTCTTTCTTTAAATATATATTTGTTAAAGTTATACCTTTTTGTTTCTCTGGGGAAATCTGCCTCAGCTTATTCCCAATAAATTAATACTCTTCAATAGCTTATATTTAGGGAGGGGGGTGCAGTGGGGCAGGGGGCCCAACCCCAGCCCCTTGTGCTGCGCTGGAGTGGTTGGCAGAGGTCCCCAATGGGCAGTTCTGTGCTGGGCATAGGCCTGTGCTCTGCCACAGATTGGGGAGGGGGCTACAGCAGCTGCCCCCCTCCCGCTGCCTCCCAGGGTGGACCCAACCTGGACTCAGGGCAGGCGGTTCAGGAGTTTCCCCTCCTCCACCCACAGCGGGCAGAGCCTGGTGGTGGGTGGGCAGGTGGCCCAGCAGTTATTGCACAGGGAGCAGCAGATAAGGAAGGGCACCCACAAGGCAGCAGCATCTGCCCAGAGCCCTTGGGTCCACCAACCAGGCAGTCCTCCAAGCTGGGCCCAGGGGCAGGAGTTGTGCTTGTGCGGGGTCTGGACAGAACGGCCCACCCCCGCCTCGTGCCCGCGGCCGCCTAGCAGGCTGCCCCCTGCACCCCTCCCCCTTGGTCCACCGCCCTGCCCGCTCGCGCCGCCCCCAGAGGTACCCATCCTGAGGTAAAGGTCAGTGTGCGGGCCGGAGCCCAGGCGGCGCGGGTGGGCCGAACTTGGGCGGCCGCGTCACTCCAGCATGGCGTCCAGCTGGTCGGCCAGGTCGTCAAACATGCTGCCAATGTCGTCCAGGATGCTGCCGGTGCTCTTCTCGGCGGCCGAGGGGCTGGGGGCGGGCGCAGCGTGAACTGGCTGGGTCAGCGCAGAACTTCCAGCCCCCATGTCCCGCCCATTCAGCGCGAAGTCCCGTCCCTCGCGGAGGCCACGCCCCCGCATTCAGGGGCGGGGCCGGATCAGTCCACGTACTCCCCACATCTGCCCCGCTCCGCCCCCTGCCCACTCACAGTAGCCTCTGTTGGGGACTGGGGCAGCTCGTAGAGCCCCGCCCACGCCAGGCCGTGCCCGGCGCAACTCGGGCCCGGCGCAACTCGGCCCCGCTCTCGCCGGCCAGCCTCCAGGTGTGCACCCGCCGCGGGAGCGCACAGCCCCCCACCTACGCCCACGCCGGACCGGGTCCTGCACCTACCGCGAGCCTTGCGCGTCCTCCTGCCGGATCTTCTCTTCTACGGCTTGCAGCGCCGCCGCCAGGCACGCGCTTGTCTCCTCAAGCTTCTGCCTGGCGCTGTCCCCCGGCGAGGCGCCGTCGGGCGCGGCGGGGGGCCCGGCTACCGCTGCAGCAGCGCGCGGCGGCTTGGCGGGCACGTGCAGCGCGGGCACACCGGGGGACGGGGGCCTGGCCGGGCTGGCACTCAGCGAGGGTGGCGTGCTGGCGGGCTTGGTGAGGGCAGCAGGCGGCTGGCGTGCCGGCGAGGGCGACGGGCTGGCGCTGCCCGACTGCAGCCCCGCCGCTGCCTTGGCCGGCTTGGGCGCCGTGGGCGGTGGTGGCGGCTTGGGAGACACGGGCGGCGGCGTGCCGTGGGCACGCTTCACCTCTGCGGGGAAGAAGAGAGTCGCACCGGGGTGGGAGGTCGCGCGGCGCGCGCGCTGCCCATCCCGGCATAAGCCCTGCCCAGGCGCCCTGCCTCGAACCCGGAATTAGAGATAACGCCCTTTGCACTGCCGCCGGGCTCCAGCTCCAGCCCTCCGCCCCCGGCCTCCCTGAGGCTGCCAGGGAGCGCGCTTCCCTGTGCAGGCCTGCTTGGGTCACTGCTTCCAAACCCCGCCCGGTCCGCCCCCCACCTCCATTCCCCTCCAGGTGTGGCCTGTTGCAGACACCGGCCCTTCCGTTGCTTGAATGCCACAGGGCCTTTGCACCTCTGATCCTTCTGCCTGGAAGTCTCTCCCCTCCCTCCTGTGCTTGGGTCATTTTACAGCCAGGTCAGAATCCTCCCTTAGCCTTCCAGCATCGTGGGCCTGTCCTCCTTCCACAGGTGCTGCTATTCATGGGTTTCTGTGTCTCCTTCGCTGAGGAATGTAAGGATCATCCACCCTTGTCTCAGCTCTCGTTGGTGAAGTGGTCCAGTGGGTGGATGGACGAGAGGGTCTGAGGATACTTTCCCACCCCACTCCACCTGGCCTTCATCAAATCCAAGAAGTGGAAAACCCCTCAGACCATGGCATGGGGAGCTGGAGGAGGGCCCTTCCCCAGCTGGTTCCCTGCAACCTACCTGGGCTGCCAGGACCTGGCAGTGGCACCTTCTTGGAGGCAGGTGTGGGTGAGCCCTGGATCTTGGGCACGGGCTGAGCCAGAATGGGCTTGGGAGAGACAGGTGGCTTGGCCGGCTTCCGGGCATCACTGTCTGGCGGGGGCAGCGGGGGCAGGTGCAACAGGTCAGAGGGCGGGGGCTCAGCGGGTGGCGGGGGCGGGGGCAGCTCTGGGGGCCCAGCCTGCTCAGAGGCCGGACGGCGGCGCACAGTGCCTGTTCCATTCTGGTACACGGACAGTGGTGGTAGGGGAGGCTCGGGACCTGCCTCCCTCTCCTTGGCCTTGGGCCGGCGCTTGACCGTGTCGGACTCAGTGAGGATGAACTTGACATTCTCCTGCTGGCTCTGCTTGGCTCGGATGCGCCTCTTGAGCGTGGCACTGGCCTCCACCCTGGCCAGTGGTGGGCCCTCCACACCCGCCTCACCCTTGGCTGGACCTCGAGGCCGCTGCCGGGTAGCGCCATCTTCCACAACGTGGCCGTGATCTGCAGGCCCCCCTGGCTCTCCCGGACCCCGGCGAGCAGTGGCCAGAAGTCCTGTGACAGGCCCACTCAGTGTGCGGCGCCGGTTCACCACCTCGCCGTCAGGCCCAATGGCCTCCTTGTGCTTCACCGAGGCCAACACCGTTGCCACCCGGCCTGGCTCTGGGCTGGCGGGGCGAAGCATGGGGTGGCCCTCAGGGGGCCTGCGGGCTGCCCGGCCCCCACCCCCAATGGATGACAGCTCGAGCATGGCTGCAATGCTCTTCACGCTGCCAGCGCTTCCTGTGTCCACACTGCCAGCCAGGTCACTAGCCCGCCTGCGCTGTGCCCGGACCCCTAGCCGGCCGTCCTCAGCCCCAGCCACCTCAGTCTCCGCATCTGGCACTGACTCATCAGCCAGGTTGGCACTGGCCATGGATGAGCTGGAGCGCTTGGGTGGGGGTGGGGGGGGGCCCTTCTTTCGCGGCCGCACAGCGAACGACTGGCTGCGGTTGACGTTCTTGTCAGCGCCAGCAGGTGCCCGCACTGAGTGGCTGCGGCCCACGCGCCGCTGGACTGTGGCGTAGGGCCCCACCGTGGCCGGCACCAGCAGCTCGTCCCGCTCCGGCTCGCTGTCAGACGCCGCATAGCGATTCAGGCTGTGGGCACGCTTCTTGGGCCGCCCTGACTCCATGTCGGCCTCAGGGGGCAGGCACAGCGTGGGCACAGGCGCGGGCATGGCCGCAGGCGCAGGCCCCGGAGCAGCCGGCCCTGTCTCGCTCTCCACGGGTTGGGGCAGCACGTAGGCAAAGCCACGGTGTGTGGGTGACTGAGGCAGCGAGCGGGGTGACATGGGTCGCTCCATCGGTGGCAGCAGCTGTGGGGTGGGCTTCACCTTGGCTGTGGCTGGGGCTGGACCATGAGGCCCCCCCAGGGCTTGCGGGGAGCCTGGCCGGGCTTTTGTGGGAGTCTGGGGGGGCGTGAAGTGGCTGGTACCTGGTGGAAGGACCTGCCGCGGCTTGCCAGGCACTGGGGGCACACTGGCCCGCTTGACGCTGTGGCCGTGGCGGCTGGGCCGGGCCTCCTTGGGGGGGGTACCCGGGGCCGGCCCCTCCTCCAGCAGGTACTCCTGGCTTCGTGACATGGGGCTGCCAGGCCCTGGGGGCCCGTCGCCCAGCAGCTCCTGAGAACTGCTCATGTGCCGTGCCCGCCCACCCAGGCTGGGCTCCTGCCGCATGGAGGCCCTTGGGGTGGGTGGCAGGTGGTTGGAGGGCTTCTCAGTAGGGGCAGCGGCAGCGGCAGCCCCTTCAGCCGGGCCCGTCAGGGCAGCCTGCAGCTCACCGCTGAGCTCACTGTCCTGGAAGGTGGTCATCTTAGGAGACTGGCAGTCAGCCGGGGCAGGCTCGGGTGGGGGCGGCGACTCGATGGCCATCACTTCAAGTGACTGTGGTACCTTCCGGCGCAGGGGTCCCCCCTCATACTTGGCGTACTCTGCCTTCTGCAGCTCTGCCAGTTTCCTCACTGCCAGCATCAACTTCTTCTGGTGTCCTGAGTCGGGCGGGGGACAGGTCAGGCCAGGGAGGGTGGCGGGGAACAGGAGGCAGTGGGGGCGGGGTGGGGCCTCACCCAGCTTGGTGATGCCGATCTCCTGCAGGTCTTCCCAGGTGATGTCGGTGATGAAGTCGATGTTCTCGTAGCCGTTGTCCACCAGCACCTTGTAGTACTGAGCCAGGCCAATCATGGACAGCCACATGGCCAGGTTAGCCTACGGAGCAGGGGACACAGAGGGCAGCCCGAGCTGGCTGCCCACACCCTGCCTATTACTCAGAGCTGTCAGAGGAGAGGGCACCGGGCCAGCCTGGCACAGAGAGACGGAAGGACAAACAGACAGGCCCGAGGCGTCAGCTTTGGAGACAGTGCAGCCTTGACAGGAGCCCAAGGCCAGCTCACACACACTTGAGAACATATGCAAACACACACAGAGGGGTGACTCTCTCCTCAGGATACCCTTTGGGGGAGGGGGAAGAATGCACTTCTGGCGGAAGAATGCGCTTCCTCACCTGCCCAGGCAGCCATGGGGACAGCATCCACGTGGACACACCACACACGTCATGGACACAGATACACAGCACCACCGACCAGATACGTGTATACACACACCCTGCATCCCAGCCATCCACGGGCACTGACACCCCTCTGAGTCACGCTCACGCCCTCTCACCACTTCCCCACCAGCATCAGGCACACGTCACACAGCCTCGTCACACGCCTGGCAAATATCTGTGATGGTCTTCACCCAGAACCACCGGTGGCTGGCTCCCTGAATGGCATTCACCCGTCTACACTCCCAGCTGGATGTCACTCATGCACCAACACAGGACACTCGGTCACCTCCTTGGGTGCACAAGCAAAGTGAAGCCCCTGGGACCCAGACGTGCTGGCTGGGAGGACCCCTGAGCCGCTGACTGAGTGGGGTGAGGCAGAGTGGATGAGCACAAACCCACCTGTCACCAACCCACAGCCCTGAGGCTCTCGGTGGCCATGGCATCTCCCTCACAGACAGGTGGGAGCCCAAAGCACAGCGCAAGGCCCAGAGAGGCAGCATGGATGTGACAGGCCCTGGGCCCATCTTCTCCCAGCCCAGAGCCTGTCCCACCACAGACTGCCTGTTCGTGACAGCACGGGCCGCGGCTGGTGTGGCTGTCAGCCAGTGTGTGCAGTCACCAGTGGGTGCCTTGAATGTATTTAGCATACGCGTGCTGGGTACCCGAAGCACACACAAGCGTCTTCCCCATACATGTGCCTGGGTGTGTGCAAGCACGTCCCATCCCCATGGCCCCCTGCAGTGTCTGGGTGGGTGTGTGATGGGCAGTGCTGTGGTGTGCCGGGTGGCTCCAGTGGCCCTGTGTGGCTGCCTGAGTGTGGAACACACAGTGGAGATGGGGACTCTCCAGGCTTCAGGCTCCCCTTGCCCTGACAGCCCTCAGAGGTGGTCACCACTGCCCCTGCCCCTGCCCCAGGGAGGCAGGCCCCAGTGCCTCTGACGGACAAACAGAGGTCATCCTCTGCTCTCCTCTCTCTGGACTCCCCGGAGGGCAGGGGTGGGCTGTAGCCAGGGAGGCAGGCTGTCTGTCTGTCTGTCTGCCCAACCTGGGACTGGCCACTGGGGTGCAGGGGGCCTTACGGGTTTGTGCTCAGGCAGCCAGTCGGGGATGCTCAGGCCGCTGATCTCTGCAGTGATCTTCTTCCGGTGGCCTGGCTTGGTGACCCCGATGGCCGTGAGGTCCTAGGTGGAGGAGAGGCCCATTAGCAGAGGCTGGGGGCCCATCTCTGGGTCAGCTGGTAGATAGCCTTCGGGCAGCTCACCTCAGGGGTCATGCGGCTGATGGTGGGCAGGTCATAGCCGGCGCTGATGAAGTTGGGGGCGTAGAGCTGCAGCTGGAACGTGGCAAGCCACTGGCTGACAGCCTCGGCGCCCTGGAAGACACAAGGCACCCGCTGCAGGCTTGCCCGCCTGCTCCCCCGCCAGGCATGCACCCCAGCCACCGCGGCGCCTCCTTCTCTGCTCAGCTGAAGACCACGCAGTGCAATCTGCTGTCCGCTGGGCCGTCTGCAGCCAGGCCCCGTCAGCCTGGCCCGGGTGCTCCTCCTCGCTCTGTGGTCCTGGGTGCCGCTGTCTTGAGCACTGTCCAGCACCTCGGCCTCCTTCTGTGATCTCCACCAGGAGGGTCCAGCTGCTGTCCACATCACAGGCCTCCCTGACCGTCCCCCCCATTCCTGGACCAGAGACACCCTGCAGTGTGGCCCCGTGTGAGGGGCTCTGGGAATGGGGCCTCAGGCGGGGCAATTTAGTGCTTCCCCTCTACACCCCAGAAGGTGGGCTCTACCCAGAGGAATGCAGGAGGACTCAGCCAGCAGCTCACGCCCGCCCTAGCACGCAGGTGCATGCACACAGGACCTGTCTCACCCACATACACGCCTTGGCTTGACTCACATCCATGCCATTCCACACACACACACATGTGCACATGTGCCCGCATCACAATCACACCAGCCACACAAACACACCCCCACTCACCTCACACCTCTGTCACACTTCCTAGACACACTAGCTTACACGCACGGCGTGTACAAGAGACAACAGCTACACACACAGACTGACAGACCAACAGAAGGACGGGCCCGGCCTGTCAAGGGCCCTGGCCGTGCTGCGGCCAAGCCAGGCAGGCTGCCCTGGGTGCCCCCCCCACCTGCAGCCGGCCCAGGCCTTGTACCTTGCCCTCCGATGCTGTCTCCAGCTTTTTGGATGGCTGCTCCCCATAGACCTGCCCGGCATGGGTCACTGGAGTCTGGGACCGGGTGGCACCTGGGGACGAGAGGGTATGGTGGGGCAATGACTGCCTGGGGGCTACCTCCCGGCCAGGCCAGCAGTGCTGTGTCCTTGCTCTTACCTGAAGAGCCCTCCGGAGGCTTGACAGGGCTGTCCCCGGGGCTGGAGTCGGAGACAGACTTCTGGGAGAGCACCGTGGCCAGGAGCTGCAACCCAGACAGGCTGGCTGGCCAGTGCTGCTCTAGACACAGGCCATCCTGGTCCTGCCACCAACCCACCTACCTTGACCCCTTCAGAGCCTGCGTGCAGGGTGTGGCCCCCGCTGCTCCGGCCACTGGCCACACTGCTCAAGCTGCCACTGCGGTCCCCGCCTGCCAGCAAGAGGGAGCAGCATCAGCTAGTGCCAGACCTGCATAGCCCAGGTGCTGCCTTGCAGAAGTGCCACCACCACCACCCTCCAGAGGCCCCCACCTACCTGCAAATGGCTTCCTCAGCACCCAGATCTCCTCGGGAGGTGCAGAGGGCCCTGCTGAGCTGCATCCCTGGGGTGGGCTTGGTTCGGCGCCTGCTCGGGAACCTGCTGGCCAAGCACAGTCTCCCTGAATCCTGGACTGGCCCAGGCCTGGGGCATCCCCTGGCCTGGCCCCCAAGTCTGCGCAGAGCAGAGGCTGGACACACACGTGCCTGGGGGGTCAGTACAGCCTCCTCCTGCCCTGTGTTCGAGGAGCTGAGCGACCCTCAGAAGGCCCTTCCCAACCTTGGACATTTGAGAGCAAGAGAGCATGGTAGAGAGGGGCGCAGGCCAGGCTATCCTGTGGTCCTGTAGGTGGGAGTAGGGAATTGCAGGAGAGTGCAAACCCCTCTGTGCCTGGGGAGCAGGGGGAGGGAGGAGGCCCCCAGGAGCCTGGGTCCAGGCTCCTCACCCCAGGGAACTCGATGACCTTGGGTGGATTGGCCACACCTCCTAACTGGCTCCCCTCTGCCCTCTCACCCGGCCTGTCAATCTCCATATCCTCTCTGTGGGGTAAACCAATCACACCAGTCCCCCATCTGAAGCCATTCCATGGCCCTATGGCCTCATCCTGCACCCCCTCCCTCTCTGTCACCAAGTCAGCCACACTGGGCTCCTTTGGACCCTTACACAGTCACACTCTGTCCTGCTTCAGTGCCTTTGCACGTGTGGTTCCTGCTGCCTGGAATGCTCTGCCTGTGGCCAGCCCCTCCCACTTCTCAGGGTCTTCTCTGTCCACACTTGTCTAAAGTGGGTCTCCATCTGCAATCTCTGTGTCACTGGTTGGTACGTTTCCTTCCACATTTATTTTACTGTTCCCTTCTCCCCTCCCTCCCCGAGGGCAAGCTCCTTGGGAGCAAGAATGACGTCCATCTACTCCTAGTGCCTGGCATGCAATGTCTGTTGAATACATGAAGGAGTGGGTCTGGGGACGCTGATGAGGAGACAGCTGGCAAGACACACTCTGGACCCCACACCTAGCAATGACTAGAGCTGACAATCCTTGCCCTACCACCCAAAACGCCGTGCACCTGCTTCCTTCTGGCCCGCGAGCCCATCCCCAGGTGGGACTTGCCTGCTCGCTTGATGATGGCCTCGCCCAGGGAGGAAGGGAAGTAGCCCACACGGTCATTGCCTGTCCTGTTGTCATGGATACAGCCCTTCCACCGGCCGTCTGGATGCTGCTCGAGGACCTGGTCAGATACGGTGGGAGGAGCATGCTCAGGGAGACACCCCTCCATGTCAAGTGGGTAGGTGGCCTTGGCCTCCTGCTCATACCCCCCAGTTGCTGCCAGGTGTTGCGGGGAGCATCCCAGGTCCCATTCATCCCTGTTCCAGCAGCCCCAGGCCATCCTTACTGTGATAATGTCCCCGGCTTTCACGTTGAGGCTGGTCAGGTCGTAATTGTTGCAATAATCCTTGGTTGCCCGGACCTGCAGGGCTGCCGAGGCCTCTGGGGACACAGGAGGTGGCAGACCCCCCAGTCCTGTGAGCCGGCCTGGCCCAGGCCCCAGCCCTGCCCCCCTGCCCCGCCCGGGCCCACCTCGCAGCAGCTGCTTGATCTCCTTGCTGGCCTGGGAGGTGGTGAATTGGTGCACGATGTCCAGGGCTGTCTGGCTGTAGGTGTTCCTCACGTGGGCATTGATCCCGTTCTGTATGTGCCAGAGGGTGAGGACTCTCAGGAGCCCCCTACACCCCCACTTGACCCCAGCTCCCTCTGGCCCCTAACTCACATCGAGCAGCAGCCGAACCACTTCCGTCTTCCCACAGAGTGCGGCCTCGTGCAGGGCCGTGCCGGACTTGGTCTGGCGGTTAATGTCAATGCCAGCTTGGAGGAGGAGTCTGACAGGGAGGTAGGAGGAGCAGGCAGGGCCCTGCACAGAGAGCCCTCTGCCCCAGCACCCCCAAGCCGGGCTCCAGTTCCTGGGGGCTGAGGATGAGCTAACCCTGTCCCACATCCCCGACAACCCCTCCCTGTGTTAACCCTTCACACTCCTATCTCGTCTCATCCTAGTGTAGGCAGTGCTGCGATGCCCACTTTAAGGATGAGGAAACTGAGGCTCAGAGAAGTTAAGAGTCTCCTCAAGGTCACCCAGCAAGTGGCACAGGCTGTGGGGCTATAGAAGACCACTCCCCACCCCCCTCCAGTACATCCTTTATGTGGGCGGCTTGAGGCATCCTTCGTATCCAGAGACCTCACCACATCCCCATGGCTCCCTGGCTGCTCCTGTCTTATTGCCAAGCCAGGAGTAGGAACCCCAAGGCTGGGTGCCCCTTACCCCGCCCCCTCCCCACGGCCATACCTGATGATGTCGATGTGGCCGTTCTTGGCTGCCAGGTGCAGGGGGCTGGTGCCATTGGGGTTGGTGGTGTCCCCTGGCCGGGGCTCTAGCAAGGCCGCACACATGTTGCTGCTCAGGAGCAGCTGGACCACCTGGAAGGAGGGGTCAGAGTAGGGGGGCCCAGGAATGGGGTGGGGAGCTGCAGTTTGTCTCCCATTCCCACCCCAGGAGTTGTTGGAGTCCCACTCAGCTCCCTGGGGAGACTTACCCCAACGCGGCCGAACTCACAGGCAAGGTCCAGGGGCGTCTTCCCCGAGTTGTCCACCATGCACGGGTTGGACTGGTGCTGGAGCAGCATCTCAGACTGCAGGGACCACAGGGTGTGGTCAGGCCCAATGCATCCGTCGGGCTCATTCTGCCCCAGGCACCCTGTCACCCTTGAGGTGGTCCTTACCACGTCGTAGTGACCATGCTGGGCCGCCAAGTGCAGGGGGATGTGGCCCTCATCAGACGGGACATTCACCGCTGAGCCTGCCTTCAGCACCAGCTTCATGGGCTCCTTCCGGCCCTGCCAGGCCGCATAGTGTAGCGGCCGCATGCCTGGGGGCAAGGGGGCGGTTGGGAGCTAGCCCCTGACCCTGAACCCAACCCTGACTTCTAGGACGCTGATCCCATGAGAACCTGCCTCAACCCAGACCAAGACCCGGGGCTGAGACCTCAGTTGAGGGGCCATCCTGGCCTCCAGGGACCCCAATTTTGACCTTGACCCCCTGCCTCTGGCTCTGAGGTCCCTGACAGGCCTTGCCTTTGTTGTCCTTGATGTCCACAGCAGCCTGGGCCTCCAGCAGCAGGGTGATCAATTCCGTGTTGCCATTCAGGGCTGCGTGGTGCAGGGCAGAAAAGCTGGGACAGGTGACAGACATGTATGGGCAAGGAGCCGGGCAACCTGCCTTCCCCAGGAGTCCTTGACCCCCATACCAGACTGACATCTCCCCGGGCTGAGAACTCACCCATCTGGGTCTTGGAAATTGACATTGATCTTCTTGGTGGAGCCCAGGAGCTCTGGGGTGGGAAGGAGACATGGTGAGGGAGGCTCCGTCCAGCCCCTACTGAGGCCTACCTGGGTCCCAGCCCCCTCTAGACAGAGAGCAGGCAGAGAGCGGCTGGCTAGCTCCCTGGCAGGCTCAGAGCCAAAGCTATCTAGGTCTTTAGTCTAGAAACGTTCATTCATTCAACCCTGTTTCCAGCACTCAGCATCAGGTACCAGCTTTTGGCCCTTGGTTTCCCACTGAACTAAGACGTTGGGAGGTTCATAGGCCCTGTCCCTGTCTGGGAACAGAAGCCAGGGCTGTACACCCACACAGGCGCACACATGTGCACATGAACCCCCCTCCCTTGAGACGCTGGCTGAGCACCTGCCAATGGTGGGAGGGAGAGAGCCAGCCCAATCTGTCTCTCAGAAGGACCCAGATGGGGCCGGGGGTGGCCCAGGAAGGCTGGAACACCCGGAAATGGGGGTATCTCTGGGGAAGATCTGCATTTCCAGGGTTCAGCCTCCCCCAACTCCCAGCCCTGGGCCTGGCCTGTGTAGATGAGCCCCATTTGGCAGGGCAGGATGGGGAGGCAGGCAAGTGGGCCAGTGCCTCCAAGCAACCACATTACAATGGCCCCCTCATCTATGGGGGCATGCGCAGGCCCCAGGGTCAGCCCGCCTGAAGCCCGAGGGGCTCCAGCCCTCCCTTGGGGGTCCCAGTCTCCTCCCGGGGCGTCCCCAGTCCTGGCCTCCACCAGCCGCCTGCCAGAGGAGGGGAGCCCACCGATGCCCACCCCGTGGGCTCAGGTCCAGCCGGACTCGGGCCAATCCCCTGCCTGTCTGGGCCACGATTACATAAACCATTTGTGGGTCAGTCACTCTGTGAGGGAGGGGCTGGCAGGACAGAAGCCCCTTTGTCCAGGCTCAGGACAGGGATGGGGGCAGGGGGCTGAGGGAGTCGAGTCACAGAGGGGCTGCTGCAGGGCCTGCTCTGTGACCAACAGCAGCCCCGGCTGCTCCGGCCTCAGTTCTCAGCTTTTGGATATAGGGTGTGGGTCCCCCAATGGCCCACAAAGTCAGACGGGCCTGAATTCAAATCCTCCCTCTGCCCCTTACTAGCCCTGAGGCCTTGGCTGTGAGCTCGAAGGGTCTAACAGGGCCAGCCTCACAGGCCTAAGGGCGCCTCCAGACAACACATGAAGGGTCTGACACAGAGTCAGCTCAGCACGTGGCAGTTCCTAATACTAGCCCTATAGGAATCCCACCCCACCCTCCCCAGCAAGGGGCTTCTCCGGTGAAGAGCCGAAGAGCTGAGGCTCCAGGACAAGAGGCATCTCCACTCCCCTGCCCCTCCCCCCGCCTCAGACACTTGGCTGATGCTACCGGCTGTCTAAGTTGGCAGCAGTGCCACCCCTCCTTCCGCGTGGTGGTCCAGGGAAAAACCTTGTAGGCAGCCCTGGGTCCTTTCTTGAGCCCTTATAACTTCTCCATCGGTCAATCCAGTTGGCTCTACTTTCAAGACACTTTCAAAGCACACCTGGAATCCTACCCTTTCTCACCAGTACCATCATCACCACCCTGGGCCAGGCCAGCATCCCTCGAAGGACCACTGCCATCACCTCCCCCTGGCATCCCCATTTCCACCCTGCCCCCTCCAGTCCATCCTCCATACCCACTGAGGTCAGGGAGACCCCGTTAGAACATGGGTCCGGTCCCATTGCTCCTGTCTCAATGGGGTTGGAGGTCAAAGCCGGACAATAGCCCTGTATGATGCAGCCCTCCTTTCACTTCGACTTCCTCCTCACCCCTGTTCCAGCCACCTGAGCCTCCTTGATGGCACTCCAACACACCTGTCTCCCCTGCCATAGGGCCTTTGCACATGCTGTGTGTGTGTGTGTGTGTGTGAGCCATTCTTCTCTCAATTATCCCCATTATTCCCTCTTCATGTCCTTCAGGTCTCTATCTAAGACCTGCTTGTCAAAGCCTCCTCCCCCATCTAAAATGGTAATCCCCTGGGAGTTTCCTGGTGGTCCAGTGGTTAGGACTTGGCACTTTCACTGCCATGGCCCAGGTTCAGTCCCTGGTTGGGGAACTAAGATCCTGCAAGCTGTGCGGTGTGGCCAAAAAATAAATAATAAAGAATAAAGAAAACGGTAATCCCCTTCCCATCTCGTGTCTGTTGTATTTTTCTCTTTAGCCCTCATACCACCATTTATCTTGTTTATTGTCCATCTCCATCACTAAATTACAGGCTCCAAGAGGACAATGGTTTTTATCTATTTTGCTCACTGCCGTATCCTTGCTGGCTAAAACAGTACCAGGTGCACACACAGTGCTCAGTAACTGGTGACTGAACTGTACCCTCATCCCACACACTTTGTCCACCTGCCAGAGCCGGCTTCAAGTGTGTCACCTGTGCAACCACTCAGAAGAGCCCCACACCTGGCTGGATGCTCTGCTGTCGCGAGATTGTTATTTTGTTTGTTTTTGGGGGGTTTTTTTGGCCCCATCTTGTGGCATGCGGAACTTCCCTAACCAGGGATTGAACCCGCGCCCGCTGCAGTGGAAGCGTGGAGTCTTAACCACTGGACCACCAGGGAAGTCCTATTATTTTTTTGGACAAGTCACCCCCCCACCATTTTCATTTTGCGCTGGGCTCTGTGGATTATGCGGCCGGGCCTGCCACGGTCCCTTGTCGTAAAGCTGAAGGGAGCCCAGGCATCGCTGTCCCCAAGCACCCCTGCCTTGCTCAAGCCCACCCTCAGCACATTCCCCCACCAAAAGGCTCTGCCCCCCAACTCTAATGTCTGCTGCCCCCCACCCTTCTTAGTTCCCATGTAGCCAGTTCTCAGCTTCTCCCCACAAGACTTCCCAGGCCAGCTCGCTCTCCTCCCTCCCGCAGCCAGGGTGCCCAGGCAGCTACGGAGCCAGGTGCTCTGAGTGGCGCCCGAGGCCAGGCCCACCTGCTTGCCCAGTCACAGCTGCAGGTGCTGAAATCTCAGAGGGGCTGGAGATTGAGGCCCAGGAAGTGACACAGACACCAGTGGGGAGAGGGTGTCTCCATCCAGAAGGGGATCACTCCCCACAGGAGAAGGAGCATCTTGCTAAGGTCATCTTCCCCGCCCCCCTTCCGGCCACTGGTCTCCTCAAAGAGGAAAAGTACTGGAATTGGATGAAGGGGGGCTTGAGGTCTTGAAGCACCCCCAATTCCCATGGGGACACTGGACACCCGGGAAGGTCCCAGAACTTCAGCCTGCCTGGGGCTGGGGGGCTGGACCTCATGGAGACAGGTGCCCTGAATGAAGCTGGAGCAGAGCACGGCTTCAGGGGCCTGGGTAGGTGGGAGAGAGGAGGGAAAGTGGGGATAAGCTGAAGGCCCCAGGAGCCCCTTTCCCTTTTCCACAAGGGCACTAAGTCCTACAGATTGCCATCAGTCATAGTGCATATGCCTTGCCCCTGACCGCCCCCATGACTTGGGCTCTCCGGTCTCCTATCACCCCAGCCCTCTAATTGCTCTCCTGATACTACCCCTACCTTTTTTTTTTTTTTTTTTTTTTGCGGTACACGGGCCTCTCACTGTTGTGGCCTCTCCTGTTGCGGAGCACAGGCTCCGGACGTGCAGGCTCAGCGGCCACGGCTCACAGGCCCAGCCGCTCCGCGGCATGTGGGATCTTCCCGGACCGGGGCACGAACCCGCGTCCCCTGCATCGGCAGGCGGACTCTCAACCACAGCGCCACCAGGGAAGACCTACCCCTACCTTTGAAGTCACCTCCAAACTCCAGCTGCAGAGGCCCTGAGGGGAGCCCACCCCAGACCCTTTTCCACTCTACCCTTGTGGCCTCCCTCCACCCCTCTGCCAAGATGCTCCTCCAACCACGGAAGCCACCCACAAGCCACCTCCACAGAGCCACATCTGTCTCCTACAGGGACGTGGTCTTGGCCTCCTCTGCTCCCACCTCAGATTGGCTGAGCCCTGTGGCCTCCAGCATAGAAAGGCACCCTCTCAAATCCCCCAGGGCAGGCAGCTCTGAGCCAGACGCTGGAAGGGAACTCTTAGTGGGCCAAGGTGACTGAGCACAGGAGTGCTGGCCGTAGTCTTCAGTGAAATGGAAGAAAGGGGAGGTTGGGCCCGAAGGAAGGGCAGGGTATCTGCCCACACCCCAGAAGACCAACCTCCACCCCAGTATTTTCTCTCCCTGGCAGTCTCTTCTTCACTTCAAGGATGATTGCTAAGGGTGACGGTGCCTGTGCCTGTAAGTGGAGGCTCCCTTCAGGCAGGATAGGGGTGCTGACAGAGCCTGGGGTGTCACTGGGGTGTGGGGTGAAGGGAAGGTGTCAGCACAGGGAGGAGACTGTGGAAACAAGAATCGTGGGAACACCTCTGGAGTTGGGGGCCCCAGGGAGCACCGCTGGATGCCCCTACCCCATGGCCCAAACTCCAGCTGTACTTTGCTGAATCAAAATACATCTTACTCCAAAGCAGGCCAGTGTTGCCATGACAACCGAGCTAATTCATGGAGGGATTTCTCCATCTGATTTATTATGCCCGCCCCTGTGAGTCAGAGAGCCCAGATTCGGGTGCCAGGGCAGGTGTCTCTCCTACCCAGAGACCAGGCCATGCAGGGTCAAATGCAGAGATCTAGGCGGAGACACAGGTAGAGGTAAAGGTCCCCACACCTCCCCCAGATGGCCAGAGTAGAAGGGGGGAGGAGTCCCCAAATCTGATGCCCCCCACTTCCTTGGCGCACCGCCCTGGGCCGTCTAGGGAATGGCCACAGTTAGCACTTCCGGAGCACTTACTAAGTGCCTGAGCTTCATGCGTGTACTCGCTGTCCTTACAACAATGCTACGAAGCAGGGACCACAAACGTCCCCATCCTACAGATGAGGAGACTGAAGCCCAGAGACTGGAGATGCCTGTGCCCAAGGTCGATGGCCACTAGGTGGAAGACTTTGCCTTGCCTTCCACCTCTCAATCCCTGAGCCTGCTTTTGAGGCTCAGCTAAGGTTGCCTCTGCCTGAAAGTCCTCCCTTTCTGAACACTGAGGCCCTGAAGCCAGCCCTAACTGGCAGACTATCCCTGGGCCTCCGGTGTGGAAGGCAGGGCCCACCTGTGTATGTGTTCTTGCGAGGCACAGATGTGTAGCTCTCTAATTGCACAGAGCAGATAGTAGCAGCCAGGCAGGGGCTGCAGTGGGAGGGGTCCTCCTGGGGCTCAAGGACCTACCCCCACCTGCCCCAGAGGCTGTCTCAGTTCTCAGCATCTCCCCTGGAGAGATGGGAGGGTACCTCCCTGGCTTACATACAGTCCCAGGGGGTGGCATGGGGAGTCGGGGCACCCAGACCCCACCTGCTACCCAGCAGAGCCCTGCCCGCGCCCGCACAGGTGCCCTGACACACTGACACGGCCATACATGCGCAGTCACACACGCGGCTGGTCCACACGCCCATCCATCCATCTCCAGAGTCCCCGGGGGAGGCTCCAGGCTGAGCTGGGATGAGTCCTGGGATCAGGGCACCAAGCTTCCAACCATCCCCTGGGACCCCCACAGAACAAGCCCAGGATGGCCAGTGGGAGACCCCCTCCCCCCCCAGTCTCATTTTCCAGCAGGGAAGCCAGAGAGGACCAGGGTCTGCACCTACCTCGAACTCAGCCTGCCCTGGGCTGGGCGACCTTGGGCCTCTGCTCCCCCTTCAGTAAATGGCCCCCAGCCGGCCATGCCTGGGCAGCCACACCCCCAGCATGGTCCTGCCACCCCCCCTTCCTGCTAAGCACGTTATTAAACATGGGGCGGGGCGGGGGTCTGACAGAGACTGTCAGCCCTGTGGTCTCCCCTTACCGCAAGAGGTCCCTCCCTCTCTCCATGGCGTGGGGGGGAATCCGCCTCGCCCTTTAAAGGCCCAGAAGAGACCTCCAGCTGTCAGCCCGCAGCCCGGGAAGGGAGGGGAACGGAGGCAGGAGAGAGGGATGCGAATGCCTGCGGCCTGGAAGGTGGGTGCCGCCAGGTGCCCGCTGGGGGGCTCAGGTGACGACCGGGCACTCGATACAGCCCCTCCTTCAGTGCTGGCAGCGGGGGGCGCAGACGGAGGGTCTGGGCACTGCTGGCCCCGCCCCGCCCCCGGGGACCCGACAGCATCCCCCTCCCCGTCCTGCACCGGGCGGGGTGGGGGGCTCGGCGCTGGAGACGGCCCCGGGGCGCGCCGCGGCTCGCGCCCGCTCTCCGCGCCCCCCGTACCCCCCGCACTCACTGGCCTTTCCGGGCCGCGGCCTCTGCAGCAGCCTCTGCGCGGTCCCCACGTCCTCCGCCTTCACCGCCTGCACCAGTTCCTGCTCCTTCCCCATGGCGCGACCGGGGCCGCAGCGACGCGGCTGAGCTCCGTGCGCTCGGCGCGGCTCAGAGGCGGCGGCGGCCCCACGGCACCCGCCGCATCCTCCTCCCTCCCCCGCAGCCTCCTCCGCCGCCCGCGCCCCTCGCTGTCCTCGGGCTTCGGTTCGGTCTCGGTCTCCCGGCGCGGAGGGGGCGGGGAGCGCGTCACGGGCGGGGGGCGGCCCGGGGGCGGGGGCCGGCGGCGGCGGGAGCGGGGCGGGGGCCGGCGGCGGCGGGAGCTGGGTGGGGGCGCGGCACCTGGCGCCACCTCCCGGACGCCTGGGTCCCCCTTCCGCGGCCGCTGACCTCGGTGCGCCCGCGCCGGCCGCGCGCCCGACTCCTTGGCTCCGCCCCTACATTAGGACCCGTCCTCCCGAGACGCCCCCTCCCCACGTGCGGGCCGCGCGGATCAGGCCCGGCCTCTGCGGACCCCCCGCGGCCCCGGCGACCGCCAGGGGCTAGGGACAGCAGCCGCCGGGGGGCCGGACACTGAGCCCCGAGTCGGCGGCGGCGCCAGGCAGAGCCTGAGAGAGGCTTCCAGAGGCTGCGGGACCCACGGGGGGAGGGACTCAGGCAGTGGGCGGGCGGGGACCTGGGCATGGAGATACCCGGGCATCGGCGGCACAGAAGCCGGCCCGCCGGGGGCTGTCAGACATTTCTGGCCCGTGGTTCCCGTGGGAGGTGTCGAAGGACTGTGAAGAGGAATCTCCCAATAATGAATTCGGTGTCAGGGAACCCGCCCTCCCCCTCCCGCAACTGCACCTTCATGCCCTGCAACCTCTGGCTCTCTCCACAAACAATGCTAGGCGACCCCCCACCGCCCCCTCCTCAGTCGAACCCCAACCTCAGTGCACCTGCCCAGCACCAACTGGGGTTCAGCCCCTCACACTTACCACTAAGAGGGGCTCGGCTCCCCCATCCCCAGCACCAACTGGGGTGTAACTCTTCAGGTCTACCACCCAGGGGGTTTCAGTCCCCCCATTCGCAGCACCAATGGGGTTACAGCCCTGCCCAGCAGCAGTATGAACCCCACAGAAGCCTGCTTACCCCCAGTCTCCAGGCACAGATTCTGGCAGCCCCACAGGGAACTGTTCTACTTGACACTCACCCTCCCCCCACCCACCCCCCACACATCCAGAGGTCTCTCCCTTCTGACCTCCTGGGTCTTAGCCTCCGGTCTTCACCTTGTCATGGCTGCAGCATTCTAGAGAAAGACTGGTTGGGGTCTGTGTCCTGGCCCAGGTTCAGTTTCCTCATTTGCAGGGAGGGGCATATCATCACCCCAACCAGGCAAAGTTGTTAGAACCTTGGGAAGGTTCACACATATGATGGCTGGACACCCCCCAATCTCCCTATGGCCCAGGCCATCAAGCTGGTCCAGGAAGAAGGTGGCCAGAGTGTGGAGGAGGGCAAGCAGCAGGCACTGGGAGTCCCTGATCTGGACAACTGGTCAGTCCCCTCCGTGGACTCTTCTGTGAAATTTAGGGAGCAAGCCTATGCCTCCCACTGTGCTGGGCTCCCACAGGGGTCCCTAAACACAAGGGCCCTTCCCCCCACCCTTTATGGTGACCAATTCCTGGGCACCTGCTGGGTCAGGCACCATGCTGGTCACTTCATAGATGAGCTTGGACTTACTGTGCCCTTTTTACAAATGAAGAAAGTGAGGCTCAGAAAAGCCAAGTGACTCACCTGAGGTCCCAGAGTCTCCAGGTCATGAGTCTGAGATTTGAACCCACATCGGCCTCTTCATTTGTCCCAGATCTGCCTCTTACCAGGTTTGTTTTTCCAGTCACTTTGTCTTTCTGAGTCTCAGTTCCCCCTCCATAAAATGGGGGAATGATACCTCTCAGTAGATTATTTGAGGATTAACTGTGATGCTATTCATAAAGCACCTCACAGAACTTAGTAAGTTCTCAGCAAATAGCTTCTGTGGATATTGTAATATTCTTGGGCCTTCCTACCTGGGCCATCTGGGTAGCAGTTGCATTTTATTCATCTTCATGTTTGCAGAGCCAAGCAGTGTGCCTAGCACACAGGAAACACTACAAAAGAAAAAAAAAAGATAGTTATTATCCTTACCATTATTTTCATGTTTTGGCTAGCTAAGGCAAACCACTCTGGCCTGAGCCTAACATTTTCAGGGCTGGGGCAAGAGTACAAACAGAGGCCCACACACCAAATGTCTAAGTATTCAAATGTTATAAATCATGCTAATGACGTATTAAATAAAATATATTCTGTCATCCTACCTTGACAAATACACCTTCATCATGAACTGAAAGGCCAAGTTCTAGTTGCGAATTATCGCATAGCTCTGGGAAATGAATTGGCCCCTGCCTCCAGCTGCCTCACCTCCGTTCTCTGCCCACTTCCAGCTCCAGCTCCAACTCTACCCAACAAACAGGTAGCCCTTAGTCACTCCTCAGACCTAGGCTTGGGCAACTTGCTGTGTGGTCCACCTTCTGGAGGACAGACCTGGGAAGAAAGCTGTACAGAGTCTACTAGATTCATCCTGGTAAGTGAGGCTAACGCCCTAGGAGGAGTCAGGAATTCTAGATCCGCTACCCACCAGCCCAGTGAACCTGGGACAAGCTCCCTAAGCTCAGCTGCCTCATCTGGAAAATGGGTCAGCAGCTCTGCCTGCAGTCCAAGGCTGATGGGAGGGTCCATCTGGAAACAGAGATGTGAATCTTCCTGGGGTCCCCCCAGCCTGGGGACGGGGGCAGCACAGCAGGCCATCTACTCTGGCTGGGGGTATGAGGATGCAGAGGCGTGGGACTTGGGCAGCCCTCCAGGAAGTCAGACCTCCGAGGACGATCCCAGGAGGAGGGGCCGCTGAGCCAGCAGAATTGCTGAGGCTCAGCCTGGAGTAGAGCTGGCTGCTGCTTCACTGCAGCCTGGGCTGGCCCCCTTCCCAGCTGCACGGCAACCTCCCCCTTCCCCTGGCAGCAGCGCAACCCCTGCTCCTGTCCACCAGCTGTGCGCCCGCTCAGGGACTCCCTGGTACCCCTCCCAGCCCCCCAGAGCCCTGATGCCCAGCCCCTTAAGTATAAACTGGGGATGACGAATGTACCCTCCTCACGGGCTGCTGGGAGCATGAAGCATGATAGCTGCCAAGGTTTCCATCTTCTCAAAGATGTCACCTCTGTAAAGTGCTCAGCTGATGCTTGGTACATAAGAAGGGATCAACAACCATGGGTCCTATCTCCCCTTCCTGCCCAGCAGAGATGCTGGGGCTGCTCAGGCTGGGCATGGAGCCTGGCCTGGTCTCTCAGTTACCCATAGGCATGGGACATGTGCAGCCCTCCACCCAGAGTCCCCACAAAAAGGCAGACAGCTCAGGACTTGCCCCCCTGGGCCACAGATACCCCACAGACATCTGGCTGAGTCTTCCAGACCTCCTTTGCTCTCACCTCTCTCTCCCGCTCTCAGGCTCTCAGGGTTTATCCTGCTCCGGACATCCTTCAGGTGCTAGGGTTCACAGGGCTCTTCCTCTCCCAGGCTTCCAAGCCCACATATCCATCTGCCACTCCCCAGAGCTGCCTCTGAGCCTGGTGGAGCTGCCCTGGGGAGCTCCTCTACGTAGAGAGGAAGATGAAGAGGATGTATGAGGTGCGGAGGTTGCCTGGGAAGTAGTCACCTCAGCCAGAAGGGGGGAGATCAGGGGAGGGATGAGCCCAGCAGGATGGGTTCTGCCATGTTCTAGCCACGTGCCCTTGGATACATGACTCTACTTCTCTGAGCCTCAGTTTTCTCGCCTCCAAAATAGGGGGTGGTTCCTCCTTGGCAGGGTTATTGTGAGGACCCAATGCAGAATGTGAGTAAAACGCTCAGCATAGTTTGGCGGTTCCTCGAAAAGTTAAACATGGAATTACCACACGATGCAGCAATTCCACTCCTAGTATATACCCAAGAAAAATTAAAACGTGTACTCAAAGAGATACTTGTACAGAAAATTTCATTTGTAATAGCTAAGAAGTGGAAACAACTCAAGTTTCCATCAATGAACAGATGAATGGATAAATAAATGGATAAATAAAATGGGGTCCATCCACAAAATGGAATATTATTCAGCCATAAAAAGGAATGAAGTACTGACACAGGCTACAACCTGGATGAACCTTGTTATGCCCAGTGAAAAAAGCCAGACACAAAAGGTCTGTTGTAGGATTTCATTTATATGAAATGTCCAGAAGAGGTAAATCCATAGAGACAGAAAGCAGATTACTGGTTGCCAGGGGCTGAGGGGAGGTGGGGTGGGGGGATGGCGAGTGAGTGCTTAACTGGCGGTGGGGGAGCTGGGGTTCTTTGGGGATGATGGAAATGTTCTGAAACTAGATAGAAGTGGTGTTTGCACAACTGTGAAGGTACCAAGTGCCACTGAATTGTTCAGTTAAAAATGGTTACTTTCATGTAATGTGAATTTCACCTCAATTAAAACAAAACACCCAGTATAGCCCCCCACACAGAATAAGCTCTCAAAATGCTATGAGAAGTCCTGAAAAAAACAGTTCAGCAGTTGAAGAGGTAGAGGTGAAGCATCCTAGGTGTGGGCAAGCATTCAAAGAGAGGGTGTAGTGAATTCTGAGACTGTTGTTCACTCATGGCTTGTGTAGTGGAGAGAAGGAGAAGCCGCAGGGTTGGCAGGGGCTGGGCCCAGGAGTCTGGAGGGTAACGGGGGACCCCTGCAGGCTTCTAACAGGGGTCAGACTTAGGTTTTTAGAAGACCACTCTGTAATGTGAAGGACAGCCTGGAGGGGGCAGGAGTGGGTGTGGGGAGGCTGTTCCAGGAGAGGGAGTGGTGGCCCATCTTGCCTCACTGTCATACATGGGTGGGCACTGCACACAGAAGGGGAAGCCTTTGGGGGCAGGTCGATCATGAACTGTCTTGGCCGTGGAAAGTGGTGTCCATGGGGCCTTCAATGGAAAATGTCAAACAGGGAGCCGATGTGAGCTGGAGACAGGGTGGAAAGGCCCCGGACCAGGGATGGTACTGAAAGCCCTGAAGAGTGGGCAAGAGCCCCCAGGGATAGTGTGGAGACAGGAACTCTGGAGGCCACCAGCCTTTAGGGGAAGGCAGAGTAAGAGACTGAGTGCAGGGCAAGAAGCTGGGTGGCGGTCACGGGAGTTTTCTAGGAGCAGTGCTGTCAGCCACTGTGCAGACAGATGTGGCGAGATGCAGAAGGAAAAGTATCCACTGGGTCTGGCAATGTGAGATGGCCAGGGACCTCGTGAAATTTTCACTGGAGAGCTGGGAGTAAAAGACATGACAGGGTCAAGCAGTGAGTGAGAAGTGAGAACAGATCTTTGAAAGAGAGCAGGCTGGAAAGAGTTTTGAGTTGTTTTATGGTGTTGAAATGCTGAGGGGAAGGAAAGAGGGGAGGTGGGGAAGGTACAGGAAAGAAGGTTCCCGGGACCCAGGGCCTGGGTGGATAGGCAGGGGACATGGCCTTGATCAAGGGGCCTGAGGAAGGAAGGGGGGGTGGAGCTGCATTTTTAAGCATGGTGGGAAGAAACCATGGGAGAGCCTGTCTCAAGGACTCTTTCGAGGATGAGGCCACGTGTGTAGAGTGTGGGAAGGCTGGATGGAAAAAGCAGCAAGAGGGACCCCAGTTTTTGAGGGGTCACTGGGATTAGTGAGGGGACCCGAGGGTCAGACCCTGGCTGGACAGTCCTGAAAGGGACCAGAGTAGGGTTGCCTGATCTAGCAAATAAAACCACAGGACAACTAGCTACACTTGAATTTCACCTAGGCGACGAAGAACTTTTTAGTATAAGTATATCCCATGAAACATTTGGGATATACTTATACTTAGCAAAACAAAACATGTTGTTTATCCGAATTCAAATGCAACTGGATGTCCTGTAATTTACCTAGGAATCCTAGCCCCGCGTGGGAATCAGGGGATGGATGGGAGGGAGTCGATGGTGCAACCCGGCCTGGAGAATGGGTCTCAGAAGGGTGAGGTGCCCGAGTGGGGAGAAGGCTGGGGTCGCTGCTTCGTCCACCGGCGCCGCCCGATACCGCAGAGGCCCGTATTGAGGAGCCCCTGCCCCAGAACTCTAGTCTCGTCCCCCGTGCCTGCTCCCCTTACGCCCCTTGGTGTCGCCCTAATGGCCCATCGATAACTCTACGCTCAGCCTCGGCCTCTATCGACTTGCTCCGGCTCCGCTAGGCGTCCTGGACCGCGGCGGAACGCAGAGCAGCAAGTAAGGTACGGAGGCCGCGGGGCGAGGGCTGGAAAGCGGCTTTCAGTGGCCGGGAGAGCGCGCCCGGGGGAAGCTGGCTCAGCGGGACGGAGTCAGGGTGGTCGACGGAGCACCGGGAAGCTCGAGGGTCCAGCCAGAAAGCGCCCCCGCCCATCAGGTCCAGCCACCGGCCTGCTACGCATGCGCAGCCGTAGCATTCAGGCTTTTCCCTTCGGCCTGCCCGCTTCGCTGCGCATGCGCGGCCCGGCCCTGCGGCGGAGTGGCGCCCCGGACGTGACTGTCCCCTGCCGGCCGCGGGTAGGGTGGCATTCCGGCAGGGTTCTTGGGACGGGGAACGGAGCATGCGCCTTGGAGCTCGGCGCTGTCCTTCGCCGGGTGTCACGCGTATCCCTGAACCTCTCTGAGCCTCAGTTTCCCCACATCTAAAATGGGGATGATTTTATTTTTTAGCACCGAGTAATCTGTTGTAATCTGTTTAGGACATAGAGAGTATTCCCTAAACACTGCACTCCTCTCTCTTCTCCGGATGCTCTGATCTCTGACTCCTGCCGGTCAGAACTAGGGCCCTGTGTAGATCCGAGTCTTTCAAGCAGCCACACCATGAACACGTCTCCAGGTACGGTGGGCAGTGACCCCGTCATCTTGGCCACTGCAGGCTATGACCACACGGTGCGGTTCTGGCAGGCCCACAGCGGGATCTGTACGCGAACGGTGCAGCACCAGGACTCCGTATCCTCCACTGTGGAATTGGGGCAGGTGGTGCTGGGCAGGATGCCTGGTAGGGATAACAGTCTGGGCAAAGGCCTCCGGTGGGAAGGATGGGCTCTGTTTGTCATCTTCCTTAACAGACCTAGCAGGTGAACGCGCTGGAGATCACACCTGACCGCAGCATGATTGCTGCTGCAGGTACCTGTACTCTCGACCCCAACCCCTGATTTCTCATAGGTCCATCTAGGCGCAGCCACACTTCAGTTTGGCCTGTGCCCCTAGGTTACCAGCACATTCGCATGTATGATCTCAACTCCAATAACCCCAACCCCATCATCAGCTATGATGGGGTCAACAAGAACATCGCGTCTGTGGGCTTCCACGAGGACGGCCGCTGGATGTACACTGGTGGGGAGGACTGCACTGCCCGGATCTGGGACCTCAGGTGTGGGGTACTGGGCAGGAGGGGTCTGCTGCCTGGGTGTGTGGGGGTGAGGGCCAGGCTGGGAGACTGTCTTAGGTCAGGTCCCCTCCAAGCAGAGGCTGAGACGGGGTTTTCTGTGCAGGTGACTTACTGAGGGCCAAGTGAGGAAAGATAGGGCAGGGATGAAGACCCACAGAGACAAGCAGAGCCTCAGCTTGATCCAATAGGCAGCTCTGGAATGAACTGCATCAAACAATGAGCCCCGCCTTGAGGCAAGGGGCCACCCTTTATGCCCCTCTGAGTCAGTTATTGGCTTCAAGCTGCCCCTGGGGAGGGCCAAACCGCCCAAGTATTTCCTATGGGATAGCTCCCATCGTAGAGAGACAAGATAAGTAGCCAGGGAAAGGGCCTTTCGGTGGAGTACCAATGGCATCCACTATAGACAGAGTGTGTCCCCCACCTCGAAGGTCCCGGAACCTGCAGTGTCAGCGGATCTTCCAGGTGAATGCGCCCATTAACTGTGTGTGCCTGCACCCCAACCAGGTGAGGGGGAAGCACAGGGCTGGGCACCCTGGGGCTTTGGAGGGCAGGGGTCCTGCCCCACCTCACATCCCCTGCGCCTCAGGCAGAACTCATTGTGGGTGACCAGAGTGGCGCCATCCACATCTGGGACTTGAAAACTGACCACAACGAGCAGCTGATCCCGGAGCCTGAGGTCTCTATCACATCGGCCCACATCGACCCGGATGCTAGCTACATGGCCGCGGTCAATAGCACTGTGAGTCCCAGGGACGGGTGTGCAGCTCAGCTCCCAGCCCCTTACCTCCCTTATTCCCTGAAGGTGGGCTTATTCCCCAGATGTCCCTCTGGCCCCTCCCCTCCCCCCACAGTCCTGCTTCCCCGTCCTGGGCTTCAGCTCTGACCCAGCCACCAAAGCCAGAAACCTGGGTGTCACTCCTGATGCTACCTCTCGCTACCTGCCATAGCCCACCCAGCAGTCCAGTCACCTCCATCTCCAGAGTCTTTCCAGTTGTCCGTTTCTTTCTCCTCCCTGTCTCCTCCTGATCCAAGTTTCCCTCGTCTCTCCCGACAGTGATTGCAGCCTCTCTGACCTCCTTCCTTCCTCTGTGACCTCCCCCTGCCCCTAACCCATTTTCCCTCGACTGCCAGAGCATCCTTCAGCAGTACCAGCCTGACTGCATCCTTCCCTGGGTGAACTGCAAGATGCCCTAGGCTCCTTACCAGGGCCTCAGGACACTGTGATTTGACCCCTGGACGCCTATCCAGCCTCATTTTCTTCCTTTAACGTCCATTCAGTCTCAGCAAATCAGTTGTTCCCGACATCCCCAGACCGCCCACTTCCAAGCCTTTGCCCTGCTGTTCCCTCTATCTGGGTGCTCTCCTCTCATCTTGTTCTTCACATTCTTGTTGGCCAGCGGCATCCTTCAGGAAGGCCAGGCATGGCCTCCTGCCCTCAGCTCATCAGGTATGGATGGCCCTTGGTTGGGGCCAGGTCACCCAGGTGCTCCTTGCAGGCAGGGCCAGATGTGCCTGTCACATGTCCCCTGGCCCCCAGATCCTTGTGCACAGCCACAATGTTGGATGGCAGCCCCTGGATCTAGGTCTTGCTGCCAGGGCATCCTTCCCCACCTGTCAGACCGGAGGCTCCGGGCCTCCCGTGACTTCCCTCCTACACCACAGGGGAACTGCTATGTCTGGAACCTGACTGGGGGCATTGGTGACGAGGTGACACAGCTCATCCCCAAGACCAAGATCCCAGCACACACCCGCTACGCCCTGCAGTGCCGCTTCAGCCCAGACTCCACGTGTGTGCAGGGCCTGGGGGGCCGGGAGCCCTTGCATGGCTGCGGGGAGGAGGCAGTGTGCCTGGGGCTGAGGGCCTAATGCGTTGGGCCTGCTTGGAGGACGGCAAGGGGGTACAGGATGGGAGTGGCCGTTGATGACACCCCTGCCACGCTCACACCCACCCCCAGGCTCCTCGCCACCTGCTCGGCCGACCAGACATGCAAGATTTGGAGGACGTCCAACTTCTCCCTGATGACGGAGCTGAGCATCAAGAGCAGCAACCCTGGAGAGTCATCCCGAGGCTGGATGTGGGGCTGCGCCTTCTCGGGGGACTCCCAGTACATAGTCACCGGTGAGCCCCGCCTGCCTGCCTTGCCTCCCCGCGCCCGTTGGCCCGGCCTGGGGCTGCACTCTGAGCCGCCACCCACGCTCTCCCTCCCTGCAGCTTCCTCTGACAACCTGGCCCGGCTCTGGTGCGTGGAGACGGGAGAGATCAAGAGAGAGTACGGCGGCCACCAGAAAGCTGTTGTCTGCTTGGCCTTCAACGACAGTGTGCTGGGCTAACCTGTGTCCCCTCAGGATTGCAGGCAGCTGTCCAGGCGGCACCAGCTGGATGTGTCTGTCCAGCTGCCCAGATCAGAGTGACACCCCATGGCTGGTCTCTACCATCCTAGGCTCGCTGGACCTGACTGACCTACCCTGGTCCCTGGCCAGACTAGACTGGCCAGGCTGGTCCATCCTGGGACTCTCTCAGCCCCGGCTGCTTACATGGATGTGAGGAGGCTCAGGAGGCCCACCCTAGGCAGCTTGCATTCCCTTCAGAAATTCTGGACCCACAGGGCCTAGAGCCGCTGAGGGGGATCCGAGGCTGGTGCCCATCCCCAAGCCAGTGCCTCCTCCTTCCCCTCCCTGCCACTGTTTCGTGTCCCGAGGCCACAGAGGACACCGTCATGGCCAGGTGGAGTTGTTTATTAGCCCCGCCAGCGGCTACCCTCCATGGACTGGTGATCGCGCCAGCCAGCTGGCTGGCCTGAGGGGCTGTGCTGCAAGGGCTTAGTCCGGGAGGTAATAAAAGCAGACGGACATGCAGATGTTGCTTGGGAAGCAGATGTCGATGCATAGGTAGATCAGCCGCTGCCTCTGGGGCCCTGGGGGGAGGGGCCTCCATGATCCCTAAAGGACTCCTTCCCCACCCCGCCACCGACTGTCCTGCGGGAGCCCAGGCCCCTCCGCACAGCCTGCCCCAACTCACTCTCTGCTCGTCGGGCCCAGTAAATGGGGGTCTTTGCACAAAGGTTCCGCACAGAAGCCCCCACCTGGGCAGGGTCCACCTCACGGCTCCCAAGCACTGCCAGCAGCTCCTGGGCATAGTGGGTGTCCTGGCTGGGGCTGCGAGTCCCTTGGGGCTGCAGAGAAGGACACTCACACTGCCCCTGGCTGGGTTGGGCCCACATGTCCCTGGACATGCTGGCATTGTGCCAGCCCTGCCCTGGCTCTTGTCAGCAGCCTCAACCAAAGGAAGATAGAGCTTCTGTTCCCCTGAAACTGGAGCCCCATCCTGCCCCGGGCCCAGACCACACACAGGGCCCTTTGTCTGGCCCCTGGCTGGAGGCTCCTTACCCAAGAGGTGTTCACCAGCAGCTGCAGGGTCTCGCGGTCTCGGGGTTCCATCAGGCGGAGGAAGCAGGCCTGGTGCTCTGAGGGGCGGTAACAGACACAACCCTGGGAAGGCAGGCAGGTGAGGCAGGGCCACCTGAACATCCACCCCCGCCCCCACCCCCCTCCCCAGGCCACTCACGCTCTGCCCGTCGAACAGCACTGCCCAGCTGCGGTTGCTCTGAGCTGGAGTCACCCTGATGGTTGCCACGTTCTGGGCCACGTCCACCTGTTCGGTTTGGTTGGACCAGGGTACCCTGGGGCTCGGGAGGGTCAGACGGAGCGTCTGCAGCAGTGGCTAAGAGTGGGAAGCAGGAGCTCAGCTGGCCAGGCTGGAGCAGACCCCAACACTCCCCCAGCCCTGCTGCGAGGCTTCTAACCCCGCCACCCCTCTGGTCCTCCTGCTGTCTGCTCCGAGCCCTGGCTCCACTGGAAGTGTGGGCTATGCTGGTCTCTCCTCCTCCTCCCCACTGTCTGTGCCCTGCCCGGGTCCTGAGGGGGCCTCACCTTGAGAGGGCTGTGAGCGAAGCCAAGAAGCCCTCCAGCCACAGCCCCAGCGGTGGCCAGTGCCAGCAGCAGCAGTAGGAGGCCAGGAGCTCTCCAGCCCCCGTGGCAGGGCTTGGTCTTCATGTGGAAGCACATTGCAGTCAGTGGGGCCTGGAGTAGAGACCAGGCAACAGGCTGGCTCAGGGAAGGAAGGGGCTGAGGAGGTATGGGAGGTGGACGCTTCTCCTGCCCCTGCAGGACAGGCCCTGGGTCTTTGTCCAAGGAGAGGGCACCGAGTGGTGGGAGGCACTCACCCCGACAGGTCCAGACCCGGGTCTCTCGGCCCGGCAGCTCCCCTGCTCCATGATGCAGCCCTGGTGACAATGTGCTGATTGTCTGCTGCAGCCCGGGAAACCTCAGGACACCTCCGATGAGTCAAACAATCGACCTGGCCCCTTCCCCTCCTGACCCCCCTGCCTCCTCCCCAGCCCAGCTACCTGATATCCGGGTCAGAGACAGGTCACCTGGGGAGGCTGCTCGTCACTGTGCCTGGCTCTCCCAACACCTGGCCTGTGCAGACCAGAGCACACATGGTCACGGGAGGTCATGAGAGCGTGGCCACTGTGGAAGTCAGGACCCAGCGGCTGGCACAGAGAGCAGCTGAGGCCTGGCCGACTTTATATAGGGAGTCTAGTTGGGGGCAGATTTAATTTTTCCTAAAGAAGCCTGTTTCTAGTCTCTCGGGTTACCTCTACACTCCCAGGACTGGGTACAGGGCCTGGCACGCAGCAGACCATTAACAAGTGCCTGTTTCATGAATGACAGGCATGGGACTCTGTGCCACTTCCCTTTCCTCCCCATGCACCCCAGCTGCTCCCAGCTGCTTCCCAACCCCCACCAACACAGGGCACCCCCCCAGGTAGGTGCCTGCCTGAGACCAGGATGGCTTCCAGGAGGCTCCACTGCGGTGAGGACAGCTTCCTGAAATCTCCTGCACGGCCCAGGATGGTTAGGTCAGCCTCATGTCCACTGACCCCTGCCCTGCCCAGCGTGGCTTTCTCTGACTGGTGCCGCGCATTTCTAGCTGCTTGATGCTGTGGATCCCAACAGTTACTGGCCCTCAGCACTGGCAGCTTTCAGGAAGTGCATTCCTTAACCGGCTTCACCCCATGGCCCTTTCATACTTTCTTTGTCCCTTGTTTTTCCTGATTCTTCAGAACCTGACTCCCTGCAGTGGGCCTGAAATGGGGTGGAGTTGCTGTGGTCAGTGTCCCAACTCTGGAATTGGAATCCCAGAATGGCCTTGTACTGAATGTACCCGGCCCTGCTGCCCTTTCCACTGCCCAGCTGTGGTGAGACAGCTGCACCCTGTGTGAAGGCTGCTGTCTAGGCGAGAGCGAGGAACACCAGAGTCAGCTGGGGTTTGAGAGTTTAATATACCTTTGGGTTCACACAGTGCAATGGGGTGTAGACATGATGCACAGGGCTCCCGGGCCGCCGCCCAGCAGAAAAGGGAGGTGTTGCTGGCTGCTGCACCTGCCGCGTGTTCCTGGTGTGGGTGACAACGCCCTGACAGGCCTGCTCAATATCCTGACCCACCTTGAGCCGACCTCGCAGAGCCAACGTCAGCACCACCAACCTCACAGGCGCCCGCTGCCCTCGTGTTGCCCACGGCAGAGTCCGAACCCCAGACACCCAGGTCTGGGGGGAGCTGGAGGCTCAGGACACCCTTTATTGCTCTGAGCACTCTTACGAGAGTTAATGAAGGAGCACTGTGACCCTGGGGCTAGGAGAAAAGTCACAGGATCTGGGCAGATGCCACTGGGTGCAGGGCGAGGCGCCAGGAAGGAGTCGGCCAAAAGGAACAGCTTCCCAGGCCCTACCCTACAAGTGCGGCCAGAGAGTCTGCTTATCAGGCCTATTCTCAACGGTCAGCAACTTAGGGAACAGGCAGAAAAAGCACGGCCCCCTGCCAAAAACCCTTGGCTAGCCAGTGGACCCTTCCAGTCCTCCAGATGGCAACTGACAAGGGACTCCAGGGTCAAAATAGGTGGCCTCATGGACCATTGACATATGACACCCATCCCAACCAAGACAGGAAAAGACTGGATGCTCTGTAAAACGACTTCCTGTTTTGAGGGACACCTCTTTCCTCCTCTACCCAGAGGGAGCCTTGGGTGACAAGCATTCCTTAGCCAGCACATGCCTTTGGCCATACTGCTGGCTGCGGGGCACGGAGACTTCTTCAGTGGGATTTTCCCTACAAGACAGAGCACAGCTATTAATCGACACGCTTACGGTTCAATTCCACCACCTGACAAAGTTGTTCAAAAGTTAAAAAAACTTTTGGTACCAATGCTGCTCTGAGCTCCCTGCACGGCAGCCCAGAGTTCAACGAAGGCATTCATACCCTCCTGGCGCTCAGCAAACAATATGCTCAGTCCAAGTCACCTGGGTTTATATGCACATTTGGAAAAGATGAGGTTTAGCCAGGCTGAGTTTACAGAACTGCACAATCGTGCATGAGGAGTTGCAGCCCTGGGTATCTAAAACGGAACATACACTCAATTGTGACATCAGAGTGGTTTTTAAGGAAGTGTGGGGTGGTGGTGAGGGCAGCACCCACACCCCATGGACAGGGAGACACCACCTGAGACCAGCCCTTTCCTCCACTCCCAACCTGCAGGTGAGGGGCTGAGGCAGCAGTAGCCTCCTCTGCTGATGACCACACAGACGGGGCCCTGGGTTTCTCACAACAGTCAAAATAATCAGCCCCTCCTCCCCAAGATCCCTGAAATTTTCAATAAAATACATGACACCCCTAGACCCACCTCAGTCCCATTAGCAGGCCCCAAGGTTACCTGAATCCTAGACATATGCTGAACCCAACTGCAAGACCAATTGGCACCTAAGGCCCAGGACCCCCACAATGCCCTCCAAGCTTAAAAGTGCATCTTAAAATATAAGCATTTGTAAAAATCCAACCCCCCAAACATTTACTTACAAGGTTAACAACTAGTACCTTTGCTTAACTCCAAGTAAGCAAACTTGAAGCCACCTAGCTGAGTGATGCTTAAGCCCCACCTATTAATTTGGGTGATTTTCAATTTTTTTTTATTCTGGAGATTAAAGACACTAAATCTTTAACCTTGAAGGGCAGGCAAAAGGTCGGCTATGCTGTCAACATAGAAGTCAGGGACCATTTTCTTCTTAGACAGGCAGTCACTTTCCTGATTACTCTTCACATCCCGCAGAGTGGAGACCCCAGTGAGGGTCAGGATGGTCTTCAGACCACAAGTGACGCCCAGGAGGATGTCTGTGTCCAGGCGATCACCCACCATGATGGTGCGCTCCGGGTTGATGCCATATTCCTGGGACACGCAGTCGAAGATGAAGCGGCTGGGCTTCCCTATGACGTCGGCTTGGCGCTGCGCGGCCATCTCCACGGCTCGGACCAGACAGCCGGTACCTGCGGGGCGGAGAAGGAAAGGAGGAGAGTGCCGGGGGTCAGAGGCCGGGAGGGACCCGTCGCTCGCCCTCCAGCCTCCCTCCCCCGGGGCGCACGGACCCGCGATGAAGCGGCCGTTCTCGAGTGGGAGCCGGTTGTCCATGTTGGTGCCCACGAGCAGGCAGCCGGGCTGCTGCAGGTAGCGCACAGCCTTCGTGAGCTTCATGTAGCTGAAGTGTGGGTCGAAGCCCACCACGACGGCGCGCACATCAGGCTCCAGGGGCTCATCCAGCCAGGCGCTGGGGCCGTCGCCGTGCAGCGGCTCGGGCCCCACGCCCACGCAGGAGACGCCCACGGCCTCCAGCTCGGTGGCCAGGGCCACGCTGCCCAGCACGTAGGCCTTGGGGGTCGGTAGACCGGTCAGGCGCTGGCGCAGGTAGAGCGCGGTACAGTAGGCCGTGCCGAAGACCTCGCTGCCGGCGCCGGGCCCCGTCGGGCCGCCGAAGCCCAGGCGCCGCAGCTTCTCGGCGTAGGCCTCGCGGGTCTTGCTGCTGTTGTTGGTGATGAAGCCGAGGCGCTTGCCGCGGGCCCGCAGCGCCGTCAGGGTCTCGGGCGCGCCGGAGACCGCCGTCTCACCGCGCCACAGCACGCCGTCGCAGTCGAACAGCACCGTGTCCACGTCGGCCAGCAGCTCCTGGGCCCGCTTGGCATTCAGCCGCACGCAGCGGCCCCCGTCGCCGCCGGCCTCCACCTCCGCCATGGCCCGCCGCCGCCGCCGCCGCCGCCTCCACCGCCACCGACCGCCAGCTCTTCCTCGCAGCCGCCCGCCACCGCCCCCGCCCCGCCCCCGGCTCACTCATTGGCCACGCGCCTCGCACTTGCCGCCCATTGGACACCGCCTGCGCCAATCCGCCCCCGCCTCCCGCGGGCTGCAGGAGCGCAGCGCCAACCTTCACGGTCCGGCGCGGGCAGGCAGGCAGCCATTGGCTGCCAGGCCCTAGGCGCC
The DNA here is from genome assembly GCF_949774975.1 of Lagenorhynchus albirostris. Taxonomy (NCBI): domain Eukaryota; kingdom Metazoa; phylum Chordata; class Mammalia; order Artiodactyla; family Delphinidae; genus Lagenorhynchus; species Lagenorhynchus albirostris. The sequence goes on from NC_083109.1 coordinate 51,215,337, forward strand.
CCGGTGACTGGCTGGCAGGGAGCCAACCGGCATTCTGCGTGGGACGCTCACTGCGGAAATTCAGCGGAGGAGCTGGAGAGTCGGCGCAGGACGTAAGCCTGCCGTTCATTGGCTGCCGCGGGGCAGCTCGCCCATTGGAGGCTCTTGGTCAGCTTAGGTGACGGAGGCCCTTAATCCAGTGACCCCCCCCCAACCGGCCGAGCCGGCTGCTGATTGGCTGGTTTATCTCCGATCTTGCCGGCGGGGCTCACCGTAGCACCGCGGCAGAAGGCGGGGCCGCGGTCCCCTTTTAGGCCGGAGTCACGTCCGCACCTTTGCCAGGGCGGGGCTGGGCTGTGCCCTCCGCCGTGGACACAGTCCGGACAGTGTCTGCGCGTGGGCCGACTACGGCCATTCCTGAGAGCCAGCCGCAGGCTCCTTCCCAACAAGCGTCACGTTCTCATTTCCAGTCGTTCGCAAAAACGCTTTCCTTGTGCCTTGGTGGTCATGTGGACGAGTAATTACAAGACAGTGGCTTTAGGGTCTAAGAGAAGGGCAGTAGTGCCTAGAACAAGCACTCAACAATTGGTCGCTATTATCATCATTATTAGGTATTATTAACTTTTATGGAGGCGTAACATACAGTAAATTGCATAAATTTTAAGTGTGCAGCTTGATGGAATTTTTACATCCCTGTTATGCATGTGTAAACATAGCCCAGGACTTCCCTGGTGGCTCAGCGGTTAAGAATCCACCTGCCAATGCAGGGGACACGGGTTCGAGCCCTAGTCCGGGAAGATCCCACATGCCGCAGAGCAACTAAGCCCGTGCGCCACAACTACTGAGCCTGCGCTCTACAGCCTGTGTGCCACAGCTACTGGAGCCTGCGTGCCTAGAGCCTGTGCTCTGCAACAAGAGAAGCCACCGCAATGAGAAGCCCACGCACCGCAATGAAGAGTAGCCCCTGCTCGACACAACTAGAGAAAGCCCCCACGCAGTAACCAAGACCCAACGCAGCCAACAATAAATAAATTTATATATGTATATAAAAACATACCCTAGATCAAGGTATAGAATATTTCCATCACTCCAGAAAGTTCCCTCAAGTCACAATCCAGTCCATAGCGGTACCCCTCCCCGAACTGCTTTTCTGACTTCTGTCACCATAGAGTGAGTCATAGCCTCCTTTGCCTGTTCTAGACCGTCTTACAGGAGCTTACCCTGTGTACTCCTCTGAGTCTTGCTTCTTTTGGATCAACATAATATCTGTGAAATCCATTCTTCTGTTGTTTTTTTTTTAATTGCCACATGGGTCATTGTAAGAATATACTCCCCTGATTTTTCTCCAGGTGATGGACATTTGGGTCGTTTCCAGTTTGGAGCTATTGTAAATAATGTCCCTATGAAGGTTCTTGTTCCTATACACTCATTTGTTGATGTGGGCCCTCATTTCTCTTGGGTATATACCTAGGAGTGGAATTCCCAGTTCATAGAGTAGGTGTATGTTTCTCCTTATTACTTTCACTAGGGCCACGTGACAGAATAGCAGGCCCCAGCTTCCTGAGCGCTTACCCTGTGACAGGCGATCCAGGCCTCCAACTCCTAGCGTGTCAAATCCCTGCTCCTCTCTTGGGCCCCAAATCTCCATAATGTCTACTCTGGACACCCCTCACCCCCAAACCCATGAGGTAAAGCCAGTAACCTCAGTAACCTTAAGGCCCTGATTGTTTACCTTCAGCCTGTTCTTTGGTCTTGGCTGGCCTGGGAACACCTGGAGGGCAGGGGCCATGGCCCACGAGGGCAGGATATGCAGTGTTCCTGCCTGGCGCACCCACTAGCCAGGAGGGGAGCAGCACCTTCCTCCCTGTGTCTTCCCACTCAGTTTTGTTGGTGGAGCCGACTGACACTGGGAAGAACTGGATTTCACAGAAGATCACAAATCCTGCTTTACCACCCGGAAACATTCAGTGTATGTGGTTCACTGGCCAGAATGAGAAAACACTGCTCTGTTCAGCCGTAGGCTGCCTGGTGCAATACTTGCCCGGTTGCCTTGGTTTACTGGGCACTCAGTAAGCATCTAGGCACTGAGTGCTGCTTCTTACCTGCATTACCTTGTCAGAATCACAGGACAACCCTGAGAGGCAGAGACAATTAGTGTCCCCATTTACAGATGAGGAAACTGAGCCACAGAGAGTCACCAGCTGAACAATGCAGAGTTGGGATTAAACTCAGCTGACCCCAAAGCTGAGCTCTGTTTGGTTTAACATCCCCTGTAGGTTGTAGAGTCTGAGCTGGCATAGTGGGAGAGATGGAACGGCCAGTATCAAGAGAGGGGATGGCTGTGGACAAGGTCCTGAAGGAGGTTGGAAAGGACGGTGCCCTTTATTGGGGAGGACTGTCCTTGGACAAGGTGCCATGCATCTGGATGGGAGAGGAGCACAGCATGATCAATCGCTTTGTGTCCCTGACACACAGTAGGTGCTCATTATATACCTGCGAATGGACGGCACCAGGGTCCTCCCAAGTGAGGAAGCTGGACCACAGGTGGAGTGGGGTGTGGACTTAGGTGGTACAAGGACACTAATCTTCATAGCACTGCATGGATTTGAATTGTATTAGAAAATACCAATAGCCACTGAAAATGTTTTCACAGATGTTATCACTTCCAATGAGCTAAGCAAAAAAGGGTGTCATTGAAAAAGGACTGAAGGGAATTCCCTGGCAGTCCAGTGGTTAGGACTCCGAGGTTTCACTGCCGAAGGTGTGGGTTCGATCCCTGGTTGGGGAACCAAGATCCCGCAAGCCGCACGGCGCAGCCAAAACAAAACAAAACAACAACAACAAACCCTTAAAAAAAAAAGAAAGGAAAAAGGACTGAAGTGGCAAAAAAAAAAATTGGAAGCAACCTAAATAATCTTCAACATGGGATTGGTTGAATAGATTTAAGTACATCCAAGGAAGGGAGATTGAGTAGCCATCATAAAGGATAATGGAGTTCCTGTCAGGCTCTGACCACAGAGAAGCCATTATTGACTATCAAACACACAGTGTGCAGGTGGAGCCCACGCCGAGGGCAGGGTGGGAAAGGAGGCCATCTGGAGGAAGGAGGACTTTGGGGAAGGGAGAAGGCCTGCCCCTGGCCACTCCGCCTTCCAGTGACCTCAGGCCCACTCCTGTTGCCGCTGGTCTGCCTGGGCTTCAGCTGAGGTGGGGCCTAGAGCTCACTGGGTCAGGATTCCCTTTTCTGACCCCCAGGGAATAACCAGGCAGGAGCCCTGGCCCGTCCCTGACAACTCTGTCCTACAGGCTCTGGAGCATGGAGCAGGGCAGGTTGTCTGTCTCCCCGGGGCCAGCTCCTCCTCATGTCCATCCACAGCCAGGCTGTGCTCTGTCTTTGAAATCCACCCCCACTCCATTCCTCTAGTGGTCTTCCTCTTCCTCTCTGATGCTGGCTTTCCCATCACTCCCCCACACATCCTCAAGTGAGGTGTCCTCCTGGTCCTCTCTTCCCAGGTGCCCCCTAGATCCCTCCTGCTCCATAAGTACCCACCTGCTCCTCCGCCTGTTTGTCCCTCTCAGAGACTGTCCATCCTAGATCTTCCTTTCCTGCACCACAGTCAGGAGGATCCTTCTGAAACACTGTCACTCTCTGTTTAAATGCCTGCAATGGTGAGCAAGCCCCCTGCAGAAAGCAGCCCCATTTTTACCCCAGCCTGACTTCTGGTGATCCAATCTGTGCCTCACACATCCCAGCTCCTGACAGGCTAAGGGTCCTCAGTTCCTTAGCTGGGCAGCCCCAGCATGCAGACAATCTCTGCTGGTGTCCTTCCCAGGGCAGAGCTGCCCACTCTCTGTCTGGGCCCTTGTGTCCGTGCTTGGTCTTTCCCGGAGATTGGCCTTCCTGGAGGGAACTGGGTCTGATTCACCTGAGTCTTTGGAATCTAGCACTGGGCTGAGCCACAGAGAATAACCAAGCTGGGAGAGCACGACCTGTGGGTTTCTAGCCCATGACTCTGGACAGACCTGGGTTAGATCTTTGGTCTGCCCTTGGGCAAGTGTTCCATCAGTTCTGTGCCTCAGTTTCTTCTTCAAAATGGGGATGATTGGTATCTTCAATGAGAAAATCCTAGAACACACTTAGCTTCAAAGAACTAATGCTACCTTAAAAAGAATAAAAAGAATCTGTATGCACATGTTCATAGCAGCACTATTTACAATTGTAGATTAGGTGGAAACAACCCAGACGTGAAAAATGAAAATCAGTCTATTCATATAATGGAATATTATTCAGCCAGAAAAAGGAATGAAGTACTGCTGCATGCTACAACCTGGATAAACCTCAAAAACATCATACTAAAGTGAAAAAAACCAGATGAAAAAGACCACGCGTGTAATTCTGTTTATATGAAATGTCCAAAAAAAGCAAATCCACAGAGAAAGAAAGTGGTTTGCTAGGGGCTGGGGGGAGGGGAGAATGGGGAGTGACTGCTAATGCGTACAGGTTTCCTTTTGGAATGATGACAACGTTCTCTAACTACATGTTGGTGATAGTTGCACAACATTGTGAATGTACTGTTACTAACGGTAATTTTTATGTGTACTTACCTGCTATCTAGAGCTCGTGTGCCACAACTACTGAAGCCGGCACGCCTAGAGCCCGCGCTCCACAACAAGAGAAGCCACTGCAGTGAGAAGCCCGCGCACCGCAATGAAGAGCAGCCCCTGCCCACCGCAACCAGAGAAAGCCCGCACACAGCAACGAAGACCCAACGCAGCCAAAAATAAAAATAAAAAATAAATAAAATAAAAAATAAATAAAGAATGAAAGGGTTAGTGAAGCTACCCGTGAGCCATCCCCAACTCGGGTTTTCCCCTGTGGCTGGGTCAACCATCAAGGGAGGTTCTGCCACCCGAGGGGGTCGGGGGCGGGCAGCGAGCACCACTCTACTGGTCCGAGCTGGGGCGGCGTCTCGGCAGCCGCCCACTCGAGCTCGGATCGCGGCTGGGCACCTGCGGCGGCAGCACCGGCTCAGGGCCGGTCAGTTGGCGCCGCCGGTTCGCTAGAGCCTTGAAGGAGCTGCCGGAACCCAGCACCAGCCACGCCCAGCGGGCCCTCCCAGGCCCCGATCCTCCTCCTGTCAGTCCGCTCCACCGTAACTACACCACTCCCAGTAGTCCCGCCCCGTCTCTTCTCTCCCTGAGCTTGGCCCCGCCTCTGCGGTTCCAGGCCACACCCTTCGGACTCCGCCCCGCCTCCTGCCAATCAAACCCATCCTGGCTCCGCCCCATCGCCCTCCTCCCGTCTTCTCGCTAGCCTTGGCGCGGCCCGTTGTTATGACGACACGGTCGTAAATCCGCCATCTTCCTGCGGCGCGTTGCGACATGGAGGGCGCGATGGCAGTGCGGGTAACAGCCGCGCATACGGCAGAAGCCCGGGCCGAAGCCGGGCAGGAAGCGGGCGAGGGCGGGGTCGCGGCGGCGGCGGCGGCGGCCTTGGCCCCCGGTGGCTTCCTTGGCCTCCCGGCGCCCTTTAGCGAGGAAGGTAACAGGGCCGGACGGGGCCGGGAGCGGCCAGGGTGGGGACGGCTCAGCTTGGCTGGTGGAGGCCCCGAGGGCCTGAGCTGATGGCGCGACAGACCCTCCCAGGCCCGGTTCCTTGCAGACCTCACAGGTCCCCACGGCACCCCTCATAGCCTTCCACGAGCCCCCTGGTTTCCTCAGATCCTCAGGCCTAACCCTGGAGGGGCGCCCATCACCCCCGTGGGCTCCAGTGCCCACCCGCGGATACTCACCTGTGTCCAAGCCACCGGGGCTGTCAGTGTAGACCTCGGCGATCGCCTCCACTGCCTGCCCCGCCCTCAGGCCAGCGGCCCGGCCCCCCTCTGCCTCCCAGTCTTGACAGGGCCCTGCCCTCCTCCGCGCCCCCTCCCACTTCACCTGATGGGCCACTTGGCCCTGGCCGGGGTGTGACTGGAGGCTCCGGGAGGGCGGGGCCTCGGGTCTTTCCAGCACCCGGGGGGAGGCAGCAGAGCCCAGTGCTGGAAAGCTGCAGCCAGCTCTGTCCCAGACCTGCCACTTTCTAGCTGTTTGATCCTGGGCAGGTAACCACATACCTCTCTGAGCCTCCATTACCCCTTACAGAATAGGGATGCTACTGTTGAGGATAATGTATCGAGTACTTTCCATGCATCAGCATTTTTCATTCTCAAGCCAGCCCTAGATGCCATTATTATTATTACTATTATTATTCCCATTTTGTGGATGAGGAAAATTGAGGTTCAAAGATGTGAAAGTGACCAGGTCACCCAGCTAGTAAGTACCAAGGAGTTGTTGGATACCAGGATTGTGTGACTCCTCAACCCACTCCCTTAACTTCTGGGTTCTGCTGCCTCATAGGATGGTGGTGAGAATCAAAATAGAGGATGTATGTGAATCTCTGAGAACAGGTCTGGGGACACACAGGGGCACTGATAGCTTTTGGAGACAGAATTCTGGTCTCTACCCTCTGAGCTTGTCCCAGGAAGCTTTAGACTGGGCCAGGCAGGAGGGGGTTGGTGGTGATATCGGAGTGGTGGTCTTTGTCCCCACAGGATTTGTAATTCTCAGTACATCATTTCTTGCTCCTTATTCCAGCTTGGGTAGGTAGCTTGGCATGGGGGGCAGTGCTACCCGCAGAGGGGTCTCTTTGGAGGTTGCTGTGCCCTGCTGGGCTTACCCAGGGCCTTATCTCACTCAGTGTTACAGGGGCCGGGTGTGTCCCCTTCTGTGGTGGGGATTCCTTCAATGGCAACACGCTGGTGCTGAGTCAGACTTGGGGAGTGGGGTGGGAGGGTTAGGAGGGTACAGTCACCTCAGTGCTTGGCTTGTGACTGTGAACCATCTGGAGGGGACCGTCCTCTGTCAGGTGGCCTTCTGTGAGTCTTGGCTGTGGTTTGGCCCTTTGCTCATTAATCCAGTAGACATCAACTGGGCTCCTTCTGTCCTCCAGGCCTGGGTTTGACCTTGATGTGGGACTGCAGTGAGGTGGTGGGAACTGGCAGACGTTTATGAAAGCAGAAGGAGCATCCCCCTATCCCTTGGGGTAAACAGCAGAGTGTCTGGGGTAGATCCTCAAGTTCAGGTTCTGGCCCCAACACGCACCAGCTGGGTGGCCTTGAATCTCAAGTTGTTTTTCTAGAGAGGGAATAGTCACTTCTGTTTCCTCAGGGTGCTGGCCGGATTTGCTGTTGGCCCCAGTAAGATGCCCAGCACATAGTAGGGGACTCAGTGAGCCGGAAGTCTCTCCTGCAGGACCTGGGGCAGGCACTGGCTGGTCAGCCCAGATGGTGAGGGGCTCAGGTGCGGTGGCCCATGGCCCTGGGGTGTGGAACCCCTCTGGGAAGTCCCACCCTGCGCGTCTTCACCAGAGTACGGAGGTGCCGCCTGTTTGGAACCAGTGAAGCAGAAGTCAGAGTGAGAAAAGAGTGGTCATGGGTTGAGGGTGCCCTACCTCTCCCATGTTTGCTGAGGACTGGCCTCTCAGCTAGAACCTGTACACACACACTGAGTCAGCCCATTTTACAGATGAAGAAACAGACCCAGACCTGGTCACTGAGGTGCCCAAGGGCACATGCAAACCCCAACCAGTCTTAAACCCTGGTCCTCCACTGTCCCCAAACCAGCTTGGCTGAATCCCTCTGCCTCCCAGCTGCTCCCTGGGCCTCTCTCCCCTTATCTGTGAAGTAGGGGCTTTGGATCCCTACAGCCTAAGTGCATGGTCAGGGTTATCCCCTGCTGGATGCTGCTCTTCCTAGGGTGGGCACTGCTGTAGACCCCCGGAGAAGGCCTGGCACCCTGGGCTCCCAAGAGTGTTCTCAGCCCCTTTGGGAGGGCTGGGGAAGGCGTCTCTGGTTCTGATGCCACCCTTGGGTGCATCTGCCTGGGGCTGGAATCCCTCCCAAGCCCCACTGACCGCAGGCTCGTTGCAGATGAGGATGACGTGCACCGATGTGGCCGCTGCCAGGCGGAGTTCACCGCCTTGGAGGACTTTGTTCAGCACAAGCTCCAGAAGGTCTGCCAGCGGGTGCCCCAGGAGGCCCTGCCTGCCACCAATGCTACTGCGCTGCTGGGTCAGGAGGTAGCATCCCCCTACTGCCATTGCACACGTGCGTGCCCTCCACCCTGCCCCTCGGCGGACAGCAGGATGAGGAGGTGGAGGCATGTCGAGACGGACCTGTGCCACCGGGGTGGGCAGAGGGCAGGCATCCGGCTGTGGGTGGGTGACTCCCGGCGGTGCTCTGGGCTTTCCCGGATGGCCTGGGATGTGGGCCCTCTCAGCAGCCTCTGGTTGAAGCCTGCACAGTTGGGGCCTGGGGTCCCTCCTTTTTTGAAGCCTGAGGGCCTGCCCTGGCTTAGGGATATCATGGTGGCTTTTGTCCTTTTGTCTCCTGTCCTGTACATATGGTTCCTGGGGATCCCACAGCTCTGTCATAAAAATGGCCAACTTTGTTGCACTCGGTGTGTACTCGGGCTGTATACGCACAGTCTACTGAGGCCCATGGCACCCCTGTGGGCGCTCTTGTCATCCTCATCCTATGGAAGTGGGAAAGGAGACTCCAAGAGAAGTCAGGTGCCTCTGGTCACCCCGGGAATGGCCCAGAGGAGTGGGCCCAGAATTGTCTCACTCTGACTCTGTGCTCTTTTCCTGCCCCTCCCAGAGGTGTCCTCTCCTCCAGAAGGCCCCCGGCCCCACATCCCTGGGGGGCCTTTGCCCCGATCACCTGTCTGGGCTGTAGGTGGAGGTGCTCACCTTCATCTCTGCAGAGCCAGCTGAGCCTCAAGCTGGAGCTTCTAGTCACTTCATCCTGGAGTCCTCCCTGAGGGTGCTCAGGGCTCCCCATGGGGCCCTTGGTGGCTGGAGGCATTAGAGTGATGGGGCCGACCCCTGGGCCTGGGGTGGAGGGTTCAGGCTGGGAGTCAGGCTCAGAGCAGTGGTCCGTTGGGGGAGATGAGAGGCCCCACCCCAGCCATCCTGCATGGACATAAACCTGAGCTCTGGAGCCCTGGAGACGAGTCTCCTCTGTCCCCTGTCACCCAATGGCAGGTGGAGCCAGCAGCAGCAGGCTCAGAGGAGCCCATCACCGTGGCCCACATCGTGGTGGAGGCAGCCACTCTTACGGCAGACATCAGCCACACTCCTGACATTGTCGGTAAGCTGGTTTGGCCCCACCATGGCTGTTCACGTGTGGCTTTCTCAGTGCTGAGGCATTGCTGACCTGTTAGTCATCCACGGTCAAGGCTGGAAGCTGGGGACCTCTGCTGCCTGTGCCCCTCTGCTGTCCCGAGAGCAAAGCCTGGCTGAGGAGGGGCTGAGACCTTGTGTGCACCTTCCCCAGGGCAGGGCCTGCAGCAAGAGCAGGCATTGGCCACCAGGCCCTGCCCTGCCCAGAAAGCGGAAGCCCAGAACCTGGGCAGCCCTGGGGGACACCTGGGCCTCGGGGAGTCTTCACTTTGTGCATAAATCATCAGCTGGCTGCTCTCTCCTGCTGCTGCCCCGGACTGTCTCTGCCCTGGTTCTTCTGGAATCTTCCCTACTTTTTTGCCACCCTCCAACCCCAACCCTGGTTCCTACTTCCCACCCCACAGTTGGCTCTGGAGGGTCAGGCTGGGGTGTGCGTGGGGTGCACCTGCTGCTCCAGCTCTGCCCTGACCTGCTGCCCGACCTTGGCCTTCACCTCCCCAGTGCTCACTCCCTCCGGCGTGGGGGTGGCGATTCCTATCCTGATTCTCACATGGCCTTTAAGAGCATACAACGCCAAGTCAGGCTCTTTGATGGCTTTTTTAAAGTGCAGTAGGGCAGGGAGTGTTGGGGTGTTGAGCGGTCTGGATTGGGTCACGTGCTGCTTAATAGGAGGCAGGTGAGCGTGCAGCTGGGACATTCAAAGGGCAGCCCGAGGGAGCCGGGGGCTGGGTGTGAGTGTGGCAATGCAGGGAGGCTGGACTGGGCCTGATGGCACGGGAGGTTGGGAAGGGAATGGGCAGGGGCCTTGGCAGGGACGTGAGTAGGTGACTGGACAGGAAACAGGTTTGGGCAACAGGTAGAACTTGGCCTTGGGAAGCCCTTGGGACCAGCTGGAGTAGGAAGAGGTGGGGAGGCGACCTGGGGGAGGGGAACCTCAGAGCAGGCCGTTCTGCCAAGGTCCCATCCCAGGGAAGCTACAGGACCTGTCCCTGTCTCCACACTGTCTTTCCCCCGACATTCCTGTGGACGAGGACGGTTGCCTGTTGCTCCTCTGGGATAAGAGGGCTGACGTGGGAGGTGGGGCCATGCCCAGCCCTGGTGTGGAGTTTGGCTTCTTGGGTGGTGGTGTCATATGGGAAAACAGGTTCCCTGGGTTCAGGCAGCATCTCCAGGCTCTGGCCCCCTGGCTAGCCAGGCCCTGCCTACCATCCAGCCTCCAGCTGGCCCAAGCCCGCGGCTGGGCAGCTCCTTGTGCTCCAGGGGCTCCTCTCTGGGCACCCGCAGCCTCTCTTGCACCCTTGGGAGTTTCCCCTTTGGGAATTTCCCCTTTGCAGGCATCCTGGGTACCCCAAATGTCCCTTTGGCGTCAGCTGCTCAGCGATCTGGAGCCCAGGCCAGAGTCCTAAACCACCAGCTGCTGGCATCACAGGGCTGGGGGTTCTCAGTCCTTGCTGGGCTGGGGGGTGCAGTTCCCAGGGACTGCACAGGGGGCTGGATACCCACTGCAGGCTCTCCTGCCTCTTCCCTGGAAACAAATATGCATTCTGTCTCTGGACTCGGGGCAGCCACGTTCCCCCCTTCTCTGATCCCTCTGTCTGCTGTGCCACACTCAAACTCAAGTCCTAGCCTGGCAGAAATCCCTGTTCTTTTGGAAATTCACTCCTGAGGGGGAGGAAAAATAAAGCTTCAAGCATGTCAGCTAGGGCAGGAGGGAGAGGTGCCCTTAATTGTTTGAGTCACGGCACTTCTGTTTTGGGAAAATGGCTTGTCAAAACACGACGCCAGCCTGATTGAGATGGTTTCTAAGAAGCGGCTTCACAACCGATTGCCACGTGTTGTTTTCATGAGCAGAAATTGTGAAGTGTGTTTACAGCTTAGCTTTGCACAGTGTCAGATTTCTTCAACCCCCATGAGAGCTGCAAAAGCACAGCCTTCCTTCCTCAGACTGTCCTAGGCGTGTCGAGCGCTCCCTCTCCCAAGCTGGGTCTCTTGCCTGCCTGTCTTGAAACCGATGCTGGTGGGTGATCCCCAGAGGCATTTCCTCCTCACGTTAGCCGGAGCTGGAGCAGCGAGGAGGCCGATGGTGGCGAGTTGGCCTGTCCGCTGCCTCTGTGCCGGAACTCTGCTGCCCTTGGACACGGCGGGACCCCTGTGCACATCTAGTCGTGCATGCCTCTTGGCTGAGGGAAGGGGGCATCCGTGCTCGTGGGTTTCCCTGCTGAACACATTCTGGAGGCCTGGAACTCCTCTAGGCAGCTCCATGGAGTCAGAGCACAGTACCTCCCACCCTTTCAGGCTGAGCAGGCGCCATGTGCTGGGGCTGGGGGTTGGTCAAGACAACTCCACTGTGCCACAGCAGTGTCCTCAGGCTGGGATCCGAGGAAGCAGCAGGGCCCATGGCATCCCAAGGCTCAGGCTCATCTGCCTCTCCTCAGGTGGTGGACACATCAAAGAGGTCATCGTGGCCTCTGAGGCGGAGCCGGGGGACAGCGGGATGGCAGAGGCCCAGGGCAGCCCCAACTGTCAGGGGCCTGGGCTCTCTGGGGAGGGTGAGCAGGCCCAGGTCAAGCTGCTGGTGAACAAGGACGGCCGCTACGTGTGCATGCTGTGCCACAAGACCTTCAAGACGGTGAGGCCCTGGGGCCGCGGGCGCACTGGCTGTGGGAGCCAGGCCTTCCCGCTCCTGACCAGGGAGGTGCCTGAGCCTCGCCGCCCCTCCCCCACAGGGCAGCATCCTTAAGGCCCACATGGTCACCCACAGTAGCCGAAAGGACCACGAGTGCAAACTGTGTGGGGCCTCCTTTCGCACCAAAGGCTCACTCATCCGGCACCACCGGCGGCACACAGGTGAGCCGGCCTCGGGCCTGGGGCCGGGAGCTGCACAGCACGCTGCCGCTGGCCCTGGGGGTGCCCCGGCTCCTAGGCTTCGTGGCCCCTTCCTCCTGGTGGTACTCCAGGCCTGCCTTCCCCTCAGAACCAAGTCAGCGTCCCGCCCGAGGCTGACGCCATTCTCTCTGCAGATGAGCGTCCCTATAAGTGTGCCAAGTGTGGAAAGAGCTTCCGCGAGTCGGGTGCGCTGACCCGGCACCTCAAGTCTCTCACCCCGTGCACAGAAAAAATCCGCTTCAGCATGAGCAAAGATGTGGTTGTTGGCAAAGAGGACACTCCCACAGGTCAGTGTGGTCAGGGGCTCCCTGCCCCGGCCCTGCCTGCTCTCTGAGTGCCACCCTGGTTGGGTGTTTCTTCATGGATTCTCTTGGTTCTGCCTTAAAGGGCCTGGTGCCTCCACTGTGGGGACTGTTACATCATCGGCAATGACAGGTGGGCCCATGGAAACTTCACCTGTGATTCACCTGGTGACAGATGCCAAGGGCACTGTCATCCACGAAGTCCACGTCCAGATGCAAGAGCTTCCCCTGGGCATGAAAGCCCTCACCCCAGAGGTGGGGATAGGTCAGGGGAGGCCTTTGTCTGCTCAGCACCAGGCTCTGTTCTGGACACTGGCTCCATTGGGAACAGGACTGACATGGGCCTGCCTTCCTGCTGCTCAGTCTGGTTGCTGGGTGGGGAAATGGGAGACCCAGGTCATGGCAGGGAGGGGCAACGGAGAGTGAGCTGGGGATGAGGTGGGGCAGGGGAAGGCAGGTGGAGTGGGCTGTGGGGCTCCCAGGGGCATTCCTGAGTGAAGATGCCAGGTATGCACGGGGGCCCCTGGGGCTGCCCTGTGCGGTGGTGGGGGGTGGGTGCTGCGTGCCGGGCTGCCTGGCCAGCCTCCCTTTGCCTCCCCTGCAGCCCCCCGGCCCTGAGGAGCTTCCCTGTTCCAGCGAGGGCAGCCGTGAGAACCTGCTGCACCAGGCCATGCAGAACTCCGGCATTGTCCTTGAGCGGGTCCCTGGGGAGGAGGGAGCCCTGGAGCCAGCCCCTCCCACTGTGTCCAGTCCCCAGCCCCTGGGAGATGGTCCCCCAGAACTGCCGCTGCTGGAGGTGGAACAGGTGGAGACAGTAGGTGCCTGCGCTGCCAGCGTGCCCCTTCTGGGGGGCTGGACCTTGGGTACAAAGTCACCATGCTATCCTGGCCGCCACCAGCCTCCTTGCTGTGCTTGCTCCCTGAGGTGGAAAGTTGCATCACTGTCTGCAGTGACTTTGTCCCCTGATCTGTTTATCGCCTTCCTTGGGCCCATTATGGAGCCTCCCAGGGTCAGGGTGCCTCGGTCTGGCCTCCACGGTGCTGCTTGGGCCCAGCCCGCAATGGGTACTAGAGGTGTGCTGTGGTCCCCCAGCAGGTGGCCAGTGAGGCCTCAGCTGTGCCCAGGACCCACCCGTGCCCTCAGTGCAGTGAGACCTTCCCAACGGCGGCCACCCTGGAGGCCCACAAAAGAGGCCACGCAGGTGGGTGGCAGGATGGTGGGGGTACTGGGCAGTGGACGGCCGTGGGTAGCCAGGAGGGGCTCTCGGGTGTGCCGTGGATGGTCAGGGTTGCCTGTGGGCAGGTGGCTAGGGTGGCGCCCTCGGGTGGTGGTCCCGGCCTGACACGGAGTGTGGCCCCAGGGCCGAGGCCATTCACATGCCCGCAGTGTGGCAAGGCCTTCCCCAAGGCCTACCTGCTCAAGAAGCACCAGGAGGTGCACGTGCACGAGCGCCGTTTCCGCTGTGGGGACTGCGGGAAGCTCTACAAGACCATCGCCCACGTCCGCGGCCACCGGCGTGTCCATTCAGATGAGAGGCCCTACCCCTGTCCCGAGTGTGGCAAGTGCTACAAGACCAAGGTGGGCCCCTGATCCCCCATCTGTGGGCTCCCTGCTCCCTAAGCCAGATTTGTCCCTTGTTCCGTGCCCCCAGACCTCCCTCCTCACCCCTCACCTGACAGCCTGCTCAGTCCTAACCGGGGCCCTCAGAGGGGGCTGGGAGAGCCAAGGCCAGGCTGGCCCTGATGGTGGGTCTCCACAGAATGCCCAGCAGGTGCACTTCCGGACACACCTGGAGGAGAAGCCGCACGTGTGCCCGTTCTGCAGCCGAGGCTTCCGGGAGAAGGGCTCGCTGGTGCGGCACGTGCGGCACCACACGGGCGAGAAGCCCTTCAAGTGCTACAAGTGTGGCCGCGGCTTTGCCGAGCATGGCACACTCAACCGGCACCTGCGCACCAAAGGTAGGGCCGGGAGGTGGCAGGGACGGGGTGGGGGGCCGCGGCCGTCCAGCACTGACCGAGCTCCCTGCCACAGGGGGCTGCCTGCTGGAGGTAGAGGAGTTGCTGGTGTCCGAGGAGAGCCCTGCAGCAGCCGCCGCCGTCCTCGCCGACGACCCGCACACCGTGTTGGTCGAGTTCTCATCCGTGGTAGCCGACACCCAGGAGTACATCATCGAGGTGGGTATGGGGCCACCAGAGTTCGGATGGGGCCTGGGGCGGGCAAGGCTGACTTCTGATCCTCCGTCCAGGCCACTGCGGATGATGCAGAGACCAGCGAAGCCACGGAGATCATCGAGGGCACCCAGACAGAGGTGAGGGGCTGGGGGATGGGCGGGGTGGGGTGGCCTGGCACCCTCAGCAGACTCATGGGCTGAGCCTTGAGCCACCCACAGGTGGACAGTCACATCATGAAGGTAGTGCAGCAGATCGTGCACCAGGCCAGCGCCGGGCACCAGATCATCGTGCAGAATGTGACCATGGACCAGGAGGCAGGGCTGGGCACAGAGGCAGCTGCTGCTGACACCATCACTATCGCCACCCCCGAGAGCCTGACGGAGCAGGTGGCCATGACGCTGGCCTCGGCCATCAGCGAGGGCACTGTGCTCACAGCCCGCTCGGGTACAAATGGCGCCGAGCAAGCCACTGTGACCATGGTTTCATCAGAGGACATTGAGATCCTGGAGCATGCGGGAGAGCTGGTCATCGCCTCGCCGGAGGGCCAGCTTGAGGTGCAGACAGTCATCGTCTAACACGGGCGCCTGCAGGGTCCCAGGGGGCTGGGCTGGGGCAGGGGGTGAGGACCCCGAGTGCCCTGCCCTTGCCTGCCTGGCCGAGTACAGAGAAGATGGGCATAGAACTCAGGCGTTCAGAGGAGATGTGGAAGTGTAAATACACAGAGTTTTTGGTTGCTTTACAATAAAACATGAAAACCCGCCGCTTGTGATGTTGCGGCAGTGGCAGCCTCAGGGGCTGGTGCCACTGCCCTGGCAGGTTCCTCTGTGGCAGCCCCTGCCCGCCCAGGGATCCCAACAGGGCTGGCGGCACCTTGGCAGTGTGTGGGTGTCATTGGTATGTGGACAGGCAGCCTCCTGCTGCTGCCTTGCCCAGCTGGAGCTGTGACCCCAGCTTCCTGAGGCCCATAGAGGTGGGTGGGAGGGGATGCTGCTTCCTAGCCTCCAACCCTGGGGCCTCCCTGAGGCCGGGGAATGAGACTGGGAGACCCAGGAGTCTCGGCTTTTTACCTTGAGGTGACAGCACGTGGAGAAGCAGCAGGAGATGCTGGGCCACAAATGGGGCCGGTCTTTCCTGATTGTGTTGACTTAGTTTCCCTGAAGAGATGCAGCTTGAGGGAGATTCTGGGTGACCGAGTTTCTCGGGGGCAGGGACAGGAGCAAGACCTGGACCGTGGGCATGTCTGGTCCTCTTTCCCAGTCCTGATGTAGCTCTTGGGCTGGCAGGGCCTTCTGAGTCCCTGTTCTAACAGGCTTGGGGGCACCACAGCAGTCTCAAGGTGGATCCCCTGCCGCCTTGCCCTGCGGGGGTGGGGGTGGTCTCTGTGGGAATGGGAGCTAGGAGTTACAGTGTCCAATTCGTGGAGGGGGCGGGACCCAGTGCAGTCCCGGCCCCTCCCTGGAGCAGAGTTTCAAATACTCACGGAGCTGGGGCGCCAGAGCTGCTGCTAGACCAAGCCCTTGCAGTCTGTCCTGTGCTGCAGACACACCCCCAGCTGGGACCTCTGACTTCTACTGGGACCCAGATCCTAAGCCTCTGACACAGCCAATCCACATCCCTCAGGTGAGTCTGGGGGGGGGCGGGGTACTGAGCCGGGGGCTGGATGTGAATGGAGTCTCAATATTTGGGCCTCCGTTTCCCCACGGAGGAGAACGGCCACGGCCGTAAGCCCAGCCCACCACTTTGGGGAGACCTGGAGAGTGGCAGGGGGAGGATATGCCTTCCTGCCAGCCACCAAAGGGTGGCAGAACCTGCCCAGCCCCCGCGTCCCAGCAGCCGGGACTGAGAAGGGTGGCCTGGTGTGTCCGATTCCACGTCCGCGCTCACGCGGGCTGTGTCTGTCCCTCTAAGCCCGCCAGCTTTGCGCCATGGGCAGGCCCCTGGCCTTATTGGCTGCGCTCTGGGCGCTAGGGGCTGCAGGAGACGCGGCGCTGCGCATCGGAGCTTTCAACATCCGGAGCTTCGGCGACAGCAAAGTGTCAGACCCGGCCTGCAGCGGCATCATCGCGCAAGTGAGGCTGGGGACCCTGGGCGGGGTTGTAGCTGGGCTCCGCGGGCTAATTTGCCGCGCACACGTGACCCCGCACCTGCCGGCCCCTCCCCCAGATCCTGGCTGGCTATGACATCACGCTGGTGCAGGAGGTGCGGGACTCCGACCTGAGCGCCGTATCCGCGCTCATGGAGCTGATCAACAGGTATGGCGGGCAGGGCCCAACGTGGGCCCAGGTCTCCGAGCGATGCCTTGACCCCGGGCTTGGCCGGTGTCTCCGCAGCGTGTCCAGGCACGAGTACAGCTTCGTGAGCAGTAAGCCCCTGGGTCGGGACCAGTATAAGGAAACGTACCTGTTCGTCTACAGGTGAGGGGCGGGGATGCGGGGGAGGGGTGCGCAGGGCAGGAGGGGGCCCACTTGGGGCGCCCACCCACCCTCTACACCCAGGAAGGACACGGTGTCGGTCGTGGACACGTACCAGTACCTGGACCCGGAGGACGCCTTCAGTCGTGAACCTTTCGTGGTCAAGTTCTCGGCACCCGGGTCAGGTGAGGCCCCGCCCGTCCCGCAGGCCCCGCCCGTCCCGCAGGCCCCGTCCCAGCCCCTGACATCTACCTCCTGCAGCTGCCGAGGAGTTAGTGTTGATTCCGCTGCACGCGGCACCGCACCAAGCTGTAGCCGAGATCGACGCGCTCTACGATGTGTGTACCTGGACGTGATAGACAAGTGGGGCACCTACGTAAGCCCCTATGTCCGTGCGGCCCCGCCCTGCCCCACGGCCCAGGGTCCCGGAGGTGCGCCCTGGGGGTCGGCCACAGGCGTGAGGCTCTGCGCGCGCGGCCCCTCCCGCAGCCTCAGACCCAGTTCCGCGGTGCCCCACAGGACATGCTGTTTCTGGGCGACTTCAACGCCGACTGCAGCTACGTGCAGGCTCAGGACTGGCCGGCCATCCGCCTGCGCAGCAGCGAGGTCTTCAAGTGGCTCATCCCGGACAGCGCCGACACCACGGTGGGCAAGTCAGACTGTGCTTACGACCGCATCGTGGTCTGTGGTGCCCGCCTGCTCAGCAGTCTGAAGCCCCAGTCGGCCGCCGTATACGACTTCCAGGAGGAATTTGGCCTGTACCAGGCTCAGGCGAGTGCTGGGCCCAGTAGGAGCAAGGCCCAACCTCAGTACACCTGGCGCTCCCCTCCCTGCACTGTTTCTAGAAAAGGCCCTTAGAGGTTCAGTTCTGGCTGAATGGAACAAATCTGGGATGGCAGTACAGGAAGCTCTTTACCTCCCCAGAGTGGGGTCCCGAGGCCATGCTCCCACCGAACCCGCACAGCTGGGATGGATAGCCCAGGCCTCGCTGGTCTGTTCCCCCACCCCCAGATGCAGTGGTTTGTGGACACCCAGTGGGCCCCTTCCTGAGGGGAGATGGGGCAGTTTTCTGGGGGTGGAGCCTGAGGGAGGACTGGCTGCTCAGCAGGGCCTCAGAGTTGGCCCCTTCTCCCTTCAGGCCCTGGCCATCAGTGACCATTTTCCTGTGGAGGTGACCCTCAAGTCCTACTGACAGCCCTGAACCCTGGCCAGAGCAGGCTGCCTGCAGACTCTGGCCACAAGGAGGAAGCCCCACAGGGCTGCAGGGTAGGGTCAGCTGGGCCTGGACAAGTGATGGGACTACTCCGAGCCTGTTTCCCCATCGTGAAATGGGCCGCCACCACTATCTCATAAAGTTGTGAGAAGCACCTCGTAGAGCACTGGGCATACAGCTGAGCTCAATAAACAGCGAACCCTCAGCCAGGACCACACACACGTGTTGGCTCCGAAGCCTTCATGTCCTTTCTTAGGACTCAGCTCTTCTGGGGCACAAACCTTCGTCTTGCAGCCAAGCAGGTCCCCAGTCCCAACCCATTTAGGGGACAGGGACAGCCTGGCCTGCCCATTCCACATCCTGCTGGGAACTGACCACCTCCAGACCAGGCTGGCTCCAGAAGGCAGCTCCTGTGCTCACTGGCTAAAGCTCCCTGCTCGCTCTTTGTGCAAACTAAATGCTTTGAAGCACCTGTACTGAGTGCAGCTGGGGTA
The DNA here is from genome assembly GCF_949774975.1 of Lagenorhynchus albirostris. Classification (NCBI taxonomy): domain Eukaryota; kingdom Metazoa; phylum Chordata; class Mammalia; order Artiodactyla; family Delphinidae; genus Lagenorhynchus; species Lagenorhynchus albirostris. The sequence goes on from NC_083109.1 coordinate 51,234,013, forward strand.
AGTGCTCACACAGGGTGTAGGGTGGATGTGCGAGGCCAACCTCCCAGTCTTCAGTGTTCCTCCTATGGCCCCGGTTCCCAGGCCTGCAGGCCACTCACAGGCACTTGTGTATGAGGGTCCTTTCCTACCCAGCACTGCAGTTGGCGGGGGGGAGGTCAAGAAGGCTGGCCCCCTGCAACCAGCCGGCTGGCGGCGCTGGGACATGTGGAGAGCCTCCTCAGTGGTGAGCAGGCAGGTTGGGTTAAGGTCCTGTCCACAGAACCTGAACAGCTCACAGTGGTTACAGCCCCTTCAAAGGTGCCTTCCTGGTAGCTTCTTCCTCAGGAGCCCTGGGCTGGGCAAGGACTCAGCAGGGAGGACAGTGGCCTGCACCCTGAGTAAACCCATCACCTGAGGATTGGGAACAAGTAGAACTGGGGTACACAGTGTAAATGACAGGGGCCTGATGAGGTTTCTGGTTTTCGAAGCGTCTCACCTTCGGCAGGATTTAACTGGCCTGAATTGTATGGGAGAGAAAAACCTTTGTTTCAAGAATCTGAACAAGCTTTTCTTGTTAGATCTTTCTAAAGTCAGATTTAGGACACCTGTGATGTAAAATGCCTCCCTCCTCCCTCTCCAAGTCACCCAATTTCTCTGAAATTTATACAGGCTTTCCATCCAAACAAAAAACCATGGCAGCCCAAGGGCTTTTCCCTTTTCCTTTTCTTGTGTGGCTTGCCAGGGCCCACAACTACCTGGCCTTATGCCTCCAGCAGTCAGGCATCCCACCAGCCAGGGATGGGAAACTCAAGGGCTTTATTCTGCTCTGGGAGAGGAGACACTCAACAGTGACATCGCTGAGGTCCAGAAGGGTGCCATCTACCACTTTATGATTCCCAAATCAAGACACTGCTTGCCAGCTGTGCCCATCTGCCCACCCGCCAGGCACAAAGGGTACTCGTGAGTGGTAACAGGCCTTAGGACTATGGCTACAAGGAACAGGCCTTTTAGGGAGATGAGCAAAACAAAGAGCTAAAAGTACGTTTAAATTGGAAAACACCTTCTTTAAATCCCTTGGAACCATAGGGCCCCCAGAAAGGTGCAAACGGCTAAAAACCCTGCATGGCAGCCCAGCCCTTAGCCTTTCTTTTGTTTGAGCTTTTCTAAGTACATCTGCAGGGACTTCTGGATGGAGTCTCTGGAGATGAAACTGACAAAGTTCTGGATGTCCGCGTCGCGCTGCTTCACCAGGCGATCTACCGTGGTCTTTCGCATCATGTTCTTGGTCAGCTGTCGAGCGTGATCTAAAGAAGATGGGTCCCACCTGTGAAAACCCATGCTCTTCTCTGGGACAGTGGTATTCCCAAGCTTTCCAAGGGAGTTCCAACTGAAACTCCGGTAGAAAACTTAGAAAATTCAATGAGCAAAGAGAAGAAAATGAAAGCCACCTGTTCCCTACTGTCCATGGATTTCCTTTAAAATCATACAGGATGATATTGTGAAAGTTGCCTTTTTAACCTGTTATTTTCCCTCAACTATATTGTCGGCAATATTTTCCATGTCACTACATACTCTTTTACAACATAATTAATGGCTGCACGGTATTCAGGCATTTGTCTGTGTCAGGCATCGGCAAACCTGGCCCCCCAGAGCTCAAGAGCCAAGAATGGTATTTACATTTTTATATAGATGGAAAAAATTTTAAAAGGGTAATATTTTGTGATACGTGAAAATTACATGAAATTCAGAATTCGGTGGCCTGGTTTTATTGGAACACAGACACGCTTGTTAGTTCACGTGCTCTAAGTCCGCCCTCCTGCTCTGGCGTTATGGCAGAGACCATGTGACCAACAAAGCCGAAAATCTCCCTGGCTCTTTACAGACAGCCTGCTGATCCCTGGTTTCTACCATAGTTGATATAAGCAGCCCTATTTCTTTTTTGGCCACATTGCATGTGGGATCTTAGTTCCCTGACCAGGGATCGAACCTGCACCCCCTGCAGTGGAAGCAGGCAGTCTTAACCACTGGACCACCAGAGAAGTCCCAAGCAGCCCTATTTCTATACACAGACACACAAGCTGTTTCCAGTTGTCTGTGTAGTGGGTTGAACAGTGGACCCCAAAAAAGTATCTGCAAGAGACCTTACTTGGAAAAAGGTCTTTGCAGGTGTAACTGAGATCATCTTGGATTCAGGGTGGGCCCTAAATCCAGGGACAGGTGTCCGTAAAAGGAGAGGGAGCTCTGAGATATAGAGACACACTGTGGGAGAAGGTCATGTGAAGACACAGCAGGGATGGGAGTGACGCAGCCACAGCCAAGGACACCTGGAGCCCCCAAAACTGAAAGAGGCAGGAAGGAGCCTCCCCCAGAGCCTCTGGCAGGAGCGAGGGCCTGCCCACACCGATTTTAGACTTCTGGCCTCCAGACTGAGAGAGAATGCATTTCCCTTGTTTTAAGCACCCCCCTGCCCCGCAACTCCCCCTCTTGTGGTAATTTGTTACATCAGCCTCAGGACACTAGGTCAGTCTGCTATTGTGAATGGCTCATTTGTGAATTGCTTGAGAACCTCCTGTATCACCAGAAGCTCCAGGCTGGGGAGGGGACGGGGCTCTCTACTTGCCCACTGGTACCCACAGCTGTTGCCCCCCCCCGCCACGCCCCTCACCTGGAATGGCCATCCACCGGGCCATCACCGAGAGCGCTGTGCTCAGCACCTGGTCCTCAGGCACCACCTGGTCCACCAGGCCCACCTGGAGGGCCTCTGCTGGCAGAAAGAGCAACCCCAGCTGCAGGGCCTGCTCTGAGGCACGATGCCCAATGGTGTTCACAAGGGTGTCTTTGAACCTGGAAGCAGACACCCACTCACGGTGGGCTCAGGGCTCCCGGGGAATGGGGGTCGGGGCGGGGGCGGTGGTGGGCTCAGCCCCGGGTCTGGTGGAGTGTGGGTGCAGCCCCCGGTCTTACCAGAAGGGGGCGACGATGCCCAGCAGGGTCTCGTTCAGCCCAATGAGGTACTTGGGGTTGTCAGCCAGGATCCGGTAGTCGCAGGTGAGGGAGATAAGGCAGCCTCCGGCCGGGCAGGCTCCCTACAGGGGAAGCAGGACCAACGGGCTCTGGGTGCTGCTGTGGCTGGTTCCGGTCATCTTCCAGAGACCCAGGGTCCCAAGGAAGGGCCTCAGGTGGCCGTGAGCTCTTGGGTGCTTCCAGCCCCCAGGATGCTGTACCAACACTGGGGGTGTGCGCACAAGGGGCTCCGGCTTGCCCATCAGCCTGAGGCCGCGGGCACTGGCAAGGTGGCCAGCGCTCAGGCCCAGAACACCCCCTCTTTTCTCACGCACATGTCAGGGCAGCAAGCGGCCTCTCCTCTCCTCCAGCAGGAGGTCCTCCGAGGTCCGACCTCACCCTGCCCTCATCTCATACATCCACTGCCCCAAACAGAGGCTGTCAGCGGCCACCACACCCCATGGAGTCTTCCTGACTCTGGCCATCCTTCCTCTCCACCCAGCTCAGGCCCTCCTGGCACCTCTCTGGCCTTAGCCCCACCCCTGCCTTCCCTAGGTTAGGCCAAAGTGATATTCCCAAAATGTACATCTGATCCCACTTGCCCCCACCCTCATAACCCTCCTGCTGGACCACGTTGACCATGGGCCCTGGTTCCTGCCCCCACACTCACCCCCACCTCAGTGAGCAAGTCCCCCCCAGCCCCACCCCTTCACCTGGTCTGTAATGGCAAGCTGACCTGTGCACCTCTGAGGGTCTCCCGACTGCCCCCTGCCTCTCTGAGGGCTTTTTGAGGGCAGGGCCACATCCACACCCACCCTAAGGGCTGGCCCGCAGCGAGCCATGGAGGCCCCTCGGGAGCGGGGACACTCACATTGATGGCGGCGATCAGCACCAGGTTGGATAGGTACAGCCGCAGCCACAGCTCCTGCACCGCCTTCCAATACTCGGCGTAGTGGGCCGGGTTCTTCCCGCACATCTCTGTCAGGTCCAGGCCTGCGGAGAAGACCCTGGGGCAGTCCTGGGGAGGTGGGGGTGGGTGGGCAGGGGCCCCGTCAGAGTCTGCCCCACAGTGCCAACACAGCCCCAGGGCCCAGGGAGCCCACAGGTGCTCAAGAGACAAGGGAACTGAGGTCATGCTTGGGCAGCAGGATGCTGCCTCCAGGAGCCCAGAGCTGGGGGCTCCAGGGAGGCAGCCTGGACCTCCCTTGGACTCTGTTCCTTCTGCATCCTGGGATATTCTTCCCTTTCCAGCTTCAAACTGGAAGAAAAGGCAGCAGGGCCAGGTGCTCCCCCAGGGACATAAACACACCGGACTCTGTGCATACCTCTGTACTCATCCTGGGCAGAGGAACTCAGGGGCGGGGGAGGACTCCTGACAGTCGGAGGGGACACACGTTCTGATGTACCCCAAAAGCAAACTGCAGACTCCGGTGCAGGCCAGAAGGAGCTGTCAGGACCCGGCCAGGGAAGGAGGGAGTGGTGAGCAGTCAAGAAGACAGACCTCGGGACTCCCCTGGTGGTCCAGTGGTTAAGAATCTGCCTTCCAGTGCAGGGGATGTGGGTTCGATCCCTGTCGGGGAACTAAGATCCCACAGGCCGCAGGCAACTAAGCCCGTGAACCACAATGAAAGATCCCGCGTGCTGCAACTAAGACTCGACACAGCCAAAAGTAAATAAATAAAATAAAATGGTTTCTGTTTAAAAAAAAAAAAAAAAAGATGGACCAACTTATGTCATGGCTGCAGTCTGGTCATCATGCAGTTAGCTTTTTTTTAAAAAAAAGAAGACACACCTCTGCCCTGGGCTGTCACACGTGAGACATAAGCCTGGGGAAGGATCTGTAAGGCACGTGTGTCCTGTGTGGATGCCCCAGGCCCCAACACAGCCGCTGAAGTGGGGGTGGGGAGCGCAGACCAAGGCAGAAGGTGCTTCTGGGCATGGGCACCAGGTTCTGGGTGCTCTGTCAAGAATGCAGGCCAGGGGAGGGGCAGCTCCCCCGCCCTCACCCGAGAACACCGCACCTGGGGTTGCTGATCACTAACCAGCACTGGCCGCGGTCACCATGTGCTGCTGCAGCAACGACCGAACCCCCTCCCCTGCCTGCAGTGTCTGTGAGGAGGGGCAGCCACACTCGAAGTCCTCTACATCCTTATATTAAGCGACAAAAGCAAGTTGCAGTGCAGGGCATAGATGCAGCCCCGTGTTTCTCATATACACACGTGCCTGTGTGTGCACTGATACCAGCAGGCTGGCCTTTTGTTTACGTGGAACGTGTTCCACTCCTGTCACTAAAAAGGCCCCACAGGGATGGAAAGACTGGCGGTCGGTACACCACGTCCTGCTGTCTCACAGGTCGAGCAGGGACCCGTGAGCCAGCGCCTGTTGGGGGTGGGACAGCAGGGGGATGGAGCTGCTCCTGCTCTGAAGATGTGGCAGGACTGATGTTCAGCTTTTCAGCCTTCCTCCTTAATCTCTTCCCACCATGAGCTCCTGGCTCCCCCCTCCTCACTGCCTCCCCAATTCATTTTCTCAGCACAGAAGCTGGAGGGGCTGACAGCACTTGCCCACAGTCCTGGCGCTGGAGGGAAGCAAAGGCAAAGAACTCTATTCTGGATGCGAGAGAAGCGAACACATTAATCCCAGCTGGGGATGGCCTCTGCCAGACAGATGAAAATGGATGTGGGTTGGCCTATTTCCGTGATTTCTGTGATTCAGCAACGTATCTGTAGTGGGCCGAACTGTGTCACCGAAGAAGACAAGGTCAAGTCCTCACCCCAGTACCTGAGAATGTGACCTTATTCAGAAATAGCATCTTTGCAGATGAGATCAAGTTAAGATGAGGCCGTACCGGAGTATGGGGGTCCTAAATCCTTTGACTGGTGTCCTTCTGAGGAGGATTCAGACACAGAGATAGGGCAGACAGCCACGTGGAGACAAGTACAGGAACCCAGGGGCCCCCCGAAGCTGGCAGAAGCAAAGGATTCTCCCCCATGGCCTCTAGATGTGATTGGCCCTGTTGACACCTTGATTTTGAACCTGTGGCCTCCAGACCGTGAGGGAATACATTTCTGTTGTTCTGCCCCACTGCTACCCGTTGGTGGTCCTTCGTTAAGGTGGCCCCAACTAACACAAGTCCTTCCAAAACATTTGCTGAGGACCCACTTTGGGCCAGGCCTTGTGCTACGTACACAGGAGGAACTTGATACAGAACACGAGGCGCAGACACATTGCTGGAGGGGAGGACACTGTCACAAGGAGAACGCAGGCTCCGGAGGGACAAATGCTGGCTCCCTGTCCCCAGAGCACAGGGGCTGGGGGCCTGGACAAGCGACAGGTCTTCCCCTCTTTCGTTCTAAAGGTCCTATCTCTGGTGACACGCAATTCTCTCATTTTCAGAGCATAATAAAGAAAACGTCAGGCTATGAAATGACACCTTAAATGGAGTATTTTCAGGAATTATCCAGGGTGAAAAGTTCCTAGGCAATTTCAGCATCTCTAGGCAGGTTAGAAAGTTCCCTCAAATGATCTACACCCAGTATAAGTCCTACCCTTGGAGCAATAAGGTCATCTCACTCCCATGGGATGGGGCAAGGCTTGGCTCTGCAAACCCCAGCTTCACGGGACGCACTGGGTGCGTGCATCAGGCCAGCCCCTGAGGGTTCCCTGCTGGTCCGTGCCTCCAGCACAGTGATGGGTCCCCTCGTCAGAGGCAGCCAGGCTCTCCAGAGCTGCAACTCCAGGCCACCCCAGGACAACCTGAGGGTTTAAGGAAGCAGGTGCGAGCCCACAGTGGACCTTCCAAACCTTGGCCTAAAAGGTGCAGGAAGCAGGCTGTGACCGTCTGCTTCCTGCACCTTTAATGACGGCAGGGCCAAGGTGTTCCCATTGGTCTCTAGTATCGTGGCACTTAGCTTTGGGGGACGCTTATGCTGTCTGTGGCTCCTTCTAACTTGAAAGGTGACCCCAGTGCTCTTCCTGACCCAACAAAGTCCTGTTGTTACCAGCATTTGCTGGCTTGTAGGGGAAATGCTGCCGTTCCCATTCCCCTCGAGAATTCAGAAGGGAAAAGCCTGCCCTCTGAGACCTCAACTCTAGGACCTGCCCAGATGGAAATGGAGGGCACAGCTTTTGGGATGAGCACCGTCACTGGGGCTGGCCTGGGTAGGTCCCCAGGAAGCTGTTGCCAAGTTTGCACAGGGTCCACCCTTCGTGAGGTCGAATGGCCTCAAGGGTATCCTGCAGAAATGTCACCTGCCCTCACCTACATCCTGGCCCTGGGTGTGGAGGGCCGAGGCTTGCCCCAGGTCTGGCTCCACAACCGCATGACCTGGGAACTAAGGATCAGCCTCCTGCGGGAGAACCAGCTGCCCATGGCACGGCCCCCTCGAGCCCCCACACCCAGGACTACAACCCCTGGAAGCCCTTTGTGGTGGCACCCACACCTGGGCCGCCTGGGTTTTCTCCACCATGTGAAGTGTGTAGGAGGGCTCCTGAGTCTGGACTTCGACCTGAGAACTTGGGGCCTTGGGGGAGCTAAGGAGCACCCACCGAAGTCAGGATGACGCCTCGGAAGGTCTTGTCATTCTCCAGCTTCTCCAGGCTGATAATGAACTCTGTCAGCAGCTCTAGGCTGAGGCTGTTCACTGGGGGGTTCTTGAACTTCATCACGGCGACCCCTAGTTTGAAAATGAAAAGGACAAAACTCATACCCAACATGGGAAAGGTACCCCCAACTACCCTGCACCCTCAACCAGGCCATGGGAAGCTACACAGATTTTGGGTTTTTTAAATTGAGGTGAGATTCATATACCTTATAAGAAAGGGAACCCTGTACCCATCAGCAGTTACCATTCTTCCTGTTCCAGCCCCTGGCAATCAGTAATCTCTTTCCTGTTCCTATGGATTTGCCAGTTGTGGACATTTCATATAAGTGGAATCATATGTGACCTTTTGTGTCTGTCTTCACTGTTTTCAAGGTTTATTTATGTAGTAGCATGTGTCAGTGCTTCATTCCTTCTTAAGATCAAATAACGTTCCATTAACTGTGTACAGCATGTTTTGCTTATCCAGTCACCTGCTGATGGACACTTGGGTTAGTTCCACCTTTTGGCCATTGTAATACTGCTGTGAACATTCATGTACAAATTTTTGTTGATCTTTTTCTCCCAGATGTAAGTCCTACATCCTCAGGGGAGTAAGAAATGGCCTTAGTTTCTTGAGTAAGTGAGCAAACACTAAACCAGATGTGCAAGGAGGAACGCCAGTGGGGGCCTCTGGTTCATGCTTGTTTAAGGATTGAGAGTAAGAATATCAGGGGTCAGATGTTCTTAAACACTCCATCTATTCATTTATACTGCCAGCAGCAGGGAAAGCAGGAGTGGTAGGGCCTGCCCTTGTGGACAGTGCAGCTGCTGGCCTGGGCCGGCTGGGGCCATCTGTTCTCACTGCCTGGCCCAAGAGCAGACCCCAAGGGCTTTAGAAATGCCACCGTTCACTTAGGGTACATCTCCCTGGTCAAGGCCTTGGAAATCTCTGGATAGTCAACACAAACCATTCTCTAGGAATGAGAATTAAGTCCTGAAGGCAAGGAGACTCTTTTGAGACCTATGATTTATGAGGAAAGGTAATTATTAACTGGCTACAGGTATGTACATGTAAAAATAAGAAGCAATCAAAACTTTCAGAAGTGAGCTCCCCAAACTTGGTTCGGAGGTAAGTTTCTTTTTTCTTTTTTTAAAATTTATTTATTTATTTTATTTTTGGCAGCATTGGGTCTTTGTTGCTGTGCGCAAGCTCTTCTCTAGTTGTGGCGAGCAGGGGCTACTCTTTGTTGCGGTGTGTCGGCTTCTCACTGCGGTGGCTTCTCTTGTTGCGGAGCATGGGCTCTAGACACATGGGCTTCAGTAGTTGTGGCACGTGGGCTCTAGAGCACAGGCTCAGAGTAGTTGTGGCACACAGGTTTAGTTGCTCCACAGCATGTGGGATCTTCCCAGACCAGGGATTGAACCCGTGTCCCCAGCATTGGCAGGCAAATGCTTAACCACTGAGTCACCAGGGAAGTCTCAAATGAAAACATTTAAAAAAGTACTTTTATTCCATTAATTCCTCCAAGCCTCAAGATGCCTGAAGGTTACCCAGGTCTGGCAGTGAGGACAGAACCAAGCCTGGCTTTCTGACCTCAAACTCAACCTTCTACCACGATAAGCCGGTGAAGCTAGCGAGTTCTTCCATGGTGGGGTGGGAAAGCACTTTGGTAAAAAATTGTCTCACTGATAATTTTTTTCTTACTTGTTTACATAAAAGAAAGTCTACCATTCAAACCATTTTTAAGTGTACAACTAAGTGGTATTAAGTATATTCACAATCTTGTGCAACCACCACCACGTACTTCAATACTTTAAAAATGTGTTTTACTCAAGTTCTGATATATATTCAAATCTGTCACAGAAACAATCCTTTCAGAAACTCAGGTTTTTGTTGGACTCGTAGTTGGGCCCCTCATCACCTGGCTCGGGCAGCCCCCAACCCAGAGAGGAGCTAAACTAGAGAACTGAACCAAGGAACACGGTGGGTGCCCTGACAGCAGTCCAGGCACAGGCAGCGATGCACAACCTGTGCGTGTCTGGGGGGCTCTGGGGGGCTGAAACTGTAGCCCCTTTTGGGGAGGAGCTTGGCTCCCTGCCAAGCCAGAGTGGACTGGGGATGGGAGGCATCTTGAAAGGCTGAGGCCAGGAGCTGGGAGGTCATGAGACAGCTTGTCCTAAAATCTGACACTGCACGTCTCCGATGTCAAGCCTGCTCAGGACCCAGCTCTGAAGTGCCCTCTGGTAGAGAAAGCACTGGTTTCTCTTTCAAAAGTGCTTTTTCTATCTTTTTAAAATCCTCCTTGGAGACTTTTAGGAGGTGTTCTGATGGGAGTGGGTAGGAGTGACTTCACTTGTGGCTCCTGGCTTTAATTAAAAAAATATCTGCTGGGTTCTGTGCCACTTGGGAGTATTAAGAAAAATTAAAATATTTTATTCTGAAATACTTCCAATTATTTTAGTTCCCAATTTAACAGCTAAGGAGCACATGCCCCAAACTTTAAAAACTGAAATATTTTTATCTTCATAATGAACTGGGGGGAGAAAACACCTAGACTGATGACCCTTAAGCTTTGAACTCAACAGAAACTGCCTTTAAAATTGGGCTTTATCCCGTGGCCTTTAGAAATTCGAGCGTTCTCCCGAGTCTGGATTCCAGGTCTGGGCCTGGAGCTGGGGGAGATCAAACGCACTGCCCAGTGAAGCCCGCTCTGCTGCCAGCGCCCCCCTCTTTCCCCACAGCCGGGCGGCCGGGCGCTCGGGCGACCGCGCTCCGGGCGCTTACCTGCGGCTGCGTCCGGCTCCACCAGCACCCGCTGGGTCCCGAAACGCCGCGCGCTGTCCCCGCTGCCGGCCGTCGGCTCCGTCCGCCTGATGGTCGCGCCCCGGAGCAAGGCCCCTGCGGAGGGCAGCGCGAGGCCCGTTAGCCTGCCGCGCCCCTGCCCCCCTCCCCAGGCCCTTGCCCAACCCGGCCGCCGCCCCCAGTCACACACACGGGCAGAGCAGGGCACGCGACAAGACGCGCGCTCCAGCCGCCAGCGCCATCTTGACCGCACGGGGTCGGGGTCGCGGCGCCGGGGTGTGGCCTTGCCGCCCGCCCCGCCCCCAGGGCCTAGGCCTCTCCTCCGGGAGGCGGGGGCTACTGCACCCGGCCAAGGCCGCGGTCGGAGGCCCGAGCGGGCGGAGCCTCGGGCTTAGCTGAGCAGGACGCTGGGGCTGTGGGGTGAAGGGTCGCCGATAGGGAAAACCGGACAGGCCAGACGCCGCACTCCCCACGACCTCCCCACGACTCGCAGCTGCGCCACCACGCAAAGATCGAGCCGCCCAGGCCCGGGACCACACGTAAGTCACGGAGTGTGCGAGTCCCGGAGAGGGTTGTGAACCGAGTGGTAGTCAGGGACTGTGGGGACCCCGGCAGCTTGCGGCCCCGCAGAGCCGTCAGCAGAGCTGTGGGCACTGGAAAGGATGCTAGAGGGGATGCTGATGGGGGCCAGTGTGAACTCCGCCTCCTGCCTGTGGGGGGGACCAGGAATCTCAGCTGGTGGTTTAGCCACAGGCGTGGGGCAGCATAGCCTGGTGACTAAGAACTGACCCTTCACTTTCCCCAAGGGGTGAGGTGCTCTCACACCACTGTGGGACTGCAGTGCTCCCCACAAGGAAGGGGAAGGAGACATCTCGTGTTTGTATTTACTTGATCCTGCCTGAACACTGTTCTGACCATTCAGTTTGAACACTGGACACAGTAAGGGCCAAGGGTCAAGTACGGGGGGGGGGGGAACTGAGACTTGTTTTTGTAACATCTTAAGTGTTTTCAATTGTTCCTTGTGAAACAAACCAGTTTTTGAGGTGGAAAATAGCTTTTCCATGGCCACCTAAAATAGCAGCAGCAAATGAAATCCACATTTCTGGTCAGGCAGAATTCAAAGCTCCTGTAATATAAAGGTGATAAAACACCTCTTTCTGGGACTTCCCTGGTGGTCCAGTGGTTAAAGACTCAGCACTCCCAGTGCAGGGGGCGGAGGTTTGATCCCTGATTAGGGAACTAAGATTCTGCATGCTGCATGGTGTGGCCAATGAAGAAAAACAAAAAACACCTCTTTCTAAAATGTGTCTAGCCAAGGAGCAGCCCAACACTCATAAACACTTCCAGTGTTTTTCTGGTTGAGAGGTTTTGGAGCTGTGACTTTGGGAATGAAACCAAAACATTTTTTAGACAATCATGTTTAATTACCTCACAACTGAAGCTGCCTTTGGGGCCAAGGGACAGGAAGGAGGCAGCGAACCCAACACTCGAGCTGCACTCTAATCCTAGGTTTATTCAACACAATTCTTTTCTCTACACGACAAAGTACAAACACAATATTATCTAAAATGCTACAAAGTTACAAAACTCAAAACAGAAAATGTATAGTACTGACTGTACAATAAAAGCCAAAAAAGCAATGTACACGTTGCCAAAGTAACCTGCACGACCACCATGAATACCAACACAACGGGGGGTTCTGTGATGACCGGACAGAGCTGGCTCTCAACTTACAAGTTTCAGAGAGAAAGGGAGACATGGGTTTGTCTGTGTGTGTGTGTGTGTGTGTGTGTGTGTGTGTGTGTGTGTGTGTGTGTGTGTGTGTGTGTGTGTGTGTGTGTGTGTGTGTGTGTGTGTACGCACATGAGTACACGTGAAAAGAACCATTTTGGGTATTTGGCCCTAGAGGTCAGAAGAGGACTCAAGCAGGGGAGCAGGGCCAGGCTAACAGGAATGGCAGCTGCGTAAAAGCACACCCTTTCCTGTGGGACCCTGCAGGCCAACAGGTTAGGGCACGACCAGCCCACCAGATGGACCCCACGTCATCTGTGGAATGGGAAAACATGCTCCCAGGCTGGGGCTGTACCACCGCCTGGAGCCCCCTGCTCATCCCTGCTGGCTTTGCCACTAAACTGACTCTCAGGAACTAGAAATGTGGAAGCTTTCTAGCCAGAAAACTGGAGGGCATCATTATAAGCACGACCCCAAACCAACAACACTCCTGCAGCCGGAACTCTGCCGCCAGGGGAAATGTAGCAATTACTGCCTTCACCTTTGAAGCCTGCCCCTGAGTGAGGGATTTCTTTCCTACCGATCCTCCTTCTGCTAGAAAAGTGACAAAAGTGAGTTGGATGGTATACAAGTCACAGGGCAGAGCTTCGGTGGCCCTGCTTATCGGGAGGAGTTGGAGCTGGAGCGGCTCCTGTGGCGGCGGCGGCCAGGGGAGCGGGATCGCCGGCGCACGGGGGACCTGCGCCGAGGGGAACGTGACCTGCGGGAAGAGGAGAAACCACATCAGACACGAAACCCACGCCCCGGGAGCAGCTCCGCATCTGGAATCACAGGGGTAAAGCTGCCTTCTTTCGGGAACAATTCTACACAGCTTCACACTCCAACACTCCAGTCAGGACAGCTCCCTTTGGATGTCCCTGACGCAGAACCCTTGGGAGACACACAAATGTTCTGGAGACCAAGGGCATGACCCCAGGCACTCTCTTCTTCGAGGGCTGTGCAAAGTGCACCTTGACACCGCTAGCAGAGGACAGCCTGACACTGGCCTCTGCCAAGGGTGTTGTTAGCCTCTCCCCTACTCCTCTGACCCTTCCGGTTTTCTCATGGAGGGAGGGGAGGGGTCACACCTCCCGAGGGTCCCTCAATCAGGCAGCTCTTCCTTTCCCCAGCTGGAAAGAACACGATGAGCTCTGAAGACTGCCTATGCCAATGCTGCTTTCCCACCCCCATCATGAGGCACAGAGGACAGGCAGGGCTGGACAAAGTCCCAAAGTCATCATCCTAACTTTATGTTTGTAAATAAGATAAACGGAAACTGGCCCTAACCAGTCCCCTGTGAGACCCCGAAGTGATTCACCTTCTCCTCATCCGTGGGGGTGACCTGCGCCACATGGGAGGTGGTGGCAGCATTCTCCTGGGAGGGCTGAATCGCCTGGGGGGTGGCCGAGGCCAGGGGGCCAGCACAGCAGTGGCAGTGATCTCCTGGCCATCGATTTGTCCTGTTGAAAAAAGGATAAAGTCACAAAATATCTAACAAGCACCTACCCTGGGCCAGGCCCAATGCCAGCTATGGGCATACCATGGTGAGTGAGACAGAGAGGAGCCTGGGGGGACAAGGACAAACTACTCTGGTCACAGAAAGAACCTCATAATTACTGTTATTGGAGGTTTCATAAAGAAAACTACCAGGAAGCAGGGAACCTAATCTTAGTGCATTGGGATAGCCTTCCACGGGAAGCACCATCCAAGTCAACACCTAAAGAACAGCCTGGAATTTGCTAAGTGAGGGGAAGAGCTATGCTCCCGCCCTGAGCTGGAAGGTGGTGTTGCACTTGAACTTCCTTCTTAAGAGCAATGTGAAGGGGGCACTGCAGTGAGGAGACCTGGCAGGGGGCTTTGGCAGGACTGAGATGGGGGTGAAACATAAGAACTCAAGGGATAACGGGGAGGTATAATCACCGGAGCTTGGTGATGGATCAGGTGAGCAAGCCCAGGGGTGGGGTGAAGGATGATCAGCACCAGGGTTTTGGATGATCTGTGATCTCCTGAGAGGTGGGGCCCGAGAGGAAGAAGGGACTTCTGGGGTGGGGAACAAAATAAAAGGATGTTCAGGAGTTGTCAAGTCTGTCTAAAGAGTTTGAAAAAAGTGCTTCAGGGAGGTGAGTCCACGTGCAGCAAGTACTAAAACCACGTGTGAATGAAATCGTAGAACGGCAAGGGGAGGCAGCTCAGAATGGAGGCACAAGGAAACTGCAGGACCTCAGGGAAAGAAAGAGCAAAGGACACTGAGGCACAGACCCAAGAATCCCAGGGGATAAGGCACCCGGATCCAGTCCAGGGACTGCTCAGGGGACCAAGCACAGCCCGTGTACCCCCAAAGAGTGGAGGGTCTTCTATCTTCTCAGCTCCTACTTTCAAGGGAACTTCTGAGGTATTAAGGTGACTCAGGAATTTGGTTCTATGTTCGCAACATACTTGAAAGGCTCAATTTAAGTAAACACGGCTTAAGGTGGCCCTGGCCTATGGCCAAAAGCCAGTCCAAGTCAGGGATTTCACAGGCACTGACTATGTAACAACAGAGGCAAAGTCATCCTCTGGCTAGCTACCAGTAAAGGCAAAGCCCCCCCCCCCGCTTTCTTTCTGGAGACAGTGTGGAGCTGTTCCATTCAGTGGTGCACAGCACAATACACACAGGAAAGTCCTACCAGAATCTTAAGAAAACGTGGAATATTTATAATCACACACATCCTGAACGTGCCCAAGTCTCCCAAATTTTTAGTAAGTGCTCAGACTCTATCAAATACACAAGATCAAAACAAAGGTGTGACTCAACAAAGCCAAGAGCTGAAGTGTGCAGAGGGATGGATCATAGTTTATGCTTAACTCATAAAACACTCCAGAGGGATTTAAGTAGATTGAAAGAGTTGTACCTCAGTACCAAGGAAAATTTTGTAGTATACAAACTCTACCAGAGCTCAAGGGCCAAAGACCTGTGAGGCTATTTATCAAATGTGTAAGAGGGCCTCCAAGGATGTCAAGATTGTAAGGGGTTCAGAATCTCCTTCCCACTTGGCCTGGCAGCCCACACAGTGCTGTGGGCAGTCCCGGCTCAGCTCCAGCTGCCTAGAGTACAGCAGCAGTGAACTGGGGCACAGACAAATCCCATATTCCTTCAAATGCAGACTATTCGAAATTTGAAGCTATTCACAAGCGTTCAAAGGTTGACAAATCATTCTACCGAATAAAAAGTGGCTATGGGAAATGGGTAAAATTTGTGAATTCAGCGAAGTTATCCTAAAAATGCTGAAATGTTAGCAAAAGACAAAATGATTCAGGACTTCCCTAGCAGCGCAGTGGTTAAGAATCCGCCTGCCAATGCAGGGGACATGGGTTTGAGCCTTGGTCCAGGAAGATCCCACATGCCGCAGAGCAACTAAGCCCATGTGCCACAACTACTGAGCCTGCGAGTCACCACTACTGAGCCCGTGCTCCGCAACAAGAGAAGCCAACGCAATGAGAAGCCCGTGCACAGCAACGAAGACCCAATGCAGCCAAATAAAAAGAGAGAGAGAGAGAGAGGGAGAGAGAGGGAGAGAGAGGGAGAGAGAGGGAGAGAGAGAGGGAGAGAGAGAGAGAATGACTCAGAGAGGATTAAAGAAAACATTTCCATATAAAAATGATGCTTCGTTATATTCATAATATACTCCTTGGGGGGGGAAAACCGTTCATTTGATCCTTAAACTTTGATTGATATTCATATTTGATGAATTTTTTTCAAGAACCATGCTCCACGAAACATGTTTTTGGTAAACACCCACCCACTGAGTAAGAACTGGAATCTTGAAAGAGCTCCAGGGAGATTCTTACATGCAGCCAGGTTGAAAGTCGGTTTTAAACACACTATGCGTGGTGGGTAGCTGGTCGTGGACAGGGGACAAAGAAACAGGGGTTCAGAGGGGAGCTGGCAGGGCTTAACTCACCTCCGTCCATGTGCTTCAGCGCCTTCTCGGCCTCATCTGGATTCTCAAACTCCACATATGCATAGCCTTTAGACAGATGGGGGTGCATCCTTTCTACAGGCATGTCAATCATTTTAATTTTCCCATAGGTGGAGAATATCTCCATGATATGATCCTAGGGAGAAAGAAGAGTCACTAATGCTCACCCACTAATCACTTGTGTAAGAGTCAGAGAACCCACTACACAATGACTACAACCTTGGCACCTGGGGGTAAATCTAAACACATACATATAATATATTCCATTAAAATGAATTAACCAGTGCTCTACTTGGTCATGCACCACCAAGTCAGCCCTCCGAAATGCTACATTCTAAGTTCACCTTCTGGCAGAGGCTTGCTTCTCCAGCTTTCCACTTTGAAAATTTGCAAAACAGACACACCCCACTGTCCACTGGACAGAAACAGGATTCCTCACCTTGGTCACATTCCTGGTGAGCCTTCCAATGTGCACTTTGGTGGGTTTAGGGGAAGGGCTCCGCCTTTTCCTTTCCTTTTCATCTCTTTTGGGTGGTTTGGATCTGATTGAAAAAACAAAAAATCCTATTAAGACAGTAAAACTCCTTTTTTGGTCTACTTTTATAATAACTACGGTGACTTTACAGCCCCCCGTTTGTTAATTTAGGTCCCCAGGTAATTCACAGGTTTTGGGGGAGAGCCCTCAAGCCAATTACTCCCGGGTGGAGAAGGGGTGCTGGAAGGGAGCTCACTTCGAGCGGGAACGCCGCCTGTTGTCATGTCTGCGCCGAGAAGGACTCGGTGAGCCAGAGGAGCTGCTGGAGCTGGAGCTGCGGGATGTGCTGGAACTTCCTGAGCGGCTTGATGCTGAAGATGAGCTGGATCCGCTGCTGGAGCCTGTGCTGGTGCTGGAGCCTGAGCTGGAGGTAGAGCTGGACCGAGACCTGAGGGGCAAGAGGGAGGGGGTCACAGACAAGTGGTGGGAGCAGCATTTCTTCACTGAACAGGCAAGCCTGCACATGTTCCCAAGATGAACCGCTGGCCTCGTATTTTCAAAACCCACTGCTTTCCCCAGCGGGGCAAACACTGACATCCTCCGATCCCTGCCCTAAGCCAAAGCCCTTGGTAGGGACAGAAAACAGCATACATATTGTGCAGTGATAGGGAAGGAAGAATGAGCTGCTTCCAACCTACACAGAAGCCTTGCCTACTGGGAGGTAAAGGAGGAGCCTGGCAAGTCAGAGCCACTAACTCAGCTTGGAAGGCAGCTACTGACTAACACAGGCTGGTTTTCAACAGAAGGAAAAGGAAGCTCCAGGCTAGGGCAATCCAAGCACAACTCCAAATCAAAAGCACTTGACAGAAAAGCATACCCCAAGATGTCCCATTCCTTAACATCTCCAGAAAAGAAAGAATCCCAACACCATCCTCTGTATATAATGAGAGCAAACCCCAAACCAGTTTGCCATAAATTAGAGTCTCTATTAAAAATCTGAGTGTGTTCCTTTATAAGAAGACAGAGCACTCTGCAGCCTCTTGGGGAAGGAAGAGGGACACGGCTGTGGACGCGAGGCCCTGGCAATGCTCTAACCCGTCAGCCCCACCTGGTGCTGCTGCTACCACTGGAAGCGCTGCGTCTCTTTCGAGTTTTATCCCTGCCACGATCCTTCTCGCTTGACTCCTTGGTGGCGCCCTTATCTTTAGAGCGATCCTTGGACTTCTCATCAGAGCGGTCTTTGCGTTTGGTAGGAGAAGGAGCCCTGGATAGTGAGGAAGAGTATGAGATTACATGCCCCTTTGAATGAACCCTGAAACAACAGCACAACCCCAAAGGGCTACACAAATCCCAGGCAATCACAGGGCAAAATATCTGTGGCTTAGGACACTTTCACTGTAAAATTCAAGACATTTCCAATTTTCCCCTTTCTGAGGGTCCCTAGCAATGAGCACCCCCAAAGTAGCACTAGAAAAATCTAACAGAAGGATTACCTAGTGCTGGACTTTTTATTATTTTCTTTGACTCCTAGCAAGCTCTTCTTTTTCACTCCTGATAAATCCATTCTCCCCTTCTGAGGTGTTCAAAGCAGCAATGGCGGCCTCACTTATCTGAACTCTCACTTCTAACTTGAGTCTGAGAAACGATCCCTAATCGATTGCAATTTACGCCAAAGTGCAGCCTAATAACAAGATAAAAGGATTTACAGAGTAAATTGGCAAGGCAACATATCTACTTTGCAATCAAAAGCTGAGCACAGGAGAAGGCAGCAAGGAACACAGTAAGCAGCAAGCATCCACAAAGCCAGGAACACACGGGGGATGAGCACTGTTTCCTCAGGGGGGGAATCCCGCCCCCACAGGAGGCACAGGTAGAACCATCACCTCAGCTTGTCTTTTTCTTAAGGAACGGTGTGGATGGTGGTGTCCTGTTATTTTACAGGCGGTACAATACCCGTTTTTCATTCTTAAGTTTGATGATGAGCCCTCCACAGTCCTTTAGAAATACTACAGCACCACATTTGCATGCAGAACAGAGAAAAACCCAACTGATAGGATTAGATTTCTTGTTTCATTGCTGTAATCTTTGTAGGATACATTGAATATATGATATGACTGGAAGCAAAAACCATTTCAAAAGTGACTGGTACCGGCATCAAAACATTTAATACCCAAACACAAACAAATGAAACGTTCCCCATGAACACTTAAAAAGCAGTAAAATAAGCCGTTGAAGAATAGTCATTGTAAACACTGACTAATGTTAATGATATGCATATGAGTTAGGGGGGGAAGTATACCAAAGTCTGCAACTTACTTTGAAATGCAAGAAAAAATAAGATTGATGGGTGGCTAGATATAAATAAAGCAAAAGTTAACAGAAATGTATCATGTAGAATCTAGGTGGTGGTGACGTGTCTATTCACTGCACAAAATTTTTTCAGCTTTTCTGTATGTTCACATTTTTTCAAAAATAAAATGTTGGAGGGAAAAAAGTAGACATTGGAATTGGATGAGGTACCACATGTAAGGGTTTAGCCAAGTGCCTGGACTGCCATGTACTCAGTGAACTAGCAATAGTAAATATTACTCAAGAACAAACAATTAATTATGTGCCCTGTTTCCTCAGGACTGTTGTCTTTAGTATTTCCACTGAGGTTTTGTACAATCTGCTTGAGTTGCAAGCAAAGATCTCGGGATGTCAGCCTCAACTACCTCTAGCTCACCTTCCTGTAAGTAACTTGGACACGGCACACCAATCGGGATCCTGTCTCCACGTGAATAGTGCTGCCAAAATGCTGGATAAACATTCTGACTGAAGAAAAGAGTACCCAGCTTTGGACATGCAAGTGAAGTACAAAAGAGAATGTCACTTTTGCTGCTCTTTTCCAGGACTATAAAATTTTTAAAGATGTTTTGTTTTAAAATAATAAGGTACTATAGACACCCAGCAGGCAACATTGGATAAGGTTAGTGTCCTTGGACAATCAGTGAGTATAATTCAATGGTTAAGAGTCTGGAGTCAGCCTGCCTGGGTTTGATTCAAAGCTCTGTTGTGTGACCTTGGACAAATCACTTAACCTTTCTGAGCCTCAAGTTCTCATCAGCAGTACAGTGACACAGACAGTTCCTACACCTCATAGTTATCAGGGACATAAACCAAATTAACCCATAAAGGAGTTAATTTGGCACCTAGTTAAGGCTCAATAAACGGTAGCTAATGTTAGAAGAGAGGCTCTGGAGGCTCTTCTCCCACATAAATTCTTGACTCTAAAGTCACACACAGTCTCTGAATGCTCAACAGGGGTCCCTGGATTGCCCCTATTAGGGTCACCAAGAGCAGCACTGTCCAATAGAAGGAGTGCCAGCTACAAGAGTACTCTAAAATTTTCTAGTAGCTGCATTACAAAAAATCTTGGTTAACAGATAAAGTTAACTATTAGTAATATATTTATTTGACATGCTACACACCAAGTATTATCTTTTCACCAATCAGTATACAAATTCATTAATAAAACATCTACACCTCCCCATACTAAGTCTTTGAAACACCTCAATTTGAACTAGGTATATTTCAAGTACTCAATAGCCACGTGTGGCCAATGGCTACCTTATTGTTTAACTGTCCCAGAATGCAGATTCCTGGACCCCACCGCCGTCCTAAAGATCTGCCCTAATGTACTTTGTGAAAACAAGCACCACCGGTTATTCTTAAAACACTAAAAATTAAGAACCACAGGGTAAGTGAACGCTTTGCTGGGCGTGGCCTGAGTACTAGAAAGCAAAGGTTGAGGTTCTCTGTTTACACAAGTTCAGGTAACAGCACAGGACCTTGATTACCTCCCCCATCCTCCGGAAAGGTGCGCGTCCAACAGCCAGAGAGAGGAGAGAACAATTAGTTAAATCTCGAGTAGATGGCGTTTCAGCTCACATCTTCAGAGCACCTTCCCCATTTAAAAGTACATTTTAGGCACAATTCATGCGAAATAACAAAGAGAAAAAGCCATGCCTCTCCTCCATCGATTTTAACCTTCCCGTATCCTCCCTCCTGGGGTTACCCGTCAAACTGAGCTCCAAGACGTTAGGGGCCTATCCCCAAGGACTAGCACCGAGAACGGCACACAGGAACCCGGCAGACGTTCGTGGAGTCGATGTTTGAATTAACGGCTTCGAAGGGAGGGTCAGTCGGTCACCCAGGGCATCCCACAAAGCAACTCCGCACCCACCGGCACCGGCCCCACACGCGATCTCGCCGCCCACCGTCCGCGTTCACTCACAACTCCCCAGTCCAGGCGCCGGGCCGCGAGCACTTCCAGGGTAGGGCCCGGCGTTGAGGGCCTGGGTCTCCAGCCCGGCGAGAAGGCCCCGAGGGCGGAGGCCGAGCTCCCGGCTGCTCCGAATTCCGGGGGCCTCACTGGGCCCGCCGCAGAGCGGACGAAGCGAGGTCGCCCTTCCGCCCGCCGCGGCCCCGACCACTTCCGGGCCGCGGCCTCGGCGCCTCCCACTCAGCCCGCCCCGGGCCACACTCTTTATTCTCAAACACTGTACCGCGCCGCTAGGCCGCCGTTGTCACCGCGTGGCCGGGGAGCAGGCCGGCTCCACGATGCGCCCCGCCGAGCCTGGCGGGCGGCCCCTGAAGCTTGGATGGGGTCGGATTCCCCCTACTTACATCTTCCCGCCGCCACGACCTCCGCTCGCTCTCCTCAGCCTCTGACGCGGGCGCCGCTCTGGCGTCAGGATTAGGGAGCGGGAAGGCACCCTCGTCCGGCGCGCAGCGATGACGTAGACCGCCTCAGCCAATGAGTGCGAGCGAGGAGAGGGTTAAAGGGCCAAGGCCTTTTTGGGGAGAGAGGAGTCGGGGCGCTTATACTCTGTCTCCCTCTCTGGAGGGGCGACTGGGGCTGTCCCGGGCTAGCTGCACCCCTCATGGGGTCGGCAAGCTGGCAGCTCTCTGGGGCTGGGAGGACTGCGCTGTGTGGGTAGCTCGCGGGCCGGCGCGGAGCGGGTTAAGGGGGCCGTGGCCCCGCCCCTATCCGTGCGCGTGCGCACCGGGCTCGCGGAGTGCCTCCCGGCTTGCCTAGGCGCTTGTCTCCAGATCCCGCAGCTTCGCGCTGGGAGAGGCCGGGCGGCGGGGTTAGGGGAGGGGTGTGCAGGTGCTGCGGCCTTTGGCGGCAGGCCGTGGGGACCCGCATGGCAGAGGCGGCTCAGCGGGCCGGGCCCATTGCGGGGATGGGTTCTTGCGATTACCACTAGTGGTGTGAGGGGTTACCGTGTAGACTCAGCTTCTGCGCCGGCGGAATTCGGCCTGGTGGGCAAGACGGGGTTGTGCAGCCAGAACACACGGGCGGCAAACTGCAGGGTAGAAGATAATGTGCAGAAAGGGAGGCGCTTCCGAGGAGGTGTCACTGCAGCTGAGACCCGAGTGGAAGGGCGCGCCCGGCAGAGGGAACAGCTGGTGCGAATGCGCGGAGGCTCGCTGGAAGAAGCCGCGGCTAGGAAGGTGGAGTTTAGCGTTGGACAGAACGGGGAAGATGTGCAATATACGGCGCCATGGCGTCATCCCCTGGCCGGTGGACGGTGCAGGCGGGGAGGCACTGTCAGAGCCTTCTGGCGAAGGCAGGAGGGTGAGGGTTAGAGGCCCAGGACCAGGCAGGAGGCTGTCGGAGTAAAACCGGCGCTGAGTGCATCAGGGCTTGCAGGTTTGTTTACCGCTATGTCCCTCTTCCTCCCGCGCTGTGCCTGGTAAGCAGTCAAAACTGCGTGACTGTTAGTTGGGGGCAGGGAAGGTGCATCCCCGTCCCAGACGCCGTGTGAACAGGTGGGTGTCCCAAGGAAGAGAGGGGAACAGATCCAAGGTGCTGATTTGGGGGGGGGGGAGGAACCAGTGAGGCTTGGAGATGGATGAAATGTCAGGGGAAAGGACAGGAGAGTCCAGGATGAGCCTTAGTGGCCCCGATGGATGGGTATACCTATGTTTGTAGTCTGCAGGTCATTGCTTTCTGCTCCATGTGGTTTTCCCAGCCAGTGGATAGTGACTCCTTTCCTTCATCCAGTTCCTCTGGCCCTGTCCAGTGTGTCAAGTGTGCCCCTAACACCTCACCCTGGGCCGAGGAGTGTCTGAGAAGTTGGGGACAAAAGAGAGTCCTGGAGGAGCAGCCTGCCTTTTGAATCCTCTCTGCCTAGGCACCAACACACTCCTGGGGGTGGGGGTTGGCAGGCAGAGTCAGTGTGGGTCTGGTTCTCCCTTTGCATTTAGATTTGGGGAGGAGGGGGCCTTTATCTCTGCATCACTGTCACATCTGCCATGGCCACTAATGGAGGCATAAGTGGAACAGAAGGGTATCCCTGGCCGTGCATCAGTGAAGAGACCCAGAGGGTCGGTGTTGGGGATGGTGTGGCCTTGATGAGCCAGGCCTGCAGCACACAGAAGTCTGTGAGGAGGCCACGGCAGCACATTGGAGACCCACATATTCAGGGCCACGTCAATGTGTGCCCGAAAGGCCCCAAATCCAGAGCCTTTGCCCAGGGACACAGTGACACCCTAGGTGGGGGTGGGGCAAGCCCATGATCCCCACTGTGGCAAAAGGAGGATGGGGACACAGCCAGCTGGGCGGATAGCCCCTTCTGGTTTTGGTTTTTTGGCTGCTGCCACACAGCATGCAGGATCCTTAGTTCCCTGACCAGGAATCGAACCCGTGCCCCCTGCAGTGGAAGCATGGAGTCTTAAACACTGGACCACCAGGGAAGTCCCCCCTTCAGTTTTTTTGTTGTTGTTAACGCTCTAAAGTAGTAGAATTTGGCACGCATATAAATTTTAACACATTTCGTATTAAATTTAAAAGCATGATTTATTCATTTATGAATTTAATCAAATTTGTTTCTAAATATTATTGATTTTATTATCGTGTGTTATCAGCTGTTGAGCTTTAATATTTGAGCATCTTGGCTTTTGCCATTTTGAGAATCAGCAGAATGTGTTTGGAAGGAACATGAGAAAATAAAACTCTGGAGGGCCCCCGACCCCAGCCTTCCAGGAGTCCTGGGTTTCTCCCCTCCCAACCCCCAGTGCTAACCTGCTGAGGCCATGGGAATTGAGGGCCAGGGAGCTGTGGTCTTCGGGGACCTCAGGAGGTCTTTGGCCCAGGTTTGATGGAGGGGGTGGGGCAGGGCTCCTTGGGACAGGGCACTGGGCAAACAAGCCCCAGGCCTGGAGCTTTACACCACAAGCATCCTGTGGGCTCTGGCCAGTGTCTTGAGCCCCCCTCCCTTTCCTCCAGGGCCAAGGGCCACCTGCTGACGATGTGGGGCTGCACTCAGTTTGAGAATATACCCACATCAAGGCAGAATATCCCCCTGCCTTTATTCTCTATGGGCCTGGAGGCCTCCGCAGTGCCTGCCCTTGGAGGCTAGTAACCTGGCACACTGAAAGGGCCAGGGATGGCCTGGGTTGTGTTGGAGGTCACAGTGGGCCACACAGGAGCTTTGAGCAGGCATTGCATCTACTTGCAAACCATGTCAAGGAAGCACTTCTACCCATTGCTGACAGGCTCTGTGCCAAGGGCAGGCATGGTCTGGCCAAGTGGAAGAAAGGGGTTTGGGTGGGGTCAAGGCAGTTGTGATGTCTAGGTGACCCTGGAGGAGGCATCAGAAGAGGGGCGGGTCAAGAGGCCTGGCTTCTGTCTGTGGGGGTGAATGCCTGCAGCCCCTGAAGGAGCCCAGAAGGAGGCACCCAGGAGGAGGCACTGGCCTGTCCTTCTGGGTGGTCAGGCTGGATATGAAAGGGCCAGCCAGCCAATGAGGGTCTGGAGTTGTGGTGAGGCCTCCCTGGCTCTGCGTCTCCAAGGTGTGGGGGCGTCAGATCCTGGGGCCCCATGGGCGGAACAGGCTGCCCGCTGGAGGGGCTACAGGGCCTAGGGCTGCTGAGCGGTGGGCTTGGGAGCTTGTGCTGGTTTTCATGCCCTAAACCCCATGTCCATTTCTGCCCTAAGGAGGTCAAGGATAGTGATATCTGAGCTGCCCACCTTGGGGCTGTCACAGGGGACAGGGAGGGGCCCGGCCAGAGAAGGGGAGCAGGTGTGCTGGGTTCTGGGTGAGCTGCTCAGGCCTGGCCCATGCCTACTCTGGCCTCCACAGCCAGTGGATTTGGGGCTTCTCCGACCTTGGAGGCATCTAATGCTGGCATCTTTGGCGTGTGGGCCGGGCCCCAGGAGCGGGGCCTGGGCGGCCCTGTGTGTTGAAGAAGGAAGGCAGGGCCCCCGCTCCCTGGGCCCGACCCCCAGCTTCAGCCCCTCTTCCAGCCTGCTTGAAGCCCAGGCCACGTGTGCCCATCATGTGTGCATGAGACTCCAGGGCCCAGTGCTGTGCTGCCTCCTGGCTGTCTCTCCTGGGGGGCCTGTGGGGACCTGGACTGCCGTCTTGGTGCCCTTTCTCAAGCAGTCTCCAGGCCCACCTTTACCCTGAAACCCCCTTAGGGTGCCCTGCCCTCCAGTGGGGATGGGAGAGGGGCTGCAGGAGCTTGCACATTCCAGGGTTTGGGGTCAGACCTGAGCTAAGGTTCAGGGAATGGGGCCTTGTGTCTGGAGGGGTGATGTTGCACACTCGGCCTGCTGGCCTCAGCTGTGGGCTTGGGTGAGCAGCCTAACCCTGACTTTGGTGTTGGAGGTACCTCATGGAACCCCTGTGGGTCTTTTCCTTGATGGAGTGGGTGTTTAGCCCCTCTGGACCCAGGTGGGCCCAGGCTGTCTACCCAGGAGTGTCCCTGTCTGCAGGTATGGCTCTGGCCCTTAGCACAGCCAGCAGGGTCTGGATGAGCATGGGTGGTGCTCACCTTCACACTGACAGATCTGTGTGGGAGTGAGGGTCCTACAGGGCCTTGCTAGCTTATGCCATGAGCATTGCACTGGTACCCGGAGGTGAGCTGAACAGCAGCTGGCGCAGGTGTCACTCAGATGGAGCAGCAGGAATCGGCTGCCCTGGCTGGCAGTCTAGCCCCGGGCTAGCCTTTTGGAAACCTTTCCCCCTCATTCCCAGGCTCTGGCCCCACAGGTGTCAATTTGACTCCCCTGGGGCATGGGCCGTCATCGCCTCTGTGTTCAAGGAATGGCCTGAGTTCAAGCCGGGCTGGGGGTGTGTGAGTCCAGGCCAGGCAGACAGGGCCAGCTCCTCCTCCACCTGGTGGGTGTGGTCATCCCCAGACGGTTTGTGGCCACCCCCGGACCTTCCTTCCAGCCTGCCCTCCAGGTGCTGGCCTTGGCTCACTCCTCCATTTTGCTGGGCTCTCTGCCTCACTCTTGCCTGCTGCTTTGTGAGACTGGGTCAGGGGTCCCAGGGACTTGGGTGACCTTGGCTTCCCCTCAAGTTCTAGGCTAAAGATCTGGGATTGGAATTTTCCCAGAAAGAAACTGTCCAGTTTGTTTTGCTTTTCTGAGCCCCTGCAGCCAAAGGGCTAGGGCACTCTGTTGGCAGGGTGGTGGATGGGGAAATGGACCCTGGGGTAGGGCCACAGAGCGGCCATACCCAGGTCTTCCTGGCTGAAGTGGGGTCTCACTAGCTAAGGTGGACAAGGAAGGCATGCATGGGGGGACCAATTTCTTGAGGAAGCCAGCCTGCCTTCTACAATCACGGTTGAGACTGCAGTTGTGTCCTGGTATTGGGGTTTTTCTTGCGGGGGGGGGGTGCCCGGGTAAATATAAGACTGCATGTCCTAGCGCCCTCGTCTGGTGCAGCCATGTGTCTGCATTCTGGACGATGACAAAGACGCAAAACCACGTTGACGGCCAGCTGTGCCCTCCCGCTCCTCACCCTGTTTCCTGCTCACTCCATCTGGAAGTCTCGCTGGCACCTTGGCCCTGAAAGGTGACCTTGAGGAGGGAGGCCTGCACCTGGATGGAGCAGGCAGATGGAGTCTGGCTCCCTGAGACCTTGACCACTGGTAATGGAATGCCTAGATTGCCTTCTCTGGAATTCGTACTTGGCAGAGAAATAAACTCTTGTCTTTTGTAAACCACCGCGGTGTAGTTTTCTGATGTGTGCAGTAAGGCCACTGCAGAGTCTTTGTTCCACAGGAGCTGTTCCTGTAACCTGCTGCCCGGCAGCCCTTTCCCATGGTGAAGGCAGAGGAGGTGCTCCCCTCCTCCCCGCAAGGCTGCCCTCCTCCTTCCTCAGGGCCCTCGGTTCTGGGTGCAGCTGTCAGGCTGTAGGACAGCCCATGTGTCCACTGACTGTCTCAGCTGAGCCACCGTGGGGCCCGGCAGGACTTTTCCACAGGCCTCGCTCTCAGCCCTGATGTGGTCTCTAGACCTCCGGAGCCCCGGACCAGACTGTGCAGGGCAGGGAAGGCAGGACCTTGGCCCTGGCAGATGTGGCAGCTGTTTGGGGCCAGCATCTCTAGGGACCATCTGGGCCTGGAGATCTGAGTAAAGTGGAATAGGCATGGAGCAGGAGGTGGCGGGGTGTGGGTAGGCCGACTCTCCTGTTAGGGAGCTGGTGGGTCCTGCCCTGCCCCTGGGCTTGGAGGTGCCACAGCTCAAACCAAACCACCAGGGCTGCGGGCATCTAAGGCCCCAATCCTGGCTCTTTGAGGACACTTGGGCCCAATGGTGGGTTCCAGCAGACCTGCAGATGACCTGGGGGTGCTGCGTGGACCCTAACAGCGGCACCTGTCTGCTGCTCCTGGGGTCCTTCCTAACTGTCTCTCCTGCAACTGCCCAAGCTCCACGCGTGGATACAGTCATGGGCTCCTCTCCCCTGACTGCCGTATGCCTCTCATTTTGTCCCCACTGCTGCAGCCTTGGCTGTGACTCCATCATCCTCTCCACAGCTGCTGACTTGTCTTCCAAAAGGGGTTTCCGATCACGACAGCCCCTGCTTCCATCCTGCCAGTCTCTCCACCTCATCTCCCGTCAACAAACCCACCTCTCCCTGGACCCTTGCAATCTGATCTCATGCGTGTGCCTCAGATATGCTGTTCCTTCAGTCCTGAGCACCTTTCCTCACACCCTGTTTTGTGACATTGAAGGGAAAAATGTCAAATTTCTAAATCTTTAACACATAGGCTGAAAAACAAGGCCAGGATGCCCTGCAGGAGGACACGTGGCCAGGCCATGCTGGCCTCTGCCCTCCTCCATTGACCAGCAAACCTACAGCTGCCACACACCTGCAGACAAGTCACAGCCCACCTCTCAGAAGATGCTTGCTGCTGGGCAACGATTAGGACCACAACCACCCCTAAGTTGTTGTTGTTGTTATTTTTTAATAATATGGAACTAAATGATGATGGTTGGAAGAATCTTAAAGGGAATAAAAGAGCTACAAGAAACTATTTGCAACGTTCATAAACTTTGAGAGAATGATAAAAATGCAAATTTGAAACTACCAAATGAACCAGAGTGATGAAAACAAGTCTTTTCTAAACCTATGAATTCTAAGGTAATGTAAAAGGCACAGAGATTCAAATCACGGAAATTTAGAAAGCCATAAGAGGACTTCCCTGGTGGCACAGTGGTTAAGAATCCTCCTGCCAATGCAGGGGGCATGGGTTCGATCCCTAGTCCGGGAAGATCCAACATGCCACAGAGCAACTAAGCCCCTGAGCCATAACTACTGAGCCTGCTCTCTAGAGCTCACAAACCACAACTACTGAAGCCCGTGCGCCTAGAGCCCGTGCTCCGCAACAAGAGAAGCCACCGCAATGAGCAGCTCGCGTACTGCAATGAAAAGAAGCTCGTGCTCGCCACAACTACAGAAAGCCCGTGCACAGCAATGAAGACCCAATACAGCTAAATAAATAAATAAATAAACAAACAAATAAAAATTGCCGTCTCTCAAACCACTAAAAAAAAGGTTAAAAAGAAAGCCATTGGGCTTCCCTGGTGGTGCAGTGAGTCCGCCTGCCGATGCAGGGGACACGGGTTCGTGCCCCGGGCCGGGAAGATCCCACATGCCACGGAGCGGCTGGGCCCGTAAGCCATGGCCACTGAGCCTCTGCGTCCGAAGCCTATGCTCCGCAACGGGAGAGGCCACAACAGTGAGGGACCTGCGTACCGCAAAAAAAAAAAAAAAAAAAAGCCATAAGAAATGAGTGCGTCTTATTAATAAAAGGGAGCTGATGCTGAAGAAAACTCTCCTGGAAAATGGTGTAAAGCCAAGTGGCCCTGGAGCCAAAGGCCTCCTGCCTACCCAGCTCCACACCCTCCTCTGCCAACCCTACATGCCTCTTTCCTCACCCTGGATGAAGGGTCTTCCAGGTGGCCATTTAGCTACCCTGATTGTGCACTTGCATTTTTGGCTTATTCCACAGCAGCAAGTTCTGTAAATTGACTACGTATTGGGAAAAACGAGCACTTGTTTTTGTCTGGAACTTGATACAGGAGGCTCGTGCTGGGACTGCGCTGGGTGACGGGGCCCACAGGCCCACCTCGTGACTCACAGACCACGGTTATGTTCCCTCCCAGCCTTTATTTTGCGGACAGTCACCACACACTAGGTGTGCCCTCCATGGGTGGCCGCTCAGCCCCATGGTGGTCCCCAACTGGCCTCCCGGCCTGTGGCTCACCCCTCCCCTCACTGGTCACTCTGGAAGATGCTGGTGGGATGACACCGGGCTCAAGGCCGGCTCTGTCTGGTGCAGTGTCCACCCTCTCAGGAGAGGGACTCCAGGACACCCAGCTGCACTGGAAACCAAGACCTCAGTGCCTAATTCAGCTGCATCTCCCCTGAGGACAGCGACAGGCATCTTTCTGTCCATCCTGGGCAGCCTGGTGAGCCCAATGCCCACTGTCCTGCAGGCCTCCCCTGGGAAGCTCCGTGCCAAGTGTGAATGCAGGGATATGGCTGGGTACTCTTGACCCCTGGGTCAGTGAGGCCCCTTCCGGGACAGCTCTCCGCCCAGACCCCGCAGCCTGCCCGCACAGACTGCCCAACACGCTCTTGGTGGGGATCTTGAGTTTTGGACAGCGGGCTTCAGAATGCCTGAGACGTGGACATTCCCATGCTGCTTCCCGGCATGAGGGCGCGACACACCCGGTCCATACTGTGCCTTGATTCTTGAATCCATTGTAGAAAACAGTGATCAGAAATAAAGGTGCAGGATGAGGTGAACTCGGAGCGAGAGAGGATGCCCATCTGTGAGCCCGGCTCCTCACGGCCCCTCGTCCTCAACAGGTGGCTGCAGGTGGGCGAAGCTTAGGAAGACCTGCTCCAGCGAGATCTGGCTCACAGAGTAGTCATCCATGCCATACTTCTCCTTGGCCTTCTCCAGAACACCAAACACCTTTGGAAGCAGAAAAGCCACTGTTAACAAGGCAGGGCCTGGCTCCTCAGCTGGTCTGGGACTCCTCTGGCCATAGGGGATGGTAAGGTCACCAGAGATCCTACCCCTGCACGGGGTGAGCAGGCCCCAGCACCAGGCTTCCTCCTGACTCTTCCCAGCTCAGAGTATGACCTTTGGGCAAGATGTGTTACCTCTCTGGGCCAGTCTCCTTTTTTGCACCATTTTTTTTCCAACTCAGATATCTGAGGTATAAACCCCCAAACCTAGCAAATATTAGGGTGAGTGTTAGAGGAGAAACTGGAAGTGATTCCTCCTTGGAAACAGCTGGCTGGAGAAGGAGCAACTGCTGGAGGTCCAGTGGGGCCCAAGCTCACCTTCGCCCAGCTGAGGTCATTGCCAGGCAGGTGGTAATGGACCATCCCTTGGTGCTCATCTTCCAGGACGCTGCCTGCACAAAGGAGAGACCATGTCCCCCTGAGGGCTGGGCTGGATGGCCAGGGGAGGGCGGCCCAGGCCCTTGGAATTGTAGCCCTTGTCCCAGGGGTCAGGGATGGACAGACGCACAGATGACCTCTGCACAGCAGCACATACCTGGGAAGGTCAGGTCCACGAATGCCTTGAACTCTTCCAGGGCCTCCTGCTGCCTGTCACTCCGGATCTTGGCCCGTAGGGAGTAGCCACTGCCAAACTTGCTCTTGAGGTGCTGTGGGCTGCCCAGGCACTTGAACTGACCCTGCACCATGATGGCCAGCCGGGTGCACAAGGCCTCACACTCCTCCATGCTGGGGAGAGGGAGTGGAGGCCTGATATAGCACTGGGGAATGCTGATGCCCACCCTCCACATCAAAAGCTGTGCACATGGGAAAGTACTGATGCCCAGATCAGGCTGTTCCTGATTCCCATACTCAGGATGTGGCCCACATGGTAGAGCCTAGGGATTCTCCTCAGACTCTTCACCAGATGCTGACAGGTCTTCTGTCCATCCAGCCCCTCCCGGCCCACCCCTCCTACAGCCCCGGTCCTGGCTTTACCTGTGGGAGGTGATGACGATGGCCTTTCCAGACTCGCGGGCCCTTGCCACGGTGTCCCAGAGCAGGCGCCGGGCCACGGGGTCCATGCCAGTGGACGGCTCGTCCAGGAAGATGACTGCTGGCTCTCCAAGAAGGGCAATGCCGGTGCTGAGCTTCCGCTTGTTGCCGCCGCTAGGGCAGAGAGGGTGCAGAGGAAGGCAAGGCGGATGATTAGCGTGGGCTCCCCGGGTCCCAGCAAAGGACCGGGCCCAGTGATGGCAGAGTGTCTCAGGTGAAGAAGAATGAGGTGAGCATGCCTGGAAAGCCCACTTCATAGAGTAGGAAGCCCTAGAGAGAGCTGTGCCCAGGGGGTCGGTCCACAGCCCCACACAGAGCAGTAACACCACCTGTCTGCATCTAAGGGGGCCTGACAGGGGGTCCTGGCTGTGCCTCCAGGTAGCAGGAACCTGAGGGGCAGCCCCTCTCATCTGGACCTGCCTGGGCCATGCTGCCAAATCCTCACTGATCCTGGAATGATGGGTGGGAGCTCCAGCCCCTGACCCGAGTGCCCCTGGCTCTATGGTAATGGAGAGCCTGACTCCACCCTGGGAAGGCCTGAGGTCACTGAGGCGGGGGGCAGGGCAGGGGCTGGGACGCAGGCGCACCTATACGTCCTGACCAGCTTGTTGGCATGCGGCTCCAGGAGCAAGCCCCGCAGCGTGTTCTCCACGCAGGCACCGATGTAGCACTCGGGGACACCCCGGAGCCGGGCGTACATGACCAGTGTCTCCCGGCCCGTCATGTGGTCCAGCAGGGCATCAAACTGGGGGCAGTAGCCAATCCGCTGCCGCATCTGGGGTTGGAGCACAGCCAGGAGACAGCAGGTCAGAGGGTTTCTCTCAGGCGATCTGTCTAGGGTGGTCCCTCAGTTGGTGCACAGGCCCTGGCGGCCTCCCACTGCCAAAGTTTGCCGAGCAGCACTTTGTTGGGGTTGCTGGAGGGGCTCGGCTGGCTCAGTGGCCGGGTAGGCACCGGGACCCAGACTGCCCCCCACCCAGGGGTCAGAGACAGGCCAGAGACCAGTCTACCCCGGGCAGCACAGGGGCAGACGGGTGCAAGAATGCATTGATTATACAAAGTGACCGTATCCATGCAATGCTTTACAGCTGACAGATACCCGTTCATTAGACGCTTGACAAACATCTAATGTGTGCTGGGACCTTTCTTTTTCCTCCTCTGTTAAGAGATGTTTGCTGGCAACACCTTTGGGGTGGGGTGTCACCTGGGCAGATGGCATGGTAGCTGGTCTTGGAGCAAGTGGCTACGTTCAGCACAGCCAGGATGCTGCGTGGCAGGCCTCCACCTCCAGCCACATTCGGCAGCTGGTGGGGACAGGCAAGCCTGGTTTCTGTGGATTCCAGAGATGTGGTTTCTTTTTTTTTAACCTCTTTGGGGTTCTTAGACTTCCGGAATCTGTTCTTAATTGGTCTGGGAAAGTTCTTGGCCATGACCATGGCAGTTACTACCTTTCCCCCCATTCTCTCCTTTCTTGCGGGAACCAGATTAAACGTATTTCAGGCTTCTCACCTTGCCTCCATTTCCTAGATCACATTTACCATTTCCTCTTCCTTGCATATAATTTCAATCTTGTCTGTTTCTTTGAACATAGTAACACAGTTGTTTTATAATCTGGGTCTGGTAATGGCAAATCCAAAGTGGTGGGCTTGTCCTGCTGTGGAGCCCTTGTGTCTGTGGCTCCAGCCACAGCACCCTGTCTGCTTTGTTTGCTTTGCTTGTGCACTGCTCACAGGCCTTAAAGCACTATGTGAGGGGCTCTTGGAGGCCTAGGATGAAAGCCTTCCTGCAGAGAGGGTGTGAGCTGCAGTGTGGGGGCAGAGCCACCTGGAAGCCCCTGCTGCCAGTTCAGGAGATGCAGTCATTCCCAGGCACAGGCATCTTTGTTCCTTCCCCTGCCCTGCTCAGCACACGGGAAACCGTCCATGCAATCCCCGGGGGGTAGGGAGAGCAGGAGGGTAGCCTGCTTCATCCTAACCTACAGGGGTGGCCCTTTGTTTCTGCCCCATACACTCGATAAGGTCCCTAAACCAAGTCACTGGGACCACAGCGCCCTCTGTGCAGGGGCGCTCCGGTGGAGCCTCTTGGGGCTTGCAGATTGTGGAGGTTTTCACCATGCCTCGGGCTCTTAGATGCTCTTAACCATGTGGTTTGTCATTAACATTTTATCCTGCTTTTGGTTCTCGGTGGAACGCCTAGTTTGAATAGCCCAGAACACCATTATTATAAATCTACGCGCACAGACTAGAGTTCTTTCCAGCGGGCAGAGTTCTGTGGGTGCCACTCTGTGCCCAGGTCCAGAGAAGCCGCTTCTCTGGGAGGGACCCGGTCTCGGCCCGCCTGCCAGGCCTGGTCCCTTCTGGCCGAGGGGGCTGTAATCTCCTCAGTCTTCTCCTCATCACTTGCTTACCTTTGGCCGTGGTCACTGCCTTGTCCTGCTGTCCATGAACCATGAGCCAGAGACAAGCCCCATCCCTACCTCCCGGGTGCCCTTCCTCTTGCCTCCCTGGCTGTACCCACCTTCCCGATGTCAGAGCTAATGCTGTAGCCCCCAACAAAGGCGTCCCCAGAAGTAATGGTCTCCTCCCCGGTCAGCATTTTGAAAGTCGTGGTTTTGCCGGCTCCATTGAAACCCAGCAGGCCGAAGCACTCCCCTTTCTGGACTGCGAGGGAGACCTTGTCCACGGCGAGGAGGGGTGCTCGCTGCTCATACACCTGCACAGTGCCCGGGAGAAAACACAGCTGTGGGGAGGCCTGAGGACAGCCGGGAGCCGGCTGGGGGGTAGACCCGCGGAGGGAGGGCCTGCCTCACCTTGGAGAGCTCCTTGATAATCAGAGGCGTGTCCAGCAGGGAGTCCAGGCTGGGGGCCAGGATGCGGTTCCTCTCATCCACCACATCCTGGTCTTCAGGAAGCGCCGACGTCCGGGTGTACACTTCTGTCTGTTCCAGAGAAAGACCACCAGGGTGAGCTCCCACCAGAGCGGTCCTTCCCCATGGGAGGAAGGGCTAAACTACTCACCCCAGCTCAGCCCCACGTGTGCCAACTCAGACCTCCCACAAGGAGAGCTGGGCAGCTGTAAGGGCTAACATTTGCCTTGAGGAGACACAAACTACCTGAGGGACAAGGACGGTGCAGGACTCATGGAGAAAACCACGAAACCCCTTTTCTTAGAAAAGTCATAATACCTTAGCCCCAATTAGCCCTGTCCATCCAATGTTGTTTCAACAGGTTTTGTTTGTTTAGGGAGAGAATGTATGTGACAAACATGAGAGCACCCCAGTCCACACGTCTCCACTGAGACCGTGGTCCCTGAGGCCCCAGGCTCCCTCGACTCCATGGCTTCAGGGTCTTGGGACAGAGAGCCCCTGGGGACGGTGAGGCCGCAGCCCCTCCCAGGCTGTGAGCGCTGCCGGTGGACGCGCAGCCAGGCTGTGGCCAGTGCTGAGGCCCTCCCTGTGTGGTGGCCTCAAGGAAGCCCAACCTCGGTTGGAGGGCGCCCAATGCAGAGCAGCCAGAGGCCAGACGGGGGCCCCAGAACCACTCACCAGCGCCCGCCTCCTCTGGAAGGCACACAGGCAGGCCTTCAGCCTCCACAGCAGATCGGTCTCAATGAGGAAGAGCAGGGTGAGGTAGGCAAACCCTGAGGTAGCCATGGAGGTCACGAACCTGCCAACCCCCGGAGTGCTCCATGCATAGAAGTTCTCCTGGTACTGGATGTCTATGCAAGCAAGGGACAGGGTGCTGTGCCCATGCCCTGAGCACCCCTCCCCTCCGGGGTCCCAGCCCACGACCCTCTCTCTGGGACCGTGAGGTGCCTGCGCTCAGCCCCCAGGGTGGAGGATGCGCTGGCGCGGGGCCCACTGGGCTTCCGAGGGTGTGTCACTGCCACACGGGGGCCCCAAGCATCTCCTGCGTTTTGGTGGCTTCACCATGCGAGGTGGCCCTTGTGCCTGTAATGGGGGACAGGCTGTCCCAAGAGAGGCCTGGACACTCACTGTGTTTCTGGCAGTAGTGGGCTGCCACTTCAGAGGAGGTGCAGTACCTCCTTGTCTCGTAGTTCTCGTAGAAGCTGCTGACCGCCATCCCCAAACAGTGGTTGGGCAGCACCAGGAACACGCGGTCCAGGGTTCTGGAAAGTTCTTCTAACTTGACCGCTGTGGGGAGGAGGCACAGACAAGTCAGCGCTGGAGGACACACCACACCTGCCTCCAAGAACAGAGCAATCGGGAAGGGCAGGTTTCCGGATTCCCTGCATAGCCAGCTGTGCCTCCCCCAGGGATCAGGCACCAGACCTCCGGGGCAGCACCTCTGGCAGGCGGCCCCACCAGCCTGCCCGGTGCCCCCATCTGGGCCTCCCCCATCGGGCTGAGCGGCTCTGTGGGTGCAGGGATGGGAGTGCAGGGAGGTGGTCTCCTGGCTCCCACCTGGGATGCGCATGATGGTGACCACGAGGAAAGTGGCGATGCCCGACAAGATGTTGAATATGGTCAGCCTCGTGTAGGCAGTGGCCGCCCCCGAGAAAAAGAAGCTCATCAGGTACATGAGGGGGATGATGGCCCAGCCATAGAGCATGAGCAGCAGCAGGGCGTCGGCCACGTGGCCGTCCTGCGTGAAGGCGTGCACGTCGAAGGCTTTGAACACCACCTGCAGCAGCACAGACAGGTGGCCGGCGTGCCCTCAGGGGGCGCATGAGCCCAGGCCCATCAGCCCCTCTGGCCTTGTCTGCCCCCCACCCACCTCCAAGGCTCTCCTGGCATCCTCCCTGAGGAAATAGGGAGCTGTCCACCAGGGCACCTGCTCCAGGGACCTACCTACCGAAGTGGGGCAGAGGCTGGGGGTGTGCAGACAGGCGAGGGGGGCTGCCAGGGCATTCCCAATCTCCTCCCACAACGGGGGCTGAGCTGCCAGCATGGACCCCAGGCTGGTTTCAGTCCACGCAGGGTCCCCAAGGCAAGCCCCCTGGACACGTGGGTGAAGGGCCCCAGCACCATGCAGCTCACCAGCAGCAGCAGACTGGGGACGAGGAAGGACATGAGGTCCCACAGCAGAGCCGAGAGCCAGAAAGTAGCCACGTGGACTCCGCTCACAAACTGCATGTGCTTGGCCTGGACGGCCCTCTCGCTGACCGCCAGGATGGAGAACGTGCTGGACAAGAACGCCATGGCGAAGAGCAAGTTGAGGGCGATGTCGAATCCCTTCCGGCCCCTGTGGGGGTGAGGAGGGGGCGCACCGACAGGTCAGGGACAGAGCACAGCATGTCCGGGAAGGTGGGGGTATCAAGTGCTGGGTCACTACTGTCCAAAGCAGGTGATGCAGTGGCCCAGCCACTAAAGGGTTTAAGGGAGAACATGAGAGCCTCAGGGTCTCTGCACCAGGAAAATTCCATCCCCCTGAGAACAGCTCCTCCTCTAGACATCCTATCCCCAATGATGGCAGTGCCACTCTCCCAGTTGCCTTCAATCTGTCCCCGTGCCACCCACTCCCACAGACCCTCAGGTATGGATCTGAGACCTCCACCTCGCTCTCTCTGGCTGCCCCAGTCAGACCCGCTGTCGGGCACAGCATCAGGGTGGTGGCCGTCTCCCCGCTCTTGAGTGGGCAGGACCCTCAGGTGCCAGCAACATGTTCCAGAAACCAGCGCTGACAGCATTATTCTTCTGTAGCTTAAAACATCCCACACCATGAAAGGTTCAACAAATGGTGCTGGGACAAATGGATGCTAGGTACTGAGTGAAGTGCTAACACAACGTGGATGAGGCTCGAGAGTGAAAGAAGCCAGTCATGAAAGGCCACACACGTGGTATCTGATTCCATCTACATGAAATGTCCAGGACAGGCAAATCCATGGAGACAGAAAGCAGACTCCTGGCTGCTTAGAGTTGGAGGAAAGAGGAATGGGGAGTGACTACCAGTGGTCCCGGGGTTTCTTTCAGGGATAATGAAAACGTTCAATAAAATTATATTGTGGTGATGTCTCCACGACTCTGAATACACTAGAAACTATTCAGTTGTACACCGTGAACAGGTGAATTGTATGGCAGGTGGATTATATCTCCTAGAGCTGTTGCAACAAAACAAAAACTCCTGTTCCTTGTCCACTGTCACCCTACTAAGCCCAACTCAGCCTGATCCCCAGCATGGCGAGAACAGAGGACCGCCGCTGTGTCTCTGCTTCCGTGGTGGGGACGGGAGGGAGCAGAGGGGAAGGGAGACACTAGAGGGCCAGGGCACAGTCTAAAATGGGAAGTGGGGATGAAGCCGCCCCCCACTGATTAACTGCCCTGAGGTGGGATGATTGTTCTGAAATTCATTGATTTTTCCGGCTTCCTCTGGACGGTCCCCAGAGGTCTGGGGACTCTGCAACGAGGAAGAGGGAGAGTCCCACACACATGATGGTGTGACAGGCCTAAGGACAGAGATGCCCAATGGGCTCCCTGACTCGAGGCCACCGAGGGGCAGCAACACACACAACAGCTGCGTGCTGCAGCTTGGACAGGAGCAGACACTCGGATCCCCCAGGGGCAGTGGCCAGCAAGAGCTGGGTGCAGATTTGGGAAGAGGGCACGGCCCTCCAAATCCTCAGGAGTCTCCCGTGGGGCCTGGGTGTATGGGGGCTGTGGTCTCACCAGCTTATCTGCTGTCCAAGGGAAGGCTGAGTGTGGAAGGCCGAGAAGGATGTGGGGCAGGAGTCCCCAGCCAAGAACTGGGAGATTCCTGAGGGCAGAAACAATGTTGTTTTTACCGCCATGGCCCTTGGGGGTCCCTGGCAGTGCCCGAGGTGGTCAGGCCTGGTGCGGGGTCCCGACCTGATGGGAGCAGGGTCCTGACTGGGCTAGGCCAGGTCCTGACCATGCGGGGATGGGGTCCTGAGGGGGGGGGGACAGTGCACATACTCGTTGAACTGATCCTTGGCGGCCTGCAGGGCACTCCGGGGCTGAGGGTAGTTGGAGACCATGATGGAGGCCTGAGGGCCGCACAGCAGCTTGAACAGAAGGTTGTCCACGATGGCCAGTGCGGTGGCCGGTGAGTGGTACGCCTGGTTGTTGAACAGGGCAGTGACCACCGTGCGCTTGCCCACGTCTCTGAAGGATGCCGCCACCAGGCACCGCTCGTTAAAGCCGCCCCCCTCCACCGAGGCCCTGAAAATCAGGAACTCCTCCAGGTCACCTGGGGGTGGGCAATGGCAGAGTCAGCAGCGTCCTGCGTCCCCCTCTGAGGCCCTGCTCTGTGGGGCTCTGAAGGGCTGGAGGAACAGCAGAAAGGATGCATCACCTTCCACCCGCACACTGTCCACGGACCATGGGGCCACGTGGTGGGAGCAGCAGGACCTAGGGCTGCAGGCCTCGGGGGGGACACCCCCATAGCCACAGGAGCTGAGTGGCAGGGCAGGCTCTTCCTTCTCCCCCACAAACCCCCTGTTCACACACATACACACACTAAAGGGCCTCTCAGAGATACAGGCCCGGACCTGGGCCAGGGTCAACGTGGCAGGAAGAGGCTGGATCAGGAGGAGGTGAGGATCCAGAAGTCAGAGCTGTGGAAACCTCTGAGCGGCCTGAAGGGCGAAGCTCCCAGTCAGGTGCAGGGAGGGGTGGCCCTAGGTGGGCTTGGACCAGCCCTCAGGACCACGGGGGTGGGTGAGGGGCTACCTCCAAGGGTGCAATTACACTGGACTGTCCCTCTATGTCTCTGTTTTTCCAGTTTTCATAGAAGGAATAAGTACCCTTTTTTTTTTTTTTTTTTTCCCTTTTTTTGCTGTACGCAGGCCTCTCACTGTCGTGGCCTCTCCAGTTGCGGAGCACAGGCTCCGGACGCGCAGGCTCAGCGGCCATGGCTCACGGGCCCAGCCGCTCCACGGCATGTGGGATCTTCCCGGACCAGGGCACGAACCTGTGTCCCCTGCATCGGCAGGCGGACTCTCAACCACTGCGCCACCAGGGAAGCCCGTAAGTACCCTTTTATAATCATAAAAAAAAAAAAAAAAGAGTTTTTAAAAAGAGTGGCCTGAGGGAGAAGGCCCTGGGAGAAGGAGCTGTTCTCTTGGCACACGAATGAGCTCCAGCGAATCTCCACTTCACATCAGATTCTCTAGGCAGTTGGGTTCTGGGCAGCCCATATGCCTGGCATTCTCCTGCAACCCAAGGGCAGCAACAGAATCCTAATCATGCCAGGCCCGTCACTTTGCTCCTTAGCTGTGGCACAGAGCAAGTGGGGGTTCTGATGGGGGTGAGGTCAGCTGCCCACCCACGAGTGACCTTGGGGGCATTCAGTTCCACTAGCTCACGAGCACACACTGCCCAGCCCAGAGCTGGCCGCGCGGCTGCAGGGAACCAGCATCTCACACATACTCATTGTTCCCACCTTGCCTCTCACTCAGCTGTCGCCTGGGGACAGCAATGACACCCACACTGTGGGACCCCAGTGTCAGCAAGGGGACAGGGACCCGTTGGTGAATCCTAATGGAGACAGTTATAGAGGCTCCTGGCAAGGTTTGCTGTGGCTCTTGGCACACAAGGAAAAGGGTCAGATGCGTTAGGTGCAGCGTAATTCACCCACAGTAAGGTGCTCAGGACTGAAAGTCCCCACGCTCCATGAGGGAGCAGGCAGTCTGGCCTTCCACACCCTCTCAGGCCCGGGCATCTACGGTACTGTTCTAAATCCCTGGAGCCACCACGCACCATGACAGCCCTGAAATCTTCACACCAGGCTGAGTGACAGCCAGAAAACAAGATGGGATGGAATGGGGGTGACAAACAAGGTGCCCACCACTGTCAGTAGGGCTACTCAGGGCCCTGATCGCTGGCAGGCCAAGCAGGGACTCCGGCTGCAACAGCTCCTTCTGGCAGCGGTGCCCCTGGCAGTGCCGGCCTGCTCTAGGCCGTTGATACGGTCGACATTTTCCTAAAAAGGAACCTGACTCCTGCCAAGATTTTGGAACCATCAGCGTGCTGAACCTCAAAGCTGCTGGCCAGGAAGTGGGAGGGGAGCAGAAAAACGTGAAAAACTTCAAGCATATTCCATTTAACTAGAGTGCGATGCCTGCTCTAAAGCCAGGGCAGTGTCCAACTGCCACTGCCAGGGACACGAGATAGTTTCAGTTTTAGGATGTGGTAAGAAAACACCATGTCACATAAGGCATATCGTGACCGTCCTCTCAAACAAAAAAAGGTAACGTAAACATTGCTGAGGTTTTACATTTCATTTGTAAATGGTCCTGAAGAATCTGACTTCTGTAAATGACTGCCTGGACATAGTTTAGCCCTAGAGACGTGGACTTTTGTCTTCCTTTGACTCAGGGCAAAGATTTTCTCCCCCAGGGGACACCTGGCAATGTCTGGAGTGGGGTGATGCCAGGAATGCTGCTAAGCAAAGAACCACCCCAAATGTCCACAATGCCTTGGTTGAGAGGCAGGCTCTGACAGCACAACTTGGGCCCCAAGCCGCCTGGGGACACCCCTTACCCAGCACCTCTCGAGGTTCCTGGTCCTCAGCCTGCAGCATGTCTTTCAAATGCTCTGACAGCTGCTGATCCAGCCGAGAGGTCCCGGGAACCGAGAAGGGCACGATGGTTCTGCCATACTCGGCCAAGGTCAGCTTCAGGAGGGGGTCATCGAAGATCTCGGAGGAGTAGTTGATGGCCAGGAGGGCCAGGGTGATGCATGTCAGAGGGACCAAGACCTGGGCCGTTACCATCTTCCACTCCCGCCAGCTGTATGCGGCCTTCTTCAGGAACATGGCCCAGAACTGCTGGCAGTGGAGGGCCAACTGCGACAGAGGGGATGAGGGTGATACAACCGCCACCACAGAGCCAGTGCCTGACCCCGCCCTCCAGCAGCAGGCACGGTCTGCACATGAGCCAGGGCTTCTCCTGGGGCCCAGTCGATGACATGGAAGACCCACAAGAACACATCCCCATAGGTCCCAAATGGGCCCTGGGGGTCTCACACCAGCTGTGGCGGCAAGGCAGGCACTATTCCACCATGGAAGGAGGTTAAGGGACCCTCTGCTATCCCAGAGGGGAGCTGAGGCCTCTGCTTTCCCCATGCTCCTGGTCAGAGGACTCTGGCCAACCTCACAGCAGAGGAAATGGACAAACCTCCCCCCACTGCCTATATTCCCCACGCTCAGCCCTTCACTGTCCTCTAAGTGCAGGTCAGGCCGGCAGGGACCAGAGCCCAGCTCCGCCATGTGCTGCCCATTCGACCTTGGCCCAGGCCTCAGCTTCCTGTCTGTAAAATGGGACCGGTGCTGCCCTCTGTCTCACTGGGTGCCGGGCACATAGCAAGCTCTAAGCTCTCGGTACACGGGGTACTGTTAGCCTTATAAGCAGTGTTCACTCTTATTTGTGAGTGGTCAGGTTAGAACAACGAGAAACGACAGGTACTCGACTAAAATGTTCCAGGTTTTCCTTCTGCCTGCCAGCCCATGGGAGCACGAGCTGTAATCTGCCCTCTTCCCAGAGTGCTGACCCTCCCTATGCTCACATCTGCCCCCGCGGCCTCTAACTCATGCAGTGCTCGAGGTCGCGCAGTCTCACCCCGGTGTTGAGCCTGACGGCAGTGTTCTCCTCAATCAGGGTGCCGACGCCGTCAGTCGGGTCCATCATCCCGCACAGGTGGCTGTCCACGGCCCAGTCACTCGCCCGCCTCTCGTGCTGGTACTGCAGGGCAGGGAGCTGGATGGCTTGGATGTCCATGCTGGTGTCCACCAGCTTACCGACCCTGGTCGAGACATGGAGGCCCAGTCACAACTCAGCTCCTCGGGGAGGGAGAGGGGCAGCAAAGGCGGGCGACTGTCAGGGGCACTAAAGCAGAGCGCCATCTGCTCCATCAGCTGGGACTTCATTTGTTCATTCACTCATTCATCGATAAGTATCTCCAGGACACCAGCTATGGCAGCCAAGCAAAGTCCAGGAGAGAGACAACTAGACAGGGCCCTGCCCATGAGGGCCTCCTGGTCTGCCAGGGAGACTGATCCAAGTCAGCATTTATAACCTGGGCTTTCCAGAGGGACAGGATGGGGCTTGAGGCACGATGGCAGCACAAGGAGGGCTTGTCACAATACAGGACACCGTGGCTCGGGGTGCTCACTGTCACTTTGAGACCAGGGAGCAGAAGAGTGTGTTCCAGAAGGGGCAACACTGGGACAGGTGCGACAGAGACGGGTGCATGGAGGGCGGGTGGGTGGTAAGGCTGCCAGGCCTTGTGGCGGAGCCTGGTGTTGGCGCCGCACCGAAGCCAGGGAGCCACCCGACTCAAACGGCACTGTACTTATATTCACTTATCCTGTTGCCTCCTGTAGGGTATGCGATCCTAAAGGAAAAACATCTATCTCACAGTTTTTGTATTTCTTGTTCTTAGCACTATATCTGCTAAATAAAGCATTCAAGCAATGTTTGACCAATGTATTAACCGTCTGGAGCTCACCCCGTAGTTCTGAGGGGTGAAGGCTAAATTTCACATCTTCATCAAAGATGGAAACACACTCCGGGATCATTACCTAGACCTGAGAGGAGCTTGGCCAGCCTGATGCTGCTGAGGTGCTCCCGGGAGGGGCCCCAGGGAAGATGCCAACACACTCACAACGTGGGAGTGGAGTTTCCAGTGATCAGAGCTCGGCTGCTCTGCTGTCTGAGTCACTGCGCGTGTCAGGAACCTGGCTGAGTCTGTGCAAGTGTTAATATATAGGGCTGTGATGTGAACTCGGGTCCTGACAGCCGGCCCACTGCCCTGCTGCCCACCCCCCCGGGCTGTAGGTCCACCTCAGATGGGTGTTCCAGATGACTATCAAGGGGATTGCTTTATTATCACACTTCAGAAAAATCATCAAGGCTGAGCCCTAGACAGATGCAGACGCACGTTTACTTACCGCAGGAAGACTTCCTCCATGGTGGTGACAGAGGCCCCAAAGCTGGCGATGCCCAGCTCCTTCTGCTTCTTCTCCAGTTTAGCAAAAAGACTTTCAAACCTGAAGAAAAAGACCGAGTGATGAGTCACTTCTCAGTGACTTTCTAGATAATTTGTTTCTAAATAATCACCTCTGTGCTGTACGGGGGAGGAGCAAAGGAAGGTTAGCTCCTTGAGATGCCTTCTCAAAAAAAAAAAAAGAAGTTAGGCTTTGTTCTTCCCCTGCACACCCTTTCTCCCCCCATGTAACATTTCTTTTTTAATAATCTTTTTTTTTTTTGGCCATGCCGCACAGCTAGCAGGATCTCAGTTCCCCGACCAGGGATTGAACCCAGGCCACAGCAGGGAAAGTGATGAATCCTAACCACGAGACCACCAAGGAATTCCCACACATAACATTTTTGGAGTATGTTGGCCTATAAGGCACTCTTCGATACCTATACACCTACATGAAATCACAAAGCAAACCAAAAGAAATTGATGAATATTCTTTTACTTATTGGGTAGGGAAGTACTTTCTAAGAAGAAATAACAAAGGAAAAGATATAACCCATTAATCCCATCTGCAGGGGGAAAAAAATCCCACAAAATTAAAAGGCAGCAACAAATCAGAAAATGTTGCGACACAAATGGTTGATGTTAATACATAAGCCGTGAACATGCAACACGCAGAAGAAGCGACGCTTATAGCCCAATAAGCATGGGAAGCGGTCAACCTCCCGCCAGCAGGAATGGAAGAAATACAAAATGCCAATTACGTGTGT
The DNA here is from genome assembly GCF_949774975.1 of Lagenorhynchus albirostris. Lineage (NCBI taxonomy): Eukaryota > Metazoa > Chordata > Mammalia > Artiodactyla > Delphinidae > Lagenorhynchus > Lagenorhynchus albirostris. The sequence goes on from NC_083109.1 coordinate 51,277,611, forward strand.
GTGTGCCACTTTCACCCATTAGATACACAAATATTAATAAGAAATTTTACTCAAAGTTGGCAACTGTGGAGTAAATGGACACTCCCCTATGCTGCTGCTGGGGAAGTCAAACACATCACCTTTCCAGAAGTGAATCTGGTAAAATTTACCCCACTATTGGGAATCTATTCTAAGGGGTCATTGGAGATGTTGACAAAGATTTTTCTAAAAGGATGTGCATTAGCACATTTGTGTGTGTGTGATAACAGAGTAGGTGTAAAACAAATGATACTATATCTAAGTCAGAGAGGACTCCCCTGGTGGAGCAGTGGTTAAGAATCCGTCTGCTGGGCTTCCCTCGTGGCTCAGTGGTTAAGAATCTGCCTGCCAATGCAGGAGACACGGGTTCGAGCCCTGGTCTGGGAAGATCCCACATGCCGCGGAGCAACTAAGCCCGTGCACCGTAACTACTGAGCCTGTGCTCTAGAGCCCGCAAGCTACAACTATTGAAGCCCATGCGCCTAGAGCCCATGCTCCACAAGAAGAGAAGTCACCGCAATGAGAAGCCCATGCACCGCAATGAAGAGTAGCCCCAGCTCACCGCAACTAGAGAAAGCCCGCACATAGGAACGAAGACCCAACGCAGCCAAAAAAAAAAAAAAAAAATCTGCCTGCCAATGCAGGGGACTGGGTTCGAGCCCTGGTCCAGGAGGATCCCACATGCCACAGAGCAACTAAGCTTGTGCACCACAACTACTGAGCCTGCTCTCTAGAGCCCGCGAACCACAAATACTGAGCCTGCAAGCCACAACTACTGAAGCCCGCATGCCTAGAGCCCATGCCCCGCAAGAAGAGAAGCCGCTGCAATGAGAAGCCCGTGCACCGCAACTAAGAATATCCCTTGCTAGCTGCAACTAGAGAAAGCCCGTGCACAACAAAGACCCAACACAGCCAAAAATAAATAAATTAATTAATTAAAAAAAAATGAGTCAGAGAACACTGTCGTGATTAAAACAACATTTCTCAATCCAGATTGCAGCAAGATTAATGTACTTTTAAGTCTTCTATTCCGAAGTTTCTGAATGTGACTTAAAGAGTTTGTTTTTCACCTCCCCACACCGGGAGTCTGCTCTGTTTATGAGGCCTGTGTTCATGACTCAGATTCTGAGACCAAGAAGACACACGAGTTCACAGCTGCACACTAACCCTGAGTGGCTGCAGTGTGAGGAGTGAGCCTCGTGCCGAGTGTGGATGGCACCAGGGCACTGAGTACCCTGTGATGAGCCACTCTTCTCCCTCTCGGGTACAGCCCTGATGCACAGGGAGGCCTGGCACCCTGGGCCCAGCAAGCAGATTCACTGGATACCGACCATCACAGGCCCAGGAACTAAGAGGTGCCCCTGGCCAAGCCACACAGGTGCAGGGCGGGTGACTCTACACACGGAGCCCTTAAGGCCCCCTGAACCTCCTTCTCAGATCTGTACCTGTGAGTGCTCTGGGACACACACATGCCTGTGCTTGGTCTCTCTAGGATGTGTACCTGTCCGTGCTCTCTGGGACATGTATGTACCTGTGTGTGCTCTCCTTGGGAAGAATGAACGACAGCTCTGCTCCGGCACTGCTCTCCAGGGTGGCGTTGGGGACATGGTGGTGGACCAGCCGGGAGATGCCCTCGGGGTTGCAGTGAGGCTCCTTCACCAGCGTCATGTGGTAGCCTGCGCCTGGTACACCCAGGAGCCCAGTGAGGCTGCATCCCACTCTCCTCCTGGCCCACCCAGGGCCCCGGGCTCCTGCAGGTCAGGCTCCTGGGAAAGGGGCTGCAGAGCTGGGGCAAGTGAACTGGAATTGATGCATCTCAGGGCACCTCAATACTGCCCTGAGGGTCTCACCACCCCACCTCCACCCGCTGGGGAGAGATGCTGGAGGACCTGGGTTGCTGAGCATGATAAGGAGGTGAAACCAGAGCTGGACTTCAGATGTCAAGTCTCAGATACTGGGGTACAAATTGTCCCCAAAACCCCTTCTCCCTGCTTTCTCAGTAGCAGAACCTAAGGGCAAAGGCCACTCTCTTACAGCCTCCCCCCAGCCTGATGGTGACCATACTAGGTCACCTTCTGCTTTCAGGGCTGTGTGCTGGTCAGAGGAAGCTGCAGATATGAGGGGTGCAAATCCTGGGGTGTCCTGGGGGTGGGGTGCTGGTCTTCTGTATTGGCTCCTTCTGCTGGCGGGACATGGATGTGACCTGGCATGCCAGGACCATGTTAGACCATGAGTTGTCCTCGAGATGGGAAGCCATGCTCATACAGCAAAGATGGGGCTGACTCCACGCGCTGCCCACCAGCCCTAGACAGTGCCGTGGGCCCCTCACTTGTTTGGGAGCTGCAAGGCTGGAGAGCGGGCTTGGTCTCTGCAATGGCACCCCTGCTCTTGGTGGCCCTGGCACTTGACTGCTAGTCCACTGCTCAAAGCTGAATGATGCTCCAAATCAAGACTACCTGCTTTATTCCTTCTTCATTCTCCCAGGCCCCTCTGCCTGGGGCCTCAGGTCTCTACCCACAGGTAGCAGAACAGGATGTCTAGAGAAGGCCTCTCTCTGCTTGATCTCAGGGGTCCTTCGGGAACGTTACCAGTGGATACTTTCTCCAGCACACTGGGCCAGCAACGCTGACCCCACACAGAATGGAGTTTCGGCTGCCTGCCCCATTGCTTGCCTGTGGCCGCTCACCATATTTCTGCTTCAGGAACAGAGATGACCCGCAGCACTGCAGCTCCCCCTTGGCCATGATGGCGATGCGGTCCCCCAGCAGGTCGGCCTCATCCATGAAGTGGGTGGTCAGCAGGATGGTGTGGTCACTTTTGTGCTGCTGAAGAAGGTCCCAGATGGCCCTCCTGGAGATGGCGTCCATGCCTGAGGTGGGCTCGTCCAGCATCAGCACCTGGAGGGCAGAGGAAAGGGCTTGTGATGACGGCAGAGCCACGTCCTAGGCCCAGGCTGCTGTGCTGCAGGCCCCGCCGCCCCTACCTTGGAGCCTGCGATAAGGGCAATGCCGATGGAGAGCTTGCGCCTCATCCCCCCGCTCAGGAACCTGCTCCGGGAGTCCCCCTTGTCCTCCAGACTGAGGATGTGCAGCATGCGTTTGACTTCTTCAGGGCACTTCTGGCGCGACAAGCCTTTCAGCTGACACAGGAGGGGACAGAGATCTGGCAGCGGCTTCTGATGGGAGGCCAGCCCGTCCAGCTGGCACTGGAATGGTGCTGTCTCCGTCCCTCCCCAGGCTGGATCTCGTGTCCTGACACCCACCCACCCCACAATTCACGAACGCCTCCTCGGAGCAGGTTCAGTTTGCTGGGAGGCTAAGGGCTCACATGGCTGCCCTGGGGACCCGAGCATGTAGGTGATGGAATAACCACGACGACCCATGAATCCTGTCACCTGCCAGCTCACCTGAGCATAGAAATACAGGTGTTCTGCGACAGTCAGGTTGTCAAACAAGACGTCATGCTGCGGGCACAGGCCCAAGCTCTTCCGGATCTGAGCCATATCTTGGGAGATTTCATACCCACTGATATATGCCCGTCCACTGGTCGGGGGAAAGAGACCTAGGGCCGAGCAGAAGACCCCGGGGCTCAAGTTCAGCGCGAACATCCTCCAGTAGCACGAGGAGTGCTGAGCTTCCCTGGTTCACACGGTGTGCACCCTGCCGTGTGGGTCTCCGGAGACAGAGGAGGGTGGGGGATGCCCACTGCCAGGATGTGTGGCTTGTAAGGAATGAGAGAGGCGCATCCCCCACGCTCTCCGAGCCCAGGCTGGCTCATTCAGGACGACTTTCTAGGAGAGTGGGCTCGGGACTAAATCAGCGTGGGTGGGGCCGCCTCTGTGTGGCCTGAGAGGCTCCCACCCTGTTCCCAGAGCCCCTGGGGCTCCACTAGCTATCAGCACAGCAGGGGGAGGACAAGAGCCACCTGAGGGCACAAGGCCGGGGCAGCTTGAGGTGGCCTTGAAGGAAGGGCCTGGAGGTCAGGGTAGGGCATGAAGGCTGGGCCCCTCACCAGTGAGCATGGAGAGGGTGGTAGTCTTCCCCGCGCCGTTGTGGCCCAGCAGAACAGTGATCTGGCCTTCATACAGGTTCAGGTTCAGGTCTCTGACAGCTGCCTTGCCCTTGTTCCCCACTCTGAACACCTGCAGGAAAGGCAGAGGGTGGCCCCAGACTTCAGGAGCCCCTCACTGCAAAGGGCCCCTTCTACTCCCCTCTGGAATGCCCATCCAAGCGTCTGGGGAGGAGACCACGCCCAGTACCACCAACCAGCGCACAGAGGCAGGAAGAGGACTGAGAGGAGGCCCCGCTGCTTCCTGCTGCTCTCCGCCCCACCCCAGGTCCACAGCACCCAGGTGTTTTGGTGTCTCGGCAGGACTAGAAGGCCCATGACGCCCAGGCATCATATACGGCGAGCTCAGAGAGCGTCCACTGCAAAGCTGGTCAGAGGTTAAGTGGGGCAGCACAGGTTGCTGACTTGACCCTGAGCCTCCACACTGGGCCCTGGGGACACAGCCTGAGGGATGGCTGGTGCCCAGGAGAGCCGGTCAGAGGGCAGCCACAGGAATCCAGGAGAAACAAGGCCCAGAGGATGGTCTCCGCCCCATGACCCTGCGGTCCCCATCCCCATAGGTATGGCACCTTGGACACATGCTTGATCTTGATCCCGGCTACCAGGTCCTCTGGCTCAGCTTCAAAGTACTCAGTCCTAAGCACTTTCTCAGGATCATCGTCTTCCTCCTCTTTCCCTAGAACTGTCCTCGGGTGTCCGCACCAATATGAGGGCTAGGATGGAAATCAGAAGCTCTCAAACAGCCAATTCACGTCAGTTCATTTTGTTTGCGACAACCAACTGACAAGCTAGAGCAGACAGTAGCCGCCCTTAGACTCCCCTGCAGGGAAGACGCTGCTTAGAGTTCAGAGTTGGGGTGAGACCCAGCGCAGTTCTGCACCCAGCTGCCCTGGGAAGCTCTGAGACTGTTTCCTATTCCGCTGAAGGGGCTTACTATGCACGTCAACTCAGAGGTGATACAGGGAAAGTTAACAATGGAATTTAATACAAAAACAGGTCATTAAGTCCAGCCCAGAGCCATGTGGGGCGAGCCCCCAGCTGCATCCTCACTCAGCCACGCAGGCGCTCGTGAAATAAGCAGGAGAAGCCCAAGGGCCAGCCTCCCTCTGCTGGGAGGAGGCCTCCCCTTCTACAGTCTGGCCCCAGCAGTGCAGGTGTCACTTGAGGGTGGCACACTGATGGCACAGTGGCTGGGCAGGGTCACAAGAGCAGTGAGCACAGGGCCCTGGAAAAATGCCCACACCCCGGAGGGAAGCCCTGCGGGGGGAGAACATCTCACCCACAGCTCTAGCCCCCACGTACCCCACAGCCTGGGGTGGTTCCTCATATCACAGTCTGTTGGTTTTAGGGGACACATGTCTCAAGTTTTAAGTGACTGAAATCAGAATGTGTCTTACAAATCACAGAAATGCCATAGTTTTAACTGTCAGTATCTTTCTTTCTTAGTGATGAAGTAACGGTGCCTCTAAGAATCAGGGTCATCTTAGATTTTTTTTAAATGTATTTATAGCTTTATTTTATTTTTATTTATTTGGCTGCACCACACGGCTTGTGGGATCTTAGTTACCTGATCAGGGATCTGAACCCTACCCTGGCAGTGAAAGCCCAAGTCCTAACATAACCACTGGACCGCCACAGAATTCCCCAAGGGCCATCTTAGATTTGATGAAATACAGTAAATGGATGCTTGATAAATATTTGTTGAATCAAAGAACGAACAATGAAGTGGCACCTGGCTAACCTAGCTCACCAATAGGGAATTAAGTTAACGATACAGTGGTACATCCATGGAATACTGTGTAGTCATTAAAAAGTGAAGTTGGTTGATAAAATCACATATGTTTAAATAGAAATATATTTATACATAAAATTTAAAAATTTATAAACATATGTAGATAAAAATCTAAAAACATATTTGTAAATAGACCACATGTATATGTACTTAAGATATCTAAGCTGTACTGTTACGTTAAAAAAAAAAAAGCAAGTTTCAAGCATTTTTACAATATAATCCCCCCATCTAAAAACAAGCGTATATATGTTATAGCTGCACATGCATAGAAAATCATCTGAAGAGCTACACCTCAAAGTGTCAGCGATGTTCATCTCTGGGTGGTGGGAGTGTGCTGTGCACTCCAGCACGTGATCGTTCTTACACAAAGCTCTATTACTTTGTAGGCAGAAAACCCAACAAGATGTTTTTTGAGAAAGACGGCTGGGAGGGGGCCTTGTACTGGCCCTGTGGCAGGCCAGCCAGCGCCAGCTCCTCCTCTCAGACCTTGGAGCGCAGGGATAACCTCGGGCGTGGGTGTCTCGGGGTCCCTAGGACACATGGCTCATGACAGCGCACAGGGCATGCATTGCATGTCAGGGACTAGAGGTGCCTGGGGTGGGTGCTGGGCCCACCTCTACCCCCACAGAGGTGGCTGTCAGAACTTACCAGGATGAAGAAATACCAGGGCTGGGGCACACCGAACTGGCCTGGGAAGATGGCCTCCACATACCAGGTCACCAGGCTGTAGAGGACGGAGTCCAGCAATAGCATGCCGAGCACTTGCCCAAAGGAGAAGTCGTCGTCCACGTTGACAGGACTCAGGAGGTCTCGCCACTGGACACCTGTGCCTGGAAGACATGCCAGGAAACAGGCCTGAAGCGGACCCGTGGTCACCAATGTACACGTGTGCGCAGCAGTGCAAAGTCAGTGTGACGCTTCCCTGCCTACAGCAAACCTGACAACTTTCTTCAGGCCTTTAGACAAGAGCAAGTCACCAAATCGGTGTCATAGAACTAACAAAAGCTTGTGAACTGACGAGAGGGGCTCATGTTTGATTTATGACATATACACACATAAACACATATCCATCTACATAACATACCTGTACATATACACGGATGCACATACACGTGTACATACACATACACACGTACACGTATGTGATCTGGGTAAGGCCAACACTGGAAGAGGCTGCATTTAATATAAGTCTTTTCAAAAAAAAAGGAAACACTCCCGGCATAAATAAAGCTCTGTTTAGTGGTGCTCGTGGTGTTCTGTCCTCTCTCTGGTTTGCAACATCACAGTCCAAATGATGCTTGGGGATTCTGTGCGGCTGGACCACCTGGGTTGGCTCGAGAGCCCGTGATGGAAATGGCTGCTCTCCAGCCTTGGTCACTGTTCACTTTCAAACAACTAGAAGTTTGTCTATTTTAAGAAAATTCAGGGACTTCCCTGGTGGTGCAATGGTTAAGAATCTGCTTGCCAATGCAGGGAACACGGGTTTGATCCCTGGTCCGGGAAGATCTCACACACCGTGGAGCAACGAAGCCCATGTGCCACAACTACTAAGCCTGCACTCTAGAGCCTGCATGCCACTACTGAAGCCCACAGGCCTAGAGCCTGTGCTCCGCAACAAAGAGTAGGCCCTGCTTGCCACAACTAAAGAAAGCCCGCGTGCAGCAACAAAGACCCAACACAGCCAAAAGATAAAAAATAAAAAACAGGAGAAAATTTTAAAAAAAAAGAAGAAAATTCAGTATAGAATTTTGAAAACCAAGAGGTGCCATGTAGTTAGACTCCTCTTTATAAATGGCTTTTTAAAAAGCATTTGAACCCTGGAAGGGACTATGCCTTTAAAAAATCTACATTTTATCACACACTACTGAACATGGAGAACCACGTATATTTAAAAGCACCAATGTCATAGGACTTTTGCCAACTGAAGAAAAAAATTCTAATTAAGGATAAAGCCACACTAAAGGTTCCCGTGGCCACCCACCTCCCTCCCTCCTTAGACCCACAACTAGGAAGCTACAACTAGGCATTGCATGACTGGAAGAAACCAGAGCATTCAGCCTGATAGAGAACATCTGGGTGGGGCGGGGTGAAACCATCTCAAAATGCACTCAGGTCAGTCACTCAGAAGCGAGGTTGTATTTCACCTCCTGCTAGCAGAGCCAGAGCAACACCAGGAGCTCCCGGGAGACGGACACCGACACAACACCAGCCACGCATAAACTCATCCTGTCCCTTCTGTCTCCGCTTGGAACCAAGGCAAGTGAGACAGAGGCAGGGCCAGGTCTGGGTCCACTTGCCTCTTCAAGGCCCTTCTGTGAGGTGGTCTGAGTGATCCAGAAATGAATGGGGCCTTCTCCTAAGAGGTGAGCACTCCATCTCTGGAGATTTCCCACTAGATGTGGGGTTAAGGGTTAAACTAGGCGTCCTCTCAACCCTTTAGAGGAGCAGCCTTGACTCTACCATGTGAAATCTGAGCATCTCCTGCAGGGTTTGCAAAATGGGAGCCCACAGGCCAACGTCAGCCCTAGAGGTGTTTATTTGACACCCATGACATTTTAAAAATCAGGAAATTTCACAAAACTCAAGAAAGCAATGTCCTGGTCTGTGACTTGTTCCTCTCTCAGGCCTTCCTGCCGTCATCACCAATTACTGCAGGAGGTATCAGGGAAACAGGAGGAGGGGAGATGCTAGTTCTACAAGTTCACCAAGAGCTGGGAACCCTTCGAACCCTGCAGACTGAGACCTCTGGCCTAGGAATCCTAAAGCCTCGAGAGGCAGGCAGAGACTCAGAGGCGACCAACTTGAATCCCACCATTGGCAGATGCAGACGCTCACGGCCAGCGTTTTCCTGAAGTAACGGCCAGTTCCAGGCAGGGCTTCGAGGGGAGCTCAGAGCCGGGACCGCAATGGCCAGGTGGTGGCCAACATTGCATTGGACACCTCAACTCTCTGTCCTGTTAACCACGTGTCTCTGACCTACCTCTCCTGTGGCTCTGGTCACTCCTCCCCGTCTGCCCTGGGCGTGAGCCTCCCCCTCGCCGAGGACCTGCCTTCCAAATGCACTGTTCGTTTAGCTGTGCTGATGTGTCTGATTATCGTTGGAGCGAGAGTCTTGAGTCTGGAGGCCCCTCTGCTTAGACCCTCTGGGGGTAACTGAATCAGCAAGGACAGCCCATGTAAAGGAAAATACTCACCTTTTGCTTCAAATTTTCCTATGAGCTGGGCTCCCATTGCCATGGCAACATTGGACAGGAGGCAGGAGAACAGCTTCTGGCTAAGCGTCATCCAGTTGTATCGAGGGGCAACGAAGAAGTAAGGGATGTACGTGAAGAAGTAGAGGAAGCCCCCGATGGCTGCTGCCACATTGGCTATGGGCGGAGAGAGGAAGACAAGTGTGCCAGAACCAGGCGAGGGCATCTGCACTGATGGGCTCCATCCGTGGCACAAAGGACGCCTCTCTTGGGCGAGCTGCCCAACCCCAGCCTGGCAGGAGCCGGGGACACGGGGACACAAGCCTCAGTGCTGGGGGGGGGGGCGCTCCATGCTCGGCTCTCAGCCTCTGCCCTTGTTGGCGTGCCTGTGCCCACCCCAGGAACCCCAAGGGGATTTCTCCACCCTCTCCTGCAGACCTACCTCCAGCTATCTGGGCATCGCACACCTGACACGACTAACACGGAGCATGTGATCCCCCGCCTGGTCCTGCCCCATCTTGTTCACTCGTGCATCCCACAGATACTCGCTGGGCACCTGCTCTGTGCCAGGCCCTGTTCCAGGCACCAGGAAACAGAACAGACAAAGCCCTCCACTCGGGGAGCTTAGGATCCAGTGTGGACACAGCCAGTAGACAAGAAGGTAAGTAAAGCAGATGGTGCTGGGTGGGTACAGCCCTGTGAAGAGCAACAAGCCACAGACCTGGGACAAGACACTCCCTAGGCTGAGGGTTGCAACTATAACCAGGCGGCCAAGGAAGGCTTTGATGAGGAGGTGAATGTGGAAAAGACCTGAAAGAGGTAAGGATGGGGTGGTGGAGGTGTGGGGAGACAGCGTGGCTTCAGTCGACGCAGTGCCCTTACACCCTTTGGTCTTAAGACTCCTTTAGCTGTAAACAGTTGTTGAGGATGTCAAAGAACTTTGTTTATGTGGGATACAAACATTATATATATGTCAACATTCCACTGTGTCAGAGATGAATACTAAGAAAATGTTAAGATATTTAAGAATAACAATAATAAACCCATTACAAGTTAACATAAGTATTTTTATGAACAACACCTGTATTTTCCACAATTTAGTGGGAAGAGTAGCCTTGTGAAACATTCTTGCAAACCTCTGTAAAGATTTAACCAATTACAGCTGGATTCTCATATCTGCTTCTGCATTCACTCTGATGTATTGCCTTGTTTTAGGTGAAGTGAATGAAGAAAATGAGCTTCACAGAGATCAGCAGTTGGAAAAGGGACAGGAATTTTAATAGCCTTTTTAGGTATTTTGGATATTCTTTGCTACCACACCACCACTTAACAAGGGGTGGTTTCTTAAAGGTGAGGTGCCACGTGGAATCAACCTGAACAATGAACTTTTTATACTCTGTTATGTGAAAATCTATTGGTCCATCTTGTACCTGGAATGGGTTATTTACTATTCTTGCATGATTTTTTAACATGATGCATGGCCATTTGGAAAATATTGCTCGTTGGGCAAAGAACATCTTCCAAATGTTGACACATTTTATTACACCACATAAAAAAAATCACACTGGGTAATATTATCACTAATTTCATAAAAAAGTAAGTAAGTACTGGGAGGCTGTAAAGCTCATGGTGGTAGATTAAAGTTTGCAAAATTCTATTTTTGTTGCCTGAAAGCCTGAATTTTGTAATTGACATCAGATATTGTCAGTTGTTTTCCTCAAAAAGGCAGCTCACACTTGAGAAAATGCTTACCAAATACCAGCAAGTGAATGACAGTGTGATGGTCATTGCTTCAAGCAAAAATGGTGTTCCGTGAAAAAAGTGGCTAGTTCAGCTGACAACTCGAACACCTGTACACATGCTGTTCCTCAAGAGAATCATTATACTACAATACTCAGGAAGCACTTTCTGTGGACATCTCATTCAGTCATGCAGAATATTAGAAAAGTATACTTGAGAGTCAAAGGTTAACAAAATTAACATTTTTTACTGTTCCGTCAAGGACATTTTTGAGTGAAACTGGCATTTTTGTTTGTTTGTTTACGAGAGTGTGTGGTGTGAAGAACACGCCACTGTCAAGTGCAGTTTGGAGCCTGTCTTGATCGTGCACAGGGCCGGCAGTTTTACCACTTTTGCTTCTGCACCATCAGTGCACATGTCAACATGGTAGAAAAGGCAAATGACATTCTGATATTATCACAAAAAGTTCTGATTTTGTGAACCTCTAAAGGTCCCAGGAGCCCGTGGACCACACTGGAGAACCTCTGACCTGGGCAGAAACTGAAGAGGGGCAGGGGCAGAACCAGGAAGGCCAGTTATGGGGCTACCGCTGTCAACCAGGCTGGAGATGACAGTGGCTTGGGCCAGGGCAGGGCTGTGGGGGAGGTGGGAGATGGCTGGAGTTCAGGGGTACCTTGTGGTACAGTGGACAGGATTTGACTGGACTGGGGCAGGATGCTAGAGGAAGAGGAGTCGAGGGCATTCCCAGGTTTTTAGTGTGAGCACATGGCAGAGATGGGGAAATGGGGTTTTGAGGACACCATCAGTAGTTCAGGACACGTCTGACTGAGACACATGTTAAACATCTAATGGGAGTTGCTGGGCATGAGTCTGAATCTGGGAATTATCCCCATGTTTAAAGCTCTCCAAAGGAGTAAGTTTGAGTAGGAAAGAGATAGACTTCAAAACAAGAATATCAAGGACTTAAGGAGGAAATGAAGAAATGCTTCCATTGATAAAAGGAGGATTTTTCCCCACAAAAATGGATGAAGAAACAAGAATAAGTGGATATGTACAACAATCAACTGGATAGTTGGTAAAGGATAAATATAGTCATAGAAATAAAATCTCAAAGATGAGACACAGTCTAGAACATACACAGTCAAAGAGAGAATTAGGGAATTAGAAGACAACTCTAAGGAATTCATATAGAGCTCAGCACAAAGAGATTTTTTTAAGCTATGAAAAAGCAGTTAAGAGACATAAAGAACAGACTGAGAGATATACTTACACCCAAGAGGGGTCTACTATAAAAAAAAGCAAATATAACAAGTATTGGTGAGGATGTGGAGAGATTGAAACACTTTTGCACTGTTGGTGGGAATATAAAACGGTTCAGCTGCTGTAGAAACAGTATGGCAGTTCCTCAAAAAATTAAAAATAGAATTACTAAAATAGTAAATTCTAAAAATAGAATCCAGTGGTTCTGCCTCTGGGTATACACTCAAATGAACTGAAAGCAGGGTCTCAAAGAGATCTTTGTACACCCATGTGCATAGCACCATTATTCACAATAGCCACAAACGTGGAAGCAACCCAAATATCCATTGATGAATGAATGGATATGCAAAATGTGGTCTATACATATGATGAAATATTACTCAGCCTTACAAAGGAAGGGAGCTCTGACACAAGCTGCAACAGGGATAAACCTTGAAGACATTATGCTAAATGAAGTAAGCCAGTCACAGAAAGACAAACGCTCCATGATTTCCACTTACGCGAGGTCCCGAGTAGTCAAATTCATAGAGACAGAAAGTGTAATGGTGGTTTCCAGGGTTGTGGGAACGGGGTAGGGAGTTAGTGTTTAACGGGGGCAGAGATTCAGTTTTGCAAGATGAAAAGATTTCTGGGGATGGATGTTGGTGACAGTTGCATGACAATGTGAATGTACTTAATGTCACTGAACTTTACACTTAAATGGTTAAGGTGGTAAATTTATGTCATATGTATTTTACCACATTAATAAAAAAAAAGTTACGAGACATGAAGGACAGACTGAGAGGCTTCAACTTAGGTCTAATAGAAGAGAAGGGGGATTAACAGGGAGCAAAGTCTGATTGATGACAAACGGAAATGCAGAACTGAAAAGACTTGAGTCCTCAGATCCAAACATCCATACAGAAAAATCAGACCTAGACTGTCAGCTGACTTCTTCCCAGCAATAATGGAAATCCGGTGGCAATAAGGTAATGTTATCAAAGCGCCAAGGAGAATTTTATACGCAGCTAAGACAGTATTCAGGAGTGAGGGCAAAACAGAGACATCTTCAGATACACAAAGTCAATGAGAATTAACCACTCGCTGAGCTTCACTGAAAGGACTGTTCAGGGATGTACTCTGACACCCAAAAAACTGAATCCAAAGGAAGGCACAGAGTAAAGAAAACCTCAGTCTCCGGGTTATTTCTGCTCAGGTGCCCTTGGACCCCTTGACCTTACTCATCCCAAGAGAAACTGCCGGTCTTCTGAGCTGTGCATCACCCACAGACCTCCACTCTCAGGGGCAGGACAACTCACCTTTGCTGAAGAAAGTGCTGACCATGAAGCTGAAGGAGATGGAGGAGATAGCAAAGCAGGCCAGAAAGACTAGCACCAGCGAGGGGTCACTGTGCGCGAGCACTGCCACATTCTTCTTCACCTGTGCAGCCATCCCGTTGGCAGGTGGGGGCAGGTCGGGGCAGGGTAGGGGAGACAAAACCAGGAAGAGTCTCAAACTTTCCCAGCCCCAAATGGAGCTGGTAAGGGTGGGAGAAGGGCTACACCAGTCCTCTCTACCAAAAGGGCAGACTCCCCAACCAAAGCCGTAAATGCGGAGTCTTGGGGTCTCCCTGGTGGTGCCACAGCTGTCTCTGGCCCTCCCACCAACTCCAACGCCTTGCTTTTCATGTGAGACCCCCTTCTGAAGCCACACTCACCTTGATGCAGAAGAGCAGGGTCATGAAGGAGACGGTGACGAGGAGGAAGATGAAGAACAGGAGGAACCATGCGGTCCAGTGCAGCCAGCTGCTGAGCCCCATCATGCGCATGTATTCCTGGGGGAGGGGCACATGTGCTGCTCCACACGCCCCACCGCCTGCCACCCCTGCCACACCAGACCCCAGGAGCCTCCCTCACACTAAACCTGCACCATCCAATACAGCGGCCTGAGGCCACACGTAGCTATTTTGGCTGAAATTACTTAAGATTAAAAAGCCAGCTCCTCAGCCGCGCCAGGCACAAGTGCCCAGTGGGGCCGTAGAGGACAGCAGACCCAGGCCTGTCTGTTACCATGGACAACACTGGTCTGGGGGAGGGGACCAGGGCTGATTAAGTGTCTCTTGTGTACCAGGCACTAAGGTAGGCTGATTTTCCAACTTCTTCTCATGGACAATTTCAAACCACCAGAAAAATAGGAAGATTGGAACGGTGGCCACTCACATACCACTTGGGCTCAGTGATCATTCAACATCCCGCCACACTGTTTTCATCTATGTACCTGGAGGCGCGTGCACGCACAAACATTTTTTCCTGAACCATTTCCTTGTCCACTGCTAACCACCTCAGTGTCGCACCATTTTATTAAAGTTATTTAGGCACCGAAGTGGACAGGACCCACCTCATTAGTTCTCCCAGCCCCTCATTTACAACAATTTAAAAGCGCCAACAGGGACTTCCCTGGTGGTCCAGTGGTTAAGACTTCGAGCTTCCAATGTAAGGGGCACGGGTTCAATCCCTCGTCGGGGAACTAGTAAGATGCCACATGCCACACGGTGTGGCAAAAAAAAAAAAAAAATCTCCAATAATCACAGAGTTGGCACCACTGAGAATACTCTAAACGTCCTTCCACTGGCACTGCAGACATTGCCAAAGGAAGAACTTCACATAAATTCTGGGTAATTCTGGCAGCGTCAGAGGTGAGAGCTTACAGAGGACACTATTCATCCAGATGTACATGGTTATGTCAGTGAGATGCCTGTGGAGCACACCTCACACACTTCCACACACTTCTCCATCCCCCACGACACTGCCTGACAGCTGGGCACCACAGCTGTCCTTGATCACATGCAAAGTTCGCTTCCTGCTCTCCATGTATGTGAACATTTGTCTTGTGTTGACCTACTGTTTCAACAGAAACAGAATTCAACCCGCATACGTAATTCAGAATTTCAGTAGCCACATCAAAAAAATTTAAAGGGGGACTTCCCTGGCGGTCCAGTGGTTAGGATTCCGCGCTTTCACTGCCGAGGGCGCGAGTTCCATCCCTGGTCGGGGAGCGAAGATCCTGCAAGTCGTGTGGCGTGGCCAAAAAAAAAAAGTTTAGGGACTACCCTGGTGGCACAGTGGTTAAGAATCCGCCTGCCAATGCAGGGGACACGGGTTCGAGCCCTGGTCTGGGAAGATACCACATGCCACGGAACAACTAAGCCTGTGCGCCACAGCTACTGAGCCTGTGCTCTACAGCCCGCGAGCCACAACTACTGAGCCTGCAAGCCACAACTACTGAAGCCCACATGCCTAGAGCCCATGCTCCGCAATAAGAGAAGCTACTGCAAAGAGAAGCCCACGCACCACAACGAAGAGTAGCCCCTGCTCACCACAACTAGAGAAAGCCCGCGCACAGCAACAAAGACCCACCCAATGCAGCCAAAAGAGTTTAAAGGAACAAATGAAATTAGTTTCAACAATGTATTTTACTTTACCTAATGTATCCAAAACACTGTCTTTTCAATGTTCAGTCCTTAACATACAGCACATGAACTACAGCGCTTTATCAGGGTTTTAAAAATCTGGACAGAACAGGCTTGATTTCAAAGAAGCCTGAGATGGGCTGAGCCATGTGGGCACTAGCCCCACGCCCAGCTGCCCTGGTGCCCCCAGTGCCCAGGAGCTGCCCCCACCTGATGACAGGACTCAGGACACGACAGCCCATGGCCACACTGTGCCCGGACTCAGGATCTCTCAAAGCCAAACGCAAACAGGGTTACCTTCAGTTTCCTCTCTTTCTCTTGCACGACAGCCCGGATGATGCTGAGTGAGGTGTAAGTGAAGCTCAGCATGAGCAGCAGGGGAAGCTGGTACTGGATGGCGACGAGGAAGGGGTCCGAGATAAAAGGCGGGTAAGGGAACCTCTTGGCGATCACGGTGAGCTTCTCAAACAGCTGGTGCGTGGAGGCGTTGGCGTGGTACTGCATGACAGCCCTGTCCACGGCATGCTGCACGGCCAGGAAGCCCTCACGGATATACCCTGAGTGCAGGAGCAGAGGACGTTCCGGCATGTGGGGTCGATACATGTGGGAGAAGCCAGGTCCTGGGTGCTGGTGCTCAGAGCGCTGAGGGCACTGAGCTGGTGAAGTGGCCTGGGGTTTCCTGCAGGCCTCCAGTTTGCAGGGGCCACCCTCGCTCTTTGGCTCGAGGCCCCTCCTTCCACCTTCCAAACCATCCAGGCAACATCTCTCTGACTGGCTTCCGTGTCATCACATCTTTCTCTGACTCTCTCTTCTGCCTCCCTTGCCCACTTTTAAGGACCTACTGGGATAATCGACAAGTCTTGTTCCCTTGAGACCAGCTGATCAGCAACTTTCATTCCATCCACCCTTAAGTTACCATCTCAAAGGGAGGCAGGAACCACAGACCAAAGGCCACCACTACACGACCTTTGTGTGCTTTGTGGTCCCTCCCTGCTGGCCCTTTCTGACTCCCCACATTTTTAAAGTGATAAGGGCCAGGGGGATACGATATTCCAGTCCACAGTGAGGCTTGTGAGAGGCTGAGCCTATGGAAGGAGTGGGGCATAGCCTCAGGAGAGAGAAAGGCAGCCTGGATTCCTGATGTCTGAGCCCAGGGGACAGAGAGGGGACATGGGGTGCAGGTCTGGGTGGCGTGGGCACCCTCATTCCTAAAACAGTGACATTTAGAACACCTAACATCCTCCAACACAGAACTGTCAGCTGCCTGAGTTCAAGCTTCTAGAAAAAAGAAAAGCAATTTTATGCCCACCCCACCCCCAGCACGAGGTCACCACATCTGTGCACTTCTACCACCTCCCTTGAGTAAGTAGTTTTATATGGCTGCAGAAATAGCAGGTGCTCAGTGAAATCTTACCGCTCGTTGTGCTGGGTGGGGGTTTAGTTCTCATCTTCACTGTGACCCTGCAGAGTAGTGAACGACATCTTCATTGGACAAACGGGGCCACTGAGGCCCAGGGCGTTGAGCCACACAAAGGGGGAGGGGACAAAGCTGAGACGGGACCCCGGTCTCTTAGCTTCAAAGCCAGTGTCTTTCTCACGTCACAACGCCTCCCCCAGGAAACGTCCTGCCGGCCTCCTGCTCCCTAGTTGTTCTTCCATGAGGTTCTGCATGCTGCCATGGGGTCTTCACCACCACAACCTCTGCAGCTGCTCAGCACTGAGGCAAAGCCACCCTCTGTGATCAATCATGTCCCACTACTGAAGTTTTTATGATCATAAACAATGCTGTGGGGAACATCTTTTGTGCCTCTGCATTTTCTCCTTCTTTCAGACTATTCCAGGGGCTCAATTTTTATCAGGGGTCTAAGGTATGGACATTCGGGGGTGGGCTTGGGGGGAACACTGGCCTAATTCTTGGAGGGCCTGCTGTGTGCCAGGTTCACATCCTTTCCACATCTCTTGGGGTCTTTGTGTTTTTTTTAAACTGATTTGGACTAAGGAATCATTTATAAAACAGAAGGTATTTACCCTTTGTCATCTGCTGGAATGTTTTCCCCAATCTCTTATTTGCTTTCAAAATTGGTGTTATGTCTTTTTCTCTTTTAGCAAATTTCAAGTTTGTACGTAGTGAAATCTGTCAGTCTTTTCCTTGGAGAACTTTTGCCTCTATCGCTTCCAAGCTTAGGAAATTGTCCCCACAAACAGGACGGACAGCCCCGCCCCAGGTCACACAGCCAGTGTCTCCTGCTGCTGGCCACAGGCAGTGGGCGTGGCAGCTGATGTGGCTTCTCCTCCTCTCCAGTTGGTGACCTGTCCAGGGCTTCATTCTGGGGCCTTGCACACTTCACCTTGCCTTGCTCGTCGTCTTAGCTCCTCTTTTGGATTTAAAATCTTTTCCTGGAACATTAGCCTGGTGATAGGGTCCTGGCACCAGAAATAAATCTAAATGCTGGCTGCCTCCTGCCTTCCTGGTGCTCTATTTAGGGCATTCCTGGGTCTTTTCATCAAAATCTCTAACAAGTTCTGCCTCTTGCAGACCTGGGAATTAATTCTGTGTTCTTTGCAACACCCAGGATGCCTCCTGGAGCCTGTAGCTGGGCCTCAGCTTGAGGGCATAGTCTAGTCCTGGGCCCCAGTTACTTGGTTCTAAGATGGAACCTTGGTCAGAGAAGACAAACAAGCCAACTACCTTCCAGAGTAACAGCGAACAGACCGCCACACCCTCTGGCAATACAGTGAGCTGAGATCCGACTTCTGCAAACATTCCACTGACTCAATGAAACCACGGACAATTACACAAGGACAACAGAGCGTACAATGCCTATACAACTGTACAGAGAGAGGGGCAAGGAGAGAAGGGAAATGGAAAACCAAGCCCAAAAGACCCAATGCAAACTGAAGCTCCTTAAAAACTGAAATATAAATGTTTCATTCAACAGCACGTTTGCTGGGAAATAGGGAGACAGCCTTTGCTGTTTTCAAAGATTATTTTGCTTTTCAGAAGCCAGTTTTACTGGATGTTTTCTTCCTTCTCCTACAAAGAAGAAGGTCAAATAATCATAAAAAATCTTCCTCCAGAGAAATGCAAGATGGGTTCCCCCGACGTGATGATCATGAGCCAGCACCCCGGGGGAGGGAAGGAGACCCCCTAAAAGTGTTCCTCACCAGGTTCTCCGCCATCAGGGGATGTGGGTTCCCTTGGTCCTGGGCTGGGGAAGAGTGGAAAAAGGGAAGTGGTGTGCCAGCCTTCTGTCTCTCTCAGGAAAAAGGAGCCTGTCTGGGTCCACATGTAATTTCTTCGCGTGTAACTGAACCGTAAGTGATATTTCACCTACGGAAACAAAGAGAAAACCAAGTGCTCTAAGGGATCCAGCCAGAGGAGCAAATGTCTGCATCCAGTGGGAGGGCTGGGGGACCCTCATTACCGTGACCTCACCACTGCCCCAGCCCCCGCCAGTGTCTGGATCTCAGGAGGTCAGAGTGAGCGGTCCTGCCAGGGCACAGAGAGCCCAGGGGCACCTCTGCAGTGCTCTTCACCACCCTCTTCTGCCATTACCAATGGGAACTCCATGCATGACTCGTCACTGCTAACCAGTGCAGGGCCACCAGCGTGATGCTGAGGGACCTGACGGTTTCCCAGTCTTATTGCCACTGGGGCAACCAAAAAACCTTTCTTTTTGTTTGTTTGTTTAAATATGTAACAGAAATTCTAATGCCATATGGCGCTATGTCCCGAGTATCTGCTACTTTCCTACTTGTCCTGTTTGACTCTGTCAAAGGAGACCTGTAATGCCTTTCACAAAACGAGAGGACAAAGAGGGGCCACAGCAATGGTCTAAGGCCACTTTCTTCAGACACGTGAGGTTTCTAAACCGCTCTGGCCTGATGGGTCAAACTCCATCAGGGCCCCTCAGTGGGCTGAGAGGTGATTCTGGACCCAAGGGGAAAGTCGCATTTGCTCCCAGGCAGGCAGAGCGTCTCTGGCTCCTGGGGGAGGAAGCTTGGCTCCGTGGGGCTGGGGTCCTCACCGCCAGTGGCAGGGGATCCCTGCTGTGGTTGAAGGCATGCTCGAACACCACGGCGGCCAGCACGTTGGCAGAGCGGTTGTCGTACCTGACGTAGTCCTCAAAGTCCTTTTCGGAGGGGAAGCCGCGAGCTGTGGGGAGGAGGGGGGCCCAGAGTTGCCCAATCGTCCACTCTGCTTGAGAAAGCTGGACCTTCAGATAAAGGACTAAAGCTTACAAGTTTCTCTAGGGCTTTGTAAACCTTTCCTAAGACTCGAGGAGGCTTTTGTTTTGGGCAGAGACGGGCTACGGTGAAGACTGGCAGAACCTCACCATCGAAGCCGGCCCTGGGCATCTAGAAGCTGAGAGCTGGAGCAGGGCCCCTCCATGTGGGCAGCTGCCCTGCCCTGAGCTCTGCAGCCAGCATCAGTTTCTCTCATAACCATAATGGTGGGCTTTAAAAATTCAAGTGGACACTAATGTATAGTCTGTTCAACGACCTCTCTCACCCAGACCCCATTTCACATAAAGGGTTTGACTATAATCACATAGTGAGGGACCAGGGATCTTCCCCTAAGTGTTTGCTACACTGAATTAAACAGGCCACAGTGCCAAAATCAAGAGGGAGAGGAAAAGGGATAATACTTTCTATTCTGAAAGCAAAGACCTAGCGAGGGTGACTGGCACATTTCCTGGGAATGGCCCTCAGCAGGCTTCTTGATGACCTTTATCAGAGCTGTCCTCCCAAAACCATATCCCAGAAGAGATTCCTGGCACCGGGGCCTTGCCCTCATAATTAAACAGCTTTGTGGGGTATGTGGACGCCATCCCCACTCTGAATAGCCAGGGGCTGTAAACTGTCACACACACTGCTTCCCACAGCCGTCATAACCCTGGTCCCTGTTGCAATGAGACATGACACAGGGATTTGCGGGCCGTGCGGCCACTACAGGGCAGACTGCATTGCCTGCTGCCCGGCTCCCCGCCTGGCCAGTCCCTGCCCCAAAGCCCAAGTCCCGCAGCACTACTGAGTCCCCGACAACTCACCTCTCATGTTGATCACCAGCATCCTCCTCACTGTCTCCACAACGGTCCTCACGGCGTCACTCTGGGATGGGATGTAGGCGAGCTCCCAGGCGGCTCCCGGTGGCGGGAAGCTGAAGAACAGTGGCAGCTCTCGGATGGACTGGCCGGGGTAGAGGGTGGCATTGGGCACGTTCTCTGACTGGATCTTCAGGCGAAGCCAAATCAGGATCCCAGAAAACAGCAAGGGCAGGAAGAGCTCCAAGATGGTCACCAGGACCTTCCGCTTCTAAAGAGCAATGGAAACCGAGGGCTGAGGAGTGCGAGGTGGAGGCGAGGGGCTCCTGGAGCCCCTCCCACTGATGCCCCCTCTTGCTGACACCCCCTCTGCCAGGCCCCTCTCGCCCTTCCCCCTGCAGCATGCCCCCAGGGCCGGACCCACCTGCAAAGTGTAGTTCTTCCAGAGCAGGAGCGCCAGCTGCCTGAGCACCGCCATCCTTGCCAGAAGGGCCGCTAGTTGTGGACCAAAGACAAAAAGGGTGTTGGTTCAGGTTTGCGAATTGTGTTTGGGGAAGGCAGGGAGAGTGGGGGAGAGTCAGTCCTGAGACACAGACCCTCCACTTCTCCTCACCTTCTTTTGTCCCAGCCTAACTCAGAACAGCTCCCCAGAGGGAGAGGCCAGTTCTACTCTGTTCAAGGAACACACGCCCTTTTAGGAAGCTGACTTTGTTTCTTCTGGAAACAGGAGATGAACGGCAGGGCTGGTAGATGCAACGTGGCCAATGGAATGGCAATCATTCGATGAATGCTATTCAGATGTTCTCTGTGGTTCGTATGAATGTGCTATTTCTTAGCAAAAACTCAGGCTGATGGAATTCCCCTCCCTGACTGCTTTATTCTCCACCATCACAGAACAGTAAAAGGAAACTCAGCCCAGTATCCTGGCTGCGGGCTGATTTCTAAGACCTGGAGAGGGCTGTGGGGGAGCAGGGGAGGAGCCTGGGGTGAGGGCCCTCAGTGGCCTTAACCCAGGGGCAGACACAGCAGGCGAGGCGGACGCGTGGGCGGCAGGATGGCATGTACTCTCCCACCTTGAACCCTAAGAACCAGTTTTTCCTGCTTTAACTGTGAGCAGTGGTCTGTGAGCCTCCACACGACACTGGTCATTTTCCTCCAGAGAAAATCTACTCTATGTCAGGTATGAATGTTATATTTAAATCTGGCACGTATGGCTGGGAAAATCTGCTGAGACTAATTATCAAACACAGTGACAGCAGAAACAAGAACAGAGCTTTATAAAGGTCTTCCTCAATTTAGGGAAATCTATGTCATGAGACTGCAGTGTGAGAAGCAGAGACACGGAGCCACACTAACCTCTAGAGAAGGAGGGAGTTGGAGTTAGCTCAGGAAGACCCCAGGACGCTCATGACTAGAAGCACCTAGTTCTGTAAGCTGCGGGCATGAATGCCGAGGCTGGACCTGAGGTGGGCAGCGAGGGCGGCAGAGGAGGGGAGGCCCTGGAGAGCTCCTGGTCACCGTCTGCGCCAAGTATGCAGATGGAGCGGAGAGGGGCCCTCCACAGCTCACGGTCCTTCAGGTGGGGAGAAGCATCTGTGACTCACAGGGAAGAGTCCTGAGTGCAGTGAGCCGGCTCCACACTCAGGTCGATACTAACCCAACACCATCCATTAGGCGCGTCAGGACGGCACGGACAAATGGCTGGTAAATCCTTCATTAGTTAACCTGCTCTAACACTATGGCCCAAAGAACCCATCTCGAGGCCCAGTGCGCATGGAGCGAGAGATTGTTTTTTTTTTTTGAAACAGCCAGTTTTGCTTTTGACTTCAGTTAGCTGAAAAATCATTTCCATTAAAGCTCATTTTTAAATTAAACTCTCGCTTTTAAAAAAAAGATGTAGCTGTCCGTATCTGCCTAAAAGTAGTTCCTCAAAATTTAAGCTTTAAAGGGCACTCAATAAATATTAGTAGAAAACACAACTGCAAGAAGTTATTCACAAATTAACTTAAAATATGGCTTTTATTTAACCATATGGTTAAAATATGGAGAGATTAAAGCTAAAATAGTAATGAAGGGCTATTAAGTGGCAACTTAATAAATTATCCAAATTCTTTTAAAATTAATAAGGTGGAAAAACCTGTCTTAAAATCAGTCGTAGACAGTTAATAAAAGAGCAGTAGTGTAATGTTACCCACGAAGGCCTACGGCCTATGAACAGTTTCAAGAAGTGGTTTAGGCTAAGAGGGGAAAGCAGTGCCTCCAACGGAGCTGATCATCCCCACAGCAGGCTGATGGGTGCCTGTCTTGGCAGAGATGAAGGTTCTTTCTCTACCAAGAGGGGAATGTGAAAAGGTCACAGTTCAAAGAAGTCTTCTGGTCAGAGAAGTCGATGACTTCCTTTTCCGGAAAAGTCTGGTCAAGAAAGGACACGTCCCCACGCTTAATCCCACCTCTCTAGGCCCAGAGGGGTGGGCAGGGCAGGGAGACAGACCGTCCGCCTTCCCACTAGGACAACACCAGACAGCAACACCGGGGAACTGACCTGAGTCCTGACAGAGGCTTCTGGCTGAGGCTTTCCTCTGGGGCTATGGGAGGTCTGGCTGGGAGAAAGCGGCCCTGCACAGAGGGCTCTGGGGTGGGGCCGGTAGGCCTCTGGAGTGCGGTGGGCTGACCTTGGAGCTCGGGAGCACTGACGCCTCACAGGATATCAGGAAGGGCCTGGGGCTCGTTGGCATGACGCTCCGGCCACCTTTGGGCAAATGGAGGGTGCCAGAGCATAATTTAAAAAATAATCATAGGGCTTCCCTGGTGGCGCAGTGGTTAAGAGTCCGCCTGCCGATGCAGGGGACACGGGTTCGTGCCCCGGTCCGGGAAGATCCCACGTGCCGGGGAACGGCTGGGCCCGTGAGCCATGGCCGCTGAGCCTGCGCGTCCAAAGCCTGTGCTCCACAACGGGAGAGGCCACAACAGTGTGAGGCCCGCGTACCGCAAAAAAAAAAAAAAAAATCATAAAACGCCTCTCACCGAGGTAGGAAATCGAAGTGCAAAATACACTGCAAGCATGTTACTTAAGCAAAGCCAAGTCCAATATCAAAGAAAAATGGATTTCGGGAATCAGAGAACTCTGGGGTGGCTTTTGTTCTCTCCTGGTACAATAAACTGTAAGAAGCTTTTATTTTATATACTTTTATATTTATAGAGCCTCCTAATCCAGCCCTAACTTCTGGTACCATCACCCTTTCAAAACTAAGAAACTAGGAGGAAGTGCCTGACCCAGGATCACACAGGAAGCAAGGCACACACCCAGGATCTGAGCTTCCTAGTTTGTGTTTTTAACCACTGCACCCCTACAGTCTGTGTATCCTAAAAGCAGCAAACATCTTTATAAAGTCTTTATGTATTTCTCCCAGAACCTAACATTAGAAATCAAAAAGAAAAAATATCCCTTGAGCCCCACCGCCTTAACAGACATCATACGTGTTTCTGTCTCCCCAAGGCACCCAGCTCTTTGCTCTGTGCCTGCCATGCTCTATCTGAAGTCTCACTAAATGCCATACTCGTGTCTGTTCAGTTTGAGCAGAAAAGGAATTTAAAGGAGGAGATTCCCAGAATTACAAAATCTGGGAAGCTTTCTGGTTGCGACAGCAAATGTACACGAGGAAAGGAAGTTAAAGTTCCTCAAAACACTTAAGACCGCGGCACTCAGAGTCCCTCAGAAGTGGCGGGGGTTGCGATCCAGAACCAGCCCAGGCGGGTCCACTCCAAAGCAACCGCTCGCAAAGCCCCACAAGAACGTCTGAGGACTTCTCCCAAGGCTCACTTCACTCCTCCCAGGACAGAGCCGGGAAGGGAAGGGAAAGCTCTTTTTACCACGGAAAGGCGTGTTTGCTTACCGTTAAAATATTAAACATTACACAAATCATTGAGTATTTCAATGTTTGGTTTTCAGGTGAGCAGTGGAGCTGGTCCAGAGTGAGTGCCTATTGTGGGCTGCTAACTTCTGAGAACTCTTTTTTTTTAAAATATTTATTTTTTTGGCCACACCAGGTCTTAGTCGTGGCATGTGGGATCTAGCTCCCTGACCAGGGATCGAACCTGGGCCCCCTGCATTGGGAGCATGGAGTCTTAACCACTGGACTAGCAAGGAAGTCCCTAAGAACTCTCTTGATGTCACACGGGATTCCTCTGAAAATGGCTGTCCCGGTTTGGGAAATGGTTGTCCTAGTTTGGGAGCACTGTGCTGGGTGCTTGCCACTGCGTGTTGAGTCCCGACAGCTCTGCTTCCTGATTTGGGTTTTTTTTTTCATTATGGGCTTGAATATGTCCTCCAGTTTCTATGTGCCCAAGCAAAAGAAGCTTTTATTTCTGCATATACAGAACAGAATGGTGGTAACGCTTCTGGAAAGATCACTACTGAGTGGGCCTCAAGGCCAGCAAGCAGAAGTGGACGGAGCCCCGAGGCCAGGCACATGCTGTTATGTCACGTGTCCTGTCGTATCCCGAGCTCGGTGCCTTTCCTTCCACGGAAGCCGTCAGCACAGGCCTGGGGGAAGTCATGGCTGGGAGGGAGGGGGTCTCAGTAAGGTCAAGGCAGACATCTTGCTGTCACACAGACAGCAGACAACCAGGGCTCTGCCCTCTTGACCACACATGTGGAACAGAGAGATGCCCTTGTTGGTGGTGCTCGCTGGGACTCGGCACTTTTCCTGAAGACTGAGGTGGGTGAGGACCCATTTCAGCTAGGAAAGCATTTCCTTCTCACACGGGGAGCCCACAACAGTCAGCGGTGTTAAGTCTACGTGTGTACACGCTGCAGAAGGCATGATAGGTACTTCACGTTTGCTGGTAGAATCTGTGGTTTTTTAGGATACACAAAACAAAAAAGCATCTACTCATCCAACTAACATTTGCCAAGTACTTACTGTGTGATAGGCACTTATACCAGGCACTAAAGATCTGGAAATGAAAATCACAGTGTTCTTAATCCAAGGAGTTCACAGTCTGCACATGCTTGCATGTACTGTAATCACTATAACTGAAGCCAAATGAAGCATCATGAGATTCTGGAGATCAGGATTCTGTGTGTATGTGTAAGACAGGGTGAGCTCTGGGAAGGCTCCCAGAAACAGGTGACAAAGGAGACCAGTCTCGGGTTTCTTGTTAGTTGAGGTAGGGAGGGCATTATAGGATCATGAAGAAATGAAAGAGTGTGTGGGGGGAACAGCAAGTAATTCTGAGTGGCTGGGGAGGAGCACCAGGGACGGAGCCAGAAGGGGAAGCCGACCAAGGCCTTGGATGCCGTGCCAAGAAGGGAGCAGGGGTAGGGGTGGGATGGGGGCTGGGGAGGGGATCCAAAAGTGCAGTAATTCTGCTCGAGGGTGTTCTGTTTTGCTTATAATCTTTTACCCAGTACATGATCTTTTAAATTGTGAAAATATCTAATTCAGTGGATTCTGCAGGTGAATGTCCAAATACCAATAAGCACTGTAAAAAACAGGCTGAAAATAGCAGGCACATTTATAGAGGGTGGTTCCCACCAGTGAACCCCACTATTGGTCTTCAAGTGGGATGAGCAAGACAATCTGCTAGAGTAAAGGAATAGCAAGAAATTCTACTTTAAAAATGAGGAAAAATTGGTTTTACTAATATTTAACACATGAATGCACCCTGGCACTCTTGCTGGCCTGTGTGTCAGCAGCCACAGCATCCTGACAGAGGAGGGGCTCTGTGACACGTGGGTGATGACTGGCCCTCGCCCGCTAGTTTACTTTAAGTCTCTCAGGTGTGTTGGAGTTTACATGCTTTGGGATATCATGGTTGTGGTCAATTAAAAAAAAAAAAGACTCAAATAGCTAAAGCTTTACAATACTTTGCAGTGATCTGGGGAGTTGTGAATACCTGGTTATCTTGTGACTTAGAACTTAAGGAGGAAATACATATTTTCTTTCATGAGAAGTGTCAAACCTGGAAACCTTTTTCTTTTTTTATTCAATGACAAATGAGCGCAGCAGCGTGTGAGCTAGCTTACTGGTTTTAAGCCAATGCACTCAAATCTGTCCCTTCCAGGAAAAGGTGACAATGCATGAGTTACAGCTTTTCAAAATAATCTGTGCCAAGAACAGAGCATTTATGAAAACAGACGTTTGGCGATGTTTCCACAGGTGTGTGACTGTATTGCCAAGGATGTGGCAAGTGCGCCATCCACATGAACACTGACACCTGCACAGCAAAAGCTTTGGGAACCAGGACTTTCACCTCCCCTGATAGCCCCTGAACACTTAGCAGCCCAGATTCATCAAGAGCCCTCAAATGACTGGCAGGTGGGATTGAAAAACAAGTACCAGACGCACAGCAAGTCTGCATGCCTCCCTGAGGTTCACTGTGCTTACCTGTGAACCCCTCAAGAACCAGGAACTGAAATAAACAGAACTCAGAACCACACCTTCAAATGCTGGACTCAGGTTTCACCGAGTTTACAAATAGGATGTAGACTTGATCACATGGCTTTCTTTTAAAAACAGCACACATTTGTATAATAGATTATGTACTATTGATACACTGAAAAATTTAATCGTGTTCACTTCGCCTCTCATCCACTTAATAGGTCTTTATTTGTATGTGTTTCTATGTCCATGATATTCAAGACAGTAGTATATGGCTTTCTTTTATAATAAATAAATAAAACGTATGGTGGTGCATGCTCAAATTCTTTTACATATAGCAGTGAACAGGAAAAAAGCTTGTGGACAACTTATTTACAGAAATGACCCTTGTGTGGTTAAGGTGGGAACAAATGCCACAAGCCGCAGTCATTGTCCAAGAGCCCCATGAGGCCAGGTTCAAGGCCATGGTCATTTGCATTGGGAGGCCCAGATGGAGACCTAGTTTACAGGTCTCACACTCAATGCCACCACCTGTGCTGTCCTGGGTCAGGGCGGCGGGCTCCTCAGAATCATGTGGCTCTGAGTTTACACTGGAGCTCCTGGCAGGGAGTGGTGGGGTATATTTTTGAGCCAAAGGTGTGGCCCAGAGGAGGCTATCAGGAGAGAGTTCTACAAAATCTGTGCCACTGCCTGCTCTCCTAACCCCTGCTGCAGCCTCGGGCCCATTCCCCGTCCTGCTAGCCTTCTGCCTCTCTAGGTGTAGGAAAGGAGGTAAGGAGGCAATTGAGAATCCCCAGAGAGAGGTAACCATGGATCTTCTGCAACAAGCAAGGCAGCAAGCTCATTACTCAGCTCCTGCAACCACACTTATCTGCCCGTTGACTCTAAATCTCTCCAAATGTGGCGAACGACTCAGCCAGTCGGAGCGACAGGCACTGTCCAAGTCTCCCAGGACAGGGACTGCCACACCTTACACTTTCCCGGGAGTGTGTGGGCCTTCTGTGGTTTTGTCGGCTTGGAGTATCACCCACCATTCCCATCTCTACTTTCTGAAATCCTTCCTATCATTTCCCAGTCCAGGTCTGGCTCCTCTGTGAAGCCGCCACCGACAACCCTGACTGGTTCAGGGGTTCTTTGTCTTGGCTTCACAATGGAATCTTCTGGGATAATTTAAGACAGAAACTGATGCTGGAGGCCCACCCCTGGAGATTCTGGGCTGTGGCCTGGGCATGGGACTCTTTCCCGGGTGATTCTAACATGCAGTCAGGGTTGAAACCTTCTGCTCTTGTCGAAAGCCATCCCTCCACCTTTGCATACTTGAGGCAGCTTTTCTGGATGTCTCATGTAGCACTTATCTCTTTCTGTCTTAGGTCAGTTACTTGTGAATAAATCATCTCTTTAGCTCCATCCTAAGGTCCCCGATCGTGCACAGAGCCTTGCCCATCATTCTCCCCAGAGTTCTAGAATGCTCCCCGCCCCGTAACAGACTCAATAGCAGAGGAGTCTACTGCTGTTTCAGGAAGCAGGGCTGGAAAAGAAACTGTCAACTAGGGAGTCTTACCTGGGCTTTCCCAGTTGAGACTAAGTTAAAACAGGTTCCCATGGACTGCCTGGCATATGCACTGTGGAAAGCTAGTAACTCAGAAAAAAAAAAAAAACCAACAGCTTTAGCTCCCTCTCTTGTTCCAAAAGGCTGTTTCAACAGAATGATGATAGATCACCTTAAAGAAGGAAAGATGTCATCCTGTTTGTCAAATATAGTAAGCAAGTGTTCAATTAAAAAAACCAAACAAACCTCTGAGAAGTTAAAAAGGTGTGGGGATTCCCATGGCATCCATTTTTACCTGTTTTCCCTTTCTTTTACTTTTCCAATGATGTTAACTTTCTAAAGGAAAACATCCTTAACCTTTTCACATTTACAAAAGGCAGCATCAAAATGTTCTGAATCAAATGATATAGCTGCTCAGGAGAAAAGAGCATAACTCTTCCACTTGCGCCTTGCCTGGATTTCCACACTGCTACAGGGTGTCATCCACTTCTTCAGCAAGCGTTCCTTCAGTGCCTCTCATGTGCCAGGTGCTGGCTATGTGCTAGAAGTGCAAGCCCCACAAGAGACAATCTGTGCCTTCAGGGAGCTCACAGATCAGGAGGCAAAGGGGCAAACAGAAACAACCCTATCAGGTAACAGGCTTTAATTAGGCAACGTCCAAGGAAGTGAGGAGGGGCATTCATGCATGCGACAAATATGCACTAAGCATGTGTCCTAAGCACTCATTTAGGAGATAGTCCCTGCCCTCATGAAGCTTATAGTCTAGTTCAGGAAGGAGCCAACACCTATGCAAACACAAATTCATACCAAGTACAGACTGACCATGGGCACCAGGGCTGTTGCAGGCCCTTCTGCCTAGACCAGGAGGTCCCTTTCCTTCTGTCCCCCACACAACTCCCACCACTAACAGTGGACCACTGGACCCCCATTCTGAGGCTCATGAGAAGGCGGGTTTGGGAGCAGGGCGGACTCCGTTACGGGGATGCATTCCCACCCACACTGGGAATCTCTGCACCGAGAGATGAGCCAGCAGCATCCTTGGCGGGCCTGCCTCAGCTCCCCAGCCTGTGATGCCGCCTGGCTTTAGCAGGCAAGTGCTCAAACTGTCTGCCGGGTGAAGGCCAGCGGGTCTTAGCGTGGTAAATGTCTGTCCACCCTCCTCGCCTCGGCACAAAGGATTCCACAACGATTCTAGCTCCGGGAAGGTAACGTTTCCCCAAGGGGGGGCCGGCTTTGGGGAAATGCCTGAGGGGATGAGGACACGCCCAGAGGCTCGCGCCGAGGGGAAGCCTGAGTCAGGGCGGCCTTGCACTGATGGGAGATGCACCTGCTGCGCCGCCGGAGGAGACCGCGGGCAGGGCGGGGGCCGGGCAGGGCCGCGGGAGGGGCCGGGTGCCCGGCCGGGGAGGGCGGCAGCCCGCGGTGGGGAGGGGGCCCCGGGCGGGGAAGCGGCCCCCGAATCTCGAGCCTTGGGAGCCAGCGCGCGCGAGCGGCGGGTTCTGGGACACTCACCGACCCTTAGCGCCCGGGCGGCAGCGGCCGGGGCGCTGCCCTCTCGCGGGGTCCCCTCCCTCGGCTCCCGGCTCTGTTCTGGCCTCGCGGCGGCGGCGACCGCTGCTGACAACTGCTAGGCCGCCACGGCGGGGAGGGGGCGCCTGAGACCCGCGACTGGCAGAGGACCGGGCCGCTCGGGGTCCTGCAGGAGACGCCCCTCGGCCGGCCCGCGCATGCGCAGTGTGCCGCCCTGCGGGTGCCAGCCCCGCCCCGGGACGCCCCGCCCCTGATCGCGCGTGCATAGGGCTCAGCGCGCCCGCTACAAGGCCGGCAGGAGGGGCGACACGCGGGAGTCTGGGCGAGGGCTGGATCCGGTAGGAGAATCGCGTGGTCCGTAGGGACTTACAGGCGGCTGAAGTAGTCTTCGCCCGAACCTCTGCCTTCCCTGGCCATCCTCCATTTGCCCTCCAGCACTGTCTTTCTGTTGGGCGCCGTACACCTCACGGAGGGAGGGCGCTTTGCTGCCTCAGGCCTGGCACGAACGCTGCTGGGCGGAAGAGGCCCTGGGGGTGGACCTTCCTAGGAAATTTCTAGAAAACGACCCTGGGGTGGGCAGGACGGCCCAGCGTCCCTGAGTGTGGCCGCGGTCCTGGGGCGCAGTTCAGAGGGGCAGGGAGGCCTCGGGGTCACCTCAGGCAGGAGGGTCGAGAGTCAGGGTCAGGGTTACCTCAGGAGGGTCACGGGTCGGGTCGGGTCGGGGTCCCCTGAAGCAGGGAGAGTTGTGAGGCTGGGTTGGGGGTCACCTTGGACGGGAGGGTCCCGAGGCCCGACAGGGATCACCGGGGGCGGAGGGTCTCGAGGCGTGGGCGGCGCGTGGCTAACAGTCCACGCGGGCTGGCCCCTCGGCTCCCGACTGCCCAGGTCGTGAGCGCCGCCAGCGGCCCATCATTTCCGAGGATCCTCCCGCGGCCCGACGTGCACCTGCCGGCTGGCTGCCCAACTGCCCTGCTTCCCTCTGCCCAGCCTCTGGCGGCTCCTGGTTGAGGTGGCGGCTCCTGGTTGAGGTCGCCGTCCCAGGACACCGCCTGCTGACCAGCCAGGCCCCGCCCCCGCTCCAAGCGCGCCTCTGGAATGAGGACAAGACTGACTGAATCGTAAAGTAATGACCCAATTCGGGAGGCAGACCTCTGCCCCCCAAGACTGTTTATGGATTAGTGATAAGAGTGTCTCAGTGCTCCATTTGTTTACTTAACATCTTTTATTATCTGAAGTAGTGTTATTTACTTGTTTGTTTATTTTTTTCTGTCTCTCACCAGAAGATGGGCTCCATGAGTAAAGGGACTTTGTCTAGTTCATGGCTACATCCCAGGGTCCTAGCATGTCTGGCACAGAGGAGGCATTTGATAGATATTTGTTGAATGAAAGGGTCACAAAGACCTGGCTTCAAATCTTGACCCTATCCCCTAACTAGTGCAGGCATGGCATTTAAACTTCCTGAACCTCAATTTCCTATCCCTGAAATTAAAATAATACCAAACTCAAAGGTAATTAGTATTTCAAAGTGAAATGAGAAAAAAACATAAGTGCTTATCGCAATACCTGGCACATAAATGCCAAATAAATGGTAGTATAATGGAAATATAACTAGAGACTTATATAGTCTGGTCTCTGTAATGAGGATTCAGAAAAAAAAATTGAAGGCAATTACTGGATAGGTAGAAGAGTGGATTATTAGTATGTGACAAACATCTTAAAAACCGTCTCTCCCCATTATTCCTCACAGACTGCACCCCTTCCCTCCCAACAAAAGTGCTGGGAAAAACTCTGTGAACCTGGCTGACTCGTCCTTCTCTTCACCCTGCTTCTCTTAATCTTTTTTAATTTCAGGAACCCATCCTTTCCATTTCTAACTTACATTGGTTACACCTTGCAATTTTTTTTCAAACCCCTTCTAAACCTGATCCCAGTTTTGCATAACCAAATCCAGAAACAGAACTGGCTGACTCAGAATTTCCCTTATATGGAAAGTGAGGGTAGGGGCACAGGAAAAAGAATGACCATGCAGATCAAGACAGACATCTGGGGACTTCCCTGGTGGCGCAATGGTTAAGAATCCGCCTGCCAATGCAGGGGACACGGGTTCGAGCCCTGGTCCAGGAAGATCCCACATGCTGCGGAGCAACTAAGCCCGTGTGCCACAACTACTGAGCCTGTGCTCTAGAGCCTGGGAGGCACAACTACTGAGCCCACGTGCCACAACTGTTGAAGCTTGAGCGCCTAGAGCCCATGCTCTGCAGCAAGAGAAGCCACCACAATGAGAAGCCTGCGCACTGTAACAGAGTGGGCCCCGCTCGCCGCAACTAGAGAAAGCCCGTGTGCAGCAACAAAGACCCAACACAGCCAAAAATAAATAAATAAATAAATTTATTAAGAAAAAAAAAACAACTGCAAAGAATTCTATATCTTTGTTCTTAATCATGTTAGGGTGCCTGCTATTGTAATTATTATCAATTATCATAATCATGAACGGGAGGGTGTGAAGGTCACTGGCAAAGGCAGATGGTCACATGCAAAGATTCCAGGCTCTAGACTCCTGTTCAAAAACAACTGCCCACAGTGGGCTGGATGCTTTTCAACAATCAACTGAAAAATCTTCTTCTGATGCTTTTCAACAATCACTGAAAAATCCACCAATGTTCTGCTCAAGGCCCACTACTGAAAAAAACAGAACAAACCTAGATGCTCCATCTAGTCTTCTCCTTCCATCGGGAGGCCCACATAATGGTCATAATTTTGTTCAAAGTACACAGTAGAGATGAGACCGGAACCCAGGTGTTCAGGTTTGTGAGCTCTTTAATGTTCTCTGGTACGTGAATTACTCACATTTATATACCATGAATATATGCATAGAAATTACATGGTATACTTATTGGGATTCACATGGCTCAGACATTTCTCAAAGATTGATGGCAAATGTTAAAGTCGATGGTGTCACTCATAAACAAATGTTATGGCTTTACAAAAGGCAGTAAACTTAGTCATTATAATAGTTGGCCGACATACATAATAATATACCTATATATACTATATGCATTTTTAAAATGAAACCAATATTTTAGCACCTGTTTCTTTTGAGAGGCACAAATACTATCTAGCTATACCTACATATGCTTATATATGTATTTTTTTTGTATGGTAGTTACTGATATTCAATGCAGAATTAATTTAATTTAATTTAATTACTTGGTTGCTCTGGATCTTAGTTGTGGCAGGCGGCCTCCTTAGTTGCAGCATGCAAACTCTGAGTTGTTTCATGCGTGTGGGATCTAGTTCCCCTACCAGGGATCGAACCCGGGCCTCCTGCATTGGGAGCACAGAGTCTTACCCACTGCACCACCAGGGAAGTCCCCAATGCAGAATTTTAGAATGGGGCTTTTCCAGTTGCTTCCATAGGACTATGTTATAATTGGGGGATGCCTTCTAAACTAAGGGCTGTACACATACTCCTTCATTCAGTGATTAAGAGGCATTATATTGCAGTGGTTAAAACTGGTTATGGACTCTGGCCACACAGCCTCAAATTGAATCCCAGATCTTAATGTCTTAACTTTCTGTGCCTTGGTTTCCTTGTGTAAAATGGGGATTGTATAGTACCCACTTCATAGGATTGTTGTGAGTATTCGATGTATCAAAACATATAAATCCATGGTATATTTCTCCATCTGTTTGTATCATCTTTAATTTCTTTCATCAGTGTCTTATAGTTTTCTGCATACAGGTCTTTTGTCTCCTTGGGTAGGTTTATGCCTAGGTATTTTATTCTTTTTGTTGCAGTGGTAAATGGGAGTGTTTCCTTAATTTCTCTTTCAGATTTTTCACCATTAGTGTATAGGAATGCAAGAGATTTCTATGCATTAATTTTGTATCCTGCTACTCTACCAAATTCATTGATTAGCTCTAGTAGTTTTCTGGTAGCATCTTTAGGATTCTCTATGTATAATGTCATGTCATCTGCAAACAGTGACAGTTTTACTTCTTTCCTGATTTGGATTCCTTTTACTTCTTTTTCTTCTCTGATTTCTGTGGCTAAAACTTCCAAAACTATGTTGAATAAGAGTGGTGAGAGTGGGCAACCTTGTCTTGTTCCTGATCATAGTGGAAATTGTTTCAGTTTTTCACCATTAAGAACAATGTTGGCTGTGGGTTTGTCATATATGGCCTTTATTATGTTGAGGTAGGTTCCCTCTATGCCCACTTTCTGGAGAGTTTTTTATCATAAATGGGAGTTGAATTTTGTCAAAAGCTTTTTCTGCATCTATTGAGATGATCATATGGTTTTTATCCTTCAATTTGTTAATATGGTGTATCACATTGATTAATTTGTGTATATTGAAGAATCCTTGCATTCCTGGAATAAACCCCACTTGATCATGGTGTATGATCCTTTTAATGTGCTGTTGGATTCTGTTTCCTAGTATTTTGTTGAGGATTTTTACATCTATGTTTATCAGAGATATTGGGCTGTAGTTTTCTTTTTTTGTGACATCTTCATCTGGTTTTAGTATCAGGGTGATGGTGGCCTTTTAGAATGAGTTTGGGAGTGTTCCTCCCTCTGCTATATTTTGGAAGAGTTTGAGAAGGATAGGTGTTAGCTCTTCTCTAAATGTTTGATAGAATTCGCCTGTGAAGCCATCTGGTCCTGGGCTTTTGTTTGTTGGAAGATTTTTTTTTTTTTTTTTTTTTTTTTGGTGGTACGCGGGCCTCTCACTGTTGTGGCCTCTCCCGTTGCGGAGCACAGGCTCCGGATGCACAGACCCAGTGGCCATGGCTCACAGGCCTAGTTGCTCCGCGGCATGTGGGATCTTCCCGGACCAGGGCACGAACCCGTGTCCCCTGCATCAGCAGGGGGACTCAACCACTGCGCCACCAGGGAAGCCCTGTTGGAAGAGTTTTAATCACAGTTTCAGTGCTTGTGATTGGTCTGTTTATATTTTCTATTGCTTCCTGGTTCAGTCTCAGAAGGTTGTGCTTTTCTAAGAATTTGTCCATTTCTTCCAGATTGTTCGTTTTATTGGCATATAGTTGCTTGTAGTAATCTGTCATGATCCTTTGTATTTCTGCAGTGTCAGTTGTGACGTTTCCTTTTTCATTTCTAATTCTGTTGATTTGAGTCTTCTCCCTTTTTTTCTTGATGAGTCTGGCTAATGGTTTATCAATTTTGTTTATCTTCTCAAAGAACCAGCTTTTAGTTTTATTGATCTTTGCTATTGTTTCCTTCATTTCTTTTTCATTGATTTCTGATCTGATCTTTATGATTTCTTTCCTTATGCTAACTTTGGGGATTTTTTTGTTCTTCTTTCTCTAATTGCTTTAGGTGTAAGGTTAGGTTGTTTATTTGAGATGTTTCTTGTTTCTTGAGGTAGGATTGTATTGCTATAAACTTCCCTCTTAGAACTGCTTTTGCTGCATCCCATAGGTTTTGGGTCATCGTGTTTTCATTGTGATTTGTTTCTAGGTATTTTTTGATTTCCTCTTTGATTTCTTCAGTGATCTCTTGGTTATCTACTAGTGTATTGTTTAGCCTCCATGTGTTTGTATTTTTTACAGCTTTTTTCCTGTAATTCATATCTAGTCTCATAGCATTGTGGTCAGAAAAGATACTTGATACGATTTCAATTTTCTTAAATTTACCAAGGCTTGATTTATGACCCAAGATACACTCTATCCTGGAGAATGTTCCTTGAGTACTTGAGAAGAATGTGTATTCTGTTGTTTTTGGATGGAATGCCCTATAAATATCAATTAAGTCCATCTCGTTTAATGTGTCATTTAAAGGTTGTGTTTCCTTATTTATTTTCATTTTGGATGATCTGTCCATTGGTGAAAGTGGGATGTTAAAGTCCCCTACTATTATTGTGTTACTATCGATTTCCCCTTTTATGGCTGTTAGCATTTGCCTTATGTATTGAGATGCTCCTATGTTGGGCGCATAAATATTTACAATTGTTATATCTTCTTTGAATTGATCCCTTGATCATTATGTAGTGTCCTTCTTTGTCTCTTGTAATAGTCTTTATTTTAAAGTCCATTTTGTCTGGTATGAGAATTGCTACTCCAGCTTTCTTTTGATTTCCATTTGCATGGAATATCTTTTTCCACCCCCTCACTTTCCGTCTGTATGTGTCCCTAGGTCTGAAGTGGGTCTCTTGTAGACAGCATAGGTATGGGTCTTGTTTTTGTATCCATTCAGCCAGTCTGTGTCTTTTGGTGGGAGCATTTAATCCATTTACATTGAAGGTAGTTATCGATATGTATGTTCCTATTACCATTTTCTTAATTGTTTTGAGCTTGTTATTGTAGGTCTTTTCCTTCTCTTGTGTTTCCTGCCTAGAGAAGTTCCTTTAGCATTTGTTGTAAAGCTGGTTTGGTGGTGCTGAATTCTCTTAACTTTTGCTTATCTGTAAAGGTTTTAATTTCTCCATTGAATCTGAATGAGATCCTTGCTCCGTAGAGTAATCTTGGTTGTAGGTTTTTCCCTTTCATCACTTTAAATATGTCCTGCCACCCCCTTCTGGCTTGCAGAGTTTCTGCTGAAGATCAGCTGTTAACCTTATGGAGATTCCCTTGTATGTTATTTGTTGCTTTTCCCTTGCTGCTTTTAATATTTTTTCTTTGTATTTAATTTTTGATAGTTTGATTAATATGTGTCTCGGCGTGTTTCTCTTTGGGTTTATCCTGTATGGTACTCTCTGTGCTTCCTGGACTTGATTAAGTATTTCCTTTCCCATGTTAGGGAAGTTTTCAACTATAATCTCTTCAAATATTTTCTCAGACCCTTTCTTTTTCCCTTCTTCTTCTGGGACTCCTATAATTCAAATGATGTTGGGCTTCCCTGGTGGCGCAGTGGTTGAGAGTCCGCCTGCCGATGCGGGGGGGGGACGTGGGTTTGTGCCTGGTCCGGGAGGATCCAACGTGCTGTGGAGTGGCTGGGCCCGTGAGCCATGGCCACTGAGCTTGCACGTCTGGAGCCTGTGCTCCGCAATGGGAGAGGCCACAACGGTGAGAGGCCTGCATAACGCAAAAAAAAAAAAAAAAAAAAAAGGTGTTGTGTTTAATGTTGTCCCAGAGGTCTCTGAGACTGTCCTCAATTCTTTTCATTCTTTTTTCTTTATTCTGCTCCCTGGCAGTTATTCCCACCGTTTTATCTTCCAGCTCACTTATCCGTTCTTCTGCCTCAGTTATTCTGCTATTGATTCCTTCTAGAGTATTTTTAATTTCAGTAATTGTGTTGTTCATCACTGTTTGTTTGCTCTTTAGTTCTTCTAGATCCTTGTTAAATGATTCTTGTATTTTCTCCATTCTGTTTCCGAGATTTTGGATCATCTTTACTATCATTACTCTGAATTCTTTTTCAGGTAGTTTGCCTATTTCGTCTTCCTTTCCAATTTGGATTCCTTTCATTTCTTTTTCTTGTCTGATTGCTATGGCTAGGACTTTCAATACTACGTTGAATGAAAGTGGCAAGAGTGGACATCCTTGTCTTATTCCTGATCTTAGAGGAAATGCTTTCAGCTTTTCACTGTTGAGTATTATGTTAGCTGTGGGCTTATCATATATGGCCCTATTAGGTTGTGGAATGGTCCCTCTATACCCACTTTGTGGAGAGTTTTTATCATAAATTGATGTTAAATTTTGTTAAAAGCTTTTTTTTGCATCTATTGAGAAATCATATGGTTTTTATTCTTCAGTATGTTAATGTGGTATATCATATGGATTGATATGTGGATATTGAGCCACCTTTGCATCCTTGGGATATATCCCACCTGATCATGGTGTATGATCCTTTTAATGTGTTGTTGAATTTGGTTTGCTAATATTTTGTTGAGAATTTTTGCATCTATGTTCACCAGTGATATTGGCCTGTAATTTACTTTTTTTGTGTGATATTTTTGTCTGGTTTTGTTATCAGGGTGATGCTGGCCTCATAGAATGAGTTTGGAAGCATTCCTTCCTTTGCAACTTTTTGGAATAGTTTAGAAGGATAAATCTTAACTCCCTTTTTTATTCTTAATTAATATGTCAGTGTGTTGGCTCCCTTTTTGTGTTGACTTGGTGTGCTAGTGGATTATTTATTTTAGGGGTTTTATTTCCCAACTGTCAATCCTTCTTTTCTCTTTTTAAATTTAAACTCTCTGCTATGAAACAATATCTTGTGTTTCTAAGAAATTTAGAATTAAGAAAACACATTACATAAACAATTCTTTCAATTGGAAAGGGTTGTTATACACTAGAGATAGTCATACGTACTATAACAGTGATCCTCTTCTTGCCAGAATCTCAACTATCATATTTTAAAAATACCTTTCAAGTTATAACTACATAAACGGAACATTTGATTACATCTATATTTTGTTTAAGAAGGACTGCCTTTCTTTCCTCTCATCAACAACACTTTCATTAAGCTAAAGCATCATACACATCCTTAGTATCCCTAACAGTGGGTGATAAAGATGTTAATGACCTATAAGAAGCTCTTGCAGCTGTGTAACTGCACAGACCTAGTTCCTTGAATCAGTTTAAGGAACTGTATGGTCCGTGTAATAAAAAATTACACACATTCCCAATTAATTGATTTTTAATTTAATTTGTATGACTTTTAAAATTTTCTAATTTAATAGTGAAGGGGTTTAGGATTATGAATTTTCCTGTTGATACAATTTTGCATCGGTATAGTTTTTTAAATAGAGTTTATTTTTTAGAGCAGTTTTAGGTTCACAGCAAGATTTAGAGGAAGATACAGAGATTTTCCATATACTCCTTGTCCCCTTACAGACACAGCCTCTTCCATTATAAACATCATTATTCCCCAAAGTCCATAGTTTACAGTAGGGTTCACTCTTGGTGTTGTACATTCTATGGGTCTTGACAAATGTATAATGACATGTATCCACCATTATAGTATCATACACAATAATTTCACTGCCCTAAAAATCCTCTGTGGGTCACCAATTCATCCCTCCCTCCCCAACAACCCCAGGCAACCACTGATCCTTTCACTGTCTCCATAGTTTTGCCTTTTCCAGAATGTCATATCATTGAAATCTTACAGTGTGTAGGCTTTTCAGATTGGCTTCTCTCACTTAGTAATATGCATTTAAGTTTTCTCCATGTCTTTCATGGTTGATAGTTCATTTTTTTTAGCACTGAATAATATTTCATTGTCTATGTGTACCACAGGTTGTTTTCCATTCACCTACTGAAGAACATCTTGGTTGTTTCCAAGTTTGGGCAATTGTGAGTAAAATTGCTATAAACATCTGTGTGCCGATTTTTGTATGGACATAGTTTTTCATCTCATTTGGGTAAATGCCAAGGAGCACATTTGCTGAATTGTATGG
Source organism: Lagenorhynchus albirostris (assembly GCF_949774975.1). Classification (NCBI taxonomy): domain Eukaryota; kingdom Metazoa; phylum Chordata; class Mammalia; order Artiodactyla; family Delphinidae; genus Lagenorhynchus; species Lagenorhynchus albirostris. The sequence goes on from NC_083109.1 coordinate 51,316,997, forward strand.
TAAGAATATGTGTACTTTTGTAGGAAACTGCAAAACTGTCTTCCAAAGTGGCTGTTCCATCTTGTATTCCTACCATTAATGAATGAGACTTCCTGTTGTTCCATGTCCTAGCCAGCATTTGATATTGTCAGTATTTTGGATTTTGGCCCTTCTAATAGGTGTGTAGTGGTATCTCATTGTTGTTTTAATTTGCAATTCACTATGATGAATGATGTTGAGCCTCTTTTTATGTACTTATTTGTCATTTCCTTAGTTCAGGTCTTTTGCTCATTAAATTTTTTTTCATTTTTTAAATCTGATTGTTCATTTTCTTACTATTGAGTTATATGAGTTCTTTTTATATTTTGGATAACAATCCTTTATGACATATGTCTTCTGTAAATGTTTTCTGCCAGTCTATGGCCTATAGAGTCTCATTTTCCTGGTCTATGTAGTGTTTTGTGGTTTAGGAGAGAGTTTTTAATTTTCAAAGGTTTGCAGTGTTTTTTTTTTTGTTTTTTTGTTTGTTTTTCCTGTGCTTAGTACTTTTATTTTATTAATATTTACTTTCAGTGCATTTTGGTCTAGGAATATGGTCAGCATTATTCAACTTTTTAGAATCTGACATTTTCTTTATGGTTGACACAACTCTGTCTTCATGAATAGTCCATGGATGTGTATGAACTTTTCTGACCCACTTATATTGACCCCTTTTTCATATGGTGGACGTTTTGACCCCAAAGATGATTTGAATGCCCACTTTAAGTCAGAATTACACCAGCAATGATGAATTTTCATTTAGAAAGTATTTTCAACAAGAACTCCACTAAGCTAATTTCAGTGAACCACATCAATATCTCAGTCCTTTTGGAGTCAGGGGTCAAGTCTTCTAGAAGTAGTAAACTGAGAACCTGAGAGACCTTATCTGTAGAAAGAGACAGAACTCCATGGCTGCCATCCAAACTCAAGTCCTGTGGTTGGACAGAGTATCTGGTTTTAGTTCCTAGCTTAAGGAGCCAACATAATGTAAATTGACTGGCAACTGACTGATATTTTACTGGAGTTTTATTTCTGGGGCATGGGGGGAATGTTTAATAAGCAAAATTCTGTGATTGTTCAACCCCTAAGTTAGTCTCTAGGTGTTTCTCAAAATCACACCAGTAAGAAGTGGGCTACTAAGGTTCTGCAGCTGCTCAGAAGGGAAATTGCCTCCTATTCCCTACTTACGAAAGGCCATGAAGTATGGCAAATACAACCAGTTTTCCCTCTTTCAGTGTATGTTGGATGACTTGGGTCTTTTAGCCCAAACTACCATAGCCCAGGGAGTCACATGTAGACCAGGACCAGAGAAATGCGCATTGCCCAGACAGCCTAGCCTTGATCTTGGATACAGAAACTGCACAAAACCTAGCAGATCTTTTGAAGAGGGAGCAAGTGTGTTTTATGTTGCACATAGTTGGTTTATTATATTAGGCTGAGAAGTTTGGAAATTTTGTATGTAGGAAGGATTTCTGTTTTGTGGAGAGCAAAGGAGGTATGCTTTGTGCACACACACCCCATTTCTGCTGGTAATAGAAACCTTCTTTGGTGTGTGTATGTGTGTGTGGGGTAACTATTCCATATAGTTCAGGAGGTGCTGACCTCTTCTCCCCCATTTTCCATACCCTCCTTCCACCTGCCACTCTGCTGGGACCCAAGCTAACCCAATAAGCGTCCTCCTAGGAACTACCAGGAAGGAGACACTCTTCTCTCTGGGATTTTGATATAAGCCTAGAGCTCCTGGGGGCCATCTCCGCCCCCCACCCCACCATGTATTTAGAGACTGCCTGACAAGAAGATACACAAAGGAAAGTAGAATGAAGAGAGAGAGAGAGACAAACTTTGATTACATTATTTGAATACTTGGATTCAGCTGTGTTCTGTAGTTTATTCCACTTTGGACTGGAAAGTAATGTGAGTAATGAATCCTTTTCGGGGGGAGGGCGGGTGCTTAAGCTAGGTTGAATTGGACTTCTGATACTTGTAACTGAAACAAGAAAAGAAGTGGATGACATTGAGATATCTTTCAGAGACAGAACCATCAGGACTTACTGATGGATTTGATATGAGAGGTGAGGGAAAGAGATTAAGGTTAAAACCTAAATTTTTGGCTTAAGCAGCTGGTATAGACTTACCATTTACTGAGGTGGATAGTAGAAAAGGCAGAGAGGATAAAATCAAGAGTACCTTTGTGGACACTTCAAGTTTGAGATGCGCATTAAATTCAGTGCCCACTACAAGTACTTTCTTGTGAAAGCTGCCCCATTTCTGAGTTATTTGGAATCATTTGAGCACTGATTGCATTTCATCCTCAATTTTTTTCAAGGGTGTTTATGGGTCCATCGATGTTTGCGAGCTTGAAAATGTCTGCCTGTTAACTTAGTTGATTATAACATCTTAGAATTGTACTCTTTTAATTTTTATTTATTTATATTTTTTGCGGTACGCGGGCCTCTCACTGCTGTGTCCTTTCCCATTGCGGAGCACAGGCTCCGGACGCACAGGCTCAGCGGCCATGGCTCACGGGCCCAGCCGCTCGGCGGCATGTGGGATCCTCCTGGACCGGGGCACGAACCCGCGTCCCCTGCATCGGCAGGCGGACTCTCAACCACTGCACCACCAGGGAAGCCCCAGAATTGTACTCTTTTGCCTCCATCCTCTGAGGATATTCCTGTACTGTCTGCTGACAGTCTCTGGGGAGAGGACTGAGAGAGGGTGGACTGATTTTCTCCCTTCTGGTCAGTGATTTGAGTTGGTATTTTGGGGGTTTTTTTTTGCCTGGATGCTTGTAGGAGTCTTTCTTTATCCTTGAAGTTCAGTGATTCACCAGGATGGTCTCTATTTTTACAGTTCTATTTAGGTTTTTATTGGAACATGAGGATCTTTAAAACACTTTTTTTTTTCTGATTTAGCTATTCCTTCATTTGACACATTTTCTCCTAATACACACGTATTTAAATATATATATATATTTCTGTTCTAATTATGCCATTTGCCATGGATTGAATTGTATTCCCCTAAAATTCATATGTTGAAGCCCGAACTCCCAATGGGACTCATCTGGAGATAGAGTTTTTAGGTAATTGAGGTTAAATGAGGCCATAAGAGTAGGGCCCTAATCTGATAGGACTGGTCCTATAAGAAGAGGAAAAGAGAGGGAAGTCTTTCTCCATCATGGGTGGACACGGTGAGAAGGTGGCCATCTGTAAGCCAAGAAGTAAGCTCTCACTGGGACCTGATTATGCTGGCACCCTGATCTCAGTCTTCTAGCCCCCAGAACTGTAAGAAAATAAATTTCTGTTGTTTAAGCCATCGAGTCTATGGTATTTGTTATGGCAGCCCAAGAAGACCAACACAGCATTCTCTATTTCAGGAATATTAATTATCTGCATCTTGCATATCTTTTAATCTTTTCTATCTATAATCTTATTTCTATTTTTTTGTGTCTATTCTTTTTCTCATATATTTTCTCACATTTATTATAAATAAGAAAATATATTTTCTCACATATATCTTGCAGATCCCAGATTTCTGCTAGTACATAGAGCTCTTCCTTTTTTTTCAAGATTGCACATTACTTCATTGTTAGATAAATAATAGTTTTTATAACTAATCCCCTATTGATGAATACTGGGCTGTTTACAATTCTTTGCTGTCATGAACACTGCTGCAATGAATAACCTTGTACATATGTCATTTCATACTTGTGCAAGTATGTCTGTAGAGTAGATTCCTAGAAGTGGGATTGGTGGGTCAAAGGGTAGTAATATGTTCTTGTAGAAATTCTGAATAGTTGCTGTGTTGCTTATTTTAAGCCCATTTTTTCTTTTTCTATCTCAGTCATCTGTTTTCCCAAATATAGCATAAATGGACTTTCCTTAATCCCCTTCCTACTTATCTGGGGCCTGTTTGAATCCTGTCCTCATAATTGAGCTTGAGGCTGATAATTCATCATAGTTTGTGTTTGGTTGTGATGTTGTGATCCTGCAGAAATGACTGAGGCCTTTATTCTGACTGCATTGCAGCCTGGCTTCTCTCTGCCCAGGCCTGCTTCCTTTACTCTCCAAAGCACTGATTTTGAGAGTGCTCTCCAGTAAACTTCCTGTGCAGAAATCTCCATCTCAGTGTCAGCTCTTGGTTTTAAAATGCATTTCCCTGATGACCAGATAGGTTGAACACTTTTTCATGTTTATTAGCCATTTGGTATTCTATTTTGGAAGTCATCTGTTCAAATCTCTTGCCTATTTTTCTACTGGGATGTCTGTCTTTTTCTTAGTGACTTATAGGAGCTCTTTAAATATTCTGTATACCAGTTGTTTGTCAGATGTATGTATTATAGATGTTGTAGATGTCTTTCATGGAACAAAGATACTTAACTTTGATATAATTCCATTTAGCGTTTTTTCTTTATATTTAGTGGTTTGCAGCTAACCCAATGAAGTAGGTTTACCTACTTCAAGGTCATGAATATGTTCTATTTTTTTTTCCTTAAAAACTTCATTGTTTTACCTTTCACATTGCGATCTCTATTTCCCCTGAAGTGCTGTTCTGTGTGCGGTGGAGGCAGGAGTCAATATACATTGTTTTCCATGTGGACAGCCAATTGACTCTGAGCCATTTGTTGAAGACTGTTTCCCTGTGTTCTGCAGTGTCAGCTTTGTTATAAATCAAGTGACCTTATACCTGTGAGGTCTTGCTAGACTTTTATTCTGTTTCATTTGTCCTTAAGTTTGCTTATCCTTAAGTGCATCTCTTTTGATTCTCACTTTACTTGTGCTATAATGTTTTCCTTTGTATATATTATTTTCCTTTACTAGGCTTATTTTCCACTGCTGGGTTCCATGAAAATGAGCTCCATTACTGGTCTTTTTATGATATCATTTTGCTCAGACACAGTGCCTTCAAAACATAATTGCTTTAATGCATAATTGCCAGTTATTGTACATTACAAGCATCTAAATAAACTTTTAAAAAAAATTAATTTATTTATGGCTGTGTTGGGTCTTCGTTGCTGCGTGCAGGCTTTCTCTAGTTGCATCTAGTTGCAGCGAGCGAGGGCTACTCTTCGTGGCAGTGTGCGGGCTTCTCATTGCGGTGACTTCTGTTTGTTGCGGAGCATGGGCTCTAGGTGTGCGGGCTTCAGTAGTTGTGGCACATGGGCTCTAGAGCACAGGCTCAGTAGTTGTGGCGCACAGGCTTAGTTGCTCCGTGGCATGTGGGATCTTCCTGGACCAGGGCTCGAACCTGTGTCCCCTGAATTGACAGGTGGATTCTTAACCACTGCGCCACCAGGGAAGCCCAATAAACGTTCTTTTAAAAGAAACAGTCTACCTGTATTATCACAAACTTTAAAAAGATATGAAAACCTCTACCTGCTCTTATTTTTTTCCTGTCCATTGAACTGTAAATGTGGTTGGAGAAAACCGTGTATTCTCATTGTCCCTGGCTGTTACTTTTTATTTGTGTTGCACCAGTAATGAGCCAAAATACTTCCTCATCTACATGGTGAGGGTTAGGGTTGGCAAATTCTAACACCGACTTTTAAAGAATTAAATGCTGAATGTTTTGGGATTCTTTTTTTTTTTTTTTTTTTTGCGGTACGCGGGCCTCTCACTGTTGTGGCCTCTCCCGTTGCGGAGCACAGGCTCCAAACGCACAGGCTCAGCAGCCATGGCTCACGGGCCTAGCCTCTCCGCGGCATGTGGGATCTTCCCGGACCGGGGCATGAACCTGTGTCCCCTGCATCGGCAGGCAGACTCTCAACCACTGCGCCACCAGGGAAGCCCTGAATGTTTTGGTAGGTGGATATTGTTCCTGGTTCTTCACTCTTTCCTTGTATGAAATTTTACATCTGTGCCCTTTACCATGTGATGCTGCAGTGCCCCCCACTAGAGTAGTCAGAGTTTCTTTCCCTGTTGTGCTAATACCGGGCTTGGCTCTGGGGTTTGCTCTGGCCAGTGGAATGCTTAGCAAGTGTTGTATGAGCAGAAGCTTTCAGCATATCTGTGTGGTTTGGCTTGGCCTCTTGCTATTAGAACAACATGCTCCAGCTGGAAGCTGGTCTGAGGAGACACATAGAGCAAATCTGTATTAGTTTGCTAGGGCTGCTATAACACAATACCACAGATAAGGTGACTTAAAGAACAGAAATTTATTTTCTCACAGTTTTGGAGCCTAGAAGTCCAAGATCTAGGTGTCAGCAGGTTTGCGCTCTTCTGAGACTTTTTTCTTCGACTTGCAGGTGGCTGTCTTCTTGCTGTGTCCTCACATGGTCTTTCCTCTGTGCCCATGCATCCCTGGCTCCTCTTTGTGCATCCAGATTTCCTCCTCTTCTAAGAACACCAGTCAGATTGGATTAGGGCCCACCCTAACAACCTCATTTAAACTGAATCACCTCTTTAAAGGCCCTAACTCCAAATGCAGTCACATTCTGAGGTACTGAGGGTTAGGACTTCAACATGTGAATTTGGTGGGGGAGAAACAATTGAGCCCATGACAGGCCTGAAGATAAGACCAGGCAATCCCAGGAGGCCAGTACAGCCACAACTTTCCAGCAGACCCATAAGCAGGAAATAAATGCCTGTTGTTGTAGGCCACTGAGTTCTGGTGTGGTGTTTGCCATATACGTTTATGGCAGCAATAGCTGACTAAATAAGTGTATCACTACATTCACTACTTTTGTTCATCGAGGGGAAATTCACATAACACATAATTAGCCATTTTAAATTGTACAATTCAGTGATATTTCATGTACTATTCATAATGCTGTTTCTTTAATTTCTTTCTTTTTTTTTTTTTGGCCGCGTGGTGCGGCGTGCGAGATCTTAGTTCCACAACCAGAGATCGAACCTGTGCCCCCTGCATTGGGAGCATGGATTCATAACCACTGGACTTCCAGGGAAGTCCCAGTTTCTTTAATTTCTAATGCACAATGTCAGAGATACTTTAACTGGAGGAAAAGTATGCATATTTCCTCAATGGAAAAATGTTTTTCTGAAAAAGAAAAGCTCATTGTGGTAGTATCTAAAAATTAAAGCATATGTTACACTTGGGAAACAAAGACTGAAAAGGGAAGTAACTTGGTGCTATCCAAAGTGTTTTTCTTTCCTCACAATCACGTCTGTTCCAACCACATGCCTACAAAAATTGCCTACCCTTTAATTAATTAATTCATTCATTCAGTATTGCTGAATGACTACCACATACTGGCCCTACTCTTGTGTCTGTGGATTCAATGGTGAAGAAAAAAAAAAAGACAAAAAAATTCCCTGCCTTCATGGAGCATGTGAATTCTAGTAGGGAAATCATATTAAATCGATAAATATGTTAAATAAATACCACGTTAAATAGTTTAAAAGTGCTAAGAAGCAAAAATAACAGGGAAGATTGATACAAAATGTTTAGTGGTTTTGAAATTTTATATAGGATGATCAGGAAAGGCCTCATTGAGAAAGTGACTTTTAAATAAAGATCTGAAAGAAGTAGGAGAGCTAGCTATGTCAACACATGAGGGAAGTGTGTGCTGGGCAGAGGAAATAGCAAATGCAAAGGTTTGAGGCAGAACTGTGGTTTCTCTGTTCTAGGTCTGTGATACAGGAGCGGGAGAAGGAGGGAAAGTAGACCAGGAAATGAAGTGAGAAGAGATGAGCGAGGTAACGGGGTGTATCCCCTAGAGCTTTGTAGCTCATCATAAAGGCTAGGCTCTTTCTTGGAGCGAAATGCAAGCCATTAGAGAGTTTTGAGCAAAGGAGTGGGTGTGACCTGACTTGAACAGGATCACTCTTGCTACTGCAGGGAGAATGGATCACAGGGTGGCAGGAGCAGACACATTGATACCACTGAGGAGGCTCTTGCAGAAATCCAGGCAAGAGATGAGGTGGTGTTGGACCAGGGTGATAAGAGAAGGGGTGGTGAAAAGAGATTGAATTCTGGGTATATTTTTTAAGTACAGTCAGTAACCCTGTGTAACTCAAAGAGTGGAACTGACATTCATTGAGATGAGGAAGACTGTAGGATGATCTGTTTTAGAAGAAATATGAGTAGCCCCGTTTTGACGGGTTAAGTGGAGATGGCAAGCAGGCAGTTGGGCATTTGGGTCTAGAGTTAGAGGCAAGGTCAAGGCTGGAAATATAAATTTAAAAGTCATCATGTAGGGCTTCCCTGGTGGTGCAGTGGTTGAGAGTTCGCCTGCCGATGCAGGGGACACGGGTTCGTGCCCCGGTCCGGGAAGATCCCACATGCTGCGGAGCGGCTGGGCCCGTGAGCCATGGCCGCTGAGCCTGCGCGTCCAGAGCCTGTGCTCCGCAACGGGAGAGGCCACAACAGTGAGAGGCCCACGTACCACAAAAAAAAAAAGTATAAAAGTCATCATGTAGATGGATTTAAACCCAAAATAGTGAGTGAGAGCACCTTCAGAGTGAGTGCCGCTGGAAAAGAGATGAGTCCACAGATGGAGCCCTGGAGCACATTAATATTTAGAGGGTGGGGAAGGGAGGAGGAGTCACCAAAAAAGAGAAGGAACTGCTAGAAAGGAAGGAGGAAAAGTAGTCCAGAACGATGTTCTGAAAGCCTAAGAGAAGAAAGCTTTTCAAGGATGAAAGAGTAATTCAACATTTTTATGTTACGCATAATATTTGCCCCATTTGTTTCCCAACTAGTGATGATCCCTCCTCTTCAGCTAGAAAAATGACGATGTTCAGGAACTTAAAACTTCTTCTCTGGAAGAATTTCATTTTAAAGGTAGGTATGGTTATCTGTAGGGAAAATGTGAGTCTCCTTGGGAGGAACTGAAAGATTTAGTTAAATTCGTTTCTAATAATGGAGTAAAGAAAAAATTAAGAACTTTACTTGTAAAGGGGCCCTTTTCTGCAAATGAGCCATGTTTTCACAGTAGTTCTGTTAGCCCTAATTATTGAAGGTAGCATCATTGTTACTGATTTCTAGCCATTGTTATAGAAAAAATAAAAGGAGATGTTTCTAGCTAATTCTCATTGTTTTTTTCTTTGTCATGTGTTGTACAGGGAGGCTGGAAGAAATGAACGCATTCTTTTATTTATATATATAATATATATTTTAGTGAAGTAAAGTTGATTGAAAACATTCTTAATGGAAGAACATTTGCCACGTAGCCATTTAATGCTTGTGTTCTATTTTGGATTAACATACGGCTTTTGTTTTTATTTTAGAAACCAAAGACTCTGGTAACAGTCCTTGAAATCTTGATGCCATTACTATTTTCTGCAATTGTAATGTGTCTTCATTTTGGTAGTTTGCCAGGAAATAGACCTCCTGTCAACTACTGTGCAATTGATATCACTTCACTGCCAGAATTCTTCATTCAATATCCTCTGAAAAATAGATTTCAACTAGTTTATATCCCTTCCAAAAGTGAAACTTTGAAGAGTATCACTGAAAGTGTGGAAAAAACCTTTGGTGTTGAGTTTGAAGGTTAGACATAAAGATGCGGGAAGGATAGAGAGGACATTTTTATAAAGTATAGTTTGAAGTTTTTTCCTGTGAGTTCTTACAATACTGATTCCAAATCTGGGGTCTCCGAATTCTGAACAGTCTGCAAAGGTGGTAGTTGGGGGAAACCAGTTCACAAAGTATAGTTACTATTTCACACAATGCACAAGAGACTTGTATATTTATGTCACAAGGCTTCAAGGCTAGTTAAAATGTTAAGTATTTGTTTTTAATTTACTGTAGCGACACTGGTTATCTCATATTAATCCTGGTTTGCAGTCATAATATGTCTCTGACTAATAAAAGACAGGAAACATTCAGAGTTTCTGAATTAGCCTTTTAACTGGTCTCTTCCCTCGTCTTCTTGTCCCATTCTCATCCAGTCTCTACGTGGAGCCAAAAAGATCTTTAAAAGATCTGTGGGATCTGGCCAGTCTCCCGATTCAGCCCCTTCAGTGACTTCCGTTGCACTGGCAGTCAACCAGACCCTTCCCCAGTCTTGCTGGCTTCCTCTCTTCCTTGGGCTCCCATACTGGTGGTGTTGCCACCTTTCAATTCCCGGAATCTGTGAGTCTTTCCTTCCTTCTGACAAAATGTTTTGCTCTTCCTGTGGGTTGCTCCTTTTTATCATTAAGGTTTCAGCTAAAATGGCACTTAGGAATGTAGGTTTTAGGTTTCCCATCTCTGCCTTTTTCTCTCTCACAGAATCCCATTGGATATGTTCATAGCATTTTGATAAATGTTTAATTACATTGCCACTCACTGCTTCTTGTGCACTGTCTGCCTTTCCTTGCTAGGTTCCACCTCCGTGAAGGCAGAAGACTATGTGTGTTTTGTTCATACACTGTGCCTGGCACACAGTAGGTACTCAATACATATTTATTGAATGAATGCAGTTAGGTAGATAAAATTTTTCAAAATATGGAGTAACTTTTCAAAGTTCCTATAATTGTAATATATGTTTTTATAAGGTATTCTAATAATATATAAGGTAGAACATGGAAAGAAAGAGCTCTCCTCTCTCAGCATTGAGTGCCACTCAATGAAGACAATTCTTTTAAAGGACCTCAGTGGTATAATGTGTGGGAACTACTGTTTTGAAAGTTGTGCTTTATGTTTGCCTAGTATTCTAAAATATTATTCTAATTCAGTTACCTTTTATAAGTATGAGATTACAAAATTAAAAGAAAAAAAACCCAGAATTCCTCCGTGGTGAGGTGATAAGTTAGATAAAACATGATGATAAAGAACAAGCCATAGGAAATAGGAGGGTGGTGTGTTTCAGGAGTCAGGGGCTATCCAGGCAGGGGCACAGCGAGTAGCCAGGCCCTGAGGTGTTTGAGGATCTGAAAGTCATCAAGGGAAGCTGAAGTAAGTTGAGAGAGTTAGATGAGGTTTGAAATGTCTGTAGGAGCCACATAATGCAGAGCTTTGCAGACCTTGTTAGAGTGTTAGGGTTTTCTTCTACATGCAGAAGGAGCCATTGAAGGGGTTTTAAGAAGACAGGTTATGCTGCAATGTAATTTGTCTTAAAAAGGTTTATCTGGTTATTCTCTGGAAGAGTGATTGGAAGGGACTAGAATTTGCAGACATCAGGAAGGGAAAGATGCCTTGCTAATTGCCAAATCCAGTGCTTTCTTTCCCATCTTCTTTTCTTTGTCCTCATTGTGACAGGGATGCTTTCATCCATCTCTTTGGAATTCTCTACTGCTTTGAATGCTGTGATACTGTAATCTTCATCTATTTTTACCTCCCTGCCATTTCCATTGGAGTCTTCCTTGCTCACTTTTTGTCCTCAAACAGTTTAATGCCTTCTTTTCCTCCCTCTCTCCTTATTACAGAATGATACATGACACAATGCAGTGTTTAATGTAAAAAGTTAAAGTTCCCATCCCTAATCCCACTTCCCAGAATTCTTTGTTAACTGTTAGGGATGTATTTTTCTGGAATTAAAAAAATTTTTTAAAGCATCTTAAAATTTACAATAAATACAAGAACTCCTTGCACTGAAAATTTCAAACAGTATAAAAAGATAATAAAAGTTAAACTCCCCTCTTCATGCCATTCCCCTAAGCAAATCCTCCACCCTAGAAGTAAGGACAAACAATAGTTTGACGATCCCTTCCAAACTGTGGTAGACTTCTGGGTTTTTTTCTTCACAGCATCTATCGACCCTTTTGATATATGCACAGCCTATTTCTCCCTGGAGGCCTGATCCCTCTCCCACTCTGAGCCCATGATGACTCCACCCTGGGCTCAGGATGAGTCATGTAACCTCTGTCTACACCAGTCTGCACTTGGCAGTCCCCTTGCTATAGGGATTCGTCCAGGGAAGACACATAACTCAGTAAGACTCAAGGAAACACTTAGATTTTTTCCTGGGAATTTCTGGGAAAAAGATTATTGCTGTTCTGCTTCTGGTAACACAGCAGACTAGGTTATTTGGACCAACCCTCTTTCTGAAAAACAGATGCTGGATAAATATTTAAATATGTTCTTAAAAGTATTAAAGAACTAAATAGACAGTAAGGAACCATCAAGACAAACAGCATTGGGTAAAAATATTTTATTTCTTGATCCAAGGGGTAATTACTTAGATTTTAATTTTATAATTGTTCATTAAACTGAACATTTGTGTTTCATATGCCTTCCTGTATGTATGCTATTTTGTGCAATTTAACCAAATATGTGTGTATGTATATGTGTGTGTTTAAAAAGAAACCTAAATAAGGCTAAGGAAACAAAAGAACAACAACAACAACAAAAACCATATATAGGATAAAAGGAAAATTTACTCATAATTCTATCACCCAGATACAAGTGCTGTTTAAAACCTCACATACACCCTTCCTGCCCTTTTTCTAACAAAAATAGGATCATTTTGTATGAACTCTTTGTAACCTACTTTTTATTTACTGTATTGTTAAAATATTTCCATATTCTTAGATATTTTTCTTAAGAAGGAAAGAACCCAGAGAGGTCAGTGGAGTCCTCAAACTGCTTCTTATGAAAACTGCATCATATGAGGGGGAACTGAGATGTAGTTTCAAGCCTTGTAAGGCACAGAGGGAAAGAAGAAAAAGTCAAGGCTCATTCAGGAGGGACGTCTCACAGGAGACCATCTCCCCATAGAGCTGGGATCCCAAATGCCTGTACTCTTAGTGTAAGGTTGAGCCAGAAGAAAACACACCTCATTCCCACTCCACTTAAAATAGCATCCAAAATAAAATACCTAGGAATACATCTGACCACTAAGATGAAATACTTGTACACTGAAAACTACAAAGCATTGCTAAAATAAATCAAAGAAGTCTTAAATCGATGAAAAGACATCCTATGTTCATCGATTGGAAGACAATATTAAGATAGCAATACTCCCCAAATTGATCTACAGATTCAATTCAATCTCTATTAAAATCCCAACTGCCTTTTTCTCAGAAATAGACAAATTTCATATGAAATTGCAAGGGGCCTCAAAATGCCAAAACAATTTTGGAAAGAGTTAGAGGACTCACACTTCATGATTTCAAACTTACTACCAAGCTATAGAGATCAAAACAGTGTGGTACCTGCATAAAGATAGACATACAGACCAATGGAATAGAATTGAGAGTCTAGAAACCCATACATCTCATTACCAAATGATTTTTGACAAGGATGCCAAGACCATTCTATGAAGAAAGAATAGTCTCTTCAACAAATGGCACCAGGACAATGGGATAGCCACTTGGACTTCTTCCTCACTTCATTCTTTATGATGGCTGAGTAATACTCCCCACATTTTGTTTATCTATTCATCTGTTGATGAACATTGGGTTGTTTCTACCTTTTGACTGTTGTGAATAATTCTGTTATGAACATTCATGTACAAGTATCTGTTTGAGTCCCTGTTTTCAGTTCCTTTGGGTATACACCAAGGAGTGTAATTGCTGAGTCATATGGTCATTCTATTTAACTTTTTGAGGCATCATCCAACTGTTGTTTTCCACAGAAGCTGCACCATTTTACATTCCCGTCAGCAATACACAAGGGTTCCAATTTCTTTGTAGAAATATCTATTCAAGTCCTTTGCTCATGTTTTACTTGCATTGTTTGTTTTTTTGACATTGAGTTGTAGGAATTCTTTATGTATTTTGGATATCAATTCCTTAATAGGTATATGGCTTGCAAATATTTTGTTCCATTCTGTGAGTAGTCTTTTTACTCTCTTGATAGTATCTTTTTTTTTTTTTTTTTTTTTTTTGCGGTACGCAGACCTCTCACTGTTGTGGCCTCTCCCGTTGCGGAGCACAGGCTCCGGATGCGCAGGCTCAGCGGCCATGGCTCATGGGCCTAGCCGCTCTGCGGCATGTGGGATCTTCCCAGACTGGGGCACGAACCCGTGTCCCCTGCATCAGCAGGCGGACTCTCAACCACTGTGCCACCAGGGAAGCCCTGATAGTGTCTTTTGATGCATAAAACCTTTTAAATTGTTGAAGTTCAATTTATCTATTTTTTTCTTTTGTTGTCTGTGTTTTTGGTGTCATACGTAAGAAACTATTGCCAAATCCAAGGTTATGAAGATTTTCCACTAAGTTTTCTTCTAAGAGTTTTATGGTTTTTAGCTTTATGTTTAGATCTTTGATCCATTTTGAATTAATTTTTGCATATGGTGTAAGGTAAGGGTTCCACTTCATTCTTCTGAATGGCGATATCCAGTTTTCCCAGCACCATTTTTTGAAAGACTGTCCATTGAATAGTCTTGGCACCCAAGTTAATTATATTTGTGAGGGTTTATTTCTGGGCTCTCTAATGTATTCCATTGGTCTTTATATCTAGAGTTTGAGAAAGATTGGTGTTAACTCATCTTTAAATGTTTGATAGAATTCACCAGAGAAGGCATCTAGTCCTGGGCTTTTCTTTGTTAGAACAGAACCTGAGAGACCTGTGGGACACCATCAAACACCAGCATACACATCATAGGAGTCCCAGAATGACAAGAGAGAGAGAAAAGAAGCAGAAAAAATATTTGAAGAAATAATGGCTGAAAACTCCTCCTAATTTGATGAAATACATGAATCTACAAACCCAAGAAGCTCAATTAACTCCAAGCAAGATAAACTCAAAGAGATCCCCAGTAAAAGTCTAAAATTCCAGTTGTCAAAACTCAAAGACAAAGAGAGCATTTTGAAAGCAGCAAGAGAGAAGAGACTCCCTACATACTCAATAAGATTAACAGCTGATTTCTCTAGAGAAACCATGGAGTCTAGAAGGTAGTGAGATGACATTCTAAATCTTGAAAGGAAAAAAAAACTTTTAACCAAGAATTTTCTATCTGGCAAAACTATCCCTCAAGAATGATGGAGAAATTAAGACATTTTTGGATAAACAAAAGCTGAGAGAGTTTATTACCAATAGTCCTTCCTTTCCCTGCTAAAGGGAGTTCTTCAGGCTGAAATGAAAAGTTACTAGACAATAACTCGAAGCCATAAGAAGAAATAAAGACCCCTGGTAAAGGTAACTAAAGCCAATGGCTAATGGGCATATGAAAAGATGCTCAACATTGCTAATTATTAGAGAAATGCAAATCAAAACTGCAATGAGGTATCACCTCACATTGGTCAGAATGGCCATTATCAAAAAGTCTAGAAATAATAAATGCTGGAGAGGGTATGGGGAAAAGGGAACCCCTGTTGGTGGGAATGTAAATTAGTGCAACCACCTTGGAAAACAGTCTGGAGGCTCCTTAAAAAACTAAAAATAGAATTACCATATGATCCAGCAATCCCACTCCTGGGCATATATCTGGAAAAGGCAAAAACTATAATTCGAAAAGATACATGCACCCCCAATGTCCATAGCAGCATTATTTGCAATGGCCAAGACATGGAAGCACCATGTGTCCATCAACAGATGAATGGATAAAGACGATGCAGTGTATATATAATGGAATATCACTCAGACATAAAAAAGAATGAAATAATGCCATTTGCAGCAACATGGATAGACCTAGAGATAATCATACAAAGCGAAGTAAGTCAGACAGAGAAAGACAAATATCATATAGTATCACTTACATGTGGAATCTAAAAAAAATGATACAAATGAACTTATTTACAAAATGGAAACAGACTCACAGACATAGAAAACAAATTTATGGTTACCAAAGGGAAAGGGGAGAGAATAAATTTGGACTATGGAATTGAGAGATACACACTACTGTATATCAAGTAGATAAACAAGAAGGATTTACTTGTTACAACAAGGTCAGAAGCTCTTGCTCCAGCCTCAGAGTGCTGTATTTATATCTCGGTGTGGATCCTGACCTTGAGCAGGTCAATAGATTCTGTATCCATTTCCCCTTATGTGAAACTGGAAAATGATAGCACTTATCTCATAACTTAGTTATGAGGATTAAATGGGATGTAAAATGCTGAGAATAATACTTGGTATATAGTAAGAACTTAGTACATGTTAGCAATTATTATCACGTTTTACAAAAGAAGAAGCAAAGTCAGAGAAGTTATAGAAGACCCAGGGTCAGCCATAGTTCATGTAGTCAGGGTCAGTGAAGGGCTGCCTGATGCCTTAACTGTGGCTCTTTCTGTTATATATGCAATCCTTACATTTTCGATCTGTATTCTCTTAACTTCCTGGAAGGCAAATGTTTGCATTTATTTTGCGTTTTTCTCCCAGACTTCAGTTTGATTGGTTTATCTCCAAATCTGGAGCCACTATACTTAGAGCCTGGGAAACCTTGAATCCTTGACCCATCATTTACTAGTTCCATGACATTGAGCAAATTTATTTAATGTGGCTAAGCCTCAGTTTCTTCATCTGAAAAACAGAGAGGTTATGAAGATTAAATAAGATACTGTATATAAAGTGCTTACCCAGTGCCAGGCAATGCTCCATAGATGCTATGTAATCTACCGCTTATCTTTGAAGAAGATGGTTTTTATTGTAGGAGATATTATTAATGCAGTATTAGGGGAAGTTTTAGGCAATTAAATGTTTGTGCTTTTTTGTAAGGATTGATTAATTTCTTAAGTGCAACAAATCCTCTTAGTCTTTTGATGGTGAAAGTGCAAGTATAAAAGGTTTCTATCAAAATTTCTTAAAAGACTGCTTCCCTTCTGAAATGCTGAGACAAATGCAGAGATGCTTTCCTTACCATGGCAGGGAAAAGAGACTTGCATTATACTTCTTTGTGCATTATTTTTTTAAAAAATTATTTTATTGAAATATAGTTGATTTACAATGTTGTATTAATTTATGCTGTACAGCAAAGTGATTCAGTTATACGTATATATACATTCTTTTTTTAATATTTTCATTTTATTGGAGTATAGTTGATTTACAATGTTGTGTTAGTTTCAGGTGTACAGCAAAGTGATGCAGTTATACATATACATATATTCATTCTCTCTTAGATTGTTTTCTCATATAGGTTCTTTGTGCATTTTAAAAAATTTATTTATTTATTTATTTATTTTTGGCTGTGTTGAGTCTTTGTTGCTGCATGCAGGCTTTCTCTAGTTGCGGCGAGCGGGGGCTACTCTTCGTTGTGGTGTGCGGGCTTCTCATTGTTGTGGCTTCTCTTGTTGCAGAGCACGGGCTCTAGGCACGTGGGCTTCAGTAGTTGTGGCACGTGGGCTCAGTAGTTGTGGCTCACGGGCTGTAGAGCACAGGCTCAGTAGTTGTGGTGCATAGTCTTAGTTGCTCTGCGGCATGTGGGATCCTCCCAAACCAGGGCTTGAACCCGTGTCCCCTGCATTGGCAGGTGGACTCTTAACCACTGCGCCACCAGGGAAGTCCCTCTTGGTGCATTATTGATGAAACTCTTCATTTTTCCCCTCTGAATTTGCAGCTCATGTTGCAACTGCCTCCAGAGGCATCATCTTCTTCTTCACCTACCTCCCATACCTGTACCTCGCTTTCAGCTACAACCAAAGGAGTCACTTCCAAAAGATTGCCTTTTGTCTCCTCTCCAGTGTTGCCATGGCACTGGGAGTCCGATTAATCTCCACATATAAGACAAAAGGTGAACCTTACCTTTCTCAAGGTAAACTGCCTTGATGTTTTGCCATTTGCTGACAGGCAGAGTTGACCTTCATTGCCAAATAAACATAACTGGCTCATTTTATTCAGTGTTCTGAGCATTTACAGTATACTTACATCTATGGTAGGTACTGTAAGAAACACTTAAGAAATGTAGAATGATGTTTACACCATGCAGCTTACAATGTAGTTTGGGAGAAAAACTAAAGCATGTAAATGATTATACACCTATATAGTTGTATAGATCTAAAATGTATAGATTTATGATTAGAAGTTCAAATAACACTTTAGAACTTTACAGATAATGTAGTGCTATTACAGATACCATATTTTATTCTCATAGGCTTCAGAGTTAGTCTTCTTTCACAAGTTGGTCTAGGGGGCCTTCCATCAGAGATGTTACAACTTCCACACTTTGGAGTTGAAAGTACAATGTGAAGTTTTCATTTGTCTCATGTTTCTGGAGTTTGAAGAATTCCCCACAACATCTACAGTCATTGCAGAAGATTGCAGCCAACATGTCAATCAAAATGTAGGATGCTGGGACTTCCCTGGTGGCACAGTGGTTAAGAATCCACCACCAAGGCAGGGGACACAGGATCAAGCCCTGGTCTGGGAAGATCCCACATGCCACGGAGCAACTAAGCCCCTGCACCACAACTACTGAGCCCGTGAGCCACAACTACTGAGCCCACATGCCACAACTACTGAAGCCCACATGCCTAGAGCCCGTGCTCTGCAAGAAGAGAAGTCACTGAATGAGAAGCCCGCACACTGCAATGAAGAGTAGCCCCTGCTCGCCGCAACTAGAGAAAGCCCATGCGCAGCAACGAAGACCCAACACAGCCGTAAACAAACAAACAAGTAAATAAATAAAATGTAGGACCCTGAGGTCTGTGGGGTTACAGTACTTCTGAATGGAACAGTTTCCCATTTCGGTGGTACTAAGATAATCTGCTCTGAACACTCTAACAAGTGCCTTCATTGCTCAATGTTAGCTTTTATCACCAGAGTCCAGGTCCCAAATGATAAAGCTTGGTTTAGCAGCAGATAACAGGGATAGGAGTTATAAGTTGGGTCGAGTTTGTGGGTCCCCTTACTGCAATTGGGATAATCTCCAATGTCCTGGTTAGAGGCATCACCTACCAATGAATTTCTTTATTAAGTTTGGATGGTCTAAATGGGTTAAGGGTGCTTAAAATTTAATAAAGGATGTTAAGTTGACCAGAATTTATTGAAAGTGAGTGGTTTTCTTTAACAAAGCAATGTTGAGACCATGATTTACAAATACTTATGGAGGAAAAGTATATTTGAAATGGTATATCTGATTCCTTACATGTTAGTGAATGAACGTAGATGCTTTATGGAGCCTATCTGTTGAAATTGAGGGAATTTAGGTAGGTGGTTGGACTGGATGAACGGTGTGTTATGTTCAGTGTTCATTCCTGAAAGACACAGGATAGCCCATAAATGGTGTCTAGTGTTACAGCTGAAGGAAATACAAATGCATATGATCATAAGCAGGTAGGAATCTCTAAGAATATAATTGATGAAATGTTAGAAATCCGAGGATAATATTTCTTATTTAGAATCCTCATACTTTCACTGGATTAGGCTTTCCTATTCATTTGACCTATCTGCTCAAATCAGATAGCATGCCTTCTAGTGAGTGAATAAATAAAATTACTATGGGGCTTCCCTGGTGGCACAGTGGTTGAGAGTCTGACTGCCGATGCAGGGGACGCCGGTTCGTGCCCCAGTCTGGGAAGATCCCACATGCCGCAGAACGGCTAGGCCCGTGAGCCATGGCCGCTGAGCCTGCGCGTCTGGAGCCTGTACTCCGCGATGGGAGAGGCCACAACAGTGAGAGGCCTGCGTACCGCAGGAAAAAAAAAAAAATTACTCTGTACATTTTCTCAGTAAGTCTAGTGCAGTGCTTTCGGTTTTAATCTTGAGCAGGAATCACTATATACAACATGAATCAGGCCTCTGGTTGTATGGCAGAAACATTTTGCCCTCTTAAAATCAGAACCTGCATGCTTGTGGAGCAACTGGGTTTGTCACTTGAAATTTCCATTTATTGATTTGTTAATTTATTATTTACTAGATTGATTTTAGTTTTTAAGAGGCCCAGTAAATAGCACCCTTCTCCCCTCCTTAGTTTCTGAACCAGTTGAGAAACAATACAGAGATGTCATCTTATTAATACCCAAATATCTTTTTATAACTAATAAAAAACTTAGTGGATGGGTTATTATAGTTGCTCAGATGGGCCTTTTTATCTCAGCTCCTCAAGCTTGTCAGTGCTGTCTTGTAGCCCTGACTAATCTTGTTTCAATCTCTTCCCTTCCACAGGTATTGATCTCAAGGGTATTCCTTAATAAACATCTTGCATACTAAACTCCATTTCAGGGTCTGTGTCACAAGGAACCCAACCTGTGACTATTGAATTTATCTCTGGGACCCCTATTAATGTGAGAGAGGTCTCCTATTTTGCTCTCCACCTGGGTGGGACGCTGGGCCTTGTTGTTTAGCTCCCTTGCCTTGAAAGGCCATCCGAATGGAAGCCCAAAGTTTTCTTGTTAGTAAATGACCTCTGAGCAAAAGAGTTCCAGTAGGAAAAGAGAGAATAGGGCAGAGAAATACATTTGAAAAGATGGTGGCCAAACCTGTTCCAAAACTGGATTTCAGGAAGACCAGCAAATCCCAAACAAGATTACAATAAGAAATCTACATTAGACATACCAACATAAAATTGAGCACACCAGAGGTCAAGAGAAAAATCTTAAAAGTAGCTGGAGGGGAAAAAAAAAAGACATTGCTTTTCAAAGGAGCCAAGAGTGGGAGCCTGAAGATAGTGGCTTTATACGTTGTATACAATAATAATGATGATGATAATGATGATGTCTTTAGGATTTTTTTAAAAAGATAGAATTAAAATACATAAAAGGGTTTTTGAGGAGATAAAGTCAGAAATTAGTGGGGGTAAATACTTTTTGGAAGGGGAGTAAAGATATTGATTAACTTTAGACTTTGCAGCAATGTACCAGGTAATTCACTACTGAGCCAACCAGGAAAAGGCTAGGAACAATGTATAACTTTCAAACTTAATAGAGAGAAAATGGAATAATCAAAAGATTGGTTGAGTCAAAAAGAAGTGGTGTGGGAGAGGAATTATGTCACATGGCCTCTTCTACTGCAAAGGGGGATGAGAAGTCAGGGAAGAACAATCATGATCAAAGAGATGTGAGGGCAGGTGAACTTTGCCAGATTCCTTTCAGCAGCAACCTGCTCTCAAACACAAATAAATAAATTGTGGAAAGAAGTAACAGCTAACTCCTACCCAATCCAAACTCCAGCAGTATTTTTGTTTTGTTTTGTTTTTTAAATAGAACTCGATGAGCTGATTCTCAAATGTACATGGGAGTATAAAGGACCAAGAATAGCCAAGAACTCTTGAGGAAGAACAAAACAGCAAAACTTGTTTTACCGGATTTCATGATTTATCATAAAGCAATGGTAATTAAGATTATGGTTGACAAATAGACTAATAGAACAGAAAAGAAGGGAGAGATAAATGCATTGTTAAATATCAGAGATGATACTTCAGAGCAGTGGGATTTAATAAATGGTGCTGGAGCAACTAAAGAACCTTATGGAAAAAATTGAAATTGGACTTTGAATTCACACCATATGCAGATATCAATTCCAATGTAAAAAAACTATAAAGTGGGGCTTCCCTGGTGGCGCAGTGGTTGAGAATCTGCCTGCTAATGCAGGGGACACGGGTTCGAGCCCTGGAAGGTCCCACATGCCCCGGAGCAACTAGGCCCGTGAGCCACAACTACTGAGCCTGCGCGTCTGGAGCCTGTGCTCCACAACAAGAGAGGCCGCGATAATGAGAGGCCCTCGCACCGCGATGAAGAGTGGCCCCCGCTTGCCACAACTAGAGAAAGCCCTTGCACAGAAACGAAGGCCCAACACAGCCAAAAATAAATAAATTTTTTAAAAAAGTAACAAATATTAAGTACAATTGGTGTCTTTAAAAAAAAAACTATAAACTTTTTTGGAGATGATATAGGAGAGTACATTCATGTACTTGAAGTAGGAAAGATTTCTTAAACAAGACACAAAAATAACTAACCATCAGGAAAAGACTGATAAATAATGACATTAAAATTAAGACACCATGAAGAGAATGAAAGGAGAAGCTACAGAGTGGGAGAGGATGCTCGATACATTTAACCTGCAAAAGGCTTGTATCCAGAATATTTAAAGAATTCATAAAATCAATTATATATCATACTTTATAGTAAAGAAAAAAACAGGCAAAAATAGGTACCTCATGAAAAGACATTTCCAAATAGCCAATAAACATATGCAAGCTAGAAGAAAATGAAGTGACATATTTAAAGAAAGTACTGAAAGAAAAACCTTGTCAACTCAGTGTTCTATATCCAGGGGAAAATTAGGGAGAAATGAAGACTCTCTCAAACCAAAGTGACAGAATCAATTGCTGGGAGACATGACGAGAAATGTTGAGTTCTTCAAGCAAAAACAATATCATATCAGACAGAAGCTTGGATCTGCACAAAGAAATTAAGAGCACTGAAAATGGAAGATACAATTTATTTTGTCTTTTGTGGAGGTTTCTGGCTCTAAAAGAGAACTGACTGTCTAAAGCAAAAGTGGTAACAATGTATTGTGTTTATAGCTTATGTGAAAATGAAATGTATGACAACAGTAGCAAAGGGTGGGAGGGAAGAACTGGAAACTGGAAACTGTTGTAAGATCCTTATGCTACACATGAAGTAGTATAATATTATTTGAAGATAGACTAAAGATGATTTTAAACCCTAGAACAACACTAAAAAAATTTTTAGAGGTATAAGTAATAAATCGATAGTAGAAATAAAATGGAATGATTAAAAAAAAGTCCCCATTAATGCAACAAAAAGAGGAAAAAAGAAACAAAGAAAAGTTTGGACCAAATAGAAAAGAGCTGGCAAAGTGGTAGATTTTAATCCAACCAATAATCACATTAAATGTGAATAATCTAAACGTACCAATTAAAAAGAGTCAGTTTAGATAAAAAGGCAAAACCCAACTAGATGCTGCCTACAGACAAAGATGATGGTGAAGTTGTAAAGGGGGTATGCACATTTGGGGTTTTGGGGGTTATTGATTTGGGTGGTAGTTGTACAAAGTACTTCCTGTGTAATTGCTTGTTAAACTCCATTTTATATACTTGATATGTATATTCCCAATAAATAAATAAAGTTAACTGGCAATCAAATGTCTGCTGAGGTAGGGAAGGAGCCTTGTCTCTTTCTTCTTTTCGGACACTGCAGACTTACACTGAACAAGGATGCACCTGGCTTTCACAAACTAAGTGTGCTGACTGTTTATGGCAGCTGAGGTTTGCGAGACCTGTCTGTAAGCCATGGTGAAAGGCAAGGCTCTCGATTGGCACAAAGACAGACACAAGTCATAGAATCTCATCTCAGGAAGGGCATCAGAGGTTTCCTGGCCCCTCGCCCCTCACAGCGTGGCCTGTGCACCAGCAGCATCAGAACCCTCAGAGAGCTTGTTAGGAATGCAGACTCCCAGGCCCATCCAGACGCACTTAATCAGAACAAAATCCCCAGGTGATTAGTAAGCACGGGAAAGTTTGAGGAGCACCGTTCTAGCCCATCTGTCTGCTCATCAGTATTTGAATGTCTCCTCTGGTGTTGCTAGTTACCACCTCCTCAATCCTGCCGTGTGGCAACAGATGCAGGGTATCTTGGATGCTTTACATGAGAAGCTTAGTCAGCTTGCATTCAGATTAGACACTTGGCATCACAAAGGATACTTATCTTTATACTCACCCAGGAATTGGTCCCAAGCCCATCCTCAGCACTCCTTTCTTCATGGCATATGTATGTATTGAGCAGCTGCTGCATATGAGGTCCTGGGTCAGATGTTGGAGATACTGAGATAAGCTGACAGTCCCTGGCCCCAAGCTGGGGTTGGCAATAAGTGAGCAGTTTCACAGTGCGGAGTGAGACCTTCAATCCTCACAATTAGCGCAGGGTGCCCCAGATGCACGTGGGTTAGACATATAACCCAAGAGAGTGAGTATACATGCTTGCTGGGGAAGGAGATACCTGTGCTGACCTACCAAGTAAGAATTAACCAAGCAAAGAAGGTGGGGAGGAGTAGGAAGGGCTTACCTGACAGCATGTGCAAGAGTGTGAAGATGTGTCTCAGATGACCAAATTTCCACTTCTTGGTGCCAAAGAATCATTTTGGCAATAATAAGAATGTTTTATTGGGAATTCCCTGTCAGCCCAGTGGTTAGGACTCAGTGCTTTCACGGCTGGGCCCAAGTTCAGTCCCTGGTTGGGGAACTAATATCCCACAAGCTGTGTGGCATGGTCAAAAAAACCAAAAAACAAAAAAAAGTTTTACCTTCTTTGAGAAACCGACAGCTAGCTTTTCTTTTCCTGTGCCTAACTTTTGTCCCTTAATACCCCAGACATGAATAGTCCAGTCTTCTCATTGGCTTGTTCTCCAACTGTTTGATTGGAAAGTTCTGGTAACTTTTCTCTGTCTTCGATGTGGTGACTGTTTTCCTTCCTTTGGAATAGGCACAGGCATCCAATGGAGGAACATGGGCAGTATAGGAGGAGAGTTTAACTTCACTCAGGTGCTGCTGATGCTACTGCTGGACTCTTAAATGGCTTGGTGGCCTGGTATGTGGAGTCTGTCTTCCCAGGGGCTGTATGGTACACCCAAACCTTGGTACTTCTTTCTCATGGTGAGTACTGATGCTGCTGTTTTATAGATTGACATTAGAATTTTTATAGCTCGTCATCAATATTCCTATCCCTCTTTGTGGTGTTGGTTACAACCTCAAACTCCTGGAAATCTAAGTGCAGTTCTCTAACCTGGATTCACCCCAAACCTATCAACTTGTGGTTGCCAAGGGAGCATAATTAATGAGTCTGACTCTTGCCGCACTGCTGATACCCTGTGCAGAGTCCCCTTAAGAGTGCCTGTGGCTGTCTCACATGTGCCCACTTGAGTGGCAGGCCCTGCATTCTCTCACAGAATGCCACCCCAACAAGCTAGAGCCCTCAGGACTCCTTGGCCTCTTTCCTCTTTGGGCTGGT
Organism: Lagenorhynchus albirostris; assembly: GCF_949774975.1. NCBI lineage: Eukaryota > Metazoa > Chordata > Mammalia > Artiodactyla > Delphinidae > Lagenorhynchus > Lagenorhynchus albirostris. The sequence continues at coordinate 51,341,677 of NC_083109.1, forward strand.
GGCAAGGCCCTGAAGATCTTTGAGACCTCTGTGACCTGGGGGCACGGGCATGGGGCACAGCTTTCGTTGACAACCCCATGAAGCTCTCCAAATCTTTTCTGTCCTATGGTGAGTAAATTTTCCTACAAAGTTGAACCCATCATGCCTGATTCAGTCCTCTTGCAGATTCAGTCTGATCTCATCTGAATTGCACAGGTACTCACTTCAGGCCTCGGCAAAGGCTGCCATGTTTGCCCTTCTTGGTCTGTGGGAAGTGGGTAGATTGTTAACGCCAGTATTTCTCCAGGCCTCAGCCCACAGGGGTGCTGATTGCCAACACAACAGCTTCCCCAGTACACCAGGAGTGTGGATATGAGGCATCATTTTTAGCTCCATCCTCCAGACGGTTGTAGGTTGAAATGCAGTTTATTAGTAGTAAGTCTGTGAGCAAATTCTTGACTTCTTCAGGCACCATTAAGTTCGATACCAGGAAGCTCCGGTGGGTGAGGCTGGGGTGGGGGTTGGGGGAGGGAAGTGTGAGAATTTAATTTACCAAAATATTTATCTTCCAGAAGAAGAAAGCCAATTCACCTACATGTATTAATGTAAGTTGACTTCCTCTCTAGCCCTCCTACTGGTGTGGAGAACCTATATCCTTTACGAATTCAGTGCTGGAGTTGGGGGATCCTCAGAAAGCTCTGAAAAGCAAGTTCATTCAGATAGAGCCTACTGATTTGATAAAAGGAATTGAAATCCAACATCTATACAAGGTAACAGCTCACAAATCTTCTTCCAAGGACTTGAGAAATAGTGCATAGAGGCTTCTGTTTTATTCTGCCAGTGGTTACAAGGTACATTTTGTGATGGATTTTTAATTCCCTTCTGTAATGTTATCCTCAAAATTAGGAGTATAATGTAAAATATCCTGTTTTCTGTCATAAAGTTAAGTGACTGGATGGAGGATCTAGATGATCTTTCTTGAAACAGTCTTGCAAAAGCCAAACACCTCTTGTTGGGGACACCCTGGAACTCAGTCATTTGATGGCTGACTTTGATCCACCAGTGTTTTTACATAACCAAATCAAATAGTAAACCAGATTTCACTGCTGGCTTCCAGATGCAGAAGTGTTTGTTCTTTCACCAGTGTCTGCTGAGTCCTGCATTGACTAAGGACTCCCCTGACAGGATGACTGGATATAAGCTCTGTACCCTGGTGTGTCCTCCAGAGCATTATTTTTTTGTTTGGAATCTTCCATTCTTCAAATATGATGAGCTTAAGGAGAGGCAGTGTCCTCTGTATGACTGATACAAGGTCACAGTCAAGGTGCTAGCTCAATACTTTGTGTTGCCTTCCTTGGCCTATGGGATCAAGTGCATCACATGCTGGCCCAGGGGCTCCACAGCATGGGGGATCATCCCAGCTCCTTTACATACTGTGGTAGCAGCTTGGAATGCTCCAGTCTTCACCCAATTTATTGTAGCTTCAATAAGCAGGGATTTCGTTTCCTTTTTTCACAGAACAAGCAGTCTGCAGGCACATGGTTCTGGCATGATTTCAGCTGCTCAGCAAAGCTGTCCCAGACCCCTGCTCTTTCTGCTCACTTGCTTTCATTTATTTTCCCTGGGCCAGTGGAAGCATATAGCTCTCATCTGCGTGCTTGTCATTTCCCGGTTGCAAGATGGCTGCTGTAGCTCATCTATAGGGAAAGATAAGAGCGAGGGGCTTTCTTTTGGGAGGACTTCTTCCTTCCTTCCTTCTTTCCTTCCTTCCTCCCTCCCTCCCTCCCTTCCTTCCTTCCTTCTTTTCTGCCCTTCAGTAGATCACCCCTTATTCTTATTGCCCAGAATTCTGCCACATGTCCACCTCAACTGCAAAAGGGAGACTGAGAAGTTAGGGAAGAGGACCATCACACTTGATTCAAATTAATCATACCAGATGGATGTGGGGGCAGGAGAAGTGTGCCAAATTCCTTTCCGCAGCACCCTGCTTCCAAACACAGTTAGATAAATGGTGGGAAGAAGTGACGTCTAAGTCTCACCCAACTATAATGTCTGCACTCCAAACCCCAAGTCCAGCCCAGATGCAATTAGACAGGACAGAAATCAGGCACAGTTTCAGGCACTAGGAATTCAGCATGAACAAGACAGACCAAGTCTAAGACTGGGAAAACAGTAAAGATAGAAGCCTCTCAAAAGGAGTGCGCCTGGTATGTGTGAGGAATGGCACACAGCTGAAATGTGATGAAGTGTGATGTATCTCTGCAAGTGGCATTGTGGGTGATTTTATTTTCTTCCTTATACTCATATGTGAATTACTTGTATAATAAGAAAAAAATAAATGGTATTTAAAATACTGGAGGGCTTCCCTGGTGGCGCAGTGGTTGAGAGTCCACCTGCTAATGCAGGGGACACGGGTTCGTGCCCCGGTCCGGGAAGATCCCACATGCCCCGGAGCGGCTGGGCCCGTGAGCCATGGCCGCTGAGCCTACGCGTCCGGAGCCTGCGCTCTGCAACGGGAGAGGCCACAACAGTGAGAGGCCCGCGTACCGCAAAAAAAATAAAAAAATAAATAAAATAAAATAAAATACTGGAGACATTTGATTTAGAAAACAGGACAGACTGTCTGGTGTTCTCTCCCTAGATCAACACCGCCCACAAAAGAGGCAGGGTGCCCTTTCTCAGGGGATTAGCCAGGCAGTGCAGAGCAAGGTGTGGCTCGAGAAGCAGAGAGAAGTTCTCGTTCAAGCTCAGAGCCCTTCGTCCTTGAGCTCTGGCCTCTGTGGTTCAGCTGCTCTACCACCAGGCTCCAGAGGCCAGGGAAACCCCCCTGGTGTTGCTCCCCATCATGGTCCTCAGTAGCTCCAGGCAGCTAAACTCTGAAAGAAGGAGCTCCCTTATGGATTTCCACTTGGAGTCCCACTGATGAACTTTCGGAGGAAGTTGGTGTGGGTGCTCAGCCTGTCACAGGTTCTTCAGAAATGCCACATGCGTGTGCATATTACACTGTCAGTCAGAGTTGGCTTTTCAACAGGTGTTCTACAAGGGAAAGGATGAACACATGGCAGTCAAAGATCTGACCATAAACTTGTACCGAGGGCAGATCACTGTTCTCCTGGGGCACAATAGAGCAGGCAAAACCACCACCTGCGGCATGCTCACAGATATGTGTGTGGGGTCAACCCTCCTGAGGAAGTGCTGAAGAAATTGTTGATCCAGATCTAGATGTTTTGGCTCCATCTCCCCTCATCAGATTTCACTGGCATCTTTGTTTGTTGTTTGTTTTTTTACTATCTACGTAGTAGTGCCTGGTTGTTCACATTACTCTGTAGCAGGAAAAGGGAATCTTTGACTCTTTTGGTCAATCTGAGGAACTTAGTTTCAAACACTATCAGGAAGCTGTGAACACTGCTTAGCATGTTTCCTTCCAGGTAGAACTTTCCGGTACAGTGAGGCACCACTAATCTCTCAACCAAACATTTCATCCACTTACTTTTGATTGCCAGGGGCACTTTTAGAATGATACCTGGTGAATTATTCTAAAATTATCTGTTTCAGAATAGTTTTTATGCCTAAATAATTCTTTCACATTCCATTAACTAAAATAATATCTGTGATATTTGAAAACTCATTCATTCAAGAAACATATATTTATTGAAGGCTTAACCTATGTAAAGCTCTGTATAAAACCAGTGAGATGCATTTCTAAATTTTGAGGCACTCTGAAAGCCCACCAGTTCTTCTGTGTTACATACAGAACACCAAACGGCTGGGAAGATATGAGCACTTCAAAGTCAAGCTGCCACAATTCTCCTCACAGGTTGCTGATGCACCTTCCACTGAAGGCATTTGAAGAGCAGCAATATTGTGAAGTTTGGTCTGAGGTGCCTTTGGTACTGGGACTTTAAAAACCAAGTTTCAGCCCAGCAGATACATGCTGGATGGGCTCTGGATGCATCAGGACGGGGGTGCAGTAATGTCTCCAGACAGGTGGTCCTCTCTCAGATACAGGCATTGCTACTTCTGGCAGCATGATCATTTAGGGAAGGCCTCCCCTTCTATGTAGACTTGTGAGGTCCTCAGTACTTGAAGGGTGATCCAGCTAGACAACAGGCTAAGTGATCAAGGAGGCAAGTCAGGTACAAACATTGTTTAAGAAGGCCGACTGATAGAAACACTCCATAGACTCTCCCCTATTGCATTCCCTTATATTCTGTTCCTAGTATTCATCACAGCCTGTGCTCATCTGGTTTGTGTATACATATATATGTGTGTGTGTGTGTGTGTGTGTGTGTGTGTGTGTGTGTGTGTGTTATTTCTCTGTCTCCCCCATCCCTCTCCCGAGAAAGCTTGTTCTGTTCACTTCTGGATCCACAGTGCCTGGAACCGCGCTTGGCAAAGGATAGGCACTCAACAAATATCATTGAATGAATGACTGAATTAATTAATTAATGTAATTGCAAATTCTGCCAAAATGCAGACCATGAATGATAAATAAATAATGATAAATAAATAAATAATACATACATCTGTCCACTCTAGAGCCATAAATAAATAAATAAATAAATAAAATTTAAAAATAAAAAGCATTGCATAGGATTCCCACCTATGTTTCGTTCTAAGAGTTTCAAACATTAGTTCTTTTTAAAATAAATTTATTTATTTTATTTTATTATTTATTTTTGGCTGCGTTGGGTCTTCGTTGCTGCGTGCGGGCTTTCTCTAGTTGTGGCGAGCGGGGGCTACTCTTCGTTGTGGTGCGCGGGCTTCTCATTGCAGTGGCTTCTCTTGTTGGGGAGCACGGGCTCTAGGCTCGCAGGCTTCAGTAGTTGCGGCACATGGGCCCAGTAGTTGTGGCTCTCGGGCTCTAGAGCATAGGCTTAGTAGTTCTGCCACATAGGCTCAGTTGCTCTGCAGCGTGTGGGATCTTCCTGGACCAGGGCTCAAACCCGTGCCCCCTGCATTGGCAGGCGGATTCTTAACCACTGCACAACCAGGGAAGTCCCATACATTAGTTCTTACATTTAGGTCTTTGATTCATTTTGAGCTAATTTTTATATGGTATGAGGTAGGTGTCAAATTCATTCTTTTGCATGTGGATATCCAGTTGTCCAGTTGAAAAGACTGTTTTTTTCCCCATTGAATGGTCTTTGCACCTTTGTCAAAAATCAATTGACCAGGGGACTTCCCTGGTGGCAGAGTGGTTCAGAATCCACCTGCCAATGCAGGGGACATGGGTTCGATCCCTGGTCAGGGAATTAGATCCTGCATGCCACAACTAAGAGCTTACATGCCACAACTAAATAAAAAGATCCCGCATGCTGCAATGAAGATCCCTCGTGCCACAACTAAGACCTGGCGCAGCCAAATAAATAAATAAATATTTAAAAAAAGAATCAGGACCAGCCAAAAGAAGAGACATATAGGGTGATGTCTGGGAGGGTCCCAAATGAAAAGCTTCCATGTCTTCAGAATGTGTCACCCTCCTGGCACATTGCTATATAGAGGGTAGCTCACCTAAGCTTCAAGTGTCTAGTTTTTACTGGGGTTTCATTACATGGGCGTGAATGATTGAATCATGGACCTCGTGACTGAGCTCAGTCTGCAGTCTTTCCCTCCCAGCAGATTGGGAGGTCAGATTGATATCATGGCTCAAAGCCCCAACCATCAAATCACATGGTTTGTCTTTTTGGTATGACCAGCCCAGATCTTGACCACCTCATTAGCATAAACTCAGGTGTGGCCTGAGGGTACTACCAGGAATAGCAAAGACACCCCTATACTCCAAGGATTTAGAGGCCCCTCCCAGTAACTGGGGACAGAGGCCATCCAGATTCTTTATTATACAACACTTACATTGATTTTTAATATGCTGAACCTTCCTTGCATTCCTGGGATAAATCCCACTTGGTCATGGTGTATAATCCTTTTAATATACTGCGGTACTTAGTATTAATAAGTCATATATTTAAATGGTTCCAGATGCAAAAGCCGGGAATTCCCTGGCAGTCCAATGGTTAAGGCTCCACATTTTCACTGCCAAGGGCCTGGGTTCAATCCCTGGTCAGGGAACTAAGATCCCACAAGCCTCATGGTGTGGGCAAAAAAAAAAAAAAAAAAAAAGATACAAAAGTCTTTTGTTTATCCCTTTCCCTGAAGGTAGTAAGTTTATTGTGTGTCTTTCTTATGTACAGTTTATGTATATACAATAGTCCCGGCTTATTTGCAGGGGATTTGTTCCAAGACCACCAGTGGATGCCTGAAACCTCAGATAGTACCGAAGTCTATATATACTATGCTTTTTCCTATACATACATACCTATGACAAAGTTTAATTTGTAAGTTAGGCACAGTAAGACATTAAACCAATAGCTAGTGGGAAGCAGCTGCATAGCACAGGGAGATCAACTCAGTGCTTTGTGACCACCTAGAGGGGTGGGATAGGGAGGGTGGGAGGGAGGGAGACGCAAGAGGGAAGAGATATGGGGATTCACTTTGTCATAAAGCAGAAACTAAAACACCATTGTAAAGCCATTATATTCCAATAAAGATGTTAAAAAATAAAAAAAATTTTAAAAACCAAAACAATAACTAATAATAAAATAGAACAATTATAGCAATATACTGTAATTAAAGTTATGTGAATGTGGTCTCGCTTTCTCTCTCTCTAAGAATATCTTATTGTACTGTACTTACCTTTCTTGTGATTTGAGATGATACAATGCCCATGTGATGAGATGAAGTCAGGTGAATGATATAAGCATTGTGACACAGCATTAGGCTATTGACCTAGTGACAATACATCAGAGGAGAATCATCTGCTCCAGGTGATCCTGGATCATCAAGTCATGACAACGTCGACGGTTGGATGTCAAGGGCAGACGATATCGATGGTTGGGGATCCCGAGCAGGACAGAGCCGGATGGCACAGGATTTCAGAGTTCAGGATACTCAGAACGGTGCACAATTTAAAACTATGAGTTGTTTATTTCTATAATTTTTAAATACTTATTTATTTATTTATGTATTTTTTGGCTTCTTCATTGGGTCTTCATTGCTGTGCGCGGGCTTTCTCTAGTTGCGGTGAGCGGGGACTACTCTTCGTTGCGGTGCACGGGCTTCTCACTGCGGTGGCTTCTCTTGTAGAGCACTGACTCTACATGCACGGGCTTCAGTAATTGTGGCATGCAGGCTCAGTAGTTGTGGCTCGAGGGCTCTAGAGCACAGGCTCAGTAGTTGTGGCGCACGGGCTCAGTTGCTCCATGGCATGTGGGATCTTCCTGGACCAGGGCTCAAACCCGTGTCCCCTGCATTGGCAGGCGGAGTCTTAACCACTGCGCCACCAGGAAAGTCCCCTATTTCTGTAATTTTTCATTTAATATTTTCAAACCATAGTTGACTGTGGGTAGTGGGTAACTAAAACTGTGGAAACCGAAACCTCAGATAAGGGGGGACTGCTGTTCAAGCAAAATGCTTGTTGGACAAGCCAGCCTCCCGTCAGAAGCTGCTGCCAGATCTCTGTCCTCTGCTATTTCAGCTGAAAGACTTGTTGCGCCAGAAGTGCCCTGAAGAAATCAATTGTGTGCTGCACATCCTCAGTCTGGAGGACAAACGGGACTCCCGGAGCAGGTTCCTGAGTGGGGGAATGAGGCACAAGCTCTCCATTGGCATCGCCCTCATCGGCATCACCCTCATCGCAGGCTCCAAGGTAGGGGGCGGCAGGGCCTGGCTTCCTTAAAGACACAGGTCAGGGCCCCCACATGCAGTAGACAAACACGTTGGGTCAGCAGGGCCCAGAAGTATCACTTTATAGTTCCCACTTGGCCTGGGCTGGCTGCAGGCCCTTCAGCCATGGCCCAGGCACCTCAGCTCTGGACACCCTGGATGGGCAGTCTCGTGTGGGTGGTACTGCTGAATCTTCATTGACCTCCAGTCACATAGGGCCTGCAGTGCAGCCAGCCGGGGCCTGGGACGTGACTCTGCCGTCATCACAAGGTCATTCCTCTGCCCTTCAGGTGCTGATGCTGGATGAGCCAACCTCAGGCGTTGACGCCATCTCCAGGAGGGCCATCTGGGACCTTCCTCAGCAGCACAAAAGTGACCGCACCATCCTGCTGACCACCCACTTCATGGATGAGGCCAACCTGCTGGGGGACCGCATCGCCATCATGGCCAAGGGGGAGCTGCAGTGCTGCGGGTCATCTCTGTTCCTGAAGCAGAAATATGGTGAGCGGCCACAGGCAAGCAACGGGGCAGGCAGCCGAAACTCCATTCTGTGTGGGGTCAGCGTTGCTGGCCCAGTGTGCTGGAGAAAGTATCCATTGGTAACGTTCCTGAAGGGCCCCTGAGATCAGGCAGGGAGAGGCCTTCTCTAGACATCCTGTTCTGCTACCTGTGGGTAGAGACCTGAGGCCCCAGGCAGAGGGGCTTGTGAGAACGAAGAAGGAATGAAGCAGAAAAAATCTCTGAGACTTGGAGTTAGAAGGCCTGTGTTTGAGTTCCACTCTGGTAGTTTACTCCCTCTTCATCCTTTCTACCAAGTTAGTTCATCCTTTTTTGGCCTTAGTTTTCTGATCTATAAAACGGAGATTAAGATACCATGTTCCTCAAAGTGGGAGCTAGTGCATGCAAAAGTGCGAGTTGTTATTTCCACAACTGGGTGTGCTCCTCATCAGCATTCCACCACAAACATCCTCCCCTTGTTTTCCTGGACCCCCAGCCCTCTGTGTTCCCCTCTTATGTCTCTGAATGCTCCTTTGCATCACTTCTACTTCTAAACATGGAAATGCCTTGGTTGCTTTACTTTTCTTCCTCTGCCCACTGACTTAGTGATCTCATCCAGTGTCCTGACTTTAAATACTTACCTGGCTGAAAAACGTATGTATCTCTGGCTGGACCTCTCAACTGAACTCCAGATTTGTGTATTTAACTGCCTACTCCACACATCCACATAGACGGTGAACAGACCTGAAAGACTTGTCCAAAACCTGTGCAGAGCTGAGCTCCAGCTCTTTACTGCCAAACCATCTCCCCCACAGTAAAGGCAGCTCCATTCTTTTTTTTCTGTTTTTTTTTTTTGCTATATGTGGGCCTCTCACTGTTGTGGCCTCTCCCATTGCGGAGCACAGGCTCTGGACACACAGGTTCAGCGGCCATGGCTCACGGGCATAGCTGCCCCGCGGCATGTGGGATCTTCCTGGACCGGGGCACGAACCCGTGTCCCCTGCATCGGCAAGAGGACTCTCAACCACTGCGCCACCAGGGAAGCCCGGCAGCTCCATTCTTCTAGGTGCTTGGCCAGAACCTTGGGGGCTCCCTGATCCTCTGTCTCTCATAGCCCATAACTGATCCACCTGCAAACTCTAGTGAACTTGCTTTCCTCCCACCTCTACCACTTGTTAGCGTCCTGGTCCAGGCTGCCGTCCCTCTACCTGCATTATTGCAGTTGCTTCTAACCCACCCCTGGCCTCTGCCCATTTGTCAGAATGAGTGTGTCACTCTTCTGCTCAGTCCACCAATGACTTCCTGTCCCACCGAAAGGAAAAGGCAGAGTCTTGGGAGTGGCCCAAAGGCCTTGCTTTGCCTGGTCCTATTACCCCGACCACATTTCCTAAAGTTCTTCAGCTGCTTTGCTCTGCTCCTGCCTCATGGCCCCCTTTCTTATCCAGCATACTGGGCCTGCTCCTTCCTCCGGGCCACATATTGTCATGCCTTCTCCTCTTCCTTAGGTCTTCAGTCCTTTTACAGATGTCACATTTTCAGTAAGGCCTTCCTTGTGACCCTGTTTAAAGTCACAATCCCCAGTACTCTGTATCCCCTCCCCTGTTCATCTTTCGCCTTAGCACTTGTCACTAATATACTCTAAATTTTACTTATTTATCTTATTATCTGTCTCACATCCCTTTAATGAAAGCCCCTTGAGAGTAGGGATCTTTGACTATTTGGTCCACTGCTATGTGCTCAGTACCTAGAAGAGTGCCTGTCACATCATAAGAGCTCAGTGAATGTTTGTTGAATGAGTGCATTGCAAGCAGTGTAGTAACAAGTGTTACTAGTAATTTCTGAAAGAATGTTTAGAATACCATAAGGTATGTATCCTCAAAAACATAATTTAATTATGATAGAGGTATACTTGTTCTTAACCTTAATGTCCAAGACCCCTACCTACTAAGTTTTCACTTCCCCACATTAGTTATCACTTAAAGAGAGTGTTGCCCTTAATACAACCCTCCTTTATTTTGCCTAGCATTGCTAAATGTGCTATTATCACCTCCCAACTATGGAGTAGAAGGTAAGACTCAAGAGTAGCATTATAGACCTTCAAAGGCAAGTTCACTGTGGTTTAAATTCAAGTCTGCAGGGCTCACCAGCTTCCCTGTCCTGTGGAGCTATCCTGTTCTAGGATATAGAATGCTAAATGTGACTGAAAAGGGTAAAACTGTTTCATGATCTTTTAAATGTTGTTTCAGGTGCAGGATATTATATGACTTTAGTGAAAAAACCTCACTGTAACACGGAGAAGATTTCTCATCTGATTTATCAACACACACCAAATGCAATTTTCCAGTCTAGCACTGGAGAAGAAATAACATTTATACTTCCTAAAGAGAGCGTGCACAAGTATGCCATACCTGAGACGTCTGGAGTAATTGTTTGCATGTACTGAGTGTACAGTTGTCTCTCCTATCCCTGTCCTCACCAAGGGCACTCGAAGCTGTAATGGTCTGGATCCCTAGGCCTTTGGTATTTCCTAGAAAGACACCACACCCCAGCCAGAGTGCACTTGAAAATACAGGACTCTGATCATGTTTCCTTCTCCTTAAAAACCCTTGATGGTTCCCAGTTGCCTTCAGGTTAAAATCAAATTCTTTGAGATGGCTTTAGAGGGGCCCTTGATTGTGTGAACTCTAATTACATGCACCCAAGTAACTGAGCTCAGATGAAGATTTTACTTGATTTTCCTTTAAATTACAGTTGACCCTTGAACCACACAGGTTTGAACTGCGTGGGTCCACTTATACACAGATTTTTTCAATAAATAGGTTACTATGGTACTACACTATCCCCATTTGGTTAAATCTGTGGATGTGGAACATTTGGATATGGAAGGCTGACTATAAAGTTATAAGTGGATTTCTGATGTGGGGTGGGAGCAGAAGTCAGCCCTGTAATTATCTTAGACCTCAAATTGGTTCCCAACACTTCCCTCTCTCCCTCTCCTCAGTCCTCATGTTGCTTTCAGAGAGGAATCTTACCTTATACTTCATTGAGAAAATAAACACCATCCAACAAGAACTCTATTTTATCCCTGTCACAAACCTACAAACTTGCTTGCTTCAACACCAGCTCAAGTACCAACCCACCTCACCTTCTCAAGTGTTCACTTGTTTGATAATTTCCTCTCTCATCTACGTCACCAACTTCTCTCTCTTTGGGTCATTTCCATGAACATATTAGTGTGATCTGGAAAAACACTCTCTTGAGCCTACCTGTCTTTCCAGCCACCACTCCATGCCCTGCAACCCTGCACAATCAAAACTCTCTTAAAATGGGCTAAGCATGTTGCCTGCTTTATCTCATCACCCATGCATTACTTAGTCTGCTTCACAGTGGCTTTCACACCCTTCCATCCAAACTGGAAAAATGCCTATTCAGATCTTCTGCTCATTTTAAAATCAGGTTGTTTTTTCTTTGATATTGAGTTGAATGAGCTGTTTATATATTTTGGATATTAACCCCTTATCAGTCATATACTATTTGCAAATATTTTTTCCCATTCAGTAGTTTATCTTTTTGTTTGTCAATAGTTTCCTTTGCTGTGCAAAAGCTTTTAAGTTTAATTAGGTCCCATTTGTTTATTTTTGCTTTTGTTTCCTTTGCCTTAGGAGACAGATCCAAAAATATATTGTTACGATTTATGTCAAAAAGTGTCCTGCCTATGTTTTCTTCTAGGAGTTTTATGACTTCTGGTCTTACATTTAGATCATTAATCTATTTTGAGTTTACTTTTGTATATGATGTGAGAAAATGTTCTAATTTCACTCTTTTACATGTAGTTGTCCAGTTTTCCCAGCACAACTTAATTAAGAGACTGTGTTTTCCCCATTGCCTATTCTTGCCTCCTTTGTTGTAAATTAATTGACCATAGGTGCATAGGTTTATTTCTGGGTTCTGTATTCTGTTTCATTGGTTTATTTGTCTGTTTTTGTGCCAGTACCATATTGTTTTGATTACTGTAGCTTTGCATGATACCTCCAGCTCTAGACTTCTTTCTAAAGATTGCTTTGGCTATTTGGGGCCTTTTGTGTTTCCGTACAAATTTTAGACTTATTTGTTCTAGTTCTGTCAAAAATGTCATTGGTATTTTGATAGAGATTGCATTGAATCTGTAGATTGCCTTGGGTAGTATGGTCATTTTAATAATAATAATTCTTCCAATCCATGAACACAGTATATCCACCACTTTGTGTTATCTTGAATTTCTTTCATCAGTGTCTCATAGTTTTCCAAGTACAGGTCTTTTATCTCCCTAGGTAGGTTTATTCTTAGGTATTGTGTTCTTTTTTATGTGACAGTAAACGGGATTGTTTCCTTCATTTCTCTTTCTGATAATTTGTTGTAAGTGTATAGAAACACAATAGATTTCTGTCTATTAATTTTGTATCCTGCAACTTTTACCAAATTCATTGATGAGTAGTTTTTTTTGTGGCATCTTGAGGATTTTCTATGTATAGTCATTTTCACAATATTGATTCTGCCTATCCAAGAACATGGTATATTTTTCCATCTGTTTGTGTCACCTTCGAATTCTTTCATCAGCATCTTATAGTTTTCTTAGTACAGGTCTTTTGACTCCTTAGGTAGGTTTATCCCCAAGTATTTTATTCTTTTGATGTGATGGTAAATGGGATTGTTTCTTTAATTTCTCTTTCAGATCTTTCGTTGTTAGTGTATAGAAATGCAACAGATTTCTGTGTATTAATTTTGTATCCTGCAACTTTACCAAATTCATTGATGAACTCTAGTAGTTTTCTGGTAGCATCTTTCGAATTTTTATGTATAGTATCATGTCATCTGCAAACAGTGACAGTTTTACTTCTTCCTTTCCAGTTTGGATTCCTTTTATTTCTTTTTCTTGTCTGATTGCTGTGGCCAGCACTTCTAATATTATGTTGAATGAAAGTGGTGAGAGTGGGCATCCTTGTCTTACTCCTGATCTGAGAGGAAGTGCTTTCAGCTTTTCGCTGTCAAGTATGATGTCAGCTGTGGGCTTATCATATATGGCCCTATTATGTTGATGAATGGTCCCTCTATATCCACGCTGTGGAGAGTTTTTATCATAAATGGATGTTGAATTTTGTCCAAAAGCTTTTTCTGCATCTATTGAGATGATCATATGGTTTTCTTCTCTAGTTTGTTAATGTGGTGCATCACATTGATTGATTTGCCGATATTGAACCAACCTTGCATCCCTGGGATAAATCCCACTTGATCATGGTGTATGAACCTTTTAATGTGTTGTTGAATTCAGTTTGCTAATATTTTGTTGAGGATTTTTGCATCTATGTTCATTAGTGATATTGGCCTGTAATTTTCTTTTTTTGTGCTGTATCTTTGTCTGGTTTTGGTATCAGGGCCTTGTAGATAGAGTTTGGAAGCATTACTTCCTCTGCAATTTTTTGGAACAGTTTGAGAAGGATTTTTCTTCTCTAAATGTTTGGTAGAATTCACCTGTGAAGACATCTGGTCCTGGACTTTTGTTTGTTGGGAGGTTTGTTTTGTTTTGTTTTGTTTTGTTTTTATTGATTCAATTTCATTACTGGTAATTGGTCTGTTCATATTTTCTATTTCTTCCTGTTTCAGTCTTGGGAGATTGTACATTTCTGTGAATTTGTCCATTTCTTCTAGGTTGTCCATGTTATTGGTGTATAACTGTTCATAGTAATGTCTTATATTCCTTTGTGTTTCTGTGGTGTCCATTGTAACTTCTCCTTTTTCATTTCTGATTTTATTGATTTGGGCCCTCTCTCTTATTTTCTTGATGAGTCTGGCTAAAGGCTTATCAATTTTTTTATCTTTTCAAAGAAACTGTTCTTAGTTTTATTGATTATTTTCTATTTTTTGTCTTTATTTCATTTATTTCTGCTCTAATATTTATGATTTATTTTCTTCTACTGACTTTGGGTTTGTTTATTTTTCTTCTTCTGGTTCCTTTAGGTGTAAGTTTAGATTGTTTATTTGAGATTTTTCTTGTTTCCTGAGGTAGGCTTGTATCACTATAAACTTCCCTCTAGAACTACCTTTGCTGTATCATGTACATTTTGGATTATTGTGTTTTCATTTTCATTTGTCTCCAGGTATTTTTTAATTTCTTCTTTGATTTCTTCAGTGACTCATTCGTTGTTTAGTAGCATATTGTTTAGCCTCCAGGTGTTTGTGGTTTTTGCAGTTTTTTTCGTGTAGTTGATTTCTAGTCTCATAGTGTTTTGGTCAGAAAAGATGCTTGATATGATTTCAGTTTTCTTAAACTTACCGAGACTTGTTTTTTGGCCTGGCATTTGATCTATCCTGGAGAATATTCCATGTGAACTTGAAAAGAATGTGTACTCTGCTTCTTTTGGATGGAATGTTCCATATATATATATATATATATATATATATATATATATATATACACACACACACAGAGAAAGAGAGTCCATCTGGTGTAATGTGTCATTTAAGCCCAGAGTTTCCTTATTGATTTTCTGTCTGGATGGTCTGTTCATTGATGTAAGTGGGGAGTTAGAGTCCCCTAGTATTATTGTGTTACTATCAATGTCTCCCTTTATGTCTGTCAATATTTGCTTTATGTATTTAGGTGATCCTATATTGGGTGCATATATATTTACAATTGTTATATCTTCTTCTTGGATTGATCCCTTCATCATTATATAATGTACTTCTTTGTCTCTTGTTACTGTCTTCATTTTAAAGTCTATTTTGTCTGATATAAGTATTGCTACCCTGGCTTTCTTTTTATTTCCATTAGCATGGAATACCTTTTTCCATCCCCTCATTTTTAGTCTGTGTGTGTATTTAGATCTGAAGTCTCTAGTAGGCAACGTATAAATGGGTCTTGTTTTTGTATCCATTCAACCACTCTGTCTTTTGATGGGAGTATTTAGACCATTTACATTGAAAGTAATTATTGATAGCTTTGTACTTATTGCCATTTGTTAATTGTTTGGGGGTTGTTTTGTAGTTCTTTTTTGTTTCTTTCTTCTTCTTTTGCTCTCTTTCCTTGTGATTTGATGACTATCTTTATTGTTCTATTTGGATTCCTTTCTCTTTTTTGTGAGTATATCTATTACAGATTTTAAGTTTGTGGTTACCATGAGGTTAATGTATAGCAAACTATATCTATATATCTATATCTATAATTTCAAGTTGCTGATCTCTTAAGTTGGAACGTATTTTAACAACCCTGCATTTTTACTTCCCCCCACCAATGTTTACTGTTTTTGACATCATATTTTACATCTTTTTGTTTTGTGTATCCCTTAACTACTTATTGTGGATATAGATGATTATACTACTTTTGTCTTTTAACCTTCCTAATAGCATTATAAGTGGTTGACTTAGTACCTTTACTGTATATTTGCCTTTACTAATGAGATTTTTCCTTTCATAATTTTCACATTTCTACTTGTGACCTTTTCTTTTTGCTTAGAGAAGTCCCTTTAACATTTCTTGTAAAGCTAGTTTTGTGGTGCTGAACTCTTTTAGCTTTTATTGTCTGTAACACTTTTGATCTCCCCGTTAAATCTGAATGACAGCCTTTCTGGGTAGAGTATTATTGGTTGTAGGTTTTTCCCTTTCATCATTTTAAAAATATTGTGCCACTCCCTTCTAGCCTGCAGAGGTTCTGCTGAAAGTCACCTGATAGCCTTATGGGAGTCCCCTTTTACATAATTTGTTGCTTTTCCCTTGCTGCTTTTAATATTTTCTCTTTGTCTTTAATTTTTGCCATATTAACTACAATGTGTTTTGGTGTGGTCTTCTTTGGGTTGGTCCTGTTTGGGACTCTCTTACTTCCTGAACCTGAATATCTGTTTCCCTTCCCAGGTTAGGGAAGTTTTCAGGTATTATGTCTTCAAATATGTCCTCAGTCCCTTTATCTCTCTCTCTTTTCCTTCTGGGACCCCTGTAATGTGAATGTTAGTACACTTGATATTGTCTAAGAAGTCTCTTAAACTGTCCTCATTTTAAAAAATTCTTGTTTCTATTCAGCTTGAGTGATTTCCATTACTCTGTCTTCCAGTTAGCTGATCCATTTTTCTGTATTGTTTAATCTACTGTTGATTCCTTCTAGTGTATTTTTTACTTCAATTATTGTATTCTTCAGCTCTGTTTGGTTCTTCTTCATATTTTCTAACCCCTTGTTAAACTTTTCACTGTGTTCACCCATATTTCTCCTGAGTTCTTTGAGCATCTTTAGGATAATTACCTTGAACTCTTTATCAGTTAAGCGACTTCACTTAGTTCTGTTTCTGGGGTTTTATCTTGTTCCTTCATTTGAAAAATATTCTTCTGTCACCTCATTTTGCCTAATTCCAGCTGTTTTTATTTTTACGTTTTTGATAGATTGGTTACATTTCCTGATCTTGGAGAAGTGGCCTTAGGTAGGGGACATCACATCCTATGCATCCCAGCAGTGCATTCCTGTCTGGTCACCAGTGCTCTATGCTCTACAGGTGTTTCCTATGTGAGCTATGTGTGCTCTTCTGTTGTGGCAGGCTGACTACTATGGGCAATCTAGTAGGTGTGGCTGACTTCCAGTCCAGTTGTTGCCAGGCTCCCACAGAAGTTATTTACCTTCTCAGCACTGTCCGCAGCGAGCTGTTGAGAGGATTCACAGAGTTAATAAATGGAAAAGGGCTTAGAATGGTCCCTGGCATTTCATAAGCACTCCAAAAATAGTACTTATTTCTTCTTGCTCAAAATAAAAGAGATTAATTAATATTTACTTTGTATCTGCAATGTGCTAGATGTATGTTTGATTTATCCTTACAGAAAGTTTTTTTTTTTTTTTTTTTTTTTGCTGTATGCGGGCCTCTCACTGTTGCGGCCTCTCCCATTGTGGAGTACAGGCTCCAGACACGCAGGCTCAATGGCCATGGCTCACGGGCCCAGCCGCTCTGCGGCATGTGGGATCCTCCCAGACCGGGGCACGAACCCGTGTCCCCTGCATCGGCAGGCAGACTCTCAACCACTGCGCCACCAGGGAAGCCCGTTACAGAAAGTTTTTGAAGTAAATGCTATTATGCTCATTGTTCAAGTTCAGAGTCATGAAGCTAGAGAGGGACCGAGTTGAGATTTGAACAAAAATATTCTAGACTCCATAGCCCATGCTTTTTCCTCTGTAGAAAGCCAATGGTGATAATGAGGGATTCACCTTCCACCTTTGAGGAATAAAACTGTTCTTCCATCCCAGGTTTGAATCTCTATTTACTGACTTGGAACTGAGGCAGGAAGAGCTGGGCATTGCCGGCTTTGGGGCCTCTGTCACCACTATGGAAGAAGTCGTCATTCGGTAAGCAAGTACAAAACTATAGACTCCAGGAATCTTAGGGTTGGAAGGGATCTTAAACATTGCCCTGTGCTTGAATCCTTTCTATAACATCCTCACTGAATGGTCTTCCAGCCTCTGACTAGTACTTCCAGTAATAGGGATATTGGTTAATGCAGAAAATATTGAATGTAATATCACCCAACAAACAAAATTTTAACATAAATTTCTAGGAATGAAAATCAAAAAAAATATTATACCAGTTGGGATACTTTTGATTGTAAGTTACAGATAACCCACACTCAGCTGGTTTATTAGGAAGGTTTATTATTTCATTTAAAAAGATTTCCCAAGTTAGGGCAGCTCTGAAATTGGCTGATTCATCCACCAAGCTATTTGAACGTAATGAAGCAGGGATGCTGGCTCAGTGCCAGGAAGGCTTTGAGGGAGCATTCCAGGTAAACTACCCAAGAGGCCACACTAGGCCATAAAGTGGCAAGAAGAACAGGTGAGTATTTTACCCAGTCTGGTAATATTTGTCTTCTAAATGGAATATGTAGGCTATTTACGAGTATTACTTATGATATATTAAAATTTATATCTATCATTTTATATTTTATACTAGTCCTGCTTAGTCTATATGGCTTATTCTCTTCCTTTTCTGGATTATATTTTCTCATTCTATATTTTCCTCCCTACCCCACATCAACTGGAAACTATATATTCTTATTTTAGTGGTAAGCCTAGATATTGAGATACACATATGTAATTTATCAAAGTGTCAGGTGAATTAGTATCTTTCCTCTGCTTCTGGAAAATACTAAGACCTTGGAACACTTGAATTTTATTCACACACATCCCACCATCACCAACTTATATACTATTATTATATATTTTAATTCTCTTTTTTAACTCCACAAAACATTATTGTTGTTTGGGGAAGACAATGGTCATTTAAATTCATGTACATAGTTAGCTCTTTCTGTTTTCTCCTCGTGCTTCTCCAGTAACTTTCCTTCTGCCTGCAGTACATTCTGTACTACGTCCTTTACTGTTTTTATGCTGGTGCCAAACACTGTCAGTTATTTTGGTCTGGAAATGATTTTATTTCTCCCTGATTTTTGAAGGATATTTTCCTTGTCCATCCTTTTGCATTTATTCTAACTGTAGCCATATATTTTAGGTGTATTTCTTATAAACAGAATATAGCTGAAGTTTAAAAAAACATTAATTTGTCTATCTTTACTTTTTAAATAGAAGCTTTGGTCCTTTACAACTAATAAAAATTCTAGTTCATTTGGTTTTGAATCTACCATGTTATTCAGTGTTTTCTATTTATCCCACCAATTCCATATTCTCTTATTTCCTTTCTGGTCTTTTGGATTGATTTAGTGGGTTTGTTTTTTTTTTTACTTTATATTTTCTCCTCTGTTAGTTTAGAATTTGTAAGTTATTTTGCTGTTCTCTTGGTGGTTATCCTAAGATTACAATGTGCATTTTTAACTTATTAAAGTTTACAATAAACTAGTACATTTACCACATTCCAGACAATGCAAGGTACATAGCACACTTAAATTCCATTTATTCTACTTACAGAGATATGTGCTATTTCGTTCAACTATTGCAATTCTGTGTATTTTTAAAAACCCATAATACATTATTGTTTTTTGTGCAATCGGTATTCATTTAAATTTAGCACATATTTATAATCTCGCTTATATGTGGAATCTAGAAAAATGATACAGATGAACTTATTTGCAAAGTAGAAATAGAGACACAGAAATAGAGAACAAACCTATGGATACCGGTGGGGGAGGGGGGGTGGGATGAATTGGGAGATTGGGATTGACATATATACACTATTGATACTATGTATAAAATAGATAACTAATGAGAACCTACTGTATAGCACAGGGAACTCTACTCAGTGCTCTGTGGTGACCTAAATGGGAAGGAAATCCAAAAAAGAAGGGATATATGTATATGTGTAGCTGATTCACTTTGCTGTACAGCAGAAACTAACACAGCATTGTAAAGCAGCTATACTCCAATAAAAATTAATTTAAAATAAATTTAGCACATATTTACCCTTTGCATTTTTCTTTAAACCTTCATTCACCCTTAAGCTTCCATCTAGAACTGTTTTCTTCCTGCCTAAACAATATCTTTAGCGCAGATTTTCTGGTGATAAAGTCTCAGAGTTTTTGTTTGCCTGAAAATATATTTTTGGCCTTCGTTTTTGAAGGAATTTTTCCTTGATATAGAATTTTACTTTAGCAGGGTTTTTTAAGCACTTCTACAATGTAATTCTATTGTCTTCTTTTTAAAACAGATTTACTGAGGTATAATTTACATACTGTAACATTAATCATTAATTCATACCATGAAGTTTGATGGCTTTTAGTAAATTTACAGAGTTGTGTGACCATAACCAAAATCCAATATTAGAACATTTTCATCACTCTGAAAAGATTTTTCATGTTCATTAGCAAACGTTCCTTGTTCCCATCTCTAGCCCAAGGCAACCACTAGTTTACTTTCTGTTTTTATATATTTACCTATTCTGGGCATTTCATAAGAATGGAATCATTTGGATTCATATGTAGAAAATCATATAGTATGTATTTTATGTCTGGCTTCTTTCACTTAGAAGAATTTTTGGAGGTTCATTCATGTTGTGGTGTTTATCATAAATACTTGTTCTTTTTTATTTCTGAATAGTACTCTATCATATGGATAGATCACTTTTGCTTATCCATTCCATTCTATTGTCTTCTGGCTTCCATTATGTCCACTGATATGTCAGCTGCCAGTATTATTATTATTCTTTTAATGCAATCTGTCCTTTACCTCTGGCTGCTTTTTTTTTTTTTTTTTTTTTGGCGGTACACGGGCCTCTCACTGCCGCGGCCTCTCCCACTGTGGAGCACAGTCTCCGGACGTGCAGGCCCAGCAGCCATGGCCCACGGGCCCAGCCGCTCCGCGGCATGTGGGATCCTCCTGGACCGGGGCACAAACCCGCGTCCCCTGCATCAGCAGGCGGACTCTCGACCACTGCACCACCAGGGAAGCCCTCTGGCTGCTTTTAATATTGTTTTTTCTTTGTTTTAGGTTTTCAACATTTTTACAGTGATGTGCCTTTGTGTGGTTTTCTTTGTGTTCCTCTGCTTAGGATTTTTACCACTTTTCACAATGTGTTTCCTGATATTGGTCAGTTTTGGAAAATTCTCAACCAATCTCTCTTCTGATCCTTCCTGTCTTTCCACTCCTCTTGGGACTACTACTTATGCATGATTTTTCCCTTTCAGGTGCTCATGTCTGTTATACTCTTTTTTTGGCTTGTATTCATTATCTATTGCTGCATAATAAATTACCCTAAAACTTAGCAGCCTTGAAACAACAAACATTTATTACCTCACAGTTTCTGTGGGTCAGGAGTCCAGGAGCTGGTAGATAGGTGGTTCTGGCTGAGGGTCTCCTGGGTGGTGGTTGTAGTCAAGCTGTTAGCCAGGGCTGCAGTCTCTAAAGGCTCAACTGGGGGAGGATCCACTTCCAAGTTCACTCCTGTTGTTGCTGGCTGACCTCAGTTCCTTGGTATCTATTGGCCTCAGTTCTTCACCATGTGGGCCTCTTCCCAGGTTGCTGGAGTGACCTTGTGATATGGCAACTGGCTTCCCCCACAGCGAGTGATCAGAGAAAGAGAGAAAACGTGACCAAGATGGAAGCTACATTCATTTTGTAACCTAATCTTGGAAGTGACATTTTTATCACTTTCGCTATATTCTGTTCATTAGAAGTTAGTCACTAGGTCCAGCTCACAATCAAAGGGAGGACATTAGCACAAGCAACAGAAGGAAAATAAACAGGTAGAACTACATCAAAATAAAAAAGCTCTGCACAGGGCTTCCCTGGTGGCGCAGTGGTTGAGAGTCCGCCTGCCGATGCAGGGGACACGGGTTCGTGCCCCCGTCCGGGAAGATCCCACATGCCGTGGAGCGGCTGGGCCCGTGAGCCATGGCTGCTGAGCCTGCACGTCCGGAGCCTGTGCTCCACAACGGGAGGGGCCACAGCAGTGAGAGGCCCGCGTACCGCAAAAAAAAAAAAAAAAAAAAAAAAAAAAAAAAAAAAAGCTCTGCACAGCAAACAAAATGATTCAACAAAATTAAAAGACAACCTACTGAATGGGAGAAAGTATTCGCAGACACTTATATGATAAGGGGTTTGTATCCAAAATATATAAAGAATTCATACAACTCAATAGCAAAAAAGAAAAAACAATCCAATTTTTAAATGGGCAAAGGGCCTGGATAGACTTTTTTTCCAAAGAATATATTCAGATGGCCAACAGATACATGAAAAGGTGTTCAACATCACTAATCATTAGGGAAATGCAAATCAAAACCACTATGAGATAACACCTCACACCTGTTAGAATGGCAGAGAGACTGGAGATAACAAGCTTTGGCCAGGATGTGGAGAAAAGGGAACCCTTGTGTTCTGTTGGTCGGAATGTAAAATGGTGCAGCCACTATAAACACTGATATTGAAGGTTCCTCAAAAAATTAAAAATAGAGGGACTTTCCTGGTGGCGCAGTGGTTAAGAATCCACCTGCCAATGCAGGGGACACAGGCTTGAGCCCTGGTCCAGGAAGATCCCACATGCCACGGAGCAACTAAGCCTGCACGCCACAACTACTGAGCCTGTGCTCTAGAGCCGATGAGCCACAACTACTGAGCCCACATGCCACAACTACTGAAGCCCATGTGCCTAGAGCCCATGCTCCACAACAAGAGAAGCCACCGCAATAAGAAGCCCACGCGCTGCAATGAAGAGTAGTCCCTGCTCGCCACAACTAGAGAAAGCCTGAGCGCAGCAACGAAGACCCAATGCAGCCAAAAATTAATTAATTAATTAATTAAAAAAAATAGAACTACCATATGATCCAACAATTCCAGTTATGGGTATATATCTGAAGGAAATATACTCACTACCTCAAAGAGATATCTGCACCCCCATGTTCATTGCAGCATTATTTATAACGGCCAAGTTGTAGAAACAACCTAAGTGTCCATCAGCAGGGGAATGGATAAAGAAAATGTGATTCATAAACACACACACACACACACTATTTGGCCATAAAAAAAAAAAAAAAAGAGGAATCCTGACACTTGCAACAACATGGATAGGCCTTGAGGGCATTATGCTCAGTGAAATAAGTCAGACACAGAAAGACAAACACTGTATGATCTTACTTATATGTGGAATCTTAAAAAAAAAACACCTCATAGAAACACAGAACAGATTTGTGGTTGCCAGAGGTTGGAGGTAGGGGTGGGGGAATTGGGTGAAGGTGGTCAAAAGTTCTAACCCTCTAATCACTTGTTTTTTTTTCCCATGGCAACCAACCCCCATCCTTTGGTGCTTTCCAAAAGTCATCCATTAACATAACAAAAGACACTTTTATGGCTCTCATCACTTAGAAATTTATAAGGATTTTAGGCGCTCTATTCCAGAACCAGGACAAAGATCAAATACATATTTCTTATTATCAATCACAATAATCACAAAAGGTAATAATAAAAGGTAATAATAAAAACTTCATTTCCTCATGATTTGGCCACATTTTACTATTATCAGTGCTCTTGAGGTTATTTTTACATCTACTTACATCTGTATGATGGAAATGTTATGTTGATAATTTGAAATCAATCATGGTGAGAGTATTTACAACATGGAAATTGATAAACACTATAAATTGGGGTTTAATTTATTGCTTTGATTGTCTAGATTAAAAAAGTAATGACTGAGAAAATGTTAATAGTGTGAATTAAGCTTAAAAGTATGTCATATCTGAAGCAATTTCATTAAGAATAGAATTTGAGGAAATACTCTTCCAGTATTAAAAAAATGTTACTCAATCCAACAAAAATGTTGCTCACCTCATGGATGAATGAGTGAAGTTCTGACATACATCTTTGTTGTTTCACTTTTATCTTAATCATTAATGTTACTTAAACCATCAACCAATGTTCTTGTCAGAACTACAGAGTACCACACACTACTGCCTTCCGCCCACAGCCACATAAGGGCACCACCCTGAGAGCTTACCCTCCTGCCCCAGTCCAGCCTTCAGACAACTGCAGCCTGGCCAATAGCTTGATTACAGCCTCAGGAGAGACCTTGAGACAGAACCACCCAGCTGAGCCACTCCTAAATTCCTGACCCTGCGTGAGATCATAAACGCTTACTATTGTTTTAAGATGCTAGGACCTCCCTGGTGGTCCAGTGGTCCAGTGGTTAAGACTCCATGCCCCCAGTGCAAGGGGAGTGGGTTCAATCTCTGGTCAGGGAACTAAGATTGCACAAGCTGTGTGGCAAGGCCAAAAGATTTTAAAATAAATAAATAAATAAATATGCTAAATTTTGGGATAATCTGTGTCACAGCAATAAATAACAATTAATTCACTGTCTTTTGCAGAACTGTACTAGAGGGAAAATGAGTCACCGGTTTACTGGATTATTTTGTTGTGACAAATTCCCAGCAGTAGAATAACTGGCCCAAAGACTATGAATAAAAATATGTTTCTTGACCTAACAGTTTGCTGCCAACAATGAATACATCTTTTTGCCTTGTTGTGTGTGTGTGGTGGGGGGGGTGGGGGGCAAACTTTTTCTTAAAGGGCCAGATAGTAAGTATTTCAGGCTATGTAGGTTTAGTGGCATAATCAAGTGTATTACGTAAGTCACTTAGATAACCATCTAAACATGTAACCATTTAAAAACGTAAAACCCTTTCTGAGCTGGATTTGGTCTACTGGCCATAGTTTACAAACCCCTGTCCTAGAGCGTCAGCAATGCTGCATTTTATAATTTATAGTTTTGCTCATAAAATAGATATTAGTGATATTTTTGTTTTAGTTTGTATGTGGTATCTTTTAAGGAAAATAATGAAATCTATTTATGCTAGTGTTGCCTCAGTTAATTCAGTTCTTATTTAGTGCCTATTTAAGAATTTTCTAGCCAGTATATACTTGCTAGCAGTATGGAATCTTGGTGCAGCTCTTTTTTCTCTCATTATTGTCCTAACTTATTTTTTTTATATCTTACACAACTTTCATTCTTTAAATCCAAACAAAATGAAATGTGTTGTGATTTTGAGAATTTTTATTTCTTTTTGTTTCTGGTTTGGTTTAGGGTTAGTAAGTTGGTAGATTCCAGTATAGATATGCAAATCATCAAGCTTCCCTCCTTCCATTCTCACCCTCTGGTTAGCAGAGTTCCTGTTAATAGAATTAAATGTCTTCATTCAAGGATTTTCTCAATACAGTCCAGCCTACCAATCCAACCAAACACTGGGGTGAGCAAATATTTCAAATGCATGCAAGAAAGCAGATTTTTATTTCAGTCTTGGAATCATGATATTATTCTGTCAAGAACTATATATCAACCTTTAATAGGGGCTTAAGAAAAAATGTGCAGATTTTAGGCCTAAAAGATTGGCTCTGCTGGGTTTCAGCAGTACCATGCTCTTTGCTCCACTTCAAAGTCAGAATGCTGGTGTTTTCTGACTAGGATCAACACAATGGAAGGGAGTATCAGAAAAGATCTAGAAAAAGTCGTGGCCATTCCTTTCACCAGGAAGAAGAAAGAATAAAAGCATTAAATCTACTGGCCAAAACCCATACTTAATCTTTCTTTTTAATTTTTCACTGTGAAACAGATCATGTATTGTACCACCTGGAATTTAAATTTTTAAAAATATATTCTTATGAAGTACATGGACATTCTTTTAATGCTTAAAAAAATAATATTGATATGCATTTTATATAGTGGTCTTGATTTAGCTATCTATAAGGTATGTTGCAAAATAATGAGACTGGTTTTCGTGGGTTAGTGAAGAGATTAATCTCACTGTTTCATAGTCTTAAATCACCTATTCAAGGGGAAGCTGCCATTCATGGAGCCTCCAAGTTGGAAAGGGTCTTGGGGGTCATCTAGGCCAGTGCCTGTCTTATACAGGAGGCTCTTCTCCAACCCCCAGGAAGGATCTATCCGGCCTCTACTTGGCCAGGCTTTGCTTTAGCAAACAGTTCTGGAACCTTCCCAGGAAGTATTTCTCAGAGCACCACCTCTGATGAGTTATTAGCAGTGCCTTTTAATGAATGTTTGAGGGGAAAGGAGCTTCCATCATGTCAAATGTGGGAAACTTGGGGGGTGCTTGGTAGAGACTTTCAGGGATTTTTTGGTATTTTGAGAACAAGGAACACTGGCACCTGAGGCTTGAAGGCCCCGCTGCCTGCCCCAGCTAGTGCAGCACTACAGACAAGTTGGGTGGGAGCATATGCAGTGCCCACCTCCACAGTCTGCTGCCTCTGGGCCCAGCACTGGATCTTGGGATCTCAGTGCACACGACTACACACTTTGACATTTACTGTCAATGCCACAGGGACATCTCTGTGCGTGTCCTGCATACTTACACAAGTATACCTGTAGGATACATTACTGGAAGTAAAATTTCTAGATTAAAGACTGTGTGAATATCAAATTAATTTTATTCATTCAGCTAATTTGTTTTCTAAAAAGAGTTATACCAAATTAAAATGCCAGCAATGGCATTTTCCTCATATCCTCATCAACTTAAAATTTTTGCCAATCTGGCAGGTAAAAAACAATTGTATCATATTTATATTTGTTATCTGTGTAGGCTACTCTTCCAGACTCTTTCCAATCTGTGCCTTCTTTTTCTGCCATTAAGTGTTAATCAAATAATTAAGTCAAAGAATTTTAATCTGAAGCAATTTTTAACATCATCAAAACGTTAGACACAATATGAGAGAATACAATTGGACGTGAGCCACGTAACTGCCTGCCAGCTTCTACCTGTGACTATGTTAATGTTGTTTCCCCCTTTTTTTAAATTGTAGTTCAGCCTTCTCTGCCAACAGTTCTATGCCATGTTCTTGAAAAGGGCTACATATTCTTGGTGCAACTCGATGATGATGCTGTCAATACAGATCCTGGTACCTCTGGTGATCCTTATGGTCAGCCTCTCATTCCTCAACTTCAGTACAAGCATGGAAAATGTCCCATTGGAGTTGACCCTAAAAAACATATGGTCAAACTATTGTTCCATTCTTTATTTCTCTGAAATCCAGGCTGGGTCCTCAGCTTTCAGAACATTTTACAGATATGCTCATGGCTGAAGAACAGATTCCTCTGCAGCTGCTAAGTAAGTACCAGGCCCAGGAAAACAGGGCAGGAAACAGGCCCATTGCTCCTTGTAGTGAAGCCATGTGCTTCCAGGCCACGTGA
This sequence comes from Lagenorhynchus albirostris, assembly GCF_949774975.1. Lineage (NCBI taxonomy): Eukaryota > Metazoa > Chordata > Mammalia > Artiodactyla > Delphinidae > Lagenorhynchus > Lagenorhynchus albirostris. The sequence continues at coordinate 51,368,517 of NC_083109.1, forward strand.
TGCTCCCTGAAGTCAGAGTGAATAGCTAGAAGTCTCAGAAAAACATCTTTCAAAAACCAAACGACAGGAAAGGGAGAGTTCCTAGAAATGAGACCAAGTTGTGTCTTTCTAGGGACTAAAGCATGTCCAAAAATGAAACTGATAAATTTTCTGTTACATTTGAATGTATTAAGAAGAGATTTACACTCCCTCCCACAAAGGGAGTTTGTGGATGACTTAGTGATAGATGTAGAGAAAACTAAGCAAATGAGAAAAGGAGAACGTTATTAACTTCAGAGGGGGAAAGTTGTACAAAAAAAGAAACATGTCATAATATACTGCTTGGTTCAGCTGTGAATAATTTTTACTTTGTCATAGTAACATCAAAACTGACTATTGATTGAACCGAATTTATGATACAACTCTAGGGGGAGGAGAGGGGAGGGGAAGGCCATAGGGGGCAGGGATAGTCATAAAAGAACAAAGTCCTTGCATCCAAGATAGGATGTCAATAGAGAGATGGGCTATTTAGCAATCCAGAGAAACATGAACTAAAAGATTTCAAAGTGGTTGCCTCTGGTGAGCAGGTACCAGGGATGGTGATGGGTAGGCCATGGCACTGCCATTTCTCATTATAAGTTTTATATAATTATTTGATTTTAAAAATTATATTCATATGATATTTTAATTTAAAATAAAAATTTTAAGCATTTTTTTTACTAAAGTAAAGAGACCAAATGCAGAACATGATGTAGCAAAGTGGTTGGGATTACAGTGACCTACCTCTCCAAACCTTGGTTTCCTCTCCTGCAAAATGGAAAGAATAATAAACCTTGCCTCACATTGTCATCGGAGGATTCCATGAGAGAGTGCCTATCATGAGCTTTGCACACTGTTAACACTGGCACTCAGTAACCTTCAGCCACTGGTACAATTATCATTATTGTGGGTATTTTGGGTTTTTTTTTCAATTATCATTATTGTTGTTGCTGTGATTGAAGGTCCCTTCCAGCACTAAAAATTCCAGAATTCTAAGTGGGTCATATATTTCGCCTGGCACTGTGTGCTGGAAGTCCAGTGATGAACAGTATTATTACCAGCCCTTGATCAGCTTCTAGCCCAGAGATCATATGGATAAGTGACAGTAGTTACAATACAAAGGAACCGTAAGTGATGATCTCAGAGACATGTCTCAGCCTTGGAGGGCCAGAGGATGCTCCAGAGTTAGGAGCCTAAGGTGTGAATAGGTACTGATCCACAGCAGGGGAATGTAACCCAAAGAACATTCCAAACCATGAGAAGAGCATTTGTAAGCATGGGGAACGGTGAGTCCTTAGGCATGGCTAGAACTTCAAGACAGGAAGCGGAGTCTGGATAACAGCTGGGCACTGTAGGTCGTGTGCAGGAGGTTAGCTTTATCCCGAGAGCAGGGGGGAGTCACTTGAAATTGTTGGGTAGGGTGTGTGTGATCAGACATGTCCTTTCACATGAGACTGGAGGGACTGGATAGGAGGCAAGGAGCTCTGTTAGAGCCACACAGTCCAGGCAAAGGTGGTGGGGCCTGGGCTGCGTGAAGGCCGTGGGGAGGAGGGGAGTAGACAGAGCTGAGATTTAAAAGATGACTAGACAAGACTTTTTTATACTGCTCCAGTCAATGAAAGGAAAACTTTCTTGATGCCCTGGGGTCATGGGGCTTGGGCAGGAGGCAGCCCTGTGGGCAAAGGGGATCACTGGAATTCAGAGCACGGCCATGTCAGGAGGAGCCCACTTTCGGATGTGGGCGGGGGTTAGTGATGAGATAGATACCCAGGAGGAGCAGCGGTTGGGGGAGGCCAAAGGCGAATCCTCTCTGCCTCACTGGGCCTGGTGTGACGCTCTCGGATGGTCTGCTCTCTTCTACGTTCAGTAGAGCCATTCCTCCTGAAAAAGTTAGAGGAGGAGCCCGAGGTCTTTGATCAGAACTACCTAGTGGCAGCTTCCTTTGAAGACGTGGGGAACCACACCATAGTGACAGCGCTGTTCAACAACCAGGCATACCATTCCACTGCCCTGGCGCTGGCACTGGTGGACAATGTCCCCTTCAAGTTGCTTTCTGGTGCCAGGGCTTCAATAACGGTATTCAACCACCCTCAACCTCAGTCAAACAAGGAGACCTCTGAGAATATCTTGTACGAGTATGTACGACTTTCCTTCCCTCCTCAGTGCTTCTCCCTTTACCACCTACTTCTTCCTTTTTTTTATTTTGTTTTGTTTTAATCACAAATTGTTATTTTGGAGTATGGTTGCTGTGAGCAGTTCTACTTAAATGGCTACCTTTCTCCTTATATCCTGTCTTTTACAGGGGTCCTAAAGGACATTATCTTGTTATCAACTTACTTTTTGGAATGGCTTTCCTGTCTAGCTCTTTCTCCATCTTGACAGTCAAAGAGAGATGCATCAAGACCAAGCAGGTCCAGTTCATCAGTGGCGTTTATGTGACTACTTTCTGGCTCTCCGCTCTGCTGTGGGACCTCATCTCCTTTCTCATCCCCACTCTGCTGCTGCTGGTGAGCTGCATGGTGCTGAGGCCTTTCCCCTGCACATCACAGGGGGCTTGCCTTGGGGACCCTGTGAAGAACCAGAACCCTACCTGAAGTCCAGGCTGGCAGCTAAGCCCCTGATTGGCCACACAGGGTGTGAAAGCACCTTCATTGCTGACCCTCAGTAAAACATGATTTCAGTCCCAGTATCATAAGGAGCAGAGGGGCCAGCTCTAGGGTCTCTAATTTGTGGCTTCCCCACAACTGCTGCCTCAAGCTAGTAAATGACAGTGCCTTGGGGACAGAAATAGCTCACCAGGGCACTGAGGGTTGCAAGTCTTTGGTGGTGACTGGGTTGTGCAGCTTGAGGTTCCCTGGTCATTTGTGCAGAATGGATCACGTCCTCCTTTGTTCTGCCTCTGAGCCCCTGATCTCACTGCACTGATTTCCAGGGGCAGAGCCAGCTGTCTCTGCACTGCCGGATGAGTAAGGGGAGTTGCCGATGTAGTACTGCTAACACCTTATTTACTTTATTTTTAAAATTAAGATTATCATATCCTTTCTCTAATGCTTAGGACTGACTCTTAGTGACTTTTCCAAATTCTACCCCGCTTTCCAAAGGTGGTGTTTTTGTACTATGATGAAGAAGCTTTTACACACCCAGAAAACATCCCTGCTGTTGTCTTGATGCTAATGCTCTATGCCTCTATCATCCCCTTCATCTACCTGACCAGCTTCTGCTTTGACAATGCGGGTAGCTCCTGTGTTAAGCTCATCATCACGCTCACCTTTTTGAGCATCGACCCCCTTGTTCTCGTCTCAGTCACAAGTGAAAAAGGTGAGGACCGTTACGGCTACACATCACACATCTTTAACTTTCCCTCCAGCAGCCACAGAAGTTGTACCCATGAAAACGTGTGTCTGCCAGGGGCCTGTGTGAGGCTCTTCTCAGCAGCTGTCAATGGAAGAGCCCCAAACTGTCAACGTCCCAAACATGCATCTCCAGGAGAACAGTGACACACAGTGGTTATATTCATCAGCAGAGTATGCTCAGCAGCAAAGAGGGAATAGATGCTCACCACGTGCAGCAGTGCAAACAAACATCAAAACAGGGTGCTACGTGGAAGAGGCACACTCTGAGCCAGAAAAGCGTTTGGCTCAGAGCTGGGGGGAGGGGGTCCACCACATGGAGACCTTAGGGAACTTTCTGGAGTGTTGGAAACACTCTGTATATTGATCCAGGTGTTGGTTACATGGACATAAATATTTGTCAAAATTCATCAAACTGTCCACTTATATCATGCATTTCACTGAAATAAATTATTCCTCAGTTTAAAAGAAAGTAATAGGGCTTCCCTGGTGGTGCAGTGGTTGAGAGTCCACCTGCCGATGCAGGGGACACGGGCTCGTGCCCCGGTCTGGGAAGATCCCACATGCCGCGGAGCCGCTGGGCCCGTGAGCCATGGCCGCTGTGCCTGTGCGTCCAGAGACTGTGCTCCGCAACTGGAGAGGCCACAACAGTGAGAGGCCCGCGTACCACACACACACACACAAAAAAGGTAATAATAAGCCAGGGTTGGATGAAGGCTGCTTGGTGACGTGCAATTAGAGTCAAAGAAACTGAGGGGTGAGCCATCTTCACACCACATCCTTTAAAACCGACGTCTTCATGTCTGTGCTGCCGTCTCTCTCTGGGTCAGATATCCATGATCATATTTTACCTCTGTAAGGCTTTTTTTCATTTGTTTTTATGCTGACCACCTCCTTCAAATTGACTTTGGGGTTTTGTTCATTTCTTTCTTTTAATTTAAAAATATGTTAACAGCTTCTTCTGCTTTCATCTTGGGAGTCATTCTGTCTCTTAAAGGACGTGTGTGTATTCTCTATTTTGAATTTATTTTACTAGTTTAACTCTCAGAGTTTGTGGTGCCTTTTCCAGTTCTCATACATACCACCTGTGGAATTTCAGAGATGGAATTATTTTCATCTGAGAGGATCATAAAAGTGACAGTGTTTTGACTTTATGATTGAAATAGAACAAAAAGCACACTGCAGGCAGAGGAAAGGGGATACACAAAGGCCTGTCCTGAGGGAAGCCAAATCCAGCAGTTCTCAGCTGTAAACTCCATCTGAGATTCACTGATCAGCACTTAAAGACATCCTGCATGATTCCGACACAGGTGGTACAGGGAATCACTCTGAGAAATGTTTGCCCTAATCTCCAGGGAGAATCTAAGGATTCCTCCCTTTCTCCTCTTCTCTGTCGCTCAACCCACCCGAGAGGGACAAGCACCTGAAAGTCCAAGGACACTGAGGGCCCTGATGGGAGCAGAGCTTTTAGAGAAGATGACCAAGCTAGCACCTGACTCTCTGGACATTCTCTCTGGATCCTTTGGCCTTGCTGGGATCTGTTTCTTCTTAGATTCCTTCATACTATTTCTTCTCTTCCCTCCAATGCAGCAATACAGGGACCAAGGCACTTCTTCTGCTTAGCAGGAGGCAACTGCTAAAACTAACTGGAAATCGGGTGAGTCAAAGAGGAGGGAGGGGGCTTCCCTGGTGGCGCAGTGGTTGAGAGTCCGCCTGCCGATGCAGGGGACACTGGTTCGTGCCCTGGTCCGGGAGGATCCCACATGCCGCAGAGCGGCTCGGCCCACGAGCCGTGGCCGCTGAGCCTGTGTGTCCAGAGCCTGTTGCTCCGCAACGGGAGAGGCCACAACAGTGAGAGGCCCGCGTACCGCAAAAAATAATAATAATAAAATAAAAAAATAAAAAGAGGGAGGCTGGGACAAGGCAAGAAGCTTCACCTCTGGTCTGGGGAAAAGGATGCCAGTGCCTTCACAGGCTCCATCCCTACTCCCTGAGAAAGAAAACTATACATTAGAGGCTGGCCCTTGGCCCTTGTACACATGCCCTAGAGGCCTCATTAAGATGCTGTCACCATGGCAGTAGACAGAGAGTTATGAAAGCTAAATCTGAGCTCTTTTTCCTGAGACTCTACTAAAACGATAGCAAAGGAAATAAAAATGTATGAATTCACAATGAAGAAACATCTAAAGTGCATTCAGAGGGGAAAATGGCTGAGCAAGTATCTAATTTAGCAACACAGAATCCTCGAGAGGCTTGGGACCACAGAGAAAGGGAGTGAAACAGTCTGTTCCATCTCCACTGGCCCTACTACCACTCCCCACCCGGAAGCAGTCAGAGATCCCTCCTCTTGATGAATTGAAACTGCTTCCAAAAGAGACCTAAACATTATGGACTGGTCCCCTGCCTAATTGCCTTAAAATGTAGCCTGCCCCCTACCTCCATAAACAAAGCTAGCAAATCACCTCCTGGTGCCTCATTTGTCTCTCTGAATAGACAGACCAATCAAGGATCACTGATCACTTGAGGATGGCAGCCAAGAAAAGACTAAAACAAACCAACAAAAAGGAGACACAGGGGTAGGGCCATGCAGGAAACAAAACCAAACAAAACAAAGATTTTGGAAAAGATTGCATCTATTAAACAACAGAATTCCATGAAGAAGAAAAACTTTGAGGACAAGAAAGAGCTGATTGCCAAAATAAAAATTTAGCAGAAGTGTTGGAAGATAAAGTCAATTAACCTGCCAAAGTAGAGCAAAAAGATAAGAGAAATAGGAGAAGTTGAGAAAAAAGGCAGGTAACGTGAGAGTAAGTCCAGGAGATGCTATTATATTCAATTGATAAGCATTCCAGAAAGAGAAAACAGAGGAAATGAAGTTGAGGAAACTACCAAAGAAATAAAGCAAAAATATTTCCCAGAGTTGAAAAAACAAACTTCAAGATTGAAGGGATCCATCAAATATCCAACACTGAATGAAAAAAGACCCAGATGCTTCCTAGATGACAACGAGTTCTATACTGAATTCACTTGTCAGTCAGGTGTATGGACAGAACAAAGACAATTTCAAATGGGCAAACAGAAATTGAAGTCACCACGTCACTTTCTTGGAAAGTTAAGGATATAGGCCAGCAAAGTGAAGGAGTAAAGTAAAGGAGAAAGAAGACACAAGATCCAGAAAAGGATGAATCCCACCCAGGAATGTGGCAGAGAAAAGTCCTTCAGTTGGAGGGCTAGATATGGATGGTTTGTGACCTCTCCTCAGTCTTCAACAAGCTTTGGAGTAGGATCCGCAGAGAAGGAAGGAAGGAAGGAAAACAAGCAGAAGTTGTAAATATCTGTTCCTTTGATTACACGTATTGTTGGTGAACTGATTCTGGTTAGGGTGAGCTTGGGGCATGGGGTTGTCCCCTCTCAGATTTCAACAACTCGTCTCTTAGGGGCCCGAAGATTTTCGCTGAACAGGGGAAGGTCTGGGAGGAGACCGTGGCTGACTGTTCATTCCCAGTCTGGGCTCATGAGCTTTGCTTAGTGGTTAAGTCTTTCTCTCTACCCCACACAGGAGCTGCACTGCTGATGTTCTGGTAGTTTTCCCATCTCCCCTCTACCTCAGTCTCCAGGTTAGATTTCCAAATTTAGAATTCTAAAGAGAAAAAATGAGGAGGACGTGACCCACTGTGTCTCCTTCCCAGAGCCATGTCTGCCACCTTTGCAGCTGTACTGCTGAGGCATGGTCTCCTTGGATGCAGCTGTCTGGTCACCAGAGCCATGACTCTGGGGCCTCAGCGACAGTGTGGAGCCACGACTTCTGAGTTGTGCCCCAAACTGCACCTCCAGCCGCATGGGTGGACCCTGGCTCTGATGCTCAGTTTCTGAGTCCTGGCCCAGGAAATGTTGGTCTGGAGACATCATATCCAAGTTCACCTCACCATATATCACAGTAGCCTCCACTGACAGGAATTTCACAGATTGACACCCAAAAGCTGTACTACTCTCTAAATCCAAGCCCTGAGAGTAGAGTTCATTTTTTATATGAAGAGTTTATTCAGCCTCTCTTCAGGGAATCTGTAAGTCACACGTCCACAGGCTCTCTCCCTTGGACTACCCACTGGTTTAGAGCTGGTGGTGTGACTAGTCATGAAGTCTGAAATTAGAGCTCTAATCCCACCCAGTTATTTCCCCTTTTTGTTCGTGAGGATATTTTGTGGTTTGTGAAGGGTGGCGGCTAGTAGCACGTGTAGTTATCAGGGATAAGCACGAAGTGGCCTGTTGGGTGGGTGAGGGCTTGATTACATTTGTGGACTGTAAACATGGCCCCACTGCTGGCTCATGACCCAAGCAGCACATTATGAGTTAATCCTCTTACAAATTAATTAGCTTATGAGTAGCATATTTATTTTGCAGAGCAGTTGTGTTTATTTGTTGTAAATAAACATTTAAAATATTTTAAATATAACACAGTTTATTTATAACCCCGTTTGGCATTTCTTCACTTTTCAATATAACATGAACCTAAAAACTTGGCTTCTCAAACCTCTAAGAGACCCCAGTTTCTGTATATTTATTTTATAACCAGCCAGTTTACTGACCTCTCTTTTATTTCTTTTTTTTAAATGAAGTATAGTTGATTTACAATATTGTGTTAATTTCTGCTGTACAGCAATGTGATTCAGTTATACACATATATACATTCTTTTCCATTATGCTTTAGCATAGGATATTGAATAGAGTTCCCTGTGCTATACAGTAGGACCTTGTTGTTTATCTATCCTATGCGTAATAGCTTACAGCTGCTAATCCCAGCCTCCCACTCCACTCCATCCCTCCCCCAACCCCCTCCCCCTTGGCAACCACATGTCTGTTCTCTATGTCTGCGAGTCTATTCTGTTCTCTCTTTTTTTTTTGGCTGCAAGGCTTTTGGGATCTTAGTTCCCCGACCAGGGATCAAACCCGTGTCCCCTGCATTGGAAGTGTGGAGTCCTAACCACTGGACCACCAGGAAGTTCCCTCTCTTTTATTTCTAATAGCTCTTTGATTGATTCTTGTGGCTTTTCTAGGTACATGATAATGTACAGCATTTGCAAATAATGATGGTTTTGGCTTTACAAACTGTACAGGCAGGAACTGTGTTCTTACCTACCTGTAAGATGACACTCAAATAACTCCAAAGCTGGCCCACCAGACCCTCCTGTCTGGCCCTAACTCATTTGTAAACCTCCAGCCTTCAAATCCACTGCTTCCACAGGTGCATCCCATTCTGCAGCCACGTTCTTGCTGGTTTTCTCAAACACACCAAGCTCTTTCTGATTTGTCTGCATAAACAATAGGAATAGAAGTAAAATGACAGGTTCAGGAAGTACTGCAAAAGAAAAATACTTATGGCTTGGAGGTTGAATGACTACAGGGGAAGAGGGAACACTGGGAGTCAGGGAGAACCTGATTCTGGTCTTGGGCCTGGCAGTGTGACGTGCAGAGACAGATATAGCAACAGATAGAGATAACAGATCCTTTATACAGGATAAAAGGCACAGTGGGTTCAGAGAGTTGCTAGGGGATGTTCCCTTTTCTTCCTGAAAGAAGAGTTAATATTTTCTATTCCCCTCACAGATCTAGGCTACACAAAAGTCTCAGAGTCTTTGGATCACACATTTCTACCGCTTCCAGGCCACTGCCTGGGGATGGCTTTCTCCAACTTATATTACAACTTTGAACTACAGAAGTTTTGCAATGCCAAGAGCCTGAACCAGACTGAGTGCAATCAAGTTTGTGAGTATTGCAAACAGAATTTGTTAATTACATTTTTTATTGAGATATAATTCATAGAAAATTCACCCTTTTAAAGTATACAATTCATTGGCTTTTGGTATATTCACAAGGTTGTACAACCATCATCACCATCTAATTCTAGAACATTTTCGTCACCTGAAAAAAAGAAATACCCCATCCATTAACAGTCACTTCCCATTCCCTTTTCCCCCAAGCATCTGACAACCAATAATCTACTTTCTGTCTCTATGGATTTGCCTGTTCTGGACATTTCATGTAAATGGAATCATATACTGTGTGACCTTCTGTATCAGGCTTCTTTCACTTACAACAATGTTTTTGAGGTTCATCCAGGTTTTGGTGTGCGTCGCTACTTTGTTCCTTCTTATGGCTGAATGATATTCCATTGCATAGATAGACTACAATTTGTTTATCCATTCATCAGTTGATGGACATTTTGGCTATTATGAATAATGCTGCTGTGAACATTCACATACAAATTTCTGTTTGAACATGTTTTCAGTTATCTTGAGTATATACCTAGGAGGGGGTTTGCTGGGTCTTATGGTGACTCTATTTAGCTTTTTCAGGAACCACCAAACTATTTTCACAGTGGCTGCACCATTTTACATTTCACTAGCAATGTATGAGGGTTCCAATTTATCCACATCCTTTCAACACCTTTTAAAATTAATTATTTTCTTAAATTGTGGAAAAATATATACGAAGTTTACCATTTTAACCATTTTTACATGTACAGTTCGGTGGCATTAAGTACATTCACATTGTTGTGCAACCATCATAAACATTATCTCCAGAACTTTTTTCAACTTGCAAAACTGAAACTCTGAATCCATGAAACACTAACTCCCCATCTCCCTCCCCCCAGCCCCTGGCAGCTATCATTCCACTTTCCATCTCTATGAGTTTGACTACTCTAGGTACCTCATATGAAACATTTTAATTCCTTTCTCATTTCCTTTTGGGTATATTCTATAGCTATTTTCTTTGTGGTTACCATGGGAATTACATTTAACATCCTAAAGTTATAACATTCTAATTTGAATTTATATCAGTTTAACTTCAAAAACATATAAAAACTGCTCCTATACAGCCCCTAAAAACCCCCTCCTGATATTTACACCCTTGAATAGTCCCCTCCCAGATTGTACCAGGGTTGGTCTGTGTGACTGACAGAATACTGTAGAAGAGATGGCATGTCACTTCTGAGATTGGGTTATGAAAGACACTGCAGCTTATGTTTTGAGTACACTCTCCCCTTCACATCACTCACTCTGGGGGAAGCTAGTGGCCATGTCATGAAGACAGGGGACTTCCCTGGTGGTCCAGTGGTTAAGAATCTGCCTTGTGCCACAACTACTGAGCCCATGCCACAACTATGGAGAGAAGCCTGCACACCGCAAGGAAAGATCCCATGTGCTGCAACTAAGACCTGACACAGCCAAAAAAGAAAATAAATAAATATTTAAAGAAAAAAGAAGACACTCAGGCAGCCCTGAGGATTATAAAAAATAGTCAATAGAAGACAATAAGTGCGAGAGAAAAAGAAACAAAGAACACATGGGACAAGTAGGTAGCCCTAATAAGATGGTAGATTTAAATTCAAATATATTAATAATTGCATTATATATAAATGGACTAAAGACTCCAATTAAAAGATTAAGATTGTTAGAGAAGATAGGTTAAACACAGAGTTACCATATGACCCAGCAATTTCACTCCTAGGTATATATCCAAGAGAACTGAAAAGTTACATTCACACAAAAATTTGTACATGAATGTTTATAGCAGCATTTTTCACAGTAGCCAAAAGGTGGAATCAGCCCAAATGTCCACCAACAAACAGATGAATGGATAAAAAAAATGTGATCTATCCCTGCAATAGGATATTATTCAACCATAAAAAGGGGACTTCCCTGGTGGTGCAGTGGTTAAGAATCTGCCTGCCAATGCAGGGGACACGGGTTCGAGCCCTGGTCCAGGAAGATCCCACATGCCGTGGAGCAACTAAGCCCCTGTGCCACAACTACTGAGCCTGCACTCTAGAGCCCACGAGCCACAACTACTGAGCCTGTGTGCCACAACTACTGAAGCCCGCATGCCTAGAGCCCGTGCTCCACAACAAGAGAAGCCACCACAATGAGAAGCCTGCACACCATAACAAAGAGTAGCCCCCACTTGCCACAGCTAGAGAAAGCTTGTGCGCAGCAATGAAGACTCAACACAGCCAAAAATAAATTAATTAATTTAAAAAAACATAAAAAGGAAAGCACTGACACACACTACAATATGGATGGACCTTAAATACATGATGCTAAGTGAAAGAAGCAAGTCACGAAAGGCCACAGATTGTGTGATTCTGTTTGTATGGAATATCCAGAACAGGAAATCTGTGGAGACAGTAAGTAGACTAGTGGGGAAAGTGGGCAGTAACTGTTCATGAATTTGAAGTTGCTCTGCGGAGGAGTGATGAAATGCTGTAAAGTTGATTGTGATCATGGACCACCACTGTGACTACATTAAAAACCATTGAACTGAACACATCTGATGGGTGATTGTGGTAAATGGATGAATTGTATGGTATGCTAATTATATCTCAATAAGCTGTTGTAAAAAAGAAAGAAGGAATGAACAAATGAACAAACAAAGGAATAAAAGACAAAACAAGACAGGTCAAGGGCAGATGGTCGTGGAGAGACCCTCCCATTGGCATAATTGTCATCAATCATCCATCCAACAGACATTTACTGAAGCTCACAGACAAGAAAGTATGAACCTACTCCATAAACTCAAATGATAAGAAGTGCTACGTTTCTTTGTATTATTTAAAATCAAGTGGCATCTGCCTATAAGACCTTCATCCTGCCTGGCTGGCAAGAAATTGGATTTCAGTCTCCCTGGAACCCATCTGCACATCACCTCCTGGCAATTTGTGAAAATTCATAGTTGGAAATATAGAATTTAAATACAGTTAAACCTGCTCCTCCACTTCTCCATTTTCTCCTAGAAATCTCACATGGATTAATCTCATCAGCAAACTCTAACAGAGCTATATCCTTGCTCTCTTCCTTTGTGAGCCTTCTGCTTACCACCCTTTATCTGTACAAATATTTTTTAATTTTATTTATTTATTTTTTTTGCGGTACATGGGCCTCTCACTGTTGTGGCCTCTCCCGTTGCAGAGCACAGGCTCCGGACGCGCAGGCTCAGCGGCCATGGCTCATGGGCCCAGCCGCTCCGCGGCATGTGGGATCTTCCTGGACCGGGGCACGAACCCGCGTCCCCTGCATCAGCAGGCGGACTCTCAACCACTGCGCCACCAGGGAAGCCCCTGTACAAATATTTTTAAGCATTCTTTCACATTTCCTAAAATACATTCTTACCAGAATCTGCTAGTATTCTAAAAATCAGCAGTGACTTCTGAGAGTCCACATGCGTTTCTGTCAGAGTTACTCACTCAGAATCATTCGGCTCCACTGTGGGATTGTCATTGGTCCATGGTGCCACCATGCTCTGAGCAGGGCTCCTTGGCCATCCCAGATGAGCCACCATGGCAACAGGCTTACTGCAAACTCAGGTGTGTAAGAAACATCACATTTCTTCATTTTCTTTGCATCAAATGATAACATTTTCAAGCCTTCTATCCCAAAATTTGTTCATGAAATAGAAAGCCTATATAGACCAAAACTGGAGGTAAAATTGAAATAATGATTAAAGATCTACCCCTTCTTAAAAGAGTCTAGGCTAAAAGGGATTGATGGGCAAGTATACCAACCACCACCAAACAGTTATTTCCTTCTTGTATAACCGCTTCAGAAGCATAGGCGAGAAGACAGAGCGCTACCCAATCTTAAGCGAAAAACCAAAGACAGTATCCAACATGAGCCATAGGCCAATTTCATACAGGAACATAAATACCCTAAATAAGATATTAACAATACAAATTCAGCAGTATATTGAAAGAATAAAAATTACAATCATCAGGTTTATTCCAGAAATGTAAGTAAGGTTTAACAGTAGGAAATCCACCAATGTAAAGCACTACCTTCACAGATGAAAGGAGAAAAATATTTATCAATAGAAGCTGAAAAAGCATTTAATAAAAACTCAGTACCCACTCATGATTTTTTTTTTTTTTTTTTTTGTGGTACGCGGGCCTCTCAGTTGTGGCCTCTCCCGTTGCAGAGCACAGGCTCCGGACATGCAGGCTCGGCGGCCATGGCTCACGGGCTTAGTTGCTCCACGGCATGTGGGATCTTCCCAGACCAGGGCACGAACCCGTTTCCCCTGCATCGGCAGGCAGACTCTCAACCACTGGGCCACCAGGGAAGCCCTGATTTTTTTTTAACTTTTAGCAAACTGTCTTGAGAAAAAAGAACAGAGCTGGAGATATCATGTTCCCTGTCTTCAGACTATACTACAAAGCTCCAATAATCAAAACTGTATGGTACTGGCATAAAAACAGACACATAGATCAATGGAACAGAATAGAGAGCCCAGAAATAAACCCATGCGCTTATGGTCAACTAATCTACAACAAAGGAGGCAAGAATACATAACAGAGAAAAAACAGTCTCTTCAATAAGGTGCTGGAAAAACTGTAAAAGAATGTGTAAAAGAGTGAAATTAGAACATTTTCAGATACAAACTACTATATATAAAATAGATAAATAACAATGTCCTACTGTATAGCATAGGAAACTATATTCAACATCTTATAATAAACCACAATGGAAAAGAAGATGAAAAAGAATATATATGTATAACTGAATCACTTTGCTGTATACCAGAAACTAACACAAGATTGTAAATCAACTATACTTCAGTAAAAAACTAAAAAAGAAATTAGAACACCATGGTTTTCTCACACCATTTACAAAAATAAACTCAAAATGGATTAAAGATAAAATGTAAGAGCAGAAACCATAAAACTCCTAGAAGAGAACATAGAACACTCTTTGACATAAATCATAGCAGTATCTTTTTTGAATCTGTCTCCTACGGCAAGGGAAACAAAAGGAAAAATAAACAAATGGGACCTGATTAAACTCAAAAACTTTTGCTCAGCAGAGGAAGCCATCAATAAAATGAAAAGGCAACCTACTGAATGGGAGAAAATATTTGCAAGTGTTATGACTGATAAGGAGTTAATATCCAAAATATATAAAGAGCTCATACAACTCAATATCAAAAAAAGAAACAACCTGATTAAAAAATGGGCAGAAGGGAATTCCCTGGATGTCGAGTGGTTAGGACTCCGCGTTTTCACTGCCAAGGACGCAGGTTCAATCCCTGGTTGGGGAAGTAAGATACCACAAGCCATGCAGTACAGCCAAAAAAAAAAAAAAAAAAATAGTGGGCAGAAGACCTGAATAAGCATTTTTCCAAAGAAGACACGCAGATGGCCAACAGGCACATGAGAAGATACTCAACATCACTAGGCATCAGAGATATGCATATCAAAACCACAATGAGCTATCTCCTCACACCTGTCAGAATGGCTATCATCAAAAAGTCTACAAATAACAGATGATAGTGAGGATGTGGAGAAAAGGAAACCGTCACCTACTGTTGGTGGGAATGTAAATTGGTGCAGCCACTGTGGAAAACGGTAAGGAGGTTCCTCAAAAAACTAAAAACAGAACTACCATATGATCCAGCAATTCCACGTCTGGGTATATATCCAAAGAAAACTAAAACACTAATTCTAAAAGATACATGCTCCCCAATGTTCATAGTAGCATTGTTTACAATAGCCAAGATATGGAGGCAACCTAAGTGTCCATCAACAGATGAATGGATAAGGAAGATGTGGTATGTATGTGTGTGTGTATATATATATATAAACAAAGCAATATTACTCAGCCATAAAAAAGAATGAAATTCTGCCATTTGCAACAACATGGATGGACCTAGAAAGTATTATGCTTAGTGAAATAAGTCAGACACAGAAAGACAAACACTGTATGTTATCACTTATATGTGGAATCTAAAAAATAAAACGAATGTATATAACAAAACAGAAACAGACTCACAGACGTAGAGAACAAATTAGTGGTTACCAGTGGGGAGGGGCAAGATGGGGGGGATTAAGAGATACAAACGACCATGTATAAAATAAATAAGCAACAAGCATATATTGTACAGCACAGGGAAATACAGCCTTTTTTGGTAATAAATGGAGGAGAATCTATAAAACTATTGAATCACTATGTTGTATACCTGAAACTAATATTATAAATCAACTATACTTCAATAAAAAAAATTTTTTAGCACAGTAGAAATAGAAGAAACATTAGGTTAAAATCAGTTGATAAAGGCAAGCAGAAATCTTTATATTTAATACTGAAATATTTGAAGCATCTTCATTCAAGTCATCTGCGTTTTTCTTCTCAGCAGTTCCCTCCAGACTAGTGACATCTGTCTTCAGGGGAAGCCCCAGTCTGGGAATCCAAAGCCCTGTCTTGGGCTTCCCTGGTGGCGCAGTGGTTGAGAGTCCGCCTGCCAATGCAGGGGACATGGGTTTGTGCCCCGGTCCGGGAAGATCCCACATGCCGCGGAGCAGCTGGGCCCATGAGCCATGGCCGTTGAGCCTGCGCGTCCGGAGCCTGTGCTCTGCAACGGGAGAGGCCACAACAGTGAGAGGCCCGCGTACCGCAAAAAAAAAAAAAAAAAAAAAGCCCTGTCTTTAGTTGGGTGATGCAAATGTTCTTCCCTAAGCAGACATTCCAGGTGATTTTCTGGTTTGCACCCCGTCTTGGTCTCCCCACACGCCACCCCCAGATGGCAGAGCCCAGAGCTGTCCAGCTGCTTTAAAGGGAGGAGGAAAGGAGAAGGAAGAACACTGATTATCTTTCAAAAATGGTATCATACTATTGTCATCTTCTATTCCAGGGGAGCTCTTGAACATGGGCACAAATCAGGGTGGTTTGCTGCAAGTTCATAATGGCAAAAACTTGGAAATATCACATATGTGCCTGAATCTTTTATAAACAGCCAACTCAAATCTAGAAATGTTTCCTGGATGACTAAGTAGCAGTTAAACTGAGCTGGAGTAGGTTTGTATTTACTGACCAAGGAAGATCTTTAAGACGTAATGGCGAGTTAAAAAAGCAAGTTGCAGAATGGTAGATAAAGGATGATACTGTTTGCAACACAGTTGGTCCCCTATGGGGAGCACCCAGCCGTGCAAAAGTTTGGAAGTGCACCCCCATGTGACTGCACTGCCCGGGGCGTGCCCTGCCAAGAGACTCCAGCAGCCTTACAAAGAAAATCTATTCGTGGGTTACATGTCTAATAGAAAATGTGTTTAAAGGGGAAATAATAAAGCGTCTTCTGCTGACCATATACTTGGAAGGTGACAAGAGGTAGGGAGCACTGGGCACTGAGGTTTCCTGCCAGGCAGGCAGGAAATAAGCACTCCAGCCCCACATGCACCCTCCAGAATTGGGGTTCACGCCACCAGCAAGTGCTGCATCCAGACTCCTGAACATCACTGTTGGACCTTGGCACCCCATGGCACATATCTGTTCATGTGGCACACATGGGGGTGCACAGGACAGAGGCAGGGTCCAGGCCCCTGCCCAATTGGCAGCTTTCCTTCTGACACGCCTACCCCTTGGGCTGTGTTCCAACCCCAGGTGAGGCAGTGGATCGGCTACTCTCCCCAGTTTGATGTCCTGCTGGACCACATGACGGACAAGGAGACACTGGTCATGTACGCCCAGCTCCGGGGCATCCCCAAGCTCCACATCAGTGCCTGTGTGGACCAAATTCTTGATGATTTACTCATGTACACGTACGCCGACAACCTGGTGAAGACCTACAGGTGAGACTTGGGGCTCCCTCGGCCCTTCCCCCTCCGGTAATAAGATGTGTTGTGGTTCTTCTCAGTGCTGAGGGGTAGGGCAAGGCGTGTCAGCTCCGTGCTTGGGGTAGTTTTGTGGTCCATGCCACTGCGTGGATTTTTGGGAAGATGGCCTCCCTCCCCTGTAAGAATGGGTCAATGGCCTGGGCTGCCCCAAGGCACAGCTTCCTCTTGGCCCCAGGCAGTTATGTGGCTGAGGACGGGCTGATGCACCATTGGTATTATTCTTCCTGTCGCTTCACAAAGGGCTTCTGATTTCTGGTAGACTTGCATTTCAAGCACACACTACCTTATCCCGCTCTGTATGAGGCATCTGAGCTGTTGTTCTGCTGAGAAGCCTGGGGGATTCCTCAGTCTTATGTTGCCAATGATCCTAACCCAACTCCAGTTAGCTTAAACAAAGCAAGGCCACACATGTCCGGAATCCCAGGCCACCCCTCGAGTTGTGCACAGCGCCCCTGCAGGCTGGCAGCAGTACCCCACCCCCGGGACAGGGAAGTCAGAGGCGGTTAGATGATGTTGCTCTGTCTCTTTCTTCTGTTGACTTCGGTTTCAAGCATGTTTTTGTGTTTCCTTGCATCTTCTGATGATTAAATGAGTTAACACCTGGGATGTTTAGAACAGTGCCTTGTACATTGTAAATGCTATGTGTTCATTAAATAAAGTTAGCTAAAACGGCCGTATGGGGCTTCCCTGGTGGCGCAGTGGTTGAGAGTCCGCCTGCTGATGCAGGGGACATGGGTTCGTGCCCCGGTCCGGGAAGATCCCACATGCCGCGGAGCGGCTCGGCCCGTGAGCCATGGCCGCTGAGCCTGCGCGTCCGGAGCCTGTGCTCCGCAATGGGAGAGGCCACAACAGTGAGAGGCCCACGTACCGCAAAAAAAAAAAAAAAAAAAAAAGGCCCTATGCTCTTATCCCCCTAACATCCATAGAGACCCTCAAATGAGATTCATGGACCATGTGCTCACCCTGGACCTATCCCTGTGTCCAGGGAAATGGTTTAGATGCTGAGTGGACAGCCAAGTCACAGTGCACCCCTGAGGGAGGGTGGTGGGCCATATTACTGAATGCCCCACTGTGGGGCGTGAGCACTTTCTTAATAGAGAAGAAAAAAGGGGGGAGGATTGTACTACTGGAAACTTAAGATTGCCAATCACCCAACTTCTCCCCCTCTGCCCCAGTGGCAACAAGCGGAAGCTGAGCACCGGCACTGCCTTGCTTGGAGAGCCCACAGTCATCTTCCTGGACGAGCCGTCCACTGGCATGGACCCCGTGGTCCGGAGCTTGCTCTGGGGCACCGTTGCGAGGGCCTGCAAGTCTGGCAAGGCCATTGTCATCACCTCCCACAGGTAAAGCCAGGACCGGGGCTGAGGGAGGGGTGGGCCGGGTGGGGCTGGGTGGAGAGAAGACCTGTCAGCATCTGGTAAGAGTCTGTGAGGAGAGTCCCCAGGCTCTACCATGTGGGCTACACCCTGAGCATGGGAATCAGGAACAGCCTGATCTGGGCATCAACACCTTCCTATCTGCACAAGCCTTTGACGTGGATGGTGGGCATCAGCATCTCCCAGCCGTTTGTCAGGCCTCCACTCCCTCTCCCCAGCATGGAGGACTGTGAGGCCTTGTGCACCTGGCTGGCCATCATGGTGCAGGGTCAGTTCAAGTGCCTGGGCAGCCCACAGCACCTCAAGAGCAAGTTTGGCAGTGGCTACTCCCTACGGGCCAAGATCTGGAGCGACAGGCAGCAGGAGGCCCTGGAAGAGTTCAAGGCATTCATGGACCTGACCTTCCCAGGTATGTGCTGCTGTGCAGAGGTCATCTGTGCATCTGTCCATCCCTGACCCCTGGGACGAGGGCCACGATTCCAGGGGCCTGGGCCGCCCTCCCCTGGCCATCCAGCCCGGCCCTCAGGGGGACACTGTGCAGGCAGTGTCCTGGAAGATGAGCACCAAGGGATGGTCCATTACTACCTGCCTGGCAATGACCTCAGCTGGGTGAAGGTGAGCACATACCTGGGCATCAGAGGGAGCACACCTCTGATGTCACCCACTTTCTGGTGTTCTCTCTTTCGGGTGGAAGTCTTATTCAGTGCTGCTGCAACATTCACATGGATTTCATAGAAAATAAGAATGTTTGAGTTGGAAGGGACCTCGGATGTCAGCTCCCCACGCCCCCTCATTTCACAGAGAGGTGAGCGGACCCAGAGAGGGGACACCATATGCCCAGGGTCACACAGCAATCCAGGGACCCAGCTGGGGCCTCTGCCTTCTGGCACCACTCACAGCCAGGGTCCCTTTCCCTAAAATCACAGAGAGCTCAATTCTGTAGGACTGACTTCTTGAGAGGTGGTCTGGGAGCAGCTGAGAGAGGGATGGGCCTTTGGGGGGCTTTGTAACAACCCCAAAGACCCTTCCTCTCCCCTTCCCTGTGCCCATCATCTATAGCGGCTTCCTCGTTTCCCACAGGTGTTTGGCATTTTGGAGCAAGCCAAGAAAAAGTACATGTTGGAAGACTACTCAGTCAACCAGATCTCTCTGGAGGACATCTTCCTGAGCTTCACCTGCCCTGTGCCCCCCAACCAAGGGGAAAACAAACAAGCGAAGGCAGAACCTGCAGGCCCCTTGTTACCCTTTCCACCTCTCTCTCCACCTTCTTCCCAGCCTCCCTCCCTGCCTCCCTCCCAACCTCCCTCCCAGCCTCCCTCTCCACCTCTCACTCCACCTCCCACTCCATCTTCCTCCCAGCCTTTCTCCCAGCTTTCCTCCCAGCCTCCCTCCTGGCCTCCCACTCCACCTCCCTTCAGGTCTTCCTCCTGGTCTTCCTCCTGGCCTCCCTCCCAGCCTCCCTCACCACTTCCCTCAAAGGCTGTCTTGCTGTAATAAAGAGCTCCCAGTGCCAGGTTAGCCCAGGTGCATACAGCCTGCCATGGGCTGCAAGGGTTACAGAGGCAACTTGAGGACCCAGTGAGCTCAGCTTGAGGGTGGAGGGGTGGGGGCAGCTCTCTACCAGATTTAGGCCACTCACCTTAGAGGCCTGATGGAGGACCCAGGTGCATTTCTGTGGAAAAGGATCCCCTCAAGTCCCACCTGGGTGGCTTTCAGCCTCACTGAGACCTGGCCATAGAAGCAGCCTCAGAGGAACAACACCTGCCATGTCCTGTCAGGAGTATGGAGGCCTGGGGGTGACCATGGTTGTAATGATGCCGTACTTCTGAAGGTAGGAGGAGAGAAGAGATTGACAAGTTTGCAAACTTAAAGCACCATTTTTCAATATTTGGATTTGTGGGGCTCCATTTGTTCTCTGCCCTGGCCCACACGAATGTTAGGGGTGAGCCTGTATATGGCCCTCCGTCAACCCATGACGTGGACATGATTATTATCCCATTGCCCAGAAGAGTAAGCTGAGACTTAAGAGATATCCGGCAACTTTCCATGGTCAACAGATGGTAGAGCCAGGATTCAACTCAGGCAGAAGTTCTCAAAGTGGAGTCCGACCAGAAGCATCCACATCATCCAGAAACTTGTTAGAAATGCAGATTCTTAGGCCCCACCCCAAACCCATTGAATCAGAAGTCTGGGGGGTGAGGACCAGCAATCTGTGTTAACAGGTGCTTCTGATGCAGCTCAGGCATGAGAAGAACTAAGCTAAGCCTGTGAGCTCAGACCATCCGGCCTGAGTGCAGATGGGTGTGGCCGTGTACCTTTGTCACGAGGGCTCTCCTCCGAGAAGTGCCCTGCCCAATAGCCTTTCTCCCTGCAGCATGGTCACACCCGCCCCTCTACAAAGCCCCATTCAGCTTCTCCTTTGCAGGTAGTTCTCTCCCTCCCTTCTCAGCTCAGCTCTGGGAAAGTGGTGTCTACCATCCCTGCCCACACTCCCTACCTCCCCTCACCACTCACCAAAAGTACAGCGTTGTCACATGCCTGGCTGCCACACCCACTCCATCCATTTTTCCTGTGACTTCTCTGAGGCATCTCAGTGTCCCCTGCCCCCTTCTCCCCACTGCACCAGGCCCCCCATGGCCCCTCATCTGCCTCCTCTGTAGGCTCCTCTTCCTTTCTCTCCGAGTGGGGGATGCCTCAGGCTCCCAGCCTGCTTCACTTTTCCTTACTCTCCCCTCTCTGCACCCTGCTACCCTTGAGTTTCTTTCTCATTCACCCCAGGCCTTCAACTGCCATCTTATTCCAGTCAGGAACTTGCCTGAGCTCCCAAAAATCTACTCTTCCAGTGAGTTCTCTCACCTTCCTGAAGTCCAATGGGAAATGGGCTCTTCTCACACCTTCTGGGAGTGGCTCATCACCCGTCTGAGCCCAGGGGCTCTTACTGCCAGGGCAGTGGGTGGGGGTGACGGATGGCATGGCTGCAGCAGAGCCAAGAGAAGAACGCCTATTTCCTGATAAACAAGAAAACTTTACCTCTGAATAAATAGAGTGGTAAGGACATAGGAGCAAGATAGAGGACAACTGAGAGACTGGTCAGGGTGCCACTTGGACTCCACAGACACGCAGCGTCACAGGGGAGCGAGAGCGTGACTTACTCACTCACTGGTGAAGCCAATGCCACCAAAATCTTACACAGAGAGTGTACCTCTGCCCTGGGGAGACCAGCAACAAAGAAAGTAACTGTGCAGGGGGAGGACAACAAAGTACCAAATTGGGAAACAGTAACCAATGGAAACAAAGGTGAGGTGAAGAAGACTGAAAACCCTTAGGGGTCCTGTGGATTCTCCTGTCCTCTGGTGTGGGAACGTGGGGCATCTGGGGAGCAAGTTCCAAGCTTGCTCTGCTCTACCCAATCCTCTTCCCATGAACATCACCCCTGCCCCTCCTCCACCCCCAGCTTCCAAGGCCTCATATCCCATGCTGTGGTCATCCGTTCGTCTCCTGCTCCAGACTGGCATGGAGCCTTGGCACCATGGCTCCTCTGTGTGTTCGGCTGCTGAGCACAGACCAAGTACCCTGAAGGGGTTCAGCGAGTATAAGTGGTAGCGGGACAGAGTGCTGTCTGAGGCTGTGGGGAAATGGGGGAGGAGAGTCTTGACCCAGATTCCCCGGCTTCTCCAGGAAAAGCCACTCTGTCCTCTTCCATCAAACACTTCTCCCAGGAGACTGCATTTCTTTCCTTGTCCGAAGGTCTCATGAAAGAGGTGGGATGTGAGCTGGTTGCAGAAAGACAGACTGGGTGGGCACTGCCTAATACCTGAGTAAACAGAACGCTCAGCTGTGGCTGAAAGCAGCCAGTAAAGCAAGCAGGTGTGCACTTCTATTTTAGTTGGGCTCCCAGGTGACCACGAGGAGACATTGGGGACTGACAGGGGACGATATCTAGTCCAAGTGAGAAGGTGAGGGCTTGCCCTGGGCAGGGATGGAGGAGGGGTCCAGGGTGAGCCACGTTTCAAGGGAGGAAGGAGTCAAACGTGTTGGATGAGTCAATGAAGATTTCGAGCACCAGGTCTCTGGACTCCACTTTCTGCATTACGATCTATGCCAACAGCGACTCGGCCACCGAACCAGGGGTCTCCTCGCCTGAAGCAAGGGCTGGAAGAAGGGCGTGCGGCCTCGGGGTGCGGGTCGGAAAGGTCAGGGCCAGCCTCGGTGAGGCGCAGCCCGCGGGTGCCAGCTAGCCTGCGTCCCCGCAGGTAGAAGACCACGTCGGGGTCCCCGCTCCGAGACCCCGGGCTCGGAGGCGCGGCCGGTCCGCTCAGACCTTCACTGACAAACCATTGCACGCCGTGGCCTCCGGTCGCCAGGACCTCTTGCCGCCGAGTCAACCACAAGGCCTAAGCCCAGAACAGGCCAGGTCCACGCGGGCCGGAGCGGATTCAGAGACACTGCTGCAGCCAGGCCCGGAGCCACGCTCCTTAGGGACACCCGCCAGGGCCGGGGAGGCGGGGCGGCCGCGCAAGCTCTACCAATCAACAGCCGGCGTTCGAATTCGCATCCTGGCGCGGCCAATCGCGAGCGTCCGAGCCCGAGTGGGGGGGAGGGGGCGGGGCCCGGCCGAACAGTGGCGCGCGCCCCCCGGGCGGGCCAATGAGAGCGCCTGGTGCATTTGAAAACTCCGGCGGGCGGCGGGCGGGTCTGCGCCTGCGTGGGGAGTCGCGCTCTGGGCCGGCAGGCGGCACTGGCAGAGATACCGGCGACGGCAGCGACGGCAGCCACGGTTATGGGGAGCGGAGGCGGTGAGCGCTGGGCGCGGGGCGCGGCGGGGCGGCCTCGAGACTGAGCAGGGCTGGCTCGAGCCCTTCGGCCCGGGGTGCGTGTCTTCCCGGCGGCGCCCGCTCGGCGCGTGGTTTAAATGCCCGGGAGCGCCCTGCTCCGCGTGAAAGCGGTGAAAGCGGCGCGCGGGGTCTGCCACCTGTCGAGGGCCGTGAGCGCAGCTCAGGTTTCCGTGGTTATTATCGTGGCTGTCCTAGAGCAAGGGGATGAGGAAAATGCGGTAAAACGCAGGGATCGGACGCCCTGCGTGTACGCTTGGCTTTCGCAGCATGTTAATTGATGATGGGAAGACCCAGGTGAAGAGCGAGGGGAGGGGGGCAGGAAGAAGCCCTGAGGAGGGAGTCGTGCGGGTGGGAGAGCAGCCACCTCCTGTCGGGACTGGAGGAAGGAACGGGTGGGAAACCAGGTGAATTGTAGGTGATGGGCTCCTCCTGCCTCAAGCTTCTCTGTCGTCTGCTTAGAGTCAGCAAAGACTTGCTGAAGTTGAAGTTAGAAGGACCTCCTGTGGGGAGAGAGGACACTGAGACTGGCTGGGCAGCTCTGACATCCGCAGAGCTGGGACAGGCCTGGCCTCCAAGTCCACCTTTGGCTTCTCTGCAGGGTGGACCCTCCTAGTTTGGACTTGAAAACCAGACTGTTCAAGTCCATAGATCCTTATTAACATTATGCATTTTAGTCCTGTGTGCAGATAGAAGCAAAGAGATCAGTAAGGGTCAAGGCGCCTCCCTGAGAGTGAAATGCAAGGCTAACCATCATCAGCGTTGGCTGCTTTTTCCCCCTTCCTGGTTGTCATCTGTGCTCTGGATCAGAAGGTTTCCCAATAGCCAGGTTACATGATTACTACTCACCATCAATGTTTATTGAATATTTGAATGAATGATGATGTTTTCTGTACCACTACTGCTCCTTTATTTAATATTTGTTTAAGACTGTAAATATGGCTGGGGCAGAGGACAGTAACTGTTAAATCATGTTCAGATGTAACTTTTCATATCAGCACAACTCGTTTCCAACACATCACTTAGACCATTCTGATTTTTTTTCTTAAGTGATTCACTGTAGGTGTGCCAAGTGTTTCTGTTATCCTACAAAGCGGAGAATAAGAAGGAGACCCCGAAACCTAACGATCTTGAGTCTCCCTGAAGATGTGCTCTTTCATATCCTGAAATGGCTTTCTGTTGGAGACATCCTCGCTGTCCGAGCTGTAAGTTGTCAGATGAAAATAGTGTCAGGCTTGGTATCATTGGTTATATTGTACCATGAAGCCTTCGTGTGTTAAATGTCAGAACAAAAACTTTGGCTACAAATGAAGGTAGAGGAAACAATGGTGATATTGGTAATAGATGCCTAAGGTTGTTCTGATTGCAGGAAAGCTAAAACATAGGACAGCAAGGTTGGAGTCTGCTCATTGTAATGTTTATTTTGACAGAGAAAATACCCTTTTATGGCAGTGAAATTTGCCTCCCTCAAGAAATAAGATAGCATTAAGAAGAAAAATAGTATGTTCTTGAGGACCAAGCCCATGTAATATTCAGCACTGAAAGAGACTCTGGGAGTTATTTTGCAGATTTCGGAACTGAAGCCTCACTTTGAGGGATTTAACCAAAGGCATACAGCAAATTAGTGGGGGAACACCAGTAAGAACCCACTTCTCTGACTCCCAAACCTGCCTCCATTGCGTTCATAATATCCATGGGTGCTGAATTTCCAATGGCAGTGGAAGCTTTAGCACTTAAAATGCTCACCTGTGCTCAGGGCCCCCTGCCTGGGTACTTCCTGCTATCACCCAGGACAGAAGTCCTACCTGAGGCTGCTGTCATGTGTTTCAGTCTCTTCTGAGAGCCCCTATTGACCTGCAGGCCCCAGCTTTGCTCCCATTAGCAAGACCCTAAGTAAAGGAGCTCAAAACAGATTTCTGACCTACCTGTTCCCATTAGAGTTGATTTCCCTGATCCTTGCAGATATTATAGCATTATATCCCCTTTCTCAGCCTAGGTGCTTATTCCCCCTTCCAGGACCACTGTCCCCATCTTTAGAGCCACAGAGAAAGTTGTTTCTGGGCTCTTTTCTCTATTCAAAGCAATTGTTAGTTACTTTGATACACAGAGGCTGGGCCTTTACTGCTAGGGTGGGGAGGGAAACAGGTGACCCTACATCTGTCTACACCCTGTCTTCAAGAGCTCCAGAAGCAGGGCTTCTGGGAGGTCCCTTGATTAACCACCACTCCCCCTCTTCCATTGTTCTTCAGGTGCACTCCCACCTGAAGTACCTGGTGGATAACCATGCCAGCGTGTGGGCATGTGCCAGCTTCCAGGAGCTGTGGCCTTCTCCAAAGAACCTGAAGCTCTTTGAAAGGTATCTCTGCACCCTGAGAAGAGCGTGGCTTTCTCCTACCTTTGGGCCTCCCTGCTATGCCAGTCTGTGTCTCAAGGCCTGACCTGGGAATGATTTTCCTCTTGCTTGTTGCTCCCGCCAACACCTTATCCCCCAGGGAGTGACTGAGGGCTGTCGACCTTACCCATCGAGTCACACAACTTCCAGCGCAGTCATGGGTCATCCACACCACCAGCACGGGCCTGACTCTCATTAGTCACAGCAGTGCTTCTGAAGGGTCCACTTGAGCTGTGACCCATTTTGTGTGACTCAGATGCAGGTCACCTGCATGTGGAAACTTTCCTCAGCCCTCTTCTTTTGGTCAGAACAATGCGATTTGAATCCTATTACATTATACTCATTGGCTGATCCCACCTCCCCGGCCGGGGTTGGGACCTAGAGGAAGGGCCGGAGGGGCTGCAAGCTGCAGTATGCCAGTGGTCACAGGCAGGCTGCCTGAGACATAGTCCACCAACCACACAATTTACCCTTTTAAAGAGTACAACTCAATGGTTTTTAGTATGCTCACAGAGTTGTGCAATCATCAACACTATCTAACTTTAGGACATTCTCATGACCCCCAAATGAAGCCCCATAACCATTAGCAGTCACTCCCTATTTTCCCTATAGTAACACAGACCCTATGCAGCCACTAATCTGCTTTCTGTCTCTATGGATTTGCCTTTTCTGGACATTTCATATGAGTGGAATCATACAACATGTGGCCTTTTGTGTCTGTCTTCTTTCACAAGTGTGTTTTCCAGGCTCATCCATGTTGTAGCATGTCGTGGATAATTGATATTTAGCTGCATTGCCAAAAATATTTTCTGTTCAGAAAATAAGTACTGTAGTTTTAAGTGCTGTGGTGGAACATAACCTTTATGGAATAAAATCATGTGATATTTCATGTTCTTAATGTTCTAGGGCTGCCGAAAAAGGGAATTTTGAAGCTGCTGTGAAGCTGGGCATAGCCTACCTCTACAATGAAGGCCGTAAGTCCTCGAGGGGCTGGTGCTGGGGCTGGCCTCACCCCACTTGGTACTGACATTTTAGAACAAGCACGAGGGACTTCCCTGGTGGTCCAGTGGTTAAGACTCTGTGCTTCCACTGCAGGGGGCGCAGGTTAGATCCCTGGTTGGAGAACTAAGATCCCGCATGCTGTGTGGTGTAGCCAAAAACAAAAAACCTAATAGAACAAGCATGAGCTCTTGCCCGTGTCAGCAGTTTAGTCGCTGTTCTTGCTGTGTCTGGCTGTGTACCGTCCCCACTGGGGAGCTTGTGCCAGAGGTGTCCTGCTCAGGGACCCATGGATGAAGTTTGATTTTGTAGTTTGGGGGAGTTGCCTCTTTGTTTAATGAACCATTAATTTCGGTCGACAACGAGTGACTCTGAGCAGAGACTCAGAATGGGGGCTACTCAGGCAAGCCAGCCCTCCCTGGCTGCCTAGTTAACACCACAGCCCATGCGTAGACCCCAGCTTCTCTCCTTGGCCACAGCTCATCTGAGGAACCTGAGGCAGTGGTCAAAGCATGCCTGATGCCAAGTGTCAGTAACACAGGGAGCCAAGGCTCCAAGTGGGAGGCAAGTACAAACAGGTCAAAGCCAGCCTGGTACCTAGATTCCTTCACCCCTAAGGGGCAGGTGCTCCTCGAAAGAACCTGGTGCGGCCCTCTCTCCCAATTCCTGCCTGTCTGCTGAGCACACTAAGGAGCGAGCCTGCAGTTCATCCTGTCCCACCTCCCAAGATGCATAAAGACTTGGGTATAGTCGCCATTTTTCTGCTTCTAAAAGATCTGGCGTCTTACTGAGAGGTCACCCTGGTCACAGCTGGTTGACAGGACTGTTGGACCTGCAGACGATGAGCAATCCTGCGCCCACCCTCCTGTCAGATGGCTTTGCCCAGACAAGATTCACACACCACTCAGCTCACCTGTCTAATGTATACAGTCCAGTGGTTTGGGTATCTTCACAGAGTCGTGCAGCCATCACCACTCAATTTGGAGCCATCATCTCATTACCCCACAAAGAAAACCCCTACCCGTTAACAGGGGTCTGAGCAGCAGTTCCCCACAGGAGGGAGGGTGGGCATCTGATGCCTCCACGTGGGGGGGACCTTCCCAGATCTTCGGAATCCAGGCCGCTGGGAGGGGCCGCAGGGCACTTGGTTCATAAAACATGGGAAGAAAAGGGAGGAGCCCCCATCCCAGCTCTTCTGTCCTAAGACACCAGCAACTTCACGTTGTAGCGGCTTAAGGCTTTAAACTTTCCAAAAAGACTGGGGAACTTCCTACACCCCTCCTCCAGAGACATCCCGGGCTGTGTTCTGTCCGTCTCTTCAGTGTCTGTGTCTGATGAGGCCCGGGCGGAAGTGAACGGGCTGAAGGCCTCTCGCTTCTTCAGTCTCACGGAGCGCCTGAATGTGGGCGCCGCGCCCTTCATCTGGCTCTTCATCCGCCCACCTTGGTCGGTGTCCGGAAGCTGCTGCAAGGCCGTGGTTCACGAGAGCCTCAGGATGGAGTGCCAGCTGCAGAAAGTGAGTCCTGGCAAGGGGTGCAAGTAGGGCAGGCCGTGCTGGGCGGGCTGAGCCCCGTAGGGTCCCAGGAGGTGAGAAAACTTTGAGGGGAGATGCTGTGGACCATGTAAAGTCAGGGACCCGAGAGCAGTGGAGGCATAGAAAACAGTGTGGATGTGGGAGCATCTGCTAATGACTAGCAGGAGAGGAGGCCTCGGAGCCAGGGTCAGGGGAATCAGGTGAGGGGCTGGGCTGCAGACGGGTCAACTGCTGGAAAGGCAGGACTGAGACTCTGTGAAGCAGTTGGCGGAGGCCTGGAATCAGGGAGCGGTCCTCTGCACAGAGGGGCTGGGCAGGGAGCAAGGAGGACCCGCACACGGAGGGACAGTCCCCGGGAAGTTCTGTCCGCTGACAGTCACCCCTCCTCCTCCACCTCCTTTCTCTAGACTCACAGAGCGTCCATACTGCACTGCTTGGGGAGAGTGCTGAGTCTTTTTGAGGTGAGTCCCCTCCACCATCCCACGGGGCCCTGTGTTGTTTGGCGTCCTGGCCCGGGTGAGCACACAGGGCACAGCGGGTCTGCATTTTTGTGCTGCTCGCCTTTCTGGCAGCTTCAAGCACCAAGAATCAGGAACTGCGTGAAAGGCAGCAGAAGGGGGCTTCCGGGGTTCAAAGCCAAGATGAGCCCTGTCTGTGAGGCTGTGTGGAGCCAGGAAGAGTGTCTGAGCGGGACAGGACCCCGGGTCTATTTGTCTCACGGCTCTGCTACTGGCGGCTCCCTGCCACTACTCACGCAGACTTCTCTACTTAGTGAGCCTTGTGATTCGGGAACCCCGTCTGCAGCAGTCTTGGGGGAGGTGGTGGCTCCTGGCGCTAGGTGCTCTGACAGCAGCAGGGAGGGACACTTAGTATGAGCGAGGAGCTGGAAGACCTTGGGAAACCCTCCCCCATCACCGTCCGGGCAGTGCCGGGAGCCGAGTCCAGCACAAACCTCGTGCAGGAGGAAGCAGGGCCTGAGGGCAGAACTCATGGGCTTGCCTTCACGAGTTGGTTGTCAAATCATGTATCTTCAGAGTTGTTTTTACTCTAATGTAGTTAACTCATTTTATTAAAGATGAGAACAGTATATGTGGTTACTTAGAGGTACTTATTCTAGGATGAAGAGAAACAGAAGCAGGCCCGGGACCTGTTTGAAGAGTCTGCTAATCAGGGGTGTTTGACCAGCTCGTACCTCCTCTGGGAAAGTGACAGAAAGATGGATGTGAGTGGGCCTAGGTCTGGGGAAAGAATGGATTATGTTGGCCAAAGGCACAATCTCCAGAGTAGCCCGTGGACAAGGTTCTGCCACCGCAGCCGGGGTTGCTGCTGGTCATGGGGCTGCTTTCAGCACTGCCCCTGAAACGACCACCACCATTTGGGGGATAAAGGGCTGGGAAGAAAGCACAGCTGGGGACCCTCTGGAGGTGTCAGGGGGAACATTTAAGAAGACTATGGGTTGGTTGAGTTTCTCCAGAGATATGGCCATGTAAGGGCATGGTGACTCTCCCATTGACAGATGTCAGATCCCGGACGATGCCTCCACAGCTTCCGGAAACTCAGGGACTTTGCTGCCAAAGGCTGCTGGGAAGCACAGGTGAGCTGGGAGCTGGCCTTTGTCCTGACGCCTCCTCTCGTGGGGACCGTGGGGGCAACACTGCCAGGTTCCCACCCAGGACGAAGTAAGAGTGGCCCAGGGTTTGGAACTGAATCTAAGGGAGTTCAGCTCTAGGGTGTGTGGGGAGGAGAGCCCAGAAGCGCTTTCCTCACCTCTGCCAGTTCCATCTAAGACAGCCAGCCACTTAATTTCTAAGTGCTGTGGACTACATCTGCATCAAAATTTATACAGCTCCCTAAAGTTGGCCTGTAGGGAAAGCATCTTGGCTACAGAACTTAGAGCTCCTTAGAGCAGATGGGTGTGTGGAATGCTGTCCTCTTCTCATTATCTGACCTGCTCACCAGGTTGTCCAGTGTTGGAACCAGGACATCAGGGGTCTGTAGTTGGCGTTCTCCAGACACTCTCCCTGTGCAGCTGTAAAGAAGTCATTATTTTAAGATAAATCAAAGAAAGTCCCCCTTTGCCAAGCTGGTAGACACTTGCTCTTGTCACCCCACCAAGTTGGGGGTTGAGAGTCATCTGCCCTTAAAAGCTAGGGAAGAAATCACAGAGGGATGGCCCGCCTGACACATCACAGGACGTTGTAATGTTTATGTCCAAAAAGGCACTTAACAAGTTTACAAGAAATACAACAATGAACAATGTGGTTCTAGTTCAAGCTCAGGCTAATCAATAAGAATAGTAAGGCCCTGTAGAAGTTCACAGAGCCTCAGGGTACTCAAAAAAGAGGAAATAAATACAAGCAGTCAAAATACGGAGCAGGTTTGACCTCTCTGCTAGTCAAAAAGGCACACGTTTAAAGAGATCGTGCCTGATCACACTAGCAAATCATATACACGTAGTCTTTGTGTTTTTGAGTGGATAGCTAGGAACTTCTGAAAATACAGTTCGGCTTTTTTTTATTTTTTATTTTTTTGGCTGTGTTGGGTCTTTGTTGCTGGGCACAGGCTTTCTCTAGTTGAGGCAAGCGGGGGCTACTCTTTGTTGCGGTGCGCGGGCTTCTCAGTGTCGTGGCTTCTCTTGTTGCAGAACACACACTCTAGAGTGCAGGCTCAGTAGTTGTGGCACACAGGCTTAGTTGCTCCACGGCATGTGGGATCTTCCCAGGCCAGGGATCGAACCCGTTTCCCGTGCATTGGCAGGCGGATTCTTAACCACTGCACCACCAGGGAAGCCCTGAAAATATACATTTTTAATGATAGCAGTTTTTGCCGGCAAACATGTGATAAAATAGTGTTCCTAAAAAAACAAAAAGTACAGGAAAGGGCTTCCCTTGTGGCGCAGTGGTTGAGAGTTCGCCTGCCGATGCAGGGGACGCGGGGTCGTGTCCTGGTCCGGGAAGATCCCACATGCTGCGGAGCAGCTGGGCCCGTGAGCCGTGGCCGCTGAGCCTGCGCGTTCGGAGCCTGTGCTTCGCAACGGGAGAGGCCACAACAGTGAGAGGCCCGCGTACCGCAAAAAAAAAAAAATAGTGTTCCTATTAGTGTGTGTGAAAATGCGCGCAGGAATTTCAGAAAGCCCCTGGGCACAGGTAGCGCCTGTGGGTCGACTGCGTGAGCAAAAGGTGCACAAGACTGCACAAAGGTGACCCTCAATGTGACAAAACCAACAGAAACCCCCTCAAAGGAAGAACAAGGAAAACACGCTTACAGAAGTCTCCTATCGCAAAGAACCACGTTAATCGTTAGGCAGGCAAAGAAAAGGTAACGTGTGTTCCGTGATCACAAATGCACATGCACACTGCTACAAGTGCATAGAAAACTCTGGAAGGAAATACGTAGAGATGGTCAACAGTAACCACTGAGGGCTTGGAGGGCCCCGGCGGGTCCTGAGCAAGGTGCTCGTGCATCTCATTCAATCCTCACAGCATCTGCCGAAGCAGCTGCTGTTGTGCCATTTGGTGAAAAGGGAAACTGAGGTGCAGTGAAGCCTCCAGTTCGCCTGTGGTCACACATAGACCCAGGTCTTAAAGCCGGGTCATTCGAGCCCCCAGCCAGCTTTCAGCCACTGTGCTACGTGGCCTCCCCCAGAGCATCAGCTTTCACTAGGGAGTGGTGAGCAGAAACAAACTTAATTTAAAAGAAAATGCTGGCAGAAGACTGGAATTGGCCGTGGAGCTGTGCCGGGCAGGAAGTCAACTGATATCCCATTATGCACCTTTTGTACCTTTTAAAATGTTCTATCGTGATATATTATTTATTTCCAAAAGATTAAAATCTTGGCCCTCCTGGTTTCAGAAGGCTTAGAAGGTTTAAGTGGGCCAGTGTATGTACAGGCAGAATCCTCCTCGCGTTCAGAAGCAGGAACCTCAAAACCCCTTGCTCATCCCTCGAGTCTTTTCATCCTCAGCTGTCTCTAGCCAAAGCCTGTGCACACGGAAACCAGCTCGGACTGGAAGCGAAAGCCTCCAACGAGATAGTCTGCCAGCTGTTCCAGGCCTCCCACGCTGTCAGTAAGCAGAGGGTCTTCTCTGTGCAGAAGGGACTCAATGACACAATGAGGTGAGGGGTCCGGGGCAGAGCGACAGCCGTCTCCGCATGACAGGGTCTGTCTGTTGTTTCAGCTGAGCCTCCTGTCACAGGGCCCCTGCGTCATCAACCCCACTGGGATCCACGTGTGTGTGTGTGTGTGTGTGTGTGTGTGTGTGTGTGTGTGTGTGTTTTCTAAAACCAGTTATGCCTAAGTTATCCAGGGCTTTGAAAAGAAAAATTTCCCACATAAATGTCTGCTCTCTCCAGTTTTCCTTTTTAAGTCTCAGACTATATTAAACCGTACTAAACATCTTTCAAAAATGATGCCAGAAAACACCTTTTCTTTCCAACCCATCATCACGCGCATCAGCGTGCGGGAGTGTGGGAGGCAGCTGCCATGTGCCTGTAGCCTCAGAAACCCCACAAACTGCCTCTTCCTGCAGGTCCATTTTCCCTCGAGGTTTGGAGATAACACACTTTTACACTCAATCACAGAACTTGTTTAGAGAGTAAAATGGAAAATGTGAATAATTTTTTAAGCTTACACCAGAGATTTCAAATACATTTTAGATTTATAATGGGCAGGCTCTGGCTGTACTGCGGCAGACAAAGCCCAGCACCTGGTAAGCTCTCTTCCCTGGAGAGGCTCCGTCTTTACTCATAGCAGGGGGTGCAGTGTCCTTGGCTCCCACATTAAATGTCACCAAGCTGCTGTGATTTTGAGTCCTGTGCCTGTGCTGGGGGTGGTGCCCCCTGTCCCACGCCGTGCCCTCCCAGTCTGCCTTTCTTTTGGCGGCGGGAGCCAGGGACTGTTGCTATTCCTTTTGTGTGCTGGGGGTGGGGGTTAACATAAACTTAATCTTTCTTTTCTTTTCAAGAGCTAAAGTAGTTTTATTGCAATAATATCATTTCAATCCCCAAGTTGAGCATCTTTACATTTTCCTCTATGTAAAGCAACAGCTGACTTTTTCTTCCTTTTTTCTATTGAGTTATAATTGACATGTAACATTAGTTTCAGGTTTAACCATTTTAAAGTGTACAGTTCCGTTGGTCTGTTTTTATAAGTCAGATCATTGAGCTTGTCAAAGGTGTCTGCATAGGAAGCTTCCTCTTCTGCCCCTAACCCTCAAACACCTGGCCTTGTGTGTCTTCCTCCCCAGCCTGTTCCCCTTCATCCCTCCTCCTTCCTCCCCTCCCCAACTCGGCCCCAGCACTCCCTCCTTTCCTGTGCCTATGAAAGATGCTCCTGTTCAGGCTGACACCTGGAGCAGTCCCTCCTGTCTGCCTAGAATCACTCACCACCACGTTTCTTTTCTCTCTTGCTTCTCTTCTCCCCATCTCTTCTCCCTTGTGCAAAAAGGCTTTCACCATGCTTGGGCATCCTTGATGTTGCATGCAGTATCCCCTTGTGACGTCTGTGTCCCTGGCCCGGCTTTTAGCCCCGTCGAGGAGGGATCCTATGTCTGTTGGCTCTGCCGGCCCAAGTTCTCCATCATGGTTGCTGGGTGACTGAGAACTCCAGCACACAGGCTCAGGGAATCCTGCTTTAGATGCATTCCTGGCTCTTTGCTCCACTGCGGAGGGTTGTGATAAATGACCCCATGGGTGAGAGTTCCTCAGAGAGAAGACAGGTTTGCAGAACGATAAACTTTGACTTTTCTCCTGTCCTGTGACCCTGTCCCAGGTCCACAGAGCAGACCTGCTTTGCTCCCTTACAAGTAACGGTCCAGGCTTATCCAGTGCCTGGGGGTCCCGGGGTGGGGGAGGCAGAGTACACATATGTGCAGCCCACCTGCCTCCCAGGAACAAAGTCGGGAGTCATGGGGCCTCCCCCTTGGACAGGGTGTCTCAGCCTTGGACAGGTGCCTGGATAAGCCAGTGACGCCTAAAGTGATCGCTCACCCCTCGGGACAGATGGCCGGGCAGGAATGGGAGACGGGACACTCATGAAGGCTTGGCCTGGTTTTCAGGGATGGTGCTCTTCCCACAGGTACATTCTCATCGATTGGCTGGTAGAGGTTGCAACCATGAAGGACTTCTCGAGCCTGTGCCTTCACCTGACCGTGGAGTGCGTGGACCGGTACCTGCGGAGGCGGTTGGTGCCCCGGTACAGGCTCCAGCTGCTGGGCATCGCCTGCATGGTCATGTGCACCCGGTAAGAAACCCCCCAGGCTGGGCCCGCAGACGGAACACAGCATGCTGGCGCTGCCCAGTTCACAGGCTGGCTTTTCAGTGGAACAAGCCTTCAGCACCCCACCTCCTTATGACAGGGATTTTCATTTTAGGGGGTGCCCACGCCAAGTGGTCCTACCCACACGGGGGTGGCAAGGCTGACCCTTGGTGTGTGGGCAGCCGCTCATCCCAACATGCGGCCTCAGGACCCAGAACGTGGCCTCTGTTGGGCAGGCTCAGGCTGGAACCCTCTTCCCCTGGCCCCTGAGGGCAACACAGCGATGAGGGAGGGTCACAGGCGGCTGCCCTTGCCAGTCCGGTTCTCAACTCTGCGTCCAGAGACCTGCGTTTCATCAGTGTCATGTGCCCCCCACCCCCAACTCCCCACAGACCCCCTCCAACCACATGGGCAGGATGCGTCCTCAGAGAGGCAGCCTACCCCTGCAGCAGCTCTGACTTTTCAAATCAGACCATTTTAAGTTTTACCTAAATCCACCTTTCCACCCAGTTTTGCCTTTGGACACAATGTGGATGGCAGTTCCCAGCATACATTTTGCATTTTCTTGTTTTCCTAAAGCAGACTTCTCCTACGTGGTCTGCTATCTCCCCTGGGTGGTGCTTTCCAGACCAACATCATTATCTGTAAGGCTTTCGAGGGAGGAGCAGGCTCATTGCACACAGTGGTGTCAACTATGGAGAGACTGATTTGTCTTCTGCACAGTAACCCAGAGGCTTGTGTCACTGGGATGGTTTATCTGTTTCATGACGTCATGAAGGAGGCCCAGGTCCTGACTTGCTCTCTGCTACCTGCCATGACCCCTGAGGCCACCAGGTCCACCTTTGCAGTGAGCGCAGTCATGTGGCCACGACGGGAACTGGGAAGTGGGGTCTCTATGTGGCTGTGGAAGCAGGGTCCGTGGGCTCAGAGTCGGTGAGCAAATGCCACACGCTGTCCAGCACCTCTCGTGTGCTCTCGGAACCTGGCGTTCCAGGTCTTGTCACCAGAGAGGGCTGAACAGACAGGTCCCCAGCCTCCCTGGATCCAAATGGCGTAGTTATGTCCTTGCAATGAGAGACTGAGGTACTACCAGACCACAGGCTGCTGGCAATGAGATGATAATTGCTTTAAAAGATTTTTAGAAGCCGAGATGCCCCTACATCCACTCTCAAAGCAGCACCTGCCGCTGCTCTGAGCACAGGGCTTTCGCCCGCCCCATTCACATAACATCCCCCAGCACCTGCGGTCCCTACAACTCCTGTCCTCTCTCTTGGCCCAGGCAACAGCAAACACGGGAGCTGCAGAGTCCCCATGACAGAGCAGCCAAGGGCCCGGTCCCAGTCCACCCTTGTGTGGGGAGGTGTCCTCGGCAGGCCGCTGGACTAACGTGTTCCCTGATAGTTGGAACTGGTGGAGAGTAGAGAACAGCGTGACCACCTGCCTAAGGACAGTCCAGTTCCCATGGCCAGACCCCATGCTGGGTCCAGACCTTCAAACAACCTCTGTCTCTGGTTCTGCTGGCTCATCTGCCTTCTGGGTTAAAGCTGTTTATACTCACTCCATAGAAGCTGACACAAGGCAGGGTGAACCCTTATCCCTCAGGTCGTTAAGAGGATTGACCGATCATGTCATTCGTGGGTGCGTTTTGCAGAAACACCTGCATGCCTAGCAGGCCAGCAGCTCTCACTGCCACTGATCTGTGACACTAATCCCCCTTCCCTTCCAGCCCCCATGATAGGCTTATCTGACCTTTTCAGTTCCCCTCAGTGGCTAGGGGCAGCAGGGTCCACTCTTTGGACCCCCCCAACCCCATCACTGAAGCCTAAAGTGATCACCCCACTAAGGGGAGTGGGCTCAGTGCTCAGACCCCTTCTTAACACTCCAGGTTCATCAGCAAAGAGATCCTGACGATCCGGGAGGCTGTGTGGCTCACAGACAACACGTACAAATACGAGGACCTGGTGAGGATGATGGGAGAGATCATCTCTGCCTTGGAAGGGAAGATTCGAGTAAGTGACCACTTGCTTTTTCCTTTTGAATCAAAGTTGAGGTCACGTGAGGGCATGGAGGGGCAGAGGGTATCTGCATGGCTTTGAGCTTCCCTGCTCTGGGAAGCCCTCCTGGACCCAGAGGGCGCGAGGCCACAGCTGTTTGGCGTGCACAGCAGTCGGGCCAGATGCTGGGCTGACCACGCCGAGGGTGGTGTTTCTAAGGTCCAGCCTCCCCACCGAGTGGGTGGAGGGGCCCTCTGTGTGCTGAGACCCCACGTCTGCCTCCCCGTTCCCTCTAGGTCCCCACTGTGGTCGATTACAAGGACGTCCTGCTGACGCTGGTCCCCATGGCGCCAAGAACCCAGCACCTGTGCAGCTTCCTCTGTGAGCTCTCCCTGCTGCACACCAGCCTGGCCGCCTATGCCCCGGCCCACCTGGCTGCAGCCGCCCTGCTCCTGGCGAGGCTGACACATGGGCAGAGTAAGGAGCTGGTCCTCCCCACCAGCCACTCAGAACATGGGCTGAGCCAGTGGTCCGGGGGATTCCTGGAGTCAGGAGCCAGTGCTCAAATTCAAGGGGGTTGGAGGGAGAAAAAGAAGTGTGTTCATCTTCTGGAGAAGGAAACACCAGAATGGACTAAAAGCCATTGTCTGGGGGTGAGGTTAGAGACAGTTCTAGCTTAATATTTCCCACATTGTCGACAATGAGCACGCATGCTCTGTACCTGGGGCCTTTTCAACCCTGAGCCCTAGGAAACTCCATCCCAGAACCATCAGGGCTGTGGGGCATGAGTGGGCATCAGAACGGCCCCACTATTCCTGCTTTCCTCCCCAGCACAGCCCTGGACCACTCGGTTATGGGACCTCACTGGGTTCTCCTGT
The DNA here is from genome assembly GCF_949774975.1 of Lagenorhynchus albirostris. Lineage (NCBI taxonomy): Eukaryota > Metazoa > Chordata > Mammalia > Artiodactyla > Delphinidae > Lagenorhynchus > Lagenorhynchus albirostris. The sequence goes on from NC_083109.1 coordinate 51,405,803, forward strand.
GAAGACCTCATCCCCTGTGTCTTAAGCCTTCATCAAAAGTGGTAAGCGTGGGCTTCCCTGGTGGCACAGTGGTTGAAAGTCCGCCTGCCGATGCAGGGGACACGGGTTCGTGCCCTGGTCCGGGAAGATCCCACATGCCGCGGAGCGGCTGTGCCCGTGAGCCATGGCCGCTGAGCCTGCGTGTCCAGAGCCGCAATGGGAGAGGCCACAACAGTGAGAGGCCCGTGTACCGAAAAAAAAAAAAGTGGTAAGCGTGTAAGGAAGCAATTCCCCCCACAACCCCCCGACTGTCCCCCCACACAGAGGATGTGTCCTTAATACCACAAGTCCAGGGGGAATTTGCTCTCACGTGAGGGCTGTCAAGACACTCAGACCTTACCCGCGTGAGCCGCGTATCTCAGGACTGACGTTTAGAAATTCCAGGGCCATGTTGCTTATTTCATACGTTTTTAACATTTGATGTGTGGGCAGCAGCTCCCCCCAACCCAAACCTAATTCCATGGGCAGTGGAACGTAAGAAAAAATGAGACTGTCTCCCTGACCAGCGGTAATTTCAGTCTAGGACAGGTTGGCCTCCAGCTCTGGAGTTGGCAGACCGCAGCCCCGGACACACACCTTGGCCCTTTCCCTCGCCTCCTGTCTCAGCTTGGCTGGCAGACTCGCTCCTCCCACTCCTCAGTCTCACGTTCACTCCCCACCGCATGCATATCTGCTAAAGCCCCCAGGGACCTCCTCCTTTCTCCGCCAGGCCACACTGCCTCAGAGTCCGCTTCCCTGACACGAGGGTCCGGGTAATTCTGCCTTTCTGCCTGTACCCAGACGCTCCCTGGGAGACTTAACCACTTCCAGGATTCAGAACACATCTAAAAGCCAACCTCTGACCCGAGCCACAGACCCCCCTGCCAGCTTGTCCACGCCAGGCCATTCCTCCTCATAGATTTCATTTGGTGCTTGGTGGACAAGGCCCCGGTCATCCTATCAGAGCCCTCAGGCCAGCCCATTTCTGCTTCTCTGTCCCTGCATCCCAGCGGCTCTCGGGGCCAATGCACTTTCTTCACCTGCCCATGGTCATTGCCCCAGCCGCCTCCTGGATTTCCACAGGGCAGCCTCTGAACACGACACTTCTGCTTACACCTTGGGGATGAGATCAGAACTTGGGCACGAGTCTAGAGATTCCTCTGACCAGCCCCTCTGGCCCATCGGCCACTTCTCCCCCTCCCCGCTAACACGGGGAGCCTGTCAGCACTTCCTGGGTTAGTGTGTGCAGCCCGTTTCTCCTGCAGGGCCCAGACCTCGTCGCTGGTGGACGGCAGCATGGGTGACGGTGGCAGGTCAACACGTGTCTGCCCCCGAGGCTGCTCAGACCAGTGCAGGGTCGGTGCCTGACCAGGCTGCCAAAAGCTGCTGCTTGGCTGCCTTCCTACACCCATCCCCCGCCCCCCACCGAGTTGTTTTGTTTTTTTTTTCCCAATCCAGATAAACTGGAAACATATTTATTTACCAACGAAACTTTTTGTTAAAGTGTACAATTCAACAGGCTCTTGGTATATTCAAAATTGTGCAGCCATCACCACAAACCACAATCTATTCGAGAACATCTTCCCCACCCTCAAAAGAAACCCCGCCCTTGCTACCTATTACCTTCACGTTTCCCCTCCCCACCAGCCCCCAGCAAATACTCATCTATTTCCTGGCTCTTTCTGTTCTGGATGTTTCACCAACATGGAATCGTACAACTTGGGGCCTTTTATGACCAGCCTCTCACCTACATAATGTTTCCACTGTACAAATAGCCCACTGGATGGAGGGACCACATCTTGTTTATTCAGTCGTGCACTGATGGACATTTGGGGTTTTTCTACCTTCCAGCTGTTGCGAATAGTGCCGCTGTGAACATATGTGTCCAGGTTTCTGTGTGGATCTCTGTTCCCCTTTCTCCTGGGGATGCACCTGGGGGTCATAGGTGACTCGAGGAACCGCCAGACTGCACAGCAGCGCTGGGCTTCACTCCCATTGCTGGGCTGGTTTTGAAAATGTCTTGTCCTCTCTCACTTCAGTGAGTGGAGGCTAAAGATGGGAGCTTTTGGGGTGGAGGTGCCAGCACCGTCTGCCCCCCACTACCCCTCATGTGTCCTTCTGTCGGCAGCTTCCATGACGATGCCCCCAAGGACTACAGGCAGGTCTCTCTCACTGCCGTGAAGCAGCGATTCGAGGACAAGCGATACGAAGAGATCAGCCAGGAAGAGGTGCTGGTGGGTGCTAGGGAGCGGGGGTCCCCGTGGGCCCCTTGGGGCTTCGGCCCTCCCTCTGACCCCGGCTTCCCCTCAGGTGCTGAGCTACGGCCAGTTGTGTGCAACTCTAGGGGTGAAACAAGAGAGCCCAGAACCCGCGTCTTTCCTCAGCACAGGGGACATTCACACCTTCCTCAGCTCTCCCTCTGGAAGGAGAACCAAGCGGTGAGTGAACCCTGCGGGCCAGGCCTGGGTTCCCTCGTGACCTGTGCAGCCATCGGGGCTCCTGAGGAGCAGCAGGGAGAGAGCAGATCCTCAGAAAACTCAAGCTGCGGTTGGTAGTCTCCACTGCCTACAGTACCGTCTCCTTTCCCCAGTGTGGCTCTCTGGCTCCAGCCTGGCTCCCTGTGAGGGATGGTGGTCTTGAGCACAGGTTGAGCCCGCTCAGGCTCTGGCCCTGCCCCACGCCCGGTGTGAGCCATACGGGACTGCTCTGCTCCACCACATTGTGGCACTCCCTGCACTCCAGCTGTGCCCTCATTGTGTGCATCCCTTTTATCCCTGTCTCTTCCATCTCAGTGTCCCAGCTGTACTGCCTGGAATAACCTCCCCCTCCACCTCACCCACCTAAAGAACTCCTATCCATCCTACAAAGTCCAGATGAGCAGGAACCTCGCCATGGTGCTGGCCCTGTCTCTGCAAATCTGCCCTGAGCTTCTGAGGGCAGTTCCTGGGTGGCTGTGTTGTCCCTGCTCACAGCACGTGGGGGCAGGGTCAGGCAGGTGCCAAGAACCAGACTGGGCCTCCCAACACTGCTGCCTATGACCCGGCTCCCGGCTCTCCCACCGCACAGGAAACGGGAGAACAGCCTCCAGGAGGACAGGGGCAGCTTCGTCACCACGCCGACCGCAGAGCTGTCCAGCCAGGAGGAGACACTGCTGGGCAGCTTCCTGGACTGGAGCCTGGACTACTGCTCCGGCTACGAGGGCGACCAAGAGAGCGAGGGCGAGAAGGAGGGCGATGGTGAGTGCCAGGGCTGGAGACCACCCGGTGCTGCCCCAGAGGGGACAGCGGGCAGGAGGGCCCCCAGCCTGAGCTGCAGGAGAGTGTGTCCGGACACAGGTAGACATGAGAGAGCAGAGCCCCTGGAATACCAGCCCACAGGGAGGATAGGATGTGGGCCCAACCTGCGCCCAGCTCCAGCTGGACCTGTGCTGGTGGAAGGACCTCACCAGGTCAGGGACAGAGAAATAGACCTTTCTAGAAGGTTGTGTGAGATGTGCCCCCTGCTGGGCTCTGTCCCTCAGGCACCCATCTAGGGCAGGCTGCAGGAGGCTCTGTCCCCATGTCTCATCAGCCATCTGCACAGGAAGCCCAGTTCGACAGCTTCTGTTGATTTTCCAACTGCTATTTTTGTGTCCACTCAGGGGATTAACTAAATTATTAGATGGCCAGTTTGTTGTCACTTCCTACTGTCCCCTAAGTCACATTGGGTATTACCCCAAGTTTGAAAGGAGACACTTCACCCCCAATTTCTTACGTAAAGGAAAGGGGACTGTCCAGCGAGGTTCAGGATGTGCGGCCGAGAGCTGGACCCTGGGCTCCCCTGGGTCCTGACCGAGCACGGAGTCACCCTGATGCTCAGGCTATGGCCTGACCTCTTCCCCATCTCCCATAGTGACAGCTCCCAGCGGTGTCCTCGATGTCACTGTGGTCTACCTGAACCCGGAACAGCACTGCTGCCAGGAATCAAGCGATGAGGAGGCCTGCCCGGAGGAGGAGGGGCGTCAGGACACACAGGCGTCAGCACCAGGCAGCCAGACACCTTGGACCCCAGGGCTCGAGCGCTCTCTGTGCAGCAGGAGGGGGGCAGGCAAGGACATAACGACCTCAGGGTACTCCTCTGTCAGCAGCACAAGTCCCACAAACTCCGCAGATGGCTTGGGGGGCCTTGCCCGATCTACCTCAGTACTGTCCCCGGGCAGCGACTTGAACACACAGCCTTGCCACCATCACGCGAGGAAGTCGTGTGTACAGTGTCGTCCCCCAAGCCCCCCGGAGAGCTGTGCTCCCCAGCAACAGGTGAAGAGGAAAAACCTGTCCGCCCACAATGAGGAGGAGGAGGACATGAACTTGGGCTTTTTGAAGCTGTGAGTGTGTCAGTGCGTTTGCTGCAGTGAATGTTGGCTGAAGTGAATGTTTGCTGAGGCAGGGCTGCTGTTGCACTAGCAAGGGGGAGGGGGGCGCTGGAGATGGATCCCTGTAGACTCCTGGTGGCAGTCACACGGAATAGAAAGGAGAACTTGGGGCAGTAAGTTTCTTTCTCTAGGGGAGCCCACTGTGAGCCATCAGAATGTCTAAATCACAACAAAAACTCAGTTCCTTCTCTCTGGAAAGTTTAGCCTCAAAGCAATCATGCCATACTGTGTGAAGCCTATTTCTCTGTCCCCTCCCATGTTTGTCCTGCTTTCTCTGGGAAACTTAAGCCCACGTCCTGAACTTCCCAGCCCCACGGAGCCCCAGGCACCGCGGGAGCTGAGAGCTTTCACAGCTGAGAACATGTGTGACCCAGGTATCCTGGCACAGCTCACCCCCTCCCACATTTATCTGGTTCGGGGTTCCACGGGGAGCCAATAGCTCTGAGCACACCATCCCTGCGCCCACATTGGCCTGGCCTGCCCTGCCCCAGGCAGCCGTTCCTTTCCTCACTGGGTGGTGGGTCCTATCGTGAGGGAACTCTGCCCCACGGATCGTTTCGGACTGCGTGTGAATACCGGGTGAGTGGGCCCTGACATTTTTGCAGGCCAGGGCCTTGATGTCTTGGTCACAGGCTCTCTTCCTCCCATATTCTCAGCTCATTTTAGAAATCTGCCCCTTCTCCTGTGATGGTTTGTCTGTGTCCCCAACAGATGATGTCCGTATGAACATCGGAATGTCTGGGCCATTTCTTTCCCTGTCTTTATTTCCATCCTCCATCCCTCTAAGATAAAAAACAAAAGAAAAATTAAAAATAGAAGATATGAGGGCTTCCCTGGTGGCGCAGTGGCTAAGAATCCACCTGCCAATGCAGGGGACACGGGTTCGAGCCCTGGTCCGGGAAGATCTCACGTGCCTCAGAGCAACTAAGCCCGTGCGCCGTAACTACTAAGCCTGCGCTCTAGAGCCCGCGAGTCACAACTACTGAAGCCTGCGGGCCTAGAGCCCGTGCTCCACAGCAAGAGAAGCCACCACATCAAGAAGCCCGCGCACCTCAAGGAAGGGTAGCCCCCGCTCGCCGCAACTAGAGAAGAGCCCGCGCACAGCAACAAAGACCCAGCACAGCCAAAAATAAAAAATAAAATAAATTTTTAAAAAAACATTAAATATATAAGGTATTAATTTTTTTTAATTCTCAACATTATTTAGGCTCAACTAAAAAAAAGAAAATTCGATTCAAACCCCTCAGTGCTATCCTGACACTGTATGCAAAACCAATTTTCCCAGAGAGGTTAGCCAGAAAAAAAATTAAATGTCATTTGTAACATCTGAGGTGACCAAGATACAGAAGAGCAAGATTCAGAGGACCTGTTTGTTGGGTGAGGGTAGATCTGCTGTGAGTGCCTGAGAACAATGACCACAGGGACTTGGGATCTGACGAAGACTGACCCTGACCTCTCTCCCCTGCTGACACACTCACCCTGCTGATAGCTTTTTTTTTTTTTTTGGAAAAAAATGTTTTATTCCTCTTTGCGCAGAACAGTATATGAAGGTGGCTATCATGCTGACTCCGCACACCTCTTACACAAAAATGCTCCCTCCAGGATGCCCAGTTACCCGCCCCACTTGGAGAACTGGCAGTTAGTGGGTGGGGACAGGATGCTAAGTCTCAGGAAGGTTTCTTGCGACATTTTTGTGGGAAGTTTTGGGTCAAGGGGAGAGATGACCCAACAGTGGGTGTCCCATCCTCCGTCTTCCTGGGGAAAGCCAAATCCCAAAGGTCTTCTGAAGAAAGGCACCTCTCTCAGCGACCTAGGGAAGGGAGGCGCCCAGACCTACTGCCCGGATGTAAGGCTGAGGCAGAGGGAGGACAGGGTTAAGCAGCAGAGATCGCAGACCCAAGGCAGAGGAGTGAGGTGCATGTGGGAGAGAGAAGGGGACTGAGAGAGCCCAGAGGCCCAAGTCATAAATTCCACCCTATCCCCAGTTCTGAGCAGAAACTCTTCTTCCCAAGACTGGAATGGCATTTTAGATCAGGGACTGGCTTTGCTCCAGGGCACAGACAGGGCAAGCCAGGCAGAGCTCGCAGGGGTAGTGAAGGTGGAAAGTTAAGGTATCAGACGGAGAGACAGACACTCCCACACCGAACACTCACAGACCACAGCAGTTTTGAAGGTATAAGCCAGGATGAGGGTAAAAAATGCAGCTGTGTCTGAAATACAAAATTTTATAAGCTCTGTCCAATAATATTTAAATCACTGCTCCTTCCACTCTGTCCCCTGACTATGAGCTGTTCCCAATCTTTTTTCCAAGGCTGGAGGCCTGGGCAGTAAAAAGGAATGGGAGAAAATACCGAGTCCAGCAAGCGGGGCTGTGGCTGAGACTTCATATGCCTCTCCCCACCCGCACTCCTTCTATAGAAAAGAATTCTCTCTCTCTCCCCTTGCTGGACATATGGACTGTTGGGATGAAGGCCGGGTAAAGGCAAAGGGAGGAAAACACTCAGCACATTCTTTCTCCTGCTTTGATCTGAAGTGTAGCTGCAGCAAAGGGCACAGAAGTGGAGGAGAAAATATGGGGGATAGGAGAGCATGGGAGTATAATCCAGTCGAGCAAGGAAGAGGGTGCTTCCCCTGCCCTGTGTCCAAATCTGCTAAGAGCTTTACTCCCAGGACTGCAAAAAAGAGAAGGAACGGGAAGCGTATACGGGTTTGCGAGGGGGCAACCACAGAAAGGATGGAGATTTAAGGATCCCTGTTATCCCCGAGATGACCCTGAGAGCATCATTTGTGGGGCTGGATGAGAAGTTACAGCAGACATGTGGATTTTTTGAGGGAGTGAGGAGCCAGGAACAGTGGGGTCTTCACCAAAGGAGTGACCACTTGATCTGTTCTTTGGCTGACTGCAGCACCTGAGACACGGTCTGCTCTGTAAGGGGTACATCTTCTCCCCTTAATGCCACCCAGTGTATCACTTGCTGGGGATCGCTCTCCAGGATCACCCCTCCGTCTACGATTTCATCCACAGCCAAGAAGAGCCCCTCCATGTTCTCCAGCAGAGCTCGCTTTTCTACATTTTTTCTCAGCGTCTGGCTCAAGGAGTCAAAGAGGCAATTCAGAACAGCCATGAGCATCAGCTCATTTTCACAAGAGCTGCAGATCACATAGAAATAGAGATCGATGCTGCTTTTGTATACCACTGTCAGGCCTTCCAAGAGGGCAATTTCACTGTCAGTCCAGTGGGTCTTGTTGAAAATGTTCTTCTCAAAGGCCTTTTGCTCCTTGATACTGGGGTAGGTGTCGTAATAGTACTTGGCAAAAAGTCGATCTCCATCATTGTCCAGAATCAGGATGGCTTTGACAGTATACAGGGAAGGTTCCAAAATCAGCGCCTCCATTTTGCCCCGCAGCTGGTGCCGACGTGGAGCCCTGCTGATAGCTTTTGCTTCCTCTCGAAAATGTCAGAAAGAACCACTTAGCCAGGAGTGTCCCCCAAATGCTCTTGAACCAAAACGACAGGGACAGGGAGATGCTGATTCCGTGAGGCTTTTCTGGGTGTTGATTTCCCTGTAGGAGCTCTTTTTGCTACTGTAGTAGAATTCTGACCATCCTGGGTCAGGCATGGTTGAGTAAGGGAATCCCAGCATAGGGATTGCAGACCTCCCTGTTGACTGTGTGCCCCTAGGCATGTGTGAGCCTCAGTTTCCTCATCTGTAAGATGGGGCAATAATACCTACCTCACAGGGGTGTTGTGAGGACTAAATGTGATGAGGGTAGTAGCAGCCATGTGATGTGCATGACTGAACTGCCTTCTCCCACTCCAGTGGGGACCTAGTACCACCTGACCGTGGGGTGGGGTGGGGTCTCCCTGCATCTTCTAAGCACTGACTGAAGCCCTCTTCCCTCCCCTCCTACCTCACAGAGAATCTCATTTTAGTCAGAATGCTGTCAGCCTCCCCGCACTAGGCAAGAAAACAGGCCACTACCGATGGAGGGGCCCACCCTAAGGGCAGTCCCAGGGCTGCCTAGGTCCTCACCCCCTTCTCCTTCTCTGCCTGGCACCCTCAACTCCCCTCCTTTGTGTCTCTGTCCTCTGCTGCAGCACCTTCCTATCAGCACTGTGAAACGGACACCTCGCCAACTTGAAACAACCCCTCCCAGGTTTGTCACCTGTCCTGCTCTCCCCTGAGATTTCTTGGCCCCTGAGGGGTTGGCATTCATCTGTTTTTCCTGTTATCTCCAATTACAGTGGACCCTGCTGCCCGAACCACTCCTCCCAGCCAGCATCTGTCCCTACAATCCCTCCTCGCCAGGTGTCTCCTGATTCTCTGAAGGCCCCGTTCCCCCAACCCGCAGACATTCCCTCCTGGGATAGCCTCCTGTGGTTTCTGTGACACCAGGCTCTGCTGTCCCTCCACCTCTCTGGGCTCCAGCTCCCCCTCACCTGTCCCCATCCATGCACACCTTGGACCAGCTCGCCCAGGCCCATTGCTCCATGTGCCACATCCTTGGCTCCTGGGCTTCATTCGCCTCTGCCCAGGTGCCCACTGATGCCTCCCCTGGATGTCATCACCTCACCAACATATCCAAAAGTGAACACTCCCTCCTCCCTTGTCCCTGCTCCCAACACACATGTAATCCTCACTTCTATCGACTGCAGTAAATACCTACTGGGCCACTCCATGTGCCTTGCCCTGTGCTAGGTGGCCCGGGGTCAGCAAGGCAGCAGGGCCCTGCTTTAGAGCGCCTTCACTACAAAGACGAAGCCAACCGTTAAGCGATCACAGGTGCCACCATCTACCCGGTTATCCAACCCAGAAGCCTGCGCGTCACCCGAGGTCCTCACCCGCGTTCCCTCCGCTGCCCCCGGCCCGAGCTCAGAACCGGAGTCATGGCTTGGACCCCGGGGGAAATGGGGGGCCTTGAGGCGGGATCATCATCGGGTAGGGCGGGCCCTGAACTCTGGGCTCGGAATTGGGCAGTCCGGCCGGAAGGGGCGGTCTTCTAGGCCGGAAGGGGCGGGATTTGACGGCGGCGGCAGATCGCGAAGAATGGATACCGCCTTCACGTTGCTTGCCGGCAGCTCGCGCCGGTGGGTCCCGCGCCGCTGGAGGGGGCGGGAGGCTGCGCGGCCCGAGGCTGGCCAGGGTGCTGAGCCTCTGGTGCGTCCTTTCCAGGCTAGTGGCCGAGCTGCGTGACGCCCTGGACTCCTGCGCCGAGCGACAGCGGCAGCTGGAGCGGAGCCTGCGAGTCTCCCGGCGGCTGCTGCGTGCCTGGTACGCGGACCCCGGGACCACCCGGCTAGGCCTCCCTCGGGCCGTCAGAACCCCGCTTAGCGACCCCGGGCCGGGAGGCCCGGCCCAGCTCTCACTTCGGAGTTGCGGGTTGTCAGTGCTCCCCGCTTTTTCTGCAGGCTCTGAGACTGCGGGTCTGCTCCTAGGCCAGGCGGCCTTGGGGGCCTGTTGGGCCCTGGCCGTGCCACGGCTGCCTTGTGTCTTCACAGGGAACCAGCCGAGACCCTGGCTCCGGAGCCAACCCCAGGGCCAGAAACTAATGAAGAGGCCCCATCTGCAGGTAAACCTCAGCCATCTACCTTCTCCAGGTGCCACCTCTGGCCTGTCTTCAGACATGAAGTGGTGAGGGACCTCTACATGACTCTTGGTTTTTGCAGCATGCATACCCAGCCCGCAAGACCTCAAGGAGCTGGAGCTTCTGACCCAGGCACTGGAGAAGGCTGTACGGGTGCGAAAAGGCATATCAAAGGCTGGAGAAGGAAACAAGGCCCCCAGCCTGAAGTCTGGATCCATTGCCACTTCCCCTGCCACCAGAGCCTCTTACCCACCCAGCACCTCACACAGGGCTGGCAGCCGTGCATCAGAGACAAAACCTCCCAGGGGCATCCTCCAAACCAGGGTGCCTACCAAGGACCTCCCTGAGCGCAGGCTTCTGTCAGTGGGGGATCAGGCCTGTATGGGGCAAGGGGCTGGAGCCACCAAGCCTAAATCAGGCCTCAGGAACGAACAAATAGTCCTGTCGGCTGCTTCTCAGGCCCCAGAAGCTTTTACACTCAAGGATAAGGGGTAGGTTTCCCAGACCCTCACTAGAGGAACTACTGTCTCTACCTGATCAGATCCTGGGCAGCAGCAGGAGTCTGGGTTTGGGGTGACAGGGAGGGCAGGGCATTGAGCTGGATGTGGGCCAGGGGAACCCCAGGATGCCACCCCATGAGGGGTGGCAAGCCCAGAAGCTGGCAGAGTGGAACAGCTGGCTGTGAAGGTGCCATGTTTGATGCACTGGGGCGTGACCTGTGCCCTATCCACTTATCCACCCAGCCCCAGGGCTCCACATGAGCTCTCGAAGGCCTGGGCTCTGCTTTCTCTTCTCTCTGCCAGGTGGTACCTGGACTGGGCTGGCTCCTGTGGTCACCCTGGAAGCCCTGTCTGAGGGGTGGGTGAGCTTCATCTCTCACTGGGCTCTGAGTAGGGAGTGGGGCCTGCAGCCCCCAGAGTGAGACAGAGCTGCTCTGAGCACCGGCTTCCCTGACAGGATCCTGCTGGAGCTGCCTGAGGCCTTCAGGAAAGCGGCTTCCCGGAATTCCCGGTGAGGCTGAGTCTTGTGGCTGGGTGAAGGGGGAGGGGAGACCAGGGGAGTGTGGAGAGCAGGGAGGCTGAGGCTTCCCACTGGTAAGACTTCCCACGGGTCCCTTGGCTTTCTTTGCTGGGTGGTGACACTCCACATTAGGAGAGTCAGCCTCCCTAGGACGGCTGTAGTCACCTTAGACTCAGCCAGCAGCTTCTGAGGCCCCAAGGCACTTAGTGTCTCCAAGTCCCCATTTGTCTTCCTTGTGAAGATGACAATAATAGTACCAGCTTCTAGAGGTGTTGTAGGGGTTAAACGAGGTGGTGGCTTTTCGGGTGCTTGTGCTGTGCCTGGCACAGAGCCAGCATCCAAAGCTCTTACCAGACATTTTGGTCACCAGTCACTGCTGGCTCCTCTCCCCTTTTCCTTGAATTCTCTCCTAGCATTTCCCAGAGTGGGTCAGCTCTGTCCCCTTTTCATGGACAGTGTCCCCCTCGGTTCCCCAGGACACCCAAAGGCCCCTCCTGACATTCAGAAGAGCCAGACACCCCAGGCTGGGGCTGCTACCCTGGCCCTTGCCTACTTCTCGTGGCCCAGCCCAGCTGGCTGTAGTAACCACGTTGCTTTCTGGTTTGTGGGCTGTGCATGTGTGTATCCCAGCCTGTGGGCCCAGCTCAGCTCTACACAGACCAGTGATTCTGTGGATGCTGCTACCACCGCCAAAACGCAGTTCCTCCAGAAAATGCAGACAACTGTATCCTTGCGGGGCTTGGGGGAGTGAGGGGTGGGGGGCAGAGGTTCTGGCTCTAAACCTGGCGAGTCTGAGGAGGAACAACTCCAGGAAGGGCCAGAGCTACTCCAGGACCCAGCCCTTGGGGAAAGCGGAGGGGCCTGACCACAGGGGACTTTCCATGACCCTCATGCAGTCAGGCTGGCCTGGCCCCAGGCTCAGTGCCACCGAGGTGGAGGCAGAGGTGCGGCACCTGCAGAAGGCCTGCTTGCTGCTAAGACTTCGAATGGGGGAAGAGCTCACGGCAGGTTAGTGGGCCCTCAGTTGCGTCTCTGGTCAGGGTGGGGAAGGCTTCAGGACCGGCGTGGACCTGGCCTGCTCCCCCTGGCTCTCGTGTAGACCCCAAGGACTGGATGCAGGAGTACCGCTGCCTGCTCACCTTGGAGGAGCTGCAGGCCATCGTGGGGCAGTGTCTCCACAGGCTGCGGGAGCTATGCACAGGTGAGGCCTGCCCCGCCCGTGCTGAAGTCTGGGGTCAAAATCCTCTAGCCACGGGGTGGTGTTGGGACTTTAACAGCAGCTTGGGAACGGAGGCAGGCGGTCAGGACGGCCCTTCCCTGTGTCACCCCACTGCATTCTGAGTTCTCTGCAGTTGTGCTGTGGAGCTGGCCAGCACAGCACCCCTGCTCCAATTTCTCTCCCGACACACAGACCCCACCACTCCGAGTAGCTTACTTATTTATCCAGTTATTGAAAAAGTGCCTTGTGACAATCAGAGAGGTACTGGCAGATGCCTGGTATTGCAAGAGTTAGTTGTTTATGGACAATAGGGCTTCATACAGGAGGCAAGGGGAGACTTTGCACCCCCTTAAAGGGGCCTGGGGAGGAGGTGCCTGGCTTGTGCCCTGTGACGCCATATCCCCTGTCCTCGCAACAGTGGTGGAACAGCAGCTGGGGCCGTGGCCTGAGGGGAGGTTCCCCAGGGCCTCCTTGCCGTGTGGAGGAGGAGCAGACCCTATCTGGAGCCCCCAGTTGCTTCTCTACTCTAGTACCCAGGAGCTGCAGACCCTGGCGGCCCTCAGGCTGCGGGTGGCCATGCTGCACCAGCAGATCCACCTGGAAAAGGTACTTCTAGAGTAGGGAGTGGGTGACTGAGTGTCGGGGAGCCGTGGGCCCTGGGGAGGACTCTAGGTCTGGAGCCTCATGAGGGCTTGGCCTCAAGAGCCTATCTGTGCTCCTCCCACCAAGACCCACCAGGGAAGGGTGGGAGCTGCTGGGCCTGTGCCCCTGTGAGGGTGCTGGAGCTTCTGGAGGAGGGATGGGCTGGGGCATGGTGCCTCAAAGCCGGCCCTGGTTTGAGCCCTCCTCTGGGGGCCCTGGGCCAGCTGGGACAGGGCCCCCTTGAGACCTTGGTCCTGCACCACCCACCAGGTCCTGATGGCCGAACTCCTCCCCCTGGTGAGCAAGCAGGAGCCGCTGGGGCCACCATGGCTAGCGCTGTGCCGGGCTGTCCACAGCCTGCTCTGTGAGGGAGGCCAGCGCTTCCTCACCATCCTACGAGAAGATAAGCCTGCTGACTGAGCCCTTCCCATGGCCAGGCCCACCCCCAGTCCCCCAGAACCCTGCAGCAAAGGCAGGCTGGCTCTGCCTCTAGCCTGACTGTCGGTGAGAGCCCCCCTTCCCTAGGAGGAATCAAATGAATGGGCATTGAGGGGACTTTCACTGGTACAGTGAGCCAGGGGCCCAGAGATGCCTGTACCCCCTTAGGAAACCAGGTTTCCAAGGGGCGGGGACTGCCCCCTGGCTCTTCCTGAGGAACTTAGGGCCTTTCTAATGGCTGCTAAAGCTGCTGGTCAGGGCTCAGCTTGGCTTGGCTTTCCACAGGCTCAGGAGACCTGAGACTGGTGAGGGCTTTTCTTAGCTACTTCTGTTTTCTCTTGCTGTACACTTAAAAGCTACTTGTGTGACATTAAAACTACTTTAGAAAGTGTATATATTTAAATCATACCAAGGTGCGACTTGGTGCATGTTTGTTTTCTTCTTTGTGTTTATTATATACCAAGAATATATCAAGTATATTTACCAAGAATAGGCATATCCCTTGTGTACTGAAGGGAGGGGGCAAAGCCACTCAAGGTGGGCTGCCCTGGGGACTTGCCTCATGCACTGGCCCTAGCATACCTGAAACCTCTCCCCACAAGTGCCTACATTTGTACCGGGCTTATCAAAAGACAAAAAAGCCACAAGCCAGTATTACAGTGGACGTCCACTGTCTGCCCACAGCCATCTTTCCTGGCACCCATGCCCACCACCTGCTCCTGTGCCATTGCTGTGGCTTATGTGGGCCCCCCAGACTGAGTCCACCCCTCCCCTGCTCCACTGTCACTTCCAAGGCTCCTACCTCCCCTGTTGAAGGAGGCACTGTTTCTTGGAAGGCAAGAAAGTGTAGAGGTCAAGGTCACAGCCTCTGGGTTTACAGGTCACACATCTTGGGTTTACATCATGACTTGTTTGCTGCTCTGGGACTTCCAGCAAGATTCTTGAAGACTCTGAGCCTCAGTTCCCAGTGTTGTCCCCACTGTCATACTGGGGTAGTGGTTATTACCACTGGGCTGAAGATGAATAAGATGGTGTTAGATGCTTCACAGCTCTGCACCCTGGTGAGGGCTTTGAGGCAGCAGTGTCCCTTTCATGAGCCTTTAGTGAGTACCTGTGTGGACCAGGCACAACCCTCAGAGCTAGGGCAGTAGCCCTTTGTGTGGACAGTGATGTGAGACCAAATAACACCTGCTTCTGCCCTGAGAAGCCCAGGCCCAGGAGGCAGATGACTCCTGGAGAAGGCCAGGTTTTCTGCAAGCCTGATGAAGTGCTGCAGGTATGGGGGATGAACTGGGTGAAGTTGAAGCCGCCTCAGGGTAGCCCCACCCTGCAGGAGGCCCTACTTGTAAAGGGCCCCACAGTCCAACAGGCCAGAAACCTTGGACATGGAGTCCCAGGTCCTTGGAGCTGCTGGGGACCAGATGACAGACCAAAGTAGAAAATGAAAAATCAGGGCCCTCACTGCACTAAGGGGGCCTCCAGGGAGTGGAACTCCAGAGCAGGAAACCAGGGAAGGGGAAGAAAGAGAGGGAGGGAGCCTGGGATACAACCACCTCCTTCTGGCCACTCCACTGCTGCCTCCAGAGCTTATGTCCAGGTGCTGGGATCTGGAGGAACCCTTAATCTCCAGGGCAAATCCCACCACCCCCCTGTTACTGGCCACCCCAGAATCCGTAGCAGGTGGTCTTCACTGCAATTATTTCACCCACTGGTTGTCTTAGTTTATTGTGCACTTTATTGTCAGGGATGCTGTCCACCTGCATCTCTAGCTAAGCGCAGATGGGCACCCAGAGGTTGTTGACTCAATGACCCACCTGGCCAGTCCTGGGCACTGGTGGTGTCCTGCGGACCTCTGTGGGCACCTGGGCCTTCATGGGCAGGGAGGTGCCAGCAGATAACATGAGGGGAGAGATCTGGGTAGGTCCCAACACAAGGCACCCAAAGCAGAAAAGGGAGACCCCCTGCGAGTTAGCGCCCGCCCACCTCGATTCCACACCACGCCAGGAGGCTGCAGCGAAGAACTGTCCCCGTGGCGTCACTGCATCGCCGGCCAATCTGCTCCGACGTGGCGAGCAAGCGGGGTTGCAGGGGGTGCCCACACCCACCCGGAGCGCAGACCCCGCTTCGGTAGCATGAGCGCGGCCGAGCGCTCGCCCCCTGCGCCTGCCAAGGCCCCTGAGCCCCCCGGGGCCCTACGCTCGCTGCTCTTGGCCACCGGCGTCGCGGGGGGCTCTTGGCCGCGCTGCGTCCTGCCGTTCGGCGCCGTGGTTCTGCTTGCAGGCGCCGCTGCCACGGCCATCACCTTCTCGCTGCGCGGACCCCGCCTGGACCTGGCCCAGGGCTCGGCGCGGGCCTCGGGCTACTGGCCGCCGCCTTCCTGTGCTGGCGCGCATGGCGGCGGCGGCGGCAGAAGGCCGGGCGCGGGGGGCGGCGGGAGCCGGGGACGCCCTGAACCCACGCGCCAAGCCCTCTCCCCTGCGAGGTCACGGCGAGCCGGCGCCTCCTCCCTTCGGATCTCGCCTGGGCCCGGCTGGCGCAGTGCCAAGCGCGTGTGGCGGAAGCCTCCTCCCCAGACGCCGTCCCCAAACTGTTCTGAACCCTCAGGATGCCCAAGCTTTGGGCACTTCGAGCCATCTCCCTCCCCTCCCCCGACTCAGCTCTCCCGCTCTCGCACCCGCCTCCGCCCATGTTGCTTTTGAGCGTTTCGCTTGGCGCGCAGAGCCGTCCTGGCTGAGCGCGGGGCTGGCGGCAGTCTGCATGGCACGGGGGGCCTGCAGGGTATGCAGGGTCCTGGGCGGCGGCGGGCCGGGGACTTGACGTGGCTACCCTCCTCGGGGCGAGGCACAGTGGTCTGTGTCCTCCTCCCCTAGCTGTCCAAACCCCACTGGTTTGGAAGCCCCTCGAGGCAAAATAGGCGCTCAGTAAATGTTTGTGCTATATATGAACAAGTGGTGGCTTGCAAAAGTCTGGTGGGGACAGTAAGTCCTGGGCTAAGCCGGGAGTATTTTATCAGTTGGCCTTTTAAGAGAAAGACCCCAGCCCCCTGAGACATATCAGGACCCCCCTCGGTCCCTTTTCCCCCAGAGAGGTTCCTGGAGCCCCAGAGCTAGCAGCTGTCACTCTGAGTGGGGGCAGGGGAGGGGAGGCCTGCAGCAGCCTGAGGAGTTGCAGGTGGGGAACTAGAGGCTGAGCCTCTTCTAAGGTGCCAGGAAGGGGCAGGGCCAGCAGAGAGATGTGAGGTCTGAGAGGCCCTAGTCAAGGACTGGGGACAGATGGCTGAGTCCCAAGGAGCACTGAGCCTGGGTGGGGGGCTGTGAGGAAGGCCCTCCCTAACTCCCATCACACCATCTGCCAGGGCTGCCCCCGGGGCCAGAATAGAAAGCACACCTAGGGCCACTCCAGAAAAGAGCCTGGGCTGCCTGCAGCCACCTCCCTGGGGAGCTAGTGGGGCAACGACGCTCTGGGCCAGGTACCTGCCTGCTGACCCTGATGAACACTCTGCAGGATGAGCCCTGGGGGCCTTCACCCACACCAGAGGCCACCAGATGTTCTGCACACCCTACCCCCAACTCACGAGGAGGCTGTGCTGCACACAAAGTCTGCAAGGCTCGGGAGGGGGAGCTGCTCCCTGCTTTCCTCCTTCCCAGCAGGAGTCCTGAAGTCCAGACAGCCAAGGTTTCCCTGGTGTCTTGTCTCAGGCCCTGGGGAACCACTGGCTTGGGCCTGGGCATTTCTCCCCCCTGTGGCCACCTCCTTGCTTCTAACAGTCCGAGAAGGATCTATCGCACCTCCCTCTCTCCCACCAGAGCTCCCCCCATCCCAAGCATGTTTGAGGCTGATGATCAGAAGAACCTTGAAGAGAATGGTTGGGAAGGTGCTCTTTCTGAACTTGACCCATCCCAGAGCAGAACGGTGTTCCCCGCCAGCTACCTCATTCGTGCATGGCTGTTTGTTATAAGGGACACATTCTCTTTATTGGGAAGTTGAGGGACAGGCCCCAGTGGCACCTGCTTTGTGGGGTGAGGGGCACCCTCAGCCTTCCTGTTGCTGCCAGAGAAGAAGAGAGAGGCCAGCAGCCCCTCTGGCCCTCCTGGCTTAGTCTTTCCAAAGTCTCCTATTATCCCTTCAGTCCCTTCACCCCTCACCCCTGCATTTGTGCTGGTTAGGCCTGGTGAAGGGCCTGACCAGAGAGTGTCAGTCACTCCAGGTAGCCCATCAATCACCCTGTCTTCCTGCTGCTCCTTCTCCAAGGTCAAGCCCTCGTGTGTCCTCTTCTCCTTCAGTGTCCCCTGGGAGGCTTCTATGTCCTCCTGCTCCTCCTCTCCTAAATAGCACAAGGATTCTGCTTCTCTCCATCCTCTTCTTATCTGTCCTTGCAGTGTCTCTGGCCCAACCGAAGGTGGCAGCCCCGCCTACACAGACACACCCATGTGGTGTCCTCCACTGACAGCTGGGCTTGGCCTGGGATCAGCCTCCCATCTAGAACTTCAGGCCTCAGAGCTGCTCCCAGGTGGGATATATTCCCATGTTCCCTGCCCCCTTTGCATGGGGCTGACCCTTCCTGGGATGCTTTGCCTCCTCCATCAAGGAGAGACTCCAGTCTGTTGAGCTCCCTGGCTACATCCAATACCTATGTGGCTCATGAAATCCCAACAGCTTGGCAAAGTTGAATAATAGGCATCTGGCTGATGAGGAAACTGAAGCTTGGGCAGGTTGAGGAACTGAAACCACACAACTAGAAACTGAAGCAGCTTGGATTCAAAATCAGACCTGGCCCCAATCCTGGGTTCTTTTTACTACAGCAGACTGCTGCCCTGGGGACACCCCACAACCACCAGCCCAGCTTGGCTCCCTCTGTGCTGTGTGCCCTGTAGGGACCAATGGGAGCATGAGGGTCCCACCTTCAGATCCAGGGCCCAGCCTGCCTGATGGGCCTGAGGGAGGAGGCAGCCAGACCCCCACCCGGCACGTGGCACAACCCCAGGAGCAGTCAAAGCCTGGAGGCAGGCCGGGGGCCGGCTGGGTGGTCCCCCACGGGCTGCGTGGCTGAACCACCCCCTCCAGAGCCCTCCCGCCAGCACATTCCTGGCTCCCCGGCCCCTCCCCCGGCTCCAGGGCCTCCCAGCCCCCTCCCCCGCTGGCCCAGCCAGTGTCTGAATCTGCTTCTGATTCCGGCTCTGCCGACGAGGCCCCCTCCCCGGCCCCCTCCCCTCCCCTCCCTCCCTCCTTCCCGGCCCGAGCAGCCCCGCCCCCGGCTGCGCCCAGGCTTGCGCCTGCTGCGCCCCCCACCCTCTACTGGCACAGCTTGCCCGCCCTCGCTGCAGCCGGGAGGAGGCGGCGGCCGGGGCGCCCCAGGCCCCACCCGCCCTCGGCCAGTCCCGGGAGGCCGGGAGACCTGCTCGACCCGGCCCTCGGTGGGTGAGTGCGAGCGGCGGGCGGCGGGTGGGGCCTCTGCGGGCGGAGGCGCCGAGAGCGGGGGCGACGCCTGTCAACGCTCCAGGCCCAGCGGGAGGACGCGCCGACATCCCCGCTGCTCCGCTCGGCCCGGGGCGTAACGGCGGCTGCGCCCACCTCTGGGCCCTGACTGGAGCGGCCCGGGGCTCTGGTTGCTCGGCACCGCGGGCCAGCGGGCAGAGCCTCGGATCGGGCTCTCTCTCCCGAGGGCAGCGGCGTGGGCCCCCGGCCGGCTGGCTGACCCACGGCGGCTCCGGCCATGCCCGGCTGGCCCTGGGGGCTGCTGCTGGCTGCGGGCACAATCTCGGCCGCGCTGAGCCCGGGGCCGCCGGGGCCCGCCGACCCCTGCCATGACGAGGGGGGCGCGCCCCGCGGTTGCGTGCCCGGCCTGGTGAACGCGGCCTTGGGCCGCGAGGTGCTGGCGTCCAGCACGTGCGGGCGGCCGGCCACGCGGGCCTGCGACGCTTCGGACCCGCGGCGGGCACACCCTGCCACCCTCCTGACCTCCGCAGGGGGCACCACAAGCCCGGTGTGCTGGCGTTCGGACTCGCTGACGCAGGTGCCCCTCAACGTGACCCTCACAGTGCCCCTCGGCAAGGCTTTTGAGCTGGTGTTCGTGAGCCTGCGCTTCTGCTCTGCACCCCCCACTTCGGTGGCCCTGCTCAAGTCGCAGGACCATGGCCGAAGCTGGACCCCACTGGGCTTCTTCTCCTCCCGCTGTGGCCTGGACTATGGCCGCGTGCCTGCCCCTGCAGATGGCCCAGTTGGCCTGGGGCCCGAAGCCCTGTGCTTCCCTGAGCCCCAGGCCCAGCCTGATGGGGGTGGCCTTCTGGCCTTCAGCGTGCAGGACGGCAGCCCGCCAGGCCTGGATCTGGACAGCAGCCCGGTGCTCCAAGACTGGGTGACCGCCACAGACATTCAAGTAGTGCTCACAAGGCCTACCATGCTGGGGGACACGAGGGACGCCACGGCCATGGTCCCTTACTCTTACTCAGCCACTGAGCTCCAGGTGGGCGGGCGCTGCAAGTGCAATGGGCATGCCTCCAGGTGCCTGCTGGACACCCAGGGCCATTTGATCTGCGACTGCCGGCATGGCACCGAGGGCCCCGACTGCGGCCGCTGCAAGCCCTTCTACTGCGACAGGCCATGGCAGCGGGCCACAGCCCGGGAAGCCCACGCCTGCCTTGGTGAGGCCTTGGAGGGTGGCCTGGGGATCTGAGACCAGGCCAGCCTGTCCCTGACTCATCCCTCCCTGCAGCTTGCTCCTGCAATGGCCATGCCCGCCGCTGCCGCTTCAACATGGAGCTGTACCGACTGTCTGGCCGCCGCAGTGGAGGTGTCTGCCTCAACTGCCGGCATAATACTGCCGGCCGGCACTGCCACTACTGCCAGGAGGGCTTCTATCGAGACCCAGGCCGTGCCCTGAGTGACCGCCGCGCTTGTAGGGGTGAGCCTGCTGCCAGCTACCTGCACACCCTCACCTTCTGGTTTCCCACATCCCTAGATGGGCTTCTGACCATCCCACTTCTATCCTCAGCCTGTGACTGTCACCCTGTTGGTGCTGCTGGCAAAACGTGCAACCAGACCACAGGCCAGTGTCCCTGCAAGGATGGCGTCACTGGCCTCACCTGCAACCGCTGTGCCCCTGGCTTCCAGCAGAGCCGCTCTCCAGTGGCACCCTGCGTTAGTGAGTGATGCTGCCCTGCTTAGACCACCTCAGCCAAGGTCAACCCAGCTCCCTGCTGCTGCCTACCTGGGCCCCGCAGATCCCCCTGCCCCCCTCAACTGTCCCCTGAGCCCTGCAGATTCCCTTGGCTCCCTTCAAAGGAAGGCCTTTATCTCATCCTCTCCACAGAGACCCCTGTCCCTGGACCCACTGAGGAGAGCAGCCCTGTGGAGCCCCAGGGTGAGTGGAGGTTCCAGAGGGGGCATGTCCTTGGCTGGAGGGGGCTATGGATTTCAGGAGGGGAGGAGGAGAGGGTGGGAGAAGGAGGTGCAGATCGGTGCCAACCTCCTCCTGCGCCCTCCTCCCAGACTGCAACTTGCACTGCAAACCTGCCCGTGGCAGCTACCGCATCAGCTTGAAGAAGTTCTGCAGGAAGGACTACGGTAGGCCACCCTCAGGCCTCCTGCCCCCGTCCTCCTCACCTTGCCCTACTTTCTCTCCGTATACCCTGACCCTCGCTGGACCCCAAGGCCATCCCCTGGCCCTCAGGTCCTACGCTGTCGCCGGCCCCGCCCTGTCAGCCCCCGTGGCCTCTTCGTGCTCCCGCTGCGGCGTGTCCTCTTTGTGTTCCTCCTCCACCCCGCCTCCCACCCCCGCGGGCGCCGTGTCCTCCTCTGCGCGGCCCGCCCCCTCCGGGCCCCGCCCCGCCTGACCCCGCCCCCTCTCGCCTCCCCCGCAGCGGTGCAGGTGGCGGTGCGCGCGCGCGGCCAGGCGCGCGGCTCCTGGACGCGCTTCCCGGTGGCCGTGCTTGCCGTGTTCCGGAGCGGCGAGGAGCGCGCGCGGCGCGGGAGCAGCGCGCTGTGGGTGCCTGCGCGGGACGCCGCCTGCGGCTGCCCGCGCCTACTACCGGACCGCCGCTACCTGCTGCTGGGGGGCGGACCGGGGGCCGCGGCCGGGGGTCCCGAGGGCCGGGGGCCCGGGCTCAGCGCCGCCCGCGGGAGCCTCGTGTTGCCTTGGCGGGATGCGTGGACGAGGCGCCTTCGGAGGCTGCAGAGGCGCGAGCGGCGGGGGCGCTGCGGGGCGGCCTGAGCCCGCGGGCCGGGCGGGGGCCGGGCGGGGACCGGGCGGGGCGCTTCTCACACATCAAGGCACACGTTCATCCAGTGCATCCGCCTCACGAGAAGTCTTTGCTCGCGTCGCGCGCGTCGCCATCTGAGCCCCCTGCCCCGACACTGCCCTGCGCCTCCTTCGGTGCCTCGAGCTCCTGCCCAGGAGGGGTGTGACGGACGCAGGGACACCCCCGCCCCAACAGAGGGATGTGATAGCCCCAGAGAGCTGCTTTGAGGCCCCCTGGAGCACCTGTCATCCAAAGGACCCCTTGGCCCCCCTACCCTCAAGCTATCTGCCTTCTCAAAGGGACACCACGATACCACCAGAGGGCTGTGAACTCCCTGTGGGGCCGAATACTTAGAGGCTCTGCGAACACCTCAAGGGCCTCTGTGACACAGCCCCCCGTGATGTCGTGGTCCCTCAGCGTTCCCACCTTCCTGAAAGGCACTGACACCCCCCTCAAATAGTTATGAACCCCCTTCTGATGCCAGGACGCATAGAGATCTGCGAATACCCCAAGGGCCGTTGAGACTCCACCCGCCCCCGGACTCTGTGATCCGCCAGAGAGCGCCCTGACTCCCCAAGAGGCACTGTGGCTACCACAGACGCCTGTGGACCCCCATGGAGCTCGGTGACACTGGCTCCCCCGCCCCCTGTCAGGACACGCAGAGGGCGCTATGACTCCTCCCCCAACGAGGACGGCGGCCTCTGGTTCCCGTCTGTCCCGTAGGTCACCTCTGCCTGTCCTGTCTCTGCCGGCTGGGCGTCCGTGTCCCTGCCCCCCGCTGTGTTCAGCCTCTTTTTTGCCCCCTTGTGTCCCTGTCTCTTGTCTCCGTCTGGCTGTCTATCTCGGCCTCGGCCTGAAGACTCCTCCACCCAGGTCCCACCCGGAGGTCCCCCCATGCACTCCTCCGCCCGCTCGGGACCAGACGTCGTGCCCACGCGGGCGCGCGTTCCCAGGTCTACGCGTAACCCGGCAGCGACTCCGGCGGGCACCCCTGCCGACCCCCGATACCCCAGCCTTGCCCACAGCTGGGCCTGACAGCCACCCGCCCACTCGCGCGCGCCCCTCGCCTCTCATCGGGACCCGTGCTGAGCCGGCGCATGCTCCTGCCGCCTCGCCTCGGGGCGTCAGCGCGCATGCCCGGAGCCCGCTGCCCCAGAGACCCGCGGGCGCCGCGGGTGGGCAGCCGGCGGCGCGTCTCGGCGGGGGCGGGGCCGCGTGCGCGCGTGCGCAGAAAGGCCGACGCTCGGGAGCTCAGCTAGCTGAGGAGAAAGCGGCGCGGTGCGGCGCGGCGCCGGGAGGTGGGTTCTCGGCCAGCGCGGCGGGCGGTGGTAGGTGCGCAACGGGGTGGGCGGGGGCGTGACGGTCCGGCGCGGGGGCCGCGGGGTCGGGTTTCCGACTGTCACCGCGTCCCGGGCGTGCTGACGGAGGGGGCGTGCTGACGGAGGGGGCGTGGGGGCCTGGCTGCCGGGCCTCCGTCCGAGCGGGGCGCGGGGACCGGCCGCGGTGCGGGTGGCGGTTTCGCAGCCCGCGCGCCCTGGGCCCGCGACCGCCCGCCGGGCCGCCGCCGCCGGCTCTGCCCCGCGGCCCGAGCGCCGGGCAGGGCGCGACGTGGGTCCGGAGCCGACCTCGGACCCGCGGGACACCGACCCCGGGGGTCGCGCCGGCGCCCCTCACCAGGCGCTGTCGGCTCTCCGGCCGGCTCCGGGCGAGGCGGCGGTGGGAAGAGCTGGCTCTGTGTCACTCCTTCCTCGGGCGCTTTCGGTCTCTGCGGGGTAGGAAATCCTCTTCTAGACTCGAAATTGCAACAGATTCTCTGATAACGTTCTGTCTTCGAAGACCTGCAGCTGCTCCCGTCCTGGTCCTACGCTTGCCCCAGGATTACACGCTGCCCACCTGCCGCCTAGGTATCTACCCAGCCTCTGAGTCCTGTCCGGCGGGTGCCTCCTGGGGTGGCCGCTGTGCCAGGCGGCAGCTGTCCGCCAGGCTGTGCTGGGGACGAAAGCGTTTCCACAGGGCCCCTGGGCGCTGTGCTCTCTGAGCCTTGAGTAAGCACAGCTGGAGGTCGGGGGCCCCTGGGCGCTGTGCTCTCTGAGCCTTGAGTAAGCACAGCTGGAGGTCGGGGATGGGCTGCACTCGGTCAAGGTCCTCTTCTGGCAAGGGCGCTGGTGGCCTGATGGCCTTACTCTGTAGGGAACAGACGAGCGGTGGGCTTCCTGGATTACCACTTGCTGGGCTGACACTTAAGGCCAGAGGCTGAAGACCACCTGGGCAGTGCGGAGGCGCGGGTCAGCTGTTAAGATAGCGATGTGCCTGGGAGGCACAGACCTGGTGGCCGATGTGGCTGTGGTTGTGATGCTTGTGTTGAGGTCTTTACCTAGCTGCTTATTCCTGGTGAGGAGTTTGCCTGCCTTTCCAGGGCCAGTAGAAGGACTTGAAGGTGGTTTTCCTTAGTTCTGTGTGTGTTTTCTCCGAGGTCTGCAGGAACATCTAGGCAATTACAGGGGGGAAAAAATCCCATTATTCATCAGATACAGCGGTTTATTCCACTTGAGGCAAGGGCTCCGCTCCATCTTCACTTTCTAGCCCCAGTACACAGTAGCTACCTGTAAACATTTACTTAATTGCCTTGAAGACAGATGTGCTGGTTTTTTCTTTTTAAGGGATACAGGGTTGGAGAAACAAACCCAGGTAAGAAAAGATCAAGAAAACTCGCAGAGGTTTTACAGTTTCCATTTCTAGCCAGTGGTACAACCCCCACATACGCATCCTTTTATCCTGAAGGTTGGTCCTCGTTTAGTCTTCTCAGGTAAAGCCTGTATGAGAAGTACTTATCCAGTAGCGAGTGCTCTGTTCAGAAGCTCATCTCTCCCTATGGACAGGGCTGGAGCCACGTCGCATTCATCTTTGCTCCCCCATTGCCTCATATGGAATGGGCCAGGGGTTCTCCCTGAATGGTTGTTGAAATGAACCAAGGTGCTAAAACTAATGCAGTGGTTTTCATCTGGATGAAGGGTGACCTTCAGAGGATGTAGAAGTAATCTAGTAATCTTGGCAGGTTTTTCATAATAACAAAATTCACACCCTGAATTTGCAAGTTCACCTGCTGGTGAGCCATGCTAGCTGTCGCTGACCACACCTGCCAGGACTGTCAGCAGGCCAAGTGACCTTGGGCATGCAGTGTTGCGCCTAATTCTCATTACAGTCTCAGCCAATCTCAGAAGACATATTTAAGTGTTTGCTTTTAGATTGTTGCTGGTTTGAAGTACATAAGGACAATGAAGCAGGTTATAAAAAAGCACTTAATATTTACCCTGTTCAATGTTTTACCTGTTTGAGCATAGCTTCTCTGTTATGACAACTCTGTGCAGGGAAGAAAAAAAGCCTTTTCAACTTGAAGCAGCAGTTTCAGTGGCTGTTTCAAGTGTCACTTTCCAAATGGAGATAATATCAGAGAAACAACACCTTGGGCTTTTCACTAAGGACCAACCTAAATTCATTATTTGATGATTTTTGTTGTTCTTTCAGTGCAGGTTTATCCAAATCATAATTCACATGATGAGGACTTGTGCCCGGTATTCTGTGGCTACAAAGTTGAGTGAGCCTGTGCCCTTGAAGAGCTTAGGGTACAGTGAGGAGACGGGCCAGTGAACTGTGGCACTGCAGTCGGCGCTCTCACAGAGGCAGACGGAGCTTGCTATGGGCACAGAGGGATGGAGTCCAGCTGGCCTTTAGTGGGGGCTCCTGAGAAGGGCTCGAATTAAATTTTGAAGAACGGGGAGTTCCCTGGCGGTCCAGTGGTTAAGGCTCCATGCTCTCATTGCCGAGGGCATGGGTTCAATCCCTAGTCAGGGAACTAAGATCCCACAAGCCTCGCGGTGTGGTAAAAAAAAAAAAAAAAAATTTTTTTTTTTTTAAAAACGAATGGGAGTGGCAGGGCCACATGAGGGAATGAGACTTCTAGGCCAAGGCACAGTGTGTGAAGTACAGGAATACAGCTCCCACCCACCGGCTGTTGGGAGAAGGGCAGTGGGTAGCTCCGGTGGTTGGGGTGAGGAGAGGGAGATTAAGTTAAGGAGCTAGGCTGGTGGCAGTCAGGAGAGGCCTTGAGTACCAGTCCCGAGTTTGCATTTTACCCTGAGAGTGGTGGGGAGCCGCTAAGGGATCTCGGGTTTGTGAGTGACTGGTCAGATTGTGCCCTCATGGGTGACCAGGCAGTGGTGGCCAGGGTGGGTTGGTGAAGTCCTGCACTGAGGGCGGTTAACAGAACACGGGGATATACCTGGCGGGACAAAAGGCCCAGCACCAAGGAAGGGCAGTGGGGACAGAAAAGAGAGCAAGACCTTGAGACAAGTGGCTGCAGGGATGAGAAGGACCAGGGATAAAGGAGGACTTAGGGAACATTCCAAGGTTAGGTGACTGGCAGCTGGTAAGGCTGTGCCACACAGAGTGTGCTGGAAGGGACAGGCCTGGGAGTGGGTGATGACTTGCGGTGTGGAGATGTTGAGCTGAGGGTCGGTAAGAATTCCTGGATAGAGATTGGTCTGGAGCCAAGGAGAGCAAACACAAAAGTGTCCTGGGTACTACTTCCTGTGTGGCACTGAAGCCAGGGAGTGGGGTGGTGTGGAATGAGAAAAAGAAGACTGAACCTTGGAGATGCCTGATGTTTCATGTCTGTAGAGCAGAGTAGATAAGGTAACAAAAATCTGATTAATGATCTCTTGCCTTTTGGGGAGATGGGGGCAGGATAGTGGGCTTTTTATTTCTGTCGTAGAGCCCCTGTTTGTTGGTTAAACAGCAAAATGTAAGATACTAAAGGTGCAAAATCACATGATTGATTCCCGGGGCTTCCTGTCACATGTGTGTTTATTTGCCTTTTGGGAAACTTCCAGATTGTCACTCATCTCAAAGGACCTCATTCCCCTCCAGCCCGACAGTTGGTCCTCTCAGGGCGTTCTCACAATTAGATCTCTGAAAACAGGCCTTCTCAGACACAGAGATAGATCCAAGGTCGCAGAATTCTCTGGGTCCTGTCGCTCTTCTTCCAGGACCCCAGTTTCTGTGTAGTGCATCAGCATTAGCAGCAGGTGGGACTTTGGAAAGACTCTTGAAGATACAGAGGCCAAGTGTATAGTGCCCCCTCCGTAATCTTTCCCCCATGCTGAGGGGCCACACGGGAGAGGGTGAGGAAAGGCAAAAGGAGTTCCTCTTTACCCAAAGGAGGCGCATGGCCCCCAGGGCTGTCCCGGCCTCTGGATAAGTGCTGTTAGCAGTTATCTTCGTCTCTTAGGGAACCTGCTCAGTTAGGGGTATGTGCAACAAGCTCTCCTTCTATCTTGTGCAGTTATGGTCCCCTGCCTGACTGTGGGACCTTATCCATCTCCCCTGGGTATTGCCCAAGGAGCTGCTGGCAGAGGTCACGTGCGCGCGGTCATGGTTTCTCCCTCCATCCTGCCCAGCCTGCACTCTCCTCTTACAGGCCATTGAGAAGCCACTACACATGGCTTGGCCTGTTTCGCATAACCTGAAACTGTGTGTCCGCCTAATTGTTACACAATTTTAATTGGGTACCAATTGATTACCGATGGGTGATTCTGTTACCAATAAAAGCCCTTCCACTGTGTAGCATTCTAAATGTAGCTCATTACCTGTGTCCCACCAAAAGCTTCCCTGGCTTCTGTCCCTTCAGCCTTTCCTTGAGTCAGTTTGTCCTCATTCCCTAATTATCATCTGTAATTCATTTTTCAGCAAGGGTCATTCCCGCCTTCCTATCTTCCTAAACCTGTGGGCCTTCAAAGGATCCAGGGGTATACGTTAACTCCACTTGCCTCTGGTTTCTTTCCCTGCCTTCCTGGGCCATCCCATCCCCACCTCCCAGCACACAGAAGCACTGTCCTTCCTCGGCAGCCTGGTGAACCCCAGGCCTCTGTCTTGGGCCCTTTGGCCTCTTAGAGCCCATGAAGCTGGGCTGTAGACTGTCTTTGAATCTGAGCCATGAATGACACTCACTGGCCCTAAACAGCTATGCTCTCCAAGGCCCTGTCCTGTTCGCATGCTGTTTCTGCTGCTTCCTGGCCGAAGGCCTCCTCAGCCTTCAGGTTCTAGGCCAGGCAGGTGCTGGCTAGGGAATCCTTCCAGACCCCTCTTTTCTTGTAGGCTGGGGGCCCAGACACCCTGTGCTTTTCTCTCATAGCATCTGCTCCTGAGTTGGCATGGTCAATACACCATGTCCTCACATCCAGAAGCTCATTGAGAGCTAGGACTGGGCCTTGCATCTTCATATTCCAGCACTTGATACACTGGTGTTCAGGAAGTGTCTTGAATGCCTACTAAAATGATTAAACCTGCAAGATTCCCTCCCAGCCCAGCTCTGTTGTCAGGCCTAAAGATACTTGCTGAGAGCCTGCCATGTGCCCAGCCTTCCGAGGCACACCTATCACAGGCACCTTGCTTAGAATTCAGACCAGTCAAAATTCTAGCTTCTGACAGCTGGGTTTTCTCTCTCTGCTTCTCATTCTGTGTAGCTAGTTGGTTTCTCCTATGCCCTTGGGGGCTGTTGTTGGGAGGACCTTTTGAACTCAGAAGGTAAAGACCTTGAATTAGCAGAGCCCCCTTGCAACCCCAGTCCCTGCTTGTGGGTGGACCAAACCAGCAGTGAGCGGGGGTTGCTCCTTATTGTGGTGCGCAGGCTTCTCATTGCAGTGGTTTCTCTTTGTTGCAGAGCACAGGCTCTAGGCACGGGCTTCAGTATTTGCAGCGCTCGGGCCCTAGAGCGCGCGGGCTTCAGTAGTTGCAGTGCATGGGCTCAGTAGTTGTGGCGCACAGGCTTAGCTGCTCTGTGGCATGTGGGACCTTCCCGGACCAAGGATTGAACCTGTGTCCCCAGTCCGCGTTGGCAGGCAGATTCTTACCCACTGCGCCACCAGGGAAGTCCCAGCGCCAAGTCTTAACCACTAGACCGCCAGGGAAGTCCCCGAGTCCCTGCAGGAAACCTTTCGAGTGGCTAATACGGTTAGGACTCTGCCCTGCTCGGGTCCCATCCATAGGCTCAGTTGCCACTGGTAAGACCTGCATTTGAACTTCTGACCAGCGGCAGCAGATGGGCCAGCCAACTGGCCTACGGTGCTGTGACTAATGCCTCCTTAATGGTTACGCCCCTTTATACCTGGCACGTGCCCTCCATTATGTGCCATCAGCAAAGGGCCCACTATCAGGTTCCGGGTAACTGGCAGCCTGGCAGTCACTGTGGAATGCCAGTTTCCATTAGCATTTGAAAAATCCCAGTGCTGCTTCAGGGCTGAGGCGGAGCCCAGTCTGCCTTCTCATCATGTGAAGATGTCTGCTGGGAAGGACACACGCCTAGAACAAACAAGTTGGCAAATGGCCCCTGTTATTTAGAGTTAAATTTCCCTCTTGGGCCCAAGTGGTTTGGGATTTTCCCGAGTCTCCATCTGTTTCCTTCTCTTGCTTCCTCCTTCCTGGGTACACTGAGTATATGGTGTGAGACACCTGGGCTCAAAGTCACAGTAGAGTAGAAGAGCTTGATTCATAAGCAGCTCATCACAGAGGCCTGCCAAGTTCAAACAGACTTGGACAAGGAGGGGTGGAGTGTGGGGAGGTTGCCCTCAGTCCTGCCTGTGAGGTCAGGAGTCTAGAAAGGCTGGTGAAGGAGGGGGCATTGGGCCGAGGCTTGAAGCAGACTGGCCCGAGAGGAGGAAGAAGAACAAGTGTGTCCTGCCTTTCCCCCTTCCCACTGTCAAGACTCCTGAAGCTGCCCTACGTGGAGGGCAGGTAGGGCCAAATCCTGAAAGGAGGGGGGGTGGGGCGGTGGGCGGGAAAGGGTTTCAGGTGGAGAGCTGGGGCAGAGCGGGTTGGGAGTCAGAGCTGAGCTACGTTGGAGTCACATGAAGTGTGTGAAGGTGGGGAGACTTCAGGAAAGCAGTTGGAGGTATGGGACCTGAGAATTCTTGGCTGAAAAGATGGATTTCTGCAAAAGGGACATTTGAGGGACAGGGACAGGAGCAGCAGCAGCCAGAGAGGCAAGGAGACAGACAGAAGGGGTTTCTGGAGGCCTGGGGAGAGGAGAGCTGAGAGCAGTTGGGTCAGCTCTGTGTGATTCAGGGAGATAAGGGCTCAAAGGTGTCTGTTAGGTCTGGCAGCCAGGCGTGAAGGGCGAGGGGGGAGACATACAGCCTGCTCTCCCCGGGAGCTTGACTGGGAAGGAAAGAAAGAGGAAAGGCTTAGCTCAAGGGGAGTGTTGGGTGCTGGGGTTGGGGGCCTATCTAACAGATCCAGGACCAAGGGTGGGGGTGCATATCAAGGGCCAAGGTCAGACAGGAGAGGATGCTTCTTGCGTGACACTGGGTTCTCAAGGAGAGTGGTAGATGTGAAGCTGTTGGCTAGTGTGGGGACCAGGGGCGGGTGCCACGAGGCATGCTGAGGGCTGCCAGGTGGCTCCAAGGGCCACGAGCAGGGCAGTGTGATTTTCTCTCTATAGTTGGTCAGGCTGGCCTCTCGTGGGGCTTCTGGGTAGCTGAGACAGGAGCATGGAAGTGGTGGAGCTGAGGCTTGGAGGGTCAGGTCTAGGCTGAGCAGACAAGGAAGTAAAGTCACAAAGGATTGGCGGTGCGGGGAGATAGAGTTATGGCGAGTGGGAGGAGGGCAGTGAAGAGCTTCAGGACAGTTACAAGAGAGTGGGGTGTTTGTGATATGCGCTCACTGAGTGGAGGAGTTTCTGGGGCTGACCTGGGTGTAGATGAAGCATCAGAGATGTAAAGGTTTCTAAAGTTGGGGAGCTTTGGGCTTCCCTGGTGGCGCAGTGGTTGAGAGTCCGCCTGCCGATGCAGGGGACACAGGTTCGTGCCCCGGTCCTGGAAGATCCCACATGCCGCAGAGCAGCTGGGCCCGTGAGCCATGGCCACTGAGCCTGCGCGTCCGGAGTCTGTGCTCCACAACGGGAGAAGCCACAGCAGTGAGAGGCCTGCGTACCGCAAAAAAAAAAAAAAAAAAAAAACCCAAAAAGTTGGGGAGCTTTGAACCAGGTCTGCCTGCTTGACCCTCGAATGCCCTGCAATGAGGGCAGCTGAGAGGAGGAGGCCAAGAACTGGAATGAAGTGTGTGGCACGTCCTGGGGAGACCCTGGACAGAGGGGTGTCAGAACCCTGGGGAGACCCTGGAGAGAAGGGGCAGGGTCCCAGGGAGAGCCCCCTGCTTTCTGGCCTGGAGGAAGGGTGCATTAGGGGAGAGGATGAGGAGGTGGGGGATTGTTTGCTACAAGCCAAGTTCCAGAGCAAGAAGAGATTTGGGAGTTGGGAGTGAGGTCAGTAAAAAGCAAGGCAGCAAAGGAAGCGAATGTGGGGGATCGGTGACCGTAGTCACCCCAATCAATGACACTGTCACCACCAGTCATCCGCAGAATTGGGAATCATCCTATTGCTGAGGCCTTGGGCAGGGAGATGAGTATCCTCGACCTAGGACTCCAGACAGAGTCTTGAAGCTGTGTCTCCGAGGCCTCCAGCAGATCCTTGGGAGTGGGGTTGGGCATTTCCCTGGCCTCTCCCTGGCCTCGTCCTATGGACGGGAGCACTGGGCCTCTCCTAAGGAAGTCAGACTTGGACTTGAGAGGAAGGTCCCAGCCTGAGGAGAGGGTGGAATGCATCCTGCTCCAGGCCCCACCCACCCTGCCCCTTCTGGGTGTGCTAGGTGGATGGCCTCAGGAATAACTCCCACCCCCCACCTCCATCCACCTTCTCTGCCTCAGAGCTCCACCTGCCATACCCTACTCACCAGCCCAGATTCCCTTCCAGGCTGTCCCACCTGCCCTGCTCCTCTACCCAAATACCCTACAAGCAGAGCCACAGGCAGGAGGTCATCTGCTCTTCCCTGTCCTGCTGCCACATTCTGTGCCTGGCACCCTGAGATCTTATCAGACAGTGACCATGTCCTGTAATTGCTGTGTCTTTCTCATCCCCAGACCTCACATACCCTGAGGGCTAGAGTGGGGCCACTAGTTGTTTGAAGGATTCGTCATTCTGCTGCGTCCTGGCTGGGGACCAATGGTCTCTGAGGGTGAGGGGCTCCCTAGAGAGCGCGTGCTCTGAATTCCACCCTGGGGAAACTGCCTGAGAGGAGCATACGTTTCTTGGTCACGTGGAACTCCTCAGGCCCAGGACCTAGCGCCTCTCACTGCCCCTCCTTCCCATCTGTCGCCCCGTTCTTGGCTGGTCGGCAGGGCTGGAACCAGCCTCCTTCCTCTTCTTTCTTTGTTTCCTGATCTCACTCTCAGGAAACAGATGTGGGATTGCTCAGAGTGAAGGGGAAGAACTGAGACACAACTGTGCAGCACCCTGTCCTGTGGTGCAGTGACTAAGGCCCGGCCAGGCTGAGCCCCGGTTGCTTGGGCTATGAGCTATTCCTGCAGCCAAGGGGGAGGGTGGGGAGTGGTCAGGCTGGGCTGGGCAGAGGTCAGTAGGAGTGGGTAGGCTTCCTGGGGAGCACCAGGCTCCCTCTGCACAGGGCTGACTTTTTCCACCTGGGCCACAGTTGGCTCTTTGGTGGCCTCTGGGTATGTGGAGGGGCCATCTGTGAAGCCCACTGGGTGATAGAGGAGTCCAGGAGCCAGTGTAGGTGTCAGGGCTGAGGGGTGGGTGTCTGGGCAGGATCTCAGCACAGCAGCCCAGGGTTCTGCCTCACCTAACCTGCTCTGGCATTTGCCTGAGAGGCATCTGTGTCATAACAGGCACTTTAAAATGGAGCACTTCCTCTGCCCCACCAAAACCCCACCCCTGGGCCAGAATTCTCTGTTCTTTGCTTGGGTCTTTGCCCCCCACCCCGAACAGGTCACCTCATCTGGTGGAATCCACCCCATCTTCTGCATCCTCCCTGGCCAGCTCAGCCCAACCCTCCTCCTGCCTCCGCTTCTGGACTCTGCCCTCCTTCCTCCTTGGCCGCCAGGGGTTTTTTCTAAAATGCAGATATGATATGTCACCTTCTGCTTCGGCTCTTCTCCTCCTGCTCCCTCTTGTGTGGGGGTGATGTCTGGTCTTCTAGTGCAGCTGGCACAGAAGGCCATCAGCCCCTCCTATCCCACCTCCGGTCACTCCCTACCATCTCTCTGAGGCTCCCCAGTTTGCCGTGCTCTCCCTCATGCATTTGTCCCCACTCCCGTCTTTGTACACTCAGGTACTATTGTCCCCTCTGTGGCACTCACACCGAGTCAACGCCTGCCTTGGTGGTCTGCCAGTGCCCCGCCTGGGCTCTCGTAGTCTCACTGTGGATGCCGTGACCACTGGTCTCCTCGAGAGCTGTCTTTTACCCTCGTATCCCCGGTGCCCTGCCCAGAAAAGGAACTTCGTAGAAGTTTGTCAAATGAATGAAAGTTTGAGTCAAGGGGAGGCATGATGGGGTGCTGGGCCCTCTGGGAGAGGCAGCCTGTAAGGAAGGCATAGTGCCGAGTGTTGTCGGGTGGTTAAGATGGAATCACCCAGGCTTAAGGGGGGTGGGGGCGGTCTGTCACATGCAAGTGAGTTTTTTTTCAAATCCAGTTGTTTGGGAAAATCATGTTCCCCACTAAAAAGGTGAGAAAGGCAGAGGTCTTGTGACTATCAGACCATGGGTAGTGCTTTGGGATAGCAGTGTGGCATTAAGAAGCCAGCCCTCAACTGGCTGAGGAGGGAGTGCAGTGGGGCTGGCCCTCCTGGGTGACCTGCGCTCCTGAGATGGGAGAGGGGTCGAAGACACTTGTGGGGTCACTCTGGAGGCAGAAGTGGCGGGTATGGGGTGGGAGGGCTTCTCCCACCCCACTGGCCGCCTTCCTCTTCCTGTGGGCACACTTTGGGGGTTCACCAAGGAGAGCAGAGTTCGAGTTTATTTGACCTCCCATGGGTTGTTCCCAGCCAAAGCGTCATGTCACAGGAACTCCCCTCCTCAGAAAAGCTTCCTGGCCCAGGGTCCATGGGACTGCAGTCCTAGAGCTGCTGAAGGGGCCCCCTAACACCCCTAAATAGAGGTCACTTAGTTCCACTTAACGTTTTTATTTTTTCTTTTTAAGGAATACTTGCTTTCCATTAGGTAGCTTGAACTCTCAAAACAGGTATAGTATTTGTGAGTAAAGGGACATGACGGTGACTGGAAGGGGCTTCCGGGTGGGGAAGCAGTAGCACAGGCAGGGAAGGGGAAGAAGGGCCCTCGAAGAGGCCATTCGAAGGGACCATCCCAAAGAGAGCAGGGGCCTTCTCGGGCCCGTGGGAGAACCTTGGCAGCAGCCTCCTGTGGCTGCACTGCCCCCTTAAGGAGGGGCACGGTTCAGCTTCACCACAGGACTGATCGGGCATTAGCATTGACCTGCCTGACCCCATCACTCCCCAGACGTCCCTGAGCCAGTGCCAGACCAGCAGAGCCCAAGGAGCAGTAACGACGAGAGGCCCTCGGGACTTCTGAGCTGCCCTGGTGAGCCAGGCCGGGCTGAGTGCCTTCTATAAACAGGCTCAGTTAATCCTCACAGCAGTCAGCTTTTAAACCCGTCTGTTGGATCACATACCTTCCCTGCTTCCCACTGCACTTAAAGTCCAGGCTCCTCCCCGTGCACGATCCAACCCATGGATGTCTCCGCTCTTCTTTCTCACTGTGCCCTGGCTGTACTGGATGCTTTTCCCTTTCTGGAGCAGGCCTCTTGCTGCCTCGGGGCCTTTGCACGCGGTCTTCTCGTGGTCCAGAGTGACCTCTCCTCAGCTCTTCTGGCAGCTTCCCTCTCATCACTTCAGCTCGGCAGGGAAGCGGTCCTCCTGACAACCCTAGCTGAAGTAGCCGCCACCCTCCAGACACACGGCGTGGTGTCCCAACTATCTGAAATGGTCACTGTGTGCAGTTCTTGTGAGTCTAACAGGATGCTGAGCAGAATTTTTCCTGTTTTCCCAGAATTGCAGGTTAGGCCCAAAGCTAAGGACAGAAAGCACAAAGTTCTTTCCTACATTCTAAATTCAGGGAGCTGTGGGCAGCTGGGGCCAGCCTCCTCCCACAGGGCTGATGGAGAGGTGCCACCCCAGAGCCAGCCCTGCCCCCACCCTCTTCTTCTGCAGTGAACTTGAGACTGGGGGGGGCGGTGCTTAAGGTGAGTGCAGTGTTTGAGATTAGAATTCACTCCCTCCCTCCCCTTCCTGAGGCTGAGGGAAAGTGGTTTCCTAGTGCACCTGCCGCCAGGGCCCCGCTGGCAGAGAAGAGTGGCTGTTTGCCCTGGGCTGCCACAGGGCAAGGGGGAGTGGAAGAGAATGGGATGTGCCTGTGTGTGGGGTGTCACCCACACCCCAGCCAGTGAGCCCAGAGTAAGAGCTTAACCCACAGGTGCTGTGTGGGGATTAATGTCTGTCCAGTGGCTTATATTCATTGGCTCCATTTTAGAGACGGGCACCAGCTGTTCGGGGAGGAGGCATGGCTTATCTGAGGTTCAGCCCAACAAGCGGCAGAACTGGACTCTGAGCCCGGCCTGTCTGACTTTAAACTGGCTCGCTTCCCGAGTAAACTGCTTCCCTTCTCTACCACTGGCTGCCAGGCATGGACCAGGGAGCACAGCCTCCTTCCTGGGCCTGGCGCCTCAGTCAGGAGCTGGGGGACTGTGGGGAGCCGGTGAGGCCTTGTTTCTGAGTGGGAGCTGGAGGTGTGGACAGTGTTGCAGGATGGCTGCAAGCTGCAGGTGGGACAGCTCGGGGAGGGTGTACCTTCACCTCCACACGGTGAGTGAGGGTCCAGCCCAGCGACTTTGTGTTTTTGATCCGTTTCCCATCTCCTGACTTCCCCTTCCCAATAGCCAGCTTAAACTATCTAACTGGGTTGTGGATGCGTGTGCACGTAAATGAAAGAAAAAGGTTTTGAAGGACATGCACTTAGATGTGAACAGTGATTACCTTAGGTAGAAGAGGGAGTAGGATTGAGGGGGTAACTTAAACAGGACTTTACATTTTTACTGTATAATTTTGTATTACTGGATGTTTTCATGATTATGTGTTTATGTAAAAAACAAACCAAACAAAAACCTGCCCTGAGACCTGGCTTTATAGATGCCTAAGGAGGTCATCATAAGCCTTGTTTGCCCTGCTCCACAAACACCATGCTGTCTTTTCAGGTGGGAGGAGGCCTGCAGGGATCCAGGACCTCCTTCAGGGTCTTCTGCACCTGTCTTTGCCTCGGAGTCCCCAGGCTGCAACAACTTGCTACAACAAATAAAACAGTGGGGGACTTCCCTGGCGGTCCAGTGGTTAGGACTCTGTGCTTCCACTGCAGGGGGCGTGGGTTTGATCCCTGATCAGGGAACTAAGATCCCACGTGCCCTGCGGCACAGCCACAAAAGAACAAACAAAAAGTGGGTCTTGGGCTTCCCTGATGGCGCAGTGGTTGAGAGTCTGCCTGCCGATGCAGGGGACGTGGGTTCGTGCCCCGGTCCGGGAAGATCCCACATGCCCCAGAGCAGCTGGGCCCGTGAGCCATGGCCGCTGAACCTGCGCGTCTGGAATCTGTGCTCCACAACGGGAGAGGCCACAACAGTGAGAGGCCCGCGTACCGCAAAAAAAAAAAAAAAAGTGGGTCTGCTTCTCCCTGAAGGTCCTTTCTGAAGGAATTTGCAAGGTGCAATAACCGTTTTTGGAGTTTCCAGTTTAATGTTCAACCTGAATCTGAGGCCACTTGAGCAAGATTTGGCACTGTCCTGCCTAGCTCTTATCCTGTTTATAAACACTTTTTTTTTTTTTTTTTTTGCGGTACGCAGGCCTCTCACTGCTGCGGCCTCTTCCATTGCGGAGCACAGGCTCTGGACGCGCAGGCTCAGCGGCCATGGCTCACGGGCCCAGCCACTCCGCGGCATGTGGGATCTTCCCAGACCGGGGCATGAACCCCTGTCCCCTGCATCGGCAGGCGGACTCTCAACCACTGCGCCACCAGGGAAGCCCATATTCTGTTTATAAACATGTTTATTGCCCTGACAAGGAGTGGATTCTATTCGAGAAAAGAGGATAGGCCTGGGGTCCCTCCAGAGGCTAGTGGGCTCAGAGCCTAGAACGAAAGATGTAAACTGTACAGGTAATTCACAACCTGGGGAAATGGGAGAGCCTTAACTGCCATCCCTCCCAGGATAGAGCAAACAGACCAACTGCCATTTGGGATTCTTTTCTGGGGAAGAAGTTTCCAGCACTGGCAGCGCCTGGTCCTGCTGTGGGTAAGGTTTTTCCAGTGGGATGTGTTAAATAGATGTTGTCACAAAACCTTATTTCTGTGGGAAAGTCCCTATAAAAACAGTATCAATGGATATATATCCAGGGACTTGAACAGATACTTGTACCGCTGTGTTCACAGCAGAATTATTCACAACAGCCAAAAGGTAGAAACAACCCAAATGTCCATCGACAGATGAATAGATAAACAAAATGTGTTCTGTCCATACAATGGAACATTAGCCATAAAGAGGAATGAAATTCTGATGTTGCAGGGAGCAAGGATGAATACGTGGAGCACAGGATTTTTAGGGCAGTGAAAATACATTTTATGATACTATAATAAGGGTACATGCCATTTTATATTTGTCCAAACTCATGTACAACACCAAGAATGAATCCTCATTGATCTATAGATTTGCGTGATGTGTCAGTTTAAGCTCATCAGTTGTAACAAATGTACCATCTAGTGGGGAAGGTTGATAACCGGGAGGCTGTGCATGCGTGGGGGCAGAGGGTATGTGGGAAATCTCTGTACCATCCTCTCTAGCTGTGAACCTAAAACTGCTCTAAATAATAGTCTTAAATTCAAAAAATATATTCTCATACATGCTATAAACATAAATGAACCTTGAGGACATAATCAGTGAAATAAGCCAGACACGAAAGGGCAAATATTGTATGATTCCACTAATATGAGGTCCCTAGAGTGGTCAAATTCATAGGAAGTAGAATGGTGGATAACAGGCTGGGGGCCAGGGAATGAGGAGGTCGTGTTTAAAGGATGCAGAGTTTCTATTTGGGAAGATGAAAAAGTTCCAGAGATGGATGGTGGTAATGGTTGCACAGCATTGTGAATGTACTGAATGCGACTGAACTGTATACTTATAAATGGTTAAAATGGTAAATTTTGTTAGGTATATTTTAACACAATAAAAAAACCCACCGTATCAAGGTGATTTCTCAAGACATCTTCTTGAATATAACAGGTTTTACATTACAATTCTTTCCACTCAATATTTTTAAAATGTTACTTTTAATATTTTCAGATAAATGTTCTTGATGCAAGCAGAACCAGAATGATCTGGTCATTTACCAAAACTCACTGAAGCAAACCCTTGTGATAACTCTGGACAGTGTACCATCCCAGGTGGAAAGGTTAGTCAAAGGTGCATGGGCAGACTATTGTACTTTAGTGTTTAGGACAGTAGCCTTTGGCAAAACAAATGTCAGATTGCGGTATTCTGAACGGTAGACTTCTGTCTTGCTGTCCACATGCAGCCAGAGACTCTCAAATAGCACATTTTATCCTTTTTTTTTTTTTAAATGTCTGCACGAATCTCAATAGTTGCCCAAATCCCCCAATACTTCTGGTTCATTTGGTTCCAGAAATGTCTAATTTTGAAGCTGTGACACCTTCCATTTATTTCTCAGCCCTCATGTCTACTCCCCACCACTGAGTCTTCTCGGAATACCTGCCCGAAACTTAGCTGTTATTTTTAGAGAATTAAGAGCTGGCCTCCAGGTTGCAAGCCAGGGGTCTTGGGGCAGAAACGCAGCATCTGTTGACTTCATGGAGTCTTCTTGACTAGCTGCTCCTTTTACAAGGCCTGCAGGGTGAAGCGTGGGGGCCCGGTGGGCCACCCACCCCTGAGCAGAGAGTTGTTTACAGTAGAGTCAGCCTCTCGAAGCCCTTTCTCATGACCCAGAATCTATGTGACCTCTTCCAGTATCTTCATAAGCCCCAAGGAAAGAAGTTATGCTCCAGAGTTCGTAGTGAATTCTCAGAGTATCCACTTATCTTAAATGGAAGCCCTACTGATACTTTATAGAAGGACTAAAACAGGACTTCCCTGGTGGTGCAGTGGTTAAGAATCCGCCTGTCAATGCAGGGTACATGGGTTCGAGCCCTCTTCCGGGAAGATCCCACATGCCGCGGAGCAACTAAGCCCGTGCACCACACTACTGAGCCTGCACTCTAGAGCCCGCGAGCCACAGCTACTGAGCCCACATGCCACAATTACTGAAGCCCGCGTGCCTAGAGCCCGTGCTCCACAACAAGAGAAGCCACCACAATGAGAAGCCCCCGCACCGCAACGAAGAGTAGCCCGTTTGCCGCAACTAGACAAAGCCCGCGCGCAGCAACAAAGACCCAAAACAGCCAAAAATAAAAATTCATTAATTTTAAAATAAAGTATACAATTCAATTAAAAAAAAGACTAAAACAAAAACATGTGTTTTTTAAATGTAAACCTTTATACACGCATACTAAGCATGGTTTTTAATCCTGTAGGATATGGGATGGCAAACAGGTTAGCAGAGAAGCCTCGGACAGAGTGCTGGTGGATTTAGCTGCTCTTCGCCCCCTCCTGGCAGCCCTGGGCCTCCTCCTGGGCACGCCCTGCGCTATGGACTCCCCGGGCTACAACTGCTTTGTGGACAGGGATAAGATGGATGCCACCATCCAGGACCTGGGGCCCAAGGAGCTGAGCTGCACCGAGCTGCAGGAGCTGAAGCAGCTGGCGCGCCAGGGCTACTGGGCCCGCAGCTACACCCTGCGGGGAAAGGTGTACCAGCGCCTGATCCGGGATATCCCCTGCCGCACGGTCACACCAGACGCCAGCGTGTACAGTGACATCGTCGGCAAGATCGTGGGCAAGCACAGCAGTGGAAGCCTGCCCTTGCCCGAGTTTGTAGACAACACGCAGGTGCCCAGCTACTGCCTGAACACACGGGGCGAGGGCGCCGTGCGTAAGATCCTGCTGTGCATCGCCAACCAGTTCCCTGATGTCTCCTTCTGCCCCGCGCTGCCTGCGGTCGTGGCCCTGCTGCTCCACTACAGCATCGACGAGGCCGAGTGCTTCGAGAAGGCCTGCCGCATCCTGGCCTGCAACGACCCCAGCAAGAAGCTAATCGACCAGAGCTTCCTGGCCTTCGAGTCTTCCTGCATGACGTTCGGGGACCTGGTGAACAAGTACTGCCAGGCAGCCCACAAGCTGATGGTGGCCATTTCAGAGGACGTCCTGCAGGTCTATGCGGACTGGCAGCGGTGGCTGTTTGGGGAGCTGCCCCTCAACTACTTTGCTCGCGTCTTTGACGTCTTCCTGGTGGAAGGTTACAAGGTGCTGTACCGCGTGGCGCTGGCAATCCTCAAATTCTTCCACAAGGTGAGAGCTGGGCAGCCGCTGGAGTCAGACAACGTGAAGCAGGATATCCGCACCTTTGTCAAGGACATCGCCAAGACTGTGTCTCCCGAGAAGCTGCTGGAGAAAGCGTTTGCCATCCGCCTCTTTTCTCGGAAGGAGATTCAGCTCCTACAGATGGCCAATGAGAAAGCTCTGAAGCAGAAGGGCATCACTGTCAAGCAGAAGAGGTAGGCAGGGGCTACCATCAGGGCCCAAGTGGGGTGGGGCTTTGGGGGAATGCATTCTGGGTGCTTGGGGCCTGAGCTTGTCCAGCCAGCCATCCGTGTGTGGATAGAAAGCCACGGGAAAGGAGAAAGGGCCTTCCTGGCTACAGCCACAGGCTGCTGAGGCAACTGTGGGTGCAGAAGGCATAGGGTCCTGTTCCCGGGTACAGGGGCCATGGCTGAGATGGAAGCTGGATGCTGACCATGGCCCCAGCAGGTCCAGCAGTGAGCCAGGCTGTCCTCCTTGGGTCATTTTAGAGCAGCTTCTGCTCCACCACTCTAGCTCTGGGCTCCCTTGCCGGCCATTCTCGTGGCTGCTGAGCGTGGCCCCCTGCCCTGAGCACAGACCCCTGGGGAACAGGCGTGGCAAGGGCCCATGGTGTCCTGAGACCTCGGCGGCAGACGCTGTGAGTGTACTCTAGGTGTGGAGGCCTTTCTTGCAGGCCAAAGGCAGGCGTATCCTGGGCATCAGTACTTGCAACTAACCTCTCCTTGTCTGTTTTATTTTTCTTCCTCTTCTCCACGTCTGTTGCTTCCTCCTGTTTTTCAGTGTTTCACTTGCTAAAAGGTAGGTCTGGAAACCATGTCTCCACGCCTGGCTTCCCTCTGTCTTCCAGCCTGGCTGCTTGCTCTGGCTCTCGGCGCTGGCTTCAGCAGTGCTGCCTCAGAGCCTGTCCGAAGTTCAGGCCCTGTCTGTCTGCCTGCCTGTCGGTGCTTGGCTGGCCAGGAAGCATTGTCTTTCAGAGCTGACTCACTCTCTATCCCCATTAGAGAAAAGGTGCTTTTGTCCCCACCCAGGCTGGGCGCTCTCCCCTCTGTGTAGCGGGGTGGGAGCAGGACTCCAGGGGGACAGCTCCACCCCGTTTCTTCCTGAGGGCCCCTAGAACCAGGCTCTGACCTGGCTGAACAGGTGAGACGTTTCCTCCAGGCTGAGCTCACACAAGAGGCTCTGCACACCTCCAGGGTGGGGGGCGTGGCCAGGGCTGGGGTCGCAGCTGTGCTCTGACCTCTTCCCACTCCCCCAGGCAGTTTGTGCACCTGGCTGTTCATGCAGAGAACTTCCACTCAGAGATTGTTGGCGTGAAGGAGATGAGAGACATCTGGTCATGGGTCCCTGAGCGGTTCGCCCTCTGCCAGCCCCTCCTGCTCTTCTCTTCGCTGCAGCACGGGTACAGCCTGACCAGGTAATGCCCAGGAGGCTGGGGAATACTGGGCCTACCCTCCCAAGGCCCCAAGGTATGGACTTCAAGGGCCAGACAGTGCAGAAGGGGTGGAGTGAGCTGTGGAGTTGCCCAGCTTCTTCGTCCTGTCCCCACTTCCGGGAGGTCATGGTGGGCCTGGAAATGAGCCTTCAAACATGAGCACCTGGGCAAGGCCCTGTCTCTTCCTGGGGGGCCCTAGAATTGGGAGCCCCTTTTCTGGGCATCTCTCTCTCACTCCAAGGCCACCCAAACATCAGATGTCATTACAGTACACGCCGTAGCTCCAGGCCCCCACGTAGGCGTTGTGATGACACGGGAGGCAGAGTTTCCCTCCTGGGAGCTTACAGAACTGTCAGGACAACTTGAGGCGGCCGGCCTTGGTTCACTACTCCTCCACCCCACTTCATCAATCCACACACCAGGTCCATGTTGGCCCTGTGGGCTGTGCCGGGCCCTGTACAGGCTTCCCCCAGGGCACACTGTCTCCCAGGGTCACTCTGCCAGGCGTGGCCACCCCCCTAGAGCCTCAGATGGCAGGTAGCTTCTGACCCAAGGTCTGGCTTGGGTCATAGGTGATGCAGTCGGGGCTGGCCCAGCCACACAGCAGGCACCAGAGCTGTGCTGACCTGGCCCCCACCTCTGTGCAGTGTGGGAGGCCTGCTGAGGGACGGCTAAGCAGGGCCACCAGGGGTGCCAGCCAACCCCTGGGCACCTGGTGCTGGCACAGCGGCAGCCTCAGTCCTCCTCACATGCTTCTCAGTGCTGCCTAGCTTCCGAGGACGTTCCGAGCTTTCCCAGAGCAGGGACCTGTTCCTCTGGTTCTTGCTTCCCTGAAGCATCTGGCACGTGGCTCTGTCTGCTGGGGGCCCTCTGCCATGCAGCTTCTCCTCTGTGTCACACCAGGGCAGAGAGTCCTGGGACCTTTGACCGCTTGGCCTGCGGACCTCCTGGCCAGGGCTCCATCTTGTCTGAGAAAAGTGCCTGGGCCAAGGTGTTACCATCCAAGCCACTGTGCCTGGTCCCTGGGAGAGGAGGACAAGCAGTTTCCAGGTCCATCCACCCCCAGACAGCCTGGGGCAACAGAGGCTGGCTGAAGTGGCACAGGGAAGGGGTGCAGGTGTGATTGTTACTGTCAGGACTGGCATGTGTGGTCTCTGCCCCCAGGTTCTATTTCCAGTGTGAAGGACACGAGCCCACCCTCCTGCTCATCAAGACCACGCAAAAGGAGGTGAGGAGGGACCAGAGGGAGCTTGGGGTCCTGGCCTCTGATGAGCTCTGGGGGAGTCTGTGCCCCAGAGAGGATGGGTGTTCCCTGATAGCCCCTACCCAGGCTCCCTGGGCTTAGGGGTGCAGAGCAGGGCCAGCCCTCTACAGAGAGGTGAATCTAGCCTCCCCTAGGACCCCCTAAGTACCCAGAGCCTCCCTGTTTCCCCTTGGGGTCCAGGCCCCAAGCCTGACACAGCCTGGCAGTTTAGAGGAGCTTTGCAGGAATGCCTAGTGAGTGAGGCCTCACCTCCTCCTGTAGTAGTTGGCTAGCACCAGGTGAGTTGTCTGCCTTCACCTGCCTCCAGCCCCCGACAGGTAGTTCTCAGGGCCTTGTTCTCTGCAGTGCTGTCATCTGGAAAGTATCTAAGATGTCTAGAATAAAGTCAGAGCTCACGCGCCCCAGTCCTGGGGGTGTCTGCATGAGATAGAGGCTCCTCGTTCAGTGGCTCCCAAACCTGCACCTGTGGGAGTTTCAGTTTCTTCACCCTGTTGCAGAGTCTGCGTCTGGCTCTCCAGGAGAAGCCCAGGCATCTATGTTATAGCAGATGGCTCTGATTGTCAGATACTTTGGGCAAATCCTGTAGCGACTCAAAGGAGTGACTCTTTAATGGTGAAATCAACCACTTTGCTGGCTGATGGGAGGGTTGGAAAACGTTTCTTGAGCAGGGGTGCTTCCTGGAAGCTTCCATCTGAGGGGCCTCCCTGGCACTGATGCCCACAATCAGAGTGTGGATATGGAGCTTATTCCCATGCTTTAGGGCCCAAGAGGGAAATGAAAATATCCCAACTAAGCTGATGGCAGCCGAGGCAGCCCCCGCGCATGGTCACTGCCAGCCCCATGCCCTCCAAACTCTGACTTTCCCATACTACTCTCCAGCCCTGGCCCTCAAGTGTGAGGGGGGCTGTGACCACAACACCCCCAGCTGTGACTGTACTGTGGCTTCTCAGCAGGTCCTGAGTGAGGGGACACTCCTGCAGGCAAGCAGGGCACAGCCTCACCCTGGGCCTTTCTCCCCAGGTGTGTGGAGCTTACCTGTCAACAGACTGGAGTGAGAGAAACAAGTTTGGAGGCAAGCTGGGCTTCTTTGGGACCGGAGAATGCTTTGTGTTTAGGGTGAGTGGGCCTCCCTGTGGGAGATCACCCCCACTCACGTGACCCTGTTTACTTCTATCAGAGCTGTTACCCTACAGGCTAACCTCGCCGTCTCTCTCTGGTTTGTGATCATTAGACCGTGAGCTCCGTGAGAGCGGGCAGGCCCTCATCTGCGCTGTGTGGCGCCATCTCCCAGCCCCCACTCAGGGCCTCACTCAAGGCACTGATGATGAATTGGGTGGGGTGGGGGGCGGGAAGCTGGCAGGGGCCCTGTGGGCGCCATGTGCCAACTCCTCATGCTGCCCTTTTGCCCTCAGCTGCAGCCCGAGGTCCAGCGCTACGAGTGGGTGGTCATCAAACACCCAGAGCTGACCAAGCCTGTGTCCTTGGAGTCTACCACCATTCTGTCCTCGCCCTGCCACTCTGTGTCCTCAGACCCTGCTGACCGCCTCTCGCCGTTCCTGGCTGCTCGACACTTCAACCTGCCCTCCAAGACGGAGTCCTTGTTCATGGCCGGGGGCAACGACTGCCTCATCATAGGTGGGCGCCTCCCTGCACCTCAGGCTGGGCTCCTGTCTGCCCTTGGTCACTTAGCCTGGGAGGAGGGTACGGGGTCGTGGGTGGCTGAAGCCCCAGGCCAGCTCTTGCTGAGCCAGGTGATAGGTACCTCACCTGAGGGACAGGCAGA
The DNA here is from genome assembly GCF_949774975.1 of Lagenorhynchus albirostris. Lineage (NCBI taxonomy): Eukaryota > Metazoa > Chordata > Mammalia > Artiodactyla > Delphinidae > Lagenorhynchus > Lagenorhynchus albirostris. Next base: position 51,450,226 of record NC_083109.1, read on the forward strand.
GCCCCTGTGATGACGGAGGAAGGCAGTGGGATTGTTGGGGGTGGAGCATGCATGCGGGGCAGGCGTGGGGACCTGAGGCTGTGTGTGGGGAATTGAGCTCACTAGCAGGGTCTCACCAGGAGCCGGGGGACTTTACAGAGTGGAAAGCCAGCCCCGTGGTTTTAGAGAGGCCTCTGGCAGGGCTGCACAGGGACGGCTCCAAGACTTGCCCTGTACAAGTGGAGTTGCTCAGGAGCAGAAGGAGAGCCCCTTGGGGGCAGCGCTGGACAGCGGGCAGCCACTGACCAAGCATCCCACAGGTGGAGGGGGCGGCCAGGCACTCTACATCGACGGGGACCTGAACCGGGGCCGCACAGGCCACTGCGACACTTTCAACAACCAGCCCCTCTGCTCTGAGAACTTCCTCATCGCTGCTGTGGAGGCCTGGGGCTTCCAAGACCCTGACACCCAGTGACAGGCGTGATCTAACGGTGACCGAGCTGCTGCTGTAGGGTGGGGTGGTGGCTGGGCCCCTTCTTCAGGGAGGAGGCAGTGAATGAAGACCGCCCCCCCCCCCACGTGCGTGGGCACCATCAGGGTGCAGCTGGGCTCTGGTGCTGGGCTGGGGAGTGGTGCCAGCACCTCAGCTGGCCAGGCCTGTCCCTCCTGGCCCTTCTCAGACCTGCCCATACTTGCTACTGTCTCCACCTCGGACTCAGGCCCTGGCTGTTCTCTGTGCAGGCATCCTGTGCCCAAGACCGGAAGGGTTAAGTCTTGCAGCCCCTGAGCCTTGGTTCTGTGGGGTGAGAGGGGTGGGGGAGATGAGACTGGAAAGGCAGAGGGAGCCTGCCCCTCGAGTGTGGGTCCATGGCACCCCCTGCTGGTGCCTCTGAGCATGGCTCCCAAGCAGGCCCTGCGGCCTCCTGCCGGGCCTGCTGCTGGTGGTTCCCTAGGGGTGTGTTGGTCTTGGGAAGACAACAGGCATCCTGGGGACTATTCCTTAGCAGGAGCATCTGCCTGAAACTTCTGACTCAGTTCCCTCCTCCCTATACTGGCCTTCTGGGGGTGCCTCTCAGACAGGAACAGTAGGGTGAAGGCAGGGAGGGTAGGCTGTATGCAGGGCTCTGGGCCCCTCCCGAGGGAGGGCCAAGGGCCAGTAGGATGAAGGGCTGCAGGGGACAGTACGTGTCCTTGTGTTTCCACAGAGCCTGATGCTTCTGCTGGGCCTCAGTGTGTAGCCACGCCTAAAGAGGCTGACCAGGGAGGGGCCCTCCGTGACTGACCCCAAACCAACCAACATTTCAAGGGGCCTGCCTGGAGAAGCCTGGACCCCTGGAACCTTTTTCAGCCCTCCTCCTCTTCAGCTCGGGCCCTCCTTAGCTCCACTGCAGTCCTTGCGGCGGCCCCATTTCACTGCAGTGACGTGGCCCAGGATCCTGTCCAGACCCCTCAGCACGGAGTGCTGGCCTCGTCCAGGCCTACCCACCTCACCTTCATTGTGCTCCACACACCCTCCCCAGCTCCCTGCCCCCGAGCACCTTCCTGACACATCCCTCTGCATGGCATGAGTTCTGCGTCTCTCAGGGCTGTGTGAGCCCTGCAGGGAGTGGCCCTCCCACCCCATGACCTCCCTCAGCTGGTCCTGAGGGCCTGGGCACACCCCTGAGGAAAGAGGACAAGCGGACATCCAAGGGGCTGTGCTGAGGCCATGGCAGCCTGCGCCACAGATGCCAGGGGGTCCTGCCTCTCCATGTCCCCACATGCCACGCCTCTGTCCTCCACATCTTGCTTGCTCTTCGTGTGGGGTGCTCATCCTCCCCTGCCCACCTACTCAGATCCCCCCTGAGCCAGGCCAAAGTGATACAGAAGGAAGGACCGGGAACCCTGTGTGGCTTTGGGCAAGCTGATGAACCTGTCTGGAACTCAGTTTCCCCAACTGTAAAATGGGGCCAGTCATCCTGCTGTGCTGTACCCACAGGACTGCTGAGAGGCTCTGAGGGGCCAGTGTGAATCCCTGTAGAAGGGAGAGGTGTTGGGAGGTGGTGTCACAGCTTACCCCCCCCACCAGACCCTGCAGCCCTCGCTGCCCCCTGTCCTCGAGCCCCCACAGCCCTCACCTGTACTTTGGTGTTCATTAAACACAGTCTCGTTACGTGAACTCCAGGGATCCCGAGTCTGGTTTCTTCAATTAGGGGGACCTCCCGGGGCTACCCGCCTCTGGGCATGCCACCGAACAGGGTGCAGCCTCCTGCTTGTCAGTGTTCTATCACGGGAACGTCGAAGGCCTTTTAAAAGCACAGCCTTTCAGAAGCAGCTGAAGGCATACCTGAGCGCTATTTGCATGGCCTCCTCTGTAAACTTCCTGAACTGGGGTGTTCTTTTTCTGGAGAGTAAGTCCAGAGGATTCTCTGTGGCTGCCCCAAGGGCCCCCAGAGGTCTGCCAGGGAGGGTGACTGCTGATTAGTCACGATTTCTGTATCATGAGATCTTCATGTGTGCATGTAAAATATTCAGTTTCTTTGAATTTCACATCTTCTCCCTAACTTTTCTGCTAAACTAAAAGGTATGTGGTTATTATCTCTATTTTTTATTCTTATTATTGTCCTTGTTATCTGATATTAGGTGTTAATACTCTATTATTTCTTCCTGATTATTACTAGCATTTTATGTTAAAAATTAGCCAAAGTTTTATGGATTTGCATAATGAGTTATTTGTTTTTCTAGAAACATTTGAAAATTTATTTCAAAAACAAAAAATTAGGGACTTCCCTGGTGGCACAGTTGTTCAGAATCCACCTGCCAATGCAGGGGGCATGGGTTCGATCCCTGGTCCGGGAAGATCCCACATGCCGTGGAGCAACTAAGCCCGTGCGCCACAACTACTGAGCCTGCGCTATAGAGCTGCAAGCCACAACTACTGAGCCCGCAAGCCACAACTACTGAAGCCTGCGCACCTAGAGCCCGTGCTCCGCAACAAGAGAAGCCACCACAATGAGAAGCCCGTGCACTGCAACGAAGAGTAGCCCCTGCTCACCACAAGTGCAGAAAGCCCACGCGCAGCAACGAAGACCCAACGCAGCCAAAAATTAATTAATTTTTTAAATTTTTATAAATAAGAAAAGCAAAAAATTGAACATAGATTAAACCAATTCATTATCAAAGTGGACTATGCATTTAAGGCTTTAGAAAATCAGTTTTTAAAAAATAATTTGTAATACAAGAGTAAGTCATTTGTATTTTATGAGTTTTTCAGTTTTAATTATTGAATTAAAATAAGTATTTCAATTTTTCCTATTTTTATAAGTTCCATGCCTATTATTTTTTTCAGGATTTCAGGGCAACTTGTTTTAGAAAATTCTGAAGATTTCACAAGGGCTTCAAATTTCTTTTATCTATTTCCTGAAGCCACAGAGCCTTTATAATAGTCTCCTTACATATTTTATGTTTAGTAGATTCAGTTTTTGTCACTTTATTTTGAAATAATTTTAGATTTACAGAAGAGTTTCATGGATGGTATAGAGCTCCCACGACCCCTCCCTACCCTCCCCCAGTGTTAATAGTGCATGTTTATCAAACCTAAGAAATGACCATTAGTATGATGCTGGAAACTTAAACTACAGTCTGTATTCAGATTCCCTCAGTTTTTCTATAGTCGTTTTTGTTCCAGGAATAGATTTAATTTTTATAACTGTTTACTTCCTCATATTTTAGTTAAATCCTGAATGTCATTAAGTTCACATGACTAACACTGGTCAAAAAAAAATTGCCATAATTAGGCCGTACAGTGACTGTGTCAAATATGTATTCCTGTATCTCAACGGTCCTCCCCCAACTGTCGTGTTTACACAGAGAGGTCGCCAAATGAGGCAGGAGTGCCAGGCACACCTCGCAGGTGCTTCACCCTACGATGTCAAGTTAGAAAGAAAAGTGTTTGCATGTTTAAAAATAACCTGTCGTAAAAAAAAAAAGAATTTATGATCTTCGTTATATACATGTCAGACTGTGCTTGAAGTTAGGTGCAGTGTCATGTGACTCATGTCTGGAGCTGAAATGCCTCCCATGCGTGCAGACCCACTCATTTCACCCGACCGCGTGGAATTTATCAACACCGCACTTGGCGACCAAGGAAGCAAAGTTAGTGGGCACACTGTCACACAGACACTGACCCATGATGTGACATGGGACACACCAACTAACAAAAGCTTCCGCCTTAGACCGCTAAAGCCCAGGTGTGGCTGCTCAGTTAGGTTCCCCATTAGATGCGCCCCTGGTTGCAGGGAGCCTGCAGGTCTGATCTTGTCCAGTGATATGGTCGATAACGTGGTGAAGCTAGCTCAACCCAAGCTATCCCAGCCCCTGTTTTTATTTTCACACAAAGATACAGGAGCAAGCCCCTGTTCTATTTCACCCTGAAGTGCGTTGACTGGCAAAGGACACGTTTTGTCAAAAGTTTACAAGCTAAAGATCGAAGAGGAGAGCTGTGTGAATAATTTTACCTTCTTGTTCTTGTCTAGGATGGTTATTGGCTGAAAAATGGATTACTGGACTGACACTTTAGAGCATTTAAATGAATGTAAAAAAAATATTTTGAGGACCTTGTGGAAATACGTGTAGTGAGTGAATGTGTAACTTTGAAGCAAAATCTAACTTTGGAAAAATAAGTGATTTAGTGATATGTTTGGTCAGTGTTAATTTTGAGTCCTAAATAAAATGAATGAGAACATATGGATCAACATCACTGTGAAGTATTTGATTTGAAAATGTTTCAGTGGGATGGGAATTTCTGAAGGAACCACTGGACATGAATTTGAGGGACTGCATTAGCTGATCCTGATCAACGGGGAGGAGTTTCTTCATTCCAGAGATAGATCCTCTGCTGCCGCTGGTGCCAACCAAGTCTTCCCCTGATGGATTTTGTCTACTGTTCTTCACAGCACCCGGCGTGTGGACGTGCTCCGTAAACGTGAGGAATGGCCATCAGGAAATGTCGCCCAAACTTCTCTGTCCAGAATTGCAAGGATCCCTGTCTGTGTAAAACTCAGTGTCAAAAAGTCATGCTCATTCAAAATAAGCTTATTCTATCTGGAAGTTTATGGAAGTCACTATGAATGTCTTTTCTAATCCCTTGCATTTTAGTTGGGTGTACGTATACAACAAACACGTAAGACCTATTTTCTCTGCCACCTGCACACACCTGTCCTTCAGTTCCTCCCAGGGCTGGCGGATTGCCAGTGGCCCTCCCATCCTGCCGGCAGCCTTGGCGGCTCTGTCGCGCTCTTGCCTTCTGTTCCTCTTCCCCACACTGGCGGCTGGACACTCACTCCTGCTGCTCCCCCTTCCTTTGCCGTTGCCTTCCAAGACCTGCGTGTTCCCGTCATCCCTTTCCTCCTGCCACCTTCAGATGGCTTGGCCCAGGTCCCAGAAATCCTGGGCTGGTAGGGGAAGAGAGGCTTGGCCCCAGTGCTGCCAGCTCTCTGACACCAGCTGTTTCAGTTCCTCTTCTGAACGAAGAGACTGGGCCTCTGGACCATTTCCCATCCATCAGTGGGCTGCGTGCCCCTGCCCCAGTACCCCTCCCCTGTTGGCCTGTGAGAGCAGGAGCCCCCTGTGGTGCTGCCCATGCTGGTGTCCATCGGACAGTTCTGGATGGGGATGGCTGTGCACCTGTCTCATGTGTCAGTGTGTGTTCCTGGGGCCTGCGGTTGGGGATGCCCCAACATTCCCTGCAGTCCCTTCTTACTGTAAGTGGGCTTAGGCCCATCTTATGGTTGACATTAAGACACTGCGACCCTGGGACTTCCCTAGTGGCGCAGTGGTTAAGAACCTACCTGCCAGTGCAGGGGACATGGGTTCGAGCCCTGGTCCACGAAGATCCCACATGCCACAGAATAACTAAGCCCGTGAGCCACAACTACTGAGCCTGCACTCTAGAGCCCACGAGCCACAACTACTGAAGCCCACGCGCCTAGAGACCGTGCTCCGCAGCGAGAGAAGCCACCGCAATGAAGAGTAGCCCCCGCTCTCCGCAACTACAGAAAGCCTGCGCACAGTAACGAAGACCCAACACAGCGCCACCCCCCCAAAAAAAAGGACACTGTGACCCGGGCCAGAGTTGGGCAAGATGCGTTCCCTGGGTGGGGGGATGGAGAAGGCCCCCATAGGGGAGGTAGGGATGCAGGCCTATATCCTCCAACATTTTGGAGGCCTGCCTCCCTCAGGCTGGGCCAGCTGTGGTGGCCACGGTGTCTGCCCAGAGCTCCACCAGCCTGGGCTACCTCTCTCCTCCCAGCACCACCTCACGTGGGCCCCTTTTTGGGCCTGGTCCAGGGTAATCGTATCTCAGCTTGTGTTCCCATCTGTAGCCAGCCATGGAAATGCTTTGTTTTATTGTCCTTTTAAACATTCAAATGGTTAAATTCAAAGTGAGCAATGCAGTGGCCCTTAGTGCCATCACAGTGCTGTGCAACCACCACTGCTATCTAGTTCCATGACATTTTTATCACTCCATAAGAAACTCATTTAAGCACTTGCTCTGCATTTCTCCCTGTCTCTTGTTTTTTTTAAAGGTAAAATATGCACCTCGTAGAAAATCAGTACAGTACGGGAATATCCACAGGGGGAGGTCTCCCTCCCAGTCTGGTCTCGGGGACCCACCGCTGTCAGCAGGGTCTGTGCACTTCAGGTAACCCACCTGTGCACTCTCCCCACCCTGCTGCCTGTCACTTAACTGCATCTCAGGGGTCATCCACCTGCTTCCATCTCATCAACAGCTGCCCAACTTTCTGTGGTGTGGATGGTCTGTAATTTAAGCACAAACAGGATCCTGTCTCTCCCCTGCACAAACCCTCTTTATCTTTTGGGACTTCCCTGGTTGTCCAGCAGTTAAGACTCCATGCTCCCAATGTAGGGGTCCCGGGTTCGATCCCTGGTCAGGGAACTAGATCCCACATGCCACAAATAAAAGATTCCACATGCGGCAAAGAAGATCCCACATGCTGCAACTAAGACCTGGAGCAGCCAAAAAAATAAAAAATATATATTTTAAAACCCTCTTCATCTTTAAAAAATATATATTTATTTATTTAGTCTGTGCTAGGTCTTAGCTGCAGCACATGGGCTCTTTAGTTTTAGTTGCGGCATACAGAATTCCCTGACCAGGTATTGAACCTGGGCCCCCTGCATTGGGAGCGTGGTCTCAGCCACTGGAACACCAGGAAAGTCCCTCTCTTCATCTTTTAAGCCCTCATTTAGAGATCACCCGCTGGGGGCCATCTGAGCTTTCCAGGCTTCTCCCTCCTTTGTAGCTGATTTGGCACTGGGATGTCATTGTCCTTGAGTCCAGCCCTCCCAGGTAGGGTAGGAGCTGTCTTCCTCAATCTTGTATCCTCAGAGCCTAGCTCAGTGCCCGCACACGGTAGATGCTCAATTAAGTGCCAGACGAGTGGCTTAGAGTTGAAGGCTGACTGTTGGAGTGGAGGGAGGTCATACTGGCCTTCAGGGTGCTGAGCCCAGACCAGGGCTGATGGTGCCCACCAGGGCTGAGGATTCATCCAGCGCACTTTCTGAGAGCTTGCTCCCTGTGCCTGGCCCTGGTTTACTGTAAACCCATAGGATTCCCCCTTCCTTCCTCTGACTGGCCCAGGGAGAGTCACACACTGCCCCCTGGCTGTCGGGGCCAGCCCCTGGGCTTCCTGCCTGCTGCCAGTCTGGTTCTCAAAGAGTTTTAAGAATCAGTCAGGCTGGGAATTTCCTGACAGTCCAGTGGTAAAGCCTATGCGCTTCCACCGCAGGGGGCCTGGGTTTAATCCTTGGTCAGGGAACTAAGATCCCGCAAGCAGCTCTGCTTGGCCAAAAAAAGAGAGAGAGAGAATCAGTCAGGCCCTTTCTCATCAGCCCTCAGAGTTGGGGTCAGTGGGAAGTGGGGGGCTGCTCCATCTCTGGGATCACCCCAGTCCTCCACCTCTTGCCTCTGTCAGGGCCTGACATCCAGCTGGAGCCACTCAGGAAAACACAGTCTCCCCTGCAGGACTGGCTGCCCCGGCTGTGCCCCTGTCCTGCTTGTACATAGACATTTTTTATTCAAAAAAAAAACACCTTGTATCTTTTTGTAAGCTCCAATTATTTTAATTATACCAAAAAGTCATCTTTATGCATCCCGCCCCTTCCCCCTCTGATATCGCAACTATATTTTTTGTTCCATCTCCTCCCAGCCTTGCCTGGGCCACACTTAGCTCTTATCTATCAAGTCAAGAGAGCCTGGTGCCCTCTCTGAGCATCACACCCTATGGTATGTCTTCATGGCTACTCGGAAGAATGGGACTGTCCGCTGGGAGAAGACGCTCTGCTTGGACACCTTGTCTGCAGTTTCCTGATATTCTTGATAAGACTGCCATGTCAGGCTGCAGGACTCTCTCTTCTTTGAAATGGCTTCCTCAGGATTCTAATTCTAATCATTTGAGGCCCTTTGTCACTTTATTCGTGGTCTCCATCTCCCCAGCCATCTCCTCCTTCCCTGAGGTCTCTGCAAAGTGCCATTGGATTTCTCTTTCCCACCATCTTTCAGTCCAGACAATGGGCCTGTTCATCCCCGTTAGAACCCTCGGGGAAGTTGGGACCTCACCCCGCATCTCTCTATACTTCTCCCTATTGGGGTCTCTGGCTTGAGTTTCCCAAAGCCCCTCCTTCTTTATTCCTGGAAATTCCCACCTGCACAGTGACAGGCCAGGGGCTTTTGACACTGTGATTTCACTCCAGGGGCTGCACAACTGTGAGGGAGAAGGCAGAGGTGTGTGTCCCTGGCCATTCCCTTACACATCCCCTGGCCCACCCCATCCCCGGGCCCTGCCTGATGCTGGGAGGCCAAGGGGAAGGTGACCTGGGTCTCTTCTGTCCCTGTCACTGGTCACCAGACACTCCCTGAGCTCCTATGCAGGAAGCAGGAGGTGTAGTAAGCCGCACAGGCTAGGCTCAGCCTGTGGAGTTTGAGTTTCAATTCCACTACTCGCTAGCCGGCTAACCCTGGGCAAGGTACTAAACCTTCCTAGGCCTGTTTCATCCACAAAATGAGGGTAATGGTTATATCTTCCTCAAAGGATCATTATGAGGATTAGATAATGCCCCCAAATGCTTAGAGGGACATTGAAGGATTCCAGGACCAGAGTAACTGGTCAGATGTACCAGTTAGGAAGCTCCCATGGTGACAGGGTGAGGAAGACTGGACAGGCAGACCAGGTTGGAGGCTGTGAGAAGACCCAGGCCAGAAGTAAAGGCCTGCCTCAGGGGCAGCAGCAGCAGTGAGGCAGGGGCAGAGCTGAGAGCTGGGAAGCCACAGAATCTCAGGGCCTGGTGAGTAATGAAGAGGGAGCTGTGACTCGAAGGCTGCTGGTGTGGCAGTGGCTGATGGCTGTGCCTCTTGCCGGAAATGGAAACAACCAAGTGGAAGCTGGTGGTGATACGCTGGGAGATGAGTTCAGTTTGAGACATGCTGGTTTGAGGTGTCAGCACAGCCCCACTGGAGACCCGCTGTGACTTCTCACACCAGAACTTCGGCAGAAAACTAGAGGATGGTGAGCAAAGCCGACCTGCCCTCTGAGCCTGAGGGGGGAACTGTATCCCTGACCTCCCAGTCTCAGGACTTCAGCTATGCTGGGGTTTGTGCGCTTTGCCACCACTGTGCTTTTGGCTGTGCAGCTTCCCGAGGGGGGCTGTCCTGTATCTCCTTTCCTTAGTCTGAATTCTGCCCCTGCATGCAGCCTCCCTGCCCCCCAGCCAGTGACAGCTCCCTGGTCTGGGCTCCCCGGGCCCTGGACCCTGAGTGCCTGTAATTATGGGGACTGGGCCTGGGGCAGACACTTGGGCATTCACTTGCTCGGACAGCTTCAGGTCTGGAAAGGTGCAGGTGATCACCCAGGGTAGGGCAGGGCAGGGAGAGCCCTGGGAACACCCGGGACCTGCAGTGAAGCTGAGGCTTCAGGGCTTGGGTCCGTCCTTGCTCCTCCTTGTGACTCCAGGAAGGAATGAGGGCATCAGGGCAGATGGTGGTGAACTGGAGAGAGTGGGGTGTGGGGAAGTGGGCAGCAGGCCGCGGCAGCAGAGAGGCCCATTCAGAGAGCCTGACGAATGTTCCTCAGCTTAGAGAAATGGCGGTCACCAGCAACCTTGGCAAGGACAAGGAGCTGGGGAGGAGGTGGAGATGCTGAGTGAAGATTCCTCTTTCCAGAAGTTGGTCAGGTGGCAGAGGGTGGTGGGGAGGGCTCTAGCAGAATGGTGGCCTCCTCTCTTTTGAAACACGACAGACATGGCACTTTGAGGGCTGCAAGTTCAGAGGGGGGCAAACTCAGCCTCACTGAGAAGACGCTGTGAGGGAGGTTCCTGTCATAGAAGGTGGGTTTGAGAGTCCAGTGGGAGGGCCAGGCCAGGGGAGGTGACCCCACCACCCACATGGAGAAGGCTGATGACAGCTACCGCTCAGGCTGTTCAGGGAGAGTGCTTTAATGCTGGGACAAGGGCTTGGGGCTCAAGGGAGACCCAGGACCAGATGGCAGCCACCCAGGGCTCCTGAAATGCATGGGACAAAAAGGCAAAGGGAACCAGAGCTGGTGGGCAGAGATAAGGCAGCCAGTTGGGATGCCAGGATGGTCACATGGAATCATCAGGGTGGGGCCAGTCCCAGGCCAGGCTGCCTGCTGGGCTGAGAGGGAACCACTTACTGCTGCTCCAGAAATACGGGCAGCGCTGCATTTGCAGGGTTTGTGTGGGAACAGGGAGAACAGGAACACCAGAAGATGTAGAAATCCGGGGAAGCCTTCACAGGTTGCAACACTGACAGGTCTTCAGACCAGTCATGCTTACATTTTGAGGGGCAGAGACAACCCCTCCAACTGTAGTCTGGGTCCCTGATGCAAAGGAGGGAACAGATACGGGGGAGGGGGCTCCTCTTCTTCGGAAGCCAGGAGAGAAATCACCAATTGCTGGGTTGGGGCCTGGTGGGTCTGGAAGAGTCTGGGGACGGTTTCGGCGGGGTGGGGGTGGGGGGCAACGGGAGACACAGGATTTCGGCTCCGCCTGCTTGGACTCTCAGATCACCCCAGGAAGTATGAGGACGTTCGGGGTAGACGGTAGTCCTGGGTCCCTGCGGTCTGGGCCGTGAGAACTCCTCGGCCAGGCTGCACACTGAGAACGCAAACAGAAACGACGCTCGGAAGCGAACACCGAAGAGTGCCGCGCAGCCGCAGAGGAGGTGGGACACCTCGAGCCCCGCCCCATATGCTAATATGGCGCGCCACCGCCCCGCCCCGGCCCGGGGACCGGACGGGCCCAACGCCGCGGGGTTCGAGAGGCCGGCGGCGCCCGACAGCGCACCTGAGGAGGCCGAGGTGGGGCGGGGCGCAGGGGTCCAGGCCGGCAAGGCGACAACACAGTGCGTGGGCAGTCAGCGGGCCGCTAGGAGGCGTCCCGGGGCCATGACGCCCCCTACCGGCGCTAAGTGGTATGGCCCGCAGGGGCGGGGCCCGGGTCATGTGACGCGGCCACGGCCGCCATTTTGTTCTGCGGTGCTGGTATTTAGAGCGCGGCGGCTGACGGCCGGGATCGCTTTCCCAGCCGACTGATTGCTCGCTTCGTACAGCTCGGTGCTCGCAGCGCCCGGCCCGACCTCGCCCCCGCCTCACCGCAGACATGTCCGAGGCCAAGAGCGGCCCCGAGTACGCTTCCTTTTTCGCGGTCATGGGCGCCTCGGCCGCCATGGTCTTCAGCGGTGAGCGCCGTGGCAGGAGGGACCCGGGAGGCGGGGGGCGCGCGGGGCTCGTGCCTGCTGCTCTCCGGGGTTCGGCGTGTGACGTCACTCTGACGTAATTTTGAGCTGTTGGGGGTCCCGGGTCTCACGTGACTGCAGGCCTGGGCCGGGGCCCTGAGGGCTGCAGGGGGCCGTCGGGTGTCTGGAGGGCAGGGCATGCGGGCTAGGTCCCGGTGTGGGTCCCAGGGTCTCCCGGGGGTCCCCGGCTGGCCCGCGGCCAGCCGGTCGTGTCGGTGGGGGGGTGGGGCGGCGGCGCCGCTGCCATCTTAGCCCCTGGAGAGGCGGGAGCGAGGCTGGGGTGGGGGCTCGCGGTCCTGCGTCTGCTCCGCACCCGCCCCCCCCTATCCTGCGGGCAGGTGTGACATCACACCTCGGAAAGATCCCCCGACACAGGGCCGACCCTGTCCGTGGGCGGCGGAGGTGGGGAATCCGGCCCTGGCGCTCCCCGCCGTGGTCCACAGCCCTCGCCCTTGTGGCGGCCTGGCCCGTCGGCGGGGGTCAGGTGGGTCTGCACCTAGGCAGGTGCTTCCGGTTAGGGCTTGTCGGTGTTTCCCAATACCCCTGTAGGCGGTGTGGGTTGGTTAGAAAAACTGGGTTGAGAGGTTGGTCTTGAGAGCCGGCAGGGACCCAGAGGTGGGAGTGGAGTTGGGGGGTGGGGGTGGGTCAGACAGGCCGAGGGTGCAGTATGGATGTCTGGGAGACAGGCCACCCTCAGCACTGCGTTTGCAGACGCTTGTCGGGGTGAGCGAGGTAGCATGAAGCCTCAGTGTTGAGGGGATTGGTTTTTTTTCCATAGAAGGAAGTCTTCAGTTCAGGCCTGAATGAATGAATGACCTTTCTCCCTTTCCCTGAGGCCTGGAATTGGGAGGGGCTGCCCTAGGAATGGAGAAGGGGCCTTGCAAGGTTTTTGATGGCACCTTGGTTTTGAAGTTGGGTCTTATCAGTCCTGGGATGTAAAATTCAATGAAAATGGGCCCTTCTGGGAGAATAGCACTTGGGCCCGGCCAGGAATGTGGGACCCAGGGAGGTGAGTCCTGACCCAGCTGCAGCCCTTGTGGACTGGTCTGGCCTGGTCTGGTCTAGGCCTTCTGAGGTAGGTCTGGTTTTGGGCTTTGATGACTCGCCCTGCCCCACCCTGAGTGGTGGACTGGAGAGGCTCCCTATGCAGGTATGTGGAGGGATTGAACTCTAAACACTCTCTGCTGACTATAAACACTAGTGGGGTGGGGGCTTGGGGCCTCCCTCTGCCCAGGCGGGCCTGCCTGCTGGTCACAAGCTGCTGAGTGGGCCCTGCCCTTCCTGTCATGTGCGAGTAAGGGATCATTTGTGGTGGGAGAAGTGGCCTGTACTTCCCCTTTTGTCCTAGGCGATGCCTACTATTTCCACATCTTCCAGAGCTGCCTGCTCTCCCGTGCCTCCCAGCAGGCTGCTGTACCCTCTTTTCCCTCACCGTTTTCTGCTCTTTGCCTCCGGAATGCCTCCAGGGCCAGTGCCTGGCCACTTGTGGGTTGTTGATTGTCTGTCATTGACCATTCAGTAATTCTCCATTGAGCTCCTACTGTGTGCCAGGCACTGGGGGACATCGGTGAACAAAACAAGAACCCTGCTCATGTGGAACTTGAAATCTGGCAGAGTTTACACCCGAACCCTTTTTCCATATCCAGCTCCTGGCCTCCTTCTGGTCACCAGGTGCCTCTTTTCTTGTCCTTCTAGAACTTACTTGGTACTTTTGAATAGAGCCTGACCAGCAGGTCTTTGGAAGTTACTGAGACAGGGTATCACTGGTCCAGAGGTATTTTGCTTGCCCCAGGCTCCTGGGAATTGGGGCCACCCGTTCTGGTTGGCTCGTATGCAGCGTCCCTCCTGCTCTCCTCCCTACATGGGGCTTACTGTGGCCCTACAGTAGCTAGCTTCTTACTTGGTCAGTTGGGTCAGACTCTGACTTAATTTCTTTCTCTAGAACCTTTCTCCAGGGCCTGTCTTCGTCTACTTCCTTGTGCCTTCCTGAACAGTTCTCAGGCCTCAGGTGCTGCTGCTAGGGTGAGTGCAAGCTCTGTCCGCGGCTCCTGGCCCAGATTGCCACTGGCCTGCCTAGCACTTGGCTGACTGGGCTTCTTACGACTGAATGAGGTCCACTCCCTCTCCCAATCCCCATCACCCATTCCAGCTTCCCTTTTTTTCTTAACTTACGACCCAAGTCTTGTATATTTTTTCTTCATCATGTCTTCCATGGAGCCATCAGTTGCTCCTTTTCCATATCTTCTGTGACTTCCTCCCTACCAGTGAGCCACTGGTGTTTGGCGCTATGTTCACGGAACTGTGTCCTGATTCCTCTTTCTGTTCCCTGCTCCATCTGGAGCACCTTCAGGCTTGGACTCTGGAGCTGGCATCCAGGGTCTTCCCAGCCCAGCAGCCTGGGTCAGGCTGCTTTTCCCTCTTGATGGTCATCCTTGTTTCTTCCCTTTGTTCCTCTTGTGGCTTCCCCACCCCCAGGGGAAGCACAGCCACATGATCTCCATGCTGCACTCTACAGAGAAGGGCCCAGCTCACTTGCCAACTCTCACCCGCTCCAGCCTTGCAGCAGGGCCCACTGCCTGGGGCGCTGGCTTCCCTGTAATGGGGTCTCACCCAGTGCCACCTATCAGTCTGTGTCCTCGTCCTTGAGTAATGAGCGCTGGCGCTGGCCTGGTGTGGTGCTGGGCCCGTAGTAGGAGGCTGAAAAATGCACGGTTGCTCCAGGAGCAGCTTGGTGAAGATTGGCACCTGAAGGCTGGATGTCGGGGGTGTGGAGGGGAAGCAGTGAAGGTCCTGCTGCCCCCACCACTGCCTCCCTCCCTCTGCTCCCTATCTGGTATCTCTGCTCTGTGTGGTCTGGAATCTTCTTCCTCTTGCCTCGCCTTTCTGTGACTACCTACTCACTATCAGCCCTCCACTCAGTTGTCACCTCCCTTGTGAAACCTTTCCCCAGACCTCCCCACTCTTCCTGGAACATGTTACCATGCTTGGAGGGGCTGCGTCTATCTCTTCACCAGGCTCAGAGCCCTGGGAAGGCAGAGCCCCTCTGACCTCATCCCTGCTCTGCAATGAGCACAGATTAGTCATCTTTTGACAGCCCAAACAGGTGAGTCAAAGATGCACAGGAATGTCTGGGATTGTCCTGGCCCCTTCCACCTCTAACCCATGTCAGCATCTGCTCAAGCCGCACATTGGGAGCCTCGAGGGTGGCGACTGGAGTCAGAACAGCTGCCTGGGGCCCTGTGGTTGTCTGTTGTACTTGCAAACGTTTTTCCTAGGCTTGGAAGACAGGCCAGGAGAAGGGGGGCTTTCAGGAAGGCAGCCCACCCTGGGAAGAGGGAGGAGAGATAGTGGCAGGGGAGACAGGAGTCCTGCAGTGCCTAGAGCCTCCCCCCCACCCCAGTTACCAGAGGCCTCAACACAAGCTAGGCTTCTCACAGGTCTGCAGGGGCCTTGGGGTTGGCCTGGGTGATGGCTTCACAGCCCACTGTCTTTCCTGTACCCTGTCCTCTCTTTGACTTGCCCTTTCTCTGGTTGTTCAGAGAGGATTCTCCCTGAACTCAAGGGTCCTGGCCTGCTCTGTGGCTGAGGGTGCCGAGAGCTGCCTTTTCTGGCAGAGCATTCAGCCTGTTGACAGACACACTAGCCCTTGCTGCAGCGTGTCCCTGGGCTGGGAGTTGCGGGAAGTGTGGTGGGCAGGGTGGGGAGTGGGCGAACCTCTGGCCTGAGAGGACAAGAATTGCCAGGCCAGCTTCCCCTGACCCTGCACTGCAGTGGCTCTTCCAGCGTGTTGTCTCTGCACTTAGTCCCAGGGCTTGTGGGCTGACCCAGGCTCAACATCTGGGCTGTTGACATAGCTCGTGCTTTTCCAGGGCTTTCCTGACGTGGGAAAGTGCCTGGTGGGACAGAAGGTGCCCAGAATCTGCAAGGCTTCTGTGCCCAGCTGCCTGTTTCCCCACGTGACAGGGCAGCCTGTCACAGCTCCCCCTTTTAGGTCTGAGGCTCCATGGAAGCATGGGATCTATGTAGCAGGCATGGGGAGTGCTGTTGAGCCTGGGTTGGGATTTCACAGGAAAGCAGGAGCCCATATGGGCCAGACAGCCATGAGGGTATCTGGTGGAGGAACCCATACCGTGGGTTCCTTGAGTGCCCAGCTATGGCTGTTCCTCTGAAAGCCACCTGCTCCTGGCTGAGTGCCACTTTCATCTTGCCCCTTGCGGGTGATAACTTGCGTTGGCCTTCAAGTATGCCAAAAGCTGCCCCCAGGGTTCTGGCCACAGGTGCTCTGGGCTCACCTCATCTTCTCCCCCTCAGCCCTGGGTGCTGCCTATGGCACAGCCAAGAGTGGCACCGGCATCGCAGCCATGTCTGTCATGCGGCCGGAGCTGATCATGAAGTCCATCATCCCGGTGGTCATGGCCGGTATCATCGCAATCTATGGCCTGGTGGTGGCAGTCCTCATTGCCAACTCCCTGAATGATGGCATCAGTCTCTACAGGTGAGGCTTGGGTTGCTCTCCCTACACCCTGCCTGGGGTAAAGCCACTGTGCGGAGCCAGGAGGGGTCTTGGGTGGATGGCTGGTGACCCATGCCTAATGCCTTCCCTGGCTGTTGGCTAACATCCATCCTGTGTACTCTCTCCCCCAGGAGTTTCCTTCAACTGGGCGCTGGCCTGAGCGTGGGCCTGAGTGGGCTGGCAGCTGGCTTTGCCATCGGCATCGTGGGGGACGCCGGCGTGCGGGGCACTGCCCAGCAGCCCCGGCTATTCGTGGGCATGATCCTGATCCTCATCTTCGCCGAGGTGCTCGGCCTCTACGGTCTCATCGTCGCCCTCATCCTCTCCACAAAGTAGCCCCTCCGGGCCCACCAGCCACAGAATATGATGTAAAGACCACCCCCTCCTCATTCCAGAACGAACAGCCTGACACACACGCACGGGGCAGCTGCCTGCCAGTAGTTGGTCTTGTAAATGCGCAGTGTCCTAGTGCCCATTGTCTGTTGCCCCCAGCCTTGCCCCTGCCCGCCCCGTGCCGTGGACATCTGGGCCCACCACTCCCGGTCCAGGCCCCTGACCAGTGAGGATGCAGGCCTCTGGCCGCCCCCCACCCATCTGCCCTAGAGTGCTCTGTGTATAAGGATGAATTAGAGTTGTCATTTTCTCTTCACTGGATGTTTATTTATAAAGATTTGACCTGTTCATACGTCTGTGGAGCAGCCCTCTGTCTCCCAACTCTATAGTAATCTTAGGTAGACTGTTGCGTTGTGCGGTTACCGGTTACCGTTTGCCCTGAGACGCGTTGGATGGAACCACCTCCTGCAGCCCTGGCTGCCAGGGCCGTGGCGCAGTGTGTTGGGCCCATTGGGCCCTGGCGCCGAACCGTGTCCAATAAAGTTCTCGGATGTGACTGGATGCCTGGGTGTGGGTCGCTTGTTGGGTCCCGGGGCTCGCGGGTGGCAGGGCCGGGAGGGAGGGGCCGAGGGCCGAGGGCCGGGCCACCCGGGAAGACGTCACCGCGTCATTGTGTACTGCGCTGGTCACGTGGGTGCCCGAATCACGTGGGCACGCCTCAGCTGAGGGTCACGTGCGCCCGGCCAAGCTCTAGGCCGGAACTCGGCGCGGAATCCGGCGCCTGCCGGCGCCTGCCGCTTGGTTGGGCTCAGGATGCGCGGCGGGCAGGGCGCGGCGCGGGCCCCGGTGATCCAGTTCACCAACTGTCGCATCCTGCGGGGCCGGGCGCTGCTCAGGTGGGCGCGGGCCGGGGCCGGGGCCGGGGCTGCCCTGGTGGGCTCCGGGGCCGGTGATGCGAACCTCCGCCCCGCTCTGTGCGCAGGGAGGATCTGTGGGTGCGCGGGGGCCGCATTCTGGACCCGGAGAAGCTGTTCTTTGAGGAGCGGCGCGTGGCTGACGAGCAGAGGGACTGCGGGGGCTGCATCCTAGCGCCCGGCTTCATCGACGTGCAGATCAACGGTGTGGTCCGGAGCCCGCGGGGCGGGGACCCAGAAGAGGAGCTCTGAGCACCGTGTGATCCCCTCTTGTCTGTACCGCAGGTGGGTTTGGCGTTGACTTCTCTCAGGCCACAGAGGACGTGGGTTCGGGAGTCGCCCTGGTGGCCCGGAGGATCCTGCCGCACGGAGTCACCTCCTTCTGTCCCACGTTGGTCACCTCGCCACCGGAGGTTTATTGCAAGGTGAGGTCAGGCTCCCGGCCTCCAGTGAAGGAGGCCCCAGGAACACCCAGCCTCTTAATTTTCAAATCTGATCTCTTTCCCTCACGAACACCCCTTGGCCCTTGAGTCTGGCCTCACCTGCTGGCCTCCCTCCACCTGGGCTTGGGGGTCCCCTCCCCTGGGCTTTCTCATCCAGGTGTTCCTCCGCCTGGTGTGCCACTGCAGGTCTGACTGTCCCCATGGGCTTCCGCATTCGCTGCCTCAGCCACCTGCCATACGCCCTCCCCACCCTGCAGTCTGGCCGCCTCCAGGCACCTCCTTGACTATGGCTGCTGGGGACTCTGTGATTGCCACATCCTTAGTTGATCATGCCCCACCACCGATCTGTGGTATGCGGTGCCAGTGGACAGCTCTCCAGGAAGAAGCTCCATCGCCTGCCCCAGGCTTCCTCTGCTGGTCCCGCATGCACCACCACACTTCTTTCTCATCTGCAAGTCTTGGGATTCAGTTGTCCACAGTCCATTTTTTTTTAAGTTTTACTTTGTACGCAGGTTCTCCGGTTTTGCTCTTTGCCACGTTATGTTATTCGATCTTGTTTTCTCTGTTTGTATATTGTTCTGTTTCTCTGAATTTCTGAATTGTAGCTGGCACACAACATACGTGTTTGCTCCTTAGTATTTACCCTTTCCTTAAAAGCATGGGTATTCCTTTATTCGAGTACCATGGAGTCCTTGAGTTTTGGGAATTAACACGGTTTCCTTTTAATCTACCTTTTATGTTCTAGTTTTGTAGTTTTTCTCCAGACCAGGATCCATCCCAGGATCCTGGATTGTGTTGCCTGCTGTGGGGTCCCCTCCTGGGTGTGTGCACGCAGACTCAGAGTCTGGAGCTGGGGGAGGTTGGCTGTGGACCCGGGTTCGGTCCTGGCCCCCTGACTTCGTGTATCGTCTTGGAGACTCGGGACAACGTTATTTGTTTCTGAACCTCGGTTTTTTCAAGCCTTAAGTAAGAATAATAACAGAATGCATCTCTTAGGATTGGGCGCTCAGCACTATGCTTGGTTCATAGTATGCCCTTGGTAAATGTCAGCTATGGACATCTTTCCGGAAATTTCCCCGAGTCTCCCACGACAGTCAGGTGTCAAAAACCAATCTCATTTTCCTGCTGCAAACTGGCCCCTAGTTCTGTGTTTTCTCTTTCAGTCATCAGGCTGTAATTTCCCTGCCCAGGATCCAGGAACATGCCTACCCTCTTGCCCCCCCTTCTTTCTCCTCCCCTCTCCTGGTCCCCAACAGTGAGGCTTAGTGACTCCTAACCCAGTCTCCCAACTGCTCTCCCAGCCCTGGGTCCTGCCAGAGTGGCGTTTCCTAGGTGTCAGGCTCCGCACAACACTCATGTTTCCCCCAACCTCCTGCAGGGTTGACCAACCCTCCTGAGCATTCCTTCCCCACCTGCATTTCAGCCATTCGAGGCAGCTCCCTCTTCTGCCCCCAAGCTCTCCGCGTGGAAGGCCTCTGCCTCTCTCTCTCCGTCCTGTGTAGCTCCTCTGCTGCGCGCTGCCCATGCCGTGCTGTCACCCGCTGCCCTTGATTTCAAGCAGCACCTTCGAGCATCATGATATGAACTGTAGGGCTTCTTCCATAGGGGAAGGAATTTTGGGCCAGTAGGGCTTCTGTCTTATGTTTTCTTCCTGTCACCCTTCATAAATGCTTACAGGATGAAAGCCTTGGGAGGCATAGAGTAAACTGATTTATGGTGGAAATCGTGGAGGGCTTTGAATATGAAAACTTTGATACCAGTATCACGTTAGAAACCAGAGAACTGTTCACTTGGATGTCCCCACACACGCCCCTCCCTTCGTTCTGCCCCATCTCCCTCCAGGGATGTTTCACAGTGGGCGGAAACAGATTGCTACTTTGTCAGAAGTTCTTCAGGTCCACTGAGACCACCTGCTCTTTTTCTGGGGTCTCCTCCTCCAGTCTTGCCCTTTCCTACCCTTCCAGGAGGAGGGTCTGAGCGCGTTGTTCTCTGCTTCAGGTCCATTGTCTGCTGAGTCAACATCAGGCACCTCCTCAGGGTGGCAGCCAGGCCCTTTCCTCAGGCCCCAAACGCCCTCTACACTTTCACCTTTTCCACTGCTTTCCTGCCTTGAACGTGCCTCATTCCCTTCATCTCCAGACTGTTCTGTCTACTCAGTGCTTTCTAGCATTCCCTTTTAAAACTCTGTTCTAGAAAAACGCAGCCATTATTTCTTTTTTTAATTTTAATTTTTTTTGTTTGTTTGTTTTTTTTTTTGGCTGTGTTGCGTCTTCGTTTCTGTGCGAGGGCTTTCTCTAGTTGTGGCAAGCGGGGGCCACTCTTCATCGCGGTGCGCGGGCCTCTCACTGTCGTGGCCTCTCTTGTTGTGGAGCACAGGCTCTGGACGCGCAGGCTCAGTAGTTGTGGCTCACGGGCCCAGTTGCTCCGCAGCATGTGGGATCTTCCCAGACCAGGGCTCGAACCTGTGTCCCCTGCATTAGCAGGCAGATTCTCAACCACTGCGCCACCAGGGAAGCCCTAATTTTAATTTTTTAACCCTTTAGTGAACTTACGTGTATCACACGGCTTGTTAGGAAAAACAGCAGCCCTTTGTTCCCACCAGTTCCCACCTAGAGGTAATCACTTTCAACTCAGCTGACCCTTGGAATTTGCCCCCGTATCTCTAGAAAATGTGCTAGTACTCCTGTTCAACTTTTTGGTTTAGGGCAGCGTAAGTGTTGCTTTCCACCAGGAAAGATAAGAGTTAGCTTTCTGTTAGCCCTTTCAGGCCCATCTCCTGCCCTCCAGCCCCCCAATCTCCCCAGAGAGTCACACAAGTGACTTTGCCCCTGGTGTCCAGATCCGGGCACAGTGTGGCTGTGCCATCGGTGCCTGAGCTCTCTGGCCACCAAGCCCTGCTTCTGCCTCTTGCTCTGCCTGGACTGCGTGCCCTCCTCCTGCGCCAGCCCTGCTTCCTGGGCCTGCAGCTCAGCGAGGCCAGGCTGGTCATCCTGTCTAGGTCCAGACCCTTTGGTGCGCAGCCCGCTGCGTCCTAGCTTCTGTCTGACGGGGCCCTTGAGGGCCTTGGTGCCATGTGCCTGCCCCCTGCTTGGGAGCTGTCTCCCCGCCTCTAGGTCCTCTCAGGCAGGGCAGGTTTGCATCCCTGGGCACCTGTCATTTCTTTCTTTTTTTTTTTTTTTTTTTTGCGGTACGCGGGCCTCTCACTTTTGCGGCCTCTCCAGTTACTGAGCACAGGCTCCAGACGCGCAGGCTCAGCGGCCATGGCTCACGGGCCCAGCCGCTCGGCAGCATGTGGGATCTTCCCGGACCGGGACACGAACCCGTGTTCCCTGCATCGGCAGGCGGACTCTCAACCACTGCGCCACCAGGGAAGCCCACCTGTCATTTCTTGATGTGCTGTGCTTTCCCGTGGTTGGGGCCTTCGACCATCTTCTAACACCTGAGGGAAGGCCAACAGGGGCTGGGCTCTGAACTCTGACCTCTGACCTTGACTGGGCTGTGACCTCTGGGTGCTGGGCCGTGGGGGGCAGGGCTTTAACAGCTGGTTCCCCCCAGGTCCTTCCTCAGATCCCCGTGAAGAGTGGTGGTCCCCATGGGGCAGGGGTCCTCGGTGAGTGGCTGACCCCTCTCCCCACCCCTACCCTGGGAGGCTCCTTGGGGACCTGTTGGCAGCCCCTTGCCTTCCAGATGCCCAACTGGGGAGGGAGGGCGGGCAGGCAAGAGGGGCCAGGGTGGGGGCTGCAGGGCAGGGGGCCTGCTGGAATCATCCCCTCCCCTCCCCCCAGGGGTACACCTGGAGGGCCCATTCATCAGCCACGAGAAGCGGGGTGCACACCCCGAGGCCCACCTGCGTTCCTTTGAGGCCAACGCTTTCCAAGACTTGCTGGCCACCTATGGGGGCCTGGACAACGTCCGCATCGTGACACTGGCCCCCGAGTTGGGCCGCAGCCACGAGGTGATCCGGGCATTGACGGCCCTTGGCATCTGCGTGTCCCTAGGTAAGGGGGTGTGTCATCACCTTGGGGGCCAGCCCATCCGGGGTCCTGGGCTGGGTGCCGAGTCTGAGTCTGGGTCGCCGCAGGGCACTCAGTAGCTGACCTGGGCACTGCGGAGGAAGCCGTGCAGAGCGGGGCCACCTTCATCACCCACCTCTTCAACGCCATGCTGCCTGTGAGTGCCACCCCAGCTCCTGGCGGGAGGGTGCAGGGGTCCTGCTGTTGCTCAGCGCCCCCCGCCTGCCCCTGCCCAGTTCCACCACCGTGACCCAGGCATCGTGGGGCTCCTGACCAGTGATCGGCTGCCCCTGGGCCGCCACATCTTCTACGGGATGATTGCTGACGGCATACACACCAACCCTGCCGCCCTGCGCATCGCCCACCGGGCCCACCCCGAGGGTGAGCGGCCATACAGGGTGGGAGCCAGTAGGAAGACCAGGCTGGGCAGCTCCTGAGGCCCCTTCCCCTTGCAGGGCTGGTGCTGGTCACTGATGCTGTCCCTGCCCTGGGCTTGGGCAATGGCCGTCACACGCTGGGGCAGCAGGAGGTGGAGGTGGATGGCCTGACAGCCTATGTGGCAGGTGAGTGACCCCTGTCCCGAAGACTGCCGGAGTGAGGATAGCCTCTCAGCCCCTCTGGTGGGATATAAGAACCTGGGTGTCCCCTGCCGACCCATTGGGCCCTCGGGTGGCCCAGTGTGCCTGGTGCCCTTGGCCTCCCCAGAACCTGCCCTTTCTGCTCTCAAGGCACCAACACACTGAGTGGCAGCATAGCCCCAATGGATACCTGCGTCCGGCATTTCCTGCAGGCCACAGGTTAGTGAGGCTGGGGTGCGTGTGCCGCGTGTGTGTGTGCGTGTGTGTGTGTGTGTGTGTGTGCTGGGGCAGAGGCTACATCTGGGAGTAGCTGGAGGGAAGAGTGGGGACCACCAGGGCCTGTCTGTGTCTGGTGGGGTCCCCAGGGGATGGGCACTAGGAATGTGGCCAAGGTCCCGCCTGCAGGAGCTCATGGCAGAGGGAGAGGGCTGCGAGCAAGCGGATGGCTGGAACCCACAGTGACAGGCACTGAAGCCACAGCACCCGAGGGCAGGACCTTGGCCTGGGGCCTGTGGAACTGCAGGATTGGCAGGTGCAGAGCTGTGGAGGGCAGTGGGGTGGGGGCAGCACTCCAGGCTCCAGGGTTGGGCTGCTCGGGGGCCTCTCAATGGGGTTGGCATGTTTTTGGGGAGGTGAGGAGGGTGTGTCTGGCAGAGGCTGTGGTGGGCCAGGCCCTGTGGGGCTCTTGGCAGTGCCTTGGGGCTGGTATGTCATGCAGGGGGCCGGGGGTGGGGGGCACCGAGGTCCAAGGTGCTGTTTGGAGCCGCAGGGAGACGAATTGGGAGGCACAGACAGCTGTTGGCCTGGCTTGGGGGGTGAAGCAGGGGATGGAGAGAATTGGGGTACCCAGCAGTATCCTCAGGTTGGGGGGAGGGGAGGGCCTCATCACCCTGCTGCGGAGTCTTGGGGTGTGACCTTAGGATTTGGAGCTCTGGGGCTGGGGGGGGAACCCTGCTGGGTACCCTCTTCCTGCCACTCACCCATCCCAGCCCTGCAGGGACCTCACTGACAAAATGCTCTAGACCCAAATGTCTGCAGGCCCCTCCCCTTGGCTTCCAAGGAAAGCACCCCTCCAGAAAGGAGGACCCCAGGCATCATGAGGCCACCCAGGACTCGGTGCTCTGCCGCTGCACCCCCACCCCCGGCCCTGCCTGCCCTGAAGTCAAATGGCAGAGCCAGCCAGAGGTTGGGGGTAGTCACCCATTTGTGCTCCCTGAGCAGGCTGCAGCGTGGAGTCTGCCCTGGAGGCTGCGTCCCTGCATCCTGCACAGCTGCTGGGCCTGGAGAAGCACAAGGGGACCCTGGACTTTGGGGCCGATGCAGGTCAGCGCCCAATGAGGGGCAGCCTGGGAGTTCCTGGGAGGCCTGGGACAGAGCCAGGGAGGCAGGTGGGCAGGAGGTGGGCTCTTCCCTCACCTAGGTGGCTTTGCCTGGCCAGTGGCCTCGGTCCGGCCCCCCTTTCCCATCCGGTAGGCTAGGCCTTCTGGCATCTGAGATGGGCCAGGCAAGGGTCTGCGGGAACATTGTTGGCTGTTCTCTGCTGCCCGGAGTCTTGCTTCTGGGGCCTCAGTCTGTGATGGGCTGGGATGTCCTGCACAAGTCGTGTGCCGGGCCTTGGTTTCCTGCACCTGGGCCTTGGGGTGGGGACGGTGGCAGCCCTGCCCCTGCCTGCTTCTCACCACCCACCTCTGACCCAGACTTTGTGGTGCTCGATGACTCTCTCCACGTCCGGGCCACCTACATCTCGGGCGAGCTGGTGTGGCAGGCGGAAGAAGCCAGGCAGTGACTGAGGACCGCCGCTGGAGGGGATGCCCAACCCCAGCTGGACACTGTCGGCTGGGCCATCGAGGAACTGGTCTCCAGAGAGTGGTGGGGGCCTCGGCCCGGAGGCGGCTGGCTTGGATAAACATGTGCCCCGTCGGGACTCGCCTGGTCTCTGAGTTTTTTGCTTCAAAGTGGGGCTTTTGCTGTTTCTGTCCTCACCTTGGTGGCTGTTGGTGGTGGTGGTTGGGGCTGGTGTTTGTGGCTCAGGGTTGGGAGTGGCCGGATTCCAGCTTCACCCTGCCTGTGGGGTTTATGGGGCTCAGTGGGGGCAGCAGGTCCCCTCTCTGTTAGACAGATGTGTCTGAGGCCTGCAGACCCACAGGCAGATGAGCTAGCTGAAAATGAACAGAGGGCAGGAGGGGGAAGCCATGGACTACAGGCTGGAAATCCGGCAGGAAGGGGCTTGGGGAGTGATTGTTCAGCTTCAGCATTTTGCCTATGGGGCTGAGCTAAAGGGTAGGTGCACCTTGGAATGTTTAACAGGAAAGAATGGATCAATGGTCATGGAGACAAGTTAGGGAACAGGCTGGATGGAGCCGAAGACAGGAGGGGCCTCGGGTGGGCACTGCAAAGGGTTTGGGAGGCTGGTGTGTGCGGGTGTCCTGTGGGTAGTTCTCTGTACCCCTGAGTTGGGTGGGCCAAGTGGAGGCCCAAGGCCACAGCGCTGGACCTGGACACGGCACCGGGCACTCCTCTCCAACCTTCAAGAGGAATCTGCACTGGCCTTGGGGCCCCTGGGCTGACCCCGGTCAACTTGCCCAACCAGAGTTTCTACTGCCTTGAGCCCTTAGGATAATTGAGGCTCCATTTCTTTTGGCTTCTTTTCTGAACAGCTCTACTTCCTGACCCAGCTCTTGAGTGGGTAAAATGATCCGCTTGTGCCCTGGTGTTCACACAGCTGTGGGTGACCCTGCCTGGTGCTGGTAGGCAGCTTGGGGGTCCTCGGTGTGTATCCTGCACCCTGCCACTGTGTTTGTCCATTAGTGTCATCCTGCAGCCTCCGGTGTCCCCCCACATTGGGAGCACAGGCTCTTGGGCTCCCTGGGTAGGACAGCTTTTTTTTTTTAATCTCTGCATTTTAATTAATTTTACTTATTTTATTTTTGGCTGCACTGGGTCTTTGTTGCTGCATGCAGGCTTTTCTCTAGTTGCGGCAAGTGGGGGTTACTCTTCTTTGTGGTGCGTGGGCTTCTCACTGCGGTGGCTTCTGTTGTGGAGCACGGGCTCTAGGCACACAGGCTCAGTAGTTGTGGCTCTCAGGGTCTAGAGTGCAGGCTCAGTAGTTGTGGCGCACGGGCTTAGTTGCTCCACAGCATGTGGGATCTTCCTGGACTAGGGCTCGAACCCGTGTCCCCTGCATTGGCAGGCAGATTCTTAACCACTGCGCCACCAGGGAAGCCCAGTAGGACAGCTTTGAGGCAAGGCGGGTGGGCTGTAGGGGGCCTTGCTGGCTCTGAGGACAGCCACGACACAGGCGTTGGTGAGCCCCAGGTCTGGGGTTGTTGTCTTGACTTCCACCCATTTGGGTCCTGGGGTAGGCACCCCTCTCCCCCTTTCACACAGGAGCAGCCCTTGGTGCAGGAGGTCATGGGGCACCATTGTACGTGGCCGGGCCACTGCCCCTCCTGCCTCTGCCTCAGAGCCACTAAAGGAAGTGTCTCCAGGCCCAAGGTGACAAAAACGGTTGCAGGTCCCAGCTGTGTTTGATGGTGAATAGGCTGGGAAGAACAACCATGTGATGCAGGCCTGAGGGATGGCCTGGGGTGGGGGCCACCTGCAGGAGCCCAATAGGGAGGAGCTTTTACAGTACCCACCAGTGCCAGGCCTCCTAGTGCTCTAGCATGTACTAGTACTCCTTCCTTCTGTCCACAATCCAAAGGGGTTCCTGTTTGTCATCCTTATTTCTCAGCTGGGGAAACGGGGGCACCAAGTCCCAGAGCTGGTGAGCACTGGGGTGGGGACGTGGCCTGGCCTGCCCAGCTGCCGGGCCTCTGTTAACCCTGCTACCATGCTGCCTCTCTGGGTGGAGAATCACAGAGGGGCTAGTTGAGATGGTGGTCAGCAAGAGTGACACCAGGGAGAGTGGGAGTGAATGCTGGGCTGGAAGCGAAGGGAACTGCCCCACAAAGGCCCAGTGCACAGGCTTAGTGTGTTGATGGAACACAGATGGATGCTAGGGCTGGAGGAGGAGGTGACCTGGGGGCTTTAGTGGAACCACAGCGTGGGGAGCTGGGCCTTGCAGTTGGCCTGGGAGTTTGGATTTTATTTGGGGTGTGGGGGCAGCCACTGGAGTGAGTTTGTTTTGTCAAATATATGTAACATTCACCATTTTAACCATTTTTAAGTGCAAAGATCAGTGGCATTAAGTACATTCACATCCCCATTATCATCTCCAGATCTCCCCAAAGGGGAACTGCACCAAGGACACTCCCACTCCCACCCCACCTCCCCCAGCTCTGCACCCACCTCGCTCGCTTTGGTTTTGAGTTTTGAGTCTGCTGGGTTTTATTTTTTTGCAGTACACGGGTCTCTCACTGTTGTGGCCTCTCCCGTTGCGGAGGACAGGCTCCGGACGCGCAGGCCCAGCGACCATGGCTCACGGGCCCAGCCGCTCCACGGCATGTGGGATCTTCCCGGACCGGGGCACGAACCCATGTCCATCAGCGGGCGGACTCTCAACCACTGCGCCACCAGGGAAGCCCGACGCTGCTGGGCTTTAAACACAAGGATGCCCTGGCATTTTAAGTGCTCCTTCTGGTTGCTGGGGGTGTGGGGGTAACAAGGAGACCCTGAGGGACTGGCTGTCGGGTGGCAGTGGGGCCAGAGACAAAGTATGGGGACAGGCTTGCTCTGGTGTGGGTGTGGACTGGGGGGGCGGGGGAGGTGACACCAGGTGTGTGCCTGAGTCACTGGTGGGTGCGGGCGACTTTCACTATTTGGAGAAGCTGGAGTGGGATCCGGGGAGGTGACCTGGGGGCTCCCAGCTTCTCTTTCGTGGCTTGTTTGGGTGTGGGTGGGAGGACTCAAGGGCCCAGCGTTGGTAAGAGAGGCTCTGCAGGGAGGTGCTCAGCCCACGCGGCCGCCGCGTCGCGACTCCCCTGGGTGGGGGCGGGGGACACCTGGCTGCCGAGCCTGGGTGCTGCGAGGCTTCCACTGGACGCTTCTGGACTGTGCCGAGCGCCTGCGGTTCGAGTTGGAGTCTCATCGCTGAGGGGTCCCTCCCGAAGCCTCGGGCTTGTCATCGGGATGACGGGCCTCCTAGGCCCCGAGCTCACCAGGCACCGTGGTGGGCCATTAATGCGCTCGGGGTCGCACGCGGATTCGTGCAGGGGTTCCGGGTGGTCCCGGCCGGAGAAGTCCGTTTGGGGGTTGGGGACCGACTTACGGGCCACGCCGAACCGGGCTGTGCCTGAGGGGCGGGTCGTCCACAATGAACCTGGTCCAACCCGCTACGCTGCGCGCCCGGGCTAAGAGGACCTGCAGGTCCGGGAAGGGGTGCGGCACCCGCTGACTCGCTCGCCCTGTGCGGGGCTCCTTCCTGTGGGCGGGCTTCTGGCTCTGGCCAATCTGGGCCGCCCTGCGGAGAGCCGCGCCTCCCCCGAGCGATAGGGGTGCGCGGAGCCCTCTGACCCAGTTTAAGGGCGGCCCAGCGCCCAGACCCGCCCGGCCCCGCCTCTTTGCGCCTGTTCCCTCTCTGTTCCATCGCCTGCCTGTAGAACCCCCTGCACCACAACCCTCTTTTCCACGCCCCTCTGCCCCACTCCCCCACCGTTAACAGCTTGGTGTGGTTCTTTACAACGTGACCCTGGACTTGTTTCCACATTTATGTCTTTGTTTTACAACCTGGGATTGCACTGTTTTGTTTTTGTTTTGGCCCGCTGTGTGGATTGTGGGATCTTAGTTCTCTGATCAGGGATCAAATCGACGCCCTCTGCAGTGGAAGCGCAGAGTCTTAACCACTGGGCCGCCAGGGAAGTCCTATACACTTTTAATACTGCTCTAACATTCACTATTTTTTTAAATTGAACAACGTGAAGTGGAGAGCTTCCCAGGTGGGGATGCGTGGATCTGTCTCACTGTTTTAACAAGGTACCCAGTGTTCTCTAAAATGGATGTTCCTTGACCTAATAACCAGATCCCACCATGGACCAGCTGGGTTCCTCCCCACCCACCCCAGCTGCCTTGGGGAGGATGGACCCTGGAGTGATGCACAGGGAACTCTGCGGATCCTGATGCTCAAGTGTATGTAAAAGGCTGAAGGGGGCCCTGCCTGGGCACTCCTTTGGGCCCTGTGGGTTCCTCCTCCATCCTGTGGCCACAGAAGGGTCTTCTGTATTAGTTTCTTAGTGCTGCTGGAACAAATTACCACAAATTTAGTGGTTTAAAAAGACATAAATTATTTTACAATTCTGAAGGTCAGAGTCAAAAATAAACCTCAATGGTCTAACATCAAGGTTGTGGCAGCTCTAGGGGAGAATCTGTTTTCTTACCTTTTCCAGCTGGTACATGCTACTGGCATTCCTTGGCTCATGACCCCCTTCCATTGGCAAAGCCAGCAATGGCAGTCCAGTTTCTCACATTACATCACTCTGATCATGACTCTTTCTGTCTCTTCCATCTTTAAAGGACACTTGTGATTATATTGGCCCTACCTGGATGATCCCCTGATTTTTAAAATTTATTTATTTTATTTTCTGGCTGTGTCGCATCTTAGTTGCGGCACGCACACTCTTTGTTGCGGCAGGCTCTTCGTTGCAGCACGTGGGCTTAGTTGCCCTGCAGCATGTGGGATCCCAGTTCCCCGACCAGGGATTGAACCCACGTTCCCTGCATTGGAAGGCGGATTCTTAACCACTGGACCACCAGCGAAGTCCCTAATCTCCTGATCTTAAGGTCAGCTCCCTAGCAACCTTAATTCCCCCTTTCCATATAAGATAACATATTCACAGGTTGGGGGATTAGGATGTGGACATCTTTGGAGGTGCTGTTATTCTGTTATTCTCCCCACCATACCTTCTAGAAAGAAGGGCCTAGGCCAGGGCTCCCCACTGCCTGGGTCTAAAGGGGATACTACATTACAACTATCAGTGTATGAAGGTGCTAGTTGCCCTTCATGCTTATCAACACTGGATGTTTTCAGTCTTTGGAATTTTGACCAGTATGGGGAGTCAGCCCATTTTAAAGTTGGGGAAGCTGAGTTTCAGAGAGAGAAGCTTACTTGCCTGAGACCTCATGCAACTTTCCATTTCCAGACTTTCAGTCTAGGTTTTTTCCTCACATAGCATGATTCACATGGGAGGATATTTACCCAGGTGGCTTGGAAATCGTTGGCTGAATTTGGCATCTTTCATCCATCCACCGGCAGCCACGAGCAAACCTCAGCCGTGGTGACCAGGGACTTAGTAGGCAGAGGCAGAGACCACGCCAAATATCTTTTTTTTTTGGTTGCGTTGGGTCTTCGTTGCTGCACACGGGCTTTCTCTAGTTGCAGTGAGCAGGGGCTACTCTTCCTTGCGGTGCGCAGGCTTCTCATTGTGGTGGCTTCTTGTTGTGGAGCATGGGCTCTAGGTGCGTGGGCTTCAGTAGTTGCAGCACTCATGCTCAGTAGTTATGGCACACGGGCTTGGTTGCTCCGCAGCATGGGGGATCTTCCTGGACCAGGGATCGAACCCATGTCTCCTTCATTGGCAGGCGGATTCTTAACCACTGCGCCACCAGGGAAGTCCCCCCCATTATCTTTTGAGAGTCCCCATGTCTCTCCCTAACTGGATGTGTCCTAACTGGTCTCCCTGCCTCCCCTTTTCCAGGTAGAGCGCTTTCTTCCCGGGCTCACTAAACCTCTGGGGGTGTGGGCCTGGCCTGCTTCTCTCACCTTGTCTCTCCCTGCGTCCTAGCGGGATTGGAGTCCTGGCTCTGCCCTTGACCAGCTGTGGTGGCCAGCCTTGAAGATGACCCCCAGCGATCCCACCTCCTGGAACTCACACTCTCTTGCAGTTCCTCCCACATGGTACCAGGGGTACCCTGTGACCCACAGACCGTGTCAGAAGTGATGCTATATCGCTTCCAAGATTAGGTTATAAAAGTCACTGCAGCTTCAATCTTGGGTGTTCTCTAGACTCATTCACTCTGGGGAAAGCCAGCTGCTGTGGCATGAAGACAGACAGCCCTGTGGAGGAGACCCCATGATGAGGAACTGAGGCTTCCAGCAGCAGCTGGGTGAATGGGCCATCTTGGAAGTGGATCCTCCAGCCTCAGTCGAGCCTTTCAGTGACAGCCTGAGCTGACAACTTGCCCACAACCTCATGAGAGACCCTGAGACAGGACCATCTAGCCAAACTGCTCCCATATTCCTTATTCACAGGAACCATGAGATCATCAATGTGTGCTGATTTATGCCTCTAAGTTTTAAGATCATTTGTTGCACAGTACTAGATAATTAACACTAGCTGTGTGATGTTAGGCAGGTTCTGTAGCCTCTGAACCCGTTTCCTCCCTTGTGCCACGAGGGTTACAGAAGTGAGTGAAACATAGGAAACAGCACAGGCCAACTGCAAGCACAGGGCCTGATTTACAACAAGTGCTCCACACACATGGGCCATGTGCTTAAAGCAGCCTTCCAGCCCCCTCCCAGGATGGTTACAGTCATCCTCCTGCCCCTCCCTGGGCAGAACATGACCTCACAACATCAGGCCAAGCCCTTGCACTCCTGGCCTGAGGTCACTCTCAAGCCAGCCAGAGATAGAGGCTCTGGGTAGGGAAGGGACAGATCAGAGCCATGGACCGTCCCTCTCCTTTCTCCAGCTGGGGTGCCAATGAACTGTGCTGGGCCAGGTGAGTCCATCTCCCTTGCTGCCCACTGTCCTGGGATGGGCAGCCAAACCCAGCCCATGGTGGGGGTACCCTGCCTCTCGCAAGGTGAGAGGAGCGGCCTGGCGTGACTTGGGCTTTGCACGCTGGCTGCCTTTTGGCCCCGTGAAGACTGAGAATTGTCCTTCGTTCTTCTTTCAGCTGTCCCTCCCTGCCCTGCCCCTGCTGCCTGCTCGGCAGACTTCTTCAGGGCCATGGCCTCCCCCTCTCCCCTCACCCCTTCCCCTGAAGCTGTGTGTGATCCCCTCCACCTGCTCTCCAGCAGGCTCTAGTGTCGACCACGGACGTTTTCCTCAAGCTTTGTTCACCTCCCTGTTTTTCCTTGCATAACTCAAGATCCCCATTGGCCATGCTTTGGTGTCATAGACTCTAATTTTTAAAAGGCTAAGACTCCAGTTCATATTCTGCAACTTGCTTCTCTGCCCTTACTCTTTTTCTGTGTTAGAGCTTTGCCCTGTGCTTTTCAGCAGCTGCAGAGAATTCAGGAGGAATGTACCTAATTTACTTTACCACTCTCTTGATAAATATTTTGGTTGTTTTTCTTTTATGTTTTTTGCTTCTTATTAAAGCCATGTGGTCATAGACATCCTCACACAGCTTTACATTCACAAGTGAGAGCTTCTTAGAATTTCTGTGAAGAAGATATACCAATTTATTAATCATTATTTGCATCAATGTTTAAGAGGCCAAACAGCCCTAGAAAGGCTTGTAATGAAAAGCAGCAGCCCCCGCCACATAGCTCCCTACTCACAGCCCACTTACCACTGGTGTAAGTGTTCTTCCTATCATTTCTGTCCATCTTTCGAAGTAATGTCTTTGTACTTTATGATTTGCTTTATCACTTGTAGTCATTATCTATTGCCTTTCTGTTAAAATAGGTGAGAATTCTGCTCTCTCATACCCCACTTCCTCTCGGGGTCCTGCCAGGGTGGAGTATAGTATTACTGGTTGAATCAGTGCATCTGTGTTATGCCTGTAATATCACTCAGTGCTGAGATGAGTGAGCTCCCTCGTGAACTGCGATTGTGCTTTCTTTCTTTTTTTTATATTTATTTTAATATTTATTTATTTATTTTTGGCTCTGTTGGGTCTTCGGTGCTGCGCATGGGCTTTCTCTAGTTGTGGCGAGCAGGGGCTACTCTTTGTTGTGGTGCACGGGCTTCTCACTGCGGTGGCCTCTCTTATTGCAGAGCACTGGCTCTAGGCTCGCGGGCTTCAGCAGTTGTGGTGCACGGGCTTAGTTGCTCTGTGGCATGTGGGATCTTCCCGGACCAGGGATTGAACCCGTGTCCCCTGCACTGGCAGGCAGATTCTTAACCACTGTGCCACCAGGGAAGTTACGTGTGCTTCGTTTTTGGTGTGGCTGTTTTTCTGAAGTTTTTCTCATCTGTCAGCTGCTTCTTTTTTTTTTTTTGCATTACGCGTGCCTCTCACTGTTGTGGCCTGTCCTGTTGTGGAGCACAGGCTCCGGACGCGCAGGCTCAGCAGCCATGGCTCACGGGCCCAGCCACTCCGCAGCATGTGGGATCTTCCCGGACCGGGGCACGAACCCGTGTCCCCTGCATCAGCAGACGGACTCTCAACCACTGAACCAGCAGGGAAGCCCTGTCTGTCAGCTTCTTAATTCAATTTTTTAATGTGGTGAAACCTATCATAGAATCTATCATTTTCATTATTTTGGGGGAGCCCTCTGAAGCCTGCTCGCTTCCCTTGGGTCTGAGGAATCTTGGGATTTCTCCCCATTATCCATTTCAATTGCACCTTCTCCCTGGGCACTCCTTGCCCCACTTACCTGATTTTCTTTCTTCCCCACAGGACTTATTACCTTCCAACATCCCATAAGATGTGCTTATTTATTATGGTTGCTGCCCCCCCCTGCACCCCACCGGTGGTATCAGAGTGCCACGAGGGCAGAGATTTTTGTGTTTTGTTCACCAGTGAATTGCCAATGTCTACCACAGTGCTTGGCATGGAGGGGAGGTGCAATACGTGCTTGTTGAAT
The DNA here is from genome assembly GCF_949774975.1 of Lagenorhynchus albirostris. Classification (NCBI taxonomy): domain Eukaryota; kingdom Metazoa; phylum Chordata; class Mammalia; order Artiodactyla; family Delphinidae; genus Lagenorhynchus; species Lagenorhynchus albirostris. The sequence goes on from NC_083109.1 coordinate 51,483,504, forward strand.
GGACAGTACCTGGGACTTCCCTTTATTGCCCATCTGTGTGCTTACCCCCTCATTTGGTGGAGCTCATGCTTCAGTAACTTTCTGAGAAAGGGTGCTTGTGATACACACATACACACACACACACACTCACACACACACATATTTTTTGGTCATGCCGTGGGGCTTGTGGGATCTTAGTTCCCTGACCAGGGATCAAACCCACGTCCCCTGCATTGGAAGTGCAGAGTCTTAACCATTGGACGGCCAGGGAAGTCCCAAGATATATATTTTTAGACTCTATAGCTATATATATATTTACATTCACATTTAACGTTGTGTCTGGCAAATTTCTTCAGTTGTAAGATGGTAATAAACATTGAGTATCTCAAGGTTGTGGCGAGAAGATAAAGTGGTTAGCATTCTTTGAGGATAAAGTATTATTACTTTGTGAGGATTGAAATAAATAGAAAATAAGAGTTGTTGGGAGGCAGTTGAGCCCAGTGGCCGAGAGCAGGGCGTCGGTGTTGGTCGGGACTGGTTTTGAGTCCTGTGCTATGTAACCTAGTAACTCTGTGACCAAGAATAACAAAGTCACTGAAGCCTTGGTTTCCTCATGTAAAGAATGGAAATGGTCGTAGTACCTATTGTTTGAGGCAAAATCCAATACACTGCTCTTAATATGCAGTAGTGGTTATTGATGTAGTATAATGTTGGATGTGGCTTGGTATGGGAGCCAGAGCAGTGTCTACCTTGGACCTGTCTTTGTGTCCCCTGAGGGTGAGAGTGTCTCACTCTCAGAGTGGGGTAGGCAAATAGCAATTTGCAGCAAAAGTCCTGAAGGGGATACCGGCATTTTGACCCAGCAATTACGTCTACTAAGAATTTACTAAGGGAAGAAGTAAGCGTGTGCCTGGATTGACATGCAGGGCCTTGTTCATGAGGTAGAAGTCTGGGAACCACTTCAGTGTCAGGAGGGAGCTTGATCAATACATGGATCTATAGACTCTAGGCTTCCTCCAGTGGGGTCCTCTGTAGTCCTTACAACTGAGGAAGGCAGCAATCAGATATCAGGGGAGCTAGACAGGGTACACGATGATACACTGGTAAGTGAAAACAGTGAGTATCAAAACAGCGGCAGCCTGGGCCTCCCCTGGTGGTGCAGTGGTTAAGAATCCGCCTGCCAAGGTAGGGGACACGGGTTTGATCCCTGGTCCGGGGAGATCCCACATGCCACAGATTAACTAAGCCCGTGTACCACAACTACTGAGCCTGTGTGCCACAACTATTGAAGCCTGAGTGCCTAGAGCCCATGCTCCGCAACAGGAGAAGCCACCGCAATGAGAAGCCCGTGCACTGCTACGAAGAGTAGCCCCTGCTCGCCGTAACTAGAGAAAGCCCATGGGCAGCAACAAAGACCCAACGCAGCCAAAAATAAATAAATGAATAAATTAAAAAAAAAAAAACAGCGGGAGCCTTCTGAGGGATAGGGGTTACATTTGCCTTTTTATTAATTAATTAATTTTTGGCTGCATTGGGACTGTTGCTGGGCACGGGCTTTCTCTAGTTGGGGTGAGCGGGGGCTACTCTCTGTTGCAGTGTGCAGGCTTCTCATTATGGTTGGTTTCTCTTTGTTGTGGAGCACGAGCTCTAGGCATGTGGGCTTCAGTAGTTGTGGCACGTGGGCTCAGTAGCTATGGCTCGCGGGCTCTAGAGCACAGGCTCAGTAGTTGTGGTGCACAGGCTTAGTTGTTCCGCGACATGTGGAATCTTCCCGGACCAGGGATCGAACCTGTGTCCCCTGCATTGACAGGCAGATTCTTTTTTGCTTTTTTCCAACAAAAGGTTTCATATTTATTTCTGAGTTACACAGTGAACAGTGGTGAGGAAAGATCAAAAAAAGAGGAGAGGGCCATTCCATTTCTCCCATCAAACACAGGCAGCTGTTCCAGACACTAGTGATGTTCTGATACAGTAAGATGCAATTGACCTTGATAGCATACATGTGTGCCACCTCATATGTGAAGCTCCTTATAGACCCAGCTTGGTTCTTCTCCAATGTCTTTTCTTGGAGTTGTACCTGATTTTATTACCAGTTTTCATTCGAATCCATTGGGGAATGGGACGATTCTGCTTTTGTTTCTTGGCCAGGAATCGCTTGATCCTGAAAGTCTTGTGAGAAGACATGGCGAGGAGCAAATTCAACCACACATAGGATGGGGGATGAGAAAAGAGCAGCAGGCGGATTCTTAACCACTGTGCCACCAGGGAAGCCCTAGACATGAAAATTCCTTAATAAGAGTAAGCACCAAGTGAATGTTCGCAGCCATCAGTGCTAATCAACAATTAATTCTGGCCAGTGGGATGAAGGATTAATTTATCTTACGGTTACTTCTCTGTATTGTCTAAATCATTATTTTAAAAAATGAACATGTATTTCTTTTGGAAATAGAAAAAAGTTATTTTAAAATATGCAAACCTTCAGGTAACAAGGCGATTCTAATTTTGTTTGAAACAACATCATCTTAGAACAAATTGAATGAATGTACTTAATGCCACTGAACTCCAAAATGGTTAAGGTGGTAAATTTTATGTGTATTTTACCACAATTTAAAAAAGCAACAATATCATCGTCATCAACAACAATAACAACTACCAAAAAATTCAACATCATCATCGTCAACAACAACAGCTCCAAAAAAATTTATAAGCAGAGTAGAAAGTTCTTAAGGTGTCCCTGGGACTATTAGCAGTGATGAGATGGGATTGTTTCCTGTCTTCTAGCTATGGCTTTAAAGTCTAGATTTCCTTCCGCGAACACTTCTTAGTTTTGCAACTAGTGAAGTTGCTCCTCTCGATGTTTTACTCAGAGCCCCGCTCCGGAGTCGAAGCTGCACGGTTGGAGTCCAGCCCCACTCCCGCCTCGGGGCCGACCCCAGCGAGCCTCAGTTTTCCTGTCTGGCAGCCGGGATGACAGCTCGCCCGGTTCCGCGCCCGGCCCCGCCCCGCGGCCCTGGGATTGGCTCGCGCGGAGCTCCCCCCAAACCCCCCGCGCCCGAGGCGGGGCCGAGCCTCTCCCGCCTGCCGGGCCCCAACCCGGAAATGCAGCTCGGAGGCGCCGGCGGGGCTGGCCAGGGCAGCGGCAGAGCGACGGCGAGTCTGGCCAATGGGCGCCGGCGGTGGCGGCGGCGTGGCGGAAGTCCCGCCTGGCGTCGCGCGGGGGCGGGGCGGCTCTGGGGGCGGCAGGCCGCGGGGCGGGCGCAGGATGCGGGCGGCCATTGCTGGGGCTCCGCTGCGGGGAGGAGGACGCTGAGGAGGCGCCGAGCCACGCAGCGCTGCGGGGGAGTCGCCGTGCAGGCGCGGGGCCCATGGCCAGGACCACCAGCCAGCTGGTGAGTGCGCGGCAGCCGCCCGGGTGCGCTGGCCCGTCACCCTGCCAAGCGCGGCGGTCGCCGGGGCCCGGCGGGGCGGCCCGCGGTCCCGGGGGCCGGGCGGCGCCTCACCTGCGGCGAGCGGCCGGACCTGGGACCCTGGGCGTCGTGGGGGCGCCGCTTGGCTGCTGCAGGAAGCCCTGGCCCGGGTGAGGCGGGCGCCGGCCCGGCGGGGGCGCTGACAGGCGCGCGGAGGGCGGGGGAGGCCGGGGAGGTGTCACCGGCCCGTCGCGGTGGAAGTGCTTGGAAAGTTTGTTTTCGGCGCGGCGCGGCCTGAGTCAGGCCTCCGGGGTTACCTTTCGTTCTTTCTGCAGAGGAACCGCCTCGGGCCTTCACCTGGGACGGGGTCCCAGTGCCTCCGCTCGTAGCGAAAGCGGGACGTGCGAGTTCTTGCTCGAAGCACCTGATGCTCGGGTCCCTCCGAATTCTCGGTTGGGGTGGAGTCTGATACACTCGATATGCTCCTTTCCCGGCCCGGTGGGGTGGCGTTTCGGTGCTTTTCATGCCTTGGGGCTCCGCTCCGGCACCGGCATTGGCGTGATGGGAAGCCTCCTCGAGGCCGGGCTTGAAACCACCACCGCGGGCAAGTGAGCCTGACCGGGCGGAGGGATTTTAGGGGGAAGGAAAGAGATAAAGCACTTGTTGGGTTAAATGTTTTGTTGCAAGTATCGTTAGTGTTTCTGTGTTTTCTCTCTGTTGCTAAAAGTATCCCTAGTGTTTTTATGTTTGCCCTCGGTTAAGTTCGGGAGTCTTGGGAAGATGGTTTAAGGATTTATACCTTGTATGCGAATGTGAAGAATGGAAGAATATCGAGACCGCTTGCAAAGTCTGGTTCAAAAGCCAAATCCCTTAAATGAGGGAAGACCCAAGAAATTTACATTACCCCTTATTTTCCACGGTAGCGGCTGTTAATCTTTCTGAGGGGTCATGGGCCCTTTTGAGAGTCTGACGCAAGATCTGAGTCCCCTCCTGAGAAAACGGCACGGCTTTACTGAATTTTGTAGTTACTTCAGGAGGCTCTTGATCCTTCTGGAGCTGGTCCATGGACTTGAGGTTGAGAACTCCGGTTTGTAGAGGTGGGTGATACTCTGAAGTCTGAGAGGAGGAGGACCTGTTCAGTTGAGAAAAATGGTGAAAGGCCAAGGGATGCCTTTGACTCTTGCGACATGTGTGGCTGTACCGCGGGTTGCCTGGGCTAACGCGCAAAAACACGAGTTAGGCTGCTTGGCGGACCTCAGTGGCGGCTGGGGCTGACAGTGATCGTGGAAGTTTGTAAGACGAACTTTCACACAGTGATGCTGTTGCAGTACAAGGTGTGCGCTCTGATGGCGTACAGGGGAAGAGGAAAAGAGCATATCGTGTCATAGTCTTGGAGGTTCCATGTGATGGACACTTGACATCTGGAGTTTCTTTGCAGAAGGCAGCTTTTTAGTACAAAAAGACTGGAATCCAGTGAGAAAAAATGAATTACAGAATACAGGATGGACCTCCCCATCAGGAAGTGAGAGGAACTAGGCTTTTGTGTTTTCATCAGCTACATTTGTCCACATGTATGTGAGAATATGCTGTATTTCCCGTCAGTAACGGCAAAGATGCCCCCAGTAGTGGATTTTTCATCTGGGGACAGATAGATTTGCGCTGTTCAAGTGAGTTTGCACCTGGATTTTTAAGGTGGCACTTTAGGAGAGGCCCCGTCCCAATTACTTTCCCTCTTCTTTACATGTGTACAGCCAGCGGGGGAGCAGTATGAGTTGAGAAGTCTGGAAATGGCCCAGCCCAGTTTGGTACTACGGTGAGCCAGAGGCTGTCAGAACCATTTATTGAGCACTTACTTCAAGGCAGGCACTTTGCAAGATAGCTCACACTGTGTTGCTTGACTTCTGTCAAAAGTGTTGTGAGATAGGTGTCGCTCCCATTTTACAGGTGCAGAAACTTCAGCTTCCACAGTGCAGAGAGGTTAAGTACCCGCCTAATACATAGAGTGCAGTTTGAACCCATGTCTGAGCGATGGCAGAGGCCTGGGTGCCACCCTGCCCCTCCTGGGAGGGGCGCCCTGAGGGAGGGTCGCAGCCCTCTGTCTGGGGAAGTCCTCAGTACCACTGCCCAGGACGTCTTCCTGGGGGTTGTGCGTGTCCTCGGACTGCCGTGTGGGAGGCAGGAGGGACATCTTCTCATGGAAGGACAGCACACTTAGCTATTTCTTTGGGCAGATGGCTGAACTCTGTGACCCCTGGAGCCTGTTTCAGCCTCACACTGTCAGAAAGCAGCTGTTTGGAAAGAGTCTCTGGTCCCTCCTTATTTGAGGGCTGATATTCTGAATGGGTGAGGTTTGGAATCCTTGCTTCTTAAAAAATTGTGCAACGATTTTGTTAAAGGTAAAACTGTTGATTAGGGAGAGTGGTTCCTTGCACACTCTAGGGTGGCTTTTGCAAGGGTGACTGCATCTGTGTGGGAAACCAGTGGGGAAGGCAGAGAACATGGAAAGAAGTGGGTTCTGATTTTCACACACCCTTTTGGGGAGCTTCTCATGTGGCCTCGTGCAGTGTGATGTATTTGTGACATCCCTACAGCACTTACTGAGCTGAGTCCAGAGGTGGCAAGGTGAGGTCCCTATACTAATAAAAGGTGGAAGTGTAGGTTTGTTCTACTCTTCTGACATGCGTTTTATAAGAAGGATCACAGCAGCAGCTTGTGGTGATATGGGACCTGAAAAGAGGCCTTGGGCAGCTCTTCAAAGCAGGACTTGGCCTCTAGGTTGCCCTTTTTTTTTTTTTTAAGATATGTAAGGTATATTTATATAATGATAAGTGTAATGGAGAACATACTACAGGATAATGGGTTACAATGACGGAGGTGGGGGGTGGGGTGGACTGGCGGTGGCACTTGAGACTTGAGTCAGTATACACAGTCTAGGCTGCCTTTAGCACACGTTTGCGGAGGAGGAAAAGGCAGCTCCTGGGTGGGTCCCCCTCTTCAATCTGTGCCCTTGTCTGCTGAGCCACCTAACGTGGGGTTTGGGTGCACGTAGGGCAAGTGTGTAATGAACTGGGAAGCGCTGCAGAAATGAGGGGGCGAACAAAGTTGGTCCCTTCTGAGTTGATGGTGTGAGGAGATCCTCCACTGGCCCTACACTTTGTCCCTTCCTGAGAAGTATCTTCTGTGGAAATGGACTTTGATGGAATCCCACGTGATACTTCACTTCTGTGACTATGGAGCAAGGAGCCACTGCTGAGGAACACTTGATGCAGAAATGACTCCCTCAGCAGGTGTGAGGGTTGAGGCCAACGTGTGCTTGCTCTGCGCCTGCCCTTGTGATGACAGCTGGCCATAGGAGTGTGGAGCAGTTGTTTTGAAGGCAGGTTCAAAGGGCAGATCACCGGGGAGGAAGTGCTGGTGTGGAAACTGTAAGTTTTGGACATGTGTTGTTAAGGCCTTTTCAGTAGTGCATTCTTCCGTAACTGGATTGCATTGTTGTTCACTGTGATACCAAACCCTTTAAAAAAAATAACTTGAATATTGAGAACCAGTTGTGTATCCAGTCTCTAGATGAAACAACAGGCAGAGGGCATTTTCTCAAGAGCAGTGGGGGACATGTTCTGATGATGATGTCTTAGAGGAGAAAGGCCTGTTGGGTTCATGGTGGTTCTTGGGTGGGGGGGTCTGTTTTCTGTGCTCGACGCTGGTTGCATTTATATAGTTGCATGAAGTCTGCTTCCATCATCTTGGTCTAGAAAATTTTCCTAATTTAAAATGGAATTTTATTATTTATTATTTGGCCACACCACATGGCATGCGGGATCTTAGTTTCCCGACCAGGGATTGAACCCGTGCCCCCTGTAGTGGAAGTGCAGAGTCTTAACCATTGGACCGCCAGGGAAGTCCCTAAAATGGAATTTTTATCCCAAGAAATTCCAAGTTGTTTTGAATGTGTTAAGAGAGAGAGTTCATTATAAAGCGTTTACATTTGTGGGCTTCAGATCCCTTATCAGAGCAACTGATTCAGGTTTCTTTTTAAATAGTTGGATTACACATAGGCTCACAGAAGCGAGAACTGAACAGCACTGCAAACTCTGTGTGAAAAAGAGGGACAAATCTGACCTTAGCAGCTCATGACTGGGTGCATGGCCCACAGAAGAACAAACAAGTGTGGTTTCCATCTGTAATGTAGTTGAGGGGCCTGATGAAGGTGGGCACATAGTTCCTGGTGGCCTGGTGACCTCCTCTATCCTACAGATAGGATTGTGTGCCCTCTGTACCAGCCATTTGCAGCCTTCGAAATATTTAAAGATGTGGTTTGAAGGTATGTCTGGAGGTCCCTGTCTTCCGCCTGTTTATGGAGCTGGTGGCAGGTCTGCCCACACTGGAGAGGGCTGATGAGAGGCTGTGTGTGTGTCTCTCTCGGCAGTATTTCGGGCAGAATTCATCTGGGTAAAAGCTTATTTAACAATGAATTCATTGTTAAAGTCTCATTCTTCAACCTGTTTTTCTTTTTTGGAATTAATTTTACTGCAGCAGGAGTTGTATCTCAAAGTGACAGCCTAATATTGGATCCTGTCAAAGATGGTTGATAAGATTTGCTGGGAGGCTTGAAGTCGCTTGAAGTCGCATTGAAGTTCTCCTTAGTGCTTTGACCTGCAGTGGAAACCTGTGGGAAAAGGGGCTTGGAGTTAACTTTTCTATCTTCCCTCCCTGTTTCTGGAAGATTTGGGAAGACACGGGCTGCCGTGGACCTGGGAACTCTGCCCCGTCCAGGGGAAGAAGGTTTACCTTGCAGACCTTGCTCTTGCACCGGGTCTGAAATGCAGTCGGTTCTTGTGCTCGATGGTGGCGTGGCTGTGGACACCCTCCTGCAGTGAAGGAAGTAGTTATGTCTGGAGGGGGATGGCCGCACTGCGTGCTCATCACACACTGTCGCTTGTGGGGCTGAAAACATTGACACGCTTTCTTCCTAGTTTTCCCTTTCTTGGTGAGGAAGTGAGTTGCTGGTGGGGGTCCCCAAATTCCAATGCTCCTGTGACTTCCCCTGCTTTTCTTGGCTTGTCACTTAGCTCCTCCTCCGCGAGCGTCCCTCAGTTGCCCGTGCCATGTGGCCTCTCTTCCCAGCCTATAAAGCCCAGGACAGTGTCCAGGATGTTCTCGGCTGCCAGGTTCTCCTCTTTAGGCCCTTCCTCTTTGCCTGAAGAAATTCCCCTCAGTGGAAACACACTGGCCTCCCCACCCCCAGGCTGTGAAGCCTTTTCTGGCCAATCAGCTTCTTTGTGTCCCCTGCTACCGCCCTTTGGTCTGCATCAGCTTTTGTTATATATTCAATGTTCTGTTTCTCTAAAACAGGTTCTGTACCTTGTTATGTATATATCTTTCTAAACTTGGAGTCTAGATGGTTTCTGTTACTCTTTTTCACGCTTTCTCTTCATGGTTCTCATACCCGGCATATTTGTGACAAGCCTGTCTTACCATTTTTGCTATTTATTAACGAAGACATCTCTGAATCCTGCATGTGTATTCTGACTCCCTGTGTTCAGAGCTGTATGTGTTTGAGGGACGGAGGGTCTCATCATAAACTGTTTGTTGCTTAATATGAAAGCATTCCAAACTAGAAAGAAGTCCGATGGTTAAAAACATGGTCCCATGTACCATTTCTTCATTGTCTAAGGAAATATAATTCAAAAAGGGGATGGCTCTTTTTTCTCTCTATATATTATACCACCTACCCTTTTACCACCTTTCAACCCTTGAAAGGTTGTATTTGAAAGCCATTGGTTCCTTTTTATACTACAGTCCTTCCTGGGAAGTTTTGGTGATCAAATGTCAGGTTAAATCTGGATTAGTAAGTGTTAGTGTCAGGCATATAGTATTCTGGGCTGAGGCTCTCCAAGTTGGCACTGCTGCCCTGCTGTGCCAACGGGCAGGGATGAGCCCTGCCATGGACCACTGTCCTCATGTGGTCAGACCCTGAGTATCTAACATGTAGAAGAGCCAGCGTCGGCTTTGTGGACCCTGCAGGTGGGCCCTGAGGATCAGGATGACCCTAGCACATTCTCTGACCAGAAGCCAAGGTGCTTTCCCCTCATGACGGAAGCAGCCACCCTGCTCTGCAGTCCCTTTGGCACACCTCTCTTTGCTGCTTTGGGTAAGGTCAGAGACAGCTTTTCCCAGCTCTTGGCTTTGCTCTAATTTCTAAGAGCGTCCTGTCTTAAGAGGAGCACATGCTCTGTGGGTGTGTGCAGTGCCACAGCTGTGCCCCTGGCTGTGAGGGGCTCCACCTTCCTGAGATGGTTGTGCGACTGGTGGTCCTGGGGGATCCCAACACTCAGTGTCTGAGAAGCCCACCTTGTCTTGGGTTTTCCTGCCATGCACCTGTGCACGGATATGGGGTGAACGAGTGTGAGTGAGAGAGCCACCAACCTAGGAGGAGGGCGGGAGTGGATGGGAACTTCAGACCTAAGTGTGTGCCAGCACTGGCCGTGAGCAGTGCTTCTCCTATGGGAAATGGTGGGAACAGCCCAGTCTTTGGGAAAATTGCCCGAATACTGGCTCTGCTCAGGCATGTTCTTAGGAAAGTCTGATCCGTAGCAGCTAGGCCCCGGGGAAGCAGGTAAGTTAGCAAGCCAGGAAGCTTGATAACTGCTCATTTCTGGGGTCCTGTCATTATTAACCGACTTCCTTCCTAGAGGGTGAGCCCTTAGCCATTCTGCATTTTTCTGTCAGAGTGGCCTGTGGCTTAGCCTGGACTGGAGACTGAGAGAATAAACTGTTTCCTCAGTGCACAGTCTCAGAAGCTCAGCCCATACTACTCTCTTTTTCCATTGTTAACTCATTTTTTTCTTCCTGCAGTTTGGCATTTTTCTTTCATGGGTTTTTTTCATTGGTCAAAATTATAGTCTGCCGATTGTATGTACATAGTTGTTATTATCAGATAGACAGTTTTAAAATTGTGCATCTAAATATAGATTTTATTTGCGAATACATTTATTTTCATTCCTATAAAAACAAAACTCATACAATCTAAGTGCTTTTTTTTTTTTTTTTTAAATCTTAGAAAACTCTTTTACCCAGAAGCTCTGGCACTGAGCTTTGTGTTTCGGAGGGGGGTGGGTGGTGGGTGGGTGAGGATGGTCAGGTGGTGAGTTAGGAGAATAGACATCAACAGAACAGGGCTCCATGCTCATGCCCTGAAGGAATCCTTGGGTGAAAAGGACCTGATGTGCAGCTTAGTGGGTGGGGGGCAGCCTACGTGCGCGCTCTCACCCCTCTGTGACTCCCTTAACCATGGCCCCGCTTCAGGGGCTGAGGGGAAATGGTTAGCAGTGCGGCCAGAAGGGAGGGCAGTGCCCTGGCAGGAGTGGGTGGCTGGCCTTTGTAGGGCTGCTGCAGTGAAGAACACAGAAGAACCTGGCCCCGGGGTGCACCGAGCAGGGGGGCTTTCCTGGCAGGGGCAGCCAGGAGGACAGGGGAGCAGGGAAGTGGCTGACCGTGGAGGAAGTTCAAGGAGGGAGTGCCGTTTTGTGTGCTGGGAAGACCAGGTAGCTGTGCTTGCCTAGTGCTTTCTCGGGGAGACCTGCTGTGCTTTCAAACACGGATGTCTTTTGGACAGTGCATGATGAAGGTGGTGGTATTTGGAAATTTATACTGAATTTATTCAGTGTCAGGTTTTTTCCCTTCCTTTCAAGTGTATTATTTTCCTTTAGTAGCCCTGTATTTTTCAAATTAGTATTCAGTATGGACTCTGAGTCAAGTTGTTTTTTGTTGTTGTTTTTGGCCGCGCTGCACTGCTTGCCTGAGCAGGGACCGAACCCGTGCCCCCTGCAGTGGAATCGCAGAGTCCTAACCACTGGACCACCAGAGAATTCCCCTGAGTCAGGTTTTTTAATGACACAGGATGTTTTCAGATCCTTTAAGTTTGCTTGAAGCTATCAAAATAGCCTCCAAACAAACTTATTTTTAAAATAAACTTGAGGGACTTCCCTGGTGGTCCAGTGGGTAAGACTCCACGCTCCCAATGCAGGAGGCCCAGTTTCGATCCCTGGTCAGGGAACTAGATCCTGCATGTCACAACTAAGAGTCTGCATGCTGCGACTAAACGCGCCGCAACGAAGATTGCGCGTGCCGCAACTACGACCTGGAGCAGCCAAAATAAATAAATAAATATTAAAAAAATAAAATAAACTTGATTTTTGGAATAACTTTAGATACATAGAAAGGTTGCAAACACAACACAGAATTCCCATAATACCCATCATCCCACTTCCCCAATGTTAACATCTATACAACCCTGCCACATCTGTCAAAACTAAGACTTCAACATTGGTGCCACACTATTTACTGTACTGCAAACCTATTGGGATTTCCTCAGTTTCCCCCCAATGTCCTCTTCTGTTGCAGGGTCCCATCCAGGGTACCACATTGCATTTGGTTGTCGGGTCTCCTTGGTCTCCTCTGCTCTATGACAGTTTCTCAGTCTTTCCTTGTTTGTCATGAACTTGATGCTTTTGAAGAGTACTGGTCAGGTATTTCATAGACTGTCCCTCAGTTTGGGTTTGTCTGATGTCTTTTGTTGATGAAACTGGGGTTATGGACTCAGGAAGAATCCCAAGGAAGTTGGGTGCCCCTAGTGCATGTATCAGGAGTGCCTGATGTCCACATGACTTATCACTGGAAAGATGAAACAAGATTAGTTCTGATTGACTGGAATTAGGCCTATGGCCCTGCTCTGCTCTCTGATACTTGTTGTTTGTGTGTCATAGGATGACCACAGTATTTTTATTTTGGGAGGGACCTTCATGCTTACTCAGTTGGATCCTTCTGGTTTCCAGATGAAGACACTTGGGACTTGGTGGGCTTCTGACTTATGTACCAGGTCAGAGCTGGCATGGGGTCCAGGTGCCTGCCTGCTCTGGCCCCTTTATGCAGGCATGGACGCCCCCAGGACACTGTGCAGGTTCAGAGATGTCCCCAGGTGCCAAGTGAACGTGAACCCACTGATAGAAACGCTTTCTAATCGGGGAAGGCCCGTGACCCTCCTGAGTATTTGGAAGCTGCTATTTGTGATCTAATTAGCATTTGCCGTGATCTGCTCAGGTCCTGTGTGCTCAGTCTCTTTGTGCTTTCTTTGCAGGTAGGAGGATAGATCTGTATCACCTGGTCCTTGTGAAAGTAGGTGGTTAGCTTTGGTATGTTCTCTAGCTTTTTTTCTTTCAAGTGAAGCTATGGTGTTGTTTACTGTCTAAAGGTCTTGAGTCACGGCCTGACTTGTGGGCTGTTACTTGGAGACTTTAGATTGAAAAAAGCACAGAGTTTGGAGTTTCTTCTAGCCCAGAACTCTGAAGATAGGCATATTCAGGAAAGTCATGAGTTTGGTTTGTTTTCCCACCCATCTATGGATTTGCCCCTCCAACGTCGTTTCCATATGACCACAGCAAAAACAAGACAGTTATGAAGGTAGGAATTTGTGGGAAGAAAGAGCAGGGCACTGATAAAAGGGCAAAGCACTATGAAGAAAATGACGGAGAGGCCTGAAGGCATTGAAGTCCCTCCCTAGGACTCTAGGAGTCTGGAGGCTGTTTACATGTTTGGGGTTGGCTAAGAGAAGGTGAAATAGAGACTGGACTGGCCTGGCCTGCTCTTCTTTCCTTCCTCCTCCTCTCTTTGTTTCTGGTAACTGAACTCTTAAGTTGGTGATTGGTGGAGGTGTGGATGAATGTCATGCTAGACAAAATAGATCTTTCTCTGCACACTGATGATGTTGTGAAGCTCTTCTGTGGGAGTTAGCGGTTAACAGTGGGACAAAGTCTCTCTCTGTCTCAGTTGGCCATTATTGTTCCCAATAAGAAACTTGTTATCCAGAATTTGCAGATAAAGGCCCAGGAAAGGAAAGCATCTGTTAAAGGAGCCTTTTCAGGTGTCAGGATAGGCATTCTTAGTTAGAAATAAGCTGGGTCTCTCTCCTTCCGTTGCAAAACCATGTAAGTTTACACTGCTGGAAGGGTGTTCCTGCCAGATGATGTTGATATGTATGGCCAGTGGCATTCTGGGGGCTGGTTTGTTTTTCTCCTATTTCAAAGAGAGAGGAGCTTCAGAGGATTAAAAAACAAAAGTCTGACCACATTAATCTGGCTTTTTTTTTAAAAAAAAAACAGGATAATCTGTTAGGGTGATTAGAACAGTTATCCATATCACTGTGGTTGTATGTTTATGTGTGGGAAACACCAATGGAGGGTAAACAAAATCTAGGGCATTTTAAGGAAGTTCCAACAGGTCCGTTTGCTACTCTCAAGGATCATGCACCTTGCTGGGGGAGGGGCACAAGCTGTGGGCCGGCAAGGACAGATTACAGTGCAGTCCCCACTGAGGTTGAAGGACACAGGAGGAGGAGAGGGCATGGCTGGTGGGTCAGTGTCAGCAAGGGGAACATAACGGGGCTGCTGAGGATCCCCAGCGCAGGAGAGGGGAAGGGGGGGCTGGAGGGGAGGGGTTGGGAGGGCTGGAACCCTAGAGAACGGTTCTCATTTCATTGGAAGTGCCCATGTGCTCTAGATTTTATTTCAGCCCTTGACCTTTCAGTTTTGGAGGCTGAGGGAGGTTTCCTTTAAGGAGCCGGGGTTGGAAGCTGGAGAGTGGGAAAGAGGAGCCCCAGGGTTCAGCTCCTCTGAGTAGAAGGGGAAACAGCTCAGTACCTGCTGGCCTCACCACATCACCTAACTTTCAAGATAAATTGCTTTGGATCAAGTTAGGTATCACTCAGATTCACAAACTAGATTGCAGGGGAAAAACGTTTGCTGAATGAGTTTAATTCCCAAGGAAAGATTCATATTTAAGTGGTATATAATTAATGTGATTTGAGCTTAGAAATTCAGTTTTTCTTAGTTGGCAAATTTAATATGTTAAATTATTTTAGTAAAACAGAAGGCGAGAGCTTGTTGATATTATTGTTTTCTGACTAATAATAGATTTTACTGAAAAGCTTTTTCACTAAAGCTTTTAATGCATATTCTTTCTAGATTTCATCCAAGTTATTTGGCTGTGAAACAGAATCTTAAGTATATGGATTGGACTGTCTTTGAATTGCTTCTGTTTTTCTGATACTGCTCTAGGATGACAGGCTTTAAAAGCAGAAATAGGATTTCCACACTGGGCCCCCAGTGGTAGTTAATGATTTCTTCCTCACACATAGGATCTGTATCTAAAAGATATTAATTTATTCATCTACTTATTAGCAAATACTTTTTATACATCGCACGTCTTTTCTGGATGAATTAACTGATGGACCTGGAAGGAAGTGCAGAAGGTCTCTGGGCCCCACGTGGTGTTACCAGTGTCTATTGAGGACTTAGTGGCCCCTGTGGTCGGTGCGCTGTTGATAAGGTCCCTCAGAGGCCTTCACTGCCTGGAGCCCCTGTGCTGCATCTGCTGACCCTCCTAGGTCAAATTTCATCCCTTGCAGCCATCAAGGTTAATAGGTACTGGGAACCAACTGGAAGATCTATCTTTTCTTCACCCAGGGGTCATCGTTTCCTTTCTGTATTTAAAAAAAAAAAATCAAATTGGGACCCTGACCGTATATCTGAGACAGCTTTGTCTCCTGCTGTTTTTCACTGAGTGTTTTGCATGAGCCACTTCCAGTGGCTGTGTAGTAATCCTCTCTGTGGGTCAACCATGAGTAGCCATTGTCCTGTTGTGGACGTTTACACTGGCCATTTCCAGCTGTTGGGAGTAATTTCTTTCTTTTTTTTTTTTTCTCGGTACACGGGCCTCTCACTGTTGTGGCCTCTCCTGCTGCAGAGCACAGGCTCTGGACGCGCAGGCTCAGCAGCCATGGCTCACGGGCCCAGCCGCTCCGCGGCATGTGGGATCTTCCCGGACCGGGGCACGAACCCGTGTCCCCTGCATCGGCAGGCGGACTCTAAACCACTGCGCCACCAGGGAAGCCCGGAGTACTTTCTTAATGAATGTTTTCATAATATAAATCTTAGTATGAATTTGACTGAACTAGATTCAGTGTAGCAGAAATTGGCAAGTCAGAAGGACTTGAGCCTAAGATGTGATATGGAAGTGGTTACTGAATGCTTCCCAGGAAGGTCCTGCCAATTTGGGACCCTACTTTCTTGTTCCCTGGGTCACATGGAGTATCAGCATCAGACATACCCTCTACCAGCTGGGGAGGGTTGAGAGCGAGTTTGAATCTGGCTTCACTGTTGGGCTTTTGACTTTGGACAGGGATCTGATCTGTGCCTCAGTGCCTCCATCTGTAAAAAGGGATGCCAGTGGTCCTTACCCCCAAGAATTGTTTTGAGGACTGTGATAATATGTGTGAAATGCTCAGAAGTGTACGTGACAACAACAAGTGCTTAATAAAAGTTATTTTTAGAAGTAGAGAAAAATGGCAGTTCATTAAGTCCTTTTAAGCAATATTATTTACAGTTGTATCTATAAGGGGTGTATATTGAGAATTTAAAACAAACTTGCATGTGCCACCACCCTGTTTTAAACGTAGGATTTTACTAGGCTCTTAGAAGCCCTCTGAATGGTTCTGCTGATTGTAATCTCCTCCCTTCCAACCCAGAAGTCACCTGCATCCTGATGTTCATGTTAATCAAGTTAATGGCATGTAAAGTATACCTTTATGCAGTTCCAAAGTATCCAAGGAAGTTAGAAGAGCAAAGAAATCCTGTATTTCAGTGTTTCATAGTATGTTTGTGGTATGCACAAAGTTAATGTTGAAGGTACAGGTTTATTGGCAAAATTCAGACATTGTTTACTGAGTCTTGGGGTCTGTTAAGCCTGTGTACTAGACTTTAGGCGGCTGGCAGCTGTGACCTTGTGTTCTTCCACCTGCCTTTCGTTGGGTGAGAGGCTCCAAGGGGCTGCAGAAGAGAGTGGGAGGACAGATTAAGTGGTCACCCTCGGGGATCACCCACTAGACGCTTCTCCCTCTCCTGGTGCACTTTCTCCAAGCTGCTCCATGGAACAATAGAAAGTCTTACTCGGGTCTTCATTTAAATCCAGTCAGCCATCCACCTGGAGCTCCTAAGTGTAGTTCCATGCTGGTTAGGATGAGCTGCATTTTGCTACGTGTCGAGTTGCACAAGAGCATTGGTGACCATTTGTGTCATGTGGGCCAGCCTCCTGGTCTGCCTGTGGTTGAAGGCTAATGTGGGTGGAGCATGTGGCGTGGTCTGTGTTACAAGCGCCCATGCCCCGCAATCCCCTCCCACCACTTTAGGCATTAGCCATGCCTGGTCTGCCCTGTGAACACAAGACAGATGTATTTCACAAAGTGACTTTGAGCTCCTGTCTGTTGTGGGCACCCAGCAGCCCTCAAGGGGTGGGTCAGTGTTATACACCTCACTTCACAGAATAGTAAATTACGGCTCAGAGAGAGTGTGGCTTACGCGTAGTTACCCATGATTTCAGCTAAGTCACCTTGGGTCCTCGATTTTGCTCCTTCACTCTAGTTCTTCATGGTAGAGGTCTGGGGTTTGGGGAAGGTGGCAGTGGTTGCTGTCCCTGCCTCTGCCAGGTTTTCTGTGCTGGACCTAGCTTTGTGGACTTTCTTGAGGTGAGAGAAGGTTCTTACCAGAATGTTCTTTGCCACTGAGCACAACTGACTTGAGAGCAGTGTCCCTTT
The DNA here is from genome assembly GCF_949774975.1 of Lagenorhynchus albirostris. Taxonomy (NCBI): domain Eukaryota; kingdom Metazoa; phylum Chordata; class Mammalia; order Artiodactyla; family Delphinidae; genus Lagenorhynchus; species Lagenorhynchus albirostris. The sequence continues at coordinate 51,500,535 of NC_083109.1, forward strand.
GAGGATGAGCTGGTCGGATTTTATGGCATTCTACCACCCCCCTTTATGCAGGGGCCTAGAGGGAGGTGTTCCTCTGTGCGGTGTGTTGGCTGTACCAGTCGAGGGCCTTTCACAGCACACTCTGCCCAGGCAGCATTTAAAGGCAGCTTAGCCTTTTGAGTTTGAGATCCTTTCTCTTGCTGGATGGAGTCTTAAGCTGCATGACAGCATCTTGACCATAGAAGGCCCTGATTTTGATCTTGATTCCTCTCCCAGTGTGTTAGGGAGCCCAGCCTTCCTGTATCATTTTGTCTGCCTCACAGTTAGAATTGGGCCTCCTAATTCAGTATATAGTTAATTCAGTTTACTCACAGATAAATATAGTATGTGGAAGGGGGATGGGCTTCATTTTGGTCTTGAAGAGCTTATTTTATCATCTGATGACCCTTGGTTGGGAAAACCTCTGTGTGTGTGTGTGTGTGTGTGTGTGTGTGTGTGTGTGTGTGTGTGTGTGTGTGTGTGTTTGTCTTCTGTGTTATTAAATCATAAAACTGCTTATAGGGGCTTCCCTGGTGGCGCAGTGGTTAAGAATCCACCTGCCAATGCAGGGGACATGGGTTCAAGCCCTGGTCTGGGAAGATCCCACATGCCGCAAAGCAACTAAGCCCGTGCTCCACAGCTACTGAGCCTGTGCTCTAGAGCCCGTGAGCCACAACTACTGAGCCCTCATGCCACAACTACTGAAGCCAGCGCGCCTAGAGCCCGTGCTCTGCAACAGAAGAAGCCACCACAATGAGAAGCCCGTGCACCGCAACGAAGGGTAGCCCCCGCTCCCCACAACTAGAGAAAGCCCACGCAGAGCAACGAAGACCTAACATAGCCAAAAATAAATAAATAAAGTAAATAAATTTATTAAAAAACAAACCAAACCAACTGTTTATAGCGTGCTCCCTTGGAGTCAGCTTGAGTGCTTTGTATAGATTAACTCATTAAATCCTCACAGCAAGCCTGGAAGGTCCTGTCCTCCTTATCCCTGACTATTAGGTGAAGTCTGAGCCACAGAGAGGTGACAGTGTGTGTTCAAGGTCAGATGGCCGGTCAGGAGCAGAGCTGGGGTCCCAACCTGGCAGAGTACGAGTTCTCACAGTTTGGTGGTAACTTCTGTACTTGTACCTGTAACTTGTTTGTGGGAGGCAGCAGCTATTCATATGCAAAAGGTTTGGACAGTTTAGTAACTAATGATTAAGCATTTGCAGCTATTTATTCTTGTGACGTCAGATTCTTCCTCAGCAGGTTTGTAGGTAGAAATTTTAAACTCTTAAGAACCAAGACATGTTTAAAGCATCTAGTTGCAATTGCTCAAATACAGGGTGTGTAGGCCCCCAGGTTTGAATCCTTGGCTCTGGTGCAGAATGACAGGCTCCCTCCTCAGGATGAAAGACTGTTTCTCATCACACCAACCCTGAGTCTAGCTTCAAACTCCCAAGCTTGTTCTTCATATGAAATCCTTGCTTAATTTGTACTTTATCCTTCCTAAAGAGATAAAGACATAAAGAAAGATCCAGAGGGATCTGAGGAACATCAGTCAGCCCTTTTTCCCTGAAGTCAACTCCTCTGCTTCCTGGTGCTGACTCAGGGGCTGTTTGCTGTTTTCTTTTCTCCTTCTAGTCCCTAGGGCTCAAGTAAGATTGGGCTCCTGGTATCTGTTAGTAGAATGAATAGATAAATCACTTTTCATTGTAAAGTGTTTCAAACTATATTTCATAACAGAGGAGGAGAAACCATGAGTCTTCCATCCTAACACAACCTCTCTGAACCATTTTGGAGAAGAAATCATCTCTTCAGCTGAACCCTATCCCATGTTTAGACACAGCAGGAGCCTTGGGAAGCCACCCAGGCCACTGGCTGTGGCTGCTCCCCTACACACTTGCAGTGCCTTCTGAAACCTGCTGAGTTGTGTCCTCTCTCCACTTCCTCATCTGACCCTCGTAATACTGTCTTGCCACCAGGTAATTAAGGTCTGAGGTGCGCTTTACAAATATATGACTATGTATTTTAAAAATAAGCTTCCATTTACCTGGCAGTAAACCTAAGGGTTAGTGAAGTTGTTGTCTGCAGCTTTGGAAAAGGTGAGGTGTCTAGTATAGGAGACTTGACGGAGGTAGAAATCTGTGGGTCATTGTTTTCCTTTGCCCCAAATTCATTTGCATTTTAATCTATTTGTCAGTCAAATATTTGTCACAGGGCTTCCCTGGTGGCGCAGTGGTTGATAATCCACCTGCCAGTGCAGGGGACACGGGTTCGAGCCCTGGTCCGGGATGATCCCACATGCCGCAGAGCAACTAAGCCCATGAGCCACAACTATTGAGCCTGCACTCTAGAGCCATCGAGGCACAACTACTGAGGCCTGCATGCCTAGAGCCCGTGCTCTGCAACAAGAGGAGCCACCGCAATGAGAAGCCCGCGCAGCATAACGAAGAGTAGCCCCTGCTCGCCACAGCTAGAGAGAAGCCCACATGCAGCAACGAAGACCCAACGCAGCCAAAAATAGAAATAAATCAATAAATAAATTTATTTAAAAAATATATATATATTTGTCACATTTAGCAGTTTTGAATGTTGGATACTGGATATTTTGATGTTCATATTTTCCTAAGCTCTCTAGTGGTTGAGCAATGTATTGCATAGTTAAATTGAACCTTGATGTGTTTTTGGTGGATACGAAAATGTAAGTCCATCGCAAATTAATTTTCCCTTGAGAGTTTCTACCTCTAAGAGGAGACTGCTGAACTTAACACTCAAAAAGTCAAAGAAGTTGAAAATCCTAAGTTTTTATATACAAATTGTTGTGAAACCAGTTGAAGTCTACAGAAAACGCCCAGTTTATGGACAGTATTTTTACAAGTTCATTTGGAAGTCAGTTGTTTAAGACTTGGGCTTGTCTTCCTGACAGAGATGCTCTTGCAGAAGGGTGTCGTGGTCCTGCTCTGGGGAGGCTGTGAGCACACAGGCGCCCTCCTGCTTACTCAGTCACGTGACACGGTGACAGGTGCAGGACGAGGTGCATGTTGAGTGCAGTTAGGGGGGTGTGACCCACTTTTCCAGAGACATCCCAGGTGTTGGATGTTCGTGGCGCTGGTTTTCCTGGCCAAGTTCAGTTGAGAACAGCCGTCCTTCCTTGTTCACAGTAGAGCTGAGCCACAGACATGGCTCCCACTTCATGCAGTTATGGAAGCTTGTTCTGACAGCCACACAGGAAGCAGGAGAGAGGAGCACAGGAGGAGTCCTGTCCTGTGGGGGGATTTAAAGGATGCTGGTACTGGGAAGTGGGGGAGAAAGGGTGGGGGTTGGGGCCTGGCCTGGTCAGTGCGAGGCCTTGGCCACAGGGAGCTACTGGTGTGAAGCTGTTGGTGAGGCAGGCTGCAGCTCCCAGCCTTCTCTTGGGTGTGAGGTGCTTGCATTTGGGGTGCACCTGTGTGTGTAGGAAAGGCCAGCAGTCATGACTTGTGGTGACACAGTGCCTACAGGACCAGGTAGAGAGCTGTGTTCTTGAGAACTTGTGACCAGCTCCATTTTATTAGGGAGGGCGAGGATGGGGGACAGGGTACTGTTGCTTTAAATTTCTCCAGAGACTTAAATTTCAGAAGCTGTTGAGGAACCAGATTGTATTTACTTACCATAATTTTGGGTCACCAAATGGGTGGTAAGCTGATTGGGCTGTGCTGGGAGGGAGTGACTCTCCCAGGGCCCTGGGTTGCCTGGGCACACAGGGCTGCACTGCCTCTGCAGGGCCCCGGGCTGGAGGGCTGGAAGGAGCTCCTCGGGAGCCTGACCCCCGCCTCCACCCCTGGGCCACCGTATAGTGAGTGTCCTCCAGATCATGGCAGACCGGCTCGGAGTGCTGTTTATGCAGCTTAATTACCACCTCAAATGTGAAAAAAAATCAGCCCTTTAGAATAATAGCTGTAGTACAAATAAGCATTTGGGCTTTTCACACTGGAAGAGGGCTTTTTTCGTAGGTTTTTCATTTTATAATTGATGCTTTTAAAGTGCTTTAAAAGGTAATATTTCGACCATCATTTTAACTGCAGAAGTGAAACTGTTCATTAAAACATACCCATGCCAGCGACTTATGACTGCAGGAAGAGAAAGCATGAGCACTGAGTTGTCACTATGAACATCTCTCCATCAGTGAGGGGCCATGAGAGCTGGTCCTGCACTGAGGTACTTGGCTGGCGTGCTATGGCCGAGGCAGGAAGGAAATTGCGGAATTCCATGAAGGAGAAAGGCTGCCATGACAAGTCCCTGTGTCATCATGCCCATAAAGCTGGAGCAGAGCAGATGCTGCTGTGGCGCTTCCAGAGCGGCAGTGGTCTGGTGTTCAGCATCTTCAGCCCAGGTCTGATGAGGGACAGTACAGCCAGGGTTAGGCTGGCATCAGACTCTGGTTCAGGAGGCACCAGGACTCTTATGGCAAGTCCCATTGCTCAGGCTTCCACCCTTGTGGTTTGAGGTGCCCAGAAGTGACCCCAGGAGGAGTGTTTCAGGGACCCTGAGGTCCTGCCTGGCATCCAGAGGTTTTGTCTGGAGGTGGCCCGTCCAGAGGGCCAAGCTGGACTGTTGTGAGTCTAGAGCTGCTCCTGCCTTTGGGCCTTCTCATTGCCCAGTCCTCTCCTGGGAAGGCTTTCCCCACCTCCTTGGGTCTTTGTTCAGATGTCACCTTCCTAGTAAGGGTTTCTCTGATTATTTAAATTTGTACCACTCCCATCTTCCTTCCCTGCTGTATTTTTCTCACAGTTATTTATCACCATTTGACACACTGTGGATTTTACCTGGCTTTTGTTTTTTGGGGGGAGTCTGTCTGCTCCTACTAGAATGTGGGCTTCTTGAGGGCATGGGCTCAGTTTTGTTTTTTGCTGTATCTTCAGTGCCTAGAACAGTGCATGGCACATAGTAGGTGCTCAGTGAATATTTGTTGATGAAGTGGATAAAACAGCGTGGTCTTGAGGGTACTACTGCATTTACCTTAAATCACTGAAGCTGCTATGAAGTGCTGGTGGTGGCCCTGCCGTTTCTCATAAAGCATGTGGTGGAAAAGCAGATATGTGTGTATGTCTGTCTGTATTACATCATCTGTTATTGCCATTTCAAAAATCCGGAGTTCATTCTACACTTCACTTGGATGTTGCTTTCAGAATGACTGGTTTTTCCTTCTGACTCATAAAGGCTGCTGAATCTGAATTTTGAATCTGAAACATTAGGGGAAAGTGAAATTTTGAAATGTGTGATGCATGATTAGCAATTATTATATTTCATATTTTGTATGTGAGTATTCCCCTTCCTGCCACTGCAGCACATCTAAGCCGCTGTCACCCTCCCCTGGACCTGCTGCAGCCCTCTGACCGCTCCCCCCCCCACCCCCCCAGCACCCTCTGCCAGCCCCTCCCCAACCTACGCTCCGGCCTCACAGCACTCATCCACTTCTGCCATGGCTGCCCTCACAGCTTTAATCTGCTAGTTCTGTAAATGATATTGGGTCTGTCACTGTGTTGGGATGTAGCTTTCTAGGGGTAGGGACCATGCCTGCCTTACAGCGAAGTCCCTGGACCTTCGCTAGCACAGTGGCCATGTTTGTTGAGTAACTGGGTTAAAAATGTGGTTAATTTACCTTTTTTGAGAAACACTGATGAGCAAAATGAGTGCATGTATTTTTATGACATAACAGAAAAGCATGGCTTTGGAGAATAGGGTGTACTTAACAGAAGTCACTCCACATCTAGTCACTCCAGAGCTGTCTGCGCTAGTGAGTTAAAGGTCTTGGCGCTCTCCTTGACCCTCCTGGGACTGTGTGCACTGCGCTGCGGGATGCACTATAAGCTGTGGCAAACAGCAAAATATGCCTGCTGTGTGTGGGGGGATGAAGGGGCGGAGAGGTTCCTGGGGGCAGTGGCGGAGTCCTGGGCATTTGAGGTGGAGGGGGATGGTGGTTGTGCTCTGGGGGTGAGGCCGGCAGGTGTACGTGTGTAGACATACAACATCCTCTTCCTGCCCCCTCTCAGCCTGGCCCCAGGGTCATGTTTCCACCTGCCAGCGTCTCCAGAGCACACACTCTGTTTCTCTCCTCTGACTGTAGTCAAGCCTTTTACTTCAGTGCCCACCAAACTGAAGCGGGCGTGGTTTAGCTTAGGCTCCAGAACATTCTGCACCTGTCCAGAGCATGCTGACAGTTTCAGCCAGCTACCAATGACAGAGAAAGACGGCTTACTAGTTTATGTTAATTTATACTGTTATGTTTAACATAAACTTAACTAGGTTATGTTAATTTATAAGGTGGCATGTATCCCTTAAAGAGAGGCTTATCAGCCGCCTTCATACCTCTCATTGAAGTTGTGCTTTTGGGCTGGATGAACTTGCCAGGCATCTTGTAAAAGTAAGAGTTGGCATCAGGTGCATTAATGTTTACAGGTGGGAAAATCCTGTGCTCCAACCTTTACCGTGTGACAGGTTCTGGGAAGTATACAGGTAGCCTGGGCATCTTCCGTGGCGCTTATCATGGACGGGTGTCAGGGAGGACGTGAGCAGGTTTTATCCAGCACGATTTTCTACCTCCTACCTTGTCATTGCCCAGCCAGATGCTGCTCGGTGTCATAGGTCTGGAGGCAGGTCCAGCTCTGTTGAGACAGCATGTTGATTTTCAGCGCACCTCGTGGTTGATTTCTGCATGTCTACCAGAAATGGGCAGAGTTGCGAGTTGAGGGCTGCCGCCTGGTTGGTACCTGTGTGTGGGGTCGGCCCAGCTGAGGTCAGGAGCAAACCTGTATTTTCTAAGGGACAGTGCTCTCCTTTGAGGACCTGTTCTGGAGACCTTTTTTTTTTTTTTTTTTCTTTAAATAACCATAGAAACTACTTTGATGAAAAGGAAAGAAAGCTCTCAGAAACATGTACTTGTCAACGAGTGTTTCATTAGACTTACCTTTCACTGTCTTTGGAGACCACTCTCCGTGGGCTGGACGGGTGTTCAGTTATCATTATGGAAGTTGGAGCTGAAGACCCTTTCCTCGGTAAGTATTCCTGAAGCCAGGATAAGCATTCTTCACTGTGCTGGGCCTTCCCAGGGTGTTTGACATCAGGGTCATCTGTCCCTGGAGTAGCCAGTTTGATGGTGTTTGTCACGCCAGGTCTTGCTTTCCGTGGCTGTGGATGCCTGCTGCCTGCAGGCCCTGCCTCCTCATCCTTGCTGCTCTTGGCTGTCACTTCCAGCACCTCCCCTCCCAGAGTTGAGCTTCTGCCCTCCGTGAAGAAGCAGTGGGTTGTCCCTCGCCTGTGCCAGAAACCTTCATGTGACACATACGTTGGCGCCTTTGCTAGAATTGTCATTGGGTCCAGAAGCATGTCTATGTAAAATTACATTTTTCCAGGTCCATGAGTCAACTCATCACGTTTTGCTATTTAAAAACTTCATGTTTGAGATTTTATTCAGTAGTTCACTTGTCAGTTTTGAATTAAAAGCAACATTTGCCACTGTTCTGTGCATCTCCGGTTGTCTTCTTGAGCCTCACTTGGCAGGAGGCTGGGCGCACAGGTGAACTTAGATGAGGTCGGTAAACAGGCCCACACGTGGTGGGACAGGTGCGGTGGGGGTGGGGCATGACAGAGACAGGCGGTGCTCTCCCCTCCCCTATCTCGTTGGGCAGCGATGGCCCCCGGTGGGCCCGTGACCAGGCCTGTTGGAAGCAGTGCTGTAGTGCCTGGGACGGTGCTGTGTGAAGTGCTGGCTCTTTCTGCTTCCCCTCTCTCGGCGTGTGTCCCTTTGGGTCACACAGTCCTGCTGCTCCTCAGTCCCGGGCCTGAGGGTCTGCACTCGGAATGACCCTGCAGGCCCAGGGAGTGCTTACAGACACAGGCCCAGAGCTGTGTCTGGGAGCCCTGTGAGGTTCTTGGTGCTCCCTGGGCACAGCTCTCGGTCATCGTGCAGCTGGCCTGGCTGGTGAGGACAGTCCAGGCCTATCTTGGTTCTTGATGGGCTTCAGCCTGGTGACTGTGACCTCTTCCCCACTTACCACTGCCTTCGAGGACAGAAAGTTCCAGCTAATCTCCAAGGAAGTTATTGAATTTGATTACACTTCTGTTAAGATTGTATGCGTTGTTTATAGGGACAAATCATTAAGGTACTGACTGACCACAGAGCTTGGTCCAGCCCTTGGTACCTCTCATGAGATAGAGTGTTTAGGAAATGCATAAGGCACACTTGACTTACTGCGACCCATAGAGCGTTCAAGAAAACAGCAGTTTGCCATAACTAAATGGTGTGTCTTGGACTCCCATTCCAGCTAGAGAGCCTGTACTGCTGGTCACGTTTGTGCTGTGTGCCACATTTAAAAAGCCAGATTCTCGGGCTTCCCTGGTGGTGCAGTGGTTGAGAGTCCACCTGCCGATGCAGGGAACACGAGTTCGTGCCCCGGTCCGGGAAGATCCCACATGCTGCAGAGCGGCTGGGCCCGTGAGCCATGGCCGCTGAGCCTGCGCGTCCGGAGCCTGTGCTCCACAACGGGAGAGGCCACAACAGTGAGAGGCCCGCGTACCGCAAAAAAAAAAAAAAAAGTCAGATTCTCTTAGATATTTTTTACAAAGCCAATTAGTCATATTCTCCTAGTATTTCACTGATGCTATGTCTTGGGTTAATTCCTTCATATTTGTATACCTTACCTGAAGTGATAATGATCTTGACATACAAATAAGTAAAGGAAGCTTGCCCTCTCCCAGCTGTGGTGCAGCTCCAGAGTTGGTGGTGGCTCCTTGGTTGGGAGCTGGCATGTGGTGTGTCTTCTGGGGTGACCCTGCCTGAGCTGGCCTTCCCGGGGCTGGCCTGCCTTGTGGAGCCGAGGTTTATATGGTCTTTTGGGGACTGCCCAGACTCCTGCCTGTTCTTGCCACCTGCTGCCTCACTTCTCCACCTCCGTGCTCATCATGTTTGGGTCACAGGATGTTCTGTCTAGATTTGTTTTTTACTTGTTATCTTAAAATGAGCTTCTCTGTCTCTAACTTTTCTCTTGTGGTTGAGCTGTCACCCTCTGCAAACCATTGGTTACTGTGTGCTCCCCTGTCTTGCCTGTTCTTGGTGCACTTTCTACAGGCTTCTTCATAGTTCTCTGAAGTCTCCCTTCCCTATTTTAATGGAGAGAGAAAATTTTTATCCTTTATGAACAAACATATACGCAGTATAAGAAACAGAGCTTTGTATGGCCACAGTCCCTTAGCTATTTTAATTAATTAATTAATTAATTAATTAATTTTGCGGTACGCAGGCCTCTCTCTGTTGTGGCCTCTCCCGTTGCGGAGCACAGGCTCCAGACGCACAGGCTCAGCGGCCATGGCTCACGGGCCCAGCCGCTCCGCGGCATGTGGTATCTTCCCAGATGGGGCACGAACCCGTGTCCCCTGCATCGGTAGGCGGACTCTCAACCATTGCACCACCAGGGAAGCCCTGTGCACAAGCTTTTAAGTTTCGTTAGGTCCCATTTGTTTATTTTTATTTCCATTTCTCTAGGAGGTGGGTCAAAAAGGATCTTGCTGTGATTTATGTCATAGAGTGTTCTGCCTATGTTTTCCTCTAAGAGTTTGATAGTGTCTGGCCTTACATTTAGGTCTTTAATCCATTTTGAGTTTATTTTTGTGTATGGTGTTAGGGAGTGTTCTAATTTCATTCTTTTACATGTAGCTGTCCAGTTTTCCCAGCACCACTTATTGAAGAGGCTGTCTTTTCTCCGTTGTATATTCGTGCCTCCTTTATCAAAGATAAGGTGACCACATGTGCGTGAGTTTATCTCTGGGCTTTCTATCCTGTTCCATTGATCTATATTTCTGTTTTTGTGCCAGTACCATGCTGTCTTGATTACTGTAGCTTTGCAGTATAGTCTGAAGTCAGGGAGCCTGATTCCTCCAACTCCGTTTTTCTTTCTCAAGATTGCTTTGGCTATTTGGCGTCTTTTGTGTTTCCATACAGATTGTGAAATTTTTTGTTCTAGTTCTGTGAAAAATGCCATTGGTAGTTTGATAAGGATTGCATTGAATCTGTAGATTGCTTTGGGTAGTATAGTCATTTTCACAATGTTGATTCTTCCAATCCAAGAACACGGTATATCTCTCCATCTAGTTACTTGAGTTTTTTTGGTGCCTAATCCTTTGCGTGTTTCGTCGTTAGAAAAAGTCTTTAGGATTTACAGATTTGAATGAGATCTTATATATAAATTAATGTAGTCATATATGATATAGCTATTTTTATAACAGTTTATTGAGATATAATTCATATACCATACAATTCACCCATTTAAAGTGTATTTCAGTGGCTTTTAGTATATTCATGAGGTTGTATATCCCCATCCAATTCCAGGACATCCTCATCATTCCAAAAACAAACCCATTAGCAGTCATTCCCCATTCTCCCCTCCAGCCTCTGACAACCACTAATTTTTCTTACTCTATAGATTTGCCTATTCTGGACATTTCAGATAAATGGAATCATACAGTATGGGGCTTTTGTGTCTGGCCTTTTTCACATAGCATAATGTTTTGCGTGTTCATCTGTTTTTTAGAATATATCAGTATTTCCTTTTTATGGCTGAATATTCAATTTTATAGCTAGATTACATTTTGTTTATCCATTTATCCGTTGATGGTCATTTGCGTTGTTTCCACCTTTTAGTTATGTATAATGCTGTTATGAACATGCTTGTGCAAGATTTGTGTGGACCTATGTTTTCATTTCTAGGAGTGGAATTGCAGGGTTATGTGATACCTGTTTCCTTTTGAGGAACTGTTGTAATGTTTTTCAACGTGGTTGCACCATTTGACATTCCTGCCACGAATACGATGGTTCCAATTTCTCTTTGTCTCCATCAGCACTTGTTATTATTATCTTTTTGATTCTAGCCATTCTGGTATGTGTGAAATGGAGTCCCATTGTGGCTTTGATTTGCATTTCCATAGTAACTAATGATGTAGAGCATCTTTTCATGTACTTATTGGCCATTTGTATGTCTTTTTTGGAGAAATGTTTATTCAGATTTGTTGCCTATTTTTTAACTGTGTGGTTTTTTTTTAATTTAGTTGTAAGAGTTCTTTATATAGTCTGAATACAATTCCTTCAATTCCTTTATCATATATATGATTTGAAAATATTTTCTCCCATAATTGGGTTGTCCTTTCACTTTGTTGGTGGTGCCTTTGAAGCGCAAAAGTTTTAAAATTTTGATGAAGTTCCTTTGACCTGTTTTTTTCTTTTGTTCCTGTGCTTTTGGTTTCATATCTAAGAAACCATTGCCAAGTTCATAAAGATTTACTCCTATATTTTCTTCTGAGAGTTTTCTAGTTTTATTTCTTACATGTAGATCTTTGATCCATTTGAGTTAAATTTTGTCGTGGGAAAGGCATCCAACTTCATTCTTCTGCATGTAGATATCCAGTTGTCCCAGCATCATTTGTTGAAAAGACTGTTCTTTCCCATTGAAGGGTCTTGGCACTCTTGTCAAAAATCGATTGGCCGTAGACATACGGGTTTATTCCTGGACTCTGTTCCAGTCACCCACGTGTGTATCCTTATGCCAATACCTCATTGTTTTCTTTCTATCTATCTATCTATCTATCTATCTATCTATCTATTTATGGCTGCGTTGGGTCTTCATTGCTGCACAGCCTTTCTCTAGTTGTGGCAAGCAGGGGCTACCCTTTGTTGCTGTGTGCGGACTTCTCATTGCGGTGGCTTCTCTTGTTGCGGAGCACAGGCTCTAGGCACGTGGGCTTCAGTAGTTGTGGCATGCAGGCTCAGTAGTTGTGGTGCACGAGCTTAGTTGCTCTGTGGCATGTGGGATCTTCCCGGACCAGGGCTTGAACCCGTGTACCCAGCATTGGCAGGCGTATTCTTAACCACTGTGCCACCAGGGAAGACCTGCACTGTCTTATTATAGCTTTGTAATGAATTTGGAAATTAGGTAGCGTGAGTCCTCCAGTGTTCTTTTTTGAGATTGTTTGGCTATTCTGGGTTCCTTGAATTTCCATATGAAGTTTAGGATCATCTTGTCGATTTCTGCAAGGAAGCCAGCTTCTTTTAATAGCGATTGCATTGAAAAATTTTAAAAACTTGTTAGGTTTTTGAATTTGTTTAAATAACTAAAAAACATATAATTCTTTAATTTGTTTAGAGGTAAGTTTGGTGTGTAGTGAGCAGTTGGGCTCTAAATCAGTTATTTTTCAAATTGTTAAGCAGTTATTCCACTACTGTCTTTTTTTTGAGCAGCTTATTTCTTTTTTTTAATTAATTAATTAATTAATTTATGGCTGTGTTGGGTCTTCGTTTCTGTGCGAGGGCTTTCTCTAGTTGTGGCAAGCGGGGGCCACTCTTCATCGCCGTGTGCGGGCCTCTCACTATCGCGGCCTCTCTTGTTGCGGAGCACAGGCTCCAGACGCGCAGGCTCAGTGATTGTGGCTCACGGGCCCAGTTTGAACAGCTTATTTCTTGTTAACTATAACTTTTACATGTAGTTGGCAATTCTTGGGCTCTTCTTTCCATTAAGTTATACTTCTGTGTTCCAGGACTGCTAGGTTAAAATTCTATTTAGTTGTGGGGTATAGTTATTTATTTATTTGTTTGTTTGTTTATTTCTGCTTTGGGTCTTCGTTGCCACGTGTAGGCTTTCTATAGTTGCGGTGAGCCGGGGCTGCTCTTTGTTGCGGTACGCGGGCTTGTCATTGCAGTGGCTTTTCTTGTTGTGGAGCATGGGCTCTAGGCGCGTGGGCTTCCGTAGTTGTGGCTCGCCTGCTCAGTAGTTGCTGCTCACAGGCTCTAGAGCACAGGCTCAGTAGTTGTGGCGCACGGGCTTAGTTGCTCTGTGGCATATGGGATCTTCTCGGACCAGGGATCGAACCCGTGTCCCCTGCATTGGCAGGCAGATTCTTAACCACTGCGCCCCCAGGGAAGTCCGGGATACAGTCTTAAGCTAGTCTGTTCAAACCCTGAGTGCCTTCTGTGTGTCTAGCCTTATATCAAATGTGAGTGGGTGAGCAGGGGAAGGGTTCTGGGATGGGAGACAACGTGGTCACAGGGTTGGACCAGCTTTCTCTGTGGACAGGGCCACAGATGATGTTTAGGCCAGGCAGTGTGATGGGAAGGCCAGCTGGCCATGGCTGGGTGGGGGTGGGGGAGGTGTTGGAGACTTACACAGAACTGAGGGAGAGGGTGAGGGCAGGTAGGTTCTGGGTGCTGGGGTCTGTGGGCACGCAGGACAGGGCAGGGTGGAATTTGAGTGGGGAAGGGACTTGGGAGAGGAGGGCAGTGGCCCGAACTGCATGGCAGAACATCAGATGGTCTGCCCTGTGCTTGGTGGTGTTTCAACGATGTCAACACTTTAGTTCATACATTTAGGAAGGGTGAACCACTTTGAATCTTACCTCTTTTTTCCTGTGTCCACCAGTATGACACCGTTCCTATTCAGTCCAGCGTGGTATTATGTTCCTGCCCGTCCCCATCAATGGTGAGGACCCAGACTGAGTCCAGCACGGCCCCTGGCGTTCCCAGCTGTGGTAGCAGGCAGGGCCCCACCATGGACAGCACCACGGCCGAATCCCGGCCAAGCGCCAACTCGCTGCAACACGCCACACAGCCGCCACCACAGCCTCGGAAGAAACGGCCAGAAGACTTTAAATTTGGGAAAATTCTTGGTGAAGGCTCTTTTTCAACAGTGAGTACAGACTGCTGCTGTTTGTTGAATGAGGGTGTTTTCCTTGGGAGTACTGGCCTTTTTTTTTTTTTTTTTTTTTTGTACTGGCCTTTTTTGGGACTTGGAGCTGGGGGACTAAGACACTACAATGGTGTTCTACCCCAGAGGAGGGTCTCAGGCCCTTGGGGATTCCTCTCCTGTTGTGAAGGTGACTTGGGGCTGGCTACCACCAGGCAGATCATGTGGTTTAAATATCTAGCTCATGATTTTGTAGGGGAAAGCTTTAAAAGGCATTTCATGATCTTATTTTTAATTTTCTCAAAAAATGCAGTTAGATTGTATTCTAAGTTACATTTCATATCATTGTGTCCTGTTAGCAAGACCCTGAGAAGCTTTCCTGTTCCTTAGATTAAACATTAGTGTTGGTGTATCTCTTCGTAGTTTTGGGGAAACATTTAATGACCTTTGTTATTTCTCTGTTATTTTTAAAATATAAAACAGTACACCATTGACATTTGCTAGAGTTGCAGCCCAAGATCTGCTAGCTTCCAGATTTTTGTGTCCTCAGTTTCATGGACAGAATTACTATCACAGCACTGTCAAGTCACACTCAGGGTAATTCTTTTTGTTACCTGAGAGAGTTTTACCTATCTCGTGGTATTTTTCCTCTTAAAGCAAAGATATGAAGGTTCAGAGCTGCCCTTTGCTGAGTTGGAGGCCTCATGTGGCTGTGGCCGGGCCAGAGGCTTGCTGCAGGCTCGGGAAGGCCAGAGCCCCTGTCCCCTGGCCGTGCCTTCAGAAGAGACAGATCCTTGCCGCTGTGGTCTCTGAGCTGGGCCCAGCATGAGCTACAGCTCCTCAGGCCAGCAGGTCCTGAATAATGAGACTTGCTTGCCTGGCCTTTGGGAAGAAACCTCGTGTGAAATTTGTTTTCCTTTTCTTTTTTTCCATTTATGAAATAATTCAAAATACAAAGAACATGACATACTGGGGCTCACCCATGTTCCCAACATCGTTTTAAGTGTTAACTTTTGCTCCTTTTACATTTTTTATTTAGATTTTTTTATTGGCAGATTTTAAGTTAATGAAAGAATTGGGCCCTCATGATAAAAACCTTTAACTTTGAGCATAATCCCCAGTAGGTCTGGTACTCACAGGTCCTTGCAGAAAGAAAAAACTATTTTGAAAAGAATCTTGGGTGTTCTTTACAGTTACTTACATGAGTCCAGTAAAAGAAGAAGCGTTCTCTCTCCTTTTCTCAGCTGTACTTCATTGGACATTTATATTGACTGGAAAATGAGGATGTATTTATGAAATTCCCCTGTGTTCCTGGGTTTCCACCATGGGTAAAAAAGTAGGTGCCATCTGTTCTGGGTGACAGATTCCTGATGTAGAAAAGCCCCAGCTGAGATTCTTGTCATCCCTGTGCCAGGTTGGTGCCCAGGAAAGTGCCGTGAGCCTGGAGCCTCCTTTCTGGTACTGTTTGGAATCCTGCAGCCTTGGGTCTCAAATTATATGTGCTACCCTCAGTTCCTTCTCACCATTCCTGAAATAGAGACAACCTAAAATGAGGTTTCCAGGGGAGGCAGCTCCCAGGCTGGATCCCCAGATAGGACCTTCACGTGATGGAGCCTGCGCTGGAGAGGGGGAAGCCTGGTCCACTGCCGCCGGCAACCTGAGGGTGATCCTGATGTCTACTGCCCCTGCAGTTGGCCCGGGCCATGTGGAGGGACATAAGGAAACTGCATAGAACATGCAGAGTTCACACAACAGAAAGATGACATAAATATCTCCTTCAGATAGGATTCCATTAAATATTAGCACTCAGTGTTTTTCTTCCTTTTTCCTACTTACGTAGCTAGTACATGCTGCCGTGAAGAAATTTAGCATTACATCAGTACATAACCTAGAGAATGCCAGCCCTTCCCTAGCCCACTCTCCTTGACTCACCAGCGCCTGAGAACAATCCACACAGGTTCCTTTCTCCACAGAGATCTTTAAGATCTTTCCATTTGAACACATATAATCCGACCTTGTTCTTAAAAACCGCAGGGCTACATACAGTGCTTTTCCAGGGTCACTTCTGATGAACTTGGTGAAGAATTCCCTAACGGAATATAACTTACAACCAGGGGCCTCCAGAGGTCTTCCCGGAGGCTCCGGTATTTCCCGGGAGTCAGCAGGTTTTCATCTGCTCTCTGGTCCTCGGCTGTTCCCTGTAGGTGTCTCAGGAGAGGAATTTGCACCAGCTGGCGGTGGTGGGGACCACCCCAGCTCACTGCCAGACTGGGCTCATCAGGCATTTGGAAGTTGTTACTCAGGTTGTGCCCAGGGTGTGTTCGTGTAGAAAGTTCTTTTCAATGTGTGTGAGGCCCCACTGGTGCTCTGTCCCCGAAGTAGAGTGTAAGACCGGGCTGTGCTGTGGAGAGGGCATGGGGGGCGGGGGGCAGGTGTGTGTGTGACTGCATGCTGGAGGGAGGTGCTCTCTGCCGGCCGTGGTTCCTGTGCCCTCAGTAGCAGGGATGGGATTTACAGCATCTGAGAGTGGCATCAAGTGAAATGCAACTATTATTTGTAAAAGCCCAAATTCAGGGTGGCCTTTTGCAATGAACATGTACTGGGAACCTATCCATAGAGTTAGTTTTTGAAGAAATTCCCAGTACCCACCTTGTGGAGATATTATTATATGCTGCTTCTTCCTACTGTTTGTGTGAGGGTTATGCTGGTCATAAGGTGTTCCTGAATATATATTTCACTGCATGAGGGGGGACTATTGGCATCTGATGAGGAACTTTCTGGAAACATTTGAGAGATACATGTGTTTCCTTTAACTATTAGAACACATTAACTTAGTCATTGACACTCAGCTATGTTTGTTAGCACAGGACCAAAAATATTTAAAATGTAATTTCGTGGTGGGGGCGGGGTAGCCTGTGTGGTTGGTTGCAGGGTGACTTGTGAGACTCAGTGCCCTGGTTACATTGGGTGTTTTTTTCTCTTCTTTTTCCCCCTTTTCTTCCCAAACCAGGTTGTCCTGGCCCGAGAACTGGCAACCTCAAGGGAATATGCTAGTAAGTAACTAACTCCAGCGAGCTAGGATGCTCCAGTGTCTAGGATGCAGGAACAGCGCACCTCTGGGTACGCGGCCACCTGGCTGCCCAGCCCCTGGAGGTTTCTGTGCTGATTTCAGGGGACAGGACACTGTTGGTCTTAGAGATCACAAATCTGGTGGGTGCGTTTTGTGAAAAACTTTAATTTTTATCTGTTACTTTATGAGTTGTGTCTTTAGTGTTTTCTTACCATTTCCAATTGTAGTAACTTGCTTCTCTCTTAAGTTAAAATTCTAGAGAAACGTCACATTATCAAAGAGAACAAAGTCCCGTATGTAACCAGAGAGAGAGACGTGATGTCGCGGCTGGATCACCCCTTCTTTGTTAAACTTTACTTCACATTTCAGGATGATGAAAAGCTCTGTATCCTTTGAACAGTCAAAGCCTTCTGATATCACGCCAGTGACCCCTTATCGTTTTGGAACCATGACCCCGTTTTTGTTTTCACAAGTAGCCCCTTCCCTGGAAGGGAAAAGGGTAGCTTATTCTAAATACAGACGAATTCACATCACTTTGCTTTGGGACCCCCTGGGATTGCTGACATTCACTGAAGTAGAACATTACTTCAAGGGAGATCATCACAGTCATTTTTGAGGTTTTCTGTTGGTAAGCTTCATATCTAAAGGATCATTATTTTAATGCTGTTCTTGCTAGACGTTTATTTAAAAGCATGCCCTCATTCCTTTTTAATCAGCATCCTTGGAGTATCTGTCAGGTGTCGAATCCAGTGCTCAAAGCAGGGAAGTGAGAGAGAGGAAGAAGGATCTTGGGCATCCGGGGCTCCCGGGAGGTGGGCACCTTTCTGCCCTCTTTGGCCCTGGGTTGTGGGGTTTGGTTGGAAGGAACATCTTTCTCAGGCTCAGCTGCCAGGTAGAAAGTCTAGGGAGTGACCCACAGGAGCCCAACCCTTTCTTCCCGTATCCAGGACTTGTCCTCCCAGAGACAACCCCTCCCCAGGGCCCTCCAGCCTCCCCCTCTCCCACCCCTATGGATGTCTCTGATCATCCAGTGCCTGGCTCTCCAGGGCTGTGCACACTGCTTCTCCAGCTGCTTCTCCTGCAGGGACGTCACACCCTGCTGATTCTTTGTTTTATTTCAGGGCATCTCACGTTCCCTGACTTCTCCTGTAATCCCTGAAGCACTTTTTTCTTTCTTCTTTGCTCAGGGTTCAAGGAGACAGGGCACCGTGGCAGTCAGGGTGGGCCATATCTGTGTCGTCAGCTTGTCTCTGGGCCATTCATCATAGAGCCAGGCCCGCCAGGTCTCCTCACTCCCCAGCCCCTCTCCTGCAGTTGTTCTTCCAAACCGGGACTCCCTCAGCCCCCGTTTGCCCAGAGACTCTGTCTTCAATCCCAGCAGCTGCTCTTGGCTTCTTCTCGACGAGGGAGGTCGAACTGCCAAATGGAGTTGAGAGTTTGTTCAAGTGTAAACCTCAGTCTGTGCATCTGTTCTTTTCCTCCTGCCCTTAGGTCTCCAGAGCCCCTTCCCCTCACCCCACCACCTGCAAAGCTTGGCTTCCCCATCCCACCTGGGGGTGGGGGCCTGATCTTAACCCCCTTCCCTTCCCCTCTCTCCTCTCTCCACACATATTCTTCTGGGTTAAAACTTTGCTCGATCCTGTTTCCCCTTTAACACCATTTTCTGGCTCCTTCAACTGTCAGCTGAATGTTTCCTTTTGTTTATTGAGAAGTCCTGGTTGAGTTCCAGGTGATGGGAACATGCTGGTACATGAGGTGAAGGCTCTGCCCTCATGGGGCTTGCATTTCTGTGCAGGAGTTAGATATACACAGGTGATTAATGGCTGTGTGATAGACACTGAGGAAACAAGAGTAGTAGGGCCAGGTAGGAGTTGGTCGGTGGAGAGTTGGATCAGCTGTTTTAACTTGGTGGTCTGAGGAGACGACGTCAGCCCGAGGCCTGGGCAGAGCAGGGGCAGGTGTGCGTATGTGTGGGGGGTACAAAAAGGCTGGGCAGGGGTCAGCTCCTTGGGCCTCGGAGTCCCGGCAAGAATTTTGGATTTTCTTCTAAGTGTGGCACAGAGTCCAGGAGGAGGGTCTGGAGCAGGGTAGCCATTTGCTCTCACTCGGGCTGCTGCTGCAGGGAAGGCTCTTGTAAGTCAAGCTGGCTCCTGGGGGTGGGGCCTCAGAGCTGGGTGCACAGTGGTCCTGTAATTGATGCATCCGTTGATCCTTGCTACTTGAGGCCTGAGTGGGCTACTGGGTGGCTGCCTGCAGAGCCTGAGAAGTCAGGTTGGTGTGCAGATTGGTGGGGGGTGGGCTGGGGTGTCGGTGGGCCGGAGGGTGCCCAGCAGGGAAGAGTTCCAATGAGTGGAGAGAACAGAGTCCCAGGGGCAATGGACCAGATGGTTTCTGGTGGAGGGTGCTGGCTGCCCTGCCAGATAGTGCCAAGTGGTCAAGTAGCTGGGCCCTGGCCTGACCTGTGGATTGCTTCCCATGCAAAGTGTTGTTGAGAGTGGCAGTCTGGGGGTGGGGCTGAGGGCTCAATCAAGAGAGAGAGGCAAGGAAAGGCAAACAAAGCAGGTTTTTCCCAGTGGTTTCACCGTAAAGGGGAGCAGTAAAGTGGTCTAGTAGCCAAGAGCATGTGGGGCAGGGAGGGGGGTTCCTTGTTGGTTTGTTTTAGGTCTTTTAAAGTGTTTGCCTCTCCACCTGGCTTCAGCATCGCCCCATGTCCCCGTCTGCTGTCACTGCTCATGCAGCAGCCATCAGTGACCGATCTGTTCTGTATCTCACCTCTGAGGCCACCTAGACCTCTTGCTTCTTGTGCTCCATGGCACCCACGTGATGGTGCTTCTCTTTGAGCCTGTGGGGCTCTCTGGCTGCCAGAATTCCTGGAGTCCCAGGCCTGGGCTTCCTACGGGGCCTGGGGAGAATAAGTCGTGTTGGTTGGGAGGCTCCGGCAGGTCGCACACACTTGACTTCATCTTCTCCCAAGGTCATGTTCAGTAGGATCAGGCACTCAGAGGCTAGATGAGCCAGCTCACTGTCTGATTTCAGACGGGATTGGCCAGAGTAATGCAGGTGGAGGGGACTCTAGGTCTCTATCCAGTGGTGTCTGTTGCTTTTGACATTTTAAGACAAATTTGAAAGCCTGTGGAGATTGCAGGGGCTCACTTACCTCTGACAGGAGCGAGACCTGGGGACTTCTGCTCCACTGGAAATCCTTTGTAATATACAGTGTGTTGAAAGATAAAGAAAAGGAAGCACTCTGCCTGAATAAAAGCCCCAGTGTGCACACTATCCTCCTTTTAGCTGTAATTTACACATTGGGGAGAGAGGGGAGCAGCTCCTCCAGCGACTACAGGGCTAAGCACACTCTCAGGACAGGTGAGGCAGAGCTGGTGACACCCCTGCAGCAGCCTGAAAACAGGCAGATAGATCCGTGAGGGACCTCCTGGGCACTGTCAGCCTCTTTGCCCTCTGGAGGTTCAGTTTGACCAGACTCAACTCCTGCTCCCCAGAGAGGGCTGAGCTCAGAGAAGCCCTCCCTCCCTCCTTAGGTGCAATGCAGGGCTGGGCACCACAGCCAGCCAGCCAGGGTGCCTTTCCCTCCAGCAGGGATGAAGGCTGAGGGGTTTCAGAGACTGTTGCTCTGCTAACCTGCGTTCTTCCTCCACCTCCCACCTGCCTGTCCTTGTGTGTCGTCTCTTGAAGCTTGGGACAGGAACAGCACACTAGACCTCAGGAAGCTGGGCTCCAGTCCTGTCCCTCCTTGGCTTTGTGACCTTGAGTCAGTTGCTTAACCTCTCTGGGCTGGGTTCCTCTGCAAAGCGCAGGCATTGGGCTCAGCTGGCTCTCAGGCTCTGCCACAGGCCTGATCTGTGCTCATCGTCCCAGGAATTGACTCGCTCCCTGTGAGAGAGCAGCCTCCCCTCACTGACCTGGGGCCTTAGCTGTACTGAGGGAGGTAGAAATGTTCTAGGGTGTGAAATGGAGCAATGAGGTCTGAAAGAGTGTTTCTGGGCAATGAGGAACATGTGTGGTCAGAGAGAACACGGGCTTGGAGCCATGATCTACAACATGTCATGTTCAAAACCTGTCGGTCACTTAGCGCCACAGCCGAGCAGAGAACTAGAAGTGTCCCTTACACCGGAAACAGGAACTCAGGGAGTGGTCAGATAAGGGGCAAAACCTGTGAAGCCAGAAGAGGCCCTGTGGCCATGGCCGAGCCTCTCACATGGGCTGCTGGTTTCTGGGAGACTGTGCTCCTGAGTGGGGAGGCTCTGCGGCTGGTCCAGGTCCAGATCCAGGCGGGGCCCCTGCTTGGGGTTGGGTGGGCCAGAGTCTGCAGGCTGCTGGTGAGGAGGCCACGGATACCAGCCTTCCCCGAGGAGGGATCAAAGCAAGGAGAGGAGGGAAGGGGCCCTGGCCGAGACCCTTTGCATTCCCTAGAAGTAAGGTTGGTTTTGGGCTTCAGCTTCCTGTTAAACGTTGTTCTAATTGGAAGGGCTTGGGAGGCCACATGTGGGGCTCGATCACAGGCAGGTTTGAGCAGCTTCGGTTGGTGGTCTCTTCCCTCCTGGGCCGCAGCTTCAGGCATCTTCTTTGGTGGGAGATGGCAAGTGCCTTGGCAAACAGAAGCCAGATGGGACACCTTGAGCACAGGTCACCCCTTACCCCCTCGGAGCTGATGCTCAGGGCGGGTGAGGACTTGGGTGCCACTCTGCCAGGGAGTGGCAGAGTACCTGTAGATTTCCATCAAGAGGTGTGGATGTTCGGTGCTTCCAGGAGGAAGCAGTTATATGGGATCCATTTATAGTTTCTCCTCTTAGAAAAAGGGAGAACAGAAGTAAAACAAATCACACTGCAGTGGTGTCTGAGGGAAAGATGACTGTTTTCCTCGAGTCTCTCCCCAGTGGGGGCCCAATAAATAGATTGAGTTTATCTATTAATGGCATTTCTCTTACAAAACTTGTCACTTTATACTTGGGAAGGAGCATTCATTTGAGGAATCTTTACGTGAATGGACTGAGCACGGCATGTGCGGTTGGTGCAGGTTGGAGGCTGTGTGCTGATGGCGTTGGGGCCACAGGCCCTGACCGCCATCTCTAGCGGCTTCCCTTCACTGAGCCCACAGGTGTCTTCTGGGGATGGGGGGTCCAGAAGGGGCAGTTGGCCTGAGAGGCATGTGCTTTTGTTGTTGGTGAAAAACTCACGCTGGGACCCTGTCCTGGAGCCAGGGATTCCCTGCAGACCCAGCGGTTGCGGTTGGGTCTGGCTGGAAGAGGGGCAGCTGTCTCAGGCCACAGGTACCTTCAGTTTTAATTAATTTAAAAAATTGCTACTGGGCTGTTAAGGTCAGTTTAAAAGAAAGATTTTTGCTCTCTTCCTTAACTATCCAATGTTTAGATTTTGGCCTTAGTTATGCCAAAAATGGAGAACTACTTAAATACATTCGGAAAATTGGTTCGTTCGATGAGACATGCACCCGATTTTACACAGCTGAGATGGTGTCTGCCCTAGAGTACTTGCATGGCAAGGGCATCATTCACAGGTACCAAGCCAGGGGGCTACAGGCTTTGCTCCCCAGGCCTGGGGGGTCAGCTCTGGTCTCTTTTATGGAGGGTGGGATGCCTCATTGTGAGAATTAAGAAGAGTTCACATTACTCTGATGTTGAGAGACTGTGGACCTTTAATATCAGATGAAATTGGTCAGATGTCTTTTTTGCCAGACTAACGATTCTCTTAGCCATGTTGACTGGTGCTTTTATTTTGTCAGTTGTAGATTCTGTGTGTACTTATCATTTTCCATGATTTTCCGATAAAGTCAAATTGAAAGTGTTCATTTAAGCTTTCTTTTTCTTACTGTTTTTTTTTTTTTTTTTGGTGGTAAAATACCCATAACGTAAAATTTACCAGTAATTCCCTGGTGGTCCAGTGGTTAGGACTCCGAGCTTCCACTGCAAGGGGCATGGGTTCAATCCCTGGTTAGAACTAAGATCCCGCCAAGCTGCGCGGCGCAGACCAAAAAAAAAAGAAAAAAGCCTAAAATAGATAAAATTTACCATTTAACCATTTTCTCCCTCCCAGTTTTATTGAGAAATAGTTGACATATGTATATACAAATTTAAGGTGTACATTTATTGCGTAATGATACCACAGAAGGTTTAAAGGCGCTTTATAGGTTAGGCATGATAGATTATACTTCAATTAAAAGTTTATTAAAATGGTAGATGCGGTTATGAAATGATGTAATTTGTCCTCATTATATGCAGTTGATATTTGTTCAGTGCTAACTTTAGACTTGCATTCTTGGTTGTTAGTCTGTAAAGATTATAGGTATTAATCAGTTCATTTGGGGTTTTAGCAAAATTTAGAGTTTGTAATAATGTTACTGTTTTAAATATTTCATCTGAAACGTAAAAAAATCTGCTTTCACAGGGACCTGAAACCAGAAAATATTTTGTTAAATGAAGATATGCACATCCAGATCACAGATTTTGGAACAGCAAAAGTATTATCCCCAGAGAGTAAACAAGGTGTGTGTTTTATTTCTAGTAGATCCCTGCTCAGTGCTTAAATCAAAACCAACTTCTTAGAAACAGGTTGAATTGCCTTATGCTCATCATTAATGACAGTTGTCTGTAGTACCTTTGTTATTATAAAATGGATGCTTGAGTTTTCACAGAGGAAGCCTCTGCCTTTGGGCAACTTTAGCTGAGGGTCTGGGCAGGTGTGTGCCTGGTCTGGTGGGTGCAGGGAGGGGCTTCGCAGGCTGCCTGTGGTTGGTCCTCCTGGCCTCAAGTGGTAGTAGGTCACCAGGCGCTTTCTGCATGTTGTCATAGGCCCTCAGATGCCCACTGTGGCTCACCCTCCCTAGTCATCTTCCTAGAAGATGCTGGGGTGCCACATTTGTTCCTGGTCTCCCATGCAGGGGTGTGAGGTCAGCTCCCAGGTCTTCCTGTTGGCACTGTGGGTTCTCTGGGGTTGGGGGGTGGTATGCGCGCACGCGCGCACTCCCACACACACGCACGCACGCACGCACGCGCGCGACTGACCTTGTATCCCAGTGCTGACTGTCTGCCTGTCTCCTGTGCGCACCTGCCAGGGGTGGTGGCCCAGGCACGCCGATTATAGTGAGGTTCTATAAGATCACAGAATGAGTTGGGGGCTGTTTTTTTCCTGCTGGTCAAGTGCATGTTAATCATTGCAGACCCTTCTAACCACTGTTCCTCTAGGGTATTTCCTAGCCGGATTATGTACTGTGACAGTTGCTCGCAGTCCACCTGGGTCAGAAGAGAGCCCTGGGTATCTTAGCTACCCAGGGGCATCTCGGCCATGGTGGGGGTGGGGGCATCTTGCTGTCCTTCAGGTGTTTGTTGAATGGAAATCATAAACTCCGAGGGTATAAAAAATGGCAGTTTAACTCCTGAAAACTGTGTTCAAGTATTGGGGTAGAGAGAAGATAAAGCCCTTTATGGTGAGGGTTGGGGGAAACTCAAAGCCCCTGTGTGAGTTAATAAGTGACCTTGAAAATGAAACTTGGGTGTACGGACAGGTGTGACTGTCAGAGCTACCCTGACCTGGGAGGCTGCTGCAGGGACCTCCACCCAGGGCATGTGCTTCTCTGCCGGGCTTGTGGGTACCCCTCAAAGAAGGACCTTGATGGAGAGCCCTGGGGGGATGGACATGCTAGGGGAGGGTAGAGGGTTTGTTGGTGGAAGAAAGATTCAGACAGAAGCATCCAGTTCGCTGCAGCTGCTCTTGCGTGGTAAAGGGGAGCTGTGAGCGCAGGGCAGTGGTGGGGAGGAGCTGGGCCTCTCCGAAGAGCCCTCTAGTTCAGCTGCGCTGGCCTGCTCTGCCTCGGGCTTGAACTGAGGCCTGTTTCGCAGCAGCTGCGGGGCTAACACCTGGGGTTTTGCTCCTCCCGGGCATGGTGGGCAGTCTTGACTCTGTGCTGCTGGAAGGGCCTGGCTGGGCTTCCATGGGTTCCCTTCAGCAGGGTGTGTGATCTTTCCTTTCCAGGCATTTTCCCAGCCCTGTGTTTTCAAACGGAGGGTTCTTGTCAAGATTCTGTCAGTGCTTTCATCTGTGCACAGACACTCTTTGAGTCACAAGATGGCATCTTGAATTTGGGAACTTTTCTGAGAATCTTAAAGCACCACCCTTTTGTGTTTGAAACAGAACTTGCAGTCAAGGCAGATGCTCTTATTTCTCAGTGAGGCTTAGTCCTGGCGACGCTTGCCTACCTTTGTATTGTACTTCCCACCCAGGGCTCCTGCCTGGAGGTGCACTTCCCAAGCCCCAGGAAGTCCTCCTGTGACATGCCCCAAACTTTGATCTATTTGACTCATTCCTATTGTATAGTAACATTTTGTTGGCCACTAATTATGTTTTGATAGACATGGTATAACTCGTAACCTAAGCATTGTCCATGACAGAGGTGAACCAAACAAGAACCTGAATGTTCTTGCTGGGCTGCTGGGCATCTCGTGTGTGACTTGCCGCTGAGACCAGCCACCGCCTGCCAGTCAGCCATGGGAGTCACCCCCTCAGAGTCTGCTTGGTCCTTTTTTCTTCTCTTAGATTTTCTTCAGATCTGATATTTGGCACAGGCTAGTCCTACTGTCACGTAGCCATTAAAAAAATGTAAGAACTTAAATGCATTGGTGAAATAGTGAAATAAACCTGAGTTTTAAAATCTGTCTGGAAGCAGGAGGCTAAAAAGTCCTTAACATTGTAAACCAGGCAGAACTATCGATACTTATATATACACAGTTGAGTTGGCTTTTTTTTTTTCCTTAGAGGAAATGTAGAAAACATGTATAATTACGTGAATGAATAATTTTGGTGACATACTCTCATTTTCTGTTTGACATAGTTTAGAATCTTAGAGTTTATTCCTGCATTAGCTTTTTTTAAACATCTTTATTGGAGTATAATTGCTTTACATTGTTGTGTTAGTTGCTGCTGTATAACAAAGTGAATCAGCTAAAATATGTGGAACGCTTCATGAATTTGCGTGTCATTGCGCAGGGGCCATGCTAATCTTCTCTGTATTGTTCCAATTTTGGTATATGTGCTGCCGAAGTGAGCACTTGTATTAGCTTTATAAACTTTTGTACAGAGATGGTTTCCTCAAAACATCTTAAAGCTTCCAGAAGGGAAGTGTTGGTGGGAGCGAGGCCCAGGTTCCTTAGCTGTGCAGTGAGCATGTTTCGCCCTCCGCCTTGTGAGAGACAGGCTGTCTGTCTTCACAGACCTCCGTCCCAGTGGGTGGCTCCTGGGATGGGGGGAGCCCCGCATTCCTCTCTTACTGCTGCCTGTCGGGTCCAGGGAGTGACCCCTGTGCTGTGAGGGTGGGTGGGCACATGGGTCGATGGGCCTTTCTGGCACAGAGGACTTAGACCTTCTAACCTTGCACAGGGGTCCCACAGAGCTTTACACTGAGGGCGGCTTAATAACATGGAGTCAGCCCCTCATCTGTGGCCGTGTGCCTGGCCGTGGCCCTCTTTGCAAGAAGCTTGGGGAGTTCAGGGTGCCCTGGAGGTTGAGACTTGAGGTTTGTGTCTGGAAGCCTGTTTTGAGT
This sequence comes from Lagenorhynchus albirostris, assembly GCF_949774975.1. Taxonomy (NCBI): domain Eukaryota; kingdom Metazoa; phylum Chordata; class Mammalia; order Artiodactyla; family Delphinidae; genus Lagenorhynchus; species Lagenorhynchus albirostris. Next base: position 51,526,882 of record NC_083109.1, read on the forward strand.
TGTGCAGGCCTTTCTGGTACAGTTGGGCGTGGAGGCTCCACTCACCACATATGGGGGTGCAGGGAGGGGGGGCGCCAGGTGTGGGGACTGCTGGAGAGGGGATGCAGCGGGGAAGCCTCAGAGCCAGCATCACTGTCACTGCACCTGTACCTGTGCAGTGGCCCTCTGTGGACCGCCTTTGTCCAGACCCTTTGACCAGCGTTGACCTCCATCCTGCTGTGCTGTGGGCTGGAGACCCTCTCACAGCCTCTGCCCTGCTGCCACTCTAGCACATGCAGGGCCACCTGCCCCCCTATACTCCCACCACCAAGCATACCTCGCAGCCATCGAGAAGCGATTACTCTGGTCTTTTCAGTATTGGTATTCGTTTAGTCATATCTGTGATGCATAGAGTGTTGTTGTTTTTAAAACACAAGGGTACCTGCTTTTTGTAAAAATTCAGAACATCCTTGTGACCTGATTTCCACCATCATCGATTTGTTTTCCCTGTAAATATTTTAGTATTTATTACTAAATACAAAGCTTATTTTTAAAAAACATAACCATAATACCATGCCATTTTTATACATTAAAAAATTAGCAGTAATAGCTTAATATCTTAAAATATTTAGTCCGCGTTAAGTTTCCAGTCGCCATAATTCCACATCATAATTTTTTGGTTGTTGCTTACTTGAATCAGGTTTCAAATAAAATTCTCACATTGAGCTTAGCTAATTTTTCTCTTAAATTTCTGTTATCTATAGCTTCTTCTCCATCTGTTTTTTCCCTTGCAGTCTGTTGAAGAAACCAGGTCATTTGTCTTATAGAGTTTCCCAGAGTTTGCTGATTGCATCTCTGTGGAGTCATGTAACATGCTCCTCTCCCCTCTGTATGTCTTGAAAATTGGGAGTTGGATGTGGCTGCTTGATCACATTCAGGTTCAGTCCTTTCACACCAGAGGCTGGTGTGTGTGGTGTGTTCTTCATTAGGAAGCATGTAGCATCCATTCGTCTCTCCCTGTCAACAGCCATAGCCATGATATCCTAGATCCATCAGTTCATTAGAGAATGCAGAGTGATCATAGCCCAGTTCTTTCATTCTTGGGTTGGAATTCTTCTTTTTTTTAAATTAAAATTTTTTAAAAAATTATTTATTTATTGGCTGTGTTCAGTCTTCGTTACTGCACACGGGCTTTCTCTAGTTGCAGCGAGCGAGGGCTACTCTGTTGTGGTACGCGGGCTTCTCGTTGCGGAGTACAGGCTGTAGGGCGCACAGGCTCAGTAGTTGTGGCTCGCGGGCTCTAGAGCGCAGGCTCAGTAGTTGTAGTGCATGGGCTTAGTTGCTCTGTGGCAGACGGGATCTTCCCGGATCAGGGATTGAACCTGTGTCCCCTGCCTTGGCAGGCGGATTCTTTTTTTTTTTTTTAAATAAATTTATTTATTTATTTTATTTTGGCTGCGTTGGGTCTTTGTTGCTGCGCGTGGCCTTTCTCTAGCTGCGGTGAGTGGGGGCCACTGTTCGTTGTGGTGCTGGGCTTCTCACTGCGGTGGCTTCTCTTGTTGCGGAGCACGGGCTCTAGGTGCACAGGCAGTAGTTGTGGCTCGCGGGTTCTAGAGCACAGGCTCAGCAGTTGTGGCACACGGGCTTAGTTGCTCTGCGGCATGTGGAATCTTCCGGACCAGGGCTCGAACCCGTGTCCCCTGCATTGGCAGGTGGATTCTTAACCACTGCGCCACCAGGGAAAAATCCCTGGAATTCTTCTTTAAAGAGAAACTTCCCCTTAGCCACTATTTGTTTAGTGATATTGATTGTGGAGGAAAAACAGGATAAATGCTTGCTTCATTCCCCTTTATTTGCAGCTTTTGGAAAGCATGAATTGGTTCACTGTCATCCTCCAATGATGACCAGTTCATCAAAAACATTATTATCCCACCTCACAACATACACAAAAGTTAACTTGGACAGATCAGAGATCTGAATGTAGGAGCTAAAACTATTACACTCTTGGAAGAAATCATGGGAGTAAACGTTCTTGACCTTGGGTTAGGGTCTGGTTTCTTAGATACAATACCAGAAGTACAAGCAGCAGAACAAGTTTTAAAACTTTGGTGCTGTGATACCATTAAGAAAGTGAAAAAGACAACCTATGGGGTTGAATAGGAAAAAAAATTTCAAATCATATATCTGATAAGGGGCTTGTATCCAGAATATATAAAGAACTCATAACAAAAAAATTTTTTTTTAATGGGCAAAGGGTCTGAATAGACATTTTTCTAAAGAAGATAAGCAAATGGCTAATAAACACATGAAAAGATGCTCAATATCATTAGGGAAATGCAAATCAAAACCACACTGAGACACCACTCCACACCCACTAGGATGACTAATCAAAAAGATATCCGATAAGAAGTATTAGCAAGGCTGTTGAGAAATCAAAGCCCTTGTACTCTGCAGGTGGGATTGTCAAATGATGCAGCCGCTTTGGAAAAGTCTGGCAATTCCTCAGAAGGTTAAGCATAGTTACCTTATAATCAGCCATTCAGCTTCTAGGTATATATCCAAGAGAACTGAAAAACAAATGTTTACATAAAAAGTTGTACGCTAGTGTTCATAGCAGCTTTATTTGTAATAGCCAAGGAGTGGAAACAACTCAAGTATCCATCAACTGATGAATGGATAAACAGAGTGTGGTCTATCTGTATAGTGGAATATTATTCAGCCTTAAAAGGAATGAAGTTCTGATATAGGCTCCAGCATTGATGAACCTTGAAAACATTGTGCTAAGTGAAAGCCATCTGGGATTAGGATAGGGATTTTGTTGAATGTATAGATCAGTTTGGGGAGTATTGCTCTCTTAACAATATTGTCTTCTGATCCTTCAACGTGGAATGTCTTTCTGTTTGTTTATATCTTCTGTAATTTCTTTCAAAAATTTTTTGTAGTTTTCTGTGTTATAAGCTTTGCACTTTTTTTTTTAAATTTTATTTTTGGCTGTGGTGGGTCTTCGTTGCTGTGCACAGGCTTTGTCTAGTTGCAGTGAGTGGGGGCTACTCTTCGTTGCTGTGCGCAGGCTTCTCATTGCGGTTGGCTTCTTTTGTTGCGGAGCCTGGGCTGTAGGGTGCGTGGGCTTCAGTAGTTGTGGCGCGCAGGCTTAGTTGCTCTGTGGCATGTGGAATCTTCCCGGACCACGGATCGAACCTGTGTCCCCTGCATTGGCAAGCGGATTCTTAACCACTGCGCCACCAGGGAAGTCCCAGCTTTGCACTTCTTTTGTTAAATTTATTCCTAAGTATTTCATTTTATTTTTGAGGCTATTGTAAATATAATTGTTTTCTTAATTTTCAGATTGTTCATTGAGATTATATAGAAATATAGTTGATTTTTTTTGGTACACTGATCTTACGTCCTGCAACCTGATGGACTTGTTTATTAGTTTTAATAGTTTTTTAGTGACTTCCTTGGGACTTTTTACGTACAGATCATGTCATCTGTGATTAGAGATAGTTTACTTCTTCCTTTCCAGCCTGGATGCGTTTTGCTTCATTTTCTTGCCTAATTGCCCTGGCTAGAACCTCCCCATTGAATAGAAATGGCGAGAGCAGGCATCCTTGTCTTGTTCCTGACCTTAGGGGAAAAGCTTTGTCTTTCACCATTGAGTATGATGTTCGTTGTGGGTTTTTCATAGGTGCCTTTATCAGGTTGAGGAAGTTCCCTTCTTTTTTTTTTTTAATTTATTCATTTTATTTATTTTTGGCTGCGTTGGGTCTTTGTGGCTGCGCGCAGGCTTTCTCTAGTTATGGCGAGCAGGGGCTACTCTTTTTTTTTTTGCGGTACGCGGGCCTCTCACTGTTGTGGCCTCTCCCGTTGCGGAGCACAGGCTCCGGACGCACAGGCTCAGCGGCCATGGCTCACGGGCCTAGCTGCTCCGCGGCATGTGGGATCTTCCCGGACTGGGGCATGAACCCGTGTCCCCTGAATCGGCAGGCGGACTCTCAACCACTGTGCCACCAGGGAAACCCCGGGGGCTACTCTTCGTTGTGGTGCGCGGGCTTCTCATTGTGATGGCTTCTCTTGTTGCTCTAGGCACACGGGCTTCAGTAGTTGTGGCACGTGGGCTCAGTAGTTGTGGCACACGGGCTTAGTTGCTCCGCGGCATGTGGGATCTTCCTGGACCAGGGCTCGAACCTGTGTCTGCTGCATTGGCAGGCGGGTTCTTAACCACTGCGCCACCAGGGAAGCCCGGAGGAAGTTCCCTTCTGTTTCTAGTTTGTTTTATACTTTACCATGAAGGAGTGTTGAATTTTTGTTAGATGGTTTTTCTGCATCTCTTGATCAAGATGGTCATGTGGTTTTTGTCCTTTATTCTAATGATGTGATGTAATATATTGATTGGTTTTTATGTGCTGAACCACCCTTGCATTCCTGAGATTAAATCCCAGTTGGTCATGGTGCACACTCCTTTTTATGTGTTGTTGGATTCAATTTGCTTGTGTTCTGTCCAAGAGCTAATAAGCACATTTTATGGAGTGTGTTTGTTGTGCTTCATATGTGGGTTCATGGATAAGACAATAGCGGTCTGCACTTTTGGCTTTGAAGAGAGTGTTCTGACCTCAGGAGCATGTCAGGTCCCTCCGTCCCCACTGGCACCTCACAGTCTGACCTGCAGATCTGTGGTGGCCAGAGTGGTCCACAGCCCAGGGTGCTGGCCCGTTTATTTGAACCACTTTGACGGTGGAGGTAACAACCCAGCCCAAACCCTTCTTTACCCTGACCCTTTGGCCTCCTGTTGAGTGGGTCAGTAGCCTAAAGGAGGCAGCATAAGCCAACAGTGGCTTGTGGGCCTTGGTTTTCCAGTAGCTGGAGAATTTTGACCTCTGGCTTATCTCTGAGCTTACAGGGGTAGGTAACTAGATTATCTCTGTGGCTTTCTAATGCTCTCTTGGGCTCTTACCCTGGTGTCACAGATAGAAATCTGCCATTCGTGAAGTGGGAGAGGAGAAAATTACTTGTTTTCACTAACCCTTCAGTGAAATCGAGCATCTCCTTCAGTTATGAAGGTAGGCAACAAACATCTGTGTCATTAGAAATCACAGATGTTTTCATGTCCTGTCACAGTCGTCACAGATTCTTGATCTATTGTTTATGCTCATCGCTACTTCAGAATTACTCTATTAATAGACCTGCTGCCAGATCTTGTTGGTGCATTAATAAAAAAGAAACATGTTAGTATATTGCATATTTATTACTTTAATATTTTGATACTTTCATTATGTATAGTCTTGTAGATATTATTTTATGTCTTTAGAACATCATTCTGAGGACAGTTATTCTTTTCCACACTCCAGAGGATTCATTCATCTCTAGACTAGCGAAAGAGCTCCTTTCTAAGGGGGTGACTCTGTATCCCCAGGGACTTGGGAGTCCCTTTAAGAAGGTGGACATAGGCTCCTGGGGAAGAGGAAGCAGCAGGTGTTGTGGGGGACAAGCAGACGCAGGCCCAGAAAGCTTACAGAAGCAGCAGCAGCAGCACACAGTCCTGATGCCGTCACGATTTGCTCTTTAAAGCCCAGCCATGTGGTGTGTGTGTGTCTCCTGTCCACTTTGTTTTGTGCATAATGTAGCTATTTAAAAGCACAAATACCTCTGCATACTGTGTGATAGCCTGAATTATTTAATTATGTGTAATACATATCTTTCCATATAAAAATATATTTCTAGAACTTTTCAATAATAGCATTTAAAAATATAAATCACGGAAGTGACGCACAATTATTATGAAGAACAGAAACACTGAACAGGTGAAGTATCGAGTTGAAGCCTGTCCCCCGAAGGATTGTGTCATGGCCCTGCCATCTGTGCTGGCTCCGTCCTGGAGGATCAGGTGCCAGAAATGAATTGCTGGGTCAGAAAGCAAGCCTGTCCTGTATGGCTTTTGATGTTTTTTGGAAAATTGCTCCTCCAAAGTCACAGCATTTCACATTCCCACCAGTAGCACTGTGAGGTTTTCCTCTTCAAATCCTTGCCAATACTGTGCATTTTCCTTCTTTTTTATCTTTGCCGATTTGATAGGCTACCATATTAATTAACATTTCTTTGATTCATTGTAAGGTTGGTTTCACTTGGTTTTAGCTCTTGATTTGTTTTCTTCCTCTGTTGAATCACTTCAGTGTTCTCGGCTGTCAGGGTCCTGGAAGGATGCAAACGTGGCTGAGAAGTCTCTACAGGAGAGTAGCTGACCTAGGGGACCAGTTACAGACAGCAGGGCCCAAGGAAGCTGGACTCCCGCAGCGGGATAGAGAGCCCCTCGGCCCTGGGAGGGCAGGTGGGAGGGACCAGCACCTGAGGGCGGGGTGGGGGTGGGGGTGGGGGGTGGGCTCTGTGGTGGGAGAGGGCTGTGGCCTGGGGGTTGGCCAGGAGGAATAATCTCCATCTCTCTCCTGTCTCCCACTGGGGGTTCCTGCTGGCTCCAGGGCACAGAGAAGGACAGAGACCGCATCTGGGAACACATGGGGAAGGTGCAGCATGTCGGCCTTGTCTGTATTTTTTAGGCATCTGCCTTTGGAGGCTCTTGGACCCGCAGTTAGGAAGTCTCCTGTATGGGGAGCCCTGCTGGCTGCCCACCCCAGGGATGGCAGATGGGGAGCCAATGGCCACCATGGCCAGTGGGCCTGCCTCACAGCAGACCATTGCATGCTGAATTGGTGTGGCCATGGGCCCTGGGTTTCTTTTGCATTTTAATTCTGGTGTTGTGTTGTTTATAGCCATACACTGTAAAGAATACAGCTATAGACAAAGCATGGGTCTGTCGTGTTTTACTGCAGGTGGCTGTACCCTGTCAAGTTATTTCTGAGTCAGGCCTAAGTTGAGGTGCCCAGTACAGAGCCTTCAGTCAGTGCAGGAAGAGAAGGGTACTTTCCCCAAACTGGAGCACTTTGTGTAGCAGGGTGGCTGACTTTGAGAAGGAAAGACTAAAAAGAAGCAATTTCAGCCATCCTCCCTTCCCCAGCTCTTCCTCCTCTAGAACATCCCAGAACTGAGTGAGTTGCTCCTGCTGTGTTTAGAGCCGGGTCTTTGGAGGGCAGGTGCTAATGTCTGGGCAGAGCGCTGTCCCAAGGAGGCCACCCAGGGCTTCATAGCCAAGCCCCTGGGGGCGTTTGGGGTTGGAGAATTCTTGGCTGTGGGGCTGTCTGGTGCCCTGCAGGATACTTAGCTGTATCCCTGGCTTCTACCCACTAGGTGACAGCAGCCCCTTCCCGCCCCCATTGTGGCGGCGAGAGATGTCTCCAGGCATTGCCAGATGTCCCGGGGGCCCAGTTGTCCACAGCTGAGACAGTGGGGCCAACAGGCAGGTCCCTTCACCGGGGGCCTGTTACAGTTTTTAGTGTTGCCTGATTTCAGAAGTGATCCTGAAGGGCCAGAGACCTCTCAGTGATAGGTATATTGGTGTAATGTTTTACCCGGTACACTTTCTAAGTTAGTTCAGGAAAATTTGTCTACGGAGACAAGTAATTTCTAGCCCAGATTATTAAAGATGTTGAGGAAAGGGACAGCTTGATCTGTAGGTCAGGCTAGGTGAAAGGGTCTTGTTTGTCTGGAGCACAATGGTGTTGAGCTGTGGTGTTGTGTCCTGCATGTGCCCCGGGTTGCCGTGCAGGGACCTGGTAGTGGGAAGGGCAGTCTGAGCAGGACCAGAGCCTCGCTGGCAGCCGTTCAAAGCGGGTTACTGAGTCTGGTTATGCAGCGCAGGCGTGGAAGGTCGTGGGAGGCAGTTGGCTGCTAGTGCCATGGGTGTCCCCAGTGAAGCAATCAGTGGAGGTGACCCAGCACTTCATGTGCTCCTTAGAGAAGTGATTTGTCCTCAGATGGTGGGCGGCTCTCACACAGGAATCCCCAATCCTGTGTCCTCTGGTTGTGGGCAAGGCTGAAAGCAGCTGTTCTGTCCCCGATGCCAGAGGATGCCCTGCGGGGGATACCTCTGGAGTGGCGCTGGGGGATGGGGTGTGGGCAGGCTGGCTTGTGCCCACAGTGCTGCTCTTTCAGGGCTGCCTGGCCACTGATGAGCCCCTGAGGACCTGCTAGGGTGACGTGGGTGTCATGCCTCCTTGTGGCAGTGATGGGTGGGGCCAGCAGCCAGACCCCACAAGTCTGCAGTTGAACTTGGCACAGTCCAGTACTAGAGGTGGCAGACTGTTGCAGAGGGTCTCTGGCCGTGATGCCCGAGTCTTATTCCTCTCGTAGTCCCTAACCTGCCTGAACTGTTTGTTATGAGGAGAGGGTATCCCTGCCCTGCGTGCAGCTTGCGGGAGATCCAGTCCTTTCCACATTCTGCGTGTGTCCGGGGCTGTTTTAGGCACCACAGGTCCAGCAGTGAACAGACAAGGCCCCTGTCCTCAAGATGCTCCCAGCTGACAGCACGCTGGGCGAGGGCCACTCAGGTGTGTTGGCGAAAGGCAGGGAGGGGTCCAGGAGGGGCTGCCCTGGCAGTCAGGGCTGGTGTTGCTGAGCAGGCAACCTTGAAGCCAGCCCTCAAAGGGGCGGGTCCAAGAAGGGGGTGTGATGGGAGGGCCTCTGACAAGTCCCGTTCTCGGGAGCGTACAGTCTGATCTCAGGTGACGGTGGCTTCCCGAGAGATGAACACTGACTGTGCAGCGTCCACTGTGGAAAATGCTCTGTGTCTCAGCATGAACTTTACCCTTTTCCCTCTTCTCATCAGCCAGGGCCAACTCGTTTGTAGGAACAGCCCAGTATGTTTCTCCAGAGCTGCTCACAGAGAAATCGGCCTGTAAAAGGTAACCTGTTTTCATCTGATCCATAATTCTCTTTTCTCTATAAGTAGTTGGTATTTTTTTCAGGTGAAATTAATAGTTAAGAGAGTGCCTTTCATGGCCTTTACATAGCCAAGCCTACTTTGGAAGAAGTTAGCCATTTGTCTTTTAACCAGCATCTTTCCTTTGATAACCTGTGTGCTACTTTGTTACTACTTATACTTCCTGGGGTGGTTGTTGCTTTTATGCTTCGAGATTTGATCTTGTTCCTTCAGGAACAACTAAACAACTAACTATTCAGTGGGGAGTACTGTGGCCGACAGGTCTGTATTAGTGACACGAGGCTTCCTGCTGTGTCCCAGAGCCCCGGGACCATTGGTGCCACGGTGCCACCTCCAGCTCAGGCACCCTGGCTGTGGCAGCAGCAGCAGGTCAACTGTTCAGTGTAACGTGCTCTGCAGAGTGCAGGACAGGCCCAGAAGGCAGCGTCTGTGGGAGGGGACAGGACTGGGCCAGTTTCCCAGCAGGAGCCCAGCTATCACTACAGGGGGGAGGCCCAGTGGTGGCGACAGGATTGAGAGCCTTGGTGGAGTCCTCAGTTGTGAAAATGAGAAGTGCAGGGGGTGGGATATTGTGTTCACAAGAGTGGAGGTCCAGAGAGTGGAGAGGGTCAGTGGCAGGGCAGTTGGGCAGTGGAGGTAAAGCAGGTGGGGGTGACGATGGCCAGGAGCTGGGAGAAGTCTGGGGTGCTGTCTTGGGTGGACATGAGGCAGGTAGAAGATGGAGAGGCAGCAGTAGAACCTAGGCTTTCAGAGTTTGGAGATGACAAGTTCTGTGGTTGAAGCTTTTCTTTGAATTCTTCCTGCCCTGAGCCAGACACTCAACCCACTGGGACCATCGCTGGAGCTGACAGAGGCCCACACGGTCAGTGTCGTGCAGTGGCAGGTTGCCAGGGGCCGCCTTCCTAAAGTGACAAGCGACTGCCAGGGCAGCAGAGGAGTGATGGTTCTTGGCACAGCAGTTCTGTGTTTCTGAGCCTGATGGCTTTTTAAAACCTCTTTAGGGGGTGGAGCCACAGGGCACAAACATGATGGTTGGAAGTATATTCAGAAAAATTAAGCTTGGGCATCTTAGCAGTTGCTGGGCTCTTTGGGCTTTTTTTGTTTTTGTTTTGCTTTTTGTTTTCTACTCTTATTGAACCAACAGACTTTGAGCTCTCACTGTGGGCCAGATGCTGTTGTAGGTCAGGGCTTCCCAGCTGGGACAGTTCTGCCCGCCAGGGGACATCTGGCCATGTCTAGACACAGTTTTGGTGTCACAACTTGGCGGGGGTGGGAAGGGAATGGGTGGAGCCAAGGGCGCTGCCCAACATCCTACAGTGTAGAAATGGCCCCCCAGCAAGGATGACGGGTCCCAGATGCCCACAGGGCCCAGGCTGAGAGACCCTCCTCCAGGTGGTGGGTGCACTGGGCCAGATTCTCCAAGTGTGTGTCACTGCTGCCTAAGAACTAGCTTTCCCTCGAGTTGGGGTTTACTTTCAAGAAGAGGAATTCCTTTCGTACTAATGGAGGAAGGTCTCCAGGCTCTACTCAGTGAGAGAAGGAAGATACAGAGTGGCCACCCAGAGTCACTTGTCTGTGCATTTAAACCTCAAGAAGGATATACAAGCCATGGATAACTGGTTATCTGTGGTGGGGGTAAGGGTTAGGGCTGTGAGTGAGACCTCACTGGGTGCCTTTTTATGCTTTTAATTTTTAAAGTCATGTGATACTTATTTAAAAAATAGTTAAGAATTCTTTTCCTGATTCTAAAAATGATACTTACTCATTATAAAGAATTCTTAGAAAATATGGAGAATAAAAAGAAAAGTTTCCTGGTGGTCTAGCGGTTAGGATTCGGCGCTTTCACTGCTGAGGCCTGGGTTCAGTTCCTGGTGGGGAGCCGAGATCCCACAGTCCGGGTAGCCAAAATAAAACAAACAAACAATAAAAGCCAAAAAAACACTCATAGTCTCCAACCCACTTGTAGTCACAGATAAGTTTTGGTATGTCTTTCTTTCCAGCTACTTTTTTCTGTGTGTTTTAAATGTGTTTACATAATTTTTATACAACTGGAATCATACTGAATAACCAGTTTTGAATCCTGCTCCCTGTGATTATATGGTGAACATTTCCCCATATCACTAACATTATTGGCAGAAATCTTTTAACAGCTGTGTGATTTTCCAACATATGAATTCATTGTAGTTCACTGAGCTTTTCCTTTACTGTTAAAGACGTTGAAGTAGTTTTCATATATTGGGCACAGCGTGGTGTGCCTCTACGTGCGGCATGTCCTGCGCTGGGGAAGAAGGGCCCTCCTGCCTGTTCAGCTGGAGAGTCTCCCAGGGATCCCCCACGTTCCTCTTTGAATTTCAAGAAGTAGAGTGACTTGGTTTAACTGAGCATTTAAAAAATCATCGGTGCATACTGCTTTCCAGAAATGTTACACTGGCTTCCCCCTTTAGTTTTCATTGTATTAAAAAACATTTTAAATGGCAAGATACCTGTGGAAAGTTAGCCCAGAAGCCGTTCTGCTGGCAGTCCCACTCCCTGGAGATGACCTGTGAAAGCAGCAGAGGCAGCCCCACCCCACAGCTCTGCCCCTCCTCTCTGGCCACTGCCACATGGAAAGGCCGATACTTTTCCGTTGGCGTTTTTCTCTTGTAGCTCCCCATTTTAACTACACTAAACAGCAGAGAAAACCAAGTGTAAGAACTAGTTACTGAGTAGAATGTACGTTCATTTTTAACATGCCCTTCACTCCATCTGTGTGTTGTGACTCAGATTTCTGATCTGTGGCATTTTTCACCCACATCAAGTGCTTCATCTACCCCGGGCCAACGGTGCTGTGATATGGGTCTGAGGATAGAGCCTTCACCCAAGGCCCCCAGCACTGTAATTGGCCTGTTGTCTCCACCCACGACCTACGATTTCATCTTCCAGAATGCCAAGCTGTGGCCTCTTGCAGAAACTGACTGTATCCAGCAATGCATGAACCCTCCGTACATTTAGGGCTTGTGGGGAGGTAGTTGGCCATGCAGGGCAAGTTGTGTCTTGATGCTTTCATAGGGCTGAGCTGGGAATAGAATGCAAGATTTACAGAGGAAATAAAATATGCAAAGTAGTTCTCAGCCATGAACTCTGAGATGCACTGAGGGGAGAGAAAAAACAGGAGCAGGAGGGAAGGAGGGTGGTGAGCAGAGCAGCCCCTCCAGGGTCCCTGCCAGCTGGTTCTGGAAAAGACTTAGGGACTTCAGAACCGTAGTGTGTTTCCTTTAAAATGTATAAAATTAAGGGCTTCCCTGGTGGCGCAGTGGTTAAGAATCCGCCTGCCAATCAATGCAGGGGACACGGGTTTGAGCTCTGATCTGGGAAGATCCCTCATGCTGCGGAGCAACTAAGCCCACGCGCCACAACTACTGAGCCAGTGCTCTAGAGCTGCGAGCCACAACTACTGAACCCGTGTGCCACAACTACTGAGCCCACGTGCCACAACTACTGAAGCCCGCGCTCCTAGAGCCTGTGCTCCGCAACAAGAGAAGCCACTGCAACGAGAAGCCCACGCACCACAATGAAGAGTAGCCCCCACTCACCGCAACTAGAGAAAGCCCATGCACAGCAACGAAGACCCAATGCAGCCAAAAATAAATAAAAATAAAAATTTTAAAAATGTATAATTAAAATGTTCATAAAGGAGGGGCAGGGCTTTGCACAGTGAGTCCAAGAAGGGAAAGAGAAAGCTTGCTTTGTGCGCATCCTGTGGACTGTGATTTGGCTCCTTGGCATACATGAGCTCGCGTCTGTGGCCTGGGGGTAAACAGTGAGCTGTGAGAGAATCTGAGACTCAGCTGTACCAACCTGCCAGTGCCCCTGCCCCTGGCACTGGAAGAAGGGGCTTTTTGGCCAGTATTTGCTGTAGTCAGGAGTGACCGCTGCTCCCTGGCCAGGACCAGACCGGGCCTGTGAGGTCATTGGTTGCCCCTAAGCGAGGCGCCCAGCCTGGCCCAGTAGTGCCTGCTGTGTGTGTGGGGGATCCTCTGGTCCTGGATCCGCAGAGAGGCCCCCTCAAGGAGATCCCAGAGCAGGTTTTCACCCTCACACTGACCTGGTTTTAAAGGTGAGAAATAGATTAGAGGCTGAAATGGGTGGTGTGAACAGACAGGATGGAAATGAACCATGCTCGCCACTGAAATGTTACAAATGTCATTCTTCTTTGTCTTTCCCCTCCCTTAAAGTTCAGACCTTTGGGCTCTTGGATGCATAATATACCAGCTTGTGGCAGGACTGCCACCGTTCCGAGCTGGGTAAGAGACCCACACCCCACACCCCACTCCTAGCCCTTCTCAGCAGCCTGACAGAGAAGTGGGAGGGGGCAGTCCCAGGGTTAGGGCAGAGTGGGGGGAAGTTTTATGACGGCTCTTTAGTGAACATGGTGGCTCTCTGGGTAGAGAGGGAGATGGCTGTCCCAGGAAAGTACAGCTCTGTACTGGGGAGGTTTGTGTGACCCTGCCCAGAATGATGGCTTTTCTTATTTTACAGAAATGAATATCTTATATTTCAGAAGATCATTAAGTTGGAATATGACTTTCCTGAAAAATTCTTTCCTAAGGCAAGAGATCTTGTGGAAAAACTTCTGGTAAATATTTCAAATTTTCTTCTGGTAGGATGATCCAGTAGCCACACCCTGAGTCCCTCTGAACTTGTGGTCAGAGGGCCTTTCCTTGGAGGCACCTATGTTTAATAAAAGGGCATTTTAGGGTTGATAGTGATTGTAGGTAGATGCATATCTTCAGTCTCATCCTGTCAGGCCTTTTCAGTTTCCAAGTGCCTGATTCTTGAGCTTAATAAGATAGGAAATTACTGTATCACTTTGCATTTGCTCATCAACACACACACCATTTTAAGTTACCAGACGCTGCAGCAGCTCGGTGTGCTGCAGTGGCAGGTGGTTGTAAATTCTACTTAGCGACATCTGTATCAACTTTAGAGTCAGCTACATGAAGGTGCTAAAGATCAACCCAAGCTATATAGCAAAGGTAAACAGATTTACCCAGGAAGGGAGTGTCTGTTTATGTTCTAGAAACTATAGTGTCCCTTCCCCTGGTGTGTTTTGGCTCCAGACCTTCCATTCACTTGATTTGGGGGAGCAGGGTCAGTCAGCCTCTTCCCACCTGTCCCTTGTGTGTCTGTCCCCTCAGTGGGGGAGTGCGTTGGATCCTCTGTGGGTCTGGGGGGGGCAGCCGAATTCTGGAGGAGCTGGCTGTGGGGCCCTTTGAGACCACGTGCAGGCGGGGGACCCAAGGCACTTTACTCCCCGTCTGTGATAGCTTCCTGTTCATGTAAACTCTTCATTCTCTTATTAAAGCCAGTGAGTTCCTCTTTTTCTTGTTTTAGGATTTTAAGAGAATACTTGCTGCTATTCATTTAACTTTTGATGTAGTGATTCATTTTCACTTGTGGGGGGAGGAGCAGAGACTCCAGAGAAGTGAAAGCTGCGCGTGGCCACCCCCCTACCCCCCATGGTGACTCAGTTGTCCCCAGCACACTGTGCCCTTCCTATTTCCAGGAGATCCCAAGAATTGAAAAGAACTACTACTCAGAAGTAATTTTTTTTGTCAGAATTACTTTTTAACCCCAATGCTGACTTGACTTCTATTTAAGGTTTTAGATGCCACAAAGCGATTAGGCTGTGAAGAAATGGAAGGGTACGGCCCTCTGAAAGCTCATCCGTTCTTTGAGTCCATCACGTGGGAGAACCTGCATCACCAGACGCCTCCGAAGCTCACAGCTTACTTACCGGCCATGTCAGAAGATGATGAGGACTGCTACGGCAATGTAAGCCAGTGCGCCAGGGCCGAGATGGGTCCTGCCGGCCCCGCCTGGGAAGTGGCTCCTCTGGGCGGGGCCAGGGACCCCAGGTGGTGGGATGAGTGGCTAAAGGGGGAGCCAGTGTAGATCCGTGGAGGGGGAGGGGCAGTGAACACTCTGTGGCCCGAGTCTGAGTCCCACTGAGACTGGGGCCGAAGAGGCTTACGTCTGCCCCGAGTGCAGATCACCAGGTGCGTGCATCCCTTTCTCATTTCCTCTAGTTAATTTTTGCCCAAAGGGGTCGAACCAGAGCCTGGGCGCTGATTCTCCTGGTGGGCTTCTGTTTTCCGGTTTTGGCTGATGTCCTTATAATTTTGTATCTGAAGACATTCTGGAATGCCTCTGGTATTTCCCAGAGAATCCCAGGGTGCTGCTGCTGCTTTGAACTTTGGGGGGATGTAGTATTGAGGATGGACACTGGTCACTATCGGCTCTTAGTGCCTGGTACAAGCGGGACAGTGGCACAGGCTCGAGGGATGAGGCACCCTGGGGTCCGAGGGAAGCTCAGACATAGGGTCTTCAGTATACTTTGTCCTTTAAACTTTCCTTATGGACGGTGTGAAACATGCAGAAATGGGCTGAGGAGGATGGTGAGCTGCAGTGTGTCTGTCACCACCTTCAGGTCACCCTCCGCCAGGACCCCCATATTTACATGTAATGTCAGGTGTTTTGTTTATCAGTCATAGTCCATATTTCTGGTTTGATTTCTGTCATTGTGGCTTATTGCAACCAGTTATCTTATATAGAGTTCCGCCTCAGTTGACTGAGGAATTCTAGAGTTCACGTAAAAGTCATCCAAGGCTAAGTTAAAATTACAACTGGCATCACCTCTTGGAGATCAAGAGCCCCCTATGTCTCCTACCTACTGTTTTAAGCAACACATCCCTCCCTTTTTTGCCCTAAAATATCCTTTATGCCCAGACTTGAATTGAGCCAGATGTGGAGTGCCATCTGTGCTCCCCACTGACTTGCTTCCCTACCTCAGTGGTCACGGCTGTCCACAGCCTCTGCGTGTGCAGACTGCAAAGGGCTCCCTCCCTTGGCCCTAGTTGCCGACCAGGCCCTTGGGCCCTGATATTGTTCTGGGGTCATGGCCGGCAGGCACAGGCGGGGTCCCCAGGGCCTTTGGCAGGGGTGTGCCAGGGGAGCAGCATGCTCTGCTGGCCAGGCTCTGAGGGAGCCACTGGGGCCCCGGTTGTCTCAGGTCTCGGTGCCCAGGGAGCCTGGCTTCATGGGTGTGTGCGTACTCTTGAGTGTCTGTTGCAGGCCCTCTGTCTGCTGTTCCATCATGTTTGCCATGTTGAGAGCTCTGGCTTCTTGGTACTCAAGTGTCGCCATCTTAATCCTGATCCTCC
The DNA here is from genome assembly GCF_949774975.1 of Lagenorhynchus albirostris. Lineage (NCBI taxonomy): Eukaryota > Metazoa > Chordata > Mammalia > Artiodactyla > Delphinidae > Lagenorhynchus > Lagenorhynchus albirostris. The sequence continues at coordinate 51,542,890 of NC_083109.1, forward strand.
AGGGCAGCACGGGGCTCAAAGAGGCCAGCAGGCCACAGGTCCCGGGCCTCCCCTTCCTGTAGGTTAATACTGAGGATAAGCTCCTCTCTGGGGCGAACAGCTTCTGACATTGCCATCAGAAGGGGGACGCAGGGCAGGCTGGATCCAGCCTGAGGCTGGTGGTCAGCTGTGTAGTAGAGGAGAAAGCTGGGCTGCGTGTCGGTGACTCGTCTCCCATGGCCTTTGGGGTGAGGCCTGCTGGGTGTATGATAGGTCAGAGTGTGTCTGGATCTTTGGACTGGAGGGAAGTCCAGGCACTGTTCTCACTTTTCCCTCTTCTCTGTGCAGTACGACAATCTCCTGAGCCAGTTCGGCTGCATGCAGGTGTCGTCGTCCTCCTCCTCCCACTCCCTGTCCGCCGCGGACGCGGGGCTGCCCCAGAGGGTGGGAAGCAACATCGAGCAGTATATCCACGACCTGGACACTAATTCTTTTGAACTGGACTTACAGTTTTCTGAAGATGAGAAGAGGTTGTTATTGGAGAAGCAGGCCAGCGGAAACCCTTGGTAAGAACGTACAGCTGTAAGCAGCGCCCCATTTAGAAACGCAGGGTGGAACGCGCGGGGATGAACGCCAGCCGTGGTAACTGACAGAGCTTGGGCGTCCTGCCTTCGTCACCACTGCTGTAAAGGCTCTGCTCCCTTCCGCCTCACACAGCTGCCTTTCTGTAGATAAGGACCCTCAAAGTGTCCAACTGGAAGTGGGTGTTTGGAGGGCTGGCTGGGGGGTGAGTGGGTTTGGGACCCTCCGGGCTCTGGCCTTTGGGACTTGGTGGGCCAGGCATGCCAGCAACCGTTTTGGGACCTGGATTCACCATGATTTAAATAACCGCTGCCCAACAGCCTTTCCTGCCCTGGAGCGTTCAGATGCTCTAGAAATGGACCCATGTGATTGGCGTTTGTGTTCTTATCGAGGCAAACATCTTCCATGTTTATTGGCCATTTGTATTTATTTTTTGAGGTTCATTTGTATCCTTTGACTCTTTTTTTCTTGTATGTTTTGCATCTTTCTAGAATTGACTTTTCAGAGCCATAGATATGAAGACTATTTCTCCGTTTATTTTGCAAACATTTTTTTTTTTCAGTTTATCTCTTCATTCTATGTGTGCATTTTTTGGTGGGGAGAGTTGCAGATTCTTACAAAGTTGAACCTGTTTGTGTGTTTATTTTCTGCTTTCCATCTTGGTCCTGTTGAGAAGAGCTTCTCCACCTAGACATTTTCTTCAAGCATTTTTATGGTTTCACCTTTTGCACAGGCAGAGAGGAGCCTGGGTGGGGGTGGGGAAGGAGGCTTAGAGGAAGAGAGACCACCTGGACATGGGCGCTGTTGTGTGGAGGAATGGGAGTGGGGGACGCAGAGGAAAAGTGGCAGGTGGATGGGGCTAGGATTTTGTACAATTAGAAGTGATAGTCTCTAGGGACTTACCTGATGGTCCCGTGGTTAAGACTTCGCCTTTCAATGCAGGGCGTGTGGGTTCGATCCCTGGTCGGGGAGCTAAGATCCCACATGCCTCGTGGCCAAAAAACGAAAACATAAAATAGAAGCAATACTGTAACACATTCAATAAAGACTTTAAAAATGGTCCACATCAAAAAAAAAAAAAAAAAGATCATCTCTTGAAAAGTGAGTGTATCTCTTGGCCAGCTGAAACAATCTCCTGTTCTTGGGGGCTTACGTTTCCTGCAGTGGTGTTCCGAGGAGCCCTAATGTGTACTGAGCAGGAGGGAAGGGCTCCTTCTGGGCGCCCTGCTCTGAGCAGGTCCATGCACCAGGTTGTGATCCCTGAGAAGGGCCTGCTGTGTCCTCCCCACAGGCTTGGCCGGGTGCAGAGCACGGCCGAGAAGCACTGTTGCCGGCATGGGGGTGGCTACTCAGAAGGCCCATGTGCCTCGCCCGGGGTGTTTTCAGAGGGCCTGGGCAGCCCGGGCCCTTCAGCCTAAGTTCCGGGCAGGGCAGAGCAACTGGTGGCCGGTCAGGCCCTGCAACCTCTCACCCACTCTTTCTTTTTTTTCTGCGCTCTCTTCCCTTTCCTCCCAATTCAATCCCATTTGGAAGCTGGCTGTGGAAAGCTTAAGGCATTTCTCATTTGGTCAGTGGAGATCCCTCAGGCACATTCTTTAGAACGGTGATTCTCAATGTCTGGCCCATGGACCATAATAATCATTCTGTAATAATACTAAGATGGTGTCTGCTTTTCTACTTTTATTTTCTATAAATGTACAGTGGAGTTTTTCAGAAGCTACACACTGTAGGATGACATTACTTTGACAGCTAATGGAATTTGTGTTTTCTGTCTTTTGAATCTTCTAAAGAAGTAGGTTTATGGTATAAATATGTGCACTTTTAGACATTAATAAGTTCTCAGTATTTCTGCTGGGCTCTTACTAGCTATTTTCAGCTATACCTCCTATAATTATTGTAACTTCCTATCATCGAGTAATTTACTGCTTTGCAATCCTGAAATTTTTCCTGTGTCCACATGGAAACACAGTGAAGAAGTAAGTATACTTTGAGTTGTTTGGCAATATTATTTTAAAATTTCTCAAAAACTCTAAAACAAAAGAACATTTATATGTTTTTCATATTTGAGTATAGATCATTGACTTAAAAAGGGAGAAGACTTGCTTTCCCACCCACAGTAGCATCACCTCAGTCTAAAGATGCAAAAAGAAGACACTGGGTTCTCTGACTCATGGAAGGAAGGAATCCACTCCAGAGAAACTAGGCAAAACTGTAAATATGAAACAGAAATAGGACAAAAGGCTGTCTTTCCCTGGCTTTATAGATGTGAATACCTTGTTGTGTTGTGTCTATGAACAGAATGTCTTTGCATATTATTTTGGTGCCAGTTAAGTTGCAGCATCATTTAGAGACCAGTCATTCAGAATTTTAAAATACAGGAATTGAATATTGTAAGTGTACCCGTGATGAGCTCTTTCAGAGCCAAACATCAGAAAGCCTCTGCAGCGCCTTACCCGAGGAGTTCAGTGGGGCGGCGGGAGGAGTCACACAAGCGCTGGGAGGCTGAAGAGCCTCGGGCCATTGACCCTGCTGAGTGAATGCTATTGATGCAGATGAGAGCCACTGAGAGGAATCCTGGCCACAACGGTGGTCCACGATACGATACAGCGACTCTCTGGATTAAAGATGTGGCTGCGGAGGACACAGGGAGTGAGTTGGTATCTCTACCTCCAAATTGTTTTTTTGCCTTCCAAGTGGATGAATCTACACATGGGACTAGACTCACTGCTTTACTTGTATTTGTCCGGTGTTCACCCCAACTTACCATCAAAGAAAGATGGTTCTTTTACCTAAGTGCTTGGCAGAAAGCACACGTTGTGCTGAGACAGTCCGTGTTGAGCACCTCTTTTGAATCTCACAATTTGTTCTGGAACAAACATGTTGACATGTACAGTGATGGTGCGGGAGCAACGGTGGGTAAAACTGTCAGTGCCAGGTCATGAATCCCGGCCATGGCACCAGGAGGTGCGAAAAGATCCGGCGCTTCACAGCCACACGATCACAGGGGCAGAGGAAAAGACAACAAGCCAGCCTCCCTTAGGAGTGGTCATTGAAGATGATTGATTTAATTAATGTGCTGTAGAACGAAAAGGGAAGTACGCATAAAGCACTTCTGCTGCACCTACAGGGTGACGGCTACCTCAAGAAAAGCGCTGTGTGGTGGTTTGTGCTGGGAGCTGAAGGAGCTGCTCTTTTCGTGGAAGACCATTTTCGCTGGAAGGTTTGACTGACAAACTGGTTGTTCAGACTTGGCTATTTGACCAGCATTTTTCTGGAAAATGACTGGAATGAGCCTGTCACTTCAAGGAAAACAACTGCTGGTGTTTGTTACCAATGATAAAATCAAAACCTTCAAGTGAAAATTAGAATTGTGCGAAACTTTATTCATCACTGTGAGCTTAACATCTTCCCAATATTTAAAGACTTTTTTGGGGAGAAAGGTAGCAATATTTATGAGTTGATTTGTTGATATCGTAGAATGAAATTTGTCAACATTTGGAAGATCTCCATAACTCAGCGAACCACTATTTCCAGATGACCAATGTTTGGTGCTGTAAAATCATATAAGGGCAGAAGATCTATTCAAAGTGCAAGGTAGGTTGGTGGATTCTAATGTCAAAAGTATGAAAAATTCATTCTTGGGGATTCAGATTCCACATGGCAGCTAACGTTTAAGAAATTACACTTCTGGAGTTTTGGTGTAGTATCAAAGAAGAATGCCCACAAATATCTGAAAAGGCTATTAAAATACTCTTATGATTTCTTCATGTACTTCAGCCTGGACAGCATATCACAGTAGAGTGAAGGCAGAGGCAGATGTGAAAATCCAGCTCTCTTCTGTGAAGCCAGATGTTAAAGAGATTTGCAAAGACAGCAGTGTCATGTTTCTCATTAATTACCTTCATTTTCGAAAGAAATTATTTTTAAAAAATCATTTATGTTAATGTGGAATGGATTTATTTGCTTTTTAATGAATTAAATATTTGAACATGTCTGTTTTAATTTCTTATACATAAGTGTCGATGCATCTAACCCAAATGAAGGAGAGCTCTTTGGGGTCTTCCATAAAGTTAGAGTATAAAGGGGTCCTGAGACCTGAAGGGTTGAGAGATGGCATTTTAGAGCAAACTGGCCGTGCTCATGTGGTCCTCCCTTACCTGCCTAGAAGCCCAGCGTGGATAGCCTGCCCGAGGTGGTTGTAGAGCCCGTCGGGCCCTGGCAGACTCACTCGGCTCTCCTGAAATGGCCCAAAGTTGCTGGTGGCCTCAGGTTTATATCCTTGAGGTTGGTCTTCTCAGGGTTTGGGTGGGATGGGAGAGGGTGAGGAGGAGAGAACTGGCTTTGGAATCAAAAAAAGTGGGGGGTTTTACACTGTTACCCCTTGTGAAATGATGGTGGGAAAGTTGTGAGACTCTCAGCCCCCACGTTGACATCTGTACAGAGGCAATGACAACTGTCGCCTGAATGATAGGAGCCAGAGGCTGTGTGAGAAAGCGAGGCTGTGTTAAAGCCCTGTCTACACACTAACTACATGCTAACTACATGCTACCTATATGCTGAGAATCAGGCGTGTCTCTGACTTAGGTCTGGTTTCGGCGCTTAATCTGCAGATGGCATCTACCACCTGCCAGAGAGAAGAAGGTGCCAGTGCGGGGCGGGGGCCTAGGGGAGCTTTCTTCAGGAGGGTGGGAATTGACTTTCTGAAGTAAAAGATCAAAATGATTCCTTTAAGTCCTTAAGCTTTTCAAAGTAGATCAATAACCGGTAGCCTGTTGTAAGCTGCTTGGTTAGTTAACTAAATGAATGGACCGGGGTGTTTACGCTAACAGTGGAGCCTTGGGCTGCTCCGACTACCCACTCTGCGTCCTGCTTCCTGGGCTCGTTTCACCACAGCCACGGGGTGCAGTCGGAGCCCTGCTTTGGCCTCTCCCGCTCTGGGCCACCCGTGGTTCTCCTGTCTCTTGGGAGAAGCTGGGAGAGTGTGGTGCAGGGTTCGGCCTTGTGTCAGGAGATAGCTGGGCCCCTCCCTCTGCAGGGCTGGGAAGGGGCTCGCCTGCTTCCCAGGCTTCAGGTTCACTCATGTGACTAGTACTGCTGTGAACATTTGTGCTCCTTTTTGTTTTTCTTTTCCTCCTTAGAATAAATTCCTGGTAGCCGGATTACTGCAGTATTCAGCGAGTCCTCCTCATTTCAGGGCCGGTGGTGGTGGTGCTGGTGAGAATGCTACTCCACAGCCCCCGCCTGCGTTCACCTCACCCCAGTGCACCCCAGTAGAACGCCTGAAAAGTGGGGCTCAATTTCCTTTCTTTGTTTAGAGCCATTGAGAATTTGTGGTCACTTAATTCCCTTTTGGGAATTTCCAGTTTGTGTCCTTTCTCAGTTTTCTTTCAAGGTTTTAAGCCTTTTATGTTGCTTTATGTATGCTCTCTAGAGTACAAATGTTTACTCTTTATAGGTAACATTTGCTGAAAATCTTCTCCAGCCTTTTCTCATGTGAATTTTGGTTATTTTTGTAGTTAGAGATTCCGTTTGTTCCCGTGTAGTCATGTCTGTTACTCTGTATTTGGTGACTTGTTTTTTCAGCGTAGATGACTGGCCCCTTCTCTTTTTTGTTCTCTTGTTTAATATACTGTTTTAAACCGTCCTTCATGTTAACCCAGCTGAGGCTGCAAAGGCTCCCTGAGGCTTCTTCTGTCCTTGCCTGTCAGGCTGCCCTGGCGATCCAGCCCCAGCAGCCCAGCTAACTGGAGGCCTTGGTGGTGTGGTCCTTAACTGGCGTGGGATTAGACGGCATTCGCCTGGCCCGCCCCGCCCTCCCCGCCGATAATTTAATTAAAGTCTTCCGCTTATTATCAATTTGTGGTTCTTTACTACGCAAACATTCTGACATAGTAGGGCCTGCTGGTTAAGGGGCTTTCCCTTTGGCCCTGTATTTCTTGTGCTGCAGTGACCCTCATTACATCTCCTTCTCATAAAATCTCCTTGATTTTTTTCTTTGTTTCAAGTCTTGTTTTTGTTTGTTTGGTTTTTAAATACGTCTGAGAGGAAGCATCGCACTTTTCCTCAAAAAGGTCATAACACTTTTTTTGTTGTTATTGACATTTTTCTTAGTTGTTTTCAAAATCCATATGATGCTGTGTCAGTTTACCTGGGCCTGGGTCCTCCGTGATGGGGCCTTGGTGGAGAAGCCCAGTGGGCTCTGGGGAGTGGGCCTTGGTCTGGTGGGTTAGGCTGGGCAGACCTGGGGGCCAGTTAAGCTCGGTGGGAGGACGTCCCAAGAGGAGCCAGGGGAAGCAGGTGGATGTGCTCAGATACTCACATGGTAAAATTGTCACTGTTTGAGGAGACAATTGTCATATGCCTTTTACTGTTTCTACAGTAGAACCTTAGGAATTTCAGTAAAATCAGACAGAACGTAAAGCAGTAACTGTTAGCTTTAACCAAAAGAGAGAACCTGCAGAAATTAAACTCCTACGAATCAAAGTGGACTATACTTGGTAACAACATATATTAAGTCAAAACCTGTATTTGAAGCTTTTCCTTCTAAATTCCTGCCGTCTTTGTATACAAGTGCTTTATTACTATGGTAGAAATACCAGATAAGATGTTCTCTTTATTTTTGATGTGGACCATTTTTAAAGTCTTTTATTGAATTTGTTACAGTATTGCTTCTGTTTTATGTTTTGGTGTTTTGGCCTTGAGGTATGTGGGATCTTAGCTCCCCCACCAGGGGTCGAACCCGCACCCCCTGCATTGGAAGGTGAAGTCTTAACCAGTGAACCTCCAGGGAAGTCCCCAGATAAGATGTTCTTAAACCAAGTTTCCCACTTGGCTCTTTTAGGGATTTGTGATTCTAAACAGTGCAGTGGTTTCTGAGTGCTGAGTTGGGGTCCCAGCTTGAGGAGGTGACTTGAGAACAACAGTCTGCATCCTGAGCTTTCCTCGCAGCGGCCTCCCCGCTCTGGTGGGGTTCTGCGTCTCACCCCAGCCTTGCTTAAAGTAATGAAGACTTGTGTTCCCACCACCTCCCCTCTGCCTTTCCCCTGCTGTGCAAACACTGCTGAGGAGAGGTGAGGGTAGGTGATATTTCTAGGATCTGTGGACCCTGGTCCACATACAGATTGCAAATTCTGTAAAGCAGTAGGGCTTGCATGCTAAGGTACATTTGGGTTTTCTCACGTTACTGAAGCAAAGTTCACAATGTCATCGGGGAGTTTGTTTTGAAGGGAGGAGTTTGGAGAATTTCTGTCTCTGACTCTGATATGGGTGTCTCATTCATGTTTTCTTCTTTTTATAGGCACCAGTTTGTAGAAAATAATTTAATACTAAAAATGGGTCCAGTAGACAAGCGCAAGGTAAGTTAGATTACTATGGCTCCTTGCTGTGCGTCTGTATCTTCCTCCCAGTTCTCACTCAGGATCAGGCCTTGCTCCTCGGGCTCCTGTATAACTCATTGCCCATAGCACCTTTGTCTTGGTTCCCTTTAAGAGATCATCTCTAGATTTCATAGCTGAGGAAGATTTCAGCCATTCGGGGGAGGCACTTGAAAGCACGCAGAGACCGTGGCAGACAGAAATGCAGATTCTCGTTTCTGACTGGGGAGCCAGGGTTCCGATTTGTGCCTGAGGCTGGGTTCACTGAGGTCAAGGTTTCTGTCTGGTTGAAGAGGTTCTGTTTGAATCCCAGCAAGTCATTTATTACTTCATTAGAATTGTTTTTGAAAATCTTATTTATTATGTCTTATGGATTAATTAAATGGATTAACATGTCCAAAATATCAGACTCCACAAATGTTCTCTCTCTGCTGCTGTGGGCCCTTCTCAGTTAGGGCTCCCAGCCTGCAATGCTGGCTGCACTCAGCCTCCCATACCCTGGGGCATCTCTGCCATGAGAACCTCTGTGAAGGTGGCTTGTGGTGGGACCGCCAGCAGACAGGACACTGTGCCTCGGCACGGAGCAGAGGGCAGGAGAAGCGGCAGGGTCCTGACTGCCAAGGGCAGGCCCCTCTTGGCCGACTCAGCAACAGGGCCGTGTGCCGGTGTGCTGGCCTCGGGTGCGCTGCCTGTGTGACCGCTCCCCCACATGACGCCCGACACAGGGCCGTCGGGATCCAGCTCACAGAGGGAGACAGGCCGGGCAGTGAGTGCTGCCCGCTTCTCTCTGACCTGAGGGGCTGGGTCCAGGTGAGGAGGAGGTGTGCACGCCAGTCTGTCCCAGGCGAGTGGGCAGGTGGCTGGCAGTGGTCCCTGTGCCTGGAGCTACTCTGACAGTCCAACCTCCGAGGCAGCAGTAAGTGCTGTCAGCATCCACTTCTGAGCCTTAACTAGCAGTGTCTTCTTTCTTTCTTTTTCTTCTTAATTTGCATCAGGGTTTATTTGCACGGCGACGACAGTTACTGCTCACAGAAGGGCCACACTTATATTATGTGGATCCTGTCAACAAAGTCTTGAAAGGTGAAATTCCATGGTCACAAGAACTCCGGCCAGAGGCTAAGAATTTTAAAACCTTCTTTGTCCACACGGTGAGTTTGTCCCCACGGGTTCTCCCTTGCAGGGCACTTAAGAGGCCTTTGGGAATTTGTGCCTCCATTCAGAGCATCCAAATGCTGTGGCCCAAGGAGGCATCTGGAGTCGGGGGGGCAGTGGTCTCCCCCTTTCCCACCTTCCAGGGACCCCAGTGTTCATGGCTCAGTTCACAGTTGGGCTGGGAGATACCTGTGCTTGTTTTCAGTTTGGGGGTGACCTCAGGGAGCTATAGGTCATCACCTGTATGTTTAATTTCTGCACATATGTGGAAGGAAAAAATTCACATGTTCATGTGCTTCCAGAAGGGACTTGCGGTGGCTGCAGTGGACGGCGATTTCTTTTTACAGTTGCTCGCTGATGGGTGGAGGTGCTGGTCTTAGTGGGACTCCCTGGAGAATGTTAAACGTTTCTGTCTCTGCAGCCGAATAGGACGTATTACCTGATGGACCCGAGCGGGAATGCTCACAAATGGTGCAAAAAGATCCAGGAGGTGTGGAGGCACAGATACCAGAGCCACCCGGACGCCGCCGTGCAGTGACGCCCGCGGCCCTGCACCCGCTGCAGGACGTGTGCCCAGCACGGCTCACCACCACCTGGACACTTCCAGACCACCTGCCAGCCATCTCAAGGGGGACGCAGACGGCGGAACCTTGCAGCTTTTTTATTTAAAAGAAAAGAAAAATACCCAACCACACAAAGAACAAAACCAATAACGAAAAGGAATTCAGGGTCGCTTTGCTTGCTCTCTGTGCCATGTGGAGCTTCTCGCACTCTGCTCGCCATGGGAACCAGCATCGTGCACATCCGCCTGGTTCCTGCCCGGACTTGTAGACAGACTCGCGGCACCAGCTCTCTACCATGTGCCCTGTCACCTGCCGGTCCTGCTGTGGCCAAGGGGACCACCCAGGCATGTCTCTGGGCTCTCTCTGCCCCCGGATCATCATGGAACTAACTTTTCACCAGGGAGCCGGGCATAGCTCTCTTGGGGTGGCCCCTGAGCTCTGTGGGGCAGGCGGGTTCTTGGCTTTTGTCTGTGTGCTCCTTTCTTCGCGTCCCTAGTGTATGGCCTGGTCTCCACGGCCCGTGCTTGCCTCCTCAAGTAGCCCTGGCTGTGAGATTTCTGCGTTCCTTGCTGTCTGTGAGTTGTGTTGGCCGGGCAGGCTTCGGGCACTGAGAAGTAGAACAGGTCTTCCCGGTGAAACATGGAGTCGCTGCTGTGTTAGAAGGTGCCAGCCAAGCATTCTGATGTGTCATCCCTCGGAGCAGCGTTGCCCTCTGAGGCGGGGAACTGAGTACCTGCCCGGGAGGAACACCAGGTGCACCAGGAGATGGGGCTCAGTGGCCTCCCCTCCCCGTGTGAGGCCAGGGCAGTGCAACAGATGGGCCTGGAGGCCTCCCTGTGGAGGAGTGAGAGTTGGTGGCCCCTCTTGAGAGTTTTGTTTGAAAGGTGGAGGGTTAAGTCAGGGCTGAGAGGTGCTTGGAGTTGGCACACTGGATGGTCCTCCATCACACCCAGGCCTCATGGAGGAGGGCAGGCTCCCAGCTGCCACATGCACACTTTTCCTGCTAAAGTTGAACATTCTCATAGTCTAACTCAGAGTGTTTTTACATATGCACAATGAAAATCAAAAAGCCTTCTCATGTTGCCCGGTCATCTGGTCCCCATCAAGTGGACTTTGCCTGGAAAAAAGTGTCACTCACCTTGCATGAGGGGCAGGAACACCACACTTGAACCCAAGCCCCAGCCCGCTCTCCTCCAGTTTCAGGCTTATTTCCTTTAGCTCTTTAGAGGCTGCGCACTGCTGTGCACTTAGGATGGTCCAGGGCTTACCGGTCCGTTGATTGTCTTTGCTGCTGCCCCCTGAACAGAGAACGCCTGTCAGCCAGGCAGGGCTCAGCCATTCCTCTCCCTGCCCAGGGTGTCCCTGGGGGGCAGTCCTCAGTCCCAGGTGGGAGAGGAGCAGACACTGGGGCCCGCAGGCTGCCGCTCACAGACATGAATGGCTCTGTCCCCAGGGGAGGGATGACTTTGCCATTTCCTTTAGACTTTCACAAAGGTACCAACAGAACCTCCCACAGAAAAGGTCCCCTGACTACTTCCCTACCCCCATCTCCTATCTCGAACGAACCATCCATCACCCTGTGTGACCACTGGTCCACATGTAGAGGAAAGATGTCTTAAACTGTTTTTTTAGTGATATAATAGTAGTGGCTCTTAAACTAGGAGAAAGGTTCGGATGTGGAGAATCCCACGGTGCTTGGACAGGGAGAGGGGTTGGATGGGAGCAGAGGTGGGAGCCAGGTTTGCCAGGGGTTTCTGCTTGGGGTGTGTGTGTGTGTGTGTCGAGGATACCAAGGTGTAGGGGATGCCTGCCCTGGGGGCATCAGAGGGTGCCCTGGGCGTGTGGTCGTAGACTGAGCCCCCTTTCCTCCTCGTTTTGGAAAAGTCTTGCCTGTGTTCACGTGCTTTCCAGAAAGTGAGTCTTTCTTGACCCTTTCTTTCAGGACTTTGATTTCAGGCGCACTCCCGTGTTTATATTTACCCTCGTCAGAGCGTCCTCATCTGTGTGTGTGCAGTTAGGAGGGTGAGGAGCCCGCTTCTGCACAGCGTCTTTCCTGGGTGTCTGGTTGCAGGGAAATAAGCAGAGCTGATATTTGGCTTTTAAAAGAGCACTCGGCTGGGCTGCTCGGGGAGAGACAAATCTTCTGTTGCATTCTTCCCTCTGGATAGCGCCACTACCTCCTGGGCTTAACCGACAAGCTCCATCTTAACCTCCGAAACCAGAGAATAAGGGGTTCAGGGTTGAGCTCGAAGCTGGCAGAGCTGAAGTGACTGCCCAACCTGAGCCAGTGACAGCTGAACCCTTTGTAGGTCACCGTTCTCTGCTTAGAGTCCTCTTTCCTTTTTGTTTTTTTAAGGCCCCTATATATTCCAGTCTTACCCTGTGCTTACTCATGTCATCTTTAGTTTTATCCACATCATCCTTTGAGCCATCGTTCTGGCATGCAGGTGCCTTATGTTCTAAGACGTGGACGTGGGTGTCAGTCTTTGTACACATGCAGACATACCTAGAAATATATATAAATGTGGTCTTAACCAAGGTGAGAAAGAAAATGCCCTGGTGTTTAATAGATCCAGGAGTGTCTTACTGAGAGGGGACAAGACAGGGATAAGCACCAAAGCCAGCACCTGTCAAGCAGCGATGGTCTCACACCATGCAGCCTCTCTTGGCACAGAGTGGAGGGAGAACGGCCAGGAGGGCCAAGTCTCTGCTGGCCCAGACAGCCCGCTGTGCCTTGCCTCTCTCTGGGAACGTGAGGAAGCTGGGTTTGGATGGGGTTTCCTTCCCTCTGTGAACCTGACCAGGCCAGTGGGCAATGGGCAGCCCCATGTGGAGCACGAAGCCCCACCCTGAGTGGCACCCTGCATGCCTGCCATCCTGAACCTTGACTCTCGGGAGGCTGGTTACAGACTTGCTTTGGGAAAGATGGCTCTTGGGGTCATGCCAGAGCTGATGGGAGCTGCACCTACCCCAGCCCCCTTGGGGGCTACTCTGTGGTATTTGTGGTGCAGACCTGAAGGAATTGTAGGAGACAGTCTGTGGCACAGACCCCCGAGGACAGGGTGCCAGCATGGGGTTCCAGGTGATTTTGTACTTTGTTAAGAAACATTTGTTTTCTGAAAAAAATCAACTGGAGGCTCAGCGCCCAGGGAGGACCACTGTGAGCATCTTGGTGCCTAGCCTGCTGCCCCCTACTCCCCACCCGCACACATGTGTTTGCTTTTGTAACTGAAGTGGGAACATTGCAACATGCACCATTTTGCACCCCGCTTTTTTCACTTGGTATTTATCTTAATGTCGTTCAAAAACCTTGTTTTTAATGATTGTAGAGTTTAATGGTTAATAATTTTTATAATTTATCTGACCATTTCATTGCTATAAAACATTTAGATGGTTTCTGGTTTTTCACTATTTAAATAATGCTGTGATTAATATCCTTATAATTCTTTGATTTTTGACTCTGATCTCCCTTGCCCCCACCCTGCCCAGATTCCTATAAGTGGTATTTTGGGGTCAAAGAGTTTGTTCATTTTAAAGCTAGTATAGTCTCTCTTCTCCTCTGTCTTGATCTGATGCTTAGATGTTCAGAGTTCCAGTACAGAACTTTCTTAGTTGTGTCCTACAGATCCTGAACAAATCAATTTCTGGTAAGCTGTGTGTTCCCAAGAATGTTTGAATAAGACTGCTCTTTTTTTTTTTAAATGCTAAAATGTTGTCATTACTGCAGGCCATTTGTGACATATTTTTCCAAAAGCCAATTTCCTTATTTTATTGAAAGAACCTGGTTGTGCTTGCATGTTACCTTCCCATCCCTGCTGCTATGGCTTTCAAGTGCTTGGTGATATTTACAGAGTCTTGTACTTTGTGTCCACAATGGTACTGAATTTGCATCTGCACAGTCAGCAGAGATAAAAAGTGTTGAACTGACCTTGCCACATACTTAGTGGATTAGTTGTAATTAAGTTTGTAGACTCAGAAAGTACATTGGGCCATTTGGAATCAGTAAAAGAGCAAAGGCTCTACTTGAAAAAGAAACCATGTAGACAACTAGATTTTACAGAAGTTTGTTTGCCCCCGTGTTCTTCAAATTGCGGGACTTAGTCAGAAGGTCTTAGCAGTTCAGTAGAGCACCCTGGCCAGGCTTTTTCATTGTAGAATGTGATTGTCCTGGCTGACAAGGATTTAATGATTTCTCCTCCCCTCGCCCACAGTGTTGCAGGTTGCCTAGTTGTCTTGAAGTACAGACCACCCAAATTTGGTTTCATTCTTAATTTCTCCACTTTAGTTTGGGGTCTGTCAATTCTGAGGTGAAACATGCATGAAAGATTTTTCTAGGTGCCATGCTCAGTACCACTTGGCTATGCCAGAGATTATGGCCAGATTGTGCAGAAGTAGGTTTCCTACCTTCCCTCTGACACCCCAAATCCCCTTCTCCCCAGGTTGGTCCACAGAATGAGGCAGAGGCTGCAGCCACTATGAGAACATGGTGAAGGTACTACTCTTGGAGATGGTGCCATATGCGTTTTTCCATATTGTTTCTTTTCATATCCAAACCTAACATGAACTGATGGTGACTCAAGTGGGTGTGGCCCTTGTCTCTTAGGCAGACTACATGGCAAGTGCCTTAAATCGGGGCAGGAGTCACTCCCAGAGCCTCTGAGGGGTGCAGGCTGCTGGCCCAAGATTGCAGGGTTGTAAATTAGGCTGCCTGTGGAGAACTGGTCTGGGGCGGAAGCTGTTCCAGCAAAGGGCAGTTTTATCTGTAGCTCAGACAGCGTGGTGGGCAAGCCTACATGTATACCTGAATTTCCCCCAGAATTCATTTCTTCAATATGAAGAAATACCAAACTTTATGTACAGAGAACTTTTTACAAAAGGCAAAATGTTTTGTAGCTGTGTAATCCACCCTAGTCTAACCCATCTGGCTGAGTGACTATGAATAAGCGTCGTTTTGCTGATGAAAAACCTCTGTCATGATAAGTTTGGACATTGCAATCAAATTTTTGCAATATTTAGAGCTGCTGTAGCTGTTCTTTAACAACACAAAATAGGATGAATCAGTAGTATGTTAGCTGTCTTTCAGGTTGGTGGCAGTCAGTTAGAACATGTATAATATTCTCTACCTGGTCTGTAGCTGTAACTGTGATGTACAGGCAAAGCAAAAATTAAAAAAAAAAACTTATGAAGACAAATAATGCAATGATATTAGGATATACACTTTTGTATTTTTATTCTTATATAAGGTTATTTGCTGGCTATTGTTGGCCTCTAGTTCAGTCTGTGTTATTTAAAATCTAATATATGAATTATTTGGATTGAATTCATGTTCGGGGCCACGTTGTATGTATTGATGTACAGCCTTGAATGTGAATAATTATTGTAAACTATATTTTACAACTTTTTTTTCTGGCTTTATTATATAAATTTTCTATTTGGTCGATGATTTAATCATATCATAATTTAATGAATCTGTTTATTCTTTTTTTCAAATATTTGTGCTTTAGATGTAGTTACCGGATGATGAATTTTCCACGTATGCTCGGTAGTCTTGTAATAAAAAAGCATGTAGAGTGTAGACGCTCGCTGACGTAGCTCTTCCTTTGGCCGGGGCGCGGGTCGGGTGACCTGGATTCGGGGCCGGGAACCTGGCGTCCGGGCACTCAGGTGCCCGGCGGAGGCCAGCGAACCCCTCTAGAGTCCGACGCGCGGCCCGCTCGCACCGGCGTCATGGGACCACTCCGCGCGGGGCTTCAGCCGGAAGGTGGCACGGCCGGCCGCTTTTCCGGACCTGAACTTCCGCCTCCCGCGTGACGTCGGGGTGGGCGCTTTACGAGGGCGGACCTGTGGGCGGGACGGAGCTCGGAGGACTGTATTAAAGGCCGGACGCTTCCGGTAGAGAGGAGCTGTGGCGGGGCTTGCTGGGATGATGGCGGAGAATCATTGCGAGCTGCTGCCGCCGGCCCCGGGCGGCCTCGGGGCGGGGCTGGGGGCCAGCCTGTGCCGCCGCTGTAGCGCGGGGCTCGGCGCCTTAGCCCAGCGCCCCGGCAGCGTGTCCAAGTGGGTCCGGCTCAACGTCGGCGGCACCTACTTCCTCACCACTCGGCAGACGCTGTGCCGGGATCCGAAATCCTTCCTGTACCGTTTGTGCCAGGCCGACCCCGACCTGGACTCGGACAAGGTGAGGGCCGCGCGGGCCAGCCAGGAGGGTTCGGGCCGCCCTGGTCGGCGGCCCGCCGCACGCCCCCTGCCCCACGTTGAGGAGACCCGCCTCGGCTCCGAGCCCCGCGCTCCCCTCGTCACCAGCTCGACCCGAGCCCCCCGACTCCCTGTCCTGGGCCGGGGAAGGAGAGGATGGCGCCCTGGCGCCCACCACCCTCGAAGATCCCCAGCCAGTCCACCTCGGAGTGTCTCTGTCTCGCCCTCTCTGCTCTTCGGTGGAGGAGGTTTTGCAGACCCCAGACTCTGCTGTGGATCTACTTTCTTTTCTTCCCCAGATTGTTTTGTCCCTGGTGTGAGAACACCTCTTCTCTGTCCCAGTGTACTTAGTGGCTCTGGAATCCGAGAACCCTGGTGTTCTTCTCATCTTCTCACATTCCAGACGTTTGACTTAACGTTGGTGTGGGGGGTTGACACGGGTGGCCTGCCTTTCCCAGTGACTTGCATTTAGAGAGTTGGTGCTCCATCGTTTTCAGCCGCAACACGCACCCACTCAGCACTCTCAGAAATTGCCGTCCATAGAGTGATTTTTCAAACGTAATGTTGCTCATGTTAAGGGGTGGCTTAGGGGTGTTAAGGAAGGGGAAAATAGGAAATCTTTTTCAATCTGCTTTCTAATTAACCTAGTTTTCCTATTGCCCTCTCAAAAGGATAGGAATCTCTAGCTTGGTTTGCTGATTGCCTTTCATCAGAGTAAATGCTCATACTGTTGTGCAGATGGTACTAGAAACTATTTTGATTGTTACCTTTACAAGACTTGTGTGGCTGAAGAATATCTCTGGAGCTGAACAGCATTGAAACTCAGAAAAGCCTCTGTTGGAAGAATAGTTGTTACCTGTATTTATCCTCGGCAATTCACAAACCTTATTCTAACTTTCCTGTGTCTTTCACTCGAGCCTACATAATTGCACTTGGCTTTGTGCCTTGCCAGCCCAGCATTTGCCAGGCATAGACTTCCCGAAAGATTCAGATCCCTCTTCAAGATCCAGAAGCCTGACACAGACCATCCTCTGTGTGGCATGACCTTATGATTGGGAAACGAGAACTCGAGTTACCACAAAACCACCAGTCATGGGTAGAAATCAGGGTTTGAGATGCCAGTGCTCTGGTACCCCCCCCCAGCTGTTTCCATTGCTCATTTGACCAAGCTCTCCACTCTTAGAGAGTTGACCTCCCAGAAAATGACAGTCATCTCCAGGATAGAAATAAGCTTTTGTTAGCTATGATTTTCCTTTTATAGCGTGGGTGTATGTTTTACTGTTTTGTTTTTCTGTTTAAACAGTGAGCCTTAGTGGTCATTCACTTGCATTTCTACTTGAGGGTTTCTCTTTTGTATATTGAGTACGATTTTACATTGCTCTTGTCCATTGGGCTATTTTGAAGCAATGGCTGCCTGTTCAGCACTGAGACAATTATTCAGAGCTGATTAACTATAGTTTGCCCAGTTAAGTCTTTACTGTTTCAAGACTACTTAAAAAAATTATGCTTTACTGTATAGTAGTCCTTTGGGGAGGGTAATTTATCAGAGTATGTCTATGTTGAAGTTGCTTTTTTTCACCATCATCCACTTAACCACATTTGATTTCCCAATTGTAAAATTGAAATTTAGAACATAAAGGTAATGCAGCAGATACAGTTTCTGTCTCATAAAATAGTTGATAGTAAATATGGGTTAGTTTTAGCCACAGATGTGAATTTGCCAGAAAGAGTAATGCTAATTCCCGTTAGTCATGGTCGTAGAGTGTTTTACCTCAAATGAGAAAATGTATAAAGTACTCATTCTTCTCAGTTTTTTCCCCCTTTGGTTCTGGTGAAAGAATGTCCCAGAGATTCACTCCTAGGTAGTTAAACCTTGAGTGAGGAATCTGAGGATGAGGGTGGAGGGAAAGGGATGTTTGGAAGAGTGGGATGCCAGCAATTATGTGATGGAAGAGAAACAGGATGTTGATTCACATGTAAAAATCTCCAAGCCCTGACCTCATAGTTGAGATTGATGAAAGGATACCTTGCAGATATTCACAGGGCTGGACGCACCTGGTGGAAGATTTCCTGCTGGGCATTTGTCTCCTGTTTTATTGAGCACCTGGGCTTGCAGAGTAGTGCTTGGGTCGGGGTTGGGTGGGGAGATCAGGGGGAGGAGTTCCAAGAAGTGGAAGATCTGGAATCTTTCAGGAGCCTGATGGGTTTGGAGTTCACTGGGAGAGTACCTGGAGCTTGCTGTTAAACGCACAAGGTCTGGCGGGGGGCTCAGTCATGAAGCTCTGTGGGAGGGGTGGTGTCAGGACATTTTTCTGGAGGAGTGCTTTGTTAAATAGCCAACAGACTGGTTGTTAGGGATGGTGGGGAGCTGGGCTGTAACTGGGACCCAGTGCCCACGGTGCCCCAAGCCGCTAAACCCTTACCCTCTTGTCTCCAGTTCTGACTCGGAGCCCTTGCTGCCACGAAGTTCTCTCTATAGATAGCCCAAGTGTGAATTCTCACTTCCTTCTGGTGCTTCCCCAGTAGGGCTGTGTCTGTGTTATTCATTTCGGCATCTGTTCACCTGCTATCCTGGGTCATTTTTCTCTCCCCTGTTCCATCAGGGGCAGGCCAGGTGTAACACTCCTTCCCAGAAGTGCTTTGTAAATACTCGACATGTGATTCATTTGGGTTATATCTCTCTGTATTCCATGGTACCTGGCCCAGTGGCATTGTTGAAAACAGGTTAGAGTTTGTTCAGAGCTGAATCAGTCCCTGTTTCAGTGTGGAGATGCTTTAGGAATAAAAGGGAAACAGGAAATACTACTTGGTGGTTGGAAACCACTCAGATTAAGTAGGATTTGGGATGGGGGTGGGGGTTCAGTCTCTGCAGCTGAGCCAGGCCTGGAGAAAACTGTGTGTTTCACATGAGCTTTTGCCCTTCAACAGGGCCGTTGTCCTGGCTTTGGGGTTGCAGATGTGGTGGCATCAGATGGGTCTTTGAGGGGTGGGGCCGTTGAGGTGTTTCTGATGACATGCCATGTCCTCTGCAGTTCTTTGCCTGTGCCTACCCCCAGCGTACTTGGTGTTGGCTAGAGTTTCAGGATTAGAAAGATAGTGAAAGGAGTTTTACAGACAGGGCTAAGTGATGGGGATGTGGGTGGAAGGACTATCTTTTAAGCCGCTTGGCAGGAGAAGTGGGGATTACTTAGAGTGAAACGGCAGATTATGTTCCGTGTGACTAAGTCAGAGATGAAAAGGCTGAGAGCATCGTGAACTCCAGTGAGAGGGCTGGGTCTCCAGTCTGAGGCCAGGAGTGGGGGTCCCGAGCCACTGTGCATTTCGTCTCACGCTTTACTTGAGGATTGGCTCCGAGCATATTCTCAGCCCTGACCCCACGCCTGGCTCAGGGCCTGGGCAGGTGGTGGCCCAGTGCAGTGGGGGTTCACTTGCCGTGGATGCCATGGTCACCTCTCCACAGGACCCCTTGGACCTGAGCAGGGAAGCCCTGAGGAAGGGCTTGCCTTTAGTGAGGAGAGCTGTTCGGGGCATCGGACACAGCCATCACCTGTCCCCCTGTCAGCCGTCTGAGGGTAGCTGGGAGGAAGTGGTCGTCAACTGAAGAGCAGTTCCTCTTTCCCCCGACCGCACGGGCAGCCTTCACTTGCTCTTGGCCAGCAGGACAGTGACTGGTCTTGGTTTCGAGCAGCAGTCAGAAAGCTGCGGTCCACCTGCCTGGTTTTGCAAATAGAGTTTTATGGGAACCCAGAGATGCCAGTTCCTTATGGCTTATCTGTGGCTGCGTTCCCCTGGAGTGGGTGCACATGGCTGCTTTCCAGGGGTGCTCAAGGACAGCTTTCATTGGGCCAGGAATCTTTAAAGTCCTTTAGAGAAGCTGACTCTGTGTGGCACCCAGGGAGGGGTCTGTGTGGCCAGGGTGCCAGCAGGCCACCTCGAGCACTGGTGCTCTCCCCAGACTGCCGAGCACCCAGCACATTCCGGTCTGGAGTTGGTGGGATGTGGGTGTTGGGGGTACGGGGCATTTTTCATGGTGGCCGAGTTAGACTTTGGACTCAGGCCTGACTTTGACTCCACCCACAACTTAACCTGCCCTGCGATTTGGGGTTAGTTAATGTACCTCTCTGAGCAGAGTCACAGAGGAGGAGTTGTGAGAATTAAGGAAGCTGAGGAATCTGAGCCCTCCCCCACACAGTGCCTCATGCTGGGTTGTTGCAGGAATTAGAGATGGCTCTTAGTAGTCTTTATTTTACTTTTGTACTTTGTTTTTAGAAAGAATGTACCAAGAATGCTTTTTTGTCCCCCTCAGAATTTGTTTTTGTTCCTATTTGTCACTTATTACACGCTCCCTCACTTGCGGCAAACCTCATGCTGCTGGCAGGTAGCTCTGGTTGCTGGGCCGACCTCAAAAGGTGGGGTGTGGAAGCTGGGCCCTTCAGTGCCCCCTGCTTCCCAGATGGACACTTCTTAGGACAGGCCCTGGAGGGCCGGTTCCCAACTCTGGGCACTGGAGCCTGTGCCAGTGGGGAGGGGCACAGCTTCCTGGGCAGCCATCGAGTTATTGTACGAGAAACCTGATGCCCTCGAGCCTAGAGAACACAGCTCCAGAGTTCAGTACCATCCTCCATGTGTGTCTGGGATGGGCTCTTGGCATCAGGGAGGCGTCTGAGCAGGGGTGTGTACCGTTCATCTTTCCTCATCATCCGTATTATGTTCTGTGGGTTTTAGTTTCCTCAGTAGTTGGACTTCCAGGATCCCGGCCTGGTGTTACAAGTCAGGCTCTGTTGGGGCTGGTTCTGGAGGTGATGAGCTGGGCCAGCCCATCACTGCCACTACATAGGCCAAGGTAGGTCTTTCGAAACAGGTAACGGAGGGGCAGGCAGTGCTGGGCGCCAGGCAGTTCCTCGGTGAGGAGGGGAGGTGGGCGAGGGTGCAGAGGAGCCGTGGGCCTGCTCTTCAGCCCCAGCGAGAAGGAAGGGGGAACTCTGCACCGGTCTGCCGGCAGGGCCGAGCATAGGAAGAGAACAGAGGCTGCCTTGGAGCCAGCAGGGCGGTGGCTGTGGGGCAGCTGCTGGTGAGGGCTTGGGCACCCCTGGGAGCAGCGGGCGTGGTGTGAACCCCTGGCGGGGCATCCTGGCTGCAGAATGTCCTGCCTGCCTGAGCTGAGTGACTGGCGTCCAGGGGACTGGAGACTCTGGGCCTGGAGGGGGCCTCGCCTCCAGGCTGGCAGAACCACTGTGGGGAGGTTTGCGGCCAGGGACCCTGGGCTCTTCCTACTGGTGCTTCTCTCCCAGGCGGTCATGGTTTCCGCCTGTTTCCGTGTCAAGTTGACTTCCTAGTTCTCTCTCTCTCTCTCTCTCTCTCTCTCTCTCTCTCTCTCTCTCTCTCTCTCAACCAAGCTAAGTAGTGTGGCATCTGTAGGGGATTTATGTGCAGGTGTTCTGTAACTGGAGTGTCTGTAGGGAGGGAAGTACCTGAGAAGTTCGGACAGATGGCTGCCCCCTTGCCTTGTGACAGAGATGTTCGTAGCACTGAGACCTGGACGGGTGGCTCTCTGACTGGCAGGTCCACCCATGACATCCTGCTCACGACTGCCCCACACCCTGGGGTGGCCCGATGCCTGTTTCTGCCTGCACAGTTGATGTAGCATCTGCTCCAAGTGGGCCCTGGTCCAGCTGAGCTGAACGGTCCCTGTGAGCCATCTCCGCTTGTTCGTGGAGCTTGGTGGGACCCCCCCCCAACCCCACCTTAGGTGAATTTGAAGCACGTTTGTTCTACGAGAATAACCAGGAGCCTCATGTGCTGGGGTCCTTTCACACGTCCTCTTGCATTTGTTTCTTAGTGAGCCTCGTTTGAGTCCTCTATGTCACCCTAAATTCTGTTTCTAAGCCACATTCTAAGACTGGGAGGCACCCGGGGGTCAGGACCCTGAGAGCTGGGTGCTGGTTGAGATCTGAGGGTGGGAATGGCCCAGAGCTCTTGCTTTTCCTTTATTCCCTGTGTGTGCCGGAGGGTTTCCGATCTCCAGGTGTACACAGGGTGTCGTAGGGTCTTATATGGGGAAAGCTAAGTCAGAAGCAGCCAGCACTCCCACACACGTCAGCACAGTTCTGCACATCCGCTTCTTGGACAGGTCTCTGGGCCTCTGTTTCCTCATTTGTAATTGGTGATGTCTAAGGCCTCTTCTAGGTCAAGGATTTGACAAACTGTAGAAAACAAAAGAGAAAAGAGAGCAGAGGTGAAGGTTTTAAAGTGAAACAGAATCACTGAAATGGATAATTTCAGAGTGAAAATTAATTCTAATTATGTTGATTGCAAATGTTTGTGTACAGAAAATTTTATGCTTTTGCGTTCAGATTTCAAATGGGGAAATTTGACAGAATACATCTTGCATTTAGCTTGGGACACTCAACCCTTTGCATTTCTAGTCTCCAGTGGCCGTGTGTTTCTCGTGTTCCATTTCCTCGTGTGTTTGTGGAAGTTGGGAATGTGATAGAAAGGAGCCAGGTGCAGGCCTCTCCAGAGAATGCACGGAGCTGGAGTGAGACGTGGCCACAGAATGCATTTCCGTCTCCAGCCTTGCCTGAGAGCCTGACTTCCTCGACCCTTGTTCCTTATGGCCGTTTTCAAGGCCATGTGCACGGTTCTATCAAGGGGGTGGGGGGCCCGCCCTGGACCTATGATGTTTCGCCGCGCAGTGCACTCGAATCTGTCTTGAACGTGAGGGCCAGGCACAGGCGAACAGGAGAACCTCAGCGGCCCTGTCAGAGCATTGCCTCCTAACCAGCACCGAGGGCTGAGGCTGCTGGGCTGCTCGGAAGGGAGTGGACGGGTTGGGGCTGTGTGGGTTTCTAATTAGGATCGTCTTCTCTGCCTCTGTCCATGTTGGGACTGCAGGTCAGGGGTCTCCTCAGAGAGCGTGTGACGTGGCCTGTCTTGCCTGCTGCCTCCTCTCAGAGAAGTGACTGCGGGCAAGGTGCTCCTGGCCGTGGCCAGGGCGTTCCCTCTGCAGCACAGGCTCAGGGATGCAGGATTCACAGTTCCCTGGAGCCCAACAGCTCGGCCTCGGAGGCTGGGCCCCCTTGGAGTGGGATTCGGCCAACTTGGGCGTCAGTGAGCCCCCAGCAAACAGTGTGTAACCTGACGGGCATGACCTCCATTAAATATTCAAGAGCTAAGTCCAGCATTTCTCTCTTTTATGCCTTTAAGGTAGATATATATTTTAAAAACCAGCACAAGTAGGTCAAATGCAGATTCAGTGAGAAGTGGGGATAGTCAATAGAGGAAAATGATTTGTCAAGCAAGCAATCTTAATTCTGGCTCTTTTACAAAAAAACCCAAAAACCTCAAGCCTTGCCACTATATAAATGTAGCACACGCTTGTTATATAAATTGAGGAGAGGACAGAGGGAGGGGGGAGAGAGATCCTCGTGTCTTGCTGCCTTTTGTAAGTGTGACCATGCCAAGTGCACATCACAAGGTTCTTCTCCCGTGAGCAGGTGATGGATGGGGTGCTGTTATCACAGCTGCCAGTGGCCGAGCCTCGGGCGTCCCCTTCCGCTGCTGGTGTGGGTGTCACAGAGACCATTCTCTCTTAGCTTTTGCATAAGTGAGTCTGAGACTTCTGAATTTGGGATGTTTTGGTATTTTCTCTTTTTCTGTGTTCTGTAGTTTTCTTTATTTCTGCCTTAGGATGGAGGCCCCAGGGCCACTTACAAACACAAGCAACATGAGATGCCGAGGGCCCTGGTGCCCGTGTCAGTCGCAGCCTGGTCACAGTCGAGTGTGCAGGCAGCCCTTGCCGGCACGTGTACACTCTCCAGTGCTGCTCGGGCTTAGGTGCTGGAAGACGGTGTTCCTCCAGAGCTCCTGCCTGGGTGCCTCTAAACGAGAGTCAGTCTGCGGTCCTCTGGGCTGTTGTCCAAGATAAAGCCCAGTGGAATTTGGGGGCCCCCGGCACTCCTTGTAGGATGAGAGTGCCGCCCCAACATGCTGCTGCCCAGTCTCTCCTAACCCTAGAGTCTCAGCCTTGTTTGTTTCTTTTTCTTTCTTTCTTTCTTTCTTTTTTTTAATTTTGGCTGTGCTGGGTCTTCGTTACTGTGTGTGGGCTTTCTCTAGTTGCAGCGAGCGGGGGCTACTCTTCATTGTGGTGTGCGGGCTTCTCATTGCAATGGCTTCTCTTGTTGCAGAGCATGGGCTCTAGGCATGCAGGCTTCAGTGGTTGCAGCACGCAGGCTCAGTAGTTGTGGTGCACGGGCTTAGTTGCCCCGCAGCATGTGGGATCTTCCCGGACCAGGGATTGAACCTGTGTCCCCTTCATTGGCAGGTGGATTCTTAACCACTGGACCACCAGGGAAGTCCTCGTCCTTGTTTCGTAATGAAGCCCATCAGAGCAAAACAAATCCACGGGAAGAAACTGGGCCAGAGAGCCCTGTGGGGTTCATGGAGGAAGCTGCCATGAAGCCTCCTGAAGTCTGCTTAGCAGTGGCAGGGCTGGAGGGGTGGGCTTGTCACTGCTAGGGGATGGCCACTTGACCTTCAGTATCTTAGGGTCACCCCATGGGCCTGCATTTCCAGGTCTAGGTGGGTGGGTCTTCCCTCCCGGGAGGGAGTGCTAAGGCCACACTGCTGGGGCCAGCGTGGCAGCTGTTGGACTGAGCTTCCTGCCCTCAGCTGGTGACACCACGTGGGAGAAGCATGGGGTGACAAGGGTCCCAACTGAAGCCCATTCCAGCTTCCCCAGTGCCCTGGAGGCTGGCTCAGGCAGCGGGTCCTGGGACACCCAGGGAGCTGGCATGAGATGGGGGGGCGGTGCCCAGCTGTGGGCAGCCAGTGCTCTGGTGCAGGTCTGGATGCCCAGCACCCAGGCCTCTCTTTCTGGGGTGCTCGGCCCCAGCTTTCTAAACCTATGTGTGGATTGAGTGCCCAGGATGGCCTCCTCTAGGTTTTCACACGGGTTTTTAAGATAAGCCACGGACTGTGCGGCGGGGGGTGGGGGGTGGGGAGGGTGTCACTGGAGGCACTGCCGGGGAGGAGGCGTGGAAGGCGCAGGCCTCCGAGGGCCCGGCCAGGTGTGTGCTTCAGTCTCCTGGCTCAGTGCTTCCCCATCTTTGTGGCCAGAACATGTGGCTTCCTCTGCCTTGGAATTTGTCCCAGCCCCCAGGACAGGTCACGAGCCCAGCTCTGTCACCTTGAAGAGACGTTGGACTAGACACAGACCGTTAGAGCCAGAAGGGCCCCCGGCCTCTTGGCTGAGTATCTCATTTGACAGATGGGGAAGCTGAGGCCTGGAGAGAGGAGCAATGCGCCTTGAGTAGCTGAGCGTGAGCCTGGACCCCAGGGGTTTGACCTCCGTGCTCCCTCCAGCTGTGGCTCTGTGCCCCCACTCGCCGTGGTGCCAGCTCTCTCCCAGCTGTGCTCCCAGCACCTCCAGGGACCAGTGCCTCTCTTGTTCTCCGGGTGGGCCACCAGGAACGTCTGTTGGTGGATACAAAGCCTGGGTTCCAGACCCTGAGACGCAGGTGGGGTCCTCTTTGCTCTTCCACCCTTGGGCCTGGGCTCCAGTCCAGTTAGCAGCAAACACCTTGGACTCTTTGGCCTTGTTCTGGACGTATCCGTGAGGCTGCTCCTTTTATGAAGGCAAGGGTCCCCACGCAGCGACAAGCCTGCCCCTCCCCTTGGATGGCTGGGTAGTTGAGCACGGAGGCCACTTGCCTTTGAGCACAGGGTATGGGTGGGAGCATGTTGGGGAGGCTGCTGGGGGCGTGCTGTCCCCCCACCCCTTGCTGCTACCTCTGCATTTGCCAGCCTGGGTGCTGGATCCCCAGTCCCTCCTGGGGAGTCCTCAGCCTCCCGGGGTTAGAGGGCCTCACCTCAGGCACCCTAAGATGGGGCCACGAGCCTGGCCTGGTGTGCGCCGAGCTGAGGGCTGGGCCTGGGTAGGAGTTCCTTCGGAGCATTGGCCACGTGGCCTTTTAGTGAAAAAGCCACCCCTGTTCAGCAGCCTCCCACCCCTGCCCTTCTACGGGTCAGCCTGATGTCTGGAGGCCCAGCCCCATCGCTGGCTCTCCAATGCTCTCCAATGCTCTCCAGTGCTTGGTCTGGGGTCCCTTTGCATCTGGGCGGTGGCCCTCTCACCTGGCCCTGGGCGTGCCACCACCACAGTTTTGTGGGCTCACCTCCTTTCCCTCCTTCTCTGTCCCATCCCCCATCCCTCCAGGCTTTGGAGGCCTGGGTCACTTCCTTTTCCTCTCCCGCCCACTCCCAGTGCTGAGCGAGATACCCAGTGTGTCGGTGGCATGGCCTTGAGCCCCGTCGTGGGGCCTCAGCCCCGTGTGACAAGGGAGGCTCCCTGGGGTGTCCTGAGGGCGGAGAAGAGCCCAGTCCTTGTCTGATCTTTCCTTCTCGACCTTCTGCCAGCTGTCTGTGGAGGTAGCAGTGAGCCGATGAATAATTCCTGAGCTTGGCAATCTGCACTTGTCACACTTGGGCTCTTTTCATCCACAAGGTGCAGGGAAGAGCCCCTGGATTCCATGTTGTGGCAGCTCCATCCTTTTCTTTCCAGACCTCGGCCCCTTTGTAGGAAATGGCGGCTGTTTTTCACCAGTAGGGAGGCTGCTGAAGCATCATTCTTCCTGAAGCCTGTCCCAGGGGTCTTCTGGCCTTGCTTGGAAAAGAGGAGGGGTCTAGGGAGTCTGGAGAAAGGGCTGAGGAGCCAGGCCGGGAGGCAGGATCCCTTGGGACAATATCTGACCAGTGCTTCCTTAGACGAAGTTGGGGGTCTGTGTGTGGTTGGATGCTGCCCTGGGGAACAGGAAGCCCATGGGGGGACCAGGCAGTGGCCTATCGAGGCAGGAGGTTGGGTTGAGCACCCAGGGCCTGTAGGAGAGAGGAAGGGGCAGAGGTGCTCTGGGCTGAGCGGGGCCTGCCCACCCATCAGCGAGGCTCTGGGTCCTGCTGGCCCCACATCCGGATTTGATCTGAGGAGAGCAGGTTTTTACAGCTTTGTGGACTCAGGAGGAAACCCTTGAAACCACCAGGTTTATTACACAAAATTCCAGATTTGATGCTTATGAGTGAGAAGGGGGCCCTAACACAGCACTCCGCTTCACAGTTGAGATTCCTCCCAGTGGGAGTGAGCTCTGGGGCCCGTGGGCTCACTATGTCCAAGAGGTTCAGGGGGTTCCGCCTCGCCACCTCCCTGCCAAGATGCCTGATGCCATGTGCCGTGGGCAGTGAGGGTCCCTAACACTCAGAAAGGCCCTGGCCCTGGGGGCGAAGCAGGGCCTGCCCAGGTGTGGAGGGAGTGCCTTCTGTAGATGGACCCCGGGGGGGCGCTGCTGTTGGGGAGGCCTCCTCGGTGTTCAGCAGTCTCAGGGGAGCTCTAGGGTCACTTGGCAACAGAAAATGAAGCTGTGTTCCATGAGCCTCTGACTACCCAGTCCTGCCCAGCGAGGAGCCCCAAAATGAGCATCGGCGGCCTGGGTCACGGTGTCTTTCAGATGCTGACCTGTTGGCATCAGTCCCGCTTTTGAGAGCATCCCATGGGGGAAAGTGTCAGGTTACTCTTGTGAGACGGTTGCTGAAATGAGAAAAGGATGAACTCGCTCTCAGGAATTATTGGAGCTATGAGGAAAGAGGCCTTGTACACAATCTCCTTGCCTCAGAGTAAATAGGGAGGTCACCTTGACGCAGCAGAGCTTAAACTTGGCTTCACCTGCAGTGGTGACAGATCAGGGTCAACGGCTGCAGGTGGCTGGAAGCAGGCGACACTGCTTAGGGGTTCCCTAAAGCGCCATAAATGCTGATCCTTCCAGTTGTGTGTTAGACACGTACAGCCCAAAAAAAAAAGCCTCCAAAACCCCCTTTAGCTGTGGCTGGGCTGCGGGCCAGCTGTGGGAACTGTGCTTTCTTATCTGGGATTCACCTTGGTGTGTTGTTCTTTGTAGGATGAAACAGGTGCCTATTTAATCGACAGAGACCCCACCTATTTTGGGCCTGTGCTGAACTACCTGAGACACGGAAAGCTGGTCATTAACAAAGACCTTGCCGAGGAAGGTGAGTTGCAGGCAGGACCGGGATCAGGGGGGCCCTCCCTTGCTCTCCAGCTCCATCCCTCACAGATGCTTATCTCAGAGGGAACAGGGCTGCTCGATGCTGCTTCTTCCCCTTTTCTTCCTCCAGGAAGCTGAGACAATCCAGAGCTGGGTGGGGGCTGGTTGGGACTGCAACCCACTCCCTCCTTCAGGTGTCCGGTTGGTGGTGCCCTGAGGGTGGGGCTCCTCCCTGGGGCCCGCTGCTCTCTGGTTGTCTTGATTCACACAGCTTGGGGCCCGCCACCTCCCGAGGGTCCCCGGTGTCGGTTACCCTGGGTCTGCTCTCCTTCTGGGGCAGCCCTGGCAGAACCCCCTCTGAGTTCTTCCTGCGTTTCCAGATGCCTGCCGTGCTATGGCTCCTAGCTCAGGGTCTGGTCGGTGCTGAGAGCCCAGGGCTCTCTCCCCTTTGCTTGTTGAGCTGAGCCTGCTCCCTCCTTGTCTCCGGGCCCTCTTGCTCCTCCGACTGCGTGTCTGCATCTTCTTTTGCAGTGTCTTTTTCGTGCACACACGTGTGTTCTGTGTGTGCAGCTGTACAGTTTTAGGCAAACTGTTCCCAGCATGATTTGCTTAGAAAGCAAATGTGGTACTTGCCACAGATCAAGCCCCTGCTGCCTGGCCTCACTCACCTGTCTTCCGTCAGCCTCAGATGCAGTGCTTTTTTTCGGGAGAAAGGCCCCCACGGGTGCCGTTTCCCATCTTCCCCTCAGAGCACGAGGGGCGCCTGGAGCGTCTGGATGGTAGAAGGCTGGCCCTTCAGGCCAAAGTGCTTATCCTGAGGCTTCCAGGGCTTATTCACAGCCCCACAGTCCCCACCCCTGGATCCAAAGGGAAGGGTTGATAGGACGTCGCCCCGCATCATCCTGAGATGCACCTCCCTTTGGGGCCTTGAAGAGAGACACGTCTGCCTGGGCGTTGGCTGCCCCACCACCCGCTCTGCTGAGTCCCTGAGACCTCATTAGGCTGCAGCTTGAGGGTTAGACAGAGTCCATGGCTCCGAGCCCCTGGTGCCGCTAGCGCCGGGACCCGCTGTGCAGAGTGCAGACTGGTTGGGACGACCAGGCATGGTGGCAGGAGGCATGCACCTGACCTTCTGGAATACCCATGAGGAGCCCCCGAGGCAGGGCCCCTCCGATCCGCTCTTCAGAGTTACCTGGCCGTTCAGAGCCCCTAAATTGGGGACTTTGCAAACGGCAGGAAAGGGTTCCTAAGTTGGCAGGAGTTCCACAGCTGAGCAGCCTCTCAACCAGCAGTCTTCTGACTGAGTGACACAGGGACCCATGTGAGGTGGCCGCTAGCCCAGGACAGACGGCCGCAGGCTCTGGAGGGGGTCTGTCCGAGAAACGTCCCGGGGGCCTGGCGTGAACTCAGCACCCAGCAGGTCACCTGGAAGGACGCGGGCCAGACGTGCGTCCACAAACGTGCCCTTTCTCCGTGTGCACCCTGGGGGCCCTGAGAGCCAGCGGTGTCTGCAGAGTCTGTAGGATGGCAGGACGGGGGCCGGGGGCTTCCAGTGGGCTGGGCTGAGAACGGGCCACCGGTCCACTGAGGGGCAGAGGCACAACGTTTATTCTTTGATCTGGTGGGAATTATAGTTGTTTTTCTTTATTCTAGGGGTGTTGGAGGAAGCAGAATTTTACAATATCACCTCACTAATAAAACTTGTAAAGGACAAAATTAGAGAACGAGACAGCAGAACATCACAGGTGAGACCGGTGACTAAGGTGCAGGAACCTTCCGAGGCCTGGCATAAAGGCGCGGCTCGCTTCCCTCCCTCCTTGCTGACTGGCTTCCTCTGGAGTTGTCCTGGTGCCTGTGGCCCGCCCTCTGGACACCTCCCGTGGTGCTGTCAGCTGGCGCCCTGGCCGGCACACAGGGCACATGCTTCGGGGGCCCCACTCCAGTGGGGAACGATGAGCAGCTGCTGAGGAGGACGGTCCAGTGAGGGTGAGGAGGGGGCAGAGGGAGAGCAGGAGGCCTCTGTGGGGCTTGAGTGTGTGGCCGTCTCAGGGAGGGCATTGCAGACAGGGCACAGCGAGTGCAAAGGGCCTGTGGTAGCTGAGTACTCAACCCATTCAGAGGGCCAGTGTGGCTGGAGGGACAGCACAGGGGAGTTGGCGGCAAGCTGGGCACAGACGGATGAGGTGGGGATCCTGTAGGTGTGTGTAGGCACGATGAGAGTTTGGCTTTTACCAGGAAGGAAGGGCTCAGTAGGTACTCTTTGTGCTGGACTGTGTCCCCAATGGTGCAGAGCCCCATGTGGGACCCATTTGCACTTGGCCACGGTCAGCAGTGCCAGGCCCAGCACGGCCACTCTGCTGCCCATTAGGCCAGTGTTGTTTGAGATGGGCTGTGTCTAGCACCTCCCACGAAGGGAGGTACCAGAGGGTCTAGGCATTAGTCTTTGTTGCAGTGCCAGCTCTGCACTTGCTAGTAGAGCGCCAGGCCCTGCCTGGCGGGTTCCCTCTGCCAGGAGGCTGCTGTGAAGTGTGCTTTCTCTCAGAGCTTCATGCCAGACTACATGAAGAGTCTCCATCCACTTAAAACCCTTTCACTGCCCCCCACCCACCCCAGGCTTTCCCGCTGGGCACCCGGCAGGCCCAGAGCTGGAGCTCTTGGCCTTTGTGAAGAGGCTTGCTGACAGCCTGGCCGCTCCAAGTGGCTGGTCAGGGGCCAGGGGAGGGCACATTGGGGTGACGGCATGGGAGGCTGGGACCACCCACCACACAGCTCCCGCCCTCTCCCTGTTGCAGGAGCCACAGGGCCATCGGGACAGCGGGAGGGGCCTGGGGAGGGGGCAGGAGATGTGGCCACGAGCTCCCCAGTCATCTCTGGCCAGTTTGAGGCCTCTTTTCCCTCCGCCCAGCCCCTCTGGTTACGAACCCTGTGACCTGGGCTGGCACCAGCCCTCTGTGCCTGTGTCCCCCCTGCATGGTGGATGTGGGAGAGGCCCCCTCACAGGCTGGCAAGGGGATTAGCAGGCTCAGGCTGAGCAGTGCTCAGTGTCCTCCACTGTTTCACAAATGAAAGCACTTGGGCTGTGTGGTGACCCGTGTACTTCGAGCTGTGACCCTATCACTGACACACTGTGTATCGGCTGGAGCGGCAGCTGTATTAGGACAGGCCTTTGGCCAGTGCTCCCCGTGGTGTTGCCAGAAGCCGAGCTTGGAGCATAGCTCAGCGAAGGTCGGGTGGGTGAGTGGATCGGAAGATCCACGGGCTCCTGTCTGAGCTGCTGTGCGTGTCTGAGAGCTTTTTTCTGTGAGCAGGGCTGAGGCTGGTCCTGCTTAGCTCTCAAGGCACCCCCTTAGTTTGTGTGGTTCCCCCAAGGCACAGGAATGGCTGTCATCGTGTATTCACATCTAGCCACAGGTGCTCTTGGGATTTCAGGAACATGACTCATTTTATTTTGGAATTCAGAAATGGAAATATTTTTGGAGGTGGATGGGAAAGCAGAAGACGGCAGCTGTTCCAGCATGTTTGTTTTGCTTCTTCAGTGGATGCCTTTGGGGTTTCTTTAGGCATCACGACCTGGGCCCAAGAGGTGGAAGGGAACCGTAGGCCTCCCCTGGGCCCCTGTCGCCTGGGCCCCCGTCGCCATCCCCAATTGGCACGTGGGGCGGGGCTGCGAGGGGGCGGGGCACGGGCGTTGCCCTCACCTGTGGCCCTTCTCACAGGTGCCAGTGAAGCACGTGTACCGTGTGCTCCAGTGTCAGGAGGAGGAGCTCACGCAGATGGTCTCCACCATGTCCGACGGCTGGAAGTTTGAGCAGGTAGAGTACCCCCTGAGCCTGCAGCACAGTGGATCTTTTAATTATAAAGGCCCTGCTCGGGTCCTCAGGTCAGCTGGCCCCCCGGGACCAGTAATGAGGTGTTGGGCGGCCTGCAGTTCATGGAAGCATGGGTCCCCATCATGTCTCCAGCACCTCTCACAAGCAGCAGCTGTACCAGTCCTGACTAGATTGGTCACGGGTGATGGGGGGAGCGGCAAGAGTTGTTCTTAGGGTCCCACCTCCCAAGTCTTCTCTCTGCAGTTATTTTTCTTAGTCTAGCCCATTCTTTTGTGGGAGCACTGTTCTGTGTGCTTTTTTCTAACATCTCCGTGTGCGTGTGTGTGTGTGTGTGTGTGTGTGTGTGTATCCTGAGTGCCTCCTGGCATGACCCCGGCACCCATCCCCTCCCTTGTCCGCCCTGGCCCCTCCTGGCCCTTCTGTGCTGGCCGAGCAGATGGGGCTCCGGCTCCTTTGTGCTGCTGCTGGCATAGATGCCCTTCCCCTTGGGGCTGCTCTGCAGTCCCCCAGCCCTTGATTGGGAAGTGCTGCTGACTCTGGCTCGGCCATGCCCCTCATTTTCCTCAGCTCTGCTTTTGCTAGGATGCCTGTGAGAAGGGGTGAGAGCCAAGTCTCTTCCACCCACCCACCGCCCTCTGTTCACAGCGCTCTGGTGTTTCTGTGGGCATGCTGCCTCTCGTCCTGGGGAACTGTAGCCCGTTACCTGTGGGCCTGAGAACACGGCAAGGATGTCCTCTTGAGTGGGCGGTACCTTGCCCACAAGCTCATTGTCGCTGTTTGTGTGTCTTAGGCAGAGACTCTGAGGTTTGGGCTCATGACCCTGCCCGGCCCAAGCCCTGGGCGCTGGTCCTGAAGGGCGGAGACCAGGTCTGTGACCCCAGCCCACCCCCTCTGGCTCCTGAGAGCCTCCTCTGGTGCCAGCTTTCTGTCCACGGTGGGAAATCATGGGGTTCCCTGGCATCCCTCCTAATTAAGGCTACCCTTTCTTATGGGTCTTTTGAAATAATGAATCAGGCTGTAGAATGCTTGGCGTCCTCTTGAAATGTCATGAAAGGCACAGTCGGCACTTGTGTCCCACTCTTCACCCGGAGACGTAGCCAGCAGGGCTGCTCTGATGCCCTGCCCTTGCCCTGGGGCGGGGGTGTGGAGGGTGTCCCGGTGGGGTCCCGTGGTTACATTTGCATTCCTCACTCCCTGACCCCAGCACAGTCACACCAGGCTCACAAAGAAAAGGAAGTCTCCCACCACCCCTCGTTTTGTCCCTTGGTGTGCAGCCTGGAAAAGGGCTGGGGAGACAGGAGCTGCGGTCACTGGTTCAGGATCCGTGAGCTAGGTCACCCTCGCTGTGGCTCCTGCGGAAGGGAGAGGGGTTCCCGTGCCTCCTGCATGGGCATATCCTCCCTGAGACCAGCTCAGGGGCTTTGTCCTGAGCTCCTCTGGGCGGATCCCAAACCCCCAGCAAAGAGTAGCTCCTCTCTCCCCAAGTCTCACCCGCTTTGCCCAGTTCCTCCCTTGGGAACGTGCTCCCCCCGTTCATGCCAGAGAAACCCCAGAACCAGGGTCATGTTTGTTCACTTGTCTGCTTCCTAGAAACAGGAGCCAGACTGCAGGGGAAGAGGGGCCGGAGCCTGGGACCCCACGAGGTGGTGGGGCTTAACCCAGAGTTGGCCAGTGGTCAGTGACAAGGCCAGAGCCAGGTTCTGAGAGGCTTGCACGCCTCGTGAGGATGTGGTCCCTGGGCAGACCTGATTATGAATGGCTGCATATGCGCTGCTCCATCTGCACCCAGGGCCGGGCACCCCTGAGGTCCGCAGGTGGCGGGTCTGTCTCTGAGAGGCATTTATGAACCTAGAACAGCCTTCCAGTCTGTTCCTAGAACAGACCTTTTTATTTATTTTTTCCTCCCCGTCCTCAACTCTTTATTTCACTCTCGCTTTGTTAGCCATCTAACCCCCACTGAAAAGCCTAAGGTTTACAAAGAAATTACAAAACAGCATTGCTGCAAAATCAGTCCCATGTTTGGGAAAACAAATACCTGTATGTGTACACAAAACACAAACTCCCTGGACCCCATTCCCCAGCATCCAGAGTGTTATCTCTGGCAGAGACTGTCAGGTGGGCACCCTACCTAGCCTTGGGGGAAGGGTGGGAGGGATGAGTTTCTCAGGGGATCTGATCAGTTCCCTCCATAACCTCTAAAAACCATCCACTTCTCTCCACCAGAGAGACAGGTTGGGCATGCTGGCCCTGGGGCTTTCCTCTCCTTTCCCAGAGCGGCCCGCACCGCTCTGCACACTTCCCTCACTCGGCGGTGCTCACCGTGTCCTTGTCACTGCACGTGGTGCTCCTGCCCCTGGCCTCTCCTCCGTGGGCAGTTCCATCAGTAGAGAAGGCAAAGATGGAGGGCCTTCCAGGCACTGCCTCGATAATTGTGCCACTGATAGCTCACTACAATTTTAGTGCGTTTCTTTTGATTAAACACAGAGTCCCTGGTGGCTCTGGGCTAAGCTGGAGCAGGCAGGTCGGACCTCAGCTCCTGTGTGGTGACCTGGAGGCCCAGGGATGCAGGGCCATGGGCGTGGACACACCCAGACTGAGATTGCGGCTGAGGCGTGGGAAGCCACAGCCCCGGCATTTCTCCCTGAGCCTGTCGGAGCTGCTGCGTCCCTCCTATGCCCCTTCGCAGTCAGTAGCCCCAGTGAGAGGAAGGCTTGGTCCTGGCTTCCCTGGGGAGGGACTCGCCCTCACATGTGTGTGGGCGTGTGCTCACACTCGTGTGTTCAGAGCTCGTGCGGAGGGCACAACTTATGGGCAGAGCAGAGTGCCACCGCCCTGCTGCCTGCTCTCGGGCCCGGCCCGCTTGATGCCCACTCCAGCGTTGCATTCCCCTCCCCGGGTCACTCAGCGTCCCCTGGACCCAGCCAGGAACCTGAGAGGAGCTTGGACGTGCTGGCACAGGAGCCCTGTCCTGCACGTGGTGTGTGTGTACGGGTGCATCTGAGCTTGAGTGTTGGTGTTCAGGGACTTTATTTTCAGTAAGTTCGTTAAAAGTCTCTTGGTTGAATCCTGTCCCTTAGCTTCCCTGAGCATCGGCCGTCTTTGCCGGGGGTCTTTGCAGGCTGTTTCCCTCCTGGTGGGGGGCTGGTCTTGAGCCAGGTGTGTGAGGCTCTCTGCCCACATCCCACTGGCCTTCTCTCCTCCCAGCTGGTCAGCATTGGCTCTTCCTACAACTACGGGAGTGAAGACCAGGCCGAGTTCCTCTGCGTGGTCTCCAAGGAGCTGCACAACTCCCCGTATGGCACAACCAGTGAGCCCAGTGAGAAGGCCAAGGTG
The DNA here is from genome assembly GCF_949774975.1 of Lagenorhynchus albirostris. Classification (NCBI taxonomy): domain Eukaryota; kingdom Metazoa; phylum Chordata; class Mammalia; order Artiodactyla; family Delphinidae; genus Lagenorhynchus; species Lagenorhynchus albirostris. The sequence goes on from NC_083109.1 coordinate 51,577,947, forward strand.
GGTGAGGCTGCGGCCCGAGTGCCCTCTGCAGGGCTGGGTTTCTCTCCTTTGCTGTGTTGTTTCTTACTGTCGTCGCGGCGCTCCTGGCCATGCAGGCTTCCTGGCGGCCTGCTCGCCTCATGCTGCTTGTCCATCATCACATAATTCTCGCCTGGCATATCAGAAGCAGAGTCCTGGAAGAGAGGACACGGACGTCCACGGGACGCGAGTGGTGGAGCGCAGGGTTGTTGAACATGCTGCGGCTCCCACAGCCCAGGCCTTCCGCCCTCACCTCTTCTAACCTGCTAGCCTGCTCCTGGAAGTGTTGCTGTCTTCCAGTTCTGCCGGTGGGGGCTATGCTTCTGAGTGATGCCACTGTGGGCTGTTTTCCTGGGTACTGGGGACGTCGAGGCTGGAGGGCAGAGCCTCCTGGTGGCACCTGCCTCGGATACACCCATCCCAGGCTTGGGAGTCGTGCTGGTTTGTAAACAGAGCAGATCCGGCAGGTTGTGTGATTTTGAGACTCCACGGAGTGTTGCCTTGGCCTGGCACAGGCCAGTTCCTGTTGAACTGTACCGGCTCCCTGCTGGACGTCTGGCCCTTCTGTCTCCCAAGGAGCGCAAGGGCAGCCTCGTGGCAGGGAGCAGCTGCTACCCTTGCCTGCAGGTGACAGGTTCTAGTGGCATCTCCTCTGGGCTTGTTCTTGAGGTTGGTGACTCCAGATGTGTCTGTCCTTGCAGAGTCCAGCATCAGCCTGGGCAGGACTTCTGGACCTTCAAGCCAGGTGGTGCCTGGACAGCCCCATAGCCGGCTCTGAGGGGATCCAGGGGCTCTGTGGCAGCCAGCCTGTGTGTCCTGGGCCCACAGGCGGCCCTGGGGGAAGGCTCTGGCATGCTGTCAGAGGGTGTTTTGAGTGAGTGTGGACAAGGCCAGCGAGGTTTTAACTGATGACATTAAACTGGGAGCTCCAGGCCTTCCTCACACTCTTGGCTGGTGCCACCCTGGCTGCTACCTGCCTAGAACTGCCCCTGTGAGCCTTTCAGGGTCTTCCTTGGAGGCATGGGCTTGGAAATGGATGGCAGATTCACCTCGCCCGCTGGTCCTCCTGCGGTGGCCATCCTCCACTGGTGCTCGAGGCAGCTCTTTCACCCCAGCACGACTGGGCAGTTGTCCAGGCCCTGGGGCCTCCAGAGTCCTCACATCCTGCCCCCCCACCCCACCCCCAACCCCTGGCCTGCAAGGGTGCCTGCAGCTGCAAGTGCAGGGTCCGGGCTGTTCCGCCGCTGCCCAGGACAGGCTGTCGTGGGGGTTGGTGCAGTTCCCCGCAATGGGCCGGGAGCAAAGGGGTTCTGGTGCCATGCCTGGGGACGTGCTTCCTGTTGAGTCAGGGTAGGAGGCAACCCCACTTCCCGGAGCCCCCAGCCTCACGAGGAGCCATACCTCTGAGCATTTGCAGGGCTCTTTTGCAAGTTGTCTTATTTTTAGAAACTTTTATTTCTGAACTTGAAAAATTCTCATAGCCAAGTTCTCCAGGGCAACTGCCTGAGCTGATGTCCCTCGGGTGGCTTTTCAGCTGCAGAAGGGATGCGTTTGTGCTGACAGAACTCCACTCATGACCCCAAATCCCTTTGCCATTGAAAGTGCGGCCCTATTTCTCTCTCCAGAAATACCTGGCTCTGGAGTGTGGCAGCAACAGCGGCTTCTAAACTGGGGCCGTGGCAGGAGCTCCCCAGGAGGTGGAGCACAGCCAGGGCCTCTGTAAGCCATGGAAAAGTGTTGAGGCCGGATTGGGGGTCACGATCTGGGGACAACTGTGCACAGCCTGGTTGGAGCAGTACTTCATGTTCTGAGGACACTGGGTCCACTACTGTGGACCTGCTCATTGGGTGCCCACAGCACGGGCCAGACACACACACACACACACACACACACACACACACACACACACACACACACACACACACACACACACACACACACACACACACACACACACACACACACACACACACACACACACACACACACACACACACGTCTTGAGGTGGAAGTGGCAGGAGAGAGTGGGTGGCAGGAGAGAGCGGGTGGGGGTTGGGCAACTCAGCGAGGGGACCAGTCCACTGAGAGCGGCCACCAGCAGCCCCAGCTTCAGGGGCTTCCCAAACCACTCTCCTACTCCGTGATCTGCTGGGAGGACTCAGAACTCACTGCTGGCTGTTCTGCTCAAAGTTACAGTTTATTACAGGAAGTACAAAGAGGGGGGATTTCAAACTTGCCAGGGGAGGGTGTGTGGGGCAGAGGCCAGGAAGTATGCCAGACGTGGAGCTCATGTCGCAGAGGTGCTCCTCGTGCAGTCAGGATGCGTGGCACCGTGCACAGAGCACCGCCCACCAGGGGTGCCCCGCCAGCCTCCGTGTGCAGAGATATTACTGGCTCAGTCACGTAGGCATGATTGATCCATTGATCAACAGTTGATCACCCATGTGCCTGATTGCAGTCTCCAGTCCCCCAGCCAACTGACCCCCCCCATCACATGGTCAGACTGGTGTGTCCTGGAGGTCGTGACCTCCCAGGAGCTGAGGGCAAAGGCCAGACCTCTGTTTGGGCAAGGTTCAGTTTTTCACAACACAGAGGGAAGGAAAACTCTGGAACTTCGGGAGTGCTGGGGCCCAGGGACGTCGTGCTTCCCCCCACAGTGTGATCTGGACGAGGCTGGCCTGTAGTTCGCCGCACAGCACAACTTTAGGTCCATCCCTGAGCGCCGTGCTCTCTGCTGTCCCGTGGAGACCTGGCCTGTCTGGGTGGGCTTCCCTCTGCTGCCTCCCACCTCGCCCTACACTGACGGTCCCTCTCTTCTTCTCCTCCCTGCCGCCTGCCGGTGCCGAGCCAGAGTGACGACGAGGACACGGGTCACGAAGGGAATGACTCAGATTAAGTGTAAATGTCATGGTGAGCCTGCGCCCTTGAAACTGACCACCTACCTTAGTCTCCTTGATCCCAGCCCCTCCTCCGCTGCGTCTGTCTCATGCCTGTAGTTGACAGAGAACCTTCCATGATAGATGCCAGCGCATAGATCTGCACTGGAGCCAGTCTGTCTCGGGGCGGGGCTGTCTGTCCCCTTGAGGATGCCCGTGTGGGTGGGGTTGGGACCCTGGCTGAGGCACCTCCGCGCTGTGTGTGTCAGGCTTGGGAAGGGCCTCCTTGCCATGGGTGCCAGCAGCAGGGACGTGGGCCTGCGCCCCCTAGGGACACGCAGCCCCCAGCCTGCCAGTCTCCCCACCGTCACCAGTCTACCCACAGGCTCACGGCCAAGGAGTCGGAGCTTGTGCCACAGAGAGTGGGCCCTGATCCCGACACCAAAGCCTGTGGCAGCCCTACTCCCTCATGCCTCAGACTAGGGGTGCTGGTGGAGAGGAGTCTGTGGGGACCCTCCTTCTGTTTGCCCTGTCATGGGAGGCTCCATGGACGCCCCCTCAGCCCCTCGCTGCTCCTCAAGTCCCTGCTGCCTCCCGGCCCTTCTTGTTGTCGAAAACTTGTGGCTCAGCCAGGATCCCATCAGCAGGGAGCGCCTCGTCTGCTCCCTTGCGTTGCACAGGGGAGATTGAGGCCCAGAGAGGGCAGGGCACAGGTGTCATGCAGGGGTTCCCCACCAAGCCCTGCAGGTGAGGAGCTTGGGAAGAGCCTGTGGCCGGCCACGTGCTGAGAGGCCAACATCTGACTATGAGTCTGGTCTGGGAACGCAGACCAAGAATGGCTTTTGCATTTTTAGTGGTTATTTTTCTGGTGATTATATGAGTGCATAATATCCTCAGCTTTACCTCTTGACTTGGAAATCCTGAAGTATTTACTACCTAGCCCTTTAAGGAAAGGTTTGCTGGGCCCTGGTCTGGACCACTGCCGTCCAGGGCATGTGCAACACGAGCCCCATCTGTTGTTTTAAACTTTCTAGCAGCCACGTTAAGAAAGTAAAAAGATGCGTGAAATTGATGCTGATACTGTTAGCCCATTACATGCATAATATTGTCATTTCAACCTAAAAAATCACTGACATATTTTACTTCGCTCTTCTCTAAGTCTTTGAAATCAGGCGGTAGTTTGCATTTGTGGCCCGTCTCGGTTTGGAGTGACTGCACCTTAGGGGCTCAGCTTGACTTTGGCATGGCCTGATGGTCAACTGTGGTAGGAGCCAGGGACACGGGGTGGGGTGGGGGGGCAGGGACAGAGGAGCCAACCTCCAGGAGGAGGGGCTTCTTTCAGCAGCACTGCCCACCCCCTACCCCCAGTTACAGACTTCACATCTGCTGGCAGGAGCCGCTTCAGTGGCCCTGACTACCAGGGTCTGGGCTGTGGGAGGGGCGAGGTGAGCTGATGGCAGGGCAGCCCTGGAGTGGCCCTGGCCCCTGGGCCCGCTGGGTTGGGGTAGGGGGCGGGGGTGCCATGTGCCATGCACAGCCTGCTCAGTCCCTGTGGCCCAGCTCAGGCCTTCTTGTGGGCGGCAGCCCAAGTGAGAGCTCCTTCCAGGGCAGACGGGCCGTGACCGTCACAGGTCCCAGGAGGGGTCTTCTGTCCTTGTTAGGAGATAGTCACTGGGGCTCTGGCTCTGGCAGGGCAGCCCCTCCTGTGCTGTCACCTTGCTCCCAGGCCGCGTGGTAGTTACGTGGGCCTTGTCCTTTCCACCACTGAGGCCTGTGAACTCGGACGCCGTCTGCTCTGCTGGGCTCCCACTGAGTGAGCAGCTCTCGGCTTCATGGCCCCCCAAACTCCAGCTTTCCCTGCAAACAGCCACGATGATAGGGTGGCAGACCTTCTTGGGGCTGGGACTAGCACCAAGGGGGCCAGAGGGTCCTCTAGGGCTGAGTGGGGACCCACCCTCACCCCAAGTCACGTCCTCAGACCATGTCCCTCCGACAGGGGCCTCCTGGGCTTTCCCAGTGAGCGGGCAAGTGCTGCTGAGCTTAGGTGCTTGTCCTTGTCTGGCCTGAGGAGGGGCCTTCCGCCTGGGGTGCTGTTCCCCCAGCACAGTGGAAGGTGCACCTACTGGGGAATGGGCAGCGGGCAAGAGGGTGTGCTTCCTGGACGGCCTCGGAGCTGTCAGAGAGAGAGGGACAGGCCTGGGGAACCACAGGGATGGGGGGGCGTCAGGGGACAGCCTGGAGAGCTTGGGCTTCTCTTAAGTCATTTGAACAAGCCCTCGGGGGACGTGAGAGATGGGCCGTGTGGTTCTGGACAGCCGCCCTGACAGTGAGCAGGAGTCAGGGCCGGTGGCCACTGGCCATGAGCCTGAGAAGTCTGCCTGTGCCCGCAGGGCCTCACTCTGGCTGGTCATCTGTGTGAGCTGGGCCTGGCACGAGCAGGACGGGCCCCTTCCAGGCATGTCCCCGCGTTGCACCGGGTCCAGGGCTCAGCAACACACAGTGTCCTCTGGGCCGTATCTCTCTTAGCTCTGAAATTCAAGTGGAAAATGCCCCCGGGAGGCCACTCTCGCTGCCAGTGGGATCGCAAGGAGGGTCATCTTACAGCGCTGGCCTGGGCATGGTTGGGCTTGGCCGGGACGCGTGGCCTTTCTGTCCTGGTTACTTGATGCTCAGTAGCCACGCTTGACGTGTCGAACCAGCACACTTTGCCAGCTCCAAAGTCTCCCCTGGCTCCCATGGGGTTGTGGCCTTGAGGAGCTCGCAGCTTGATTTGGGGGAAGATGGGAGGCATGGATGGTTCCAGTGGCGAGGAAGGCCGGGTGGGGGCGCTGCTCTGGCTCCGAGGTGCTGAGGAGGAGTGGGAGGGAGAGGCTCAAGCATGGCGGCCGAGGGCTGGCAGGGTCCCCCAGTGGGGTCAGGTGTGTGTCCCAGAGAGTCCTGTCTGGCTGTAGCAAGGAGGCGGCTGGCACCCTCAAGGAGGGTGGTCCATTTACAGAAGATGTGACCCCAGCCAGGCAGTGTGGGGAGCAAGTTGGCACGTATGGATGTGGGGGTGACGGCAATCCCAGGGACCCAGGTTTCTGGGTGTGTGGCTGCAGGGTGGAAGGGACGTGGTTTATGATGGGGCATGGAAGAAAGAAGAGGGTCAGGTTGGGCTGGCGGCCCAGGGGCCCTGGTTGCACACATGTGTCTTCTGCCCGGGATCAAGCTGGGCTGGAGAGAAAATCAGGAGTCGGTGGGCAGTTAAACCGCCAGGTGGGCTTTGGCACCCTTGGGAGCAGGGAGCCTCCCATCCTCAGGAGGCCATTGAGAGAGATGCTGCCCAGAAGTCCTTGGGGCCTCAATGAGGAGTCATCCCCCCGGAGCCCTGCCGCATGTCTCAGGAGGCCCGGGAGGCGCCGGGTTGAGGACAGGTCTGCTGCTGCCTCCCAGGCGTGGTTGCTCGGTGGTTTCTCGCAGCCTCCACAGGTTCACTACTTCCCAGGCATGGTGATGTCAGGCTCGGGTGGAGAGGTGGAGAGCTGGGAGGCCTGCCCCTTGTGTGCGGCCTGGAGGTGGGCAAGCTAGGCCTGCACAACGGGGTCCCCGTTCTCGGACCCTGGCCTGCGGTGGGCTCCGCCCCCAAGCAGGGCACTTGGCCTCAGGGCCGTGAAGCTCCCGGCTGCAGGCTGCCTTTCCATTCAGGGCCCGAGTCCTCATTGTCTGCATTTGGCATTTTCAGATTTTGCAAGAACGGGGTTCAAGGATGTGAGGAACACAGTGTTGACAACTGAAGAGACGTTTTACCTTTTCCCAAGATGCAATGATCTGCCATGTCGAGGAAGCTTGGCCGTGAGAAGAAACCTGCTTTTGACAATTTCTCTAGAGATCTGGGTGTGAATCCTTTTTTTGCCTCTGAGGTGGGTGGTGAGAGACAGGACCAGCTGTCCGAGGCCGGGCGTCGCCACTCAGAGGCGGCATGCTGCCTGGGCGGGCGTCTCTGTAGGGCCCTCCGCTTGGTTTTCACAAGTGCCGCTCGGGCCTGAGGCAGGGCGCTCCTGACTGACCCTTTAATCACCGAAGATCATTTAAAGGACAGCGTTCTTGGTGCTACATAAACAGTCTGTAACAGAGCCTGGGCCTTGCTGGTAGGAAGTGGCCGCAGCACCACAGCCCTGGGCTCTGGGTGCCTGCTGGTCACCCTGGCATGCACCAGGCCCTCTTCCTCAGGGCAGGGGGTCTGCTGTGCCTCCCAGACATGACCGGTTGGTGGTTTCTCCCAGCCTCCACGTGTTCACTACTTTCCGGTCCTCCTTCAGAGCTGGGCTCCACTGGCCTGATCCGGCCTGGCACAGTCAAGGCTTCTCCATTTGTAGTTTCCAGGCGAGAGACCTTTGCATCCTTTCTTTCCAATTGTGGATAGACAACCCAGTGCTTTCACTTCTTAGAAATGCCTAAAAGTGCTGCTGCTTTTTGGGCTGATCTGTTAAGTCATGTAAAGGGAGGTACAAATTTTGCCTCGTCTGACCCACCTTGGGGCTCAGGGGGAGCTGGCGCCCATCAGTGCCTTGGTCTCGCCTGGGATGGAGGTCGGGGCGGGAAGCCTGTCCACCCGGCTTCTGGAGCTGAAACTCCAGGTCACATTGGAAATTGGATGTTTACAGCACATCACAAACATCTCTCTCTCTCGCCGGCTCTCTCGTGTAACTATGCAGTTCTCTCTGACGTTTCTGGGGCGGTGGGGACACAGGCTGCACGGGCCCTGCCCCCTGACGTGACGGAGCTACCGGGATTCCTTTGAAAACCGCTGTCCGCATGCTTTGAGAACAGACCTTCCTCAGCTGGTCGTGGGTCCTGTCCATCTGGGGGGCCTGGCCGGGCAGGCGGCTCTGCCACCTGACCTCCAGCTTCCAGGGGAGCTGTGCCTACCGACCGCTGGCTGGTTCCAGACGCTTCCAGAGGCTTCTTGCCTGTGCCCTCTTCTCCTTTGCCAATATTACCTGATGAACCAAGTTCTCCAGCACCTAGGACTTACCTCCTCCTTTTGTAAGGTCTGTTGTATGTTGTTAAATGTTTGGCTTCATCCGTTTATAGCAATCTTTCTGTAGGACACACTTGGCCCTGGTGACCTGTCCTCCCGGTGGAGCGCGTGGGGGCTGGGCAGCCCCTCCTTGGCCTCGGGGTGTACCAGTGGGGCGCTGCTGGCCATTTAGCGTTGTTTGATTTGTGACCTTGACGTAATAGATAGGCTTGTGGGTTTTTTTTTTAATTTAAAGATATTAAGACTTAATTCACTAAAATTTATTGTAAGGGGATATTTATACTTTTGTACTTTTTTAGGTATCCGTATTTTATCAGCTTACAGTTTAATGCCTAAGTTTCCCCTGAAAATAGCAAATAAAATTGTGTATTTATGAATGAGCAGAACAACTGTTAGTGTCTTAAAATGCACGGAAGAGCCACTACTGCAGAAGCGCCGCCTTGGGCTCGCGACAGCCCCGGGCCTGCCGCCTGTGTCACTGTCCAGCCTGGGGCTGGCAGGTTAGAGCAGCACAGGCCTGTCTCCCCGCCTCAGCTGGACCAGCCCCCGGCCCTCACCCATCATCTCTTGATGGTATCGTGCCCCCATCCCTTGGGCCAAGGAGATCATCTTCAAGAGACTTTTTTAAAAGTACAGATGCCTCGTTGCATCAAGCGTGTGCACCTGTCTTGTCTCTTTCCCTGGCCAGAAGCACCAGCTTCAGAGAAATTTCTCTGAAATTCCTTGGGCCCGCACCCCCCACAGCCACTCTGGCTCCCCCTGGTGGTGGCTCTTCAGAAACTCCCGGGACGCCAAGGCTTTGAGGAAATTCCCATTCCACGTGTTCCCTGGAGAGCTCTGGCTCCCAGAGGTTGGGTAGGATGTCTTTGACCCCGAGATGCCGGAGTCTCCTGCAACCCAAACTCTCAGCCTTCTTGGAGTGTCTGTCGTGTTTCCAGGGCTGGCGTCTGTGAGCAGAGGCAGTGCCGCTCTGGCGCCTTTGGACTGAGCTGTGCTTCCCTGAGACAAACTGCAAATCAGGACGCTGGTGTACAGTCCCTGGGTCGGGACGGTGTCTCTGGTTTGGGGGGGGGGCTTTGATTTGCACCCCTGCCTGCTCCAGGTGTTGGCATCAGGACCATGGCTGACCCCTGATCCTTGAGGCCAGAAGGGGTCAGGGGTCCTGGAGTCCTGGCCCAGTGGTTTTCCTTCTTGGGGCTCCCACAGGCTGATCCTAAGCGTGCAGTATGGTGTGTGTGCACATGGATTTCCAGGCTCAGTTGTGGCCCCCTCCTGTGGCTTCACCTGCTGGCTGCTCTGGTTGCTGCAAGGTGGGCCCTGCCCTGGGCTGAGCCCCGCTCCCTCCGCCCGCCACGGCTTAGTGGTCTGTGCCAGCCGGCTATCACTCCAAAGCCTTCTCCCTGCAGCCGGCGGGGCCCTGGTGGGGCCCCCACCCACCAGGCAGTGGCCCTGAGGCGCTGCTTGGGGGCAGCAAAAGTTGTGTCTGAGTGGCGCCCCACCCAGGTGGGAGAGGGGACCTGTGACAGCTGGGGGCACTTCTCTCCTTCCCCTTCACAGCACTGAGCGCACTGTGAACAGTGTGAATAAAACCTGCTTCCCTTTAAACCCTTAGTCTCTGCACGAGTGTGTCCCTTCCCCTCCTGCAGCTGTCTCGTTGAGTGTCCACCCTGGGTTTAGGAAGCCCAGGGCGTGGGGGATCTGTGCCCTAGGGTCGCACACTGGCCACCGCCTGGGACCCACCCAGGACCCTAGCCTCACTCTCCTAGCCCGGCTGGGTGGGGCGTCACTAGGGAGCACTGGCCTGCCCTGACATCTTCGCCCCTCCTCCCTGTTAGGCCCACAGGACCCTGACCAGACCCCTGCCCTGTAGCAGAGGCAGGAGGATGGTGGGGTGATGGGGGACCCCAGGGCACTCAGAAAGCTAAGACAGCAGGAAGAGGAGGCAGGGGCAGGGTGGCAAGTCCTCCTCCAAGGGGGGCCTGGCCCTCACCTGGGCTCCATCCTGGCCTCTCACCACAGACGTGGCAGATGGGCCACCTAACCTCCTCTGACCCCCATATCACTGCAGGGCCTGAAGCTCTTTCTATTCCCCACAGCAGGGTCGCCTCTCTCCCAAGCTGCAGGACCCAGGCCAGCCCCTGCTCCCAGCCAAGATGACCCAGAACTTGTCCCTGGGGCCACTCTCAGGACACCCACAGCCCGGTCGTCCCCCCATCAGGCCTCAGTGCACCCGCTGCCCCGCAACCCCACCTTCCCCGCCGGGACTCGGAATCCATCTCTGCTCTGGAGAAAAAGCCCTCAGATGGCTCAGTCCCTGGAGGGCCACCAAGCAGTGCTCCCTGCCTGGCAGGAACATGCCCAGGCAAAGCAGAGCAGAGGCGAATTCAGTGTGTGTTCCCCACTCCATTCCCGGAGCTGGTCCACAGCAGGTGCCTGCTAAGTGCTTATTGATACGTTCCATAAATAGCCAGGCCTGCGTTCTCCCAGCACCTGCCGGGCCAGCTGGGCCTGTGCACGTGCTCACGTACGTGTGCATGTTTCTCTGTGTGTGGGTGTGCAAGTGTGTGCATGTACTAGCATGTGAGCATGGGTGTGCGTGTGTGGTGTGCGAGGCCCTGCCCTCTCAGGCCTCTTCGTCTGTTCATGGTCACTGAGCACGGCAGGAGGCTGGGTGCCTTTCAGGAATCAGCCCACACTGGGGAGCTGGCCGTCCGACTGCAGAAGGCCTGCCGTGGACATGCTGGGCCAGGCTGAGAACCCGGGGCCACCTCCGTGGGCAGCCGCACCATCGCGGCCAGGACAGGCAGGGCCAGAACGAGCTGGGGCCTGGGCTCTGAGACCTATTTCTGCTGGATTCCTGGTGGCCACAGGCCGTCACGGGAGGACTGGGAGGGGGATGGCGTGGAGCTACTGACAGGACAAGGGACGAGAGGGGGCAGCAGAGCTGGGGTGGGGCCCCTGGAGGCAGGGCCAAGCACCAGGCTCTCTGTGCAGGATTGCAGCTCATTCCTGAATTCCCCAGGGATCCTCGCAGAAACCATTAAAGACTGCTGCAAGGATGGCCTGAACCCCAAACTTCGCAGAAGGAAGAAGGAGGGGGTCCTGGCCCAGGGAGCTGCTGAAGCCTTGGCCTGTCTCAGTGGGGGGCCTGTCCTGCTGACCTCCACGGCCCCGAATGGCCTGGGCCTTGCCTCCTCTGTGTGACAGCCAAGAGAAGTTCAGGGTGATTCAGACATAGGCAGTGGGGGCTGTGCTCCCCCACGCCCCGCAGAGCCCCCCTCCTTCAGGACCCTCTGCCGGGCCCCCTGCCAGTGTCTGTTGCTGCCCCCAGTGCCCAGAACAGGGCACCCCTTGGCAACACTCATGGTGACGACCACGTTGGCAAGGATGCTGAGGCGGGGGGGTGGGTCAGGGAAGCCCCTGTGAGGGGGTCAGGCCACAGGTGTCACAGGACTCGGTGATGTCTAGCCTCCAATGTGCCTGCTGTAGCTCCTTCCACTGGGGAGCCTCATCCGCCACACCCCCTGCCCAGCACCGGCCCCATCCTTCCCCGAGGGTCTACACCCAGGCAGCCGGCACTGAGGTTAGGGTTTTATTGGAGAGTGAACATAAATAAAAATAAGTGGGCGTTAGAGAGTAGGGAGAATTGGAGAGCTATTTACAAATGTACACCATAGGCTCCGGGGAGCCACTGGCCCACTGGCCTGAGCGCAGCTCAGAGGAAGGTGAGCAGGGCCATGAGGACCAGGAGGATGGCATGGGCTGCCAGGCAGGGTGCAAAGTTCCGACCGAGGGGCTGCTGGCCCCGGGGGTCCCGCTTCTGGCCACCCGAGCTAGGCCGCTGGAACTGCAGTTCTGGGATGATCCGTTGGATCCAGTTATGGTGGGAGGTGACCCGGATATAGACACCTGGGCGGTTCCGGCGGGCGCAGCCCTCACCCCAGCTGGTCACCCCAGCCTGCAGCCATGACTGACCCACAAGGCACACCAGGGGGCCCCCCGAGTCTCCCTGCAGGTGAAGAAGAGGTACCGTTAGAGTCCACGGAGGCGCAAGAGCCAGGCTTTGCAGCTACATGGGTGCACACATGCCTGTCTGCCTCCCTTTATCTGTTCTTCCCTGCCCAGGACCCACCCCCCCACCCCCACCCCGCCACCCAGTCCTTCCTCTCTGACCTGGGGTGCCCATTTCTCTAACATCCCCAGACTATCCACCCTGATTCATCTCAGGAGAGTGTGTTGAAAATGCAGTTTCCTGGGTCCCACTGCAGACCTGCTGCCTGACTCCCCCGGGTGGGGTCCAGGAATCTGCTTTCCCAGCTGGTCAAATGCACAGCCCTGTCCTGACCCCATGGGCCCGCCTCCTGGGGCCTTATCCCTTGTCCCAGGTGGGCTGGCTTCCACCTTGACTGGGGTCTGGGGAGCAGGGCTCAGCCTTGGCACGGCCCACCCTGGTCCCTACCTTGCAGGCGTCCTTCTTGCCCTCGGCGAAGCCAGCACACAGCATGTCGTCCTTGATGGTTTTCGGCTGGAAGCCGGGCTCAGAATCCTTGCTGTAGAGCAGGTTGCACTTGGGCGTGTCAATGATAGGCACAGCGAGTTTCTGCAGGATCCGGGGGTTGGGCAGGTGGTCTAGGGAGGGGAGACACAGCCTGCGACTCAGTGGACAGTCTTACTAAGGACTCCGGGGCCCTGGGTTCTTGAGAACCACAACTCTGTCCCTTCCCATTCTTGCTTGTGTTTAGACCTTCTCTTCTGGCTGGGGGCTTTGTGAGACAGAATTCCTTCTTCCCTCCTCCTACCCACCAGCCTGGGCTCTTTCTATTCCCCACTCTCCACTTCCCCATGCCTCCTCTTCCTGAGTCTACTGCCCCTTTCCCATACCTACTCCACCCATTTGAGTAGAGATCATGTGCACCAATATCAACAGAAAAAGATTGTTGGTTCAGAGTGGCCCCCACGCTGCCTTCTCTAGGCATGTCCCGCATTCTCTCCTGGCCCTGCCCCATTACCTTGTTCACTGGGGTTGCCCCAGCCGGTGACCCAGCAGTTCATGCCCGTCTCAAAGATGACTGAGGGGTCAGGCACACACACAGGGAGGATGTAATTGGTGAAGGTCACAGGTGCCTCCAGCTCCACCAGAGCCACATCGGCACTAGAGGCCATGCCTTGGTACAGGGGGTTACTCTTGACCTGCTTCACCCGGGTGTACATGGCATGCGGCCCTGGCTTCACCAGTTGCCGCACCCCCAGCAGGACCTGGCACAGGGATGTTTCAGAGGTGCTGGTGGGAGAGCAGAGAGCTGGTGTGAGGCAGCCCCACAAGGGCTTCACAGGTGGAGTTGGTGGAAGTTAAATGGAGATGGGAAAGAGGGAGGAGTTGGGCTCCCCATGGTGCCAACATCTCTCTGTACATTGTCTTCAAAAAAGTAATCTCCAGTGGGACATACATCAGGATGAGGTGGGTAAGGGGGTAGAAACTGAAGCAGCTTTAATTCCTGACTTTAATTCCCAGCTATACCCCGGCCAGCCTGGCGACCGTGGGCAAGTCACCCAGCAAGTTCTCTGTGACTCAGCTTCCTTGTCTGTAAAATGGGGACACTAACATTCCCCACCTGAAAGGCTTGCTGTGAGGGTTGAAGGAGATGATCACCCACCAGGGTGCATCTGGGGGTTGGGCCTAACCTTAGGCAAGCCGCCTACTCCCTCTGAGCCCGAATATCTGAACTTAAAATGTGAGGTTTTAAAAGAATTGCAGAGCTGTGGTGAGGCAAGAGCCAAGATGCTTGGGAAACCCTGAAGGTCTAGGACCAGGTGGGTCATAGTATGGTAGTAGGGATTGGGTGACTTGGCCCTTTGGTTACGGACGGCATAGGTGACCTTAAGGCCATTCTGCTCGAGTCCACCTGTACCCAGAGTCCCAGCCAGAAAGGGAGTGTCTTGGATTTGAGGTGTGGGAGGGGGACGGGGAAGAGGGCCAGGGCATGGGAGGAGCCTGCCAGCATCGGCAGGGGCAGGCCCCAGGTCTGGCAAAACACCTCACTGGTGAGACCAGCAGTAGGGGAGTGTACCCCTCCCAGCTGGGCTGGGGGGAGCAAGAGCCAGGAAGCAGGGGTTGCTGCTGGAAGCTGGCCCCAAGGTTGGACCTAAAGGGAGCTCTGGTAGGGAAAGCTCAGATAATGCAGACCGAACCCGCCCCCCATAGGTGGTCAGCCTGAGCGCCCCACACTGCAGCGGGTCGGCTCTGTCCGCGGTGCTGAAGCGTTTTGCGGGGTTGGGGAGGTGTGGGAGGTGTTGTCCTGTCTGCATTGTCTGCGCCCCTGGTGGGGAGGGAGGCTGGCTGTGCTGGCGAGGGGGTGGGGAGGGGGAGCGTCGGGGCTCAGCCAACTCACTTGGAGAAGCAGTGCGCTGCAGTGAGGACCCAGCGCTCTGTGATGAGGCTGCCCCCGCAGAAGTGGCTTCCATTTCGCTGAATGCTGACCTGCCACGGCCACTCGCCCTCCAAGGTGTCCTGCCCGCCCACCATCCGGTTCAGCATCCTTGGGCTTCCGCAGGCTAGGGGAACACAGCCAGGGGTGCGCTCACTGGGGGCCAGTTCCATCGGCTCTGATTCCATACCCCCAAACCCACACTTTCACATTCTGTTCACTTCCCGGCCTCCCTGCCCCTGACCTGCTTGGGGACCTTAGGCAAGTCAGAGGCCTGGGCATCAGGTCAGCCTCTGACACAGGCAGACCCTTCCCAGCTCTGGGAAAGTCCCCCACCACCATGGGCCCCACTCCCTTCACCTGTGAAATGGTGACATCAGACCTACCTGGGGCGGGGAGTGAGATAACACGGGTAAAGGTCTTATCACAGAGCCTGACAAATGGGCTCCTGGAAGGTCAGTGGGTGTTGGGAGGGTCCCACGTAGGGTAGGTGAGTGGTCTTCCAACTCTGTCTTTACCTTTTTTTCTGTTGCTTTCCCTGCCCCCCTTCTCCATGCTTCCTGCCTTGATGGCCCTCTTGTGCCACCTGCACTGTGTGTCAGACCTTCCCCCTCCACTCCTGCCTGGGCTCCACAACTTTCCTGCACTGTGGGATTCCCTGTGCCCGGCCCATTCATTCTGGGTCTCATTCCGGGGGTGTGTGAGGGTGTGGGTTTCTGATTAGTCTTGCAGCTCTCAGACAAGCCCACTCCTATCCCCCGACCCAGGGGACTTGGATGCTTACCAGTTAATGCCTCAGCCTCCTGAGTCCCTGGAAATGAGAAAAAAGAGGGTGATCAGCCAACTTAGCTGAAGCTGAGGTCTGCTCCTCCCCGCCCCACCCACCACTGCTGGTCAGCGTAGCCCCTCATCTGCTCCACACGCAACCTCCTGAGGACTCAGCAGGACAGCCCACAGGGGGACCTGGCAGGAGAGGCCAGCAGCCTTCAGTTCCCCACAGGTCTGGCCCCCGAGATGTGTACAGGCCAGACATGTGGGCCAGAGCTCACCTGCAAGGGCAGACAAGCCCCTTGCCACAGGGGGAAACAATCAGGAGATGCCAGTGAGGGGACCCTGTCAGGGCTGACTCTCCTGTTTGGGACAGGAGGACTCCTTCTTGTCCCCACAGGGCCTTCCCTCCACACCCCACACTCGTCCTGGTCAGAAGCTCTGCGGAGCATCCAGCCTTCGGCCCTGGTGCTGTGGGATCTCCCTCCCCATCCCTCTCCACCAGCCCGGGGCTGGGATGAAGGACGAGATAAAGGGAGCGGGGCTCCATGTCTGGCTGGAGTCCTGGGGCGACAGCCCAGATACTTGGGTCTCGGGGGAGTAGAGAAAGGCCAGCCAGTGGTTGTGGGTCAGTCCTTCCAAGATTCCAGATTCCCAGGAGCCAACCCCTCTCTCAGACATTCCAGCATGCTTGCAGTTGGAGCCCAGGGCACCCTGCTGGGCCATGGCATCCCTGCCCATGGGAGGGACAGGGGAGGTGTGAGGGTGGAACCGTTCGGTAATGGCCTCCATCTCCCCAGGATCCATTGCCCCCATGTCTCTGGACATAGGCACAGGGCCTGCTACTTGGCTTTGACAGGACCCACCCCCCCCCCCAGCCCGGAAACCCCAGCCAGGCCGACAGTCCCCAGCCCAGTGCCAGCAACACTCCAGAAATACCCGCCCTGTAGAGAGAGCCCCACTCACATATCTGGTTCACTGGGGGCAGATCTGATCAGAGCTGGGGTGGGGGGCTCAGGACAGCCTCTCCCCACCTCAGCCCTCAGTATTCCCCCTATACACCAGCCCCTCTTGGTAACCAGTTCCAGGCAGCTGAGGGGCCCTGGGGGCAGGAAACGACCAGGCTGAGCCACGCCTCTCTATGGGGTGCCCAAGGACCCTGGGGATTTTTACAGGACCCCCATTCTTGCAGTCTAAGGGGTGCACTCCCCAATGCTGGGGGTGCTGGATGAAGAAGCGGTGTGGGGGGGAGCTGTGCTTGGAGCAAGAGGAGGAGGAGGGGCCTGAGGAGGCACAGGCAGGACTGGCCACTCTTCAAAGTAGAGGTGCCAAGCAGAAATGTGAGGGTGGAAGTAGTCAGCCCAGGCCAGCGGGGGGTGGGGGGGAGCAGGAATTCTGCCTGGACATTGATTTGTGTTAATGAGGTGCCTTTTTAAAATGCAAATACCCCCAGGAGGGCAGTTCCCTCCAGCCCCTTATCTTAGTATAATATGATTTAATTAGATTGATAACACCAGACCCCATGCTCTTTTTAAGGCTGATGCTTCTGCTGGCAAGATGCTCCCATTCACCTTGTCCTCGCCGGCATTAACATGCTTTCAGGCTTGTTCCCTCCCTGTGGGACTTTTCCAGAGCCTTGTCCAGATTCTCCCCACAGCCATCCCCCCTCCCATACATGCAGATGGATCCTCCACTGCCTGCTCCCAGGATCAAGGGCACTCCCACCCTGCCTGGCAGCACACCCACCCCCTACCCCGTTAGAGCTCTGCAGTCTTCCTCACCCCAGCCTAATGCAACTCTGCTTCTCATTCGGATTGAGCCTTCTGGCCGCTGAATGTTTGCCCACAGCACCCCTTTCCTCCTGGTGTCTACAAATCCAGATTCTATATGGTCCTAATCCAGATCAGGCCTAACTGAAATGCCTCCTCCTCCAGGCAGCCCTCCTCGCTTGCACTGTCTGGGAAGCCTGGCTCCCTCTTCTGAGCTTTCTGTCCTCCTGCCTGGCCTCACAGAGCTCTGCTTACCTTGCCCTGGGGGTAGAATTGTTGTCTCATCTCACCTATGGGCTCAGGAGCTCTGTGAAGGCAGAGCCCACATCCAGGGGGCCTGAGCCCGGGGAATGTATAAGAGGGAGAGAATGGGAGCAGCTGTGGGAGCACGGCTGACCGGGAAGGGGTGATGTGGAGACCTGAACTCTGCAGGGTGGGTGTCCTATAGGGGCTGGGTGAGCTGGTGGGGGTGTCAGGCCCCTCCTCTGGGCCCAGGGCCCTCATGCTCCTGTAGCTAGTTGCTAGTGGGGATAGGAGAGACCCAAGGCTCTAGGAGGGAACAGCCAGGGATGAGGGGCAAGGACAGTGTTGAAGGAGTTCAGGCCTCTGGTCACAGCTGTTTGAGAGCCAAGTGCAGGCCGCTGTTTCCATTTTGGCAATGACCTTGGTTTCTCAACCCACCAGGAGCAATCACAGTGTTACACACCCTGGCGGAGATGGGCTCCCTCAAAGAACGCTGTGGTTCTTGAACCAGGAGGCCAGGGGAGGTAGGCGGGGCAGCGAGACCTGGAGAGGCCCTGTGGAGCCCAGGGAGGCTGGGGCCTCCCCACCAAGGTGCCGCCCTGGTGCCCTCCTCCCCTGGTGGAAAGACTGGAGCCCTGGCTGAGTTGCAGCCTGGGGTGACCCGGCCTGGCCCTGGGAGGTGACTTAAGGACAGGGAAGTGAGGTGGCCCAGGAATGCGGGAGAGTTTCCCTGGCAGAGAGCAGCCCGCCCACTGGGAGGGGCCTGCAGGTGGGTCCCCTGGCTGGCACCTGCTAACCCTGACCCATGATTGGGAGAGGGGACAGGGGTTCAGGGCCTGCTCCTCCCATACCCTCCCTCTCTGGTGGGAGCTGGAGCCTGCACCCCTGTCCCCCTGCTCCCTGCTAAGCCCTCACCAGCCTCCCAAGGATCCCAGGCTCAGGCAGCAGCTCAGCTACCTCTCCCGGGCCCAGCGAACAGTGGCCCAGGGATTGGAGGGCAGGGGTTTTGAGTTCAGATCCTGCACCCATGCAGCCCTTGGAGAAGGGAGAGAGGCCCAGATGAGAGGAAGCAGAAGCGCCAAGCCCAGAGCTTGGCCGTGCTTGCCCAAGGCAAGGGAAGCAGGGTTATGGTTACTGCCTCTGGGCTCCTCCCGGGCCTGCATCCACACCCCAATCCAACTTCCCCACTTCACTCCCCCAGGTGGGATGTCTGGAACCTTCCCCCTGGGGCAGGGAGGAGAGGCCCGTGCTGCAGCCCCAGGCCTGGCCAGGGAGTGGGGGGCTTAGCTACAGCTCCAGGTAGGAGAGAGGGGCCCTGCAGCCTCTAGGACTCACCAAACCGCAGCAGCAGCAGGAGCAGGAGCAGGGCCACAGCCGGCACCTGCCTCATGGTCTTGGCCTGGCTGGAGTGCCCGACGGGCAGGGGACAGCAGTGGCAGGAGCTCCGTGAACACTAGCACAACATTCGGGGCTCCATGAAGTGGGGTTATATGCTGGAGATGAGTGTCAGCTTGGCTATGCCACTGGACCTGTCAGCCTGGCCCGCCCAGTTCCTCTCAGCAGGAAGGAGGCACCCCAGAACCCCGACTCCTCCATGACCTGACCCTGAACCCCAAGGGGCCAGACCCCTCACCCTAAGACACCTTGGGGTTTGGGGGCCAAGGTGCATCTGCCCCATTTAGGTGCTTGTGGCATGGGGTTCCAACCCCCACCATGGCTGACCGCATCCGCCAACTGACCACAGGCCCCACATAAGCTGACTACAGTCTGCCCATGAGACCCTTCCTGTTTCATTCATTCATTTGTTCATTCATATTTATTGAGCATCTACTATGTACTGGACATCAGTGAAAGAAACAGAGTCCAGGACTGGGGCTTACACTTTTGGGGGGAGGGGGGATGGGCACGGAAAATTCCAGGTCACCTGTGCTTATGGAACAAAGGAGAGCAGGGAAGGAGTCCGGAGCGGGGTCCCCAGTCGACCCCAGCGCTCTCACCGGCCCTCCCTCCAGGAAGTGGGTCCCAGCAGTCCCAGAACCGGCCCCAAGGTGGCCATGACCTCCCTTCCCCTGCCTCCCTCCCGTCCCCGGGGCGGCACCCTCCTCCCCTGGGCCGGGGCCGGGGGGGTGGGCTTCCCGGAACCCGAGGGCCGGGGTGGGCGGGGCGGAAGCTGGTTCTGGGAAGGCCGGGTCGGGATGACCGTCCCCGGGTAACCCTGCCCTGGGCGCGGCTGGCCGTGTCCGGGACTTGCGGCCGCCACGGAAGCGACTCCGGGAGGAAGTTATTTGGGGTATGGGGCTGACGTCAGAGGCGGAGTCGGGTCTCGGCGGCCACTGCCCGCCCAGGCGGCGGTTCGGATTTTGGCCGGAGGAAGGGACCAGGACCGGCAGATCCCCTCCAGAACTGGGATGGGGAGCGCAGGATAAGAGGCAGAGCCCTGCCTCAGCCTCCCCGCCTGCGCAGTGGGTGCGAGCGTGGCCTGGGTGTGCTACGGTACGCCCCGGGGGGTAGTCGGAGCCGGGGTCGCGGTCTCCGGGGCTGGGTTGGGTGTCAGGCAACCCCCGCCCTCTTGCCTTGGCCTTCGCGGGAGCTCCTGGTCAGCGCAGTTCTGCCCTCTAGTGGCCGCCTGCAGCAGCGCCGGGCGGGCCGGGCAGGATGCTGAGGGGGGGTGCGGGGGGGGGTCTCTCACCTCCTCACTGTCCCTCTTCTTCCCATTCCTCCCACCTCCCCCACACACACACCGCGAGCACTCCCACCGTCCGTTGTCCTCCTTTCCTGACCCCCTCACCCCAATTCTCACTTTGCTTCTCCATCAGCCCTGTGAGGGGGAGGAGGCGTCACCCTGAATTCGTGACTGCCACCCAGGCGCTGACCCGCCTTTTCTCGCCCCCCTGCCTCCCCTGTCCCTTCTCTGCGACCCCTGTGTCCTGTGTCCCGGAGTTCCCGGTGGGGTGTCTGGGCGAGTGGGGTCCCTCGGGGAGGGAGGAACAGAGTATGGGAAGAGGGATTCTAGAATCATTCGGTCATTCAGTCCGCAAGTGTTTTTTAGCACGTTGGGTGCCCAGCACTGTCCAGTTATGGGGAACATCAAGGTGAACGGTGTGGAGGAGATGGCAAGACAGAATTAAATCAAAAATGTCTAATCATAAACTTTGGAAAGTGTTTCAGAACGTCAGGGTAACCACATTTCTCCAGGCACCTGATGATTAATTCCCAGGATCTCAGAGGCCTTTCAGATTCTTTTGGGCCGACCACTTACTCTCAGGTCCTTCTCGGTTTTCTCTGCCTTTGCTTTTAAAAGCCAATTCTAAGAAGGCTGTGCCTTGAAATCAAGCAAGCAACAAAAGTCGAGAGGTGATCAGAAAGTGGGGACACCGGGGAAGGTTGGGCTCCTGATGACTCCAGTGACTAGAGAAAGAGCACCCGTGTACCCTGGACACCCGTTGGCCCGGAGCCTGTGGACCCCCAACTGAGCAGGGAGCTGGGGGTAGGGGTGCAGGGTGAGCAGGAAGCTAGGTCCCTTCCTCACTCCTGCCACCAAATAGGTGAGGAGGATTGGAATCCAGAGGGATTCAGAGACATAAATATGTTTTATCAGTTTCTCCTTAAAAAAAAAAAAAAAGTGGGTATCTATCAACTCTGGAAGGGGGCATGTTTTCTAATGTTAGAAGTCACAGTACACAACACAAAAGAAAAGAGATGTGGCCCATAAACTAAAAAAATACAAGCAAAGTTGGCTTCAAAATAAAATAGCAAACAATAGGAAAAATATTTGCAGGAAATGTGGCCAAATGATGACAACATTATTGTCCAGAGTGCTTAAGAAATTGATCAGAAAAACCCTGAGCCCCTAAAGATGAAAAGAACAAAGGACGCAGACTAGTCTCGGAAGAGGAAAGCAATTTGGCTTATAGACTTTTTGAGAAATGTTCAGCATCAGTGATTAAAGAAATGCAAATCAAAGCCACAGCAAGGAGATACTGTTCTCCTGTGTGGAGTTAGCTTGACCTTGGAATGCTGTTAGTCAAGGACGTGCGGAAATGCCCCAGCTGGTGGGCATGTAACTGGCACAACCCTTCCATAAATTGGTGTGTCAGTCTTTTAAAAATAGTTATTTCCTTTGACTCAGTGAATTCATCATTGGAAATCTATTCTAAGAGGAAAATCCTAAATACAGAAAAAGCATGAAGATGTCAGTGGCCAGGTCATTTATAATTGCAGAAACAAAACAAAAACAAAAATTTGTTGGATGATGGTAAATAAAACTTCCTTTGAATATAATTAATAAAAAATGACATTTCCATGGAGAGTGGGTAAATGTGGAAAATGCTCATAATATAAGGGGAAATTTTAAAAGAATGTGTATAAAGATTTTTAGAAAATATAATGACTGAAAGAAGTTAAATTTCAAAACAACAGCAGAAAAGCTGTTGTTTTGAAATTTAAAAAGGAAAACTTGCAGAATGTTCAGGAGTGACCATCTAGGAGGGCTTCTGCAGTCATGTGGATTTCTCTCAAAAGTAGGTGACAGCAAAACTAGAACAAAAAATTTTACAGTTTTTATGGAAACACAAAAGACCTCGAATAGCCAAAGCAATCTTGAGAAAGAAGAAATGGAGCTGGGGAAATCAGGCTCCCTGACTTCAGACTATACTACAAAGCTACAGTAATCAAAACAGTATGGTACTGTCACAAAAAACAGAAATATAGATCAGTGGAACAGGATAGAAAGCCCAGAGATAAACCTATGCACATATGGTCACCTTATCTTTGATAAAGGAGGCAAGAATATACAACAGAGAAAAGACAGCCTCTTCAATAAGTGGTGCTGGGAAAACTGGACAGCTACATGTAAAAGAATGAAATTAGAACACTCCCTAACACAATACACAAAAATAAACTCAAAATGGATTAAAGACCTAAATGTAAGGCCAGACACTATCAAACTCTTAGAGGAAAACATAGGCAGAACACTCTATGACATAAATCACAGAAAGATCCTTTTTGACCCACCTCCTAGAGAAATGGAAATAAAAACAAAAATAAACAAATGGGACCTAATGAAACTTAAAAGCTTTTGCACAGCAGAGGAAACCATAAACAAGACGAAAAGACAACCCTCAGAATGGGAGAAAATTTTTGAAAATGAAGCAACTGACAAAGGATTAATCTCCAACTGAGACTCATGGAACACAACAGGTATTCATGGGACCTTTGGTCCTGGTTCATGGGACCCAGTTCATGGGACCTTCCTGTGATGCTCCAGTTGAAGGAAGAGCTTCAGGACCCAGGGTGGTGCAGATGGCTTTCCATCTTAGCCCCAGGATGTGCTGCCACTCTCTGGTGGTGATGCATTCTCCAGTCTCCAAGGTGACTCCTGGAGCCAGGCACACTGGAGTCTCTTCCTCAAGGAATGCCAGCTAAGTGGGCTACAGCTCCTCCTCTGCCCCACTCAGTGTGAGCAATCCTACGGAAGGACATTAATTGTCCCACAAGTAGCCCAGGCTGGTCGCATGGCCACTATGTGACCACAGGACAGAGGTTGTTAGCAGAAAGGAGGAGGGAAGGAAACGTCATCAAGAAGCAATAGCTATGACACTGACTCCAGCGTGAGAGTGAAATAAAGACATTTTCAAACATGGAATTTCTCAGAAAATTTACCCCCAAGGCATGATTTTTGGGAAGCCACTGGGGGGAAGATGTTCTCTGACTAAAGAAGGAATAAACCAAGAAAGTAGGAAATATGGGCTGTGGAAAACAGAGATGAAACTCAGAAGAGAGAAGGGAATCTGCAGTATGCTGGTGAAGGGAGATTCCAGAATGGCAGCTGTGCCCCAAACAAAGAGAGCAGCCTTCACTGGAACACTGTGACAAAAGAGACAGGAATGCTGACAATGTCACACTGTCATCATGATACACTGTGCCACTGAGCTGTCTTTTCAATCAGATGAAACAACTGGAGGATTTGCTACACCAAAACAAGATGTAAATCAAGAAAGAGGAAGATGTGAGACCCAGGACAGGGAATCCAAACCAGGAGAGAGGCAAATGGAATTCCAAGGATGACAGTTAAAGGGACATCCCAGGATGACAGTGGTGCTTAGAGAGCAACTATCCCAGAGAAAGGAAAATGGGTATATCAAGGAGGGATGAAAAAGAGAAAAAAAAAAGGACCTGATATGTTCCCTAATGGGATTGACCTGGTGGAGATTTGGAAAGTTTGGGTAGGTACAAAGGCAATTATTAACTTCAGGGGAAAAAATTAAGAAAGGGAACAAACGTAGTACCCCCCACCCAAAGTCTCATCCTCTTATGGTATCAGCCAGACTTGAGGTCCAGGATCTGGTCAACTAAATCAGATTTAGGTGCAGACGAGGCTTCTTGGGCATAGTTCCTCATGATCTGAAGAACTGTGAACTAAGGAGTTCACCCTGCTCCCCCAACATGCAAGGGTGAGGAAGGGACGGGGTAAACACAATAGATAACCCCACACAGCAAGCACTGGTCTATAGCATTTCTGAAATCTCACTAAGAACACGTGCTACTCCCTTCTGCTCCAGGAGCAGGGAGTGTGTGTTGTCTAGAGGCCCTGGGAGTAGTTCTTCATGACTCTTAGCTCTGCCCTTGGGCTTTTGGCTTTGGCTTCTGAATCATCCATGCTTTCCCATAAAACATGGTTCATTTCTGTAACTGAATAGCTTTCTCTGCCAACCTGCTTCTTGTCTGTAGAAAGTTGGGGATTTAAAGAACTGTCCCTTTCAGTTCAAGCTTGTACAATTTGCTGACTTATCATAAATAATGTAGGTCAGAAGACAATGGAACAACTTTAAAGTGCTGGAATAATGGCGATGACATTACTATCAACCCATCTGTCAACCCATAATTCTACATCCAATGAAAATATTCTTCAAGAATGGAGGGGAAATAGACAATTTCAGATAAATGAAAACTAAGAGAATTTATTGCCAGTAGGTCTGTACTATAAGAGAAGCTAAAGGGAGTTTTCAGGCTAGAGGTAAATGATCCCAGGTGAAATTAAAGATCTTCAGAAAGGACTAGGAGCACTGAAAATATGTATATAAATATAAAATACTCTTTTTCTTCTCAATTTCTTTAAAACACATGAACGTTTAAAGCAAAAAGTATATTGTGGGGTCTGTAATATATGTAGATATAATACATATGACAACTATAGTATAAAGTACAGGATGAGGTAAATGGCCTATATAATTGCAAGTTTCCTACATTTTATATGGGTTGGTATAATATTAGCTTTAAGTAGACTGTGAAAAGTTAATAATTTCCACTTTTTACATTTGTTATTGGGACATCCCATGTGATCAAACCAAACTCCCAGTAACTGATATCTTATTAGGAGTATGATGTGTTGACTTCTCAGAAGATACCTAACACTCTGGGTTTCACTGGTTTGTACAAGAATTCCCACCCTGGCTAAAAAATATTTTTAAATGGGGTACTTGTAACTTACCTCTGACTCTGACCCAGATAAGAGATAAAACAGTCCATCAATTTTTAAATGCCACTTGATAAATGAGAGTTGACCAGTCTGATCCTTGACACTTATTCTCCTAATTAGGCCTCAGTTGACTAAAAAACTGAATGCAAGGTATGTTCTCACAATACTTGTGATTGTTTTCAGATCATTCTGCCCTCTCCACTGTTTGAGTCAGAGTCTTAAATATTGGCGCAAAACCGTTATTCTGAACTGGGATCCAGCTAATCACACCAGGCAAAAAAAAGCCTCATGGTCAAAAGTGGTGCTGTTCGAGCTTGTTTTGAGGGGGTTGTGGAGAAATTCTGATGAGGGAAATGGTGCACACCTGGATGAACCAAGCAGATGCTGATGGAAGGACAACAGACGTCACACAGGTGTGTCCCATCACCTATGCTCTAGCTCACGACTCTCAGGTTTTCTCAGAATCCAGAAACAACTGGAATTGTTTTCTCTGATACCTCAAGTAGACCTACTCAGGGACAGAATGAATAGACTTACTGCTCTGCTAATTAATTTACCTCTCAAAATGTGCAAAACAGATTCATCTTTGTCAGACCATCTGGTTTGTTTCTCCCTGACAATATTTATTTATTGACTCATCCAGTTTTATGGAAGTATAATTAACAAATAAAATTTCTATATATTTAACATATACAATGTGATGATTTGATATATGCAAACGTTGTGAAATGGTTACCACAATCAAGCTAATTAACATATCCATCACCTCCTGTAGTTACCATTTTGTGCGTGTGTGTGTTGAGAACACTTAATATCTAATCTTTTAGCAAATTTCAAGTATACAATATTATTAGCTATAGTTACCATGCTGTACATTTGATCCCTAGAGCTTATTCATCTTATAACCAGAAATTTGTACCCTTTGGCCAACATCTCATTTCCCCCACCTCCCAGCCCCTGGCAACCACCACCATACTCTATGCTTCTCTGAGTTTGACTTTTTTCTTTTTTGCAGTATGCGAGCTTCTCACTGCTGTGGCCTCTCCCGCTGCGGAGCACAGGCTCCGGACGCGCAGGCTCAGCGGCCATGGCTCACGGGCCCAGCCGCTCTGCGGCATGTGGGGTCTTTCCGGACCGGGGCATAAACCCGCGTCCCCTGCATCGGCAGGCGGACTCTCAACCGCTGCGCCACCAGGGAAGCCCCTGAGTTTGACTTTTTTATATTCCACATGTAAGTGAGATTATACAGTATTTGTGTTCATAGTGTGTCTGGCTTATTTCACTTAGCATAATGTCCTCCAGGTTCATCCATGTTGTCCCAAAGCAGGATTTCCTTCTTTTTAATAATATTCCATTGTATATTTGTATTCCATTGTATATTTATACCACATTTTCTTTTTTTTTTTTATACCACATTTTCTTTATCCATTCATCCATTGATGGACACTTGAGTTGTTTCCATATCTTGACTATTGTGAATAATGCTGCAATTAACACGGAAGTGCATATATCTTTGAAATACTGATTTTATTTCCTTTGGATATCTACCCAGAAGTGGAATTCCTGGATCATATGGTAGTACTATTTTTAATTTTCTGAAAAACCTCCATACTGTTTTCCATAATGTCTGTATCAATTTACATCCCACCAACAATGTACGAGGGTTCACTTTTCTCCATATCCTCCCCAACACCTGTTAGCTCTTGTCTTTTTAATATTAGCCATCCTCGGGGACTCAGTGCTTTCACTGCCGTGGACCCGGGTTCGATCCCTGGTCAAGGAACTAAGATCATATAAGCAGTGCAGCAAGGCCAAAAAAAAAAAGGATGACCTGTTGGCCATCCTAACAGGTGTGAGGTGATATCTCATTGTGGTTTTTTTTTTCTTTTCATTGTGGTTTTGATTTGCATTTTCCTAATGATTAATGATGTCAAGCATCTTTTTACATACCTGTTGGATATCATATGTCTTCTTTGGAAAAATATCAACTCGGGTCCTTTGCCCATTTTTAAATGGGGTTATTTATTTATTTTTTTGCTATTGAGTTGTGTGAGTTCCTTACACACTTTGGATATTATCCTCAGTATATATATGCTTTGCAAATATTTTCTCCTTTTCAGTAGGTGGCCTTTTCGTTTTGTTGATTGTTTCCTTTGCTGTGCAGAAGCTTTTCAGTTTGCATAGTCCCAGTTGTTTATTTTTCCTTTTGTGGTCTGTGCTTTTGGTGTCAAATCCAAAAAATCATTGCCAAAACCAATATCAGGGAGGTTTTCTCCTATGTTTTCTTCTAGGAGTTTTATGGTTTCAGGTTTTACGTTTAAGTCTTTAATCCATTTTGAGTTAATTTTTGTGTATGGTGTAAGGGTCTGATTTTCCCAACATCATTTATTGAAGAAACTATCTTTTTCCCATTGTGTATTCTTGGCACCCTTGTCAAAGATTAATTGACTGTATGTGTGTGAGTTTATTTTTGGGTTCTCTGTTCTGTTCCATTGGTCTATGTGTCTGTTTTTATGCCAGTACCATACTGTTTTGATTACTAATAACTTTGTAGTATAGTTTGAAATCAAGGAGTGTGATACCTTAAGCTTTGTTCTTCTTTCTCAAGAATCCTTTGGATATTCAAGGTCTTTTGTGATTTCATATGAATTTTAGAATTACCTTTTCTATTTCTGTGAAAAATGCCATTAGAATTATGATAGAGATTGAATTGAATGTGTAGATCCCTTTGTGTAGTGTGGATATTTTTAAAATATTGTCTTCCAATCCATAAAGACATATCTTTCCATTTACTTATGTCCTTTTTCAATTTCCTTCATCACTGTCTTATAGTTTTCAATGTACAGACCTTTCATGTTCTTGGTTAAATATATTCCTTAGAACTTTATTCTTTTTGATGCTATTATAAATGGGATGGTTTCTTGATTTCTTTTTTCAGATAGCTCATTGTCAGTGTATAGAAATGCAAATGAATTTTGCATGTTGATTTTGTATCCTGCAACTTTACTGAATTCATTTATTCTAACATATTTTTGGCAAACTCTTTAGAGTTTTCTATATGTAAGACTATGTCATTTACAAACAGGGAGAATTTAACTTCTTTTCTGATTTGTATGCCTTTTATTTCTTTTTCTTGTCTAATTGATCTGGCTAGGATTTCCAGCACTATATTGAATAGAAGTGGTGTCATACAGAGTGAAGTAACCTAGAAAGAGAAAAACAAATATCATATATTAACACATATGTGTGGAATCTAGAAAAATGGTACAAATGAACCTATTTGTAGGGCAGGAATAGAGACATAGACATAGAGAATAGATATGTGAACACAGCGGGGTAAGGGGAGGGTGGGATGAATTGGGAGATTAGGTTTGACATAAATACACTACCATGTGTAAAATAGATAGCTAGAGGGAACATGCTGTATAGCCCAGGGAGCTCAGCTCAGTGCTCTGTGACGACCTAGATGGGTGGGATGGGGGAGGTGGGAGGGAGGTCCAAGAGGGAGGGAATATAGGTATACATATAGCTGATTCACTTCATTGTACAGCAGAAACTAACACAATATTGTAAAGCAATTTTACTCCAAAAAAAAAAAAAAAGTGGTGAAGGTAGGCATCCTTGTCTTGTTGCTGATCTAGAGGAACAGTTTTCAGCTTTTCACTGTTGAATATGTTAGCTGTGGGCTTGTCATATATGGCCTTTATTATGTTGGGGTACATTCCTTCTATACCTCATTTGTTGAGAGTTTTTATCATAAAAAGGATGTTGGATTTTGTCAATGCTTTTTTGGAATTTACTGAGATGATCATATAATTCTTATTCTTCAATCTGTTAGTGTAGTATATCACATTTATTGATTTGCATATGTTTAATTTTCCTTTCATCCCATGGATAAATTTCACTTGGTTGTGGTGCATGATCCTTTTTTTTTTTCAATAGTGAACTTATTTATTTATTTATTTATGGCTGTGTTGGGTCTTCATTGCTGTACGTGGGCTTTCTCTAGTTGCGGAGAGCAGGGGCTACTCTTCATTGCAGTACTTCTCATTGCGGTGGCTTCTCTTGTTGCAGAGCATGAGCTCTAGGGTGCACGGGCTTCAGTAGTTGTGGCACGTGGGCTCAGCAGTTGTGGCTCACAGGCTCTAGAGCGCAGGCTCAGTAGTTGTAGAGCACAGGCTTAGTTGCTGTGCGGCATGTGGGATCTTCCTGGACCAGGGCTTGAACCTGTGTCGCCTGCATTGGCAGGCAGATTCTTAACCACTGCACCACCAGGGTAGCCCGCATGATCCTTTTAATGTGCTGTTTAATTCAGTTTTCTCTCATTTTGTTGAGGGTTTTTGCATTTATGTTCATCAGAGATATTGGCCTATAATTTTCTTTTTTTATACTGTCTTTATCTGGCTTTGGTATGAGGGTAATGCTGACCTTATAAAATGAGTTTGGAAGTGTTCCCTCCTCTTCAATTGTTTGGAAAGTTGAGAAATATTGGCATTAATTCTTCTTTAATTAATTAATTAAATTCTATTTATTTTTAGCAGGGGAGGGGGGAAGTAGAGGAGGTAAAAAATACGTTTGGTTTCTGCATCAAAGCACTTTCCCTAAGAGTGGTGATTCATTCATTGCATATCATCATGGGTGCACATAGTTATCCTGGCTTTCATGACAGTTTGAATTCAAGGTAATGTATGGAATATGTATTTTTCTGAAATCCAATGTATTCATGTGGACATATACAGGGTATCCCTTGTGTTCTCATTCTCATATGAAAGATAATGTTACTTTGGCTTCAAGAACAAATAAAAAATATCATAACTACAGCTTGTGTTTGATTTGGGTCTGGGCTAATTACTTAAGGAAAAATTTAGTAATAAAGGTCTCAGACATTTAAATTCCCTATGAAGCTGCAATTAATTAAGGGGCTGCTGATTCTGAGAACTATGCAACCAACAGGGAATGAGGGAAGAATTACATGTCTGGATGCCAAGTTCAGAGCCAAATATCAATAATCTCCTTCACACTTTTGCAATATCTACAAATAAAGTAGAGAGAAAGGATAAAAATAATATATAAATAATGATAAATAAAAAGTACATATAGAACTGGGAAAATCATTTTTCATTACATTTGCCACGTATTCCAGTTCAATAAGATGTTTGTAAGGAAAAAAAGCAACTTAAGACAGAAAACTAGTTACACTGTTGCAGTTCAGAACTGCTTGAAAACAGAAGAATGAATACCAATCAACTTCCCTGATTTAAACTTAATTGTTTTAAGACATATTTTGTAACCTGAACATCTATGTTATGCCTTGAAAATTCAAAGCAAAAAGTAAATCATATGAAAGCCAGAAACTTCAATACATCTAGACAGACGTTTGCTTGTAGTTTTTGGTATCCAAATTTTTTTCCCCACACAGTGCAGACGCCCTTTTTGTAGGCACAGCACTGGCAATAATGAGAACCCAGTTGGTGCACAGAACTTTTACAAATTCTGCAAGTGGAGGACGTATTCTTTCCATGTGGATCAAGTCTTGCTTTTTTTTTTAGGTCAAAGCTTTATTTTTGTCCAGCTCTCTTCCACCACTTCCTGTGATATTCCTTGCACCATCTTTCCATGTATCTAGAGTGATAACAGTACCAAGTTTCTTTTTACATTTTTCAAACACCATCCTTCCATGACAGAAGGAGTAGTAGCTAGTTCTTCTTTAAATGTTTGGTAGAATTCACCCATGAAGGCTTCTGGTCTTGGGCTTTTCTTTGTTGGTAGGTCTTTGGTTACTGCATCAATTACCTTACTTGCAATTGGTCCATTCAGATTTTCTATTTCTTTATGATTCAGTCTTGATAGGTTGCATGTTTCTAGGATTTTATCCACTTCTTATAGGTTATATACAATTTGTTGGCGTATAGTTGTTCATAGCAGTCTCTTATGATGCTTTATATTTCTGTAGTATCAGTTGTAATGTCTCCTCCCTTTTTTTCTTTGTTAGTCTAGCTAAAGGTTTGTCAGTTTTATCTTTTTAAAAAACCCCAACTATTAGTTTTGTTGATCTTTTTAATTGTCTTTCTAGTGTCTTTGAAATTTATCTCTAATCTTTATTTCCTTACATCTGCTAACTTTGGACTTATTTTTCCTTCTTTTTTCTAATTCCCTGAGGTGTAAAGTTAGATTGTTTGAGATCTTTCTTTTTTCTTAATGTAGGTGTTTATCACTCTTAACTTACCTCAGGATTGTTTTTGATGAATCCCATAAGTTTTGGTATGTTGTATTTGTCTCAAGATAGTTTTTTATTTCCCTCTTGATTTCTTCTTTGACCCATTGGTTGGTTGTACAGGTGTATATCATTTAATTTCCACATATTTATAAATTTTTTTCCTATTTTTTTTTTTTAGTAGAGTTAGGAAGGAACTGGACTTTTAATTTTATTTATTTATTTTTGGCTGTGTTGGGTCTTCGTTTCTGTGTGAGGGCTTTCTCTAGCTGCAGCGAGCGGGGGCCACTCTTCATTGCGGTGTGTGGGCCTCTCACTGTCGCGGCCTCTCTTGTTGCGGAGCACAAGCTCCAGACGCGCGCAGGCTCAGTAGTTGTGGCTCACGGGCCTAGTTGCTCCGCGGCATGTGGGACCTTCCCAGACCAGGGCTCGAGCCCTCTGCATTAGCAGGCAGATTCTCAACCGCTGCGCCACCAGGGAAGCCCTCTCCTATTTTTGATTTCTAGTTTCATACCATTGTGGTTAGGTAAGATACTTGATATGACTTCAATCTTATTAAAATTGTTAAGACTTGCTTTGTGACCTAATGTATAATCTCTCCTGAAGAATGTTCCATGTGCCTTGTAAAGAATGTGTCTTCTTCTGGTTTTGGATGGAATGTTCTGTATATGTCTGCTAGGTCCATTGGTCTATAGTGTTATTCAAGTCCAGTTTTTCTGTCTGAATGATCTATCAGTTGTTGAAAGTAGGATATTGAAGTCCTCTACTGTAACTGTATCACTGTCTATTTCTCCTTTTAGTTCTGCTAATATTTATTTTATATATATAAGTGCTCCAATATTGGGTGCATATATATTTATAATTGTTATATCTTCTTGATATATATATATATATATATATATTGGGAACTATGTTCCCCAGAATTCCCTTCCATGTTGGTATGGCTTGAAAAGAAATCCGTGTGTGATCGGGAAGGTTTAAATGAAGCAGCAGCAATGAAGCTCTGAGGTCAGTGCAGGGATGAGTCCTCACTAGCTCATGCACATGGTCACTAATCTGCTGAGCCCCTTTGGTCAGCAGCAGGTCCATGGCTCCTGCAGCTCTCACCAAGTCTCTTCCACTAGCTTCTCAGTGTCCTGAGCCAGGCACATTTGCAGATTCAAGGTGAAGGGCACCAGCTCCTTCTGCAAGTCATTATGTTATCAAGGGTAGAGGCAGAGAGAGACAGATGTGGTTCCAGTTTGTCCTCGCTGTCCCTTGCTTCCTCCTTAACTCTTTTTCTGATTTTCTGATTTCTCTGACTTTAGCAGTTGTAGATGAAGAGGCAGCCAGCCTTCCATAGGCTTTCCCCCTTACTCCCACAATCATGTAAAACGTGATCTCTACAATTAATTCCTTATTTTATATTGCTCATGGAGGTTCTGCTTCCCTGGTTAAAACTTAACAGATATGTGAATGAATTTTACCCTAACACATATACATAAATGTATCTTATGTCAATGTCACTTCAAATCAGTGGGGAATGAAAAGGTTATTCAGTCAGCATCCTTGAAAAAAATTAGCTAATATATTTGGAAAATAGTATATCTGTACTTCATATCATTCATAAAAATGTGATGATATGTTTATAGAAACATATTGGAAGAAAATATAGAATATATTTATAGCCCCAGAATACAAAAGCAAAATGCAAACATCAAAAAAATTGAAAATTTTAATGTATCAAACATAAAGCTGTTCAAAGGCAGTTTTATTTTTTGAGTTTGTCCAAAAATTTTTTTAAAAAAAGAATCTCAGGAGACTGACTTTGAATCTAGCCATCCAGCTAGATGATAAAAGTTGTATAAAATTTCCAAAATGGAGTGTGTGTGTGTGAGTGAGAGACAGAGAGATAGATAGATGGAGAGAATATGTGTGTTTGAACAGAACTTTGGTCATAAGAGAAGCGTGGGCCAGGTATGGAGTCAGGAGCCTTCAGCCATACTGGGAATCAGTATTCCTTCCTGGCTGGATCACAGAAGGAAGATAGGAGATGTGGCTGAAACGTCATGTTGCTGCAGACATGGAGCTCACAACAGGAGAATACACAGAGCATCCCCCATCCCATTCTGTCAGGACTTGCTCTTTGCCCCCACACTAACCATTCCTGCTCAGCCTCAGCAGTGAGAACACCAGTGCTTTTCCAGATCCATCTCCTATCACCCTCCTCTTAGCCCTCCTGTTCCAGCCAAATCTCCAAGGCCCTCTACAAACCCAGGCCTTTGCCTGGGCAGTTCTCTCAGCCTGGGACCCACCCCTCTTCCTTCTTTTGATAACTTCCCTCTGCCTACAAGCCCTACTTGTCAGGGCTGGGTCACAGCTTCTTTGCCTCCTCCAGAAAGAATGTCACTCTTTGGCACTTTGAACTGCCTTTTTCAACGCACTTATCACACTCATAGTAATCGTCAGTTTACTATCTCTTGCACCATAAGGTTGAACTCCCTGGGGCCATGGATTGTGATTTACATTCCTCTCCACAGCCTTGCCCCTACACAGGTCCTGAGTGCTGAGCCAAGTCTTGAATAAACAGTCTGGTCTCCTGGTTTCTGTTCCTTCCTCTCTTCAACCTGTCCTGCACACAGGCCTGATTCTCATCCTAAAGCAAAATTTGAATTATATCATCCCCAACTCAAAATCCTTCCTTGGCTGACCTTCACCAGGGAAACTATTTCAATTGTTGGCATTCAAGGCCTTGCACACCGTGCAGTGAGGACTGTTAGGTCAACCGGGGAAAGGTCAGGTAAGACGCACAATCAAGGTTAGGTAAGCTGATCTTAAGAAAATTTACAGAGAGCCCAGTTTAGCACATAATTTTCTCCCTCCCTCCCTTCCTCATTCATTGAGCACCATGGTCAGGACCTGTGCTGGGCCTTGATAAAACTGATTATGTTCCTGTGCTGGCCCCCCAAAAGACATGGGCCTTGTTCTCTGTGCACCCCACCATTGTCTGACTCAAGTGGTGTGCTGGTGAATGTTTGACCCTGGTGGGAGTTGGGGGTTGTGGGGGTGGGGACTGATTTCTAGAGTTTGCCAATTTCTGTGGTGTAAATACTCCCATTATGGATGATGTCAAGTTACCAACAGGGTCACTGAATGTGGAGTCAGAAATAAATGTACAGTAGCACATCATTGTATGGTATTTCCACCATACGGATATAATAGACACAAAAACCTCAAGAACATAGATAATCGTAAAATAAATAGAAAGCAATGAATTTTGATTATTTGCTACATTTTTGAATATAATTTAATTGTAGGTTTATATAATACAACTTCTAACGATGACTTTTTAAAAAATATATATTTATTTGGCTGCACTGGGTCTTAGTTGCAGCATGTGGGATCTTTAGTTGCGGCATGCAGGATCTAGTTCCCTGACCAGGGATCGAACCCTGGCCCCCTGCATTGGGAGCGTGGGGTCTTGACCACCAGGGAAGTCCCCAACAATGACTTTTAAAAGATAATGTATTGAACATCCAGCTTGCAAAACTCCTGAACACAGTCTCCTCATTTAAAAAAAAAAATTATTTTATTTATTTATTATTTTTGGCTGCATTGGGTCTTCACTGCTGCGTGTGGGCTTTCTCCAGTTGTGGCAAGCGGGGGCTACTCTTCGTTGCGGTGCGCGGGCTTCTCATTGCACTGGCTTGTGGCTCGCAGGCTTCAGTAGTTGTGACTTGCGGGCACTAGAGCGCAGGCTCAGTAGTTGTGGCGCACTGGCTTAGTTGCTCCGCAGAATGTGGGTTCTTCCCAGACCAGGGCTTGAACCCGTCTCCCCTACAATGAGGCGGATTCTTAACCACTGAGCCACGAGGGAAGCCGTCTCCTCTCATTTTTGATGGTTCGTATTTTACTTCTTCCAAGGCTCTGGGAAACAAAGGCAGGAGGAGGAATGGGGCTCAGGTGGGGAGCAGCAAACTCCGGCTCGAGTCCCCCACACAGCCACTTGGGGGCGACAGACACAGTCTGATAGGCAGCCGGGGTCGGAGTCGAAGACCGCTGCGGTCCGCGGCACCTGCTAGGCTCCTGGACCATGAAGACGCTTTTCCTTCTATTTCGGGCGCGTCCAGGCCCGGGGGGACGCTGGCAGGGGTCTTGGGGCGCGGAAGGGCCGCCCCCAACGCGGCCGCCCTCGTTCCAAAGCCCACAGCCGGCAGCCTCTGAGGCCGGAAATCGGCCCAGCCGCCGCCTTCCCGGCATCCCCCTCGCGGTGATCATGGTTCCGCCTGCTGAGGTTCCAGAGCGGTTCTAGGTCATTAATTAATCAGTGGGCAATTAGCTTACATTTACCTGGACTAGTGCAGATTCGTGCGGAGGGACGAGGAACAGGAGCTTCCTCCTGGGTCACCCTGAGGCAGCAGCACCCGGGAGATCAGGGAAGGAGGCTTCCCAGGCTTCCAGTGTGGGTGCGGACGAGGTCAATGGCCTGCTGGCCAGAAGGCCTGCGTTCTCCTCCCAGCTCTTATGCCAACAGTCTGCGTGGCCTTGAGCAAGGCATTTAACCCAGCTGGGCATGGGTTACTGCAGTAGACACTGTTGTTTGGCTCCCAGACATCTGTTCCCTTTCTTTCTCTTTGGCAGGTAGTGCCCACCCCTCCAGGGAGATTTACTCCAGTGCTGCGTCTGGCCCAGTTGGGCTCGGCCCACCGTGTTGGTCCTGTTTCCCTCGTCAAATGCTGGCTCCTTGAAAGTACTATCCAAGCAGCCTGTTGCAAAGACAGAACTGAGTTTGTTGCTTCCCTTGTTCAGGAAGAGCAGCATCTTGAAAGAGTCCTTAGTGGAGAGGAGGTGGGAAGGGCAAAGTTGAGATAGTGAGGTTTGGAGGTCTGGTTTAAGGTGGACCTTAATGAGGATTGGGTAAGAATCATGTTATACAGTTTAAGGTTGTTGGTCACAGTAGTTTAGGATTTGTCGTCTCAGCGAGGTGAGGGTTTCAGAGTCTTGGAGCTTCAACAGTTGTTTGATGTTACCTGTTAAAAAGTGGTGCCATTTTTGATGGATTTTTCTGAAGTCAAGGTGTAAAGTTATTTGCACCTTTTGTCCTCCCGGGCAGGTGTTTCCGGGAATAGTAGACTCACAGTAATAGTCGTTATTTTGCCTCAGCCAGTGTGAGTCACAGTCCTCTGCTATTTGCACCCAGAGGAATCCTGTATGTGGTTTTCTTGTGCGTTAAATGGGGATTATGCTGCGGGGGGCGCGGGGGGCGTGGGGGGCGTCAGGGGCGCGGGGGGCGCCGGGGGAGCTGGACATGCGTGAGAAGACCAAGGTTGCAGCCTGTTGGAGCCTTTCAGTATTACAGCACGGTGGGGCTTACAAAACTGTCTGCGTCTTGAAAAATAATTCTTACTCTCAAATCCGAAAAGGGAGCTGCCAAATCGAAACGAATAGATGTTTATTAAATGTCTCCAACATATCACTGTGTTCACTTGCCAACTGCGACTGAACGCATATAGTAACAGGGTCATTGCATTTACTTGGTAAAGGGAGGTGCACATTCACATGTTTGATGCCATGTGGTGGAGGCTTCAAGGTTACAAATGTTCCAGGCTTATCAAGGTCTTAAAATGGCCCTGGGGTGTTTGACTCCTGGACTTCCTACTTCCCAGTCATGTGAATTGGGGTGAGCTCCTCCCCTCTCTGAGCTCATTTCCTCCTAGGTATGGTGGGGAAGACGGTGCTTTGAGCAGGGTAAGGAGGCTGAAGTGAGTTCACGTGTTGAGTGCCAGAAGTTGCAACTGAGGTGCAGATGATTCTGGAGCAGCGTCAGCCCTTAGCAGTGTGGGCTGCCCTGTGAACTGTGGGCCTAGGACAGCTGTGAGAGAGAGACTGGTCCCATGGGAAGCAAAGTTGGGAAGGACTCAGAGGATTAATCAGGTTGGGAAAGAAAGCAGGAGAAATGAAGATGACAGTAACCACTATCCCAGCTCAGGGAGTCTGGGGCTTGTTCAGGTCAGTTCCTGCACTGCTCCCACTGACCCCCTCCCCATCCCCAGGACAAGTGCAGGGGCAACATAAAAAATATTGAACAACCAGTTCTTTACAGGCAGGAAACAATCAGAAAAGGCTGGCTGGAGACTCTTGGAGGTCCCCTGTCTCAACAGGCATTAACACCCCCCTTTTTTTTTTCATTTTTTGGCCATGCTGAGTGGCATGTGGGGTCTTAGTTCCCCAACCAGGGATCAAACCCATACCCCCTGCATTGGAAGCACAGTCTTAACCACTGGACCGCCAGGGAAGTCCCCAGCATTAACCCTTTAATTACTCCCTTTGGGGGTCTAGAGGAGGGCTGG
This sequence comes from Lagenorhynchus albirostris, assembly GCF_949774975.1. Classification (NCBI taxonomy): domain Eukaryota; kingdom Metazoa; phylum Chordata; class Mammalia; order Artiodactyla; family Delphinidae; genus Lagenorhynchus; species Lagenorhynchus albirostris. Next base: position 51,615,086 of record NC_083109.1, read on the forward strand.
AGCAGCGGCATTAAGGGGCAGTCGGGGGCTTGAGGAAGCAACTATTTACAGCCTGTAGGTGACATTCATTTGGGCCCCCTCAGAGCGTCCTGGCTGGATATCTGCTTTGCTAGGGAAGCGTGGAGGTGGCAGGTGTGGCACAAGTGGAGGTTGGCAGCGCAGCCCAGTTCAGGGCAGGCATGGGTGAGGAGTAAATTCTGATCAGGTGGGTCCTCTCTGGGCACTCCCAGGCCCTGGCACCTGATGGCTGGGGTCTCCCGGTGAAGCCTGGGCTCCTTGGGGCTCCTGAGCCTTTGAGCTGCGCCCTCACACGGAACTTTGCTGGTCTTTCCTTCATTTAGACTGGGGGAATTCCTTCCCCTTTTCTGTTCCTCAGTGAAGCATTTCCTGTCTCCTCTTGTCTTTCCCAGCAGACCTGAGGGCAAGGTAAGTCTTGTGACCAAGTCATTTACACCTGGAAAACTAGTTCCCTTTTCCTCGAGGGCAAGAAAGACGGGATCTTGAAACTCTGCCAGGATATGAGGGAAAAATATTTGCATTTCATCTTTCTATGGTAAAGAAAGGAAAGAAAATAAATCACTATACAATTTTAGAACAGAGAGTAGTTTGATAATACATGCTAAAAGCTGTATATAAGTTTATAACCTTTGACCTAGCAATATCTCTATTAGGAATATAACTTGTGGAAATAATCAGAGATGTTTTTCAAAGATTTCTGAATAAGATTGTTTAATGAAGCATTCTGTACAGTAGTAAAAAGAATGAATGTCCAGTGTTAATTTTCATGTTATGAAAATAGTTTACTGGCATGGGAAGATACCAAAATATATTACATTTAGAAAACAGATTAAAATAATGTAGTAGCATGATTCCAATAATATAAAAGGGTAAAAATAGAATCCATAGCCTGTTTTATCAGTTAGGAAAAAAGTTGCGTACTGTTTCATTTAATTAAGTAATCAATTGACTCAGCAAAGGTGGGAGCTGCTACGTGCCAAGCACTGTGGGTATAACAGTGAGCTGTTAAAAGTGTAATTTTCAAAAAAGGTAAAAGCATGACTTTCAAATAAATATGAGTGGCATGTGTCAAAGACTTTAACTCATTAATGAAGGAGGAAACCATCAAGATGTTAAAACTGGTTTAAAAGAGAATCTGAAGAAGAGACATATACATGGGAAATCAGGAATGCTGAAATCAATTTACTAATAATGGATGGAAGACTGCTCAGTAGCCTAAAGCAAGGAATGTAACGTTTGGAATCATCTCTTCCACAGGATGACGAGAATGCCAACCAGCAATGCTGTCCATCCTCACAGGGTAATCAGTAGCATTGGTGGGATATGACTTGCTTTCTAGGAGCAGGAATTATTGGCATTACTATCAGTTTTCTGCCAATTAACTTCTGTCTCCACAGAGCTGTCAAATAGCCTCCTCATCAGAGACAAACAAAGGTGCACTCCCCTATGGGATCGGATGATCCCTGGAGGCTCCAGCTTGCCTTGGAAGGCTATCCAGGCATCTCATTTGCCCATTTCAAGTCTTCCATACTTTTCCCAACAGGGCTGTGTAAAAGAATAACAGAGGGACTTCCCTGGTGGTCCAGTGGCTAAGACTACGTGCTCCCAATGCAGGGGGCCTGGGTTCTATCCCTGGTCTGGGAACTAGATCCCACACGCCACAACTAAGAGTTCCCATGCCACAACTAAAGGTCCCGCACGTGGCAACGAAGATCTTGCGTGCCACAACTAAGACCCGGCGCAGCCAAGTTTATTAATTAGTTAATTTTTTAAAAAAAGAATAACAGGGTGTCACTTAAACTAAGGCCAAAGAGAAGGTGCCTGCTCTGAAGGTGCGGTCAAGACCTTCCGGTTAGATGGAGCAGCACGTGCAAAGGGCCAAGAAGAAATAGAGGCCCAATGGGGCTGGGCTTGAGCCAGGAGTGAGGACAGGAAGGGGAAGAGGTCAGCACGGGTGGACGCTGAAGCACCTGCAGGGAGGAGACGCGAGGATTTGAGATCTCCTAAGTGCAGTGAGCACCGCTAGGGTTTTTAATGGGGAGATGCCGTGACCTAGTTGGTGTTTTGTTAAACATCTCTGGTTGCTGCGGGAGAAGAGCCTGGAGGGGACCCAGGACCCACCAGGAGGGGGGCTGGTGGGCCTGTGCCGGGGTTGTGGGGTGGGGGAGAAGGCCTGGGCTCTCCCACTCGCTTGTTCTGGGCTGGAGACACCAGGACGTGCCGATGGATTGGTGGGAAGTAAGAAGTATTGCTGTGTTGGGCTCAGCCTATCAGTAGTAACGCTGGTGGCGAGGGGTGCCTGAGCCCTTCTCCCAGCCCTACAACACGGCAAGGCCTTCACAAGACGTGTTGTGGCTGGGCTGGCCCTTGTGGTTCTTATTATGATTGCAAGACACACCTTAGCAACAACCCTCAGGAAACTTTGGAAAGAAACCAGATTTATTACTCACAGGTCCTGGGGGGGCACACCGTACACCCTAGGGCCACACAGCGAGGTCGAGGGTTGGGGGGATGGGGGACACGGACAGGGGGCTCTGCCTTTATTAGGGTCCAAGAGTGAGGAGGCTGGGGTTTCCCGGCTTCACTCTTTGTCGAATTTAAATTCTAATTCATGGCCGAATTTAAAAGCTGAGAGTTGGGGGAGTTCCTGGTGGTCTGGTGGTTAGGATTCAGCACTTTCACTACCGTGGCCCAGGTTCAATCCCTGGTCAGGAAACTGAGATCCCGCAAGCCTCTCGGCAAGGCCAATAAATAAATAAATAAAACCTAAGAGTGGGAATTTGGGTTTAGGAAGGGAAAAGTGGGGTCACTCCAGTGGTCAGTTATCTAGGTCACTCAGGGCTTTCTAAACCTTTCTAATCCTTCATGTGCGGGGCCGCCTGGCTCCTTATCTGGTTGTCAGCTAGTAGCTGTGTTGCACAGCTGGCGATGTGTTCATTCAAGATGGATGTCTTGAAATGGTTGCCCCAGCAACCAAAAGCTTAATGTCAGACACTTACACTGCAAATATATATATATATTGGTCTCTGCCCCCCTCACCCCCGTTCCTGAAGCCCTTGGAATTCCTGGGTGATTGGAGCATCTTTTGTTCTAATGAGATAATTCTTGGTAGCCTCTTTGGTTCCTGGATGGGGACTGGTCACCAGAAAGACCAAGCCATGATTAGAAGCTTGAAACCTTAAACCCCATCTCCCATCTTCTGGGGAGTGGGGAGGGGCTGGAGATTGAGTTAGTAATGGATTGTGCCCACGTGATGAGCCTCCATAAAAATCCCTAAAGTACAGGGTTTGGAAGGCATCCAGGTTGGGGAACACATCCACATGCAAGGCAGGTGACACACTCCAGATCCATGGGGACAGAAGCTCCTGCAGTCGGGATCCTTCCGGACTTTGCCCCATGCTCCTCTTCACCTGGCTGTCCATCTGTGTCCTTTATTGTATAATAAACTGGTAAATGTAAATAAGTGTTTCCCCGAGTTCTGTTGAGTCGTTATAGTAAATTATCAAACCTGAGGAGGGGGTTCCTGGGAACTCCAGATATGTAGCCACGTCAGACAAGTGCAGGTGACCTGAGGACCCACCACTTGTGATTGGCATCTGAGATGGGGGGAGTCTTATGGGACTGAGGCTTTAACCTGTGGCGTCTGTACAAACTCCAGTTAGTGTCAGAATTGAGTTAAATCGTAGGACACACAGTTGGTGTCCACAGAGAATTGCTTGTGGTGGAAAAACCCACACACCTGGTGTCAAAAGTATTCTATGTGTACAGGAAAGGAGTTTTTCCTTTACAATTGGTTATGGGTGGGGAGGAAAAGGCTAAATCAAGGATGGCTCGCAGGCGTGTGGCTTGAGCAACTGGGTGCATGGTGGTGCCGTTTTCTGAGACATGGTGCCTGGGGAGTGTCTGAATTTGAGGGAACCTCCAGATTCCTAGTTAAAGATGCCTGGTGGGAATCCAGATCCCCAGTACCCAGCCTGTGTCTTGGAGGCACAGCTATGGACTGCAAGTGGGGGGTGTCTCTCTCCCTGGGCCCCTAGATCAGGGGTATCCCAATCCCAGCTGCCAACTGACTCCCCCAGAGTTGTCTGTCCTCCTGGCAAGAGAAACGTCCACACTCTGACTTACCCAGAAGCCATTCATTAGCAGTAATTAGCACAGTCACTTATTTCCCTGGAGGGTTGGTGGGGGAGGAGGAACGTGGCTGGAGGTAGGTGGCTCTCCACCCTGCAGGGGATGCTGGAGCTGGTTTCTCCACGCCTTCTCTCTGGCCAGCATCACGTGGCTGCCTAGCTCATGGCTCAGTAGGTACCCCACAGGCAGACCTGCAGACTCCAGCTCTGTGTCCAGCTCACCTATGGAACTGGGGGCCTCTCATTCTCCACCTACCCCTAGCCGAAGTTAATTCTGTACAGTCACTTCCTCTCCATGAGCCCTTGGCCATGACCTCTGACCTCACAACTCCTAGGTCTGCGAGTCTTTGATGAGTCACCAAGAGTGCTAGAAGTGGCCCAGGCCGGCGATGGGCACCTAGCAAGGCAGTTTGCCCAGCGTGCCCACTCCCTCTGCCTTTCCCAGCTCAACTCTTCCCATCAGGCTCCATCTGGGCTCAGCCCTTCCCAGCATGGGGCTCCCCTGTCTGTTTCCTGGTGCAGAGGAATTGCAGTCCTTCCAGACTGATTTCTCAGTGTTGCAGTGAGAGTCATTCTAGTTGGTCCTGGGTAGGAGGAAGAGCAGTGTGCTTGACTGGTGAAGGACACTCTTAGTCATGGAGGAAAGGAGACCTTTCCAATGACATTTCTGTAGGATGACTGGCCACCTTCCTCCCTGGTGATTCCCAGCCAGGCTGGTGGGATATTTTTCCAGAACAACAGGAGTCAATGGGGAAAACGTGCTCTTAAGAATTCTGACGTACAGCCAACTTTTCCGAAGAAGGAATAGGTTATGAGCAAAACCTAGGAGAATGCTCTAAGCCATGGAAGGAAAACTCTGGAGGAAGCTGACATGGAGACCTGCCATCGAGAAAGAGATGGACCACTAAGGAATGGAGGAACAGGTATAAGTGCAGTTTTTTAAAAAGTGCTGAAAGTCTCAGTGGACCACGAGAATGAACAATGCTCTATATTCCAAGAAGACATTAACCAGAGTGAAGATACATGGAGTCACACTATTAACACCTGGACCCTGGATGTCCAGCATTCAAAGAGTCAGACAGTGGTGTGGGTCAAGGAGGGGCTCTGTGTTTAGAAAGTATGGGGTTGAGGAAGGGACTGGGGAGGAGGGACCCCTAAGACTACAGAAAGGAAGGCTGGCAAGGAGGGGGATGCTCAACTTCCATTTTGAGGAAATGTCAAGAGGACAGGCAATGCTGTTATAAGATGGAGAAAATTTTATTTCGCAGAATTTGGGGTGGGGGGTGCGGGTGGGGAGTGCCTGGACTACACAGCCCAGGGTCCGAGAGCCTGAAGATGGCGAAAGGATTCGGTGTGCACCGATGGAGCTGGGTTTCTCGTGGAAGGAAGAAGAAACAGAACTCTGGGGCTGGGACTGGGGTAAGCAGAACCAAGAGGGCCTTGAGGAGCCTGGGCAGAGGTAGAGGAAATGGGAGGCCTGGGGCCATAGGAGCCATGGTGAGGCTCTGAGGGGGACCCGGGCTTTTGGGATGGGGAGACCTTTCCAAACATCACTGGAAATGTCTCCTTTCCTCCATGACTAAGAGCGTTCTTCACCCCAGTCTCCAAGAGGCAGGGAGCCCCGAGTGACAGCCGAGCTCCTAGGACAGTTCAGGAGTGGTTAGATGGAAGGATGTCCCCTCCTCGGGAAGGTGATGAAATGCCAGCTGGTGAGCAGTGTCCTGGAGACCAGCCAGGCCAGGTTCCTCAAAACCATTAGGGGGCTTCCCTGGTGGCGCAGTGGTTGAGAGTCCGCCTGCCGATGCAGGGGACACGGGTTCGTGCCCCGGTACGGGAAGATCCCACATGCCACGGAGTGGCTGGGCCCGTGAGCCATGGCCGCTGAGCCTGTGCGTCCAGAGCCTGTGCTCTGCAACGGGAGAGGCCACAACAGTGAGAGGCCCGCGTATAGAAAAAAAAAAAAAAAAAAAAACCATTAGGGCCCTGGAAAAACTCGCCTGCAGACAGCACAGCCTGGCTGTTGCTCAGTCGGCGCTCAGCCTGAGCAGTCATGACAGACTTAGCGGGGCTGACAGGCCTCTGCATAGATGCATAAACTGAGGCCAGGTTGGAAGAAGCAGCTGCTATGTCCCTGGCTCCTTCGGAGTGCTCTGCTTGCTCTGGGAGCTTACTTGAGTCACCCGGCAGGGATGGAGCATCTGTTCTGTCCCAAGCCCTGCCCTCCGAGTGCAGGAGATACCCAAAGACGTGGTGCCCTGGCTGGCCCAAACCGCGGAGTGCGGGTGGGTAAGTGGGGCTGGACTGGAATCAGGCCTCTCAGCCCAGCGGGGCCCAGTGTTGCCACAGCTTCTGAGGTTCATGAAACAGTGGATATTCAGATTTCTTTTTCCATTTTTTAATTGTAGTGAAATATACATAAGATTTATCATTTTAGCCATTTTTAAGTGTACAGTCCAATGGCATTACATACATTCACAGTGTTGTGCAACCATCACTACCATCCGTCTCCAGAACTTTCATCTTCTTGGGCAAACTCCTTTCCCATTAAACACTAACTCCGATCCCCCTCCCCCAGTCTCTGGCACCCATCCTCTACTTTCTGTTGCTATGAATTTAACTGCTCTAGGGACCTCATATAGGTGGAATCATACAGTATTTGTCCTTTTGTGTCTGGCTTATTTCACTCAGCATAAGCTCCATCCATGTTGTAGCGTGTGTCAGTGCTTCATTCCTTTTCATGCTGAACGGTACATAATGGTCCACCTTTTGTTTATCCATTCATCTATCGATGGACACTGGGTTGTTTCACCTTTTTGTCTGCTGAGAATAATGCTGCTGTGAACATGGGTGTGCAAACATCTGTTTTAGCAGGGACTCAGAAAAACATTTGTACACTCGTGTTCACAACAGCATTAGTCAAAATTCAGATTTTTTTTTTTTTGGCCGCGCTGCCTGGCTTGTGGGATCTTGGTTCCCCAACCAGGGGTCAAACCCGTGCCCCCTGCATTGGAAGCATGGAGTCTTAACCACTGGACCGGCAGGGAAGCCCCCAGATTTTTTTTTTAATGTGGATTTGCCCAATTTAAAAAACACAGCAGTGTGGGTCTGACCAAACCCACTGGAGGGCTGGATTCCACACCTGGAATGCAGTGCTGATCTCAGAGCCAAGTGGCTTGCCTGGAGTTCAGCATGACCCCCACCCCACCCTGGCTCCCCTCTCCAGCTCAGAGATCCAGCCTCTCCTTACAGAAAACAGCTCGCAACCTCCAAGCCAGGGCCAGAACTGCATGAAAATGAGCCTCAGAGGAGAGAGCAGTTCCCGCGGCCAACGCTCTCTGCTGGGTTTCTGTGCAGGGCTCCTGCCCTAAAGCCAAGGCTCCCTTATATGGTTGGGCCCACGAGGACCCTGGTGGTCTGGTGACCTCTGCCCCGAGTACCCTGTCCCTGTGCCCTGAGCTGGTTGGCCCCTCACCCTGGATGGCTCTCCCCACCTCTTCTCCTTAGTGTTCCCAACTCATCCTCTGGAGCCAGGCTCAGTATCACCTACACAAGGAGGCCGGGTGGCCAGGCCAGGCCCCCTTAGCCCCTGTGCCTCTCCTTTGCCACTGGAATCCTCCATTCCACCCACCGAGCCTTTGAGTTTGCTCTTCCTGCGGCTGGAATGGTCTCTGACCACACCTGCCTCTGCCCCTCTCCTGCAAGTCTCAGCTGAAGGTTTGCACTTCTTCCCTGGGCTCCTGATGTAAGATTACAAACCCCAAAATGCCACACCCCACCTCCTGTTCCCCCTCCCATCCCCACCCCCACCCGAGTCCCTTCCGGCTTTGGTTTTCCCCATAGACTTTATCATCTATTAAACTAAATGATTTACTTATCTATGTTGTTTATTCTGTTTCCCCTGGTGTCCCTGCCGTGACGGCAGGATTGTCTTTGGTTTGTTCACAGCCGTATCGCAGTAGGTGCTCAGTAGATTTGGTTGGATAATGAACGGATACCCCTGATCAGATATCTGCCAGACTCCGGTGCCCACGTCTGAGATGCTGAGAGAAGGGGGGCAGTGAGTCACTTCTCTGGATTGAGCATTGCTGGCTCCCGCTGCTATGCCCTCTGAGGCCTCTGCAGCCCTATCTGTCACCCCCAGCTCCCTGCAAAATCATCAGTGGTCCTGAGACGGCCTGGCAGGGACACAGATAGTGGGTGGCAGGGTGGGCAGCCCATCCATCTCCTGCCCCGGTGAAGAGATGCCCAGCCACGATGCCTGGCATAGGTCTGGCATACCGTGGGCACAATGAATATTCTGTTTGAATGAATATTGAATCATACCAAGGTCTCCACTCCTTGGGAACTGGGGAGCCGGTCTGTGGGGCCCTTTTCCAGGACTTGTGCCAGGAAGTCTTCACTGGCTTTTCTGGACTTCCCCTGGTTCTTCCCGGGCCCTTCCCCTTGGGGCTATCTTCCTGGCCACCCCATCACGAAGACGGAAACATCTTGGGGCACATGCCTGCCCCTTGGATTACCTGGGAAGTGATCCAGGTGGCATGAATGGCACAAAGAGCTGGAACACAGAGGAACTGGAGAGGCAAGAGGCTGAAGCAGTCGGTCCCCAGTGGAATTCTCCAGACTCACTTCTTCCTCATTTGTTTATTCATTCAACAAATATGCATCGAGACCCACTGTGCACCAGGTACCAACCTAGATCCCGAGGATCCATGGGGAACCTCCTCACCGTCCCTCTCCTCTGAGAGTCGCAGCACACAGCACCCACCCTCAGGATGGCCCTCCAGGGTCCACGCCTACAGCCCCCTCCTTCCCCGACACTCCTACCCCAGTCCCAGGCCTCTGTGCCCATCCCCCCATGACCCCTTGCGGTCATTACTTGCTCACTGCCTCCCACCCCTGGGGAGATGTGTGCTGTCTAAGGATAGGACATGTGTCTTATTCATTATCGTGTCCCAGTGCCCAGCACAGGACCTGGCATACAGCCGGTGCCCAATAAGTGCTTGTAGGGTGAGCTGGGGAGGCCAACCGCCTTAGATTCAGGAAGGGAGTGGGTTGGAAGAGCATGAGGGGCAAGGCCAGCCACAGGGCACAGAGGTGGACCCAGGACAGACAGTAGGTGGGGGAGGGCAGTGGCGGGGAGCCCCCTTCCCCCACCCTGCTGGCATTTCTGCTCGACTGCTGCTGGGGCCCCACTGGAGGTGCCCCTCACCTTAGCCACTCTGTTTCCCAGCAGTCTCCCCACCCCCAGTCCTGGGACAGAGGTGAATGCGTCAGCTAGGAGCTGTTCACGCTCCTGCGCCCCACCCTTGCCTTGTCTTTGGGTGGAGTGGGGCAGGGGCCTCCACGCAGCAGGGGCACCTCTGGCCTGCGGTTTAATCCTGAGTTGCCTCCTGCCCCTCCAACCCAAGCAGGGGCCAGTAAAACACATCAATGATCCTTTTTGGTATCGATGATCTCCAGGTGAGTCTCACAGACTCTTGGAACCCCTAACAGCCTGAGGAGGTGGACAGCAGGAGGGGAGTCCACCCCTGGGCAGGCTCTGGGGGCAGAACGTGTGTTGGCTAAGCTGTGGGGCTTAGGAGAAGCTGTGGTAGGCGGTCTGCCCACAAAGGACACGGGCTGTGGTGGCAGCCCCTCCCAATGCCCCGAGCCACCCACCGGGCCCTCACTCCCTCTCCGTGACCTCGGGCTTCCCCCCCAACTGGTCCCCATCCCCAGCCTCTGTAGGGTTAACTCCATCATTTCCTTCAGCCTCCCTTTCAAGGTCCTCCTTTCTGGGCAGCCCTCACTGGCGGCCCCCGCCCCCCGCCGGCATCAGGTGCCTCCCCTGGGCTCCCACCCACCCAGCACTTTTGACCCCAGGGGGCGGGTCACCATCCGTCTGCTGAACTGGGCTCCCTCAGGGCTCCAAGAGTCCAGTTGGCCCTTCTCTAGAATTGGGGTTCACATCTGGGCTCCTCCCCTCACCAGCTGCGGGACCTTGTGTAAGTCACTCACCTCCCTAAGTGGCCTCAGTTTGCTCATCTGCAGAATGGGAATAATAATAAGGGACTTTGCAGACTGAATGATGTGGTGCCTGGCTCACTACGCACACTGTAACTGCTGTTATGTCCATGCCCCTCCCCAGGCATATCGAGGGCCATCGCAAGTTTTGTTGATCAAATGACTGAAGGACAAAGATACACAGTCTCTCTCAGAAGAAGCCTGACTCCTCCTGCTCAGGGCACGGGTGTCTGGAGTGTGGGGTACTGAGTCACGGAAGACCTGACTGCAGGGTGAGGGTTACAGGATCACGTGGGCAGATTCCTTGGGGGAGCATTTTGCTTCCCACACCCCCACCTGGGCTCCCCGCTCAAGCATCACCCAGCAGCCGTTTGACCCCAAGGAGGGGTCCAGGGGGGTGGTCCTGGGAGCACAGGGGCTGGGGTGGGGTGTGGGGACTCAGCATCCCAGCCCTCCCCAGGCAGCCGCATCAGTCACAGCCACCTGGGCAACTGGCTGCCCCACCTGGGGTTCCTGGAAGTCCAGGTGAGAGATGAATCCTTAGGCTGCTGAGTGACAGGGCCCACAGGAAGGTGTCCCTGGGACAGGTGGCCACCGGGGGTCTGATTCACGCCTTCTGGCAAGTGGGTTAACGGGATCCCCGAGCCCAGGGCTGGGTCAGGTCTTCCGCTGAGTCACAGGAGCCGTTACGGAGCCTCTGGGCAGTCCCTTGCCCGCTGTCACCCACCCAAGGCCCCAGGGCCTCCCCAACGGCTCCCGCCACCGCGGACCCAGGCCCAGAGTCTACGTGCCTTCCTTCCCCACCCGGACCACCCCCCCTTCAAGCTTAAGGGCCTTTCTCTGCCCTGCCCCTCCAGTCAAGGTCAAGGCCCAGCCTAGACCTGAGGGCCCAAGTTCCCTCTCCTGCCCCTCCAGAGCCCAGATCCTGAGACCTGAGTCCGCGGATCCAGGCCCGAGGTAGGGGTCCCAGCTAGAGCCCTCCAACCCCACCGCCAGCCCCACCCCTGACTTTAACGGCTTATTTCCTCCCCAAAGCCCCACCCCCTCCCTGTGACTGACAGCCCGGGGTGGCAGGACTGAGCCAGTCACTCGGGAGACTGGTCCAACAGCATTCTGCCTCACAGGATAAAACCCGGGGTGGCCTGCAGGGAATCCAAGCTCTCCTGTCGGCAGTGGCCATGGTGGTTCCCGAGACTCTCCCTGCCCTGGGGAGGCACTACCTCAGCATTGTAACCTCCCTGCTGCTTCTGGCTGCTCCAGGTGAGTCCTGAGGGCCTGCTGCCCCCTCCACCCCTTCCCCATTGTCCACCCAGCCGTCCTCCCTCTTGGTCCTGCCTGAATCCCTCCTCTCCCTCTCATCTGTTGCTTTGTTCCCCCACCTCCCTCTCTCCCTCTCCCTCTCTGTCATTTGCCTGCTCTGAGCCTCAGGTTCCTCCACAGCTGTGAGGAGTACATAGAACACTGCACTACAGGGCCCAGGACAGGGCTTAGTGCAGTCAGTGCTCAGTGTGCTCAGCTCTGCTTGTTATTTACCCTCTTCATGTCTCGTTCCTGTCTCTTGGGTCTGCATGGTCCACTGCTGGGGCAGCGGCATCCAGACCTAAGGCCTGGGAGGGGGGTTCTCCCTCTCACCTCAGTGAGACACCCCAGGAGCTGACCCCTCACCCCCAGGTAGGCTGGATGGAGCCCGGGCACAGGCTGGACAGGAAGTCGCAGGGAGGCCAAGGCTGCAGCTCACACCGAGGGCCTGAGGTTTCGGTCTGTCCTGCCCAGGCTCCAGGAAATGCCCCGCCTGGGAAGGTCTGGAGGGCCCCAGGGACTGAGCCACCGGGAAGGATTGCTGGGTACCAGGGCTCCCCTCCACCGACCTGACCCTTTCTTTCTCTTGCCCTCAGCCACCCTAGCTGCTGCCAAGACAGCTGGTAAGTCAGAGCTGCCCTCAGGGAAGCGGGGAGGGAGGAAGCCTGAAGGGCAGGGTAGTGTCTGTGTGTCTGTCTGTGGGGGACAGGTCAGAAGCGGGCAGTGGGGCAAGAGGGTGTTTGAGCTGGAGAGGAAGGGCAGGCAGGAAAAGAGGCCCAGAAAGTGAGGATGCGGCCCAGAGAGTCGGGATGCGGAGGAGAGAGGCCCAGGAGGGGGTGAGCGGCCCAAGAATGTAAAAGGGCTAGAGGACCAAGTGCTGAGCCAGAGTGGAGGGCAGAGGGTGGAAGGGCCGGGGAAGAGGCAGCAAAGAACGGAGCCAGGGTGGGAGGAGACTGGAGCACAGGCCTAAGTGCTGAAGGCAGGGAAGGGGGGCTGGAAGGGATGAGGATTGTGCCTGAGGGTCTGACACACCGGCCCCTCCTCCGCCAGGTCCCCCAGCCTGTGGAAAGCCCCAACACCTGAACCGAATCGTGGGTGGTGAGGACAGCACCGATGCTGAGTGGCCCTGGCTTGTGAGCATCCAGAAGAATGGCACCCACCACTGTGCAGGCTCCCTGCTCACCAACCGCTGGGTGGTCACGGCCGCCCACTGCTTCAAGGGGTACGTACGCTCAGCCGGTCCCTTCCACTCGATTCCCCAGACCCCGGGCTGCCCACACGGCCCCGGCTTCCAGGCCTCAGTCCAGTCTTGGGTCCCTCAGGAGAGTCCCTGCTTCTCCCCAGAAGCCTCTTTTGCTCACCAGGCGCCTTCATATGCCATTACACCAGAAACCCTTCCCAGATGCTTCCTGAACACCCAGTGGTTCCTGGCTGATGCCACCCCCTCCCTCTCCCTTCTAGCCATCCGAACAAACCAGCCCTGTTCTCTGTGCTGCTGGGGGCCTGGCAGCTGGGGAACCCCGGCCCGAGGTCCCAGGAGGTGGGTATTGCCTGGGTGAAGCTCCACCCTGCGTACTCCTGGAAGAAAGGCGCCCGTGCTGACATCGCCTTGGTGCACCTGGAGCACGCCATCCAGTTCTCTGAACGCATCCTGCCCATCTGCCTGCCTGATTCCTCCGTCCATCTCCTTCCGGACACCAACTGCTGGGTTGCTGGCTGGGGGAGCATCCACGATGGAGGTGTGGCTTCTTTCTCACCAGGGGTATGGGGGTGGGTGGGGACAGAGGGCGGTGGACACTGGGAGATACAGGTGCCACGGGCAGCAAAGGATAGAGGCCAGAGGCAGCGCACAACACAGATAGAAGAAAAGACAGGTTGTGACCCAGAGATGTGATGACACAGAAGCCTAGGTGGATAGTTCTAGATCATTTCTAGTTAAAAGGTACCTTTTGCTGTGTTCTGAGGCAAAGATGCCAGATCAACCAAGATATTAAGTGATATAGGAACAGCTGAGAGGAGGTGTCTATGGGACCAAGCTGAACCAGGTGAATATGAAAACAGCCCTAAGATTCCAAATCTGGAATAAACGCCCCCTGGTGGCATCATGACACAATTGCAGGCAAAATTCCCAGGAGAAAATGCAGTCTCCATAAATGGTAAAATATAGTTGGCAAACCAAGTCTGGAGGTTTGGAAAACCTCATCTAAAAACACAAATTAGATTAGATGAAGTAAGAGGCAGAGAAGCAGTGACATATATATATATATGGAACTTTAACCAGATTCCAGAAGAATTAAGAGAAATGACACCAGTTTGGGCGTCTGGGGACCCCACTGACTCTGAAGTTTCAGTCAGTCTCCCCACGGTCATTCTTAGGGGCTCCTGTGAAAGGTGGATTTATGAACTGGGGAAGGTCTACAGACCAACCCTAGGATCAATCCCCCTAGGGGATGGCAGGGGTCCCTCAAGTCCCAATAAGATTCAACACTGAGTGGCCATTAGTCTGTAGCAGTACCAGTGCTGGATAAAGTAGTGCCTGAGATGGGACAAGCCTGGACCATTGGTTTGAACCATCTCATTGGCATCAGAGATCTCGTTAAAGATTCAGAGTTTCAGGCTGCACGTTAATTTGGGATTCAGTAGATCCAGAGTGGATTCCTGGAATTTGGGCTTTCTGCAGGCATTGTGGGAGAGCCTGACAGAGTTGATCCACTTAACCTTTGAGAAACGCTGCTGAGGGAATTGAGGAGGGAATTGAGGAGGCCACCAGGAGAGTCTCCCAAGCCTGACTCTCTCCTCCCTGCTCCCAGTGCCCCTGCCCAACCCTCGGACCCTCCAGAAGCTAAAGGTTCCCATCATCGACTCAGCAGTCTGCAGCCGCCTGTACTGGCGGGGAGCCGGGCAGGGCGCCATTACGGAGGACATGCTATGCGCCGGCTACCTGGAGGGGGAGCGGGACGCCTGTCTGGTGAGCACACCACCTCCTTCCCAGCCCTACCCCACTGAGCTCCATCACCCCTCTGCTCCTGCGCCTCCTCCCAGAATCAGCTGTGACCTGGTAGTCCCCCTAGATAGATGCCTACAGAACCCGGCCCCAGCCTGGCTCAGCCGTTCATACATCAAACATTCTGAGCACCTCCGGTGTGCCTGACCCCATTCTCAGGGAGCTGGCATCCTCCTGAAGGGGTGCCACGGTCCTGGCCCCCAGAGCCAGCTCCAGCTCCACCACTGTGGCGGAGCACGGTGGGACGGTGCAATGGTCCACACCCGGGCTGGGTCAGTTTTCTTCTTTCTGAGCCTCGGTTTCCTCAACTGTGAAGCAAGTCACAATCCTCCCTGCCTCCAGGGCTGTGAGGGAGAAGGTCTAGCACAAAGTGCTTCTTACCGGAAGTGAGCCTGGGAAGTGTGTCCTTCCCCGCCCTCCCGGTCCTGGTGGCGTTGGTTAGGGTGCCGCGGCCCCCAGGTCGGAGAAATGGTCCCCCGCGAAGGGAACTGCCACCTACTGCGGCGCGGGTCCTGGGCTCTGCTCACCGCTTGCCCCACGCGGGTCCCTAACCTTCCCTCCTCTCCGCAGGGCGACTCCGGAGGCCCCCTGATGTGCCAGGTCGAGCGCACCTGGCTGCTGGCGGGCGTCATCAGCTGGGGCGAGGGCTGTGCGGAGCGCAACCGGCCTGGCGTCTACATCAGCCTAGCCGCCCACCGCTCCTGGGTACAGAAGATCGTGCAAGGGGTGCAGCTCCGCGGGCACTCGCAGGGTAGCGGGCCCACAGGACGCCGGGGACGGGCTCTGGGGGCGCGGCGAGCTCGCAGGGCCGCCCGGGGCCGCCGGGTTTAGGGATCTGGGGAGACCACGTGCTGTTTCCTCCGTTGTAAATAAGCGGTCTACCTCTGGGAGCGCCCGAGTGCCGGCGCCGGATCTCCTCCGCGGGGAGGCCCCGCCCCGCCCCTGGGCTCAGGCCCCACCCCCGAGGCCCGGAGCGCCTTTGTGTACATACATGTTAATGATTTTTACAGTTATTTGTAACTCCTCCCACACATCTTATTTATTCCTCCAATTTCAATAAATTATTTTTACCCTAGTTCCTATTTTTTCCCTCGGGTATGGGAACATTGGGAAGAAGGGTCCAGTCAGGGTTAAAACGGGGGTTGGCAGGTAGGACTTTGGATGGTGGTCTGGCCAGGGACCCAGGTGTCCTGCCCACCTAGGATTCAACATCCTGACTTCTGACCTTTGCACTGTCCTTTTGTAACCCCTTGCCACCAGGGAGACCAAATGGAGAGGAGACAGGAGGCCCAGCAACCTGGGAGGCCCAGCTCTCCCACCTGAAAGGTGGGTGTTGGGGGCTGCAGGGCCAGGCAGGTCCCCAACCTGCCTGTTGAATTTCCGAAACAGGGCTGGCTAGGAGAACACCCCCCCACACACACACACACACACGAGTGGGGTGTCCCCCATCCTCCCTCATCTTAGAGCCGGGTGTCTCAGATTTGGGCTGAGGCAGCCAGGACTCCCCAGGAGCTGACTCAGCCAGTGACTCACTGCTGATTCTGTGAATCCTCCCCCCGGAACGAAGGAGCAAAACAATGAGACAGCAGGTCTCTGTGGGGGCTTGAGTCACCTCACCTGCCCCCACGGGGTGGGGCTGAGAGCTGGGTCCTAGGCCACCATAGGGTCTGCCTGGGACCGAGCTAATGCTCCCCTTTCCCAATGCCCACCATTCTGCAGCCAGGCCTCTGGCCTCCTGGACCAGCCCTGCCCCTCCTCCCAAGGCCCAGGATACTGTACCCCATCAGTGCCACCTGGGCTTCCCAGAAACAAGCGAATGTGCAGGCAGGGCTGTGTGGTTGGTTTGATGAGTATGTGCGAGAGAGATATTTTCTAACAGTCAGGAAGACAAGTAGGTCCAGCTGTGCAGAGGACAGAGCTGAGTGGCTGCCTCAGGGTCTCCAACTAGAAACGTAAATGTAAAATCAGTGCAGTGAGCTTGAGAAGGCAGCACAGGTGTGGTTTGGTTGGTTGGTATCCTTTACTGCGAGCACTGTCCTAAAACTTCTGTTCATATTGTTTTGATTACCCCCATGTTAATAAGTGCTGTGGGGTTGGTCTTATTAACAAACAAACGCTAACCTGGCCTCCCGCTGGCCTGGGAACCAGCTGGGGGGTGAGCAGGTGGCTCAGGTGAGGCCCCTCCCCTTTGTGACCTGGTCCCGCTTTACCTGTCACTCTGCTTCCCTTGTCCACTTACCCTCCTCTCTGGACTCAGTCTCCCCTCCCCCCCATACCCCTCCACTAGTGCCTCATTCGCTGCCCTTCTTGCTGCCTCCATTTCCCCCTCTGCCCTCCAGGCTCTTCCTCTGTTCCTCTCTCCCCCACGTCCTGTCCCTGTCCCCTCACTCCTTCTCTGTCTCTGTCTCTGGCCACTGGCCTCTGTGGCTCAGTGTCCCCCACACCCTGGCTCTCACTGCCCTCTACCTCTGCTTCCAATGGCATCCTGACAGAAGCCCCTGAGAAGGCCACGCCTAGAAACATCTGCTGGGGGGACTTCCCTGGTGGCGCAGTGGTTAAGAATCCGCCTGCTAATGCAGCAGACACAGGTTCGAGCCCTGGTCCAGGAAGATCCCACATGCCGTGGAGCAGCTAAGCCCGTGCGCCACAACTACTGAGCCTGTGCTCTAGAGCCCGTGAGCCACAAATACTGAGCCCACATGCTACAACTACTGAAGCCTGTGCACTTAGAGCCCATGCTCTGCAACAAGAGAAGCCATCACTATGAGAAGCCCACGCACCGCAACAAAGAATAGCCCCCGCTCTCCACAACTAGAGAAAGCCCACATGCAGCAACAAAGACCCAGCACAGCCAATAAATAAATAAATAAATAAATAAATAAATAAATAAATAAATAAAATTAAAGAAAACAAAGGAAACATCTACTGGGGCTGAGAAGTCACCCCGTAAATGTGGGACCCTCAGTTGAGGGTGGGTTTTCTCTGAGCTGGCCATCACCCTCCAGGGAGCCCCAGAGCCGGAGGCACCTTCCCAGAGCCCCAAGAAGCCTGACAGACGGGCTGGGCCATGGGGTGGGGAGCCCGCCCCGGCTCCAAAGTGTGACAAGATTTCCAGTGACTCCCTCCCCAGTTGGGTGGGGGTCCCAGGAGGTGGAAATGTGGTCAGTCCAGCCCTGGTGGGATCCACACCAGCATCGCAGAGAGCTTGTTTGCCCCTTGGTTGGAACCAGGCCAGGAGCAAGCCCCAAATGGGCGGGGGTGGGGGCCATCACTGCTTCGGCTCCACCGACACCTCCTGCCTCTGGGGGCCGCACATGGAGCTCCTTTGGCCTGTCGGGCTAAGGGGAAGTGCCAGTGGGAGGGGCTGGCACGCCAACCTGGACTCCCAGCAGGTGCCTCCACTCACCTTTAACTCCCCACATGGAGCAGCCCCAGGGAGAGTCCTCCTTACCTCCCCCAGGGCAGGGGTGCCGCCATCTGGCCACAGTGACCCATGTCCTTACTATGGAAGTGCCTTGGTCATAGGCTGCGAGGTCTGGCTGCTGCTCCTCCACATGCTCCTTCCTCAGATCTTTAATTCTTTAGAAGACTTTCACTTCCACACCAGGGACCTGCCAATTCGTCTCTACTCTGCATCCAGAACAAGTGTGTAAATCACATCTAACCCCATGAGGTCCCTCGGTGGCCGACTCCTTTGGTTGGCTAAGCCAATAACCCCATTCCAACACCCCTCCCTTCCTTCTTCCACCTCAGAGACTGGAAAAACTAAATGTTCCTTTCCACAGTCTCCCACAAGGTCCCAGTGGAAACAGATGTCTGATGGGTAGTCTGATGGGTAGTCTGATGGGTAGTCTTCTTGGGAAGACTTTGTTTTGTTCCTGATAACAGGAACATGTTCAGTTGGCATTATCCTTTCCCACCGTCTGCCTTCTTCTAGTCTTGGATACAGATGTAATGCCTAATCCTTAGCAGCCATCTTATCAACATGAGGCTACGAGTTGAATAACACCTAAATTGACAGTGAACAAAGATTCAGAAGCTGCGGGTGTGAGGACATGGTTGAGAAGTTGCCTCCATCCTAGACAGCCACCTCCATCCTTCTTGTGTGCTTTCAAGCCACTGTTGGTCTGATCTTCTTTTACTGCAGCTAAATGCCTTTGTAACTGATATACCTGCTTCAGACCCTCTGTCAATCTAAAACTATTCTGAACAATCGTTTTTTAATTAATTAATTTTATTAATTTTGGCTGCATTGGGTCTTTGTTGCTGCACGTGGGCTTTCTCTAGTTGCAGCGAGTGGGGGCTACTCTTCGTTGTGGTGCACGGGCTTCTCATCGTGGTGGCTTCTCTTGTTGCAGAGCACGGGTTCTAGGTGTGTGAGCTTCAGTGATTGTGGCACGTGGGCTCAGTACTTGTGGCTCTCAGGCTCTAGAGCGCAGGTTCAGTAGTTGTGGCACAAAGGCTTAGTTGCTCCGCGGCATGTGGGATCTTCCTGGACCAGGGCTCGAAGCCGTGTCAGCTGCATTGGCAGGCGGATTCTTAACCACTGAGTCACCAGGGAAGCCCCCAGAATAGTTTTAGATTGACAGAAAACTTTTTTGCTTTTTTTTTTTTACAATAAACACTGTTATCATGGAAACAGTATGTCAGATTTTGTCAGTACAATCAAATCACACTTAAATTATCCAAATTATGAAGGCTTTGAGCTCATACCTATCCACGAGAGCTTTGGACCTTCGGAGGGTGTCCCAGTTAGTTTCATGTTTTCATATCATGCTTACTCAAGAGCAAGTATTTTCTTTCTCTCCCTTTCCTGCTTGAAGTCTCCCAGTCAGTGCTACTGCCCGGGGAGGCATCTGAAGGAGTCTCACCATGACCCCATTGATGGTGCCCTAATGAGTTCACCAGTCTCCTCACCAAGGGCACAAGCTCCCCAAGCTCCCCAGACTGGCTGGGGAGTGTGGAATTCTACGTGAAGGTGGAGACAATGGATTTCCCAGCTCCAAGCCAAACTTTGCTACCTGTGCCCAGGTCGTTGTGCTCATAGTATCACAAAGTCGCTCATGGGAAAGATGACTGGGCCTGTGAGTATGACCTTCAAGGTCTGCAACCTTAGACCTCACATGATGACACCAGGCAGACTGGCAGGCAGCTAGTGAGTAAGAGCGTAACCAGGGCATGCGGGAAGGTGGTGTGTGTCAGACTGTGGGGGCTGTGTTCATCTGCCTCACCACTTGGCCTTGACCCAATGGGCCTGTGGGTCTGATTTCCTGTTGGCAGCTACTAAACAATCACAAATCCAGGCAAACCAGGACAAATACCAGTTTTCAGGGACACAGTTGTCTCAATTCTTACTGAGGGGGGAATAATCACTTTCACAGAACATAGTCTATTTTGCTGGTTCTTCCTCATTTCCCCAACCTCTGTGTGATTGATGCCCCAACATCATATCTGGGACTTCTCTCCTCCTTCACCTACTTGTATCCATGGGTGATAGCATCTGGTGTCATAGCTCTACACACTATCCATAGAGGTGACTCCAGAGTTCTCTCCCTGCATGTCCACTCAACTAATCGACATCCCCTTGTAAATATCATATAGACATCTCATCCTTAAGGTGACCCCAAATGAATCTCAGTATTCCCTCTCAAACTTGCTCCACTGGCAGAATTTCCATCTCAGCACAAAGCAGCTGTCCTTCCTTCCAACTGCTCAGTTTGGGAACCTTGGAGTACTGACAACACCAAGTGTTGGCAAGGATGCAGAGCTCCTGGAACGCTCACATGTTGCTGGTGGGTGTGCAAACTGGTACTGCCCCTGTGGAAAACATGCTGACTGTTTCGTGTAATGTTGAACATCCATGCAGCAATCCTACTCCTAAGATTGATCCAAGAGAGAAGAGAACATATTCTTACAAAATCTGTATGCAGATATTTATAACAGCTTTATTCAGAATTGGTAAAAATTGGAAACAACCCAAATGTTTCTTCAGCTGGTGAATGGATAAGCAAACTGTGGTCCATCCGTTCAGTAGAATTCTACTTAGCAACAAAAATGAACAAACTATACACAACATGGTGAATCTTTTTTTTTAAATCTTTATTTATAAATTTATTTATTTATTTTTAAATTATTTATTTATTTATTTTTGGCTGGGTTGGGTCTTCGTTGCTCCGCACGGGCTTTCTCTATTTGTGGTGAGCGGGGGCTACTCTTCGTTGTGGTGCATGGGCTTCTCATTGCGGTGGCTTCTCTTGTTGCAGAGCATGGACTCTAGGTGCACAGGCTTCAGTAGTTGTGGCATGCGGGCTCAGTAGTTGTGGCTCTCAGGCTCTAGAGCCAGTCTCAGTAGTTGTGGCGCAAGGGCTTAGTTGCTCTGTGGCATTTGGGATCTTCCCGGACCAGGGATCCAACCCATGTCGCCTGCATTGCAGGCGGATTCTTAACCACTTCACCACCAGGGAAATCCCTCTTTTATCTTTGTCTGCGTTGGGTCTTTGTTGCTACGCACGGGCTTTCTCTAGTGGCGAGCAGGGGCTACTCTTCGTTGCGGTGTGCAGGCTTCTCATTGCGGTGGCTTCTGTTGCTGCGATGCACGGGCTCTAGGTAAGCGGGCTTCAGTAGTTGTGGCACACAGGCTTAGTTGCTCCGTGGCATGTAGGATCTTCCCAGACCAGGGATTGAACCCGTGTCCCCTGCACTGGCAGGCAGATTCTTAACCACTGCGCCACCAGGGAAGCCCCACAACATGGTGAACCTTAAGCACATGATGCCGAGGGGAGAAAGCTGAACTCCAAAGGCTCCACACCATGATTCCATTTATATGACACTGTTGAAAAGGCAAATCTATAGGGACAGAGAGCAGACGGGTGGTTGCTAGGGGCTGGGGTGGGGAAAGGATTGCCCCCAAAGGGGCATAGGGGGATTTTTTAATAGTGATGGAACTGGCTTTATATCTTGATTGTGGTAATGGTTACATAACTGGATGCATTTATCAAAACTCATAGGACTATAATTTATTAAAAATGGTGAAATTTACTCTGTGTAAACTATACCTCCATAAAACTGATTTAAAAAACCCCAACAACACAAAACTGTGGCATCTTCCTTACGCCTCTCTTCCTCTCATTCTCTAAGTTCAAGCCATCAGCACATCCTGTGAGTTCTATCCTATCTCCAAAATACGTCCAGATCTGGCCACTTCTTTCCCATGCCATCCCAAGCGACTTTCCTCTTTATCCCAGATTTCTGTCATGGCCTCCTAACTGGTCCCACTGCTTCGGCTGTTGTTCCCACCAGGCTGTTCTCAGCACAGCAGCCAGAGTGGTTCTCTTAAAACCTAAGTCAGATCCTGTCATTCTATTCCAAACCCTACTCAGAGTAAATGATGTCATCTTTCCAGCCTCCCTTCTCATCTCTCTCCTCCTTGTTTGTGGGGCTCCAGCCTCTCTGGCTTCCCAGCTGTGTTTGGGAACACAGCAGGCATGCTCCTGCCTCAGGGCCTTTGCACCTAGGGTTTCCTCTTCCCCTGCAGGACTGCATGGCCACTCCCTCCCTTCCTACAAATCTCTACTCAGATGTCACCATGTCATCATCTTGTTTACAATGTTCCTTCCCTCCACTCTTGCTCCTTTCCTTGCTTTCTCTTTTTCCAGCACATTTATTACTATTTAATATATACAATTTATTTCATTTGTTCCTTGTTTATCATCCCCTCCCTAACACACATAACCAGAAGGTAAACCTCTGTCCCTGCATTTGTCATGTTCTCTTATTACTGTCTATTTACTCAGTTATCTTTCCCAGGAAATATTCTGAGCTTATGAAAGGTGAGACCTTTACCTTATCCAGCATGATACAGTCAGTGTCCAGAAAACGGTCCTGGAAAAAAAAATGTTAGTAAATGTTTCTTGAGTTAATGGTAATGGTAATGAGTATGGTCTATGTCACCAGTTTGGTGGACAATGTGGACACATCTCTTTTGTTTTTCTAATTATTCACTCAAGCACTGAGTTCTCTCCTTAGCAGAAGTCTATTCTTTCTTGAGGCCACCCCATTCTGCCCAGAAATTATCCAAGAATCCTACAGGTTGACTCGGTCTGTAGGGAGGAGTCCTATGAGAACTGGAAAGTCGTGTTATTCCTTCAATTCGGTTCCACTGCTTGGGTCAAGGTCAAGTGGGGACGCCGATGAACACACCTCCTGCCTGCAGTCTGACTCACACTGCCCTCCCCCTCGCCCTGCTTACACTATACGCAAGCTCACTGCCAGCCCGCCCTGGTTTGCACGTGAGGTCTAAGTTTGCAGGTCTTACAGGTTGCACTCAGAGACCAGTCACCCTTCCCACGAGCAGAGCACCCAGGTGGCTATGTTCAAAGGAGCATCTAGCCTCAGCCACCTGCTGAGCTCCAACCCTTAGATATTGCCATTGATGCACATCACTCAGGAGATTTGCCTTTGGGGTCCTTGGGTTTAATTTCTGCTAACTGACCCAGTGGGGACTGTCCCTAATCATCAGAGAAATTCTAATAATGTCAAACTCACTAAATTCAACTTGCCTTGTCCTACTCCACAAATGAAAAGTGAAGGCTTTGCTGTGGATTAACCATGAACCTAGAGATTTCTACTCTCCGTGAGCTGCAGTTTCCTCTGGGAAGAAGGGAGTCAGGAGGTGGCCGGTCCACAGGGAGACATCGTGTGCCCTGGGTGGGACAGGGAGGCCAGGTGGCCATCCCTTAGCAGCGAGTAGGGACCCCAGGTCTCCTAGACACAGGAGGTGATGGGCTGCCTGCTGGATGACGTGGCTTTCACATCTCAGTCTGGGGAGGCCCGACCAGCTCCACCGACCCTGGATCCTAGGAGGGACTGGCCTCAGATGGGCCCTGTGGTACCCGGCCTCCTCTCAGCTGTCTCCCTGGAAGGGGCAGGGCAGGAGTCCGAGAGGACTGCCAGCGAGGAGCGGGCCAGGTCCTGCCCAGCCAGGGCTCCGAGTGACTGCCATCGGTGAGGGACCCACCAACCATCCCTCGGGTGCCATCCAAGGATGCTGACCCTCAAACAGTGTCTGCAGGTGGAGAGTCATGCGGCTGGCCAGGCCTCTGCCTGTTTCTGCTGCTGCATCTGTTGACCGCTGCCCTGCCCCGCCACTGGCCCCTCTGCTCTCCTGTGGGGCCTGGGTCTTTTGCTTCTGTCATCCTCCAGGGAGATTTCTGGTTGGCTGGGACAGGGCCAAGGGGCAGAGGCCTGGCCCTGGGGGCCAGCGAGCCTCCTGGGGAGGTGGGAGGAGGAAGAATCAAGGAGGAGACCCAGAAGCTCCTTCCATCTGGGGTGGCCTCCCCCAGACCAGAAGGAGAATTGGGATTCGCCCTGTTCTTGCACTCCTGGTCTAACAGAGCGGGGTGACTTTATGACCAGAATGGTGACCCTGCCTCCCTGGTCTGTCTTTCCTAGGGGCCCTCAAGGATGTGCTGCCTCCAGGTTGGCCCAGCCCTGGACGTCCCAGCCAAGGGTCCAGGGCCAGTGGGGTGTGCGTAGGAGGTGCTGGAGTAGAAACTGAGAGGAGGGGACACATGTGATGGCTGAGGCTGGGCCCCGTCCCCACCTGCCGGTCTCTCCTGGGGTGGGGCCTATCCAGGGATGCCGGGAAGATTGTGGGAGACCAAGGGGCCCAGGAAGGAATGTGGCTGCAGCAGGTGAGCTGAGGATGGCCTCAAGGGGCACGTGGGTGGGGGCTCCCTCACCCCCCTCAGCTGGGCGCCCTGGGCGTTACTGCTTCCTCGGGTGAGTGGGGTGGGTGGAGGGCGGCCACGGGCTCCTTAGCTGCAGAGGCAGCACCTGCGTCTGTTCCCTCCTAGGTCTTTATTGATTGATTGATCGTGTGCTTTGGAACAGCTGTGCTTTACTAAACAGGACGGCGTCTCCAGCAAGAGTGAAGGGGCATCTCTACACCCGGCTCTGGATGTGGGACTCAGGGTCTGTGTGAGCAGGAAGCTAAATGGATGCCCTGACTCACGTGGTTGTGTGTCGTTTTTGTTACTGCTGCTGCTGCTGCTTTTGCTGTGGTCACTGTGGGTGCTGTCTCCACTGTCACTGGGTTGTGGTAGTGGTTGTTGCTGCCGTTGCAGCACGAGTGAGGGCGGCCCCTCAGCCCTGCTGGGCGGCGGGCTCGCCCAGAGCTCGGGGCTCCATGGAGGGCATCCCACACTGCTACTTCCCTGCTAGTCTTGCAGAGTCTCCTGGAGGACAGGGGTGGCCGAGGCCCACCTGGGGGACACAGACCCTGGTGCTGACATAGTGGGGACACTCCCAGCGCCATCATCCCCGGAAGCTGGCATGTGGGATCATCAGCGCCTCCTGGGTGTTCGGATCCCAGCTCTACTGTGTTGAGGCAGGTGGGTCACTCCCTCCCTTTCCCATCCCAACTTGACCTCCGTGTCTGTGAACAGTCTCCTTGTCCACCCTTGACCACGGGCAGGGGTGGCCCAGGGGACAGATTCCTGGTGCAGTTAGACTCCCTGAGCCCTCTCACCACAGGGACCTGCATAGGACTTGGGGGCCTTGGGCCAGTGTCCTGGATTCTGCCCGTGGCGGAGCCAGTGCAGTTGAGGCTGAGAGGCTGTGAGATTAGTAGGGCCCTCAGTTCCCAGGCAGATGCCTGGGGCTTGAACTTACTGCCCCAGCCCCTGCCTCCTGGTTCTGGGAGGCGGGAGGAGCTGGGTGGGCAGAGGCGCAGGAGATCCAGTCCTAGCGTGGGTCCTCCCGGCGGTGGCTGGGCCCATCTGGGTTTGGGAGACGTACTAGCAGGTGAGCACCTAGGATAGCCCAGCCTCCCCAGGAAGGGCCTCATCCAGTATGACATGTTCCGTGCCTCTTTGTGATGGGAAAAAAGACTCCTGCGAGGTGACGGTGGCTTCCATCCACCCTCCAGGTTCTTCGTGTCCCCACTCGGTCCCCACCCCCACACCCCAGCATCCACAGCATCCTTGCCCAGCCCCTGTGACCTCAGCAGAGGGTGCGCAGGCCCATGGGCTCCGGAAGGCCTCATGCTCGGCTCCTGCCCTCCCTGTCCCTGGGGTGACTGGGGGGGGGCCACTGCTCTGTTCCATCTATGATGCTTGGATCCCGGGTGGGACTGTAAGCTGGGAATCAGGCTGCGTTGGGCCATACCAGCCTGGTGTCTACACCCATGTGCCAACCTATACAGACTGGATGGGGAACACTGGCAAAGTCTCCCTCAAGCACCTCTGGGTTCCACGCTGTGCCCCTGCTTGAGCCGGTGGCCTTACTCTTGCTTGGGGCCCTGTGAACTCTGAGTGATGCAGTCCAGACTAACCCTTCTGGTGGGATTTGCAATTCAGGAGGCTTGGAGGTGACACAGAAAAAATGGACCTCAAACTGGGGATTTGAAGGTGACAGCCCAGGTGCTTGAGGCTCCAGAGCTCAAAGTGACTCTGGTGCATCGTGACTCCTGGAATAGCTGGTCCTTCACTTAAGCAAAACGCCTCATGTGTATGTTCACATTTATGTTTCTGTGTGTATATGTTTGCGTGTGTGTCTGTATTTGTGTATGTATCTGTGTGTGTCTGTATATGTCTCTATGCATCTATATGTTTGTGTACATGTGTGTGTGTGTGTTTATGTGTCTGTGTACACTCTGTACGTGTCTGTGTTTGGGTGTATCTGCGTGTGTGTCGTGTGTATGTGATCTGTCTCTGTGTGTGTTCCTCAGAGCGCCCCACATTTGCTGGCAAAAGACAGCAGAAACGGTTCAGTTCCCCCAGCCAGGGGTGCCTCCTCCCCCCACCCCACCTCCCACTTGTGCCGATGGTGAGTGAGGAGGAAGGAGCCTGAACCAAGAGCAAAACCCACGGAGACCTTGCAGCCTGACCTTGGTTGTGATACACACACCAGCCCCTTTGTCATCTGTTTCCCTGGCCACTTCCAGAGGGTGTTTGCAGAGGATCTGGAAGACTGACACTTGTGCTCATAAAACTCCACCCCAACCCCGGCTTGGTGCAACAGACAGAGAGGGTTCTCTTGGGGCCTCTTGGGGGTGGGGTGGAGTGGAGGAGCTGCCCCACCTCCAGCAGCTCCTCTCAGCATCTGGCTGCCCAACCACCCTGGCTGCACGGCTAAATGTCTCTCAAGGGCCCCCTGATGGCTGGCCGGTGGTCCCTGCACCCTGGTGGGCCTCTGGTGGGCCTGGGACTAGTGACACTGTCCAGGGACAGGTTAGGGGCTGGGAGTTCAGTGTGTGGAGAAGAAACAATTCACAGCCCCCAAACAAACGACCCTCCATGGCTCAGCCAGGACGTGGATAAGGAAGAGGTTAGAATGTATGCAGATGTTCCGAAGGCTGACAGGCTGACTTCTGACCAAAGGCCAGATGAAGAGCAGGATCCAAGCCCAGGATAAACCGTCCCTCCGTCAGCCTGGACCCCAGGGCTCAGGTTTGACATGTGCCCGGTTTCTTAACTTTTGTAGAACCACTGAGAAGGAGATCACAGGGGCCAGGCCGGCTCTGCCAAAGTCCCTGTAAGTTCTGGGCCCCGAGTTCCCAGAGCAGCGGAAAGAAACCTGCAAGGAGACTGCGTGCTGTGTGAGTTTTGAAGTGTGTGGGGACACTCAGGAAAGGACATCTCTCCCCCCAGATGGCACCCAGCTGGGCACTGGATGGACATCTGAACAGGGGAGCGGGGGTGGGGGGGGCAGAGCGATAGTAGGTTTAAATTCCACAACGACTGGGTAAATTACAACAATTCTCTCAGCCTAGGTTCCCTCATCTGTAAAGATAGGATGTTAACACCCACCTGAGAGGTGTTGTGAGGACTAAATGAGAGAACAATTGTGAAACCATCTGGCGTTAGGCCTGGCCCCACATGGGTGCAGGATGGATGCTACTGCTCCTTCAGTCCATCCTTCCATCCATCCATCCACCCCTGTTGCAGGAATAAATCAAGTCACAGGAGAATTACTCACACACGTACACAAAACATTGCAACAGAAAGCAGTTTTCACAAGCAGCACTCTGGAACCAGTTCCTTTCTGTTGCATAATTAATTCCTTGCCCCTGGCTTGCTAAAAGGGAAATGTTTCCAGTACTGAGGAGACTCCACTCCTTTTCTGGGGCCCACCTTTCCTGGGGCTGGCAGCTGGGAGCGGGTCGCCTCCCAGTGCTTCCTGGTTGGCAACAACGAGGGTCAGAATGGGACAGTGTTGATGGGAAGAGTGACAGCACTGATCCCCACAGCAGTCACTGCCTTAAACTGGGGAAGGTAGGAGAAGAGGAGCATTTGAAGGAGAGCCGGAAGAGGAGCGGGTGGGGGGAGGAGGGGAGGGAGGGGCCGGAGCAGGCGTGGCGCCAGCTCAGGGGCTGTTGTGGGGACTAATTGCGAAGCACCTTCCTGGGCACGGTTCATCCTTATTTGGGAGCCGGTTCTTGGGAATTCCTTCATCATTCCCACTGCAAACACTGAGGTGTCCTCCGGGCCAAGCCCTGCCCGGGCCCCACGGAGTCACGCGTGGTGGAGACAGCGTCCTGAGACGCTGTTCTCAGAACCTCCGGTCATCAGAATATAAGGCTCGCATAGTGCGTGGGCCCAGGGAGCTTGGGGGCGCCTGGAGCCACTCCCCTTGGGGGCAAGAATCAGGCGGGCTCACGTGTGTGCAGAACCTTTCTTCAACACGGGCATTCAGCATCACTCTGGCCTTGCCGATTGGTACCAGCTCGGGGTCACCTGGCCTCTGGTCCTGACCACCTGGCCGCGAGGAAGCAGGGCGTGGTGGGACCCGAGACCGGCTCAGGACCGCACTGGGCCTCGCTGGGTCCTGCTTCCCCGCGCGGGTCATCAGCTCTCTGGTCACCGCGGCGGGCCGACTGGGCGGACGGCTTCTCGGGGCCAAATCCCCACTTGAAGCCGATTCCCGAAAGGCAGTGGAGCAGGTGCTGGCCGTTGGCGGACGGGAGTGTCAGCCGGGAGGCGGGAGGGCGGGCGCTGAACCGCAGCCCCGCGCGGTACCCGATGGTGGCCTGGCGCCTCCTGCTGGTGCCGCAGCGCAGATGCCGGATGCAGGCCGCCCGGGTGACCCTCTAGCGCGTCTACCGCAGGGACTCCGGCCCGCTACCGCTGGGGGCTCCTTACCGCGGGCTCCAGTGCGCCCTAAACCTCAGCCGGATGCTGGGAGGGAGGCGGACTTTCCGGCCGCACACTCCCCCCTCCAACCCCCACCCCCCGACTCCAGGACTGATGTTTGCTGTGAAACACCCAAGAGGCACAGAGCCTGGGTATGTGAGGAGGAAGAAATCAGGCAGGTTCTGCCCTAGGTGACCCCCAAGGGGTTGAAGACACAGAAGCAACTGCACGGAACAGAAGGCCGGCTGCAGAGAAAGTGGGAGACAGGGCCCCACCCTTCCCTCATTTAGGTGGAGTTGCTTGTGCTCTTCTAAGTAAATTAAAAGTCTAATCCCACTGCCCCATCCAAGGACTTGCGGGATAACACTGCTGGGGGAGCATCACTCGGATCAGGCCTCCAGACTAGTGTCCTGATCCTGGTGACATCACATCACTGCTTTATTCCCACTGTATCTGAAGCAGCAGCCTCGGAGAGGTTCCGCACCTTGCCTGAGGTCACTAGGGGAGATGGTGGCCAAGGCCAGGCAGGACCCCAGTGACAAGTCCCGAGTCAGGCAATCATTGCCACACCCCATTGCCCCTGATCCACGGAGACCCCTGCTGAGCTCCAGGCACCCCTGGCTCCTCGGCCTCTTCCCAGCCAGCGTTCAGCCCCATTCCCTGTCCCTGGTTCTTGCAAACGTCCCCCAGCTAATGGGCACATGCAGAGCTCAGCACAACCCAACCCATCTCCCCAAGGGACCACACAGGAGGACAGGCTTTCACCTATTCGACCCCTTGTGACAAGTGGGGAGCCCACCTGGGGAGGAGGAAATGTAGAAGAGCTGCCAGCCTGCTAAGCCCTCAGCAAAGACCATACTCAGCACAGCGCAGACAAAGAGCTGGAGATTCCCCTTAACCAAGCCTAAGACTGGAAAATCTCTATTATGAGTTTTGCTGCCCTTTCTGGTTCCCTCCTTCTGCCTTCCCCTGACACAAGAAGAACGTCCCGCAAAGCAGCTGCAGATAAACCTGTTAAAACGTGCCTTACAAGTGTCCTATGAACACCTGTGCTTTTATTATTGATTCAGTAAAAGGCAAATCTGGGGGTTCCCTGGTGGCCTAGTGGTTAGGATTAGGTGCTTTTACTGCAGAGGCCAGGGTTCGATCCCTGGGGTCGGGGAACCATCCTGCATTGCAAGTGGGGCGTGGCCAAAGTTTAAAAAAAAAGGAAAAAGCAAAACACAAACACCCATAATTTGGAAGCAGTGCTGAGTGTGAATTTCAAGCTATCTGGGACAACTCTAATTGATATGAAGAGGCACAGGCGCTGTTAAAGAGGGGTCCCAGGTCCCTTCTACCAATGGAAACATGAAATTTCCAGTAGAAGACAATGAAAATATCAGTGCTTTTTTCCTGATCCGAGTTCAAGGATTCCTGAATTTTCCCACAGACTCCAGGTTAAGAACCACTAAGTGACTCTCAACCAGCATGTAAAATTAGAATTAGAGAAGAGGAACATGTCAGTGAGTATCACAAAGAGACATGAGGATCCGTTAGGAAACTTTTGCGGTTCTGAGCCCAGACTTTGCAGCCAGACTTCCTCAACCTGAATCCCGACTCTGCCACTTAGTGCTGTGTGACGGGCCGAGCCACTGTGCTCTCTGGGCCTCCGTTTCCTCCGTTTGCAAATGGGGACAATAGACGTCCTGTCCTTCTAGGGCTGCTGGGGCAGGGAGCTGAGGTGGGACAGGGCCTGGCGCTTTACACCGTGGCTGAGTGTTTGGCTGTTGCAGTTTGATGGATGCATTTGATAGAATGTGAAAGGCCTGGGGTCTGCTTTAGTTTTCCTTTAAGCTGTAACAAATGACCACTCTTCAAGGAGTGCTGTGCTTGACTACGCCTGGTTCTGGCCTTTGCCCATGTTGATCTCTTGGTCTGCAATGCCCCCCTCCCCTTGTCCCCACCTGGCCAGTTCTCACTCAGCCTTTAGGACTTAGCTCAGATATTGCCTCCTCCAGAAAGGCTTCCCTGAAGCCTACCCCATCACTGGGCATGTGCTACACAAGGCGCTACACCTGTCCCTATCAGTTCAGATGCAGTAACCAACTGCCTCCATCTGCTTCTGCACCTGTCCCCCATCGGGTGTCCCCAGCTGGATAGCTGGCCTCTTAATTTCTCTGGTGTCCAGGGAGCCTGTTGTGGACCAGGCCTTGGCAAATGTATGCTGAGTGAGTGAATTAGTGTATGAATGAATGGTTTCCCTGAAGCCCTTTGCACACTCAGAGAAGCCTGGAATTGAGCCTGGGCAGCACAGGCCACCTGGATGAGCTTGTAGCAGGGAGTGGGGGATGGGGCATCCTCGGAGCCAGGAATCCTCATAGATTATGAGATCTGCCTGGGGTCTGCACGGGCAGGCCCAGCATCCTGGACAAAATCACCGAGGCCTGGGGTGTCAGACCCACCTCCTGCCTCGTCCTGCAGCTCTGCTCAGTGAGCTCCGCCCCGGAGGCCTCATTCCCCACAAGCTCAGAAGGCTGTGTTCTATCCCAGACTCAAGGACCATGCCTGGACGCCTTGTTGCTTCAGAAGCTTGATTTATTGATGGATTCTGATTCAGAGTCTCAACTCAGACTCCCTTGTGCATGAAGCCCACCACCAGCCAGATGGGCTCAGCAGGGTAACCCAGGTCCCAGCCCTGGAGACCCAGGAGCACTCATTTCTTTTAGGTTGTGGTGCTATCTGGTGGAACAGAGTTCAAGGTTACGAGAGGATAATCCCACTCAAAGCCGATACTGGAAATGCCCAGGAGCCTGTAATGCTCAAAGATTCCAGTGAGCACCTCCTTACTGTTACCTGGGGAGTCAAAAAAGGTCCTGCCACCTTCCTCTCCAAGTGTGGAGAGTGCTTCCTCTCCAGCACTCAAAGTCGGTGTATATGACCAGGTGCTGGAGGAAAAGCTTGTAGGAGCTGTAGATTCCTATAATGTGTTAACCTGGCAGCAGGAGGCATTCCTGGGGCTTCGCACCTGAGACTCCATATTTTTCACTCCAGGGGATCCAAACCTCACCTGGATACTGGGAGGAAGGGGGAGCTTTGAAGGCCTGGGATCCAGGTGACTCACCACCCCCAGGTCCTTTATCCCCTGGTCACCAGCAAGAAGGACAGCCCTGTCACTGCAGCATAAGTCCCTGAGCACGTGACTTTGGGTGCCTGAAACAGGCTTCCTGATCTCAATCCCCTGCTTTGCCACTTTCAAGTTCTGTGATTTTGGGCTTGCTACCTAGCAACTCCAGGCCTCAGTGTGCTCATCTGCAAAATGGGAGTGATTGGGGGAGCAGTCACTGAGACCTTCCATCAGGAGAGCTCCACAAGGTACCCAGTCACCATGATGCTCAGGAGGTGCCAGCTACTGTCATGACTCAGAGCAGGGAGCTGTCCCTGGGCCCAGGTTTTGGAGCCCCAATCACTCCAACAAGTCCAGGTGGCAGGCCTGAGAAGTAGGTGACTCTTATCTGTGACCTTCCCCGACCTTGGTGCCTGTCCCAGAGCCTCCCCTCCTCATCTGGCCCCACCCACATTCTGTCTCCTTTAGTGTCTGCAGCTCTGGCCCATTCCCTCTCCCAGGTCCCTGGGACCCAGTAAATGCAGAGCAAAGATCCACCCCAGACCTTGAGCAACGCCCCCACCCCATCATTAGTGGAAGACCCTGGGCTTGCTGCCTCTATATACTTCTTGTATTCAATCAGTGGTGCACTCTGACCCTCACTTCATTTTCTCTTTGACCCTAAACTGGGCAGACCTTTCTCCTGCTTTTCCCATCAGGTATTCTCAAACTGAGAGACCATTTATGGTTGAGTTTGGGTTGAAAGGACAAAGTAGGGAGAAGCATCATCTACCCTTCCCTTTAGATCAACCCAGGAAGCAGAGGCCGGACTTGCAGGAGGAGAGAGAAGGGAGTAGAGCTGGTGTGCAGGAGAGGAAGCAGCAGAGGAAAAGGGACAAAAAAAAGGTGATGACTGGTGGCTCCAGGACTCCAAGGACTCAACTGAACTCCTAGGGTCATCAGGAACCCAGTGAGGGTGTTGGGAGAAGGGGCTCTAAGCCCCACTACCCCTGTTCCCAAGACTGGGGCAGGAGTTGGGACACAGCAAGGGGCTCCATGGTCCTGCTCCTACTCACCTCTTAAATATGCCGATAGCACCTACAAACACTCGAATCCCAGTGATTTCATTTTCATAGTCTTTAAAGGTACTGAAATGCCATCCTCCTCCGGGCCCGTACATCTCTATTAGATGAAGAACCAGGTGGGATAAAAGAAAAAAACTACACAGGGACATGTTGGTTATTTCTGCCCAGAAGAGGGTGTACCCCCTCCAGACAATGGGACACGCCTGAGACTAGAGTTAGTCTGTGAGAAGGGCTGGGCCCAGACCCCAGGTCCTGGATGGAGGGAGGTGAGGGTGGCCTCTAGGGGGATGGGCTGGAGGGGAGAGACCCAGCCAGACTTACGCCCTGCCCAGCAGGTGGGGCTCCACAGAAGGGTGAGGGTCAGCCATAGCAGCATGGCTTCTGGCTGGCGAGTGAAGGCCTCCTGGAGAGAAGAGAACAGGCCATCTGACTCTCAGAGATGGGTCCCACCCGATCTCGTTGGCCCATCCATGGCAGGGGGCACTGTCTTACCTGGCCTGGAGAGTCTTGTGGTCCAGTCCTGGCACTGGGGAGTCTTGTTGTACCTGGGCGCCCTCCACCTGGCCCTTTATACCCTCCTGGGCCCTATGGGCCCCCCTCCAGAATGAAGGAACAAAGGGGCCACCAGGGGGACAGAAAGGAGCTGGGAAGTGGGGGCTCTTCCTGGAGGAATCCCCAGAGCCATCCAGGGGGAGGATCCCGGATGTGCTGTGTTTACTGTCTTGGCCCTGTGGCCTACACAAACAAAATGAAACAGTGACAAGCATTTTGCTGTCACCTGTGGGTCTCTCTCCTGGGTACCTGCACTTGACCTTGACTTTGGAGGTGGGGGAGGTTTCCTGAGAGCCCTTTCCAGCTTGACCAAACGGGGTTCAACCCCACAGGGGTGCTTCGGGGCAGCTGCCCCCAGTAGCTTCATGGGGCCCAGGACTCCTACCTCGTGCAGAACCTGGTCCAGGGCCTTATTCATGCTTGGGCAGAGCCCTGGGTTCCCTGGCCTTTCCCCTCTGGCCCTTAGACAGCCGAAGTGGACAGTCCAGTTCTGAATGCCTGGTGCCAGGTGGTAGAGACACCCCAGGCACTGGCCCTCCATGGCCTGTCACTGGAAGACGTCTGAGATCTTTCCTTTGTGCTGAGTCTGGTGTAGCTGGGGATGAACTGGGCTGAATGGGCTATGGGATGACCAGCAGCAATGACACAGGACCAGAGGTGCTGTGGGTGGGGACAGGGTGATTCTCCAGGCCAGTTCTCCCCAGAGCTCCTGGGCAAGGCCGAGGGGTCAGACTTGATCTGGGAGGGAATGGGGTGTTTCTTGAGGGCAGGGGATCTGGGGACCCTCTTGGTACAGCAAGCCCAGGCTTTCTGTGACTGGACGGAGCTCAGGCTGTCTGCATGGCCTCCCTGACCTTTGGGAAGAGCCATGGGGTCACAGTCCTCAATATAGGGGTACTGTGGGCATGGATCTGGAGCCAGATCGGGTCTGAATCCCCACTTCCCTACTTCCTAGACATGCCCTTTGGGGAGCTCATGTCACTCTCGTACGCTTCAATTGTCCCCTCTGTTATATGTGGGTAGCAATAGACCCCCCTCACAGGTGTTACGAGAATTCAGTGAGATCCTTCTCCATCCACGGGCCTGAACACAAAAGCTTTACACCTGTGGTCAGGTATGCAGGTTATTCTTTGAGCAGCCTTTGGAATCGCCCAAGATAAGACACAACAGACCTGTCTGTCTAGGTGACAGTTTTCATGAATGGTGGTGTCCTCGCTGTGGCGGTGAACTACTCAGGCCTGGAGAAGAAATGGACCCCACAGCTGTGCTGACGCATTGCCACAGGAAACAGGCTGGGCATAGACTACAGTGTCCTGAACCAACCCCCCCACCATGTGGTTACAAGGAGAAGGGGTGCAGAGCATGGTCTGGTGTGTTCACAGCCTCACTCGGAAGTGCTGGCTGCCAGGAACTGGGACGTTGGCTTCATCGAGATGGCGGTGCTGGGGGTGCCTAGGGTCAGGGTGGAGGCCCTGTCTAGCTGTCACCTTCCTTACTTACATCAGGTCCCTACGCCAGGGGTCAGTACACTATGGTCCAAAGGCCAAGTCCAGCCCTCCATTGGTTTTTGCACAATCCGTGAGGTAAGAGTAATTTTTATATTTTTAAATGGTTAGAAAAATTTCAGGAGAAGAATGTGATTCATGGCCAGTTCATGAAATGCCAATGTAATTGTCCACAAACAAGTGTTATTGCCCATTCATTTGCATATCGTCTGGAGCTGCATCCAGGCTGCAAAGGCAGAGCTGGTCAGGTGTGACAGAGACTTTATGGCCCAGAAAACCTGAAACACGTGGCCCTTCACCCACAAAGTCAGGATCCCTGTCCCTACCCTGCAACAGATGCAGCCCTGCCCATGGTCGTGGCTGCAGGCGGCTTGGGGGCTTCATTTGACAACCAGCCTTTAGTGGGCAGAAGGGAGCAGAGAGCAGCTTTGTCCAGAAAGCCGTACCCCTCCTTCTGGCCATGCACTGGTCTCCCTGGACAGGCTCCTAGGGCTCAGGCCACCACTGACTCATGTTGCAAAGATGAGAGCCCCCATTGTCCTCCAGAGCCTTCACCCAGCCACCAGAGGCCTTCAGCCCCATGAATGCATCAGAGGCTGGGCTGGGGAAGGGCAGGGCCAATAGGCTGCATAGGGGCAGAGAAACCCTCCCGAGGCCCTGGAATCCTCCTGGGGGAGGCGGAGGTGGAAGAGGCCTAGGACCTTGGCAGGCACAGCTCCTAGAGGAAAGGGCCCAGAGACATCACAAAGGGGACTTGTGTTCTTGTCCGAGCCCACCCTCGGGCACTTTTTCTGATAATGCTGTCTGTTCTTGAGCCTTCCTTCTAGATGCAGGCTGCCAGGGTTTGAGCCCAGAAGGAGGGTCTGTCTGGGCTGGGACTCCAGGAAGAAGTCCCTGGGGTGGAAGTTGGAGGAAGAAACGGCTGCCAGCCTGGACAAGGAAGGGTTGACAGGACATGCCCGAGAGCACACGGGAGGTGCATTTTCATAGAGTGCATGAGCATGCTTATAAGGGATGCACATGCACACACATGCGTTCAAAATGCACATGTGTACCACAGGCTCACACGTGGATGCACCCTTTAACACACACACACGCTTGCCCAGCTTTCCCTACACCCAGGAGCTTGCACTCACCCTGCACAGCCGTGTACACCATGCATATCTATGCTGGAAGCCCCACCCTCAGAGGAGCCCTGCCCCCTTGTCCACCCTGGCCCAGTGCTGGCTGTGAGCCCGCTCGGGAGACTCAACACAGGCCCTTTGTCCCCTGGGATCAGGGCTGCCCACAAGGGGATTTAGCAGCATTGAAACCATAATCCCCTGTGTGGGCGTGCCCCAGATCTCACTCTGTCAGGAGCCTGGAACAATTGGGCCCCCTTCTCCCAGCAGAGGCAGATGCTGGTCTGGCTGGCTTGTGGGTTGGGGGTGGGTCAGGGCTGACATCCTTGCCTCCCTCCCCTCTGGATGTGGGGCTTGCAAAGACCCCTCTGTGCTCTGCAGCCTGAGGCACAGCAGACTGAGGGCCTCTGTCCCCAGCGCACTCAGAGCTGATGGGCACCTCCCTGCAGCCCTCTGCAAGGAGTCCCACCCTGGCTCGCAGGCTGGATCCTGCGTCCTGGGCTCAGACTCCTGGGGCGAGGTGTGGGTGCTGACTCCTGCACGTGGCCTCATCTGACGCCTTAGGCCCCAGGAATCAGATGGAAGAGCCCGCTGAGTGGGGGAGGGGGAAAGATCAGATGGGAAGGGGCATTTTGTCCCCGCCTCAAGGGAAGTCCAAAGCTGGCCTTTGTGCCCGGGCTTGCCTTCAGGTCACTGCTACCAGACAAGGAGGCCCATCCTAAGGGGAAAACTTGGCTGTGCATTTTTGAAACTCTCGACTCTTCCCCTTTTACTCACTCATTCAGAAATCTCATTGGATGCTCTAAGCAAAACATTTTTCTCCACTTTTCCCCAGAGAAACTCAATACTTTTAATGGAATGCCAGGTCACCCAACAACACATTTTTCTCTAATCTTTTATGTAATTAAAATTCCATTAGTGTTGGGGCTTCCCTGGTGGTGCAGTGGTTGAGAGTCCGCCTGCCGATGCAGGTTCATGCCCTGGTCTGGGAAGATCCCATATGCCGCGGAGCGGCTGGGCCCGTGAGCCATGGCCGCTGAGCCTGTGCGTCCCGAACCTGTGCTCCGCAACGGGAGAGGCCACAACAGTGAGAGGCCCGCGTACCGCAAAAAAAAAAAAAAAAAAAAAAAAAATGTTTTCTTTATGGACTTCCCTGGTGGTCCAATGGCTAAGACTCCATGTTCCCAGTGCAGGGGGCCTAGGTTCGATCCCTGGTCAGGGAAGTAGATCCCACACGCCGCAACTAAGAGTTTGCATGCCACAACTAAAAGATTCCCGAGTGCCACAACTAAAGACCCCGCATGCCACAACGAAGATCTTGTGTGCTGCAACTAAGACCCAGCGCAGCCAAATAAATAAATATTTTTTAAAGTTTTCTTTATTTTTTGTGTTTGTTTTTTATGTATTATTTGTGTGAAAGTATTATAAAGCTATTACAGTACAGTACTATATAGCCGATTGTGTTAGGTGGGTATCTCAGCTAACTTTGTTGGACTTATGAACGGAACTCGTTCGTATGTAGGGGACTTACTGTATTATCTCTGGTTTCCTTGGAGTCCGTTCAGTTTATTGAAATAGATCCTTCTGGTGCATGCACAAATTCCCTGCAAATATTTCTTCATCCTTGGTTGCTGTGCAGTAAAAGGTTAACTGAACAGGCCTAGGATGTTCAAACCCTGCACAATCCAAAGAAAGGACTGGCCCTTGCCCACCTCCTAGGAAATAACCTCTGAGCCTTTGGAATGTCCTGCCTGAAAAGACTGTCTTTGTAGACCTGGGGCCTCAGGCCACTCCGGATAGTTGATGGTAACGATGTGATTTATGGCGGGGCTTTGGGTCACACTGGATCAGCTGGACCTCTGGAGGGGCTGCAATCTGAGAAATAATGTTGGCCACATGGACCCTCCATGCCTATGTGATGAAACCCCAGTAAAAACTCTAGACACCAAACTTTCAGTGAGCTTCCCTGGTTGGCAAAACTTCACAAGTGTTGTCACACGTCATTGCTGGGAAAATTAAGCACTGCCCACCTGACTCCCCTGGAAGAGGACAACTGGAAGCCTGCACCTGGTCTCTTCCAGACTCTCCTCTGCACCTTTGACATTTGCTGATGTTATCTGTATCCATTAACTGTAAGGAACCATAACCAGGAGTACAACAGCTTTTCTGAGTTCTGTGAATCCTCCTAAAAAATCATTGACTCAGAGGGTGGTCCTGTGGACCCCAACTCAGTGGTCTGCTCACATCTATGAGAGAGTCAGTTTGGTGACTTTGGTGCCCTGCAATATTGTCTGCAAGGAAGGGAATCTACCTGTAGACTCCACAGAGTTAGGTGAGGCTTGTTGCTGGGCAGCAGGCAGACATGGAGGCTAAGAGCCCTCTAGATGGTCAAATCAGGCCAACATTTATTCTGTGGGTCCTGTAATGGATCATCACGTTTAACAGTAGATGACACAGTGCAAGACCCCCAATGGGGGTCTCAGTGAGGACTTGCTAATGTGCTTTCACGGGAGTCCTGGCTATGGGGCAGGTCCTTGGTCCTTCCTAGCGGAAGGAATGGGTAGAAAAGAGGGCAGCATGGGGGGCAGCCAGGTCCCCAGGGTCGCAGACAAGAAAGGGATCGTCTGGGTACACTGGCTCCTGGGCCATAACAAGGTACTTAGTTGGGGGACCGAGCTCCAGTAGAAGCTCAAAGCCGGGGCACTGTGACGTCCCAGGTTCCCAAATATCCCTTGGACCAGAGAGGTCAAGCTGAGGGAAGGGGGCGGCCAGGGTTCCCGTGGCTCCCTCTCCCCGAGGGGGCGCCCCAGCCGCGCCTTGGAGCTGGCGGAAGCAGAGGGGGCGCCAGGCGGCGGGAAGAAGAAGCCGTGGGCGCGCAGGTCAGGACGCTGCTGCTGGCGCAACTGTTGGTGCGGGTCGAAATCGCGAGGCAGGGTGAGCTGAGGCGGGGGCTGCCGGCGCAGCTAGGGGTGATGGGGGAAGGGTGGGGCGCGTGGAGACCAAAGGGAGCTCGCTTTCTCTCCTACCCGCAGCGTTGCGGGATAGGGACCTGTTGCTTCCAGGTAAGGCGTCCAGGGGACGCGCTTCCCTGCGCAGGGCACCTGAGCCGGAGCGCGAATGGCGACTCATCTTTTCCTCTTCCCGCCCCAGGTTTCTAGAACTCTTCTATGCTCGCATGCAACTGATGGGGCCCCCCTGGGTGTGGGGGAGGGGCGGGCACCTGTGGACCACGTGGGGCAGGTCCCCAGCGTCCCCTTCTTCCTGGGCGGCAAGACCCCTGGACGCGCGGTTCCCCGGGGCGCCCCTTTTCTTCTTCCACTCGGTGGGTGAGGGTGGACGGGGTGGGCCTGCCTCCCGCAGCTCGGCCTGGTGTCCATTTGTCCATCCCAGGGCCATGTGGCCAACGGACTGTCCCGACACTCATAGTGTATGGAAAGGATGCAGGGCTTGGGCGCAGGGCAGCCTGCGCCTATGGGGCTCCCACTACTGCGGAGCAAGCCTGCTCAACCGCCGCTGGGTGCTCTCGGCCGCGCACTGCTTCCAAAAATGAGTCTGGGGGCGGGCGGCCCGCTGACCCCGGGCCCTGGGTCTGCACCAGGACCTGCGCGCATGCCCCACGTGGACACGGCCCTCGTGTGCTCCTGAGGCGCAGTCCCGGCTGCAGCCCGTTACGCACCCACGCGAGTCCCCCAGGGCTCTCCGGGAGGAAACGCTGTGCGGTTTCTACCAGAACGTTCTCCCAGAACTTTCCCACGCACATTTGTCTTGTTCTTTTCTTTCTCACGTCACTTGTCCCCAAACGGCACCACCAACCTCCACCTTCCTCACCCCACCTCCCAGCAGAGGTGACCCCTTCCCCCCCCGCCCGCCGAGGGGAGGAATGAGCTGAAGTAAGTGCTGGACACACAGCCTGGCCTGTGGTGACAGTGGCCCCGGTAGCTGTTTTGAGCCCAGCCTGCTGTGGCGCCCATGCACCTGCTCGTTGCCTTTTGAGAAGGGTTCTTGGAGGTGACAGGTGGTTGAGTGACTGGCCAGATGAGCTGTTAGGGGAGGCACCCTCCTGCCAACACCCCCAAGTCCCCAGGTGTGGGACTTTGTTTGGGGCTGTCTGGGCTCTCCCCGTTTCTACCCTGGCCTCTTTGGTCGAAGGAAGACCTGCTAATGGTGCCTGGGGTGAGCCCCGCAGCAGCTCGGGGGTCTCAGCTCAGGGAGCAGCCCCAGGTGTGCTCAGGTGGCCCACCCTGACAGCTCTCTCCTCCCCTGCCAGCAACAGAGATCCCTATGAATGGTCGGTCCAGTTTGGCGAGCTGTCTGTCACACCACCCACTTGGAGCCTGCGGGCCTACCTCCATCGTTACAGGGTGAAGAGTATTATTATATACCCCAAATCCAGGAATTATTTGCAGGACGACAGCTCCCTGCTGAAGCTGTCCTCCTCCGTCACCTTCAATAAGCACATCCAGCCCGTCTGTGTCCTGTCCTCCTCCTCTGAATTCAAGAACTGTGATGACTGCTGGGTGAATGGCTGGGGGGACATCCGTGAGAAAAAGAGTGAGGTTGGGGACAGACGGGTTGGGAAGGGGAGTGTTATTCACCACGTCCTGTGCCAGCCACACCAGCTGCAGTGGCCCCCACCTTGGTCTGTGTGCCACTGTGCTTTGGCTTTGGCCCGCTGAGCAATCCCTCCTCACCTCCTTTCCACACCCCGCGCCCCCGTAGAGCAGGGCTTTCTGTACCCACACTCAGCTACCCCTCCCTTCCGAGTCTGTGAGCCAGAAACCAGAGAGGGAGGCCCCCCTGCACCGGCCCAGGCCACACCCCCAGCCTGCAGGGGTGTGCGAGGTTTTGGGTTGGACTTGTCAGAAAGGCATCAGGCATTGTTTGTTTTGGGGGGTTTTTTGAAGTATACTTCAAAAACCATAAAATTCATCCTTTTAAAGTATACAATTCAGGGACTTCCCTGGTAGTCCAGTGGTTAAGACTCTTTCCACTGCAGGGGGTGTGGGTTCGATCTCTGGTTTGGGAACTAAGATCCCATACCCCGTGTGGTGCAGCCAAAAAAAAAAGGCATACAATTAAGACGGTTTTTTTTTTTTTTAGTATATTCACAGAGTGGTTCCATCACCACTGTCTAATTACAGAACATTTTCATCATCTCAAAATGAAATCCCATGCTTATTAGCTATTACTCCTAATTCCCCGTTGTTCTAGGGCCATAGCCCCTGGCAGCCACTAATCTGCTTTCTGTGTCTAATGGATTTACCTACTCTGGACGCTTCATATGAATACAGTTATACACTACGTGCTAGCTTCCCTCACTAAGCATAATATTTTCAATGTTCATTCACGTTTTAGTGTGTGTCAGTACTTCACTCCTTCTTTCTTGTTAAGGTTTAACTCATATAACATTAACCATTTTAAAGTATATAATTCAATGGCATTTAGAACATTCACAGTGCATAACCATCAACTCTATCAAGATCCAAAACATTTTCATCACGCCCAGAGGAAATCCCATAACCATTAAACAGTCACTCCCCATTACCCCCTCCCTCCAGCCCTTAGCAGCCACTAACCAACTTTTTGTCTCTATGGATTTACCTGTTCTGGACATTTCATATAAATGGAATCACACACTGTGTCACCTTTTATGTTTGGCTTCTTTCACTTAGCATAATGTTCTCAAGATTCATCCATATTATAGTATGTATGAAAACTTCATTCTCTTTTATGGCTGAATAATATTCCATTGTATGGATGCACAATTTGTTTATCCATTCCTCCATTGATGCCATTTGTGTTGTTTCCATCTTTTGGGTATTTGTATTAGTATACAAATTTGTGCTTGAATACCTCTTTTCAATTATTTTGTGAATGTATTTAGGAGTGCAATCCTGGATCACATGGTCATTCTATGTTTAACTTCTTGAGGAGCTGACAAACAGTGTTCCATAGCAGCTGCTCCATTTTACGTTCCTATCAACAGTGAGGGTTATCATTTCTCTCCATTCTCCTCAATAAAAAACTTGTTATTTTCCAGGTTTTTGTTTGTTTGTTTGTTTTGTTTTGTTTTGTTTTGGCCATCCTAGTGGGTGTGAAGTGGTATTTCACTGTGGTTTTGATTTGCATTTCTCTAATGACTAGTGATGTTGAGCAACTTTTCATGTGCTGGTTGGCCATTTGTATATCTTCCTTGGAGTAATGGCTATTTAAGTCCCTTACCCTTTTTTTTTTTTGGTCACACCACGTGGCTTGTGGAATCATAGTTCCCCAGCCTGGGATTGAAACTGGGCCCTCAGCAGTGAGAGCAGAGAGTCCTAACCACTGGACCTCCAGGGAATTCCCAACCCAATTTTTAAAATTTATTTATTTATTATTTTCTTTTTTTTTGCGGTACGCGGGCCTCTCACTGTTGTGGCCTCTCCCGTTGCAGAGCACAGGCTCCGGACGCGCAGGCTCAGCAGCCATGGCTCAAGGGCCCAGCCACTTCGCGGCATGTGGGATCTTCCCGGACCGGGGCACGAACCCGTGTTCCCTGCATCGGCAGGCGGACTCCCAACCACTGCGCCACCAGGGAAGCCCTGTTTGTTTTTAAATAAATTTATTTATTTTATTTTTGGCTGCGTTGGGTCTTCATTACTGCACGCGGGCTTTTCTCTGGTTGCGGCGAGCTGGGGCTACTCTTCGTGTGCGCAGGCTTCTCACTGTGGTGGCTTGTCTTGTTGGGAGCACGGGCTCTAGGTGCACGGGCTTCAGTAGTTGTGGCACACGGGCTCAGTAGTTGTGGCTCGCAGGCTCTGGAGTGCAGGCTCAGTAGTTGTGGCACACGGGCTTAGTTGCTCTGCGGCATGTGGGATCTTCCTGGATCAGGGCTCAAACCCATGTCTCCTGCACTGGCAGGCAGATTCTTAACCACTGCGCTACCAGGGAAGACCAACCCCCCCCAACCCTTTTTTTTTTTTTTTTTTTTCCGGTACACGGGCCTCTCACTGTTGTGGCCCCTCCCATTGCTGAGCACAGGCTGCGGACGCGCAGGCTCAGCGGCCATGGCTCACGGGCCTAGCCGCTCTGCAGCATGTGGGATCTTCCCGGACCGGGGCACGAACCCGTGTCCCCTGCATCGGCAGGCGGACTCTCAACCACTGTGCCACCAGGGAAGCCCCCCAACCCATTTTTTTTTTTTTGCGGTATGCAGGCCTCTCACTGCTGCGGCCTCTCCTGTTGCGGAGCACAGGCTCCGGACGCGCAGGCTCCGCGGCCATGGCTCACGGGCCTAGCCGCTCCGCGGCATGTGGGATCTTCCGAGACTGGGGCAGGAACCCGCGTCCCCTGCATCGG
Source organism: Lagenorhynchus albirostris (assembly GCF_949774975.1). Lineage (NCBI taxonomy): Eukaryota > Metazoa > Chordata > Mammalia > Artiodactyla > Delphinidae > Lagenorhynchus > Lagenorhynchus albirostris. The sequence goes on from NC_083109.1 coordinate 51,658,358, forward strand.
CAGGCGGACTTTCAACCACTGCGCTACCAGGGAAGCCCCCCAACCCATTTTTAAACTGAGTTGTCTTTGTTGTGATGTTGTAATCGTTTTTATATATTCTGGATACTAGACCCATTTTAGATATATGATTTGCAAATATCTTTTCCTATTCTGTGGGGTTTTTTTTTCCTTTTTTCTTCTTTTTTTTTTTTAAACTGGCTCCTGGGTCTCACTCCATGGATTAAATTGGTCTGGGATGTGGCACAGACATTGGGATATTTTTAAGCGTCCCAGGTGATTTTAATATGTAGCTAAGGGTAAGACCAGCTGGCCTAATGGGGTTCATGATGCTTAGAGAGCCAAGTGATGCCGGGAAAGAGGCAATAATCTCCAGGAAAAGGACGAAGAGCTAAAGGTTTGAAAGTTGAAATGAAGACCTAGCTGAAGTTCTGCAGAACAGGTAGGCTTTAGTGTCAGAAAGTTGTGTTTTGAATCCTCTTACTTAACTCTTCAGTTTCTTCGAAAGAGGCATCATAGCTCCTTCCTTCCGGGTTGTTCCATGTTGTCAGTCCCTGGTGTTGATGGGGGAAGAGCACTTCAGATGCAGGACTGAGCCAAGACTCGTGGACCACATCTCTTTTCACTTTCATGATAGTATCTATTGATGCACAGAATATTTTAATTTTGATGAAGTTCAGATTATTTTTTCTCTGGCGCTTTTGCTTTTGGTATCATGTCTAAGAAATAATTGCCAAATTCGAGGTCATGAAGATTTACCCTCATGTTTTCTTGAAGAGTTTTATAGTTTTAGCTGTTATATGTATATCTTTGATTCTTTTTTTTTTTTTTTTTTTTTTTGCGGTATGTGGGCCTCTCACTGTTGGGGCCTCTCCCGTTGCGGAGCACAGGCTCCGGACGCGCAGGCTCAGCGGCCATGGCTCACGGGCCCAGCCGCTCCGCGGCATGTGGGATCTTCCAGGACCGGGGCACGAACCTGTGTCCCCTGCATCAGCAGGCAGACTCTCTACCACTGCGCCACCAGGGAAGTCCTCTTTGATTCATTTTGAGTTGATCTTTGTTTATGGTGCGAAGTAGTGGGTCCAACTTCATTTTTTGCATTTGGATATCTAGTTGTCCCAGCACCATTTGTTAAAGAGACTATTCTCTACTCCACTGAATTATCTTGGCACCTTGTCAAAAATTAGTTGACCAAAGAAGAATGGGTTTATTTTCTAGACTCTCAATTCTGTTCCGTTTGTCTGTATGTTTATCCATTTGCCAGGACCCCATTGTTTGATTCCTATAGCTTCCAAGTATGTTTTGAAATTGGGAAGTGTGTATTCTCCAACTTTGTTTACTTTTTCAAATATTGGTTTTGTTATTTGGGGGTCTCTTGATAGTCCCTCTAAATGTTAGGATGAGCTTGTCAATTTCCACTAAAAAGGCCATTGGAATTTGGATAGGGATTGCATTGAATCTGTGGATTGCTTCGGGGGAGTATTATCATCTAAATAATATTAAGTCTCCAGTCCATAAACAGAAGATATGTTTCCATTTATTTATGTCTTCTTTAATTTCTTTCAGCAATGTTTTGTAGTTTTTTGTGTACAGGTCCTCAATTAAATTTAACTATTTCATTCTTTTTGATGCTATTGTAAAATGACATTTCTTTTCTAATATCCTTTTGAAATTGTTCATTGGTAGTGTATAGAAATATAATTGACTTTTGTGTCTTGATTTTAGATCCTGCAAATTTGCTGAATTCATTTATTAATTCTAGTCCTTCTTTGTGTACTCTTCATTATTTTCTATATATAAGATCATGTCTCCTGTGAATAGACATAGTTTTACTTCTTCCTTTCCAACTTGGATGTGTTTTATTTCCTTTTCTTGCCTAATTGCTCTGACTAGAACTTCCAGTAAAATGTTAGATAGAAGTGGCAAAAACTGGCATCATTATCTTTTTCCTGTTCTTAGGGGGAAAGCTTTCAGTCTTTCACAATTCTGTAGCTGTGGGTTTTTCACATATGATCTCTATCATGTTAAGGAAGTTCTCTCTATCCTTAGTTTATTGAGTGTTTTTATAATGAAAGTGTTGGATTTTCCTGCATCAATTAGGATAACCATGTGGGGTTTTTTTTCTCCTTCATTCTATTACTATAGTCTGTAGTATGTTATATTGATTGATTTTTGTATGTTGAACCCACCTTGCACTCTGGATAAATTTCACTCGGTCGTGGTGTAGAATTCTTTTAATATGCTGCTGGATTCAGTTTGCTGGTATTTTGTTGAGCATTTTTTCATATATGTTGGTCTGTAGTTTCTTTTTTTTTTTTTTTTTTTTTTGCGGTACACGGGCCTCTCACTGTTGTGGCCTCTCCCACTGCGGAGCACAGGCTCCGGACGCACAGGCCCAGCGGCCATGGCTCACGGGCCCAGCCGCTCCACGGCATGTGGGATCTTCCCGGACGGGGCAGGAACCCATCGGCAGGCGGACTCTCAACCACTGCGCCACCAGGGAAGCCCTATGGTTTCTTTTTGTGTGTGATAACTTGCTTGGGCTTTGGTGTCACAGTAATGCCAGTCTCATGGAATGAGTTAGGAAGTGTTCCTTCCTCTTCTGTTTTTTGGATGATTGATGTTAATTTCTTCCTATGTTTGATAGAAGTCACCATTTAAGCCATCTGGCCCAAGGCTTTTCTTCATTGGGAGGTTTCTGACTAGTGACTAAATCTTTTTACTTGTTATGTGTCTGTTCAGATTTTCTATTTCTTCTTGAGTCTGTTTTAGTATTTTGTGTGTTCCTAGGAATTTGTCCATTTCCTCTAGGTTATCTAATTTGTTGGAATACAGTTGTTCATAATATTCACTTATAGTCCTTAATTTTTCTTTAAGGTCAGTAATAATGTCCCCACTTTCATTGTCAATTTTGTTGATCTTTCAAAGAACCAACTTTTGGTTTTGTTTATTTTCGCTATTGTTTTTCTGTTCCCTAGTTTGATTTTTTTCCATTCCTCTCTTTATTATTTCCTTCCTTCTTCTACCTTTGGGTTTAATTTGCTCTTTTTTTTTCTAGTTCCTTAAGTTAGATTGTTGATTTGAGATTTTTCTCCTTTATTAACATAGGCATTTCCAGCTATAAATTTCCTTGTGAGAATTGCTTTTGCTGCAACCAATAAGTTTTGGTATGTTGTGTTTTTATTTCCATTCATCTCAAAATACTTTCTAATTTTCCTTGTGATTTCTTCTTTGACCCATTGGTTAGAAGTATGTTGTTTAATTTCCACATATTTGTGAATTTTTCAGTTTTCCTTCTGTTATTGATTTCTAGCCTCAATCCACTGTTTTCTATGATGTCAATCTTTTCTAATTTATTGCAACTTATTTTGTGGCCTGACATGTCATCTATCTTGGAGAATGTTTTGCATCCACTTGAAAGGAATGTGTATTCTGCTCTTGTTTGGGTGGATTGTTCTGTATATGTCTTTTAGGTCTAGCTGCTTTATAATGCTATTCAAGTCCTCTGTTATCTTACTGATCTTCTCTCTGGTTGTTCTATCCATTAATAAAAGTGGGGCATTGAAGTCTCCAACTGTTCTCATAGAACTGTCTATTTCTCCCACCAGTTACATCAATTTTGCTTCATGTATTTTGGGACTCAGTTGTTAGATGTGTAGATATTTATAATTATTATACCTTGAGGACTTACCACTTTTGTCAACATATAATGTCCTTCTTTGACTCTTTTTAAAAATATTTATTTATTTTTTTTAATTTATTTTGGCTGCACTGGGTCTTAGTTGAAGCATGCAGGATCTTCATTGCGTCATGCGGGATACTTAGTTGCGGCATGTGGGATTTCTTAGTTGTGGCATGCAGACTTCTAAGTTGCGACATGCAGACTCTTAAGTTGCAGCATGCATGTGGGATCTAGTTCCCTGACCAGGGATCAAACCCAGGCACCCTGCATTGGGAGCACAGAGTTTTACCTGCTGGACCACCAGGGAAGTCCCCCTTCTTTGACTCTTGTAACACGTTTTGACTGAAAATCCATTTTGTCTGACATTAGTATAGCAACCTCAGCTCTTTTTGGTTACTATTTGCATGGAATGTCTTTTTCCAACCTTTCACTTTAAACCTATATTTACCTTTGGATCTAAAATTATTGTCGGGCTTCCCTGGTGGTGCAGTGGTTAAGAATCTGCCTGCCAATGCACGGAACACAGGTTTGAGCCCTGGTCTGGGAAGATCCCACATGCCGCGGAGCAACTAAGCCCATGCGCCACGACTACTCTAGAGCCCACGAGCCACAACTGCTGAGCCCATGTGCCACAACTACTGAAGACTGTGCACCTAGAGCCTGTGCTCTGCAGCAAGAGAAACCACGCAATGAGAAGCCTGTGCACCACAACAGAGTGGCCCCCGCTTGCCACAACTAGAGAAAGCTTGCATGCAACAACGAAGACCCAACGCAGCCAAAAATAATAAATAAATAAAATTTAAAAAATACAAAAATTAAAATATAATAAAATTATTGTCTTGTAGACAGGATATAGTTGGATCTCTGTTTTTAATCCATTCTGCCAATCTCTTCCTTTTAATTGGAGTGTTTAATAGTTACATTAAAATTAATTACTGATAGGGAAGGATTTACTTCTACCATTATTCAATTTGTTTTCTATATTTTGTCGGATGTGGAAGATATAGATATCTTATATCTATATCATATCTATATCTATACCTAAGTCATATCTTTTTTGTTCCTTATTTCCTCCTTTTTGTGTTTAATTGATTTTTATTAGTGTACTGTATTGATTTCCTTCTTATTTCCTGTTCTGTATATTTTTTAGTTATTTTCTCAGCAGTTTCCCTGGAGATTACAGTTAATAACTTAAACTTATACCAGTCTATTTTGAATTAATATCAACTTAGGTTCAATAGCATACAAAAGTTCTGTTCCTATACAACCCTATTCTTCTCAAGTTGTTATTGTCACAGTTTACATCTTTATATATTGTGTAACCATATCTTTATATATTGTGTAAGCAATCTCTGTGTAACAGAGATTTACAATTATTGTCTTTTAAATTGCATTTGTCTTTTAAATTGTATAGCAAAAAAAGTATGAACCAAAACTATAATAATACTGGCTTGTATGTTTACCTGTGTAGTTACGTTTACCAGTGTTCTCTATTTCTTCCTATGGGTATAAGCTACTGGCTACTGCCCTTTCATTTCATCCTGAAGGGCTCCCTTTTCCATTTCTTGTAGGGCAGGCCTACTAATGATGAACACTCTCAGCATTTGCTTATCTGGGAATATCTTAATCTTGCCTTCATTTTTTTTGAAGGATAGCTTTGTCTGATCTAGAATTCTTGGTTGACTGTTTTAGTCTCTTAGCACTTTACATATGTCATTGCACTGCCTTTTGGCCTCCAGGGTGTCTGAAAAGAATGTGGCTGTCAATCTTGTTGAAGATCCCCTATACTTGATGTGTAGCTTCTCTCTCGCTGTTTACAAGATTCTCCTTTTGTCTTTGCATTTTGATATTTTGATGAAAATGTATCTCAGTGTGGATCTCCTTGTGTTTATCCTACTTGGAATTTGTTCACCTTCCTGAATGTGTAGTTTCATATCTTTCATCAAATTTGGGAAAACTTCAGCCTGGATCCTGCAGCTATACTAATTATAAACAGGCTCAGCTGCATCAGCCCCTCCCCCTGTGTATGCTTCAGCCATGGTCTCTCCCCACTGGCTCAGGCAGGGCCTGTCATCTGCAGGCTACAGAGAGGGAAACCAAGCCTCAGGGAGGTGCTGTGACAGCCTGTCCATCCATTGGGTCCTTCTGTGATATTGTTCATCACCCACCACATACTGGGTGCTGGACTAGAGCAGAGGAATCAAGAGCAATGTCCCAGGTACTGTGGATACTCCAGGAAGTCCACTCCCCTTCATACCCCCTTTCCCCAGATGGCAGAGGAGAGGCTAAGGTTGTTGTCTTTCTCTCTCCCACCCTCAACCCCTGGCAGATCTGCCACCTCCCTACGATCTTCAGGAAGTGCAAGTCTCCATCATAAACAAATCCAGGTGTTCCTACCTGTTCCATCAGCCTGATTACAGCAGTCACAGCAGTAATAATATGATTTGTCCTGGCTCTGAGGATGGCAACACTGACACCTGCAAAGTGAGTACCGCTGCCCCAATGAGGGCCATACTGAAACTGGGTACCACCCCTCCCAATCTTGGGCCTGAGAGCAACCACCTTGACCCCCTACCAATCCACCCTTAGAGTTCATTCATGAGAAAATCATTGTAGACCTCATTTATCCAGCCTATAAAACAAGCTTCCTGTTTTACATTAATTGTACCTCCTTTGATCCTATGTGAAATTGAGTGGATAGACTATTGCCCCCCTTTGCAGATGCAGAAACTGAAGTTTTTTTGCTTCCAGGGGGAGGAGTGGGATTTGCAGCCAGTCTGCCCAGCTCCACAGCCCCTCCTGCTCTACCAGCTTCTCCACTGGCCCCTCCTGCCCCATCCCAGGTCTTGCTCACCCACACTGCTTTCCAGGGTGACCCAGGCAGACCCTTGGTCTGTGAAAAGAATGGGCCGTGGATTCAGATTGGAATCGTGAGCTGGGGAGTGGGCTGTGGTAGGCGCAACCAGGCCGGCATCTATACCAATGTCAGTAGTTACTTCAACTGGATCCAGATGCTGGTGGGCCACAGCACACCCAGGCCAGACCCCTCTCAGTTGCTGCTGCCCCTCGCTCTGCTCTGGGCTCCCTGACTCCTGTAGCTGGCCTGTGCACACCTAAGCCCATGAGGGTGCAGTAGTTACTGCAGCTCCAGACATATTCACCAAGGGCTGGGGGCACGCCAGTGGCAGGACTGCCTGCTTGACCAGGCCCAGTCCCCTTCTGTCCCCTTTGCTAATAAACGTGTGTATGTTCACATTGATGCCTTGCACCACGTTCTATGGCCCTGGGTGGATTCCTGGATACCCTCACAGTTACCCATGTCCCATCCACTCGAAGACCACTCCTTAACTCCTAAACCATCGTCACCCATCTGTGCTATACGGGTTTTGGTTGCAAACAACAGAACCCTCTCAGGTTAGTTCAATCAGAAAGATAATTTACAGGGATTTCCCTGGTGGTCTGGTGGTTAAGACTCTGTGCTCCCAATATAGGGGCCCAGGTTCAATCCCTGGTCAGGGAACTAGAACACTCATGCCGCAGCTAAAGATATCCTGCAACAAAGATCCCGTGTGCTGCAACTAAGACCCGGCGCAGCCAAATAAATATTTAAAAAAAAGAAAGATAATTTACAGGAGGACATAAGTAGCAACAGGGTCCCTGGGGGCTAGGAAGGCTGGAGTGGAGTGCAGGGGAGGAAATGCCCCCAAACACCCCTAGCGCTCATGCCGTGTTCCCCACCACACAGACGCCAGACACTCCTGGTCTCACCACGGTCCCCCAAAGGCTGACCTGGGACCAGGACGAGGGTGCAGATAATTTATTTGGGAGGTGATACCAAGAAGCCCCAGTGAAGAGTGGGGAAACTGAGGCAGGAGGGCTGAGAGCCAATGACGTTTGCCCAGATGAGGAGGTTACCCTTGTGGGCAGCTGAGGCTCTGTCTGGCCAGGATCCCCTGAGAAATCACGGGGACACATCTCAGCATTGCCTGTGGGGGACAAGGACCTGGCATGGCCCTTTCTCTCCTGACTCCCCGTGGTTGAGGCTTGTCCTGGGGGTGTGGGGGCTCCAAGCTCCATAGGTGGCCTGGGTGGAGGGGCAGCATCAAGCGTGTCTCCCCCCAGCCTCAGCATGGCCAAGGGACCAGGCCAGCGGGGCCGACTTGGACTGCTTGGAACTGCTCGGGCAGATCTGCGTTTTCATGAGATCCAGAGGTGCTATGAGAGCAGAAGGTATGAGAAGTTCTGGTCGATTGACAGCTTGTCTCTGTGAAGAAGCAGGTGGAGGAGTCTTGGGAGGGTGCCCTCCTCGCCTCTGCCCACCAGGACAGCCACACAGGCTGTAGGACACCACGCTCAGGCTTCATGCCTCTCGGCAGCCCTGCAAGGCTGGAGCTTCTCTTCCCCCTCATCACAGTGAGGAAACTGAGGCCCAGCAAGGTGACAGAACTATTCAAGTCACTCAGCTCACAAGGGCCTGTGTCCACCTCTCACTGCATGGCCTGACTCAGAGGGGCCAGCAGGTACCGGGCAGGTGGGGTCTCCCAGGTCTCCTGTAAGACTCACCTGCATTGAGATTTCCACTCCCCCCATCTGCCCTCCCCAACAGCCAAAACCTGAGGGTGCCCCCACTCACCTCCCACAAAGGCCCTCTGAGTTGACCCAAGCAGAACACTCACTGCCCTGGTGTCCCATGTGTTACTGGAAGACAGTGTGATTTAATGCCCATTAAGCGCTTGGCCCCAGACCGGCCATGCTGCGACACTGCCCTGCAGGCCTGCTTGGACATTGCCCCTCCTCCAGCGCAGGCAGAGTAGCCTCTGGTGGCCCAGTGCCCATGTGACAGACTCATCCACAGAAATACTTTCAAGCCCGCCCAGGTGCACGTCCCACGTCCACCCATAGGGTCCTGTTCAGGGTCACCTACCCAGAGGCTCAAGAGGACTCCAGCCAGGTGCCACGGCATGCCCCTCCCCCTGGCCTGGCTCACCCCACACCTTTGTCCCCCTTCAGGCTGCTTTAGATGACCCCTGGTTGTTGGGTCAGCATGGTGTGGGGTCTGGCTGTGGCCGTCCCAAAGGGCCCAGCTTCTGCTGGGACATCAGTGAGCATACCACCTGGATCCTGGAAAGGCCACCCCGTCCCACCTCCTCCTGCTGCCAGGTCTACAGGGTGCCCCTGGGATCTGGCCAAGGGTAGGGCTGGGCCCTCGTCAGAGATGAGTCCTGTGCTGCAGATGGTGGGCTGGGCACTGCCATACTGAAACACACTGGCAGGGCAGCCAGCTCAGGGGGCACATCCCCTGCACCTTTGTTGAACTGTTATTTTGTTTTCATCCTTGGCATTTAAAGACTTTGGTTGTAAGCAAAAGAATCCCCTAGTACCAGCATGAGTGAAGGAGAGTTGCTTTAGAAGGATAAAGAACAGCCCACCAAGGGCAAGGATGACTGGAATGAGGAGCTCCAGCTTCACAGGACACTCTTTCTCAGCCTGGAAGGTTGCAGGCTCTCAGGCCAGCTGAGAGTCCTCGCCAGTGGCTGCAGCTATGGCTGCCCCCTGCCTGGGCCCCAAGGGGTCCTCTCTCCCTCCTCCAGGATAAAAATCCCAGGGAGGGATTCTGATTGGCTGGTCTGGGGTCATGTGTCACCTCTTGATCAATCACTGTGACCTGGAGGACATGGTGGGATGATGGCCCCCGTTTGGGTCATTTGCCCTCCCCTGGGAGTGGGGACAGGTCCAGCACCAGAAAAACGTGGGGTTGACTCAGCTATGGCCCTGAGAAGGATAGTTGTGAGAAGGGCAAGTAGATGACATTTGCTGAGGGGCCATTTCTGCAGTGTGACTCAAGGGTGGGACTGAAGGGCATGTGGGCCCAGCAGGGGTCTGTGCCTCAGTTTCTCAATCTGAGACAGGGGCTGGGTTGGGGTGAGCCCCTGGAGCGAGGTTCCTTTCCTACTCCTCTCAGCTTTGATTGTCCAATATTCAATCAGTACCAGATCCTCCCACCATAAGCCAGTTTCTCAGTGGGAATTTGTTTCCTGGTCCCTGCACCCAGGTGTCTGTCCTCCAGGCTTCCCGCCTCACCTAAATTGCAACAGGCAGACACGCAGCTCCTTCCATCCCGCCTTCCAGTGAACTCCCTTCTCAAGGTTTGGCCCATATCTCCAGAGATAGCTGTGTGTTCCCAGGGTCCCTGGTCACTCTTACTGCCACCTGCCTCTCCAGCTGCCCCAACTCTGCACCAAGGGGAACACTGCTCACCTGGCTCCATTCCTGCCAAGCCCTCTAATGGCAGCTGAATCCGGGGTAACGAAAGGTCAGGAGCCTTGGGGAAGGTGCTTCTTTTATTCTTGTGGCACTTCTATAGCATTTACATCAGCCAGGCACTATTCCAAGCTCTGCGTGGGCTAACCCAGTTAATCTTCACAACCACCTGGGAGGCGGGTTTTACAGAAGAGGAAACTCTCCCAAGGTCTCAGGGCTGGAGGGAGGGCGTTCCACAAGCCGACTCCGGAGTCCTTGAGCCTGGGCTTGAGCCTGCTCCTAGAGTGTGGACAGCAGAGGTCAGGCCTGAGGCTGCCCTCCCTCACTTCGAGTGGAGGGGCTGGGGCTGGGGCCGGTTGGCCTCTAGGTCCCCTCGTTCATATCCTTCACCCTCACTCCCGGCATGATGCCCTGCTGGCCCCTTTCACTCCCAAAGACTCAGTGCCCACTCTGTGCTGGGCACTGTTCAGGCCATGGGGGACTGGTATGCACTGAATGTCTGTGTCCTCTCCAAAATTTATATGTTGAAGCCTTAACCCCCAATGTGACAGTCTGTGGAAGTAATTAAGGTTAAATGAAGTCTTAAGGGTGGGCTCTGATCCGATAGGATTAATGTCCTTCTAAAAACAGACACCAGCACCCCCCCGCAATGCCCAGCAGACATAAAGAGGAGGCCGTGTGATCACACAGTGACATGCCAGCCACCAACAAGCCAAGAGAAGAGGCCTCAGAGGGAAACCCATCTTGCCAGTTCCTTGTTCTTGGACTTCCAGCCTCCAGAATGGTGAGAAATAAGCTGTGTTTAATCTCCCCAGTCTGTGGTGTTCTGTTCTGGCAGCCTGAGCTAAGACAGGGACAGAGACCCAGACCCTGCCTCATGGAGGGAGGACAAACAAATCAAACCTCCTCTATCACACATCAACTCCCACTGTGACGTGGCAGAGGAGGAGGTGTGCTGGGCAGGAAGGCCCCCAGGAGGAAGAACCAAGTGGAGGGCTGCTGGATGACTTGGTAGAAGGAGGTTCCAGAGCCTTCTGGGAAGTGGGCACAGTCCAGGCCCAGCCCACCGACTGAGCCCTGTCTCCAGCATCTCCCAGCCTCACCCGAGACCGGCAGCCTTGCTGTCCTGGCCACCCCAAATTGAAGAGGAGACTGTTTCCAAAGGTCAAGTCTGCTCCTGCCTCTAGGGTTAAGCGAGGACAGCTGCCAGGTTTAAACAAGATATTCATAAGACATTCATTCCCCACCCCCCACAAAAAAAACTGTGCAGAGCTGGGGCTGGGAGGGTCTATGCAAGGCCTGAAGCCTGGGCTCTGTCTGAGGCTGTCCCGGCCAGGATTTCTGGACAGAACAATGCTGTTCAGAAGCCCCAGTGACTGAGCACTGCAAGGAGCCAGGAGGCAGGATCAGGTTCAGAGATGAGCAGCCAAGGATCCTCTGGAGCTTTGTGGCCTGACCAAAACAACCCCGACCCCCGTTCATCCCCACCCCACATCGCCCCCCACATTGCCTGGCTGGGCACAGGCTCCCGCCCCCAGTTCTGTGCACCTTGGCCCAAGCCAGGTTTCCTTTGAGAAATCCAGGTGTCCCTTTCCTGCCACCTCAAAAGCACTGTTCAAAGCATCTTTGTTCAAGGCTGGGCTGATGAAGCCACAGCCCCGCCCTGACCTCCTTAATTACCTCCTGGCCAGACCCCCACCCCCTCCTGGGTCTTTAAGCCCCCAGGTTGTCCCCCAGCCCAGTTAGCAAGGAGGACACCAGCTGCAAGAGTGAGAACAGAATCCAGGGGCTGTGGGGTCTAGGGGTGGGGGGCACGCAGGAGCAGCTGTCAGGCAATGGAAATACAAGATGGGGGAGGGGCTGGGGTCCAGGGCTTGTATCGAGACCTAAGGTGGCCAAATCTCACAGTGGGTGGGGGGCAGGGGTGGTCTCTGGGGCCTGGGCATAGGGCATAGAGCCTGGGCCACAGGGCTAGGTCTGGGACCAACCAGGGTCTAAAGGAAGACAAAAGGGCCTCTGGGGGGGCTAGATCCTCCTCCTCTCTCTTCAGGTTCCAACCAGAGGGCACCCTCATTCCTAATCTCTGACCTCCCTCCCCTCACCCTGTTATCTGACACCAAACCCATAATCCAATCCCTTCCCTGCTTCCTCCTCCAGTGTGCCAACCCCCCTCCACTCCCCCCCACCTCCCCCAACCTTAGCCCTGTGTCTCCCTGCCCTCATCCTCCTCCGAGTTCCCCGCTCCTCTGCTCACCCTTGAGTTCCCCTTGTCCTCCCACAGCCTGTGGGCAGCCTCACGTGTCAAGTCTCATCGTGGGGGACCGGGACACCCAGGACGGAGAGTGGCCGAGGCAGGCGAGCATCCAGCACCGCGGGGCACGTGTGTGTGTGGGCTCGCTCGTCGCCCCCCAGTGGGTGCTGACGGCAGCACACTGCTTCCTGAGGTGAGCAGGCAGCCCAGGCTTGGACAAGGGGCACTCCCCTACTCTGAGGGCTCAACGTCGAAGGGGGCAGGGGCGGGTGGAGCAAGACCCACGGAAGGGGGCGTGCCACTTGGTGGAAGCATGGTCCCCAGGCTCTGAGTGAGAGGGTGGCGGGGATGGGGGCCCTAATGGGGGTGGAGAAGGAGCTGCTTTAACTAGACCCACCGCTGTCATGCCGGAGGGCGCTGCCATCTGAGTACCCCGTGCGCCTCGGGGCACTGCACCTGTGTCCTGCCTCGCCCCACGTTCTCTTGGTGCCCGTGCAGAGGGTGCTGCTGCCCCCGGACTACTCAGAGGACGGGACCCGAGGAGACCTGGCGTTGCTGCAGCTTCGCCGCCTAGTGCCCTTGAGCACATGAGTCCAGCCCATCTGCCTGCCTGAGCCTGGGCGTTGCCCACCACCAGGCACACCATGCTGGGTCACTGGCTAGGGCAGCCTCCACTCAGGAGGTGAGGCAGAGGGCGGGGCACTGGGGCATTGGGGCCGGACAGGCGATCTCTCTCCACCTCTCTCTGATCGGGAATCCCAGCCCCTCACTGCCCCAATCCAGGACCCACCGTGACCTCCAGGGACCCAAACATCTTCACAGTTTTTCCACCTCACTGTCTCCCAGCTCTTAGAAGTCCCCCCTTCTTCTCCAGTGCCACTCCCAGAGTGGCGACCTCTGCAGGGAGTACGGGTGCCACTGCTGGGTACTCACACCTGTGACCTCCTCTACCACATGGGCACCAACGTTCCTCGTGCCAAGCACATAGTGCTGCCAGGGAACCTGTGCACCGGCTATGTCGAGGGCCAGAAGGATGCCTGCCAGGTGCGAGAAGCTGCCTGGAAACTCTGGAGTCCATGCTGCTATGGCCGGCACCCTACCTCCTTAGAACCCAGGACCTAGGAGGTACCACCTCCAGGGCTCAGTGTCCTGGACCCCAACCCAGAGGCACCACCTGGGGGATTGCAGCCCTGGGACCCAAAGTCTCTGGAGGGCTGGGACCTAAGCTCTTCTTTCTCCTGCAGCGTGACTCTGGAGGACCCCTGACCTGTATGAGGTCTGGGCGCTGGGTCCTAGTGGGTGTGGTGAGCTGGGGCAAGGGCTGTGCCCTGCCCAACCGTCCAGATGTCTATACCAATATGGCTACTTACAGCCCTTGGATTCAGGCTCGCCTCAGCCTCTGATGCAGTGACACTGACCTGAAGCCAGACTCTGGAGTCCCTCAGCTGCCTGGTCTGTGTGGGGATCTACACATCCCCCCACCCTGCCCCTTCTGACTTAGGGCTTAGAGGCCTAATAAAGTTAAGGGGCCATCCACCCACCCATTCATCTGTCTATCCCCTGCCTCCTCCTTGGGGCTCACCAAACCCAAGCTGCCAACCCTCCTCCAGGAGCCTCCCAAGTGTCCCAGGGTCTCACACTCCCTCCCTTCCCTTCCTGCTCATATTTAACCCCCTGAGCTCCAGTCAGACAGGCAAGTGAGTCAGTGCTAGGTCTGGTCTGTGTGCCCTTCTTTTCTGGAAGAAGTCAGAGAAACTCAAATATGAGAGGAATTCAACACCAAGGAAATGACTGTCCATTGCTAGCTTTGAAGATGGAGGGGCCACGTGGCAAGGAGCTGATGAAAGCCCCTGGCTGACAGCCAGCAGGGAAAGGGACGCCTCAGCACTACTACTGCAAAGAACCGAATTTGGCCAATAACCAGAACAAGCTTGGAAGCCAACTCTACTCCCAGCCTCCAGATGAGAACCCTGACAGGCCAAGCCCTTGATTTCAGCCCGGTGAGATCCTAAGCAGAGAACCCAGTTTAGCCCACCCACAGAGTAGTGATTTAATAAATTAGTGTTTAAGTTGCTATGTTTGCAGTCATCTGCTACACGGCAATAGAAAACTCAAATAGATTTTGCCCCACTGCAGTGAAAGTGCCCCAGGAGGCAGATGGCCAGCCACCAGGCCTGGCCTTCCCATGAATTCTAAGGTCTTAGGAGTTTGGGGCACCTGACATCATGCCCTCTGCCAAGAGGACACAGGAGCCCCCAGATAGGCCTGGCCATAGCTTCTGATATCCTTGTTTTTTCTGCCACTGCCCCCATCCATGCCCTGGATGAGTCTGAGGCTGTGTCCTAGCCTTGGCCAGGCCCCCAGGCCCAGGACCGCCCCCTTCCCCCACCTGCATCTGGAGACCGGCCTAGGCCCTTTCAACTCCCTGACCACCCTCATGTGCTGGGACCTGGTGTCCCATCCCCTCTCTGCCATCTCCTCATCCCCAGGCCAAGGATCATCCATCCCTATAGACAGAGCTCAGTTTCTAGAACAGCAGAAAGAACAAGAACCGGAACAAAACCTGGAAACTCTGAAGCCCCCCTTTGGAGCTGACGGGGCAATCGGGAAAGGGGGGACAGGGGAAGCTATCATTGAAGGGGCAGTCTGGCTGGGCGGGACCAAGTGCAGCTGCCGCCACGCAGGCCTGAGCTTCGTCTCCCTCCCTTCTTTCCTCCCAGGGGAAAAAGTGGCTGCAGCACGTGGTCGCTGCTGGGCCAAGCCAGGCTGGGAGGGTGGGGCTGTGGACTGGGCAGTGAGGGAGCTCCGGGCTGCTGTCTCCCCTAGGCTGAGGGCCGTCTACTGGCTGCCCCTGGTGGGGTCACTGGGGACCAGGGTACCCAGAACAGGGCATGGCTGTGGCAGGCCAGGCAAAAGGCTGTGGGCACATCTGCGGTGGGACCCTGGCCGCCCCTGATGGGTGATGCTGGCCATCCTCCCACCCCGCCCTCAGCCGGGGGCCAGCCCAGAGAACTTCCTCAAGATGCCTCCCAAAGTACTGAGACCAGAAAAAGCCAAGGACTGAGAGCCAGGATGCCTCAGTCTTGGACCTGCCGTGATTAGAGTAATGGATCCCCATTCAGAGCCTAGTGTTTCTTTTCTTTCTTTCTTTGGCTGTGCTGGTTCTTAGTTAAGGCTCACGGGATCTTTGTTGCAGCATGCAGGATCTTTAGTTGCGGCATGCAGGATCTAGTTCCCTGACTGGGGATCGAACCCGGGCCCTCTGCATTGGGAGCGTGGAGTCTTAACTGCTGGACCACCAGGGAAGTCCCAGAGCCAAGTGTTTCTGAAGCATAAGGTGAGAGCTAAGCAGGGGTGTCCTAGAAGTGGAGAGGGCGGGCTGCCCACGGAAGGGAATGAGCAGAAATCTGCTACTCGTTAAACCCTCACCAGACACGGTGCAGAGAGCCCTACTGCACCATCTCATGAGATTCTCACTAGACACTCTGTGAGGGGGTTTCCCCATTTGTCAGATGAGAAAACAGGCCTAAAGGCATACAGCTGGTAGACGGTAGACTGTGATTTGAACCCAGGTGGTCTGATTCTGGAGGCAGCTGGGGGTGGTAAAGAGGGTATTACCACCTTGGTTCTCTCCACTTCCACTCCAACAGTGTGGCCTCCAGGCCTGCCTCCTCTCTGCTTGTTCCTGTTGTGGCAGCCTCACAGGGCTGGACAAGCTACAGCTCTACTCTGTCCAGCAGGCTCAGTGGCACGGCACCCTGTGCTGCTGCATCCCGCCTGTCAGCAAGGTCATTGGGCCTGGAGCTGGGGCGGGGCAGGGGGGGCGCCGGCGGTGGTGGCGGGGTATGGACCTGGCCCTGCATCAGTAGCATCCTGCCCCTGGCCTCACAACGGCTGCCTGATCTGCCAGGAGGGAGGCCCTGGGGGGGCGAGGATAGTCCTCAGAACCCACCGGGGACAGGACATCAGGCTCCTGTCCAAGCAAGCATTCTCTAGCTGCTCACCTGCTCCAGTTGGTAGAGCTGCAGCCAGATGGCCCAGCCTCTCCCAGGAGTACTGACTCAACCTCAGTTTCCCCATCTACAATCTGAACTGGTAACACGAACCCTATCATGGCTGTAGGGAGAGTCAAAATGACTCAGTTCTGCCCAGCGAGCACGCAGGCTGAGCCAGGCACTGGCGGGCTCTCAGCTGATCTCTGAACACCCGTGAGGTGTTCCCATTTCACGAATGGGGAAACAGGACCAGAAAGGCTAGGTAATATGCCCTAAGACCCACAGCAGGCAAGAGGTGGAACCAGATTTGAATCTGGGCGACTGACTCTAATTCCACACTGAATTGTCACTTCCCTCATAGAAATGAAACCAGTTGTATGACACAACTAGAGGCACACTAGTAACGAGTGATGATTGACAATTACTGTTTATTAATCAACACTTTAAAAAGTTTAAGTAGACCAAAGGAGAAGTCCCACCAGGTTGATACCCTACAGGCTTACTTTGGAGGCCGGGGAGGGTCTCTATCGTGAGCGCTGGGTGGTTGAGGCCACAGGGCAGAAAGGGCCCAGGAGGACTTCCTGTGCAGAGAAGCAAGAGCAGCTGGCCAGCTGGCTCACCCACCATCTTGAGACTCCCATTTTGTCTGTCATGGCCCCCAGGAAGGAGGGCCTGCACCCAGCTAGACCACAGAACTGGGTGGCTGGGGGCTCAGCCCCTGCTCCTCCTTCAAACTTCTCCTGACCCCATTCCCACTGCAGGAGGTGTCACTGTACTCACTGACACGAGGACTGCAGTTACCTCCTGCAACCGACCCACCCACCATAGCACAATGGGGTGCACAGAGATCCCATCTGAGGGAAAGGGCTGCCTTGAGGCACAGGTGTGGAGGAGTCCCAGGAAGGAAAGGGACTTCAAAGGACTCCTGAGGAGCCAGAGGCCAGAAGTAAAAAATGATAACTATAGCTATAGTTTAGGAAACATCTATTGAGTGCTAACTCTTGGTGATGTTACCGGCAAACTGGGTTTGCTTCTTGGTGAGTGTCAAGCGAAAAGACCACAACCAAGCCAAAGATGGGGAGAAGGAAGGATTTATTATTATTTGCAGCAAGTGAAGAGAACACCAGGGATCTTTCCCAAAGCAGTGTCTTCCCGAACAGCAAAATTGGGGGAATTTTAGGCTAAGGGTACATGCATATTCATGAAAGGGCTTGCAATGAGGCCAGGCTTAGATCACAAAGTGGCTTAGGCCAAAAATGGCTTCTCTTCTGTCAAGAAAACCATGCTGGATTCTCTCTCCAGGGACCCCCCCCCACCATCTGCTTACACCAAGGCTCCGCAAACTTTACAAACAGTTATTCTCCAATCTCAGAGAGGGGGAAACTGGGCCTTGGTGAGGTTAACTGCCCAAGGCTGCACACTCAGTGCCAGAGCAAGGATTTGAATCCCAGCAGGTCTGAGCCCAGAGCCTGCATGGCTAGCCACCAGCTTGATTCAGGGCCAAGGCAGCATCATCTTCAGATTCCACCCACTCCAAAGAACCTCAAATTGTGGCCTCAACAACTGCTGAGCTGTTCAGCATCCAGGGTCACCACTGGCTCATCTCTCATTGGGTGCCACGGCATGCCTTCTCTGGCACGTGCCAGCAATGACTCAGCTGAGGTTCTCCCTCTCCCTGGGAGAGGTTGAAAAAGCCTCCTTCTCTTGCTCTAGTATAACTGCAATTTGGGGCGATGCAGGAGAGCATCCAACTACCAAGGAGGGAGGCCTAGGCTGTCAGTAGGTACGAAGGGCAGCCAGAGAGGGAAACCAAGTCCACAGGCCCTTCTGGAGCCTGAGTGGACCTGGGCAGAAAGGCGGGCAGTTGCCCAGGGCACCCTCCTCCTGGGAAGCGTGAACACCAACTTTGGCCATGCATGCTGCTTCTTCCGAGGATGTTTGCCAGGCCTTGTTATCAAATGGGGGTCCTGCTGCTTGCTGCTCACAATCAATTGCATACTCACAAATGTTGGTGGCAAAGGAAAGGTGCTTTTAATCAGAATGCCAACAATCTGGGGAGATGGTAGACTCAGCGTCCCCCAAAAACCACCTCCACAGATTGTGCTCGGCCATGAAACTTTTAAAGGGCAGAAGGGAAGTAATCTCAGTTAATTGTTGAGATAGCGGGTCAGAATTATTGCCATCCCTCCACTGCATGCAGGCTGGTTAACTTCTTGGGTTCTTCCTCTAGATGTTATCTTGTTCACACAGTTTGGTCACACAGTTTGTTCAGGTTACTGAAGGGAAAGCTAGGGAAGAGATCTGGTCATCTGTTAAATACTTGCTCATTGTTCTAAAGAACCAACTGGTTTGGCAAGGTATTGTGTAATTAAAAGATTTGAAAGGTGTGCTTGGGCCAGAGATGGGTAGGTAGAACATGGGGTGGGTGGAGGGGCAGTGCCTGGTTTAAAAGTTAGTTACAGGGACTTCCCTGGTGGGCCAGTGGTTAAGAATCCACCTTCCAACGCAGGGGGGCAGGGGGTTGGATCCCCAGTCAGGGGAATTAAGTTTCCACGTGGTGAGCAGTATGCGCCCCCCCCACAAAAAGTTAGTTACAATATAGCTTTGCTAAAGTGACAAGAAAAGGGGCTTCCTGCTGAGGGCAGTTTCCTGCAAAGAGCTGCTTACACACTCCCTAACCCCAAAAGCAGCTTCCAAGGATTCTTACAGGCCCTAAAGCCTCGGTAAACTGGTTTAAATAATCCTTACAGCAAGGCTAGGGCAGGGACATGGGGCTGTTTCCTGATACGGCGGCCGAAAGATCCAGAATTTAACACCTCCTCAAAACACCCGCCAGGAAGACCCATAATCATGAGTCAGACTCCCAAACCTGGCAGCCCAGGTCTCGCTGAGATGTGAATGTCTTGCCGCCCTGATGACCGAGACACATCATTCATTCACTCTCATTAGGCTGTGAGGCACCCTACGCTTGAAGTTAGTCCCCACAAGGCTGACATTCCCCACAAGGACGGGAGTCCCCTAGACTGCATCAACATGGGGAACTGGCTTTGCCACACCCAAGATGGCGCCACCGCGCCCTGCGTCCCTCCCGCGCTCGGTCCCTGTCGGCCTCCCACTACCTCCGCCACTCCACCAACCGGCCCCGCCCCGCGCCACGGCGCCCAGTCCGCAGTCGGAGGCTCGGCCGTAGCGCGCCCCTTTACGGATTACTTAAAATGGCGGTCATGGGGCGGGGCCGCCAGACGCGGGGTACGCTGGGAACAGCGCGCGGGCTGCCGGGAACGGGGCGGAGCGCGGCCGCGCCGGCGCGTCGAGGGGGAGAGGCAGCCGCCGCGATGGTGAGCGGGCGCTGGGGGAGGGGCGCTTGGCCGGGGCCGGGGCCGGGGCCGGGGGCGGCAAGGGCGGTGGGCCGTGCGTGGGGGTCCGGGCTCCGCGCTCACCCCGGCCCGCCGCCCCCAGGACGTGTTCCTCATGATCCGGCGCCACAAGACCACCATCTTCACGGACGCCAAGGAGTCGAGCACTGTGTTCGAGCTAAAGCGCATCGTCGAGGGCATCCTCAAGCGGCCGCCGGACGAGCAGCGGCTGTACAAGGTGCGGTCCCGTCGGTTCCGGGCGGCCGGGAGCTGGGGGAGCGTGCTGCTCGGAACCGCCGCCCGAGCCTGGCCGTGGGCGCAAGGCGGCCCAGTCGTTGATGTAAACATCAGCGACCGGTTGCCGCGGGCCGGAACTCCGCCGCGTGGGGCCGTTGCTCGAACTCGGGGAGATGAAGCCCCGATAGCGGTCGCTACACCGGGGGTCTCCGTTCGGATGGCTTGAAAGTCGCGCGCCAGGCCCTATGCTGAGCGCCGAGGGCCAGCGTCACATCTGATCCCTACAGCGGTCCCACCCGCGACGTGCTGGCCCTTGATTTCCCTGCTCTGCGGTTAAGGAAACAGGCTCGGAGGTGGCCACTTAACGAGGCCAAGGTTGTTGGCAGAGTCAGGATTTGAACCCCGATGCTCAATCGTGTGCAGGACTCTCACACGCCCCCCGCCCCAGACACGCCTTAATACAAAGAAATGGAGAAATGGAGGGTGTTGAGATGAGTCAGGTCCCACCAGTTCTTCACCCAACAACTGTTTATTACTCCCCAACTTACTGCTGATGTTCTAAAAGCCCCCGCCCCTTTCCCCCTTACAAGCCAATTGCAATTATCCAGCAAGGATGTCGTGGGATTTGGGGTTTTCATTGGGGAGTCCTGTTTGTTGGCCCCTCATTTCAAGTTTCTGGCAGCATGAGGTCCCTCACCTAAGTTCCTTGATCTGATTCTGGGTGGAAACTGGGAAACTGATCTTTTGCTGCAGGCTGAGCCTTCACCCCCTTTGTCTCTAAAGGCCTTCTTGTTACCTGCTGGGGCTTCTATAATAAGGACCTTTCCTACTGCCTGAGCTTGTTTCACTTGCTGTGCTCTGTGCTTTCTGTAGGTCCTTTGCTCATTGAAGCCTCTGGCTGCCCTATGAGTTGGGAATTCCAATAACTCCCGTTTTACAGATAAGGAAACTTCACATCAAACTTGCACATCTTGTGCAAGGTGGTAGAGCTGGGATTCAACCAGGTCTGCCTGTGGCCAGATGGGGGTCACTGACACTTGAAATTAGATTCACCTGGAGTTGCAGGGGGGTTGTAGATTGAAATTAGATTAGATTCACCTGGAGTTGCAGGAGTGTAGCTTCCAGACCCCTACCCTACCCTGGGAGGTTCTGATTTGGAAAGTCTTGGGTGTAGTCCTGGAAACTGTTTGATATACTCTGGGGTGGTTCTGGGCCCTACTCGGGGCTGTTTCTTTTCCGTCTTCTGACTTTCAGTGTAGTTGCTGACCAGAGAAGTCTTTGGGACTTGCCCCTCCTGGGGCCTCTTCTGAGACCCTGCCTGCCTCTCTCCTCAGGACGACCAGCTTCTGGACGACGGAAAGACATTGGGCGAGTGTGGCTTCACCAGCCAGACAGCACGGCCTCAGGCCCCAGCCACTGTGGGGCTAGCCTTCAGGGCAGGTGAGAGGGACAGCGACAGGGTGGAAATGGCCAAAGAAAGGGGTGGTCAGGGAGCCTGCAGTTGTTCCTCCTGGACCATGTCTCCTAGTTCACCAAATGCCGGCAATATCCTATAATAGTGTGTTTGCTTCCCCCATTAAAAACAATGAGAAGCACATGAGATACTTGTAGAAATTGAAGCCCATTTCATGGAGGATTCAAAGATTCTTAGTCACAGTACTAGCTTACAGTTACAGTGAACTTACTGAGCACCTGGCCCTGCACTCTGCATTTTATTTCTGTTGTCCCATCTAATCCTCTTGATAGCCCTGAGGGGTAAGCACTGCCATCCCCATTTGGGAGACATGGACGCCGAGGCTTGCTGGCAGTCATGTGGGAGGCCACAGTTCAGCTGCTGGCTGCCAGGACCTTGTCTGAGCTGGGCACCATGCCAGCCAGTGTCTCCGTGGTACATCGCTTACTCCCCCAGCATCTCTGTACAGGCCAGAGTTGTATTGTGATCATTTTAAGGATGAGTAAACTAAGCCTGGGGAGGTTAGATCAGGTTCAGCCCTTTCTTGCCCCAGAGCCTGTACTCTCCTTAACCACATTCCACCGTGACCAAAGTTCAGAAACCTGAGGGGTTGGGGTGGTTTATGTTGCTCCTTTTGCCAAGAAAAAGATTTAAATTTTATCCTTTGTCTCTGGAAATTTAAACAGGAGTTATAGGGTGTTTTCACAGCTGTAGACAGACCCAGGGGCTGTGTGAATGGCTGGGTAAATCTGGATGAAGTTACAGGGAGTTATTTTTCTAGCTTCTTGTAAGAAAATGTAGCAAGGGCTCAGGAGGGAGCATATAGCCTTAGCTGCACTTCTCAGTTTCATAAGGATAAACTATGTGAGGCCTCAGCAGCTGTGTCTTCGGGCAGCTACTTCACGCCCCGCCCCTCCCAGACTGGAGTTTGTCTCCATAAAGGAGTATGACACTGGGACCAGCCTCACAGCAAAGCAATGTGAGCCCCCGTGCACCCCAGGCCCTGCAAGCGCTCAGGAGGCAGGTAAGGGAGGGCTGAAAGCACATCTGTTCTTCCTAAGCCAGGGCCAGGCTGCATTCTTCCAGAAAAAGTATCTCTTCCTCTAATTTGAACAGAGGCACCCTATAGACTTGCAGCTACTCAACCATCTTGCAGGTGAAAAAAATCACAGCACAGTGAGGTGATTTTTTCTCCCCATGACCCCCACTTATGGCATAGATTGTGGACCCTTGGTGGCATCACCTCAGGTGTGTCATTGCTGTTTTGATAGGGGCTGTGGTGTGGACTGCAGTCTGTCTGCTTCCACTTGCAAAAACGCACTTCTGGGTGGGTAGTTTCCTTGTGCAGAGACGGGTCTCTCCCCACCCCCCAAAGTGGTTTGCTTGGTTAGGGAGATATGATAGTGTCTGGTGTTAAATAGCATCTTCCAGACTTTATTTCCAAAGAATGGAGAGAGGTGATGAAGGCAAGAATTGTCACTCAGATTTGTGGCTCGGAAGATGAATTTGTTATTAAGCTGGGCCATGTGTGTTCACCTCAGCGCTGTTGACATTTGGGGCTGGATGATTCTGGGTGCGGTTGTCTTGTGCATTGCAGGATGTTTAACATCTCTGGCTATTATGAAAGATGGCCTCTCCCCACTAGAGGCCAGTTGCAGCCCCTCAACCCCCAAAGTTAAAACTTGTCAGACCTGACCGACTTCCCCTGGGGAGCCTAATTGGTTGAGATCCCTGAGCCAGGTGGAGAGAAGTTTCCCATGTAGAAGAAAAAGTTGTGTTCATTTATCTGTGTAGTAACAGCAGGAATGACAGGGAAAATCTTCCTGGGGCTGCTGTTCTAGTAGGAAAGCAGCTGGTCAAGAGAAACAGGGCATTCGCGCTAGCGATTAAGTGTTCCCAGTGTAATGCACAGGGCATTGGGCATGTAGAGTGGGTGGTTGTACAGGGTGGTTGGGGAACGCTTCTCTGAAGAGGTGGTTTTTTTTTTTTTGGTTAAACTTTTTTAAAAAAAATTTATTTTTTTGTCTGTGTTGGGTCTTTGTTTCTGTGCAACGGCTTTCTCTAGTCGCGGCGAGCGGGGGCCACTCTTCATCGCGGTGTGCGGGCCTCTCACTGTCGTGGCCTTGAAGAGGTGATATTTGATTGCCCCTGGATGCCTTTCTTAGGCAGCCAGCCATTCTAAGTGTCAAGCTAGGGAGTGGCAAATGCAGAGACCTTGAGGCAAGAAAGAGGTTGATGTGGGAACATGGGGACCACAAGGAGACATGTGGAGAGACATAATGACATGATGATTTTATTCAAAGTATGATGAGAAGCAAGAGAAGGGAACAAGGTGATGGGGGAGATTGTAGGTGGATGCAATCCCAGAGGCTGAGGGATGCAGAGGGTGAGGAAAAGGGCCCTAGCATGGCCAGGCTGGGGGAGGGGAGCAGGATCAGGTTGGTTCTGTAAGTGTGGGAGACTCACTTTGCAGTGGCCACCCCCTCTCCACCAGATGAGGCCTTTGAGGCCCTGCGCATCGAGCCCTTCTCCAGCCCACCCGAGCTGCCGGATGTGATGAAGCCACAGGACTCAGGAAGCAGCGCCAATGAACAAGCTGTGCAGTGAGAGGTCCCCCAACCGCCCTACCCCCCCCAATAAAAGAGATTTGGGTGTCCACCTGGTTGCTGCTTCTTTCTACACACCTTCTCCTGACTCAGGCATCACCTCACTGGTGCTCCCCGCCTTGCCCCACCCTCAGCCTCTTCCAGGCCAGCCTGCTGCATCCCAAGCTCTCTGAGTCCAGCTACCAACCCCCAGCCCAGCCTACCCCTCAAAAGGCCATAATGGGGAGAGGAACCCAGGGCCCCCAGGCCAGCCTTCTGCTTAGCCTGGGGATAAAAGGTTTAGAGGCTTTTGTTTCTTCAGAGTGGCCAGCCCCCTCCTAGCATGAGCATGCTGGCTCCCAGCTGGAATGAGCGTGTTGGTTTGAGTGGGTTCTGTGGGGGATCCACAGCCTAGAGCCACCCCATAAGGCTCCTCCAAGGTATGCCCCTTGCAAGAGGGATGCAGCCACAGAATAAGGGCAGCTCCTCTCCTAACTAACTCTCCCCACCCATGATAAACAATCTATAGACCCAATTCCTGCATTTCTCGTTTTTATTTGACAGAAAAAGTTGCTCTTGCTGTACAGATTTTAAAAAACCAAAATGCCTTTAAGAAACGTGAAGAAAAGTTGGGGGGGAGGGGGCCACAACCTCACTGGGAGGCCAAGAGGAGCCAACTAATCAACTGCCCCTTTTTTCCAGGTATACCTCACACAGGTCTGCAAGTACCAAACCATCATCCCCCCCAAGAACTTGGGGCTAAAAGGGGGACAGTGCCTCCCAGATCCTTTCTGAGTCAAGACCTGGGAGTCCCAAACTGTATCCTCCCCTCCCGCAACTCCCATTCTCATTCCCACCCACCCCAAACCCCCCAAAACATGTGAACCAGGAAAAACTCACAGAGATTAACATTTCACAGAACAAAGAAAAAAAAAAAGAGGGAGGGAAAGAAGGGAGCCCTCCCCCAGGATGCTGCCAGGGTTGGTGGGGAGGGCAGACAAAGACCTCCTCCCACGGCTCTGTTGGGGAGAAAGGGGGCACGTCCTGTGGCTCCAGAACTTGGGGTATGGTGGAATTCCCCAAAAAAGATTCACGGAGACCTGAAATGGAAGAGAATAATCAATGCAGAGGCCCCAGCCAGCCCTGGAGCTCTCAGAAGTGAGCCCAGCCCTAGAGTGTGACAAAGACACATACCTGGAGGAACGGTGCCGCACGGAGCGAGGGCTGGGCGTTTCCCTCCTGCGCTTGTGGCCCGGGGAGTGGCTGTCCCCACGCTGGCTTCTCCGGGAACCCCGTTCACTGCTGCTACAATGAAGGACAGACATGAGACCACACACAGGACACCACCAACCCTTGGTACCTTGGAGCCTTAGAACTTATTTTGCAGAAATCAGTGGCAGCCAGACTGGGCTGCTGGCAGGACAGCACACACTGGCAACCCTACCTCTGCTGGTCCCGCGGTGAGGGCTGGGGTGAGGGGCGGCGGCGCTCCGCAGGCGAGTAGCTGAGGGACCGGGAGTCCCGGAGGGAGTCTATTGGCTTCCGGGGGCTGCGGGACCTGGGGATCAGAGTAGGTCCCCATAGTGCCACACTCTTTCAAACCCACAAGCCAGCACTCAGGACCACCCCCACCCCACCCCAGGTCCTGACCACCAAACCTCATACCACGCAGGGCCAACCTCAGACCCACCTTCATCCGCTCACTCACCCATCCGCCCGCACACCATCCACCGAGTACCCCAACAGGCAGGGCACGGGGTGCAGCGGGGGAGGCAAAGATAAAGACAGTCCCTGCCCTTGGAGGGGCTCAGTCTGATGGTGAAGGAAGGCCAAGGGAGGCTCGCTTGGCCCCACGTGTGGGAAGCAGCCCCGCAGGACCGATGTACATGGGGTCTGGGGACCCAGGGGAGGGAGACATGGGGCAGGGCAGGGAAGGGGCAGGGTAGTCTTCTTGAAGGTGCTGTTTGAGCGGAGTCTTGCAGAACGAGGAGTTCACCAGGCGGACAAGGGAATTCCAGGCAGGAGGAACAGCATGTCCAAAGGCATGGGGTTCTCCTTAGACTGCAAGGCGCTGCTGAGTGTGGCTGGAGCACAGGGCATGTGTGGGGGCGGGCAGGAGAGGAGAACACAGGGCAGGCAAGGCCAGTTGGTGAAGAGCCTCACACGCCATTCCCGCAGAGGTGGGGCTTTATCCTGCAGGCCACAGGGCGTCCCGGAAGGATTTGTGAAGGGAGTAACCAGATGTGCGTTTTAGAAAGATCCCTCTGGCTACGTGTGGAAGAGAATGGCGTGGAGGCAGGGAGACAGGGAAGAGGCTGTGGATAGAGTCGGGAGAAGATGACGGTGGCCAGACCCTGGCAGTAGCAAAGGGGAGACTTAAAAGCTAGAATCCCTGGAACCTGGGACCAGGCTGCATGTCAGGGGCAGGGAGAGGAAGGAACCTAGGACTCCCCAATTCTGGCTTGAGCACCCACTTGGATGACAGCCCTCTGCCAGAACAGGGCACAACAGAGTAAGCAGGGAGAGGAGAGCCCCACTCCTACTGTACAAGCAGACACCACAGTCCAGCAGGGATCTCACAACCCAGGGTCACACCCCACCCCTTCCTTCTCAAGCAAGGCAGCACTCACCTCCGCTCACCAGGGGGTGGCTTCTTGGGGCTTGCAGGTTTGGGCAAGGCCTGAGGGCCAGGCTTAGCAGGGGAGGGGGAGGAAGAAGTAGAGGAAGAAGAGGAAGACGAAGAGGAGGAGGAGGAGGAGGAGGAGGAGGAAGAGGAGGAAGAAGAGGACGATGAAGAGGAGGAGCTGCTGCTGGAACTGGAGCTGCTAGAACGCCTCTTCCGCTTGGCTGGGGTCGGTTCCTGAGGACGGCCCTCTCGAACAGCCTCCTTTGGGGCTGGGGCGGGGCTGGGGACCCTGTGGGAGAAGAGGGCGTCACAAGGAGACAAGCTGCCCCAGCCCCAACCCTACCTTCCTTGGCCTGGAGGAATGGCAGTGGGGGAGGGGTGCCTGAGAAAGGCCCGGAGCTCTCCAAACCGAGAGCCAGTGAGTGCATTCTCTGGAGAGCAGTGGCCCCAACTGACCCAACCTCTGCTAACACAAGCAACAGGCTGGGGCCCGCAGCAAAAGGGATCAAGGTTAAACCTCAAGAATGTCCCTGATGGAGGAATAAGGTCCCTGGGCTCAGGTGTGGAAGCCAGGCTGAGTGGTCTCCGTCCTCTCCGTCCTCAGAGAGGAGAGCCACAGCATGGGGAAGCCTCTGTGTGTGGGTTGGCTGGGGGAGGGGCCGTCCTGCCTGGAGGCAGGGAGAGGGATAGGATGACCTCTGAAGATCCTTCCAGCCCAGGGAGTTCCTCTTGAGGTCTAACTGCCATCCCTCCTGCTGTAAAATTAAGTCCATTTCCTCTAGTTCTGTCCTCTGTAGAGACGGAAAACTTATCATTATCCTCTAGAGAATTAACCTTCGGAGACTTTTACCTGTCCCATTCCTCCCCCCGTTAACCCCCACCCCGGCATTCTCTTCTACCCCCAGCTTAAGGATCATGGTCCCCATACCTCCTCAGAGAGCCAAGAACCTCTGGATAGGGCTTCTCCCCCCCCACCCCGACCAACCATCCCCAAAACCTTCCCCGTAGAAGAGTTCTAAAAGTCCTCTCACCTCTTCAGTACTACCTCAGGTTGAGTGGGAAGGCTAGAGCCCTCCGAGTCGCTAGAACTGGAGCCAGAGGAGGAGGAGGACGACGACGATGACGATGACGATGAAGAGGAGGAGCTAGAGGAGGACGAGGAGGACGAACTCCGCCGCTCCTTTGCTGGCTGCAGGGCAGCCAAAGCAGAAGGCTGCTGGGCCTCCATAGAGGCAGTTGGTTCCCCACCCTCTGGGTGGAACACCCCAGGGACGGGGCCAGAGAGCATGCCATCGTGGTCACCAGCAGAGGATGTGGTCTTTGCCACCGTTCCAGAGGAAAGGGACTGAGACCCTGCTACAGGGGTGGTCTGGGCAAGCAAAGATCGGGACTGGTCAGAAAAAGCAGATGGCACAGGGGACCTAGGCCGATCCTGAGCTGGAGGAAGAACTGACTGTGAGGAAGCCTGTACCATTCTAGAGGCAGGAGAGGGAGCCCGCTCAGATGTCATTCTAGACTGGCTTGGGGCAGATGGTGGGGTTCTGGAGCCTGGGCCTCCTGGTGGGGTTCTGGACCTGGCTCGGTCAAGGAGTGGTGGTGAGGTTCTGCCACTAACACGCTCATAGGCAGAGAGGGGAACCCTAGGGCTGGTGAGGTTTGCACCAGACAAGGCTGGAGCCATTCTAGCACTAGTGAGATTTGCAGGGGCCAAGGCTGGAGGGGTTCTTGAGCTGGCAATATTCACAGGAGCTGTGGCATGTGTAGATCTAGGACCCACCAGGTTTGCAGGGGCTGGAGCCTGCGGTGTTCTGGAGCTGGACGGATAGTTTGCAGCAGTTGGGGCTGTGCCAGAACCCGTGAGACTCAAAGCTGCCAAAGCAGCTGGGGTTCTGGCTCCTGCCAGGTTCACAGCTGGTGCTGTGGGGGTACGAGGGTCAGCAAGGTTCACGGCCGAAGGTGCCACTGCTGTTCTGGGGCTGGCCAAGTTCATGGCTGCTGCTGCAGCTGGCGTTCTTGAGTCAGCCAGGTTTACTGCTGTTGGGATGGCAGGTGCCCTGGCGCTGGCCAGGTTCATGGCTGCTGCAGAGGCTGCAGGAATCCTGCTGGCAAGGCTGGCAGCTGGGGCTGTTCTGAGACTCATGAGAGGCACTGGAGCTGGAACCTGGGACATTCTTGCAGCAAGGCCAGCTGCAGACATGGACGGAGGAGGCCGAGCGGTGCCAAGACTGATAGCCGTCAGGGCAAGTGCAATTCTAGACTGAGCATGGTTTTCTGGCACAGACGTTCTCGGGTGATCAGGAATTCGGGGACCTGGACCATCCATCATGGAACCACCAGCTTGCTGCAGGACAGACATGGGTGTTCTAGAGCTGCCAAGGGGCTCAAGCATTCCAGGTGATCTACAGCGGTCAAGAGGAGTTGGTGACATGCTAGGACGACTGAAGCAGCTCATTCTGGAGCTATTGAGCGCTACTGGAGGTGTCCGAGAACCAGAATGATTTCTTGTTGCTGGAGGAGTAGCAGAACGTGAACGATCAGAACTGCTTCCGGACGCAGAACGCCTGCGAATAGCTGGAGGAGATCTTGTTAAGGACCGTTTGCCCCGAGTTGTTCGTGGAGTACGGGACCTAGAACGGCGGCGAATAGCAAGTGGTGAGCGACTTCGAGAACGCTTACGTGCTAACAATGGGGTTCGAGACCTAGAGCGGCGCCGAAGAGCTAGAGGAGTTCGGGACCTAGATCGGCGGCGTGTCACTGGAGAGGTTCGAGAGCGAGACCTCCTTCGAGTTACCGGAGATGTGCGAGATCTTGACCTCCTTCGGGTGACCGGGGATGTTCTGGATCTTGATCTTCTGCGAGTGATAGGGGAGGTTCTGCTTCGAGATCGCCTTCTGGTTACTGGTGGGGTCCTAGATCTGGACCTTCTCCGAGTCACTGGTGGAGTCCTAGAACGGGAGCGTCGGCGAGTCGGTGTTCTGGACCTTGAACGACGGCGGGTTACTGGCGGTGTTCTGGACCTAGATCGCCTTCGACTCACTGGGGAAGCTCTTGATCGAGATCTTCGTCTAGTCACCGATGTCCTGGACCTTGATCGCCTCCGGCTGACTGGTGAAGTTCGAGACCTGGACCTCCGTCGGCTAACCAGGGGTGTTCTGGACCTGGATCGCCGGTGAGTGGCTGGAGAGGCCCGAGACCTGGAGCGTTTCCATGGGGCTGGTGATGTGCGTGAGCGGGAACGCTTCCGACTGGTTGGGGGTGTCCGAGAGCGGCCTCTTCGGCGTCTAGAGGAGGTTCTGGAACTCTCCTGCCGGGCAGGAGACCTTGAATGGTAACCGGAGCCTCCCCTGCGACGCCGAGTAACCCGAGACCTTGACCGGCTCCGCTGTCTTCTCCGAGAGGTTGACTGAGAAGATCCAGACCTATCTCGACGACGGGTTGTTCTGGTTTTCTCCCTCCTCGAGCGGGAACGGGACCTCTGCAGCCCACGAGGCTTTGGTGAAGGAGAACGGCCTCTCCTTGAAGTTGTCTTAGTGCGTGGAGATGAAGCTGAACGCCGCCGGCGTGAGGATCTTGACTTTTCGGCTGGCTCTGGGGAAGACACTGAGGGACTTCTTCTGCGTCTTGGGGGAGTTCTAGAGCGGGTCTCTGGTGAGGATGATGCAGAACGGCTTCTACGGGAGAGCCTGGCCTTCCTAGTCAGCTCAGGAGATGATCGAGAGCTGCGACGGCGAGGGGGAGTACGAGACTTGGTCTTGGGCTCTGGTGATGACCTAGAACTTCTTCTAGTAGTTCTGGATTTGGGTGGGTGTTCTGGAGAGGACTCAGAACTGCTGCTTCCTTCAGGCGAAGGGCCTCTGCCTTTGCTTGATGAACCTGATCTGCTTCGTCTTGGAAGGACCCGAGGGACCGGAGCCTTGGGTTCAGGAGAGGAATCAGAACCACTCTGTGCCCTGGGTACTGCTCTTGGCTTATCTTTAACTTCAGGGGATGAGCCAGACCTACTACGCCGAGGAGAAGGCCGGGATTTGCTGTCGACCTCTGGAGATGATCCAGAGTGACTCCTTTGTCTAAGTGGCATTCGTGTCTTAGCTTTAGAATCTGGAGAAGAGTCTGACTCACTTCTCTCCTGAGGCGATGAACTGGGTTTCCCATCAAGTTCTTGAGAAGATCCAGACCGACGTCTCTGCCCGAGAGGAGTACTAGTCACAGTCTTCTGTTCAACTGATGACTCTGACCCACTTCTTTCTCTCTGGGGGGTAAGACACTTATTGTTGAGCTCCGGGGATGATGGAGAATGACTCCTTGGCCTAGGAGTCTGAGGCAAAGCTTTTGCTTCTGGAGAGGAATCACATTCACTCCTTCCCCTGGATGGTGTTCTAGGTATATCTTTCATTCCAGGAGACGACCCAGATAGGCTGTGCCTTGAGGGGGTCCCAGACCCATCTCTAAGTCCTGGGGAAGACCCAGACCTGCTTCTCCTTGAGGGGGTTCTGGGTAAACCATCCTTCATTTCAGAAGATGCAGAACTACTTCTTTCCCTTGAGGGTGTTCTAGGTATAGCATCAAGTACTGGCGAAGAGACACTCTGATTTGAAGACATTCCTGCTTTTTCCACCGCATCTGGGGATAACTCAGAACTGCTGTGTCTGGAGGACCTTGTTGATTGTTCTTTCACATCTAGAGATGGATCTGTCTCCAGCTGATTAGGAAAAGGTCCATTCAAATCTTTAACCTCAGGAGAAAATCCAGTATTCATTTCTGCAAGAGAGCCAGAGTTTCTAAATTCTAAAGGTGAGCCAAAGCTATTCTCTCTGGGAGGAGAGTCAGACAGTTCTTTATGTTCTGGAGAAAAGTGTGGCCCGCTCCAAGCTGAGGCCACTGCAGGGACTTCTTCCAAAGAAGCCTGTGACTGGCTTTGGTCAAGAGTCAAAGACATGGCAGATCTTTCTTCTATTTCAGGAGATGATTCAAAGTTACTTCCAGCCATTTCTTTAAGTTCTGGAGACAAATGGGGCAGGACCTGGTTTAAGGATTCTTCAGATTTCTCTACCACCTCCATTAATTCCTCATCTTGGCTTGGCTTAGTTAATGCACTACTTCGGTCTTTTGTATCTGGAGATGACTCAACACCACCTCTTTCCCTTGATGGAGTTCTAGGGGTGTCTCTGAGTACTGGTGAAGACTCAGGCCTATCCTGCACAGAAGGAGGACTCAATTTGTCTCTTGGTCTTGGAGATGATGCAGTAACATCCTCCTGAAGGAGTAAGCTCGTTTTTTCTTTTGATTCAGAAGGCTCCAATCTACTCTGCCCCAGAAGAGATTTAGAGTCCACTGCAGGATATAGGGAAGAGTCAGACTGGGACCCGCTCTGCTCAGGAGACATTCCAGATTTCAGCCTAGGACCTTCTGACAATTCACTTCTATCTTGTCTTGTTGGAGATCTGGGTGCCAGCTCAGTGATTGGAGATGAGGACCTGGACTGGCCACCCTTAGGAGGTGTCTGAGATTTGGTCTGCAGATATGGAGATTCAGAATGACTCTGTCTCATTTCTGGACTTGAAGTACCAGATGTAGAGTCTGGTGAAGTTGGAGATTGTCCTTTCTGTTGCAGAGCTGAGGGTGGTGTGCAGGACTTTACTCCTGGACACAGAGAGAAAGATCCAGAGCAACTCTGTGCTGATGTATCTTTATACTTCTCTTGGGAACATGGTGACTTTGATCCAGGAAGATTATGCCCTGGTGGAGTTTGGGGCTTTGCTTTGGGGCATGGCGAAGTAGACCCTGAGTGACTCTGTCTTGGTGGTGTTCCAGGTTTCACTTTGGTATCTGGAGAGGAGGATCTAGAATGGCTGTGTCTTTGCAACGATCTAGATTCTGTCTTGGAGCATGGAGACTCTGATCTGCTTTGCCTTGAAAGTGTTTTAGATGTCACTCTACTAGGACTTGGAGAAGAGAAGCCAGAATGGCTTTGGATTGGTGACGTTACTGCTTTCATTTTGGGTTGTGGAGATGATGACCCAGATCGGCTCCGTCTTGGAGGTGTGTTAGATTTCACTCTAGAAGGAGAAGACCCAGAGCAGCTATGTCTCGAAGGGGTCCTAGACTTCACCTCAGGGTCAGGTGATGATTCAGAACGGCTCTGTCTTTGTGGTGTTGCAGATTGTTCATTTACCTGGGGACTTGTTACAGACTCCTGCCTTGGCGTTCCAGATTTCACGTTAGGTTGAGGAGATGAACTGGAATGACTTTGTCTTGATGGCGTTTTAGATTTCTGATTAGGAGGCGGAGAAGAACCAGAGCGACTTCGCCTTAGTGGTGTTCTAGATTTAGCTTTAGGTTGGGATGATCCGGAGCGACTGCGCCTTGGTGGTGTCTGAGACTTTTGTTTAGGGCGTGGAGAGGACCCTGAAAGGCTTCGCCTCAAAGACAGGCGGGATTTTACTTTGGACCTTGGTGAAGAGAGAGACCTGCTCCGCCTCGAAGAAACTCGAGATTTCTTCATTTCTGGGCTTGAGTTGGACCTGCTCCTTCTCTGTGATGCTCTGGATTTGTTCTTCCGCTCTGATGAGGAGCCAGACCTGCCCCTTCTTTGTGGTGTTCTAGAGTGAGATCTTCCCCGTCTAACTAGACTTCTACTACGGGATCTTCCTCGTCTTGCTGGTGTCCTAGACTGAGATCTCCCTCTCCTGGTTGGTGTTCTAGAGCGTGACCGGCCACTTCGTCTAGCTGGGGTTCTGGAGCGCGACCGCCCACGCCTGGCTGGGGTTCTGGAGCGTGACCGCCCACGCCTGGCTGGGGTCCTAGAGCGTGACCTGCCACTTCTCCTGGCTAGCGATCTACTACGAGACCTCCGTCGTACTGGTGATCGGGTCCTAGATCTGCGCCTAGCAGGTGTTCTAGACCGAGACCTGCCCCTCCGGGCTGGTGTTCTAGACCGAGACCTGCGCCTAGTGGGTGTTCTAGATCGTGACCTCCGCCTGGCAGGTGTCCTAGACCGAGATCTGCCCCTCCGGGTGGGTGTTCTAGAACGAGATCTGCCCCTAGTTGCAGGGGATCTAGAGTGTGACCTGCCTCGTCTTGCTGACCTAGACCTGCCTCTTCTCTGTGTATTTCTGCTCCTGGACCAGCCTGGTCGCTGAGGAGACCTAGAGCGGCCACGTCGCTGGGGGCTCCTAGATCGTCCCCACCTCTGTGCAGACCGGGACCTACGCCACTGAGGTGACCGGGACCGAGAATGACCTCTCTTGGTAGGGGTTCGAGACCGAGACCGCCCCCTCTTAGTGGTAGGACTACGGGACCTCCCCACTCTATGAGAAGGAGTATGAGAATGTGACTTATCCCGTTTTGTTCGGCCATGTGAGCGACTCTTGGATGCAGGAGAAGAAGAAATATCTCGGCGGGACCCAGGAGCTGGTGTAGGTTTAGGACTTTCAGGGGAAGAGCTGGCATGCCGAGAAACTTTGGTAGGTTGAGGAGAGGGTGGGCAGCTCTCTGAAGAAGATTGGGGAGGTTTCTCAGGAGACTTAGGTGGTGAATGGCCCTGGGCTGGAGAAGCCTCAGAAGGGGGGTTCACTGGCTCCTGACTTAAGGGGGTTGTTGCAAGGGGTTGTGGGGAGCCGCCATATTGCTCAGCAAGGAGCAGAGTGGGAGCAGGTAGTTCTGGCCCTGTGCTGCTCCTTTCCGGAGAGGGGCTAGGTTGAACTGCAGATTTCTAAGAGTGGAAAAGAGAGTAAGGATACGGGTATGTAAGCACCAAAACTTGCTATCACCTGTAAGATCCCAACACCCTTTCCTATGAAACTTTTCCTCTATGCACCCCATTATACCAACTGGTCCTTTTCCTCACCACAGGCAGTCACATTCATTCAATAACAAGAGATCACATAATATAAAACACAGTGAGAAACGTACGAAAACAGAATCTACAATCTTGAGTTTTCTATCCAGAGAAAAAACATAATGCAAACTAATGTACTATATTTCACAACAGACAACCATTACAAAATGCTGAGTGCAAAAAAGAAGGTATTTTTAAATGGAAAGATAAAGCAGTTTCCCAAAATGACTGACTTCACTCTTAAAAAATATCTATATTAAAATAAAAGGAAAAAAAACAAAGATTTGAGTACGTGACTTATGTGAGTAAGAAAGACCAGAATGAAGTACAGGGAAATACAGAAAGAGACCAAGTTATAAAAGCTTTAAATATTAAAGTCAAGAGCAATAGGAAGTAAATTAAATTTCTGAGATGATCCAACTTGCAGTTTGGAAAACCAACTCTGGGTAACATGGAAAACAGACAGGAGAGCTACAAATTTAGCAAAAAGCAATTTAAATTATACTGTGACTGTTGAAGTAAGAAAACATGATTAGAACTTGAATTTTTTTTTTTCCTTTGCGGTACACAGGCCTCTCACTGTTGTGGTCTCTCCTGTTGCGGAGCACAGGCTCCGGACGCACAGGCTCAGCGGCCATGGCTCACGAGCCTAGCCGCTCCGCAGCATGTGGGATCTTCCCAGACCGAGGCGCGAACCCATGTCCCTTGCATCGGCAGGCGGACTCTCAACTACTGCGCCACCAGGGAAGCCCTAGAGCTTGAATTTTAATAGCAAGTATAAAACAACAGGTACTGAATAGATCTTTCCAAAGTTGTGTTTTCAGACTGCAAGCAGCAACCCAGTGTGTTGCAAAGTTTTAATGAGCCACAACCAGCATTTAATGAAACTGATACTAGAGACACTATAAGTAGTAAAGTTAGGTGTAGTTCAAAAAATTTTTTTTGTTCCAGTTCTATCAACTTGTAAGTACAAAGAAGACAGTGATGTAAAACTAACACCCAGTAAAGTTTGAAAGCCACAATTCTAAAGGATTTGCAAATGAAAAAGAGAACTTTATGAATAACTGAGAGGAATGCAAAAAACAAAACCGGACCTTACTTCTCCCTTAACTTCACACACCTATCCTGAATCCACAGCCCTGCAAACCAAAGAATATCCATTAACTCAGGAACATACCTCCTTCTTGTCTTTATCTTTGTTTTCATAAGGGCTGCTAGGCTGCTTTGTAGAAGGCTCCGGGCTACTAGGCTGCCCTATGTTGGTGATACCTGGTTCCCTGGATGGTACATCTCCCTCCCCTCGACGCCCCGAAGCAGGGGAAGGACTTCGCCCAGTCAAGGTAGTTGTATGGGTTTTAGCTGCAGCACTTCGAGACCTGAGGGAGGTAATTGAGGATGGGAAAAGAGGAAGAAAATCAGTTCAGGGGAGAACAGAAAACCCCCTCCCCAGCTCCCATCCACCTTTCTTCAATATAACCCTCTTCCAAAGAACCTTCTCTTACTCACAGGATTCAAGTAACTCATATTGAAATTCAAGTCCAGTTCACTTTGCTCCTTCTCTTCTCAACATCAGTCCCCAAAAATGTTCTCCCTCTACCCCTTTATATTTACCTCCCCCAAACCTCCCAAAACCCTCCACCCAGTCCATTCCCTACCCGCTTCATTCACAACTCACCTCTGAGCCCACCTCCTTCAGGAAGCCTTCCCCGATTAAGGAAGCCAGGGTAAGGATTCCTTCCTCCCCCAGACACCACGAACAAACCACCACCCTCCCTATTCTGGCAGTCCATATATATCAGAACAAAACAAAATCACAAACAAAAGAAAACAAAAAACAAAAAACAAAAAAAAAAAGAGAAGGGGAAATGTATATGTCTGTCCATCCTGTTGCTTTAGCCTGTCAGCTCCTAGAGGGCAGGGACCGTGTCTTCCGAATGGTCTGTGCAGCGCCTAGCACACCGTGGGCGCTCAATAAATATTAAATTGATTAACCCACAAGTCCCTCTCCCTCCCTTCCTCCTGGACCACCCCTTACCGACTGCGGGAAGTATCTGAAGAGGAAGCAGAGTCTGCAGAAGTTGAACGGTGCACCCGTCGGCTCTTGGGGGCTGGTGTTGTACTTCGAGACCTGAAGGAAGACCACCACCACAGCTCAGGGTGCTGTCACACCTGCACTGGGTTCCCCTTATCCACCCTTCAACCTTTTACCAGTCAGGGATGTGACTGATTCTGCCCTATCCCCAGGTGGCACTCATCTACTCACTAAGCAAATTCCCCTCTAATTCACTCACCGCTTCCTCTTCTTGTCCTTAGATTTACGTTTGCTCTTTGGAGTAGGAGACCTGAGAAATAAGGCAAAATTATTTAAAATAAAAATCATTTTTAAAAAAAGAAATAAAATGAAAAGTAAAATGGAAAGAACTGAGTTACTGACAGTAGGAGATCAAGGAACTGAGCTTTACCCCAAGAAAAAAAAAACCCTAAAGAGCCAGCAAGGCCATCAAGCAATGGCTCACTGCTCCATGTGCCACTATGTTCCCAATGCCACAAAGAGCTCTTACCTATGCTTCCTTTTCTTGGATTCAGATTCTGACCTGTTGGTAAAAAGTAAGTAAAATTATTATTTTTTACCTAGGCCTGGACTCACCAAACCTCTCCAATTGTTCCCAGCTCATACCTGTGCTTCTTCTTCTTAGAGCTCTTCTTCCTCTCTCGTCGAGGAGAGCTGCTCTCTGACCTGCTAAATGTGGGTTCAGAAACAGGTCATTCAGCCTGCCTCCTTCTCTGGCCCACCCACTTATAATCCATCCCCAAAAAAGCGTCTAAAGCACAGAACAACTCCAATAGCACCAATGTGCCGATCTAAGCCCAGAACTTATTTACTCTCCAAGAGGCGTAGATACCTATTATATAGCAACAAACCCCAAAATGGAAAAAACAACATAACTCCAAAATGCTGCTGATCAGTTTTGCAGAGGTACAGAATCAACCCTTCCCCACTGAAGCAGCACACATTATTTCTTCTACCAGGTGAGACCTGAATGGTAACTCCCTCTTCCCTGACTTTTCTGACAACTCTCTCCTACTTCCTAGAAATAAGAATACTCTATTTCCAGAGAGAGAGAAAAAACATGACAGGTTTGGTCCTCTGGCTACTAGAATAGCTTTCCAACTAACTTACCGTCCTCTATCTTTCTTCTTTTTCTTCTTCTTTTGCTTTGGGGTTGGTGAGCGAGAACTGCTAGACTCCCGGACAAGGCTGAGGAAAGATGAAAAACGGCAGAGATGGGTGCTAAGACAAACTTTCTTAGACATTTCAACTTCAGAAAAACAAAATCTCAAGAATTTGAAAAGACATAGTCCACACACAAAAAATGGAGCAGAGTGCTTAGAATTAGGAAGAGAAACTGACACTGGCTTCTTGGTCTTGTGTACCTGTAAGGTTTGGGTGGCTCAGGAACTGGTTGTTTAGCTTCCCGAGCACGACGCTGAGGATCAAAAGAGCTGCCATCCACATAGGAATCACTGATGCCAAAGGCAGCTCGGAGTCTCTCGTTCTTCTTCTCATTCAATTCTGCCAACTGGTGAGTCTCAGTTACCCTAGAGGAGAAAAGGTCAAAGGTCTAAAGGAGATAGAGAACAAAATGCAGAGTCATATTCACACAAACAGCCATGAGAAAATGAAGACAAGAGCAGGGAGAAAGTCCAAACTAAACAGAGAGAACAACAAAAGCAGAATAAAGTCCAGAGAAAATCGAGAGAGGGAAACACTCACGCTGGCCTCTGCCCTGGGGTCTCCTCCTTGCCCCCAGGGTTCACATCCTTCTCCAGCAACATGAGTCGAAAGGTCGCCACTTTTTCCTGAATTTGCTGTTCCTCGTACCTGGAGAACAAAAGCCTTCAGGGTTAGAGGTTGACTAGACACTCTCCCCAGTCCCAGGTTTACAGTTCCCTCGTTCCCAGCAGGATCCCTTCCCTTTCCATGCACACATACAATTTTTCACTCACTGTCACCCAAAGGGCCCTTCTATTAAATCCTGCTCTTTTCCTGTCATCTTTCTTCCCTCCACTGACTACACCCTCTAGAACAGTGGATTTTAAACATGCTACACTCCAGGGGCCAAGAGAGGAAAGTTAAGCAGGCAGAGTTCCAGGTGTTCCTCCCCAAATCCAATCAACAAGAACAAGTCTTTCATTTCCTGGGATTCCAAAGGAACATGCATTATATGAAACGGGCGCCACTGCTTAAGTTTGAAAACCACTGCTCTAAAAGGTTTTCTACCTTAATAGGGTCCTTTTCTAAAATCTCAATTCCCTATCCAACCCATGATCCCTTTTATCCGGGTATTATTCCAATTCCTGTTTTCCTGCCTTTGCTACTGTCC
This sequence comes from Lagenorhynchus albirostris, assembly GCF_949774975.1. Taxonomy (NCBI): domain Eukaryota; kingdom Metazoa; phylum Chordata; class Mammalia; order Artiodactyla; family Delphinidae; genus Lagenorhynchus; species Lagenorhynchus albirostris. The sequence goes on from NC_083109.1 coordinate 51,697,023, forward strand.
AAGCCCTCAATCCTTAAATCCATTTATCTTCCTTTTCTCTACCAATGACAACACATATCAGCTTACCTAGCTACCTCTTGTCTCTTCCCTGGTCTGCTTCCCCACCTCTCCCTTAAAGCACATATTTGCTTCTCAATGGCCCCCCTCTTTCCCCATGTGCCTCCATCTAAATACCTCATAAAAGGCTCCCTTTTATATCCCAGACACAGGTTCCTCATCTCTCACTTTGAACTGTCCCTTAACTCCTTTCAATCCGCTAGCTCCTTTACCTCCTCCCCTCCTACAAGTCCTCTCCAGGCCTCTTTCAACCAGCCCTAAGCTCCCTACATCCCACCTAACTCCCCCAGCTCTGCACTCACTCAGTGCTTGGCTCTCCCCCAGCCCTCCCTCACCCCTGCTCTTCCATCATCTCCTCCAGCTCGAGGCATCGCAGCTCCACGCGCCGCTTGCGCTCGTGGTCCAGGATGTCAGGATTAGGCCGCTTCACCAGGGCAGCCTCCAGGCGCCGCAGTTCCTCCTCTCCCTTGTAGTCAGGCCGCTCACCGCGGCGGCCCCGCACCAGGGACAGGTTGCGCTGGACGTAGCCGTTGGTGCCGCTGCCCCGGGGCGTCGGCAGCCCGATCCCGTTGTACATGGCCCCGTGCCCGGGGTGGGGCACCACCGCTCCTGAAGGGGAGCGGGGAGACACGGGTCAGGCCCCTGGCCCCAAACTAGCCACTTACCACCACCCAAATCCCTGCTCTTCTTCAACCCTACTTCAACATGTCTCTCCACACTAAACCTCCTTTAGCTGCATAATCCTCCTGGTCTCCTAAAAAAACCTGTTCTTCATCCTTCCAGCACTGCTTTCTTTCCACCAAATCATAGCCCAGCTCTTACAGCCTTTCCCCACAATGTGCAAGAGCCACTCTTGTTTTCACCTAGCTTTCCTGTTTCCACCCAAAACAAAGATCCCATTTCTCCCAAATTTCTCCACACACTCTCTTTATTCTCCTTTAGCCCCAATATACACAACTGGTATCTTCACCAACTACTCTAATTCCTAACCCTGGCAACTGACTGAGGCCTCTAAACAGGGCACAACAAACACCAAACGAAGATCTGTGGCACCCAAAGGCCTGCAGTCCAAGTCTAGACTCTTCAAGAACTGACCTAAGCATTTCAGGCTACCCTGAAGATAGCCAGAAATTATGAATACAATCTGACTGAACAGCCCCTAGATATCCAAAAGGTGGCCCAGGCTAAAGGCCAGCATGCACATCAGAAACACATGAACTTTGGATATGTAATCCTCTTATACTTCACCTCTGAAGTAAGGGGCCATTTCCAATCAACTATCCTGACTAATAACATATTCCTTCAATTTCCTTCCCAATAGGATTTCTCACATGGTTTGTGGCTCACCGAACTCTCACTAGCTCCTGTAAAATATTACATTTTCAACTCAATGCTCTAAATACACCAAACAAGCCTCCTCTGTTCCAACTGTCCCCATACCTTCTCTACATTCCTTCCCCTGCACTTACAAAACCCCCACTCTTCATACCTCACTTTCACTAACGTCAAACTGTCAACTTTCCCTAACAGTCCCGTTATCTCATTTCCTAGTTTTTCTCTTCCAGGCCGTCCTTAACCCTCTCATTATCACGTGCCTCCTACCAGGTTCTATCCTCTCAATCTGTCCCAACCCCAGCATGACTCTGAAGAGCCCTCTAACCCTAGTTTTACTGATTAGATTTCTTGGCTACGTACACTCTATTCCTTTCTCCAGCTACATGTACTCTGTTTTTTTCTCCAACTCATCCTGTCCGAGATAGTTTCACATGGGGAAATGTGTGAGGGAAAATGATCCCAGGAAAGAACCCAAGGAACAAAGTGGAGAGATTAGTGAAAGTAAAGGGGAAAAACATAGAACTGGATAAAAGAAAAGGCTTCATTTTAAAAATTCTGAAAGAAACATCATACAAATACCTGGAAGAATGTACTAAAGCCCCCCCCCCACCCCATACAGGGAGATGCTGAATGAAAGGGAGCTAGGACAACTCTAAAACAGTTTGGAGCCCCTTACCCCCCAACTCTAAGGCTGGGTCCCTGCCCAATCCCAGTTGCAGACTCTAGAGATCTGAAAGCAAAACAAAACGAAATAACAATACTGAGTTAAAGGAGTGACAAATGATGCTAAATCTATGAAAGGCAAGTGGAACTGTGCAAAGAAATGAAAAATTTCTTTACAGCACAAGAAATTTTCCAACCCTCACTTTTATTTTTCTCCTCCCTATTCTAAAGCTAGGCCTTCTTTGGCTCTCTATACCCTACCGAGTTTCTGCTTCCCTTGCAGAACGCTTCTGACCTGCAATCAATTCTTCAGCTTAACCATTCACCCACACTTCCATACCACCTCACACAATAATCCTCCCACTCCCTGGAAAAGGATAACCAGCAGCTGCTAAGCAAAGGATATTAAATCACAACAGACTGGAGAACTTTTACGGAATGAGCCAAAAAAGAAAAAAAAAAACCCAAACAAACAGAAATACCACAGCATCTAAGACAGTGCTCAAAACACTAAAAGGATGGATGGACCAAAAAGTGTATTAACAACACAAACACAAATCACCAAAACCTAAATAAGGACACTTAAACTGGGGTCCAGGACTGTGGGTATGCAAAAATCACCCAAGCTAAAAGCTGACAGTAAAAGCTGCAAAAAAAAAAAAAAAAGACAAAAAGGCGTTTTTTCTGTTGGAAAATTATCACGATGCCCAACTAGCCAGGCAGAAAGGGGTCTTGAAATTCAGTATTATGGTATTCAAGAAAAAAAACGCACCAAAAAGGGAGGAGAGTGTGCAAGAAAATGGACAAAAGTAATAAGCACAACAAGCTCAGCACTGGGGCACTGTAGTAGCTGAGTAGACACTATGAAACCCCAGAAGCTAAAATACTAGCTCAGGAAGAGACCTAGACTCACACTCAAGAGGAAACACAACTCTTCAATTTTTGACCCAGAAGATATCTTAGAAAAGCGTCCGAGTGAAAACCAAGGCCTAGAAAAGTTGTGTGCGAAATAGTGACAAAAGTCCAGCGTTTTCTCAAGGAAGGGCTGGCAGCCTCCTCCCCAGCCGTAACACAACTTTGGGGGAGACGATGAAAAAGTGCAAGAAAGAAAGGAGTATGTGATCTGCCTTTACATACCTAAACCAAATATGTAAATTTTTTTTAAAACGTTTAGAACCCTTCTCTTCCTAATACCTCATGACACACAGTAATGAATCCAAACTGCCTAACTCTCCCGGACATCTAGTTCAAGACCTTCTCTGCACTGGCTGAGCGGCCAAGGCCTATTTTCAGCCTTGAGAAATGGGGGAGGGGGCTGCGCGGCGCCCCATAGTATGGGAGGCTCCGGGCCCGACCCCAGGCCCCCGGGAGGGACGGGTAGGCCGGACGCCGGAGAAGCGCGGGGGAAAGGAGCCGGCAGCGGGCCCCGGACGCCGCAGCCCCCTCCTCGCCGAGAAAATGTCGGCAAAGACAGCTGCAGGAGGGCCTCCTCGCCGCACGCGTCAGGGAGGCGAGAAGCCGAGTCGCGCGCTCCCCCCTCGAGAGCGCGCGCGAGCCTGAGTGCAGTCGGCGGCGCGCGCCGTTGCCATGGGGGAGGGAAGAATAAAAGCCCGCGCGCGACAGGAACCGCGAGAAGGGGGGAGGGGAGGCAGACCAGCAAGGACGTCCGCGCGCGAGCTAGGGGCGGCGAGCGCGCGTGCGCGCGGCGGCCTGAGCCGTTCTCCGCGCGCTTTGGCCTTGCGCCGGGGCCGCCGCCCCTCCCCCACCCGGCTCGCGCGCTCTCTCACCCGCCGCCGCCGCCTCCGCCCGCCGCCTCCGAGGGGGAGAGGTGCTGCCGCTGCCGCTGCCGCTGCTCGAGCTCCTGAGTCCCTCGGGGCCTGGAGCCGCCGCCTTGCCTCGCCGGCCCGCCCGCCTCAGCCAACACCGCCGACTCCTCGCTTCCTCCGGGGCCGCAGCGGACTCCGACTGCGCCACTCGCACCCCGCCTGGGCCGCGCTGCACGTCAGCACGACCAATTATGTGCGTCAGCACGCAGCTGCGCGCGTCGCAGGGCCTGCCGGGAACCGTAGTACGCCCCCCGGCCTTGTGCGCAGGCGCCAAAACCGCATCGGGAAGTGTAGTTTCGTAAGGCCCGAAGGAGGTTCAACTCTGTCGTCGAAGAACTACGATTCCCGTCAGCCAGTTGCGAGGAATGTCTGGGGGGCGCACCGGAGCAAACAACGCATTCCAGAGACTTTCCACTAGGGGCCGAGAGGACACAGGGCCTAGCGACGCTAGCGCTCTCCTCGGCCTCCCGCCTTCCACCCAGGTCATCCTGGGAGTTGTAGTTCTAGCGTGGCATGGAACCCGTACGTAGCTTCGCCCTCCCTGCCCCCACACGACCGCCATTTTGTCTCCCCGTGTTGGGAGGCGATGAGCCCGAGCCCACTGATACAGCTGTTTGCAAGTGATCGCAGGCTTCCTGGGGCGAGCCCGGGGCCGCGCCGCACCCGTCCTTCTGCACCCAGGAGAACCCGCCCCCCAGACCCCGGCCAGCGGACACCCGCGGAACCCCAGAGCCCAGCTACAGGCCCAGGGCCTGAGCCAAAGGCTGAGCCAGGAGGCCGTGGTGTTCGCAGCTTCCAGCCGCTGAACCCGGCCGGCTGCCCCTGGGGAATGATTTTTTTTTTATGATCTCCGAGTAAGGCGCCCAGGCAGCGATGTGATTTTCGCCTACAGAACCTGGGACATGTTATATACGTCGTGGCCGGGCAAAAACGTTACAAACACCCTTAAATTTTTCACCCTTCTGCAGAATGTCTTAGGTTAATGGTTTTAAGTCCGTTTTCTTTGAGCCTGAGAACCAGCCAGTCTCCCTCAGAGCAGACTTTGAAGAAGCTGGGCTTCGCAGGCAGGCCAACATTTTAACCTGACCTTGAGCTCGCACTCAGCAGTCCTGGTTATCTCGAGGGTCTCGCACCCTAAACAGGACCCAGCACGTGGCAGACACATAATGAACTGTGGTCCGTTTGAGTTTGATTGTGTTTAATGTTAGTTTTCTTTGTAACCAGGGAAGGATAAAGTCATCTCAGACGCTGTAACTGGGCCACCCACCACTTGGCGTAGGAACTGTAGCTTCGGTGTACGGTGCTCGGGATGTTGTAATCTTGCCTCTTTGAACTGCGGCAAGTGCTTCCATGAGCTGGATGAACCTTTGGAGTAATTTATGGCAAAGTGGCAAAGCCTGTGTCTTTTCTGGGCCTAAGCTGGTGTTTCTGAGGTTGAGGGTGAAGGTGGTGGTTTCTTAAAACCCACCACCTTCAGTGAGACCCTTCCCTGTAATCAAATTCCCAATGATATTATTCCCTGTATTTACTGAATATTTTGTGCTAAATTCTGTACATGAATCACTGCAGTTAATAATGCTCGTGACAATCTCGTTTTCCTATGGGGAGAACTATGAATTCCTTTACATATCCACAGCACAGTTTTCAAAATATGAAAAGTAATGTGGAAATAATACTATAATCTACAAACCTTATATAGAGGTGTTATCAATTGTTCTGATAATATCCTTAATAACAAAAGAAAATTCAAAATCATGCATGTTGCATTCTTAGACTCCTTTAACATACTATAGATACTCTTTTGCACTTTACTGTTTTTCACTTAGCAATATATCCTGGAAATCATTGCATATCAGTTCACAGAGATGTATGGATGGACTTTTATTTAACCACTCTTATATATGAGCATCTAAATTGTTTCCAATATTTTCTAATTACAAACCATGCTGCAATGAGTAACCAGGAGCATATGTATTTTCATATTGTTAGGGGGTATATCTTCAAGGTAAATTCCTAGAAGTGGGATTGCTAGGGCAAAAGGTAAAGACAAATGTAGTTTTGTTAGTAAGGACAGAGTCCTCTCAGTAAGGGTTATACCAGTGTGCATTGGCAAAATATGGGAGGGCCTACTTTCCCACCACCTCACCAACAGAGTACATTTCTGTGCTTTTCCATTTTTGCTAACCTGATAGGTGAGAAATGGTATTCTAGTGCAGTTGTTTTGTGTGTGGTAAAATGCACATAAACATAAAATTTACCATTTAAACTATTTCTCAGTGTACAATTCAGTGGCATTAAATACATTCACAGGGACTTCCCTGGTGGTCCAGTGGCTAAGACTCCTTGCTCCCATTGCAGGGGGCCTGGGTCCGATCCCTGGTCTGGGAAATAGATTCTGCATGCATGCCACAGCTAAGAGTTCACATGCCGCAACTAAAGATCTGGCTCAGGCAAAATAAATAAATAAATAAATATTTTTAAAAAAATAAATATGCAAATACATTCACAATGTTGTGCAACCATCACCACCATCCATTTCCAGAAGTTTTTCTTTTTTTTTTTTTTGCGGTACGCGCACCTCTCACTATTGTGGCCTCTTCCGTTGTGGAGCACAGACTCCGGACGTGCAGGCTCAGCGGCCATGGCTCATGGGCCTAGCCGCTCCTCGGCATGTGGGATCTTCCCTGACCGGGGCACGAACCCGTGTCCCCTGCATCAGCAGGCGGACTCTCAACCACTGCGCCACCAGGGAAGCCCTCCAGATGTTTTTCATCCTCCAAACTGAAACTCTGGACTCATTAAAGACCAGCTCCTCACTCCCCCCTCCCCCCAGCCCCTGGTAACCTCTATTCTATCTTCTATCTCTATGAATTTGCCTATTCTAGGTACCTCATTGTATGGTCAGGCCACTCGAGATGGCTGTTTTCTTGCTCTCTGTATATTCCCCTGCCCGACCAGTGCCTGCTTCACCTATATCTTAAGCACATGACTGACCTTCCTACGTACTTGCCCCAGGCCCCAGCTAGTGCTTGTTCTTATCAAAGGGGCAGTGAGGGGCGTGCCCCTATAACTGGTAATCAAACCTCCCACCCCTCCCCACAGAGAAGACTGCCATTATGTCCTGCCCACCCTCAGCTGCACACGGTGGGGAGCTGCTCCGGGACCTTGCTTCAGACATGTAAGATCCCCCCTATCCATTATTATTATTTGTGTGTGTGTGTGTGTGTGTGTGTGTGTGTGTGTGTGTGTGTGTGTGTGTAAGCCAGCTTTGTTTTTTGAATTTTATTTTTTTATACAGCAGGTTCTTATTAGTTGGTGGTGTGATGAATTAGGAGATTGAGATTGACATATATACACTAATATGTATAAAATGGATAACTATAAGAACCCCCTATCCATTAAACCATTGATGTCTGTGTTGATGACTCCGGGCTCTTTCTTCGTTCTTAAAGCTAGGCAAGTGCAGGCCTTGTAGGCCTGTTGTGTGCAGCCCAACACTCATAGGGTGGAATCATAAAATATCTGTCCTTTGGTATCTGGCTTATTGTACTTAGCATAATGTCTTTAAGGTTTATATTGTAGCATGTATCAGAATTTCATTCCTTACTATGGCTGAATAATATCCCACTGAATGTATATATACCACATTTTGTTTACCCATGTGTTCACTGATGGACATTTGAGTTGTTTCCACATTTTGGCTATTGTGAACAGTGCTGCTATGAACATTACTATGCAGGTCTCTGTGTGAACAAATGTTTTCCTTTCTAGACTCTAAAGGTGGACTCTTCTCCAGGCTCCCAGCCTCTGGGCTTCCCCTCCAACCTTCATGGGACCTCCAAAAAGATTTTTAAATTTTCCTTTGAAACTTTATTTGTATCCTACAGTGTGGTAGGTTGACTAGTGGCCCCCCAAACTTCATGTCCATCCAGAACCACAGAATGTGACCTTACTTGGAATAAAGGGCTTTGCATAGGTAACCAGTTAAGGATCTCCAGAAGAAATCACCATGAGTTTGGAGTGGGTCTTCAATCCAGTGACTGATGTCCTTAAAGGAAGAGGAGATGCAGAGATGCACAGGAGAGGCCATGGGAAGATGGAGGCAGAGATTAGAGTGGTGCAGCCACAAACCTAGGAATGCCAGCAGCCACCAGAAGTTGGAGGGTGGGAGGCTCTGCAACACCTCAGTTTAGGACTTCTGGCCTCCAGATTGTGACAAATTCCTGTTGTTTTGTGCCATGCCGTTTGTGACATTTGTTATGGCAGCCCCGTGAAACCTCATCCATATAGGTAAGCCATAGTCATTGTAGAAAACGAGAAAATACAGATAAGCGAAAAGTCAAACCGCACAGAGGCAATTCCCTGCCCCCAGAAACAACCACAGTTAACACTTTAGCGTCTATGTCATCAGAGTAAGATTTCTAAAATGCAACCTTCTGAAATGCTTAAAGTTCTCCCAAATGCCTTCAGGATAAACTCTCAAACTCCTTAATAGGGCCTCAGAACCAAGCCTTTTTGTAGCCTCTTTTCCTTCTACTTGAAGAAGAATCAACGTGCACACCTGCCTCTGCTTGTTCCCCCAGGCAGACAGGCCTTGCCAGTGCCTTCAACCTCTGATTCCCTGGCCTCCTCGCAACACCCCAGTGGAAGCACTCCTCCTTCTGGAACTTAAGCTGCTGGACCACCGGATCCTGAGGTGCTGGTGACCTCTGGGGCAGGGGTGAGTGGAGCCTCTCCCACCTCCACCTCTTGATTTCTGGACCCAGGAATCCTGGAGCTGCCATTCCACCCAAGGCAATACAGACCATAAACAAACAAATAATAGGCAATTACCAATCATGGGAACAGCAAGGAGGGTGTAAATGGGGTGGGAGGGCAGGAGGTCTAGAAAAGGATCTCACCCTCCCTTCCAGAGGGAGACCAGGCCCCAGCAGGAGATCAGCTCCCAGGGCTGATGTTGAGGCACACTGGGCCAACTGTGAGGGTTTCCAACATGGTCTTTTGATCTGGAGGCCCCCAGTCCCAGCTCGCCCCCTCCAACAGGCCTGTAAGCATGGTTCTGGCCAGGCCTGGTAGCTTCCAGGCCCTGTGTGGGCTCGATGGCCTGGCTGGGACCAGGTAGCCTCAGCTCAGGTTGAGGGGGGCACACACCAGTCAGAGTGTCTGCCTGAGCAGCCTCCCAGCAGCACTCGGCCCCCGAAGAAACCTCGGATCCAAGGCCCTGGTAGATGACCCTGATCTTGTGCCCAGGACAGGACCCTGATAAGGGAAGCCCTTCCATGGACAACAAGGGTTGTCCTGGTCCCGAGCCTTCACAGGCACGGCCTCCTTCCCTGTGGCCGGCAGTCCTTGTGCAACGCGCCCTGGCCCAGGGCAGCACCGTGCTCCCCATCGCTTCCTTCTCGGGGTGGATGCTCTCCGTAATTTGGGGGTTTCTAGAGCTTTTAAAGCACTAACTTTATTTTGTTAGGACTGCATATTTAGTCTCTTTGGAGAGGTTAGCAGTTGAGGCTTTATGAAAATTCAGATGAATTATGACTGCCAGACGTGGCACTTTTTTTTTTTAAATTTTTGGCCATGCTGCATGGCATGTGGGATCTTAGTTCACCAACCAGGGGTCAACTGACATCCCCTACAGTGGAAGCATGGAGTCTTAACCATTGGACCACCAGGGAATTCCCCGCCATTTTTTATTTTAAAAAATACTGAGGAAAAAACCCTCAAACACTGAAAAGTAAAAGATCAACCAAAATCCCATCACTTAAAAATTATAAACACATTTTATAAAAATATAAAGCGGTACTCCCCCAACTGGTACCCTCACACTGCAGAACCCCCAGAGCCTTGGTGGGAGCCGCTCCCTGGAGGGGTCACAGAGTGCCGTGCCAGCTGAAGATCAGAAGGCGACATCCATGCACGCATAGTGTTGGCACAAGTTCATAATATGAAAAAAAATGGGAAAAAGCTAAATACCCATCTATAGGATATTAGTTAAAGTAACGGTGAAACAACCTCATGTTAAGAGAGGAACTCTATTCTCCTGGTTGTCAAGGCACACGTGTCAGGCAGGCTGCATTCTCCACAAAGGTAGGTAGTTAGATGCAGAGATACAGGGATGGTGGGTGGTGGACGGCAGATGGTAAGATGAGTGGCATTTTGTATGTGTCAGGGACCCTGGGCCCCCCCCTGCAGGACCTGTCCCCAGGAAGCCTCAGTCTCCCTCCTGCTAGCCCTCCCCAGGACACCCCTTGGTCACTGCCCTCCCAAGCCCAAGTATCACCTCCTCCAGGAAGTCTCCCAGGACTGAAGGCTCCCAGCTGCGAGCTCCCAGGGTAAGCATCTCCTGCCAAAAATGTTGGCTCCAGGGATTCTAATGAGTATGAGCTGGGGGCTACAGACTGAGAGGGCAGGGATTGGACATAGGGGCTGCACTTAAAGCTGTGCTTACACAAGGAGCTCAGCCTCCTCTCCAAAGGGCTCAGAACTGTGGAGTCTTTGGCCCCACTTCCTGCAGCTAGTGGCCCAGTGCCTCTACATTCCTCCTCTACCAGCCACATGGGAAGCCTGCCCAGGAGCTGGGTGCTCCCTCTCCCCCTCACCTGCACCCACGGTGCCCTTAGTTGTCCCACAACTAGGTACATCTTAAACGCTTTTATTGTAGAGCAGGTGAAAGAGAAAATGAAATGAACCATCATAGCCTCAGAAAAATGTCACGTGGTTTCAGTGAAGCCACTGTTTTTCTAAGAAGCCATCATGGGGACACAGGAGGGAGGAGCAAGGAAATAGCACGCCCAAGTCCATTTCCTGTCCTGGCCTAGCTAGAGGCTAAGAGCCAGAGAGGAGAGAGCTTGGCTCTCTTCAGAAGGTGAGGACCTGGTGCCGGGCAGGGGACCAGGGTGGGAGAGCTGCCCCACCAGCATGTGGGGGTACCTTTGAACTGGCTAGGGAGTAGGGGGAATTGGGCAGGGAGTGTGAGTGGGGCAGGGGAGGGAGGGTGCCAAGCTGCTCCTTCCTCTGCACCCAGCAATCCCTGGGGTCCCCCACCCCACTGTCACCTGCCAGAGGACCATCCCCCTCAAGTCAGCTCCAGGCTTGTCCCATGGCATGTTCTCAGGACCAGAGGATCCTGCTGGGAGCAGTGAGATGGGGGAGGGGGGCATCAGGATCCTGAGCAGGAACAAAATTTCAAAATTGCCTGGTGGACATGAAGAGGGGCAGAGTGGGGGCGGGGGTCAGGGAGCTGCTGGTGGGTGTTCCCAGATGACATGGGAAGCAGAGGAGAGGGGCTCAGTGGCCAAGCCTGGGGCTGCAAGTTGGAGGGGGCAGCTGGAGGAGGCTGAGGAGGATGGGCAAGAGGAGAGGGCAGAAGGGAGGGGGCCAGACCAGCAGCTGCAGGAGCTCCCTCAGGAGACAGTTTCCTGAAGTGGGTCAGGGTACAGGTAGCCATGAGGGCTGACCCCAGGGGAAGCTGTCACCAACCATAGGCCCGAAGGGGCCCTGGAAGGAGTCCAGCCAGAGCTGTAGCCTAGAAGGAGTGAGGCCAGGAGCAGGACAGCCACTGGCCGAGTGGGGCGAGGCAGGACATGTGACCCTCCTCCTCTCAGCTCCAGCCTTCTGCCGCTGCCTCCCCTGTCAAAACCAGAGACCAGAAACCAGAACTGCAGAGACCCAAGGCCCCTGACAGAGCAGGGATGTGGGGTGGGTGGAGGGAGCAGGCGCTGTGACGGCCCCTGGGGTGTGTTCCCTTTGTGGCTGGGGAAGGTGGCTCTGCAGGGCTGTGGGGAGGCAATGGGCCCCCAGCCCAGAGTCCTGAGGGGGATGTGAGCATCCCCAGGCCTGTGGAGGGACTCCTGAGCCCAAGGCCCTGGCCTCAGCCTCTGGGGAGGGGATCCCCGGGGGTCTTGGGGGAATCAGAGTGTGTGGGAAGGAAGATGACTAGGCATGTCCCCGCCCCACACACAGGGTGAGCTCTGATACCTTGAGAAGATGGTGGCAGGAGAGATGCCCATGGCAATGGCCATCAACATGTTGAGAGACATGTCCCCCCTCGCAATCAGCCAGGCCTGACCAGGCCCAGCCGCCAGCTACCAGGACAAGAACAGGACCCTGTTTTTTTTCCAGGACAAATAAAGTCTCCAGGGATGGGGGGAGGGGGAGGGGGCTGCTTCCCCTGGACTGAGACCCCAAGACATCCCCAGCTACAGGCCAGGAGCTTCAGGGGACCTGAGGGACCCCTCAGCCTCCATCCCCTGCCAGGGGTCCAGGCAGGTCTGGAGCCGTGCTTGAAGAGCCAGAGGGACCCCCTCCCCCCAGACCCTGGAGCCTGTACCTGGCTCACCTGGAAGCACTCCCTGCAGCCAGCCCTGTCCCAGGTGCCACCATATGTCCACTTGCTTCCTCCCACCAGCCCAGGGGGTGGACACGGGTGCCATCTCCATGAGCTGTGAGGAGGCAGAGCTCCGAGGGGCCAAGTCACTGCCCTGAGGCCACCAGATTGTCACTACAGAGGGTGGGGCAAGGCTGGCATCTACCTTGGAGCCCATTCTTTCTGCTCAGCTGGGGAGGGGGAATCTCAAGTGTCCCTGTCTTTTCTCTGGTTCCTGCCCCCGTGTCAGCCTGGGACCCTGAGCCCTACAGTCCCCTTACTGTCTCCATCCTGTGGGGTCACCTGCCCCGTTTCCTCCGGCCCTGAAATTAATGGCCTCCAGGTCGGCAGTGTGGCACACTGTGATAATAATGATTGACTGGATGGCCTTATACAGCTGGATGAAGAGCAGAGCAAGCCGGAGCTTGCACCGTGGGAGGTCCCAGGGTGGCCGGAAGTAGGGGTCAGGGAGTGCCTGAGTAAGAGGGAGGCCTGGGCATGGTTTGGGGGAGGCACAAGTGAGGTGGCGAGAGGGTAGTGGGAGACCCCCTCCCTTGGCCTGGCCGCCCCACCCAACTGGCCACCATTGTCCTCCTCCCATGGTCAATTCTGGGCCCTGCCTGACCCCACCCCCTTCTCTTGCAGGTAAAAATGAACAAGAAAAAGAACTCTAAAATTGACAAGAATCCTCTCCAAGCCCCCTACAGAAAGGAGAGCCCACCTTCCTGGGGATGGGAATGCTGTGAAGCAACATTTTACCATTGAGGTATGAACAAAGTCAACTTGTGGGCAAAAATAAAAATTCACTGAATGCACATGTATTCAGTGCCTACTGTGTGTGCCTGACTCTTTTCCAGAAGTGGGCTCCAAATCCCAGGATTCTGGGTCCTTTGAGGCCCAGCTCCAACCCTAGAAGCCCTGGGCCCTCCCCACCCCTAAATAGCCCTGACCTGGCCCTTCATCAGGGCTGTCTGGCCTGGGCCACCTCTCAGCCCCAGGGAGGCTCTATGGGGCCTCTGTGCCCTGAGGTCCTGAAAAGGGAAAAACACCCTGCTTTCCCTCTCCTACACTCACAGTCACACACCAACACTTCTCACACCAGATGTGTGGGATTTTTCACACCCACCAATTTTCCAATTTCCTGTGGACACCAACTAAGATTTCTATGACTTAATTCTGACACTGACAGAATTTAGCACTGACCCCACATTTTAAAGGCTCAGTCCTACAATACTGCTCCCACTTCAGATGCCAATCCCAGGTAGTGGGTCCCCAGATTACCCACAAACATCTGTCTGACTTGGCTACAGATCATGTGTTCCCATGACCCCCTTCTTGGGTTTAATAATTTGCCAGAAGGGCTCACAGAACCCAGGAAAACAGTTTCCTTACTAAGATACGGGTTTAGGGAGTTCCCTGGTGGTCTAGGGGTTAGGATTCGGCACTTTCACTGCCGTGACCGGGGTTCAATTCCTGGTTGGGGAACTGAGATCCTGCAAGCCCCGAGGTGTGGCCAAAAAATAAATAAAATAAAATAAAATTGTTGGGACTTCCCTGGTGGCGCAGTGGTTAAGAATCTGCCTGCCAATGCAGGGGACACAGGTTCGAGCTCTGGTCCTGGAATATTCCCACATGCTGCAGAGCAGTGAAGCCTGTGTGCCACAACTACTGAGCCTGCACTCTAGAACCGGCGAGACACAGCTACTGAGCCCACGTGCCACAACTACTGAAGCCCGCGCACCTAGAGCCCATGCTCCACAACAAAGAGAAGCCACTGCAATGAGAAACTCACACGCCACAACGAAGAGTAGCCCCCACTCGCTGCAACTAGAGAAAGCCTGCGCGCAGCAACGAAGACCCAACTCAGCCATAAATAAATAAATAAATAAATTTATATTAAAAAAAAAGAATCCGACTTCCATTGCAGGGGACACAGGTTTGATCTCTGGTCAGGGAACTAAGATCCCATATGCCGTGGGACAACTAAGTCCATGCACTGCAACTACTGAGCCCGCATGCTGCGACTAAGACCTGATGCAGCCAAAAAATTTAATTAATTAATTAATTAATTAAAAAAGACTGCTCCTTTAAAAAAACAAGTAAAATTGTTTAAAGGAAAAAAATGGTGGATATTATGGCATGTGAATTAAATCTCAATTAAAAAAGAAAAAATGTGGGAGTTTGGGATTAGCAGATGCAAACTATTACATATGGAATGGATAAACAACAAGGTCCTACTGTATAGCACAGAGAACTATATTTAATACCCTGTGATAAACCATAACGTAAAAGAATATGAAAAAGAACATATATGTATAACTGAATCACTTTGCTGTACAGCAGAAATAAACACAACATTGTAAATCAACTATACTTCAATAAAACAAATTTGTTAACAATGAAAGGGAATTCCCTGGAGGTCCAGTGGTTAGGACTCCGTGCTTACACTGCTGAGAGCCCGGGTTCAATCCCTGGTTGGAGAATTAAAATCCCACAAGGGGCGCAGCGTGGCTAAAAAAAAAAAAAAAAGTTACGGGTTTATCATGAAGGACATGGCTGAGGAACAGCCAGATGGAAGAGATGCACTAGACAAGGTATGAGGGAAGGGGCGAGGAGCTTCCATGCCCTCTCTGGGTGCACCAACCTCCCAGCACCTCTGGGTGTTCACCAACCCGGAAGCTCTCCAAATCCCATAGTTCACGGATGTGTATGGAGGGTTCATCACATGGGCGTGACTGATCATTAACTCAGTCTCCAGCCCTTGTTCCCTCCCCAGAGGATGGGGCTGAAAGTTCTAGGTTTCTAATCAAGCCTTGGTCTTTCTGGTGGCAGCCCTCATCCTGAACCTAACCACCCAGAGCCACCACATTAGAACAAATGACACTCCTGTCACCCGGGAAATTCCAAGGGATTTGGGAGCTCTGTGTCCGGAACCACAGGCAGAGATCAAATATACTGTATAATTCTCTTTTTTAAAAAATAAATTTATTTATTTTATTATTTTATTTTATTTTATTATTTTATTTTATTTATTTATTGTTTCTGGCTGCGTTGAGTCTTCATTGCTGCGTGTGGACTTTTCTCTGGTCGCGGCGAGCGGGGGCTACTCTTCACTGCGGTTCGCGGGTTCACGGGCTTACGGGCTTCTCATCGTGGTAGCTCCTCTTGTTAAGGAGCAGGGGCTCTGGGTGCGCGGGCTTCAGTAGTTGTGGCACGTGGGCTCAGTAGTTGTGGCTCGCGGGCTCTAGAGAGCAGGCTCAGTAGTCGTGGCACACAGGCTTAGTTGCTCCGTGCTGTGCGGGATCTTCCTGGACCAGGGATTGAACCCGTGTCCCCTACACTGGCAGGCGGATTCTCAACCATTGCACCACTAGGGAAGCCCTACTGTATATTTCTTGTTATGTCACAGGACCTCATACTCCTGGGCCCCCTCTACCTGGAAAACCAGCCACTAGGTAGGGTCCCTGAGGTTTCCCATTCCTGTGGTCCTTGACCCAAAAGGGGACAGTGGGACCTCCAGCATCACCTTCCCCTGGTGACCTCTTTTCCAGCCTTCACTGCCTCAGTCATTTTCAGTTCATAAGACCGTCCACACAGAAGAGAAATTTTACAAAGTAAACGTAAAGTAAAAGTACAGTCTTTCCGTCCCATTGCCCCCAATTACAGTTCTCATTTCTGGTGGATTGGACCTTGTCCCTCTGGATGTTTTGGTGCAGAGACAATCTGAAGTAGGTGTATCTGTTCTCTGGGGCTGCCACAATAAACCACCACGAACTGTGTGTCTTTTCTTTTCTTTTTTTTTTTGGAACAAGGAATAACGATTTGAATCAGAAAGCTAGCAGACCCAGAAGATGGCAGACTAGCATCTAAAAAACAAAACAAAACAAAACAAAACATTTTACCTCAGTCCAAATTCCGACTCCCTTTATAGAGAAGAGAGGAAGAGGAGAGGCCCACTGTGGCGCCCACCAGTGGCTGAGCGGGGGTTGCTAGAGCAGCGAGGCTGCTATAGCTGGCGCCTGCCCCGCCCCTATTACAATTCTTCTCCCTCTCCCTCTTACACGCTGTTAGATGCCTTTTCCCCAGGGGCTCAGACTTAGCCTCCTGGAATTCAGGCTTCAGGTCATGATTCGGAGCCATTTACAAGCGATTCGCCGCCTCCTCCTCCTTCTCCTCACCCCCGACTACTGCCCCCTGCTCTCTATCCCACCCAATTCCGCGTCAGGCTCCCCGTCAGGCACGGCCAGCTCTACATCCTGGGCCCGATTTACCAGCGCCCGCAGATCTCACAGCATCGCGACCCGCGCAGCCGCCGCTCCAGCCAATGAACTTTGTGTCTCAAAACAACAGAATTTTATTCTCTCTCACTTCTGGAGTTCAGAAGTCCAAAATCTGGTTGTCACTCCCTCTGAAAGTTCTAGGGGAGGATCCTTCCCTGCCTCTTCCAGCTTCTGGTGGGTCCAGCATTCCTTGGCTTATGGACACGTTACTCCAATCTCTGCTTCCATCTTCACATGGCCTTCTTGCCTGTGTCTCTCTGTGTGTCTGTGTCCCCATCCCCTTTCTTTGCCCTTAGAAAGACACCAGTCACTGGATTTACAGCCCACCCTAAATCCATGATGATTTCCGCTTGATATCCTTAACTTTTTACGTCTGCAAAGACCTTATTTCCAAATAAGGTCACATTCACAACTACTGGGGATTAAGACTTGAATGCATCTTTTGGGGGACACAATTGTACATTTTTTTATACACAAGTGATATCATATAATAAATGTGTATATTTCTACAATAAAGTGTGGAGAAGACACATTTCTCTAACCACAAACTAGAATTTTTAAAACTTTGTCTTTTGAAATAATCTTATATTTAGAGAAAAGCTGAAAAAAAAGTATAGAGTTTTCCCATATATCCTCCACCCAGCTTTCCCTAATGTTAGCATCTTACATAACCATAGTAATCAACCATAGAAAAGAACATTGATACAATCCCATTAACTAAAGCCCTCAAATTTCACCAGATTTTCCACTAATGTCCTTCTCGGGTCCAGGATCTAACCCAGGATCCCAAATGTATTTCTCTGTCATGTCTCCTTAGCCTCCTCCAATCAGTGACAACCATCTAGAATATTTGTACAGCCATTAGTAATTTAAAATGTATGTATGATCCAAATTTTCATTAGTTCTACTTTATTTTAAAAATATGAACAATGGAGGGACTTCCCTGGTGTGCCAGTGGTTAAGAATCATCCTGCCAATGCAGGGGACACGGGTTCGAGCCCTGGTCCAGGAAGATCCCACATGCCATGGAGCAACTAAGCCCATGTGCCACAACTACTGAAGCCCGTGCGCCTGGAGCCCGTGTTCCACAAGAGAAGCCAATGCAATGAGAAGCCAGCGCACCACAATGAAGAGTAGCCCCTGCTTGCCACAACTACAGAAAAGCCCGCGCGCAGCAACGAAGACCCAACACAGTCCCAAAGCAGCCAAAAATAAATTAATCAATTAAAAAAAATTTTAATTTTCAAGCTACTAAAGAAAAAGAGATAAAGTTTCAAGATATATTTATCCCAGGATTGAAACTGAAACTGAATACTTTAGAAATGAGAACCACCATCTCCTGTGGATACATGTGCCTAAGCATAGGGCACATTTGTAATTTGATTCCAATGGTACACTCGCTGGAGTACACATCCCTTCCTCACCTATGTAAAGGCCACTTCAACACTTACACCATCTGGTTGAAAAATGTACAGACAGTGAAGCCAGTATCCACTAACGCCAATGAGGGCAGGATCAGTACAAAACATATCAGTGATCTTTGCAAGTACTGTTTAAACAATGATTTTAATGTGAAAGAAGTTATGAATATAGGCAGAAAATGCGTGTCTAGAATCAAGGAACAAAAGATACTTTAGTTTCACTTTTTGGTATTTAAAATGAAATTATAGGGGTGGGATAGGGAGAGTGGGAGGGAGACACAAGAGGGAGGAGATATGGGGATACATGTATATGTATAGCTGATTCACTTTGTTATAAAGCAGAAACTAACACACCATTGTAAAGCAATTATACTCCTATAAAGATGTTTAAAATCTTAAAAAATAAAGTGAAATTATATAAAGTAACTGAAATTATGACTATGGATATACAAACCATTCTGAGGGAGCAGTTTTAATATATATGCCACTTTTTAAAAAAATTAATTAATTTATTTATTTTTGGCTGTGTTGGGTCTTCGTTGCTGCGCGGGGGCTTTCTCTATTTGCGGCGAGCAGGGGCTACTCTTCGTTGCGGTGGGCGGGCTTCTCATTGCGGTGGCTTCTCTTGTGGGGCACGGGCTCTAGGCACACAGGCTTCAGTAGTTGTGGAACGTGGGCTTAGTTGCTCCGTGGCATGTGGGATCTTCCAGGACCAGGGCTCGAACCCGTGTCCCTTGCATTGGCAGGCGGATTCTTAACCCTGTGCCACCAGGGAAGCCCCTATATGCCACTTCTTGATACTTCATTTTTTATCTTTGTTTGTTTGTTTGTTTTGGCCGCATGGTTTGTGGGATCTTAATTCCCCAGCCAGGGACTGAACATGGGCCCTCGGCAGTGAAAGCCCTGAATCCTAACCACTAGACGACCAGGGAACTCCCGATATTCACCGTTTTAGAGTGTACAATTTTGTGGCTTTTAGTATATTTACAACGCTGTGCAACCATCATCATTATCTAATCACAGAACATTGTCATTACCCCAAAAGAAACCCAGTCCCCTTTTAGCAGTCACTCCCCATTTCCCCCCAAATCTCCCAGCCACCGGCAATCACTAATCTACTCTGTCTCTATAGATTTGCCTGTCCTGGGCATTTCACATGAATGGAATCATGCAGTATTTGTCCTTTTGTGTCTGGCTTCTTTCACCGGAGTATGGTCTCCCAGGTTCCTTCGCGGTGTAGCAGATATCTGTATTTTGTCTCTTATTATGGCTGAACAATATTGCATTGCAGGGATAGCCCACATTTATTTATCCAGTCATCATTAGATGGACATCCGAGTTACGTCATATTTGTTTCACTGTTATGAATAATTCAAAAAGCCTTGAAGCTAAATCCGTGTCGCCTCAGCATAGGCCAAGGAGTGAAATTGCGATGAAACAACTATGTCAGAAGGATAAACAGGAGGTCTTCTAGTTATTCGGTAACGGGGGGTGGGGGAGGGGAGACCAGACAAAACACCCCTTCGCTCTGTGCACACGACCTCTGTGCTTTTCCTCGGTCAACGTGGAGAGCGGATTACGATCTCACCCATGTTTCCCGCCGTAGACAATGTATGGCTGATGCTCCTGGCGGCCGGGAGGCGGCGCGCGCGGACGCCGTCGGGTCCAGTGGACCCCGGAAGCCCACCCAGGCCCTTTTGAGACCTGGGCATCGGCTCTAATTTGCCTTCTGCAGGGGTGGCGGGGAGGGTGGCGTTTGGGCCAGGAAGGATTCCTCAGCAATGACCCGGCATTTGGCCCGCTATCCGAAGAATGCGGTGACATCCTTACTCCACCCCGAATTCCAACATAAATCGCAATACAAATTGCAGGCCCCCCTTTCGATCTCCTTCCTTCCTTCCTTCCTTCCTTCCTCCCTCCCTCCCTGCCTTCCTTCCTTCCTTCTTTCTTTCACAACGCTTTTTACAAAATCAATTTTCTTGAAATATAGTTGACATAGGATAAAAATTTCCCTTTGGAAATGTACATTTGCCATATACAAATATAACCACTGCCCCAATCGAGAAATGGAACATTTCCATAATCCAAAACATTCCCTCAGATAGCACAAACTATTGATATATAGCAAGGTATATAACTTTAAACAAACTATATAACTTGATCACTTATTATATCTATTTTATTATGTCTCCTCCATTGACCCTACAATATGGGTTCCTGGAGAGCAGGATCTTTATTTTGTTCACTGAGGTTCCCAAGTTCACAGTGCCGAGTAAATAGTAGCTATTGAACACACATTTGTTGAATAAATAAATTCCAGGGGACTTCACTGGCAGTGCAGTGGTTAAGACTCCGTGCTTCCACCTTCCACTGCAGGGGGCACAGGTTCGATCCCTGGTTTGGGGGGCAATGAGAAACTTAATTTTCAATCAATTAAAATTAGAGACAAGTCCCTAAGCAGTATCAGTATTTTGAAACGATTTGATAATATATATAAAAAAATTATTTATTTATTTATTTATTATTTATTTATTATTTATTAATTATTATTTATTTATTATTTATTCCAAAACATGAGAGAATCAAGTGGAAAGGGAGAAATTATCAAACCTTTAGAAAAAGGTAAAAGCAAATGCTATGAGTTGAATTATGTCCCCACCCCCCCCCACCCAAAGAAGTTTAAGTCCTAATCCCCGGTGCCTGTGAATGTGACCTTGTTTAGAAACAGGGTCTTTGCCGATGATTGAGTTAGGTGAAGTCATTAGGGTGGACACAACCCAAATGACAGGTGTCCTTTTAAAAAGGGGAAATCTGAACACGGAAATGCACACGGGGAGAACACTGTGTGCAGACAAAGCAGAGATCAGGGTAATGCACCTAGAAGCCAAGGAGAGAGGCCTGGAACAGATTCTCCCTCCCAGCCCTCAGAAGGAGCCCACCCAGTCCACACCTTGATCTCAGACTTCTGGCTTCCAGAACTGCCAGGAAAAATTTTCTGTTGTTTAAGCCACTCAGTTTGTGATACCTTGTTCAGCATCTCTGACAAACTAATACAGAAACTATCCAGTATTTATTCAAGTAAGTATGGGAAGAACTTGCTTAGGATAATTTTAAAAAACAGAGAAACTCAAATTGGAAAAGACCATTAGATGCAGCTGTGTAGGGAATTCCCTGGTGGTCCAGTGGTTAGGACTCTGTGCTTTCACTGCCAAGGACACGGGTTCAATCCCTGGTCGGGAAACTAAGATCCCACAAGCTGCGAGGTGCCGCCAAAAAAAAACAAACAAATAAACAAACAAATAAATAAAGATTCAGATGTGTAAACACACACACCTATCATACACCTATTTTCCCAACCTCCTCCCCCACCAAGTGTAAATAATAAAATATTTCCATCACATGTGGAACACTAGGGTTAATCTGAGTTCAATAAAAATGTTTCTTAAATCAGTAAGAAAAAGATGAACAAGCTAATAGAAAAATGAAAGTGCAGCTGTTCTCAAGGTGTGTTCTGGTGGCCCCTGGGGGTTCCCAAAGACTTTTCAGAAGGTCCATGATTATTTTCATAGTAATACTGAGACAATGTTTGCCTTTTTCACTGTGATGACTTTGCACTGATGATGCAGAAGCAATGGTGACTCTTAGTGTGAATCAAGGCAGTGACACCAAACTGACAGAATTTATTGCCAATGATAAAATTCTAAGTCTTCTGGCAAAAAGTACAATTTTGGAAAACTTGTATGCCACCTTTAGCTTCACAGCTTCCCAATATTGCCAGACTTTTGTGTTGAGATTGGTGGCAGTATTAATGAATGTTATACATTTTATTTATACTGTATAATGAGATGTGTCAACATTTGCAAGATCTGTATAAGTCAATGAACAAATATTTTTGAAAAGACCAACACATGATTTATGAAATCACATGAGGGTAAAAGAGTCTTTCAAAGTGCATGACAGATCAATGGATTTTCATGTAATAGAACACAAAAAGCTCACTGATATCATCTCAGATTCCATGTTGCAACTAACCTTCAAAAAACTACCATGTTTTGAGTGTTGGTGTAGTATCAAAGAAGAATATCTACAATTATCTGAAAAGGATATTAAAATATTCCTTCCTTTTCCAGTTTTTTATGTGTGAGGCTAAATTTTCTTCACGTACTTCAACCAAAGCAGCGTATCCCAATAGAGTGAAGGCAGACACAGATATGCAAACCCAGCTGTCTTTTCTCAAACGTGATATTAAATAGATTTTTTTCTTCTTTTTTTGGCCATACCACACGGGATCTTAGTTCCGCGACCAGGGATTGAACCCGGGTCCCCTGCGATGGAAGTGAGGAGTCTTAACCACTGGACAACCAGGGAAGTCCCCAAACAGATTTTTTTTTTTAATGTAGAACATTGCCACTCTTCTCACTCATTTTTGGTTTGAAGATACAGTTATGCAGTGAATTTATTATTGCTATTTTAAATTCTCATGTTAAATTTCTGATATTGTAAATATTGATAGATGTAACCTACATAACCAAAAGCTCTTCAAGCTGCTCAATAATTTAAAGAGTATAATCACTCTTTAAAGGGGTCCTGAGACCAAAAAGCCTGAGAACCGCTGGACTACGGAATATAAATGTTGGAACCCACGACCCATAGGATAATACTCTGTGAATTCTCACAATGACTCCATGAGGTGAGTGATGTTATTATACCCATTTATCAGATGAGAAAACTGAGAGACAGGGGAAGCAGTTGCTTGTCACACAGCAAGCTAACGCCAGAGCTGGGATTTGAACACAGGCATCTGACTCCAAGCTTGTGCACTTCCTTGGGGACAATCTGGCAACATGTTTAAAAAGTTCTTATGGACTTCCCTGGTGACACAGTGGTTAAGAATCCGCCTGCCAATGAGGGGGACAAGGGTTTGATCCCTGGTTCGGGAAGATCCCATATGCTGCAACTAAGCCCGTGTGCCACAACTGGTGTGCTTGTGCTCTAGAGCTTGTGAGCCACAACTACTGAGCCCTCGTGCCACAACTACTGAAGCCCACGTGCCTAGAGCCCATGTTCTGCAAAAGGAGAAGCCACCGCAATGAGAAGCCCGCGCACCACAACCAAGAGTAGCCCCCGCTCGCAACAACTAGAGAAAGCCCGCGCGCAGCAACGAAGAACCAATGCAGACAAAAATGAATAAATAAAAATAAATAATTTTTTTAAAAACTTATCAAAAATAAAATAAAAAGCTCTTAAGACATTTGCCTTCTTTTACTATTTTTTGAAATTTCAAGAAAGGGGATAATCAGATGTCAGGAATTTAGATACAAAGATATTTATAACGTAATAAAATTAGAAACAACCAGTAGTCAGTGGATTATTAATAGATAATGGCAAATAAATTCATGAAGGCCTTTGAATGACTCTGAAGAATACCCAGGAAATGACCTGGCCCCTGGAGAAAGGATTGGAGTTCGGTGGAAGCCGTGGCTGCTGAACCGAGGGTGGTGATCAGGGATCTGCAGAGCCAGGGCGGCGGTGGCGGGGTGAGGCGGGGGAGGAGGGAGCTAGGAGCCTTTGTAGAGGCAGTTGCAGGTTCTGCTGATATTTGGACTTGAGGAGGAGGATACAGGAGAACGCGGGAGAACTGGAGGACACGGCGGATGCAGAAGATGCGGAGAACGTGGGAAATGCCTGAAGTCCAGGTCAGGCAGGCCTCATGGCACCTGGACCTGCACCTGCTGGGAGCCCAGGAGCAGCTTTAGAGCAAGAGAAAGAAAGGAGGAGAAGAAGAGGGGTGTCCGGGGAGTGACGTTTTCTAGAGAGCAGCAGCGTCTTCATTCTGCCAACGTTAGGACGCGCAGCTAAAAGAGTGGGGGCTCTAGCGGGGCGAAGGGGGACGGGGGGAGGGCTGCGGAAGGTCGCAGTGAGCGGAGGGCCCGGGGCGCCGTGCAGGAGGGGTGGCGGGTGAGAGGCAGGGCGGGTGTCAGCTCGGAGGATGCTGGGCCACTCTGATCGCCACCCGCCAAGTGTCCAGGAAAGCAGCCCCCAGGCTCCGCAGCTCCCCGTGCGGGAGCAATCCCGGTCTCCACCGCCCAGGGTAGTCAGAGAATCAGTGTGCAGTGACTGTGTGCTGTGAGTGCGGGCTGGACCGATGGGCGAAGGCCGGGATGATGGACGAGGTCTGCACCTGTGGCGGGGGAGGGTCGGGGAGCACCAATAACGAGGGAGGGGCCAATGGCGAGGGCTGGACCGAGGGTCGGGGAGGGACCAATGGCAAAAATGCTGCGCCCTCAGGGATGCTGGGCGGAGCGGAATCAGTAGCTTTGATGAGCATACTGAAAGTTCTTCCCTCTGCTCGCTCAGAAGAACGACGGAGACGATCGAGGCCTTTAAACAAATGCTGTGACTTCCTCTACGTGGAGCCGAGGTCAAACACTGGGGGAGGCCGTGTGGTCTCAGTTAAACCCACTCCCTCTTGTCCTGGGAGAGCCCCGCCCAAAACTCGAAGTCTGGCCACTGGAAGGCTGAACCCCGCCCCCCGGGGGCCACCGCCCAATAACGGCATGGTCCTGCCCCCTCGCGAGCCCTGGCTCCGCCCCCGCGCGGGATTGGTCAGGCCGCCAGTTCTGACCCGCGAGGGGAAGACCCGGAGAAATCGAGTTAGCCCAAGGAATGGGCCCCCCACAAGCCCTCTGCGCATGCTCGCTCCGTGACCCCAGCTTGAGGTGACTGCCCGAACCCAGACCGGGGCCCCAGGCACGGAGGCTGAGGGACCTGCCGCGGCTCGGTCTCCGGAGAGGGAGGGCCCCGCTGCCGTCGCCGCCCGGCCGGTGCCCGGTGAGGACGGGCCCCAGCGGATTGGGGAGGGTCTCGGGTCCCTGCCGGGCTCCTCTGGGGATCCCCAAGGGCTGCTGATGCTGGGGGGTGCCCCCCAGCTCTGCATCCCGGCGCTCAGGCCGCCTCCTTGTCCTTCACCAGCGATTCAGCTCTTCTCCTCGCTCGTCCTTCCCCAACCCACCCTACCCCAGGACTGAGCTCTCACACCCCAAGTCAGGGAGCCCCACATTGGTCTGCCTTTCCTTGACCGTGTCCGCCCCGCCCAGTACTGCCCCCGCGCTGCACCCATCCCCAGTCCCGTCCCATCCTTGTGGCTCTAGAGATGCTCGCAGGGATGGCAGTTGGAGGTCTGAGATGTTGGGGCGGGGGAGGCACTCCGGAGGCTTAGGAGGTGGCGGTAATGATGCGAGAGGAGAGAGGCGGGGAGCAGGGGCCATTTGGGCGCAGCATAGACAGGTCTTAGGACAAATTGCAGTGGGTAAGGAGGAGTAAAAGTAACTAAGATTCCAAGCCATGGTGATTAGGGTAAGGAGGTGCCATTAACATGAAATTCCCATTTTGGGGAAGCTGTTCCCTGCACACTATAGAGTAGCAGTTCTTGACCCATTCTGGGTCTTACTGCTGCTTTGAAAATCTCCCTGTAAGGATGTGTACCTGCATATCTAAGTGGGTCCATCATCCCACCAGCAGCCCTCCAAGAACCACATGAGACAGCGATTATAGAAGGGGCATCTGTCAGTATCACTGGTAACTTGAAGACTTCACCCTTGCCTGCCTGCCTGCCTGCCTGCTCTTGAGAGCCCCTGCGAAGTTCACCACTACTCCCATTACATAGGTGAAACCAGCCCAGAGAGTGTAAGGGGTTGGCCTCTTAGCTGAGAATGCAGGTGTTGGTGGACATTGATGGTATTTCTTTCCCATACATATGAAGGTAATGGTAATTCTGTTAATCCATCATCAGTTTCCAGGCAATGATCCTGGCTTTCTTTTTTTTTTGGCCACGCCATTTGTGGGATTTTAGTTCCCCAATCAGGGATCGAACCTGCGCCCTCGGCAGTGAGAGCAGGGAGTTCTAACCACTGGACCGCCAGGTAATTCCCATGATCCTGGCTTTCAGAACCTCACCATCAAGGGATTGGACCTTGTATTAGTTACCTACTGCTGCCATAACAAATTACCACAAATTTAGTGGATTAAAACAACACAGCTTTGTAAAAGTCATGCAGTGCTGGAGGTCAGAGGTCTGACACGGGCCTCACTGGGTTAAAATCAAGGTGTGGGCAGGGCTGTAACCCTTCCAGGGGACTCTAGGAGAGACAGTCTGTTTCTTTGTCTTTTCTAGAGGCCTCCAGCATTCCTTGGCTCATATCCCCCTCCCTCCACCTTCAATGCCAGCAACATTGAATCTCTCCTCTCGCTGACCCTGCCTGCATCATCACACCACTCTTTCTGACTCTTCTACCTGTGTTTCCTGCTTTTTAGGATTGTTGTGATTGTGATGGAACCACCTGGACAATCCAAGATAATCTCCTAGTTTAGTAACCTTCATGCCATCTGCAAACTTAATTCCCCCTTTGCCATGTAAGGTAACATATTTACAGGTTCCAGGGATCAGGACCTAGACAGCTTTAGCGATGGGCAGCGGGGAGGCATTATTCTGCCTCCCAAGGTGTCTAAGAGGCTCCTGCCAGTTCTTAACATTGTGTGGTTTGGGGTTTACACTGAGCCATCTTACAATATCATGACAGGTGGCTAGGATAAATGGGTGACTGGAGACCCATAGCAATATCAAACCATCCGACTGGGGATGCAGGTGGAGGGTGTAAAGTGAGTGAAGTAAGGTAAACTATTAAGCCTTTTGATCTTTTTAATTCATTTCTGCTTCACTTCTAAAAATTCTGTTAATTCAATGAACTTTTATTGAGTAAAAATTTAATTTTCAAAATAGATAAATAGCTTAAATAAATAAATAAATAGCTTAAAATAGCTGCCTGTCAACTCTTCCATTCACATCTCAAAAATAAATTGCTAGAAGGTTAAGGATGAATCCAGAAAAGAGACTGATCCAGCCTGAGGAACTGTCCACCCCTGTACATGGAGTGGTGGAAAAACAGTTCAGCTATGAACTAGAAATTAGAAACTTCTTAAACAGAGGGCCCATGGCATCATCCATTTTTCACAAAGTATCAAATCAAATAGGGTAATGGTAAAAAAAAAAAAAATGTAGATTCTCAGGTCCCTCTCCAGACCCACTGAGAAAGAAGTCTGGGGGTGGAGGAGTCCAGAACTGTGCATTTTTAACAAGAATTCTGGGTGATTCTTAGGTATCATGAAGTGGGGAAACCACTGATTATAGACTTAATTTCTCTTTTCTCAATACGTAAGTTTTATTGAGATAATTTACATACCATGCAATTCACTCACTCACAATGTACAATTCAATGGCTTTTAGTAAATTCACCAAGTTGTGCAGCCATCACCACAATCAGTTTTAGAACTTTTTCATCACCCCAGAAACCCCATACATACTAGTATTCACTCCTCACTCTTCTGGTCCCCATCCCTCCCACCCCCAGCCCTAGACAATCACAAATCTACTTTCTGTCTCTATGGATTTTTCTACTCTATAGATTTTCTATAGACTCCAGGTCATTTTATAGAAATGGAGTGTATAATATGTGATCTTTCATGACTGGCTTCTTTCACTTAGCTAATCTTTCCAAGGTTCACCCATGTCGTGGCATGAATTTTTTAAATTATCAAATAATATTCCATTGTGTGGATACATCACATTTATTCATTTATCTGTTGATAGATATTTGGGCTGTTTCACTTTCTGGCATATGAATAATGCTGCTGCAAATATTCATGTACAAGTTTTTATGTAGACATCAGTTTCCATTTCTCTTGGGGATACACTTAGGAGTGGAATTGCTGGATCATATGGTAATTCTATGTTTAACCTTTTGAGAAATCATCAGACTGTTTTCCAAAGTGGCTGCACTATTTACATCCCCACCAGCAGGGTATGAGGGTTCCATTTTCTCCTCATCCTCACCAACACTTGTTATTGTCTGGTTTTTTTGTTTTGTTTTATTAGATCCATTCTAGTAGTGTGAAATAGTATCTCATTATAGTTTGATCTGCATTTCCCTCATGACTAATGATGTTGAACATCTTGTGCTTACTGGCCACTTGTATATTTTCTTTGGAGAAAGTCCTATTCAGATCCTTTGCCCATTTTAAAAATTGAGTTATTTGTCTTTTTATTACTGAGTTATGTGTTCTTTATAAATTCTAGATACAAGTCCCTTATCGGATGTATGATCTGCAAAAATGTTCTCCCATCCTATGGGCTGCCTTTTAATTCTCTTGATGGTGTCCTTTGACTCACAAAAGTTTTAAATTTTGATGAAGTCAAATTTTTGTGTTTCTTTTTTGGTTACCTGTACTTTTAGTGTCGTACTGAAGAAAGCTTTGCCTAATCCAAGGTCAGGAAGATTTACTCGTTCCTTATTTTTTTTAAGAGTTTTATCACTAGCTCTCATAATTAAGTCTATGGTCATTTAGAGTTAATTATTTTTATGATGTGAGAAAGGGGTCCAACCTCCTGGAGTTTCATTCCTGGACCACAGAGGTGTGGGCTGCTGGCCAGTGTTGTACACCAGGCCAGTCAGGGTATGGGGGCAGGGTCCTGTGGGTGGGGCTTCCCATCATAACCCTTTCCTGCCCAGAGTGGTTCTCTGGGTTGGGGGGGGGGTAGGCAGTGTCTTTTCTGCTGGGCCCCATGTCCCCCCAGGTCCCAGGTACCACCATGTTGCCTGCCCTGTGAGGCAGGATGGGCAGAGCTGGGAAGGACCACATGGGAGGAGTAGGGGTTAGCTTATCCAGGGGCTGGACCAGGGACAGGAGGGATAATGAGACATCAATCCCAGGGGTGCCTGTGGTCAGGTGACTTGCTACCAGGAAGCATTTACCTGAGGCTACACCCCCTGGAGGTGGGGGTCCTCCTCTGTCGCAGTTGGGAGGTCTCTGCTTTCGTGTCTAGTTGTCTGGTCTCTGCTTTCATGTCTAGTTGACTGAGAAGGGGAGCTTGCAGGGGGCAAGGCACCCCAACCATGCACTGGCCTTGCACCTCAGGCTCCTCTCATGGATGAAGGGGTCTTTGAAGACTTTTGGGTGCGGGGCATGGACACCTCAAGCCATGTGCATTGGAGGCGCCCAGAGAAACACAACTAAAAGCCAGGTTGGAGAAACAGGTCTAGGGGGCCAAGTAAGAGTGTACGGGCCTTGGTGCTGCCTGAGTCCTGGACAGGGAGGATGAGATGTCTGCCAAGGCGGCAATCTTGTTTCTGGGCCAAACTGGAAACTGAGAAAGACCCCGCCATCTGCCCACCACCCAATCACCCCCAACAGACAAAACAGCTAGCCCACACTGATGCCCCAGAGCCCCGGTCTCCAGGCCAGCGCTGCCCCTGTCATCCATTTTTTTCTTTTCTTTTTTTTTTTTTTTTTTGGCCATGCCATGTGGCTTGTGGGATCTTAGTTCCCTGACCAGACATTGAACCCGGGCCCCCGGCAGTGAAAGTGCAGAGTCCTAATCATTGGACCACCAGGGAATTCCCTGTCATCCATCCTTTCTGCTTCTCCAGACCAGAAGCCAGGGAGCCCTCAGTGACCACAGATTCTCCGGACACCTCCACAGCCCTGTACCCACTCAGCTGAGGCAGAGCCAGCACCAGCTCAGACACAAGGTCACTGCCCTCGTGGGGTCCTAGTGTCCCCTAGCACTGGGTGCCCTGGGGCCTCTGGCCTGGGATGGGGGCTGGATCTAGTTGTAAATCTGGAGAGCTCTGCCTGCCAGGGCCCAGCCCATGTTCCTGGTGACACAGTGTCAGGGTGAAGGGCACCGGGCATTCTGGGAGTATCAGTGACCTGAGCTCCTGTCCCCAAAGTACTTTTCCCTGAAGACTGGTGCTCAGGAAGATGGTGTCCATTATCCTGGACAAGGTACCCCAGGTGCTGTACGGGCGGGCTCTGGACCCACCTTGACTGGACTCCCAGCTCTGCCTTCATGGCTGCATGCCTCAGTGTCCTCATCTGTAACCTGGGTCAATGAGAAAGATCAACTTTCATAACATGGGGCTGAAGGTTAAGTGGAAAAACCTGTGGAAGCACTTCACCCCGTGCTCAGCACCTGTGGGCCTGGATTCCTAGTAACTTAGCTGTCACCTGACCACTACTTGGTCACCCCAGTAGCCCCTTGAGAGCCCTGTTTTGGGCACATTTTGTAGATGGGAAAGTGAGGTTTGGCTGGGAGAGGTGACGGACCCAAGGCTACCAAGAGAGCAGAAGCACCAGCCCAGGGTTCTCTGGCTCCATTCAGGTCCTTTCCTGGGGGCACCGAGGCAGCCCCATCTGCCCCAACCTCCAGCCCAGATTCTTCCTGAACCCAGGTCCAAGGGCACCTCCACTGATGGGATTTTGCCTCCTGCCTTAGGACGGAGCCCTTGAACTGCTGGGTTCCTTCCAGGGAGGTGGAGGAGAAATCCATCTGCTGGGGCCTGAGCGTGGCCTGGGGGCCAGGCCATCGGTCCCAGAATGCCCCTGCCCGAGCCCAGTGAGCAGGAGGGCGAGAGCGTGAAGGCCGGCCAGGAGCCCTCCCCTGAGTCCCCTGAGCCGGGCACAGATGTCGTCCCCGCAGCCCCCAGGAAGCCCAGAAAGTTCTCCAAACTGGTGCTGCTGACAGCCTCCAAGGACAGTGCCAAAGTGGCGGGGGCCAAGCGCAAAGGAGTGCACTGCATCATGTCCCTGGGGGTGCCCGGCCCCGCCACCCTTGCCAAAGCCCTCCTCAAGATCCATCCCGAGGCTCAGCGGGCCATCGAGGCCGCCCCCCAGGAGCCTGAGCAAAAACGCAGCAAGCTGGACACAGGTGAGGCCCCAGCCCAGCGAGCAGGGCGGGAGCAAGACCTTCCTGGGGCCGAAGTCCCCTGTCACCTGGGCAGCCAGGGGGACAGCAGGCTCGGCTGGCTCAGGGGAGTATGTGTGTGCTGTGAACATTTCTGCGTGCATCTGTCTACATTATCTCAGTGTGAATCTCTGCGTGTCTATAGGCCTCCGTGTGTGCGTGTGTGTGTGTGTGTGTGCGCGCGCGCGTGTGTTTCTCTAAGGTTCTGTCTCCCTATGTGTGTATTTGCCTAGGAGAGTAAGTTTGTGTGGGTTCTTATATGTCTGTGTTCCTGGGCCTATTTCTCTCCGTGTCTACTCTTATGTGTTTTTCATGAGATAGGGGCATCCCCAGCCACAAGCCTAGAGTTCTCAGGGGACCTGAGGGACCCCCTCAGGCTCCATCGCCTGCTGGAGTCAGGGACCCCAGAGCCTGGAGGCCCCTCTGCAGTGGGCCTGGCTCACCCTTGAGCCCTTCCACCAGCCTGTTCTGCTCCAAGTGCCTCCTCATGTCCACCTGCCTCTGCCCAGTGCAGAGAGGGTTCTGTCCTCAGTACCTGTGTGGAAGCAGGGCTCAAAAGGGCCAAGTCACCACCCTGAGGCCACCAGCTAGCTCACTGCAAAGGATGGGGGGGCCCCCTCTGGCTCAGAGCCCATTCTTCCAGCTGAGCTGGATGGGACAGGCCATTTCTACCCCAACTGAGACCTCTGCTCACTTCTCAGATCAGGCAGGCTCTGGGGCCATATGGACCCCACCCCATATGGCACCTTTGTGAGAATCAGGACAAAGTCACCCTTCCTCAGATGGAGAGATGAAGAGCGTAACAAGGGCTGCAGCTTGGCCCCATGGGCTCCCCTGGGCAGATGCTCATGGGCAGTCAACACCTCTCAACCTGCCTCTCTGTCTTTACCTCCAGACCTGTCCACGGCCCTCCCCACCTCCTGCCCCGTCCTGGGCCAGGCAGCGGGGAGGGAGCAGCAGCTTCCTGATGCTCAGCCCAGATTTGGCCCAAAGTTTCCTGGAAACAGCCTCTGTGTCCCTGGGCCAGTGGCCTTTGGGACCATGTCTCTGGAGTCAGCAATCCCTGCCCCTGCTCTGGCAGCTGGGACCCCCAGGTTTGCCCCCCACCCCTTCCCCCTTTTCCTTTGACAACAGCCTGACCCATCCCCTTCTCTTCCAGACGGAAAAGAAGATGGAAGGTTGGCAGGACAGCCTGCCCCCAGTCCCTTGGTGGATGGGGAGGAGTCCACCATGGGCCCCATCGTGTCCAGGGAGGACCCGTAGCCCTGACAACTGAGGGTGCATCCTGGCTGGGTCAGTGAACTTGGCTGCAACTTCTACACGTTCCACTGGGCTTCTGCCTGCGGCCCAGCCGCTGACTGATTTTCACTTTCAACGTTGTAATCTTTTTCTGATCAAGCATAATTTACTTTTGTAAGCAGAAAAAAAAATTAAAAAGAGAATAAAAGAAGCTGTACACTAGATCCCATCACGGGTAGGTTTTTAAAATTCCATGATTCTGGGTCCTTTGAGGTCCCAGCTCCAATCCCCACCCCCCTGCTCCTGAGCCTCCCCAACCCCCACCAGCCCTTACCTGGCCCTGCTCCAGGGCTTCCTGGCCTGGGCCATCTCTCAGGCCCAGGAGGGCTCTCCAGCAGCCTCCATCCCCCAGGGCCTCCTCAGCCTGGAAAACCCGACCACTGACTCAGAGACTAGGTGGAGTCTCTGAGGTTTCCACTTTCTGCTGCCTTTGGTGTCCAGCCCTGAACCCCTGGGAAGCCAATCCTGCCCCTCCCTGGCTCTCCTTCCAGGGCTAGTTCCCAGGAGGCCTCAGCCTGCTTCTTCCTGCTGGACCCTCATAAAGGCCACCTCCTCCAGGGAGCCACACAGGACTGACAGCCCCTGTGCACAAGGGCCCTGATGTCCACGGCAGCCCAAGGTTCTGCTGAGGAGGTGAGCCTGCGGTGTGAGGGGGCACGCCTGACAGAAGTGTGTTGTGCCCCTGCCATGTTCCTTCTGGGTGGTTTGGGGGCTGAGGGAGATTCCTGGGAGCCTGAGCCCCTCCTCAGGTCCCCTGGGTGCTGCCCTGCTGGAGGGAAAGATGAAGAAACACTGTTCCCCTCCTTCAACCATAAGTCGGGGTCCCCTGAGAAAAGGCATCGGCCTCAAGTTGCTTCAGCCCACCTGTTCCTCATCATTTGAAAACTGCCTTTGGGCAAAAGGAAATGGATTACTTTTTAAAAGTAGAGTTTAGAGGACTTATGTTTTCAAACATTTTCCAAATTTAATCAGTATCTGTTGACTCCCTCTTGGGAAAAGTGAGTTACACAGCACATCCGCAGCGCCCAACTCTCCATTTTGCTGTTATTTTTACAGCATAGTTGTCTGTAACAATTATATTCTGTAACCATAAC
Organism: Lagenorhynchus albirostris; assembly: GCF_949774975.1. Classification (NCBI taxonomy): domain Eukaryota; kingdom Metazoa; phylum Chordata; class Mammalia; order Artiodactyla; family Delphinidae; genus Lagenorhynchus; species Lagenorhynchus albirostris. The sequence continues at coordinate 51,730,162 of NC_083109.1, forward strand.
TTGAAAAGTTGTTTTGTCTGAATTCTATATTTAAATAGATTCCCATCCCCCACAAGATTTCTCCTTTCCTGAGGCTCTGAGTCATCCTGGAGGGCTGGTTCTGTCAGTTGAGGAGACTGCCTGAGGGCTTGCTCTGGTTTAACATTTGATGGTGGAGGAGGCATGGAGTAGAGGAGGTGGGGAGAGGGACTGGCCAGCCTCGACCCCTGCCACTCATCCTGGACTCCAGGCAGTCCTGGCCTGGGCAGGGTCACTGCGGGCATCCACTCCCCTGCATTTTGCTGTGGCACCATCGACCCCTTCTGCAGCTGCCATGGGAGCCTGGGGCGGGGGTGGCACTTGGGTCCCCAGTGAGGGGGCCTGGTTGACTAGGTGGCCCCTGGAGGCTGGGTGGGGGCACAGGAAGGGTGCACCTCCCTCCGGGGGCTCAAGCGGCCTGTGGTGCCTGTCATTTGCCAGGAGGGTGGGAAGCCACTGCCAAGCCAGGCAGGGAGCTCATACACTGGATCCGGAGGTGTTAAGCTTTTCTTATTTTTTAAATTTTGAAACATTTCAACCTCCCATAAAAGTTGAAGGAACATGCAGGCAACACCACATATCCCTCACCTAGATTCACCCTCCCTCTCCCTCCTAGTCCTGCCGCTTTCTTGCCTCATCACTTCTTGAGGACCTTAATGTCTGCTACACAGGACCTAGTGGTAAACAGGTCACAACCCCAGCCTCCCAGAGGTAGACAGGAGACACAGGACTTCCTGCTGATGAGTCCATGAAATCTGGGGCTAAGGGCTGCCCAGGAGAGGACCAGGAGCTCCTCAGCATATGACAGGTGCCTGAGGAAGCCCCGTGGAGGGAGCTGAAAGGTGAAGAGGGCGGGCTTAGGAGGAGTGAGCCCAGACGGAGTAGGACAGGAAGGCCACGAGGCAGGAATGGTTGGCAGAGGCTACTGGCCCAGGGCCTTGAGGCCACAGGTGGGTTCCAGGCTCATCACGGGTAGTAGGAGGTTGGGACGGATTTATGCAGAGGAGGAATGTGATCAGTGTCGTTTTACAAAACTCCCTTGGTGCCCTGAGGAGAACAGACTGGAGGGGGTCCCAAGTGGGAGCGGAGAGGCTGGTGAGGGCACCACCACAGCCCGGGGGAGAGCAAAGGGAGGGGAGATGGGAGATTCTAGAAGGGGACTGAGAAGGGCTCAGTGTAGGCCTCTTTTGGGGGACAGTGTTTGAGGGAAGACTGGCCTGCCCAGCCCGGGATGACAGTGCCATCCACCAGGAGGAGAATCCAAGGGGAGAAGGCAGCTGGGGGCAAGTGGCCTTCCAGTTCACACAGTTGGCATCCGGCTGGACGGGTGTGTTCCTGTTGGTCAAGAGTGGTTCCCACCAGTGTCAACGGAGCAGAAATCCCTCAGAAGTGGCAGATTGATACAAGTTCTGAGTCTCTGCACTCAGTGAGTGGGTGGGTGGGGGCATTAATTATGATGGGGATAAAAAGTAAATAGGATGACTACTGTACACTTATTTTTTAAATATCTATTTATTTGGCTGCACCGGGTCTTAGTTGCAGCACATGGGCTCCTTAGTTGTGGCATGAATGTGGGATCTAGTTCCCCAACCAGGGATAGAACCCGGGCTCCCTGCGTTGGGAGCGCAGCGTCTTATCCACTACGCCACCAGGGAAGTCCCTACACTTACTTTAAAAAAATATCTTGCATTGGTCTTTCCTTCAAGCTAAAAAACAAACAAAAAAAGGTAATTCATGGTCATGAAAATAAACAGAAAATACTGATTATGAAAAAATATTACAAAATCTACAATAATTCCACCATCTAGAGATAAGTCTATGATAAATATTTTTTATATTCAGAAAATTGGGGTGATAAAGTGCCTTTTTTTTTTTTTTTTTTTTTTTTGCCGCACTGCGTGGCTTGCGGGATTTTAGTTCTCGACCAGGGATCAAACCCCGACCCCGGCAGTGAAAGCACGGAGTCCTAACCACTGGACCACCAGGGAATTCCCTATTTTTTTCTTAATGTATTACAAATGTCTCTCCAGCGTCCATTTTACAACGTACCACTACAGGGGTGGATCATTTATCCAACCAGTCCTGATTGTTGGACGTATCCGTTGTTTCCAGGTTGGCAACAATCCTTTCAAAAGCCTTGGGTGAGATTCCTGCACACGGATTGGACACAGCCACTATCATTCCACCCGCGGCCCGTGAATACCCGGCTCTCAGGCATCCTTGCAAACATCCGGTAATATCATTAAGAAGAAAATATTTAAAAAAAGAAGAAGAAGAAGAAAATATTGATAACGCCCCCCGCTTCATCTTGTATGCACAACCTCTGCGTGCTTTTTCCTGGGGGTTGCATTTTCCTTGGTTAGCTTGGAGAGCTGGTCCAGGCACGCCCCCGTTTCCCCAGCCGCCGCCAGGCTCAGTGTGGCTGATTCTCCTGGAGGCCGGGAGGAGGCCCGCGCGGACGCCGTCAGGCCCAGCAGATTCCGGACGCCCACCCAGGCCCTTTGAGGCCCGGGCACCGGCTCTAACTTGCCTTCTGCAGGGGCCAGGGATGATTCCTCAGTGACAATCCGGCAGATGGCCGGCTATCCGAAGAACGCGGGTGAGATCCGTACTCCTCGTCATCCTCAGACACTCCAACACAAGTCGCAGCCCCTCCTCCTCCCAGTCTGATTGCCCCACAGCAAGTACCTCTTCTAAGAGCCCATGTGACTCATTGTTTATTATTATCTATTGCTTCTCCCCAACCCACCCCCCATAACGTAAGCTCAACGCCACCACGGCAGGGGTCTTTGTGGACTTGGGCTCCTAAGGTGCCCAGGGTGGAGACCTGGCAGGGGAGCGGGCGGAGAGGCGCAGGGTGCGGATGGGGTACGGCACTCGGAGCCCAGGCAGGGGCAGAGGTGCGGGGATCCAGAGCGCGCAGTCGGAGTTGGGCGGAGCGTAGGTGCGAGAGGAAGGCGCGGAGGATGAGGCAGTGGGAGGCGGAGGACTGAAAACAAGGATGGGAAAGGGGGCGGGAGAACGCGGGAAGGAGGGGATTCGACGGAGGATGCGGAGAACGTGGAAATGCGGAGCGGGCGGGGGAACCAGGGCAGGAGGGCCCCATGGGACCTGAACCTGCACCTGCCTGGAGCCCAGGGGCAGGGGGGCGGCGGGGACTTCCAGCAGCAGCTTTAGAGCGAGAGGAGGAAGGCGGAGGGGACGGGTGTCAGGGTAGTGGCGTTTTCTAGAGAGGAGCAGCGTCTTCACTCTGCCAACTGGGAGACTGGGGGCTCCGGCTGGGCAAAGGAGGGCGGGCGGAGGGAGCAGTCCGCGGGGCTGCGGAGGGTCGCGGTGAGCGGAGGGCCCGGGGCGCCCTGCAGGAGGGGAGGCGGGGGCGTCGTCGCGCCTGGGCAGGCGAGAGGCAGGGAGGGTGTCCGCTCGGAGGATGCTGGGCCGCTCCGGTCGCCACCCGCCAAGTGTCCAGGAAAGCAGTCCCCAGGCCCCGCAGCTCCCCGCGCCAGAACAATCCCGGTCCCCAACGCGCAGGGTGATCAGAGAATAAGTGTGCAGTGATTGTGCGCTGTGAGTGGGGGCTGGACCTATGGGCGAGGGCTGGATAGATGGGCAAGGGTTGGACCAGTGCAGAAAAAGATGCTTTCCCCGCACGGAATCCCCTCAAAGGGGCAGATTTTTTTTTTCTGACGTTTTATTTTGACATAATTTCACACCTACAGAAAAACTGCAAGTGTACAAAGCATGCCCATATACTTTTCACCCAGGTTCCCCAAAAGTTAGGAATGAAGCCAGCCACAGCAGCAATAGTGAAATTTAGAAACGTGTCCACAACTGCTGAGCCCGCGTGCCGCAACTACTGAAGCCCACGCTCCTAGAGCCCGTGTTCCGCAACAAGAGAAGCCACCACGATGAGAAGCCCGCACACCACAATGAAGCGTGGCCCTCACTCGCAACAACTAGAGAAAGCCCTCACGCAGCAACGAAGACCCAACGCAGCCAAAACTAAATTAATTAATTTAAAAAATGCTTAAAAATTTTTTTTCTTCAAATTGAGTTGGAGGATTCTTCTGGTTAGAAAATCTATATCAGATCATGTGATCTGAAAAACGTTTAAATGTTTCCCCTGAATTTATATGATGTATTATGATGAAAAAAATGAGATCTGGGCATCTTATAAAATACATTTGCCTGTAAAAAAAAGAAACTAGTGTCTAATAGGAAAATAACTAAACTATGTAGCCAGCCATATGTAAATACGGTTATAATATGGGGGCGGTGAGTTTTACAATATACAGTTAGGTGGAAAAAGCAGGAATACTTGAAAATAATTGCCATGGAGTGTGTTTGCAATGATGTAAAATTTAAAAGAAGATTCATTTTCAAAAAGATTGACAAGAAAGATGACAACTGGAAACTCAAGAGAACGAAACGAAAGGGAAAGAACGAAGTTGGAGAATTCACACTCTCTGATTTCAAAACTTACTGCAAACCAACAGTAATTGAGTCAATGTAGTGCTGGCACAAAATAAACACAGACCCATGGATAGAACTGAGAGTCCAGAAATAAACCCTCACATTTATGGTTAATTGTTTTTCAACAGGGGAGCCAAAATAATCACAGAGAGGAATTAACAGTCTTTTCAACAAATGGCACAACTCAGATATCCGTATGCAAAAGAATGAAATCAGAGCCCTACTTTGCCCATAAAAACAAACAAACAACTCAAAATGGGTCTAAGTCCCAAATGTAAGAACTAAACTATAAAACTTTTTAGAATACATACAGGTAAATCTTTGTGAACTTGGATTAGGCAGTGGTTTCTTAGATGTGACATCAAAAGCACAAGCAACAAAAGAAAAAACAGATAAATTGGACATCATCAAAATTAAGAACTTTTGTGCTTCAAAGGACACCATCTTAACTGGGAGCAATAAAGTGAAAAGACAACCCACAGAATGGGAGAAAGATTTTGTAAATCATATATCTGACAACGGAAGTGTATCTAGAATATAAATATAAAGAATTTTTAGGCTTAATAATAAAATGACAACTCAATTTTAAAATGGGCAAAGGATCTGAATAGACATTTCTCCAAAGAAGATAGGCAAATGTCAAATAAGCCCTTGAGAAGAGGATCAACATCATTAGCTATCAGGGAAATGCAAATCAAAACCACAATGAAAAGCCACTTCATATCCATTAGCATGGTTGTAATCAGAAAGACAGATAATAACAACTGTTGACAGGGATGTGGAGAAATTGGAACCCTCACACACTGCTGGTGGGAATGTAAAATAGAGTAGACCCTGTGGAAGACAATCTAGCAATTCCTCAAACGGTTAAACATCGACCCAGCAAATCCAATTCCAGGTGTATACCCAAAAGAATTGAAAACATCTGTCCACACAAATTTGCACATAATGTTCACAGAAGTATTAGTCATAGTAGCCAAAAAGTGGAAACAATGCAAACGTCAGTCAACAGATGAATGGATAAACAAATTGGGGTATATCCATACAGTGCAATACTATTTGACGATAAAAATAATGAAATACTACTGGCATGCTACAACATGGATGGACTCTGAAAACACTAGGCTAAGTGAAAGAAGCCACACACAAAAGATATATGATTGTATGATTCCATTTAAATGAAATGTCCAGAATATGCAAATCTATAGAGACAGAAAGATTAATAGTTGCTTAGTGTGGGAGGATGGGGGACTTGGGGGTGATCGCTAAAGGTTTCTTTTGGAGTGATGAAATTGTTCTAAAACTGAGTGTGGTGATGTCCGCATCTCTGTGAATCTATTAAAAACCATTCAATTGGTACACTTTAAATGGGTGAACTGTATGGTATGTGAATTATATCCAATAAATCTGTTACCAAAAGATACAATAATAAACCCTTTATGTGTTAGCATAACATATTTTTATGAAAATCACTATATTTTCCAAATCAAAGAAATTTTATAAGAATGGCGTTGTTCTTTTTTTTTTTTTTTTGCAAATCTCTTTAATGTAGGCCTAATGGAGGACTACAGGTTCTCATCTGTGCTTTGGCATTCAACCTGTTACACACCATGTAACCTTTGGAATATCCCACAGGGACTTCCAGGAACCCCAGACTACACTTTGAGGACCATTTGCCTACTGTAAAATTCATATTTTTCCTCTTGTAATTAATAAATGTATTGTGGGGAAATATGTACTTTGGGAATATGTAAATACTAGTTCCTTGTTAAACTTCCACCCTCCGGTCTTAGCGGCCATTGATAATTTTTGCCCGAATCAATTATTACTTACGATGGTCGCCAAAGGGTGATTTTCCGCATCCTTCCTTCTGCATTTATTAGTTGGCATTCTACTGTAAGAGCTTTCCCATCTCCCCATTTACTTACTTACATCACTATCGATCATGGCTTCTTATTTTACTCAGTTATAATCTGTTATTATCATTATTTAGTTTGAATCAAATTGACCCAGCTTTGGGGTAGGTCATTTTAAAGTTTCTGTGAAGTCCATAGGAAATTTCCTTCTGCTGGCCAACGAAAGTGACGGGCCTAATGATGCATTTAAATGACCGCTTCCGTAGTAAGTCAGAAAGAGAAAAACAAATATCGTATATTAACGCATATACGTGGAACCTAGAAAAATGGCACAGATGAAACGGTTTGCCCGGCAGAAATAGAGACATAGATGTCGAGAACAAACGTATGGACACCAAGGGGAGGAAGTGGCAGAGGGGTGGTGGAGTGGTGGTGGTGAGATGAATTGGGAGATTGGGATTGACATATATACACTAATATGTATAAAACAGATAACTAATAAGAACCTGCTGTATAAAAAATAAATAAAATAAAATAAAATTTTTAATGACCGCTTCCGGGCTTCCCTGGTGGCGCAGTGGTTGAGGGTCCGCCTGCCGATGCAGGGGACACGGGTTCGTGCCCCGGTCCGGAAAGATCCCACATGCCGCGGAGCGGCTAGGCTCGTGAGCCATGGCTGCTGAGCCTGTGCGTCCGGAGCCTATGCTCCGCAACGGGAGAGGCCACAACAGTGAGAGGCCCGCGTACCGTAAAAAAAAAAAAAAAAAAAGACCGCTTCCGCTCAGTGAGTTCAGACTCAAATCCTGGATCAGGTCTGGGGTTCTCAAGCCCCCCAAATCTCTTCTTCTCTGAGGGGCCACCGCCCCGGAGGCGACCCCCCCACCCCCGCCGTCCAAGCCTCAGGTCAGATCAAAGCTCGGTCCCCGGCTGCCGCAGCCCAATCCTGGGCTTGCCCCGCCTCTTTCTCCAGCCCTGGCCCCGCCTCCCAGCGCCGATTGGTCCGGCCGCCAGCTAGGCACCGCGCACGGAAGACCCGGAGAAGTGGGGTTTGCCCAAAGAATGGGCTCCCCGAGGCCCCGCTGCGCATGCTTGCTAGGAACCCTCTAGTGCGCTCCTAGAGGCCGGTTCCCCCGCGGGGCGGTGCGCGCTCCCTACGGCCAGCGGGGCAGCGCGCGCGGAACGGAGCTCGCTCCCGAGAGGGCAGGTGGGGGCGGGGAGTGGGCACCCGGGTTGCGGTGGCCGGAGGGGCCTGGGCCGCGAGGTCGGCGCCTGTGGCTGCGGCGGCCCGAGGCCAGAGGACCCGCCGCGGCTCGGTCTCCGGAGAGGGAGGGCCCCGCTGCCGTCGCCGCCCGGCCGGTGCCCGGTGAGGACGGGCCCCAGCGGGTCAGGGAGGGTCTCGGGTCACTCGGCGTGGCCGCGCCCCCAGCCGGGCTCTCCCGGGTGTCCCCAGGACTGCTGATGCTGCGGAGGGGGGTGTCCCCGGACTCTGCATCTCGGCGCTCAGGCCGCCTCCTTGTCCTTCACCTGCAATTCGCAGCCTCCCTTCTCCTCGTTCCTCCTCACCCCCCTCCACCCACCCGACCCCGGGACTGAGCCCTCACACCCCAAGTCAGGGAGCCCCACATGGGTTTGCCTTTCCTTTACCGTGTCCGCCCCACCCAGTACTGCCCCCGCCCTGGCATTCACCCCAGCCCCATCCAGTCTTTGTGCCTCTGGAGGTCCCAGTGACCTTGCACTTTTTGCTGTCGTTACACCTACTTCCACTCCTGCATACCTAGATTACCTGTTGGGGCTTTCAAACTTTTTTGACTCAACCTACAGTGAGAAATATATTTTACACGCCTGTAGATGCAGATTACTGAGCGATAAGTTTAAAGGGAGATTTTTACCCCAATCTCACATGACGCAGCCAGATCTACTCTACGTGGGTTCTAATTCCAACCTATCCTATCCTGTCCTGTCCTGTCCTATTCTATTCTATTCTGTTCTGTTCTTTCCATTCCAAAAGTCTGTTGCTAACCCATTAAACTGATTTCAGGACCTAAAGAGTCTGACCACAGTTTGAAGCCCTTGCTTTAATGACCAGTCTTTTACTTCCGTTACCCCTTACCTTTGGAGGATGCAGAGGTCCAATAACAGATAATCATGTGTAAACTTAAATTCCAAAGAAAGGGTATATTTTTATTATTTTGACATTAATGCTTTTCGGGGCCAAAATCATCTCCAGGACTTGGTGCGATTCAGGCAGGTTTACCTTGTTCCTCTTCCCAAAAGCTCCTAGTCAGACTCGGGGAAGAGTTCGTATGTGGAGGCTAGATTATAGAGCGTTTATAATGGAGACGGACACTACTTTTATTGGAGAGGGAAATGTTTCAGCTTTAGGAACTCAGCACTGCGTAGGGAGAATCGGAACAGCTGGATGCCGGGCAGAAAAGCCATTTAGGAGGTGGTGGGTATCAAAGCCTTGAGGTAATGTGGGGTGGGAAGGCGTGGAAGATGGTGTGACCAGGTGCCCAGAGATGTGAGGACGAATTAGGCCTGATATGGGAGGCATGGAAATAGCCACGATTGTGCTCTAGGGGCGTTGGGGGATCTGGGGCTGGGAGTACTATTAGCTGGAATCTCCCTTTCTGTGTCCTCTGCCTCTAAGTTGCTTTGGAGCAGTGGTTCTCAAGCGACATGCAGCAATGTTGGTTGTCAGGATTTGGTGGCTGCTACTGGCATCTCGCAGGCAGAGGCCAGGGATGCTGCTAAACATCCTTCATTTCACAGGACAACCCCCCACAACAAAGAATTATCTGGTGCAAAATGTCAGTGGTGCCAAGGTTGAGAAGCCCTGCTTTGGAATAGAATTATTATTTATTTATTTTTGGCTGCCTTCGGTCTTCATTGCTGCGGGCGGGCTTTCTCTAGTTGTGGTGAGCGGGGGCTACTCTTTGTTGCGGTGCGCGGGCTTCTCATTGCAGTGGCTTCTCTTGTTTTGGAGCACTGGCTGTAGGCACGCGGGTTCAGTAGTTGTGGCTTGCGCGCTCTAGGGCGCAGGCTCAGTAGTTGTGGCGCACGGGCTTAGTTGCTCCGCGGCATGTGGGATCTTCCTGGGCCAGGGCTCAAACCCTGTCCCCTGCACTGGCAGGCAGATTCCTAACCACTGCGCCACCAGGAAAGTCCCTGGAATAGAATTCTTAATCTTTAGGGAGATCACTGCCACCTTCACCTCTCCCAGGACTAATGCCTGTATGCACACTCAGAGACTTTGCACATAATGGTAGGAGGGTCCATGAGCCAATCAGTGTGCACCTCTAATTTTCATAGCTTGCTGGGGGTGGGGGGTGGGGCAGCTTTTGGAATCATCCAGGAGCTTTTTCAAACATCAGGATATTCGTTCCTCCCCCTTCCACTATTCAGAACCTCTGCTGGGCCTGGACAAAGTACTCCTTGTTCTTACATGATGATTCACAGTTTATGGAAGAATTTCACATACAGTGTCTCATTTGCCACTTTTCCTGTTTCACAGATGAAATCAGCCCAGAGAAGTGATGGGATTTGCCCCAGGTCTCCCACCCAGCAAGTCAGCGCTAACGACGGGTGTTGGTGGACAGTGATGGTGGTTCTCACTCTTGTGTATGAAGGTAATTCTGTTGATCCGCCATCAGCTGCTGAGCGAGGCTCTGCCTTTCAGGATCTTAGGGCTTGGACCCACTGGTGTCTGAGAGGCACCTAACAATTTGTAATATTGTGTGTGTCTTGGGTGTTGGGTTTATTTGAGCAGGCAGTCTGAGTATTGCACTCAGATTGCTCTGTACCTCAATTTTGGGGGAGGGGAAGCAGCATAAGAGAATGACCAACTGTAAACTGTGAGGCTCTCCTACTTTCCATTTACATCTGCCTGACTTAAAAATATTCTAGCCAACTCAATAAATCTTTACTGAGTAAAAATGGAATATTATGAAAAAACATATTAGGGCCCAAGTATTTACCTCAAAACAATGATCATCCAAAAGTTAAAAAATACATTTAAATCCACCTAGAACAAATATATAAATTTATTGCAAATAGAAGTTTCATAAAATAATGCTCATTTCTGTTACACACAATGCAGATTGGTTATTTCCTATGTAATTTTTGAAATTGCTGCCTGGAACCCAAAGATTATAAGAGCAATGACCAGGGAGATTTGAAAAGCAGAGGCTTAGACCAAAACAAAGAAAATAAAACTCTTTCATACAGATACTAAATGAACACGTGTGTAAGCTTTTACTTAACTCATCAATCAAGGAAGCAGTAAGATCTTACAACCAGTTTGCAGGAGACTCCAAAAAAGATTCTGGAAGACTGTAGATTAGGAATATTGACATGAATGTGCAAATGGAGGCAAAACCAGAGAAGTTACTTACTTATCTGTATTTATTTACATGGCAAGAAAGAGAGAACGTGTCCACAGAATAGAATTATTTTACCTTGTTCCGTTATCTGTGCAGAGCTGCAGAAGTAGCTCAAAGGCAGCAACAGGCTAGAATCGTATAACCTGAAAGGCTGTGTTCTAGACAAAACCCAGTTCTCCATTGAAGCACAAATTTTCCCTATGGCCTCATAATCTCAATGAAAGATATTTTTTGCATGAAATAAGGCTGGTCCAGTAAGATTGGGCCTGATTATTTACATAGGTGCGGCAGGCATGCTAATTCACCTCGTAGGCCATCTTGAGTTTGTTTTGCTGGAAGTCTCTGTGAGGAACCTCAGATTGGATTTCTAAAAGTCTGGTATTTGTTATCCCAAGGTACTAAAGCCATGCCCAATGAGCTTTCTCCCCCAGATTTCACCTGTACTACTTAAAATTTGGACAAATTCCACTCTTCTTGAGGTCCCCAAAATATCTTAAGGTGTCTGAAACTTGTTAAATTGTTATTAAAGGATCATTTAAAAAGATGCAATCATGACTCTCCCACCGATATAAAATAAACAAATGTTAATGATTCTGTTTAATGCATTAATGAGGGAACCTGTACAATGTGACAGATTAAACGAGGTAATGTATGTGAAACACTTCATGTGTTGCCCTGCATAAAGAAAACCTCAAATCCTTATTAAGTTGGTCACTTAGCCTCTGGCCACCTAACCTCAAGGGCATCTATTCCAGTGTTTCTCAAAGCCAAGTCCATGATCCACCAGAACCAGGGTCTCAGGGGGTACTTGTTAAAAATCCAGATTCTTGAATTTTGCTCCAGACTCACCATCAGAATTTTGGATGGGAAATCCAGGCATCTGATTTTTTTTTTTTAATATCAGAGAAAGGGTTATTGCAGGGCCAAGCAAGGAGAATGGGTGGCTTGTGCTCAAAACCCCCAAACTTCCGATGATTTTCAGGGAAAAGTTTTTATAGGCAAAATTTGGGGTGAGGCTGCAGGGTATGTGATTTTCTTCTGGTTGATTGGTGGGGAGGTAACAGGGAGGGGCTCCAGGAATCCTGTGCTCTAAGCATCTGCATTTTTACCAAGTGCCCCGAGTAATTCTTATGGAGACCAGAATTACGTATACCAATAATTGAAATAAAAGCTTCATGAAAACTGTACTTAACCTCAGTATATGGGTGCACTCTTTCTGTTCTGTTTTATTTTTCAAGCGCTACTTTTAAGCAGGTTTCTCAACCTTGACCCTGATGCTATTTTAGACCAAATCCTTCCTGGGGAGAGTGGGGGTGGGGGGCTGCCCTGGGCACTGTGGGATGTTGAGCAGCATCCTTGGCTCCCACCTACCAGATGCCAGTAGCCTGCCCCACCCCCTAGTTATGACAACCAAAAATGTCTTCTGACCTGGCCAGATGACACCTGGTGGGCAGATCACCATGACTAAGAACCACCAGTCTTAACCTACTGCGTTGATTCCTATGGGTTGGAATCCTCAAATTGAAAAGAACCATTTTAACTTATATTAAGAGTTTAGGCCCTGAAAACAGACACAGGAGTTTTGAATGCTGACTCTGTCCTTTAGTGGCCTGGCTCTCGGTCACAGGAATCTAAGAGTGAGCCTTAGTTTCCTCCTCTGTGAATGAAACAACAGCAGGCCTAATGGATGAGGGTATTTGGGAGATAAAATGGAATAAAGCATGCAAAGCCCTCGCCTAGTGCCAGGCACCTCATTGGTATTTGGTGAACATGAAATGTGTGATCACAGTCCTTCAGACTCTTGAAGCATGTGTGATCAGAAACCATCTGGGAAAACAGAAACTACCGTAAGGTTTCACTGGGAATTTCATTGCTCTCCCTGGTGGTGGAAGAGCTGAGAAGCCACATGGGAAATGGTGAGCGACCCAGGGATTAGCAGTGGTGGGATGCCACCCCCACAGCGAGGCCCGGCAGAGCAGCCAGGGTGGCAGGCGGGACCCAGCAGAGCTGGAGCAGCCACCCCAGGCAGGTCGCTTCAGGGACACCCTCCAGTCTCCCATGGTGCCTCCGGTTGGCCAGATCAGCTGGAAGCCACAGTGCTAAGCCATAACATAGCTGGTTTGTAGGGCTGATCAATGCAGCTCTGACGGCCTGACTCTCACTACCCGTATGGTCCTGGGCCACTCGCTTCAGGCCCGAGCCTCAGTTTCCCCAGAAACAGAGCGGGGATGATGGTGAAGGGAGATTGTTGGGTCCCCATACTTGAGGTACACATGATGTTATAGGATTTTTGTTCCTGGCTCAGGTGCCAGCTTGAGGACCAACCACATGGCTCTGGGTCAGAGCGTATCCCTTTTGTGTCCCCTCCTCTCCTCCCCCACCCTTCCACCCAGGAGGCCTATGGGTCATTTATTTTCTCTGTCAACTTCCATTGTGTCTGTAAGTTTGAAACTTGGGTTTTCAAAATCCTTTTATTTTGAGTTAATTTTAGACTTTTTTAAAAATTGCAAAAAAAAGTACAAAGAATTTTCCTATACTCATCACCCAGTCTCCCTGAATGTCAGCATCTTACCTAACATTGTGCAGTGAGCAAATCTGGGAAATCCACGTTGGTACAAAACCATTAACCTAAACTATTGACCGTATGCAAATTTTACCAGCTTTTCCCCTAATGTCCTTTTTCTTTTCTGAAATCCCATGTTGCATTTTGTCCTTGTGTCTCCTTAGTCTCCTCCAGTCTGTGACAGGCCCTCAGCCTTTCCTTGTCCAAGATGACCTTGACACTTTCAAAGTGTCCTGGTCAGTTTTGTAGAATGTCCCTCCATGTGGCTTGGGGTGCCACATGGGGGTGTGCGTTCTGGGCAGGAATATCACAGAGGTGATGCTGTGCCCTCCTTGGTGCATCTTATCAAGGAGGTCATGGTGTTGATGTGTTTTATTACTGGTGAAGTTGACCTTGAGCACTTAAGGCTGTGTATGCGAGATTTCTCCCCTGTCAAGTCATTATCTTTCCCTTTGTGGTTAATAAATATCTTGGGGGAAAGGTCTTTGAGGCCATGCAAGGCCCACAACACAGACTGCAAGGTACTTGATTTTCACTTGTTTTTCTGTCCCATTATCTATATTACTCTTTTTTTTTAAATTTCTTTGGATTTTATTTTATTTTAATTTTTTTGGTGGTACACGGACCTCTCACTGCTGTGGCCTCTCCTGTTGCGGAGCACAGGCTCTGGACGCGCAGGCTCAGCGGCCATGGCTCACGGGCCCAGCCGCTCCGCAGAACGTGGGATCTTCCCGGACCGCGGCATGAACCCGTGTCCCCTGCATCGGCAGGCGGACCCCCAATCACTGTGCCACCAGGGAAGCCCTGGATTTTATTTTATTATTTTATTTTATTTTTTGGCTGCACTGTGCAGCATGTGGGATCTGAGTTCCCTTACCAGGGATCAAACCCATGCCCCCCTGCATCGGAAGGGTGGAATCTTAACCATTGGACCATCAGGGAAGTCCCCTGTCTATATTACTCTTTATTTTCCTGTATGACACATCTTGCATAGGACTGGAATCCCTACTTTTCCTGAGAGTTATGGAGTTAAAGAAAAAAATTACCAAGCAAGGAGATGCAGCTTATCTTTAAAGTGTTTACTATTTTCCCACTGTAAAGTGTTCATGCACCTTGTAAACAATTTTGAGAAAACAAAAGAAATTTAAGGGAAAAAATTAATTGCTTTCCTTACTAGTTTTAACATTTTGAGATATTTCCTCCCAGTTATTTAAGGTTTTTTTAAAGTCACAAATACATACAATAAAGTTAGTCGATAAACAACAAATGTGACCAGACTTGAGACTTGAGTTGAGACAGAAGAAATGAAGTGGATTGAGGTCTAGAGGCAGTGTCATGGTCTAAGGAATATTTTGGTTTTTTTTTTTTAAACCTTAGCTTAGAAAACATAGTCTTCGCCGATATGTTAACTGGATTTTGCTTTCTACGTAATATATTTTGTAAATACAAACGTTTTCAGAAGTCTTCCTGAATTATTTGTCTGATATGGAAAAACTCCCAAATTCTAGTTTTTAAACGTTGTGATACATCTAATTCTACCAAGGATGCTTTACGTGCATTTCAAGGAGCAAGATTGCCATCTTGTGGTCATCTTTTGGTATTACTGAGGATTTAGATTTGTGTTCATGTTAGGGGCCTGCGTTAGGTAATGCTTTGGTCCTTCACAAGGGCTCCATCTGGTCTGCAGGTGCGGGCTTCCCACTCTAAAGAGGAATAAAATAGCAAACATGTTGAACACATGTGTGTGCAACAGAAAATTACGTGTATATTAAAGGCACTAATACAAGAATGGAAACAGCTGTGCATTTGAGTGGCAGGCTCGTGGGTGATTTATGAGTGTCAGTTCTCAACATTTTAAAATGTTTTCTATGTAGTTTTTACAATATGATCTTAGCACCTTACAAAATATCTCAGTATATAGTCCATGCCACCCCTCTCCTTTGGTGAGGAAACCAGGCCCAGGAGTGAGAAGCCTGTTTCTGATGGAGAAAACTGTTTTTTATCCAAGTGACCCTGGGGACATGAGTCATACCTATGAGGATTTTTTGTTTGTTTGTTTGTTTGAGATCTTAGTTCCCTGATCAGGGATTGAGCCTGGACCCTGGCAGTGAAAGCACCAAGTCTTTTAACCACTGGACCACCGGGGGATTCCCTATAAGGTATTTTTGGGATTTTTTTTTTGCGGTACGCGGGCCTCTCACTGCTGTCGCCTCTCCTGTTGCGGAGCACAGGCTCTGGACGCGCAGGCTCAGCGGCCATGGCTCACGGGCCCAGCCACTCCGCGACATGTGGGATCTTCCCGGACCAGGGCACGAACCCGTGTCCCCTGCATCGGCAGGCGGACTCTCAACCACTGCGCCACCAGGGAAGCCCTTATAAGGTTTTTTTTAAACAACCTTATTAAGATATGATTCACATAGCATACAATTCCCCCAACTAAAGTGTATAATTCAATGTTTTATTGTATTCACAGCCAATTTTATAACATTTTCATTACCCCAAGAAGAAACTCCACTCGCCTTAGTATCACTCCCTAATCTCCTCCTCCCTCCCCTCCAGCCCCTGACAACCACTAATCTACTTTCTGTCCCTATGGATTTGCCTCTACTGGACATCTCACTTAAATGGAATTATACCACATGCTGACTTTAGTGTCTGGCACCTTTCACCGAGCCGCACTGTCTTCAAGGTTCATCCACATGGTAACATGTATCAGAACTTCATTCATTTTTATGGCTGAATAAATTCCACTGCATGGATAGACCACATACAGGCCAGAGCAGGTATTTCAGAGGGAAACACGGATTATGGATTGACCCAGCAGGTGCTGATCCTGCACGGTGGCCCAACAGGAGAGTGGTGTCTGCAGAGTTGGGGGGCAGCTGCCAGGCGGCCTGGGTGAGAAGGAAGGGGTATGGACTGTTCCTGCAAAGTCTAACTGTTGAGGGAAGGAGAGAGTCTTGTGAGGTTTTGTTTTAGGATATAGGAGACCTAAGAAGATTAGGACCTGAGAACTCTAAATGCAAAGACCCAGAGGAGGCAGAGAGGTTTGGAGACCAGAGAGAGCAGGATATGAATGATGGAGAAAGGGCCCCCGGGGGGTGGAGTGCCAAGGGAACTGGACGGGACACTTCATTTACCAAATCAGGATAAAAATTGTATGCTGTCTTTATCCAGGCAGTGATGATGAGTCATTAGAGCTTAGGCAGCATCCATCCTCAGTGGATAAATTGTGAAAGAGAGAGAAATTGTAAAATTCAGAATCATGGAGGGATAACTTTAGTTAATCAGAAATCTGCATTGTATGGAGAACCTCATTCACCAGTATGGTAGGTGGAGCATTACTATGTATGGTTTGTTATAGTTGGGTTTTCTTGGGTTTTTTTGTTTTTGTTTTTTTGCGTGTCTGTTAAAATATACCTTACAAAAATGTACTAGTTTGATCATTTTTTAAAAAAAATTTTGGAGTATAGTTCCTTTACAATATTGTGTTAGTTTCTACTGTACAGCAAAGTGAATCAACTATACGTATACATATATCCCCTCTTCTTTGGATTTCCTTTCCATTTAGGTCACCACAGAGCACTGAGTAGAGTTCCCTGAGCTATACAGTAGGTGCTCATTAGTTATCTATTTTATACATAGTATCAATAGTGTATATATGTCAATCCCAATCCCCCAATTCATCCCAACCCCCACTTTAATCATTTTTAAGTGTACAGTTCAGTGGCATTAAATACATTTGCACTGTTGTGCAACCATCACCACCATCCATCTCCAGATCTTTTTCATCTTCCCAAACTGAAACACTCCCCACTAAACACTAACTCCCCATTTCCACTCCCCCCAGCCCCTGGCAACTACCATTTGACTTTCTGTTTCTATGAATTTGACTACTCTAGGTACAACATATACGTGGAATCATACAGCATTTGTCCTTTTATGTCTGGCTTATTTCATGTTACAGACTTTTTAAATAAGTAATTCTCATTTGCTATCCTTTATACTTAATATTTTTATTCCTTTCACTGGGTTACCAGCCCTTTAAATGTGATAATCTGAGGGATTTAAAATTTGTGTAGCATGGCCCCTAGAGTTCAAGCGTTCAAAAGCACTTTGATATTGGATATTTCACAACCATTAGTATTAATTCATCTGTCAAAAAGCCAAAACTGACTAGGTTCAGTCACTTGCCAAGAATATCAGTTACTGCTGCATAACAAATGAGCCCTGATCTTATTGGCTTAAAATAACAGTAGTTTATTATTGATCAGGGTTCCATGGGGTGCCTGGGCTTGTTTCCCCAGGCTCCTTCTTGTGGCTACACAGAGCTAGAGGGTCTGCTGGACTGGACACTGGAAATGGCCTCCCTCCATGCCTGGCAGTGCCTCCATCCCTTGCATGTGGCCCTTCATACAGCTTCCTTCTCTGGCAGTCTCAGGGCCCCTGTCCATGAGGGTGAGGGCGTCCAAACCCCCACAGCGAGCTTCTGCCACTCTCTATTGGCTACGGCAAGTGACCAATGTGGGCTGGAGACCAGTCCAGATTCAAGACCACATGGCAAAGGGGCCTGCATACCTTATGGGAGGATCTGTGGTCATTAAACAGTCTACACTTTAAGGCCCTTTAATGGTTGAGAATGGGAACCGTCAATCGAATCGAAATTCAAGCCCACTGGCAAGGAGCCAAGCCTATCCACAGTCTGTAGTCAGCCACAGTTCAAGGTCTTTTGTTGCGCTGGAACTTGTTGCATATCCTTTGAGGTACAGAGATTTTAGTTGAGAGAATTACACTGACTCGGGGTACACATGACTCTGGGTACAGTTTCACGGGAATGTGGGTGTTCTCTGTCATGCCAACCCCCAGTGGCCTGAAGGAGGCCGGGCTTCGGCATCTGATCGCTTGAGACTGAGGCCATTGGTGTGTCGGGGTCCCTGCAGCCTCAACTCCTGTCCCTCTGCACGGCGGGGACCAACCGCATGGTCCTGTAGGAACATGCATGCTGGGTGGACAGTGACCGCAACGTTTTGGGGGCTTGAGTTGTCTGAAAGGCCTGTGGAAGGGAGGGCCAGTTTCTCTGCGCCCTCTCGCCCCGTTGAGGAGAGGACGCCCGGTGGAGACCAAGTTCATTCGCCCGGCAACCCGGAGCGCGCAAGCCCCGGAGGCGGGCTGCCGGCGGAGGGACGTGGGCAGAGACCAATCAGCGAGCGGGGGCGGGGGGCGTGGCTTCCCGCGTAACCCTTTCCCGCCCGAGCGGCTCTGCACGCGGAGGCGCCGGCGCTGTCTTGCTGCGGCCGGTCCCCATGTACCCGCAAGTCCCCAGTACCACTACATCGCCCTGTGGGGCGGGATGGGCAGAGCGGGGAGGACTGCACAGGAGGAGCAGGGGTTGGCTTGTCCGGGGGCCGGAGGAGGATGACGCTGGAGGACAGACCTGGCCGGGTACTCCCAGTCCTGTGTCCCGTTACCTGTTATCCGGATTTCCTAGAGTCTCGCCCCTCAGGACAGGGCTTTGGTGCTGCCCGGGGCTGGGCGTGCAGGCGGTTTGGGAGAGGTTGTAGGGGACACGGCGCCCCCTGCACCTTCGGCCTTGGCTCCGTCTCCACGGGGACCCAGGAGCCCCGCGCTTGGGCTGACAGGCCTTGGGGAACTGAATGTGGGCCCCAGACCAGGAAATGGCGGAGCAGGAATGGGGGACCCAGGTATTAGAACCGTAGAGCTTGGGATGGGGATGACAGCTCACAGGTGGGGAAGCTGAAACGTGCTGGGAGGCCCCATCCTGTTTCTGGGCTAGTACTGATAGATGGGAAAGACCCTGACATGCACCCACCACCCAGTCCCCCAGGAAGACAAAACGGCCACTTATGCCCCCACACTGATGCCCCAGGGTCCTGGTCTCCAGGCCAGCCCTGCCTGTCATCCATCCTTTCTGCTTCTCCAGACCAGAAGCCAAGGAGCCCTCAGTGACCACGGATTCTCTGGACACCTCCACAGCCCTGTCCCCTCTCAGCTGAGGCAGAGCCAGCACCAGCTCAGACACAAGGTCGCTGCCCTCGTGGGGTCCTAGTGTCCCCTAGCACTGGGTGCCCCGGGGCCTCTTGCCTGGGATGGGGGATGGATCTAGTTGTGAATCCAGAGAGTCCCTCCTCCCAGGGCCAGGCTCCTCCTTTGGGGTCTGCAGAGTGCCAGCAGGGGCCCAGCCCATGCTCCCAGTGACACAGTGTCAGGGTGAAAGGCACCAGGCATTCTGGGAGGGTTGGTGACCTGAACTCATGTCCCCAAAGTGCTTTTCCCCAACGCCTGGTGCTCAGGAAGACCGGTTCCTGTTATCCTGGATGAGGTACCCCAGGTGCTGTACGGGCGGGCTCTGGACCCACCTTGACTGGACTCCCAGCTCTGCCTTCATGGCTGCATGCCTCAGTGTCCTCATCTGTAACCTGGGTCAATGAGAAAGATCAACTTTCATAACATGGGGCTGAAGATTAAATGGAAACACCTGTGGAAGCACTTCACCGTGTGCTCAGCACCTGTGGGCCTGGATTCCTAGTAACTCACAGCTGTCAGCACCTTGGTCACCCCAGTAGCCCCTTGAGAGCCCTGTTTTGGGCACATTTTGTAGATGGGAAAGTGAGGTTTGGCTGGGAGAGGTGACGGACCCAAGGCTACCAAGAGAGCAGAAGCACCAGCCCAGGGTTCTCTGGCTCCATTCAGGTCCTTTCCTGGGGGCACCGAGGCAGCCCCATCTGCCCCAACCTCCAGCCCAGATTCTTCCTGAACCCAGGTCCAAGGGCACCTCCACTGATGGGATTTTGCCTCCTGCCTTAGGACGGAGCCCTTGAACTGCTGGGTTCCTTCCAGGGAGGTGGAGGAGAAATCCATCTGCTGGGGCCTGAGCGTGGCCTGGGGGCCAGGCCATCGGTCCCAGAATGCCCCTGCCCGAGCCCAGTGAGCAGGAGGGCGAGAGCGTGAAGGCCGGCCAGGAGCCCTCCCCTGAGTCCCCTGAGCCGGGCACAGATGTCATCCCTGCAGCCCCCACGAAGCCCACGGAGTTCTCCGAACTGGTCCTACTGACAGCCTCCACTGAGAATGGGGATGGAGTGGACTCCCAGCCCAAAGCAGTGCACTGTGTCCTGTCCTTGGAGATGTCTGGCCCTGACACCCTGGCTGGGACCCCCCAGATCCTGCCAGTAGAGGAACAGCAGGGGGCAGTCCAACCAAGCCCCCAGGCCCAGGAACTGAAACACAGCAAGCCAGACACAGGTGAGTTCCGGGCCAGCTGCCCCTGTCTGGCCACTTTTGTGGCCCTGCATGCTCAGACTTGGGCTTCGCATACTCCCCTTTCCAGTGAGGTGACCTTAGCCATCTCTTCCCTGCTCTGAGCAGGGCCTCCTGGACCTTGACCCAGGCTGGTGTGATGATCGCAGGACGTCATCCAAGGGCACCCCAATCCCTGTGTTCCCATCTGTGCCCCTGGCTCAAGCCTTGCTCTGTGTCAGCTGACCTGGCCCTCCCCTTGCCTTCAGCAGCCCCCCAGCCCCTGGAGTTCCTGAGGACCCCATTTGGGGGCCGCCTGCTGGTGCTGGAGTCCTTCCTGTACAAGCAGGAGAAGGCTGTGGGGGACAAGGTATACTGGAAGTGCCGCGAGCACACCGAGCTGGGCTGCCGGGGCCGGGCCATCACCCGTGGCCTAAGGGCCACGGTGATGCGGGGCCACTGCCACCCGCCCGATGAGGAGGGCCTGGAGGCCCGGCGCCAGAGACAGAAGCTGCCCAGCCCAGCCCTGCCCGAAGGCTTGGGGGATCCCCAGGGCCCCGGCGGCCGAGTGGAGGAGCCCCTGGAGGGGGTGGGCCCGTGGCTGTGCCCCGAGGAGCCGGAGCCGGCCCCGGGGCCAGTGCTGAGCAAGCCAGCTCCCGAGGAGGATGAGGGGCTCCGAGCCCTGTCGCTGCTGAGCTTGCCTCCCAAGAAACGCCCGACGCTGGGGACCGGTGAGTGCCCCCCCACCCCGGCTCTACTCTCAGGCAGGTGGGAACCACAGCCCTTTCCTCTGCCCAAAGATAAATGTGGGTCCCACGTGGCTTCATAATGTGCTCAAAGTCAAAACGATTTTTAAAATATAAATGTGTCCAAGTAATCATTAAGCCCAAGGGGTAGAACTAATGCTCGTGAGCCAGGCAGCCTAGGTCCTTCTGGAGCTTCCTGATGCAAAAACCTGAGGTTTATGGACCCCACGTGATTCTGGTAACCTTTGAAGTTTGGGAAGATCGGCCTGGTGGGAGGCTTGAGCCTTGTGCCCCAGGTTCAAGATCCAGCTCTGCCTCATGTAGCTGGGCAGCCTTGTTGAAGCACTGCAGGTCAGGAGGTCGCTCCTAAGATGTGTGATAGCCTCGCCATTAGGGGATCTGGTGCTGCAGTGCCAGCCCTGGTCCAGTGTGTGTTGTCACTGAGTAACTGGTAGATGGAGTCTTTGCAGAGGTTCTTATTCTTTGTTTGTTGGGTTTTGTTTTGTTCTTTGTGGCAGTTTTTATTACCAGTAACTGGGAGGTGGGCTTGGTCCCATAGGCTGGGTGCCTCCAGACCTGGAGAGGATTGAAGGATTTAGGGATTTAAGGCGGCTGCTGTGCTGGGTGCCGGGGGCTGGGTGAGAAGGACTTGTCTTTCACTGTGTATCTTTTGGTCCCATTTCATTTTATGGCGTGTGCATGTGTTATTCGATAATTAGATACAATTTTCAAACAAACCCTAAGAAAAAGTATGGCCGGGAGTGACTGAGCAGGCAGGGTGTGGCATCGGAGGCAGCTTGACCCTCTCCAGTGTGTGACCTGGGACGTGGTGCTTGACCACCCAGAGCCGTGGCCTCCTCACCGGCCACCAGGAGAGGAGCCACACAGCCTCCTTGGGGCACTGGGTGGGCAATCAGTGGGGATGCATCCAGGGCCCTGACCTGCACGGTAAACTAAAGGAGCAGAGCTCTGCCAGCCTGCACCTGCCCAGCCCCCTCTCCACTTC
Source organism: Lagenorhynchus albirostris (assembly GCF_949774975.1). NCBI lineage: Eukaryota > Metazoa > Chordata > Mammalia > Artiodactyla > Delphinidae > Lagenorhynchus > Lagenorhynchus albirostris. The sequence goes on from NC_083109.1 coordinate 51,752,457, forward strand.
CTCCTCCAGGAGGGCCCCCGCCCCTGGAGTTCCTGAGAACCTGCTACGGGGGCAGCTTCCTGGTGCACGAGTCCTTCCTCTACAAGCGGGAGAAGGCTGTGGGGGACAAGGTGTACTGGACGTGCCGGGACCACACGCTGCATGGCTGCCGCAGCCGGGCCATCACACAGGGCCAGCGGGTGACTATCATGCGTGGCCACTGCCACCCGCCTGACGTGGAGGGTCTGGAGGCCCGGCGGCAGCAGGAGAAGGCCATGGAGTTGCTGCGGGCCAGGCCGGGCGGCCCCGGGGGCCAAGTGGACAAGGTGCTCCAAGGCGTGGACAGCCTGTTCTACCGCAGGGGGCCGGGCCCCCTGACTCTCACCAGGCCCCGGCCCAGAAAGCGGTCAAAGGCCAAAGATCAGGACCTCCTGGCCCAGCCGCAAGGCGAGGAGGACCAGGACGAGGACCTGGGTGAGTCCACACCCGCTGGCCTGGCACTCTGCCTGCACTCCAGTCTTGCTCCCCGAGGTCCCAGGAGGTGGGAGGGGGGCGATGCCAGGCCTGGCCCAGCCCCAGGCCCTGCTCCGGCTCACACCCCAGCTTCCAACCTCCCTCCCCTGACCCCCTCTCCCATTTCTCCCCAGGAGGCCCTGAGTTCCTGAGGACCCCTCTGGGGGGCAGCTTCCTGGTGTACGAGTCCTTCCTCTACAGGCGGGAGAAGGCGGCCGGGGAGAAGGTGTACTGGACGTGCCGGGACCAGGCCCGCATGCGCTGCCGCAGCCGAGCCATCACCCAAGGCAAGCGGGTGACAGTGATGCGAGGCCACTGCCACCCGCCCGACCTGGGGGGCTTGGAGGCCCTGCGGCAGCGAGAGAAACGCCCTGGCACGGCTCAGCGAGGGAGCTCTGGTAGGCCAGACCGGGGAGTGGCCTCGGGGGACAGTCAGAAGACCCAGACTGCCCACCCCGTTCCCTCTTGACCTCCAGCAAGCATCCTCCCCGTCCTTACTGGGGACCCTCTGGAAGGTTACAGCTCCCTCCTGTCTCATCTCCCTACCCCCACACCCCCTCCTGGTCCACCTCACCTTATCCCCAAGTCGATTAGGTGACTTGGGGCATCACCCTTTCTCTTGGGCAGTGGGCCTTACTCTCCTGCTCAGACCAGCCCAGAATCTCTGCAGCACTTGATCAACCCAGGCTCCCTTTCCTCCTTCTCATCCTTTCTTTTTTCTTAAGAATGTATAGGATTCATAGAGAAAGCTAATTGCACAAGCTGGTTTCTCATTTTTCCAGTGTGGGTGGCTGACACCGTGCCCAGTAATAAGCACGTCCTACAGATGTGGCTTAAGGGCTGAAGGTGACCCGTTCCTGTCATTGACTTCTGTTCTCCTCCAGCTGTTCTGCCTGATCATCTACCATCGTCCCTCTGGGCTCTATGACGAGGGTCACAGCCCCCCTCCTCCCACCTTTGTCGGCCCCACAGTGCTTATGTTTGACTCTCGTGGCCACAATAACGTGCATATTCCGGCTCATCTTGCTAAGAGCAGCCTAGGCCCAGCCTTCTCTGCTCCCTGCTCTCCCTCGGGGGTTCCCAGTCCCATACTTTTCTGAGTCATCTGAGTCGCCTTTAGAGCCTTTTTGGCCCTAAAATTCTCTCAAACTCGAGATCTCTGATTTTTTTTTTTTTCTGACTCTTTTTATCCCATTTCCTTATAACTTCTATGTACCTAGGGATGATCTAGCCTCGCCCCGTCCTTACCCCCAAATCCCACCCCAAATAACCACTCAGCCATGGTTCCTTTTTTTGTTTTCTTCCTTCCTTCCTTCCTTGCTTCCTTTTTTAATTTTTTGGCTGTGCAGAACGGCATGCAGGACCTTAGTTCCCCAACCAGGGATTGAACCTATGCCCCCTGCAGTGGAAGCGCTGAGCCTTAACCACTGGACCACCAGGGAAGTCCCCTTTCCGTTGTTCCTTAGGGCATCTGCTGCCCTCTTCCCTAAAGCGTGCTTCCTTCCATTGCTGTCAACTGTTTTTTTATTTCCTATTGACTTCCGACCAGAGACGGCAAGGACCCAGCAGTTACCCACTGCCCCCTCCTCTCGAGGCAGCTGTTGCACTTTTTTTATTTAATAAATTTATTATTTATTTATTTATTTTTGCCTGCTTTGGGTCTTTGTTGCTGTGTGCAGGCATTCTCTAGTTGTGGCGAGCAGGGGCTACTCTTCATGGCGGTGTGTGGTCTTCTCATTGTGGTGGCTTCTCTTGTTGTGGAGCACGGGCTCTAGGCACGCAGGCTTCAGTAGTTGTGGAACGTGGGCTCAGTAGTTGTGGCTCGCAGCTCTAGAGCACAGGCTCAGTAGTTGTGGCTCGCGGGCTTAGTTGCTCCGCGGCATGTGTGATCTTCCCGGACCAGGGCTCGAACCTTGTCCCCTGCACTGGCAGGCGGATTCTTAACCACTGCGCCACCAGGGAAGCCCCACTGTTGCACTTTTGTTCTATAAATCTGTCCACGGCTGAGTGGGAACACACTGCAGTGGAGGTGTGGCTGTTTGTGGCTCCTTTTCCATGGTTGTCTGGTGTTTGTGCTCAAATGACTGCATCTTTCCAAGGTGCATACAGGGGGTCTTTGCTTGAAGGTATAGGGTCATGTCTCCATCCCGGTGGTACCTGGCTCTGCTGGGGGCACTTGGGGCCTTTTCAGGCCGGAAACCATGTCCTTCACTTGTAAAAATTTTCTCATGTTCAATGGCTTTCGAGTCCCCATTTTTCTGACATTTCCTTGATTTTGCTTTCCAGTCCTTCTATTTAATTTTTAACTTTCACTCTTGTATTTGAACTCCTTTGCATTCCATCCTCTGAGGAGTGCAGCGGCCCTGCCATCCAGCCTCTGGCAGTGGCCTTGTTTTCTCCAACTACCTTTTCTGTATGAGTTTCTTTAGTCTCTGCCATTCAGGGTGAAGCTTCTCTCTTTTTTTTTTTTTTTTTTGTCAACTGGTGAAATTTTCCAGCCAGGTACATGCCATTCAATTTTCTGTCGATCACACAGTTGTATAAAGCAGCAAAACTAAAGGGGGAATGATTGTTGTATACACTTTAAATTGCTTTGCATGGTCTCATTTGTGATGCTTGGTGTAAGAGTCTTGACTTTTTCATCATGTAAGATGGTATGAGAACCTTTGACCCACGTGGCCAGTGGTCCTTAGCCAGGTTTAAGGAGAGACCCACACGCTCCGTATGTGGGTGCCGACCAGGCGACCCTCGAGACCCCAGGCCTCAGAGCCCTAGGACCAACCTCCTGCAGCGATTTCAGCCTGGCTGCTGGCTCCAGGGACTTGGGCAGGGAAACAGGGAGTTTCATGTCAGTGCAGACTTCCTCCTCCTCCCCCACACCCCAGACTCTTCCTCCCCCAGGGCGGGCACCTGTCTTATTGCTCTTCACGCAGACAGTCCTTGTCAGTCCCCCTGTTTGGGGCCTGCCCTAGCCCCCTACTTCGGAGGGACCTCGGGCCTCCCTAGGTTTGGCCACTGGACTCTGCTTGTTCTGAGAGTCACCCCCTGAGGCTGGGCGAGCTCTTGCTTTGCCAGGTCTGTGACCAGGTGACCCCCTTTGCCCAGCGTCTAACCAGGGTCAGCATCTCTGCCATCTCCTCTCCTCTCTGAATTTCTGGCCTCACGCCCTGTGCCTTTTTCATCCCTCAGTGAACATTTTCATTGGGTGCTGGGGGAGCAGAAACATGCCCCACATCATATACCTCCCCTTCGGCCACTCACCCCCCACCCTGGCCCCCCCTTCTCCAGGGCATTCTCACCAACCCCCCACTATGGCTGCCATCCCTGCTGCTGTGCTGACGGACCCCCGAATCCCCCTCCACCCCTCCTGTGTGGTCCTGGTGCCTGGGCAGCGGGAAGGGAGTCCTCAGAGCAGAAGGGCGTGGCCACCTTCCAGGTCCCCCCTCTCAACACGTCAGGACAGTGGCCCAGGCCGCTCCCTGCCTCCCCTCCTGCCCTCAGGTCAAAGCCCACCCAGCCTGGCTCTCTGGGTGAGTGGACCCTTCTACAGCCCCACTGCTCACCACGCACAAAGGGCTGCACGCAACTCCCATTTCGCTCCTGGTTGCTTATCCCCCGTAGGGCCTGTCCACTAATTCCTCCAATTTAGCAGGGGCGAGAGGCCCTTGTGCCATCCCATTGCCGGCACCTCAGATAAGACACCGCCTTCCTGCAGGCGCCGCGAGGTGGAGGAGACGGACTCTGCCTTCAGCGATCTCCACCTCACCAGTCTCCCGCCTCCCTTCTCTCCCAGGCTTGGGAAAGGAGCCCTGGGAGCTCAGGCTAGGCTGAGTCTGGGGGATGGGGGGCCTGTGTCCTGGGCTGTGAGGAGGTAGATGCAGCGTGGGGTGGGGTCCGTGGGTCTCATGCCAGGAGCCATGCTGCTCTAGGCTCTGAGAACGGGGTCACGGCCCCCCTCATTCCTCGGCTCCAGGCCTGGCTCCAGGCTCTTCCTCCCCCGACCCCCTCTCCCATTTCTCCCCAGGAGGCCCTGAGTTCCTGAGGACCCCTCTGGGGGGCAGCTTCCTGGTGTACGAGTCCTTCCTCTACAGGCGGGAGAAGGCGGCCGGGGAGAAGGTGTACTGGACGTGCCGGGACCAGGCCCGCATGCGCTGCCGCAGCCGAGCCATCACCCAGGGCCAGCGGGTCATGGTGATGCGCAGACACTGCCATCCGCCCGACCTGGGGGGCCTGGAGGCCCTGAGGCAGCGGGAGCAGCTCCCCAGCCCAGCCCAGAGGGAAGGCTCAGGTGTGGGTGAGAGGGGCGTGGCACGGGCCGGGCCCCGGTCTCCCTGCTGGCCCAGCAGCCCCTGGGGACAGCTCAGAACACAGGCTGGAGGCTGCCTGCTGGGACATTCCTCCTGTGGCCCATGTCCAGTGGTGTCTGTCCTCCTGGTCTGTGGGCTCCCTTAGGGCAGGGGCCACATCTGGACTCCACACTAATGGCACTGGTCCTCATCTGGGATGCGCTGTCAGTGGGAGAAACCCACTCAGACCACTGGAGAAAACGGGGCCAGGGGCTGCAGTGGCATTACTGGCAGCTGCAGGAAATGCTCGGCACCCATTTGTGGGGCAGTGCTCCTGGACCTGGGGGACCCTCTGTCTCCCCTCTCTCTCCCCACCCCTGCCAGTGCCTTCAGCCACCCCAACCCCAACATGTCAGGAGCTTTCAGTTCAGATTCTTAAAAGTCTCAAAAGGGAGAATTTGATTGGTTGCCAGCTGGCCAAGGGGAGGGTGAACAGGGAGCCGGGAGGCCCCTAGTGCACTGTCCAGACCAACCATGGCCCTTCCAGAGTATTCCATTTCAGCCCAGCCCCTGCCCTGGGGTGCTTGCTTGCCAGCCAGCATGAAGGCCGAGCAGGGTCAGGAGAGGCCCGCAGGAAAGCTCAGTGTTTGGGCGGCTGCAGGGCCAGCCTCCCCGATAGCACTACAGCCATCAGACAGACAGCCAGTCTGCACTCCAGGGCATCAGGGCCGTGGTGGCTTGAGCTTCAGTCCCCAGGGCCCTGCAGCACAGGCTGGGGTGGAGGGCAGGGACCAAAGAGGGACCTGCGGGGGTTGGGGGGTCTGCAGTTTCCTGGCTGGAGCTGGCTGGTGGGACAAAGGAAGCAGTCTCCATCCCTGGCACCCAGGCTCTGTCCCCTGCTTCCAAGGCCCGGCCCAGGCACCCCACTCACACGTCATGTTCCTTCCAGAAACCCTCCAGCCCCTGGAGTTCCTGAGGACCTCTCTCGGGGGCAGGTTCCTGGTGTACGAGTCCTTCCTCTACAGGAAGGAGAAGGCGGCCGGGGAGAAGGTATACTGGATGTGCCGGGACCAGGCCCGCTTGGGCTGCCGCAGCCGGGCCATCACCCAGGGCCAGCGGGTGACCGTCATGCGCAGCCACTGCCACCTGCCTGACCTGGCGGGCCTGGAGGCCCTGAGGCAGCGGGAGCGGCTCCCCAGCACAGCCCAGCAGGAAGACCCAGGTACAGACAGGAGTGGGGGCGAGAGAGCTGTGGGTATCTTGGTCTCTGCCAGCCCGAGGTTCAGACACCTCAGGTGACAGGCACTGTCTGGGGACCTTTGTTCCCTGGTCTTCCTGCCTTTCCAGTCTTCTAACCTTCCTCTCTACTGGCTCCTTCTCCTGAGCCTAGAAACACACCTAAATTGGTCCCATCCTTAAAACCAACTCCCCTTGTAACTGCCATTTTTTTCCTCTCTTTTATACTAAGAGGTCCTAACTTTTTATGGGTGGTAGTATCTTTTGAAAATCTGATGAAAAAATATAGACCACCCTAGAAGAATATACTAATGTGTGTGCACACGCAAACATGAGTGCTCCCGTGCGTGCACACACACACGTAGTTTTGCAAATAATTAACTGTATCAAACTGAAAATGGGTTCCCTTCAGATAAACAGAATGTAAAACCAGTCTTTTTTTTTAATTTTTGAATTTTATTTTATTTATTTTTTATACAGCAGGTTCTTATTAGTTATCTATTTTATACATATTAGTGTGTATATGTCAATCCCAATCTCCCAATTCATCCCACCACCACACACCCCCCGCCACTTCCCCCCTTGGTGTCCATACGTTCTCTACATCTGTGTCTCTATTTCTGCCCTGCAAACCGGTTCATCTGTACCATTTTTCTAGTAAAACCAGTCTTTAGAAAGCATTATGTGTCTCATATTAATTCATGGAAATATTAAAGGGCACATCTTATAAAATACGGGAATGAATCCAAGTTGTATCAAAAGAAACTTGATTTCTGTTTAAAAAAAATTTTTTTTCCATGAGAAAGCCACTGTTCAGCTTAACCAAGGAGGAGGCGCTGTGGTTTGCCTTTGTTGGGGTGAAGGGCGTGCCATCTTTGAGATTGTTGCCTCCCAGTCTTTTTGGTGACAAGGTGAAGACTGACTCAGGATCTCCAGCAGTTTATTTTACCGGGCATAGGTAGTTTTGGCATCAGAAAACCAGAATTCCCCTAATGACTCCCCCAATCAGAGTCATTCCACCTGGTTTTCATCCTCAAGGCCTTGAAGTCATCGTTCCAGGAGGTGTGCCTTTGCCTCTGGCAGCTTCAACAAGAAAAGAATTATTAATCCATGTTTTCAATGTTTTTTACTCAGAAAAGACAAAACTTCTGCCTGAAGTTCAACTGTGCTTCGAGACTTGTGCTCCTGAAAGCCAACAGAGCTATGGGTAACTGTATTACCATAATCACAAATTACACAAAACTTAGTGACTAAGAACAATAAATATTTACTGTCTGTCACAGTGTCTGTGGGTCGAGATTTCAGGAGTGGTTGGGTGGGGTGGTTCTGGGGTTGAAGGAAAGATGTCAGTGGGGGTACACCCATCTGAAAGCTTGAGTGGGGCTGGAGGAAGTGCTTCCAAATGGCCTGTTCACTCACATGGCTGTGGGCTGGAGGCCTCAGTTCCTCACCATGTAGACATTTCCTTAGGGCTGTTTGAGTGCCCTCAAACATGACAGCTATCTCCCCCCAAAACAAGTGATCCAAGAGATCCAAGGGAGAATGCAGAGCAAGAAGGAGGCCACCACCTAAAGCAGAATTCACGTCCTTCTCAAGCACATGTGGGACAGTCCCCAGGATGGATCATATCTAGGCCATAAAACCAGACCCCACAAATTTTTTTATTTATTTTAAATTATCTGTTTATTTATTTGGCTGCACTGGGTCTTTAGTTGCAGCATGGGGGATCTTTGTTGCAGCATGCAGGATCTAGTTCCCTGACCGTGTACCAAACCCAGGCCTCCTGCATTGGGAGCGCAGAGTCTTAACCGCTGGACCACCAGGGAAGTCCCCAGACACCACAAATTTAAAAGGATTGAAATCATGCAAGTATTTTGTCTGACCACAGTGGAAAGAAATTAGAAGTCAATGACGAAAAAATTTGGGAAACTCACAAATACATGAAAGTTAAACAGCCTACTTATAAGTATTACCAGTGACTCAAAGAAGTTACAAGGGAGATTAGAAAATACTTTGAGGGGCTTCCCTGGTGGTCCAGTGGTTAAGACTCTGCACTTCCATTGCAGGGGGCACAGGTTCAATCCTGGTCGGGGAACTAAGATCCCACATGCTGCATAGCGCAGCCAAAAAAAATTTTTTTTAATAAAAATTAAAAATAAAGATCTTGGGCTTCCCTGGTGGCACAGTGGTTATGAATCTGCCTGCCAAAGCAGGGGACACGGGTTCGAGCCCTAGTCCAGGAAGATCCCACAAGCCGCAGAGCAACTAAGTCTGTGCACCACAACTATTGAGCCTGCGCTCTAGAGCCTGCAAGCCACAACTACTGAAGACCGTGCACCTAGAGCCCGTGCTCTGCAACAAGAGAAGCCACTGCAATGAGAAGCCCGTGCACCGCAAGGAAGAGTAGCCCCCACTCGCCGCAACTAGAGAAAGCCTGCACACAGCAACGAAGACACAACACAGTCAAAAATAAATAAATAAAATAAATTAATTTTTAAAAATAATAAAAAAATAAAGATCTCAAGTCAATAACTCAAACTTACATGTTAGAAAAAGAATGCTAGGAAAAGAAAAACAATGTAAACCTAAAGCAAGCAGAAGGAAGGAAATAATAGCTATTAGAATAGAAATTAATGGAGTAGAGAATAGAAAAGTAGGGACTTCCCTGGTGGTCCCGTGGTAAAGAATCCGCCTTCTAATGCAGGGGACACGGGTTCAATACCTGGTCGGGGAACTAAGATCCCACATGCCACGGGGCAACTAAGCCCGCATGCCACAACTACTGAACCCACGCGCCTCAACTAGTCAGCCCACATGCCGCAAACTACAGAGCCCATGCACTCTGGAGCCCATGCACCACAACTAGAGAGATGCCTGTGCGCTGCAATGGAGAGCCCATGCACAGCAACAAAAGGTCCCATGTGCTACAACAAAGATCCTGTGTGCCGCAACTAAGACCCAACGCAGGCAAGAATACAATAAATAAATAAATAAATAAATAATATATTTTTAATGTTAAAAAAAAAGAGAGAAAACTAACAAAACCAGAAGTTGTTTCTTTGAAAGGATCAACAAAATTGACAAACCTTTAGCTAGACCAGAAAAACCAATTATAAGGAAATACTGTGAACAATGGCATGCCAACAAATTAGATAACTTAGATGAAATGAAAAAATTTCTAGAAACCTACCAAACCTGATTCATGAAGAAATAGAAAATCTGAGTAGACTTAAACCAAGTACAGAGATTGAATTAGTCATTTTAAAACTCCCCACAAGTTAAGACTCTGTGCTTCTGCTGCAGGGTACACAAGTTTGATCCCTGGTCAGGGAACTAAGATTCCCGCTTAGGCCTAGATGACTTAATTGATGAGTTCTACCATATATATATGTTATATATATATATATATAATATATATATTTATAGATATAATATATTATTTACATACTTATATACTATATAGATATAGATAGATAGATAGATAGATAGATAGATATTCTTTTTTTTTTTTGGCCACGCGGCCTGTGGGATCTAGTTCCCTGACCAGGGATCGAACCCGGGCCCCCTGCATTGTAGGCATGGAGTCTTAACCACTGGACCAACAGGGAAGTTCCAAGTTCTACCATATATTTAAAGAAGACAGATACTCTTCCCAAAAATAGAAGAAGAGGGAACACTTCCCAACTCATCCTGTAAGGCCAGCAATACCCTGTTATCAAAACCAAGCAAAGACATCACAAGAAAAGAAAACTAGGGACTTCCCTGGTAGTCCAGTGGGTAAGACCCCATGCTCCTAGTGCAGGGGCCCTAGGTTCGATCCCTGGTTGGGGAACTAGATCCTGCATGCATGCCACAATGAAGAGCCCACGTGCCTCAGCTGAGATGTGGCAGAGCCAAAATATATTAATTAATTAATTAAAAGAAATAAAACTATAGAGCAATGTCTCTTAGGAACATAGAAGTAAAAATTTTCAACAAAATGCCAGCAAACTGAATCCAGCAACATAAAAAAGGATCATACACCATGACCAAATGGGACTTATGCCAGGAATGCAAGATTGCTTTCCCAGCTGTAAATCAATATCATACAGCTTGTGTACAGAACAGATTTAACACAGCAGGCCTGCAACTTCTGTCCTTAGAACAACCTGCTTGCAAGGCTGACCCTTAGCTTCCAGGGTCAAGGTCAAGGATGTTTCCAGGACTTGACCCTGATACTATCCCTAAGTGATAACAATTGCTCACTTTTACCTTTTTGTACAAAAAAAGCAGCCACAACTACTGAAGCCCATGCTCCTAGAGCCCATGCTCTGCAGGAAGAAAAGCCACTGCAAGGACAAGCCTGTGCACCACAGTGAAGAGAAGCCCCCATTTGCCACAACTAGAGAAAGCCCGCACGCAACAACGAGGACCCAACGCAGCCAAAAATAAAAAAATTAAAAAAAAAACAAACTTTAGTGCTTCAAATAATACCATCAAGAAAGTTGGAAAAGACAATCCACAGAATGAGAGAAAACATTTGCAAATCATATCTGTTAAAGGACTTGTATCCAGAATATATAAAGAATTCTTAGGCAATTCCCTGGGAGTCCAGCAGTTAGGACTCAGAGTTTTCACTGCCAGGGCCTGGTTCAATCCCGGGTCGGGGAACTAAGATCTTGCAAACCAGAACAATAAAAAGACAAATAATCCAATTAACACGTGGACAAAGGATGTGAATAGACAGTTTTTATTTCAAAGATTTTATTTTTTTTATGAAGTTCAAGATATACTAATGGCCAATAAGCACAATTAAAGATGTTCAACGTCATTAGCCTTAGGAAATGCAAATCAAAACTACAATGAGGGGCTTCCCTGGTGGCGCAGTGGTTAAGAATCCGCCTGCCAATGCAGGGGACACGGATTCGAGCCCTGGTCTGGGAGGATCCCACATGCCTCGGAGCAGCTAAGCCCATGCACCACAACTACTGAAGCCCACGCACCTAAAGCCCATGCTCCGCAACAAGAGAAGCCACCGCAATGAGAAGCCCACGCACCGCAACGAAGAGTAGCCCCTGCTCACTGCAACTAGAGAAAGCCCATGTACAACAATGAAGACCCAATGCAGCCAAAAAAAAAAAAAAAAAAAACTACAGTGAGCTAGCACTTCACACCCACTAAGATGGCTAAATCAAAAAGACAGACAATAACAAGTGTGTACAAGGATGTGGAGAAATTGGAACCTTCATACACTCTTGGTGGGAATGTAAAATGGCACAGCTACTTTGGAAAACAGTCTGGCAGTTCCTCAAAATGTTAAACAGGGATTTCCATGGCGGTCCAGTGGTTGGGACTCCGCACTTCCAGTGCAGGAGGTGAGGGTTCAATCCCTGGTCGGAAAAACTGCATGCTGCGTGATGCAGCCAAAAAAAAAAAGAAAAGTTAAACATAGAGTATTTGTTCACCCAGTAATTCCACTTCTAGTTGTACACCCAAGAGAATTGAAAACATGTGTCCATAAAAAACTGTACATCAATGTTCATATCAACATTAAACATAATAGCCAAAAAGTGAAAACCCAAAATATCCATTAATGGTTGAATGAATAAATAAAACATGGTTCATTCATACAATGAAATATTACTTGGCCATAAAAAGGAATGAAGAACTGACACACACTACAACACGGATGAACCTCAAAAACGTGATGATAAGTGAAAGAAGCCAAACACAAAAGACCACAACTTGTATGATTCCATTTCTATGAAATGTCCAGAATAGGCAAATCTATGGAGTTAAAAAGTAGATTAGGGACTTCCCTGGTGGTCCAGTGGTTAAGAATCCGCCTTCTAATGCAGGGGACGCAGGATTGATCCCTTGTCAGGGAACTAAGATCCCGCATGTGGAGGCACAACTAAGCCCGCGCTCTGCAACTGCAGAGCCCATGCACTCTGGAGTCTGCGTGCCACAACTAGAGAGAAGCCCATGCACTGCAACGAAGAGCCCACACTCCGCAACGAAAGAGCCCACACTCCGCAATGAAAGATCCCACGTGACTCAACTAAGACCTGACGCAGCAAAACATAAATAAATAAATAAATAAATATTTTTTGAAAAAAATAAACTTAATTAGTGGTTGCCTAGGGTGAGGAATGTTGGGGGGTGTAGCTAAAGGTTATGAAGTTATTTATTTATTTATTTTGGCCACACCGCATGGCCCGTAGGATCTTAATTCCTCCACCAGGGATTGAACCTGTGCCCTTGGCAGTGAAAGCTCGGAGGAAACCATAAACAAGACCAAAAGACAGCCCTCAGAATGGGAGAAAATATTTGCAAATCAAGCAACTGACAAAGGATTAATCTCCAAACTTTATAAGCAGCTCATGCAGCTCAATAACAAAAAAACAAACAACCCAATCCAAAACTGGGCAGAAGACCTAAATAGACATTTTTTAAAAGAAGGTATACAGACTGCCAACAAACACATGAAAGAATGCTCAACATCATTAATCATTAGAGAAATGCAAATCAAAACTACAATGAGATATCATCTCACACCAGTCAGAATGGCCATCATCAAAAAATCTAGAAACAATAAATGCTGGAGAGGGTGTGGAGAAAAGGGAACACTCTTGCACTGCTGGTGAGAATGTGAATTGGTACAGCCACTATGGAGAACAGTATGGAGGTTCCTTAAAAAACTACAAATAGGGGCTTCCCTGGTGGCGCAGTGGTTGAGAGTCCACCTGCCGATGCAGGGGACACGGGTTCGTGCCCCGGTCCGGGAAGATCCCACATGCCGCGGAGCGGCTGGGCCCGTGAGCCATGGCCGCTGAGCCTGCGCGTCCGGAGCCTGTGCTCCACAACGGGAGAGGCCACAACAGTGAGAGGCCCGCGTACAGCAAAAAAAAAAACCAAAAAAAAAAAACAAAAAAAAAAAACAAAAAAACTACAAATAGAACTACCATATGACCCAGCAATCCCACTACTGGGCATATACCCTGAGAAAACCATAATTCAAAAAGAGTCATGTACCAAAATGTTCATTGCAGCTCTATTTACAATAGCCCAGAGATGGAAACAACCTAAGTGTCCATCATCGGATGAATGGATAAAGAAGATGTGGCACATATATACAATGGAATATTACTCAGCCATAAAAAGAAACGAAATTGAGCTATTTGTAATGAGGTGGATAGACCTAGAGTCTGTCATACAGAGTGAAGTAAGTCAGAAAGAGAAAGACAAATACCGTATGCTAACACATATATATGGAATTTAAGAAAAAAAATGTCATGAAGAACCTAGGGGTAAGACAGGAATAAAGACACAGACCTACTAGAGAATGGACTTGAGGATATGGGGAGGGGGAAGGGTAAGCTGTGACAAAGCGAGAGAGAGGCATGGACATATATACACTACCAAACGTAAGGTAGATAACTAGTGGGAAGCAGCCGCATAGCACAGGGAGATCAGCTCGGTGCTTTGTGACTGCCTGGAGGGGTGGGATAGGGAGGGTGGGAGGGAGGGAGACGCAAGAGGGAAGAGATATGGGAACATATGTATATGTATAACTGATTCACTTTGTTATAAAGCAGAAACTAACACACCATTGTAAAGCAATTATACCCCAATAAAGATGTTAAAAAAAAAAGAAAAAAATCAAAAAAAAAAGAAATTAAATTAGTGGTTGCCTAGGGTGAGGAATGTTTGGGGGTGTAGCTAAAGGGTGTGAAGTTATTTATTTATTTATTCATTTTGGCCATACCTCATGGCCTGTAGGATCTTAGTTCCTCCACCAGGGGTTGAACCTGCACCCTTGGCAGTGAAAGCTCAGAGTCCTAACCACTGGACCACCAGGGAATTCCCAATCTCACATTTTAAAGGAACTGCTGTGATGCATGTATATGAGTGTGTATAAAAATGATCTGGTTGATGGTGATCTCTAGGGGAAAGGGATTACAGGAATCCTTAACTTTCTTGATTATCTCTTTCCACCACGTTTGGATTTCATGGATATCATGAATGTGTGTTTCTTTGTCATCAGGAAGGTGGAAGATACACATCTGGACAGCGAGTCCCAATGAGGCCAGCCTCCTCCCGGACTCAGCAGAGGAACCTCACGTGTCACCTGCGTCAAGGATGCTCCAGGTCCACACAGAACCCCGGCATTTCCCACCACGTTAGATTTTGCTCGACAAAACCTCTTTCACTCTTCCAAAGCATCCACGGCCTTCACATTTCCTCAAGAGGCCTCCCAGGAGGAACACTTCGATGGTGTCTCCCTGCCGACAAAGAAGAGCCCCAGGAGCTGGTGGCCCGCAGCTGTGTGTGACGTGGAGTGACGTGGGGAGGGCCACGGCCACCAAAAGCTCTGAGGAAGGAAGCATCGTTCACAAAGACACCTGCCCCTGCCCTGGTGCAAATACCCATCTGTTTTCAGAGCCCACGGCTTTGCCAAGGGCTTTCCTGTTGGGTGTGGTCCTGCTTCAGCTCCACAACGTGGAAAATCATCGTGGAGGCCACTTCAAGACGAAGGTGGGGCACGTTTGGGGAAGTTCCTGCTTCCTCAGGCTGAGCTGCCCCTGCGGTTCCAGCCGCCCCAGGTGTTTTCCGGGTAGGTGCCAGGTGGGCCTTCATGCTCCTTGGCCATCTGCTGCCGGGGTGTGGCTGTCCCATTAACAGAGCAGGCCGAAACCAGAGGCCTTGCTACACCCTCTGTTAGAGTTCCCTTTGCTGTTTTCCAACTTAAATTAAACCCAGTGTCCACAGTCCCCAGGGCAGGTGTTGTTCAGGCCCTGGAAGCCAGCCTGACGGCTGCAGGAAGCCAGCACTGGGCAAACTCCACCGGGGTCGCCCACGTTCGCCTGATGCAGGAGGAGAGGCAGACCCCGATGACAGCAGGTGCAACCCCTTCTCCTGTCTGACGGCACGGCAGGGAGACGGCCTGCAGGGAGCAGTGAGCCCATGTTCCCCACGAACTCCAGAGGCTGCTGCTTGCTAACAGGGCCGCATCCTCCCCAGCGGGCTCCTTGAATTGCAGGGGGAGCACACGGTGCAGGCTTCCTCCCACCAAGCTGGCCATGCAGCCTGCCGTCCAGCCATGGGACAGTGACAGCTCAGACACCCCCCACTGTCCTTCTGCCTATACATTTCCTGCAATAAACCTGATTTTATATCTTACTGTGTAGAGCTGCTGTGCGTCCACATGCCCTTTGCAGCAACAGATGGCCACCAGAAAGGCATACACTCCACATGTCTCAGTGCCACGTGGTAGGAAGTGATGGAGTTTGGCTGGGCAGAGGGAAGCCTCCACACCTGGGGCAGAGTCTGGTCACCTGGCCCAGGTGCCCGCTGGACTAGGACCCACCTAGTCCTAGTGGTGGGAGTCCTCGGAAAGGTTGCTGAGGGGTCTGCTCCCAGCGCACAGGGGGACAGTGCAGCTTCTGCTGGCCATTCCCCAGCCCCCGTGGAGCTGAAAGAGAGGCCTTGATCCTCTGCTGATTCATCCCAAGTCCTCCCTGACTTGTTTTCATAAGCTGTGGCAAGCTTGAAGTGGAACTGGCACCCCCAAGCCAGGGCAACCTTGACCCCCAAGACCCTGGCTACCTTCCCAGGCAGGTAACTGTCCCATCTCTTGACCCGACTACCGGCTCCATGGGGCCCTCACCCACCAGCCTGGCCAGCAGTCATGGAGATGGTCCAGCAACGTGACAGCCCACCTCCCAGGTAGGAGGCAGGAACCTGCCAAGAGACCCATCATGCTGCTGGCCGCCTGCAGTGGACACGCAACACAGGGGCTATGTTTCGGGCAGTGCTCTTGGCCATGGAGCACGCTGCCCCGAGAGAGTGAACTGCCCATGGCCAAGGCCAAAGACAGCCCTGTGGGAACAGATGCACCCCAATCCCAGACCCACAGATGTGCACATCCACGGGAGGTGACCACACTTATAGAACGGCACCTGAACTTAAAAGGACAGTCAAGCCTGTGCTAGCACCAGCTGGGTCTCTGCTCAGTCCCACACAAAGAGGAACCTCACACAGGCCTGAAGTGCCCGGAGAGAAGCACCGAGTCCCAGCAGCCAATGTCACCCAAACGCCTGCAGGGTCACTGGTTTCCCACCCTCCACAGTAGGGTTTCCACGGGGCGCAGGGTAGGCGACTCCAAATCTCGAGTCCCATGACTGTCACCTTGGCTGGGCTCCAGGCCCAGAGTCAGAGGAAGGACTCAGGCTTGTCCCTCTGCCCCCATGCTCACATTGACCAGGGCCCAGCCACTCATTCTCATCTCTGCACCTGCTTTGACCTTAGAGGGCAGGTGGATGGTCCATGTTGCTCGGACCGAGGACTCCCCAATGGACATGAATTTGGATACTGCTGCCGCCTTGGGTAGCCCCATGGCCACTCACCACCCACCACCAAGCCCCAGAGGCTCCCCATCATACAGCCACTTCCTCCATGGTTCCAGAGCCAGCAAGATGTTCCCTGCCCTATCCCTGTCACAGAGCAAAGTGCACAGAGGCAAGTCCCTCTTGGAAGCTGGCCCCTGGTGGACAGCGACAGCTGGGCGTGGTCCTGCCCTCCTCCTTCCCTATTTCCACTCTGCTGCTAGTTCCCCCAATAAACCCTGTTTCATTATGTCTGCACCACGTGGAGCCACTAATATATCTCTGTGTCTCTTTGGGTGATGGCACAACAACATCTCAATTATGAAATCTGAAATAAAAAGTTCATAAGGAGCAGCGAGACTGCCAAAAAGTTACTCAAATTTTAAAAATGGGCCAGCGGCTGGCTCTAGGGTCCCCAGCCCTCAGTCTTGTCCCTGGGGTTGTGAGCGTCACTGAAATGCTTCTCCTGGCCCAGCTCCCCCTGCCCACCCAGCCCAGCCTCCTGTCCCCATGTCCTCTGTTGAGATGGCTCCTGCTGGGTAGCACCAAGGACTTCCTTGTCACTAAATTCAGCGGGTGCATCTCAGAGTTCACCACCTGCACTGACTGCCCCTCCTTAAGCCCTGCAGACCTGAAGGTGGCTCCCAGGTTCTCTGCATCTCCTTTGAGGGCTCCTTGGTTCCCACCCAACCGATAAGCAAGGTGGTTGGTGTTCTGGGGACTGGACCTCAGCCCTTTTCTGAACAGCCATTTTCAGGGTTCACAGTTTGTCAATCTGCAGCCCCAGCTCTGCCCTCCCTTCTGCAACCAAACCTGTGTGTCCAGCTGCCCCCAGGACCTTGACCCTGGATATCCCACGGTCACCAGCAGCAAAGGTGGAGAAGGGGAGTGTCCTCATCATCCCCCTCCTCTGACAGCTCCACCACATAAGTAGAAACCCAGAGCCATCCTTAACACTGCCCTGCCTGTCCCTAGGTCCCGTCAGCTATCAGTGCCACAAGTGCAACCCTGCCTAGTTCTTTCTTTCTTTAGTAACAGCTTTATTGAGATACAGTCCACACACCATAGAGTTCACCGACTCAAGTGTACGATTCAGTGACTGTTAGTACATTCAGAGTAGGGCCTCCGTCACCTCTATCTAATTCCAGAACATTTCATCACCCCGAAAAGAAACCTCAGACCCATTAGAAGTCACTACCTCTGCGGTTTCTTTCCCTATGTGTTAAGGCTGATGGGGTTCCTTCCTCTGGTGCTGGGAGAATTTGGGGAATCCAGGTGTCTTAGTCCACTCAGCTTGCCATAATATACCATAGGCCCCAGAGGGGGGATCTTAAACAACAGACATTTATTTCTCACAGTTCTGGAGGCTGGAATTGTGAGGTCAGGGTGCGGGCATGGTTGAGTTTTGGTGAGAGCTCTCTTCCTGGTTTACAGTTGGCCACCTTCTTACTGTGTCCTCACATGGGGAGTGGAAGGCGGGTAGGCCTAGCTAACTTTCTGGCCTCTTCGTATAAGGCACTAACACATCATGAGGGTTCCACCCTGACTGGAACACCTCCCAAAGGTCCCACCTCTTCATGTTATCACACTGGGATTAGGGTTTCAACATGTAAATTTGGGGGGGACACAAACATTCAGTCCATAGCACTAGTAAGGCACACATATGGTAAAGAAGACTGTTAGTCAATCCTTGTATTAATAAACATCCCTGGGCTTCCCTGGTGGCGCAGTGGTTGAGAGTCCACCTGCCGATGCAGGGGACACGGGTTCGTGCCCCGGTCTGGGAAGATCCCACATGCCGCGGAGCGGCTAGGCCCGTGAGCCATGGCCGCTGAGCCTGCGCGTCCGGAGCCTGCTCCGCAATGGGAGAGGCCACAACAGTGAGAGGCCCGCGAACCGCAAAAAAAAAAAAAAAAATAGAAAAATAAACATCCCCATCCCTAGGCCCCTGAGTCACCTAGAGCCCCAACCTTTCACCTTTGTGACCACTGCAGCATCCAGTGTCCCCTCTGCAATCTGTCCCCATGATAGCCAAGGGCTTTTCTAAAATGCAACCCCAGCATACAACACCTGCCCCAGGTGTTCTCTCCCAGGTGTCCATATCAGGTATGATTACCTGGTTCAAGGACCAGAAGCCAGAGGTACCCAAGGGAGTCTCTGGAGACAAAGGGCAGGGCGGCTGACAGCCTCAGGCTGCATCCTCATCACAGCTCTGCAGAGCCCAGCCTCTCCTGGCTGTCCACCCTACTGTTCCCCTGAGGGCTCCGAGGGCACTAGAACAGCCCCTCAGCCTTCTCCCATTAAAAAAAGGCTCTGGCTGCTGGAAGGGCTGTTCAGGGTAACCATGGGGAGTTGGACCTCAGTTGAGAGAGCTATTAGTCCAAGTAGGAGATGGTGGTGGCTCGGACTAGAGAACTAGCAGCAAGGATGGAAAAGTGACAAGAAATAAGTAACATGTTATGAGTTGAATTGTGTCCCCCCAGAATTCACATGTTGAAATCCTAACCCCTAGTACCTCAGAATGTGACCTTATTTGGAAATAGGTCGTTGCAGATGTGATTAGTTTAGACGGGATCCTACTGCAGTAGGTTGGGCCCCTAATCCAACATGACTGGTGTCCATATAAAAAGGGGAAATTCAGACACAGACATTCACACAGGGAGAATGCCATGCGGAGGTAAAGGCAGAGACTGGGGTGATTAGTGGCTTCTAGGAGCCAGGGAATGCCAGTGACGGCCAACAAGGCACCAGAAGCTAAATGAGAGGCATGGAACATTCTCCCTCCCAGCTCTCAGAGGAACCAGCCTTGGAGACAAGAACTGTATGAGGGTGGGGGGAATGTATTAGTCCAGGTAAGTTGTGCCAGCTGCTGTAACAAGCAAGCCCCTGATCTCAGTGGCTTAACACATAGATATTTATTTCTCCACTCATGCAGAATCCCACGCTGATACTTCTAGTTGGTGGGCTCCTTCTACAAGGTCGCTAGGGAATCTGGCTCCTTCCACCCTCCCCTAGGCCCTAGGTATCCCCTCCATCTAGTTGGTGAATGAAGGAGATAGAAACTGAGGCTATTGTAGACCAGACCTGGCTGGGGTCTACATCAGTGCTTTTCAAACTTTAACACCTGGGGATCTTGTTAATGCAGGCTCTGATGAAGGAGGCATGGAGTGGGGTATGAGAATCTGCATTTCTAACAAGCTCCCTGGTGATGTCAATGCTGTTGATCTGGGCCCTTGCTTTGAGAATTGAGGAGTGAGAGGCATCACTCCTGCCCATGCCTCATAGCCAGAGCTCACTCCTGTGGCTATACCTAATGCAAGGGAAGCAGGGAAATGAAGTTCAGCTGTTTGTGCAGGAGCTGGAGGAGCCAGGGTCAGTAAACAGGCAGGGGGCAGGTAGGGGCCAGGCAGTAGGGACCCAGCCCTCCCACGACAGTGGTACCATTGCTGCGGGGAGACCAGGGGGAGGTCCTGCCTGAGACCATGGGTCCCTCGGCAGGCAGACTTTCTGAACTCCCTGGAAGTGGTGGGGGCGAGAGCCCAGGCCTTCCTTAGTTCAAGGTTCTGTGAGCCACCTGGGACTGGAGCTTGCAGTGGGGATACTGCCTCTCATCTTGGTGCCTGAGTCCTGGAACTGAGCACCCCCTTCTTTTCATCCAATACCCCTTTTGCAGGAGATCAGCCTGGCAGTGGGGGCCCAAAGTACAGTGGACCAGATGGACAGCCCTTTTTAATCAACCCTCCTGCCAGAAAAGGGGTCAGTTCTTCCTCCACTCCACCACTGACCTTCCTTCTGCACGAGGGGTCCTGGTCGTCTTTGTCCTCCACCCCGCCCTTTTCTCAGGTGACTCCTGGGAGCAAGGCTCCCCATGCACCCCCATCACCCAGGCCTGCTGCACCAGGATGCTGTCCCTGGGCCAGAGCCTAGGACAATGCCACGGAGCCACAGCAGCCCCCAAGCTCACAAGCAGAAGGGAGAAGGGGGCCAGGTCTATGGGTTTTACTACTCCCTCCTTAGATGGGTTCCCTGCGCTGGGCTAGCCTGCGCTGGTGAGACTCCCAGTCCATTGCTCAGCAGGGCCAGGAAACTGGGAGGTGATCCCGGGCCAGCGTGGCAGCTGAGAGGGTCCCCCCAGGAGGCAACCTGGGCACTGGCCTCCAGCCTCAGCCAGCCAACTGCGTTGGGATAACGCCCCCCCCCACACACACACACCTCCCCCCAGCCTGTGTATGAGGCACAGGCTCATTCGAAGCGAGGTCTTCGCGGGTCCAGTCACCACCACCAGCACTGTGGCTTTCCTAGAATCTTCTCTGCGCCCCCGATCTGGGGCGGGGGAGGAGTACGGCGGGTACTGACAGAGCGGAGACAGGTCCTTGCAGGCTGGACAGCCTGGTGGGGGACTGGTGAGGGGTGGGCAGGCCGGACTGGGAGGCAAGATATCGGGGCCGGGCGGGCCGCTCTGGGCCCCAGGCCACCACCCATCTCCTTCCCGGTCCCCGCCCCCGCCCTCCCACGCACCTGCGCTGGCCTCTCCCCAAGCCCTGGGGGCAGCCGGCGGGCGCTGCTGGGAGATCAGAGGACTCGGAGGAGTCGGGCCCAGGGGGAGGGGGCGGGGAATTTCCCCCCACGCCTGCCTGGACCTGCTCCCCCTCCCCCTTCCCCGCCAGGTGGGGGGGGCACCGCTAGGGGAATTCCACCGCGCTGCGAGGGCTCCGGCGAGCCTGGGCTGGGGGTCCTAGGGAGAGGAGGAGGAGAGGAGGGAACAGGCTGGGACCAGGGGCGCAGCTGCCTTCCTCCCCAGACACCAGCTGCCCCTGCCTGTCCCAGACTGAGCGGCCACCATTCCAGCCCGTGGGGCGGGTGCGGGGGCAGGGAGTGGCGCTTCCTCAGGCCAGAGGCGTCGGGACCTGGGAAGGGAGAGGCGTGAAGATCCGAAAGAGGGTGTGCGTGTGAGCGTCTCACAATGAATGGGTGACTGAGTGGGAGAGCGTGCCTGCACTTCATTCAAGGGTGTCTGTGAGCTGGGGACTCCGGGTGCCCCGGGGACGTGTGGCCTCAGGAGAGGGTCCTGTGTCTCCCCATTAGGGTCGTTCTGTCTACCAGCCTGGCCGGGCCTCCTCCACACGCTCCCGCAGGAACCTTCACCGACCCTGAGAGGAGGAAGGGAGGGGAGGCGCGCTCCGGGACACAGAGGGTCCCGGAGATGGGGGGCGGGCGTGGGAGGCGTCTGGACCTGCTGCCTCCGCTCCAGTCTCGGGCGGGGCTTCCCTGCCTCGGTGGGGGGGGGGACCCGTGGGGAGGGACGCCAGGGGGGCAGGAGACAGCGCGTCGGAGACCTGGGCGAGGGAGACTCAGAGAGCAAGAGGCAGAGGGAGGGGGCGGGTGTGGAAGCCGAGGCAGGACCCCGAGCCCGGAGAGGCAGAGACGGAGAACATCCCTGGCCAGAGATCGTCCCCCCGGGGAGACTCCCAGTAGGGGCCGGGGCAGAGAGACGCCTTCAGGGCCAGAAACCCTAGGAGGCAAATACCCCTGGGAGATATTACCGCCACCCCCCGCCCCAGATAGAGAGCGCCTCGCAGAGCGGGGACGAGGACAGACTGTCAGAGGACAACGCCCCCCAGGCCTCCTGGGAGACCCCGGAGCAACCCCAGGGGCGACAAGGGCCTTGTGAGGGCCAGGGCGACCTCTTCTTGGTTGGGGGCGATGGGGACACGGGCCCCGCAGGGCCTCCTCCTCCTTCTCTTGCTCCGGCTGCTGCTGCCACGCGGGACCTCAGCTGGGAGCCTGCATAACCCAGGTGAGTCGCGGCCCGGCGACTGGGCCGAGGTCACCATTCCCTCCTCGGCCTCCGCGCCTAGAACCCGAGTCCCACTGGCGAGGGGGCAGAGCAGGTGGTGGCAGCAGCTGAGCAGCCCGAGGGCCCCGTGGGCGCCGGGGGCGCTGGCTGGGGAGCTGGGTGGGAGTTGGCATCGGAGTGTGGGGTGAGGATGCCCGGCAAGGGTCAGGACCTCCCAGGCCCCGCCGTCGCCGTGCAGGCCTGTCCGAGTGCTTCCAGGTGAATGGCGCAGACTACCGCGGCCACCAGAACCGCACGGGCCCGCGCGGGGCTGGCCGCCCGTGCCTCTACTGGGACCAGACGCAGCAGCACAGCTACAGCAGCGCCAGCGACCCCCACGGCCGCTGGGGGCTGGGCGCGCACAACTTCTGCCGGTGAGGGGCGGGGCCTTCGCTGGGGCGGAGCTGGGTGCACTATTACAGGCGTTGGCCCGGAGCTGGGCCTCGGCATGGGCGGAGCGGAGGTCTCTGCTGTGCCGGCACAGGGGCCATCTCGAGGGCCTGGGGGCGGGGCTTAAGCGTGGGGTAGAACCTTTTCTGACCTGGGTCGGGCCGTAGGCGCATAACTTCTGCAGAGCCTCAGGTCAGGCCTGGGCACTCAAGGCGCCCATAAGGGCGTGGCGTAGTCAGAGGGCAAACCCTGGAGTGAGGGGCCGGGCCCTTGGCTCACATCTTCTTTTGAGACACATCTACTGGTGGTGACGGAGGGATTGGGGGTTCAGAGCCACAGTTTCGGTCTGAAGCGGCAGGGACCGAGCTGCGCGGGAGGACACTTCCCTGCTGAACCGCAAAGCTTAGGGCTCATCACTTCTGCTTTAAAGCAGGATTCCAAGACAAGGGACTTGGCTGAGGCCCATGGCTGGGTGGAGGACTAATACTACAAATGGCCTCAAAGTCTTCATAGCCTAGCAACAGCTGAAGACCTAAAATCAGCCCCCAGGGCCCTTTAATGACTTCCCAGCGTACACTCGGAAGTCGACATCCATTCTGGTGGGCAAACCAGAATTTGCTCGAACACACACGGTGGCTATTTTGAGAATAAGCCGTGGGTCAGGGCTGGAATTTGCCATTCTTGGGACAGGAGGATCCCAACTATTTCTCCTGTACCAACAGTAACCCAGATGGTGATGTGCAGCCATGGTGCTACGTGGCCGAGACAGAGGAGGGCATCTACTGGCGCTACTGCGATATCCCCACGTGTCATAGTGAGTGGGCCGGGATGGACAAGGGTGGAAGCCGGGCTGCCTGGGCAGAGTTCGCTTTTGGAGGCGCCTCACTGAGCCTGACTCTGCTGCCCCCTCAGTGCCTGGGTACCTGGGCTGCTTCGTGGACTCCGGGGCACCCCCGGCCCTCAGCGGCCCCAGCGGCACCTCAACAAAGCTCACTGTCCAGGTGTGCCTTCGCTTCTGCCGCATGAAGGGCTACCAGGTATTGCCCACCTGCCCAGACCGGTGGTGACCCCTGACCTTGACCTCAGGACCAAATCAACTTCGAACTCTGAGGCCAAACCTTGACACTAATTTCTGAACCCCCAGCCCGATTCCCACTTCCGACCCCAACCCCTGGCTCCCACTACCCCACCCCCACCCCAGCCCCTGTCTCGGTGGTCACCCAGTCTGTGCTCCCAGTTGGCGGGCGTGGAGGCTGGCTACGCCTGTTTCTGTGGCTCTGAAAGCGACCTGGCCCGGGGACGCCCGGCTCCGGCCACCGACTGTGACCAGATCTGCTTTGGCCACCCGGGCCAGCTGTGCGGCGGTGATGGGCGCCTGGGCATCTACGAAGGCGAGGAGTGGGCAGGGATGAGGGGCCCGGGTGAGGGGAAGAGTCTGAGTGAGACTCAGCGATGCCGTGACAGGGGGCGGGATCTGGGAAGGGAAGGCGGTAGGTTGGGGGCGGGGCTTAATAAAGGGATTGGGTTGAGGACTGGGCCCGAAAACGGGACTGGGCTGAACCTGGGGCCAGGGGTCTGGATCTGAGGACGGGACCTGAGAAAGAAATTGTTTGAGGGCGAGACTTGAGGAGGGAATTAATAGTTTGACAGCGGGGCCTATGGAAAGGGTTGGACGGGGTCGGAGGAGGGAGTTGGGCTGAACCTGGGGTGGAGGCGGGGTCCGAAGATGAGGCTGGTCTGTCTGGGGCGGGGCCTAGCTGGGAAGGGGCGGGGCTCTATGTAGAAGGAGGAGCCCGCCGGTCTCCGGGTTCTGACCGCCGGCCCCGCCCACAGTGTCCGTGGGCTCCTGCCAGGGGAACTGGACTGCACCTCAAGGTGTCATCTACTCCCCGGACTTCCCGGACGAGTACGGGCCGGACCGGAACTGTAGCTGGGCGCTGGGCCCCCCGGGCGCCGCGCTGGAGCTCACCTTCCGCCTCTTCGAGCTGGCGGACCAGCGCGACCAGCTGGAGCTGCGCGACGCCGCCTCGGGCAGCCTGCTCCGCGCCTTCGACGGCGCCCGCCCGCCGCCGCCGGGGCCGTTGCGCCTGCGCTCCGTCGCACTGCTGCTCACCTTCCGCAGCGACGCTCGCGGCCACGCGCAGGGCTTCGCACTCACCTACCGCGGTGAGGCCCCGCCGCGTCCCCCCTCAGCCCGCTCCCCCGCCAGCCTGCCTCACACCCCTCTCCGCAGGGCTGCAGGACGCCGACGACCCTGCGCCCCCCAAGGGCTCGGCCCAGACCCCTGCAGGGCCCCCCGACGGGGCCAACATGAGCTGCAGCCCCCGGCCTGGAACTCCAGAGGCCGCGATTGGGGGTGAGACGGGCGTGGGAGGCGGGAGAGAGTTTGGGGAACAGACCCTTCCAGCCCTGTCCTCACCGCACTCGTGTGCCCGCAGCCCAGGTCTTCTTGACGGTGACGGCCGTCTCAGTGCTGCTGCTGCTGCTGCTGTCCCTGCTGCGCCTGCTGCGCGGACGGTGCGCGCTCTGGGGCAGGACCTGAGGGCGGACCTTGCCGGGAGCCTGACGCCCCACCCCGGTGCCCCGGGGCGTGGGGGGCCCTGGTGGGAAGCTAGGGCCCACGACGGGAACAGGGCTGGAAGGAACTCCTGGGTTCGAGGGACGAGGATCACGCGTTCGAGGGACGCGTGGGATCACAAGCGAAGCAAGGTGCTGGAGGTGAGGTTGGTTGGGGGTTCGGCTGACGTCTGCTCCCTCTCTAGGAGCTGCCTGCTGGCTCCGGGTAAAGGGCCCCCAGCGTTGGGGCCTTCCCGGGACCCCGCAAGAAGCTGGGCCGTTTGGTACCGCCGGCCTCGAGGGGTCGCCCTGCCCTGTCCTCCCGGGGACCCCCAGGTTGAGAGTCTAACCGCGAGTTACCGGCCATTGAGCGCCTCCAGCCAGAGTTCCCTGCGCTCACTCATCTCTGCTCTCTGACTCGGGACCCCCAGGGTCCACTGGACCCTCCTGCAGCGGGACAGACTCCTGAGACCCTTTGCCACACACTGCCTACCTTGGCCTTCTGCCCCTTTGAAGTTTGGCAGCTCGGCCTCTAGTCATCTCAAGGAGGCCAGACGTTGGACAGGAAGCATCTGGTGCTATTATTGGGAACTTCACCTGACCCTCGGGGTCCAGATGGTCAAGGCAAAAGGGCAAGAGGAATTCGACTTCCCTCATAAACCTGGATACCTGGGTCTTTGAGCCCCTTCTGGGGTGGTTCTGGACTGCTGCCCAAAGTGAAATGTGAGAGGTCAACAAAAGTGGTCAAAAGACTAATCATAGGTTTTGAATATAAGACCTATTTTGGTACAGGGCTCCGGAATTTCTTATGTGTGGGAAGAGCTATGAGGGTACAGTGCCAAGAGTGGTTGTGTACATGCAAGTTAAAGGCGTTCATCGCAAAGAGTTTCATGTAGCAGCCTGGAATGCAGAGGAACCGCGGAGGCGGAAGGATGAGTGGGCGGGGTCCTGGAGAAGGGGAGGAGGTGGAGGCCGGTTGTCAGCAGGGTTAAGCAGAAGAAGGGATGCCTTCGTAGACCTGATTTAGGATGAACCCTGGTGGGGACCGAACTTTCTTCCCTGGCCTCCTGCCCTCTCTCCCTCTCCGTTTCCTGCCCGTCCTGGGCGGGGCCGAAGATGCGCCTTTGGCTTGAACAGTGAGCGACTTTGGCCCAGACCAAGCTCGAAGAAGCCTGGCCCGAAGGGCAGGGCCTCACTGGAGGGCTCCGGGCACGTCAGGCACACCCCTAGAGGCCCGGGCATCTCGGCACGCCTTGCTGCGCTCCGGGGAAGTCGGGCGAGTGGAGATATCACCCGTGGAGTAGGGGCGCGCCGGCTCTAGACCTGGCCCGTCCGAAAATCCCGGGTCGGCAGCACCTTGGACAGAGACCGGGCCGTGGGGTGCTGCAGGGTGGAGGGGCTGTGCCCGGGAGGGTGAAGGCCCAAGGGTGAGTCAACCTGGGGGTAGCGCGAAAAGCCCGGGCGCAAACTGCAAGGGAACGCGAGCCACCGGGACCCAGAAAGTCGGGTCCCAATCCAACAGGAACACCATGCAAATAAGACTGGGACCGCATATATTATGCTAAGACGCTGAAGGTCTGGGCGGCTGCCGGGAGGAACCTCCCAGTCGGCCGCGCCCATTGGCCCTCGCAGCCGCGACGTCAGGAGCCCTGAGCGCGAAACCCTGGCGGGATGGCGGGGGCGAGCAGCTGGGGCGGAGCCTGGCGTCCCCTCCCGCGTCCGGCCGCGCCCGTCCTCCCGGCAGCCTAGAGACTATTGGCCGCTGCCGCCGCCACAGCAGCCGCCGCGAGCTGTCCCTGCACAGCGCCTGCCAGCCGCACTGCGCTCCGGATTCCTGTGCGTCCCCGGCCTCCGCCCAGGCGTGGGGTCGCGGGGCCCGCGCGTGCGCAGCGGGGCACGGGCCGGGACCCCCGGACCAGCGCGTGCGCGGACCGAGCACTGGGAGGTGGGCGGGCGCAGGGATGAGGCTCCGGGTGCTGTTGGCCCGCTGAGGAGACCCGGGGGCAAGAGGTGCGCGGACCGACTTCGCCCGGCCGGGCCATGGCGTTCCTGGCCGGGCCGCGCCTGCTGGACTGGGCCAGCTCGCCGCCGCACCTGCAGTTCAACAAGTTCGTGCTCACCGGCTACCGGCCGGCCAGCAGCGGCTCGGGCTGCCTGCGTAGCCTCTTCTACATGCACAACGAGCTGGGCAACATCTACACGCACGGTGAGCCGCTCCCCTCATCCCCCATCCGCGGCAGCCCTGCCCGCGCCGGACCGGGGGCCCGAAGGCCGAGGAGAGCCCCAGCGCCCAGGTCCTGGGCTGCCCCGGCCCTGGCACGGCCAGGAGCCGTGGTGACAAAGCTGCCATTGTGCCGATCGTCGCTGCCCGCGTCTGCTCCCCCGGCGGGGCCCCCGGGGCAGGCGAGGGAAGCAGAGTCGGAGACCGAATCCGCTTAATCCCTCTGAGCCCTGGGAATAAGGAATCTGGTTTCCGGCCGCTTCGTAATCCCTGCGCCCTGGCACCCTCTACCGCCAGCACCCGTCCCGGAGATGGGTGTTGACTTTGGCGAGGAGGGGCCCAGGAGAAGCTAGGCCCCGGCCGCCCTGCCGCCCCCGCCCGCCCATAGCAGCCCAGGCGCCGGGCTCCGCCTGGTGGCGACTCCTCCCCCGCTCCGACCCCGCCCCGGGCCCCTCCTCCGCGGCCCCGCGGAACTGTGCTGACACAGCCCTGCCCGTCCTTGGCCTACCCGGGTGGATAGAGGTGCCCTGAGTGCGCTGGGACCAGCCTTGGTACCTGCCCCCAGGGGGACTGTGGCCTGGCTAGACCCTGCCAAGAGTGGGCAGTCAGCGGCCACAGCCTGCCAGTGCCGACCTTTGACCCATGTGAGGGCAATGCCAAAGTGCCTGCAGGAAGTGGTAGGAATGGTTCTGAAGACCTGGACTGGGAGGACTGGAACTCCCTGAAAAGGTGCCTGGGTAGAAGATGGAACAGGGTTCTTTCAGCCCCCTGCCCTGCCTGGCCTCACCTGCTCTGGTGGACAAAAAGGCCCACAGCCTCCATCTGTCTGGTCCCTTCTGGAGAGGAGAGGACATAGGGATTGGCAGGAGCAAGATAAGTGGCCCTGGGATCTGTTGTCATTGCCTACATGTCGGATTCAGAACTCACCTTGAGATCATGCCCCCTCTGGCTTCTGCTGATATATACCTAGGCCAGATTGGGGAGTGGGGTCCCCCTGCTTTCCTGGGAAGTGGTGTGGTGGCTGCAAGGGTGAGACCAGCTTGGGAGTCAGACTGCCCAGGGCTCTGTGCTGCTTCATTGCTTACTTGCTGGGGTTCCCTGGGGCAGGTTACTCAGTTTCCTCACCTATAAAGTGGGAATAATGGTCTCCCCTTCCCAGAACTATTGTGAGCTCTGCTAAATAAAGTTACTGAAAGCCCAGAGCCTGCCTCTGTCCAGGGCCGGCCAAGAGTTGGCCAACAGCCTTGTCAGGACCTGTCTTGCTCCCATCCCTCTAGCGTGTGGCCTCATTGAGGACATGACTTGTCCTCACTGCTGAAGCTGTCTGATGGAAAACTGTCTCCCTCCCCCAGGGCTGGCCCTGCTGGGCTTCCTGGTGCTGCTGCCCATGACCTTGCCCTGGGGTCAGCTGGGCAAGGATGGCTGGCTGTGGGGCACACACTGTGTAGCCTGCCTGGCACCCCCTGCAGGCTCTGTGCTCTATCACCTCTTCATGTGCCACAAAGGGGGCAGCCCTGTGTACACTCGGCTCCTTGCCCTGGATATGTGTGGGGTCTGCCTCGTCAACACCCTCGGTGAGCCAAGGGATGGGGTGGGGGGCGGAGGGCTTGAAGGATGGGAGCTGGGGGTTGGGTACACTCACATGAGCCTGAGATAGAAAGGGCAGGTATCAGGGAAACTGGAAGAAAAAAAAAAGGGACAAGGGCAGGTGGATCCCCAGACTGATGTGCCCTCTCCTGCCTCTCTCCTCTGTGCAGGGGCCCTGCCCATCATCCACTGCACCCTGGCCTGCAGGCCCTGGCTGCGCCCAGCTGCCCTGGTGGCCTACACCGTGTTGTCGGGTGTGGCAGGCTGGCGGGCCCTCACCGCCCCCTCCACCAGTAGCCGGCTCCGCGCTTTTGGCTGGCAGGCTGGCGCCCGCCTCCTGATGTTTGGGGCCCGGGGAGTGGGGCTGGGCTCTGGGGCTCCAGGCTCCCTGCGCTGCTACCTGCGCATGGATGCACTGGCACTGCTTGGGGGGCTGGTGAACGTGGCCCGCCTGCCAGAGCGCTGGGGACCGGGCCGCTTCGACTACTGGGGTAACTCACACCAGATCATGCACCTGCTCAGCGTGGGCTCCATCCTCCAGCTGCACGCTGGCGTCGTGCCTGACCTGCTCTGGGCCGCCCGGCACATCTGCCCCCTGGACTGAGCCACCTCCCGCCCGCCATGCCGGCCTGCTCACAGTCTTCTAGGGCCAACAGCACCATGCTGGCTCCCTGGATGCTTCCAGTAAATGGGACTTCCTAGCAGGGAGCCCTCGTCTGTTCATCCATTCTTCCCTGTGGACTAGCCTCTTTTACTCACACGTTGGATCTCCACTTCCCCTTCCTGCCTTCTTCCACGGGACTTATAGGCTGAAAGGAAACCTTCCCTTCTCTGGGCCTGTTTTTACCCTCTGTGACCTGTGAGGTTTGGGCCAAAGGGACAGTTGGGATCCTGCCAGCCCAGAGCCATCACCCACCCTGACCCTCACATAAGGCACCTCACAGCTGCCTAGCCCAGCCTCCTGCCCTCTGTCTGTCCACCCTGCATGCTGGCCCTCCCAGCAGCCCGTTCTCCCTGCTGTCCAGAGACTGGAATGAGGGGTCTGGACAACAGGACTAGCCTCTTATCCCAGGACCTAGGGGCAGGAGGGTGGTGGCTGCTGCTTTTTCCAAGCAACTGGCACAGAGATGTAAAGAGCTGAATGGCCCCGGACCCAAGCCCCACTGGACTGAGGGCACCCTCCACCTTGAGTGCTCTGAAAGCTTGACCTGCCCAGCAGGGACATGCCTGCTCAGGAAATCTTTGCTCCACACAGTGGGTGACTCCCAGCTCCAATCTGCCAGCCTGGGGCTTGGGGCCTTGCAGCAGAGCTCAACCTTGGGCCGTCGCAGGGGCCTCAGACCCTGGGCAACGTCAGTAAGCACCGTGTTGCCATGCAAGCAAGCTTGGGTACTCCCAAGATTCAAATACCTTTTATTAGACACGGCCAGGCAGAAGGGACCACTGGAGTTTCCAGACGGACCCCAGCCTCCAGGAGGATGGAGAGAAGGGGCTAAGAGGTTAAAAGTGCCGAGCCTGGGCCTGTGGGCTCAGGTTGGGCCCAGTGAGTCCTCAAACAGGCTGAGGAGGTTCCGAGGCTCAAAGGCGGGGAAGGTGCCCTGTGGAGGCTCTGAGTCAATGTCACTTAGGTCCAGAGAATCCCTAGGGGGAGAGAAGAAAGAGAAATGACTCTCAGGATCCAAAAGCTGCCCCCTCCCACCCCCTGGGACCCTGGGCCCGCTCACCTCAGCGTGTACCTGCCCCGGGAGGCAGGGGAGCCACTGCAGGGGGTGGAGGTGCTCCCGGCAGCACTGGCCAGGATGGCCTCTGGAGAGAGCGAGGGCCTGCGGGGGGTAGGCAAGACAAGCAGGGTGTTGAGGGGAAGGGAGGAGGCCACGGCTGGGTGGGAGCAGCAACACCAATCCTGACCCTGTGCGGGCTCCGAGCTCCTGCCTGACACAGGCAGGTGCCATTCTCGGACAATGGGCATTGGTGGACATTGAAAGAACACTCTGACAACTTCTAAAGTCTACCTGACCACACTCAAATGCCACCTCTGTCCCTTTTCAGAACACATGGGCTCTGACTGAGCTGACTTTGAAATGACCTTGTGGTATCTGAAGCTCATCTGGCACTTTGCCTGCTATAAAGCGCCCCCATGGCAATGGGGTGACATTCTCGTAAGGAAGGGGTTAATGGCGTGATTCCTTCTGAGAACTGTCTGCCCTGAGCTTGTAGTTTCCTTTGCAGTAGTTTCTTAATTACAGCCTCTCACTTGGCCACCAGGCACGTGGGACTAAGGAATTCCTCCCAGGGCGGGAGCTCACCAGGCTCTGGGGGTTTTGCGCCCTAAGAGGAAGGATAACACCTTGCCCTTGGGTACTGGCAGCCTCTGGGGGGTGGGGGCTGCACCGCCTGCCTTTCCCAGCAGGTGCTGTGGCCCCTGTGCTGCTCCCCAGCATGGCAGCACCCTCACTGTGAGGTTGCCAGTTCGCCCTGCTCCGTACGGCCCCTGGTCCACACACTGAGATTAGAAGAAACAACTGCATTCAAACTAGGCCAGGCCGCACCCCCACCAGCCTTGGTTTCCTTCCCGGCGTTTGATGGGGGCCAGGTTTGTGGGAGGAATGCCGGTTCACTACTAATTCCCGTGGCGCTGGGGCCTGGGCCTCGGGCATGGGGTTTGGCCATGCTGACGGCCCGTCTCCCCCAACTCCCAGCCGCCTGCCCAGAGTCCTCACCCACCCTATGCTGTCGTCATCCCAGTTGCTGGCGAGGCTGCTGTCCAGGAGGAGGCTGCAGGGCGGCGAGCCAGGTGGGGTGGCCGGCGGACCCAGGGGCTGCAGCCAGCTGGCAGGGTGTGCCAACCCGTGCCAGAGCCAGCATAGCAGGGAAAGCAGGGCCTGTGGGGACAGGGGGCCAAGGGAGGCTAGGTAGACCCTGGGCCAAGGAACAGAGCAGGGCCGCCCATCACCTTCCCTGGCTTACCTGCCACAGGGCCCACCCTCGACTGAGGGCCTCGGCAGCCATGTACCACAGGACGGTCCAGGGCCGCGGCTGCCTGAGCATGGGCAGGGCCAGCAGGGCCTCGGCTGTGGCCCGCAGCTTGGGGTCAGGTTCCAGCATCATGGTGAGGACAGAACGCAGCTCAGAAGACAGGCCTGTCCCCGGGGCAGGGCCACATCAGAGGTGATGGGGCCTTGAGCCTGGCAGTCCCTTGCCACCAGCCACCCCCCATGAGAGCCTGCCCTCCCTGTGGCAGTGCATCCCCTCCAATTCTCTCCTCCCACTCACCAGCAGTGAACTCAGGGGGCAGGTAGCCCTGGCGCAGCTGCTGCCAGCCCTCCCCACCATGGGGCAGCTCCATGTTGCACGCCACCTCCAGGATGGTGAGACCCAGGCTGGGAGGGACAGGGACAGAAGAGGGGCAGGGTTGACTTCGAGACACAGAACCCAGAGCCCCAGGCTACCCCCAAGAAGAAGGGTAGGAAAGGGATGCTATCTTCCACCATGAGCCAGGGAGGTGGGGAAGGAGGCGCTGGGGGCCCTAAGAAGGTCTCGGCAGGGCTGATGATGGGGACTATATCATGGAGCACAGACCCCGGGCCCAGCGTAGCTCACACACCACCTACCCCCCCACCCCGCCCCAACAGGACTGGCACTCTGGTCGCTGTTGTTAACAGTGATGTTCTCATCATCCTGTTGATGTGACTGGATGCTACTGTCAGAAGCAGAGCAGTGGTGACCAGCATGGACCTTGGAACCCAGCGCCTGGTCCAGGCCCAGCCTCACCACCTGCTCACTGTGGACTGGGGGAAAGTCCCTTAACCTGCTGTGCCCAATTCCCCTGTGAATGGAGTAATAATAGTCCCTCCCTTGGAGGTGTGGTGAGATGAGTGAAGAGACAAGTGAATCAGGTAAAGTGGCTCCAGAGGGTTCTCTGATTAGCTTAACTCTCCAGACCCCTCTCAACTAGAGGGCGGGACCCCCAACCCCTTGGGGAAGCATCTCCCAGCAAGTCTTCCTGACTTTGGGCTAGGATGGTGACCCTCTGCTGACCACTCCCCCGCCCACCAGGAAGAGCCTCCCACGTCGAGCCCTACCTGAACACATCTGCCGCTGTCCCATAAGCGCCTTGAAGCAGCTCGGGGGCCATGTAGCGAGGGTCTCCCTCCTGGGCCTCGCTAGCTCCGGATGCACCCAGCTCCACCAGCAGCCCAAAGTCACCCAGCTTGCAGCGGTCCCGGGGCCCCAGGAAGATATTGGAGGGCTTGACGTCAAGGTGGACCAGGCCTTGGCTGTGCAGGTGGGCCAGGGCCAGCAGGATGTCCCGCAGGTAGCCCCAGACCTGGGCCTCGGGCAGGCTGGCGCCCCAGGCCTCACAGTGCTGCTGTAGGCTGGGCCCACACAGCTCTGTCTGCAGGTATAGGATGCCACCCTCCTCCCAGGCTTGCTCCAGCCGCACGCAGCATGGGTGCTGCCCCACCTTCTCATGGCCGCCGACCTCGGCCAACTTGCGGGCCCGGTCCTTGGGGCCCCGGAAAGGTGACATGCAGCGCTTCACGGCATAGAGCCGGCCGTCTTCCTTGGAGCGCACCTGGAAGCGAGGGGGAACAACCACTCAGGAGGACAACCCAGATGATTCTGTTAAGATTTCACGTGTGCGGAAGGTATGGCATGGCAGCTACCTTAGAGTGACCCCCACGTGTGCAAGAGCAAAGCTGGACAAACCTCCACCCCAGGTGCTGGTTTGCTGGAGACCCAGCGAAAGAAGAGACAGGGCAGACCTCTAAGTACAAGCCCAGGAGAATGCGTTAAGTAAAAAAGCTGCCTACAGAACAGCACGGGCAGTGTGGTCTGCCATGCGGCATATGAGATGGGTTTGTTTCTATCTGGTCAATTCCAGAGAAGTACAGAGAAAAGTCTGGAAGGAAGAACGCCCACCTGAGAATCACCGTGGTTTCCCCTGACCTAGGGGCCTCTGTAATTTTTAACAAAATTGTCTTCATGTAGTACTTGTGTAAGGAAAACTACCATTTTAGAGGAAATATACATGATTGGAAAATATATTTTAAGAAACAAAAGGTGGCATGGAGGTGTCGCCTGAGTGCTTGCAGCAGGAGGGAGGTGGGGTGGGCACTGCACTGGGGGCGGGAGGTGGCCTGGCTCCGGGGCCTTGTGGAGCTTGCCAAGACCCCCACACGGCTGGCACCAGGCAGGAGGAGGTGGCAGGTGGGAGCCATCGCAAGGCGTGCCAGGCTCTGGACAAGGGGAGAGTGTGTACTGAGGGGGCCTCAGAGGGGCCTGCATGTGGGGTTATGAGAAAGCGGCCAAGTCCAGCACTGAGGGGAGCCTGCCAGCCCAAGAGGTGGGCCGTCAGGGGAAAGGAGGGGAACAGGCTTCCCAGGACACTGTCCCATCCCAGCCAGGGTGGCGAGGCGGCAGGGGGTTACCCCAGACAGGCCTGGGGAGCTGTCACTGACTCACCTTGAAGACCTCTCCATAAGAGCCGTGGCCCAAGCGGCCGAGCCTGTGGAAACTCTGCTGGAAGAAGGACTCCGGCCGGCTCGGGTCATACCCGGGACTCTGCAGGGGCTCGGAGGCTCGGCCTTGGAACGACACCCGCCGGGGCTGGGGCTGGTGCCAGCCTGGGGTCCGAGGAGGGAAGAGGCGGCTGATGGGGATGCTGCCCTTGGCAGGGGGCCGGGGTGGGAGGCTCCGACTGAGACCCCGAGACCTCTTGAGGGAGAAGCCAGGTTCTGCATGGCGGAAGTAGGCTGGGACCGGGACGGGGGTGCCACTCAGGGGTGGCGGGGTGCCCTCTTCGGGCACAGGCATGTCCAGCACAGGAGCCCCCAGAGTTCAGAACAGTGTGTCACTCAAAACAGCACCTGGTCCTATGGCCCCAAAGAGGCTGCAGAAGAGAGCCGAGTCTACGCCACACACACACACTCTGCTTTAGGCATGGAGGCGGTGGGCACAACAAGCACCTGGTGGAAAAAGGTATACAAATGTATGCATGCCTGCAGGTGGTCACCTGCACCTTGGAGGTTAGAGACACATAGACTGAAAACCACAGGGTCGTGTCCTGGAGGTTCCCACAGTCCAGCAGAGGTTAAACCAAGGCATGTTCTGGAGCCAGACCATACCTGTGTGCACATCTCTGCCTTGTTTGGCCCTAAAATATCCCACCTTGGGGAATTCCCTGGCGGTCCTGTGGTTAGGACTCGGCACTTTCACTGCCATGACCCAGGATTCAATCCCTGGTTGGGGAACTAACATACCGCAAGCAGGGTGGCATGGCAAACAAACAAACAAACAAATAAATAAAACATGGCCAAAAAACTAAATAAATAAAAATTAAAACTTAAAAAGAAAAAATCCAGGGACTTCCCTGGTGGCACAATGGTTAAGATTCCGCACTCCCAACACAGGGGGCCCGGGTTCAATCGCTGGTCAGGGAACTAGATCCCACATGCATGCCACAACTAAGAGTTTGCATGCCACAACTAAGGAGGCTTCTGGCCGCAACTAAGACCTGGTGCAACCAGAAAAAAAAAAAAATTCAACCTCTTCCAAGACTGTAAGGTAGAAATATTAACATAGGTCTGCTATCCTTTATCTCCAATTCCAAAGGAAAAAAGAAAGTCTAGGGCTTCCCTGGTGGCACAGTGCTTAAAAATCCACCTGCCAATGCAAGGGACATGGGTTTGATCCCTGGTCTGGGAAGATCCCACATGCTGCGGAGCAACTAAGCCCATGTGCCACAACTATTGAAGCCCGCGCACCTAGAGCCCGTGCTCCACAAGAGAAGCCACCTCAATGAGAAGCCCGTGCACTGCAATGAAGAGCAGCCCCCGCTCGATGCAACTAAAGAAAGCCCGCGTGCAGCAACGAAGACCCAATGCAGCCAAAAATAAATAAATAAATAAATTTATATATTGAAAAAAAAAAAGGGCTTCCCTGGTGGCGCAGTGGTTGAGAGTCCGCCTGCTGCTGCAGGGGACACGAGTTTGTGCCCCAGTCCGGGAAGATCCCACATGATGTGGAGCGGCTAGGCCTGTGAGCCATGGTAGCTGAGACTGCGCGTCCGGAGCCTGTGCTCCGCAACGGGAGAGGCCACAACAGTGAGAGGCCCACGCACCGCAAAAAAAAAAAAAAAAAAAAAAAGAAGAAAGTCTGAATTTCAAATTTCTTTCTTGCTTCCTTTTTCGTAGTTAAGGTGCTAAAACTCAGTTAGTGGGGTTTCGCTTCCAGCTCCATGTAGCAGAGGCTAAATTTCAGCTGAGTGTAGCAGAGAGGCTGGGGGCTTCCTCCTTTCACCAGCCCCTATTCAGAGAGACAGGCACCACTGTCCCTGTCCCCAGCTCCAGAGCTGTGGCTCAGGAGATTCTGCCCGGGGAGAGGCAGGTCATGAAACAGAGAGCTCCAAAGCTCTCCCTGCAAAAATGTGACTTGATTAGAAGTAGAGTGTGAGAAGTTCAAGCCTAAAGGCCCTCTCAAAATCAGTGGAGGTTTTGGTACTAAGCAATTAGGAGGAGGCCGATACCTCCATTTGCACTACAAGTGAACCACAGGACAACTAGTTTACCAGAGAGAACTGGGGAAAGAGACAGCTAAGAAGAGTCTTCCTGAGGTTAGAACAAACCTTAAACACTGAACTCCAAAGCTACCCCTTTAGGGACTTCCCTGGTGGCACAGTGGTTAAGAATCTGCCTGCCAATACAGGGGACATGGGTTCGAGCCCTAGTCCGGGGAAGATCCCACATGCACCACAACTACTGAAGCCCATGCACCTAGAGCCTGTGCTCCACAATGAGAGAAGCCACGGCAATGAGAAGCCCAAGCACCGCAACAAAGTGTAGCCCCCGCTCACCACAGCTAGAGAAAGCCCACACGCAGCAACAAAGACCCAACGCAGCCAAAAAAAAAAAAAAAGCTACCCCTTTAAAGCCCAAATTTGACTGGATCAGTCTATGGAGCAATTGATGTTCCAGGGCATTGTCAAAAACAACAGAGCAATCATCCAGCAATTGGTGGGGCCTGACAGCTGGGTATGATCAGGGAGAAGACAAACAGAGCCCCCCTAAAACCACTAGTGTCCCAGGGTGACTGTGCACATGCCCAAGGCTGGGCCCTCTGAGGAGCAAAGTCAAAGGCTTCACATTGTTTAGGAAAGAGACATCACTACAGTGGTCCAGCCACTTTAAACAAGCAAAAACAATCCCAAGCCCCCAGGGGTAGGGTGAGGAACCAATATTCACAGTTGCTACAACATACTATCTAAAATGTCAAAGAAAAATTACAAGATATGCAAAGACGCAGGAGAGTGTGACCCATACACAGGAAAAAAAACATACAGCAAAAACTCCCTGTAAGAGAGACCAGATGTCAGATTTAACAGACAGACTTCACAGTAGCCACTATAAATATGTACAAAGAACCAAAGGAAACCACACTTGAAGAAGTAAAGGAAACACAATGACAACATCTCATTAAATAGAGAATATCAATAATGAGATAGAAATTATAAAAGAACCAAATGCATAGTTGAAAAGTACAATGTCACTGAAATGAAAAAATTCACTGGAGGGGTTCAACAATAGATTTCAACTTGCAGAAGAAATAATCAGTGAACTTGAAGATAGTTTGATAGAAATTATGCAATCTGAAATACAGACAAAGAAAAGGGAACCAAATCTCAGAGAAATGTTAGGACAGCATTAAGTGAATCAACATATGCATGATGGGTACACCAGAGGAGAGAAGAGAAGGAGCTGGAAAAGTATGGATTAAAACTTCCCAAATGTGATTTTAAAAATATTAACATAGCCAAGAAGCTCAATGAACTTCAAGTAGGATAAATGCAGAGATCCACACACAGACACACCATATTAAAACTGCTGAAAACCAAAAACAAGGGGAAAATCTTGAGAGGAGCAAGAGAAAATGACTCATCACTGACAAGCCCCCCCCCCATAAGATTAACTGTTAACTTCTCAAAAGAAACAATGGAGGCCAGAAGGAAGTGGGATGACATATTCAAGCACTAGGGAGAAAATTTGTCAACCAAGAATCCTATATCCAATGAAACTATCTTTCAAAAATAAAGGCAATAAAGAGGGCGTCCCTGGTGGCGCAGTGGTTGAGAGTCTGCCTGCCGATGCACAGGACGCGGGTTCGTGCCCTGGTCTGGGAAGATCCCACGTGCCGTGGAGCGGCTGGGCCCGTGAGCCATGGCCCCTGAGCCTGCGTGTCCAGAGCCTGTGCTCCGCAACAGGAGAGGCCACAACAGTGAGAGGCCCTCATACTGCAAAAAAAATAATAAATAAAATAAATAAAGGCAAAAAAGAGATTCCCAGATAAACAAAAACAGAAAGAATGCATTGCTAGCAGACCTGCTTTACAAGGAAAACTAAAGGAAGTTCTTCAAGCTGAAACAATGTGATCCCAAACAGTAATTCAAACATACATGAAAAAAAGAAAGAGCACCAGTAAAGGTAATTATGTAATATAAAAGACAGTATAAACGCATATTTTTCTCCTTTCTTCTTTTAACTGATTTAAAAAGCAACTGTATAAACTATGT
This sequence comes from Lagenorhynchus albirostris, assembly GCF_949774975.1. Taxonomy (NCBI): domain Eukaryota; kingdom Metazoa; phylum Chordata; class Mammalia; order Artiodactyla; family Delphinidae; genus Lagenorhynchus; species Lagenorhynchus albirostris. The sequence goes on from NC_083109.1 coordinate 51,790,996, forward strand.
ATGTAACTGTATTGTTGGGCATATAATATATAGAAATGTAATATACTTGCAAATAACAGCACAAAGATTTAAGTGTGTGGGAACAAAATTATATTGGACTAGAAAATGACACCAGATGGTAACTCAAACCCACAGGAACAAATGAAGAGAACCAGAAATGGTAAAAAAGAAGGTCAATGTGAAACAATTATACATATACACTTGCTTTTCTTTCTTCCCCCAATTTCTTTAAGAAATTAAAGATGATCTAAATAAATGGAAAGGCATTATATGTTCATAGATCCAAAGACAATATAAATAAAATGATAATACTCTCCAAATTGATCTACAGACTCAGCACAATCACTATCAGAATCCCAGGTAGCTTCTTTACAGAAATTGGCAAACTGATCCTAAAAATCATATGGAAATTAACAGGACCCAAAAGAGTCAAAACAAAGTCGGAGGACTCACACTTCCCCATTTTAAAACTTACTACAAAGCGGGACTCCCCTGGTGGCGCAGTGGTTAAGAATCCGCCTACCAATGCAGGGGACACGGGTTCGATCCCTGGTCCGGGGAAGATCCCACATGAAGCCCGTGCACCACAACTACTGAGCCTGTGCTCTGGAGCCCACATGCCACAACTACTGAAGCCTGTGCGCCTAGAGCCCACACTCCGCAACAACAGAATCCACTGCAGTGAGAAGCCTGCACACCACAATGAAAAGTAGCCCCCCTGTCGCAACTAGAGAAAGCCCGCACACAGCAATGAAGACCCAACAAAGCCAAAAATAAATGAATAAAAATAAATAAATGAATTAATTAAAAAAACTTACTACAAAGCTACAGTAATCAAAACAGTGTGGTACTCACATAAGGATAGACATGAAGATCAACGAAATAGAATTGAGAGTTCAGAAATAAACCCTCACATTTATAGTCAATTGATTTTGACAAGGGTGCCAAAACAATTGAGCAGAAATAAAACAGTCTTCTCAACAAATGGTGCTGGGACAACTGGATATCTACATGCAAACCTCATTTAGCAGAAAAATCTGACCTGGCCTATTCTTCCCTCTAAGTGTAAAATAATAATATATTTCTTGACAGAAATATTAATGTGTTTGATTATGAAATGATGTCCCAGACCCATGAATGGATGGTGTTACATATAAATGTTACACGTACCCTATTAGCTTTCTAAAATGGGAGACATTTTGAATTCTGAAACACACCTGGCCTCAGGGGTTTGTGGACCTGTAATGCTAACTTCATGGAAGCCTTAGTCTAGTGTCTGGCATGCAGATCCCTCAGTAACTGTTATATAATAAATAACGCTCTGAGTAGTAATTGAAAGAACACACAAAATACAGTGGTCCCACGGGTGTAAGTGACTTTTGTATTGGAGCAAAGAGGGCTACTGTGTTGCTATAATGTTATAATTGAAAGAATAACAAGAGGAAAAAAGGAGAGAAGTCCAATTTTGAGAGGAGCCACAGTGTATCAAAAGATTCCATACTTAGCAGGGGGTGAGTCAGTGACTGAAACTGGAGGGAGCAGTCATCTGAAGGGTACTCTCCAGTGCCTAGGAAAGTGAGGCATGAGGGGAGGGACCCCACAGGGGCCTGCATGGGAAGACTCACCCTACAGCCTGTGGGTACCCTCCCTCTGCCTCTATGCATCTCAGGAATCCCATCCCAGAGTTTCTCAAAGTGAGGGACCAGGATGTCAGGAACCCCTAGGGTGTTGGTTAGAAGTAGAGCCTCCGGGCCCAGCCATATCACATTCAGGGACATTGGGCACCTGTATCTTAAACCAATTCTCAGATCATCCCAATGTCACTTACGTTCTAGCACCATTGGCATGGCCAAACAGCTTTGGGGGTGGGATGGGGAGGGAGGAGAAGCAGGGGCTCCCGGTGAATCCAGGGTGGCCCTGAGCAGAAGCCAGGCCGGGATGAGCTCTGCAGCTTTCAGGGGCCTCACCCTCTCACTGGGCAGGACACATCTGCTGACCACGGTCTATCGCACTAGACTGTGAGTTCCTCCTGGTCAGGGCCACAGCTGATTCACCTCCGCGGGCGTGGGGAAACCCTGGCGAATAAAGTTGAGCAGACCAGCTGTCACGGGGGAGGGGCTGTAGATGGAAGGTCGGTGGGGGCTTTTCCTGGGAAGGGACGAGTAAAGGGGGAGCAGTCGCTGTGGAAGGGGGCTCCCAGAAAAAGAGGGAGGCCGGGAAAGGAGGAGGGCAAGGACCTTCTAGGGGCAGGAGCCGCTAGAGGGGAAGTGGGCGGAGCCGCCCGCGGCAGGGCTGGCCCAGGGAGGGGTGGGGCTGTCGGAGAGGTGAGGAAGGAGGCGGGAGGGGTTGGGGGTGAGGCAGATCCGGGGAAGGACTGTCAGGGGGCAAGGAGTTGCTCGCGAGGAAGGTAGAAGGGAGGAGAGGGCGATCCCGCCCGAGAACCTTCAGGGCCGGGTATGGGCTCACCTGGGGCGGGAGGGCGGGACGCAGCTCAGCAAGGTCCCAGATTCCGGGTCGGCGGAGGGCACAGGAGCTCTCGGAGCGGTCCGGGGTCTTCGGCCCACCGCTCCCCAAGCCAGGGCGGGAGGATTCTCCGGAGGGGGAACGGCCCGTGAACGCGCGCGGACACGGCTCGCGCCAAAAATTCCAAACCGGCCTCGAGGCCCCGCCCAGGAACGCCTCTTACCCCCGGTGCAGCCTGTCAGAGGCGCACAGCCTGCTGGGGCTCCGCCCCAACGTCCCTGCGTGCGCGCCTCCGACCCCGCCCCGCCGGCTCCGCAGCCGAGCGCTCTCACTGCGCAGGCGCGAAACCTTCTCTGTGCTGGCCCAGGTCGTGTATGGCTACGCGGTGCCACCTAGAGGCTGAGGCGCCACACTGGGTCTGAGCCTGCTCTTGGGTACTCCCGCCTGGTTCCCAGGACCCCGAACGACCTCCGGGCGTCGACCGACCTCCAGACCCAGGTGCCGGCACCCACGGCCCTCACTGGGCTGCCTTAGTTTTCGCATCTATAAAGGGAATGGTCACTGCGTTTCGTCCCGGAGGTGTAGCCCCAAGAGGCGGTCACTTGGGGCTGCACAGGAAGTCGCTGCCGCCTCCGGGGTCCCGGCGAGGTGGAATGCCCTGGGCTCAGTGCTCCCTCCTCATGCCTGCCTTGCACCGTACTGGGGATGCGGTGGGGATCACACACACACACACACACACACACACACACACACACACCCTCCACCTGCGGAACGCGCGACACACACACATACACACACACACACACACACACACACCCTCCACCTGCGGAACGCGCGACACACACACACACACACACACACACACACACCCTCCACCTGCGGAACGCGCGACACACACACATACACACACACACACACACACACCCTCCACCTCCACCTGCGGAACGCGCGGCTTCGTGAACCAGAAAATTCTGCCTTTTCCAGGAAGCCTCCCTGTCTCCAGGCCTCGGCCACCTCCGAGGCAGCCATTCCCATTCTTTGGATCTGAGACTTAAGCACAGCTCAAACCTCCCTCAGCCCCTTCCTGGCTGAACGACCTTGGGAAGGCCCTGGGCCTTTCTGAGCTTCAGACTAGTCTCCTCTCCTGTAAAAGTGGAGCTGATTATGCTTCCTTCACCGAGCTGGAGGTTCAAATAGCATGATCCCCTTAAATTTCTTAGCAGGGGGCTTGCATCTTCCTCCATCGGAGGGGACTTTTTATCTGTTTAACAGGATCGAGGGGAGTCACTCTTCCAGGCCACCCTCCCTAGAAAGCTCCCCATCTCATCACGTCTCCTTTCCCACCTTCTTTTCTTCTTTTTTTAAAAAATTTTATTTATTTATGTATTTTTGGCGCACTGGGCCTTTGTTGCTGTGCGTGAGCTTTCTCTAGTTGCAGCGAGCGGGGGCTACTCTTCCTTGCTCGGGCTTCTCACTGCCATGGCTTCTCTTGTTGCAGAGCACAGGCTCTAGGTGCGTGGGCTACAGTAGTTGTGGCACGCAGGCTCAGTAGTTGTGGCTCATGGGCTTAGTTGCTCCACAGCATGTGGGATCTTCCCGGACCAGGGCTGGAACCCGTGTTCCCTGCATTGGCAGGCGGATTCTTAACTGCTGCGTCACCAGGGCAGTCCCCCACCTTATTTTCATATAGCATTTATCTCTATCTGAAATTCTATCGTCTATCAGTTTATTTGTTGATCATCTGTCTCCCCAAGTCTCTGAAAGGTCATGGACTGCAGGGCTCCCAGTTCACTGTGGTGATTATACCTTCAGGGAACATTCTCCACTGCATGGACCAGTGCTGGAGGGCCTGGAATCCTGGGTTAGGCCCAAGACCCAGAGCTTTTCTGGGGGCTGCAGCACCCCCTCCGTGTGCCCTTCTTTGCATTAGCATATCTGGTAGCCACGGGCCAGCCCCTGTCACTCAGGCTGAATCCTTGTTAAAGACCCCAGGCTTGTCCCCAGGAGACCCAGGGAGCAGGCAAGCCCCTCTCCAGCTGCCAGCCCCTCTGCCAGTCCCATCTCCGGGAGTCCTGGGCTCAGGTCCGAACGTCTAATTCACAATGACTTAAAAAATAATTCTTTAGGGACTTCCCTTGTGGCACAGTGGTTAAGAATCCACCTGCCAATGCAGAGGACACGGGTTTGAGCCCTGGTCTGGGAAGATCCCACATGCCGTGGAGCAGCTAAGCCCATGCGCCACAACTACTGAGCCTGAGCCCTAGAGCCCATGAGCCACAACTACTGAGCCTGTGTGCCGCAACTACTGAAGCCCATGCGCCTAGAGCCCGTGCACTGCAACGAAGAGTAGCCCCCGCTCGCCGCAACTAGAGAAAGCCTGTGTGCAGCAACAAAGACCCAACACAGCCAAAAACAAATAATAAATAAAATAAATAAATTTTAAAATAATAATTTTTAAATTCACAAACATGCTTTAATATAAAGTTAAGTACAGATAGCAGGTAAGAGCATCGACCATGGAGTCAGGGAATTTAAGGCTCTAACCCAACTCTGCCACACAGAAGCTGTGCAATCATGGGCAAGTTGCTTTATGTCTCTGGGCCTGTTTCCACATTTGTAAAATGAGGATAATAATAATAGTTCATTCCTCCTTGGGGTGTATGAGCAGTAAATGAGAAAGTGCATGTGAATAAAGGACAGGGTCAAGCACACAGTAGGAACTTACTCACTTTTTAATAATAATAGTAACACTCCCTCGTGCATATAGTGTTTTGCAGTTCTTAAAGCACCTGCCTGGACCTAAAGGAGGCCCCTGGAGAAGACTCAGACCCAGGACCTCTGCACCCACCTGGGGGGGTCACAGGTTTGAGACCAGAGCACTTGGCAGAGGCTCGGTCCAGGAGGAAGCCCCCCAACCCCTGCCCAGGCTCTGGACTCCCCGGGTCCTGGCCGCACATCCAGGTGATAGCCAGCTTGAACAGCGCGCCCCCGTGTGACCTGTCACAGAAATAGCACCGCGGGCCCGCCAAGACCGCATTCACCACTCACCAGGGATGGGGCCACAAAATTGGACTAATGTGACTTTAGAAAGGCAAGGGACTTCCCTGGTGGCGCAGTGGTTAAGAATCCTCCTGCCAATGCTGGGGACACAGGTTCGAGCCCTGGTCCGGGAAGATCCCACATGCCGTGGAGCAACTAAGCCCGTGTGCCACAACTACTGAGCCTGCACTCTAGAACATGTGAGCCACAACTACTGAAGCCCACGCTTCTAAAGCCCGTGCTCTGCGACAAGAGAAGCCACCGCAGTGAGAAGCCCGCGGACCACAACAAAGAGTAGCCCCTGCTCTCCACAACTAGAGGAAGCCCACGAGCAACAACGAACACCCAATGCAGCCAAAAATAAATAAATAAGTAAGTAAATAAATTAACAAGAAAGAAAGAAAGACGAGGAAAAGACGGCCACATGTGCAAACATGGCTACCCTAACAGGAAAGAAGCGATTGTGATGGACACTTCTGGGGAGCTGGCTGTGTTCTATTTCTTGACCTCTGTGCTTTATAGGTACTTATTATACTGTATGTTTCTGTCTTGTGCACACTTTGCAATGGCATAAGTTTTGTTTGTTGGTTTTGGCCATGCTGCACGGCTTGTAGGATCTTAGTTCCCCAACCAGGGATTGAACCCGGGCCCATAGGCTGTGAAAGTGCTGAGTTTTAACAACTGGACCACCAGGGAAGTCCCTGGCATAGGTTTTTTTAAAAAAATAATCTGAGGGCTTCCCTGGTGGCGCAGTGGTTGAGAGTTCGCCTGCCGATGCAGGGGACACGGGTTCGTGCCCAGGAGCGGCTGGGCCCATGAGCCATGGCCGCTGAGCCTGCGCGTCTGGAGCCTGTGCTCCACAACGGGAGAGGCCACAACAGTGAGAGGCCCGCGTACCACATTAAAAAAAAAAAAAAAAATCTGACAGGTAGGAGAGGGAGTTAATAGAAGTCAGCTTTGCACAGTGCACGTGCTTGGGGGTGACAGAGGTGTCCTAGAGGTGGCCAATACAGGGATCTGGGCTGAAGTCACCAGCACCTCCCCCTCTGCCCCCCCCACACACACACGCTGGGCTGCACCCTTGCTGCTCGCTTCCCACAGGAGGGCCTGCACCCTGGGAGCACACTCACATGAGAGCACATGTGATGTGACTATGCCTGGGGCACCCACCTCCCCCGCACAGACCCACCCGTGAACAAGACCCCTCTGTTCGAGCTGGGTCCCCTCAGCCAGGCACCCCAGCACAGCACCCCACAGGCCCACCTCCTGCCCCACCTGGCAGGTAGCCAAGACCTGGAGTCCTGGAGGCTGGACCTTTACTGGCTGCTGGGAAGGGCTCAGGGGTGGCCCCTGGCCTCAACCACTCCTGACAGCCGGGGGCAGCTGGGATGGTCCACTCAGGTTCCCTGGGGAGGGCTTTCCTGCCAGACCACCTGCTCTGCCCCATGGCCACAGGCACCGGCTCCCTGGCCCACTCACGGACGGTGACCAAGTGGCCTATGATTAGCCGACTGGGCGCTGGGTTCAGATGCAGATCGGGTTCACATACCAGCTCCATCTGGCTGGGAGCTTGAGCAGAAATCCCACTTTCCTGAGTCTGTTCACTCTCCTCTAAAATGGGGGAGCTACTTCTCACCCCATTTTGCAGATGGGGAAACAGAGGCAGAGAGAAGGGACTTGGCACAGATTTTACAACTAAGCAGCGGGGCTGGGATTTGAGGCCGGGCAGTACACAGGCCTCCGCCCTCTGCTCATCCACACACTTCTGGGCAGCAGCAGCCCCTGTTACCTCAGATGCCACTTCGCTGTCTGCCCACCTTGCGCCAGTCTAGGCCCAAGGTGTCTGCTTCAGACCTGGGATAGCTGAGGGCCCCCTGCACAGACCCAGACACACAGACACATGGCCCACCCTGCAGGGCGCCAGGGAAGCTTGGCCCAGGAGGAGGCAGGCGGGGAGACTAGGAGAGGCCTCGCAGGAGGTACAGTCTGGGCGCCTGCTTGGCCACTGCCAGAGGGAAAGCCAGTGCCTGCCACCACTGCCAGGCTGCCTGGGTGCTGGCATGGGCCTGTGAAAAATGCCAACCAGTCTGGGGCTTTGGGCCAGCTGACTCCGCTCAGGACTAGGGCCTGGCCCAGTTGGGCACCTCCGGCCCCTGCAATGCCACCACCCCGACCCCCGGCAAGGCCAGTCCCCTCAGCTTACCCCCAGCCCCACCCTGGCAGGACAGCCTGAGAGCACATGGACCACTTAGAGTGGGTTGAGAGAGACCCTGATGGAGCTAGGTCCTGGGCTACCTTTTGCCCTGAGGTGTGAGGGGACATGGCCCAGCCTCCGAATAGAGGAGCAACTTTGAGGCGCCAGAGCTGGGAGCCCAGGGCAAGGTGACAGCTGGGGTGTCGGAAGTGCAAGTTGGAGGCCCAAGGAGCGCATCGCCTAAAATGGCACAGCCCGTGTCAGTAGGCTCCCTGCCAACTGCTCACAACAGCACCACCTGCCAGGGTGGGAATTTGGGGGAGGCCAGTTGAAGGGAGGCCAGGCACCTGCGGGTCAGACATCTTCTGAACATGCAGCTGTGCTAAAGGCCCCTCAAGCCACCCCCTCAGCCCTCTACCTGGGCTGGGGTCCAGGCCCCAACTCCTGGCATTTCCCAGGCCTACCTCTCTGGGTCTCCCGTGCTCGGCTCCCCACCAAGCCCCCTGCGCCCAGGCCCCAGCTCCAGGCTCATCCGCCCACCTGAGGAATGGAGAGTGCTTACTAACCTCCAGGTACCCTTTTTGCACTCCTGCCCCCACCGCACCCTAAGCAGCTCCCCCTCCCCCAGATTCTGTCCCTAAAGTTAGAGTCAGTGCAGATGGAGCAGAGCAGGAGATGCAGGTGAAGCTGGGAGGGACTTGTGCAGCAGGTGGACCCTGGCTGAGCCTTCAAGAAACAGCAGGGACTCTTGGACAGGCTGAACATGGGGTGACCCATCCCTGTGTGTCACCATCCATCATGGAAGGGAGGCTCAGTCCCACTCTTGCAAGCCCAGACTCAGTTGGGGTCAAAGGGCTGTCTCCTGGTGTGATCACTGCGGTCTCCAGGGTTAGATGGGTTAATAGCCCAGCTCCTCTCGTGGACACGCCTGCCTGTGGGATACAGTGATACAGTCCTGATACAGTCTGCCACACTGTCCCCTGGCCACTTGCCTCTGTAATACTGTCTCCTTCCTGTAACATAGTAACTCATTCAGAGCCTCCCCTGCCAACCACGCCCACATTTCTGGGCCTGGCTCACCCCCACCCCCACCCCCAGCTGTGTTTAGGCTGGGCCTGGGGTGCCTGCCTGCCCTCTCCAGCTGCTGGGGGGAGCAGCTGAGCCCTCCAGGCCTGGCGCCAGGGCCCCAGTCCCTGACAGGGGTGGAGGAGCCTGGGGGGCTAGGTGGGGGCCTGTCCCGGCTGTCAGCACCCATGATGGATGAGGGGTGAGCAGGGAAGAGGCCTGAGGGGGCGGGCGGGGGCTGCCCCCTGGGGTCTGCCAGCCCAGCGGAGCCTCTGCTACTCACAGTGGGGGGAAGTGGATGTGGGCCCCCACATAGCAGAGGTGTTTAAAGGCCCAAAACGTGGGTGTCCTCTCACTCTGCCCTCATCATGAGCACCTGGGCCTTCCCCTCCACCCTTTTCCTGCTCTGCTTGACTTCTGAAAGCCTGCAAGGCTGTGAGAGCAGGCAGCAGGGCTGCTGGCGGGTCTGGGCAGCTGAAGTTGGGGCTTGGAGTGTAGGTAGAGCATTGGGCCAGATGCTGGGGCTCCAGAGAGAAGGAGGGGAGGGTCTGTGAATCTGGGCTGGGCAGGGCTTTGGGAGACTGGGGGATAGATGCCTGGGGTCCCTGCCCTGAGTCAGGACCCCCCTTCCTCCCCTAGGGCTACCTCCATTGTCTCCTAGCCTGGGGAAAGGTAAGTGGATCCTCCAGGCTCTGGGGTCAAGGAAGAGGGCCTGGTCTTCCCCTCGCAGGGGTCTGGGAGTTCTCTGGGGGAGCACCCCAGATGTTCCCTGCTCTGGGATCCAGATCTGGGGCCCAGGAGAACACAGGGTCATCCGTGTCTTCCTGGCAGGTGACCTTGTTCACGTCAGCTCAAGTGTGAGAAACAGACAGCTCGCACCCTTGGAACTGAGTTGAGATGGGGCAGAATCTCAACCCTGGGTGTGAGAACATCAGGGCTGGAGGAAGGCCTGGAGTTGGTTTTGCGGGGTGGGGGTGGGGCAGATTGCGACAGGAAAGGGGAAGGACATCGCTGGCAGTGACACAAGGCAAAGGCGTGGAGGTAGGACAGGAAGGGAGGAGACAAGGCGAGTTGGGGCGGGGCCAGGGGTGGGGTGTCCGGAAAGGTCTTCCCTCCAGGGACCTGTGGGGCCCTACAGGTGGGAGAGGGGCTTCCTCCTGAGACCTGACACACCTAAGCTGCAGGAGAGAGACTTCGGGGCTGGGGGACGAGGATGGGATTTCCAGGAAGGGAGGAGTTCAAGTAAGAATGGAGGCCAGAAGTGCAACTGCCCCTGGAAGAGGGTACAGGGGGATCTGCTCCCAGGGGTATGGCCCAGACGCCTCCCTCCATGCCAGGGACTCTTCCACTTCTCCTGCCCCTGCCACCAGTCTGCTCACCCTCCAGTGACCCCAGGGCACCTGAGGCCCAGAGACGGGGGTGTGCTCTCTTGCTTTGCAGGGAGCATCCAGATTCAGCTCTTTGCTGCCTCCTAAGTCACCCTCTCTTCCTGACCCCACAGGCTTAGGAGGCTTGAATGGCTATCCATCAGGTAAAGCTGGTTGAGGGGTGGCGGGCGGGGCAGTTCTGTGTCCTCGGAATAAGAGCAGGGCACCCAGCTCCTGGCCCCTCCTGCCCCCCAGGCTCAACTTCCCGTTTCCCCCACAGGCTATGGCCCCCCCAGTGGTCTAGGAGCAGGTAAGGCATGGGCAAATGGGATTTGGGTCTGGGGGAGACAGCCATCTCAGAAACACTTAAGGACCACACTGCTGCACTTTCCCCCCCCACCCCAGCCCTGGGTGGAGAAGCCCGCCCACCACCCTTCCTGCAGGACTTGTCCTTTCCCTCCTACATACCTCTCCCCTGCCCTAGGAATCCACCAAGGCGGTTCTGTTGTCTCACCATGTACACGCCTCGGGGGTACAACTCTTTCCTGTCCCTGCTTGTTCCCCGGTTGCCCACAGAACCCAACTCCAGGGCGGGCAAGCCCGGCTCACTGCGAGGCCCTGGGCCCGCTCAGAGCCAAAAGAAGGAAGGAAGGGGAGTGAGCTCCCAGGAGCCAGGGCCCCTCCTGTGTTCCCCACCCTTCTTGGGAAGAATGGACTGGAGCTGAGTTCCCACAGGCCCTGGCTCAGAATGGCTATGGGGTGGAGGGTGTCCTGGGTCTCTCACCGGCTCACTGGGTCTCCCCCAGGCTTCCGAGAGGGTGTTTAACCTCAGAAGCCAGGTGGGCCCTGCTTGGCCCTGGCTCTCTCTCTGTCTCCCCACCCTTCTCTCACACCCCTCACCTCTATCTCTTCTCCCGGGATTCCGCACTGGGCATGGGCTAGAAGCCCAGCCAGGTGAGTGGTGGAGCTGGGCATTGCCCATCCCCCTGCTCACTCCCAGGCCTCGGAGCAGAGGGCAGGATTTGTGAATGATTCCAGGGGGTGAAGGGACAGACAGAGAGCCTTCAAGTTTGCTGTTTCTGGTGGGGTCCAAGGGTCCTGCACCCTCACCCCAAACCCACCCAGTTCATGGCTTCCTCTCCCCACAGGTCCTCCAGCTCCCAATGGCTAGGGAACAGGTGGAGGTGGGGCCAGGATTCTAGGGGCACCCCTGACATGGGGTCTCCTGAGACCCTCAGTTGACCCCCATCCCCCTCTCAGGCATTGGAGGGGTCGTGAAACCCCAGAAGTCCGGTGAGCCTCGCCCTACCTGTCTCTCCTCATCTCTCTGCCCCTCTCCCTTACCCTCTCCTGCCCTGTGTCCCCAGGTGTCTCTCCAGAGTTTAGGAACGGGAATGGGCTGGGAGTCAGGGCCTTCCCAGGTGCTGCCACCCAGCCAGGTGAGGAGGTTCCGGGAAAAAGATGGGTTTGGATATGAGGGGTGGGGAGGATACCACTGGGTCTTCCCCCAGGCTCCCTCAGGGCACAACTGGTGACTCACTGGAGGCAAAGGGAAAGACCAAAACTGTTCCAGTTGTCTGGTTTGGGGAATGGAGACCAAGGGCACCCCTGCTCCACCCCTACCTCAGCTGGGACCACAAATGCCCCCACCTTAGCCCTCAGCTCATGGAACCCCAGGAAGAGGCTGGTTCCCTGGGGTGCCCTCATCTACTGCATCTCTCTCCCCAGGCTTTTGAAGAGGGGTGAAACCCCAGAAGCCAGGTGAGACCTGCTCCATGACCGCCCCTCTGCCCACCTCTCCATCTACCTGCCCTTTGAAGCCCCAGCCCCTCCCCCCATCCTTCCCTCTGGCTCTGTCTCCCCAGGATATGGAAATGGGCTGGGAGCTGGTGACTTCCCAGGGCCGGGAGCCCAGGCAGGTGAGGGCACCTGGGGCACCACCCTGTGGTCCAGGGAGGGGGAAGGCGTGAACAGAGCTGGAATCAGGGAACCCAGAGAGAGTTGCGTTCTCGGGGGAGGGCAGGGGCTCAGCCTGGGAGGGGGCATGAAACCTCCGAAGCCAGGTGAGCCCTGCCCTGCCCATCTTGGCACTCTCCCCACCCATTTCTATCCTGGCCCCTTCTGCCTGCTCCAACCTGCCAGCCCACAGCCAACAGTGCCACCTCTGTGTCCCCAGGATTTGGGAGCAGAAATGGATTCAGCATTGGTGCTTTTCCAGCCAGGGGGCTGCAGGGAGGGGCAGGCAAGCGGGGTTCAGGGTCGTGGCCCACACTCTTAGGAGAGGGGCTGGTAGGGGTCAGTGTCAATCTCTCTGTCACTCCCCAGGGCTGGGAGGGGGCATAAGACCTCAGAAACCAGGTGCGGGGGAGCCCTCTCACCCTGTCCCCAGCCCTGCCACTCTGCCACCCTCCCAGGGACTGCTCCCTTCATTAGCCGCTGCTGCCACTCCTCTGGCTTGAGCTGTGGTCTTGGGGAGGCTCTTCCAGACTTCCAGTCCCCTCTCTAGGCATGCTCCAGGGGAATAACTTTTGGGGGGCACAAAGGTTGTGGGGTGAGGACACCACAGGAGGTGTGGGCCCACCCAGCACTGGCTGGGCTCCAGCCTCTACCCTCCTCCTCTCCACAGGCCCCGTGGCTCAGAATGGCCAGGGACCAGGTAGGGGAGGGGTGGGAGGAGCTGGAGGCACGTGCTTGGGTTCGGGGTTCACAGGAGCTCTAGGCTCCCTCACCGAGTCTCCGTCTCTTTCTCAGGAATTGGAGGGAGCGTGAAACCTCAAAAGCCTGGTGAGCCCCACCCTGTCCCTATGTCCCTGTCCTCTGCCCCCCATCGTCCCTCCACCCCCACCCCTGCTCCCCTTACTCACTCCTGCTCTGTCTCCCCAGGACTCAGCAGCAGGAATGGGCTAGGAGCTGGGGCCTTCCCAGGAGTTGGAGCCCAGCCAGGTGAGGGCACCTGGGGTCCTAGAAAGGAGGGAGGGGGAGGGCAGAAACTTGATTTCTTGGGGGAGAATAAGGGCTGGGAGGGGTCCACATTGCATGTGGCTCAGTTCTTCTTTCCCCAGGCTGAGGAGGGGGCATGAAACCTCAGAAACCAGGTGAGACAGAGACCCTGCCCTTCCGTCCCACCATCTTAATTCTGTCCCTGTCCATCCCTGTCCTTGTCCCCATCCCAAGTCCTCCCCCAATCCACTGCTCACATATGGCTTTTCCTCTCCAGGACAGGGCATGGGCCATGGCCTGGGGGCCCAGCCAGGTGAGGGTGGCTAGGGCCTAGGCTGCTGGGGGAGGGAGAGATCACTGCTGGCCACCACTCTGGGCTCCTAACAGGGGGCCTCTTAGAGGCTCACTCATTCCACCAACTTTCCCAAGTGCCTGCCTGAGCCCGACCTTGGCTGCACACTGCAGACCGAGCCGGTCAACCCTGACCTGGCTGCAGACCCGCTGGGCCCAGTGCCCAAGCCAGGACCCCCAGGTACTTTTGCAGGCTGTGGTCAGGACTGGGGGACAATCCACCAGAGGTGGAAAGCCAGAGGACACAGCCCGAGGCTGGAGGCCTGGGGGGACTTGAACCTGGCAGTGGGACACACCTTTGTGGTTTTAAGCAGGGAGCAAAAGACCTTGTCTACCTGGAGTAGGCAGGGGTTGGAGAACTTGGGGAGGAGTCTGCTGGCGTTTCTGGGTGGGGGGTGGGCTTGGGTCCTGGCATCCAGAGAGGGAGCAGGGAGGAGCGAGGATGTTAAGACCCCAGGAATCTTCTGGGCCAGAGGGATGGAGGAAGGCTGGATCTGGGATCCCATCTCTCAACCGCCTCAGTCTCCCCAGCCCTTTTCCTATCACAGGTCCCCCCAGTGAGCTCCCCACCCCTCTTGTGAACCTAGCTAGGTTGAATGGAGGGATGTTGAAGGGGAGGGCAGGGGTCTGGGTAGGCGGGGAGGCTGGGGCTCACTCTCACTTCAGTGCCATCCAGATTTCCTGTGTCACACCCACCCCCCCCATAGGTCTCATAGCTCTAAATGGCTTTGGACCAGGTAGAGAGGGGACCAGGGCTGAGTTGGGGGGGCGGAGACCCAAAGGTGGGGGTTTCTGGAAAGGAAAACGCCAGAAGCTAGGTGAGCCATGCTCTGCTCTGTTGGGCTCTGTCTGTCATCTCTGCATCTGTGCTCCTGATCTCTCAGGAGTCCTGAGACTCCTGATCTCGTCTGAGTCCCTGATCTCTCCTCAGGCCTCTTGCTCTGTCTCCCCAGGGTTTGGGACCGGGAATGGAGCCCAGCCGGGTGCGACCCCAGAGCTCTAGGGGTGCAGGGCTCACCGAGGGGGTGGCTGATGCAGGGGTGGAGGTGCTGTCCCTAGCTCTGAGGGGACGGGGATCCAGGTGGACTCACTGGACAGTCTCCTTCTCTTCCCCAGGCCTCTGAGAACTGAAATCTCAGAAGCCAGGTGAGACCCGCCCTCCCATCTGGCGTCACACAACAAATACTCCTTCAACAAACATCCCCAGGGCAGCCCAGCCAGGTGGGGTGGCAGGCCTTCCCGAGCCTGGGCAGCAGGAGGAGGCAGGCAGGAAAGAAGCGTGAATGTAACGGGGGCATATTCTGGGGAGGTGGAGGCAGAGGCGGGGGCCCGCTTGCCGTGCCCCACTGAAAATCTTGGGCTGGGGCATCTGAGAGAGGACCAGAGAGGGTACAGGCTCTGGAAATGGCTGGGGGCCAAGGAGGCGGGAGCTCATGCCCAGAGCAGAGCATGTGGTTGGTAAGGGGACGTCAAGGTGTCCACCTTCCTGGCTGGTTGGTGTGGGTGGTGGTGGTGACACCAACCAGACGGGACTCAGGCAGCTGGGATGGCGTTCAGGCTCCACAGGGAGGCTGGACCCCAGGAGGAGGCCGAGGGCCCAGCTGGGGGTGGGGTGGGGGGGGAGAGCTAAAGGACCTTTCTTTGTGCAGGGGCCTCAGAGAGGCTGTACCCAGAGCCCCTGTCTCCTGCCCCCAGGCCCTGCAGCTCAAAATGGCTATGTAGCAGGCAGGGGTGGGCCTGCCTGGAGATGCTAGGGAGGTCCAGGGATGGGGCCAGGAGCCCTAACCTGCCCCCCGTCTCTCCACCAGGCTTCGGAGCTAGTGTGAGACCCCAGAAGCCAAGTGAGCCTTGTCCGGGCATGTCTCTCCACCTCCCTGCAAACCCTAATCTCCCCTCCCCCTATTCACACACCCGTCTCCATCTGTCCCCCCAGGATTTGGGAATAGCTACAGGCTGGGAGCCCAGCCAGGTGAGACTGGTGGGCTCTGGGGTGTGGTCCACATCTAGGCATTCTCTCCCATCTCCCAGGCCTTCAAGAGGCAGGACTGGTGAAGGATTAAGAGGGGGTCGGGGAGAGCCTCCAGGGTTCTGGCTTGGCTCTGTACGGGGGATCACAAATCCTTGCCTCTAACTTAGCCAGGGTCCCCAACCCCCTGCTCATCCCTCCATCCCTCACAGGCCCCCCAGCTCAGAACTGAGGGGTTGGGAGAAGCTGGAGGCTGGGCGAGGAGGAGAGAGGAGGGGGCGAGGTGGTCCCCACCCAGACTCTGTTCTGAGGGTCCTCTCCTGGGCTCCTTGGAGAGGGCAGAGTTGGTAATGGAATGCAGCAGAGGAGGCTCCAAGTTTTCTGGTCCCTAAACTGGGAGGAAAGGGAAGCCCAGTTTCTGGCCTCCTGTGTTCCTCAACCCCTCCCCACCCCCCGCACCTCCTGCCCATGCCCACAGGGTCTGCGGTTCCCATGCTACGGACCAGGTACAGGAGTGGGTGCTGGGGGCAGATGCCAGGGTTCTGGAGGAGAGGCTCAGAGGGCGGTCATGGGTCCCTTACCTGCTCCCATCTCTTTCTTCTCCAGGCATTGCTGAGGCCATGAAGCCTCAGAAGCCAGGTAAACCCTCCCTTTCTCTCTTACCACCCTGTGATATTGTGATTTATAAGAAGAAATATGTATGTTTAATCTTCCTCACATTCCTGGCACTGTGCTCCTGAAAGCGTTGGAATTTCCTGGAGAGAGGAGAGAGAGAGAGAAAGAGAGAGAGGGAGGGAGGGAGGGAGGGAGAGAGAGAGAGAGAGAAGGAGGGAGGGAGGGAGAGGGATATGTCTTCTGTTATGTTAATGAGGTGACTTTTGGAAAGCCCCTAGGTCATCTGAGGGTGGGGGCTGGTTGCCAGGAAAAGCAACCATGTGATTGGAAGGTTGGAACTTTCAGTCCCACTCCATGACCTCCAGGGAGGGGAGAGGGGCTGGAGGTCAGTCACCACTGGTCAATGATTTAATCAATCATGCCTGTGTAATGAAGCCTCCATAAACCCCCAAAAGAACAGGATTTGGAGAGCTTCTGGGCTGGTGAACACCTGGAAGTGCTGGGAGGGTGGCTCTTTGTGCCTTCCCACGTGCCTTGTCCCTTGCATCTCTTTTAACTGGCTGTTCCTGAGTTATATCCTTTTATAATAAATCGATTATCTAGTAAGTAAAATGTTTCCCTGAGTTCTGTGAGCCGCTCTAGCAAATTAATCAAACCCAAGGAGGAGGGGGTGGTGGGAATCTCTGATCTACAACCAGTTGGTCAGAAGCACAGGTGACAACTTAGACTGGAAATTGGTGCTTGAAATGTGGGATGGGGGTGGGGGGAGAAGTCTGAGCCTTTGACCTGTGGGATCTGATGCTGTCTCCAGGTAGACAGTGTCGGACTTGAATTAAATTGTAGGACACCCAGATGGTGTCTGAGAATTGCTTGGTGGTGTTGGAAAAACCCCAGAATTGGACTTGGTGTCAGAATTGGACCCCCCACTTCTCTTACCCCCAGAAACTGTCTACTGCCCCCACTTTATTCTTCCTCATAACCCCCCACTCTGTCTCCCCAGTTTATAGGAATGGGCTGGGAGTTGGAGCCTTCCCAGGTGAAGGGCCCCAGCCAGGTGAGGGGGGCAGGGTCAGGCCCTGCAGTTCTGGGAGGTGGGGAAGAGGGGGCACAGGGCACACTGGGCAAAGAGGAAGAGAAGGGGCAGGGTGGGGTCCACCTGTCACTCAGCCTCTGTCTGTCTCTCCCCAGGCCTGGGAGGGGGCTTGAGCCCTCCGAAGCCAGGTGAGTCCATCCCTGCCTCCCTTCTGCCCCTTCTGAAGTCTCCCCCACCCAGCCCCTGCCCTCATGCCCACACTTCCTCCCAGCATACATATCAGGGAATGGGCTGCAGCTCCCTCCAGGTGAGCTCAGTGGTGGCCTCAGTAGGGGAGACAGAGGGCTCCTTTCTGGGGAAGGGCTGGTCGGGTCTGAGGCAGGCTCTGTCTCTCCTGCAGGTCTGGGAGGGGGTTTGAAACCTCAGAAACCAGGTGAGCCAGAGCCCTCCCCATCCCTGTCCTGCACCTCCTCCTGCTGTCCTTCCAGAACCCCCCTGCCCAATACTGTCCCTCACATCCCTGCTTTTCCTCTCCAGGATATGGCAATGGCAATGGGCTGGGGGCCCAGCCAGGTGAGGGGGCAGGGAACAGAGGGAAGTGGGGGGATATTGGAAGGTGGAGGGCAAGGTGGGCAATAGCAGGAACCACATCAGGTGGCTGAGTCACCTTGTCCCCAGAGCAGATTGTGGCCCGTGGGAGCTGGGCTTTTTCTGGCCTGGCCACTCTCTCCCCTGGAAGGTGTGTCTGCCCTAGAAGCCACCACAGGCGGGTGGCTTGGCCATGTGGAGGCCAGGAGGGCAGCCTGGGGGCAGCACTGGCCTGGGCTCACTGCCCCCTCCCTTCCTCCCCATCTAGGTCCCTGCAGTGGTGGGGTCCCTCCGTGACTTCTTGCCAGGCCTCCCACTCCAGGGATCCCTTCAGATAAAGCAGGTGGCTGGGGCCTGAAATCCCAGCCCCCTCCCCCAGTGCAGAACGGCAAGTTCCCAGGTCAGTGCGGATAAGGGACCTGAGGGGCCCTGGCGGGTACCTGGTCCCAGGAGGGGCTGGGCCTGGCTGGGCCACTCAGAATCCCCCAGGCCTGATCTCCAGCAAGTCAGTGAGGAAAAGCCTGAACTCTGGCCCTGAGACCCCACATGACCCCCAATATGACAGCTCCCCCACATGACCCCCAATATGACAGCTCCCCCAGCCCCTTCCCCCATGGCAGTCTGCGACATTCCACACCTGCCCCACCCTGGGCTCACTCCTGTCCCCTGGCTTTCCTTCTAGTTCCTACTCCAGCCATCCAGTGGGGGCCGAAACCTCAGGAAGCAGGTGTGCATCTGCCTTCCCTGCCCCACCCCATGCCAGATCAGATCATTCCTCCATCTCCCTTGTTCCCTGGGTCATCTCAGGTGTTCAGGCACTTTAAGGGCCAGGAAGTCCCTCTCCGAGTCTACCCTTGGTATCTCTTGCTGCTTTCATATCTCATTTCTTCTGGTTCCATTCCCTGTGGATGAGGAGAGTCCCTTACTCCTCAGAGTCTGGAAGGTCCATACTGGGCCCCCAAGGAGTTTGGGAAAGTCTGGGTCCTCCCTGCTCATCTCCATTCCCCT
The DNA here is from genome assembly GCF_949774975.1 of Lagenorhynchus albirostris. Classification (NCBI taxonomy): domain Eukaryota; kingdom Metazoa; phylum Chordata; class Mammalia; order Artiodactyla; family Delphinidae; genus Lagenorhynchus; species Lagenorhynchus albirostris. Next base: position 51,809,625 of record NC_083109.1, read on the forward strand.
CACAGGGTACCAGCCTCCGAATGGCTACAGACCAGGAGCAGAACTGGGTGAGGAGGCCCTTCGCCTGAGTTCTCCCTCCTCTCCCCTCCAACAGCGCAGGAAGCAGGGAGGCGAAACCGGCTATCTCTGACCCCTGTTTCCTCTCCCCCAGGCTTTGGTGGTGGCCTCAAGCCCCAGAAAGTCGGTGAGCCCCCGGGTCCCCATCTTGGGCATGAGCTATGTCTCCCTCACAGTGAGTGCTCCTTGTCTGTCTGTCAGTCTCCGTCCTTATCCACCCAGCGATTATGTACTATGCACTGGACCACAGTGGTGGCCAGAGCCAGGGGGATCCTGTCTCAGGTGAGGGCAGAGTGACAGACTCAGCAGGCAGAAAGGGAAGTGCCCAGAGGGAGGGAGGGACAGCTTCCAGAAGGTGGGCTCCACTGGGTTAGCTGGATGATGGTGGGGGATTGTGGGAGGTCCTCTCTAGGCTGCCTCTGAGTCAGTCTGTCTGTCTGCCCCTCCCTGTCCATGAGCAGGTCACCCTGGCCCCCCCCAGTGTTGCCCCCACCCCATTCCAACCAGCCCCTCTCCCACCGCTGTCCTACAGGTTTTGGTTACAGGAATGGTGGTCTGGGATCCGGGGTCTTCCCTGAGGCCCGCGCACAGCCAGGTGCCTGGGGCTGCTGGGTAGGGTGGGGTGGGGGTTTCTGGGCTCAGGGGCTGCTCCTGCCTCTGACCTTCCCTTTCTTCCTCCAGGGTTCCCTGGGACTGATGGCTTTTGGAATGGTAAGTTGGACCCAGGGGACACTGTGCAGGGGGTGGGGGAAGGGATGTCCAGGGGCGGGGCAGGAGTCTGGTCTCTTGCAGGGTATGAGAGGGCAGCAGTTGTGCGCCCCAATGTGGCTGCTCCAGCCCCTGGAGGAAATGGTAAGAAACGTTGGGGGAGCAGAGGGAACCCTAGCAAGGGTGGCGGGGACCAGGCCGAGTGGGTGAGGGACTCTGAGACCCTGGAAGGACTGGGGCATCCTGAATGTACAACTCCAGTGGGCAGGAGTCCCAAGCCGGCTCTCCTCCTTCAGGTCAGGCCGGGGCCCCGAGGGGCTCTCCCTGGCCCTCCCTCCAGCCCTGGGGGGCCAACTTGAGGCCTAGATATGGGGCCAGAGGTGCATATCCAGAGGTCAGGAGCCAGCCAGGTAATGGGGTGTGTGGGAACGGGTCATCAGGGGTCGGGTAGCTGTGGAGAACTGGGCTCTGGGCCCTGGGGCTAGCCGTACAGCCCACCTTATAGCCCTGCAGAGATGGAGGGAGGGCACTCCTGGTGGAGGGAGTAGCAGGGGGACAGGAGAGACTCAGTGTTCTCACCTCTGCCCCTCCCCCCAGGGCCCTATGGGCAGCTGAGGCCAGAGCTGGGCCCTGGGCCCTTAGGTGAGTGGGGGTCTCCCAGGGCCTGGGGTAAAGCTGGGGTGGGCAGGAGGACTGCGAAGTCATCTGGTGACTGGGGTGCCCTGGCTTGTCTGTGTGCCTTAGGGGGCCCTGAGGTGAAGCGAGGCAGCAATGGCCTGATGGGAAATGGCTATGGAGGTGAGAGGGAATGCAGGGCCCCTGCCCCCACTCATCCCATGCCACCATCGTTGCCCCTCCAGGCTGCACTGGGGGACACCCCCAGCCCTCGGGGGGGACATATAGCCAGCTCTCAGGCTACCTGTGTGTGTCTGCTGGGTGACTGGCCTCAGAGGCCAGGGGAGGGAGAGGACTCATGTCCCCCAGGAGGTAAGGAGGGAGACAGGGCTCACCACGGCCCTGCTCTGCCTCTTCCCAGGCTGCTGCCCTCTTGGGAAATGCTGAGCTCCAGAGCAGATTTACTGCCCACTCTGAGCTCCTCTGTATCAGAGCCTGGTCTGCCTGGCGAGGCTGGCCAGACCCTCGGGCTTGGCCTCTGGCCTGGGGTCTCCTGTGGGCTGGAACTATCAATAAAGGCAATGTGCTTCCCTGTTTGCCTCTGTGGGCTGTGTGCAGGGGATCACTGTCTGGGTTGGGGGCCAGCTGGGGGCCCCTTATTCATTCCTTCAACAAACATCAACACAGCTGTGTGCCAGGGGCTGTGCTCCAGATGGGAGAGATGTGAGAACTCAGGCCTGCCCTTGGGGAGGGGGGCATCACGTGGTCACAATCTGGCGATGGAGCCATGTCCAAGTTAGGGGACTTGTGCGTCATTTGTGTTTTAATTTATAATTAACTTATTAAAATGATCCAACTAAAAATCTCATTTTCCTTAAGCCATTATACTTGCTTCCAGACCTCATTTTATTGATTGACCTTATAATGTGGATGTAAAACTCACTTCACATTCTTTGATTAGTACTCAATTAGATTATAAATTTGACAGATCAGCTTCTCCCTAAATATTTAGCATGCTTTACAAGCCTGATTAATTCAATTCCCTTAGACACTTCAAATAATTACACACATAATCTACTTGATCTCTTAACAGGGTGAGGGGGTGGCGTACGTGTGTACAAATCCAACCAGCAACTTCTTCCTAAGCACTTAAGGGGCTTTTGGAAATGAGCCCCTCTTGGAAATGAATAAATTAGACATTTAATATCTCAGATTACTGAACATTTTCAAACATTTTAAAAAGCCAGTTACTAATCCAATGTCAATAATCAGTGCTACTGGATTCCTTCGTTTTCTCATCCCGTGATTATAAGTTTAATCACCCAGAAATGTGGAAGCAAATTACTCTCCTAGGCTGGGTCCAGAATGGAGGTTGCACAATTGGGGATTGATCTGCTATTCTGAACTTTGACCAAGGGCTTGGCTAGTCCTGGAACCAGTCTCTTTGAGACTCTGTTCTGAGCTGTGACTTCCCAAGCCTACACCTTTTGCAATCTGGTGAAGTTTTGTCTTAACTGAAGAATTCCAGCTGAATAGAGTTGAGGGGATTTGGCACCCTATGAGGAACTCAGCTTGTCTTTCTGTGGCCTGATTTAGGATAACAAGTGTAGACCAAAATCTGACTGCAGTATGCACAAGGTTTTGGGTTGAACAACCTTGAGGAGTGTAAATGTATAAACATTATTGGAATTCCAGACTGATTTCTCTTAGCCTACCTCATTTAATTTGCTCTATTTGAGAATCATTATAGACTTGTTTTTTCACAGAAGTATTGATTCTTTAAAAATATAATCTTGGGCTTCCCTGGTGGCGCAGTGGTTGAGAGTCCGCCTGCCAATGCAGAGGACACGGGTTCAAGCCCTGTTCTGAAAGATCCCACATGCCGCGAGCGGCTAGACTCATGTGCCACAGCTGTTGAGCCTGTGCTCTGGAGCCCGTGAGCCACAACTGCTGAGCCCATATGCTGCAACTGCTGAAGCCCGTGCGCCTGGAGCCCATGTTCCACAGCAAGAGGGGCCACAGCGGTGGGAGGCCCGTGCACCACAACGAAGCGTAGCCCCTGCTCTCCACAGCTGGAGAGGGCCCGTGGACAGCAATGAAGACCCAACACAGCCAAAAATAAATTAAATAAATAAATTTATTAAAAATAAATCCTGGATGTCATTTTTTTTTTGTCATTTCTTAAAAAAAAAAATCATCTTGTGTTTCTCTGACCTGAGGTGTGGAATAACCCACATCGTCTCTTTACTGGAGAACAGGATTAAGAGGAGCGTTTGGGCACAGGGGCCACAGAGAAGAGGGTCTCAGTGAGGGCAGTGGATGATATCCTTTCTAACCCACTGAGAAATGTTCTAATATTGTTTTTTTTTAATTAATTTATTTTATTTTTGGCCGCACTGGGTATTCATTGTTGCATCCGGGCTTTCTCTAGTTGCAGCAAATGGGGGCTACTCTTTGTTGTGGTGCTCGGCGTCTCATTGCGGTGGCTTCTCTTGTTGCGGAGCAAGGGCTCTAGGCGCGCCAGCTTCAGTAATTGTGGGTAGTTGTGGCTTGCGTGCTCTAGAGAGCAGGCTCAGTAGTTGTGGTGCCCGGGCTTCGTTGCTCCGCGATATGTGGGATCTTCCTGGACCAGGGCTCTAACCCGTGTCCCCTATATGCACAGGCAGATTCTTAATCACTGTGCCACAAGGGAAGGCCTCTAATATTGTTTGTTTTTTTTTTAAATAAATTTATTTATTTATTTTTGGCTGCATTGGGTCTTTGTTGCTGTGCATGGGCTTTCTCTAGTTGTGGCAAGCAGGGGCTACTCTTTGTTCCGGTGCACAGGCTTCTCATTGTGGTGGCTTCTCTTGTTGTGGAGCACAGGCTCTAGGCGCACGGGCTTCAGTAGCTGTGGCACACGGGCTCAGTAGTTGTGGCTCGCGGGCTCTAGAGGGCAGGCTCAGTAGCTGTGGCGCAGGGGCTTATTTGCTCCGTGGCATGTAGGGATCTTCCCGCACCAGGGCTCGAACCCGTGTCTCCTGCATTGCCAGGCGGATTCTTAACCACTGTGCTACCAGGGAAGCCCTCTAATATGTTTTAATAAATATTTCTATATTCCAATTTTAAACAGATTGACCATTTCTCATTTTTTCCTGATTGTCACCCATCTGTGTTGTTTACAACCGTTCTTAACAACGTTAACACAAATGCTGCATGTCAAGCTTTGCTTTTGAATTGATATCGTTTCATCTTTTCTGTAAGATCATTCATTGGGAATTTGCGTAGATCTTGACCTACACCAGGAGCATCATTCCAGAATCCCTAAGGGCAAACCCCCCCAAAAAAAGAGATCCATACACTCTCCACATTGGCTGTTGTAGGGAGGGAGGGCGGGGCTGTAGAGGGGGTTGCGTGGCTAAATGGACCCTCAGGCCAGCTGGGGGCGCCCACTGCACACGCAGCGCCTGGCCTCAGGGATGGTGAGGGGTGGAGCCTGCGGCAACTCGGAATACTATGATTGGCTGGAACTGAGGGAGGGGAGGGAAGAAGACGTTGACAGAGAGTGCTCCTGCCTCTGACTGGCTGCCAGTGACAGCTCGTGCCAGCCGGCGGGAGAAACGCACAGGTCGCCGGCGCATTGGCCTTTGATTGGGTGGAGCGCGGTGGCGCACGGCTCCGATTGGCTGGGTCTCTCGCAGGGCGGCGCGTGGCCACCTGCTGGAGAAACAAGGCCTCCGCGGACTATGCGCGCTCGGCCCTGGCGCGGCGGTGGTGGCCAAGCTGGCGTCCCGGCTTCCTCGCTCCCGCTCGCATCCGCGGCTGGCCCGCGCCCGCGCCCACTCGCGGTTAGGCCGGGCCCGCGCATCTCTATCCCTGACCCCACCGCCTGCTCCGTCCCTGCCGCACCCGCCGCTGCCCGGACTGCCGCCCGGCCTGAGCCCCGCGCCGCCGCCGCCGCCTCCCTCGGCGCTCGCGCTGGCCGAGCTGCCGCCGCTGCCCGCGCTCCCGCTGCGGCCCAAGCCGGTGGCGCCCTGGGGCCCCGGCGCTCACATGGCGCTGCCCGACCTGCCGCCCGAGGCCTGGTCTTCCGCGCCGCCCGCCGCCGCCCTCGCCCTGCAGGACCTGCCGCGCCTCCCCGCGCCCGCGCCACCGCCCTCGCATCTGCCGTTACCGCCTCTGCCCGAGACCGCTGTCGCCGCCACGCCAGGGCCCGTGGGCGCGCGCGGCCGCCCGCCACTCAACACCGAGCCGCCCCCGCAGCCGCTGCCGCCGCTACCCACGCGGCCCTCGCCTTTCAACCTGCAGGCACCGCCTGCGCCGCTAGACCCCTGGCCGCTCGACCCCTGGCCGCTGCCCGCCTTTCCCCCGCCGCTGCCACTGCCGCCCCCGCCTCCGCACTTTTTCCTGTACCCGCCGTGCTGAAGGCCCGGCCCTCCCCGCCCCGGAGGGGCTGCGGGCGGGTGAGTTGGCAGCCCTGCCTGGATTCAGAGGCTATGCCCCTCGCCGCCTTCCCCGCCGGCAGGTTCAGGGGCATGGGTCGGGGTCCGGCTTGGGGAAGAAGGAGGGCGTGTCGGGAGCAGCCTAGCTTTGGGGGAGGAAGGAGCAAGTCTGAAAATAAGCTCGTTTGAAAATTGGGGCCATTTCTTCCATTTTTTCTTACTATCCTACAGGAAGCCTTTTGCCTGGTCATTTGAGAATGTAACTAATTCCTTGTAGTGATAAACTGGCTGGTGATCTGGGCAGGTGGGGCTGGGATCCCACAGCACGCGGCTTGAGGAAATGAAAACAAAATTTAAAAATACTTTTACTAGAGTACGCAAAATGTCTCATTTTCCCTTGTACAGTAAAGGGTTTGGATGTCATCGCTAAGATCTTTCTCTGCTGAAGTTTGTATGGCTTCTTGGAAACTCAGAACCTGCCTTCCAAGTCTTAAGAAGTCAAACTTTCAGCTGAAATAGATCCTGGGGTCCCTTGGGCCTGGGCGCACGGGGAGAACAGCGGTGTTGATGGACAGTCGATACTGGGCCTTGGAACAAGAGTGTCACATGCAAGGGCTCTGAAGTCATCCCCAAAGGACAGGAAAGCTCCCAGGGTGAGTCATGAGAGGAAGCCCCTGTTCTCTCCTCATCCTTACTACCTCCCTTCACCACCCCCACCCCCCTTTCTCCCCAGCATGTACAACGCAGAATAAAGTTCCCTTTGTTACTCAGGTGGCTTGGGCTCAAGTAACCAGGCAGACGTCCTATCTCAGTGGGCTCTTCTACAGCAGCTCAGGAGTGGTATCAGGAAGCCAAATTGACCTTGGGAGACCTCTGAGAGCCTGGGACCTGCCAGCAAGAAAGGCAGTGTATGAGTTTCCTGAGACTGCTGTAGCAAATCACCACAAACTGGGTGGCTTAAAACAGAAATTTAGTCTCTCTTGGTTCTAGAAGCTGCAAGTCCAAAATCAAGGTGTCCCAGGGCCATACTCCCTCCCAAGGCTCTAGGGGAGGATCCTTCCTTGACTCTTGCAGCTTCTGGTGGCTCCAGGTGTTCTTTGTTTATGGCTGCATCACTCCAATCTTTGCCTCCATCTTCATATGACCTTCTCCCTTGTAGCTGTGTCTCACATCTCCCTCTTGTTTTTCTCTTATGACACCTGTCATTGGATATAGGGCCCACCCTAAGTCCAGAATGCTCTCATCTTGAGATCCTTAAGTACACCTGCAAAGACCCTTTTTTCAAATAAGGCCATGCTGACACGTTCCTGGGCTTGGGACTGGACATAGTGTTGGGGGCCACCATCCAATCCATACAGGCAGTGTGCTCTCCCTTGTGGGGCTGGCCCACCTGCCACGCTGTCTTTCAGCTTCCCTAAAGCCTGTGTTAGGCCCTACCCCTTGCTGAACCTGAGCCTTGGGTGCCCTTGGAGTACTCACGCAGGATCCAAAGGCGCTAGTGCCTTGATAAAACTCTCACTGGCACAGGAAAAAAAGTAGACCGACTTTCCCCTTCGCTGAATTGTGGCCGAGTTCGCATTCCTGCCAGCTTGCTGCTTCCTCTATGCTCTTTATGTCCTGTAGCCCTCCCCACTCTGAGCTGAGAATCAGACAGTAAACAGGAAGGACAAGACTGAATGTGGGCTCCTAAAGAAGACAGCACTCTTAGAGCTTCAGATGGCTAACTGCTGCTGGTTGTAAGCTGACAATTACGACTGATAATAAAGTTGTTACCCAGTCAATGGAGTCGGCCCCAGTTTACAAGTGAAACTGCCATTGTGTTCTTGATGAAATACTCCCGTCCCAAGTTAATACCTACAATAATACCTAAGGTGTGCAGGGCACTTGCGGCCCAGCCAGTGCCTTTGGCAACCCTGGAGGTAAGCAGGGCAGGCTTCTCCCTCTGGTTTGTAGCCAGGAGACACCCGAGATTAGGCAGACGTGACTTGCCCAGCAAGGTCCTGGGGTGGGGTTGACACCACGTCTGACCCCAGAGTTCACTGATCTGCGTGCTGCGAGTGGAGAGCACTCTTCGCTTTCTGAGACGGGGACATGGACACGGTGAAAGTGAACCCGGGTGGAGGGTGGCTTCCCGTGTAATCAGATACAGATGTTGTTCTGTGCAGAGACTTCCCCATGACGCAGGGAGCCTCGAGGAGTGGGAGGAGGAGGGGATGGCTGGCTCTGGAGGAAAGGACAGGATGCAGGGAGGATGGCTTGAGGGAAGCTCAACATGGTGCGGGGTGGCCCGGCTGGGCTGCGGGCTGCATTGCCTTCGGGGAAAGAGGCACCAGGAGGCCCAGCTTACTCTCAGGAAGCTCAGCCAGCGTTGCTGGGCAGGGAGCTGGAGGCTTTGAAGTCAGTCTGGGGTTGCATCAGGCTTGTCCTGTTTCCCACGTGTTCTCTTGGCCAAGTTCCTTAGCTCTCTGAGCTTGCTCCCTTGTCTGTAAAATGGGGGCGTAAGTCCCTGAGAATTATTATGGGATGTCAGTGTTTCCTCTTTTCCTTTTGGTTCAGGAGCCAGGGGCTTTCTACCTGCAACTTCGGGGCCTCAGGTGCCTCCCCAGGGAAATGGGCGATGCAGCCTTTGGGGTTGTTGTGCAGCCCCCATAGCTACCTCCATACCCTTCCTGGCACCATGGTGGCCACAGTCAGTTCCCCTCTTTTGTCCTGTTCCCCTGTAAGGGGAGCGAGATGGACAATAGGATTGGAGTTAACCCCCTCCCACTTCACCTTCATCTAAGCTGAGCTGCAGTCTCTTCTGCCCACCTGAGCCTCCCACCCCTCCTCCCTCCCAGAGAGAACAAAGGTTAGTTTCGGTTCTGTCACTCCCTGAAGGGGTGAGGAGGACAAGCCCCCCTCCACTTCCTTGGTTTCCTCCCTCAGTGGTACAGCGGGGAAGGTTCTCCTCCCCCACCTCTTTCCCAGGAGGTGGCGGATGAGGTGGGGCTTCCTGCGGACTCGGTAAAGTGTCATTGAGATGGTAACTACACAGTGGGGGTCCCGGCCTCTCCTGTCCGTAGCCTTCCAGCCCGAGTCCCAGGCCCAGCCTAGGCCCCAACTTTAACCCTTTGGTTCCCAGATCCAGCTGAATCCAGGTTGACCAGAGGACCTAAGAGAGGGCCTGGGGCCTCCCAGCCGTGGCCTAAGGAGGGCTGAGGGCTGAGGGTGGGCAGTACATTCCTGCCCAGGTGCCCTGGGACTCTGACCTCTGCTGCCCATCCCCCCCCACACACACAGTGTGCCTCTCCTAGTTCTCTGACAAATGTCCCCACATTTACTCTCCGTCTAGGCTTTGGAGGAGGCGCCTTATCAAGAGGGGGAAAAGGGAGACAGGTGGGAGGAAGCTGAAGCTGCCCCGTGCCCGGAGGCAGGTCTGGCTGGGATTGGTTTCTGAGGGCGGCGGCAAGAGGGGTGTCTTCATCCTCTGACCGCCCACCTCCCGTGTGGCAGTGCAGGGGTAGAGTGTAGACATGTCGTGCCGAAGAGGAAATGGGATCTAAGAAGTTTAGGGTCCTCATTGTGCCATCTCTGGGCACCACGTTTACCTGGTGTGTGTAGTGCCCACACCAGGCCCCATCACGACGTTGGGGGGAGGGGGTTGGAGCTGCCCGTGGAACTGGTGGGCCCTTAAAGCAAGGCCCAATTGCAGGCTGACCAACTGTCCCCATCCCCTGCGACCACCCTACAAAGGACTCAGTGCTCAAACCAGGAATGTACTAGGCAAATCAGGATGAGTTGGTGACCTTATGCCCAAGGCAGGAGGCAGACTCTCTCCAGGCCTGGGGAAGGAAAAGGCCCTGGGCTGAGGCTGCCCAGGATGGGAGGCCTTTTGTGCGGTTCGGTGGGCCCTCCAGAGATCCGGGCTGGCTGCTGCTCCCTGACACCTGCCTGCCCAAACCTGTGTGACTGGATTCCTGGTGGCCCCAGAGGGAGCCCACTGAAGGCTTGCCTCTATTTGCCCTTCTTCTCAACCACCCACCTACCCCATGAAGTCTGAGGCCTGGGGGCGTGAGGGGGCACTAGATGAGCTGGACAACCTGCCCAGGGCTCCCCCTGCCCATCACAGCCAGCAGGGAGCTCTGGCCGTGTCCCAGCCAGCTAGCATCAGCACCCTCCTCCCGTCTTCAGGCCGGGGCCACCAGGTCAGCCCATACCAGTTTATCTCTGCCCCTCTCTGGGGAGGCACCCAGTGTGGAGAAAGCGCCAATCATTGGCGTCCGCCTATCAGACCCACTGGCTGGCACTGGCCTCAGTTTTTCCATTTTAGGGGGAGGCGTTCTTGTGCTTTTCTGGGGCACCCACCCCTTTGCAAATCTGATGACGTTATAAACCTCTTTTCCAAAAAATTGCTAAAACCCATTCCCAGAAGCAATGCAGCCACTTGAAATTAGAATCCTTTATAAATGAAGCCCCACTGGGTAGGTGAGGAGGCACCTAGCACCCCTCCCCTCCCTCAGGGTCGTGGAGTGGTGCAGCGGCCAGGTGTGCATTGGGGGGCCTCCCACCCCTGCCCCCACAGGCCAGGTGAGCTCCAGCTTCCTCAGGAGGAGGGCGGGTGGAGAGGCTCTCCCCCGGGGGTCCTCTCCACCACCCCGGAAAGTGGAATTTTCATCAGCCCCCAACTCCCTTTTCACACAGTAATCCTCAGTTCTTAGCACCCAGGGAGGGCCTTGAAGGAGCTCATGGCCCGCCCCAAATGAGGGGCTCCTGTTTGTGCGCTTCTCAAAGGGACCTTTGACCCAAGGAGGCTAAGGACCTTGACCTTCCATGAACTGGCCCTGGGTTGGGGGCAGGATTTGAGCCATGGTCTGTGTGACTTCCAGGCTGCCCCCACGAGGGGAGTCACAGGCTCTGAGGGGGTCTTCAGGAGGGGTGTCTTTCCTGAGGACTGTGGGGCAGGGCTCAGGGACGCCCTCCTCTGTGGTGTCCCACTCCCCGAGGAACAGAGTTGGGTGCTGGGGCTGCACCCCCACGGAGGGCTCACGCCCCTGCTACTCTCCCCCTTCCCCCTCCCCCACCTGCACAACGGGCTCTTTGTCCCTGGCCCCCAGACACCCTCAGCTCAGCCCCCAGATTCAGCAGCAGGGGTGGGGATGGCACACCTGAGCTGATGTAGAAGTTGGGGGTGGTGGTTTTCTAGGCCATTGCCTGGGTGATGCCACCTGAGCTGAGCGCCAGGCACCTGTTGCTGGGGAACAGTGCGGGCAGGGCCCCTCCCTCGGGAGCCGCCAGCGCCACTGGGCTGAGACGGGAGACGGATCAGATTCCAGAGAGTCCCCGGTTGGCGGGCAGCTGGACAGGGGCGGGGTGTGTGATACTGGGGAAGCTGGTGCGTTTGCATCACGGGGTGGGGGAGAGCAGAGACAGCGGCGGGCGGGGGACAGGAGGCTCCCCAAGATACCCTCCCACTTCTGTCCTGAGCCAGTTCCTTTATGGCCCCCATTCCTTCCTCCACAGCCGGTCCTCAGTCTCCCCATTCCTTTGTCCATGGGTTCCTATGGCATGGATGTTCTTTCTTCCCCTGTTCCATCCTGGTCATGACCCACCCCCGCACTGACCCTGAGGCCCCCATCCCATCCCCAGCCCCGCCTCCTCCCATCACTCTGGCTTCCCCAGTCTCGGCCTCTCTGCTCCTCCCCTGCCTTGGCCTTAAAACCCCGCCTGCAACCGGGAGCCAGCAGAGTCCCCAGGTGGCACTGCCAGGTGAGCTGCTCAGCGTGAACCTGCACCAACTCTGGGGACACATCTCTCTTCAGCCTGAAGGTGGGTCGGGAGGGTCCGTGCAAGCTGGGTCAGACAGGCGGCGGTGGGACCTGACTGCAGGGTGGCAGGAGCAGCCGCTGGGCATCTGAGGGGCGACGGGCCCCTCAAAGGGACACCAGCCGCTCAGCTGAGCAGGACTTGAGGTTGATTTGTGTTTGTGGAGGTTCAGAGACACATCTGTGAGGGGCACGGAGCGAGGAGGTGCCTTGCCAGAGGCTCACAGATGTGAGGACTGTCTTGGTCAGAGGACGCTGACTTACGCTCCGCAGCATCGGACCCACTCCTGCAAATCAACCAGGTCTCCTAGAGTTGGGAAGACCTAACTGAGGGAACAGATGGCTTCGGCTGCTCTTGAACTCCTGGGCATGACCCTGGCTGTGCTGGGCTGGCTGGGGACCCTGGTGTCCTGTGCCCTGCCCCTGTGGAAGGTGACCGCCTTCATCGGCAACAGCATTGTGGTGGCCCAGGTGGTGTGGGAGGGGCTGTGGATGTCCTGCGTGGTGCAGAGCACCGGCCAGATGCAGTGCAAGGTGTACGACTCGCTGCTGGCGCTGCCCCAGGACCTGCAGGCTGCCCGAGCCCTCTGCGTTATCGCCCTCTTGCTGGCTCTGCTTGGCCTGCTGGTGGCCATCACGGGTGCACAGTGTACCACCTGCGTGGAGGATGAAGGCGCCAAGGCCCGCATTGTGCTCACCGGGGGGGTCATCCTCCTCCTCTCAGGCATCCTGGTGCTCATCCCTGTGTGCTGGACCGCCCACGCCATCATCCAGGACTTCTACAACCCCCTGGTGGCTGAGGCCCTCAAGCGGGAGCTGGGAGCCTCTCTCTACCTGGGCTGGGCGGCATCTGCCCTGCTTATGTTGGGCGGGGGCCTCCTCTGCTGCACATGCCCCCCGCCCCAGATCGACCGGCCCCGGGGACCGAGGTTGGGCTACTCTATCCCCTCCCGCTCGGGTGCATCTGGGCTGGACAAGAGAGACTACGTGTGAGGTGAATGTCCATGGAAGCCTGCTGCTTAGAACCTTGACCCTGTGCTGGATGCCCTGCCCTAATCCTTGCCTTCTACTGTCAATCCCTCCCCCAGGTGAAACCCACTTTCCAGATGCTGGAGCCCAGCCCGGCTGCAGGGCTAGTCTCAGCGGGCCTGACTGAGTCTAGACCCTCCTCAGGGTCCCCACCTCCATCCAGGCAGGGTGCCCTGGCCTGCCCCTGCTTCCCCCAATTTTCTCTCTTCTGCTGTCTCCTTCTTCAGGCTGGCCCTCCTCTTCCTGAGCCCTCCCCTGCCCCCAGAACCTGGGCCTCACTCAAAGGGCAGTAGCTCCTTATGCCCTCCCTGGCCTGGAGTTGGTCCCTTCTGACCTGGCCACTACCAGCATCCAGAGGCCCAGGACAGGTCATCTGGGAGCAGCCACTCTCCTCCAGGCCTGGAGGCCCTGCCCATCATCAACCCCCCTCACCCCCACCTTTGAGTAGGGAATAAATAGACCATTTGTAACCCGGCTCCTTTGATCTGTGGTTGGGCCGGGAAGACCTGATGGCCTCTCCTGGGTTTGTCTGGCCAAGGCCTGCTCCAGGTCCTGACCAGTGGGTAACCTCACTCAGGCCACGCAAGGCACGGGGGCAACACGGGAGGTGAGTGACTTGTGCCCACCTCCTCCTGCCAGGCTGGCACTCAGCAGACCCCCAGCAACACCAAAGGCAAGTAACCAAACAAAATGTGCTTTATTTAGTAAAAACTGGTGAGTGTGGGCAGGACATGGCAGAAGTGCACAGGGGCTGGGGATGGGAGGGTCAGGGGTCAGCACAGGGGGGACATGACTCAGGATGGAGAAGCCAGAGGTCAGAAGACTTGGAGGTGGGTGGGTCTTTGGAAACTTATCACCTGCTCCTCTAGAGGCTACACATGGCTCAAAAGCCCCTGGGGGTTCCAGAGGCCTGACCAGCGAGGGAAGGCTTGTCTCTGCAGGCCTAGGGAGGCCCTACCCCCAACATCAGCAGGAACTCTCGGGGACAGGATGAAAGCACCTGGATAGCAAGCACCCTTCACATGGGGCCCAAAGCTCCAGGTTGGTCTCTAAGATGGGGGTGTCCAGGGTGGAGAAAGATCCAGAAACTCTGAAGCATCACCTCTTTGGCTCCATCATCCAAAGGTGAGGAACGCCAGGAGCAGAGCCCAGGTGGGTTACCAAATGGATTAACCACCGCCCCCCACCAATATAAAGCAAAAACAACACCAAAGCTGTCATGGATCACCATTGCCATGGCTCCAGCTCAGAGGGTTAGGCTCCACTCTCAAGGGAGCCCACGCTCCCCTTCCCGAATTAGACGTAATTCTTAGTGGGGTACTCAGAGGGACCCCGAGAGGCAGTATGTGGGGCTGAGGCCGAGTATCGGGCCATATAATGGCTGGAGCCCCGGGACCCCCCAGAGGGGCAGGTGCAGCACAGTAGCCCCCCACCCAGCAACAAAAGGCCAGAAGCTGCCCAGCCCAGGTAGAGGGAGGCTCCCAGCTCCCGCTTTTGGGCCTCGGCCACCAGGGGGTTGTAGAAGTCCTGGATAATGGTGTGGGCAGTCCAGCACACGGGGATCAGGGTCAGGACTCCTGAGATGACAAAGATGATCCCAGAGATGAGCACCAGACGGGCCTTGGAGTCCTTGTCCTCCACACAGGTGGTACACTTGGCCCCTGCGAGGTAGACCAGCAGGCCGAGCATGACCACTAGGAGAGTGATGACACAGAGGGCTCGGGCAGCCTGCAGGTCCTGGGGCAGCGCCAGCAGCGAGTCGTACACCTTGCACTGCATCTGGCCAGTGCTCTGCACCACGCAGGACATCCACAGCCCCTCCCACACCACCTGGGCCACCACAATGCTGTTGCCGATGAAGGCGGTCACCTTCCACAGGGGCAGGGCACAGGACACCAGGGCATTCACCCAGCCAAGCAGTGTCAGGACGATCCCCAGGATTTGCAGACCAGCAGAGGCCATGGTGAGGTTGAGGTTGAGGAGCTGCACTGCGGGACAGAAGCAGAGTAACGTTAAGATCAGCTGGCCCAGCCCCTGGTTCCCAGTGAATGCTAAACCCCATGCCACATGCCATGGCCACCACACAGGACACCAAGAGTATGAACCCTGGGAATCAGGACACCGTGTCCTGTAACATGGGCAAGGCATGCTCCCTGAGCCTCATTTTCTCATGGGCAAAATGAGCATTTAATGCTTTAGTATTTTTTTTCCCCCAGACAGGCACTAGTTTATAAGAGTGAAAAAGTAAGCAACCCAGTCCTAGTTGTTTTGAGTGCAAATGAAATATAAAGCCTATGCACATGCTTGCCCATGGCTTCAGCTACTTTGGGTACAAAGGGGCAAAAGGGATGAAACAATAGAATGCAGTTTTTTGGTGGTTTCCACAGGGTTAATGGGTGGTAGGTTTGCTCTAGCCATGAGTTTCAGGCTTAAAACTTAGTTTTAACACCAAGAATAGAGATACAAGTTTCCTCCCAGCACCCAACATAAATGTCCAAACCCTTCACCCCAACTTGGTTCTGTACCCCATACAGGCGGTTGCCAGTTTGATCTTAAGATCTTGTGTACATGGTGGCCAGTCAGCCCTGGCCTTGCCTGCCACTGCCTGGCCCAAACCAATCCCACCCAGTCAGACCCTGGATGGGGCAGGAGAGATGGAGGGAAACAAAAACAAAAACAGCCCTCCCACCCCGAAGCACTTCCTTTCCCAAGGCCACCGGCTGCCTCCCTGGTTCCTGCCCTTCTGTCCTCCCCTAGGGGGGCCACAGAGCAGACCCCCAAGGTTGGTGACATTTTTTTGTGTATTCTTGCCCCAAGTGCCATTCTCTCAGGACACAACTTCCCTAAAAGAAGTTACCACCCTTGGGGTCTGTCCAGTGAAACATCTCCTCTGGGGCAGCCCTGGCCCCCTCACATCCCACTTCGTGTTGGAGGTCGCCGCGGGGGATCCCTTCCGTTCAGGGTCCCGTTGTGGCTCTCCATTGCCCAAAGTTCCCGCGCACGGCTCGGACCTAAACTTAGCACCGGCCCCACCAGGGTGGCCAGAGGGCAGACTCTCCACTCATTTGCACCCGCCCATAACCCGGGCCGAACTCATGGCCTGGGGGGAGATAGGACGCGGCGGGCCGTATGGCGCTAATCCCAAACCCAGTGTCAGCCCTCCAGGACTCTGGCCGGGTTAGGGCCGGGGCCACGCCAGACTAGGCACCCAGCACCTCTCCCTTACAAGCGTGTCCCTGCTCTCGACCCCTTCCCTTTCCACGCACTACAGGCTCGGCTCATCCGAGGGCGTCCCCTCCCGCTCTCGATCCCTATTTCCCTTCTGAGTCTGGCCCGAAGAAGGGTGTCCTCAGCCCCCCGGCCTGGAAGCCGCGCACCCTGGAAGGTTCTAATGGCGGCGCTAGCTGCAGGGTCCGCTCCCGCAGGTGAGGGGGAAGGGAGCCCCGCCCCAGAGGGAAGCACAGGTGGGGGAGGGGCGCCTGGGTTTCGGTGCCTTTGTCCCCGGGCTGGGGGGAGGGGCGTTTAACCCTTCCGCCAAAGGACCCCATTAGGGCTTTGGTGCAGCCCCCCGCCCAGGGGCTCCTGGCCCTGGGTGGCTGCCGCCCAATCAGTTCAGGTTCTTCACGCGCACCCCAACCCAACTCCGCCACTCCCCCTGCCCCCCTATCTTCGAGGCACCTACCCCCTCCCCCACGACACGCACACTTCCCCCAGGCTCACCTGCAAAGGAGTCCACCAAGATTCGGAGTAGCAGGCGGAGTGCTGGGACTGGGGCGGAGGCGGGGGTCTTAAAGAGGCAATGACGTCACCGGACCACCGCCCAGGGGAGGGGCAGAGACCCCAGTCCAGACCGCGGCGGACGCGCGAATCCCAACCTCGTCAGTGGGGGGCGCTCGAGCCTGGAGCCGCTGCTCCCCCATCTGGCCCGGGTGCAGGGCATCAACTGGCTGAAGTCCGGCAAGCAGTGGGTCAAGGGGCAGGGTATGGAGCCGAACAGAGCTTGGGGCTCGACTCCGGAACTCACCTAACCTTCCCGAGCCTCATTTTAGTCTGAAAAATGGAGACAACAAGCCCACATTTTACTATGTAACTATGTCCTAAGGTAGAAATTAAAGGGCACAGTATTATTATTTTTGTTGTATTGTTATTATCATACCCTCGGGGCCCTTAAGAAACAGCTTTCTCTGTGCTGGGTTGTTTCGTGTCAGATCCGCCCTCTCGCCCAACATGCACCTCCTGGGCTTCCGCACCGAGAAGGCAGGGCCAGATCTGCATCCCTTTGGCGTTCTGGCCGCTCCCGCACAGAGACGGCGTTTGTTGAGCGAATAACTGAACTTAGAGGTCCGGGCGGGACCCGGCATCTAGGGGTGGATCATGGGGCGGGCAGAGGCTAGGGATCCGCCCCGGAAGGCGGAGGCGGGGCCGCTGCTGTCTGCCCCGGTACGCGGGCGGCCAGCGCAGACTGCAGCCGCCGCCCGACGAACACCATGTCTCCTGGCCCACTACGCCCGCTGTCGCGGCTCTTCGTGCTGGGGCTCGGGCTGGCGCTGCTGCGCGCCGCGGCCGGGGAGCGAGTGCCAGGTATGCCCGGCCCGGGCTGGGCGGGAGGGCGTGGGAGACGGAGGACTCCCAGGTCCGGGATCGGGGAGCCGTCATTGGGGGCCTAGAGGAGGGGGCAGAACTGGGGGGACTAGGCGGACATGGGGATCCGGGGTCAGGTGGTCTCCAGACACCGCGCTCCCTGGCCAGGAGAGGTCCCATCTCGCTCCCAGCTTCATCCGTAGTCCGGGCCTCAGTTTCCCGCCTGTCCAACTTGGGGGGCGGGGGAGGCTTCGGTCCTGAGTCTGGACTCGGAAGTGGAGAGAGAAGAAAAGTTTGAGGGAGGGATGTCCCGTCCGGTAAGGTGGCACGCCCCCAGCCTGATCAATACCGGGTCTGCCCACCCCCCTTAACCGGAGAGTTGGGGGGGTGCTGAGAGGCACGGAGGTCTGTGCCCCCCATACCATGTGGGGTGCCCCCTTCCATCCGGTGACTTCAGTGCCCAGCTATGCGGGGGGAGGGACCGGGGTCGGGCCCGGTGCCCAGGAATGAGTCACCCGCCGGCGGCGGCGGGGGGGCTGTTATGGGGACCTGACCCACTCCCCCAGCGTCCCGCACTACGCCCCCCTCTCCCCCGCGCTGCCGTGTCCCGGTCGGGCCGTGCGGTCACCTGTGAGGAATGTGGAGGGAGGGCGCCGGTGACTCACGTTATTCGAGCCGGCCGACCCTGACCTCAGCCCCAAAAATAGCCGCCCCCCGCCTCTGACTCGTGGCCCCCTCCCCAGGCACCACCCCCTGCTCTCGCGGCAGCTCCTGGAGCGCGGACCTAGACAAGTGCATGGACTGCGCATCGTGCCCCACGCGACCGCACAGCGACTTCTGCCTGGGCTGTGAGTGGGGGCGGGGCCAGAGGCGAGCGGACCCCAGTCTGGGGGAGAGGGTTGCTGAGTGGAGAGGGGAGCAGATCTGTGGAATTAATTGGGAGAGGCTGGATTGAGGAAGGGGCTCTGACTGGGGTAGGGACCAAGGTGGAGGAAAGGCTTAAGGCTCCGATCTAGGGGGCGGGGCTGGTCCCTAGAGGGGCGAGGTCTGACTTGGAGTCCCGCCCCCAGGCGCTGCGGCCCCTCCAGCCTCCTTCAGGCTGCTGTGGCCCATCCTTGGGGGTGCCCTGAGCCTGGCCCTCGTTCTGGGGCTGCTTTCCGGATTCCTGGTCTGGAGACGGTGCCGCAGGAGAGAAAAGTTTACCAGTAAGTGTGCCCCGGCCCGCCCGACGGCCCCTCATCATTCCTCAACAACTCCCCCGCTCCTGATGCCCCTCTTCTTATCTTGCAGCCCCCATCGAGGAGACCGGCGGGGAGGGCTGTCCTGGCGTGGCCCTGATCCAGTGACAGTGAGCGCCCCCTGCCAGCAGGAGGCTGCGCCCACTCATCTTTCATTCATTCATTCTGGAGCCAGCCCCAGCCTCCCAGACACAGCCAGAGCCAGGCTGCTCCAACCACAGGGGTGTGGAGGGATGGGGGACAGCGAGTCACCTCTCTGAGGCCTGGGTCCAGGCTTCAGAAGGGCCTTCCAAGGTGTCTGACTGCCCTGACTCTGGCTCCAGAATAGAAAAGGAGACCCTGGCTGGCTCATGCCAGACAGCTGACACTAAGGAACCACAGCATTTGCACAAGGGTCCCCCCACCCCCACTATGGCCTGGGGGCCAGGCTGACCTGAGAGACAGACACAACATCAGGACCCACCCACTCAGATGTACTGAAATTCCACCAGGGGGTCTCAGCCTGGGGGGCTAGGGACCTGTTCCTAACTCTAGGGGGCTGGCCCTCTAGCACGGCTGGCCCTAAGACACTGCCCCTCCAACCCCCAAAAGGGGGGAGATATTTATTTTGGGAAGAAAGTTTGGAGGGGGAGAGAATTTATTAATAAAAGAATCTTTAACTTTAAATGGTTTGGAGAGTGGCATGATCCCAGCCTGACTTCCCAGAGCTGGAGGGAGGAGTGAGTCAGCCGCGGGGGTGGGGGTGAGGCTCTGACTCACACATTCTCAATGCCTGAGCCCAGCCTGCCAGGACCTGGCTGTGCCCTGACCGTTTTCCAGGGAAGATCTTGAGGAGAAACCCCAGCATCCAGCACCCCTGCCCTGCCCTCCCTTTCCCAAAGGCCCTGGGTTCCACACTGTAGCCTTCATTTGCTCAGCAATCTTTATTCAGTTCTCTGGGGAGGGGACGGCTCCCTTCCCATGCTCCTGCGCCTCCCACCCCAGGGCTCCGTGGGGCTCAGTGTCCTCTGTTGGGGGAAGGTCCTGGTGCCCAGAGGCCTGGTCTGGAGGAAAAGCAGGGCAGCTGCTCCCTTCGTGGGAGTGCTGGCCTCCCCTGCTGTGGGGAAGAAGGAAGGTGGGCAGGGGCACTGCCCCCCAGCACTCAGAGCTCCATTATGTCCCCAGCTGGGGTTGCAGGATAGTGGGGGCTGGGGGTGTCCCCCAGCCTCAGCAACCGGAGCGCCTCAGGGATCAGGTTCCCAGGGTAGCACCAGAGAAGCAGCTCAGAGCAAGGGCTTCTGGAAGAGGAAATGACAGTCACGGCACAGGGCTGAGGCTGGACTGGCAGAGCCACACCCCACCTGGTACAGGTCCCCAGGGGCTCCTGGACTGCTGGCACCTTCCAAGGAGCCAAGTAGGGAAACAACAGAGGTTGGCTAGAAGCTAAAAATAGCAAGATGAGGCAGAGCCTGGAGATTGGCTCTGAGGATTGGGTATGATCCTCCAGAAGGCCCAGCTAATGGATTGTGGATTGTGCCTACCTGAGTGGGGGCAGAGCTGGGGGGAAAGCCATGGGGGGGCTGCAGTAAGGGTGGTCATTGTGCAGGCTGAGTCTAGAGAAATGGGTGACCATGTTCTCCTCAGACAGGAACTGCTTGCGCAGGGGCTCCCTGGGGAGAGACGAGGAGGCAGGCAGCCTGGGATATTCAGAAGAGAGGTAGTCTGATGGGGACCTGAGGTGACAGAGGGCTTGCTGGGAGTCCCTCCCTGCTCCCAAACTCACTGCTCCTCCTCCAGGCGACGCTTGGTACTCATGGGCACAGGTCCTCGGAGAGGGGAGCTGGGAAGAAAAGAGAGCCAGGAGCACCCCACCCTCTTGGACCCATCCCCAGGATCTGCCCAACTAAGCCTGCAGCGTCAGCCAGGAGCCCCCAGCCCAACCCTGTCTCAGCTGACGCCTAAGTCACCTCCTCTCCCAGACCATCCAGAAGCCTGCCTCGGAGTCTGTCCAGAGTCTGCAATCCTGTCTTAACTCATGCCCAAGCCCTGCCGATAAACCCCACCGCGTGTCATCCTGCAGACCAGCCCTGAGGGCCCAGCAAAGCTCCTGGGCCCCCGGGCCAGGCCCACCCAGGGCCCCCACACACACCTCGCGTCCAGGCCTCGGGACGCCCCTGAGTCAGCCCGCGGGTCGCGCCGGGCCCGACCCTGGGGGCTTCGCTCCAGGGGTTGCTGCAAGATCATTGGTGTTCGGGGTCCTGCGAGCGGAGGGGTGGGATCCGGGCGACGGGGGCGGAGCCTCCGAGGGCGGGGCTCAACACGTGGGCGTGGCTTTAGGCGCGCGCGCGCGCGCGGCCAGGTTCCACGCAGGCGCGGAAGACGGACGGCACGCGACTGGAAGGCGGGTCGGTTCAGCGGGGTAGGGGAGGGGAGGTAGGGGAAGGGACCTGGCGTAGTGGCGTTGAGGAGGGCGCCACTTAGTGTTGGGACCTTCTTGGCGGTCACCTCCGCTCCTGGGACTCGGGTTACGCGGCGGCCGCCTTCACGCCGGACCCGCCACCAGTGTTGGGTAGGTGACGCGCCGCGAAAGGGAGGCGCTCGCCGGCACTTCCGGTCTCGTGAGGCTTCGTCGCGCGCGGAGCACTCTGGGACTTTTATTTCTCGAGATGGAGCGAGCCATGCCGCAAGCGGTGCCTCTGGGTCAGGTGAGGGGGCGTGATGCGTGGTACCTTCTGGGGTTTGTAGTCCATGCCCGGCTCCGAAGGGGCGGGCAAGGAGTCGTGCGCTCGAGACCTGTTTTGCGTGGGCTGTTGGTGGGACTCGGATTCTGACCCGAGGGAGGGAGAGTAACCCAGAAATACCTCAGGGGCCTAACATGAAAGTCATGATACGGATTAGGAGTCAGTACGTTTTTCTGTATTGGAGTAATAGAGCCACTTTTTTTTTTTTCTTTTTTTTTTTTTTTTTGCGGTACGCGGGCCTCTCAATGTTGTGGCCTCTCCCGTTGCGGAGCACAGGCTCCGGACGCGCAGGCTCAGCGGCCATGGCTCACGGGCCCAGCCGCTCCGCGGCACGTGGGATCCCACGGACACGAACCCGTGTCCCCTGCATTGGCAGGCAGACTCTCAACCACTGCGCCACCAGGGAAGCCCCTAGAGCCACTTTTTAAGCGGTTTCTCCGAGGCAGCCCTGTGCGAAGCTTTTTATATACAGTAGCTCATCCAATCGTGACGAAATCTCCAGTGGGCTCCTTTTGACAGTTGAGGAAACGTGGAGGAGAGGCTGAGTCCTTGGTCAACAAAAGTTCCAATAGGCATCAAGCCTCAACTCTCCCCTTTCTCACCTCCTTCTTCGAGCCACTCCTGGGACTATATGGACAGGTGCCTGCTTGGTGGGCTATAAAAAGGAGAACTGAGAAGTCAGTGCGGTGGGAGGCCGGACTGCGGCGGGAGGCCGGACTGCAGCTGGGGAAGCAGGAAGGAGTGTGTGGTTCAGGGGTCCCAGACGCCCCAGACAGCCTTCATCCAGCCTCTCTCCACAGATGGAAGTATTTCAGGCCCTGCAGCGGCTGCACATGATCATTTTTTCCCAGAATGTCTCACCCTGTGGGAAGTTCCTGGCAGCCGGCAACAATTACGGGCAGATAGCCATCTTTAGGTACCCTTGCCCCTGCTCCCCACCATCCATTAGCTCTGGCACTTGGTCCTCCTGGGGCTGATGCCCCCTGCTTCTGAATCTCAGGCCCCTCTCCTTTCAGCTTGTCTGCTGCTTTGAGCTCTGAGGCCAAAGAGGAAAGTAAGAAGCCCATGGTGACCTTCCAAGGTGGGTGCAGGCATTGAGGCCAGCTTAGGGAACCCCCGGGTGGACGAGAGGAGCAGGACAGGGTCACTCAGGTTCTGTACTTCCATTTAGCCCACGATGGACCCGTCTACAGCATGGTCTCCACTGATCGACATCTGCTCAGTGCTGGGGATGGGGAGGTGAAGGCCTGGCTTTGGGCAGAGATCCTTAAGAAGGTGAGTGTGGAGCTGGGGGAAGGGTGAGGTGCCCAGACCCAGAGAGAGCCTTTGAGGTCACCCAGTGTTTTCCTCCATGAAGGGCTGTAAGGAGCTGTGGCGTCGTCAGCCCCCATACAGGTGAGCCAGGCCCATGTGGGCAGAGGGCATGTGGGGGTGAAGGTACTGCCTCACAAGAGCTGACTCTGCTTTCTCTCTCCCAGGACCAGTCTGGAAGTACCTGAGATCAATGCTTTGCTTCTCGTCCCCAAGGTTTGAGCCCTTTTTAATCGGGGCTCTGCCCTGCCCTGTTTTGGGCCCAAATTTTAATCCTTCCCCTCTCCCTGTTCTGACTTGACATTCTCTTCTGACCCCATCCTTCCTTCTTCTGCAGGAGAATTCCCTCATCCTGGCGGGGGGAGACTGTCAGTTGCATACGATGGACCTTGAGACGGGGACCTTCACAGTGAGAGGGCTGTGGAACTGGAGTGGCAGGGGCGGGGTGGGGGAGCAGGGGCAGCAGCATCCTTCCTGGATCTTGTCCTGACACTGCCCCTCTCCCTGCAGCGGGCCCTCTGGGGCCACACAGACTACATCCACTGCCTGGCACTGCGGGAGCGGAGCCCCGAGGTGCTGTCAGGTGGCGAGGATGGGGCCGTGCGGCTTTGGGGTAAGGGAATGTCTGATTGGAGGGAAAGATGGTGGTAAGGGAGGCTGGGGCAAGGAGGGTACTTTTTATGGTTCTTCCCCCACAGACCTCCGCACGGCCAAGGAGGTCCAGACGATTGAGGTCTACAAGCACGAGGTGAGGGCGCACCCCATGCTCTGTCCTTCTTCCTTCCTGGGCATCTCCTGTGTCTTCACCTCCTCTTCTATTCTCCTCCTCCCTCCCAGGAGTGCTCGAGGCCCCACAATGGGCGCTGGATTGGATGTTTGGCAACCGACTCCGACTGGATGGTGAGCCGGGCAGAGTGCAGGATGGGGTGGCAGCTCCGGGCCCTGTCCAGCTGATGGCTGTGGTTCATGGCGGCTGGGGACCCCCACCTTTCTGCCCAGGTCTGTGGAGGTGGTCCAGCACTAACCCTCTGGCACCTTCGATCCTCCACACCCACCACCGTCTTCCCCATGCGGGCACCACAGAAGCACGTTACCTTCTACCAGGACTTGGTGAGGCATTCTGTCTTGCTTCTGCCAGCCCTGCCCCGCTCCCCCTGCAGCCCTGAACCCTGAGGCCCCTCCTTGTCTTCCACAGATTCTATCAGCTGGACAGGGTCGCTGTGTCAATCAGTGGCAGCTGAGCGGGGAGCTCAAGGCCCAGGTGCCTGGCTCCTCCCCAGGGCTGCTAAGCCTCAGCCTCAACCAGCAACCAGCAGCCCCTGAGTGCAAGGTGGGTTCAGCAAGGGGCAGTGGGGATCCTGGGAAGCCAGGGCATGTGGGCAGGTCAGTCACTCCCCTCTTGCCTCTAGGTCCTGACAGCTGCAGGCAACAGCTGCAGGGTGGATGTCTTCACCAATCTGGGCTACCGAGCTTTCTCCCTGTCCTTCTGACCTCCAGCAACACCCCCACCTCCATCTCAGGGGTTCGGAGTGGTTTGGTTTTTTCTTTTTTTTATACTAATAAAATTTGGGGCATTTTTTTTCATGTGTTTTTTTCTCAAGAATGGAGGCCAAGTCAGTGCAATGATTTATATATTACTCTTTCTGAGCTTGATACATAAATACCCACCCTCAACCCTGTCCTGGAGCATGCCGGGGGCCAGGGGGCCTAGTCCCTGGAAAAGATAGACTTATATAGATTCGAAAAACAGCTCTGCCACACCTGCCCCTGCCACCCACCTGGGGTCCCTGGTCCCCAAAGCTGGCCCCTGCTCCCGGTGAGCCCTTGCCCAGCCTCTCGGGGTGGAGAGGGCACCAGCCGCCTTTGGCAGACAGTCGGGGCCCGTTGCTCCGTTGGCCAGAAGAGGAAAGTGAGCCAAAGAGGGCAAAGGTGGCCCCCTCGACCAGGCGCTCAGGTCCTTCGGAAGAGGTTGCTGAAGAAGCCGCCGGCGGGCCCAGGGCCCAGGCGCAGCGAGAGGCGCGGCGGGTTGCGGCTCGGGGCGGATCCAGCCGCACTCAGCTCTTTCTGGCGTTGTGATCGCAGCTGCTGCCCGATGACCACCTGCATGTCGTCCTGCGGACAGGGCGGCCGGGCCGGCAGGTCGGGTCAGCATTCGGCACCGCCCCTGCCGGCACCGCCCCGCCGGCACCGCCCCTCACCTGCCAGGCTTCCAGCTCTTGCGTCAGCGCCACCTTCTGGCGGATGGTGCGAAGCAGCTCCCGGGAGAGGGAGTCCCGCTCCAGAGAAACGCGGCTGAGCTCCAGGGCCAGTTCCAGGGACCTGCAAGAGCGAGGGGCAGAGAGCAGGTACGAGGGCGCTGGGGCCTCAGCGAACAGTGGTGGTTGGGGGCTCCTGGACGCAGGCGGGAGTGAGGCCGCTAATACCGAAACCAGGGAGGTTAGAGGGCCCTTGCATCAGAGTGGGGACAATTATAGCACTCGCGGGAGGGAATCCGAGACCCAGAAAGGCCAGAGTGTCTTGGGGGCCTGCAGCCCGCCCTGGGGCGGTGGTGGATGGTGGCAGATGCTCACTTGTTCACAGCCTCGTCCCGATCCGAGAGGGCACCGCTTAAGATCTTCTCGGGATCCTTCTGCGCCTGCAGTTCCTTCTGCCTTTGCAGCTCCTCCCGCAGGGACTGTAGCTCTTCCTGCTGCAGCGCTATCTGCGGACAGGGTAAGGTGCAGAAAGGCAGGTAGGCCCCTGAGTGCCCCAGCTCTTACTCTTCCAGGCAGCCTGGACTCCAGCTCGCCGCCCTCCCGCCCCCTCCCCCACCCCCCATCCCCGCCTGCTCCACAAACAACCCAGACAGTTGTGGTCCTGTGCTGGAGATGAATTTTCTGAGCGCCTAGAGGGGTGGGGCTGGTCGGGGCTAGATGGGTGGTATAAGCCTGCAGGAAGGATGCATGGAGAAGCATTGGGAGGTGGGACTAAAGGGGCAGTGTAGTTCAGGAAGTCTTCCTGGAGGAGGTGACATACAGGCTGACTCTTCAAACATGATTGCAAGTTTGTTGGGTTGAAGGGCTATCCAGGTAGAGGGGAATTCGTGGGCAAAGGTTCGGAGATGTAGATGGGAAAGAGAAACTGACATTGAGAGGGGCTTTGCGTCCAGTACTGTGCTCCCCCCACCTCATCCTGCAACCGGACCACTTCCGCCTCCTTCTCTTCCAGTATTTCCGCTGGGCTCAGGGATGCTCGCTTCCTGGGAGGCTCCAACCTCTCCTCCTGGGGCGAAGGCTGGTGGCTGGATGCCTCTTGGGTCTCTGGGGGCAGAGTGGCCTATTCACCAAAGAAACTGGTCAGTGCAGTGTCAAACCTCGTGGGAAAAAAAGGAGGGACGGAGTCTGCAGCCCTCCTGGATGGTACGTATAGGGGCTGGTGGGCCGAGAGCTCACCAGAGCATCTCCGCCTCTGTCCGCGTTCTGGTCTTGGTCCTTGCTGTCGAGGCTATGGGCAAGCTCTGACTGAAGCGAGGCTCCTGAGATGTTGGCGTCCTGGAGGCGCGACTCCTCCTCCAGCTCCGAGACCCGCCGCTGCAGTCTCCGCAGCGCACTCAGTGCCTCCCCCGCCTCGGAGCGCGCGAGTTCCAGCTGCGACCAACCCACCACAGAGTGAAACAAGGGCGGTCAGCCAGGTGCTCCCGCCACCGGCATCCCGCGGCCGGCCCACAGGGGGCGCCGGCACGCCGCAGAGAGTCAGGCAGCCCCGCGCGTCCGCGCAGCCCAGCGCTGAAGTTGGCTCCCACTCCCGGATCGCTGGGCTGCCTTGGGCCGCGCAGTTACCCTCGGCAGACACCAATTTCCTCCCCTATAAAGCAGGGCGCCGATGGGTGTCCCGGCTTCAAAGTCTCCCATCACCGTCCCTCCAGTCCCACCCCACCAGGTCACCTCGAAAAGCCCCACCCCCTCCCCCGACCATACCAGTCTACCTTCTAACTCTCTCACTAGTGCTATCATCCAGCATTGACTGATCCTTTCTTCTAAGCTGGGCAATGTGCTGAGTGTCTCACACCCTTACCACAGCCATGTACCATTACATCCCATCTCACAGATGGGGAAACTGAGGCTGGTGTTCCACAATAGTAGGAAGGGACACTGAAATAAGAACCCAGGTAATTTGACCACAAAATGCAAACTCCTGAGATCTCAAACATCAAGCCATACTGCCTCTTTTCATTTCCTTTCCTCCATTTTCACAGCCCAGACCTGGTCCAGGTCCCTATCATCTCTGCCCTGAGTTCTGGCCTCAGCCCCATCCCTGGCCTCCCAGATGCCAGTCTCTGATGCATTCTAAGATTACTGCTCCTGCTCAGTAGCTTATGGCTCCCACTTGCCCTTGTGCTAATGCCTGTGCTCTTCTGGACCAGCTGTTAGGGCTCCCAGTGACCCAGCTCTGGTGTCTTCTCCCAGGAAGCCCTGAGGCAGTGGCCAAGGCCCTGGCTGGATGCAGCTGCCCACCCCAACCCTACTAGTCACCTCCAGACTGTGCTCGTGCCTCTCCCGCCGTAGCAGCAGCAGCTCCTCATGGGTTGCCTGTAGCCTGCCCTGGCCCTTTTCCACCTCCTCACACAGACCTCGAATCTGGGCCTCCAGGTCCTGTCGGCGACTCTGGAGCATCTGATTCTGGGGAAAGGCCTCAGAGCTGGAGTGGAAGGGCTAGGCCAGGCACAGACAGCTCCCAGCCAGCCTTCCAGGCTCAACAGACCCAGCTGGCACTCACCTCCCCCTGCAGACATTCCAGCCGTGTCCTCAACTCTGCCCCAGCCAAGGCCTGGGCCTGGCACTGACCCCGAAGGCCATCCAATTCTCTCTGAAGCTCCTGCTCAGTCTGGGAGGCCTGAGGGTGGGGGGAGGCAGTGGAGCCCTCAGCTGGCCCAAGCCACAACACCAAGCCCAGTGCACCCACTCCCACCAGGACCCAGGTATCTGCCACTCCTTCCCAGGGACCCGGGGTCAGAGCCGTCCCACCTGGGCCAGCTGCTGGCTGAGCTGGAGGTTCTGTTCACTGAGTTCACTGAGGGCGCGTGCCCGCTCCCGTCCGCTGTCCTGCTGCTCAGAACGCTGCTCCCCCAGCTGGGCCCGAAGGGCCTCCACGTCCCCCTCCAGCTCCACAGTCCTGGCCTGCCACTCGGCTCCCCGGGCTGCCAGGCCTCGGCGGAGCTCATGGTTCTCTTGCTGCAGCCGCTGTGGGGGCCCGGACAGAGGGTAGAGACGGGGAGAGGTGAGACTGGAGGGGACGCAGGGAGACAGAGACCCAAAGAAAGTCCAAGGGGGGTCTGAGACAAGCCTGAAAACCAGAAACATGAGAGAGCCGGGGAGGAAGTGGGCAGAGGGCAAGACACAGCCTCAGACAGTAGAGGAGGAGGGGGAGCAATAGAAAGAAGCTTCCAGGAGGAGCTGACCCTGGGCCAGAGTTGGGCGGGGCTCCCTGATGCCCACTCACCTCTGGCTGCCACCAGGGCTTCTGGACCCGAGGGCGTAGGCGCCGTTTGTGGCGCCTGAGTCTGGCAGAATTGAAGCCTCGGCCCATGGCCTCACACACCTGGGTTCCAGGGGCTCGGGAGGTTCGGCCTCTGCCCAGCCTCTCTGCTCCATCCCTCTCCCCCAGCTCCTCCTGGCTAGCTCCCTCTAATTAACCCTGGTTAGCCACACCCTGGCCCCAGGCCTCTGCCTGCCCTCCCCCAAACCTGTCTAACCAGCAGGGGGATGCTCCTGGCACACCCAGATGCCCAGCTTGTGGAGGCAGGCAAGTCAGGGGGCCAGCGTCTCCTGCCTCCCCGTCATAGACTCTCCACGCAGGAAGGTGAAGCTAATCACAGCTGCTACAATGATTAGCAGGCATTCCTGCCAGGGCCTGTGCTAGCACTTTATATTATATTATTTACTCCACGAGACTTAGACTCCTTAACATCCTCATTTTACAAATGAGGAAACTGGGCCTCAGAGAGGTTAAAAGCCTTGCCCAAGGACACACAGTGAGTTAGTGGAGCTGGGATTCTAACCCAGGCAGCCAAGCCCTTAACCAAATACTGTGGGGGCAACACAGCTCTAGGATGGAGCCCACAGATTCGGGGTCTGATTGTCCTGGCCGTTGTCCTGCTCTGCTGCTGCTTTGTGGTAAGGCAAGTTCCCTAATATCTCCAAGTCCCATCCATCCATCCATCCATCCATCCATCCATCCATCCATCCATCCAATATTTCCTGAGCTCACCCTGTTTTGGAGTCTTTGTCAGCAGTAAGTGAGACCACCAAGTTCCGTGCCTGAAGCAGCTTAGAGTCCAGAGGCAAATGGACACTTCATTGAACCAGGTAGTTTCAGAGGGGGAACATTAAGAGCTCTAAAGAAACCCTGGTAAGTGATGAAAAGGAGTGGGGTGGGATGGGGATCCTTCAGGAGGAAGTGATGTCTGTTGACTCCTGCAGGGCAAGAAGGAAGAGGGCTACAGCAAGGGACAGCAAGTGCAAAGGCCCTGAGGCAATAAGCGTGGGTTGCTCAGGGAACTGAAAAAAGGCCCCCTCTGAGAAGGGACTGCGTGGCTGAGATGGCTGACGTCAAGGAGGTCACAAGGGGAGGAGTTTTGGTTTCATTCTAAATGTGAGGGGGAGCCACTGAGAGATTCTGGGCAAGGACTGAAATGATCTGATTTGCAATTTTTGAGGATCCCTCTGGCTTCCCCATGGAGAAGGGGCTCAGGGGGCAAGAGTGGAAGCTGAGGACCAGTGAGGAGGCAGCTGCAGTGTCTGGGGCAGATGATGGGGCTGCGGCCAGCTTGGAGAGACGGTGAGAAGTGGGTAGACTCACAATCTAGTTTCGAAGAAGAATCAACAGGGCCTGCCAGTGTGGGAGGGAGAGGTCACAGAGATGTGCAGGCTCTGGTCCTACGGCGGGAAGCTGGGGTGGGGACAGCAGGGGATGGGGTCATGGAATCCAGTGCCACTTATGTTGAAATGCCCATTAGGTGGCCAGGTGGGGAGGGTGTGGGGCCGACGACATGGATACAGGAGTCAGTGGTGTCTAGGGTGTTTAGGGGACCAGATGTGACCCCCAGGGTGAGAGTGTGGCTGACCACAGCCTGGGCAGAGGGAACTGTTCATATCTCCCAGAGCCGGGTGAGAATTGACTGAGATGATGCATGGAAAGTGCTTAGCCCAGAGCCAGGCAGGGAGAGAGCCCAGGATCTGTTGGCAATACTGCTGAGGAGACAGACCCAAGATTCAGAGAGGTCCAGCAGCTTGCCCAAGGTCACAAAGCCAGGCAGGGATCTGAACCCAGGTCCTGTCTTGCCCTCAGAGCCCATGTTCTTAACTACTGGGCAACACTGCCAGGGAGGCTGGTCCCAGACCTGAACTGCTGTTCCAGAGGCATCCCCCTGCCTGGCTTTCCTCTCCCTGCCCCCCTGCCTGGTCCCTCCCCTGTCCTCCATCCCCCCAGCCCTGCCCTCTGCTGTCAGCTCACTTCCTCATGCTCGGAGTGCTGGGCGCTCAGCATCTCCAGCCGCCGCTGCAGCTCCTCATTGCGCTCCAGAAGCATCTTGCCAAGCTCTGCGGCCAACAACAGGTCTTTCTCCTTCTGCTGCAGCTGCAGGGCCAGGTCCTCGGGCTCCTCAGGCCTTGGGCCCCCTCCCAGGAATGAGTCCCGCCGCTCCAGCATGAAGGGGAAGAAGCCCTCATTGCTGCTGGGGGAGGTGCCCCTGGAGAGCAGCCCGGATGGGAAGCTGGGCCCTTCTGGGGAGCTCATGGTGCCTGCAGTGTCTGTGGGGACAGGTAGGTCTGTGGGGAGAGGTAGCTGCATGACACTCTACACCGCAGCCCAAAGGGGTTCACTGCCCTGCCCCGCACCCCCACCCCCCCACACACACACACTGGCCAAGACGTGGCTCTCCTGCAGTTCTTCACCTGCCTACTGGCCCTCTCGGTCCTGCAGCCAGGGCCTCCCTGGGCCATGAAGGGTTAATGATCTGTGTCTTGGCTGTCCAGCTCCTTTAATGTCCCCAGGGTAAACTGAGGCAGGGAGAAGCAGGAAAAGAGCTGTCCAGGCTTCTGCCTCTAGCAGATGTTTTCTGCTCCCAGGAAACCTTCTCCCAGTGCTCCAGGACCACACACCACCCCAGTGACAGTCCCCACCCCCCTCTTCCCATGACCCAGCTGTTCTGGCTCCCAGCCTCTTACCAGCTGAGAAACTCTTCCCAGAACCCAGGTTCTTGGGACTCAGGACTCTGCGATTAGTCCAGCCTCTTCTCCCAAGAATACAGGGCCTTGTGAACTTCCGTGTCCTGAGCCCTTAGCCCCCAGAAATCCAGCACCCTCCCTTTCCAGAAGCCCAGGCCCAAGTTCCCTGCCCCCCAGCCCTCCTGGCCCTTGTTTTCCTATTTTCTCAGGTCCCCATCCTGAACTTAGGTGCCCAGACCCTCAGCCCACCCCTTCTGGATTGCTGGCCCCAGTCCCCCAGATTCCAGGCCCTGAGCGGGTGGGCGGGCCGGCGAGGTAACAGGTTGTGCCGGCACTGCCGCCCGACCGTCCACTCCAGGTTTCTGTTTACTTCCCGCCCGGCTTTGGGGATGGGAGCCTGGTGGCACTCCCCTAGGGCCGCCAGGGCCCGCAGTTCAGGGGCTCCAGGGCTCAGGAGGGAGGGGACACATGGGGCTTTCCTGGCATATTACCCCTCTCCAGCACTCCTGAGGTTCTCCACCCCCTACGCGCGCACACACATCTGTCCCTTCCCCTCCTCCCCTCGCCATGTGTCCGACCCTAGGCCTACTCTCAGGACCCAGGCATCAGCGGCAGTCCCAGCCCAAATGCCCCCCGGCCAGGCTGGGGGTCTCACTGACATGGCCTCTGCAGGCCCAACACCACTCTGGAACTCAGGGGTATCCCTCCTCCTCACCCCTCCCGGCACCGAGCTACCAGTTATTAGCACCTCAGCCCAGGCGTCAGGGTCCCCACGCCTCGACCCCCAACCCTAGGCGTCGTTAGCCCAGCCACCGCCTTCCTGCCTTCCTTCCTGCCCGCGTCCCCCGTTTCCCGGCCCCGGGAGTCCGGCCCGGCCGCTCCTGCCCCGCCCCATGCCCCACTCGCCCACTCTCTCCGGCCCGGTCCGCCCAAAACTTGAAGGGCCCCCATCCTCGGCGCCCCTTAGGCTCTCACCCGACGACGCCGGGCTCCCTCCGAGGTACCCGCGGCCCCGGTCCCCTCTTCCGGAGACGGCGCCAGGTGAACTGCCCGCACAGGTGAGGGGGCGGTGCCACGGGCAAGGATGGGGCGCCCCCTGGTGGCCGGAATGGCCAGGTGGGGCCCAAAGAAAGTCGCCTCGACCCAGGTCAGAGCCAGTGACCCATCTTGCCGCCATCGGAAAACGACAGGGCCCATTGACCACCTGCTGTGTGCAGATCCCTGAGTATATATGTCAGCTCCTTTCCCCTCACAACTTCCCTTGTGGGATAGGAAATTATTAACAATAACAACAAATCTAACATGTATTAATGCTAAGTAATATGCTAAGTAATAATATCTTCTTATATGGGGATAACTTCTTTACTTTCATGACATCCTAATGAAGCAGGAACTACTATTATCCCCATTTTACAGATGAGGAAACTGAGGGCCAGGGAGAATCTAACTTGCTTGGGGTCACATGGACAGAACTTGAATGTGAGCAGCACAAGTGTGACTTCAGGGTGTGTGCTCTTATGCTGATTCCCGTGCTGTAGGTGACAGCTAAAGTGACTTGCCCGTATCCACACCTTAGCCTGTGTGCCTCCCAACTTGAGGCTCTCAGTTCCCAGGCTGCACAGAGGCAGAGGCAGAGGTCTGGGTATGGAGAGTGGGAGGATCCAGGCCTGGGTTCTGGAGTCCAGCCCAGTGCAGCCTGGGCATGCGGGGGATGCCCCTGCCGTGGCCTGGTGGCTTGTCAGGAGTCTCCTCAGACTTCCAGGGCTCCCTGGGTCCCTGTAAAAGGGGTTCCTGTCCTGGTGAGTAGGGACAGATGGAGGACTGGGAGCAATGGTATGCTGGTAACACTTTAACAACAGACTCTCTGGGGAAAAAGAATGCCCTGAGTTGTTGCTTTTGCCAATTTCTGTGCTGTAAGTACTCCCTCCAAAGCTGATTTCAAGCTACTGATGTGACATCCTTGAATGTGGAGATGGGCAGAAATGTCCATAATCAGCTTTTGCCAGCCAGTATCAGCTGGGTTCCCTGCCCCTCTGGCTGGAGGGGTCAGGGCTTCTGAGTCTTGGAGGACTGGAGTCCTATCTGGCTGAGTTTTAGAAAAACAGGAGGAAGATGGGAGCTGGGACTCCTGACTTGTGGGGAAATGGATGCAAGGATTCCTTGGAGGGATGGTTCGGGGGCTGGGACTACTGCGTCCGGGGCTGGGACAAGGTTTCCTGCCAGCACAGAGCAGGGGTACCAATTACATTGCAAAGGGGTCTGTGGGCTGCCTTGCCTGGCAAGGCTACTACATTCTCCCATAGCACCTGTGGGACAGCCTGGCAGACTTCAGAGGGCTGGAGACACCCCAGCCTTGCCTCGGTGCTGCCACCTAACTCCCTCCAAATACCAGGACCACCCGGGGCCCCAGGTGTAATGCACCCACACTCCACTCCCTGAGCCCCCCTCCTGCCAGGCAGGGGGTGGGCTCACCTGGAGATGAAGTGCTCAAGGCCCTACTCCTAAAGGAGGTTCACAGTCCACCCAGGAAGTTGGAGGAGGTGTAGACCTATAAACCAGAAAGGCACCAATAAAACAAACAGCAAAAGAGCTTGGCTCTCGGGTGCTGGCATCACATGGCTTCAATCTAAATTCCAGTTTGGTCACATGTCAGCTGTGTGTACCTGTGTCATTCAGCTGACTGGCCTCTGAAGCCCTCAGTTTCCCCATCTGTAAAACAGAGGCGATCACAGTTCCTAGCTTATGGAGTTCTGAGAATTCAATGAGGGTGAAGTACCAGCGCTTAGGCTGTGCTCATGATCCTCAGCAGGGCCCTAAGAAATGACTCACCACACGTATTACAATGCATTTCATCCTCACAGCAACCCTATTAAGTCATTGCCATTCACAGACAGGTTACCAGCTCAGGGAGGCAAAGTGATTTGTCTGTGGCTGCATAGCCGACCTCTCATCCCAGCTTGCCTGGTTCCCAGCCCCAGTCATTCTTTGGACATTTGAATCTGGCCTCCAGCCTCCCTGCTGGACCTGAGTCCTGGTCTCCAGCCCCTCCCCTGTCCCCCAGCTCCCCTCTCCCCAGCCTCCCTGCTGATCACAGGTGAAGATGGATAAGAGTGACAGAGTGGCCCCAGGGAAGCCCTAGGGATGCTGGGACATGTCCAGATAAGAGCAGGGATGATAATAACCCAGCCCTCTGGTCTCCAGCCACCCCCCAAGCAAGCCAGCTTCCTGGAGCCTCCAAGCTCTGGCTCGGCCCTGAATGCTCTCCCCAGCCTTCCTAACCACCTGGTGAGTCCTGGTGTCTCCTCCCTGGGGAAACCTCCACAGACTTCACAAGGACTTGGGCAGCCTTTGCTGGGCAGCGGAAGCCAGCAGAATGCCCCACCCCCTCCAGTGAGGCAACCCAGGGAATGGCGCACTTCCAGACCAAGGTGCCTCTGGGCTTTTACGACAGATACAGAGTCTATGAACAATAAGTAGTATTATTTGGGGCATTTAAAACTTTCCTATAAAATGTTTTGCACTGAATACGTTGTTCTGTAATTTGCTTTTTTTCATTTAGCCTGATATTTCCAAGTTTTTTCCCAACTTAAAAAAAAAATTGACTTTATTGGTAGGTATTCATTCCCTAGGGCTGCCATAACAAATTTATGGCTCAAAAAACAGAAATGTATTGTTTCATAGTTCTGGGGACCAGAAGCCTGAAATCAAGGTGTGGGCAGTGTTGGCTCCTCCTTGAGCCCCTGACGGGCATCTCTCCCACACTGCTCTCCCAGCTCCATGGTCCATCACCCAGAGCTCCCCGTGCTCCTTCCGCAGGTCTTATCCCCTGGAAACCACTGATCTGCTTTACTTTGCCTCTTCCAGATTGCTCTCTGAATGGAGTCGTGGCAGTGAAAGCACCAACTCCTAACCGCTAGGGAAGTCCCTGCTCCTGGCTGCTTTGACCCAGCATAATGCTGCTGCGATTCATCCATGTCATACATATCAGTGGAATCAATAGGGTTGAGAAGTTTCAAATCTAAAGGAAAGTTGCTGAAATAACACAATGAATACCCTCCACTTAAGCTCCCAATGGTGGACATTTTGCCACATTTGCTTTCTTGCTCTCTTACACGACACACACTCGCACACATTTTACTAAACCATTGGCTACTTCACCTTGCATCTCTGAGGACGCAGATATCCCTCTACATAATCATGTACCATTATCACATGTGATCGACTGAACATTTCTCTTTGGATCCCTTTCATCTGAAATACTCCCCTTGCCTTCTTTTTTTTTCTTTTTTTAAATATTTATTTATTTATTTTGGCTGTGCCGGGTCTTAGTTGTGGCCCACAGGATCTTCTGTTGCGGCATGCATGCGGGATCTAGTTCTCTGACCAGAGATTGAGCCCAGGCCCCCTGCATTGGGAGCATGGAGTCTTACTCACTGGACCACCAGGGAAGTCCCACTCCCCTTGCCTTCTTATGTGTCTTTCGGGATATTGACTTTGGGGGGAAGAATACAAGCAGGTGTTTTCCAAAATGTTTCTCAGACTTATCCAGGATAATGTATTTAGATTTAGTTTGTTCTTAACAGCTGTAAGGTATTTCATCCAATGTTTATGCCCCGATTTGTTTCTCCACTCTCCTATCAATGAACACTTAGTCTTCTGGCACTTCTTCAACATTATAAACAATGTTCTAATGCACATCCTTGTATGTAGATCTCCATGGACACTTGGATGAAATTTTATGCTGTCATCATTCTAGAAGTAGAATCAGTGGGGGGAGGTGTTCCAGTGATCTCTTGCTGGGTAATAACTATCCCACCATTTAGAGGCTTGGAACAGCAAGTTGTTTTTTTTTTTAATTATTCTTTAGAACTTTTTTTAAAATTTATTTTTGGCTGCGTTGGGTCTTCATTGCTGCACGTGGGCTTTCTCTAGTTTTGGCTAGCGGGGGCTCCTCTTCATTGCGGTGCGTGGGCTTCTCATCGTGGTGGCTTCTCTTGTTGCAAAGCACAGGCTCTAGGCACACAGGCTCAGTAGTTGTGTCGCACAGGCTTCATGTGGGATCTTCCCAGACCAGGGCTTGAAGCCGTGTCCCCTGCATTGACAGGCGGATTCTTAACCACTGTGCCACCAGGGAAGCCCAGCAATTTGGTTTTCTCTCTCACAGTTTTGAGGGTTGGCTGGGCTCTGCCGGGATCTCATGCAGTTGCAGGTAAGATGGTGGCCGGGGCTGGAGTCGTCAGATGGTTTCTCCGCTCCCAAGTCTGGCGCCTGGGCTGGCTGGCTGGGTCAGCTGGGACGAGATAGCGTTTCTTTCTTCACGCAGCCTCTGCACGCGTCTGCCTGGATTTCCTCCCAGCGAGGCTATCCCAGACTCCTCACGTGGCAGCCGACTTCCCCAAAAACGAGGTTCCAAGAAGCCTGGGCAGAAGCTGCCAGGCTTCTTAAGACTCAGAAGTTCCCAGAACCATCACTTCTACAGCATGCTACTGGTCAGGTAAGGCACTGAGTCAGCCCAGGTTCCAGGGGAAAGGAGTGGATTCCACCTCCCCACAGGAGGTGTAGAGAAGAATTTGCAGCCATCTTTTACCTACCACAGAGGTTATACTCTTCAGTTTTATTAAATATCACCCAACCGGTTTCCAAAGGGTAGGTATGAATTTACACTCTGTAATCAGAAGTCCAACTCCATTTCTGATGTTTGCTGATAGCCTGAAAGCCTCAGGCTTCCCTCTTCCCTCTTGTGTCCCACATCTGGGCAAGCTGATAAGAAGGCCCTGATGCTTGCTCCCTTGCACAGGCAGGAAATTGAATTCAGGAAAGCCCTGGCCAGTGTGGAGGGGCCCTCAATCCAGCCTCACCCCCTAACCACAGTGAAAGCCCCTCCTCACTCTCTCAAGCCATTTCTGACCTGCTTGGGAACCTGCCCTGCTCCTCCCAGGAAGCCTCATTATGTGAGTCATCAATCTTATCCTACTCTCTGGCTATGTGTGACCTCATCAGTCTTCACCTCTGAACCAAATTTTGTGTGGAGGGTTTGATCCCATCATGGAGCAACCAGGAAGCACACTCCTATCGGCAGAGTGTGAGTTTCATCTAGCCCGTACCTAGCTAATACTTGGCATCATCAGACTTTTTAATTTTTGCCAATCCGATGACAAACATGGTGTGAGATAATAGAAAAAATATATATCGGTCTCTGCCCTCAGTTCCTGGTACAAAGCTCCTGAAATCCTTGTAAATGGGGATGCCAGGAGAAGTGAGGTTTTCATTAAGTTGGTGTCAGTGAAGTGGGATTTGCTAGAACTCATGGAAGCATGTGGCTTGGGAAGAGAAAGGATAAAAGGGCAGGGGATGCGGAGATTTTGATTCCTGGTGGCCATGTGGTCACCCATGGCCTGGAGAAGCAGCTGTGCTGTATTCAGGTACTAAAGGTAAAAGCTGGCAATGGAATTTAGGGATGGACCCAACTCCCAGGGAGTTGGTTCAATTGAGGCAGAAGGAAATGAAAACTACTAAGAAAACAGCAAATGATTCAATTGTTTATTGTTATTGGTAACAGCTAAAATGAAATTAAAAGAGAGTGCTGGGTGGAACATTGATACTGATCAGATTTTGGTGAGTCTGAGCTTTGGCCACTAGCCTAATGCCACCCACTGAGGGAAAAGTCATGCAGGGACAACCATAAGAACCTCTGAGACCTCAGGTCACCAGGAAGGTAGTCAAGGGGGGGGAAGGGCAAAACCAAGAAACTGCTGAAAACAGGGGGACAGTGTGGAGGGCTTTTTTTCATTTCGTGGATCAGTATCATCACTTTCTTGAAGACCCTTTCTTGAAATGGATTGTGAGAGTAACTAGCTTAGGGGCTGTTCTTTGGTTTTGAGTCTGCAGAGTGGAAGGGCATGTCTGGGTTGTTCAGGACCCACAGCTCAGTATGAAAGAATCACAGATGGTTATAAGTGATCCAGACCCACAGGAGGTTATTCCCGAGGGAACAGCCAGCCTGGTAGACTGAATAAAAGCCACAGTAAGGTCTGATTACCCTGAGAAGGAGAACTATCCATCTCGCCCCATAAATGCCAAGTGGAACACTGCAGATGAAGTGGCTGACAACTCTGTATGCTAGCCACCTGGGGCTGGCTTTAAAATGACTTGAATATTCGCCCACAAAATACGCCCCTTACCCCGACCACCCTCTGGTTGGGGGGTGGCCCTTTTGCATGGGTACCCCACATAACCCGACTGCTGCAAAACTGAAGGACAGTTCAGGAAGCCTTATAAATCTGCGGTCCCAGCTCCCCCTCATGGGTCTTACTAAAGAAAAAAAATTAGGTTAATTAACAAGAAAATGGGGGGACTTCCCTGGTGGCGCAGTGGTTAAGAATTCACCTGCCAATTCAGGGGACATGTGTGTGAGCCCTGGTCCAGGAAGATCCCACATGCCGCGGAGCAACTAAATCCGTGCGCCACAACTACTGAGCCTGTGCTCTAGAGCCTGCGAGCCACAACTACTGAGCCCGCACGTGCCTAGAGCCTGTGTTCCACAAGAGAATCCACCGCCATGAAGAGTAGCCCTCCCTCGCTGCAACTAGAGAAAGCCCAGCAACAAAGACCCAACGCAGCCAAAAATAAATAAATAAATTTAGTTATTAAAAAAGAAATGGGGAAAGGCAGAGAGAATCAAGAGACAAGAGACAAGAGACAGGTCTTGGCAGGGTGAACATTTTTAAAGGGTTATTAAGAAATAAGGTGAATAAAACGAATATTAATAGGAATGAAACAAAGAAGAAAACGCGAGGAAAGAAGGACTTCCTTGGTGGTCCAGTGGTTAAGACTCCATGCTTCCATTGCAGGGAGCACGGGTTCAATCACTGGTTGGGATCCGGGATCCCACATCCCGCATGATGCGTGGCATGGCCAAAAAACAAAAAAAATTAGGGGGCTAGCAACCTGGGGAGAAGTCGGACTCAAGTCCCAGAACCAGCTCTGGAGATTCTGCTTGGCCATGAAAGTTTTTAAAGGGGAAAAAGGGGAGGTAATCTCAGTTAATCACTGACTGTCAGTTTCTTTTGCTTTGACCGCACCTCGCTGGCAAGTAGGATCTGAGTTCATTGGAAGAGTGGAGTCTTAACCACTGTGCCACCGGGGAAGTCCCCTCAGTTAATCACTGAGATAGGGGGTCAGAATCATCACCATCTCCCGTTGGGTGCAGCCTTGTTGACTCCTTGTGATCTTTCTTTAGATGCCACCTTGTTCACACAGTTTCTTCACGAGATTACTGAAGGGGAAGCTAGGAAAAAGATCTAGTCATCTGCTAATTCCTTATTCTTCATTTCTATTTCTTTGATCTAAGGAAAGAATCAGGTTAGGCTAAGTGTTGTGTGATCAAAAGATTTGAAAGGTGTGCTTGGGCCGGAAGTTAGTTACAATATGGCTTTGCTAAAGTGACAAGACAAAAGGGACCTCCTGCAGAGAGCTCTTTCCTGCAAAGAGCTCTTTCCTGCAAAGAGCTCTTTCCTGCAAAAAGCTGCTTACAGATCCCCATTGTCAGACATCACTCCATTCCTAAGGGATTAGGGGCGAAGGTCCATCTTCTGTAACTTCTTCCTGCTGATATAGGGTGTCGTAGTCTTAGAGTGGAAGATGCTGACATGCTTCTATAACATCTCTTTGCTGACAATTTTAGTTGCCCACTTACATATACGGGCCTAGCGAGCTACAATTTTTTTTTTTTTTTTTTTTTTTTTTGCGGTACGCGGGCCTCTCACTGCTGTGGCCCCTCCCGTCGCGGAGCGCAGACTCAGCGGCCATGGCTCACGGGCGCAGCCGCTCCGCGGCATGTGGGATCTTCCCGGACCGGGGCACGAATCCGTGTCCCCTGCATTGGCAGGCGGACTCCCAACCACTGCGCCACCAGGGAAGCCCGCTACAATTATTTTGACGCCCACAAAGATACAGATTATTATGAGCAATAGTGTTAACTGCATTCTCTTGAGGCCAGTACTTGGAATTGTGCTAGCCAAAGAGTCAGTACTTCTCAAAATGGAGCAGCTTATGTCACGGCTGCAGTCTGGTCATCATGCTTTTTCCCTCTGGGGGACAGTTACAGTATCTGTAAAGCAACTCAAGAATGTGCATCAGACACTGAAAGATTCTATGACTCTATTGTCCTGATCATTAACTACTTGAGCCTGCCCTTTTGTGACTCAGGGAGGCTTGGGAGACTTCAGCTTTTCTACAAACAAGAGGCAGGGGACATTGGAAGGGCCTTTGTACTTGGGGGGAGGCGGGGGTACCGCAGTGTTCTGCTCGGTTTAAATTCCTCCCTTCTGCCTCCCCCTAACCCCACCCAAGCAACCACTGATCTGCTTTCTATCCCTCTAGTTTGGTTTGCATTTGCTAAATATAACTGGAATCATATAGCATGATCTATTTTTTTGTCTGCCTTCTTTTTTTGTTTTCCACATTAACTTTTTTTTCTTATTGTGGTAAAATACACATATATAAAATTTACTATCTTAACCTTTTTTTCTTTTTTTGCAGTACGCAGGCCTCTCACTGTTGTGGCTTCTCCCATTGCGGAGCACAGGTTCCCGAAGCGCAGGCTCAGCGGCCATGGCTCACGGGCCCAGCCGCTCCGCGGCACATGGGATCTTCCCGGTCCAGGGCACGAACCCGTGTCCCCTGAATCGGCAGGCGGACTCTCAACCACTGCACCACCAGGGAAGCCCTACCTTAACCATTTTTAAGTGTACAGGTTGGCGGCATTACATGCAGTCACAATGCTGGGCAGAAATCACCACCATCATCCCCATAACTCCTTTCAG
The DNA here is from genome assembly GCF_949774975.1 of Lagenorhynchus albirostris. Classification (NCBI taxonomy): domain Eukaryota; kingdom Metazoa; phylum Chordata; class Mammalia; order Artiodactyla; family Delphinidae; genus Lagenorhynchus; species Lagenorhynchus albirostris. The sequence goes on from NC_083109.1 coordinate 51,850,134, forward strand.
CTTGTAAAACTGAAACTCTGTCCCCATTAAACACAAACTACCCCTTCTCCCCACCCTTGGCCCCTGGCAGTCACCACTGTACTTTCTGTCTCTGTGAGTTTCAGTACTCTAAGTACCTCATATGAGTGGAATCCTGTAGTAGTTGCCTGCCATTAAGTCTTTTCAAGGACAGTTTCTGTTGATTTTTTTTTTCCTTTGAACTGGCCATATTTCCTGTTTCTTTGTGTGCCTTGTGATTTTTTGTTGAGCACTGGGACATTTAAATCTAATAATGTGGTAACTCTGGAAGTCAGATTCTCCCCCTCCCCAGGGTTTGCTGTTTTTTGTTGTTGTTTGGGGGCTTTTTTTTTTTTGGAATGTTGTAGGCTGTCTCTGTGACTGAGGTGTGAACTTAATGTGTTCTTAGGTCTTTTCTGAGCCTTTCCTTGGGCACACGCAGTCACTTGCTAATTTTCCCCATAGATGCAGGTTTTTTGTTTTGTTTTGTTTTGTTTTAATGTTCTAGTCTTTAATGTCTGACTCCTGAAAGGGGAAAATCGTTAAAAGATGGGGATTAATACTCAATGCTCTGTGGTGACCTAAATGGGAAGGAAAAGGAAATCCAAAAAAGAGGGGATATATGTATATGTATAGATTCACTTTGTTGTACAGTAGAAACTAACGCAACATTGTAAAGCAACTATACTCCAATAAAAATTAATTTAAAAAAAAAAAGAAAGGGGTTATAAAGGGGTCCGGGGCCTTTAAGTCCCCTGGCATTTACTTCAGCCAGATGGGCGGGGGCTGCAGCAGCGGGCGAGCTGCCACAAGAATGGCTGCCGCCCCTCGGTCTACAGCTCCCTGATCAGAAGCATTGATCAGTCTCAGCCGTCAGAGCCCAGATCCCCCATCTTCGGAGGACAGGGTCCTTTTTTGCTCACCTTCCTTCCTACAAGTTCTCCAGGTGGGGGAAGGGCAGCTACTACTGAACTGAGAGCTGAAATTGATGGCCATTTACTGTCCAAGCCTTCCCCTGGAAGTTGTAAGCCTTCAGGCTTCCAGAATAGTTCCATCAGACAGATTCTGCCAGTGCAATTGTTGTCCAGGTGGGGAGACAGATTCCTGGTGCTTCCTACTCCACCATCTTCCCAGAATCTTCTCCGATCCAAAGCCTTTTGCACAACAGTGGGTGAAACAGTCGGGGAGTGAAGAAGGGAACTTCCCAGGACTCCTTGACACAGGAGCCCCACTCACCACTCATTGTGGTACCAAAACCTGTTGGTGAAGCCCTGACTTGGCGGCAATTAGATTGAGAAAACAGAACTAGAAGTGCAAGAGTTCATGAGACTATGGAAGTTGGAATGTTTAAACAGCCTTTATGTAAAGAAGCTGTGTCTCCTTTACCTATTGTTTTATGGGAATGGATATTATGTCCTGCTGGGAATATTTCCCCTACCTGGTATTGTAAACTCCAAACCTGTAGATGGAGTCCCAGCGGAGGCCACATCTAGGAATGTAAGGGTCGATTGAATTAAGGTAAAAGTTCTACTAACTGGAATTCTACTAATTGGAATACTCCATCAGACTTTCTGTGAAGTGCCTCTTTTACCTGAGTGCAATTACAGGGATTGACACTGTATCTGACTGGGGAATGTTTCCCTAACTAGTACTGTGAAACAGAAGGTGTGCAAATCCTCCCTTCAAGCAAGGTTACTTGGACGTGCTAAACAGGAATCAGTAAGATTGCCCGACTCTACACAGCGTTGAATAGAAGGTGGGGTGCTGGCAGGGACAGAGTCTCTGTGCGGTAGACCTATGTGGATTGTAGACTGGGGCTTAAGGCAAAAGCCTGTGAGCACCCCCCAGCGATGACTACTGGGACTTTCAACTGGAGAGTTTCCAGGGTTATTTACTATCTTGTTTTCAGACATTAATTGAAGCTACCCGATGACTGAAGGACATAAAATGATCTTAAAACCTGAAATACCCATTACGTCTAGGGTGATATCAGAGAAATGCTCTAATGGGGATGGCAGAACCCAGAAGAGTTCCATCATAAGATGGAAATGGTTTTCACAAGATGGCGCTGCCTGGGGAGACCGTCACGAGGAGGGAGCCTCTCTTCTCTGAGGACTGAATCCGGATCTGTGTGAGCAGCTCTGGATTCCACCACTTGGACAGTGAGTGCCCTATTAACAGCTCTCGACTGACCAACAAGAAGATGCTTGGTTTGTGGACAGCAGTTCCAAGGTGAACAGACAACCTCCTCTTTGGAAGGCCACCACTGTGATCAAAGAATGTGAAAACAGATCAGTCTGGTGGGCTGAAATGCAAGCTGTTTTCCTAGCCATGATGGGAGAATTGGCAGTGGGGAAATTCCCTATGTTTTGGTTTCTACAGACTCATGGTCAGGCAGGAGGGCAATGGAAACCTGGCCTGTTAAAGGGATGCCTAGGGAATTCCCTGATGGTCTAATGGTTAGGACTCTGCGCTTCCACTGCAGGGGACACTGGTTTGATCCCTGGTCGGGGAACAAAGATCCCACATGCAGCACAGCGTGGCCAAAAAATAATTATAATAATTAAAAATAAATAAATAAAATGATGCCGATATGGGACACAGCCCCGTGGAAATAACTATGGAAATTTGAGGGGTGCTTGAAAGTAGGACATGGCACATCAATGTCCATCCTTGGAACCCCCTTCCAGCTTAATAAGCAGAGATTCCTATATGTTCCCTTAAGGTGGCTGCCACCTGGGCCCATGAGATAAATGGACATGGGGTCCCTACAGCAATGCAGAGTTGGGCTGAATCTGGACATGGTCCTCTTGTACCCCCTGAGGCACGAAATGCCAATAAGAGCTGCTTTGTCAACAAGCAAGAGACAGAGAATGGAGATAGTTATGTGGCAGATTCCCTGGGGGGAAGGCCTGGATCGTAACTGGCAAGTGAGACTAATGCTGGTATCCCTGAGGGGTACAGATGGGTCCTGCCGGGAATAGACACCGATTCTGGACTGGGCTTTGCTTAGCTGGTGGTAGATGCAAATGCTCAGAATAATATAAAAGAACTGGAACAGAAGATATTGTGACAATTTGGGTGGCCGATCATCATTTCTTCAGACCAAGGACCCCACTTTATAGCCCATAATGTCCAGAGTACTAGTTTGGTAGAGAATTGGAGCAAGCAGTTAAAGCATTAGTTGTTTAAAATGGGACAATTAAAGAGCTGGCTTATACTCCTCCCTGTGTAACACAGGTATGAGTGCGGCCAAAGGAGTGTCCCCACTGGGTAGATGTCTCTGTTTTTCTGGTGGATCTGGGGAAGACAGGGTGGGGAGAAATGCTGGTAAGACTATGTAGTTTTTCCCAAGGGAGGAGGATGCTCATATAACAACTCATTTTTTTCTCTTTCTTTCTTCCCCACATCATCACAACTTTTTTTCTTCCTACCTGGTTCCATGACCAGGGCTGCAAATACAAGTGCCCCAAACAGTGATGATTCCTAAATAAGAGATAGCAACTATACGTCAAACCTTATGTCAGAATTCCTACGGGACTGATGGGGCAAGATGTGCCTTCACCTCCTCTGACAAAATTGGCATTGACAGTGAATGCAGCTATAGTGATGCTGGTAAAGATAGCCCACCAGTTCTGCACCTGTGTGACCTCAACCTCTGTGGACCGAGGGGGAGTCACCGGCTAGACTAGTATAGCTGCCTGCAATCTGGACCAGCACGGTGGCTGAACCTAACGTCCCTTCCAAAGGTGGAAGCATTTGGGTGTCAATGTAGAGAAGGAGGAACAGTAGCTAAGGGTAAAGTAATGGATTAATGAATTATGTCATGAGGGAAATCCAGTATTACATTAACACCTTGAAAGAGGCTCAGAGCAAGAGATGATATTCTCTGTTAGCTCGATTATACCAGATGCCTGGAAGGGTGAAGCCATATGTGCCAAGACCACTCCTGCTTTTGGAACCTGACAAGATCGGACAGAAACTTGAGACCCTAAGCGGCTTCACCCTGGCAGACACTTTCATATGATACGATGATGGACTGGAGTGATTGCTGACGGCATGGGATTCTGTAACATGCCAGTATCTTTCAAGTTGCATATTGTTTTGCTGTAAATGTTCCATGGCTAGACAAGGGGGTGGGCTGCGAAATAATAGAAAATATGTCTTTTGGTCTCTGCCCTTGGTTCCTGGAACAGAATTCCTAAAACCCTTGTGATTTCCTAAGTGATAAGAGTACTAGGAGCATCTTTTGTTCTAATATTTGGTCTCTGTCGCCAGTTTCCGACCCAGGGCTCCTAAATCCATCAGAATTTCCTGGGTGATAGGGGTGTCTTTTGTTCTAATGAGGTGACTCTGGGTGGGCTTCTTGATAGCTCCTGGATGGGGGCTGGTCACCTGAAGCTTGGAACTTTCAGTCCCACCTCTCATGCTCCAGGGAGGGAAGAGGGGCTGGATATTGTTAATAATTAATCATGCCTACGTGATGAGCCTCCATAAAAATCCCCAAAGTATGAGGTTCAGAGAGCTTCTGGGTTGGTGAACACATCTACATCCCAGGAGGGTGGTGCACTCCAACTCCACAGGGACAAAAGCTCCTGGGCTGGGGACCCTTCCAGACCTTGCCCGATGTATCTCTTCATCTGGCTGTTCATCTATATTCCTTATCCTATTTTTTTATTACATAAAAAGCTGGTAAATGTAAGTAAGTGTTTCCCCCAGTTCTGTGAGTTGTTCTAGCAAAGATTATCAAGTCCAAGGAGGGGGAAGTCATGGGAACCTCTGATTTGTAGCCAACTTGGCAGAACCTGGGGTGACCTGGAGACCTCCTACTTGTGATTGGCATCTGAAATAGGGGGCAGTCTCGTGGGACTGAACCCTTAACCTGCGGGGTCTTCAATAACTCTGGTTACTATCAAAATTGAAGAATCGTAGGACACCCAGCTGGTGTCACAGAGAATTGCCCGATGTGGGGAAAAACCCCACACATCTGGTGTCAGATGTTAAACATTGTGAGTGCGGTAGTGTGTGAGAGCAAAGGAGAAACACCAGGAGAAGGAGTGGACGTTTTTATTGCATACGGGATCCATTATGGACTGAACCAGTGTCCCTAAATTTGTATGTTGAAGTCCTAATCCCCAGTCAAAATGTGGGGATTTGGAGATAGGCCTTTAAAGAAGTGATTAAGGTAAAATGAGGCCATTAGGGTGGGCCCTCATCCAATGTGACTGGTGTCTTTATGAGAAGAGGGGATATGAACCGCAAAGAGACACCAAGGCTGCGTGGGCACAGAGGAAAGACCACGTGAGGACACAGGGACAAAACAACCACCTGCAAGGTGAGAAGAGAAGCCTGGAAAAATCGACGTTGCCTGCACCTTGATCTTGGACTTCCGGCCTCCAGAACTGTCAGGAAATAAATTTCTCTCGTTGTTCAGGCCACCTGGTCTGTGGTAGTTTGTTATGGCAGCCCCAGCGGATCAGCACAGGATCTCAGTGTTTTATTTTGCATCTCTAGCTTGCTAATCCTGCTCACTATTTATTTTGTTTAAAACACACATGGGGTCCTGTGGCTGCCCAGCTTGCGCCACAGACTGAGCTCTTTCACTCAGCCGCCCTCGCCAGGAAGTCCACCCCCACCTTCATCCTCATCCTTCTCCAGCTGCTCGGCCTCCCAGCACCCGGCTCCCCGGGGGGCGCGAGGGGCGGCTGTGCCTCCGGGATCTCCTCCTATTCACCCCTCCTCCGCCCTGCGCTCCCGGCCCGGGGACGGCGCTCCAGCTCCTGCGAGCATGTTACTGGATTTTTAAATGCCTAGTACCTGCCCCGAAGTAGCCCCCGGGTCTGGGATCTAGAGTTGCTAGGACCACCGCGTAGGAAGCAGAGACCCGCGCAGCCCACGTGATTGGGGGAATGAATTCGGTGGCCACAGGCAGCCGCACGCACGCACACGGGGACCGCGGGCGGAGATGGGCGGAGGGCGTGCCAGGGCCCCGCGGAGGGGGAAGCGGCCCAGCCTCCCGCCGCCCGGAAATCCCCCCTGCGCTTGGCCGGCCGAGCGTCCTGGGGTCTCCGGGAAGGGCGCCTGGGGGAAGGGGAGGACCCCGAGCCGCCCCTCCCCCGGGCCCGGCTTCGAGGATGTGAAAAAGCAGAAGCGAGCGGCGCTCCGGAGAGTCCCACCGGAGCCGGGATCTGGGAAGAGAAACTTGCGGCCGGGGCTGGGGCCGCGCCCCACGATCTGTGTAGCGCTCGGAGGAGAGGTCCTGGGTCCGGGAGAAGTCCTGCGTCACCACCCGGCCCGCCTCGTCTCGCTGGAAGACCGAAGATCCGGCCCTTTCCCCTGCTGCGCCGTCTTCGCCTAGTGGGTTGCGCCTGACCCGCCCCTCCCCGCCGGGCCCGCCGCTCCAGTCCGGAGGAGGGGCCGTCGGCGCGGACAGGACCGGCCCGCATCCCCGAGAGGCGGCCGTCGCGGACACGGAGCCCGAGCTTCCACCCCCTTCCCGCACCCTCTCAACTCTGCCGGCCCTCCGCTGGACGCCCCTGTGCCCCCCGCATCGTGCTCCCAGGGTCTCGGATCCCCGAGCGGCCCCCCATCCCCTCGCCCACTCCTCGTATCCCGCGCCGGATCCCCTGAGCCAATCTGGGCCCCTGATCTCCACCCCCGGATCCCCAGGGCGGCGTGGGTCAGGTCCCCTCGAGCTCCGCCGGCTGCCAGGGCAGGACCGCGCCATGCTCCGGCTCCTGGCTCTGTTGCTCCCGCTGCTGCCGCAGCCCGCGCGCGCCCGGGAGCCCTCCGCGCAGGACGTGAGCCTGGGCGTGGTGAGTGCCGGGGTTCGCGGGCTCCTGAACCTGCAGGGGTCTGGGAGAGGGAAGCCGGGGCCTGAACTCTCGGGTTCAGAGGAAGCTGGGGGCGGTTCAAATGTCCAAAGAGTGACCGGGGATGGAGACAGGGGACCCGAATTATTGGATCCGTCAGGAGGTTCGGGGCCCGAATTTGGAAATCTGGAAAGGGGCTATGGTCGGGAGGTGGGGACTCTTGGGAACAGATGAACAAGGGCAAGCCCAGGGCTGGAGGGCCTGTACCTTGAGATGGGGAGCAGGCCAGTACCCGAGGCTAAGGACTCTGGACTATCCATGTCTGGTGAGAGGTGGGGCTTCCAGGATGGTGGTGGGAAGGGAAAGTCCCATCTCTTCGACCTTTCCTGCTTCCCCTGTTCCCTCCTCTGGTCTAGGACTGGCTGACCCGCTATGGCTACCTGCCGCCACCTCACCCTGCCCAGGCCCAGCTGCAGAGCCCTGCAAAGCTGCGGGATGCGATCAAGGTCATGCAGAGGTTTGCGGGTCTGCCAGAGACAGGCGTCCTGGGTATGTGGCTCCCATCCTCCCTCCCCCAGCCCAGCCTCCGCACCCAGCCTGACCGTTGTTGCCCACCCAACCAACCGCAGTTTCTAAACCTCCCGTGTATCTGAATCATGGGCGTTATGAAATGCTGACCTCAGGTCCCAACTCGGAGGTTCTAAGATATTCCTCTTTCAGTAATTATCAGGAATCTCTTCTTGATAAATGACATGTGAGGTCATTTCAGGCTCCGCTGGTATAGTGAACAAGGTAAATGAGGTCCCTGCTCTCTCGGAGCTAACATTCTAGAGGGAGACACACACAGATCAAGAACAGAAATATGCAAACTAATTTCAGATAGTGGTGAGCATTCTGATGAAAATAAAATGCTAATGGTATTCAGGGAGCTGGTCTGGGCAGGGCAGGCCTCTCTGAAAGATGTCATATGAGTTGGGAGGAGCTCATATGACTTGAAGAATTCATAGGACACAAAGAGGAGGAAACAGCCATGGGAAGATGTGGGAAAAGAGTGTCACAGGCAAGTGCAAAGGCCCTGTGGCAGACACTGGCTTGCATGCCTGTAATGAAAGGAGGACTGATGAGCTAAACAAGAACCTGATCAGGGGCCGTAAAAGGTGTTTCGGTTTGATTTCAAGTGTGATAAGAAACCCTGAGCGGGTTTGAGGGAGAGAGGCAACTTGATGTGATTTGCAATTTTTGTGTGTGTGTGTGATTTGCAATTTTAAGCTTCCTCTGCTTACTGCTGGAGAATGGAGGGTGGGGAGCACCCAGACCAGGAAGGAGGCACGTAGTGTTCAGGCAACGATGTGATGAGACGCAGCTGAATCCAGGGTGTATATTTTGGAGGTAGAGCTGAGAGGCTCGTCTGTTGGGTTAAATGAAAGGAAGAGAGAGGTGGAGGGGTCCTGTCCAGCTACGAGGGGAGGTAGGACCCTTTGGGCAACAGGATGTGCTCAATTGCTCTTTTTTTTTTTTTTTTTTTGCGGTACGCGGGCCTCTCACTGTTGTGGCCTCTCCCGTTGTGGAGCACAGGCTCCGGATGCCCAGGCTCAGCGGCCATGGCTCACGGGCCTAGCCGCTCTGCGGCATGTGGGATCTTCCCGGACCGGGGCATGAACCCGTGTCGCCTGCATCGGCAGGCGGACTCTCAATCACTGCGCCACCAGGGAAGCCCTCAATTGCTCTTTTTCACCTCAACCTTCACTTGGAGTGAGGGGACGGCTGGGGATGGAGCCAAGCTGGTAAAGGGGATTCCAGGAGATCTGACCTAGGAGGGGCTTGCCACAGACCAGAGACCCAGCTGGCCTGAGGACTTTCAACTTTATCTGGATGTGATGGGGACTTGGGAGCTAGCGTGTGAGGTATGGGCAACCTCCCAGGGGTTCTAGCCTCCAAGAGAGTAGTTCTCACTGCACCCCCAGGGTTCCTTTCTCTAGAGGCCAGCGGCCAGGGCTCAGGGAAGCAGGATGCCCAGATCCTGGCCTGAGACTCTTGAGTCCATCCAGGGCCGTGCAGAGAGTGATACTACCCAGAAGGGCAGTGTCATAGTCTGGTATGAGCTGGCTTCCAGAATTAGATGGCCTGGGTTCCAATCGAAGATGTGGGGCCTTATTGGGCAAGTGTTTGAAGCACTATGAGACTCAGTTTCCCCATGGAGAAAGTGAGCTTGTGCCTACTGGTGACCCCCCTCTGCCCCAGACCCTGTGACAGTGGCCACCATGCATAAGCCCCGCTGCTCCCTGCCTGATGTGCTGGGGGCGGCGGGGCTGGTCAGGCGGCGCCGCCGGTATGCTCTGAGTGGCAGCGTGTGGAAGAAGCGAACCCTGACGTGGAGGTAGGTCCTGGCGCCCTCTCCCACCCTGGGCCTGCCTGACCCAGCTTTGAGTGAGTGGCTGCCTTCTCTCTCCTCGGCCCCCCTCACTCGCCCCTCCTCTTTCCAGGGTAAACTCCTTCCCCCAGGGCTCAGTGCTGAGCCAGGAGACAGTGCGGACCCTCATGCACCATGCCTTGACCACCTGGGGTGTTGAGTCAGGCCTTGAATTCCAGGAAGTGGGTTCTCAGGACCCGATGGAGCCTGATATCCTCATCGACTTTGCCCGGGCCTATCACCAGGACAGTTACCCCTTCGACGGGCAGGGGGGCACCCTCGCCCATGCCTTCTTCCCTGGGGAGCACTCCATCTCTGGGGACACTCACTTCGATGATGAGGAGATCTGGACTTTTGGGTCAAAAGGTACACTCTCCCCTCTTCTGAGAGATCCTCTCCCCAGATCTGTCTGTCCTTAAGAATTAAGTTTAAATTACCTTTATTTATGGAGGCTGTATCAGTTGGGCTTCTCCAGAGAAATAGAACCAGTTGGATGTGTGTGTGTGTATGTGTGTGTGTGTGTATGTATGTGTAGAAAGTGATTTATTTTAAGGAATTGGCTCATAGGATTGCAGAGGCTGGTAAGCCCAAAATCTGTAGGGCAGGCCTGCAAGCTGGAAATTCAGGTGACTTGGTGGTGCACTTCTGAGTCCGGTATTTGCAGAACAAGCCAGCTGGAAACCCAGGCAGGATTTCTACGTTGCAGTCTTTGAGGCAGAATTCCTTCTTCTCCAGGAAAGCTCAGTTTTTGTTCTTAATGCCTTCAACTGATTAGACGAGGCCCACCCACGCTATGGAGGGTGATCTGCTCTACTTACTGTCAATTGAATATAGACGTTATCCATGTCTATAAAATAACCTCCACAACAATATCTAGACTGGTGTTTGATCAAGCACCGGGGCGCCATAGTCTGGCCGAGTTAACACAGAAAATTGCCCATCACAGAGTCCTGTTAGATGCTCAGCTCCAAGGTAGGGCTGAGGACTTAAAGGGGCAAAAACACAGCTCTGCCAGCAGCTGAGTCAGAAGAGTAACTGGCAATTGCTACACATGGTGACAAAACCACGGGGAATCACAACAGAGGATGTCCTCAAGCCTGGGGGTGCTCAAAGGAAGGCTGATCCAAAGCTCTTGAGTGCCGGGGACTTCCTGGAAATGGTGACTTTGTTTGTTCCACACATATATACTGAGTACCAACTAGTGCCCGAGGTTCCACTCTCCCGGCGTATGCAGGGCAGGGGTGGGGTGGGGGTGGGGGAGAGGGGACACATAAGAAAGCACAAGCCAGTGAGCTCTCTGAGGCCAGGGGAGTCAGGGGTGGGAGCACTGGGGGGAGAAATGGCCTGGGACATTTGGGGCTGGAAGGCAAAAATATGGTGTTGGGAGGGGACTACAGAGGCTGGAGGGCAGGTCTCACATCACGAGGGGTCTTGGACAGCACATGGTGGGGTCTGGATGATAGGATTCTGAAGGCAGTGGGAACTGTGGAAGGTTTTTCATTCTAGAAATACCACTGGCTGCCGTTGGGGGCAAGATAGGGACAGGGAGGCAGGAAGCTATCTTGGGGTCCAGGTGAGAGATGGTGGAGGGGATGGGAGTGGGGGCAGAGGGCAGTGGGCAGCTCTGAGGGGAGTCTAGTCAGGATGGGCAAAGATTGGGATCTGACTGGGTTCTAGGGGTGAAGGGGGGTGAGGATGGTTGGGTACCAGCCAGGTTTCTGGCTCAAGGCCCCTGGAGGATGGTGTCCTGTTAATGCAGGTGGGAAGTGGGGGAGGAGGAGGAGCAGACTCGGGAAGGCAGGGGTGAGTTCAGGTTGGGACGTGTGCCTGCAGTGCTGGTTGGCTGGTCAGTGCAGGTGGTGCATTAGTGGTTGGGTATCTTGCACTAGAATTTGGATTCCTCCAACTTAGGTCAGGTTCCCCAGAACTGGAGCTTGAGAGGAAAATTCTTGTGCAAGCAGTTTTCGGGGGCATGTTCTCAGGGGAAAGGGAAGCAGGAGAGGACTGGGGAAAGAAGCTAAGCAAGGATGTGGTCTCAGCTGGACAGGAGCCTGACCCCACAGGGAACACTGGAGCATAAATAATGCCACAGGGCTGGTTCTGCCTGGAGGAAGGGGGCCCAGCTCTTCCAGCCCCCCGCTCCCCACATCGATCAGCCACTGGCTGCAGACTGCTCAGGGAAGGGGAGGCTGGGCCAGGAGGGAGAGCCATTTCCTGGGGGAGGGGGTGGCCGGAGGATGGGCACACAGGCTCTGTAGAGGATTTGGGTGAGGTGCAGATCACATAGATAGACAAATCCACCATAGGGAGGCTGTGTAATGCAGCATTTAAGCTCTCCGGGTTGAAGTGGAACTCGAGCCAGGGTTCTTCTGCCTGCTGCGTGTATCAGTTACTTGACCTCAATGTGCTCAGTTTCTTCATCTGAGAAGTGGGGATAATAATAGTATGTGCTGGTCCCATGGGCTTGCAGATTAGACGAATAATTCACCTACAGCTCTCAGCACAGAACAGGCTGTTCACTGCCAGCTGCTATGAGCTGGGTCTGGTGGCAGATTTGAGAGTTGGCAGTACTTGGGGGTAAGGTTCCAGGAGAATGTAGAATGTGACGATCAAGTTCAGAGCTGTGGGGCGTCCCACAATTAAGAGGAGGGTGGCAGGGAAGGAGGAATGAAAGGAAATGGAGAAAAACCAGGCTGAGGGCTTCCCTGGTGGCGCAGTGGTTGAGAGTCTGCCTGCTGACGCAGGGGACACGGATTCGTGCTCCGGTCCGGGAAGATCCCACATGCCGCGGAGCGGCTGGGCCTGTGAGCCGTGGCCGCTGAGCCTGTGCGTCCGGAGCCTCCATAATGGGAGAGGCCACAACACTGAGAGGCCCGCGTACCACACACACACACACAAAAACAGGCTGAAAGGTGACCAAGAACAAAAGCAAAGGAGGAAGTGGACAGGAGTGAGCAGGGCAGCAAATCATCCAGTAAGTTATTTATGCCTGGATCTGGCCCTCTGGGGACAAAGTGACCTTAGTGCCCACAGGCTTGGTGGGTGGCGGGAGAATCTAGACCACAGAGGCGTGAGAGGAGCTGAGGAATTGAAGGCTGAGTTCAGACCACTGACCAGAGAACTTGTTGGGGATATGAAGGCTGAGTTCAGACCACTGACCAGAGAACTTGTTGGGGATATGAAGAACTTGAAGGGATATGGATGGGGGGCAGACAGGTCCAGGGGGTGTCTTAGGATGAGGGAGTCTTGAGCACTCAGGGACAGTGGATGAGCCAATAGAAAGAAAGGGGTGGGGGATGGGCGCATGGATCATGGATTAATGGATGGATAAATGGATGGATGAACGGACACACGGATGGATGGATGGACAGCTGGATGCATGCACGTATGAATGCAGTGATGAACGGATGGGTGGGGCATTGTCCTTGTCCTGGAGGAGGTGAGCGAGGCAAGGACCTCTGCCCAGGGCACTGCAAGAGGCAGGAGGTGAGCTGGGGGAGATGAAGCGCTGTGCCCGATGCACAGGAAGTTACAGATTACACCAGCGGCCTGTCTTGATGAAATAGGAAATGCATTTGTCAGCATTTGTCATCTAAGAGTTGGGAGCTGGGGCTGGGGCTGGGTAGCGGGCTGAAGGGGCTATGAGTCTGGAATTGAAGCTGAGTGGAGAGAGCAAAGGAGCTGCCCACTGAGGCTGTGGGCAAGGATGCGAGGAGGTGCTGAGGACCCCCAGAGATGGGCACCGGGAGTCTCATGTGGCTGGATCTGCATGGTTGTGTAATTTCCCCAGCTGAATAGCGTGAGAAGGTTGCAAGAAAGGGGTGCGGCCAAAGGAGAGGCAAGGCGGGGTGGGGGGGAGTGGTGAGATATGAAAAAGATCTACCCAATTAAGACACCAAACGTCCTGTCCTCCAATTTCTTAGAAAAAGCACTCAGTGCAGTGAGAAAATCCACAGTCAACATGGGAATTCATCAGTACTTACGAGTTTGACCAAGACATCTGAAATCATTGCTGAGCTGCAGGACAGCACAGCCAGGGTACCAGCTCTGTCATTTAACTTGATCTCTCTGTGCCTCAGTTTCCTCATTTGTAAAATGGGGATAGGAGGTAGAGGTTTGTGAAAAGTAAATGGGGACAAGTGTTTGCTACTCTGCTTATGACTCACTCATTTCATCCTTAGATTCTCGCCTAGTGGCCTTGAGGGGTGGAGAGAAATTTGCTTTTCAGTTCACCAGGTTACTTCCAATAAACCCACATGCAGCACTGCTCACTCTAGTTAGAAATTTCCATGAAGTAGATCAACATCTGGGGAAATCCGTACCTCCAGGCGGGGCTGCTTGCCTCTCTTGCTGTCTCTGTCCCTCCTTGGCCTCTCACTGGCTCAGGAATCGATGAGGCGCTGGGGTTTGGCCAGCAGCTGGGAGTGTGGAGAGGCTCGGTCCTGGCACCTGGGCTGTCCCCCCAAGGAAGAGGCTTCTGTGGTCAGAGAGGCTGGGCGCCAGGGCTAGCAGGCTGTGGTTGGAGAGTCCGTGCTAGAGCTTTGTGTTCTGAGAGGGATGAAGTCTGCAGTGGTGGGGAGGGAAGGCGAGGACCCCAGGGAGGTGGGGGTGGGGGTGGAGGCTGTGGGAGAGGGAGATGGGGGAGGGAAAATAGAGGACTGAGGGGTTGTGGGCACTGGGGCGGGAGGTGAACCCGGGACGGCAGACCATGGGGTGGGAGTGGGGCCATGGAGTCTGACCAACATTCCCCATGGGTGGGAGTGGGAAGGGTTTGGAGGGGTGGCGGGCCTCTGCCAACAGACTGGAGCTGTGAGAAGGGTACTCCAAGGGCTGGAGCTCCCTTAAGAGAACTGCACACACCCTAAGGTTCCTGATTCCCCCAGAATGTTTCTGTATGTTGCCTTCTTGGGGGAAGGGGCTTCGTCAGTGTAAAGCTGCTCCTTCCTCTATTCACACTGTTTCCTCCTGCTCTTCCCCCAACCTGCTCTGTGGCTCTTTTCAGACTGGCACTCCAGTATCTAGCACGGCCAAACAAGGCTACTCAAGAACATTTACCAAATAAGTGAATGCAGAGAGGAAGGATAAAATGGCTGGGGGGGTGGGGGCGGGTGTCCGGGTAGAGGAGGCCATGGCCACCTGTGAGGGTCTCCTGGTTGTTTCTGCCCAGCAGAAGGCCCCATTCCCCGGGGCCTGGGGGTGCTAGGGGTGGGGGTGGGGCACAGCTCCAGCCCATTCTCCCTCCCTCCCCAGATGGCGAAGGGACGGACCTGTTTGCCGTGGCTGTTCATGAGTTTGGCCACGCCTTGGGCCTGGGCCACTCCTCAGCGGCCAACTCCATCATGAGGCCCTTTTACCAGGGCCCGGTGGGCAACCCCACCGAGTACCGCCTGTCCCAGGACGACCTCGAAGGCCTGCAACAGCTCTACGGTACAAGGAGCGATGGGGCGCTCGCCGGGTAGCCTCTGCAGCAGGGTCAGGGGACTCACCGCTCTCTAACGGTTTCTCCACAGGGAAAGCACCCCAAACCCCACTTGACAAGCCCACAAGGAAACCCCTGGCTCCTCCTCCCCCGCCCCCTGCCCTGCCCCCGGACCGGTGAGTATCTCTCCTGCTGTGAGGCCTTGGGTGAGCTCCCTAACCTCAGGGTCCTCCTACACGAGATGGGCAGGTAAGAGTCCCTGCCTTGTAGGATGCCGTCCAGGTTAAGTAAAGGGAGAGGGGGCCCCCAACCCTCTCTGTTCACCTCTCTTTTCCTTCCCAGCCCCTCCCAACCCGTTCCTGATCGATGTGATGGCCATTTTGACGCCATCGCCAACATCCGAGGCGAAACTTTCTTCTTCAAAGGTAAGTGACTTCGGACCTCCCCGACCCCATATAGTTGGCTTCCTACCCACTTAGAGTGACCCGCCCGCCGGGGCTATGAGGTTCGCAGGGATGCGGGACTTTCAGTGCTAAAAAGGGGAAAGCCCTGGATCAGCCGGTCACCCAAGAGCCACTGCAGCCTTGATTTTCAGATGGACCTGCCCAACCTGCGGTGGGAGGGGAAACCTAGCGCTGTGTTCGAGCCACACACTGCGGGGTGGGGGGTGGGGAGGAGACCTCCTGCCGTCTCATCTCACGCCCACATGCCCACCCCTTCTTCCCCCGTAGGCCCGTGGTTCTGGCGCCTCCAGCCCTCGGGACAGCTGGTGTCCCCCCGGCCCGCCCGGCTCCATCGCTTCTGGGAGGGGCTGCCGGCCCAGGTGAAGGTCATCCAGGCCGCCTACGCCCGGCATCCGGACGGCCGGATCCTTCTCTTCAGCGGTGAGTGGGGCTCGAGGCGTGGCTGGCTCCGGGCGTGCGCAGCGCCGCTCACCTGCCCCTCCCCCCCACCCACTCAGGTCCGCAGTTCTGGGTGTTCCAGGACCGGCACCTGGAGGGCGCCGCGCGGCCGCTCACGGAGCTGGGGCTGCCCGCGGGAGAGGAGGTGGACGCCGTGTTTTCTTGGCCGCTGAACGGGAAGACCTACCTGATCCGGGGCAGGCGGTACTGGCGGTACGACGAGGCCGCAGCGCGCCCGGACCCCGGCTACCCGCGCGACCTGAGCCTCTGGGAGGGGGCACCGCACGCCCCCGACGACGTCACCGTCAGCAACACAGGTGGGAGAGAGCGCCCGCGGGGAGAGGCCGAGGGATGGGGAGCTAGAGGACGTCCCGGGGTTTTGGAGAGCCCTGGGGAGAGAAGCTACACGGGGGGAGGGGCAGGCCTGGACCAGCCCCTGAAGCATCTGCTCGCTCCCCTCAGGTGACACCTACTTCTTCAAGGGCGCCCACTACTGGCGCTTCCCCAAGGGCAGCGTCAAAGCCGAGCAGGACTCCCCCCAACCAATGGGCCCTAAGTTTCTGGACTGCTCCGCCCCCAGACCCCCCAAAGCGACCCTTAAGCCAGGAGCCTGCGACTGTCAGTGCGAGATCAGTCAGGCGGCAGGGCGGCCGTCCGTGGCCCCCCTGCTGCCCCTTCTGCCCCTGCTGGTGGCGGGCTTCGCCTCCCGCTGAGGGGGGACAGCCCGCCACATGGAAGGGACCAGATCTCCCACCGCGGGCCCTCTGTCCCCGGAGGCGGAGCTCAGCGAGGATGCACCTGGGCGGATGCGGGTGGAGTTAAGCCCTGGGAAGGCCAAGAGGTGGTGACAGGACTAGCCCTGGCACTGAATGCCCCACGTGTTTGGCCTCCTAGTTCTCTCCTTCCCCTCCCCTGGCAACCCGGACTCCGGCCTGGCTTCGACCCCGCAGGACTCTTATTTTCCCGGAATACCTAGCCTTTCCCGGAGCTCAGCCGGCTGACTCCCTGCAACCTTGGACCCACCTGACAACAGCAGCTGTCCCAAGCCGTTCGGGTCTTTACAGGACAGGCCTGCCCCGGACGCTGAACCCCAGGCTGGCTCTCCACCTGCTGCTCTGACGTTTCTCACCCTGCCCTGCGTCCATGAAGTCCCAGTCAAGCCATATTGGGGGACCCCAAACCCAGCCCTGAGACCACCCCTGAGCACCAGTGTCCCAAGTTCTGGGTGGACCTTCTTTCTAGTCACCACGCTGGTACCAGAAATGCCTACGTTCAATAGGACACCATCCTGTCCCTAAAACGCCTCTCCCCACCTCCACACCTGAGCCTCTACCACCTCCTTCTGAACTGCTTGGCTCCATCAGCTCAATGCTGGTGGAAAGACAGTGGACTGGTCCCTTCTTAGTCCAGGGTCACTGGCTCCTCAGCTTTCCTGCATGATGAGTGAGTGGAACCTGGGCCATCTCATTGACCCCACTGCAACCTCCCCCCTGCCCACTATCCACAGAATTCAGGATCTAAATCAGTGCCTCTGCAACTATGCTTTTGGAATATTACACAACAGAATGACCCACTAAACTTAAAAATGCAGATTCCATGCCCTCGCTCTGAATGCTCACTCTGGGGCTGGGGCCATGAATCTGCATTTGAACAAGCTGGGGTGGGGGTGGGGGTGGCCCTGCTGGGCAAGGGAGCTGGGCCAGCAGCTGTCATCTCTGTGTCTCTGCCTTGTGGCTTTTCTGTGTCTCTGCCATGTTCTCTCTCCCAGGGGCCAACCCCTTCCTGTTGTCTACAAAGCCCAGCTGATGGCCTTGGTTGAGAGAGGTCCACCCCCCATGTGTGGAGTCACTTAGCAGCCACTTCTTTGGTTGGTACCCAGCTTCAGCGGCCCCACAGTGCTGCCCAGAGCTGAGGCCAGTGGGGATGTTGCCCACCTCGGTCACGAGCAGGAGACCAGTAGGAGGGCGACAGCCAGGTGTCTTCAACCAGCCTGGAACCTGAAAATTCAAGGCCACCAGAAAGCCATCTGGGCCTCTGTTAGGATCCTTGTGAAGTATGAGGAGGAGGAAGCTTGTATTTGAAGAGCTTGTCAGCCCCACCAGGAGGACAATAAAAATGACGGGAGAGAAAGCCCTTCATTTCTTCTGAGCACTGATGGAGCTGGGGTGAAGTTCGGTGGCAGAAACTTGACAGACCCAAATCACTCTGATTTGCAGAAGAGGTTGGAATCCAGCATTGATGGGAGACAGGGTGGATGAGAATGAATGGGAGGAGGAACCCAAAAGTTGGTTGAAGGGAGCCCAGAGGAGGGATGTCCCATGTGAAATTTGAGGCTGCTTTCACTGCTACAATGGAAACTTCTTCTGCAGCCTTTAAGACTTCATTAAGTCTGCTACACAAAAATGCCACATTAAATTGAATTATATTATTTAAAGAACACTACAGTCCCATAATAAAAATGTAAAACTTTTGTGTTTCAAAGGAGACCATCAGAAAAGTGAAAAGTCACCCCAGACACCCTTGTCCCTTGTATACCCCCTTCTTCATACACTCTCTCCCTAAATGCAGATTCTTTAGGTCCAAACAGGCAGAGCTTCAGACTGCAAGTCAGCTCTTCCAAAATGACCCTGCAGCAAACACTGCAGGATTCCACCCAATGGGGTCTCTGGAGTCAACAACTCAGGGACCGAAGTGGATGTTGTTGCCAGGGGCAGTGGGAGGGGATGGGGAGTGAGAATTTCATGGTTGTGGAATTTTGGTTTTACAAGATGAGAAGTTCTAGGGATGGTGGTGATGGCTCCACGAGAAGGTGAATATATCTGATGCCTCAGAAACGTGCACTTAAAATGGTGATGGTAAAGGGTATGCGACATGTGTTTTATTTCACGTACAATAAATTCTTTAAAAAAAAAAGTGAAAAGAATGGGGAATTTTTTTTTTTTTTTTTTTTTTGTGATACGCGGGCCTCTCATTGTTGTGGCCTCTCCCGTTGCGGAGCACAGGCTCCGTACGCGCAGGCTCAGCGGCCATGGCTCATGGGCCCAGCCGCTCCGCGGCATGTGGGATCTTCCCGGACCAGGGCACAAACCCATATTCCCTGCATCGGCAGGCGGACTCTCAACCACTGCGCCACTAGGGAAGCCCGGGGGAAAATTTTTTGCAAATGATATATCTGATAAGGGACTTTTATCCAATATATATACACTACCCTGACAACAATAAAAAGACAAATAACTCAATTTAAAAATGGGCAAATGGGGCTTCCCTGGTGGTGCAGTGGTTGAGAATCCGCCTGCCAATCCAGGGGACACAGGTTCGAGACCTGGTCTGGGAAGATCCCACATGCCGTAGAGCAACTAAGCCCATGAGCCACAACTACTGAGCCTGCGCGTCTGGAGCCTGTGCTCCGCAACGGGAGAGGCCGCGACAGTGAGAGGCCCGCGCACCACAATGAAGAGTGGCCCCTGCTCGCCGCAACTGGAGAAAGCCCTCGCACAGAAACGACCCAACACAGCCAAAAATAAAAAATAAATAAATAAATTTAAAAATGGGCAAAGGGACTTCCCTGGTGGTCCAGTGGCTAAGACTCCACGCTCCCAATGCAAGGGGCCCTGGTTCAATCCCTAGTCAGGGAACTAGATCCCACAAGCATGCCTCAACTAGAGATTCCGCATGTTGCAACAAAGATCCCTCATGCCGCAAGACCCGGAGCAGCCAAATAAATAAATATTTAATTTAAAAACATAAAACCTACTATTTAAAAAATCATTAAATAAAATAAGAAATAAAAATGGGCAAAGGATCAGTGTATACATTTCTCCAAGGAAGACGTACAAATGGCCCATAAGCACATGAAAAGATGCTCAACGTCCTTAATCATCAGGGAAATGAAAATAAAAATCAGAGTGAGATACCACTTCACACCCACTAGGATGCCTAGAATCAAAAAGACATAGGGGGCTCCCTGGTGGCGCAGTGGTTGAGAGTCCGCCTGCCGATGCAGGGGACACGGGTTCGTGCCCCGGTCTGGGAAGATCCCACATGCCGCGGAGCGGCTGGGCCCGTGAGCCATGGCCGCTGAGCCTGAGCGTCCGGAGCCTGTGCTCCGCAACGGGAGAGGCCGCAACAGTGAGAGGCCCGCGTACCGCAAAAAAAAAAAAGACATAATAGTAAGTGTTGATAAGGATGTGTGGAAGTTTCATACATTACTGCTGGGAATGTTGAATGATTTGTCATTTTGGAAAATAGTCTGGTGGTACCTCAAAAAGTTAAAAACATAGTTACTGTATGACCCAACCATTCTACTCCTAGGTGGAATTCATGAGAAAAAGCATGTCCACACAGAAACTTCTACATGAATGTTCATAGCAACATTATTCATAATAGCCAGAGGTGGAAACAACCCAAAAGTCCATCAGTGGATGAATGGAGAAACAAAATGTGGTCTATCCTTACTGTGGAATGTTGTGCAGCCATAAAAAAGAATGAAGTCCTGGTACACGCTGCCACATGGAGGAACTGAAAACACTATACCGAGTGAAAGAAGCCAGATACAAATGGTCACATACTGTATGAGTCCGTTTATATGAAATGTCGAGAATAGGCAAATCTACAGAGACAGAAAGTAGATTAGTGGTTGCCTGGTAACAGGCACTGGAGGATGATGGCTTAGGGGTGCAGAATGGCTTTTTTTTTTGTTTCTGGATGCTGGCTGAGCAGCGTGGCATGAGGGGATCCGACCAGGGATGGAACCCATGCCCCTGCAGTGGAAGCAAGGTGTCCTAACCACTGGACCGCCAGGATAGACCCCCAGAATGGCTTTTTGAGGTGATGAAAATGCTCTGAAATTGATTGTGGTAGTGATGGTTGAGCAGTTCTGTGCATTGAATTGGGCACTTTCCTGGGTGAATTGTATGGTATGTGAATTATATCTCACTAAGGCTCTAAAGAAAATGGCTCAGTCCATGATGAAACACAAAATGCCTTCAGATGGTGGCCTTCATGAGACAGACATGAGGGGCAGAGTGTCACGTCTCAGGGAGCCAGGTTTCCAGAGATGAAACCAGAAATACGACTTGCAGCTGAAGCAGGAGCTGCTCCCTTCTCTCCCTCTCACCCTGGAATTCAAAGATGGCTCAGGGAAGATCTGGACTTCCTGGGTGGGGAAAGGGGTTTTCAGACAATTGAATGGGCTCCTAAGGGTCAGGGGATGTTAGCTGGAGTCCAGTGAACCCAAGTGACGCTTTCACCAAGGAGTGGGACTTGTAGGTCTGTCCCTCTTGGGCTCACACGAGTGGCCCCTAAGGAACCCTGTTCTTCTTCAAGGATATTACAGTTTGTAGTTTGCTTCCCCAAATTCATATGGTGAAGTTCTAACCGCCACTACCTCAGAATGCAACCTTATCTGGAGATGGGTCATTACAGAGGGAATAAAGTTAAAATGAAGTCCTTAAAAAAAAAAAAAAAAGTCCTTAGTGTATGCCCTAATCCAGTATGACTGGTGACCTTATAGAAATGGGGAATTAGGAGACAGATACATGTCTAGGGACGATGCCATGTAAACATGGAGATGGCTGTCTGCACGCCTAGGAGAGAGGTCTGGAACACATCCTTCCCTCAGGGCTCTCAGAGGAACCAAGCCTGCAGACACCTTGATTTCAACTTCTAGGCTCCACCGGGAGAGAATAAATTTGTGCTGTTTAGACACTGGTCTGTGGCAGTTTGTTAGGGCAGCTCTGGGTCACTAATACAGTCAGCAAGGCCATGGCCGTGCTGGGCTGTGAGGAGCTGTGGCTGCAGCTGGGAGGCAGGCCAGGCTGTGAGAGATAGGGCCAGGGAGAGCCCTGCCGTGGTGGCTCTGGATTGAGGGGCTCCCAGAGGGCTCAGGGGCATCCCCCATATCTTAACCCGCAGCTGGGTGACGTCCTTCCCCAGAGCTCCAGAAGATTCTTCAGCCTGCTGTCTCAAGTCTGGACTTTCCCTCTGCCCCTCCCCTCTCTTGAGCTGATGGGTCAGGGGTGAGGCCCATGCTGGGCTCAGAGAGTCCCATCCCAGCTCAGGGTGGAGGGGCGACAGCCAGGGACCCTGAGTGTAAGGGAAATGCTCTCCTCAGTCCAGGCCCCTCAGACCTCTGTCGCCTTGTCTTTCCTTTCTTCTGTCTCTTCCCCTCTCTGTCTCTGTTTCTGTCACACACACACAAACACACACAGCTGACCCTGCATCCTGCCCCAGGGTGGCTCCACCCTCCCCCGCCCCTCTCTCTTCTGCTCTTAAATCAGTGGATCTCAGGGGTCAGCAGACAGCTCAGCTGGGGCTCTGGCTGGAGGAGCTCAAGGTCACTGGCTCAGGAGAAGCAAAAGTTGGGGGAGGGGGCTGATCTGTAGCCAGAGGACTTTCCAGGGTGGCGGGACAGGCTGCTTCTCTGAAATCCTTTTCCTCACACCTGTTCCTCCCACTAGGTCACAGCAGCAGAACCCGGAGCCACCATGTGCTTCTCCAAAGTGAGTGAGAGCGAGTGATGGGGGGGAGATTGGGCCCTGGAGTCTCATTTCCCCCGTGTCCCCCACCCCCACCAGCTCAGCCCCCACCCCTGCTGATTGGTCCACATGCACCTGCCTCTGTCCCACCCTCCCTGGGCCCTGGGGGAGCCACCGGGGAAGCAGAGGGTCAAAGGCATGTGACCTGTGCCATCAACAGGGCCCAGTCTCACAATGACCCTGTTTGAATGCCCTGCTGTCACCGTCCTGAAATCCTGCATAATTGTGGACAAAGGACCCTACAGTTTTCTTTTGCTCTGAGCCCTTTCCTTTATGGAGCAAGTCCTGTTGTGGGCCAGTATTCCTGTCTGGGAGGTCAGTTATGGGGGGCAGCTCTGTGTGCGTGTCTGTGTGTGCAGGAGCACAGAGGAGTTATGGGACAAGGGTGTCACTTTAGGAATTAGACTGGACATGCTCGTGGGGGAGCTGGAAATGGAGGGTCTACAGTGTAAGAGGAATTAGCCATCCCCTTGGACCCCGTCTACACCCTGGAAACCCAGGGGTTGAGGCTGGGCAGTGCTTTCCGAGAAACTTAAAAATATTCTTCTCAGGTGCCTGGCCTCACTGTCTATTCTTTCCCTTTGGGGTGCCTTCCCCCCTTCCCCCACCACACCACTCCCCCCACCTCAATTCTGAGGGTGACCAGACCAGGGAGCTCTGGGCCACGCAACACAGGGATCGGGGAGTGGTCTTTGTGGGATGACCCAGGGCTGAGTGGTCAGGCTCAGTTAGAGGGACAGGAGATTGTTCCCACTGGCCCCCAAGGTGTTTTTTTGCCCCGTTGTGTGTAACACTGGGCTGACAGGGTGGTGCCCCTGGTGACACAAAGTGTGCAGACAGGTGCCTTGCACACGCTGTGAGTGGCACTGACCACCCAGGGGCCGGAAGGCAGTGTGGACAGCGCCAGATTGGGACCATAATGTGGAGTCTTGTGAGGGTCTGTGGGGCACCTCCCACCTCCATGGTGGAGCCAAGTGTCTGGCGGGGAGGTGCTGGGGCCCGGGGGCCTGCAGGGTCAGCGGTCAGGTAGAGCCTCAGACAGGAGAGGACAGTGCCAATTCCTTCCTGTTCAGCTCTCACCAGGACCACGGAGGGCTAGGGATCTGGGAACCAGGTTGACCCTGCACACTCAGTGGCAATGGTTCTACTTGTGTGTGTGTGTGTGTGTGTAACAGGTCTGGGGGAGTTGGCAAGGTCACATAAGCCTGAGTGTCACTGTTACCTCCACAGGGAGTCCCAGATAACATTGCTTCTCTGAGGGCCAAAATGGCAAGAACCTCTTCCCCATGTATGGTTGGGGGATGCAGGAGGCCTGGGTTCTGCTGGGTGAAGCTGAGAATGTCCTGGCCCACCTGAGACGCAGGAGGGAGAAGGACCAGGCCTCTTTGTCCCAACTCTGTCTCTCTTCACAGCATGAGTGTGTGGACGACTTCTGTGATGACCTCCAAAGTCAACCCCAAGCAGAAACACAGGTGGGTCAGTGCGCCCCTACTCCCCTTGCCTCCCCAGTTTAAGTGTGGTGGGTGGTTTCTGATGATGGTGATGATGAAGGTGAAAGCTCAGCATCCAGTCTTTACACTGGACAAAATTCCTACCTGTGTGGCAGGTGAGTGCACAGGTGGGGGATACAGAGGCCCAGGGATGCTGAAGGAGGTGTCCAAGTCAGAGGGCAATTGATGGCAGGGCAGGGATGCCAGATGCCTGGTCCCCAGGCACATGGGCTGAACCCTCACCTTGCGGTGAGGGGCCACAGATGAGAACAAGCTGGGGCTTGGGGTTTGAGACTGAAAGTGAGAGTGGGTGGGGGGATTTTAAACGGAGCGTTGTTTTCCCAGCAGGTCGAGTCAGTCCTAGCAAAGCTGGACGTGAGTTTGGGCCTTGCCCGTCCCCCAAAGAGTAGCCCCCAGGGTTGGATCAGCCAGGTTATCTGGGTTGCTGTCTCCCTTTGGACCCATCTGGATGCATGGGAGGCCACAGTGAGGACCACAGACCTCAGCGGCAGGGGCAGGTGTGCAGCCTCCACACTTCCTCTCCCCAGGACCAACTCAGTGAGAACCTGCTTGAAGCTGTGGATGCCGAAGTTCACAACAATGTACCGGTGAGTATGAACCACTGTCACAGCCCCTTGCTTCCCCTCCACCTTACTCTCTCTCGCCGTTGGCACTGCCATGTGTGCACATAGCTCCCCTGAGTGGGGGTTGGAGGGATGGCCCCTGAGAGCTCGGGAGGTGCAGCCTTGCTGGCACTGGCCTCCCCGCCCAGCACACAGTGGCCAGAGCCCCGCCCTGAATTCACAATGATGAGCCCCGTGGGCCTGGTGCTGGGCTCAGAGGCCAGTATGCCAACAGGCAGGTACACCTCACCATGGTGGTTTACGCCTTGAGGGGAATTGAGGGGCCAGGCCCCGCCTCTGGGAAAAGTCCTGGTGTCCATGGAGCTGTTGGCAGGAAAGCAGGCAGTTTCCATTTGCGGGCTTCTGTGTCCCAGACTCTCACAAAGGCTTGGAGGCCTCAGCCAGGGTCAGGACCTGGGGCTGCATCCCCACTGGGGGGGGGGTCCCTGAACAGCCTCCCATCCCTGCAGGAGTTCACCCCCGTGCTTGGTGAAGTGCAGCAGGAATTCCGTTGTAGAATCCGGAAGCCCTCTGGTACTGACAATCCAGGAGACCCGGAGAGGCCCTCTGGCTCTGACAATTCAGGGGACCAGAAACCGGGAAAGAGCTTTCCGGACATAGCGCTGAGGCAGTTCTGAGAATGACTGCAGAAGCTGAAGCGGAAGTTTTTTGTTGCGCTTGCCTGCCTGCGGCAGAAGGGGGCTGCCGGCCTACAGGCCTTGCGCAGTGCGGTTGAGGCCATCTGGGGAGAGTTGAAGCGTTTCTTCTCCTCTGTGGGGCAGGTCTTCAAGAGCCTCATCTAGGTCTAGGGAGCCCCACAGGGTCCGGGAGGAGATTGGCCTCATGTAGAAGCCAATTTGATTTTCCCCTTCTCAGTAAGAATCTTCTGAAGCGACCTTTGCCCTCCTGCTCACCCTTGACCCATCCTTGCAACCTCCCTCACCTCCTGTCCTTCAGGGAGGACACCACCATCAAGCTCTCCCCACCTGGGTTTCTTTCTCCAGGTCTGACCTGCCTGTCGCTGTAGTGCTGAAATCCTAATAAAAGTTGATTGAACCAAATGGAGTGCCTGTGGGGATGGAGGCTGGGGGCCCAGTGGTGACAGGCAGAGTTCGTGGGTCAGATGGACCCAGGTGGGGGTCCTGGTTCTGGGTGAACAAGGACAAGCCACCCGCCTCTCTAATCTGTAACTAGGGACACTGGTCAAGGACTGACTCATGGTGAGGACTGGACCATCTCAGGCCACTGCATTGCTTATCGCGGTGCCTGAGGCATAGTAGGTGCTCAATAAATGCACACTCCTGGGGCACAGGGAGCTCCGGGGAGCGGCTTTGACCCCTCTTTTCTTCTCCTGATCTCCCTCTTTGGGCCTTCACCACTCCAGCTGGGGCCTCGCAGCTCCTTGATCAGAGCCCCAGGAGCCAGGGAGGGTGCACCTAATCCTGGGCCAGGAGGGAAGGCAGAGTAGGAGAGGTGGGAGCTGGGTCTCTGGGCCTGTGGCCTCCCTCACCTGGGCCTGCAAATGCAGACTGGGCGATCCAGGAGCAAGGCCTGAGGGCCAGCCATGCTCACTATCTCTGAGGCCAAATTCCCCTACCCCCAATCTCTCCAACCTCACCCCACGCAGCCCTGACTTCCTGCCTCAGGGTGCTCACAGAGTAGCTTTTCCTTTGGGGATTCTCTGCAACCCACTCTTCCTCCCAACCCCTGAAGGGCTGGACCTTCCCTAGGCTCAGAGCTTTCCCTCCCAACTGTGCCTGAGAACCACCTCTACTTTCCCCAGATTTGGGGCTGGTTCTTCAGTTCCTTGAGCTTTGGTTGATGAGTTCACTTCCTTTCCACAAGCATTTGCTAAGGAGCAGTCTTGTGTCAGGTTGGTGGAGGGGCAGTAATTAAAATATAATATTTTTTGAGTGAAAAGTGACAGACAAAAGCAGGTGTATGTGTGCTCTGGAGCTGGGGTGGGCAGCTTTTCTCTCCTGTATTTTAAGCAGAAGTCACGTGATTTAAAATCTGTCCACCAGAGGGAGAGGCAAACCAAGTCAGCCTGATGGGCAGGAAGAAGGTGGGGCAAACCTACAAGGCAGCTTTGGGTTTAGAAGAGTATGATGGTTAGGGGTCCCCAACTGTCAACCTGACTTGGCTGTGGGCAGGTTAGTTTCTCCTGTTAGCATTTTCAGTTAGAATTAGTTACCAATGTTACGGAAGAAGAGGTTTCCTGTATTAATCCAGAATCTGGGATTTTAAGTTTTATTCATTTTAATTAATTTAAACAGCCACATATGGCTGGAGGATACTGTATTGGACACGGAGGGTTAGTGGTAGACTCCAGAGGAGAAAAAATTCCTGGGTGAGATTGGTTGGCCTTACCAAGAGCTGCCTGTGACAGAAACCCTCCCCCCAACTCCCAACACACACACACACACACACACACACACACACACACACACACACACACACACACACACACACACACACACACACACACCAGTCTGAGCCTTTTCAGGTGGGAGGAACTCCCCCTGGGCCTGCTCCCGTCCAGCCTGCTTTGAAGGGGTGGGGGAAGGAGAAGTGCATCACCGTGATACAGTGGGGAGGGTAAAAGGTGGCATTTTGGTGCACTTAAAAAAACATAAAGAGGGACCACTTTCAAGAAGGCTGTTTTACTTTGGGTATTTTAAAATACATTCCTGAGGCCTGGAAGAGTTCCCTGTGGGGACGGGAAGAACTACTGTGCAGGGTCGGTGGAGCCAGAGAGAGGTGGCTGGGGTGTGGGGGCAGCGCCATCCACTGCAGCCTTGGAGGCCAGGCACGCTGGGGAGATGCACGCGGGACAGACCTGGCGGAACCAGGCGAAGCTAGTACAGGGTCTCCCGGGCGTGGGTTCTCAGGTGGCGTAGCAGGTGGGAGTTGCGGCTGAAGCTGCGGCCACACTGCGCGCAGGAGTAGGGCCTGGCCCCCGTGTGCACCAGCATGTGCCGCAGTAGGTTGCAGCTGCGGCTGAAGATCTTGCCGCACTCCAGGCACTCCTGGGGGGGCTCAGCCTGCCCAGACACGCCCTCGTCCCCTGCCCCGGCGTGCGTGGCCAGGTGGCGCTGCAGGTGGGCGTTGCGCCGGAAGCTCCGGCCGCACTTCTGGCAGCTGTAGGGCCGCTCACCCGTGTGGCTGCGGCGGTGGCGGGCCAGGTTGGAGCTGTTGCGGAAGCGGTGGCCGCACGTGTCACAGACGTGAGGCTTCTCCCCGGTGTGGATGCGCTGGTGGCGCGCTAAGTGGGCGCTCTGGCTAAAGCCCTCGCCACACTCGCTGCAGCGGCAGGGCTTCTCCCCGGTGTGGCTGCGCCGGTGGCGGGCGAGGTCCTGCGTCTGGCTGAAGCTCTTGCCGCACTGGGTGCAGTGGTGGGGCCTCGGGCCGCCGTGGGTCAGGAGGTGGCGGGCGAGGCCGGCCCTTCGCATGAAGCGCTTCCCGCAGTGTGGGCAGCTGTAGGGCTTCTCGCCCGTGTGCACCCGCTGGTGGCAGACCAGCTGGGAGCTCTGACTGAAGCTGCGGCCGCAGACCTGGCAGGAGAAGGGCCGCTCGCCTGTGTGCACACGCCGGTGTGCCCCCAGGTGCTCGCTGCGCCGGAAAGCCTTGCCGCAGTCGCCACACACGTAGGGCCTGAGCTCGGGCCCGGGACGCAGGCTGCCCGAGCACTCGGAGCACTGGTGGCCCTGGTCCTTGGCGTGGATCCGCAGATGGCGCTTGAGGCTGGAGCGGCGCTGGAAGGTTTGGCCGCAGTGGGAGCACAGGACGATGGCCAGCTCGGGGGGCGCTGGGGTCTTGGTCTCCGGGGCGCCTGGGGGCTTTTGGTCCTGGGCGTGCGCCAGAAGGTGCTGCATGAGGCGGGCCCGGCGCTGGAAGCCCTGACCGCACTCGGCGCACAGGAAGGCGGGCTCGGAGGAGTGCGTCTGCATGTGTTTGCTCAGGTGCGAGCTCTGGCGGAAGCGGTGGCCGCAGAGGTGGCAGGTGTGCGGCCGCTCATCCGTGTGCGTGCGCATGTGCAGCTTGAGGATGGAGCTGCGGCCGAAGCTCTTCCCGCAGCACAAGCACAGGAAGGACCGCGCGCCCGGGTGAGACCGCAGCTGGTGCGTCTCCAGGCGGGCCAGCTGTGGGAAGCTCACCCCGCAGTCTGTGCAGATGAACTTTATCTCCGGCTCCGACTTGGGGGCGCCCCCAGCCACTTTGACCTCGAGAACTTCACTCCTGTCGGGAGGGGACATTTCTCCACCGGGGCCGCCCACCTCAGGGCCCGGGCCGAGCGACTGAGTGTGGGGCTCTTCTGCCACCCTGGGACTCTCTGCCTGAGACTTCGCTGAGATGGCAGCAGGCCAGGACACCTCTTTCGGTTCCTCTTCTTTAAACGCCTCGTCTGGGGTTCTGCCTCCAAATCCTGGGAAAGAAGCAGAAAACAGGACAGGTCAGGCCTTTTCGGAGGCGCTTCTGGGAATTGCCAGAACCTCAGTGCCTGGAAGCAGAAAGAATCCCAGAATCCTGCAAAGCTGGTAGGTGGGCAGAGGGTGGGTAAAAACCAAATAACATACAGTTTACCGTTTTAAGGTGTATAATTCTGGTCCATTAGGTCCATTCAAAATGTTGTGCAACCATCACCACTATCTATGTCATTCTCCCAAATGGAGACCCATACCCATTAGCAAGCCCTCCCGTGACCACCTATTTTATTTTATTTTAGCTGTTGTAATTAATTTTACTGAAGTACAGTTGATTTATAATATTGTGTTAATTTCTGCTGTACAGCAAATGGATTCAGTTACAGATATATTCTTTTCCATTATGTTTTATTAGAGGGTATTGAATACAGTTCCCTGTGCTGTACAGTAGAACCTTGCTGTTTATCCAGTCTATATATAATAGTTTGCATGTGCTAATCCCAAACTCCCAATCCATCCCTCCCTCCTACTCCCTTCCCCTTGGCAACCACAAGTCTGTTCTCTATGGCTGTGAGTCTGTTTCATAGATCAGTTGATTTGTGTCATATTTTAGATTCCACATATAAATGATATCATATGGTATTTGCCATGACCACCTTATTTACTTATTGGCCATGCTGCACAGCTTGCGGGATCTTAGTTCCCTGACCAGGAATTGAACCTGGGCCCACGGCAATGAAAGCCCAGAGTCCTAACCGCTGGATGGCCAGGGAGTTCCGGACCACCTATTTTAAAAGCTCAAAGTTTTGGGGGTTGATGATTAGACCCAATGAGCCTTAAAATAGCCCTGTATAGATACAGACATATCAATATATATCTATGTAGATATATATATCAGTATATATTACCTCATCAAAATAGTCCATTTTTTGCCAAAGCGGTCAAAAAGTCAGGTAGGGACCACCCCTGACAGGCAAAGAAAAACCCTTCAGTGGTCATAAACCCGGGAAAAAGGCCTCTTACCCAGAGGATGCACAGGCCAAGCCTTCTTTGCTGGGACATCTTCAAAGGTTAGGGACTCCTGTGACCAAAGGAGGGGCAGAGATTGTCACTAAGTGAGGAATGGGGCTCTAGGACCTGAGGGGGATGAAGAACTTTCAAGGTTTAAATTAAGAAAAACATGGATTTGCTAAAACTTCAGAGGCAGAGAACTGAGGGGACCAGTCCGGCTCACCAGCACAGCTGCTAGCTCCTGATCTCCAGAGTTCTCCTCTGGCCACAGCTCAGGGCCCAGCGGGGCTGACAGCACTGGGGGAGAAAGAAAGAGCTGTTAGAAGCCAGTCCTACCACCATGTGGCTCCAAGGACGTGCACCCATCATCAGGGCCTCGTGACAGGCATCTTGGCTCTCCCCCATTCCTGTCAACTAGGGAGGCTGCCCCCTTCCTTCCCCACCCTCACCCACCTGGCCCCTCAGCTCCCACCACACACCAGGCCTCCACCTTCCTTAGGCCCCAGCTCCTCACCGCTCTCTTGCGGGGCCTGCAATGTTCTCTTGGGACCTGGACTCAGTGGCTGCTTTGAACTTGGGGGACATCTCCAGGCCCCCATCTCAGCAGGCTTGGAGGGCATTGGCTGGGACAGCGAGAGTTCCTGCGATGGCTCCAGGGCTGGAGGCCCTTCTGAGGGCACTTCCTTCTTGGGGCTGTGGCTGGAGACTTGGAAAGAGCCCCCCTGTTCCTCCAAGGTGACCTCTGCACGGGGACAATTCTTGCCAGCATTAAAACTAAAATCCTGTTCAGAACACATCCATGTTAGGTGACGGACAGGACGGTAATCCAAGTCCTACTAACTCCCTAGGGCCATGGGACTGAGGACAGGTGAGGGTCAGACAGGGAGGGAGTTAGGAGGTCAAGAAGGAGCCGGCAGAGGAAGGAAAGTGGGGTTTAGTGACTTCTTTTTTTTTGGCCTCACTGCGCAGCATGCAGGACCTTAGTTCCCCGACCAGGGATCGAACCCACACCCCCTGCAGTGGAAGTGGGGAGTCTTAATCACTGGGCCGCCAGGGAAGTCCCAGCTCAGTGATTTCTTAATGGGGTGATAAAGTCACTGTCTTTCCACCTGCTGTCCAGCCCGCCTGGCTGCCCCCTTCTTACCAGCGGCCCCACATTGCTGGACTCCCTCTGGACACCCTCCAGCAGCAACACCACCTCTTCGCCATCCCTGAGCTGCTGGCCCTGGAGCCGGGCCAGGAGGTGGGGGGGCAGCACGCTCAGGAACTGCTCCAGCACCAGCAGCTCCAGGATCTGCTTCTTGGTGTGCAGAGCCGGCCGCAGCCAGTGGCTACAGAGCTCCCGGAGGCGGCTCAGGGATGCCCTCGGCCCCATGTCCTCCTGATACTGGAAGCACCTGAAGAGCTGGTGAGCCACCTCGGGCCGGGGCCTGGCCTCTGGCCGCCTGGGGTCCTCCTGGCCGGCAGCCTCTTCCTCCTCCAGTTTGACTGCTCCGAGCTGCTCTGGCTCCCGTGCAGCCGGGCCTGGTTCTGCAAGCATCCTTCACCTTGGCGATGCCTCACAGTGGTTGCTTCAACTCTTGGGTCTCTCTCTCTCTCTCAGCTCCCACACCTGGGGTGTTAAGGGATGCCTACAGATGTGGCCTCCAGAGGAATCGTTTCTCGAACTGGTCACGAGTAGTGGCTCAGCCTGACCAACACACCAAAAGGCAGAGAAAATGGATTGTTTAGTATTCTCATTCCCTCCTGCAGCATTTAGAAGTTCACCTCACTTTACCCCAGTGATCAAAGTTGGCATTCCTGAGAGAGGACAGTCTGGCTTTCCCTGCCTCTCGATATGGTGCCACGGGGAGTACCTGGCACCACCGAAGATGGATCCTTGCCAAAAATGTTTCATCGTGATCCAATCCAGCCTTTAGACCCAACTTCCAGGTTAAAGGGCATTGCAGGGAATAAAAACAAGTTGGCAGAGAGGCTAAGAGTGATGGTGTTTAAAGGTACAAACTTATAACAAGTAGTAAGTAAGCCATAGAGATCTAATGCACAGTATAACAAATGCAGACAATAATATTGTACTATAATATAATTATATAATATGATACATATCATTACATTACAATCATATTATAACATATAAATGCTGTATATCTTAAACTTGCTTAAGGTTATATGTCAAATTTATAAAAAACAACAAACAAATAAGTCAAATGTCTCTTGAGGAAACGACCAAACAAATCCCAAAGACAGGACATTATGGGAAACAAGTGGCCCAGGTTCTTCTGAGTCTGTTATGAAAAACAAGTGCCTGGGGCTTCCCTGGTGGTGCAGTGGTTGAGAGTCCGCCTGCCGATGCAGGGGACACGGGTTCGTGCCCTGGTCCGGGAAGATCCCACATGCCGCGGAGCGGCTGGGCCCGTGAGCCATGGCCGCTGAGCCTGCGCGTCTGGAGCCTGTGCTCCGCAACGGGAGAGGCCACAACAGTGAGAGGCCTGCGTACCGCAAAATAAATAAATAAAATTAAATTTTAAAAAGTGCCTGTAGGGCACACATTGCTCTAGAGGAGACTAACAGCTGATATAACCAAATGCACGAACATTGATTGGATCCTAATTTAAAACAAAAAACAAAAGGCTCTAAAAGCTATTCTGGGGTCAGTTGGGGAAATCTGAATATGGGTGCAGCACTGGGTGATAATGGAGATGACTACCAACTTCTGAGATGAGATTCCAGTGTTGTAGTATGTAGGAAATTTCTTTATTCTTAGAAAATGTTGAAGGGTTTGGAAGTGATGGAGCATGAGGATTCAGCCACATTTATGGATCAACAAGGCAAATGTGGCAAAATTATAGCAATTGTTGAATCTGGGAGATGGGTGTATGGATTCACCCATTCATTCCATTGCTCTTTCAACTCCTTTGGAAGTTTGAGAATTTTAAAGATAAAAGGTTGGCAGGAGCGGGGAGTAGTTCATGCATGTGATTGCTCTTTGACCAGACTTCCGGACCCTCACTTTCTGGCTCTGGAGGTGGTTCTCAGCAGTCAAGGCCAAGGCCACCCAGCTGACCAGTGCAGGGCTGAGCTCCCACCTGGTGTTCCAATCTTCTTCCCTCCCTGGGTTCCATCCCTAGAGACAGGCTGGGATGAGCCGGGGAGCTGGGATGGGTGGGTGGATCTCCACATGGGACTTAAGCTTACTGCTTGCAGAAGTCTGTGACAGATGTGTTCCCAAGGCAGGCCAAAGCAGTCTCACTCACTTCAGAGGCCTCTAGTGGGTGAACCCTTGGGAGCTGGGTGATGGCAGGAGAGGCAGTCATTTCCCTTTCTTTCCTAATTTTCTTTTTTCTTTTTTAGTTCTGGATTCTTCCTTGGTCTACCCCTCTGGGAGGTATCCATCCCAACCCTGTGAGTCTGGCTAGCATTAAAAAAAAAGTGTTTCTAACTGACCAACAGGGGGCACTGGTTCCATAGGACTATTCCTTCCTTTTGGGGTAGCCAAGACCTACCTAGGGGGACCTGACCCAAGTTCCACACCCACAGGGGACTCAGTTCAGTCACTCAGCACAACCCAGAAGGCTTATTCTTTGGATATGGAAACCCAATTTCCAACGTGTCTCTGCCCTCCCTGCTCTCCAGCTTCAGGACTGCAAATGAGCTTCTCCCAAACCTGTCCCCCACCCCCACCAGGAACATCCCAGGCAGAGGAATGGGAAGAAACCCTCTTGCATCACTTCCCACCACATAAAGGGAGTGGAGCGGTGCCCGACCTGCTAGAGAGTACACGTCGGGTGTGCCTAATGAGAACACCTTACTGTTCTCATTACTGAGTAAAAATACAAACAACCACAGCTAACAGCTAGTCCTATCACTGACCCATTTTACAGCCCAGGACACCCAGGCTCAGAGGTACAGACATTTCCCCAAGACAGCCCAGCCTTGACAATGGAGCCAGGGAGAAGTCAGCCTGGTCAAGAGCTTTGGATAGTTTAAGTCCCCTTCATTCAGGGCTGAGGGATCTCTGAACCTCCTTTAGAGGTGGGGTGAGTGGGGTATGATGTGGTAAAAGAACAAATGAAACCCGTGTGTTTTAAGTCTGGGCCTAGCGCTTCCCACACAGGGGAGAGGTTTGTGATGCTAAAACACAGACCCAGGCCTACGTGCTGGCCACCTGACCAGCCTCCCTCCACCTCCCTCCAGCATCTTCCCAGCTTCCCTCCCTCTCCCCCACCTACCCACTCCCTCCGGCCAGTCTGCAGTCTCCCCCCACCACTCCAGAATCTCCCCAGCTTTCCCCTACCTCCATTCTCTCCCCCACAGCCTTGTCCAACGTCCGTTCCTTCCTGCACTTTGGCACATGGGGCTCCTTCCACCCACTGGCACCTCTCTTCTGGGACTCCACACACACCACCCACCTGGCTACCTTGCAGTTTTAATTATTGAGGAATGCATGAAAAAATGTCTGGTGCAGAAAAGGTCTTTACTAAATGTTCAGGAAAATGGGTTTTTGTTTTATTGTGTTTTGGTAGCATGAGCAAAATAATTAGAGAACCAATCACGTGTGATCAGGAACCCTGTATTAACAGCTGGCATGTACTGAGTGCTTATCTGTATGGGCTCTGCTTAGGGTCACTTCATCCCACTCCAGTCCACGCAGTAAGTTATAATTTCTCCATTTGACAGGTGCAAAGACCAAGCTCTGAGAGGATGGGTGACTTGCTCAAGGTCACACCAGGGAGAGCCAAGATTTGCTTTAAGGGGAGAACGCTGGTTTTATGGTGCAAAAGCTCAGAAACAGAAAAGGACCCATTTCCCCTCCCACCCTGTGCGATTTGCCTAGTCTTAACCAGAATATTACAGCATGAATCAGAAAAAACAAGGCCATTCCGATTTCCAGCCCTCAGGCTTAGGCAAGTGGGGCGCCGGAACCTTCAGGGGAGGTCTCTCCAAAAGGTTTGAAAGAGGTGGAATTCAAGGGACGAAGGCCCTGGAGAGTCTCTCCCTCCCCCCAAGTCTCCAGGACAAAAGCTTTGTTAATATGCGCATCTGTGGGGGGTGGGCTGGGTTGCTGGGGGAGCTTTTCAGCCATCCTCCGATATTTGACCAGCTTAATTTGGAACCTCGAGAGGCGGAGAGGCTTAGGCTAGACCAGCCTGGGGTGGAGGTGCTGCCACCGGACCCACCCAGACAATGGGAGCACCCAGAGCCGGGGTCCTCGGCCAGGGGCTCTCCCTTTCTCCCTGGATCGCTCGTCTTTGTTGGCCGGGCTCCCCTCCAGTGCTGGGCCGAGTCGATGAGTCCGGTCCACCTGGGGGACCGTGGAGCCTGCCTTCCACTCCCCAGCGGGTACAGCAAGCCCACGACACAGGAAGTCCAGCGACCCTCCCGAATGTCCCCATTGCCACAGGCTCGCCAGTACTCCCCAGCATGGACCAACCACATCCACCCAAGGCTTTCTTCCAGCACCCTAATCCCCCATCCCACCACAGAGGCCTGGAAACCCCTTTCTCTCTCCAAGCTACAACGAACCCTTTAAGTCTGTCCTGGAAGCCTGTACCCCAGGCCTCCCTGCAACTCACCACTCGGGGTTCCCACTACAGAGGTGGAGGTGCTGAGGGGTTCTCTGAGGGCCCCCGGGGCCAGAGTCAGCCTCGGCCAACCTGGGAAAGGACTCCGGGAAAATGGAACAGGAAGTTCCCTTCCCCAATCCCATCCAGGTGGTGAGGGGGGCTTCCTAGAGTTAACCCTTAACCTCCCAGTTTGGGAGTGGGGTGGGGAGAGGGCGGGGCCAAAGAAATAAAGACAAAGCAGTGGATCCAGATTCCAACCCAGGCCTGTATTTGAGAGTCTAACTACCCCTCCAAGTAACAGCTGCCCCCCTCCTAAGCAGGACTGGCCCTGTGCCCCTTGGCCTTCTGTTAGCCTGTACTTTTTTGGGGGACAAGAGTTGCCATTTACAAATGCTTGCTGGGACTTCCCTGGTGGTGCAGTGGTTAAGACTCTGCGCTTCCACTGCAGGGGGCGCGGGTTCATCCCTGGTCCAGGAAGTTCCACATGGTGCTAGGTGTGGCCAAAAAAAAAAAAAAGCTTGCTATGTGCCGGGCAAAGAGGATACTGAGGTAAACGTGAGGGACAGTCCTGAGCTTGCACGCCAGGGTACAGGAGCAAACCACAGGTGCTAATTAGAAAATGGAACAGGACCATGTGATGGGGAAGAGAGGGCACTGGTCGACACTGGCACCTAAAATCCTCCCAAGAATCTTTAGAGGTGGCTTTTGTTCCAGCTTTACGAATGACCAAGCAGGGGCTCCCAGGAGGCGAAGTGACCTCACCAACAGCCTTGAGTCCAACTCTAACTCCAGTCAAGCCTTTCCCTTTGCTCTAAAGGGCCTCTTTGCGTCATGCCCTTGTCTCCAGCCAGATGGGCACTTCCTCTGGGGAGTCCACGGTGCCTCGCTGAGCGTTCAGGGCTCCAACCTGCTCAGAGGCTGCCCCGACGGGCGGCCAGATCCTGCGCTTGCTCTGGCTCCTCGGCCGGGTCTTGTCTCCTGCACTTAACAGCACCTGGGCTTCTCCTGTTCCTTTATTTTAATTGTCTAGCGTGGATCTCATTGGACCAAAACTCCCTGCGGACAGAGGTCCGTTTCCCTTGTCAGCTCTGCATCCTCCGCGCCTAGCCTAGCGCCTGGCACACGTGAGGACGGACAAAATGGATGAGGAACCGCCGAGCAGAGAGTCCACCGCCCTCCGAGGTTTGCTGGCACCCCGCACCGGGCACTCCACAGCGCGTACTCCCGCTACCTCGGGGGCAGTCGGGGGCTACTGAGACCCCCTCTCTGGGGCGGTCCAGGAAACCCACCCGGGGCGGGACTATGAAACCCCACCCCGGATGTGGAAAGGAAACCCCGCCGCTGGGCCTGGCCTGGGA
Organism: Lagenorhynchus albirostris; assembly: GCF_949774975.1. Lineage (NCBI taxonomy): Eukaryota > Metazoa > Chordata > Mammalia > Artiodactyla > Delphinidae > Lagenorhynchus > Lagenorhynchus albirostris. The sequence goes on from NC_083109.1 coordinate 51,886,680, forward strand.
GGCGAGGCGGAGGCGTCTCTTGTACCCCTATACCTAGGCTGGACCATCACGCCCCCTCCCCCGGGCACCACCGCTCCTGCCCCGCCTCCAGGACTGACACGCGCACCTATGGCTGCCGCCTTCGAGGACGAGGCCGTGTCTGACCCCTGGGAGTGGGGGCAACTCGACCGGGAGCTGTGGGCCTTGTCTAGACATGATGGGGGAGAGCTGCAGGAAGGAGCGTGGCCTCCTCGGGTAAGGTGGTCTCGGTGCCTCGGGCCTGGAGCGTCCAGGTGAGAGCCTGGGGGAGCTGGCTGGGAGCACAGAGGGAAGGCTCGGTGTTTGCTGTTGACGCTGTCTTCCAGACCTTCGACTCAGGTGCACACCTTTCCTGGAAATCTGTCAGAAAAGCAGAGACCAAGTTGACCTAACTCCCAGAAATAGCATCCAGGCAGAAAGGCAAGTGCCTGGAGTGAGACAAGACCAACACTAGCTTTTGGCCGCCTTCAATCCTAACTCTCGGCCCAGGTATGGGCTTTGGCTAATACCCGCGCTCCTGGCCCACCACGCGCGCGCACCATTCATTCGGGAAATATTTGCTTCCCCGAGTGTGTCCGGGCATTGTCCCTGACCCCGGGTACCCAGTGCTGAATAGAAGGGACAAGTGCTGCCCCCTTGAGGCTTACAGACCGGGCAGGACCAGATCACGGGGGCAAGGTTTATTAACTCAAATTACTTTGCAGAAATAAAGGGCTTAAGTGAATTCCCTAGAGGTCCGGTGGTTAGGACTCAGCGCTTTCGATGTCTGGCCCGGGTTAAATCCCTGGTCCGGGAACTAAGATGCTGCAAACCGCGTGGCGAGGAAAAAAAAAAAAAAAGAGCTGAACATTTAAGTCCCTTCACATTCGTCCTTATCTTTGAAAATATCAATACACTCCCCTCTCCCAGAGTGTTAGCCACTGAGAGACGAAAATTCTTGTGAAGTTGCTGGATTGCTACTTTACTCCATTTACTAAAAATGATAAACACATCTTCAAAGGACTTTTAATATAAAATCTACCTGTTTAGGATATATATCAATATCTTCTAAAATTATCTTGAAAATGCACACTTAAACTATTCTAGTTGTTACCTTAGATTTTGGGGGGAAGTAACTGGTGTCTAAAAAACAAACAAAAACAAACCCCAACTTACCATTTATTTATTAAATATGAAAAAAAATTAAGTTTAGTATTATCCAGGTCAGCAAAAGCACCTGAAAATAGTGATGGGGTGATGGGGTCTTCTTCTTTCCTCTTATCTCTTCAGAGATTGCAAAAGAAAAACAAATTTCCTTGTATTTTCAGTTTCCTTAGGATTCCTCCATTTAGAATTATTCAGGGCAAAGGGAGAAATCCTTCTCCAGCTCTGGGAAGAATTACTATTAAAAACACTATGATCCCTTGATTAGCCTTTGGTTCATCCAGAGGCTTAAATGCCTGTCTCTTAACTGCATTAGTAACATCTTTTCCTGCAGCCATAACCCCAGCATTTTCTTCTGGGTGGTTGCAATCTTGATGGAGTAATTGCAGTGTTTATGGTACAGCCAGATCCCTCACTAAGGACCAGCCCTGGTACAGAAGCACTGGGGATTTTGATAAGAACAGGAGTGAGCATTGCACCTGCCCTGGTCTTTCTTCAGTGTCTGTAAACTAGCTATCTCCCAGGTGTTTCATCTTGTCTCTTTGGTAGGAGCCAGCCATTGGCTCTGCAAGCCCGAGCTGCAGTCTCAGTTTTGCCATTTGCTGCTGTGTGACTTGGGCAGATGGTTTAATTGCATCCCTTCACTCTGCTGCTCAAAGCTCTTCTGTGGCTTCCTATGGCACTTAGAACTAAATCCAGACAGCTCAGCCTGGGGCTCATCCCACAGCCCCTTCCTACCATGGATCTCATCTTCTGGCTTCTTTTCCTTTTCCTTTCAATTCCTGAACATGCCAGTCTGATCCTGCCCTGGCCTGGAATGGACGCTCTCACTCACATCCCCACTTTGCCAGTTCCTCTTCATTCTTTTTCTTTTTTTAATGAGTTGGTTTAATTCCAGGTGGTACAGAATTCAGGACAGAACAAAGACTTAAGAACACACTTTGGCAGGATTCTGGGCTAGGTTTACTCTAATCTCACTGCTAAGGTAGAAATGACTGAGAAGCACTGAAGAGAGGGTGAACCACTGTATGACTTTAAAAAAATTATTTATTTATTTATTTGGCCGCGCCAGGTCTTAGTTGCAGCACGCGGGATCTTCGTTACAGCATATATACGGGTTCTAGTTCCCTGACCAGGGATCAAACCCAGATTCAAACCCGGATCGCCTGCATTGGGAGCACGGAGTCTTAACCACTGGACCACCAGGGAAGTCCCTCACCCAGCCACTTAAACGCAAGCTCCACAAGACTGGCTTTGCTGCTGTTCATTGCTGTATCTCCAGTGCCCGGCACATAGTAAACACTCACTAAATGTGGATTGAAGGAATATTCCACATCAGACCTTGTCTTTCCTGGTATTCTCTATTTCGGTAAGTGTAGAACAATCCATTCAGTTGCTCAAGCCAGGTACTGGGATTTATCCTTGACCCCCTTGCTTTAACTCATTCCCACATCTCATCAGTCTCCAAGTTCTGTAGGTCTGATAGCCTAAATATTTTTCATATATGTGTTTCTCTACCTCCACTGCTGCTACCAAGTCCAGGTCACCATCATTTATTGCCTGGATCATAGCAATGGTCTTATGGTTTCTCTTCATTCATTTCCTTTTTTTTTTTTAAGTAAACTTTTAGGTGTAATGTACAGAAATTGTGCGCAAACCAAAAACGAAGAGCATGATGAGTCTCCACCAAGCGAAAACAGCCCTTTAGCCAGCATCCCAATCAAATTAGAATTTACTAGCCCTCTCGGGCCTACTCTGGTGCCCCCTTCTGGTCACTTCCCTTCCCCCATAATCGCTATCCTGACTTCCAACCACAGCAGATTTGTTTGGTCTGTCTTTGAACTCCGTGTAAGTGAAGTCACACAATAGGAACTCTCATCTGACCTTACTCCACAGTGAGGGAGTCATCCACGCGTTGCTTATTCCCTGAATAGTATTCCCCCATTGTGTTATTTGTTCATTCTACTGTGTCTACACGGGGGTGGTTTTCAGTTTGAGGCCACGCTTAGTAGTTCTTGTAGGTCTCGGGTAACCATATAAGTGCGTACTGCAGGACTTGTGCCCAGGAGTGAATCGCTGTGTCATAGGGTATGTGGATGGTCAGGTTCAGAAGATTCTGCCACACTTGTCCAGAGAGCTTGTACCATTTCCCCTCCCACTGTCTGCAGACTCATCTTGTGCATTTCTTGCCCCAGTCCTAGGATCAGCTGTTTCTCCATGGAACCCTGATTTTTTTTCACATTATAAAGCATTCACAAAAATAGGATTTTTAAAAGGAGAGAAAGTAAAACTAATGGAAGTTCTACATTTTTTTTCACACCCAACTGAGTAAAAAAAAAAAAAAAATAGAAGAGACACTAGTGAAAGACCACACGCCATGTAGAGGAAGGAGTCTGAGAGCTGAGGGTAGGTGCCAGAGAGTGCAGCAGGAGGAAGGGCTGAAAAGGACATCAAGGGTGTGTGCCTGAGTGCCATTGTCATCTGCTTCCAGGAGGGGTCCTCAGAGCTGAGCCAATCAGAATGCCTCCTAAGTACTCCCATCCCCACCTGCTTCAGTGTCTTTAGCTTTCGTGAGTGAATGTACCTTAAACTCTACCCAAGACTGGGGCACCCTTTAGGTATCAGATAGCAGGAGGTGACTGCAGCAACAGTGAAGGGTATTTTAGGATGATGATAGTGTCCTGGTTTCCTAAAAATGCAGCAACCTCTATAGGGAAAGTAACTTAATTTACTCTAATATCTACCTCCAAAGAGCCAAGTGGAGTGACTCTTTTTTTTTTTTTAACATCTTTATTGGGGTATAATTACTTTACAATGGTGTGTTAGTTTCTGCTTTATAACAAAGTGAATCAGTTATACATATACATATGTTCCCATATCTCTTCCCTCTTGCGTCTCCCTCCCTCCCACCCTCCCTATGGAGTGACTCTTGAGCTTGGTCTCAACAGAGAATCCCCTCCCTGCCTGTACTGTAAGCTGTCTTTAGCTCCCAGGTAGAGAAAATGTTCTGGAAGGTGGTATGTGGGTGTTTGGGGGAATATATCCAGTCAACCCTACTAAGTTTGGGGGCTTTTCTGGCCTTGGTGTTCACAGCTTGCCTGGCTGAGGCTGAAGCTGCCAGCCTTGACAATCATGGTAAGAAGCACTTGGAATTGCTGCCTAGGGAGGAGCCTCCTTTCCTCCTGGAGCTTGCCCAGGATAGGAGAAAGCCATTTCTGCTGACTGTGATGGGCAGGCTTCTGGGCCAGCATCACAGCTGAGATCCAGGAGCCAGGTTTGGGGTTGGCAGCCTCTCTGCCTGCCCTGTTGCAAGATCAGATGATAGTCTTGTTCACCCACTGGAAAGGAGCAAAGACTCCACAATAAGAGCTGCTGGGTAGTTCCAGTTGCTGCAAGGCAAGGGCATCAAGAATTGGGTGATGAGTAGGCTCCTGGTTAGACATTGTGATGTAGCCATACAACAGAATATGCTGCAGTTGAAAAACAGCAAGGCACCGCTTGAGAACAGAACTCTGACACATAACCATCCGTCCAAACCTGCCCTAAGACTTGACCAAACTCTAGCATAGCTTCTAGCAGCATAAGGCCATGATGACCCCAGCCCCCCATTAAAATGCCTGCCTGAGAAAGCTCAAAGCTGCCAGGAAGATTTACTGTTCATTCTAGCTAATGCCTGATGATGGGCCCCTAGCCTCCCTTTCTTAGAGCACTTACTAAAAAGGGCTTATAATTGTGAATATGTGTCTCTTATAACCCAGAAGAAGATTGTAACTCTTACAATCTTTCACTGACCTGAGAGCCATTCCCTTGAAATGTACTCATCAGGAGAAACAGGGCCTCTGTCTCCCTTCTCTGTGGGAGGATAGACTCCTCCTGCCTCCCACACCTGCCAGGTAGCAGATACACCTGGCCTAATTGCAGCTTCACTGACTGGCTCATTGTGACTTTTCACTACCTCCCGCCCCCCGCAGCCCCCATTCTCCCTTTGAAACACCCAGTCACCTCTGCAGCACATCGGATGGAGCGCAGCTCTTTGCCCTGCTGTCCGTAGTTACCGAATAAAATCTGCTTTCACCACTTCATAATGTATGGCTGTGTATGTCTTTGACATGCTACATGTTTTGTTTTCTCTATATGTTTTTTATACTAAATATGTGTCACGCACACAGAGGGGGCACGTCAGCAGCATATACTCCCATTTTTGAAACAAAACAAAACTCAAAACGTGTGAGGGGCGGAAACCCTTGACCTGGGAGGCTGGATGGGGCGCTGGGCCGGAATTCGTGCTCCCGGGTACCCCGGCGCCGGCGCTCTCAACCTGAGGGCCCTCGCTCAGCCAGCCTCAGTTTTCCCACCGGAAACTCGAGGGCTCCCGGGTGTCCGCCCCGCGGTCCTCACCGCCCCCGTTGCCCCCGTGCCCCTGGCCCACAGGCAGGCTCCACGAGAGACCCGGAGAAACCGGAAGTTGGAACGGGGCAGCCGGACGGAAAACGCGGGCACACCGGCCAGGGTCCGGCAGCACCAGGATGACCCTTCGCCCTCGGCGGGACTGCCCCTCGCGGGCGCGGACAGCAGCGCGCAGGTAAGGGCAGCAGGGCGGTGCTGTGGGGGGCGGGGCCAGGGAGGCGACAGCCAATCACCGCGTCTCCCGTGGGGGCGGGATGGGGCAGTTGTTGCTTGGGAGACGCGCTCCCCGCATAGTTGCCCTGCGGGCTGCAGAGCTGGGGAACGACGACTTGTGCGCGCGGGGCTCCTGGGCCTCCTGTGGCTCCGAACGCCTCCCCCTGCGTCCGTCTCGCATCAGGAGACGGGGCCACAGGGTTGCCTCCACGCCACTGGCGGTGAGCGGGCCGCCCGGCACCTGAACTCTCACTACCTGGTCTCCAGCGGCCCTGGGAGTTCTGTTATTTTTCTTCAAAATTTGTTTTATTTCCGGGGTTCCACCTACCTAACACTTGTACTGGCTTCCTTTTCTTCTTTTTCAATGGTTAACATTTTCTCTGCTGTTTACTCGATTATTCCTATTTTTCTTGGCTTCTCTTACATTCCTTTATTTGCCCCTATCGTCTCTCCTTCCTAAGGCTAAATCTCTGCATTTCCCTGTCTCCAGCCTGGCTTAACGGTGTTCATTAACACACGTTTGTTTTTATTTTTCTGACATCAGATGATTCTTTTTTCTAGTTTTTATTATTCTGGCTGCTTTTTTGTAAGGTCCTCTTTAAGACCTGAATCAGCTCGCAGGCCAGTCTGAGAGTAGATCACGATTTACTAAAGGTGGCGTATTCTCTCTTACTCAAGCTCACTGAAGCCGCAGGATAGTGGAGTTGGCATTTGTTGAGTGTTTCCCGTGCCTGAAGCTCTGATAAGCACCTTGTAAACAGGCTCCTGAGGTAAGTACTCTCTAACCTGGTGGCCTGTGAGTGGGACAACAGATGTTTTCTGCTGGAATTGTATGGAGTTCTTAATTTTGTTTTGTTTTTGTTTTTAGTCATCAACATTCAAAAGTCAGGATATTTCACATAGAAATTGAATTCTTTTTGGCTTCTCTTGAAAAAACCTCATGCTTGGGCAATACTGAGCCCCCAACCGCCCCCTTTAAACAAAATATGGTTTCTTGAGGCCCCTGAAGTCTCTCCCACTCCGGTCTTACACCCAAGGCACTGGTGGTTTATGGTACTGCGTGGTTGCTGAAGGCATTTAAGTTTTTGATCTCTACTTATTGACTCACCCTGCCCTGGTCTGAAGTCTTTTGGAGACTGCAATTCCCACAAAGCAAATATCAATAATCCTTCCTCCTAGACCTGCTCAGGCCTAGAGCCAGCCCTAGAAGGGTTTCCTCTCATTTCCAGGAAGGAGCTAATATCTATCACATAGCAGATGCTCAGTAAATATTTTCTGGGGCTTCCCTGGTGGCGCAGTGATTGAGAGTCTGCCTGCCAATGCAGGGGACATGGGTTCGTGACCTGGTCCGGGAAGATCCCACATGCTGCGGAGCGGCTGGGCCCGTGAGCCATGGCCACTGGGCCTGCGCATCCGGAGCCTGTGCTCCGCAACAGGAGAGGCCACAACAGTGAGAGGCCCGCATACCGAAAAAAAAAAATATATATATATATATATATAATTTTTTTTTCTGAACAGTTAAATAAATGTTGAGACTTCTTTTGGTCTAACTTAGGTGATCCCATGGTGGGATCCAAACCTCTGGGCTTCCTCAGTATCCCTGAACTGTAGCCCCTTTTGTCTGGTAGAGAAACGTTTGCCCAGGAATCAGGACACACCCATTCTTTCTGGACTTGGTGCACTCCTGGGACTGCCATGTGTGAGATGGTCCACCTCAGGTTGAGTTCCTTTACTCTGGACACTGGCTTAACACAGTCTGGCTCCCAGACTGCGCATTTCATCTTTTCCAGGGCCCCCTGTGGCTTTTTCTCATTTTATAATTCTGTTTTAAAAACAGTATTGACTTTTAATACAATTTTGTTCATCTCTCTTTACTTTGAGGATTAAAACACCTGGAGATACTGACCAGAGCCAAACCCTGGGGGTAATTTTTCTTTCATCAAAGTGATAGTAGAATCAATAAGAATTCTAGGACTCCTAAAACAAGTTGAACTCCAAAAGCAGAGTTGCAAACTCAAAATGCTGCAAGGGCCAAGTGGAGAACCAAAGGTAGCACCCTGAGATCAGGCCCGGAATGGGAGGAATATGGGTCCAAGTTTGCTCTGGTTGTTCTGGTTTCTCAAGAAAATCAATTTTATGGGAATTCCCCTCACTTTTATTTTTTTATAAATTTATTTATTTATGGCTGCGTTGGGGCTTCGTTGCTGCGTGCAGACTTTCCCTAGTTGTGGTGAGTGGGGGCTACCCTTCATTGTGGTGCTCTGACTTCTCACTGCAGTGGCTTCTCTTTGTTGTGGAGCACAGACTGTAGGTGGGCGGGCTTCAGTAGTTGTGGTACGCTGGCTCAGTCGTTGTGGCTCATGGGCTCTAAAGCGCAGGCTCAGTAGTTGTGGCGCACGGGCTTAGTTGCTCCGCGGCATGTGGGATCTGCCCGGGCCAGGGCTCTGAACCCATGTCCCCTGCATTGGCAGGCGAATTCTTAACCACTGCGCCACCAGGGAAGTCCTGGAACCCTCCTAATTTTTTAAGCGTTGGGAACTAAGTTTTAAAAAAATTGAACCCTTGTGAGTGCACACAGCACACCGATGGGGGTGGTACAAGGGCCAGTGGTGCCTGTCTTCCTGGGTGAAGTGGATGTATCTCAGAGGACTCTGATAGGCCGAAGGCAGGGGGCCTGGGAACGTTTCCAGCAGGAATCTTCCTGGAATCTGACTACAGGGCTGGCCCTCACCCCTTTCCTGACACTCATCTCCTGTGCCCTGTTAAGGAGAAATGAGTGCCTTGCCCCAGGGAGTGAAGCGCAGTCTCTGTTCTCCCGTTTTGGGAGCCTTAGCTCTCAGAGTCAGAAGGGAAGACAGAAGCTGAGAGGTGGACTATGAAGCCACCAGGGATGTCTGAGGGTTTGGGATCCCATGCATGGCTGGGTCAGACCCCTTTGTCACCTCTATCCCTAGCCTTGAGAGGGAGCTGGTCGGGGGCGGGGGGAGGGCAGCGTCTGGAAAAATCAGATTGATGCCACATCTTTCCAAAGTGTGAGACATAGGTGTAGGGGTGGGTACTGAGGAGTTCCCAGGTCTCTTCGTTTCCTAAGTTTGCTCTTAGGGAGAGAGAACTCCATGCCAGTCTTGGCGGGAACCCAGAGGAGCTGCTGACTGGTCTGGGAGCCTTAAATGAAATCCAGGGACGTCTCCACGGAGACACCCATAAGACTTTCAGAAGCTCTGTGTACTGAAAAGGACCACCATGTCCCTCCACTCGGCAAAGTGTCCTTCGTCCTGTAACGACAGCTGCAATTTGAAACGTCAAATATCAAAATCCTTACACAAAATATATTTTCCCACTTTGGCGCTCCTGCTTGGCTGGTGTCACGAGTACGTGCCAGGTAAAGCGATCGTGAGCCGGCAACGCGGATCTGGGAGTCACCTCCCGGCCGAGAGCAGGTGCAGCCGGCCTCGGGACCCCAGACCCGGAACCCTCCAAGCTGGGAACGCTGTAGGGCTGCAGCTGTGTGGGGAACGGGATCTGGGAGGGACTTCCTGTTGTCCCTAATCCCAGTCTCCACCCGGCTCCCCGCGCCCGGTGTAGGCTGCGGAGACTCCCTTCCCCGGGGGAGGGGGCTCCGCCGCCCGAGGTGACCCCTCCGCCTCCACCTCGGTGAGAGGGGGGCTGGGAGGGCGCCTGGATCCCGAGACCCGCGCGGGTGGCCAGCTGGCAGGAGGGGACGGGGTCAAAGGTGGAAGGCTACGGGCTGGCAGGGAGAGGAGGCCTGGACCCGGGTTCGGAAAGAGGAAGGACATCATCTGTGCGGGACCGTGAGCAGGATGGACACCCGGCCCGGGCGGGTGGTTGCAGCCGCAGGGAGGGCTGCTGAGAGCGGGCAGCTCAATTTCTGGATCCCAGGCGGGACCGAGTCAGGTCGAGCGCAGGGTGTGTGTGTGTGTGTCCTGGACCCGGGAGACGGCGGGGCCTGTATTCCTCCGCGGAGCTGGCTGTGCTGGGCGGGGCCCCACTCAGCACCTGTTTCGCAGGATCTCTGCAGACCTTTCGGCTCCTGATGACAGGAGATTCAGATTTCAAGTCACCCCGGTTTTCCTTAACCCAGTTGCTGTGAGAGTCTTGCTTCAAAGATAAACGGGATAATACAAAATAGCATTCTGTCAAAGAGAGGGACCAAAAAACAACATAGAGAGTGAGACCGTTGGAGGGCGTCTCGGGGGTTTTATTTCTGATTGGGACCAGGGATGGATCTGGTCCGGCGTGGGAATTTGGGGGGCTTCAGGGATGTCCAGGAGACACTGGCTGATTTCCTTCTGCTCCTCTAGGCTCCTGGCCAGAAGCTGGAGGGGACTTGGCCAACAAGACCAAGAAACAACTCGGCTGAGCTTTGTAGCTCTGAGACAGAAAATGTCTGCGGATGGTGGAGGCATCCGTGCTACCCAGGACAAGGAGGGAGCCCAAGAGGTATGGATGGGGTGCTGGGTGAGGGAGGCATGCACTGGAAGGAACTGGAGTGGAAGGGGATTTTCAAGGCAGGGCATTTGGACCAATGGATGAGTTAGACTCACCGTGGGAGCAGGGCTGGTAGATGCGGTGGGGGGATGTTGAAGAGAAGGTGGTATGATGGGAAATACCTTCCACCTGGGAATCGACTTCTATGGGACTGCTTTGCTTTGCCTCGTGAATTCGGTAGTCAGCAGACCAAAGGCTACACGAGATAGTAAGGGGGCTGCACAGGGGTCCCGTGGGTGGGGTTTGCTCTCTGAACAGTGCTCAGAGCATATTGGCAAGCCTCAGTCTACCCTCTACTCCCCTCTGCCTGGGCCCGCACCTCCTCTCTCTCTGGGTCTGAGCACATAGCCCTTCCTGTACCTGTTGCCTGTGTGTGCGTAGTTACGACTTGCGGGGAGACCATGGTCACCAAGCTTGGGACTGGGGGAACATGAGTCAGCTGCAGCGGGATGTGCGACCTTGGGCAGGTCCCTTGGCCTCTGGGAACCAGGTGTGTCATCTATAAAATGCGGATCATGTGCCTGCCATTCCCACCTGTCTTGCCAGGTGGTTGGGAGGCTCAGAGAAGATAATAGGCATGAGAGGCCTCTGTAAGCAGCTCATCAGCCCGTAGGTGCTCATTATTGTAACATATAAAACAACACCACCCACAGCAACTAGAACCTAGGTCAGAGAAACCTGGAAATCCTCAGCTACGGTTTCCAGTAGCTGTAAGTTCAAGTACAAATCAAGTGTCAGTTCTGTTTTCATACCATAGAAGCACAAAGAATTTTTACTGCAGTTCAGTTTCCCTTCCATAATGCCTTTGTAACTCCCAGTGGGCCTCATATGTCCACAACATTCTGTGCTGATGTTGGATTCTGTCAGCTCACACAGTAGAGTAATAATAATAATTACCAGCACTGCTCTTTGTTTATCCAGAACTTTGTGGAGAGGAGAGCTCTTTCTCACGTGTTATCTGTGTGGAGGCAGAGCAGCTGAGTCTCGGAGGCCGCCTGGCCTGTGTGGCTCCCAGGAACTTTGACTCCTCGCCTGAGAGTCTTATATACTGAGGTGGGTGGGGAGGTGGAGGGATAGGCTTGAGTTCCCAGCAGAAGGCTGGCCGGTGCCCAGTGCTATGGGTGGTGATGATGAGGCCTCACCAGGGCCTCCCAGTGCAAGGGAAGTGACTTTCCCAGTGCAAGGGAAGTGACTTTCCCAGTGCTCTGCTCTGCTCAGGACTGAAAGGCTGGTAAGCGGTGGTTCTGGATTCCAGCCCTGGTAGCCTGACTCAAAAGCTTGCTCCTCACCTCCCAGAGGGCTGGGGCAGAGGCTGCTATGAAGAGGGGAGGGAGGATCCTGGCAGTCCCATTGTGGGGGACAGTGCTAAAGGGGGTGAGCCTGAGAGGAGTTTCCCTTCCATCAGACTTAGGTGGGTACAAGGCCTCAGCACAGTTAGAGGTATGCTTGGACTTATTTTTTCCAAATCAGAAACTGCCAACAGCTCTGACCAATTGAGTTAGGACTGAAATGGCCCAAGGCCACATGTCTTCCTGTCACTTTCAAGAAGTTATGGCCCTGGGGGTGACTTGTGAGTCCGATACACTGAGTTCAAGTCCTGGCCGAGTCACTCCAAGCTCTGTGACCTTGGGCCATTGTCTGTTCTCAGAGCCTGGGGGTGTGAGTTTTCTGTGTCTGCTGTAACAAAGGACCACAAACTGGGTGGCTTAAAACAACCGGCTTTTATTCTCTCACACTTTGGAGGCCAGAACCCCAAAATCAAGGGGTCAGCAGGGCCCCCTCCCAAGGCTCTAGGGGAGGATCCTTCCTGCCTCTCAGCTTTTGGTGGCTCCAGGTGTCCCTTGGTTTGTGACAGCATCACTCCAGCCTCTGCTTCCATCTTCACATGGCTTCTCCTCTGTTTCTGTGTCCTCTCCTCTTTTTTTTTGGCTGCCGCATGGCTTGTGGGATCCTAGTTCCCTGACCAGGGATAGAACCTGGGCCCTCGGCAGTGAAAGTGGGAGTCCTAACCACTGGACTGCCAGGGAAGCCCCTGTGTCCTCTCCTCTTCTATGGACACCAGTCATTGGATTCAGGGCCCAACCTGAATCCAGGATTATTTCATCTCAAGATCCATAACTACATCTGCAAAGACCTTTTTTCCAAATAAGGTCACATTCTGAGGTTCCGAGTAGACATGAATTTTGAGGGTACACTATTCAACCCAGCCAACTACATTCGGTTTCCTCATATATTAAAAGAATAACAATCCACACTCCTGTGGGAGGTGGGAGGCTCAAATTGGGAAGAGGCATCTGCCCTGTGGGCACCCAGCAGGGCCTCGATGAGCCTCCCCTCCTTCCCTCACTGTCCTGCCTCACAGGGTGAACCACGGATATGCAGGTCTCAGGGACGGAGACGGAAGCAGGGCCAGCCTTGCATCTGGGTGTGCGTTCTGCCAGCCTCGGTGTTTGCCTCTGCAGGTCCCCGAGTGTGGAGTTCTGCTGTGTTTCCCATTCTCCGTCCCAGTGCTGATGGGGCTGTTATTTCTAGACTCCAGGTCATGGGCATTCTTGTCAAGAAATGCTTTCCGAGTCGGAGGGGACAGTGCCGTTGGGAGCCGCTCAGGAGTCACCCCACATCAAGATGGAGCCGGAAGAGCCACACCCTGAGGGGGCATCACAGGAGGCCAGAGCTCAAGGAGTACGGGGCTGGGTGCCCCTAAGCCAGGGCTCTAAGGAGAAATCACATTTCCTGCCTGGCGGAGGTGAGGAGGGGGGTGTGGAGAGAGGCACTTTCCCAGGTGGACGCTCAGCCCGGGTGGGGAGACCCTGATGTCTGCCCCACCTGCCCCTTGGAGGCTGCCCCCGCTCACCCTCAGAGCCCACTGACCCTCTTCTTGGATCAGGTCGGGGGTGGAGTTGGAGACACTGTGGGTTTCCCTGGTGGGCCTGGCATGAGCTCACTGCGGGGAATGGGAGGGCCAAGCGGGATGAGGTGGCCGCGCTGAGGACCTCTCTCCTCTCTCAGCCCTCCCCTCCCCCCAGATCTCTGTGCTTTCTCACGAGGGGAGGACCAGAGACCGGCGGATGGCCGCGGCGCTCCTCACTGCCTGGTCCCAGGTGAGTGTCCCCATCCACAGCTGAAGCCGAAGGATGTGGAGGGACAGCGTCTCTGAATCATCCTCTGGATCTGAGCGCTGGACCTGAGGGTGGGGACTGGAGATCTGAGCTTTGGCAGTGGTGCCGAAAAGAAGGATCCTTGTTTTTGTCTCTTGTCTTCTGCTGTACACAAGCGCTTTGTTCTTGCCCACAAAAGCCTTCCTTGGGCAACTGTCCTGCTTCATCACACCCGAGGGCCAGCCTCACTTGAGTCAGCAGGATGGGAGTCGGGGTCTTGCCCTTGTCCTGGCACCACCATGCCCCTCCACCACGTCCTGGCGTGTCCTGGAGAGTGGGCATCTCATGTTGTTTCAGATGCCAGTGACCTTTGAGGATGTGGCTGTGTACCTCTCCCGGGAGGAGTGGGGGCGGCTGGACCACACACAGCAGAGCTTCTACAGGGATATCCTGCAGAAGAGGAACGGGCTGTCCTTGGGTAAGGGCTCACTCGTGCTGGAGTGCTGCTTCCTGAGGCCCTGGGAAGTCAGCGGTGGGGCCTATCTGCCATCACCTCCTCCTCCCTTTCCAGGGCTTGAACCCCCTCTTGTGGCTCATCCAGACCTCACTGTACTATAGAAGCTTCCTAGTGATGGATGTGTTCTGGTCGGTGCTGATATGGTAGCCATGAGCCATATGTGGCTATTGACCCCTAGAAATGCAGCTAGGGCAACTGAGTTTTTTGTTTTATCTCATTTTAATCAGCTCAGATTTGAATTGAAATAACCACATGTGGCTAGCGGCTGCTGTGCTGGACAGTGCCGACCTAGAGACTGTGCTTCTCTCCAGTTCTTCCCTAGCTTATTCCAGTAGTTCCCCCACTTCCAAGCCCAGCTTCAGAGGTATCTGACCAGAAAGCCTGGCTCTGGGCCGGGCTGCTAGCCCAGGGGATGGGGAATAGTGCCAGCTAATCCCTCCAGGCCTTTGACTCTGAGCTGTCACATCCACCCCAGGGCCGTGTCCTCTTCTCAGAGGGGCCTTGGCTCCCTTGGTTTTTCTCATGGTAAGCAGTAAAGTCCCAGGGCTTTGATTCCTCAGTTTCAGGCTCTAGTTTTCATGGCGGACTTTTATGAGGGCTTATGGAAAAATCAGCATTCATTCATTCATTGTCATTCATTCGGTCATTCAGTCTGTTTGTCTGTCAGTGCGCATCTGTTGCACACCTGCTAGTCCAGGTGGAGCCAGGGTCTTGGTAATTCCACCCTCTGACTTTGATGGCGGGCCAAGACCCCTGTTGTCCCTGGTGGACCCCGGGATCACAGCAGCTGCTGTGCTCACACCTTTAATTATCTCTGGTTTGCTCACCACCCATTGTTAGCACTCTCCGGGGCCCAGGCCAGCAGGTCCAGGCAAGTCTTGGGAGATCAGAGGGAACCAGCATCCACTCCACAGCCCCATGGCAGGCCTCACAAATGCCCTAAACCACCCAGTGGGTCCAAACATTCCTTCTCCCCCATGGGGCTTGGATCGGGGCATGGAGGCCAGGGCCCTTCTGCTCTCTTCCTGACTTGACCAGAATTCCCAGGCCCTCACCCTGGGGTACTTGGCAAATGGGCCTTTGGTCCTTGACTTCTGGGTGGTCAGTGTCCCTGGCCCTCTTATCGCAGGCCCTCCCACTTGGCCTCTCTTTGCCCACTGCCCCTCCCCCAGGAGCCCTTTTTGCCTGTGATCCTGGGAAGGTGCAGGTGCAGGATAGAAAGACTGCATCTGGTTTCTGACATTGCTGGACTCACTGCTGGGGACAGTGTGACATAGAGGTGGCCAGCAGCTGACCTGGCCCAGCCCTGAGAAGAGTGTGCCTGGAGGTTGCCCCGGAGTGTGCATCCTGAGAGGGCATGGCCATCTGCCCCCAGTGACTGTTGAGCTCACTTGGTTTTGCCCCGTGTTTGCAGAGCTGCATCCCCTCTTCTTTTGCTCCATCATCTCTCCGGGGAGGTGGGGGGTGGTTTCTCCTTGCTGTGCAGCCCGAAAGGCCCTGACTGAGCACAGCATCTCTTCCCAAGCAGGGTTTCCCTTCAGCAGGCCTTTCTGGGCCTCTCAAGTGCAGGGCAAGGGCGAGGCCTCGGGATCCTGCCAGCAGATGGGAGATGAGGAGGAGGAGAAGAGAGGTGCGTGCAGAGGTGACAGGTGGGCGGGGCAGTAGGGTCGTGGCTGTCACTCCCAGGTGCCCCATGTTAGTGCGGGCGGTTTTCTGTGGCGTGCAGACACACAGCCCCTCCTGGGGCAGGGCCGCCAGCCCTCCCTCCTGTGTGGAGGGTGGCTCTTGCTTCCAGGGTTCCCAGCAGGTCCTTGCCCTAATTTCTAGCTCCACAATTCCCCCGGGGCCCTCATGAAAGCCTCTGCCTTGCTGGAATCCCTCTTTATCCAGGAGCCATGGAGGTGGGCAAGGAGGAGCTAGCCCCATCCCTGGGAGCCCTTGGGGATATGAAGTCCTTCAAAAGCAGGGTGGGGAGAGCCCAGGGGGACGCCCCACGGTGTGGGCAGCGAGCAGCCGGCAGCCAGAGCTCAGGGCCAGCCAAGGACGATGTGCAGCCGGGTCCCGTGGTGGAGGCACAGTCGGAACCAGCCCCGCCTGACATCGGCATCCCGAAAGCCCAGGAGGGCCGCTTCCCAGAGCAACCCAGAGAGGGGGGGACGACCGCCCCTGAGAGCAGCGAGGAGGGCCTGGCCTCTGACGGCGACGCCGGCAAGAAGACCTACAAGTGCGAGCAGTGCGGCAAGGCCTTCAGCTGGCACTCGCACTTGGTGACGCACCGGCGCACGCACACGGGTGAGAAGCCCTACGCGTGCACGGACTGCGGCAAGCGCTTCGGCCGCAGCTCACACCTCATCCAGCACCAGATCATCCACACCGGCGAGAAGCCCTACACCTGCCCGTCCTGCTGGAAAAGCTTTAGCCACCACTCGACGCTGATCCAGCACCAGCGCATCCACACGGGTGAGAAGCCCTACGTGTGCGACCGCTGCGCCAAGCGCTTCACCCGCCGCTCGGACTTGGTCACCCACCAGGGCACCCACACGGGCGCCAAGCCGCACAAATGCCCCATCTGCGGCAAGTGCTTCACGCAGAGCTCAGCCCTGGTCACCCACCAGCGCACCCACACCGGGGTCAAACCCTACCCGTGCCCCGAGTGCGGCAAGTGCTTCAGCCAGCGCTCCAACCTCATCGCCCACAACCGCACACACACCGGCGAGAAGCCCTACCACTGCCTCGACTGCGGCAAGAGCTTCAGCCACAGCTCGCACCTCACTGCCCACCAGCGCACCCACCGTGGTGTCCGGCCCTACTCCTGCCCCCTGTGCGGCAAGAGCTTCAGCCGGCGCTCCAACCTGCACCGGCACGAGAAGATCCACACGGCGGGGCCCAAGGCCCTGGCCATGCTGATGCTGGGGGCAGCCGGGGCTCTGGCGGCACCCCCTCCAGCCCCCACCTAGGAGGCTGAGAGACAGGGGCTGGCCTGGAGACAGGGAAGGAGGGGGATTGGAGCAGGGGCAGCTGCTGCGGGGGTGTGACCTGGGAGGCCCAGGAAGGGAGTTGGGGAGGTGCTGGCATGGGGATGGGGCGCGGCAACATGGGAGGAGCTCGGGTGAGGAGGAGGCATGCTCACTGCAAATTAAAGGCCTTGGAATTCGAGCGACAGCCTATAGCTCTGTCTCGTGGGGCCCTGGAGGCTGACCCTGGACTTGGCGGGGGGAAGTGGGGGCTCCGGAGTCAACCCAATGTCTCCTCACTCAGCCATCCCTATGTCATCCCTCTGGGGGCTTGGGCACCTTCCTCTCCAGCCTTCACCTGGCTTGGACCCATTCCAGAGCCTATAGCAAAGGCTTCTGAGCACAAAGGTTTCCAAACCTGAAGTCAGCTGGCCACTTCTGAAATTGTGGACCCGGTGGGGTGGTCTGCTGCTGTGGTCACTTGTCCCAGGCATTGCCCACTGAGCTCTGGACCCTCCCTGGGCTCTTCTCTTTGGGAGCCAGGAGGAGGGCCGAGCCAGCATGGGAATTCATGCTCAGTGTCTCCTGCCTTCCCTGTCTCCTGTCTCAGGCACTGGGGCCTGCATTTTGTGACTGGACGTTTTCACCTGCGTCCCTGAGGACCCAGCTGTAATCCAGTGAGGATTTCTCACTTACCAGGGACCCTGCCCCTCCTGGTCCTTTCTGAGGCTGCTGCCAGCTTCCTCTCCTATTTCTCACCTCCTTGGTCTCTTTGCACATGTCCTTTATAATTTGCCCTAACCGCCCCTGCCTGGCTGTTTTACTCCTGGCCTTCTGGTTTTTTAGCTCTGAAGCTTCCCATTCTCTACGTTTTTTTTTCCCCCGCTGGGGAGGGGTGGGCTCAGCTTGCTTATTGTCCTAGGTTTGCAGCTCAGCTCTCACAATTACATTCAGTCTGACACCAAATGACCTTGAGGACGTCTGCATCAGGGAGGCTGTTGGGACCCCACCTGTCTCTGCAGATCACAGGTCTAGCAGGGCAGTCGCAGCCCCGGTTAGCTCCCAGCCAATAAGGGATGAAATGTCTTGAACAGGACAGCAGACTGAGAATGGTAATAATAGCTGCCAGTGGCAGCTGCCCTGTCAGGCGTGGGACCAAGCACCATATATACGTTTCCTCAACGCTCTACAAGTCTGAGCAGTGGGTTTCATCTCAATTTTATAGAGGAGGAAACAGGCCAAGAAGTCCAATAACTTGTCCAAAGTCATTGAACCAGAGAGCTGGAAGCTGGGGCTCAGGTCCAGGGTTTTTATTTGTTTGTTTATTTATTTACTTGGTTGCACCGGGTCTTAGTTGTGGCTCACTGGCTCCTTAGTTGCAGCACATGGTTTCCTTAGTTGCGGCTGCAGGGCTTCTCAGTTGTGGCTCACTGGCTCCTTAGTTGTGGCATGTGAACTCCCAGTTGCAGCATGCATGTGGGATCTAGTTCCCTGACCAGGGATCGATCCTGGGGCCCCTGCATTGGGAGCACGGAGTCCTATCCACTATGCCACCAGGGAAGTCCCAAGATATTTAGGGAGTTCTAGACAATGCTATAAGACTAAGAAAATAATGAGTATAAATTCTGGAAATGAATATAAATTTTCTGGAAAGACAATTTTCCCTTTTTACATCATAGAAAAATAAACTAAAGCTATCAGAAGGAAAGTACAATAAGGTGGTCAATTTCAATATAACTATATACAAATTATCATCCATCAGCAATGCCCAATAGAATATATGGTAGGTGTGCTAGTTATTAATTTATTGTCCCTCAAACCCCCAATACACCCTTTTGTCCTGCTTTGTGGTAATGGAGCCAGATCCCACGGACGTTTCTCCTTTGCAAGCCAACTTGTTAATCTTTGTCAGTACAGGGTGAAGAACAATGTAAGGGCACACTGGAAAAAGGGACTTTCAAGTTCCTTCTTCCTTGTGTAGTTTTCCACTGGGGCCAGTAAGGGGAGGAGAGGGAGCCCAGTAGCATCCACTTCAGCGGTCTTCTTAGAACAGCCTGGGCTCATCCCTTCCAGCAAGTAGTTCAAGCAAATGCAGGAAGGTGTACGTAGTAAACATCTACAAATGGAAAAATTGAAACAATCTAAATATCCAAGAGTAGGGGACTTTAAATGGAATATGGAACTTCCATGTTTTGGAATACTATGCACCTTGCACAACAGATGGATTTTGATAGACTTTTTTTTTTTTTTAATATTTTGTCTCCACAAGGCATTACTGTTATCTGAGATGAATTTTTTTTAATTTATTTATTTTTGGCTGCGTTGGATCTTCGTTGCTGTGCGCGGGCTTCCTCTAGCTGTGTCGAGCAAAGGCTGCTCTTCATTGCGGTGCCGAGGCTTCTCACTGAGGTGGCTTCTTGTTGCGGAGCATGGGCTGTAGGTGCGCGGGCTTCAGTAGTTGTGGCCCGTGGGGTCAGTAGTTGTGGCTTGCGGGCTCTAGAGCGCAGGCTCAGTAGTTGTGGGGCAACGGCTTAGTTGCTTCACAGCATGTGGGATCTTCCCGGGCCAGGGCTCGAACCCGTGTCCCCTGCATTGGCAGGCGGATTCTTAACCACTGCACCACCAGGGAAGTCCTCTTTGATAGACTTGAGCCAACAAAAATTCATTAAATAGAATTATTCCAGATTTACCTTAGAAATAATCATAGATGTAGAACTTAAGACTGAAATATTAATAGTGCTTATTTCTGAATGGTCTTATTAGGGATATTTTTAACTGTCAGTTATTTTAACCATCAGTTTTTCAACAAATATTGTGCCAGGCACAGTATTTAAGTTCTGGAAGTAGGGCAGTGAAAACAGTCTGATATCATGAAAATTATAGTCGAGTAGTGGGGGGCAAATATACAAATATGTCAGGTAGTGATAAAAGTTAGGAAGAAAAATAAGGCAGGGCAGAGGCATGGCAGCGGGGGCCGGGTGCTGTTTACATAGGGTTAGGGAAAAACCACTTTGAGGGAGTGCCATGTGAGCTGAGTGAGGAAGTTAGCTTTGTGGATATGGATGCCTTTAAAATTTTCCGTACTTTATTTTCTTTCCTACACTAAGGATGCAATACTTGCATAATCAAACAACAACCACCACAAGAAAGGATTTTCTATTTCAGAAAAAGATCTGGAGCCTCATATCTCCAAAGGGAGTAAGAAGAGGGTGGGAGCAGGTCCAAATGCGTAGAGCTTCCCCGACGCGGCCCGCCTGCTTTAGATTCTCCCCAGCCTGGAGAGCCCCGCTGTCCTTCAGTCAAATCTGCTGGTCGGGGTCAGCGTCCCCGACGGCCGCATCCTGCTGAGAGACCCTAGCCGACCCTCGGGAACAGAGGATCGGCGCAGGAGGTTCCCGGCCCCTCACTGGACTGCATTTCCCAGCAAGCTCCGCGCCCTGCTAGAAGCGGCTAAAGACTATTTGGGTGGGTGCGGGACCCTAAAAGCTATAAACGAGTCTCCTAAGGCTGAGTTCCGGCTCCTGGACCACGGCCCCCTCAGCTCTCGACCCACTGTGTAGCGGAAAGAGCAGGGGATGGAAGGAAGAGTCCACGCCCGAGCATCCCTTGCGGCGGAACAGGCGATCCACTCGTAGCTGGGCCCAGAGACATCTCTGCCCAGCAGGCCAGCCTTGGCTTTTCCTTTTCACCCTTCACGGGTCAGAGGAACACAGAAAACTGAAAGACAAGGCGAGAGGGAGAAAGCGCGAATCTAGGGGCAGACCTCAGCCTGGGGGCATGGGTGTTGACCACATGACGTCACTGCCTTCTGATTGGCCATCCCTGGAAATTCTCACCGTTCATTGGTCATCCGTCAGGGAGAAGGCCCGTACAGTAGGCGAACGCCCTCCTGGGGAGAGTAGTTGGGGTGCTTGTCTCGGCGCATGCGCCGTGTTGTTTCCCGGCGAGCCCCGCGCGAATTTCCGGCGCCGAAACCTGGAGGCGGAAACTGGGAACGCCTGGGCGACTGTGGGCGGTGTGAGTCCTGGGGGGCGGGACAGGCGACGCGGCCCGCCTGGCTCCGAGGTCGAGCGCAGGGCTTCGGGAGGCCGGGGCCGGCGCCCCGAGGCAGAGGCCGAAGGGGGCGCGCACCTCAGGGAGGTGCAGGGGAAAAGCCTGGGGCGCCCGCTGCCCGCCCCTCCGCCTCTCATCTCCGCTCAGGCAAGGCTGCTGGGACCGAGCGCGGGGCTCTGGCCGGGTCCGCGTTCCCGACTGCCGAGTCCTACTGAGCGACCCTGGTGAGTCCCTGGCTCTGTCCGAGCGGAGCCTTCTGCTCGGTCACTGGAGGATGAGCATGGAGAGCGTACCTTTCAGAATAAACTAAATAAAGTGCTTAGTGTGTAGTAGTAAAGAATTGGAAACAACCTGAATGCCTCACTCGGGTGGGTATTCATTAAGAAACGAGTATATCCATACCACGGAATCTCCTAGAGCGGCTGAGGCAGCATCGTTGGGTAGAAAAGCAAATGACAAAATAGTATTGCGGTAAGACCTGATTTATGTAAAAACACGCACAAAGCACTTTTCTCCCGGTTTTTATGGATATATTTCCAGTAAATGAACAGGGCAAGATTTGGGAGGTCATATGTCAGACTGTTAATGGGGGTGCAGCTGCAGTGTGGAAGGAAGAGTTTCTCTTTTATGTATTTCTGTATTGTTTAACACCCCCCCCTTTTATTACAATGGTTTGTATCACTTTTTTTGTTGAAACAAAAAGCAATTAAAAATATTCCAGGGCTTCCCTGGTGGCGCAGTGGTTGAGAGTCCGCCTGCCGATGCAGGAGACACGGGTTCGTGCCCCAGTCCGGGAAGATCCCACACGGCGCGGAGCGGCTGGGCCCGTGAGCCATGGCCGCTGAGCCTGCGCGTCCGGAGCCTGTGCTCCGCAACGGGAGAGGCCACAACAGTGAGAGGCCCGTGTACCAAAAAAAAAAAAAAATATATATATATATATATATATATATATACACACACACATATATATATATATTCCAAAATACAGACCTTTCAGGACTGTTGTGAAGAGAAGCAGTAAGGTATAACTGTCCCACGTTCATGTGTATCTGGATAAATGGCTCAGGATGGTGTCTGTGGGCCCTTTGCTGATACACTAGGGGCCAAAATTTGAGAAAAATACATATATTGTATATTAAATAACGCCGCTAGCGCAATCTGGTACAACCCTCAGTAATCAAAACACTAGTTTAAAAAAAACATTTTTTTTGGCCGCACTGCACGGCTTGCGAGATCTTAGTTCCCCACCCAGGGATCGAACCCGGGGTCCCTAGCAGTGAAAGCGCAGAGTCCTAACCACTGGACCTCCAGGAATTCCCAGTTAAAAAGAATTTTTTTTAATTGAAGAATAATATACAGAAATATACATCAGAAGTACAACTTGATAGATTTTTACAAACTGAACAAATACATTAATATTTCTCCCATAGAACCTATGAACATTTACATTAAGTGAGATAAACTGAGGTTATAAATATGCTCATCTCATGTCAGTAGACCAGGTGGTGAAAACCTGGGAGTTTTGGATTTTGGAGCTGAGGATAAGGAGCCGCGGATCTGTATTGGTAGGAGAGAGTCATGTGAGCAAGGCTTTATAGGAGAGCCTAAAATAGCCTTCAAGGCCAGGAAGAAAGGGACCTGGAGTCCCTGGATGTCCCTCAAGGCTGGTGATTGCTCATGTACCGACCCCCTCCTGCTATTCTGCTCTTTCCTCAGGAGTGCCTGTCCAGATGCCAACCCAGCTGCCACTGGGGATCCCTCTGGGAGATTGAAGGCCCAGGTTGAGGCTGACCAGCCCTGAGCCTTAGGCCAGGGGAATGGCAGCCCCCCCAGAGCCTCAGGACCAGGCCCCTGGGGAGGGAGAAGGGCTTCTGATCGTGAAGGTAGAAGATTCCTCCTGGGAGCAGGACGCTGCCCAGCAAGAGGACAGCAGGGATTCAGAGGTGTGCCGCCAGCGCTTTCGGCAGTTCTGCTACGGGGATGCGGGTGGACCCCACGAGGCCTTCAGCCAGCTGTGGGAGCTCTGCTGCCGCTGGCTGCGACCCGAACTGCGCACCAAGGAGCAGATCCTGGAGCTGCTGGTGCTGGAGCAGTTCCTGAGCGTGCTGCCCGTGGGCGTCCAGGGCTGGGTATGCGAACGATGCCCAGGGAGTGGCGAGGAAGCTGTTGCCTTGGTGGAGGACCTGCAGAAGCAGCCAGTGAAAGCTTGGCCACAGGTGAGGGGCCCCTCCCGCATCCAGGGGCACCTGGACTGAGGAGAGGTGGCCATCTCTATAGAGATGAGTCCTCCAGGGGGTGGGGCGGGGGTTGGGGGTGGGGGAGGACATGGAGAGCCAGAGGGAGCGTCCACAGGAGCTTGTCATAATGTGTGGCCTTTCTGAAAGACACTGTCCAAGTGAATTTGGTTTCTTTTGGTGGCTTTGGAGGGCAGCAGCAGGACCAAAGTGGGCATGCTCCAGGAAGGCAGGTTTTAGCTCCACGGGTTCTGCAAACGTTTATTTGTGTTCTGCTCTAGGCCAGGCCCTGGGGATACAGTGATGTGCATAGTGAGAGCACCAAAGGGGGTGTGAGAAGGTAGAGCTGTCCCTGTGAACCCTGCTGTCTTGTGGGGTGTTGGGTCCTTGACACTGGAAGCGTCTGGGGAGATGCTAATGTGTGGCGGGGGTGTGGGGTTCTGCCCTTGACAGGAAGGTCTCCCCCCACTGCCCCTTGCTAAGTGGCTCTTTGATTCTGGCCTTTGGGGGCTGGTTCTTGCCTCACGCTTGGTTGGGGAGTGTCCCTGGGCACATAGCACTGCCTGGTGTCACATTCTCATCTGGTCTTTCCTGGGGCCCTGTGTTGACCTTCTTCCCCACACCCAGCCTCCTGAGGGATGTGTCCTGTGTCTCCTTCCCAGGGATTAAACTCTGTCTCCCCCATCTGGTCTTGGTGCTGATGAGCATGTTGTGGTTCCTGCACAGGATGTGCCCTCAGAGGGGGCGGAACCTGAGGCTGCAGTCCAGGGATCTCAGGCCCAGGGGCCTCCCCGGAAGGCAGGGACACAAAGCCGGCCACCTGTACCCTGGGAGCAGCACAGCCATGGTGGTGAGTAAACTTGAAGGTGGCAGAGTGGCTGGACAGGGGCCTGGGTCTTTCCTGGACGTTGCCCTAAAGGGAGCAAGAAGGGTATTTCTGTTCTGAGAAGGCAAGGTGTGTACGTGTGTGTGTGAAGGAGAGTTGCGAAATCTCACTCCCGGCCTGGGCTGGCCTCTTTGAGGCTCCATTCTTTCCCTGCAGCCCAGCTTCCGGCTCTTCTTAAAGAGGGGAGCACCAGAGAGACGACAGATACCTGCTTTGACTCTGGGGTGAGTTACCAGTTCCTTTGTCCCCTCTGATGCTGATGAGTCCCTGTAATGGGTCATGCCTTCTCACCAAGGCCTCTTCCATCCATCCTTTTCTGGCCTGGACCTGTCCTGTTTCCCATCCCCCTTCATGTCTCTGCCCATGACTGTCTGGGGAGTCCTGAGCAGGGCAGCCCTGAGCTGGGTTTTCTCACCTCATTCCAGGGACCTGTGACATTTGGAGACATTCCCTTCTATTTCTCCCGGGAAGAATGGGGGTCCCTGGACCCTGCTCAGAGAGATCTCTTCTGGGACATAAAAAGGGAGAACTCCCAGAACATTGCCCTGGGTAAGCAGTGGGCACAGCGAGGGGCCTTGGCGTCCTTGGCTCTTTTGAGCTGGAGGCTCTCGCCTCCTTGGAGTCCCAGCAGCAATGGGTGGGCCCAGTCAGGCCCCACCCCTGCACACCCTGCTGGAATCCTCAGTCTTCCTCCCAAGTCCTGGCTTAGCTGGCTCCAAAGAGGGCTTTCCCTGCGTCTCTTTAAGAGCTCCCGGAGGTTTCGTTTGTGCTGGTGTTCACTTTTCTCTGCCTGTGATGGCATGGGCAACATGCCAGGACTGTGCTGAGCACGGGTACAGGCATTTTCTCATGGGATCCTCACAACCCACCGCATGAAAGCGTGTGCACGTTTATAGACGAGGGACCTGAGACTCAGAGAGGTTGAAGGACACTGAAGGGACGGAGCTGGGACTTCGTGCAAACGTGGTTGTGAGGCCCCCTCAGCCTGCCCAGTGAAGAAGCGCGGAGAGACACCTGCTCACTAGAGGCCGCGCTGCTGGGTTTCTCTCCAGGTCAGGGCCTTCCTAAGCACTGTTCGGGGATCATCTCATTTAATCTGTGCAACCCAGTGGGACCGGCTAAGATCCCTCCTGATCCACTTCCATTTGTTCTTGAGCTGAGAGGACAAGAGCTTGTGTAGCGAGAGGAACCATGTTAGCTGAGCCCTGTGGTTCCTTGGTTGCTGATAACAAATGGTGAGGGTTGGGATCATTTATAGATGACCTCAGTCTATGCAGTTTTGGCATTTGAATAGGCAGGGCTTGGGGTGGGACGTTGGATCGCAGTGTGGGAAGGGGGTGTAGATTGGTTAGCCCTGTAGTTAGTAAGTGCCTCTGCTGGAGACGCCCAGCAAGCCCCTTGCCGCTTACTCTAAACGGTTTCTCTGTCGTCATTTTCTCGTGTCCCCATTCCATGGAGGAGGAAGCTGAGGCTGGAGTTTGCTGGAGCCCAGGGCTGTCTGAACCTGAGCCCCAGGCGCTGGCCGGGAGCCTCGTTTCTGCCTCCCCTCAACTCTGTCCCTGGAACCGCGTGGCACTGAAGAGGCCGCCTCCTCCCCACTTGCAGGTTTGGGACTCACGAGCCACAGCGAGAGATCCCGGCTGGAGGAGGTGGTGACGGCGCTCCCGGGCCAGGCTGCTGGCGATGTGACCATGTCCTGGAGGCTGGAGGAGGCCGAGGCCCGGCCGGGGGTGCCCCGGGGGCGGGCAGCGGGGGCGCGGCGGGGGCGGCCACCCACGCACCGGCGGCAGTTCCGGGACCTGGCGGCCGAGAAGCCGCACAGCTGCGGCCAGTGTGGCAAGCGCTTCCGCTGGGGCTCCGACCTGGCGCGCCACCAGCGCACGCACACGGGCGAGAAGCCGCACAAGTGCCAGGAGTGCGACAAGAGCTTCCGCAGCTCCTCAGACCTGGTGCGCCACCAGGGCGTGCACACGGGCCAGAAGCCCTTCTCCTGCTCCGAGTGCGGCAAGAGCTTCAGCCGCAGTGCCTACCTGGCCGACCACCAGCGCATCCACACGGGCGAGAAGCCTTTCGGCTGCAGTGACTGCGGCAAAAGCTTCTCACTGCGCTCCTACCTGCTGGACCACCGGCGTGTGCACACGGGCGAGCGGCCCTTCGGCTGCGGCGAGTGCGACAAGAGCTTCAAGCAGCGCGCCCACCTCATCGCCCACCAGAGCCTGCACGCCAAGATGGCCCAGCCTGTGGGGTGAGGGCCGGAAGGGCAGCCCAGGCAGGGTCCCCACCTGGCCCAGTCCACCATCTCCACTGCCGGCAGGACTGCAGGGTCCCCCACGTGTAGAACCCATCAGCCCTGCCCTCCTGGGGACCTGGCCAACGCCCACCAGGCATGGAATCCCTTGTGACCTCGTGGCCATGCCCCTAACTGCTCTGGGGTTTTTCTTGCCCCCTGGTTTCCTGGAGCCCCGGCACATTCCAGGCTGGTGGCGTGAGCACAGGGGAGAAGCTGGGGCACAGGGACGTATGAGGACTCGGGCAGGCCTGGGGTCTCCATCCCAGAACCCCCTAAGCCTTGCTTGGCCCCGTCGCTCTCTGTTCCCAGCCTTCTCGGCTGGGTCTATGAGCTAGGCCTCCTGTCCTGCCATCCTGTGCCTTCCCACGGGGGTGAAGGCTAAGCCTTAGGGTACTGCTGGGCTCTGGGAGGGTCAGTCAGCCCACACCCATGAGGACCTGGGTCCTGGGTGCAGCCACAGGGGCTTTCTGGCCTCCACCCCTTCCCATTTCCAGACCTTGACCGCTCTGCGCTGTCCCAGCAGCATGCAAGCTGCCTGCCTCTGCCCTCAGCCAGCTTGCCCCCAGCTGAGTTCCCAAGAGTCACCCTCTACCAGTCTGGGGAGGGTGGTGGTGGCTCCAGGGACAGAGGCCAACTGTGCAGACCAAGAACAGGGCCAGCGGAGGCCTGCTGCCCCCGCTGCTCCCCAGTCTCCTGGAGTCTCGGGGTTTATGGTACTTAACACTAGCACTCCATCAGCACCTTGTCACTAACTCCTGAGGCGCTGTATTCCCTGCAGAAGGGCATTCACAGGGACAGACCACAGGCCCTCCCAAGGAGCTGGCCCAGCTGGCCTCAAAGGGCAGCAGAAAGGTTGAATAAACATGAAAACTTTCTCCAGGCTATTCTTGTTCTTTAGGTGGCTGCTGGGGGTTGGGGGGACCTGGAATTCGTACCCCTGGGCCTCCTGGCCTGGTGGTCATAGTGGCACGTGATGCTGGATGGTCATCAGGTGGAGCCACATTCTTGGCTTCCAGGTCACCTGGGCCCCAAGGGCTGCCATGAGCCTTGGGTCCTTCCTCCTGTCAGCTAGTGCCTGTCCTAGTCTGAGGACAGCTCAGGATGGGACAGCTGGTGGCACGCCTCCCTACTCAGCAAGAGAGTGAGGGAGCTGACTGGGAGTGGGGTCTTTATGAGGCCACTCCCTCTCTCCCTTTGATGAAATGAGGAACCAGGCTCAGAGTCCGTGACTGGTCAGGGTGGTGGCTCATGCTGCCCGTAGAGGATCTGGAGCACTAAGCTGGACCCTGTGCTCAAATCCCTTAGGGAGAGAGTGCTGCTGAGTCAAAATGGGCCATGCCCCATCCCCACCCAGCCCTTCACATCTGACCCCCCTGCCCCCGCCATCCCCAGGCTGGGCCCTGTGGAGCTGGTAGGCACGTGCTGAGAGCACCTTCTACCCCACCGAGTCCTTTCTGATTCACCAGGTGGTGGCTTCAGGGGCCACCTGAGAGGCAGTGGGGGCGGGCTGAGACAAGATGTTTTGTCCCGCAGTGTGTGTGTGCCAGCCTCTCTGCGCCCCCATTTAACCTGGGCTTCATCCTGAGGTCACTGGACAGACCCCATTTCCCAGATGAAGCTGCCGGGGTCTCACTGGACAGCTGAGTCCAGCCCGGGGTTTCTACCTCTGGGATGATGCCCTTCACTGCTCCCCATGCCCTCAGGCTGGCAGTTGCTCTGTGTTTGTGTGTGTGTGTGTGCGTGTGTGTGTGTGTGTGTGTGTGTGTGTGTGTGCGTGCGTGCACGCGTGTGGGTGCCCTGAATGAGTGAGTAGGGGTGATGGGTGGCGGGAGCAGTGCACAGATTTTTTTGGTGCTGGTGGCTGGCTCAGAAGGGAGACACTGGGGTGTAACGAGATCAGGTAGCAGGTGGGCCAGGAGCTAAGAATAGGATTGGATACAGGCTCCTGGTGCAGGTGGGGGCGTGTTAGTGCCAGCCAGGAAGCAGCCCGCTGGAGCCAGGGAACAGAGCAGGGCCTGGGGTCGTAGGGCCCAGAACGCAGGGTTCCAGGGCAGGGGACAGGGTCCAGCTCAGCTCATAAACAGAGCTGATAGGATGGGACTCAGGGAGAGGCCAAGGGTTGGGACCAAGAGCATTGGCACTGGGCCCGGGAGGTGAACTCTGTGCTCGGAGGAAACCCCCACATAGCCCCATGGCTTTCCTGGTGTCTGGGACCCTGCAGGTGGCCTCGCAGATGGCAGATGCTCGGGACAGCCTGGGAAGAAAGGTAGTCGGAGGCACGCCCTGACCCAGCCCAGCTGGCTCCCAGCTGAGCCCTACCCTGGCCCGACTCTGGCCTTGCCTCCCCAAGGTAAGTACAGTGGGCAGGGTCCAAGGGTGACCCTGTCACTCAGCAGTCCTGAGGTGTCAGCCTCTACACTCGCTGTCCTGGAGGGTGTGTTCTGGACGCTGGGCTTTGAGAGCTGCAAGAGGTGGGAGGCCTTGGTCCAGGTGAGCCCTCGCCTGCCTCTTCCCACCTCCGCCCCCAGTCCCACCTGGGGCCTCCCTGGACTCAGGCCCAGCACTTGCTCTTGCCCTAGGGTTTCCATGGGGAACTGGTTAGGTTCCGGGAGCAGCTGGATGCCCACGGGGGCCCTGTGGGCTGTGCTCTACTGGCCTTGGTGGCCCCCAGTGAGCAGCTGAGGCAGCCGCAGCAGCTGTCCAGGAGCTGAGCCGCTGTGAGGCTGGTGGGGCTGCCCCAAGTCTTCCTGCTGCTCTCCACTTCCCCGCGGGGGTGAGTGGGCTGGCCAGGGACCCCCAGTTGCGGGGCAGGGCAAAGCGGGTCTGGGGGGTGGGCAGGAGGGCTGAGACCCTCCCTCCAGGCCTGTGTGCTGCTTCCCCACCCAGCTACCCCCAAGCCTGGAGCGTTCCTCACTGGCCTGGGCGAGCTCTGTGGCCGTCGTCTTCACTGGTCGCTGCTGCAGCTGCTGACCAGGTGAAGGCCCAGAAGGGGCGTCCAGGAGGGGGGCTGTGGCTCTGCTGTGTTGTCCTGAACCCATTACCTCCACCCATTCATTCATTCCACAACATAAGGCCGTGTTGCCTGCAATGGGTGTCAGCTTCAAAGCCTCGCCTCCCACCCCCACCCACGCCCGTCTTCACAACCCACTCAGGGTCCCCCACACGTTGCAGTATCTTCTCAGCTCCGTGCCTTTGCCCAAGCTGCTCCCTCTGCTTGGCATCCCTCCCTCTCGACCTAGCCTCACACAGACCCTTCCAGGCGTCAACCATGCCCCTTACAATCCCTGGGTTGACACTTGTATTCCCATCCACCCCTGTTCACACTTACCTGGCAGTGACTGTCTCGTCAGACTGTGGGTCCCTGGGGTCCAGGGTTGGGGATGATTCAGGTCTGGTCCCGAGGCCCAAAGGTCTCAGTGGGCAGTTGGGTGGTCACTGGAGGTGAGAATGGGCCCCAGCTCTGCTCCACAGTTCTCCCCGGCCTCCCCAGGCAGTGCCCACCCTGCGAGCCTTCCCAGACAGGCCCTGACCCGCTCTGGGAGCGCCCCATCTCTGTGCACGCTGATCCCTGGACCCCGGGGAACAGCATGGCTAATGGTGCAGCCAGTGTCTACCTGAGGCCATCCATGTCCTGGGAATCCTGTGATTCAGCCTGAACTAAGACCCCCCTTGGGCCCTCCCTTTCTTTTGTCTGTCTCCTCCTCCCTCCATTCTGGCAGGGTTAGTGTCTGGCAGGGTTAGGGTCTGGTTAGGGTCTCTAACACGCCGCCACCTGCACCAAACTAGTCCTTACCAAAGAGACTGTGGTAGCCAGGAGCCTGGCCAAGCTGTTCCCTGGAGCCAGGGTCCTGCTCCCCCATAACTGCACCCGCACGGAGCGGCTGCCTGAGGAGTCCTCCGGCCCTAACCCCCACCAGGTCTTCTGCTGGACAGCTGAAGAGTCCTCAGAGGCTACCTACTGCCCAGTCTTTGGGAGCTCCTTGAGGGGGGGCACTGTGCCTAGGGGACGTGGAGCTCTGGGGGCTCGAGATGAGCGGGACAGGGCTGGGGTCCAACCATGTGGCAGCAGTTTCTTTTTTTTTGACATTTATCTTGGTTTATTTTATTTTTTAATACATGTTTGCTTTTCTGTGGCAACAGTTTCGACTGGGAGAGAGGCTCGGGAAACCTGAGGCAGGGAGGCGAGGAGCTGGGAGGTCCTCAGACCACTTTGAATCCACCTTAATCCTGTCTGTAGCCAAAACCCAGCCCCAGCGCTCAGTGTGACCTGTCTGGGGCCAGGGCCGCCCTCCTCCTGGCCATGACCCAGGACCGGCCTGGGGCCCAGCCCGATGTGGAGGCACTGGGGACCTGTGCCAGGCCCTGGGCTTCGAGACCACCCTGAAGACAGACCCTACAGCCCAGGTGAGGGGAAGCCCAGAACTTCTGGTGGTGCTCTGAGGAAGGCACCCCCCACCAGGACCCTGGGCACTCTCTCCTTAGCCTCTTACCAATCGTGGGCAGGAAGTGCACCCCCAAGTTTAGCCTCCAACCTCCCTGCTGCACGCATCCAGAACCCACTTCCCTGACTCTGGAAGCACAGTCTCCAGGGACCCTGAAGCCCCCCACACTGGCCATTTCTCCTCTCCCCTGCTCAAGGCCCTGGCTGGACCCTCAGGCTTTTCCTGGGAGGGTCTCAGGTTCCTTCCCAGACACCTGTCAGCTCACTGCCCTCCCCTCACAGCTCTTAACTTTTTGGTGCAGCTTCTCCAGGGGGGCCAGAGAACCAGCTGCAGGAGGCTGGACCCACGTCACTTCAATGAGGCCATGCAACCAGAGGGTTAGAAAAAGAACTTGTGGGACTTCCCTGGTGGTCCAGTGGTTAAGAATCTGCCTGCTAATACAGGTGGCACAGGTTTGATACCTGGTCGGGGAACTACGATCCTACATGCCACACGGCACCGCCAGAAAATTTTTTTTTTAATTTTTAAAAAAAGAAAGTAAAAGGACTTGCTCCCTGGGCCTGAGGCTGGAAGGAGGTGGGAGGTAGTGTGGCAGCGGGTTAGAGAAACCACCCAGAGAGAGGGCCACCAGATGCTAGGGAGGCCGTGACTGTGGCCCAGGCCTGATCTCATCCCCACCCCCAGACTTTCCAGGAGGAGATGGTCCATTTCTGGGAGTGGCTGGATGCCTGCAGGGGCCCTGTGAGCTGTGCCCTTGTGGCCCTGATGGCCCACGGGGGGCCTCAGGGGCAGCTACTGGGTACTGATAGGTAAGAGGTGCAGCCAGAGGCGCTGGTGCAGGAGCTGAGTTGCTGTAGGGCCCTGTGGGGCTGCCCCAAGATCTTCCTGCTTCAGGCTTGCCGTGGGGTGAGCAGGGCCTGGAGCCCGCCCTGGAGGCTTGGCCGGGTCCTTCCCTCCAGCCAGCCTCCTGCAGCCCTGGCTCTCCTCACCCAGCCCTCAGCCTCCCAGGACTTGCTGTCCACCTCCTCCAAGAAGCCTGAGTGAGCCCTGACCTTTCCCCACCCCCTCTCCCAGCCTCTCCTAGGGGTCATGTCCATGAACTTGAGCACTTCACCCTCAGCATCTGTCATTCGGTGCTCTGAATGTTTCCAGCCTGGCAGCCTGCCCAGGAGCTCTGGGGGCTAGAGCCCTGGAAGCACCCCCAGGTGTCTCCTGAGTGAAAGGACGTGACTGTTCCCTCCTTCCCCAGGGCACAGGGACGCACACTGGTGTGGGACGCACACTCTCCCCTGGTTGTGGTGCTGGCTGCAGGCACCACCAGCCACCCCCTCCCCGGCCGGCCGATGTCCTCCACATCTATGCTGATGTGCAAGGTGGGTCTACCTACCTCAGGGAGCCTGGGCTTGGGCGAGGCTGATGGGGGGAGCTGTCTGGAGAGCACTTCCAGGGCTCTGAGCTGGGATCCTGCTGCCACCTCCTTCCTCTCTTCGCCAAGAAGATGGGAAGGAAAACCTTAAATGGCAAAGGCCTTTGAAAATGGAGAGTTTCTTCCCCTACTTGAGCCTGAAACAAGTGAAGGTGAAATAGCTTTTCCGAGGTCACACAGCTGGTAAGAAGCAGCAGGGCTGAGATTTGAAACTTGATCTGGCTTTCCTGCTCTGCACTCTTTCTACTGCCCTGTGTGCCCTTGAGCAAGACTGGAGGAGACCCTTGGGGCTGGTGGAGTCCCAGGACGCTGGGTAAAAGGCATTGGTCCCTCTTGCAGGCAGCTTCTCCAGGGGCCCCACTCCAGGGAGCCCTAACCAAGCAGACATCTTGATGGTCTATGCAGCCACTGAAGGTAAGGGGATGGGTCTCCACAAAGCCCATTACACAGGGCCTAGCCTCCTGGCCAGAGATCTGAAGTGGCTTTAGGGGCATCTGGCGCTTGGCTGTTGGGGTGCAGGGGTACCAGCCTCGTCGCAGTTAAGCTGTCTTCCTTCCATGTATATTATTTATGATAATAGTAACGATGGTGAGCACATATTGAAGGCTGGCTCTGCTAAGCACTATACCTACATCCTTTCCTCTAGGCTGTAAGTTCCATGAGGGCAGGACAGTTCTGTCTGCCTCAGGGCCCTGGCCAGTGCCTGGCACATAGTAGGTTCACAGTAAATGTTTCTTCGATATTGAATCCATTGTATATTCACTGCACAAACATTGAGCAACAACTTGATCCGGAAGCGAGAAGTTCCTGCTCCCTGCCCCATTGTCTTGCCTGACTGCTGGGGTCCTGTGTGCTTGCCCCCACTTCCACCAACAATAGGCCCCTGGGGATTGGAAGGCAGCTGGCAGGGGCCTGAGTCTGACACTCTGGCCCTGGTCCCCTGGCCTGGGCTGTGCAGCCTTTCAGGATGAGAAGGGCTGAGACTTTATCCAGATGCTGGTGGAGGTCCTCAGAGCTGACCCCAGGGAAGACCTCCTGGAGCTGATGACTGAGGTGAGTTGGGGGTGGGGGGGTCTCCTGGGGAAAGGAGCTGGATTCATCCTTCTTCTCAGCCCTGGTGTTCTGGTCACCTCCTATTCACCCCATTGCAGAGGGAGGGATACCCCGCCCTCAATAGTATGAGATGGTTGAACACACAACACCCGGCCCTGGACAGTGAGACGGACAGCAGTTATTAACCACATATACTCACAGCTGGGGGAGGAGGACACCTCAGGCCATTCCGGCCACTCAGTGTTTCCCTGGGGAGCACAGGGAACCAGCAGGGGTTGTAGATGCAGACTTTGTAGTAACGGGGTGGGGTACTAGTTTGAATAATTTCACAGGCTGGCAGGGAACTGGGGTGGAGTGTGGCTGATCTGGCTGGTGGGGGAACTAGCGGGATGGGGGGGCCTTCCCTGCTGGGTCGGGGGGTACAGCTGACAAGAGCAGGGGAAACCAACGGGGCCTGTGAGACCCAAAGATGTGAAGGCAACACTTGAAACTTTAGGCCTTACAATACACTGGATGCCAGGCTGGGCGCTGGGGGACCTGGCAGTCCTGGGCACAGGCTGGGTGTGGTCGGCACAGGTCAATTAGCAGGTGTGCAAGCTAGACGTGCTGGGTCCCGACTGTGATGAGCACCGCAAGGCCTGTCTGGAGATCCGCAGCTCGTTGAGGTGCTGGCTCTGCCTGCAGGCCTGACTGAGCCCGCGGCTACCAAGGGGATGCTGACTGTGGGTGGCCACACACCAACGCCATCCCTGACCCCATCCGCTCCTCGGTTTCCTCATCTAAAAGCAGCGCGATAGCACGGGAGGCTCAGCCGCCATGGAATAAACATGATGATCGCTGTACACGTGAATAGCGCCTGCACGCAGGGAGCTGTGACACTAAGTGAGATAATGTATGCAGAGTGCCTGGCACTTCAGAGGCTGGGCCCACCGGGTGAGGAGGGGGAGCAGGGGAGGCGCCAGGGCAGCCTCCGGCTCTAAGAAACTCAACATGGGCTAGGCTGAGCTGGATGTCCTGGGAAAGGGCAGCGCGGGGTCCACACCATCCTCCCAGCACGCGCACCCCACCTGCACACCACGCTGGGGCCACGGACAGGGCCTCTGCCTATACAGCAGTCAGAGTCCATTCTGGGGCCATAAGACTGGAACAGAGCATGGCAGGTTTAGCAGTGCTGTGATAGGGGAAGCAAAGGGGCTGGGGGAGCAGAGGGCAACTCCTGACCCACTGCGGGCCGGGGGCACGTGGGAGAAGAGATCAGGAGCCTCTCGGGACAGGAGGGGCTTGGGCAGCCTCACCCAGGCTCGAACCCTCACTTGGGCTGTGCTCAGTAGCGCTCAGTTGTACAGCTTGGAGCCCCGCTCACACCGAGCCCGAGGGGCGGGGCTCCTTGCCAGTGTGAGCATGCGTATTAGGGCATATTGAACAGGCGCCTGAGAAAGCTTTATGAGAAAAGCTGCAACAGAAATAGCGGCAAGGCCGCGTGGCCTAATGGATAAGGCGTCTGATTCCGGATCAGAAGATTGAGGGTTCGAGTCCCTTCGTGGTCGTTGCGGAGATTGCTTTTTCTACTCCGGGTAAAAAACAAACACACACTTTTCCCTCTCTCCAGACTGCTCCCTACGCGGGCCTAGGATCCTCGGGCTATGTCCACCCCTCGGACGTAGCCCTGCACCTGCAGCTGCGTAGCTCGGGACGCCTGGGAGGCCCCGAGGGCGCTGTGAGGACCTATAGTGCTCAGATCCAGACGGAATGCTGACTCTGAAGTCCACCGGCCGTGAGTGCCGGGAGCCCACACGGGACTGGCTGCATGAATATAGTTCAGACGACGAGAACTGTGACAGATGAGGGGTTGAATTTTTGCATGGATAGGTCATCCCCAAGGGGTCAGTGGACAGGGGCATTTAAAAATATAATAGATTATTGTGATGAAGAAGTTTTGGAAATAGATAGTAATGATGCTTGCACAATATTGTAAATGTAACTGATGCCAGTAAATTGTACAGTTAAAAATGGTTAAAATGGCAAATTTAACCTTAAGCGTATATTTTACCACAATAAAAAATGTGAAAAGAAATTAATAGATTATTTCGATTTCTTGCAGTGAGAGTATACCCTTAAATGATTAGTGTGAATGTTTTTTTAAAAATTTAAATGTAAAGAATATGCCCAGGATTGAGTCATCATTTTACCTGGAAAAAACGACTCTACCTGCGGAACCGAGTTCTTACCAAGGGATTCTGGCTAAGCGGAATGACCAAAGTGATGGGCCCTCCTCCCACCAGGGAAAACGCTGGGGGAATGGCAGCTGAGCGTGTACCCCTACAGTGGGCGCAGGTGACCTTGGAGTCATGAGGAGTGTCACCATCTCCTTTATCGTTTTTGTGATGTCTCAGTGGTTTACTAAGGGCTTATAAATAAAAAGACAAACTTCATTAAGATAAACATTTTTATTATTTTCCCTACTTTTATTGAGATATAATTGACATACAGCACTGTATAAGTTTAAGGTGTACAGCATAATGATTTGACTTACATACATCATGAAATGCTTATCACAGGTTTAGTGACCATTCATCAACCTGTGATGAGAACTCATAGGATTTTCTGTCTTAACTCTTAGGATTAACTCTTCTTATAACGTACAGCAATGTTAATTCTCTTTATCACGTTGAATACTACACCTCTAGTACTTACTTATAACTGGAAGTTTGTACCTTTTGACTACCTTCATCTAATTCCCCCCACGCCTCCCTCCACCCCACCTCTGGTAGCCACAGTAAGACAAATACTTTAGAGATGGCAAAGAATACCCATCTTCTGGTGGGAAAGTAAACGCTGGGTCCTCTGATACTAGTTTCACGCTCTACCAACTGAGCTGGCCGGGCAGACACAGAGCCATTACAGAGCATCCTTAGGACAAAGACCTAAGGCCATTGGGCTCTGCTAAAAACTGCACAGACTTGGAACCAGAAAACACTTTTGGTCTAAGGGGCAATGTAGGGAGGAGGATGAAGATAGGGACCGACACTTTTCCCAAGCTCCCGGCTGTTGCCTCTCTCCCTTCTGCTCCCACATTTTGCATAACGAACACCTTCTTTTTTTTTTTTAAGTACTTAAAGACTTTATTATATTAGACTAACTGAAATCTATGGAAACACAGTTCCATTGAACACATTCTTTATGCACTATACTTAAAAATATAAAATACAAAACGAATTTAAAGTACTTATATTAAACCAAGTTTTCCTTTTGTTTTTTTGTTTAGCTTTCTTTGACACCATAAAAGAAAGAAAAAAAAAGAACAGAAAGTATATTAAAAGAAAACTATTAGGTATAATTTTTTTAAACTTTTACTTTACCTATCATATTTAATATTTCCAAGACTATTTGGCCATGGAGAATCATACACATCGCACTCAAAGTTGTGTGATCACCAGTCCCCTGAGAGCTAGAGGACCAAACAGAGCACGTCAGGGAGAAGGGGCAGCTGGTGGCACAGCCCCGTACGCCCTCCAGGCCCTGCCGTCCCCAGAGGCCAACGACGAGGACAAGGTGGCGGGAGGATGGGCCCAGGAAACAGCGTTGGTGCCGCTCAGTCAAGGCTGCCTGAAGGTCACGGCCACTTGTGCAGGGCTAGGAGGATCTTCAGACAGACGGAGGAGGGAGTTAGGAAGGAGGATGGTCTTCCCCCCGGATGCTCCGGTACTTAGCCATGTCCTCAGGAAATACTTTAGAAAGTTCTTTAATCAACAGGCTTTTAAATTTCTTCATTGTGTCAATCTTGCCTTTAACTTGTTCATTTTTAGCCAGAGCCCTCTCCAGGCACTCTTTGTTATAGAGTTGGGGATTTCGACCTTGATCTATGTATTCAAAAACTTCTAAAGGGACAGTAATACCATGAAGTTGCTGTCTGCACTTATCGATATCCTGTAAGCCAGTAACAATAAAATTCAGCTTCTGGTTGAGCCCGGCCTGGCTGCTGGGCTGGAAGTCGCTGACGATGATGCCGAGCTGCCGGATGTTCTCCACGAACTTCTCCAGGTGCTCCTCCAGGTGGTCGAACTTCTCGGCCATGGCCCGGCCGTCCGCACCTCCGCGGGCGCGCTCCTGCCCCCTCGAACGCCTTCTTGATGTTAATTATCCCAGGACTCGGATTCTCCTAAAAAGATGGGGAAAGGGCTCCTCCGGGACTTGATCCGCAGACTTCCTACATCCTAAGCGAGGATCGTACCTCAGCTCCATCCGCGCGTGCGCGATCTCTCCCGAGCCCCAGGATGCTCGGGAACCGGCGGGCTCTAAGAGGATGCACCCGCCGAATACGGACGTCAAGGGGACCAAGGACCCGCCGAGCTGGAGCCGGGAGGCTGTGCGTAATGTGCAGGAACCACGGGGAGGTGACAGAAAGACTGGTTTAGGACTGTTGTAAAACGTTTCTCATGAGCCCCGGTGGCCTAATGGATAAGGCATTGGCCTCCTAAGCCAGGGATTGTGGGTTCGAGTCCCACCCGGGGTACGGGAGGTAGTATTTTAAACTTTCTGCCAGAGGAAAAATGAAATGAAGCTAGCTGTCTACTTACCCTAGTGGGAAATTAAGTGGCCCTGGGGTTTAGCTAGATGCCACCCTATAGCGAAGTTGGACAAGGTTTACTTTTCTGATAAAGATGTGCACGTTTTCAGATTTTGCCCATAATAAAGTTTTCTCTCTTTTTAATCCATGCCTTCATCCTCAAGGTAAAAATCTCCCAAACTGCAGGACGTGGTGGAGTAAAATCAGAAGCCTCCTTTACCACATGCCCAAAGAGGAGGTGGCCGCTGAGGCTTTGTCATATATACACATAGTTCTCTTTTATTTTTAAAAACCATGGATGGGACTCTTCTGTTCCTCCAGCTCTGGCCTTACTTCTGCTTTCCCAAGCACCTGAGGTCCCATCATCCCTACTCAAACCAGGGACCTCATCTCAATGCAGCATCTCCCACCATCACATGTGGCCTGCAGAGAACAGCGACCACAGAGCTATCCAAGGCTGCTGGTGCTTCCCTCACCAACGTTTCTCAATGCCTTGTTGAAGGGAATGTCCCTGGGGCCCTCTCAGTGGGGTGGTGGGTGTGCTTTTCGTGTATGATAGACCTGTTCCAGCATTTCTGTCTCACAGAGTCTTTGGATTCCTTTCTCTACATGATGCCAGGAACATTCTTGAATCTTAATCTCCTTAAACATAGGCCACCATTGAGTTCCATGCTTAGCCAACCGACTAAGAAAACTGGCAGAGCCACATTCAGCTGCACAAGATAACACATTAGATACAGGCTTGCTGGGAAGTGCACCCAGAGAAATAACGTCACCAGTTGCAAAAATCCCATCCTCCTTATTCTAACATCCTTGGGTCCATTCCCACGCACATTCCCTAGTTCTCTGCTGGCATAAATGAACAAAATTTGCAATTCTTTTGGCATATGAATGATTTCCTCCCAGGCCAGCCTTTGTCCTTCTCCTACAGCGTGCTGATCTGATTGTAGTTTATAGGGCAACCAGTGTTAGGGGGTAACAAGGCTGGCTGGTGTGGGCTTTGAGGAGAACCGTCATCCCGTGTCTCACCTGCCATGCTCCAGGTGAGATTATTATAGGATATTCAAACACAGGAAGGCTACTCTTCTCAGATATCAGAGGACAGGCTGCTTTCACTGGCAAGGGAGGCTCCAAATGACTCAGGGGTTCAAGATTCTCAACTAGGTCTGAGCCTACCTAGATGTCCCCAGGCTTCAGCTCCACTCCTTCATAATCAATGCCGTTTCTTCCACATGGAAGATCTCCCAAGTCTATGAACTCAACTTACATTGTCATTCCACAACATACTTCATTCAGTTATGTGTTTGATTTTCAGCAATGTCAGCCCTGCAGCTATACGATTATTTTACGGCTGCCAGAAAACGTCCCTGGATCTCTGAACATGACTTAGGCTGAAAATTTAAAGGCCTGATCTTGTCATTTTCTTTCTTTAAGCAAACGGATGCACCCAGGAGAATCCTTTCCATGCCACAGTCCTTGTAGTCACCTTTACTGCCATAAGAGTCAAGTGCAGCAGCCAAGTGGTCTCCCAGGGCACTTGTTTCAGTCGGCACTTCATCATAATCAACCAGGTGATAGGCGGCTTGATAACAATGCCCTTGCATGCCACGAGTCACCAGTATCCCATTTCCCACTGGCAAGGAGCTCAAGCCCAAATTCATTACCAAACCAGGGTCCACGCAGCAGTCAAAAAACCCATCCGTTGGCGAGTGGGGGTAATGGGGAGAGGTTGGTACAAGGATACAAGCTTTTAATTATAAGACGAATAAGTTGTGGGGATCTAATGTACAGTATGGTGATTATAGTTAATAATACCGTATTGTTAACTTCAAATTGCCATGAGTAGATCTTAAGTATTCTCAACACACACACGCACACACAGAAGGTAACTTTGTGAAGTGATGAATGTGTTAATTAGCTTGATTGTAGTAATCATTTCACGAGGTATAGATATATCAAATCCTCACGTTATACACCTTCAATATATATCATTTTTATTTGTCAATTATACCTCAATAAAGCTGGGGGAGGGTAAGAAAACCTATTTGTTATTGTAAGACTAATGAAAACTGGTAACTATGTAAAAAGCATTGTTAAGGAGGCAGTTGAGAAGGCAGAAGGGAACCGTGAGAAAGCAGCTACCACCCATGGGGCTGGAGGACCACGGGAAGAGGTTGGGATTATTAAAAGTTAGAAGCTTGGAGAGAAATTGTGGAGCTTAAAAACCAATCTCTGGGGCTTCCCTGGTGGCTCAGTGGTTGAGAGT
The DNA here is from genome assembly GCF_949774975.1 of Lagenorhynchus albirostris. Taxonomy (NCBI): domain Eukaryota; kingdom Metazoa; phylum Chordata; class Mammalia; order Artiodactyla; family Delphinidae; genus Lagenorhynchus; species Lagenorhynchus albirostris. Next base: position 51,926,756 of record NC_083109.1, read on the forward strand.
CCGCCTGCCGTTGCAGGGGACACAGGTTTGTGCCCCGGTCCGGGAAGATCCCACATGCCACGGAGCGGCTGGGCCCGTGAGCCATGGCCGCTGAGCCTGCGCGTCCGGAGCCTGTGCTCTGCAACAGGAGAGGCCACAACGGTGAGGGGCCCGTGTAACGCAAAAATAAAAACAAAAAAAAACACCAATCTCTGGAAAAGAGGAGCAGCTCAGCTGACTGAGCTCAGAGGAGGGTCCCCTGGGACTGGCATCCCCAAACGCCTGAGGGGGGGGGGCCTCCGTCAGCTTGCGCAGGTGTCTCTCATGAGCCATGATGAGGGTGGTTCTGTGAGCGCTGGGAAAACAAACTGGATTCAGCTGCCATTTCTGGAAAGAACTATTGCAGGAATAAAAAAGTGAGGCTGGGTGGGGTGGGTGGCAGTGGGAACGGGAAGCAAACAGGAAGTAGAGTCCCTTCTTCCTCCGCCAGCCTTTCAGCCTCTCGAGTGTCTCCTATCGGCAAAATATGACACAGATCCTCTGGCAAAGCGCAGTACAGTCAGTCCCCCACATACGAACCTTCAAGTTGCGTACTTTCAAAGATGCGAATGTGTGTTCGCATGTCTAATCACGTAAGTTAGTTCACGTGTCTGGCGTATATTGTCACATGCGTGCATCCTATACAAGTGGTTATGCTTTTGTGTACTTTACTGTACAGTACTGTATAGAGGACAGTAGTACAGTGTCTTTATTTCAAGCCCAGGATGTCCGGAAGCAAGCATAAAAACAGCAATGATGTAGCTGGTACTACTGTACTTTTCAAGGTACTGTACTGTAAGATTAAAAATGTTTTCATTTTGTGTTTTTTATGTATTATTTGTGCGAAAAGTATTATAAACCTATTACAGTACAGTACTACATAGCCGATTGTATTAGTTGGGTACCTAGGCTAACTTTGTTGGACTTAGGAACAAATTGGACTTATGAACGTGCTCTCGGAATGGAACTCGTTCGTATGTAGAGGACTTACTGTGTCACTAAGCGGGGTCTACAGGGTGAGTTTGAAGCTGAGGGATAAAAGTTTAAATACTGGCCCACGGGTCTATCCTGCTTCCCCCGCTTCCTTACAGATGCCTCCTCAGAGTGTTCCCTTCATGAACTGATTACACAAAAATCCCTGGAAACTTGTCCTAAAATAGTTGGAAACAGACTCTAAGAATGAGAATGTTACCGAACCAAACTTGGGTCTGCTCAGCTTTGTGCAATAAAGCCAATCTACTGACACCGGGTGGTGGTGAAGGAAAGTGCAGCGTTTATTGCAGGCATCGCGCAAGGAGCCCAGTAAGCTAGCGTTCAAAAGGCCTAAACTCCCCAGATGGCTTTCAGGGAAAGGTTTTTAAAGACAAGGTGAGGAATGGGGGTTGTGGGGGTGTGTGATCAGCTCATGGACATTCTTCTGATTGGTTGGTGGTGAGGTAATTGGGAGTCAACATCATCAACCTTCTGGTTCCAACCGGTCTGGGGTCTACATAGGTGCTTTTGGGCAATCTACAGTTAACTTCTACCACCTGGAGAGGGTTTCAGGCTCTGCAAAACAGCTCAGAATATTATCTACAGCCCTTGAGGAGGAGCTAAAGGTGCTTGACTTTGTTTAATGGCTAAACCACTGTCTTGCTTGACTGTTTTCCTTTCTTTCTGCATTTTCTCACTTCTCTGATTAAATTTATTCTTTGGAACTTGGGGAAGGCCTAGAAGGCTAATGTTTTCTACAGATGAGGGCAGGCGGAGGACATGGGGGGATCTGTCCCTGGAAGGCCCCACAGGGTCCTACTCGGTTACAAGATTCCAAGGTTGAATCACCTGGCTGCCTGGCACCAAGGAGGACATCACTGGTGGTAGGTAGACTTCTGAGAGACCCTGGTATGCTGGAGCCATGCAATTATTAAGCCTTTTGTCCCCGTTGAACTGGGATGGCTGTATGGGAGGGAGCTCACCCCATGTCTCTGGCATTTTGGAGATACAGTGGAAATGTGATCATTGTAAGCATTGTGGAATTATGTGTTGACGCATTGAAACCAAAATGTTTCAATGTCCTTAATGCATTGAAACCCGAGAATGACAGCCTCCTGTGGACTAATCACCAATTCAAAGCAGTGTGAACATCAGAGGCTGCTCTGGCAGCATTGAAAGCAACCTACATCTTCTACAGCTGAAGGGCCGATAAAGCTGAAGGCCAGGCTCAAGAGCAGGCCTTGAGGCAGACTTGAATTCTCAGTCTCAGCAAATTTCCTGGACCAATGTCAGGGTGCTGATAGGGAAGAAATGGGACCCTCAAACTTGCAATGGGGATATCTGAGTAGCTGCATTGAGAACCTTGAACGCTCGGGGCCATCAAACTTGGAATGGATATATCTGGGTAGCTGCATTGAGAGCCTTGAACTCTCGGGGCCTGCTGTGGGGGCCCAGGCCTCCACCCCCTTGCCTGGAGACTAGGAGGAACCTCAAATGAGGCAGGTATTTTACAAAACATTTGGTCACTTCAGACCTGCTCCAACTTCCCCTCCAGGCCACCATACCAAATACTAGGGTCACATCCCAGCATGACTCAACTGGGAAAGTACTGGGACTGCTTCTGTAGGATCTGGATGACGTGTCAGCGGTGACCTGGAGAGTCTGCCCGGAGTGGATCCTGACGGTCCTGGATCTGGGTGAGGAGAATAAAAAGCTGGAAAAAGGAGAGATTATCATATGGGACACTCTTTCATGACACAGAACTTAACGCCTGGCATGGTCCCTCAAGCTGGTTGTGATACTCAGCTGGCATGGCTCTTGGAAGGATGGAAAAAGCAATGGCCTACATTAAATGAAGTAGAATTGCCAGAAATGCCATGGCAAACTGTGAAAGAAGGAATCAGAAGGGACAGAGATACTGGTTCGCCAGCATGGCTCTACAGCATGCTACAATGGAACAGACTAGGGATCTTGGCAGTGCCTGCAGGAAATGCTATTCACGGAGGCAATAAGACTTGCACGGTTGAGGAGACGCACCAGCACCTCTGAGAAGCTTGGGAGGTACTGTTTTCTGGTCTGGTGCCTACTGGGACACATCCAAAGTAGAAGGTAAGCTTTTGTACCTTGTCTCTCCTATTATTAAGAAGGAAGCTCAGCACTTTTTAAAAAATTGAAGTATAGTTGATTTACAATGTTGTGTTAGTTTCTGCTGTACAGCAAAGCAATTCAGTTATACATATATATATTCTTTTAAAAATTCTTTTCCATTATGGTTTATCATAGACTATTGAATATAGTTCCCTGTGCTACACAGTAGGACCTTGTTTATCCAGTCTATATATAATAGTTTGCATTGGCTAACCTCTAACTCCCAATCGATCCCTTCCCTACTCTCCTCCCCCTTGGCAACCACAAGTCTGGAAGGAAGCCCAGCACTTTGACAGGACCCTGTGATGGGTAATTTTGTGTGTGAATTTGGCCAGGCTATGGTGCCCAGATGTTTGGTCAAACACCAGTCTAGATGTTGCTGTGAAGGTATTTTTTAGATGTGACTAACATTTAAATCAGTAGAGTTGAGTAAATCAAATGATCTTCCCATAATGTGGGTGGGCTTCTCCCAATCAATTGAAGGTCTTAAGAGAGAAGACTAAGATTACCCCCAAGAGGATAGAATTTTGCCTTGGACTGCCTTCTGACTCCAGTCTGCAACATGGACTCTTGATGGAATTCCCACCCCGCACATTTCACTTTGGGATTCCCCACAATCATGTGAGCCAATTTTTACAATCAATCACAATCTCTCCCTCACTTTCCCCTTCCTCTCTCTCTCTTTCTCTCTCTCTCTCTCTCTGAGTTCTCCAGAAAAATAGACTACAACAGAACTCTGATGAATATAGTCTCTCTCTCTTTTGGACGAGTAGGGTGCCCCAATCCAGGCACCAAGAGGGACACAACCTGGCAGGCACCTCCCCACTGCCAAGCCCTCTCCTGCCCCCCGTTGGCCCCCACCTTGGAAACCTGGATACCCAAATGAACCTACATCATGAGAGCCTCAGGGCCGGTGTTGCTAACCCTTCTGGTTCCCCTACCCCACCCCAAGAAAGGAACTCACATTTCCCTCACTGCTGCCTCTCGAGGAGAGGGACACCCAACCTCTACTTGGAGTAGCCCACAATTTCCAACTTTCTTTCTACTTTAGAAAGGGGAGAGGGGCTGGGACAGGAATAACGGCCAGATGAGGGGCTCCCTTCCCTGCTGCATCTCTGTCTCAGGAGGGAGGAAAACTGAAGCAAATGCACGTGGGGACACACAGGGTTGGGGGAGGCGAGGGTCCTGGGTGGGGAACACCCCCGGATGGAGCATCACGTAGGTCCCTGCTTAGGGCCAGAGTTAGCTGAAAATCCATTTCCAAGTCTCCTGTTGTAGCTCTCGTTCCGCATGTAGAACTGAGACTGAATGGGTTCAAGTCCTACTTTGGGCGATAATTCTTGGCCTGATAAGCGCTTGCCCCGATCGCGGGAATTTCAAGAAAGTTCTTAGAAAAGGAACCTCTCAGAGGGGCTCCTGACCCACTCTGTGTGCTGTATCTGGAACTGTGGAGTAAGTTTCAACTTTTAAATTCCAAAACGTATATAATAAAATATTAATGAGACAAAAGCAAGTTGCTCCATTGAGATTCGAGGTTGGTGGCCACATGCCGGCCTCCCTGGGCCAGCAACAGATCCTCCTTTGGAAGAGGCTTAGTTTATATGGATCTGGTCACTTCCGTAATATCATCTCTGCTTACCTGTGAAGCCAAGCCCTGAGGGCAAAAGTCATGTCTAACGTGGGGCTCCAACCCACGACCCTGAGATTAAGAGTCTCATGTGCTACCAATTGAGCTAGCCAGGCAAGGTTAGAAAAGGATACTCCTCACAAACTAGTTGTATTTCTTCAGAACTTTACTGTCCTAAAAATGGTAGGGACAAACCCTGGATCCTGTGCACACTGCATCTCGGGCACTGGAGTGCTGAATTCTCGGGTCCTTTCAGCAGAGGACGAGAGCCCCAACAAGTTCCTGTCTGCTGTCCGGCCGTGGGTCTGTGTAGTCCCAGCAGCTCCAGGGAGCTGGAAAGTCGGGGGCAAGGGCACGTGGTTGGGTATCACTAGAGACTAGTAAGGATCGCGGTGTGATCCTCGCTTAGGTTGTGGGAGGTGTCGGGTTCCAATAAGGGACGATTTCTCATCATCAAATTCTCAGCTCTCTTTTGGACGAGTAGCCTGAAGCAAATCAGGAAGGCTCCATGGCCTCGCCTCGGGAACAAGCCAGGGAGGCCTTCCTTTCCAGGTGGATGCTGGACTCCTTGCTAGCGGGGCAGCGCCGTTCAGGAAGAAGCGCGCACCAACCCCAGTTCTGACCCCTACATCAGGGTTCCAGAACTGTGAGGGTTTTCTGGGGCCGAGCTCAGGCCAAGAGGGACCCCGAGATGCTCGAGGCTCACCCGGACTGGCCGGTTGGGAGGTGGCAGAGTCTCATTCTCGAGGTCTTGGATTTGTGTCCCATATTGGGTGAAATTTCTGGCCTGGGAGACTTTCACACTCACCTGGGCCACAGGGACTCCCTCCTCCTCCTGGTCGCCCGTCCCCTCCTCTAGCTGTTGGAGACTGGGTGGCCCTCGTGGCCTGGGGGAGTCTGGCTCTGCGGCTCTAGGGCCCTAGTGTGCCGGAGCTCCCTCTCCGTTAGGTTCCGGCAGCGCTGCAACTCTCCTCCTTCTGGAATCGAAACCGAAACCTCCTCCGGCGCAAGTTCCTGCGGAGCCCGGCCGCCAGAACTCGGCCCAGGATCGGAGGGCAGAGACGCGGTCTCAGGCTTCCAAAGACAGACGTCAGGAGCTATTCAGGCGTCGGCTGGTTGGTCTAGGGGTATGGTTCTCGTTTTGGCATGCGAGAAGTCGCGGGTTCAAATTCTGGTTGAGCCCCACTTTCTTTTATTCAGACATCCCCAGTTTTCGGGCTGAAGACTCCGGAGCTCTACGGAGTCCTAAGCGAGAGGATCTTGGTCCCCGCCTGCCGCGATCCGATCGGGCTGCGCCCAGTTCCGTGCTGCCAAGTGGCCATCGCTCCGCTTGGGGCGGGTGTTTCCAGGCCGGAGGCTTCGTCCTTGGGGCTCCGGGACTGGCCTGGAGGCCTGGCGCTGGGGGAAGGAGCCCGAACGGGGCGGGGGCAAACACTTCTGTCTCCGCTCGCTGGAGACCAGGTCAGTGTGCCAGACGGTGCCTGGACCTGGAGAACGATGTAACTTGGTCTGGGCATGCATTTTTGCTTTGGGTCATAAATTCAAATTCCGGACAAGCCCACGTTTCAACGTCTTTTTCCTACTTGAGGGGCTGCCAAAGGGCCTTCCACGACCAAGGGAAGGAAGGAAACCGCATTGGAGACTGAGCATGGGGACCGCGAAGGACCTGGGGTCTCCACAGGTGTCCAGAGGGCGGTGCTCTAGACACGGGGTCTCTTCTCCAAGTTGGAAGAACGGCAATGTTTACATAGGTTTTATTATTATTCTCTGAGGCCAACAGATCCAGCCATTGAGAAGATGGCTTGTTACTCAGTTTCCAAGAGGAGGGGGCACGCCTCCACGTTGGGGGAGGGGGGCACAGGGGAAGCACCAGAGTCAGTCAGGAGGCGGAAGGAATGAGAAGAAAGTGTGGGCAAAAGAGGCTTTATTGTGGTTTCACGAAAGGTGAAACAGGTGAGGCAGGGAAAACAGGTTTAAATGGGTTAGTTTGAATAATTTCACTGGGCTCTGGGGCATAGGTGCTGTCCCTAGTTGTCTGTTTCCCAGCCTTGAGGTGATTCTGGCAGATGGGTTGTGGCCCAGAGTGTAAGAGTCTGATAAAACAGGTGGTTGTGGACTCTGGATTGGTTGGTTTGTATCTGAAATGCCTGCTGGCAGAGGAATTGTTTACTATCTCCTAGAATTGGCCAACCTTGGGAGGGGCATTCCCTCGAGAGTCAGCAAGGCTCCAGACATCAAAGAATCAGAATACAGAAAAGAAAAGACATGTGTGACACGGGCAGGGACTGAGGCTTTGGTTGAAATTTCAGGTCCCCCAATCTGGGAAGAGCTTCCTGATCCCAGGCCCAGGGGATTATGGCACACAGCCCCTGCCAGGCGAGCTGCCGAAGAGCCAGATCTTCCCAGAACATGCAGAGGGGGCAGGGGGCTGGTGGGCCTCTTCTCTGACCTAAACGCTTGGGTTTCTCCAGTTAAGCCCAGGGTCGTGCATGCTGGGTGCCCCTTTCATGCCTCCTGACTCTCAAGTCCCCGAGCAAGTGGGTTTCCTGCACAGAACCCCGGGCCCCACTTGGATGTCCAGGGAGGCCTCTCCCACCCCTGAGGCCTGGTGGGGGTCAACCGGGGTAACCAGGCTCCCTGGCCAGCACTTTCTTCTCTTATAGCCAGAGCCTTTTAAGACTCCCCTTTTCTTGAGGGGAAAGCACTACTGCCTCCACCAGCAGGTTATTTCCTCTGCAAAGTCCTCTTCTGTGTCAGTGGTGTCCCTCCCTCAGGCCTGCCTTAACCCCCTTTGGCACCCGGTGTCTGCTGCCCTCTACCCATGCCCTCAGTCGAGGGCCTGCCTCCAGTTGGGCATTTGTCCAATGAACAGGAAGTGCGAACTGCAGAGGAAGGTCCCTGGGGAGGAGTTCTTACCCTCACTTTGGCTTCAAATCCCCGAGGAGCCCAGTTTGCTTTTTCTGGTCATTTTATGGCAGAAACGGAATCCCTGGCAGGGCTGGTGTGGGGTCAGGGCCTGTGAGGATGGATCATGTGGCAGGCCCAGGGGGTGGTGGACCCAGATCCCAGTTGGACTTGAGTGGCCAGATCGGGCCTGGACACTGAAGTCTGGTGTCTGGGTGTGCTCAGCGGACATGGAGGGGCCGTGACCCAGGTCACAGCAGTGGCAACGGCAACGGCAACGCGGGGCGGGGAGTGTCCCCTGAGGGCTCCCTGAGTTTCCTCAACTTCCTCCTTCATCCTTTTGCTCCCTACCTAAACCCCCTCGCCGGGGTCCCTTCCCAGCTGCTGTCTGCACTGGGACGCGAGTCTGGGGCTCCGGGAGGCAGTTCTCTGATCTGGACGGGGTGTGAGACTCGGGACCCCGCGGCGGGTCTTTCCAGTGAGTGGCGTGGGGGTGGGGGTGGCGGTCCCGGAGGCGTCCGGGGAGCCCGCCACGCCAGGGGCGGGGGGCCAAACCCGGCTCTCAGCTTCACTCCGCTGCCCAGCCCTTAGCCCGGTGACGGAAGAGGGACCTGGGGACGTTCTCCTGAGCTGATCGTCTCAGTTTTCCACAGGCGGAGAGGAGAGCAGAGGAGCGGGACCCTCCAAAACTCGCATCGGGACTTGCCGACTTGGGAGTCTCAGAGTGTGGCAATGCTGAGCCTTCCCATCCCCCTCCTGTCCATGGAATCAAATCCTTCCCTGACATTCGTGGGGAAAAGGGAAACGATCCATGGATGAGAAAACCGAGACAGTCCAGACCAGTGAGGACAGAACCACGTTGAACTCAAGAGGAGAACAAATGACCCCCAGGAGGTGGCTCGTTGGTCTAGTGGTATGATTCTCGCTTAGGGTGTGAGAGGTCCCGGGTTCAAATCCCGGACGAGCCCCTCTTTTAAAGAGTAGTTGGGGGCTTTCCTGGTGGCACAGTGGTTGAGAGCCTGCCTGCCAATGCAGGGGCGCGGGTTCGTGCCCCGGTGCGGGAAGATCCCACATGTCACGGAGCGGCTAGGCCCGTGAGCCATGGCCGTTGAAACTGCGCGTCCGGAGCCTGTGCTCCGCAACGGGAGAGGCCACAACGGTGAGAGGCCCACATACCGCAAAAAAAAAGAGTAGTTGGGATGTGGGACACACCGCTGTCGCATTCACCAGATATGGACATGCCCACCCTGGTTTTCACCCTCGTCCTTCCTCACAGTGGTCTGGGCTCCTCTGCCCTGTAGGGTCACTCCTGTTTGAGAAACGATTGTGACTTGGAATCCAGTACACCCCTCACTCCCAAAGGAATATCATAGTATAAGTTGAGCTTTTTACACCACGCTGTCTTGCAGATGCACAGATAATAGTAGCAGCTCGCTCCATCGACTAAATAAACCAAAGGAGGAACTGGTGGGTGGCTTTTGTCTGGTAGCCAGGTTCAAATCTTTGATGGACCCATTTCTAAGGTTCCTTTGGTTAAAGAAGTTGAGGAATCAAGTGGGTTCGCGGACCCAATGTAAGGAGGAGACTCCAGGCCTGTGAGAGCTTGGGCGGGGTGACTCATTGCGAACTGACAGGCTGCAGATGTGGCAGCGTCTGGACCCAGTTCATCAGACTAGCCTTTGGTGCATTTTGTACCTAAACCGAATGCCAGGAATTGCTTAGAGATTCTGTCAAAAGAACGCCCAACGTGGGGCTCAAACTAAGGACCCTGAGATTAAGGGTCTCACGCTTTACCGACGAAGCTAGCCGAGCACCCATGCTTGGTAGACTACGACCATGTTTGGAAAGTTGACTGGCTGTGGATAACCCAAAATGACTGGGCTGGGTAGGCCCCGGGGTCAGCGGGGACGTGGAGCACCATCGGGCGACCTGCGTGTTGAGAATGCCCGGAATTTGCCGTGTCCCCAGCCGGAGAGCAGCTGGGGGGGGGGGAGAGGTAAGGCTCCACACTGACCGATGGACGGAAGGACAGACAGCGGCTCTGCTGCCCCCGGGAGCCCTGAGGCACGGATAGAACTCGGGGCGGGCCAGCCCGAGATGATCCCGCAATGCGCGGACACGCGGCCCGAAATGGGGCAATGATAAGGGACCCCCCACTATATTTACGCAAACAAGCCCGTGAACCCAAAATAATTGTTAGACTTAACTGGATTCCACTTGTTCGCATAACTCCATCTATACTTCCTTTGAATTAGCTAAAAGAAATTTATTTTTATTTAAAAACTTATTTTGCCCCAACATTTCTTGGTCCGTCCTTTGGACGATCTTGAGTTGCTGGAACCAGCGACCTGGTGGTGGATTGCTGGAGGGGAATGGAGACCCCGTGGAGCCTGCCGCGACACCTACCCTGCTCACGCCCTCTGCTTTAGGATCCAGTCTCCCGGGATTCAGGGTCAGAAATGAGACGTCACTGGAGGGAGCAAGCGGATCCTTGCATGCCAGGAGTGAGACCCAGGAAGGTCGGGGCTGGGGCAACCCCGCCCCAGCCCCCTCCCGGCTTGGCTCTCCAGAACAGAAAGGAACTTCAGATACATGATGGACTGGGAGTGGGACCTAGGGGTTTCCTGCTCCTTCCCTACCCCAAATTCTGGAGACGGGGCACCTCGGAGAATCTGCTGAGGACTCAATGAGATTTCAGATTCCACCAACCTCGATGTGCGGACCTGGCTTGAATCCTGAATCTAACCAGCCAAATGCGGAGTGGAGGTTAGGAGGCAGCGGAAACCTGCATGCGTACTGAGCACGAGAGAACACTGCAGCATCACCGTTAATGTTGTTGGATGTGCACATGGCATTGCGAGTATTTTAGAACAAAGGACTTTATTTGTAGAGATATTTGGTGAAAAAAAAGGCAAAAAGCTTTTACGGGTGAAGCAATGCTATATGTGCTTTAAAATACGTCAGAAAAAAAGTAGAGGGAGATAGATTTCAAAAATACACGGGAATGGGTCGTGTCTCGCGCGCGCCGCCGTCATGGGAGCGGGCGGCGGGAGCGCGGAGCGGCCGGCGGTCCCTGCTCCTAAGGCGCAGGGTTGCGGCCTCGGGGCCTGCCCGCCGCCTACTCCCCGACGGTGGGGACCTTGAGGCCGCGCCCCCGGGCGCCGGGAAGAGCTCAGTCAGGTTGGCCGCTGTCTTACGGGCGGTTCCAGATGAGACCGCGTCCGCCGCCTTCCCGTCGGGGGGTCCCGCCCTCTGGGCCTCGTAACCCCGCAGGCCTGTCCCCAAGTACCGTCACGGTGGGGTCAGACCTCAACCTAGGGGTTTGGGGCGGACACCAGCGTTCGGCCCGTAACAAGATGGGAGCCGCATTTCCCAGAAATTCCTCTGGAAGTTCGAGTTTGCCGAGGAGAAATCCGGAGGCAGCCAGAAGTGTGGCCTTGAATTTCAGGGCTGCTCTCCAGGGAGCCTTCATGAAGCACCTGCTTCCCTGCTGCAGACGAGAGACAGGCGAGGGTTCTCCAGGGCTGGGGATGGCAGTGGACCCCCGCGAGCTCCAGACCATCCGCCTCGGTGCTTGGGCTGAGGTCGTGGCAACAGTTTCCCTGACTTTCCTCCCCCACCTCATTCGGTGCAAGCCCCTGATTTCCCGTGACCCCAGACACCTATGGTCGCTTTACGTCTTCCTGATGGACCGTTGCTTGATTTGGTTGTGGGTTCTGGAAGGGCGGTAGATTCTATTTTTCCCAGTTATTGGCTTTCTTCCTTGATGTTGAACTTGGCCATGTGACTTCAAAGGTATCTGTAAAGTAATCAGAGCTGACTTTCAGGAAGAAACTTTAAAAGCTGTTGTGAGGGTCACCCCTCCCCTTCCTGCCCACAGTGTGAGAACAGCATGTGCACAATTAGGGCTACTTTTTCACCCTGGACCCTGGAATGAACACACAGCCACAGCCAAGCTACAGCCACTGCAGCTGATAGGTAGCACCAGCATGAAATAAACAGTTGTGATACTGAGAAAAACAACAACAACATGGGAATGGAGGAGGCTGTGGTGTTTGGGGGCAGGGGGTTATGTAATTCTGCTCGATTTTGTTGTTGTTGTTTTTTGAGAACTCTAACAATAAGGATTATTTTGAAAACTTTATTCTTTCATCAAAGAATGGAGAGGTGTGAGTACACCCTCTCCTAAAGTTTATTTTTTTTAAAAACCCACTGGAAATTTTCAGCTACTATTTCTTCTAAAACTATTTAGCCCCATTTTTCTCCTCTCTTGGGTCTTCAGTGACTCCAATATTATATATTTTGTTAAAGCCCTACAGATCCTTGAGGCTCTGTTATTTGGTTTATTTTATTTTTTAAGTTTATTTTCTCAGTTCTTCAGATTGGGCAACTTCTATTGTTCTGTCTTCAAGTTTACTGATTCTTCTGTCTTGTTCATTCTGCTGTTGCCCATCAATTAAGCTTTTTATTTTGGTTATTGTATTTTTCAGTTCTAAGTTTTCCATTTGGCTATTCTTTATATCTTCCATTTATTTGAGACTTTCACTTTTTAAATTTGTTCAAGTAGCTTGTAATTGCTACTTGAAGCATTTTTACCACAGCTGCTTCACCCACCTTTACCCTCCTTGGCAGATGGTTCCAACATTTGAGTCGGTGTCTCTTGTCATTTCTCCTTCAAGTTGAAATTGTCCTGGTTCTTAGTTTGACCAGTGATTTTCAATTGCATCTTGGACATTTTCGGTATTACGTTACGAGATTCTAGATCTCATTTAAATCTTCTGGTTTGCAGCCTTCTCTGACTAGATGCCCCTGTGGTAGGGAAAGTGGGGCTGCCCTGTTGCTGTCTGGTGCGGGCAATTCACACAGGGTGGGACCTCCTCACTGCTGGGCTGGAGTAGGTGTTCGTGGTCTCCACTAGGCCTCGGCTGATGCCCCCTGTCTGGGGGGAGAAGGGGCGCCTCTTACTGCTCCCCATGTGGACAAAGAGAAGGTTGGGGCAACATGGATGTCCATCATTAGAGGCTGGATTAATGCAGCGCGAGGGTGCTGTTACTAGGTTCTGGGCCACCGGCTGAGGTGGCTCTGAGGTTTCTGTTCAGATCCCAGGAAGGGAAAGGGGAAGTGAGAAGAAACTGCGGCCGAAGTTAAGGGGTCCCCTTCGTGAGGTGCACGCTCAGGGCAGTCCTACCCAGCCTCCCAACTCTCCCGTTTCGCCTCGTGGGAGTGGGGGGGGGGTCTCTGGAGGCTCCCCTATCCTCCACTGGTCATTAACAACAGAAGAAGTGCAGCCTGGCGGCCAGAGCCTAGCTCACCTGGAACACAGTTGGGGGCTTTCCCGGACCGGGGCCCAGGTGGAAGTTCCCCAATTCCCAGCCCAGCAGCGTCGGCTCGGCGCTCCCTCTGGCGGCCAGAGGGGAAAACCACCTGGGAGTGTTGAGCCTCAGCGGGATGGGCGGAGGGCGAGGTGTCCCAAGCTGAGGCTGTGGCCTCCGGCTGTGCGTGCAGATCTCTCTCCTTACCTCCCACTCCCTAAACTAATATGGAGCCCAAATTCAGGACTCAGATTCAGGGCTTCTGGCCCTTCCGATCAGGCTGGCGGGCTGGATGTGGGCGGTGGAGGTCGATGGGCCCTCAGAGCCATATTTTGTTCCCGCAGGAGTCCCTGGGCTGGGTACCCTGGGAGTTCTTGGGTTAAAAAGAAAAGAGAATGGGCTCGTCCGGGATTTGAACCCGGGACCTCTCGCACCCTAAGCGAGAATCATACCCCTAGACCAACGAGCCACAGTAGACCTAAACTTCTGACTGCCTATTCCAGCTTATCTTCACACCATTTCCCTGTGCAGCCTCAGGTCCCCGTTTTCCCCATTCCGAGCGGCCCCTGTATTGAGCTCGGATAAGTTCAGCTCTCAGCCCTCGAGAAGAGGATAGCGCAGTGTCGCCGCCCCTGTGAGCACCAGGTCTCGGAGGCTGACGCTCTGCGGGTCCGGGACTCCCTTGTGTCTTTCCTAGTCCTGGGCTCGGCTGGCGTCTCCACGCCCAGAAGACTGATGCCTCCACAGCAGGGAAACTTGAGGGTCCTTTCTTCTCTCTACAGCCCAAGGCTCGGGACAGAGATAGAGTCATGGTGCCTGGATTCCTCCGTCCTGACGAACCCACATGCGACGCAGCTGTCGCTCTCCTCCACTGGAAGCGAATTGGGATTCAGAGAAATGTGCGTCTCGTGAGGCTTAGGGACCAGGCACACCGGTCACCCCAGAGGACCAGTTAGTGTGGCCGGGGCCTTTCCCGGGGCCCTCCCGTAGGAGCCTCCATCCCTGAGCTGGTGGCCTTGTCCACAGCCCCCACCTCTCCCAGCCCCGGAGGATCTGTCCTCTCCAGAGCTCTGCAGAGGGTCCCCAGCCCGCTCTTCCCTGTGCATCCCAGCGCCAGCACTAAAATGTTCAGAAGAGCTCATGCCTAGATCCCGATGGGCTTTCTCACACCTGAGATACTACCCTCGCGTGTCCCTCTTGCTCCTGCGACCTCGGTGACCCTGCTCTCCACCGAGCATTCTGGCTCCATTCTGCATTCATCCCACAAACCCCCTGCGCCGGATCCTTAGCCAGGCCCCGCGCTGAGAACTCTGCAGGGACAAGATTTGTGGGGACCAGCCCCACCTGGAGAGGCCGTGATCTTTGAGCACGGAGAGGCACACACCTGGAAGGGAGGGGTCACGGGCTGGGGCAGGGAGGCTGGTTCAAGTCCTGACACAGGGGCAGAGTGAGGAGGGGGAGATGGGGGAAGGGCAGAGTGGGTGGGGTTGACTGGAGTGCACGTTGGAAGAGGGGCTGCTGCAGGGTCGGAGGGTGGAAGGAGGGGAACCACACAGCCTTGTTGTGGGGGGAAGGCCCATGGCCAAATGGGGTCTCGCAGGCCTTTTAAGCCAGAGATTGTGAGCCCCAGCTCCACCCGGAGCAGGGACTGCGTGTTGGGTCTTGGAGAAGGTTTCTGTTGCCCGGGTTTGGGGCAAATGGAGCTCCAGCTTTGGACATTGGCATAACTTAGCTCCTCCTACAGATCCCCGAGGCTGGGATGAGGGTGTTCTGGTTAATTTGCTAAGGCTGGGCTGTCATCCTTGGCACTGTGGGGGGGCTGGGAGGGGGTAAGAGGCTCCTCATTCAGTCTAGCTCTTCTGACTTTTCAGTAGCGGCAGCTTTTCTAGAGTCTGAGACTTTGTGGGGAAGTAGTGGGAGGTCAGGAAGAGAATCCCACCCAGGATCGGTTTTCCTAGCTGAGCAGGAATGGTAAACGATGGGCCCCTGCCCCAGGGACCTTCTGGACAGATGAACCATTGTGGGTGGGACCCAGGAGAGGTTCGGATTTTTCCATTATATTCCCAAGACATTGGTGGTCTTGGGCAGGCTGTGGCTCCGTGGAGTCACAGAGGCGAGGACTCTACAACGGGGCAAACAGAACTGGCCAACGAGCCCTCCCCTCTGGGACTTCGTGGGCCTCTCTGTGGCCCTGCACATAGATCCGCAGAGGAGTGGGAGGGGGCTGATTCTCTGGGTCATTTTAAAAGAATTGGAGCCATAAATAGGCAGGGGCTCAGTACTGAGTTAGGATCTGGGTTTATGCAAGCAGAGGGAGTGTCAACCCAGGCTCCCCTGATCCTCGAGAGAGGCTGTTCCTTGCCCCCATCCTCACCCCCCAAGGACCACCCTGAATGACCCCGACCCAGGGCTGTGGCTAATGGCCCCACGCCAAAAATTCCACTTTAACACCAGGTGAAAGATTCCCTGTCCGCTGACAGCTGGCTGAGAATGGGGGGCAGGGTGGGGGCGTGGTGCCAGGTTTGGATGTCCAGAGTCCCAGTCAAGGACTGTGTCCAGCCTCCAGAAGGTCGACTCCGGGGGCGGCTGCACCTTTGCCATTTTTTGCAGGACCTGCCTTTGGGACTCTGAGAAGCTGGGCGTCAAAGATTGTTCTTGTCTTTGCTCGGCTAGCTCAGTCGGTAGAGCATGAGACTCTTAATCTTAGGGTTGTAGGTTCAAGCCCCACGCTGGGCCCAACTTTTGCCAAGCTGGAGTGAGGGAGTTCAGATTCTCTCCTGTAAAGCAAGCATTCACGGAATCCTAGCCAGACCAATCACAAGACCCTTGGACAAATTCCAGGACCTCGACACACCATTGCCTGAGCTAGGGTTACAGACCATCGTGGAGCTCCAGAGAAGGCATAGGACCTTTGCTTGGTAAAGGAAGGATAGACAGGGTGAAGTGGGTGAAGACACCTGTGTGGTCTTTTTTTTTTTTTTTTTAAATGATTTGACCTCTTGGAGGGGCCTGCTGGCTAGGAAGAGACTGCCAACCCCAGGGTCAGCTAATTCTAGAGAAAGTAAACAGTTTGCAAACCAACCAATTTCCAGTCCACACCCTGACCCAACTCCTTATCTAACTTTCACACACCAGGCCAATATTTCCCCTTCCCCAAATCACCCAGGGCCAGATATTAGACCCCTAGGGACAGCCCCTACACCCTAAAACCCACTGAATTATTCAAACGAGCCAGCCACTGTTTACCACACTCTGCCTTACTTTTTCCGCGGAAAGGATTTGCCCGAACCGCAGGAGGCTCCCAAGGTGGTCGTCGTCCACCCTGCGGCGCTTTGGGGATCAACAGGGAGAGCCAGAATCCTCTATCATCGGAGCTCTCTTCTCCCAGCCGCAGGCTGGCAGCCCTGGAGCCCGGCGCAAAAAGCGGAACCTTCCCCTCCTTCCCCCCTGTTCCTCCTCCCCTAGAGATTCTAGGGCAGGGGCCCCACCGTAGGACCAGGGCCTACTTGGTGCCGGTCCCCTGCCTCCTGCCTGCTCCCCAGCCACAATCCACAGCTCCACGGCTGTCAGCCTGAGGCTCGGGTTCCCCTGGAGAGTAAGGTGCTCTCCGGTTCACCCAAGCCTCCCGTCCCCGCCCTTCCCCCACCCCCACATTTCTGCTCTTCACTCCCCTGGGGCAAGAATATATCCCCTGTTGTGGTCCAGGAATCAATCTCCTCGGCCCTGTCCGGGCTTAGTGGACCCCTCTTTCTGCCCCTGCCGGTCTGGGTTTCCTGGGTCTCCCCGCTGTGATTCCAGTGCTCCTCCCAGTCCACTTCGGGATTAACCCTAGTCGCGGGGCGATGGGAATAGTTGTGAAGGAAGCACTGGAAGATGATTCACTAGGGAGGCTCGTTGGTCTAGGGGTATGATTCTCGCTTCGGGTGCGAGAGGTCCCGGGTTCAAATCCCGGACGAGCTCAAGTTGTGTGTCCCGGTTTTTCACTGTTTTAAAGCTCGGGGATGAGAGACCGAGCCTAGAGACTCATCCGGCCATGCGTATTGCGCTCTGCTCCAGGCCCACCCCTGCTGACCCGGGCCCCCGCGCCCCCGCGTCCCTCCCCTCCTCCCCAGCCCGGGGAACCTAACCGCAGAGGTCCAGGCAGCCCTTGAACTCCCCAGTCCCCAAAAGCAGCTTCGTTGTGTTCTTCGATCAGGGCAGCTCTTCCCCGGCTGGGCACTGGTTTCCTTGGGCTGGTCCGACTGAGATTGCTGCTTTAAGTGTAAAAATACGCATTGGCTTTTGAAGGCTTTGTTCAAAAAAAGTAAGAAGTCTGAGTATGTGTTGAAATGATACTTTGGATATATTGGGTTAATTAAAATACATTACACTTAATTTTACCTTTTTACTTATATTTTTTAAATCTGTGGGAATTCCCTGGCAGTCCAGTGGTTAGGACTCCGCGCTCTCAATGCCGGAGCCCCTGGTTCGATCCCTGATCCGAGAATTAAGATCCTGCAAGCTGTGTGGTGAGGCCAAAGAAATAAAATTAAATTAAACTTAAAGACTTAAAAAAAGATCTGCTGGTGGTTGGGAGTCCGCCTGTCGATGCAGGGGACACGGGTTCATGCCCCGGTCCGGGAGGATCCCACGTGCCGCAGAGCGGCTGGGCCCGTGGGCCGTGGCCGCTGAGCCTGCGCATCCGGAGCCTGTGCTCCGCAACGGGAGAGGCCGCAACGGTGAGAGGCCCGCGTACTGCAAAAAAAAAAAAAAAAGATCTGCTGCTAGATGAGTTTAAATGACCGATGTGGCTCGTTTTTGTGGCCCTCAACAATGGACTGCGCTGGGCTAGAGACATGACTTTTGTTGTTGGGGACAGAGGTCCCAGGTCCAAATGCTGACCGAATCCGTAGTTGTAAAAACATTCCCTTCTGTTTTAGACCCTGTATCACAAGTGCAAGGAGTTAGTAGGTAGAAACTATTATGTACAAAATAAGCCACAAGGCTATATTGTACATCACAGGGAATATAGCCAATTTTTATAGTAACTATGAATGGAGTATAACCTTTAAAATTTTTTTTAAATTTATTTTTGGGTCTTCGTTGCTGCACATAGGCTTTCTCTAGTTGCAGCTAGTCGGGGGCTACTCTATGTTGTGGTGCGCGGGCTTCTCATTGCGGTGGCTTCTCTTGTTGTGGAGCATGGGCTCTAGGTGTGCTGGCTCAGTAGTTGTGGCTCGTGGGCTCTAGAGCGCAGGCTCAGTAGTTGTGGCCCACGGGCTTAGTTGCTCTGCGGCATTAAAATTGTGAATCACTATATTGTACACCTGTAACTTATATAATATTGTACATCAATTATACTTCAATTTTTTAAAGTTTTGATATATAATAAATTGTATACATTTAAAGTGCACAATTTTATATGTTTTGACATTTGTGTACACCCAAACCGTCACCACAGTCAAGATAATGAACATATTCATCATCCTCAAAAGTTTTCTCATAGCTCCTCACTCTCTCTCCTACCCCTCAACATCAGTTTGCTGAGAGTTTTTTTAAAATCAGGAATGGAGGTTGGAGTTATCAAATGCCTTTACTGCATGTACTGAGGTGATCATATGGTCGTTTCTTAGTCTATAAGATGTACATTGATTTTTAAATGTAAACATTCTAGATAGATAGTTTAAAAATACATATCAGAACTTTAAAGATATTGCACCTCTGTGAGATGCCCCTCACCCCCCAGCTAGCCTCAGTGGGTTCAGCCCCAGGTGGCCCCAGCTCCCTTCTTTCCTCACCTTCAAGGGTATAAAGAAACACCCGTCCCCTAACCTCGGGGGTCCTAGAAGGTGCAGCTCTCAGAGACGTGGCTGACAACAGTTTTTGCCAACAGAAGCCACCCCAGCATAGCAATGCCAAAATTGTGAGTGAGTACCCCGGGTGGGACTTGAACCCACAATCCCTGGCTTAGGAGGCCAGTGCCTTCTCCATTAGGCCACCGGGGCGCACTACCTGGTAGCTGGCTTCCCGTCCAGGACCCGCCCCCTTCCACTCTTCCGGCGCCCGATGTCTGTTCCAGCATTTTGCTGTGCTGGTTGCTTTATTTAGGGCCCATCTTGGACACCCCCGGGCCCGGCCCCTTTGGGTCGTGGGGCCTCCCCAGCTCATCGGCCGCTCAAGTCCCCGCCGCGCCTGGTGGGGATGGAGGAGGGAGCCGGGCCGTTGGTGGAAGCCGCCCTGCGTGTGCATCTCCAGGACTGGACCCCGGACCCCAGAACACCGAGCCTAACTTCACCCTCCCTTTGGAGGTATCAGGACCGAAACTTCCCCCAGGTTCCCTCCCCCGGAGCGGAGAATCCCGCCTCTGCCCCAGATGGGGGAGTCAGGGTGACCGAGTACCGGGAGCCCGCATCTTCGTTCTGGCTTTTTGGTTTAAGGGTATGGTGCTAGCCTTGGGGGAGTTTTCAGACCCTGTCTGTTTCAGGTGGGGCAAACCGGGAAGGCTCCGAAGCCCCCTCCAGGAGGAGGAGCTCCACCAGGTCTCCCCTTTTTAGTGCCCAGCACAGGGGAGGCGGTCGCTTCGGATTTTTCCAGCTGGAGTAAGTGTCCCTCACCCTCCGCTCGTCTCACCTGGAGGCGAGGCAAGGGGGGACCACGGGACCCTGTTGGGAAGGACACTGGGACTTGTGGACAAGGACCGAGGTGGGGGTGCGGGGAGAGCTCGGAACCTCTGCACTCGTCCTCGGACCGGCGTGGCACCTTGTCCCACGACGACGCCCTTGAGGCTCGGACCCAGGACCTGGCTCCGGGATCATGCTCAGGAAGAGAGAGGAGGTTGCAGCTCCTCGGATTCCGGGCATCCAGACTGTGGACTCAGCGACCTCAGACCTCAAACCACTCCACCAGAGCACGCGACAAAGGGGACCCGGTTTGTCTGCGGCGGAGGCTCCGGTGAGTGGGCCACTGTCCGGGGATGGGACCCCGACATTCCTCTGCGGCGCTGGAACTTGGGCCACGAGTGGGAGTCTGAGCTCCAGGATTCGGTGCCTGTACTCGCCTGTGGGACTTAAAGGATGGGAAGAAAAAGGGTAGGAGTAGCCAGTCACCTGGGCCCCACCTGCACTTGCACTGCCCTCTACTGCTCTACTTGCATCTGCTCCTCTACTGCCTGGGGTCTCCCTGCCTCACTCATACCCTTGAGTTGGCTTTGTGTGGGTCGATAAGGCCCCCTACATCTTCACACTAAAGGAGACTCACATTCTACTCCTCTCTATGGGTGGGTGGTAGGGTTGTCTTACCGCAGGGAATGCTCCAAGTGAGGGTGCTGGAGGGGAAAGCATCCAAACCTGGGGATCAGGAGGAAAAGAGGCCAGGTCGACGGGGACACCCATCCAAGAGGCAGGGTCCTAACATCCCATTGCCCTTTGACTGAGGATCTGTGGTCACACTCCTGCTCCTAGCAGAGGAACAGGCTTGGATTTCAAACCACCCTCAGCCTCCTCCACTGCTGCCTCTGTCTCTGCAAGCAAAGGGCCTCAGAGCAGCCCTGACCCCAGAGCCCAAGGAACTCAGCCAGTCTGCTCCTCCCAACCACCCTGGGCCAGAGCCTGAAGCCTGGTAGGGACCCACACCTGTATCCTGGTCTCTGGAGGCTCCCAAGGCATGGGAATTAGGTGGAAGGAGCTGAGGACCCTCCCTGGTCTACCTGCCTCCAGGGCACCAGGCTCTGCCTTCCTCTTAAAACACCCCCTTACCCCCCTAAGGCTGCTGCCACTGTGCATGCAGGGTGGGTTGCTGAACTGAGGCTCTTATCTCAGGGATGTGGTCTGTACCACACCTTGGACCTGCCTTTTACGGCTCTGGACTTTTGGGTTTAACTGAGGCCTGCACCCAGATACTCTTGGGCTCCCAGCATGAGTAAATATTACTATCTCATTGTGGAGACCAGAACAACCTGGAATCCACAAAATAAAATAACCCATAGGACACCCCAAGATGTGGCCTCCTGGCCTTTTCCAGACATGCTCTGTTCAGACCCACAGGAGAGAGCTGGGCCCCCCTGGGGAGCCCTGTGCAACACCCTGGCCCCTGCACGGGTGGACAGAGGAGGCTGGGAGCCCAGGTGACAGAGAGGATAGTATAGGAATAAGGAATAGACATGTTTAAAATTAAACCTGACCCCAGCATCAGGGCCCAGATTCTCTCTTATTTTAGGGGCCAATTTCTACCCTCCCCTCTCAAATGCAGGCAGCCCCACACCTGCTGCACCCACCTTCCCTGCCCCAGCCCTGAGATGCTTCTCTCCAGGGATTCCTCCCAGCATCCAGGAGACCCTGTTGCCATTCACAGTCCTACCGTCACTGGTTCTGTGGGCAAGTTGGTACTCAGTGTATCCCCAGCCTCAGTTCAAGGCCTGGCTCAGCCAATGGTTGTCAGAAGAATGGACAATACAGTCCCCACCTAACAGGGAGCAACACCACTTCCAAGGAAGGAAGAGAGGCAGGGGAAGTAACTGACCTTGATGGATTTCTAGGGGTATATGTCTAGCTTTAGGAGTGAGAAGCCCTGGATTCAAATCCTGGACAAGCCCTTCCCTTGCACTCAGGACACTTTTGTGGTGTGGATGGAATGGTGGGCCCTGATTCTAGGTGCCTTACGTTATGATGGAGAGCAAAGGGGTTGAGACAGGAGAAAGTGAAGAGAGGGGTTTCTGGAGCCGGAGCCCTGCCCTCTCCCCTCGTTGTCCAGGTCTCACTTTGGGATACTGTGGGCTGACCCATGCATCCATACTTCCGTGCACAGACTCCATCCCTGAACCTCAGTTTCAGGAGAATTCTGTGCTTCCTGGAGAGATCCTGAACTGGGAAATCTCCACGGCCAAGTGGCTTGTGGTCTGGGGTCTTGAGCCTCCGCATAAGTGTGGAAGGTCAAGGACACAAATCCTGGGCAGTTCTTTTAGGGTTGAAGGAGGGTTGCAGGACCAAGCTCCTCTATTCCTCATCTGGACTTCACAGATCTGGACCCACCAAGCCTGGGCTCTCAAGGGCCTCAGTTTACCCATCTGTAAAGTGGGGATAGTAGCAGCTCATGTCTCAAAGATTTGGTTGGGATCTTAAGTTACTTAATTTTTTGGTAAAGCATTTAGAACAGTGCCTCAAGACTCCTGCCTGAGTTTCCGGCCTGTCTGCCCACCCCAGGCCACCCCAGGCCACCCCAGCCACCTCCCTGAGCAGGGCAACTCTGGGCTGGCGGAAGCCCAGGTTTTCTCCCTGAGGCCCCTCCCAGTTCCCGGGGCCCCTCTTGCCTCCCCACCTCACACTCCTCCCCACCCCTTTGGGCAGGAACCTGAACAGTCTTGTCTTAGATCGGCAACCCCTAGCTCTGGATCCTAAGGGCTTGCTCCCATCAGGTGATCCAGCTGGACTCAGAGTCAGGGTTCAGCAAAATATTTCAAGGGCAGGAGGAATCCACGGGTCAGGCCTGCTTTCCGTTGCTCTGAGGAAGAGGCCGGGTTCCCACATCCCTGGAGCCACCTCAAGCTGGCGCACCCACCTCCCCTGGCCTCAGGATGGTGCAGGGACCCTGGCCTCAACAGGTGGGCCTCAGGCGGTGTCAAGGCCCAGAGAAAGACCGGATTCAACTCGGCGACCGGCACCATCCAGGATCTCAGACTAACTTTTGGGGTTGGGGTTGAGGGCAATGCGTGCAGCTGAAAACGTCCATGATCTGGAACAGACCCTGACATCTTCCTGAGCCAAGACGCGACTTTAACCTAGATATTCAGCAACAGCATCTATGTGGGCCCCTTGTCATTTTCGGGCCGTGGGGCCACGAGTCCCAGGATCAGCTCGGGCGCGTCAGCCCTGAGTTTTGTCCACGCTGCAGGGCTTCCAGCGGCTGCTGAGCCGCCGGCCGTTCGTCCGTCCGTTGGTCAGTGAGGCGCCTCACCCCCAACCCGGCACAGCTGCTCCTGGCCTGTAGACGCCGAGGATTCCAGGCAGTCTAGACCCACAGAATGCCCTGAGGGGATCCATGTCCCCGCTGACCCCGGGACCTGCCCCATCCAGTCATTTGGGAATGGTCCACAGCCAGTCAAGTTTGAAAACTTGGCCGTAGTCAACTGGTCACAGTTGCCCGGCTAGCTCAGTTGGTAGAGCATGAGACTCTTAATCTCAGGGTCGTGGGTTCGAGCCCCATGTTGGGCGGGCTTTTTGGCGCCTATTGTGGATTCCGGTCCCACGTGGGTTGGTTTTCTGCTCCCAGCTGTCCACTCCTGACTAAAATGTGCCCTGTTAGAGGCACAGTGAGCTGAAACACAGAAATTCCTGCTCACCGGAGGAATCCGGGCTGGGTCCTGCCCTCGGAGTTGTCTGCTCCTTTGTAGAGGGTGGGGCCTCTCATGGCAGCTTCTAGACTCTCAGGACAAGGCAAGAACCAATGCTCTTTAAGGCTGACAAGGGTTTTCCTCCTCGGGAAAAACTGTCCCCAATTAAAATACAAGAAAGTGTGAAAACCTGGGCTTCTCCAGGAATTTGACCCTCTTGTACCTAATCGAGAATCATACCCCTGGACCAATGAACCATTCCACCTAACCTCCTCCTCCTCTCGCTCAGAGACACTGCTCCGTTGAGGGAGAATTTGATCCAGGTGTCTATCAGGTAGGTGTCGATCAAGTAGAGGAATATAGGGCTGTTCAGTAGTTCCAGTGTCTGTTTTGCCTCCCTCCCTGACGAGGCCCAGGAGTAGATACCCGCGATTGGTCCCGTGTGGGGCCGCTTGCGGGCGAGCTGTTCACCCTGGAACAGGGCTACGAGTCTCCTGCCTCCATGTGTAATAGGAAAGCCGTGGTTTCAGGGGCCTCCCGAGAACGGAGAGCCGCAGCTGCGCGGTCTTCCTCTGGCTCCCGCCGCACTTGGAGCAGATAATCTAACCCTTGATCTGAAATCTGACAGCGGCTGCGAACACGCGAACCCACTGAGTCGGATTCACAGGTGCGCAAGCTAACAACTGAGCTATCGGGGCGAGCTTCACATAAGTCACCTGTAGAAGGGCTGAGAGAGAAAAGAAAAAAACCGATGTGGCGGCTCGTTGGTCTAGGGGTATGATTCTCGCTTTGGGTGCGAGAGGTCCTGGGTTCAAATCCCGGACGAGCCCTACTCGTTTCCCGAGTTCAAATCCCAGCAGCGCCGTCTCTTTTTCTTTTTCCTTTCAGCGTTTTCAGCGGAGGACGGAAGATCGACCAGTGGAGGCGTCAGGGAGATGCAGACGGCTTCCTCTGATAGTGGGATCGGAGCGCAAAGGAGATGACTCCGGCAAACAGCGAAGGAAAGTGCATTATTGGTTGCTCTAGAGGTACACGTCTTATGGCTCGGGATGGTCTCTGCTCAAGTCGCAAGTGAGCCCTACTCTTACTTAAAGTTGCGTTTTAGTGGTGGGGAGAGGGAGGGAGAGAGAGAGAGACAGACTCCCGGGCTTCCGTGGGCAGAACTTCAGTGTTGGGTCCTGCGCTCGGCCCCGGGGCTTCCCAGAGAGCGAAGAAATGGCGCCACGTATCCAGAGGGGTGGGGGAATGGTTGAACATCTGGGAAGGACATATCGACTGCAGAGCGTGCCCCAGAGCCCGACCCCCGACTCCTGGACGCGGCTCTCGCTGTTCTGAGGGCAGCGTCCTCTTGCTGCCCAACAGGACCGGAGGAACCTCCTCCTCCTCCCCTTGGTGAGCTGGGAGGGGCATCGTGACCCGCCCAGGTGTGGGGTCTGGTTGGTGAGCTAACCCGCCTCCCTCTAGGGGGCCAAGCCCCCACCCCCCCCACACACCAGGCCATCCTAGGACATCCGAGGCCAGGACCGTAGCTGGCCGGCTGATTCAGTCGGTAGAACAAAGCGACTCTCAAAGTCAGCCTCTCAGGTTGGAGGCCCCACGTGCTCGCTTTCTTGGTTTTGATCTCACCGTGGCGGGAGCTGGGAGCGGAGCCGGTAGAAGCGGGAGCAGCGAGGGGAGGTAGAGGCGGTGGTGGCCGTTTCCTCCGTGCACTCCGCAGGGGTTTGGTGAGCAATTACTGGGTGCCAATACTTGGGGGTTCGACTTTTTCCAAAGCGAGCGTCCCGGCGATCGCGGCCCAAGGACCCTTCGCGCGCCCCCGCCGGCTCTTGAGCAGTCCGCCTGCCCCGCGCGGCCAGGAGCTCCTCTCCGGCTTTGGCCTCGCGGGTCCCCAGCGCGCTCGCGGCTGAGAGAAGGCCAGCAAAGGAACCGAAGAGCGGCGCGGGGACTTAAGGCCTGCCGCCCTTCCTGGCCGGGGGCTCTTTGTCGTCCGAGCGCGGAGGAGAGGCGGCGGGGACCACCGCATTGGGGAGAGCGCAAGATCTGCTGCCTACTTTGTCGGCACAGGGAGCGCTGGGTTTTCTCCCTGCCCATGGGTCCTGGAACTCTACACTTCCCGGTGGGTCTGAAATTGGAATCTCTTCTTCGAGCCATTTCATTGGCCTTGTCTGTCCCACCCCCGGGGTGTCACAGCGTCACAGGGGAGAGCCAAAGAATGCAGGTCGAGTGGCTCGTTGGTCTAGGGGTATGGTTCTTGCTTAGGGTGCGACAGATTCTGCGTTCAAGTTCCGCACGAGCCCTACTTTTTCCCCAGTTGCGTGTCTCAGCCCCACTCAATGCCACCCACTGTGGTTTAGAAAATTTCATTGAGGACCAGTAGCCAAAGCATCTCCACAAGTCTCACAACAAGCTACTTTTGTCAGTCCAGGTTCGAGGCACCAAAGGCTGGAGAGGTCTTTCCTTCCTCTGTGCATCAGGAGCCCCGTCTTCACCAACTGGAGGCCTCTGAAACGTCAAGCCTGGGCCCACACTGCCCGGTCAGGAGGCCAAGGCATTAGCCTGGGGAGAAACGATGTGTTGCTGGCGTTTGCAGCCGGCGTCCCGAGCCTGCCCCCACCCCAAATCCAGTTGTTCTACCTGGCGTGGCCTGCTGCATCTCTCCTCCTTCCCTGCCCGAGGTCAGTAGGAGTACCGTGGCCCTGGACCCCAGCGCCCACCAGGAGCCGTGTCCCCTCTGCTCTGTTCTGCAGCTCAGGGGGTCGCCTTCGCGAGGCGCAAGAGGTGGACACCAGGAGCCCAGACACCAAGCACCAGGACCTGCTATCAAGGGAAAGTTCAAAATCTAAGCATCTGAAGAACAATAGTGGGTGCGTTGTTGGTCTAAGGCTATTATCCCACGTGGTTACACCCCCACCCCACGTCCTGCCAGCTCAATAACGTCAAGCAACAGATTCAGGACAACACACACCTTACCACTATCAGAGAATATCTCAGACCTGTGAGTAAGCCTAACAAAACATGTTCAAGAACTCTACAGAGGTGGACGTCTGTTGTGCAGAACCCTGAGGTGGGGATGGCTCCAGGCTCCAAATTCCTACAAAACAGTTGCTCAGTGGGAAGTCACCTTTCCTCAAAGTACCCGGGAGTGAGAGGAAATCGGGAGGGAGGTTAACTCCTCCAGCCTTTCCCACTTCCCTGGGCACACTGGCCCAGGAAAAGTCCCCCCTGCCCCACCGTGGGGTCTCAAGTGCTTGCTGGCCGATGCCTTCAGCTTGTGCTGGAAAGAAGAGTGCCATGGGGTGCCAAGAGAATTTGCCTCTCATAGAACGTTAAGGATGGTTACGCTGGAGAGGAGGAAGCAGAGAAATGGGTGGCAGAGGGTCTTCCTTTTTGTTTGGGATGGTGAGTTTGTGTGCCTTGAACCAAGGATCATGAATAATCCAATGCTGGGAACTTGAGGACCAACTGGGGTGGGGGGAAATCAAGTAGAAAATTTAGTTTAAAGTGACCCATGACTGGTAAGTAGTAAACAATTTTCTGTAGAGAAATACACTTTTATTCTAGATCTCACAGGATTCCCCACACAAGGAAAATGGGCTACTCACAATGAAAAATAGCAAGGAAACGAGGCACCATGAGCAACAACCAATGAACAATAGACAATGGAAATAAAACTGGAAAGATTTCAGATGCTAAGATTATCAGACACAGACTATAACGCAACTATCTCTACCATGTATAAAGACATGAAAGACAATAATGAAAATATATTTGAGAACAGGAGCTCTGTAAAATGCTTTAGAAGAATGAAACAGGACTAAATTTTTCTAAAATTAAAAGTATGCAAAAAATGAAACAAAACTCAATAGATGTATTAACAGTTGGTTTAAAAAGATGAGAGAAATGGTAAACTAAAAATAGGTCAAAATAATACAAAAACAAAAAACCCCTAAAATATCTCACATGATTACAAATTAAGCAATACACTTCTAAATATTCCATAGGTTAAGGAAGAAATTACAATGGGATTTAGAAAATACTTAGAAATAAATGATGATAAAAATACTACATACCAAAACCTTTAAGACATGGATAAAGCAGTAGTTAGAGGGAAATTGATAGCCTTAGATGTGTGTAATAGAGAAGACAGGTTGAAAGCTAATGACAAGAAGTTAGAAAAAGTACAGCAAAAATAAACTCAGATAAATTAGAACAAGGGAAGAAATGATGAAGAGATGAACGTAATGAAGTTGAAAACAGGCATACAACAGAGATTAATGACAAATCTTGGAAGGCAGGTATTGGAAAAAGCTAATGTTATTGATAAAACTCTGCAAAAGCTGGTTAAGAAATAATGACAGAAGACACACATAACCTATATCAAGGAATGACTTTACACTTATTGCATAATTTAAGAAGATAATAAAAGCATATTCTAAACAACTTTGTAAAAATTTAGAAATAAATATATAATTTTTTGAAATATAAAACATGCCTTAATTGAATCAAACTGGAATAAAAAGGTAAATGATCTTAAAACTAATAAAGTGAATCAATAGTCAAGTATTACCCTCCAACAAAAATTCTTGACCCAGATGGCATCAGTGGAGCATGCTAACAAACATTGAAGAAATAAAATTTTAGTCCCACACAAAATGTTGCATAGAAGAGGGAACCTCTGAACACATTTTATGAGGCTAGCGCTATTCTGATAACAAACTAACCATGGACAGCACGAAAAAGACATTTAAAAGCACATAATCTTGCTCATGAAAATAAATATAAAATCTTAAAATATTAGCCAACAAAATCTTACGAGAGGTAAAAAGAATAATATGTCACAGCCAAGCTGAATTTATCCTAGGGAATGCAAAGTTGATTTGACATGAGAAAATTGGTAAATGTATTCAATAAATTCAGGGGAAAGTATCTGATACAATCCAACTTTCATTCATGATTTTTAAAATTCTTAGTAAATTAGTCAAAGAAGGAAATACCCACAACTTCTCAAATTATCTACAAAATACTGCAGCAAATTTCATATTTGTGGTGAAACCTTGAAAACATTCTCTTTGAGGTTAGAAATGCAACAAGGATGCTGACACTCTTTACTTCTATTGAACATTTTATTGGAGACAGTGGGTCACCACACATGTGGGGCTTCCCTGGTGGCGCAGTGGTTAAGAATCTGCCTGCCAATGCAAGGGACATAGGTGTGAACCCTGGTCCGGGAAGATCCCACATGCCGCGGAGCAACTAAGCCTATGCGCCACAACTACTAAGCCCGCGTGCCACAACTACTGAAGCCTGCGTGCCTAGAGCCTGTGCTCCGCAACAAAAGAAGCCACCGCAGTAAGAAGCCACGCACCGCAACGAAGAGTAGCCCCCGCTCTCCTCAACTAGAGAAAGCCCGTGTGCAGTAACGAATACCCAACGCAGCCAAAGAAAACTACCTAAACATGTAACTACCATATGACCCAGCAATTTGGGTATTTATCTCAGAAAAATGAAGACTATGTTCACACAAAAACCTGTACACGAGTGTTTATAGCTGTTGTACTTGTAACAGCCCAAAAAACTGGAAATAATCCAGAGGTCCCTCAAGGGGTCAATCGTTAAACTAACTGTGGTACATCTCGCCCTAGGTTTTCACCCTTGGCGCCGCTCCCTCCATCCACCTACGCCCAGCTGCTTCTCCCTACACCCGACGTCAGGTGGGCCGGGTGGGCATAGGGGCCAGACCGGGTTCCCTAGCTACTGGGTGGTGAGGGAAGTCCTGGACTAGAAGCACCCTTGTTGCAGCAGGGAGCGTCGGTGGGGAGTGGAACCTGTGGCGGGGAACCTCCTGTGAAGCCCAGGAAGCTTTGGCCTCTGACCCGCCCCTGGTGCCCTCGTCTAAGTCATTAACTATTCTAGATTCCATCACCTTCGCGCTACTCCCCATCAACATGTACAACGATAACAACACTTCCCGGGTGCCCGGCTAGCTCAGTCGGTAGAGCATGAGACTCTTAATCTCAGGGTCGTGGGTTCGAGCCCCACGTTGGGCGAGCTCTTTTTCTAGTTTGGACCTTTTGTTTGGAGTCCTGAGAAACTCAGCAGGTAGTGACTAGTAACCAGGATACCACACCTGGGGGAGTGGCTTTTCCAAGCAAGGCGTTCCTGTGACCTGCCGTCAAAAGGCACTCAACGCAGGGCAGAAATAGAGACACAGATGTAGAGAACAAACGTATGGACACCAAGGGGGGAAAGTGGCCAGGGGTAGGATGAATTCGGAGATTGGGATTGACATATATACACTAATATGTATAAAATAGATAACTAATAAGAACCTGCTGTATAAAAAATAAATAAAATAAAATTTAAATGATTAAAAAATAATTTTTTTTAAAAAAAAAGGCACTCAACGCTGCCCTGTAGGACCCGGAGTTCCTTGCTGGCTTTTACCCCAGCGCGGCCACAAGCGCGCTCCCGGCTGCAAGGAGTGTTTGCTAAGTGACATAAGAGCCGGGCGGGGACGCACGGATCGCTGGCCCTTCCGGGCCTGTGGGATCCGCTGGATCCACCAGATTTGGGTCAGGGGGTAGGGTGCAGGGGCCGCTCCCCTCTTTGTGGGCATGGGGAGCTCTGGGGTCCTTGCCTTGCTCACTGGTCTTTGAGCTCAACACTTCCCGGCGGGTCTGAAGTTGGAACCTCCTCCCCACACCACTTCACTGGCCTCCCTGTTCCACATCCGGGACGCCAAGAAGTCTTAGAAGAGAGCCAAAGGGTGTGCTTTGTGTGGCTCGTTGGTTTAGGGGTATGGTTCCTGCCTCGCGTGTGAAAGGTCCTGTGTTCAAATCCCGGATGTGCTCACTTCTTTTTACACAAAAACAGTTCCTCTGTAGAGATTTGGGAACTACCTGAGGCCCCAAACCTTGGGCGTCGAACCCAACACTGCAAGAGAGAATTAGAGAAAATATTTCAAAGCCTCAATGTGTCTCCAGGTGCTTTTAAAATTTTAGTAGGAGTCTTGGCGGGGGTCCAGTGGTGCGGACATCCCGGTTCAGGGCGCTGCGCCTTGGGCTTCGATTAGGTTAATGCCGGTAGGGGAGAAAATCCATGAGAGGCAACAGTCTCCCAAAGTCACATAGCTTTCAGGGTTCAAGTCCAGCAATTACTCCAGCGAGACTCAAACATCCCTGCTAAGTGTCCAGTAACGTATCCACCGTGACTACCCAGCTGGGAGGATGGATGAGGCACTTAGAGACGGCGCCCCAGGCCTTCCTCCCCTTTCTTTATTCTCTTTTCTTCCTCCTCCTCTTCTCTCTATTTCCTTGTTACCCCTCACCTGGGCGCTCCCAGGTCTGCCCTGGTCCCGCTGTCCCAGATTGGGAAAGGGTTCCTGGAGTCCGAGCGGCGTAGTCCTGGGGTCCACGCCATCAGGACAGGTATCCTGTGCCCCGCTCTGGACGTCAGGCTGTGATAGTCCCCTTTTTTGGCGGCTGGGGGTCCCAGTGGGGTTTGACTTTGACCCTTAAGGAATTCCAATCCCAGGGAGCTGCTTTCCGTAAAGGGCGAAGGTTCCCCGCTTTTGGGGCAACCGTGGGCCGGGGTCACCCCTCAGGCCAAATCTCTTTCTTCCAGAGTCTACCGCAGAACTCCAAGGCTGACTCTTGAATTAGATTTCCTGGGTGAGGGGGCGGGGTGGGGGCGGAACTGGACTTCCCTGGTAGTGCAGTGGTTAAGAATCCGCCTGCCAATTCAGTGCACACGGGTTCGATCCCTGGTCCGGGAAGATCCCACATGCCGGGGAGCAACTAAGCTGTGTGCCACAACTACTGAAGCCCGCGCGCCTAGATCCCGTTCTCCGCAACAAGAGAAGCCACCGCAATGAGAAGCCCGAACACCGCAAAGAAGAGTAGCCCCTGCCCGAGGCAACTAGAGTAAGCCCGCGCGCAGCAACGAAGACCCAACGCGACCAAAAATAAATAAAATAAAAACATTTTTTTAAACTTTAATTTATTGGTTAAAAAATTATTAACAGCTTGAAGGAAATTACAAAGAAAAATACTCCAGCAGAGTTGAGGTTTCCAGTAACACGAATGTGCAGGGTTTTGGGGACCAGTCCTCTCGCTAAAAACAACTGAAAATGTTGGATATTAAAAACAAACAAACCTCAAAGCAGTGAAGAGCTTGTTTTGGGGAAAGTAAAGAAATTCCGGGCCCAGTTCAAACGGATGTGGAAAACCAGAGGGATGCTGGAGTCCCAAAGCTGCGGTCGAACCAAGGACACTTGCCAATACCGGCAAACGCGACCGCTCCTAGACCAAGGCAGATTCCTCCTTGAATCTGTCACCCTCAAAGATGAGTATGTACAGAAACACACCCGTCCGGTCCCAACGGGCCGCCAACTGCTTCTGGAAAGCGTGTTGCCCGGGGTCTGCTCCTCCTCCCGCCTTCTGCTAGAATGCAATCGATTTAAGAGGAGAGCCTGTGCCGAGACCTCGCGCACCCAGAAGACGAAGCACATCCCCGGAGCAAGGGGGATGTCTACAGCGTCCTAGCTCCTCTCAGTGAAGGCCGCGTTCCTCCAAATTGGTTCCTGTGCAGTCTTGGGGGTGGCGGCTCCAGCAGCCCTCCCGCCGCTTCATCCGGGCCTGTGGCCAGACTGCCAGGACCAGCCAGACAAAGGAGATTAGAAGACTGAATCAAAGTGTGTTCTCTGATTCTGTCCTGGATTTTTTTTTTTTAAAGCCATAAAGGATGTTATTGGAGGAAACTCGAAAATGGACTGTGCGTTAGACAATCTTGTTGCTCCAAAGATAAAAGATACATTTGGGGTGGGGAGGTGGCGAGAGGAGTCTCTGAGGTACCGGGAGCTCTCCTGGGAGGAGGGCTTTTACATTTGGATAAATTACAAGCCTTAGTGAATAAAGAAGGGTGAGTTGCGAGGAAAATTGCAGGGGTGTGTCCAGATACCCGGGACTTCGGCTTTGTATAGCTCCATGGGGAGGGGTTTGTTCTGGCTCTGGGCCTGGAAGAGCGACGTCCGGTGTAGAACATTCCGCGCGCCCCCAGTCTCCTGTACGTAGGCCAAGCTCTGAGTGACAGCGCCCTGCGCAGGAGGCTGCGGAAGAGGCTCTGACTTCCGCCTGCGGGTGAGCCTCGGAGGATGTGGAGGGGTCTCCTCCCCTTGCACACGGTGTTGGTCCCGCACCATCTTCCTCCAGCCCTTAGCTCTCCCGGGTCTTCTGTCCAGCCGGGGCCCGGGAGGACCGAACATTTATCACACACACTGCAGTCGGTGGTCCGACCCAACACACCACTGATCCAGCCAGGGTCCCTCACTGCTCGCTGAATCTGTCATCCGGAGGAGAATCCAGGGCGTTCCGGAGCTTGGGACTCCTGGAGGAACCCGACAAGCCAGACTTGGCGGGGCCAGCGCTGGAGGAGCCACAAAAAGGCAGAAGAGCGCGGCGGGCGGCGAGTGCGCGGTCTGCACAGGAGCTCCGCCAGGATCGGCAGTTTCTGTTTTGTTCACGACTGCGCTCCTGGAGACTTGGATAGAGGTTGGGACGTTGCAGGGATTCAGCCAAATTTTGAGTACTCAAGCCAATTCCTGGAGCATTTTCTAGCCAGTGCTGACGAATTATTCCTTCTTCTCACATTCTCAGGAAAGCTTTTAGCAGCCACCCCAGTGGCCTAATGGCTAAGGCACTGGCTTCCTAAACCAGGGGCTGTGGGTTCGAGTCCCACCTGGGGTAGTATGAGGAAGCACTCTATCTTTAGGTGGAGGGGCGAGTTTTGGGTTACAGACACAGAGGAAAATGGGTCCTTATAAAATTCGAAGATACGCCACTGACTATAAGGGAATGTGAGTTAAATTTACAGATGTTTACTTCGAAAAGACGGGAAGGAGAAAGACTGTGTACCCATACATCTTAATGGAAAAAATGTGTGGTTTCACCCTGTGTTTTGGAAAGCAGTCTGGTATACACACCTCTTTGATCCTCTAATTCCACTTCTGTAACAGACAAAACTACCGATGTAGGAAGTTTTATTGCAGCAGTTTGGTAAACAATAAATAAAAGGCAGAGGGAAATGACCATGGAATACATTTTGCTTCATTAATAGTGTTCAACCTCAGAAAAGAACGTTCAGTCTATCCCGGTTGACTTGGAAGATCCCGCTATGAAAGCTGTATATGAGCCAGTTCTTATAAAACAAACGGTAACTCCCAAACTGCAGTTGTCCCTGCATGACTGCCCAAGAAAGAATCGGGTGTGGAAAGGCCGAGGAGGGAAGGGGAGAAAAAAAAAGAGAGACTAGCAAAATGCAAAAATATGCCGGTCAAAAGGTAAACAGAATATGTGGAGAGCAGACGTTGCACATTTGATATGTGAATGTAAGAATTGAATGGGCGCTTATGGAAGAGTTGGAAGTAACGTGGGCCAAAGATAACGTTGACTTTATCTAGGTTAGGACTGTGGGTGATTTTCTGCCTGGATTTCTGTTATTTCAGTATAGCTACTTTTGTGACTTTTTATAGTTCCTCCGGGGTGAGAAATGGCCCTGTGTCCTCGGAAACATCATGCTTCTTTTCTTTACTTTACTTTTCTTTTCCTTCCTTCCTTCTTTCCTTCCTTCATTCCTTCGTTCCGTCCTTCGTTCCTTCCTTA
This sequence comes from Lagenorhynchus albirostris, assembly GCF_949774975.1. Taxonomy (NCBI): domain Eukaryota; kingdom Metazoa; phylum Chordata; class Mammalia; order Artiodactyla; family Delphinidae; genus Lagenorhynchus; species Lagenorhynchus albirostris. The sequence continues at coordinate 51,960,698 of NC_083109.1, forward strand.
ATATCTAAAGAGGGCAGGGCAAGTATCCGTAGAAGGGAGAGAGAATCGCCCCTAAAAAGACACCTACCGCGGTTCATATTTGTCTGCTCCGTTAAACTGCAGGCGTCGAGCCTGGTGAGGAAGGAAACAAAAATGAAAAGCAGCAACTTCATCTGATCCGGAATCCGGCCCCCTTTCTTCCTCTTTGTTAAAAATCCAATTTGTTAACTGCTGTACCCTTAGTGCCTGGTATACATTAGGCGCTCAATAAACACTTGAGTGAATGGATGACTCTATTAGGCGAGTGGTCTCTGGTATGTTGGGGCGCCTTTGGGGCCCAGAGCTTACAAGAAGACGGGAAGACGAACGGTCCCAGCTGGAAGGAGCAGCCCGGCCCGGTGCGTTTCGTCGACTCCAGGCCCGCGGAGTCCCGGCTCCACCCGCTGACCAGGAGACCTGGGTAAATCCCACTGGGCTGCCGTGAGCTTCTCCTCCCACAGGAGGTGTCAATGGTGTTCCCGCTTCATCCTCAGGGTCATGCCAAGTAGTATGTACATACTCCTCTCCGAAAATATGCATTGCCCTGGTGTATCCGGGTAGCTCAGTTGGTAGAGCATGAGATGAGACTCTTAATCTAAGGGTCGTGGGTTCGAGCTCTACGTTGGCGTGTGCCTTTTTTCCTTTGCACCGTAGGCGGCAGGGAAGGGTGACAAAGCCAGGATTCCCCTTAAATATATGCCCAGTAGGTGTCTTTGAATGAAAAGTTTTAAGTTTAGCAAGACTTAGAAAGATGATATCTATAATACTATATCAATAAAAAGGACAACCAAGAAAACAACAATAACAGAAAAAAGAATACAAAAGGACAACCAGATAGAATGTGCCTCCTGAGGGGATCCTAGAGGCAGCAAATGTCACATTTGTAATTTAAAAATTTCTAGTAGCCCCATTAAATTTTTAAAATGAAATTAATTTTAATAATATATTTTATTTTAACCAGTTTATTATTATTTCCCATGTAATAATATACAAATTATCAATGAGGTGTATTATAGTCTCAACCTTAGTACTTTTGAAATCTTGATTCAGATGGTTCTCTTTGGTGGAGGGCTGTCTGTGCACTGCAGGGTGTTTAGCAGCATCCTTGGCCTCTATCTGCTAGATGTCAGTAGCCTCCCCATAGTTGTGACAACCAAAAATGTCTCCATACACCGTCCAAAGTCCTCTGGGAGGTAAATTTGTTTCTGGTTGTGAGCCACTTGTCTAGAGAATTGAGGGCATAAACATTGGCGCAAACAGTTCACATGTGGGATCGACAGGAGGGCTGGCTTGGCACAGGGCCAGGCATCAGGGCCAACTGGAAACTCATCCTGAGATGGCCAACCCAGAAGGCAGCCCGGTGGGGTCAGGAAATAGGCTACGTACAGTGGACTGCACAAATAAGTTAATCTATTGAGATTAATGTGAGCCAGATTTCTCACTGGTGGAGCTGGAAAGAGAGAGGGCTTCAATAAATCCTATGGTGTTGCGTGGAATTGGAGGTATTAGTGATGTTATTTGATAACTTTGTAAATGCTGTGTTGCTGGTAAAGATGGTTGGTGGTAGTGACTTTATAAAAGCAGTTCTTATATTGGTATATTTTCCTGCCTGCAATTAGTATTTCCTAGTTGTATAATTTTTCTATATTTCTTAACTGGCATTATTCTGTAAAGAAGAGATTTTCTCCATGAACACATGATGAACTTCAGATCATTTTAAAAAGACAGAGTAAATGCTAAATTCATTCCCTTAATTGTTAAATTTTCACCTTCAGTTATGGCAAATTACCTTAAAAATTCTCTCTTTTAAAGATAGTATTAATATTGATTCACAGATTGTAATATATTTAATATTTTATAATTACTTACAATTATTATTATTTTGATTTGTTTTGTTTTGGTTTTGGTTTTGGCCATGCCACGCAGCTTGTGGGAGCTTATTTCCCCAACCAGGGATTGAACCTGCGCCCTTGGCAGTGAAAGCACGGAGTCCTAATCACTGGACCACCAGGGAATTCCCTATTATTCTCTTTAATGCTCAAATTATTCCAAATTTAGCCAGTGGGAGAGCCCTTTCAAGCTAGCATCTTTGTTCCTTTTTAAAAATCTGTTTATTCACAAATCTTTAATTTGAAAAATTTCGAGCCTGAAGAAAAGTTGAAAGAATAGTACTTTAAACACCATATATGGATATGATGATACATATGAAAGTCATTTGCATGTTCACATTGGACTTTGAGCATTTCCTTATTTTCTGGCACACACATAATGTCCTAGACTCACTTTGGTTTTTTTCTGCCCAGATCTGGAATCAGCCCTTTCTCTAAGGAATCCAATTTCCTTTTAGTAGGGAATGGCATTTGGAAACCAAGATCTGGGTGCTAGGTGTGCTCAATGATACCGGGTTGTCATTAATTACAGTTTTTGTTTTTGTTTAGTTCACCTTAACTTTTAAAATAGCTTACTAATTTATTCTTGTGTCTTAAGTGTTCCTTCTCCAATCCTTTGCTCAACTCAGGTCAGTTGATGGATTGACTCTGGTGGATCATGGTAACTCGATTTTTTAAAAATTAATTAATTTATTTATTTTTGGCTGCATCGGGTCTTCATTGCTGCGTGCAGGCTTTCTCTAGTTGAGGTGAGCGGGGGCTACTCTTCGTTGCGGTGTGCAGGCTGCTCATTGCGGTGGCTTCTCTTGTTGCGGAGCACGGGCTGTAGGCTCGCGGGCTTCAGTAGTTGTGGTTTGCGGGCTTTAGAGCACAGGCTCAGTAGTTGTGGTGCATGAGCTTAGTGGATCCGCCGCATGTGGGATCTTCCCGGACCAGGGCTCGAACCCAAGTCCCCTGCATTGGCAGGCAGATTCTTAACCACTGCACCACCAGAGAAGTCCGATAACTCGAATTTTTTAGTTCCAGGGCATTCCTTCCCATTTCCATTTTTTTGGATCTGTTTGGGCAACTCCTCCCCTCCTCCACTTAGTCTTCGTGATAAATGTCCATCACTGAATTCCCACATGGAATGGACTGGGGTTATGACCCCAGATAACCAGGATACCCCACTTTCCCATCAGGATTGTTGGTTCCGATTCGGGTATATGATCCAAATAGGGATGATGACAGTCTTGCCTTACAACAGTGCCAATAAGCAGTGGTAGAGAGAAGTTCTATGTGCCCTGTGATTGCTAGTCTGGGAGGATGTGAGTTCAGAGATACTGGTGGCTGCCTTCTTGCCACATGGAGAGTCAGTCTGTAGAATGAAGTCGAACAGAAGCAAACAGAGTAGAGAGATAGAGAAATACTGGTCCGGATGTCATTACTTGGGTCCCTGAATCTAGCCCTGCCTGAAACACACAGGCTTTGCATGAAGAACTTTGGACTTTGCAATTACATCAACCAGTAGATTCTATTTCTCCTTAAGCTGATATGAGTTGGTTTTCTATCACTTGTAAACAATGGCTTTACTAATCCAGTCACTATTCTCCCCTTCCTCCCCAGATCTTTGATAATTTTGTGTGTGGGTCGGTTGGCCTATTTTTGGAGATGGAATGGAGAGAACTTGATCTCATAACACATGTCTGATGGAGACATGAAGTCTCATTACAGCCCTGAGATTCTTATTTTGAGTTACTGGGAGGAGGTTAAAGATATTTATTAAGATGCTATAGTCAGCATGAGGAATATATTGTTTATAAATAACCCAAAGTGGAAGAATTAGCTAGAGGAACACTCTGGTTTCCGGAGGAGATATTTTTTAGGAATTCAATTGCCACTTCTGACCCACATGTATGGTTTTTATGAGTAACTCTTTAATATTATCAACTCAGGAAAGTAAACTTTGCAATGCATAAGATCAAGACCTTTATGGGCACCTTAAAGCCAGATCTTGCCTTCAGAACAACTAGAGTGATACCTAATGGACTCAGGAATTCTCGGTTCCTCATTGGCACCCATGTTCTACCAGCTTATAACTGAACTCAGCAATGGTTCCTATTTCTACCTCATTTACCCCCAAATTAAAATATAGAATAAAAGACTTGTCAACTGGTCCTTTATAAAAATGACTATTGAGGGCTTCCCTGGTGGCGCAGTGGTTGAGAGTCCGCCTGCCGATTCAGGGGACACGGGTTCGTGCCCCGGTGCGGGAGAATCCCACGTGCCACGGAGCGGCTGGGCCCGTTAGCCATGGCCGCTGAGCCTGCGCATCCAGAGCCTGTGCTCCGCAACGGGAGAGGCCACAACAGTGAGAGGCCCACGTACCGAAAAAAAAAAAAAGACTATTGACATATGAAGATAAACATGTGACACTATTTCCAAATTATATTTATGCAGAATACAGATGATTGAGCAGAGAGCAAAGGATATAAATATCACTTAATACCTTTTTAAAGAAAATATTTATTCATTTAGGCCGTGTCGGGTCTTAGTTGCAGCACACGGGATCTTCCTTGCAGCATGCGGGATGTTTTAGTTATGGCATGTGAACTTTTAGTTGTGGCTAACTTCTAATTTGGACATTCTTGCTTGAGAAGAGGTTTTTAAAACTTTCTCATTAAAAAAAATCACTTTTGTTATTTGACAGGTAATACCTAATTATGGAACATAAAAATCATAAAGAAGAAAATTAAAACAACCTGTAAATTTGCTGCTCCAAGATAACCACGGTAATACACAAATTTTAGAAAGGTTGGCTGCAATTTTTCCAAATAACTTTGTGTTCCGATTTTCCACCTCCTTCTTCCCATGTCAATAAAGGTCTTAGACATGTGATTTTAATGGCTGCATAATATTTTATCCATTCATGGGTGTAGTATAATTTACCCATTCCTTGATTCTGGACGATTTCAAGTGTTTCTGTACTATAAATAATGCTGCTGCACACTTCCTGGTGTATAAATCTTTGTGTTCCTTACTGTCATAGGTAGCCTACATGACCTATTTCCCCAGCTTGGAGTAAAAATTAAGGTCATCATTCCTTTATTTCTTCCTTGTTTCTGTCCCACCCCACCTGTTAATACTAGCAGGGGGTCCAGTGTCACTCTCTTGGTGTCAAAGCATCCCAGAAGCTCATTCAAAGAGTCAGCCCTTCTCGCTTTCCACTGCCAAGTGTAGAGAGAGAACCAGAAGTTGGACCTGCCCACTGGCATGATTGTGTGAGTTGCTAGCACCCAGTGTAGCTCCCAAACCTTGGTCTTGTTTGATCTCTTGAGGCCTGTTTTGCTGCAGAATTGATGCCTGTGGCTAACATCCTTTTCGGGCCCGCCTATGGTCTCAGGTTGCAGCTATCGGAGCTCAAGTTTACTTTATTCTCCATTAAATTCTGACCCTGCGCCATGGTGGCTACACACAGCAGGACTTCTAGCTCCACTGTGTCAAACCAGCTCTGCCCATGAACACTCAGCTCAGATTTACCCTCCTACCTTTGAGATTCCTGCTGCATCCTTGAGATCTTTTTTATATGGAGTGGACTTCAGGTTTCTTCTATATCATAGCTATATCTGTGAAATAGAATTGAAATAAGTATATATGAAGATCATAATATTTGGATAATTAATGTTTCTTTGATTGATTGATCTGTAAGGTAATGAACATTTCAACTATGTTCTTTCTGTATATTAATAGCTTTTACTTTAAAAAATTTATTTATTTTATTTATTTATTTTTGGCCGTGTTGGGTCTTTGTTGCTGTGTGCAGGCTTTCTCTAGTTGCGGCGAGCGTGGGCTACTCTTCGCTGCGGTGCGTGGGCTTCTCATTGTGGTGGCTTCTTTTGTTGTGGAGCACCGGCTCTAGGCGCGTGGGCTTCAGTAGTTGTGGCACGTGGGCTCTAGAGCACAGGCTCAGTAGTTGTGGCAAACGGGCTTAGTTGCTCCGCGGCATGTAGGAGCTTCCGGAACCCGGTTCCCTGCATTGGCAGGCGGATTCTTAACCACTGAGCCACCAGAGAAGCCTAGTTTACCTTTCGATTTGATTTTGGGTTATGGAGGGAATAGAGGTTCATGAATGCTACACGTTCATTATGGATTGTATCTTTTAGTAACTGAAAGATCTTCATCCTCTTTAATCCTTTCTTCATCTTAAAGCATACTTTAGTTAATATTAATATCACATCTCTACTTCCTTTCAGCTTGTGTTGACTCATTCTCTCAGACTCTCTAAAATAGTTGACTTGGGACTTCCCTGGTGGTGCAGTGGTTAAGAATCCACCTGCTAATTCAGGGGACATGGGTGCGAGACCTGGTCCGGGAAGATCCCACTTGCCAGAGAACAACAAAGCTCATGTGCCACAACTACTGAGCCCACACTCTAGAGCCCGCAAGCCACAACTACTGAAGCCTGTGCACCTAGAGCCCATGATCCACAACAAGAAAAGCCACCACAATGAGAAGCCCGAGCACCCCAAAGAAGAGTAGCCCCCGCTTGCCACAAGTAGAGAAAGCCTGCGCACAGCAACAAAGACCCAATGCAGCCAAAAATAAATAAAATTTAAAAATAAATACAATAGTTGACTTGCTGAAGGGTTCTTTTCCTACTGTCAGTATCTTTTTTTTTAAAGCTTCCAGTACATGAGATAAAAAGAGAGTATAATTCTGTACCTAGAAAGAATAGTCAACAATGAATGCCTCCATCTCCCATACACTGTTAAAAACAAATGAAACTTTATGAGTAGAGAATGAATACATGCTTTGTAAGACACAGTTCTCCATGTGTCTCTTGCTTTTCTGCATATTCTATGAGCATAGACATTCACTTTTTTGTTCTAGACCACTTTTCCAAGGATGTCTATATAATGAACAGCATTGGAAGATAGAATGGTGTGTCTTTCCAGAGCAAAGGGAAGATTTTTCACTGTCCGGTATAATAAATATAATGTATCCTTCTGGGGCAAAGTTCAGGCAGGCTTATTCTCAATGATAAAAGATTTGATTTCCTAAGCTTAGGCTCCTGTAACACATCCCTTGTGTATGCAGGTGATGTTTGGCCTTATTCACATCATCCTGTGAGAATCAAGGCTTAGGGAACTGTTGTAAATGCTGGTACTCTGGCTCCTGCTACTGCTGTGAGTAATACAAGCATGCCCTGTTTTATTGTGCTTCACAGTTATTACACTTTTTTACAGATTGAAAGTTAGTGGCAACCCTGTGTCAAACAAATCCCTTGGTGCCATCTTCCCAACAGCATTTACTCACTTTGTGTCTTATTTTTGTAATTCTTGCAATATTTCAAGCTTTTTCATTATTATTATATTTTTAAAGTGACCTGTGATCAGTAATCTTTAATGTTACTATTGCAAAAATATTATGACTCTCTGAAGGCTCAGATAAGGTTAGCATTTATTAGCAAAAACATATTTTTAAAGTAAGGTACGTAATTTTTTTTTATTGATTCTTCCAATCCAAGAACATGGTATATCTCTCCATCTGTTGGTATCATCTTTAATTTCTTTCATCAGTGTCTTATAGTTTTCTGCATACAGGACTGTTGTCTCCCTAGGTGGGTTTTTTCCTAGGCATTTTATTCTTTTTGTTGCAGTGGTAAATGGCAGTGTTTCCTTAATTTCTCTTTCAGATTTTTCATCATTAGTGTATAGGAATGCAAGAGATTTCTGTGCATTAATTTTGTATCCTGCACCTTTACCATATTCATTGATTAGCTCCAGTAGTTTTCTGGTGGCATATATAGGATACTCTATGTATAGTATCATGTCATCTGCAAACAGTGACAGTTTTACTTCTTCTTTTCCAATTTGTATTCCTTTTATTTCTTTTTCTTCTCTGATTGCCGTGGCTAGGACTTCCAAAACTATGTTGAATAATAGTGGTGAGAGTGGACATCCTTGTCTTGTTCCTGATCTTAGAGGAAATGCTTTCAGTTTTTCACCATTGAGAATGATTTTGCTGTGGGTTTGTTATATATGGCCTTTATTATGTTGAGGTAGGTTCCCTCTATGCCCACTTTCTGGAGAGTTTTTATCATAAATAGGTGTTGAATTTTGTCAAAAGCTTTTTCTGCATCTATTGAGGTGATCATATGGTTTTTATTCTTCAGTTTGTTAATATGGTGTATCACATTGATTGATTTGCATATATTGAAGAATCCTTGCATCCCTGGAATAAATCCTACTTGATCATGGTGTATGATCTTTTAAATGTGTTGTTACATTCTGTTTGCTAGTATTTTGTTGAGGATTTTTGCATCTATATTCATCAGTGATATTGGTCTGTAATTTTCTTTTTTTTGTAGTATTTTTGTCTGGTTTTGGTATCAGGGTGATGGTGACCTCATCGAATGAGTTTGGGAGTGTTCCTCTGTAATTTTTTGGAGGAGTTGAAAAGGATGGGTGTTAGCTCTTCTCTAAATGTTTGATAGAATTCACCTGTGAAGCCATCTGGTCCTGGACTTCTGTGTGTTGGAAGATTTTTAATCACAGTTTCAATTTCATTACTTGTGATTGGTCTGTTCATATTTTCTATTTCTTCCTGGTTCAGTCTTGGAAGATTATACCTTTCTAAGAATTTGTCCATTTCTTCCAGGTTGTCTATTTTATTGGCATAGAGTTGCTTGTAGTAGTCTCTTAGGATGCTCTGTATTTCTGTGGTGTCTGTTGTAACTTCTCCTTTTTCATATCTAATTTTATTGATTTGAGTCCTCTCCCTGTTTTTCTTCTCTTTTTTTTCTTTTTTTAAATAAATTTATTTTATTTTATTTATTTATATTTGGCCGCGTTGGGTCTTCATTGCTGCTCGCGGGCTTTCTCTAGTTGCGGCGAGCAGGGGCTACTCTTCGTTGAGGTGCACGGGCTTCTCATCGCGGTGGCTTCTCTTGTGGCAGAGCACAGGCTCCAGGCACGCGGGCCTCAGTAGCTGTGGCACGTGGGCTCAGTAGTTGTGGCTCGTGGGCTCCAGAGCACAGGCTCAGTAGTTGTGGTGCACGGGCTTAGCCGCTCTGCGGCATGTGGGATCTTCCCCGCCCAGGACTCGAACCCGTGTCCCCTGCATCGGCAGGTGGACTCCCAACCACTGCACCACCAGGGAAGTCCTCCCTCTTTTTCTTGATGAGTCTGGCTAATGGCTTATCAATTTTGTTTATCCTCTCAAAGAACCAGCTTTTAGTTTTATTGATCTTTGCTATTGCTTTCTTTGTTTGTATTTCATTTATTTCTGCTCTGATCTTTATGATTTCTTTCCTTCTGCTAACTTTGGGTTTTGTTGTTGGGTTTTGTTTGTTCTCCTTTCTCTAGTTCCTTTAGGTGTAAGGTTAGATTGTTTATTTGAGATTTTTCTTGTTTCTCGAGGTAGGCTTGTATAGCTATAAACTTCCCTCTTAGAACTGCTTTTGCTGCATCCCAAAGGTTTTTTTTTTTTCATCCCATAGGTTTTGATCGTCGTGTTTTCATTGTCATTTGTCTCTAGGTATTTTTTGATTTCCTCTTTGATTTCTTCAGTGATCTCTTGGTTATTTAATAATGTATTGTTCAGCCTCCATGTGTTTGTGTTTTTTATGTTTTTTTCCCTGTAATTGATTCTAATTTCATAGCGTTGTTGTCAGAAAAGATGCTTGATATGATTTCAATTTTCTTAAGTTTACTGAGGCTTGATTTGTGACCCAAGATATGATCTATCCTGGAGCATGTTCCGTGCACACTTGAGAAGAAAGTGTAATCTGCTGTTTTTGGATGGAATGTCCTATAAATATCAATTAAATCTATCTGGTGTATTGTGTCATTTAAAGCTTCTTTTCCATATTTATTTTCATTTTGGATGATCTGTCCATTGGTGTAAGTGAGGTGTTAAAGTCCCCCACTATTATTGTGTTACTGTCGATTTCCTCTTTTATAGCTGTTAGTAGTTGCCTTATGTATTGAGGTGCTCCTATGTTTGGTGCATATATATTTATAATTGTTATATCTTCTTGGATTGATGTCTTGATCATTATGTAGTGTCCTTCCTTGTCTCTTGTAACATTCTTTATTTTAAAGTCTATTTTATCAGATATTAGTATTGCTACTCCAGCTTTCTTTTGATTTCCATTTGCATAGAATATCTTTTTCCATCCCCTCACTTTCAGTCTGTATGTGTCCCTAGGTCTGGAGTGGGTCTCTTGTAGACAGCATATATATGGGTCTTGTTTTTGTATCCATTCATCAAGCCTGTGTCTTTTGGTTGGAGGATTTAATCCATACATGTTTAAGGTAATTATCGATATGTATGTTCCTATGACCATTTTCTTAATTGTTTTGGTTTGATTTTGTAGGTCCTTTTCTTCTCTTGTGTTTCCCACTTAGAGAAGTTTCTTTAGCATTTGTTGTAGAGCTGGTTGGTGGTGCTGAATTCCCTTAGCTTTTGCTTGTCTGTAAAGCTTTTGATTTCTCCATCGAATCTGAATGAGATACTTGCTGGGTAGAGTAATCTTGGTTGTAGGTTCTTCCCTTTCATCACTTTAAGTATATCATGCCATTCCCTTTTGGCTTGTAGAGTTTCTGCTGAGAAATCAGCTGTTAACCTTATGGGAGTTCCATTGTATGTTACTTGTCATTTTTCCCTTGCTGCTTTCAATAATTTTCCTGTGTCTTTAATTTTTGCCAGTTTGATTACTATGTGTCTCGGCATGTTTCTCCTTGGGTTTATCCTGCCTGGGACTCTCTGTGCCTCCTGGACTTGGGTGGCTATTTCCTTTCCCATGTTAGGGAAGTTTTCGACTATAATCTCTTCAAATATTTTCTCAGGTCCTTTCTCTCTCTCTGCTCCTTCTGGGACCTCTATAATGCGAATGTTGCTGCGTTTAATGTTGTCCCAGAGGTCTCTTAGGCTGTCTTCATTTCTTTTCATTCTTTTTTCTATATTCTGTTCCACAACAGTGAATTCCACCATTCTGTCTTCCAGGTCACTTATCCGTTCTTCTGCCTCAGTTATTCTGCTACTGATTCCTTCTAGGGTAGTTTTCATTTCAGTTATTGTATTGTTCATCTCTGTTTGTTTGTTCTTTAATTCTTCTAGATCTTTGTTAAACATTTCTTGCATTTTCTTGATCTTTGCCTTCATTCTTTTTCCAAGGTCCTGGATCATCTTCACTATCATTATTCTGAGTTCTTTTTCTGGAAGGTTGCCTATCTCCACTTCATTTAGTTGTTTGTTTGGTTGGTTTTTTTGTTTGTTTGTTTGCGGTACGTGGGCCTCTCACTGTTGTGGCCTCTCCCGTTGCAGAGCACCGGCTCCGGATGCGCAGGCTCAGTGGCCATGGCTCATGGGCCCAGCCGCTCCACGGCATGTGGGATCTTCCCGGACCAGGGCACGAACCCGTGACCCCTGCATCGGTAGGCGGACTCTCAACCAATGCGCCACCAGGGAAGCCCCATTTAGTTGTTTTTCTGGGGTTTTATCTTGTTCCTTCATCTTATACATAGCCGTCCGCCTTTTAATCTTGTCTATCTTTCTGTGAATGTGGTTTTTGTTCCACAGGCTGCAGGATTGTAGTTCTTCTTGCTTCTGCTCGGTACGTACATTTTTTTAAAGGCATAATGCTAGTGCACACAGTAGACTACAATACAGTGTAAACATAACTTTTATATGCACTGGAAACCAAAATATTCATGTGACATGGTTTATTTTGATATTTGCTTTATTTTGGTGGTCTGGAACTGAACCGCAATATCTCTGAGTTATGCCTTAAAGTTCTTTGTCTTTGACCTAACAGTCTTATGTCTTCTGCTACCATCCATGAACCTGAAAGACTAGACTAGTTAATAGGGAAAAATCTCAGACCCCTCACAGTTCTCACAATGCCTATTAAAGAAACTTTTGGAAAAAGCAGAGAGTTATTACGAAGAAAGAAAACTATCAAAAAACCCTGCATTCTGAATATTTTTCTATCTCACTTTTTCATTTAACATTTTAATTATAATGATATTCTAACAATAAGTACAACTAAGCCATGTTGGCTGACCAAAACACATATGCTTAACTACCAGGCTGGATTGCATTTACCGTATTATAAAATTATACTCTGAAAACATCACGTAGTGTTTTCTTTAAAAAATAATTTTACAAAATATAATTGATGTCATCTACTTCTTTGCTTAATTTATCTGTCTCATTGGCATTGTTTACCACTAGGTTTGTATGGTAGAATGAATGATGAAACTCAGTCTTTCACTTGCCTATAATACCATTATATATCCATGCCCTTTACATGGCCTCATGGCAGATGGAGTGCCCTTCCCTGACCCTTGACTTGGGTTTTGGCCAATGGGATATCAGTGCAGGTGACCTAAGGAGAGGCTTCAAATGGACTTGGGGTTGGGTTTGCCCACCCGCAGTCCATTGCTCCATCAGGAGACCATGCTCTGGGTCGCTGCTGTCCCTCCAGCCTGAGACCCAGGAGGACACAAGAAGAGAGGACGTGAGCCTGGCCCACAGCCTGTTGTCAAGCCCAGATGGCCCACAGTCTGAAGCTGAATTTGACCTTGAGACCAGTGAATAGGAGGTTATTGCTTTTCTATTCCATTGAGGTTGGGGAGTTTTGTCACATACTATTACTATGATAATACATTACTGATATGGTTTTTTTTTTTTGAAACTTAGCTCTTGGCTTCTGAGACACCACTTCCTTCTTGTACACTGATTGTTTCCTGATTTCTACCTTTACAGATCACATTTGCTGGCCTCTATTTCTGTCACCTCACTATATGTTATTACCCTCATGGGTTTTATTCTTGGATTTTTTTTTTCCTTCTCGTGTTACTCCCTTTCCGTGGACAATCACATTCACTCTCATGGCCTCAGATAAACTTATGTGCTGATGACTACTGAACCATGTGAAGCTGGACCCTTGCCTGAGTCACAGGTCCAAAACATCTGACTCTTGGGCCCCTCCACCCGGATGTCCTATCATACAGTATGTGACCTTTTGTGTCTGTCTTCTTTTACTTAGCATAATGATTTTGAGGTTCATACGGGTTGTAATATGTATCATGACTTCATTCCTTTTTATGGCTGAATAATATCCCATTGTATAAATAAAATTTATTTATTTATTTATACAATTTAAAATTTTTTAATTTTATATTGGAGTATAGTTGATCAACAATGATGTGTTAGTTGCAGGTGTACAGAAAAGTGATTCCGTTTTACCCATACAAGTATCCATTCTTTTCAAATTCTTTTCCCATTTAAGTTATTACAGAATATTTAGCCAAGTTCCCTGTGCTATACCGTAGGTCCTTGTTGGTTATCTATTTTAAATATAGTACTGTGTACATGTCAATCCCAAACTCCCAATCTATTCCTCCACCCAGCTACAATTTACTTATCCATTCATCCTTTGATGGACTCAATATTTTTTTAGAAGTTTTTTTTTTACTGTACACGGGCCTCTCACTGTTGTGGCCTCTCCCGTTGCAGAGCACAGGCTCCGGACGCGCAGGCTCAGCGGCCATGGCTCACGGGCCCAGCCGCTCTGCGGCATGTGGGATCTTCCCGGACCGGGGCACGAACCCACGTCCCCTGCATTGGCAGGCGGACTCTCAACCACTGCGCCACCAGGGAAGCCCAGAAGTTTTTTTTTAATTTTTTAAATCTTCTGCTCAGATTAGCCATATTGGTTTTTATTATTTGTGACTAAGAACCCTGAGTGAAACATTCTGGAATGTAACCAGTCATCAGGTAAAGACTCGAACCCAGAATTAGAAAACCATGAGGGTTTTCTCCAACTAATATCTTCTCCTCTCTCTGTGTTTGTTCCTTCAGCACTTCTCTGCTCCTCAGTCCATAGGATAGCAATGGGCAGGCAGAAGAGGGTTGGATTTACACATTCCAGCCAAGCCACATAGTGATATGGACTGGCTCTCCCTCAGCCTAGTTCCAAATACCCTGGTCTAACCAGCTATGATGAAGAGAGGGATGTGGTATAAATATGGTTGCTGGGGCCCCACGGTCACTACTATGTGAATTAGGGGTTCCATTCAGAAAAAAGGTAAATAATGTAAGCTGGACAGACAGTCCAAAAGGTATCTGCCTTGGGGCTTGGAGTCCGTAAATCACAGTATGCTGCATTCTCCTGGAGACAACTTCCCTTAGAATCAGGTTGTCCTTTAACCCAGGTGTGATCATAAATTAAGCTCAGCTCTGTAATGGGTTCTCAATATTCCCATCTGCACAATGGAGACGATTAGGCATCACTTATCTTCTCTGGATATAACCAGACATAAGAAAGCAAGAATTACACAGGAAACTCAAGAATAGCCCCAGGTCTGAACGCAGGAAGTGAGGAGAGCTAGGATTTAGTAACTGAATTTCCCCATCTATGGGCACAGGCCCAGATCAGCCAGGTCCCAGGTTTGAGGTCCCAGGGAATTTTGTCTGGGATTTATCTCCATAGCCCTGGCTTCATTTGTAATATCTTCAAGTTTTGACCCAAGAGTTACATCTAAACCTTAAACAATATTCTTTATCATCATCATTTGGTACAAAGGGACCAAGAAGTAGGCAAGACAATTATCCTTTTCTCTAATGAGTCTCTCAGGGAATCTGGTCCCAGTGGTTGTGAAGTTCTTGTAAACACAAGAGATTGGAGTGAGGCATGCATTTACAAGCATCACCTGGATTGCTGGCACTAAGCAACCTTAAATGATCCCAGGTGTTGCTGCAGCTACAGAAGGTAGAAAAGGTTCTCCCTCAGAACCTCCAGAAGGAATCAACTCTGCCAACACCTTGATTTTGGACTTCTAGCCTCCTGAACTGTGAGATAAATTTCTGTTGTTTATAGCCATCTAGTTTGTGGTACTTTGTAGCATTTAAATTTTTTTATTTATTTATTTTTGGCTGCGTTGGGTCTTTGTTGCCGTACACAGGCTTTCTCTAGTTGCAGTGAGTGGGGACTACTCTTCGTTGCGGTGAACAGGCTTCTCTTTGCGGTGGCTTCTCTTTGTTGTGGAGCACGGGCTCTAGGCGTGCAGGCTTCAGTAGTTGTGGCTTGCAGGTTCCAGAGTGCAGGCTCAGTAGTTGTGGCGCATGGGCTTAGTTGCTCCCCGGTATGTGGCATCTTCCTGGACCCGGCCTCGAACCCATGTCCCCTGCACTGGCAGGCAGATTCTTAACCACAGCACCACCAGGGAAGCCCCTAGTTTGTGCTACTTTGTTATGGCAGCCCTTGGAAATTAAATGTCATCCCAGTAGAATTGCTTGTCTTTTCCTGTACAATCTTCTCCTGCAGTTGTTTGCATTCATTCTTGGGTCTTCCATCCTTGTGATAAGAAATGGGTCATTATTCACGTTTGTACACTCAGTGTTGGGCGCTGGGTCTGGTTCACGTGAAGTGTGTAATGTTTCATGAAGAATGAGTAAATAGCAGAAATCAATACCCTGAAGAAATTATTTTGTTTTTTGTTTCTCTCCTCATGCCCCCTACCCTGACTAGGCTGTATCTCCATGACCGCAGGAACCCAGTTTTTTCAACAGTACCTGGGATGTAGTGGTTGCTCAACAATTATTATTTGCCTGAGTAAATGATTATATGACTGAATCAGTATGGGGAGAAGAGGAGAAAGTTTCCTGAAGGGGTTGATGGGCTTGTCTCAGCTCTCTACCACCTTTCAAGACATATTGAAGCCTATGTGCATGTTTTAATGTATTTTATTTTATTTTTAATAAATTCACTCATTCATTCACTTCCATTTCTGGCTGCGTTGGGTCTTCGCCGCTGCGCGCAGGCCATCTCCAGCTGCCGCGAGCGGGGGCCGCTCCTCGCCACGGTGCACGGGCCTCCCACTAGTTTTGCTGTTGCACCCCAAATTGCAAAAGTTACAGCCATGGAACTTCCCTGGTGGCTCCGTGGTTAAGAATCCGCCTGTCCGGGAAGATCCCACATGCCGTGAAGCCCATGCACCACAGCTACTGAGCTTGCACTCTAGAGCCCACGAGCCACAACTACTGAGCCCATGTGCCACAACTACTGAAGCCCGCACGCCTAGAGCCCTTGCTCTGCAAGAAGCCACCACAGTGAGAAGCCTGCACAACCGCAACGAAGAGCGGCCCCCGCTCGTTGCAACTAGAGGAAGGCTGCACCCATCAACAAAGACCCAACGCAGCCAAAAATAGATGAATAAATAAGTTTATATACATACATATTAGAAATGAATATGCCATTTATAAAAAATATGCCACAGTGTGTAATGAGTGCTTAGTTAAGATGGACGGGCACTAGACTTGTACAATAAGTTATTTTGAGAGAGAACCATAACAGATAACATTTATTACAGTATATTGTTATAATTGTTCTATTTTATTATTATTGTTAATCTCTTATTATGCCTAATTAATAAATTAAACTTTATCATAGGTATGTATGTGTATGAAAATATAGTATACATAGGGCTCAGTAGATCCATAGTTTCAGGCAGCCACTGGGGGTCTTGGACCCTACCCCCACCAAGGATAAATGGGGGAACTACTGTAATAAAATCGGTTTCACTGTTTTAACTAATGTCTGGCTAGTGTGTATATTTGACACTAGTTTTAGTGGAACCAAACATCAGTAATATATATATATTTTTAAACAAGTTTCTTTTCTTTTTTTAAAATTAAATTAATTAAATTAATTTTTGGCTGTGTTGGGTCTTTGTTCCTGTGCGAGGGCTTTCTCTAGTTGCGGCGAGTGGGGGCCACACTTCATCGCGGTGCGCTGGCCTCTCACTGTCGCGGCCTCTCTTGTTGCAGAGCACAAGCTCCAGACGCGCAGGCTCAGTAGTGTGGCTCACGGGCCTAGTTGCTCCGCGGCATGTGGGACCTTCCCAGACCAGGGCTCAGAACCCGTGTCCCCTGCATTGGCAGGCAGATTCTCAACCACTGCGTCACCAGGGAAGCCCAAACATCAGTAATATTTTTAAAATCTACTTCTTTGCCCAACTCGGTCTCAACAGAGAGAACTACCATTTTTGACAATTTCTCTCAATCAACCGAAGCTCTTTAAATACTATTAAATTAACATCCATCTTACTGATCTTGTCTTTAAATTTTTGATATTTTGTTCGAAGATTTCTTGCACTAATTTTGCTTTTAAAACCACTGCATTGAAATATGATTTATCTTGAATATTAAGCTTTTGGGGACCCCTGGAGCTTTGCACCTCCATTGCCATCCCCTCAGTGTCAAGAGTCTTCCGCACGTAAGAGGACTTCCCTATTCTGGCCCCTCACGCGCAGGCGCAGCGCGGGAGGCGCAGACTCGGCGGACCTCTTTCCCCGAAGCGCTGCACACGCCCTCGACTGGCCGGGACCAATCAGAGGCTGCGTTGTATGGCTCTCCTTGCCCCGACCCTTGCAGACCTTTCTTTAATTATCCAATAATAGCGGACCAGCGCCCCCACCCCCACACCCCACGTGCTCCTGCCCAATTAGAAAGGAGGGGGCGGGGCCTCAGCTCTGCACAATCTCTTTGGGAAAGCGCAACTGCGTCATTCACCGAAAGTACTGCGGGCTGGGAGCTCCAGTAAGGAGCGGGTGTTCTGCGTTGCAGTAAGTGGCTCTGACTCTTTACCCCGAAATGGTATAAGGAGAAACTCAGGGGTTGGTGCCCGCCAAACCTGGGCAACTGGCGGGTCCCATGAGCCTTCCACATTTCACCTGATCCCGGTCCTTTTGGTCTCTGCCCCTTCTGTCTGCCCTTCCCGGTTAGGATGGGTCACGAGGTGTTCAAGATTCTTGGCTCTTGCTTCCACAGGCTGGGACCGTCGGAAGTCAAGGTCTGACTTCCAATCCGGAAATCCTTTAAAAAAGCGAGGTTGGCTGGGAAGCCAGTATCGCAAAAACAGGTGTACCCATCTTAGATTAAAGGCTCCTTTTACTCCAGTGCTGAGCCCTTGCTACTACTCAGTGTGATCCGAGGACCAGGCATCATTGCCTGGCTGATTGTTAGAAATGCGTAATCTCAGGCTCCATTCCAGACTTCCTGAGTCAGAATCTTCACTTTAACAACATTGCAGGTGATTTCTGTGCACGTTAATGTTTGAGAATCGTTGATTTAAGCTTCCCAAGATTTCTAGTCTAGGAGGCAATGTTGATGTATGTAATTGGCTGGTTCTGCAGACGTAAAGGAGATGTTAAGATTTGAGCCTTGTGAGTCAGACTCGGGATATTTATGACATCCCAGGCATCACCTACTACTTAATCAAGATGATATAGGTAGAAAACCTATGGTGAGCATGGGTATCTTGGAATGTGCAGAAGTATTCAGGAAAGGAAAACCAACCGATGTACACAGGAAGTGCTTAATCAACCTGAGGTTGAAAGACTAATAGGACAGACACAAGAGGGAAGAGATATGGGAACATATGTATATGTATAGCTGATTCACTTTGTTATAAAGCAGAACCTAACACACCATTGTAAAGCAATTATACTGCAATAAAGATGTTAAAAAAAAGACTAATAGGATGTGTGTTAGGGATGAATGGATCTATTCATCAACTTGGCATCCCACCCACATCGTTTCTAACCAAGGAACTCACTTTATAATAAAAGGAATGTGGTAGACAGTTGTCAAGATGGTCCCCAGCGATCCTAGTCTTGTGTAATCCCTTCACATCCTGAATTGGGCTGACTTTGTGTCTTAATCCATTCGGGCTTCTGTAGCAAAATACCATGGACTGGGGGCTTCCCTGGTGGCACAGTGGTTAAGAATCTTCCTGCCAATGCAAGGGACATGGGTTTGAGCCCTGGCCTGGGAAGATCTCACATGCCACGGAGCAACTAAGCCCATGTGCCACAACTACTGAGCCTGAGCTCTAGGGCCTGCGAGACACAACTACTGAGCCCACATGCCACAACTACTGAAGCCTGCACACCTAGAGCCCATGCTCCGCAACAAGAGAAGCCACGACAATGAGAAGCCCGTGCACCACAACGAAGAGTAGCCCCCACTCAGCGCAACTAGATAAAATACCTGCACAGCAACGAAGACCCAGCACAGCCAAAACCATGGACTAGGTAGCTTATACATAACAGAAATTTATTTTTCACAGTTCTGGAGGCTGGAAAGTCCAAAATCAAGATGCTGGCACATTTGTTGTCTTGTGAGAGCCCACTTCCTGGTTCATAGATAGCGGTTCCATCTCACATGGTGGAAGGGACAAGGGAGCTTTCTCAGGCCTCTTTTATAAGGGTACTAATCCTGTTGGTGAGGGCTCTCCCCTCATGACCTAATCACTTCCCAAAGGCTTCAACTCCTAATACCATCACCCTGGGGGTTGGGATTTCAACATATGAATTTTGTGGGGACACATTCAATCCGTAGCACTGTGTGAACTATAGGATGTTGTGGAAATGTTGCTGTTTAACTTCTGGAGCTCCCTCATAAAAGATATTGTGGCTTGTATCTTGCTGTCTTGAATCACTTGCTCAGGGGGAAACCAGCTACTTTGTTACAAGGACCTATCAAGTTAGCTTTATGGAGAAGTCCACGAGAGGAACTGAGGCTTCCTGCCAATAGCAATGTGAAGGAGCCATCTTGGACACTCATCCTCCACCCACGGTCAAGCTTTCAGATGACTGAGCCCCTGCAGATAACTTAACTGCAATCTCATGAGAAGCCCTGATCCAGAACCATTCAGCTAAACCATTACCAGATTCCCGACCCATAGGAACTGTGTGAGATAAATGTTTACTGTTTTAAGTTGCAAAGTTTTGGTGTAACTTGTTACTTGACAATAGATGACTAATACAAGGGATAAGGCTAGTGTCCATAGGATTCTTTGGCATTTACTTTCTTTTTTTTAAAGGACTTTGGGGGGAAATTTAAAAAATACATTCATTTGGCTGCACAGGGTCTTAATTGTGACAGGCAGGGTCTTCGTTGTGGTGTGTGGGATCTTTAGTTGGGGCATGCTGGATCTTTAGTTGCAGCATGTGGGATCTAGTTCCCTGACCGGGGATCAAACCTGGGGCCCCTGCATTGGGAGCACGGAGTCTTAACTGCTGGACCACCAGGAAAGTCCGAGCATTTACTTTTACACCATCACCAGAAGCAGTTGACCTTATGGAACAGAGAAATGGTCTTTTAAAGACTCAACTTTGGTACCTCAATTTTTGATGTTACCCTGTAAGGTTAGGGTGCTGTTTTACAGGATACAGTATAAGTTTCATACCAGTGGACAATATGTGCTGAACTTTCTCCCAACCAGGAATTTATGGGGCAAGGAAACAAGAGGTAAAAGTGGGCACCTCTTTTTGTAATACCTAATGATCTACTTGCAAAATTTTGCTTTTTATCCCAGCAACACTGGGCTCTGAAGAGACTTCTTGCTGGCCAATTTGGGCTCCTTTTGCTACTTGGATAAACTGACCAAAAGGAGATTCTAATATTGTTATAACTTTGACTATCAGTAGAAAATAGTTTTTCTGCTACACAGTGGTAGCAGAGAGGATAATGGATGAAAAGATCTCCTTGAGAGGATTCTGGAATTGCCATGTCCAGTGATGGCAGTTAATGAAAGACTAGGACAATCTTATATGGGCAAGATCATAAGGATGTCAGATCTCTCCCACACGAGAATTAAAGTCACTATTCAGATTTTTAAAATCTTGCGTAGCTGAGATGCTGGCTAAAGATAAAGGGAACATGAATTAGATTGTAGTTAAGGAACATTATTAATATCAATTAATTGTTCATGACTACCTGTGGAAATGAAGATTACATTATCAGTCATATTTTCCTCCTTCCTTTGTTACCTATATATTTATGTATTTTAGCTACCTAGCTTTCTTCTTTTCTCTCCCTTCCTCCCTCTGTTTTACATATACATAGGATATGTAGTTATTGGTTAGCTTTCAGGTTTGATTCCGAAGTTATAGAATGTCAGGATGGGATCATGATTGGATCAGGAAAGATCTTGGTTTGGGACCTGGATACAGTAACTGATGGGATTTTGAGTTGCTCCCCTGTTGTGAGAAGGATAGTTGTATTATGTTAGACCAGAGAATTGCTATTCTACTGAAGGGTAAGTTGGTAAGAGGGATGTGTGTTAATGTTATACAACTGGAGGGGTGGATTCTAGTGGGCATTTATCTTGTTTTTTGGCTTCCCAACTTCTGTGACCCCTTCCAAAGCTCAGGTAATACCCTACTTCATCATTCTTGTTGGGAAGAAAAGCCTACTTCTTCCTGTATCACAGGAAACCCTGAATAACTTATCTCACAGCCCCTGTAGCAGCTAAGCTGTGGGCATGTGCCTACCCATTAGATATCCTGACTCAGCCTTTGACACAAAGAAAGGGAGACACGGAGGAAATTTTTCTAGCAGTGGCAGCCATTGCAGCAAAATGGATACCCGGGTAACAGTGCTACTGGTGGCACCCTATGTCCAGTGGCTAGCTGTGTCAGAGCCATGAACTGTAAGATTTATGCTTGGAGGCAGCAGGAACATGCTAATCAAACCTGTGCTGTGGTATGATTTGGGCACCGAGTGACCTCCTGAGCCTGCTTCTCCAGTTGCTCCGTGGTTTTGAAGTATGAGCTATCATTTTCAAGAAATCCTTTTCTGTTTAATCAGCATGACTTTGGTTTTATTATTTTCATCTAAGAACTACCACAATGTAACCAATCATCAGAAAAGGACTTGAACCCTGAACTGGGCCACCACTAGTACTCTTTCCATCTCATCATTATTTCTCTCTCTGTGTGTGCATTTTTGGCCTTTCTGCATAGACTTTTGCTTCTCCATCTATGGGGCAGTCAGGAGAGAGTTGCAAGCTTCTGGATTTCCACATCCAGGCCAAGTCATACTGAGAATGACCCGCAGGTCCGCAGCCTCAGTGCCAGGTTCCCAAATCCAATCGTGAATCCTCACTGGGCAGGAGGTGGTGGACTATAAATTGGGCTGCTGGAGCTCACACCCCTGTGACTCTGTGGATTGGGGACCATCCTCAGAAAAGGGTGATCCACTGTGAGCTGCAAAGACATCTCCAAAGAAGTCTACTCTGGGAGCCTGGAGTTTCTCAATCCTGGTATGCTGTGCTCTCTGATACATCTCTCCCACGAGGCTAATCCTTTACATCAAATGCTTTACAGGATTAAGCACAACTCTGTACTTCCACCCCCACCCAACCCCAGCATCCCCGTCTGCAAATGCATCACTAGCTCTAATCAGTAAATGACTGGATAGATATTAGGGGTTGACTCAGATAACACTGCAATAACCCCAGTTTCTGAGCTAAGAAAATGAGAAGAAAAATCTTTTAATAACTGAACTTTCAAATACATAAACATAAGCCCAGATCAGCAAGGTGATGAATTTGGAAATCTCAGGGAGTTTTCTCTGGGACTTCTTCCACCCAGATTGCTTTATCTCCAAGTTTTGACCCAGGAGTTAGATCATATGCTTTGGCATTCATCATGGTTGGGCTCATGGGGACCAGGAAATAGGTGGGACAATCACTTTCTGCTTGTCTCTAATAAGGCTCTCAGGGAATCTGGTCCCAGTGGCCATGGAGGCTACTGTAAATATCCATCTCTGATACCCCCAAACATCCTGCACGGAGAGCTAAGGCCATGAATCTCCGCTCCTCATTTGCTTAGGACCTACCTATATTTCCAAGACTTTCCAAACCTTATAATAAAGAGGAGCACTGTCCAGTTCCTCAAAGGTGAAGAACACTTGATAGCAACAGCACGAACTTCTCCCAGGTAAGATTGTAACAGTGGGGATGTCAATATTTCTTTACTTATGGGTGAAGTTCTTTTTTTAAAAAAAAATTGATTTATTTATTTTAGGCTGCGTTGGGTCTTCTTTTTTGCGCGCGGGCTTTCTCTAGTTGCGGCGAACAGGGGCTACTCTTCATGTGGTCTTTGGGCTTATCATTGCAGTGGCTTCCCTTGTTGCGGAGCACGGGTTCTAGGCACGCGGGCTTCAGTAGTTGTGGCTCACGGGCTGTAGAGCGCAGGCTCAGTAGTTGTGGTGCGTGGGTTTAGCTGTTCTAAGGCATGTGGGATCTTTCCGGACCAGGGCTCGAACCCATGTCCCCTGCATTGGCAGGTGGATTCTTAATCACTGTGCCACTAGGGAAGTCCCCGGCGAAGTTCTCTGAAGAACCTCCTTTGTTAAATCTTCCAGATCCAGGGAGTAGTAGTAAAAGTCCTGAATCCCTCATCTGTTGCTTGTGATAAACCCAGTACCAATGAGCTGTTTCTCTTCTCTCTACGATCTACTAAGTGGGCAAAAGCCTGGGAATGTTCATAGAGATGCACATAATGTCAGGGAAGGACTGTGTATGTGCCTGTGTGTTGTTTTTATGTTGTATTTCATATAATTAAAAAAATTAGTCCAGTGGAACCAGCATCATCTAGGACTGGAGGTCAGAAGTTGAGGGTTTAGGGATTAGGGGCAGATTCTGACTGAGCAACTCTAATGTAGGTTTTATTAACATGACCATGGCTGGAGCTTGGGTTATTGCACCCAAACCCTTTGCTTCTAGGTTTCTGACTTCTGCTTCTCTTCTCTGCATCTGAGTCCAGCCCCATGGGAGAGACAAACCAGTCAAGTAACTCTGAGTTCCTCCTCCTGGGACTCTCCAGGCAGCCCTAGCAGCAGCAGCTCCTCTTCGTGCTCTTCCTGAGCATGTAACTGGCCACAGTCTTGGGAAACCTGCTCATCCTCTTGGCCATCAGCACGGACTCCCACTTGCACATCCCCATGTCCTTCTTCCTCTGCAACCTGTCCTTCGTGGATATCTGCTTCTCCTCCACCACTGTCCCCAAGATGCTGGCCAACCACATACTCAGGAAGCAGACCATCCCCTTCTCTAGGTGTCTCACGCAGATGTATTTTGTTTTCACGTTCATGGACATGGACAATTTCCTCTTGGCTGTGATGGCCTATGACCACTTTGTTGCTGTATGCCACCCCTTACGCTACTACGCAAAGATAACCCACCAGCTCTGTGCCCTGCTGGTTACTGGATCGTGGGTCATTGCCAACCTGGATATGCTGTTGCATACCCTGCTGATGGCTTGACTCTCATTCTGTGCAGACAATGCCATCCCCCACTTCTTCTGTGATGTGACCACACTCCTGAAACTCTCCTGCTCTGATACACACCTCAGTGAGGTGATGATTCTAATTGAAGCACGGCCAGTAATGAGCACCCCATTTGTTTGCATCCTGGTATCATATATCCTTATCAACTGTGCTGTCCTGAGAGTCCAGTCCACAAAGGGAAGATGGAAAACCTTCTCCACCTGTGGCTCCCAGCTGGCTATGGTTTTCCTCTTCTATGGCACCATGATATTTCTGTATTTCAACCCTTTATCCTCCCACTCAGCTGAGATAGACATAGCAGCTGCTGCGATGCGATGTCTCTATGGTGACTCCCATGCTGAACCCCTTCATCTACAGCCTGAGAAACCAGGACATAAAAGAGGCTCTTGGAAAAGTGGTTGCTATTAATTTTTTCTACCCAGTAGTGAAATAGACTAAGAAAATCATGGAGGGAACTAATTTATAAGAAAATCATGTTTTTGTTTTTTTGATTATGCAAAAGTTAACATTTGTCTTTTGTAAGAGAATCATCTACTATCTGTCTTGGGAGTACAAAACTTGATACAGCCTCTTCAGGTTAAAGATGGAAAGAGAGATCCTTGTACCAAATAACTTGACTATTCCAACCGTCAGTGCCCTCCAGCTAAAACCCATTAGAGCACACCTCTTGTTGAATAAGTTGCGTTTATTACTCAT
The DNA here is from genome assembly GCF_949774975.1 of Lagenorhynchus albirostris. Taxonomy (NCBI): domain Eukaryota; kingdom Metazoa; phylum Chordata; class Mammalia; order Artiodactyla; family Delphinidae; genus Lagenorhynchus; species Lagenorhynchus albirostris. The sequence goes on from NC_083109.1 coordinate 51,985,429, forward strand.
GTAACAAGGGAGTTACATATACCATGGGGGGAATAGTGAGGTATCTTAGTAGGAAGGTGCTCAAAAGGACTTATTAAAAGACTTGGGATTGTATGAGGTGATTTTGGTAAGGATTGGGTCTTTGCTCTGGATTCAAAGATGTCACAAAGTGAGGGTAATTTTGGTTCACTATCTTAATATATTTTATCTAGAAGGAGGGAAAACTAGACTGAGGCCAAAGCTGTGATTGGCAAAGAAGTAGCAGTCACTCATATCCACCAGCACAGGGGGAGTTTGGTCATTTTTGTGGCTTGGACAGTGTTCATGTTTTAGTGTTCACATGCTTACAGAGTGGTCTTCTTTTGTCTTACTTTGTAACAGTCACAGAATGGCCTTGTGTGACACTGATATTCTGTGCAACTCTCTTGTGTTCATCAAAAAAGCACCAAGCAAAGTAGCAGGATAAAAATTAATGCACAGAAATCTCTTGCATTTCTATACACCAATGATGAAAAATATGAAAGAGAAATTAAGGAAACACTCCCATTTACCATTGCAACAAAAAGAATAAAATACCTAGGAATAAACCTACCTAAGGAGACAAAAGACCTCTATGCAGAAAACTATAAGACACTGATGAAAGCAATTAAAGATGATACAAACAGATGGAGAGATATACCATGTTCTTGGATTGGAAGAATCGACACTGTGAAAATGACTATACTACCCAAAGCAATCTACAGATTCAGTGCAATCCCTATCAAACTACCAATGGCATTTTTCACAGAACTAGAACAAAAAATTTCACAATTTGTATGGAAACACAAAAGACCCCGAATAGCCAAAGCCATCTTGAGAAAGAAAAACAGAGCTGGAAGAAACAGGCTCCCTGACTTCAGACTATACTACAAAGCTACAGTAATCAAGACAGTATGGTACTGGCACAAAAACAGAAATATAGATCAATGGAACATGATAGAAAGCCCAGAGATAAACCCATGCACCTATGGTCACCTTATTTTTGATAAAGGAGGCAAGAATATACAATGGAGAAAAGAAATCCTCTTCAATAAGTGGTGCTGGGAACACTGGACAGCTACATGTAAAAGAATGAAATTAGAACACTCCCTAACAACATACACAAAAATAAACTCAAAATGGATTAAAGACCTAAATGTAAGACCAGACACTATAAAACTCTTAGAGGAAAACATAGGCAGAACATTCTATGACATAAATCACAGCAAGATCCTTTTTGACCCGCCTCCTAGAGAAATGGAAATAAAAACAAAAAAAAAATGGGATCTAATGAAACTTAAAAGCTTTTGCGCAGAAGAGGAAAACATAAACAAGACGAAAAGACACCCCTCAGAATGGGAGAAAATATCTGCAAATGAAGCAACTGACAAAGGATTAATCTCCAAAATTTATAAGCAGCTCATGCAGCTCAATATCAAAAAAACAACCCAATCCAAAAATGGGCAGAAGACCTAAATAGACATTTCTCCAAAGAAAATATACAGATTGCCAACAAACACATTAAAGGATGCTCAACATCACTAATCATTAGAGAAATGCAAATCAAAACTACAATGAGGTATCACCTCACTCCAGTCAGAATGGCCCTCATCAAAAAATCTACAAACAGTAAATGCTGGAGAGAGTGTGGAGAAAAGGGAACCCTCTTGCACTGTTGGTGGGAATGTAAATTGATACAGCCACTGTGGAGAACAGTATGGAGGTTCCTTAAAAAACTACAAATAGAACTACCATATGACCCAGCAATCCCACTACTGGGCATATACCCTGAGAAAACCATAATTCAAAAAGAGTCATGTACCAAAATGTTCATTGCAGCTCTATTTACAATAGCCCAGAGATGGAAACAACCTAAGTGTCCATCATCGGATGAATGGATAAAGAAGATGTGGCACATATATACAATGGAATATTACTCAGCCATAAAAAAAAACGAAATTGAGCTATTTGTAATGTGGTGGATAGACCTAGAGTCTGTCATACAGAGTGAAGTAAGTCAGAAAGAGAGAGACAAATACCGTATGCTAACACATATATATGGAATTTAAGAAAAAAAATGTCATGAAAAACCTAGGGGTGAAACAGGAATAAAGACACAGACTTACTACTAGAGAATGGACTTGAGGCTATGGGGGGGGGAAGGGTAAACGGTGACAAAGAGAGAGAGAGGCATGGACATATATACACTACCAAACGTAAGGTAGATAGCTAGTGGGAAGCAGCCGCATAGCACAGGGAGATCAGCTCGGTGCTTTGTGACCGCCTGGAGGGGTGGGATATGGAGGGTGGGAGGGAGGGAGATGCAAGCGGGAAGAGATATGGGAACATATGTATATATAAAACTGATTCATTTTGTTGTGAAGCTGCAACTAACATACCATTGTAAAGCAATTATACTCCAATAAAGATGTTAAAATGAAAAAAAAAAAGGCAGAAGACCTAAATAGACATTTCTCCAAAGAAGATATACAGATTGCCAACAAACACATTAAAGGATGCTCAACATCACTAATCATTAGAGAAATGCAAATCAAAACTACAATGAGGTATCACCTCACTCCAGTCAGAATGGCCCTCATCAAAAAATCTACAAACAGTAAATGCTGGAGAGAGTGTGGAGAAAAGGGAACCCTCTTGCACTGTTGGTGGGAATGTAAATTGATACAGCCACTGTGGAGAACAGTATGGAGGTTCCTTAAAAAACTACAAATAGAACTACCATATGACCCAGCAATCCCACTACTGGGCATATACTCAGAGAAAACCATAATTCAAAAAGAGTCATGTACCACAATGTTTATTGCAGCTCTATTTACAATAGCCAGGACATGGAAGCAACCTAAGTGTCCATCAACAGATGAATGGATAAAGAAGATTTGGCACATATATACAGTGGAATATTACTCAGCCATACAAATTGAGTTATTTGTAGTGAGGTGGATGGACCTAGAGTCTGTCATACAGAGTGAAGTAAGTCAGAAAGAGAAAAACAAATACCGTATGCTAACACATATATATGGAATCTAAAGAAAAAAAAAGAAAGGTTCTGAAGAACCTAGGGACAGGACAGGAATAAAGACACAGACGTAGGGAATGGACTTGAGGACACGGGGAGGGGGAAGGGTAAGCTGGGACGAAGTGAAAGAGTGGGATAGACATATATACACTACCAAATATAAAATAGCTAGTGGGAAGCAGCTGCATAGCACAGGGAGATCAGCTCAGTGCTTTGTGACCACCTAGAGGGGTGGAATAGGGAGGATGGGAGGGAGACACAAGAGGGAAGGGATATGGGGATATATGTATACATATAGCTGATTCACTTTGTTATACAGCAGACACTAAAACAACATTGTAAAGTAATTATACTCCAATAAAGATGTTAAAAAAAAAAGAAAAATCACCAAGGGACTTCCCTGGCAGTCCAGTGGTTAAGACTCTGTGCTTCCAGTGCAGGGGGCATGGGTTCAATCCCTGGTCAGGGAACTAAGATCCCACATGCTGCATGGCACAGCAAAAAAGAAAGAAAGAAAGAAAGTACCAAGACCTAGCTGTGAGTGCTAGGCTGGTTCCTGGATATCAGGGCTCATTTCTCTTTCTCACAACAGAGACACAGAGATACAGGAACTTGTGATGAGAGGGTCGGACTGGTGTTGGGGCAGGAAGGAGAGGGTTCATTTAAGGGCTCCAGGAAGCCCTAATTCTGCCACACATTCAAGCTAGTTATTTTTTTTTTGGAATTTTATTTTATTTATTTTTTTTATACAGCAGGTTCTTATTAGTTATCTGGTTTGCGCAGGCTCAGCGGCCATGGCTCACGGGCCCAGCCACTCCGTGGCATGTGGGATCTTCCCGGACCGGGGCACAAACCAGTGTCCCCTGCATCGGCAGGCGCACTCTCAACCACTGCGCCACCAGGGAAGCCCTAGTTATCTGTTTTTTACATATTAGTGTATATATGTCAGTCCCAATCTCCCAATTCATCCCACCACCGCCGTCACCACCCCTATCAAGCTAGTTATTTTTTTACCTTTGTATCTGAGCTTTATGTATCATGCAACATTATGACAGGCACATGAGTAAGTTAAACAAGGAAAAAATATCCTCCAAAATTCTCAATGCCCAGTCGTGTTAATCAACTGCATTTTTTCCACCTTCTGTTCCATTTATGTCAATGCACTGTGATATTTTACACAGATACTTATTTATATCCTGATTTTCCACTTACATTTTGTAATAAAACCTTTCTAAATTGCTGGATAGTCTCCACAATTTTATTTTCCAGCCCCTAGTAATTCCTTCAAGTTGTTCTAGCAAAATGTACTCACTAGTAATCCTGTTCTTGAATTAAAACATAAAGGAAATTTACTACTATTTGAAAGTATGACTTTAAATTTATTTTGAAAATGATTGCAGAGAATAAAATATTGACAAATAGATGAAACTGGTTAAAACATCACTGAGCAGAATGCTCTGGATTTTGAGGAACAAAGAGGAAAACAGGGCAGTTCCCCTTAATTTCAGAGAGATAGGTAAGATGATATCTTGTATGAAAATGGACAAAATTCAGAATCAGAGGCCATTTCTGAGTTTCATATGATTTTCTTTTTTATGTTTGCCATAATTGTGTATTGATATTTTTGTCTAAAGGAATAAATGGTAGCATTTTCAATTTTTAGTCTATATTTCCAAGAATTCTTTATAATAAGATGGACAGTACCTGTTCCTTGAAAGTTTGAAAGACACCTCCAGCCTTTGTTTTATGTATTAGATACATGTTATTAGATACATGTGTGTTTATAAATTTTATATAATCTTGTTTTATCCTTTTATCATTATAAGATATCCATCTTTATCTATAGTAACATTTTTTGTTTTAAAGTCTATTTTGTCTGATATTAGTATAGCTACTCCAGCTCTCCTGTGGTTTGTTTGCATGACACATCTCTTTCCATCCTTTTACTTTCAATCTAATGTGTCTTTTAATCTAAAGTGTGTACCCTGTAGATAACATATACTTTGATCATGTTTTTTAATCCAGTGTGATGATCTCTGACTTTTGGTTGCATTGTTTAACCCATTCACCTTTAATATTAATGTCTGCCATTTAACTTTGTTTTCTATGTGTCTTTTGTGTGTCTTTAATGCTCTCTTTTGCATTTATTGTATATTTTCTAAAGTAGCATTTTAACCCCAGTAATTTTTTTCACTATATTTTTTGGATTTTTTTAGTGGTTGCTCTAGGTTTTACCATATACATTTTAACTTATCAACATCAGCTTCAGATTTATACTAACTTAATTCGCGTGATATAAAGAAATGCTTCTCGGGACTTCCCTGGTGGTCCAGCGGTTAAAACTCCATTCTCCCGGTGCAGGGGGCCTGGGTTCGATTTCTGGTCAGGGAACTAGATCCCTCATGCTGCCATTAAAGTATCCCGCATGCTGCAGCGAAGATCCCACGTGCTGCAACTAAGACCCAGCACAGCCAAATAAAAAAATAATAAGCAAATATTTAAAAAATAAATAAAGAAAAGCTTCTCCTATATAGCTCTATTCCCTTTCCCCATTTTAAGCATTATTTGTGTATTATCAGTTCACATATTATATCAATATTATAAACTCAACAATACATTCTTAAATTATTACCTTACCATCTGTGGTCATTTCCTTAGCCCATTACAGCTCTACTCACACCCAACTCCTTTGTGCTGTTATTGGCAAATCTATTACACATATGTTACATTTCTTTGTGCTATAGACCCAACAATACACTACCTACATATTATTTTATCCAGTTGCTTTCAAAATCACTTAAGAGAGTAAAGGAGAAAAAAAAACACTTATCTTTTATAATTACCTACTTTTATCAGCACTCTTTGTTTGTGTGGATTTTAATTGCCATCTGGGGTCACTTGCTTTCAGCCTGAAGGAATTCCTTTAGTATTTTTTGTAGAGCAGTTCTGCTTTTTTTTGAAAGCTTTGCTCGATATAGGATCTTTGATTTACATTTTCCTTCCTGGGCATTTTTCACTTAAAATTTTTTTTTTTTGACTGCGTTGGGTCTTTGTTGCTGTGTGCGGGCTTTCTCTAGTTGCAGTGAGTGGGGGCTACTCTTCCTTGTGAGGCACAGACTTCTCATTGCGGTGGCTTCTCGTTGCGGACCACGGGCTCTAGGCGCGCGGGCTTCAGTAGTTGTGGCGCACGGGCTCAGTAGTTGTGGTGCACGCACTTAGTTGCTCCACGGCATGTGGGATCTTCCCGGACCAGGGCTTGAACCCGTGTCCCCTGCATTGGCTGGGGGATTCTTAACCACTGAGCCAGGGAAGCCTTAAATTGTTTATTGTTATTTGTGAGATTTCTTTAAATGTTGACTTCATAGCAAATTGTTGAACCATATTTTTTGAGCATGTCAGACACCCTTTCACAAATACTACAACTAGCTTTCCCTAGTTTATACTTTTCAGTTTTGCTTATTTTTGGATATATTTTAATTTCATATAATTATAACCAGAAAGTGCTGCATTTTCTTCCAGTTCTCTTAGGCTTTTCTTCCCCATTCTTTCATTACTTAAATATTTAGCTATATTTTCTTCTAGTTGTTTTTGGGTTTTGCAGATTAAATCGATAAATTGTATTTATGGTTCTAATTTCATTTCTTCATATATTTACAAAATTGCTCCAGTTACTTTTTAATAACCTTTCCATACTTCACTGTTTGTAACACCACTTTTATCATTTGTAAAATGCTGATCATTGTATCTAATATGCATTGGGAACTTAATATGTGCTAGCCAGTTGGCCGAGACTTTTCTCTTCATATCTATTTTAATATTGCAGCCATGGGGTATCATTATCATCCCCACTCAAGGACATCCCTGGGTTTAAGGAGATTAAGTGACTGTCTCAAGGTCCCACAGTTAGGACATGGTGGAATCAGGTTTCCGACATATCCAGCTCCATGACCAAGTCCATCCTCTGAATGCCTCTGTAAATTCATATAGAGATGAATAGATGTAGATATATAAATATAGGTATAGAGAGATATAGATATATTTTTAGATTCTCTGTTCTGATACACTGATATGAGCTTTTATTATTGGGCTAATACCATGCTATTTTAGCTTGAGGCTTTTTAAAAAGTTTATAATACTTCACAATATCTGGTAGATTATTCTTGCAAAACTATGCCAAGATGCATGTATAGAAATGTTTATTATTGTAAAACTAAATAGATATAACACTTGGAAATACCCCAAGTGTCCATCTAAAGGGGAGCAATTCAGTAAATTATGATCCATCCTTATGGAATCCAGTACAGCCACTCAAAGACTGTAGTAGATTTGTAAGTTCTGATGTGCAAAGAATTCCCAAGATATAACTTAAGGAGTGTTTTACAAACTCATCTCTTTAGTGTAGATGAAAATAAAGGATTATATTGGCATAAACATTTTAGGAGAGATACCCCAAACCTCTTCATCAGTTCCACCTTTTCATGTTAATACATACGGACTTAACCTTGTTTCTAAAGGAAATGTATACCATTTATTTTTCAAAATAATTGAAATAATTTGAAATATTTTTCAAAATATTTTATCAAAATAAGTAATAAAGAACCTCCCCACCAGTCTATTTAGTTGACATATTATTTTATTTAAATAGCTGTGATTGATGAACATTTAGGTTGTCCAGTGTTTTTTAGTTTAGTTTTGTTTTTTTAATTTATTTTTGGCTGCTTTGGGTCTTCGGTGCTGCACACGGGCTTTCTCTAGTTGCAGTGAGCGGGGGCTACTCTTCATTGCAGTACGCGGGCTTCTCATTGCAGTGGCTTCTCTTGTTGTGGCGCATGGGCTCTAGGTGCGTGGGCTTCAGTAGTCATGGCATGCGGGCTCAGTAGTTGGGGCGCACGGGCTTAGTTGCTTTGTGGCATGTGGGATCTTCCAGGACCAGGGCTCGAACCCATGTCCCCTGCATCGCCAGGTGGATTCTTAACCACTGTGCCACCATAGAAGCCCCTTGTCCAGTGTTTTATCATTACAAATGTGCTGTGTAAGACATCCTTGTGTCTGTACCTTTGCTTACATTTGCGAGAATATCCTATCTGACCACACTATCTTCATTTCTGAGTTGTTTATATTTATCCTTTTTACTAGAATGTAATCTCCACGAGGACAAGGATTTTAATCTTTTCTATTATTGTTTGGCAAATATTTAGTCCCCACTCACTTCCCCTTGGGGTAACATATAATTTCCTGTTCTGTTGACTTTGAACTTGGCTGTGTGACTTTCCTTAGCAAAATGTGAGTAGTCAAAACATGAGACCTTAAATCTGCTTGTGCAGCTTGGTTTGGCTCTTGCGCTGCCATGATTACCACAAGAAGGACTTCACCAAGTAGCTGCTGCCCCTTTAGTCCAGGTTTCAGAACGTGACACGAGAATCAGACCTCAATCCAACCTGAAGTCTAGGGTGAAGCAGAGCCACCTCAACCAACCTGTAGACCCAGGAGTGAGAAAAACAAATGCTTACTATAATCAACTGAGTTTTGGGATATCTTCCCTAAGTACCACTGCAGCAATAACTGACTAATTCAGTACAGAGATGTGGAGAGTATCGTAACAAAAGCCTAAAATATGTGGCATTGGTCTTAGGATCAAAGAAATTGTTTTTTTGGCCACAACGTGCATCTTGTGGGCTCTTATTTCCCTAACCAGGCATTGAACCTGGGTCCTCAGCAGTGAAATCGCGGAGTCCTAACCACTGGACCTCCAGAGAAGTCCTTATTTCCTTGTCCTATTGCATTTGCTAGAACTTCCAGTAGGTGTTGAATAGGAGTGGTGAGAGGGGATATCCTTGTTCCTGATCTTTCTTATTCCTGATCTTAGTGGGAAGGCGTCTAGTTTCTGACCATTAATTATGATGTTGGCTCTAAGTTTTTATACATGTTCTTTATCAAGTTGAGGAAGTTTCCCTCTATTTTTAGTTTGCTGAGGGTTTTTATCACAAATGGGTGTTGGATTTTGTCAAATGCTTTTTCTACAGCTGATCTGATTATAAAATTTTTCTTCTTTTTTTTTTTTTAATGTTCATTGCTTTTGAAATGTTGAACCAGACTTGCATACCTGGAATAAATTTCATTTGATCATCATAGATAATTCTTTTTATACACTATTGGATTCAAGTTGATAATATTTTGTTGAGAATTTTGGTGTGAATATCCGTGAGAGATATTAGCTGTAGTTTTCCTTTCTTGTAATGGCTTTGTCTGGTTTTGGTATTTGGGTAATGCTGGACTCACAGAATGAATTAGGACGTGTTCCTTTTGCTTGTATTTTCTGGAAGAGATGGTAGAGAATTGTCATAATTTCTTCCTTAAACATTTTATAGCATTCATAATGAAACCATCTGTGCCCAGTGCTGTTTTGGAAGGTTATTAATTATTCAGTTTCTTTAATATGGGCCTATTCTGATTATTTTTTCTTGAGTGAGTTTTGGTAGATTGTGTCCTTCAAGGAATTGGTCCATTTCCTCTAGGTTATCAAATTTATAGGCATAGAGTTATTCATAATATTCCTTTATTATCATTTTCTTGCCCACAGGATTCATAGTGATGGCCCCCTTTTTTCATTTCTGATAATAGTAATTTGTGCCTTCTCCTTTTGTTAGTTAGCCTGGCTAGAGGTTTATCAATTGTATTGATCTTTTCAAAGAACCAGCTTTTGATTTTGTTGATTTTTCTCTGTTGATCTTGTTGATTTTCTCTATTGATTTCCTACTTTTAATTTCTTTGATTTCTTTTCTAATTTTTATTTTACCTTTTCTTCTGTTTGGATTTAATTTCCTCTTTTGTAGATCATAAGGTAGAAACTTAGATGATTGATTTTAGATATTTATTCTTTTCTAATATATGTATCCAATGCTATAAATTTCCCTCTAAGCATTGCTTTCACTGCATCCCAAAATTTTCATAAGTTTTATTTCCATTTTCATTTACTTTAAAATATTTTAAATTTTTTCTTGAGACTTCTTCTTTGACCCGTTTGTTACTTAGATGTGTGTTGTTAAATCTCCAAATATTTTGGGATTTTTCAGCCAACTTTGTTATTAACTTCTAGTTTAGTTTAATCTCACTGTGATCTGAGAACATATTTTGTGATTTCTATTCTTTTAAATTTGCTGAGGTGTGTTCCATGGCCCAGATGTGGTCTATCTTGGTGATGCTTCATGTGAGTTTGAAAAGAATGTGTATTCTGCTGTTGTTGGGTGAAATATTCTATATATGTTTAGTGAAGTGTTGGAATTGGAGGTGAAGCTGGAGTGGGCTCGAGAGAGTGGAGGGGATGAGACTCACCCTGATGACTAAGGTTAATGAAAACCATTATTTTTATTAGCTTTATCATATGCCACCCTATTTATCCAACCATTTAGGTCATTTCTAATTTTTTCAGCATTATGATGTTGTGATACCTCCCCTTGTACATAGAAGATGAATTGCTGGGTCAAGGAGTAATAGTTTTAACATTCTTGTCACAGTAAATGGATGCTGCTGTCATCCCTCTTCTGCCAAGCCAAACATTTACACACACACACACACACACACACACACACAAAACCTGCTCATTTAATGCACCTAAAATGGTATCTTGTTCTTTCAATATATAATTCTTAGATTACTATTAAGGCCAAACGTTCTTTCATATATTTCTTTTAGCCACTCATGTTTATCTGAAGATTATCTGTTCATGTCTTATTACTAGAACATCCCTTCGCTGCTCCCTTCCTCCCCCATCTCATCTTTCTGGTCTCAGTTTAAATGTCACTTCCCCAGAAGTCCTCCCTAGAAAACCCACCGGTATCACTCCTAGCAGCCTTTCCTTCCTAGCACTTGTGTGTAGCTGCATACCTGTTTTTGAGATTTACTGAATTTCTGCCCCCACCGGCACCCCACACCCTGGGAAACTCCATGGGTTTGTTGCTCCCCATTACAACCCAGGGCCTGGTGCCAAGGCTTTAGAGGATGTGTGCTTTAGATTTATAGCTGCTGTAGGAATAGGATCTTTGGTCCTTCATATTTTCTAACTGGACTTTGCTGCTCTACTGGAAAACCATTCATTGTTGTGTTTACTTTTTCTCATTAGCTGTTGTCAGGCTCCTTATCAAGCACTTACTTGTCCAACAGCTTCTCGGGGTGCCCTCCCAGGGACCTCGACCTTGCACACTTTACTGGCGGGGCACGGAAGACACTTGCTGGGTGTAGGGAGGGGGTTTGGGTCACGGGAGTATCACCAACCCAAACATCTTGGGGACCTTGTGGCCTGACTGTTGGGCAGGGAACAGGACCATCTTGCCCCCGGGACCTCACCCTCTCCTGTCACTGCCCGGCAGCCATTTAGCCTTTTAAGTTTTCTGGGTGCACAGGTGGGTCCCTCTGCACAATAACTGGGTGGACTCTGGCCAGACTTGCAAAGGAATAAGAGAATAATGCTGGCAGCCAGTTTTGTCCCTTATTTTAAAGGATACAGTAGGCTTGAAAGACAACATTGATAAAGGCTGTTTTAGTGTGGCTTTAAATGTTGGGGTTTCTTTTTCTATCTTTAATTAGGACTCAGGACTGAATTGTATCATAAAATGTCCTTTTAGCATGCTCTGTACAACAACAAAGCTTAAGAACCACATATTTTAACAAAAAAGAGCAATAGGCATAAAGGAAGAAACAAAACTACTATTTGTAGATGGTATAATTTTTAACCACAAATTTTAACAGAACTGAGAAATTACAAAATTACTGAACATTACATTCAGAGAAGTGGCTAGTTTTGCAAATATATAATTAAAAATAACTTTCCTATGTAAGAGCAATAACCAACTAGAAAAATATAATGAAAAAAACTATTTACAGTAACAAAATTGTGTAGAACTTACATGAAGAAAATTAGAAAAACTTAGGAATACTCTAATCAATGGAAAGATATGTTTCTGGATAGGAAACAAAATTTGTAAAGGTAATTTTCCCCCAATAGTACTGATATATAGGATTTTAACCTATTCCAATCAAAATACCAATGTAAAACCTTAGGAAATCTAAGAATAGCAAGACTGATCAAGAATCCTTAAAATGACGCACCACAGGATCGGTCCCATGAAGGCACCGCTGGCCCTGCCTCTGGCAGACAAGTCAAGAGTCTGGGTATCAGGAGGCCAAAGAGAACAAATATCCACTACAATGAGGACACTGGAACCCTGTCTCCTGAGGGGTAATGTGAGCTAGCTATTGGAGACATAATTTCTAAAAGTAAAACAGTTTGCTTGTGAGGTAGTGACCACCCATTGCCAAAGGTCTGATGGGAAATACGCATATGGCAAGTTTACTGACCAGCCATGGATCCAAGCCAACGTCCTCCTCCTCCTCTTGCGGTTTCCTTCCTAGCAGGTTTTCTTCTAGACTCAACAGAGGGGCAAGATTCTAAAGAGCTTTTCCAGGAGCGGGGCTGGGTGGCCAGGCCTGAGCGACCCAAACTTCTTTTGGCAAGGGAAAGGCATGAGAGCCGTGTGAGCAATTAATTGCGGAACAAAATACAGTGAGAACAGCAGACACTTTTAAATAATGCTCTGAAAAGGATTTCTGTAAAACAGTCACTTTTCACCACAAACTGCAAATGTTATTGAAATTCATCATTAGATCACATACAAATGACAGAGTAAGTCCTTAACATTCACTTGCTGTATTTTCCTAAATTCCAAAGTAAACAACCCCTTTCAACTCTCAGGCTTTAAGGGTATCCTTAGAGGGTTATATGAGTTGCTAGTAGAAGCTGTTGACCTAACAAATCAGTAGTTTGGTTCTTTTAGGGGAACACAGTTCCAGATAAGGACGTTTACATTATTTCTCAAGTGTGAATTCCTATGTGGGGGAAAAGCTGGATATACTTTCAGGACACTCATCACTCTTCACCTTGAAGGTAAGCATCCCCCAGACTTATATTTCAAAGCATTTTTCAGGGAAGGGGTCTGTGACCTGTACATTGTTATACAAGTTCACAAAAGCTCGAGTCCAAAAAGCCTGGTTGCTAACTGAGGTATAGCCCTTGAGGATGTTTTTGTTTTTGTTTTCTTCCCCCCTGTGAATTTTCTAAAAACTTGAGGTTTCAGCAAACATGGGTATTTATCCAATTTTGGCTATAATGAGGTTTTCTTATCTGTATCTTTTCAGATAGCCTGGGAATTCAGAATTCCTTAAGGAATATTTCAGGTTGAGGCAGGACCATCAGACCTTTCCCGATCCCACTTCTGTTTTCGGATCTTACATGCTGAATGGGTTTTTTCATGCCGGGTACAGTTTGACAGCCGACCAAACCTCCTCCCACACTTTGTACAACCATATGGCCTCTCAGCCTCGTGACTCTGCAGATGAATCACAAATTCTTCGTTTCCTGGGAAGGTTTTCCCACATTCTGGACACTTAAATATCTTCTCCCTTATATGGATTCCCTCATGGCGACTCCGATGAGAATTCTGACGAAAGTTTTTCCCACACTGAGAACATGAATAAGGTTTCTCTCCTGTATGGATTCGCTCATGTTTATTAAGGTTTGTTTTATGATTGAAGCTTTTCCCACAGTGACTACAGTCATAGGGTTTTTCTCCAGTGTGAGTCCTCTGGTGGGAAATAAGGTAAGAACTTTCATTAAACTGTTTCCCACACAGTGGACAAGTATACCATCTTCTTGTTCTCCGATTTCTGGTAAGTGCGATAACACTGATATCCACATATTTTGAGAGTTCCTCTAGTGGAGTATCATTTTCGATGGTAACTAAAAGATTTTTCATTTTCCTTTCCTTTGGAATGCATGTATTTAGTCCTTCCTCTTTCTGGCAATCTGGAGGTTGCTCAGAGACCACGGAGCAATCAATTTCATCACAATCTGAAGACTTTTCTCTCTGTTCTTCATTCTCTACAGGTTCTTTCTGAAGATCTTCACCCTCAGGATTACTGTCACTGACTGTTGAAACAGAGAGAGAATTTAATAACTTTTGAGGGCTATGATACCAGGCAGGAAAAAACAAGTCAGATTTCTCATGAAACAATAACCTTGAAAGTCAGAAATTTGAGGACTGGCTGATAATTGCCATCAACACTTTTCTACCCTTAATGAGGGTGGGATACATGACTGATAAATCTTTGCATACCCCATAAAGCAAGCACACAGTCCTCTTTTTACTTTTCTTTAAAAATTGGAATGAGTGGGACTACATTAAAATATTTCATTTGTTTGTTTTCTGAATAAGCACCAACTACTCATTCAACAAGTTCATACTGACCTTATATTCTGTGTAGAGCACTGAGCTAATAAGGACCAGGGGATGAAGGACATAAATACTAAAGGGTACTACTTGTAATCTTTAGGAGGCTAGTAAGTGAATGGTAAGATGAGTTACTTCTAGGTTTTCACTACATTAAATATTAAAATATTATAGTATTAGGTAATATTATAATATCCAATATAGTGAAAAACTGGAAAAATTCAAATGACCACAACTAAAGAAGGTACAGCAAATTCACACAATGGATTATTATTTGGACACTAAAGGATTACTACAATTGATAAAATGAAACTATGTTAGAAGTCAATAGTTGTCATTTTGGGGGAGGAAGGAGAGCAGTGACTGAGCAGGGGGCACAGAGGGATTTCTGGGCTGTTAGGAATAGTCAATTTTGGGTGTGGTTAGATAAATGTGTACATTTTGTGAAAATCTGAGCTGTACACTTAGGATCTGTAGACTTTTCTGCATTTGCATTTCCCAAAAAAAGTCTGTGTAAAATAACAAATTATAAAAACTAGGCAACAAAGTGAAAAAAAAAAAAAGTATGCTCTGAACAGGTGACGTGACAAGGGATTTGTCTAACTCCAGGCAACTTACTGAGATTAAAGTAAAGGATTAAATCAACCACTTAGATAATGTGACTGAACATGAAGCTAGAATATGAATCTCTGCTGGATTTAGCAGTTTCACACCAATAGAATTTTTTCTTTTAAATTACTTCTTTTAATGATTCCCTTAGTATAATGAAAATGCTGGGTCAAAGCACATGCCAATTTTTATCACAGCTCTTGGTATGAACTGTTATACTACTTTCCAAACAAGCTGTACAAATTTCAATACAATCATCAACATGTGGTTATCAATTTTACCTAATCTTGCTGGCAGTAGATATAATTTTCAAATATTTAATAGGTATACAATGGTTTCTCATTGTAGCTTTACTTTGCACTTTGATTACTGCAAACTAGTAATTTATCTATTGGGCTGAGACTTTATCAATCACTACTGATATATTAATGGAAGTCTCCCTCTATAATAACTCCACAACTTAAAACCAGAAAAAAAAATTAGTCTTAAAATCTGATAAATTTCTATTGTTTCCTGGCCATTTTTTTTAAAAAAGGTATTTTTTAAATTAATTTATTTATTTGGCTGCATTGGGTCTTCGTTGCTGTGCACAGGCTTTCTCTTTTTGTGGCGAGCGGGGGCTACTCTTTGTTGCGGTGCACAGGCTTCTCATGGTGGTGGCTTCTCTTTGTTGTGGAGCATGGGCTCTAGGTGCACAGGCTTAGGTGCTCTGCGGCATGTGAGATATCTTCCTGGACCAGGGATTGAACCTGTGTCCCCTGCATAACCAGGTGGATTCTTAACCACTGTGCACCCAGGGAAGTCCTCTAGCCATTCTTTTATGCCTTATTATTACAGTTAACTCTAATACATTTGGAGTTTAGTATCACACTGTTTGTTGTTTGTAACATGTCTAATATTGGTAAAACCAGTCAGAACATCCACTTCTACCTTTTCACAAATTTGACTGAGTGTATTTACAGTATAAATAAATTTGGAGGGCACTGCTATCTTTATTTTACATGATTTTAGTTTTCCAGTTTAGACCTGTTTCTCTCCAATATTTAAGAATCTTCTTTTCTATTTACCAATAAAACATTTCTCTAGCTTACTCCTATCTTACAGTCATTCTGAATGACAGCTCTCATTATTTTGTGTTTATTTAAGAATGCTATTTATTGGGCTTCCCTGGTGGCACAGTGGTTAAGAATCCACCTGCCAGTGCAGGGGACATGGGTTCAAGCCCTGGTCCGGGAAGATCCCACATGCCACGGAGCAACTAAGCCCGTGTGCCACAACTACTGAGGCTGCGCTCTAGAGCCCACAAGCCACAACTACTGAGCCCACGTGCCACAAGACTAGAGCCTGTGCTCCGCAACAAGAGAAGCCACCGCAATGAGAAGCCCGTGCACCGCAAGGAAGAGTAGCCCCCTCTCACCATGACTAGAGAAAGCCCACGCACAGCAATGAAGACCCAACACAGCCAAAAATAAATTTAAAAAAAAGAATGTTATTTATTGATTGTTAAATACTTATTCCTATCAACCTACTTTAAAACTATTAAATATAATAATGTTTTAGTTGATCCTTCTAGATTTTCTAAGTACAAATCATATTTTGGTTCCCTCTCTTTCCAATATTCATTCGTCTCAACCCCTTTTTCTTATCTTCTTGCTTTAGAAAATTAGTTAATGATATTAATAGTGATAGCAGGTTTCTTTATTCTCAGTTTTCAGGAATTATCATCAGCGTTTTATGAATGATTATAAACATTAGGTTATATTAAAGAGCTAAATATCTGTTTTCAGAACAATTAGTTGAAACTCGTAAGATTTTTCTGATTTTTCTGAAAGGGTCAATGAAAATACAGTCGACTTCAACAACACAGGTTTGAACTGTGAAAGTCCACTTATACGCAGAATGTTTTCAACAGTAAGTACTACAGTACTGTGCAATCCAAGGTTGGGTGAATCTGCAGATGCAGAACCATGGATATAGAGGAACAGCGGGTATGGAGGGCTGACTATCAATTATGCATTGATTTTTGACTGCTGGGGGGGTCAGCACCCCTTATCCCTGTGTTGTTCATGGGAAACTGTATTTTACCTTCCTTTACTGTACTAACTTTAAAAATAAAATAATTTTAGTAGCTAATATATTTATATGGCTTAAAAAATCAAAACATGAAAAAGTATACACAGAGAGCATTACTCTCATACCTCTCCATCCATTCTATTCATTCCCCAGACAGGTAGCAGTTTTTATTAATTTCTTTTTGTTTTCCCATTGTTTCTTTAGGCAATACGTTTTCTTTTTCTCCCCATTTCTTACATAAAAGGTAGTACACTATGTATATTTCTGCTACTTGCCTTACTTCAGTCACTATATTCCAGTGCACAGAGATTATCATGGTATGATGTGTGGAAACATACCGTATTCAACCAGCCCCCTGCAGAAACACTTGGATTGTTTTCAACTTCGTTTTTACAAACAATACCACAATGAATAAACCCTGTTTGTACATTATTTTGAATGTGTGCTATTGCTATTATCTGTAATTCAGATTCCCTGAAGTGGGTCTGCTAGATCAAAAGGTAAATGCATCTGTAATATGGGTAATTACAGATTCTCATAAACAGGAACTGTACCATTCTGCATGCCCACCAGCAATATACCCGTCTCCCAACAACCTCACCACCAATGTGTTGTTTCTGATTTCTATAAATCTGATAGATTTTTTTTAAAAAAGGTAACTCAGTAAAGGTTTTATTTGCATTTCTAATTATGAGAAGGGCTGGACATCTTTCATGTATTTTATTTTTAAAATTTCTTTTATTGATTAATTTACTTATTTTTGGCTGCGTTGGGTCTTCATTGCTGCTTGTGGGCTTTCTCTAGTTGCGATGAGCAGGAGCTACTCTTTGTTGCCGTGTGCAGGTTTCTCGTTGCAGTGGCTTCTCTTGTTGCAGAGCACGGGCTCTAGGCGCATGGGTTTCAGTAGTTGTGGCTTGCAGGCTCTAGAACACAGGCTCAGTAGTTGTGGCGCATGGGCTTCGTTGCTCCGCAGCATGTGGGATCTTCCTGGACCAGGGCTCGAACCCATGTTCCCTGCATTGGCAGGCGGTTTCTTAACCACTGTGCCACCAGGGAAGCCCTCTTTCATGTATTTTAGAGTAATTTGTATTTCTGAGAAAATCTGTTGATCTTTCTGTTCCCAATTTCTAGAAATTCTTAATAAATTAGGCTTTTGTCTGATATAAGGTGCAAATATTTACCTCCAATTTACTGCATTTTTTTGCTCAGATATTTTTTATTTTGTCATACAGAAGTTTTAAATTTTTTTTTTTTTTTTTTTTTTTTTTTTGCGGTGCGCAGGCCTCTCACTGTTGTGGCCTCTCCCGTTGCGGAGCACAGGCTCCAGATGCGCAGGGTCAGCGGCCATGGCTCACGGGCCTAGCTGCTCCGCGGCATGTGGGATCTCCCCAGACCGGGGCACGAACCCGTGTCCCCTGCATTGGCAGGCAGATTCTCAACCACTGCGTCACCAGGGAAGCCCAAACATCAGTAATATTTTTAAAATCTACTTCTTTGCCCAACTCGGTCTCAACAGAGAGAACTACCATTTTTGACAATTTCTCTCAATCAACCGAAGCTCTTTAAATACTATTAAATTAACATCCATCTTACTGATCTTGTCTTTAAATTTTTCATATTTTGTTCGAAGATTTCTTGCACTAATTTTGCTTTTAAAACCACTGCATTGAAATATGATTTATCTTGAATATTAAGCTTTTGGCGGCCTCTCAACCACTGCGCCACCAGGGAAGCCCTTAAAATTTTTATGTATTTACTTTATTGATCTTTTCTTTCAAGACTTCTGGATTTTTGAGTCTTAATTAGAAAAGCCTTCCTAGGCCACAGTTATAAAGGAATTCACCCTTTGATCCACTGGGAGTTTTTCTTGGTGTGCAAAACAAGGTATGATTCACCAAATGGCTACTAAGTTGTCACAACACCTTTTATCAAGAAGTCCCTCTTTACCTTGCTGATTGGAGATTCCAACTTTATCACAAACTAAGTCCTCATGTGTATTTGAACCTATTTCTGCACTTTTTTTTTACTTAATTAATTTTGTTATTAATTAGTTTATTTTTGGCTACGTTGGGTCTTCGTTGCTGCGCGTGGGGCTTTCTCTAGTTGCAGAGAGCGGGGGCTACTCTTCGTTGCAGTCTGCGGCCTCTTCATTGCAGTGGCTTCTCTTGTTGCAGAGCACGGGCTCTAGGCGCACGGGCTTCAGTAGTTGTGGCGCATGGGCTTAGTTGCTCTGCAGCATGTGGGATCTTCCCCGACCAGGGATCGAACCCATGTTCCCTGCACTGGCAGGCGGATTCTTAACCACTGCGCCACCAGGGAGGTCCCTGGACTTCTTATTCCATCCCATTGATCTATCTAGTCACATGCCAATACTATATACTGTTTTCATGACAGGCTTTAGAGGCTGCTTTAATACCTGATACGGCTAGAACCCTCCTGCACCACTGCTCTTCTTTTCAATTTTCTCCGTTACTTGTAGTTATTTTTCCATTTGAATTTGAGATCGGACTGCCTACTTCCAGGGGAAAAAATCCTATTGGTTTTGTTAAAGGGATTACATTGAATTCATAAATCAATTTGGGGAGAACTGACCTTTTTTTATGTTAAAATCTTCCCCACCAAGAACATGATACTTCTTTCCATTCATTCAAATCTACTTCTGTGTCCTTTAGAAGTGTTTTAAAGTTTTCCTCACAATTTTTGTGCACTTCTTAAGTTTATTCCTAGGTGTTTAATCTTTTTTGTTCCTACTGTATACCTTCTAAATGATTGTGTTTGCATGAATGATTTCGGTATAATAATTTTACATCTCATTGCCTTACTAAATGCTTATTATCTGGAATAAGCTTTCAGACATTCTCTAGGATTTTCCAGCTACACAATTATATTATATGTAAATAGGTGTAGTTTTATCTTTCTCTTAAGTTCTTATAATACGGCTATTTTCCTTCTCATTTAACTGCACTGGGTAATACCTGAAACAAAATATTAGACAGTAGTAGTGGTAGTGGGCTTCACTGTTGTATTCCTAATTCTAGTGGGAATGCCCCCAGTGTTTCCCATTAAAGATGATGCTGGCTGAAAGGATATGTAGCCCATTAAGGAAGTATCCATTAGTCACTAGTTTGTTAAGTGTTCTTATGAAGAGGTTTGTATTTTGTCAAGTATCTTTTCAATAACTATGAAAATGATCATAGGCTATTTCTTTTTATTTTCAGATGGATAGACTTATAACAAATAGACTTTCTATGACTAAATCATTTTTGTATTCCTGGAATAAATCTTATTTGGTCATTGCAATTTTCATCAGATTGTGATATCTTTGTTACACTAATGTCATAAAAAGAACCTGGAAGTTTTCCTTCTTCTTCTATACTCTGAAAGTTCTCACA
Source organism: Lagenorhynchus albirostris (assembly GCF_949774975.1). Lineage (NCBI taxonomy): Eukaryota > Metazoa > Chordata > Mammalia > Artiodactyla > Delphinidae > Lagenorhynchus > Lagenorhynchus albirostris. Next base: position 52,005,819 of record NC_083109.1, read on the forward strand.
GAATTTGAACTGTCAGATTTTTAAAGATTTACAAGAATTTTCTGTGAAACTAAGGCTGGTCCTTTTTCTTGTGTGTGGGACTAGTTTTCTGACAATTTCAGTTTCCTCTATGGAAATTGGTTTATCTATTTGTGTGTAAATCATTCTACTTATTAGTTCCTCTACTTTTTCTATTTTTACCTTATTGATTTCTAAGTTTGTATTTATTAATATTTTGTTCCTGTTTTCCCTTACCTTGCTTTCCTAACTGTAAATCAGAGGCTTAATTAATTTCTGTAAACCAGTATACATTTTTTTATCCCTGCATATTCTTATGAGTACCACTTTAGATTATACCATAGATTCTGATAGTGTTATGCAGAAAAATTATGCGATTTTAATTTGTATTACTCCTTTGACCCAAAGTTACTTAATAGTTTTAAATTTTACTGGTAGAAAAAAATTGTTTTCTCTGATTTCATTATTAATTTCTAGTTGTATTGCATTGTGATAGATCCTAATGTATAATTTCTACTCTTTGGACTCTATTGTGTTTTTGTTGCATAGTATGTAGTCAATTTGTATCAATCTTGGAAAGGTATATTCTCTTACCACAGTAGAGGGCAGAAACAACCATAAGAACTATCTCACTGAGAATTTAAGTGCTCTACCTTTTTGGTTGTTTTCATGTGGTTTACTTGGACTGAAACACAAATTCTGTCTTCCTCTGTCAAGGGCCTTCCTTTTGATTCCTGTCCCCACGAGGTTCATTCCCTTACACTTTTCCCTTTGCAAACCGACCAAATGTTACTATTTCAACTATCAGCTATATGCTGATGACTCCCAAATCTTTACATCCTTACATCTGAGCTCCAATCCCCAATGTCCAAGTGCCCAGAGGATAACCTCATTTTATTTCCTGCCATGGACTGAATCTCATTTAAAATCAAATCCGTGTTCTTCCAAACTCTGCTCCTGGGTCCAAATCCTGCCTTGACTTATCAAAGCTCTTTACAGCTGTAATTTAGAAGCTCTTAGAGAGGAGAAATGGAGCCTTATATATATTTTTAACCTCCTGAATATCAACTCCAAAACCCAACCCTGCCTGAAGGTAAAACAGCATTTATTAAATGTGGTGAATGACTCTAAGCTTAAATCATCAGCTTCAGAGTATGGATAAGGGAGAAGAAAGGAGAGGGTGAGGATTGGGTCTCAGGTCCTCAACGTGCAGGACCAAAGTGTTCCTGGAGTTGGCAACATGCCCAACAGTCAGTCACCCAAAATAAATGCTAGCTTTGCCTAAGACTCAGGAAAAACTCAGTGTAATAAATCTGATCTGTTTATACAGTTTCCTAAAATAAAATATTACATATAATAATCTATGGGAAATTAACCAGGCCTATTATGTACCACCACCCCAACCATACAGGATAAGACAACTACAGAGTTGAGTAATCATTATGTATTTCTGTCACCCTAGGCAACTCACAAAACCTCAGCCTCAGAACCAGTCTTGAAGGCAAGGTAAAAAGTATTAGGCACTCAGCAAAATGATTTTTGAGGGACCCTGGCTCTAGGGTAGCAGTATATTTCTAGGGAAAAACTGAAGCATCTCTAAGCAGCTTACAGAGAAGCTGCTGCCAGATGAGTTCCTATGTAGCACCTGTTAGCCACTACTGGGAAATGAGTACAAATGAAGAAGGTTTCATTCACCAACCATATAGGAAATTTACTGATGAAACTAAGAGAAATGCAGCAAGGAGGCAGTACTGTACTGGGCCAAGACTGTGCTCTGGTGTTAGATTCCCTGAGTCCAAAACCCTGCTCTACTACCTACTGCTGTGTGACCTTTAGCAAATTTCTTAACTTCTCTCTGCTTCAGTTCCATCATCTATGAAATAGTAATGATTCCTATACACCACAGTACTATCATAAGAATTACATGAGATAATAAATGCATGCAAAGTAGTTAGAAGTGTCTAGCACATATTGGCACACAAGTGCTTAATAAGTACCAGATGTTATTTCCATCAAAAGTAGGATATATTTTCTCTTTCACTAGTAGGCTTCACAGCTATTGAACATCAAGAAAAAAAAAAAGACTTAAAAGAATTAGTCATGTGTCCAATAAATACACTGATGTAAAATATATCTGTGGGGAGAATACCACTGGGTGCAGAGATTCAGAAACAGTATACTCGCTTTTCTATCTGTTTAAATATTTGATGTGAGTATATCAACCTCAAGTCTTGCTTACCAAGAGAAGTCCCCTCCTTACTGCCCCCAAGATACAGGGAAAATGGCCACTCACAGCTGGAGAAGGCTCTGCCACATGGAATAAATCAAAAATTAAATGTGCATAAACATGTACTTAGCTGGTGTGAACAATGTCTCAGAAAAGTCTGAGATGAAATAGAACATGCTTTTCCCATAGCCTTCAATCTGAACACACAAGAGACTTGATTTCTTACCCAGTAACATCATCTCCCCAATGCTGTTGTCTTGAATCTCTGAGGTGGGCTGCTGAACAGGATCCAAGCTTACACATTCTTCTTGGGAGTGAAATACATTCAAATCCTCAAAGACCACCAGCTCCTGAAAGAGCAACAGGCCCCCTTCCTCTTAGTAACAGAGGTTCCTTGACAGCCCTGCTGTTAAGAAAGACCAAGATCAGGGAAGGGATGGCAAAAGGGATCTAGAAGTCCCATGCAGACAGGAAAGCCTGGCTCAGAGAGGAGCCAGAGGGAAAAAAAAAAGATGACTGTCCAAGGAGGCAGTGAAGAGCCCCATCTCCCTGCTGACTCCCAAAAGTGGGTTTATATACACGGGAGGGCTGCAAGAGTAGAGAAGGTGATGCACTCAAACAGTGAACAGGAAAACTGAACCCACCTCAGACTCAGCTTTCAAACACAGAGACACTGTCTCCTGTTTCTGCTGGATTCCTTCTCTGGGTAGAAGCTTCACTAAGGGATGAGGTTGCACTGGGGAAAGAGGAAGCTGTAGTTAATAGAAAAGTCAGTGACTCTAATATGGAGACTCTACCCACACCTTGAATCCAGGCTGTCCTCATTCCTTTGGTAGGTAACTCAAGGCTTTTTCTGTTCCTATGAGCCCAGTCAGAGATCAATCCACAAACCACAGGGTCTTGAACCTATATGGGGTCTCTTCACTATGAAAAGGATATTCCCCTAAGCACCTTTTAAAATTCCCATTACTACTAAGGGGAAGGATGGGGAAAGGTAAAGTCTGAAGATGCCCACAGCAAGCACAAAAGTTAACAAAATTCCACATAAGCTGAAGTCAATTCAATAATTCATCCACATTCCTTTATCCTAAAAAGATACTCCCCCTCCCCCAATGTCTGGGTAAAACTGACACTACAGAAAAGATACACACTGTTTATTCTGTGGCTTTACATACACTTAGCAAACCATTCAAGCTCCAGCTTGAGAAAAAAAATACTCCCTCTCCCTGGCACGTTGACTTATTGGAATCAACTCTTTTTTTCCGACACCCACCAACCTAACTTGAATTCATTACTAACAAGGAAGTCTAGCTCAGCCCCCAGTACCATCCCCTTCTCTTCTAGTAAAACAGTATGTGCTTCTTACCTCTGTTCTGAAGATTTGAGCTCACATCCTTCACAATAACCAAGGTCTCCTTGACTTTCTGACTGGGCTGGACTAGGCTTGGCTTGGGCAAGAAGGTGAGGAAGTGCTCCAGAACCAGCTGGTGAATGGTCTTGGGCCCACTAGTAGCATCTCGGAGTAGATCTTGGCCCAGCTTGGAGTTAGGAGGAACTCTCAGTATAAAGGACCTCTTTGGCTTTAGGGGTATAGGAACCACTTTTGCAGCCATCGTGCCTTGAAATCACACACACACTTGTTTCTGCAGAGCTTCAAGAGTCACCTCTTACTGGAGGAAACCTGTCAGTCACGCTGCAGATGAGAGAAACCATGAGTCAGGCTGGAGATGCCTGCACTCCAGTATGTGTCTTGCAAAGTGAGGCCACATGAGATCTAAATCAAAAAGGAAAGATAAACTACGGTAGGGAACTCACAACCGTAAGGAAGATCCCTGACCCGATACTCTTAGCAAGGCCTGAAAGGAATATCCTGAGAATGAAAGCATAAGATGTTCAAACCTCAAGGGCCATCCTCATGAGAAAATGAAGTGCAAACTCCACTGGGAAGAAAGGTTTAACTCATGCTGGTAGAAGAAGCAATGGGCCAGAAGACAGGAAATCCAGGGTCCAATACCGAGGGCATCTGTTTACAAGTCAACTTGGCCACCGAATCTGGCCTCACTGCGTCCCTTGGACCGCAGGTCCCTCGGATGCCCTTCCGGGGGTTGCTGATGGTTCAAGGAGCAAACGCAAGGCCGCATGAGGTGTCTACGTGTGGCCTGCTGACTCCTTTCCGCCCTCAAAGCCCTGTAAGAGCGACAGGGGACATCCCAGTAGGGCCCACCAGGCCAGGCCCGCTCTGCAGCCTCTCCCAGTGGCCAAGGGGCACCTTCGCCGCAAAGCCCAGCTGGTGGCATTGCCTGGGGTGCGCTCCCGGCTACCTATCCGGCCAGGCTTCCCTAGCAACAGACTCTGTTCCGCTCCCCAGAGGCCGCCTCAGCCTGGTTCCCGCCCTCCCGGAGTCCCTCACCTCTTGGGGTTCTGCCGCCCCTGGGCGCTCACTGGGGACAGCCCAAAGACCCAGACTCGGGGAGAGACCGGGAAACTAGGCTCGAGAGGGCAAGCCCACCACTCGCCCTTCGGAATGTCCTCACAGGCTGCCGGCGACTAGTGGCGTGCGCCGCCGTCACTTGGGGAGGACGGCAGGGACGCGGTGCCTTCTGGGAGGCCGGGCGCCTAGGCAGCAGTGACGTCACGCCCGGTGCCCCGTTTCCGGTGCGGAAGCCTGGTCTCCTCGCTTGGAGCGAGCGGTCTGCGCTTGGGAAGGCGAGGCTCGAGGCCGGCCGGCGGAGCTCTCAGGGACGCAGGGAGGTCAGGTTGGCAGCAGCCACTCTCTCTGCGGCTGTACCTGGGAGATGGAAAGCAGAAGGCTGGCTCAAACCCTCCAAGACAGGTTGGCACCACTCCAGGTATGGACGGTTTAGCTGCAAGGGCTACTGGGAAATGTAGTTCGGTGCTAAACAGCCAATGGGAGATCGCCAGGCGCCGCGGTTGGGGCGGAGCAGGGCCGGGGCTCGACCGGAAGCGGGCCGTCTGACGGACCGGAAGGTCTGTGAGAGGCCGACGCAGTTTCCGCCCCAGACCCTTGGGTCTATCAAAAAATTGCGGTGGCGGCGAGGTGGTGGTAGGTTGTGGTTTTTGTCGGTTCTAGGGTCCTGTTACAGCCGTCCCTTTCGGCAGGGGCGGCCCTTCGGTCAGAGCCGGGCGAAGCTCCCCTTCTCTATTGACCAACTTCTACACAGAGGTCTGGACCGGCCATCTTATTTTCTCAGGAATTCTAGCTGTCCATCTCCATTACCGTCCTCAATTCGTCTTTTCTTTCTGCATTGTTCCCATACTCGGTTCATTTTCCAGTGAGGCAGTGATCAGGAATTGGGGCCACACAAGAGCAGGGATTGCCTTATTCTATGTAAACGCCAGCCTCAGGTAGGATGACTAAAGTGAAAATGAGTTGTGTTTATTAACGGTAACTGTAGGTGACTCACTCAGCTGTGATCTAAAACATGTTATAAAGAGAGTAGTGTCAAAACCGTGTGGCAGGGGCTTCCCTGGTGGCGCAGTGGTTAAGAGTCCACCTACTAATGCAGGAGACACGGATTTGAGCCCTGGTCCTGGAAGATCCCACATGCGGCGGAGCACCTAAGCCCGTGTGTCACAGCTACTGAGCCTGCGCTCTAGAGCCCCTGAGCCACAACTACTGAAGTCCTTGTGCCTAGAGGCCGTGCTCCTCAACAAGAGAAGACAGCGCAATGAGAAGCCCACACACCGCAATGAAGCATAGCACCTGCTCAGCACAGCTAGAGAAAGCTCTCGCGCAGCAATGAAGACCCAACACAGCAATCAGTCAATCAATCAATAAAATAAAAAAGAAAGAAAGAAAGAAAAAACTGTGTGGCAACAAAACTTAAAAAACAAAACGAATACCTGTCTTTCCAGACATCAAAATTACAAAAAAAACCCTTCTTTAATCAAAGCAGTGTAGTTTGAACTACACGTGAATAAATAGAACAGTATAGCCAAAATTGATCTGAATATATGTCGACCTGTATGCAAGGATAGCATTTAACTTGGTGCTAGCAGAAATGATTCTTCTGGGAAAAAAGGCTCTTGTCTTTACACTACATACAAAAAGATGGAATTTAATAGCCAATGAAAGAACGCTTAAGAGAAGGTTAAGTTTAATATTGAGGCAAAATAGGAAACTGAGGTGCCTTAAAGTAAAATATAAGCTTGTGTGACTGTATTTAAAAAAAAAAACTTTAGAAAACAATAAAATCAAGCAGTAGACTGGGACATAATTGTAGAAGATAAACCAAATAAAGACTAAGGCATTCCCGGCATTCAAAGAGCTCCTGCTAACTGACCAAAGACTAAGGCAAAAGCTATGAAGTCATTCCAAAGAGGAGGAAAACTAAATGATCATTAACATTTGAAAAGATGCTTAATGGGAATTCCCTGGTGTTTCAGTCGTTAGGAGTCTGTGCTTCCACTGCAGTGGGCATGGGTTCCCCCCCTGGTTGGGGAACTAAGATCCTGCATGCCCCTTCATGCAGTGTGGCAGAAAGAAAGAGAAAGGGAGGAAGGGAAGGAAGGAAAGAAAAAGAATGAAAAGATGCTTAGCCACTTTGGAAACAGTTTGGCAGTCTTTCAAAATGTTAACATAGATTTACTTACTATAGGATCCAGCAATTCCATTCCTAGGTATAAACCCAAGAGAAGTGAAAACTTGTACCTGAAGAGCAGCATTATTCATAATGGCTGAAAAGTAGAAACAACCGGTCTATTGAACAGATTAACAAGATATAGTATATCCATATAATGGGTTATTAGCAGTAAAAAAGGAACAAAGCAGTGATACATGCTGCAACATGGATGAACTTCGAAACATTGTGCTAAGCCAGAGAACCCAGTGACACAAGACTTTGTGTGATTCTTATGTGAAATGTCCAGAATAGGCAAATCCATAGAGATAAAAAGGTTAGTGGTAGCCAGGGGCCGGGGGCAGAGAGGAATAGCAAGTGAATGCTAAGCAGTGCAGGGTTTGTTTTGTGGGTGATAAAAATGTTCCGGAATTAGTGGTGATGTTTGTACACATTGTGGATATACTAAAAACCACTTAGTTGTGTATTTAAAAGGGTGAATTTTATGCTATGAGAATTATATCTCAATTAAAAAAGACCGCCAGACAGGGAAAATTATGTCCTACAAATACAAATGCTTAGTATGTAAAATATTTATGAAGAAGTACTACAGACAACTAAGTTCAAAATCTAGAGTCCACATGGCAAGTAGTTAAAGGACCTGTACCATTTTTATAGACTTGATGGAAGCAATTTTCACATGTTGAAGTATAGGGAAGTCATTCTGGCTTATACGTGATTTGGCTTGACCTTTATACTAACTAGAATAGGCCTGTCTTATGGCCTGTCAAACATACATTATACATCTGCTTTAACCTTTTTTTTTTTTTGCGGTACGCGGGCCTCTCACTGTTGTGGCCTCTCCCGTTGCGGAGCACAGGCTCCGGACGCACAGGCTCAGCGGCCATGGCTCACGGGCCCAGCCGCTCTGCGGCATGTGGGATCTTCCCGGACCAGGGCACGAACCCGTATCCCCTGCATCGGCAGGCGGACTCTCAACCACTGTGCCACCAGGGAAGCCCTGCTTTAACCATTTGAAAAAAGAAAAAGGAATGCAGTTACCAGATTGTTTAGAATTCCACTTTGAAGATAGGGATAAGTGCCCCCCCTTCCCCGCCCCCACGATGCCAGTGCTGGTACTCCTTTGAAGATGAAGTTCTCTTCCCAGACACCAAGGTCATGCTAACTAGCTGTGTGCATGCTAATCTGTCCCTTTTGAAACCTTGAAGGAATGTACCTCTGTCATGTTTGATGTTTCTTCTTTGTTCTGACAAGATATAAAACTGTGGTTCAGATATCCAAAATACAGCCAGGTGGGACTTGTCTGGTGGTCCAGTGGGTAAGACTCCATTCTCCTAGTGCAAGGGGCCTGGGTTCGATCCCTGTTTGGGGAACTAAATCCTGCATGCATGCTGCAACTAAGAAGCCTGCATGCTGCAAGTAAAGATCCAGCGCAGCCAAAATAAATTAAAAAATAAATATTAAAAGAAAAATAGAGCCGGGTGGCGATTGAGATGTAGTTTCAGACATGTGCCTGCATCGTTGAGACCCTGAATTTTCTGAACTGTATCAAACTCAAGGATACCACAAGCCATTTTCAAAACAGTATCTGCTAGTAGCTGCCAGCTGCAACCTAATGGTCCAACGTTTCCCCTTGTAACTTTGCAACTATTTTGGACCCCAACCAGTCCATACTTAAAAAGCACTCTTACTTCTTGCCAGCTTCAATTGTAGTTCTTTTTTTAATTTTTTTTATTTTTGGCTGCATTGGGTCTTTTGCTGCACGCGGGCTTTCTCTAGTTTTGGAGAGTGGGGCTACCCTTCGTTGCAGTGCGTGGGCTTCTCATTGCGGTGGCTTCTCTTGTTGTAGAGCATGGGCTCTAGGCACGCGGGCTTCAGTAGTTGTGGTACACGGGCTGTAGAGGACAGGCTCAGTAGTTGTGGTGCACGGGCTTAGTTGCTCCACGGCATGTGGGATCTTCCCGGAGCAGGGCTCAAACCCGTGTCCCCTGCATTGGCAGGCAGATTTTTAACCACTGCGCCACCAGGGAAGTCCTCAATTGTGGTTCTTGACAAACAACATATGTAGCTTTGCGGTTTTTGCCTATACGAGCCTCCCCTATTTTGTAGTCTGATGGAACACAATTCAGGTGCTTCTTAAATCTGTATCTTCCAGGCTGTAGTCCTCAGTTTGGCTTGAATAAAACTCTTTTCTATTACTATTATAATTGTTTATCAAATATGTGTGTTTGGGCTTCCCTGGTGGTGCAGTGGTTGAGAGTCCGCCTGCCGACGCAGGGGACGCGGGTTCGTGCCCCAGTCTGGGAAGATCCCACATGCTGCGGAGCGGCTGGGCCCATGAGCCATAGCTGCTAAGCCTGCGTGTTCGGAGCCTGTGCTCCGCAACAGGAGAGGCCACAGCAATGAGAGGCCCGTGTACCACAAAGAAAAAAAAAATGTGTGTTGACAGAATGAAGCAAAAAAGTAGAAATACACATGGAAAAATTCATAGCCTCATTAGCAGGTAATGAAATAAATTAAAACAGGTAAGACCTCATTACATCTCTATTATATCAGCAAAAATTTTAAACGACAAACATTGCTTTGGGCGTGAAACATTCTTTCCAAAATATTGTATGGCCAACTACTGCAAGTGTTATCAAATAGCTCACATTCTGGAACAATTTTAGGAATAACAGGAGAAAATATATGTGTATGGGGAGGAGGTGGCAAAAAATGTACGCCAAAATATATATATATATACACCAAGCTGTTTATGGAACGATAGCAAGGGAGAATTGGCAACAACAAATCACCAACCATAGGGAACGGCTAAACAAATAGGGAACGTGAGCTGTGCCAGCATGTGGATTATGCATGTAGAACAAAGCTCCATGAAGAAAGCAAAGCGTGTGTTTTGTGCTCCGGTCACAACCATGGAGAACCTAAGTCCAATCTAGGCTTAGTGTGAAGATGGGAAGAGAAGTTGGGGTAGGAGGAGTTTGGGGTTCAATCTTCATTTGATCCTCCTTTTTTCTTTCCTTTTTTTTTTTGGCCATGCCATGTGGCATGCTGGATCTTAGTTCCTCAACCACGGATCAAACTCATGCCCCCTGCAGTGGAAGCATGGAGCCCTAACCACTGGACTGCCAGGGAATTCCCAATTCTCCTTTTCTCTTACATCCCTCTCTATGTTTCTTTATTTGTGTGTGTGTGTGTGTGTGATAATTTTTTTAAATTGAAGTATAGTTGATTTACACTGTTGTGCTAATTTCTGCTGTACAGCAGTGTGACTCAGTTGTACACATATATATTCTTTTTTTAAATATTCTTTTCCATTATAGTTTATCCCAGGAGATTGGATATAGTTCCCTGTGCTATACAGTAGGACCTTGTTGTTTACCCATTCTAAATGTAATAGTTTGCATCTACTAACCCCAAACTTCTAGTCCATCCCTCTCCCTCCCCCCTCTCTTTATGTCTCTTTAAATGGAGGATGATAGAGGGACATCTGTGAACTAGAACACCTAATATTCCACAGGCCCACAGATTTGCAGATACAGCTCAGTACAGAATAATGTGACACTTGGGATGTGTGTCAAATGTTTTTCCATGACAGCAGCCCCATCTTTTTCTTGGTCTCTTGTAGGGAAGTGGGATCTCACAGTAATCAAATGAGTGACAACAAATGCAGTTACAACTGCATTTTCTAATGGACTTATTTATGGGGCCCAGCCAATAATTCTAAGAACCACAGTTCATTAATACATGTACAAAAGTGTATTATAATAATCCAGTTTGCTTGTTTTTTCCTAAGGCTTCCTAAGTCCTCAAGACAGGGAGGATATCCCATAAATCAACTTGATTTAAACTTCCTCTCTGTCTCCCTTTGCTTCATCTCTCATTCTTTCTCTAATCTTCCTCTCCCCACTGTCTTATCTCCTTTGGACTATTCATAGAACAGATATTTAGTCTGGCCATAAAATTATGTGTTAAGGATATTTTTCCAAGTGATTTGTCTTAGCCATTTAGTATAATATCCCTGAAGTTCTAACAAGGCAGCTCCTCAAAGACTAGCTCACTAGCTAGGTAGTAGCTCTATCGATAGAAACTTGATAGGTGAATTGTATAAAATCCTCAAAACCCTAAAGTGTCTTGTTTCTGTTCCTTTGGGAGGTGAGGATAATCAGAGCAGTTTTTGGAGATGCAGGCAGGTTGACTCTGATTATAGCCTGCCAACAGGAAAATGTTGAAAGACCGGAATTGGGTTAACCCAGTGCACTAACCCCCAGTTCCAGAAAAACAGGAGAAACCTGGAGAAAAACTAGGAGCATATAGGAACTTCCCTGGTGGCGCAGTGGTTAAGAATCCGCCTACCAATGCAGGGGACACGGGTTCCAGCCCTGGTCCGGGAAGACTCCACATACCACGAAGCAACTAAGCCTGTGCGCCACAACTACTGAGCATGCACTCTAGAGCCCACGAGCCACAACTACGAGCCTGCATGCCACAACTACTGAAGCCCGTGTGCCTAGAGCCCATGCTCCGCAACAAGAGAAGCCACCGCAATAAGAAGCCCGTGCACCACAACAAACAGTAGCCCCCACTTGCCACAACTAGAGAAAGCCTGTGTGCAGCAATGAAGACCCAATGCAGTCATAAATAAATAAATGTATTTTTAAAAAAGTTAAAAAAAAAAAAACTAGGAGCATATAGTGGTGTCCTCCTTCTTCCCTCTAAGCAAACAGAATATTACTGGGCAGTATCCATAATGTGAGTGCACAGAAGGTCACTTTTAAATGCACACACCAGACAGTGTAACATCAAACAGATGAACATTCTACAAAAATTCACAATTCTTCCATCAATTTAATATTCCAGGAAGACAGAATGGATAACATCTATCGCCTGGGCATTTAACAGTAATGCAATATATGATCAAAACAAATTCTAGTGCTTTAGAGTTCCAGCCTTTGCTGAAATGAGTAGTCCTTTAGATCTATAGAAAAAATATACTACAGAGAATACCATCTTATATACCAGACTCTTGTAACAAAAGGCTTTGTTAGCACCCGCAGGCTTAATCATTGACTCTGTTAAAAATGATTTCTTTTTTAAAGTGTTTTTTTTAAATAAATTAATTAATTAATTTTTCTTTTTTTGCGGTACACGGGCCTCTCACTGTTGTGGCCTCTCCCATTGTGGAGCACAGGCTCCGGACGCACAGGCTCAGCGGCCATGGCTCACGGGCCCAGCCGCTCCGCGGCATGTGGGATCTTCCCGGACCGGGGCACGAACCCGTGTCCCCTGCATCGGCAGGCAGACTCTCAACCACTGCGCCACCAGGGAAGCCCTAATTAATTTATTTTTGACTGTGTCGGGTCTTCATTTCTGCGTGCGGGCTTTTCTCTAGTTGTGGTGAGTGGGGGCTACTCTTCTTTGCGGTGCACGGGCTTCTCATTGCGGTGGCTTCTCTTGTTGCGCAGCACGGGCTCTAGGCGCATGGGCTTCAGTAGTTGTGGCTTGCGGGCTCTAGAGCGCAGTCTCAGTAGTTGTGGCGCACAGGCTTAGTTGCTCCGCGGCATGTGGGATCTTCCCGGACCAGGGCTTTAACCTGTGTCCCCTGCATTGGCAGGCGGGTTTTCAACCACTGCGCCACCAGGGAAGCCCTAAAAATTTCTGCTTCTAAGTGATTTTTCATCTTGAGACTTCAAAAGACATTTTTAACAATAAATGAAATAGAAATGCTCAACTAAAGGAAGTCATATTTGTAGCACTTAACTAATGGTCTCATACTGCTTCCTCTTTTCTGAGTATAATTGGTAATTTTCTTACTTAGCCAGACTCAACTGTCTTATAGCTTTCTGATTTCCACTGCAACCTTGGAGAATACAACCAAAACTATGGATCTTATTAATAGTAGTTTAGACACCCACTAGAGAAAACAATACAAGCAAAGTCGTCTTAATCTCACCCTATAAAAGCCCTCCTACCCCTGGCAGAGTCTCAAAATGGTTCATCCCGTCTCCTCGGTGGATGCTAAAATCTTTCACTGTTGCCCTGTAGGCCGACATTCTCTTCCTGCATCCCTGTACCCTAAACTCTGATGCTCTGTGGTGGCTCCAGCATGATATGGACTGACATCGGCATGGTTTTGGTCTATGTAATGACTTACTGAAGGCGTTCATGTGATTTTTTTCAAGGTCTTTTTCTGTCCATAAACGATTTTGTTTCCCTTACCACCTACTTTAATCTAGCTGAGAAGTCTTGATAGTTTAATGGGTTTTGTTACAAAGTCACAGAATAATCGCTCAGTTTCCTGAAGTGATAAAGGTATAGTTGTTTTTACTCACTCTTCCAGCTCTCAGGCAAATAGAAACTGCAGACATATATAGGGTTTGGTCAAAGATCAAAGCGTAGTGGCTCAAAAGTATTCTTTCCTACTTATAATCAGCAAGTCATTCTAGGCAGAATTCTTCTCTATTCCATAGCTTTATGGTGATGATTAACTAAAATAAAAATGTGGAACTAAGCACATAGTAAATGTATAATAAATATTATTATCATATATTATACTCTTATTATAGTCTACTTGTTAATAAGAATAAGAACATTGGATTTCAATCATGACTTGAACTCTACTTCCTGTGAATGATAACAAGCCACTTAACCTCTATTTGGCCTCCCTGAAACACTTTACTAGCTCTCCCTGACAGCACAATGAGGTCCAAATTCCTATGCATAGTGCATAAGGCTCTTGACAATATGAGTCTTGAGTTTCCATTCTCATACCACACTGACATACCATCAAAAGCCCATCAAGCACTTTAAATTGTAAATCTCATGCTGCTTCATATTGTGACACTTCATATGCCATTCTTCACTTAAAATGCCTTTTCACCACTCCTTTTCAAAATAATTCTTAGTCATTAAGACTCACTTAAAGTACTCTGTGAAATTCTCTCAGAATCCTCTATTCAGTTACTACTTGTAACATGCTCACATATTGTTCCAATATATATTTATATTTTAGTACCTATGTTGCTCTGGGCTTACACATTTACTGTTCAGATCCTTACTACAGTTAAGGTTTTCACTAAAAGGCAGAAGTTTTATCTTGCTTTCTCTGTAATCTCAGCAACTGGTGCTGCTTTTAGCCCAAAATCAGTCCCCAAACACTGGTAGAAAAATAAGTAAATAAACAAAATGCATTAATTCCAGGCCTCAAAACTCTCATTTGTAAAATTAAAAAGTTATGGTTAATGATCATCTATGTAAGCTCTATGATGTTATTATTCATAAATAATTTTATTTATAAAAAACAAAAGGGAGGATAGAATGAGGGAACACATCCTTGCCATGGAGTCCTGAGGGAAAACAAGGGTGGGCTCTCTGTCTCAGAAGCATCTTAGAGTGCTAATTCATACAAGGATTTATTAAGCAACAGCTGTGTGCTTCCTTCTCTGAAATCCATGGCATGTCATCAATACATGTGTTCTCTTTACCCTTGGTTTACCAATATTTGTTTACCCAGCTTACTTCTGCTTCTGTTCCATAAGCTCCTTGAGCACAGGGCCTATTCTCTTATTGATTATATTCCCCACAGCAGCTGGAACCCAGTAGGTGTTCAATAATGACTGTTGAATGTATGGATTCAAGATACAGGGCAGGAGCCTGAAGAAAGATGCAAAGTGTTGGATATTCAGTGAGGCCCCTGGCCACCCACTGGATGGATATTCAGAGGATCCATGTTCTCTCCATCATGTGTCCTGGGGCTGAAGATAGGTTGAAGGGGCCCAGAGGAAAAGAAGCCAATGGATGTTGAGATGTGGGATTTGGCTGTCACAGTGTAAAAGGAAATGTCCCCAGTCTTGTAGTTCAGGAAGATGCCCACATGCCTGGGGGGCTCCCTCATCCGGGTGGAGGGAAAGTTGGACGCCTGGCACTCATTTTACTTCATCATCATTTCTACCCAATAACTATTCTCTGGTGAGAGAGCCATATTCTCCTTGCTGCTCGTGGCTGCCTTGCAGACACCCAGGACCCACCCTGTCTTGTCTCCCACCTTCACTTCTCAGTAATGGCAGCTAGAGAGCAAACTCAGAGAGCCCAGGGCAATGATTCAGCTATAGAATCTTTCTGGACTAGCAGGTAGACGGTCCCACTTTTTTTCCAAGTCTCACACTCTTCAAGTCATCAGAGAAGATGAAAGATGAGGTTGGGGTGGGCAGCTTCTGCTTCCAGAATCACATTAACTGCAGAGAGAATTAGAATTCCTAGCTTGAGGTCCATGGGCAACATCCCCACAGGGTTCTCCCCACATCCAAGAAACGTGGACAGGGTCATTCTTCTGGAATGTACTGGGGGACAGCACAGGGACCCAGCAGGCCAGGTCTACTTGCCTCAGGGTGCCTGACCACCAGTCACTTCTGGAACTACAGAGAAAAGGAGATGGGAAAAATCCTGAGCATTCCCATTCAGAGGGCTAAATCTACCCTGGTCCCCACAACAAGGAAAGACAGTGACTCCCTCTCCCTGCTCAGGACTCGGCTTCCTCTGCTTGGATATAACCCCATTCCTCTCTGGTACCCAGGCCTGCCTTGGATACTCTGTACTCTGGTGAGTTGACAGTCAGTGACCCTGGCACAGAGCCTGTGAGGACTTGTCATGACTTTGCTCCCACCTTTGTTACAGGTGTTTTCTCTTTTCTAAATAATTCCCAGAAATCAACAGCACAAGGGAAAATTGCAGTAATCCCTGGCCAACACATACTACCACCACCGGACTCACCGTTGAACATTTCCATTTCTGAACGCAGGGTTTCTAAAAGGAGAAGGAGTTTGAGTTAGGTTCCCAGGTAGGGACAGGTGTGGGAGGGGCTGAAGGCAGAGTCAGAAAGGCCGTGGGGGATGGAGAAGGGACACCAGGGGGCTCCAGGCTACGTGGCTCTCAGGGAGGAGGTGAGCAGGCGCCTCCCATCTTCCCACAAGCCCACCTACCCAAGAAGTGCCTCATGCGCTTCTCCACAAACTCTGATTTCTGGTAGAGCAGGTGGATCTTTTCTTTCACCTCTGGAGGGGTGGCCCACAGCTCAGGGACAGTCACCTTCTTGGCCCTAGAGACAAAAGATTGTTGGCCCAAGAGGCCTGGAGCGTGGGGGTAGCCCAGGGTC
The DNA here is from genome assembly GCF_949774975.1 of Lagenorhynchus albirostris. Lineage (NCBI taxonomy): Eukaryota > Metazoa > Chordata > Mammalia > Artiodactyla > Delphinidae > Lagenorhynchus > Lagenorhynchus albirostris. The sequence goes on from NC_083109.1 coordinate 52,021,795, forward strand.
TCGTGAGCTGAAAGGGAGGTGCAGCCTCCACAGGGCACACCCAGTCCAGCCTTGGCTTCTCAAAGAAAGTTCTCCCTGGGCTTCAAGTTCTAAACACTGGTCCTCAACTCTGGCCATGGATTGGCATCACCTGGGGGAGTTTTAAAAACCACTGGTATCAAAATCACAGTGAGTTTTGATAATGGCCATAAAGTGGTACTGATGTTGAAATGCTCAGCCCAGAATTACTTATGTCAAATTAATTACACTTCCCTGAGTCTTTTTCTTTCTATTGAAATAAAAATGATATTAAGTGAGAAAAATAAACACAATGAGATACTACTTCACAGCCATTAGGATGGCTACTATTTAAAAAAATAAAAAATAACAAGTGTTAGCAAGGATATGGAGAAATTGGAACCCTTGAGCATTGCTGGTGGGAATGTAAAATGGTGCAGACACCACGGGAGATAGTACTCTAGTTCCTCAAAAACTTAAACATAGAATTACTGTATGATACAGCAATTCCACTTCTGGGGATATACCCAAAAGAAGTGAAAGGAGGACTCAAACAAATATAGGTATGCCGATATTCATAGCAGCATCATTCACAGTAGCCAAAAGGTAGAAGCAACCTAGTACCACTGATGGATGAATAGATAAACAAAATGTATATACACATGATGGAATATTATTCAGCCTTAAAAAGGAATGGAATTCTGGCACATTCTACAACATGAATGAACCTTGAAGACATTATGCTCAGTGAGGTAGGTCAGACACAAAAACACAAATATTGTATGATTCCACTTATATGATGTAGTTAGAGTAGTCAGATTCATATAGACAGAGAGTAGAATGGTCGTTGCCAAGGGTTGGGGGAGGGGAGATTGGGGAGTTGTTTAATGGTATGGAGTTTCCATTTGGGAAGATGAGAAAATTCTGGGGATGGATCATGGTGATGGTTGCACAACAATGCGAATGTACTTAAAGCCACTGAACTGTACTTTTTTTTTTTTTTTTTTTTTTGCGGTATGTGGGCCTCTCACTGTTGTGGCCTCTTCCATTGCGGAGCACAGGCTCCGGACGCGCAGGCTCAGCGGCCATGGCTCATGGGCCTAGCCGCTCTGCGGCATGTGGGATCTTCCTGTTCCGGGGCACGAACCCGTGTCCCCTGCATCGGCAGACGGACTCTCAACCACTGTGCCACCAGGGAAGCCCTGAACTGTACATTTTTAAATGGTAAATTTTGTTATGTATATTTTACCACCAAAAAAATACTTAAAAAAATTGATGCCTGGGTTGTACTCCTGAAGATTCAGGTTTAATTTGTCTGCGGGGACCCCCAGGCGATTGGAAGGTCCAGCCTCTTCCCCTCCCCTCCCCTCCCCTACTCTTCCCTCCCTTCCGCTGCTTGCTGGGCTTAGCAGATCCACTCCTGGAAAGTGCTTCCCTCACTGTGGCCACAAGCACTCCTGCAGGAACAGTTTTCATAAGGCGAATTGCATGGGACACAGTCTGTTAGGGGGGGTTTCTTATGAAGCCACCACCACACAACAGGCCATGTTCATTTGGTCCAGTCTTTGACCCCATGCTCCCCCTCCTGATTGTGCTCCCATTCTTGCTACACAAGTCCAGAAAGGCCTTCACCTTTGGAAGCTGCAGGAGATGGGAGGACCCAGGGAGGAGCCACAGGCCGCGGGTTGGGATCATCTCCCTCCTAGGTCTGCCTCCCCAAATACTTCCTACAGTACACCCAAGGGATCATCAGGGGACCTCTTGGTACCTGTGCAGGGTGACTCTGACGTCCTAGGAGAGAAAAGAGGGAAGTTCTCTATTACCAGTCTCATAGGGGCTGTGCTGACTCCTTGGCCTCTCCTCCTGGGCTCCCAGCCCCACAGTGTCAGCAAAAATGGGGCACCTCTCCCCAGTTCTAATTCTAATCTGCTGAGGTGGCACCCTGGCTGGGGCCTGCACATAACTGTACCCAAACTCTGCTGGTCTCTTCTGGGAGATATCACAGGATCCCCTAGATACTGGGCCATCCTGGGCTCCTGAGAATTCATTGAAGGGGCCTGGGCATTGTGGGTCACCAAGACCAAGTCCCGCCCCTGGCCCTAAGAGCCTCACCCACTGGCTTGGGCATAGCTGATGGCAGTGCTGGGAGCCCATGTCACCCTACTGCACACAGTGGATGGGGGAAGGCCAGGCCCAGCCACACTTACCTTCATAAGCTCCCATTCTGGCTGGCACTGCTTGGCCTCCAGCTCCCCAATCAGCTTGTCGAGAAGGGCGATGTCCCCTGTCACCCAGGTGCCATATGTCTCCCTGACTTGGCCAATGGTCTGGCCCAGCTCCTCCAGACAGGCCACAAAGAGCTGCTCTTGCTGCTCTAAAAACTGGCATAACTGCTCCAACTGGTACTGGATTCTCTGCTTCTGGGTTTCAGCTTGTTTCTGGGGAACAGAAGTCAGGGAGGTGTAGGGGCCTATGCGGTGAGGTAGACGTGTGTGCCCAGGGAACCCGCAGAAGCCCACCTCCTGGAGGTGGGTAAGAGCAGGCTTCCTCAGCCTCTTGGAGGCCTGAATTCCAGAGTAGGAGGCAAAATTAGCTGGAACCTTCCAGAACAGGTTGGCTTTTGGAAAATGCCCTAAAACCTGGTAAAATGGATTGAATTGTGTCCCCTCCAAAATGTATGTGTTATAAGTCCTAACCCCAGTACCTGAGAATATGATCTTATTTGGAAATAGGGTCATTGAGGATGCAATTAGTTAAGATGAGGTCGTGCTGGAGTGGGGTGGGCCACTGGAGTGGGGAAATTTGGACACAGATACACACACATGGAGAATGCCATGTAAAGAGACACAGGGGGAAGGAGACACCTAAAAGCTAAGGAGAGAGGCCTTGGAGCAGCCTTCCCTCACAGCCCTCAGAAGGAAGCATTTCTGCCAACACCTTGCCTCCAGAACTGTGGGAGGCATACATTTCTGTGGTTTATGCCGCCCAGTTTATGGTACTTTGCAAGGGCAGCCCCAGAACACTAAGATAACTGGTGTCACCTTCTTCCTTCCTTGAAAGGCAGCGTGAGGATTGCATATGTCTGGAGTCATAAACAGACAAGGTCAGGACCACAAAGTCTCCAGGAGGGAGAGTTCTCTCCACTCCCCGACAGTCTCAGACTGCCCTGAAAGGGGTCAGTCAGTCCATCTATTTGAACGCAAGTGAACTTGACTTCCAATATTCTTGCACACTGGCCAACCATGACCTCTTCTGCCGTCCTCTTTCTCATCATCACTAAAAAGCTTCTGTGGACATGTGAAGTGGCTCTAGGGCATCTTTCCTTCCTCCAAGGAGGAAGAGGGCCCTTCAGATCTACTAGGACTGGACAGCAGAAATCTCATTTTTGGCTCAAAAGGACAGGATTAAGTCTTTAGTTCTTTTGAACCAAAAAAGTTTCTTCACCTTTTGTCGTTGTTTTTAATATGGGCACATTCATTTATTAGCTAAACTGATACACACAATTAACAAAAAATACTAGTGGACAGAACTCTCGTGTAAATTCCAGAGAGCCCAGGGCCTCACAGGATGCTTCGTGGATGTTTGCCCGGCTCCTGTTCCTCCGCCCACTGTAGTCCCTTAGTCGACACACGAGAGTGGTTCTGATGTTGCTTGGTATTTTCTTGTAATTAAGGAATAAGACTATAAACTCGATGTGTGTGGAATCTCACTCCTTCCTCTGTGACATCAGCAGCCCTGCTGAATCATGTCCTGGGTTTCGGGTGCAGAAGAGTGTTCTGTCAGTCTTTAGAATGGAGCACCGCAGACATGCACCTGTGCATCTGGTCTGCACAGGTCACACTTTCTCCAACACTTTCTAAGTCTAGACAATCAACAAAACAATCAGCCAAGGCTGGGCTGTGGTATTTGCCATTTCTGTGGTGTTGATATTCCCACCATGGCCAGTTTCAAGTTTCCAATGTGATGTTCCTAAACATGGAGTCTAGAACACTTCTTGTTGTTGTTGACGGCAGTAACGTGGACTTTTTTTTTAAGAGGACGGGTCAGTTGTCTCATTCAATGGCCTATATTCTAAAATTCTATAATTTTTCTCATGATTAAATTCAGGAGAAACATTTGGGGCAAGAATACCATAGACCTAATGCCATGCTCTTTCTAGCATACCCCACTGGGAGGCAAAGACTGTCCAGTTTGCCATCATCATTATAGTCATACTAGGATTGATGCTTGGTTAAGGAAGCGTCTACCAGATATCGCTACTGTAAGTATATATTATTTCCTTTATAATTCCTAAGTAATTTGGGGAGTGGTACTTTGAGAGTGTGTAAATATCCTGTTCTCTAACGATTTTCTCTAAAAATTTTAGTATCTGTTGCTGATCCCTGTCGGTGTCAATTGTATAGTGGAAATTTTCTAATTCAATTATTCTTCTATACTTGTTTTATCTGGGTTTCTGCTGTAAAGAAGAGCTTTCCCAACCCCTTCCCTATGATTAAAAATATTTCTTTTAATTATTGTAAAAAGGAGGAGGAGAAGGTGAAGACCTGAAAACAACATCTCCTTTCCACAGAGCCCGTGTCACTGTATCTTAAGGGAAGGCTGAACCCTCTTGTCTCCCTGGGTTTCCCTGATCAGCCCAGGCTCCTGCCTCACCCTCCTTGGGGGGGGCACCCCTGACCTCTGCTCCATCCACAAGTTCCAAGTCACCTGGGATTATAGGAAAGGGTTTTCATTTTACTACAACTCAAGAGTTTCCCAAAAGTCAGACACCTGGACCAATGCCACCCTCCTCCCATTTCTGCCCTTTGTTATCTTTGCCTGTTTGCCACTGCAGTGTGGTGGGTCCCTGAAGAAGTTTGGAACTCAGAGTGGGAGACAGGATCCAACCAACAGAAATGCACCAGATAAATCAAGGCTCTGGGGGTAGGCTCCTTCGCATGCAGGGAAAACAGGAGCAACTTAACGCATCCGAGTCTGGACAACAGCTTAATAGGAAGGCCACTAAGTTGTACTTATTGAGATCTGTGGCGTTTCTTTAAAACCACAGTTTTAAAGAAAATGTCTACTTTAAGCATTTGAATTTTAAAAATCAACATGGTTTTTGTACAAAAAAAAAGTACAATAGACCACAACAACAATTATAAAAACAGTACAGAGGAGTATTTAAAGTTGAATAGTCTCTCCTCCCCTTTCCTCAGTCCCATTCCTCAGCTACAGCCACTGGCATTCCTTTCTCTAAACCATTTTGTGGTGAGTCTAAGAAAGCATGATAGGGTCCTGGGAGATTCCACTTCTTGCTGGAGGTGGTTTCCCTCCCCAGGGACAAGCTCATCCTTTGATACCTGTTATTCCCTGCCCCCCAAGAGCAGGTGATTCTAACTATGTGATCGGCTCTGCTTCCCTGTGAACCAGTACAGGACATCAGGGACCCCTGCTCACTCTCGGTTCCCTCCCTCCTTCTGCAGGGGTGAATCCAGGCAAAGACTGGCCACAGACCACCCTAGCCTTACCAGGAAGTTTGCTGTCTTCTTATCCCCCTGAGATCTCTGCTTCTCTCCAGATTTTCTCAACTCCTTCAGATGCTCCAGCTGCTTCTGAATTTGTTTCTGGAAAAAAAGAGCACTTGTCAAAGCTTGAACTTGGCTCCTGCCATCTTGGTGCCAACTCTAGATGGGAAAACTTGCTTCACGGAATAAAGCTGAAGGTGAGGCAGCCAAGAGCACAGGGAGAGGTACGCAGGAAAGAGGAAGAATGAATCCATCACACCAAAGGAAGCAGAGCCAAGAGGCAGTGAGAATGATTTCTAATGACCTCTTGTGAGCACCTGGATTCAGCCATACCTAAAGCTAGATTCCCATAGCTACATGAACCAGTAAATCCCTCTTTGTTGGCTTACTTTGTATTGTGTTTGCCATTTACAGCCCAAAGATGCTGGCCAATGTACCAACTCCCAGGGTTTTGGGGGAAATGAAGCAAGCCCCGATGTGTTCAAGTGCCCAGCAGAGAAGGACCCCAATGCAGAAAGCCCTACCTTGTATTCCAGGGCGGCCTCCTCGATGGGGCGAACCCGGTGGCCTCGGTGCTCCTGACTCAGCCCGCAGATGAGGCAGATGGGTTCCCCGTGGTCCTCGCAGAAGAGCAGCTGGACCTGCTTCATGTGACGCTCACACTGTGGCAGGGACTTGGGGCTCAGGCTGGCCATCTGCAGGCCCTCCTGCCACTCGAGGCTTCCATGGCTCTTCCCCGGGAGCAAGTCCTGGCACTGAGGGCAGCTGGATGAGTAGCCACGTGAGACCTCAGGATCCCTAGAAGCAACGGGGCAGCTGCAGGAAACATGCACGCAGCTGCCACCAACCGGGTCTCCTTCCTGGGCACAGCAAAGGGGACACATAGCCTTGTCCTGCAGTCTCCCTGGGGACATAGCAGTGGAAAAATCTCATGAGTGACAAACCCAAGATGTTACCAAGGAATGCTGCAAATCACAGCGAGAGTCCGTGCCTGGGATACGTACATTCTCGGTTAGACTGAGGCCCCTTCCTAGCTTGTCCTCCCCCGACTTCCCTCCAGCGAAGTAGCAAAGGAGCCACTGGGACTGAAGGCTAAGGGATAGATTTCATACCAGTCCTGAGGATTGGAATTCTTGGGCATTTATCCTAAAGAAAGACCTTTTGCTACAAATTCTATGCCTTCCTCCTGCACGCACGCTGATAACAGGTGATATAAAGACAGTAAGACATTCTGACTGGTGTTTGCCACTTAACCACCACCTAGACTGCTCATAACTTGAGTAGAGCTCCCAAGGGATGGTGACTTGCTCATGGCCAGACCTCCAGCCCCTAGCAGAATCCCTGGCATGTGGTGAGCATTTGGGAAGTGCGTGTTGAATGAAGGAATGAATGGGCCACTGCTCACATCCAGATTCAGGAAGCATGAAGTGAAAGTAAAGAAGGGGACTTTACAGGCTGAAGGGTATAGCCCACCATGATGACCTACAGCTATGACCAGCTCTGCCCCAAGACCATAGCACAGCTTCATAAAGCAGAAATGACAGGAGATACAGGAGGAATAGAAACGCACTCAATCCACGAGTCCCCTCCTGCCTCCTCCTCTTGCAGGGTCCCAGGAATTCATATCACATCTGCAAGAGAGACTGCGAGCTCCCCAGTGACCATTTTCCTCTCCTTCCCTTGTGATAGTATTGATTGCTGTCCATATGGCTGCTCCCCGCCACCACCCAAAAAAACCATTTCTTAGCCTCCCTTGCAGTTAGATGTGGTCATGTGACTCCAGACACACCTCACTTTATTGCACTTCACTTTATTGTCCTTCACAGACTCTTTCATTTTTAAGAAAATGAAGGTTTGTGGCAACGCTGTGTTGCCAGATGATGGTGAACATTCTTTAGCAATAAAGTTTTTTTTTTGCAATAAAGTATATTTAAATTAAGGTAGGTACATTTTTCTTTTTAGACATAATGCTATTGCACACTTAATATAGATGATAGTATAGTATAAACATATGCACCAGGAAACCAGAAAATTCATGTGACTTGCTTTACTGCAATATTCTCTTTATTGCAGTGGTCTGGAACCAAACCCACGACGTGCCTGTACATTCTGGCCAAGAGGAAGTAAATGGAGGCATCACGAGCAGCATCTAGAAACTTCTGAAAACCTTCCCTAAGTGATACTATTCTCCTTTGTCCCTCCATCCTGCTGCCTGGAATGAGGATGCCACCATCTGAGACCACAACCTTAAGAGCAAACTCCGTAGAGCAGAAAAGCAGCAGGAGCTTGGGTTCCTGACCACGGTGTACCACATTTGTCCTGGACCACCTGTGTGTCATTTATGTGAAAGAGGAACAAACGTCTATCTTGTTTCAGTTATGTTATTTTGGCATTTCTGTCATTCACAACCCATCACCATCCTAATTTCTGCCTCTTTAGTAAAAGAGACCTAGGACTTTAGCCAACAGCTCCCTCCCTGCCCAGACAGAGGCGAATAGCAGAATCGCAGCCCCATGACATACTGCCATGAGGTATTGTGAGAAGGTGATATTTGTACCCAATCTTTCTCAGATGTTCAACCTGGGGTCCATGAAGCCCTTGGGAATTCTAAAGAAGGACTTCAGAGTGTCTAAGAACTAACTAACTGAAATGTATGCAACATTTTTATGAAAATGTGCAGATATGCATTTTTCAGGATTCAGAGCCTACATCAGATTCTCAAAGGGTGGAGGACCTCAAGGGGGACCCAGAGATCCAGTGAAATGAATACAGTGGGGATAAAAGCAGGTTTGCAGGGGGAAACCTGCAAAGGTCATCATTCCTAAGGATGCCAGGTCTTCTGGATTCTGAGGTCCTTTCTTACCTGAAGATGGAGGGACTTCTGGATTTGAAGGATCATGGAGCACACCACCTACCACCTCCTCCAAGGCCTTAGAGGTCTTTGGAGCCTCAGTTCCACTCTTCTCTGCAGGTACTGTGGACTCTGGATGCTCCCAGATCTTCTTTCCAGCCAACGATACACTGGAAAGTGTATTCCTGAGTGCTACCCCCTCCAGAGTCATGGCGTGTTCTGGCTTCCTGGATCCTTTCTCTGCAGCCACAGTAGCCCCTGTGTTCAGAGTGGCTGCTGAGCCTGGATTCTCACATCTCATTTTCTCTTGAAGCATAAGAGTTTCTGGGTTGAGAGGTTCTGTCTCTCCTGAAGAAATGGTAAATTCAAGACTTTTGGGTCGCTTCTTTCCTGAAGGTAAATATGCTTCAGATATCTTAAATTCTCTCCTTCCCAGGGACCCAGCAAACGACCCACTGGAGAGTCCTTGGAGCCTTCCTGCAGAGCTGGCGTTCCTGCGCAGCCTGACCCCCACATTGCTCCCCTTCTCCCCCTGTGGCTTGCTGGGAAAGGGGCTTCTCTTGGAAGACAGAGTTGTGTTCCTGGCCCCTGGCTTGCCCTGCACATCCAGGCGCTCAGAGCCTTTCTGATCTCTCTGTTTGCCCAGAGGCTTCTTCTGGGGCCCCCTTCCAGCCTCGGGCTGGATGGATGGTGGGCAGCCAGCCCCATCACCACTTTGTCGCTGCTTGTCACCTTCCAGGCCATCTGGTATCTTCAGACTCTTGGGCTTAATCTCCCCAGAGGAACCAGACATTGCTGAACTGTCTGTGTCACTTTCTTTTACCTGACACCCTGAAAAGACAATGAGATGGAAAGGCATGAAAATGTCCAGTGCTCAGGTTCAAGGTTTGGGGGAAGGGAGAGAAGACAGAATCCCTTTGGAAATTAGAGAAGCTCAGGACATTCTAGACAACAGCAGTCAATTACCATTAAATAAGAACATACTAATTATCTGCTATCTTATTTCTGAAATAGTGCTTTTTAAACTTTTTAGGCAGGAGAACTTGTTTCCAATATAAGGTCTTACATAGAATTCTTAATATATAAGTGAAAACCCTAGTTTATGGGTATACATTTGTGTGCGATTTACAGATCTACAAAACTCACTTATCAGTCAATAAAGATCAGCACAAAAAATTGAAATCGGGGTCATGAAGGACAGTGAAAACTTCAGAAACTAATTTATTTTGGGTTTTTTTCCCCCTTTGGTTTCATGAAGTGAAGAAAATCCTAACTCACACAGATAAGTGTAAATGGTAATTTTTTTTTTTTTTTTTTTGCGGTACGCGGGCCTCTCACTGTTGTGGCCTCTACCGTTGAGAAGCACAGGCTCCAGACGCGCAGGCTCAACGGCCATGGCTCACGGTCCCGGCCGCTCCGCGGCGTGTGGGATCTTCCCGGACCGGGGCACGAACCTGTGTCCCCTGCATCGGCAGGCAGACTCTCAACCACTGCGCCACCAGGGAAGCCCAATGGTAATTTTTTATAAAAGACAGCTTGCCTGGAAATTTCAGAACAATGTTTAATTAAACAGAAATGACAGGAAGGGCTGAATTCTAGGGTCGCCATAAAAAGTTCAAGCATGAACTGTCACACTGATGGCCTCCAATATTTTAAAATTTGGTTAATCACTCATTTTAATATGAATTTGTTAGTTTTGTAAGTTAGTTAATAAAATTTGAATCAAGTATTTGCTAACATTCTAAAGAATCCCTGAAATGTCTTCCTGGGATACAATTTGAAAACCACTACTTTAATAAAGAAATGAAAATAACCTATAATTAGCACCTTAATTTTTGGTTTGAAAAGCCCTTATTAAAATTAAAGTTGCTTAAAACACTTTGCTATTGGCTTTCTAGGAAAAATATGTTATGAAAACTGGTTCAAGAACTGGTAAGAAACCCTGAAGAGATGAATAACCAGATTTTAAAATACAAAAAATTAATTTTAAAATTCTACTCATCAAATTACACCAGACTCAGATTACAGTTTAGCTTTATCACTCTTTCAAAGAGCAGAGAATTTTTATGTTATGTAAACTCTTCTACCTCATAGAAGCACATGGAAAGCATTCCTAATGTATTCTTAAAGTCTAGAAATAGAAGAAAATTTCAAACATCGAAAAAGTTTTTTAAACTGATCACAGATTAGCCCCTCCACCCCAAATGTCCCCAAAAAAGTCTTTAAAAGCAGAAATCAAATAGGCCACAGTCTTTGATCACAATGTAATAAAATTAGAAAGTTACGGCAAAAGAGTAGCAGAAGAAGGATAAGGAAGGAAAAAAGGAAAGAAATATAAGATAAAAGGAAGGAAGAGGGGCTTCCCTGGTGGCGCAGTGGTTGAGAGTCCGCCTGCCAATGCAGGGGACATGGGTTCGTGCCCCGGTCTGGGAGGATCCCACATGCCGCAGAGCGGCTGGGCCCGTGAGCCATGGCCGCTGAGCCTGCGCGTCCGGAGCCTGTGCTCTGCAACGGGAGAGGCCACAACAGTGAGAGAGAGGCCTGTGTACCACAAAAAAAAAAAAAAGGAAGGAAGAAAGGAAAAGGGAGAGAGAGAAGGAAGGAGAGAAAGAAAGACAAAGAGGAAAGGAAGGAAGGAAAAGATAAGGAAGGAGAAAGTCCTTTTAGAATTTTAAAATATCTTTGTAACGTGTTAGAGAAGAACTCAAAACTGAAATGAAGTGGATAACAGTGAGATTACCCATCAGCCCTCTTGACAGGAGTGGTTAGTTTCTTGCTCACCCAAAGATACTCATCTGTAGGTAAGTGTTAATGACAAATGAAGTGAGGAATTCTCTACCAACAGACATCCAGCTCCTGCCTTTCCTGATTCTGCCCCATAGTCAGAACCTCATGCTTCTGGGTTTTTTTAAAAAAGCCATTGAGAGCCTTAGCTTTACTCCAGCTTCCAAGACCAGAGAGGGGGAAAGGACTTGCTTGGCTAAAGTCACCAGGGTTGTTGCAGACCTCGGACTCCTAACCCCCAAGTCAGGACGCACTGGCCGAACTGGTCCCTCTTGTACCTTCCACCCCACTCTGCAAACAGCCAGCAGTCGCAGTGGGGCAGGAGGGCGCATGGGGCCGCTTACCTGGGCCGATTGCACTGTTGAGCTCCTCTGCCAGAAGGTGCTGGTTGATGGCCCTCAGGACCTGCAGGGTCAGCCGCACGGCGTCCTCCTCCCCATAGTGGGTGACCAGCAGAGTGGCCAGCTTCACTGGCTTGGCTGTCTGGAGTTGGCCCCGGGGAATCCGGGAGTGCTCCTTCTCCAGGCTGGTGTTCTGCAGCTTGAACTTGAACTTCTCAAAGTCATAGGGCACCAGCTCTTCCAGGGAGTACAGCAGATGGTCACTACGGGTCTTGGCCATGGCATTGACCAGGAGAGGCTGGAGGCAACTGTCTGGCTTCTGAGGGGAGAAGCAGCTGTCTGTCCTGGAGCCCAGAGGGAGACTAAGAAGCAGCTTGTGAAATAACGGAAAAGGCACAGGAAATGCTCTGTGTTTTGGTGGGAACTGAGAGTAAGGCTGTGAGTATGTCATTGTTGGTTTGTGTTCTCTTTCTTACAGATTCAGAGGCTTTTCCAGCTGGGAGGACTCAATGCCTTGTCAGACACCTGGTCGTCAGCACCCAGCTCTCACTGACTTGGGCTGGACTGCATAGTGGTGGATGAGTCTTTGAGGAAGGGTCTGGGATTGGATTCCAGATTCTGGATCTTTGGGCAGGCAGTCAGATGCTTCCCTCTCCCCTCCCAGGATACGGGGGTGGGAGTGGGGGGAACAGAGCCCCTGGTCCCATGCTGGAGAGAACCATGATAAGGGTCAGCCCCTCTGGCCAACTGCTCTTCTCCAGACTCTTGGGGTTTTATTGACCCTCTGGAGCCAATGACAGGGGGATGGGGAGCAGCAAATACAGCCCTGCAAGCTCTGCCCCTCCCTGCCCAAGAAGGCAGGTGAGGCCAGAAGGGCACCACCAGGAGACAAGCCCTGGGGTCGCCCCTGTTGATGTAGTTCCAGTTGTCTGGTTCTTCCAGCAACACGAAGGCCTCGAAACGCGACGCCTGGGACCACCATCCTGATTTATTTGTCCCAGCGCTAACTCTGCCGTGGCTTCCTGGGAGCAGACTCCGGAGGGAGGGTGTCATGCATGCACGTGTACTGAACACGTGTTCTGGACCAGGATGCTGGAGAAACAAGGGTGAAAAAGGCATAGTCGTTCTTAGGGCTTGCAGCCCAGTATGGGGCCCCAGCGGTGGCTCCAAAGCTAATGGAGTTTGTATGGGGGGAGCTGACTGCTTCCTCTGTTAACGGCTGTGTCTTTCTGCTACATTGATTTTTATCCTCAACTTTTTGGTTCAAAAAATTTCAGGGCTTCCCTGGTGGCGCAGTGGTTGGGAGTCCGCCTGCCGAAGCAGGGGACGTGGGTTCGTGCCCCGGTCCGGGAGGATCCCACATGCCGCGGAGCAGCTGGGCCCGTGAGCCATGGCCGCTGGGCCTGCGTGTCCGGAGCCTGTGCCCTGCAGTGGGAGGGGCCGCAACGGTGAGAGGCCCGCGTACTGGAAAAAAAAAAAAAATTCAAATTCACAGAAAATTTGAGAGCATAGTACAATGAACACTTATATACCCTTTACCTAGGTTCAGCAACAATTTACATTTCATGTTTGGTGATTCTCTCTCTCTCACACATGCACACACTTTTTTGTTTTTTTGAAGCATTTCGTAATAAATTGAAAGCATGTCAGATATCACTTCAAATACCCTAGCTATCCTAAATACTAAGAATGAGGATACAAGGATATTACTTTATTATTTATTTATTTAAATTTTATTTATTTATTTATTTTTGGCTGCCCCCACTCAGCTTGTCAGATCTTAATTACCTGACCGGGAATTGAACCCGGGCCCTCTGCAGTGAAAGCGCCGAGTCCTAACCACTGGACCGCCAGGGAATTCCCAAGGATATTATTTTAAATAATCACAGTAGTAGTATCACACTCAGGAAATTTAATGTTGTTACAATACTACAAGCTTTCCATAATCAAATTCCCCAATTGTCCTGGTAATGTCTTTGATAGCTTTTTTTTGTCCCAATCCAGGATCCAATCAGAGATCCTGCATTGCCTTTAGTTGCCATATCTCTGTAGTCTCCTTTTATCTAGAACACTTTCACATTCCCCTCACCTTTTAAAATTCTTTCAAGACATTAATGTTTTTGAGGGCTTCCCTGGTGGCGTAGTGGTTAAGAATCCTCCTGCCAATGCAGGGGACACGGGTTCGAGCCCTGGCCCGGGAAAATCCCACATGCTGCGGAGCAACTAAGCCCGTGCGCCACAACTACTGAAGCCCGGGCACCTAGAGCCCCGTACTCTGCAGCAAGGGAAGCCCACGCACCTCGAGAAAGAGTAGCCCCCTGCTCGCTGCAACTAGAGGAAGCGCGCGTGCAGCAACAAAGACCCAAAGCAGCCAAAAATAAATAAATAAATATAAAAAATAAAGTGGGGACAGTGGGTGAGGTCTCAGACCTGGAGGCTTGCTTCGCCAAGCCCTCTTATTAAAAAAAAAAAAAATTAATGTTTTTGAAAAGTCCGTTCCAAGCACAGTGTCCCTCAATGTAGATTTGTGTGATTGTCTCCTCATTAGACTGAGGGTCCATCCACGCCTCCTTGAGATCTCTCCGTTGTAAAAGGCCATTTTTTTCTTTGTAATTAATATGGAACCTCGGTGTGTGGAAAGGTCTCGCTCCCTCACAATCTTTCACCCCATGGTGTTAGATGATCCTTTCCTAAATCAGTTGCTAGAGTGGTGGTTGCAAAATGGTGGTATTTCTATCACTTAGTTGGCATCATTTGCACATCCTGGATTAAACTTTGTGTGTTCCTCATGAAATGTTTGGCTTACAGATGTTTTGTTGGTAATACAATTACCCTTCAACGATGCTTACTCTGTGCTTTTTTTTTTTTAACTCTGTGCTTTATATGCATTATTCCCTAAAATCTCTGCAGTATCCCTTCAGTGCAGGATTCATCATCTCCATTTACAGCCGGGATTAGTGGCTTAGATACTTGCCCAGAGCCAGGGTTCAAACTCACTCTATTAACCACTTTGCAGTATTGTCTCCCTGCATGATGGTACTTTGTTATTTTACTATTCACCACTAACTGTAGATGTCACCTTTTCAGCGACCAACGAGGCTCAAAATGGGCCATGCTGACCATTCCCACAGGTCAGTGACAGCATTCTGTTGCCTGGCTGAACAAACATCCCCTCTGTATGACCAACCTGGGATCAAGGCTTCCAATTGGTCCATGGGCTTTATATCTTACAGAGTATTAAGTGTTTGGGGTTTAACAGCTGACAGCATCCAGTTTTCTGGATCCTGGTGAGAAAATAATACCCAAACCCAACAACTTCCCTAAAAAATGAATGAACCCAAATGCACTTTTATGGTGCAAATGTCAGATGTGTGAAATTCTCACGTTGGGCCAGAAGGGTTTTAACTGGGGTTTCTCTGGGACCAGGACCTGTACAAGATTCCGGAAGGCAGTCTCCCACTGCTGAGACAGAAATGATGAAATCGTGCAATGCCACAAAGCATCCTTCGTGTTCCTGGGATCTCTGACACTATCTTGTCTGGCCAGGAAACTCCTCTAAGCTAAGACTAAGGCAGCTACGACAGAATCGGGTAGGAAGTGGGGCTTTCCAGTCTACAGCAGGATATTTTGCAATTTCAGTGACACTTTTTGCAACAGGGGCAATTCTGAAGCAGGGACTTCTTGAAAGGCAGTGTTTTGTTGCCACTGAGGCCTTTCTAGGTCAAGAGAGGTTCACAGAGCTTCCATTTTTTGAGGTTCCAGTGATTTAAAATGAAGAAATGTGAAAATAGGATTATAGTCCTTGGGATGCATTTTAAATGTTTGATTTAACAAGTAAAATGGATTGTTGATGAACTCTTCTTTCTTGTACCTCTGTGACTATACCTCTGTAACCTTCAAAGCAGCTTTCAGTCCTGTACCTCTGTGCCTTTATTTGGGGACATGACAAATCTAAAACCAATACAACTGCTGCAAAGGGTCCAACTTTTGCTCTCCTCCTAAGTGATGCACAGCTCAGACACCCGGATCTTTTCTCCATTCCTGGTCATCAGGGGTATCACTTTCTACCACATTCATTTTTTTATCATTTTGGGATTTTAAAATCAATATGTATTTTATAATAAAAAAGATAGTTTTTAAAAAGTATTTTATAATTAGCTTAGCTTCAAAGCTGATTTCAGTCCTGTCCCCGCAACCATCATGATAAAGGAGGTTTACTGTATTTGAATATAATACATGTCTCTTATTAAGAGAATGGAAAGACCTGTTGAGAAGATCGTGGAAGAGTTCCTGTGTTAACCTGGAACTGAAAATAATGGATCCCTCTGTGACCCAAACTCTCCCTCACCCACCAGTATATTGAATTTTAAGGGAGAAATCTGAGACTTTGAGAGGCTAACCATTCAAGTTCAAAGAGAATTTCCAGGCAATGAACTCCCTCTGAGAAACATACTGTAACTGTGGTCTCTGAGGGTGAACCAAATTCAGGGACAACCTCCGACCTCCTGAGCAGAATGGGAAAGCAGGGAGAGGAAGCCAACTTCCCAAAGTAGGTTGCGGTGGGTGGCTTTGACCTGTCCCAGGTGATGCAGTAGTGGTGTCAGAATAGGTCTCCAATCGGCTTACCAAATGAGAGCTTTGTTTGCACTATGGTAACCTTAAGCAAGAGCGTTTATAAGTTATAAAGTGCAGTACACATTATTCTGATTGTTAAACCTAGATGGAGAGTAAGTGGGTGTTCATTTTACTCTTTAAATTTTCCTATGTATTTAAACTTTTTTTTTTTTTTTGGCCTGTCCACATGGCATGCGGGATCTGGGATCTTAGTTTCCCCGACCAAGGATGGAACCTGTACCCCCTGCAGTGGAAGTGGGGTCTTAACCATGGACCGCCAGGTAAGTCCCAACATCTTACAATTTAAAAAATTGAAAAAAAAATGTTTTGTTCTACCAGTGTTTATACGGACCCTATTAGGAGGCTCGCCTTGAGCATACAGTCCCTGACAGCCAAAGGCAACTGCTTTCCCTTCCCCGCACCCTTTGAGGTTCGGTTTACATAATCCTGCCCCCACTCCCAACTCCCACCCCCCACCCCTGGCAGAGCTGACCCCTCTTGCCTGGTGCTCCGGTCATTCCTGTTCACCACCTTGCATTGAAACTGTTTATGAGTTTGGAAGCTGCCCGGAGTGGTGAGGAGATATGGGAATCCAAGATCTAGGACCTGTGTGACCTGGGCAAATTACTCGACCTCTCTGAATTTGTTTTCCTGTCTGTCAAACGGGTCGTTTCTGGAATTCAATGAGATGATTGCAAGCGCGCCTGGCACCGTGGGAGAAGTGCCAGCTTCATTCTTTGGTGTCCAGCGCTTGGCACGTCGTGGGCGGTGCCTACAAAGGTGGACAGCAGATCCCTGCCCCTCACTGCCATCACCTCCAGGACCCCTTCCGCCCAAACCCCGCGCTTGGGGCAGGAGAGGTTTGTCTGCGGGAAGAACGGCCCCAAGATAAAGGGGAAGTGTCTGCGCAGGGCAGTGACAGGCGGGCAGGCGCTGGGGTGGAGACCCGCCCGGCGCACCATCCCTGCCGGGACCCCGTGGGGCCTGCCGGAGGGAGGGAAAAGTCCGAGATGCGCGACTCACCCCGGGGTCTGTACCCGCGGCGTCGGCGTTTGTGCGATGACTCTCTGAACTACGTCTCCCAGGAGGCTCCGGGAGTATGAAGAGCCAATCGGAGGGCGGGTGGGCGGGCCCTCCGGCACCTACGTCTACTAGGGGGCGCTGGGCTGAGCCGCCGTTGATAAGATTGGCAACCGCAATGGCCTATAGCTGCTTCCCGCCCGAGCGGCCGCACTCCAGGCGCTGAGAAGGAGCGGCCGAAACTGCTGGTATCCCGGACACAGCGGGAAGTGGAGTCAGCGCGGTACGTGAAGACCCCAACTCGCGGTATTCGGCGCCACGGGGCTGCACTGGGGCCGTAGATCCCCAGTCTTCCGCCCCTGACAAGCCTATAGATCATTCATGTTTTACGGCGAATATTTACCGAGGGCCTACTGTGGACCTCTTACTGTGTCAACAGCGGCGAGGGTGGTCACGGCAGGCAGTATCCCTGCCACAAGGCGCTTATCTCCTGGGAAGGAGAGAGGTGGGTAAACGGTAATTTCCAGTCCTGGTAAGAGCTGTGAAATGGATCATTGAACCCAACACCAGCACTGCCGTCTTCTCGGTTTTCAAACGCTACCCCTAGGAACCCTAGAGTGCAGGTTCTTAAACTACTCTGTATCATGATTCTTTTTGAAAAATCTAGTTATATGTTTATGGACCATAAGGGTAGTGTTTTTTGTTTTGGGGGGTTTTGTTTGTTTTTTGGCAGCGCCACGCGTCTTGCGGTATCTTAGTTCCCCTACTAGGGACTGAGCCCAGCCCGGCAGTGAAAGCCCAGAGTTGCCAACCACTGGACCGCCAGGGAATTCCCTTTTGTTTGTTTTTCTTGTGTGTGTGTCCAGAAAAAAGCACATGCATCTATAGTTCTACAGTTTCGTATATCATTTCAGGGGGTTCATGGACTTTCTGAAGTCCACCTGGAGAAATCTAGCAGGGGTCTTTCGACAGACACTCCTCCCCCCAACCCCCCGCCCACGTCAACTAGAGCAGCCCCTGCTTTTTATTTTATTTTTAAATTTATGTATTTATTTATTTTTGTCTGCCTTCAGTCTTCGTTGCTGCACACGGGCTTTCTCTAGTTGCATGGAGCGGGGTCTACTCTTCGTTGCGGTGCACGCACTTCTCATTGCAGTGGCTTCTCTTCGTTGCGGAGCATGGGCTCTAGGCGCACGGGCTGCAGTAGTTGTGGCATGCAGGCTCAGTAGTTGTTGCACACGGGCTTAGTTGCTCCGTGGCATGTGGGAGCTTCCCAGACCAGGGGTGGAACACGTGTGCCCTGGCATTGGCAGGCAGGTTCTTAACCACTGTGCCACCAGGGAAGTCCAGCCCCTGCTTTTTAACTGTTTTACATATTTCACCCTCAAGAAAGATTTCCTTTGATCTAAATCTACTGCAGGAGAAAAAGAAAAAGAAGGAATACCCAAATAGACGGTCTAGCTGTAATTCTAGTTCCAACATTCTGTTTGTTTAAGTCCTTCCCATCAAGACTACTTTCTAGTCTCAGGTAAACATAACCAGACTGAATTCACCAGCATGGTGGTGTGAAGGGCACCTTCTCATTCAGATCTTTGTCATTCTTCTGGAACATTCCCCTGCCTACCACACTTGCCAATTAGTTTGAAACTGTAAACAGTTTTTTTTCTGTTTTGGCTGCCTGGCTTGCGGGATCTTAGTTCCCCCACCAGGGATTGAACCTGGGCTGGGCAGTGAAAGCGACATGCCATAACCACTGGACTGACAGGGAATTACCAGAAACTGTAAATAATTTAAATGGCTATCACCTGGGGACTGGCTTAGTAAGTTTTGGTGAATCCATCCTGTGTGCTGCGCTGCACCCCTTGAAAACAGTGCAGTGGATTTCCATGTGTTAATGTGCAAAGATGGTCAATATATATTATTAAATGAGAAGAGCACGTTTACCGTACACTGTGATAGTATAATCCCATGTTTGTAAATAATGGGAAAAATATTTTTTTAATTTAAATATCTGAAGATAGACTCAAGGAATAATGTGGCAACCTCTATAGAGTAGAATTGGAGTTGGGGGTTGTGCTTTTTACTCTATGTCCTCTATACATTTGTGTGGTTTTCAATGAGTAAACATTTTATGACACATGAAACATAGTCTGTGAATTTATTTTCAGTGTAAAATAATAAGGGAAAACAGAAAGTATACCAAGCTCAGTCTTAGAGGAAGACTTTCATGCTTTGCTCATTATTTTTATAATAAAAACTTTCCAAAAATCTCATTAACAGGAATATTTTTCACTGGAATGAAGAGGATTAGGAATGGTTTTTAAAAAGCAGTCTGTGTTGGGGCTTCCCTGGTGGCGCAGTGGTTGAGAGTCTGCCTGCCGATGCAGGGGACATGGATTCGTGCCCCGGTGCAGGAAAGATCCCACATGCTGCGGAGCGGCTGGGCCGGTGAGCCGTGGCCACTGAGCCTGCATGTCCGGAGCCTGTGCTCCGCAACGGGAGAGGCCACAACAGTGAGAGGCCTGCGTACCGCAAAAAAAAAACCCAAAAAACAAAAAAAACAGCAGTCTGTGTCCATAGAGAAACAAATATGTGAAGTCTTCAAGTAATATGTGAGGTTTGCCAATACTGAAGGAAACACAGAACAGACCTAATTCCAAAGTAAACAGACATACATACAACACTGCAGGCATCAAATTAATGCAGACACAAGAGTCTTTAACAAGAGCATAAGGGCTTATGCCTTAACTCCCCTGAAGATATAGAGCAGAAGCTTACATTTTAAAAATATGGTTGAAATAAGCTAAAATGACTGAAAGGATATTTGCTCAGCAAAGCCTTAGTATCTGGACAAGTTCCTTCACGCACAGATTAGTATCAAAACTCAGGTGGCATTTCACCTGCTGTCCTATAGAGGGTGCCCTCGCACATGGTCTCTGGGGCTGCAGCTGGAAGCACAGTAGACACCACCCCACTCCCATCCCTACCCACAGTACAAGCCTCCACCAAAGCCAGCAGCTGGAAACAATTCTTAATGCTGCAAGAAGTAGGAGAAAATGACTATGTGAGTCAAAGCTAAAATTGGACATCAAAGACCACAGAAAAGTATCTTCCAAGGCGGATGTGATGGTGGAGGTGGGTGGGGGTATCAAAATACCAAAAGTCATGCCTTTGGAACTGCAATGAATGATAACATATATTGAGCACTTTATATATACCAAGTGTCATGTGAGTGCTTTATATGCCTTCATAGCACAGGCTCTGGTGTCAGACTGCCTGAGTGAGAATAATGTCCCTACAGTTAAGCAGCTGTGTGACACTAGACAAGTCATGTACCTACTTAATTCAGCCTTGACAAAGAAGGAAATTGTGTTACATGCTACAGCATGGATAAATCTTGAAAACATTGTGCTAAGTGAAATAAGCCAAAAACAAAGAGACACATATTTCATGATTTCACCTATGTGAGGTACCTAGAATATAGTCAAACTCATAGAGACAGAAAATAGAGTAGTGATTACCAGGGGCTGGGAGCAGAGGGTAATGGGGGGTTATTAATAGGTAGAGTTTCAGTTTGGGATGATGAAAAAGTTCTGGAGATGGATGGTGGTTATGGTTATACAACAATGTGAATGCATGTAATGCCACTGAATTGTACCCTTAACAATAGTTAAAATGGTAAAATTTATGTTATGTATATTTTACCACCCCCCCAAAAAAAACTTGAAAAATGCACATACCCTTTGCTTCAGTTATTCCATTTCGAGGATTCTATTCTAAAGAAATTATTGAATGTACACAAAAGTTGCATTATAAGATGTTCATTGCAAAATTGTTCATTAAAGCAAGAATTGGAAACAACCTGAATGTCCATCAACAGAAGAAATAGTAATTATGTTACACCCATACTGTGCCATACTGTGCAGCTGTTAAGAGTAAGAAAGGCCTATTCATCTAGATTCAGAGATTTCAGAGGCACACTGTGAAGTTAAAAAAGTCTGGGAAAATATTATATATGTAGCATTATAAATACATCTAATGAATACATATACATATGTAAACACATCAGAAGGAGACCGGTAGGATGTACAACCGTTACCTATAAAAAAGGGAGCAGAAGTGAAGCGAGGGGGTGATGGAAAAATTTCCTCATTTTCTTTGTATCTATCTCTATTCTTTGATTCTTGTACCATGACCATTCATGTATTACTGTTGTTCTGGTTATCTTTTGCTGCATAACACCAAAACTTAGTGTAAAAACAATCTTTTTATTATTATAGCTCATGATTTTGTGGTTGGGATTTTGATCAGGGCACAGCAGGGACAACTTATGTCTGCCCCATGACCGGAGCTTCAGCTAGGGTGACTCAGATGTCTGGGGATCACTGGAATGGCTGTAATCGACTGGGGTTGTGTGTCTGAGGCATCAGTACTGGCTGTCTGCAGGTGATTCTTGGGTTCTTCTCCCTGTTGTGTCTGCTGGGACTGGAATGTTGAAAATGGCTTCTTCACTCCTGTGTCTGGTGCCTGGGCTAGGATGGCTGGAACAGCTGGAGATGACTAGGCATCTCTCTCCATGCCTTCATAGCTTGGGCTTCCTCGAAGCATGACAGTCTTAAGGTAACCAGACTTTCTAGATGGTGGCTGGTGTTCCCAGAGCTAGCATTCCAAGAGGCCCCAGATGGCAGCTTCAAGACTTCTTATGAAGTCCCAGAAAGTTACTTCCAGTTCATTCTATAGCCTAAGCAAGTCACTACAGCCAGCCTAGATTCGGGGGAAGAGGATTTGACACCCCCTGTCAATAGGAGAAGTAATCATGAAGTTGAAGCCATTTTTTAACTTACTACACTTAGACTCTTAACAGGAAATTCAACCTGACCCATGATTTATAGTAACCTTCATTGAAACAGAGCACACCCACCTCTCACATGTCTTTCATCGGTCATTACAAATGTAGAGCCTCTTGGGAAATCCTCTGCCAGTCCTATTGCTTCCTTCCAAGTTTCCTATTAATTCTTCAAATTAATGTTGAGATCAGTGGTTCTCAATTTTGGCTGCACATTAAATCATCTGGGGAGCTGTAAAGAATCCTGATGTCCAGATGCCAAATACATCAGAATCTCTAGGGGGTGGTAACCAGGTGCTATAGTCTGAATGTTTATGTCTCTTCAAAATTCATATGCTGAAATCCTAATGCTTGATGTGATGGTATTAAGAGGTGGGACCGGGACTTCCCTGGTGGCGCAGTGGTTGAGAGTCCGCCTGCCGATGCTGGGGACGCGGGTTCGTGCCCCGGTCCGGGAAGATCCCACATGCCGCGGAGCGGCTGGTCCCGTGAGCCATGGCCGCTGAGCCTGCGCATCCGGAGCCTGTGCTCCGCAACGGGAGAGGCCACAACAGTGAGAGGCCCGTACCGCCAAAAAAAGAAAAAAGAGGTGGGGCCTTTGGGAGTTGCTGAGGTCATGGGGGTGGAGCCCTCATTAATGAGATTAATCCTCTTATAAAAGAGACCCCACAGAGCTCCCTACCCCTGTCACCATTTGAGGACACAGAGGTTGGCAGTCTGCAACCTGGAAGAGGACACTCCCTTGACCATACTGGCATCCTGATCTTGGACTGCCAGCTTCCAGAATGGTGGGAAATTTCTGTTGTTTCTAAGCTACCAAGGATTGGAAGCTCTAGTAGACTTAAGACACACCAGGCATCAGAGAGTTTTTTTAAAGCTCCTCAGGTGATTCCAATGTGCACATGACTGGGAAGCACTGGTCTAGGTTATAACTATTCCAGTACCAGTAGTTTCCAGAAGCAGCGCCTTAGCAGGTCAGCCAGTGATCATTGTTGGCAAAGCAGTGGAGCGGCTGTGTGGACCTGGTCATGGAATTGCAGGAAGCCTTGAGAAGCCTTGACTGGTGGTAAAAGGCTGGGTCCTCCCTTTCCAGGGATGACTCCTGTTCCCCATGGAGCCCCGCTTTGACTTTACAATTAAGGAGGTGGCATCTTTCACCCCCTTGCTACAGCCAGCTGCAAGGATGAAACAACTTGTGAGCAGGTTCTGCCTGTGCTCGTCTGATTTTTACCCTGTAAGTCCTTTGCTCATGGGCCTTGTTGAACAAAATGGCTCTAAGGACAGAAAACAGCACTTTGGGGAATAACATAAATCCTACAAGCTGCCTGTTTACTTCCCAGGGGAAGCTCTACCACATTGGAGTTGCCTGATACACTGCCAGGGATTTTGGCAAACCCTGAGTTTCTGGGAGAAGAACACAGAGTGGAGCCTTTGGGAGAAAGACTCAGGTTAGTGGCTCATTTTTCTGCCAGCAAGTTCTTGAAAAAAAAAATACAAAGGTTCAAGGCATACTCCCAGCATCTCAGAGCATACAGAACCGACAGGAAGACCTGTCAGGGCCAAGGCCCCAGGTCCCTCCCTGCCCCTTGTGTTCTCCTGCGCCTTCGCCTTAGCAGAACCTACAACTTTCTTCCTCTCCTTTCTGGCAGAGAGTTTTTCTTGAGGCTGGAGTGCAAGCCCTGCTTCAAACCAACAGCGAGATTGCCTGGGATAACCTTGCTAGTCATGCCATTATGCCTCTTTCCTTGGAGGTGGATATATTTTTAATGAACTAGTTCAAATACACAGAACATAAATACCTATGTAACCACACTCATAATTAATGTTATGATGTCTATTTGCTTGACTTTGTTATTTCTATTTTATAAGAAACAACGCATCTCTGGACCATCTACTTGTATTGCTGGCAGGGTAGTCAGATGTCTTTCATGGCCTTCTAGAGCGAGTTCTCCTAGCCAACAAGATGGAAGCTGCAAGGCCTTTTACCACCTTGCCTTGGTCATTGTTGGGGGCTCTCTAGCATTTGGAGGACCCTGAGAGGAACATCTTAGAGGAGGAGTGCCACCTTGTCCAGGGTGAACTGTATTTCTGGGGAGTTAAGGCAATGGAAGTATGCCCCACACCAGACCAACGTGAGGGTCGCTAGTTCTTTGCTGCTGCCCTTCACTCTCCCTCCCCCTTAGGAGGAGCCCCAGTTAATATAAAATGCAAAATAGGGATGGATAGGCCTCTACTGGGGCCACTTGGTATGGTCTCACCTTTATGAAAGGCCTCAAGTTTTAATTTATTTTTTCTTGGCCTCGCAGCATGTGGGATTTTAGTTCCCCTACCAGGGATCAAACCTCCACCCTTTGCACTGGAAACGTGGAGCTTTAACCACTGGACCTCCAGGGAAGTCCCAGGGCCTCAAGTTTTAGATTTTTGAAGTTATCTCTAGTAGAACACCCGAGTTGTATTCTTGTGTTGAGTGTTAAAGATGCTAAATGCAAATATGTAAAATATATCACAATTTTAATAATATTTTAATTTTTTAGGAGCCTTAAAAATGTGGGAATAGGCTTTGCTAGACCTCCGGGAGGTCTTGACAACTGGAAAAGACAGGACAGAGGCTAACCTATATCATTCTGGGGAGAATTTCCCTCGTTCCAGTTGTTCAAATGCCCAGATTTAGGGGCTGAATAAACTGATTATAAGTGCTAAGGAGAGGCCAATAGCTGAGCTTCCCTTCCCACCCCGTTCTACATCTTTACAGGAGACTTGAGAGGAAGCTGGGAGCCAAGCCTGGAGGCTTAAGTCTGAGCTTTGGGTGTTTCTGAGATTATTCTACCCAGATCACTAGGCTAGAAATGTCAGAGGATTTCACAGTGGGTACTCATTTCAGAATTAAAGATCATGCGGGACTTCCCTGATGGTCCAGTAGCTAAGGCTCTGTGCTCCCAGTGCAGGGGGCCTGGGTTCAATCCCTGGTCAGGGAACTAGATCCTGCATGCTGCAACTAAGGCCCAGCACAGCCAAATAAGTAAATATATATTTTTTAAAAAAAGAATTAAAGATCATGAAGTTTCCTGGAGGGCCCATAGGATGTTTTTTTGGGAATGTGAAAATGACTAGGTAAGCAGGGCTAAGTGTACTGTATCTCACTCCCTACCATACTGTGAGCCCCTTGGAGGTGGATTCACCAGTCTATTCCTTGACTTTCTTGATTTTAGCCTATACGATATCCTCAATACACTGTGAAAGAATTACTGCAGATTCTGGAAAGTCACAATTGAAAAAAAAATCTTAAAGTGGCCCCTGCAGGATTTCTCTAATTTCAAGAGACAAAAAAACATGGCATCTTAAGGAGAGGACTGTCTCAGCTAGAGAAAGGGATGAGCCTCTCCTAGGTCCTTTAGTATCCTATTTTTACTGCCAGCTTTAATAGTTAGGCAGTGATTAACAATTGCTATATAAAATCCATACAGGGAGTTCCCTAGTGGTCCAGTGGTTAGGACTCTGTGCTTTCACTGCTGAGGGCCTGGGTTTGATCCCAGGTCAGGGAACTAAGATCCCACAAGCCACATGGCCCATCCAAAAAAAAAAAAGATCCATACAGTAGTTTTTTGTTTGTTGTTTGTTTTTAAAACCTCTTAGCAAGGGAAGAGGAAGCCAAAAAACAAAACAAAACAAAAAAACAGAAGGCAGAATTGGGAAGCAACTTAAACTCCTCCATCTCACTTCCCCTTCACACAGCACCAAAGATGCTTCCAAAGATATAAAAATACTTGAGAGGTCCAAGACTATTCTAGATTTTGTCCTATAGATAGAACACTTGTTTTCTAGGGCTTTGGGGGATAATTAACACACTTTATTAAATATAAGTCCACAGGAAAACCAAAATGAACTTTTCAAAGAAGAAATAGAATGAATCTCATTTTCTAATCAATGCGGTAAAAAAAATTTTTTTTAGAGGAGAACTTTCTTGACCAGCTTGACCAGTTGACCAACTCTTGGCTTAAAAAGGAAATAATAAAAACTGCAATGATGGGAATTCCCTGGCAGTCCAGTGGTTGGGGAACTAAGATCCCATGAGCTGCATGGGGAAAGAAAGAAAGGAAGGAGGGAGGGAGGGAGGGAAGGAAGGAAGGAAGGAAGGAAATATGAAAACTGTAGTGACAAACTATTTTGAAATCATCAATAAGGAGAATATTTTATATAGAAATCATGGGATGTACCTAAAGCTGCACTTAGAGGAAAACTCATAACCTTAAACACTTTTACGATTAACTCTTTTTTTTTTTTTTTTTTTTGCTGTACGCGGGCCTCTCACTGCTGTGGCCTCTCCCGTTGCGGAGCACAGGCTCCGGACGCACAGGCCCAGCGCCCATGGCTCACAGGCCCAGCCTCTCCGTGGCACGTGGGATCCTTCCGGACCGGGGCACGAACCCGCGTCCCCAGTATTGGCAGGCAGACTCTCAACCACTGCGCCACCAGGGAAGCCGCCACTTTTACCATTAAACAACAAAGACTAGAAATAAAGTACAATGATATTTATTGAAAGTTTATTTTGTATAGAGCCTGCATTTAAATATATTTCATTAACCTTTATAGTACTTATGAGGTGGGCACTGTTTTTTGCCCTTATCTTTTCAAAATGCTCAAAAGTTATAAGGCATATCCATGCAATGTTCCATGTTCTTAATTTCCAAGAGCTATTTTACATCTCTTAATTCAAAGCTACAAACATTTATTAATTAAAGCTTTATTAATTAAAGCTCAGGGTACTTTAAGGGATAAAGAAATGAATTACTGCTGTTCTCAATCTTGTGAAACTCTAGTCATCTGTGTGATGTTGATGTATGTATATTGGAAGGGCAGGGGAGGACACAGGTCACAGTATGATTGCAGTTAATCCTCCCAGTTAAGAAGAACTGTGTTAAGTGCTAAAAATGATCTCTAAACAAAGCACTGAAGGAGCCCAAAAGAAATGTAATTCTGACTTGGAGAGGGGGCAGGAGTCAACTGCAGTACTTGTTGCCACAATTCAGGGCCTGCACCATGAAGGTTTTTGCAGCCTTGTTGAGGAATCTGTGCTTTATTATCAGGGCAGTGAGGCACCATTGGAGGTTCTGTCTGTGTGGGTGGATGTTTGTGTAAAGACTTTTATTTATTTATTTATATTTTGGCTGCGTTGGGTCTTCGTTGCTGCGTGTGGGCTTTCTCTAGTTGCGGCGAGCGGGGGCTACTCTTCGTTGTGGTGCGCGGGCTTCTCATTGCGGTGGCTTCTCTTGTTGCGGAACACAGGATCTAGGCACTCGGGCTTCAGTAGTTGTGGCTCGCAGGCTCTAGAGCACAGGCTCAGTAGTTGTGGCGCACAGGCTTAGTTGCTCCGCGGCATGTGGGATCTTCCCGGACCAGGGATCGAACCTGTGTCCCCTGCATTGGCAGGCAGATTCATATCCACTGCGCCACCAGGGAGGCCCATGGACTTTACTTTTATTGCTGCAATTCTGTTTTATTTTGTTTTTTCCCTTCAGAATTGTTTCTCAGATGTGGAACTGATTGATAAAAGAGGAGAAATATTTTAAGATTCTTAAAACACACTGTCAAATTGCTTTTCATAAAGTATAGTGCATTCATGGGGTCTCTCTCCTATGTGGAGACATCGGTATCTATAAAGGTCTGAATGAAGAAAGCTTCTCTCCCAGCCAGGGCATTTGTGAGGCTCCTCTCCTGAATGAGTCCTCTGGTGCTCAGTAGGTCTAATGTCAAGAGGTTCTTCCACGTTGGAGCTCTTAGGGTTCTCTCTATATATAGCAGTTATGATGATCTATAAGCTTTGCTAAGTCTGAGGATTTAGCACTGACTTTCCTTTGGATTAACGTTAACCAAACTAACTTGCTAATATTTTTCGGTAATATTAATATTTAAACATTTTCCTCTGACTTTCTAAATGTTTTTAGTTTTTTTTTTTTTTTTTTTTTTTGTAAAATAGAACCATGGGAAGCATCCCCCTCTAAAGTAACAATGAAGGGATGCAGAGTTCACAGGTTTTTTTTCTGCTTTGAAGAAGCTTCTTCATTTTCTCTTCTGATCTCAAAATCTGAGAGAAGAAACAGAAGTTGAACATGTCACACTATTCCACGGAGAAAGAGAGTGGGGGAAAGAGTTGTGCTAAACCAGTCATGGGATGATAGAAACTCTTAAGTAGATCCCAAAGCTTTTTGCTCCAATTAAGAAATTTTCTTTCCTTGAAAACTCAACTATCTTGAAGTCAAATCATTGTTTCATTTCTTTGGAAGGATTTCTTTGAAATCCTGCAATTCCTTCACCCGTGACTCTTCTCTGTGCTCCACAGGGAAGCTCAGGCCAGCTTTGGTACTGGATATCTTGGCCGTGACAGGAGGCATGTTAGTTTGGGTCACCACTGGTTTTTCTGAATTCAGACTGATTTCTGGGGCAGACAGCCTCTCTATATCTAGTTCTGTTTTCAGTTAGGATTATTTCACCTGGAACTTCTGTCAGGCAGTTTTTCCACATTAGCACAAAACTAAAATGAGGAGAAAGCTCCTTTTGTGGTTAATTAAGGCCATCATCTTCCAGTCTATGGAAGAGCAGTGAATTCTATGTTAAAGTCAATAAACTAAATTAGCTTTATATTATCTTTTGAATATTCTGATAATAGAATTATCTAAGTTAGGACTAAAATGTAAGTAATTTTCCTAAAATTCTGACTCTTTTAAGGCTGAGAAACATTCTCTTATTGAGTCCCAAGAAAAGAGAGAGCGGTAAAAGTGGGAGTTTTGGAACTATGTCCTGGATTATTTTCAGTTAAGAGATTTTCAAATAAAAATTGGTATCTGAACTGGGTTGGTTGGTGACCAGCAAAAAATGTCTTTATATGTTTCAGCTGAAGTCTAGAAGTGGATTATCTTGAAATTAACCAAAACAACTATCTAACAGTGTTTCTGGCAATCTAAGGACAACTAGTAAAATTTTCTCCAGCTCAATTTCCTGCCATGTCCTACCATTCCTTTTCTCACTGAGAGCAGTTATGGTTTGTACCCTTTTTCTGTGTCCCTTACTCTCCTTCCTCACATCTAACAAACTTTACTGGTCTGAAGTAAATTGTGAGTTGATAAATAGTGATTTAAGATCCAAATAGAGGAAAATGTTTAAATATTAACGTTACCAAACAACATTAGCAAGTTAGTTTAATGTTAATCTGAAGGATAATTTAAATTCCAGAACATTTTATCAAAATGCCTTATATTTTCATGGAGAAAGGGCAATATATTTCAGATCAATTAAAAAAAAATGTCTTTTGGGACTTCCCTTGTAGTCCAGTGGATAAGACTCCACGCTCCCAGTGCAGGGGGCCAGGGTTCGATCCCTGGTCAGGGAACTAGATCCTACAAGCGTGCCACAGCTAAAGATCCCACATGCCATAACTTGGCTGCCAGCACAGCCAAGATAAATAAATAAATAATAAATTTAAAAAAATAAACGGTTCATTCCTTTAAAAAATTGTTTAAAAAAGAAAATGTGTTTCAAATGAAATGCCACTTAAAGTCACTATTTTGTTTATGTTTGGATTTCAAAGCTAACTGTGGGATCAAAGAGTAATGTGTTACAGGTAAAAGCAAACCTGAAGCCATAGATCACAGGAAAACTGTAGTCAAGTAAAGTGGGAAGAAACCAAAACTGGGGAGAGTTGCAAATAGCAAAGGCTTAGGGTGGCAGAAACCTGGAGGCCAGGATATCCTAAGATGAGAGTCAGGAAAAGCATTTCAGAATGACAGAAGCTGCTTATTTGCTCCTACGCCAAAGAGCACAGATGTGAAATTCTTAACGCTGCAGATTTCATCAAATGTCATTTTGAAAACCAGGCACAGACAGCTACACCCCGCCCCTTGAGTGCAAGGGAATCTATAAGACTCAGGTAAGGACTGAAAGTAGCTCTAGAGACAGAATTTAGTACCCATGAGAACTAAGACCAGGAGTAGTAGGGTTTTTTTAATCTGAAATTCAAAATTGTTTTCTCTTCTACATAATAGGGAGCCACCAATAGCTAAGGACAAGAAAATACAGTTGACTTGTACAACATGGGTTTGAACTGCGTGAGTCCACTTACACATGGAAATTTTTCAATAAATACATATTACAGTACTACACAACCCAGTGGTGGTTGAATCCGTGGATGCAGAACGACAGATATGGAAGGCCAACTGTAAAGTTACAGATGAATTTTCCAATGTGCAGAGGGTTAGCGCTCCAAACCCCCACTGCATTGTTCAAGGGTCAACTGTATAAGAAAGTGAAATCAACAGTGGTTACTAGAGGGCATACTTACTTCCCTTAACTTACATTTCACCCAGGCTTAAAGTAGTGGGTTTAATCTTTTTCATCATTTAGAGAACTTAATGAAAGCCATGGATCCACTTCCTAGAAAATACATGCACACATGCAGTTTTGTGTACAATATCAAAAGGTTTTAAAAATCTCCAGATCCACCCATGTGACCCTCTAGAACTGTGTTGATGGTAGCCACTACCTGGTGGGTCTTAGCAACACTAGCTGCATTTTAAGTGCTCAGTAGCCGCCATCACAGTAAGTTCTATTGTACTTAGAACTGCTGCTCTAGAATTTCTAGACCCTAGGTTAAGAACTCCTGCCCCAAATGAACCCCTATAGTTCTGCTGGCCTGTAACACCACTCCCAGTCAAATTGGTATTTGACTATAAAATACCATCTATAAAAGTTATTTTCTCTGCCTGAATATAGATAGGCCTCAAAGAAATGGAGGAATACTATCAGTAATTCTGAATAACTCTGAAAGTCTATCTAGCTTTAAGTACCTGTTAATAACCTAAAATCAAAAGGAACTTAAGATAGCAAATTGGTTTATCCTTCATTCTTACCATCTCAAGGTATGTGTAGTTTTGCAAACATTCCCATGCTCCACATCCTGCAATAATAATCCGAGTGGCTTTTCTGTGAGATAGGGTAAGCCTTCAGGAATTTGCTGTGCATTAGTAACAGCCAATATTGAGTTCATACTAAATGCCAGGTATGATTCTAAGCATCCTACATATGTTAGACCGGTTAATCCTCACCCAGTGTTATAAGGTGGGTATAGTATTATCCCCTCAAAACAGGTGAAGGAACTGCGGTTTGAGGCTTAGTGAGATTGAATAACTTATCTGCGATGACATAGTAAATGCCAGAGAAGTGGTTATTAGGTTAGAATCTATTTTCTCCTGAAATATGAAGATCTAAAACATGAAAAAAAATGGTCTTACAGGACTCTGAGGTCACGTGTCTCAACAAGGCTTTCTGAAATGGACCTGCACCAGCCTGTGCGCTGTGAGGCCTCTGGGTCTGAATTTGCCACAACAGCTGGTGGACCTTTTCTCTGGAGGGTGTCAACTACAAATTAGCATTTTCCATTGGCATTAGCCATCTACCTCTACAAAGATTAAATCGTGCTGCTGCAGCTGCTGACTTTCAACACCCCTTGAAAGGAGTTCAGGGTGGAGAGCTGAAATGAGGCACTCTGTGCTCTGGGAAAAACTGGCAGAACAGGTCTTCAGATAGTTAGATATTTTCAGGAGCCAATTTTATGAGCCCAATTCTTGTATCTCCTCATATCTAGAAAAGCACTAAAATTCTTCATGGTGACATCTGCTCCTCGTGACTAGCAGTAACCTACACGAGACTAGCAGAAACCTTCTGTAAAAACTATGTGCTTGATTGCATGTACTCCCCCTTCACCAAAATCATTTATATACTGACCTTCCCCCCGCCTCTTTGGAGCAGTTTCTCAGAGCTATCTGGTACGCTGTCTCCTGGGCTGCAGTCCTCATTTTGACCCAAATAAAACTTAACTCACAACTCTCACGTTGTGCATTTCTTTTTTGAAGTAGACAAGTGGAACAAGAAAAAAGATACAGTACTCAGGACTCTCTCCACCCCGTCATTGAAAGTTGACCCTCTCCGTCCCCACATCACCCTTTACCATCATGGTTTTAGCGACAGACTAAAGTGTGATCCTGGGCAAGTGACTTAACTGACACTCTGTAACATGGGGATGATAATAATACCGTCTCGTTCCTACAGTTTTGTGTGCTGTGAGGATCCAGTTGCATGTAAGCAGGCGCTCAATAAACGATTACTGTTTGTCATGATTCAACCCCACGACCCTTTTATCTCTTGAGACCACGGGCCTGACCGTCGCTGGCGGGAATGGAGGAGGTGGGCCGACCTGGGCCGTGTCTCACAGCTGGGAAGCCCTCCCCTCACCAGCACAAAGCCTCGACTGCGCCGGCCAGGGAATCGACCCTCCGGGTTTCCTTCCACTTGCCCCTCACGATGAAATTTCATGGCGGACCAAGGAGGGAGATGAACAAGGATCTCGCCCCCTCAGGGCTGGACAATAAGAGGCACGCCCCCGGCAAGTTTAAAATCGGAAGCCGGTGGTGCGGGCTGGGTCCGCAGCGGCCCTGGGGGACGTCCAGCCGCCTGCAGCCGGACCCTGAGCGGACATGAGAGCGTCACGGGCCACAAGCCCACTCTCCCCACTGACGACCTCCGCACCCGGCCCCGCAGCGCCAGCACCTCAAGGGCGCAGGCGCGGGCCGCGCTGCCTACGGTATCTCTCCGCAGGCCCTGCGGCGGCGCTGACCCGGCCGGGGCCCGCTCTTCTCCGCCTCTTCCAGGCGCCGAGCAGGCGGCCGAGTGGACCCTGGGTCAAATGCCTCGGAGGCTGCCCGGGCGGGTGGACCCTCTCCTGAAGCTCCGCCCAACTGCAGCGGGTGGGGACCACCTTGAAATCCGTTTTGACCCGGACAGCGATTCTCAAATTTGTCTGTGGGGGAAGAATTTTTCCACTTGTCTGTGGAGGAGCTTGTTAACAATTCAGATTTTCGGGCCCCACCCCGACACTCAGAAGCACAGGATCTCGCGTGAGTCGGAGATCTGAACTTCAGTAAGCTTTCCGAGGGATTCTGACCCTGGTAGTCCGCCGGTCACATCCGATTTGGGCTTAATTTCCACTAACAAACCTACAGACTCTGGCTCCCAGGGGTTTCTGAGATCCCGGAGCTCTCCCGATGGCCCCGCCTCTCGTCCCCAATTGGCCCTTCGCTCGTCCCGCCCCTGAAGGCAAATCTTTTCTTCTGGTTGGTCAGCGGTGAGTGTGTGGCGAGACCTGACCCAATGGGCGCTAGAGTTCTCGGAACGTGACCGGGAAGTTGGTCCGGAGCAGGCGCCGTTGGTTGTTGACGCCTAACGCGCTCTGAGACTTCCGGCGTGGGAGCCGAGCTTCGAGTCCTGCGTGAGTCCGCTGTAAGGGGGAAAGCGCGGTGCTTAGGTCCTGCCCTGGGGCGGTCCTGGCGGGGGCGGGCCAGGGGGTGGTGCGGCGGCGCCCGCAAACTACTGACGCCGAGGCGCCGGAGCCGGCTGCGCCAGCCCTGGAGCCGGGCTCCTCGGCCGGGATTCGGGACTTCGGGGCCCCCGGCTCTTGTGGACGCCCGCCATCCTTGCGCGGGGCCGGGGGCGCCTTCCTAACTGGGCGCAGCTGGTTTCGGGGCCAAGGCGGTGTGGGGACCTGAAGATGGCGTCGGGTCCGGGCTTCCAGGACCGGGAAGGGCTCCTGATAGTGAAACTGGAGGAGGACTGCGCCTGGAGCCAGGAGCTGCCCCCGACAGACCCAGGACCCAGCCCGGAGGCCTCCCATCAGCGCTTCAGACGGTTCCGCTTCCAAGAGGCCGCTGGGCCCCGGGAAGCCCTCAGTCGGCTCCAGGAGCTTTGCCATGGGTGGCTGCGGCCTGAGATGCGTACCAAGGAGCAGATCCTGGAGGTGTTGGTGCTGGAGCAGTTTCTGACCATCCTGCCCCAGGAGATCCAGAGCAGGGTGCAGGAGCTGCATCCGGAGAGCGGCGAGGAAGCGGTGACTCTGGTGGAGGATATGCAGAAAGAGCTTGGGAGACTGAGGCAACAGGTGAGAGAAAGAGCTGTTTTATTTGCGGTTTGGCCCTGAGGACTGGGACATCGCGTTGGCCCAGTTACCCCTACGAATTTACTTGGTTGCCCTGAGTAGACCTTAGGTGGGCAAGAAGCCTTTTTGTAGTTTAGCGAGGAACTTTCATTCTCCAGATTTTCCCCAAGTGGACAGAGCGAGCAGTGAAGAGTGCCCTGTTTCCACATGGAGGCAGTGTCTCTGCATTAGTGTGAGCACAGGAGTTAGCTCGCTAGGTTCAAATGCTCACTGCTTCGTACTAGCTTTGGGACTTTGGCCAAGTTACTTAATTTCTTTGGGCCTCAGACTTGGTAAAATAAGAATGGTAAAAGATCTCTCTAGGGTGGCTTTGAGCATTAGAGCAGGATGTAGTTTTGATCACACTACTGGTTTACAGTTAGTGCTTAATAGTTGTTAGCTATTGTTATATTACAGTCAGCAGTCTAATCTCTACAAAGCTGGGTGGCAGTTAATAGTGGACTTAAAAAACTGGCACTGAATCTCTGAGGCCACTTGCCCCAGGGCCACCCAAGTTTAACTTACCCAGTAGTCAGGAACAGACGCATCTTGAAAAGGTGGGGGAAAGCGAGAGGGAGTGAGGTGTGTCAGAAGAGCTGTGTGGGGAAGGTGTGCACTGGAAGTGAACTCCCCCTAGCCCTCACACACATTTTCTCAGGTGTACACGGGGTCAGAAAAGTTTTGTTTTAGTGTAAACCATTCTTCTCTCTTGGTGGGTCCAAAGGGATTGCCAGTGGTTCTCCGTTGAAGGCTTGCCCTCAGAATTCTGTACTAATTTCCCTTCCTCTTGGGCCCTGTTATGATGGTGAGTGATGTGGGTTGGTTCCCAGGTGACAAACCATGGGCGGGGAACAGAAGTGCTTTTGGAGGAGCCTTTGCCTCTGGAAACAGCACGAGAGTCACCGAGCTTCAAGCTGGAGCCAATGGAGACTGAGAGAAGCCCTGGCCGCAGGCTGCAGGAGCTGCTAGGCCCCAGCCCCAAAAGGGATCCCCAGACTGTAAAGGAGAGGGGTGAGGAACAGTTCTCTGGGCAAGTGGGAGGGAGGAGGGGCTTTGGGGTTGCCCCTGACACCAGCAGAATGCAGCATGGCTGCCAAGGAGGGGGCATTTCTGACCTGAGGGTTTCCAGATGTGGTGTGAAAGACCTAGAAGTGGTTTGGATTCCTCTTGGAGTGGGTGGAGGGAGGGAGAATCTCTTAGTAAGCCCTTTTGTATGCAGAACGGAGACATTTAGAGCTCAGTCAATGATTGAGGGCTTTAATGCTTGGGCCAGCAGGGAAGACTGCTGGTACTCTGTTGTTTGGAATATCGCTTTATTATTCCTCGGTTGCCTTCTTTTGTTCAGTGTTCATCCTCAGAGCAGAGACTGGGTGTTGGGGAATGGATACTGTGTTGTGACAGTCCTTGGGTTGCCAAGAATTAGGAATGCCGTTCTCATCATAATTTCTGTCACCTTTAGCATTATCTGCTCCCTGGCTTTCTCTCTTTCCTCCCGAAGGAAACATGGAAGACAAGGAGCTGACTGGGCCCCAGGTGATGTGGAAGTTCCCATTGTCTCCCCGAAGTTGCTCTTGTGGGGGTGGGGTCCTTTTACCACTTGGAGAGGATCCTTTCTACCTCACCACATGCATCTCTCCCACCTTCTTTATTTGTCCTCCACACCTCACTTGTAGGCCTCCCCCTTCTTCCCCACGAAATGTGTCCTCAGCACACCTGGGTTTTGCCCCTTTAACCCATGACTCTGCTTGAATTGTTCTTGGTGCTTCAGGGCCTAAAGGTGATCTTGTGCTGTTTCAGTTGCCTGAGAGCTTAGAGGACGTGGCTATGTACATCTCCCAGGAGGAGTGGGGGCATCAGCATCCTAGTAAGAGGGCCCTCTCCCAGGACACGGTGCAGGAGAGTTATGAGAATGTGGACTCACTGGGTAAGGACTTCTTTTCCAGGGATGAAGGCTGAGCCATTTCTGACCAGGGTCCTGTCCCTTAGGTGCTCACCTCCTGGGTATAAGTTCTGAGTTTAGCCAGACGACCTGCCTTTGTCTAAAGTCCCTTGGACTAAGATCACTTAAATATTTGCCAGGTGCCACAGTTGGCACACTTAAGGGCCCCAGCTGCCAGGGCTGAGGGCGGGGAGTCTGAGCCATAATGAACTTCCTAAGGCAGAACAAGTCAGATCCAATGGTGCGCACCTCATCCCCACTTCCCACCCCTCACACACAGATCACAGGATGCTATAGGGCTCTAAGTTCTTGATGCCTTGCAAGTTCAAAATGCTTACTCTTCTGACCTCACTTATGTTTTCTATGCTCCATTAGTATTTCTGGGCTCTTCCCCAGAGGCACAAATTTCAGGAGCACTGGCATCAACATACCAGCTCAGTGGCTGTCCCAGTCCTTAAGAATTCAGGAAGGGGGAAGGCTTTGTGGAAATTTGGAAATGATATATATCTAAAACAGGGTCTAAGTAAGTTATATATAAATTAAGATGCATCTATGTGTTGAACTATTATGCAGAGATTAAAAATGAGGTCTGTGAAATATGACCAAAAACTGATAGATGGATTTAGGTGGAGAGTGTGTGGGTATTGTATAATTCCTTCATTTTTTCTGCATGTATGAAAATTCTCATAATAAAAAGTTGGGGGGAGTCTTAAAAAACAACATAAAACAGGATTGTGTATGTTACCATTATAGCTATATTGATGCACACCTGGTAGAAGAGTCACACTGCACTTTGTTTTCATACATGAGGTTTTCATAAAGAGAAGCACAGCTATCATCTCACTTGCACTAATTTTGCAAGGGGGTCACTGCTGGGTTTGGTTGCCTTCACGGGGGCCTTCTCCAGGTTTTCTGTCACTGTGCTGTGGCTTGGTGCCCTAAGTTGAGCACAGCTGTTTCAGTGAGTGCTAAATAGGAAGAGTTCGGATCACAAGTTCTTGAAACTAAACTTTTTAAAGTCCGTGTTTGCTGGAGTTGGAGTGAGCGTAGCACAGGGTAGCACTTTTGGGTTTTAATCTCAGGGTCCTCTCAGAGTCCCAGGTCCTTTTCTGATTGTCCATCATATTACATTTTCTCCTTCTGGAGTTGCCCAGTCAAACTTAGTTCTATTTGATATGTATCCATAAGAGTCAAGGCTCTTTCACAGTATTAAACTGATTCCTCATGGAACTGACCACCCTGACCATGTTTGTTTGTTTGATTGTTGTTTTAATTACAAAAGTTTTACATTCTCATTGCAAAAAACCCCCCAAGTACTACAAAAGTGTAAAAAGAAAAAGCCACAGTCTCCTTCCTCTAATTTCTTTCTCTAGGGGTAACCAGTGGGAAGAGTTTAGTGTATGTTCCAAGTAATTGCTGTCAGATTTCTGTATCCATTCACTGAAGGCAGAGAACAAGACTATCTTTGTTTGCCCTGCCTGGTAGAGGAAAATGGTGACATAGAAATCCTTTTCTTTCACTGTGAACAGAGTCTCAGGTTCCCAGTCAGGAGGCCCTGAGCACCCAGGTGGAACAAGAAGGAAAGCCCTGGGATCCCAGTGTCCAGACTTGCAAGGAGGGCCTGAGCCGCAGGAGCCCAGCTCCCGGTAAGAAACGCAGTTGAGCAGCCTGCGCAGCTAGCCTCCCGCTGTTGGGAATGAGGCATTTGAGGGTCTTGGTGTAAGGGTAGCCCATCACCACTGCCAGGGAGGTACATTCTTCCAGTGTCTCCACTGCCCACTTCCATCCCAGTGATGGCAGGTGAGGTACCCAGGGTGCAAAGTGTAAGGAGGCATTCACTCCTGGGCTCATTTGCCCACCCTAGTCCCAGTCCTGCTCCATCTCACCCATTCCCAAAGGGCAGAAGCCAGAGGCTCAGTTGGAGAGGGAGTTCGGGGCCCCTACAAGGGAATTCAAGACTGGTTTGAGCTCTGATTCCTGAGTGATGGCCCCACCCCTTATGTGGATCCCTGTCTACCGTGCTTTACCTATATGGGGAAGAAGGAAAACTGAGGTAGAGCCAGCCCTTCTGGACTTCTGACCTACAGGCAGTAGCACACATGGGATTTCCTTTTCTCTGGTGTAGAAATAACATGGGTTTGGTTTCTCTCGATCTTCCAGGGGAAGAGAAATTTGACAATCTGGAAGAAAGTGCTCAGTCCGTTTGCCCTGAGAGCATCCACCCTCGGGCGCTGCTGCCTGGCCAGGCCGGAGGGGAGGTACCCTGGAGTCCTGAGCAGGGAAGGCCTCATGACAGGGCAGAAGAGCATTGGGAGCCTGCC
The DNA here is from genome assembly GCF_949774975.1 of Lagenorhynchus albirostris. Classification (NCBI taxonomy): domain Eukaryota; kingdom Metazoa; phylum Chordata; class Mammalia; order Artiodactyla; family Delphinidae; genus Lagenorhynchus; species Lagenorhynchus albirostris. The sequence continues at coordinate 52,060,031 of NC_083109.1, forward strand.
CCAGAGGTTCGGATGGAGCAGTCCTTAGTGGGGGCCACAAGTTGCAGAGAACTGGGGCGGCCAAAGGAACTGCAGCCAAAGAAGCTCCATTTATGTCCCTTGTGTGGCAAAAATTTCTCTAACAACTCGAACCTGATTAGGCACCAGAGGATACATGCAGCAGAAAGACTGTGTATGGGTGTGGGGTGCGCTGAAATCTTTGGCGGGAATCCACACTTTTTGTCACTACACAGAGCACACTTGGGAGAGGAGGCCCATAAGTGCCTCGAGTGTGGAAAAAGCTTCAGTCAGAATACCCACCTGACTCGGCATCGGCGTACCCACACAGGCGAGAAGCCCTATCAATGTAACGAGTGTGGAAAGAGCTTCTCTTGCAACTCCAACCTCCACAGGCACCAGAGAACGCACACAGGTGAAAAGCCCTACAAGTGCCCTGAGTGTGGGGAGATCTTTGCTCACAGTTCCAACCTCCTTAGGCACCAGAGAATTCACACAGGAGAGAGACCTTATAAGTGTTCCGAGTGTGGGAAAAGTTTCTCTCGCAGTTCTCACCTTGTCATTCACGAAAGAACTCACGAGAAAGAGAGGCTGTACCCCTTCTCTGAGTGTGGGGAAGCAGTGAGTGACAGCACCCTCTTTCTTGCCAATCATGGGACCCACAAGGCAGAGAAGAAACTCTTTCAGTGTTTAACTTGTGGGAAAAGCTTCCAGCAGGGCATGCACCTCACCAGACACCAGAGAACACACACAGGAGAGAAACCATATAAATGTACCCTCTGTGGGGAAAACTTCTCTCATAGATCCAACTTAATCAGACACCAGAGAATTCACACGGGAGAGAAACCCTATACCTGTCATGAGTGTGGAGACAGTTTCTCTCACAGCTCCAATCGGATTCGTCATCTGAGAACCCATACAGGAGAGAGACCCTATAAATGTTCCGAATGTGGAGAAAGCTTTTCTCGGAGTTCACGCCTTATGAGTCATCAGAGAACTCACACTGGATAGAAACAATGGGATTTCTTTTGGGCCCAGATAAGGTGGCATATTCAGAGGGGCCTCTTGTTAAGAGCTGGTATTCCTTACCCAGCATGATCTGCATCTTTAGGGTAATTACTCCAAAGAGGAACCAGGGGAGGGTCGTTGTGAGGGAGGTGCAGAGGCAGCAAAGGATTAGCGTAAAACTGAAAAGGAATTCTGTTGGAACTAGTGAGGATGGCAAGTCTTTGAAGTGACCCTCTCAGGGTGGAATCCCCTCTAAAGTTCTTCCAGTCTCAGGGCACACCTACCCCCTCAGCATATTTAGCCAACTTGAGACTTGGGTGCCTTACTGTGTCTAGTATGTATCCCAACAACTTTGGGAATCCACAGACTTCCTGGTATTGCTTCCTCACTTGGGACATTCATCAGGAGCTTTTGGGCTCCTGAGGCCCTTGAGACCAAAGAAGAGGGGCCAGGTCTCCTGGGAGACCAGCTGGAGGCACCGAAAGACTGGTGGTGAGTTGCAGCTCTTCTGAAGGCCTGGCTGAGAAGCCACAAGCAATCCCGGGCAGCCACCACAGTGCCCTCAGTGGCCTGACAGTAGGGCTCATTGGTAGGTCATGCATGTGATTGTCACCTCAAACAAAAAGGAACCAGAGACCTACGGGAAATAGTAAGATGGAATTTGCAGGTCAGCCCAGGAATTGGCAGAGGAAACCGGGGTCTTAATTAGCTTACCCTTTGCAGAGATCAAGTCCTCAGAGGGTTCCATGAAAGATGGGTTCCCTGGGAGACTCTGAAAACGTGGATCCTGGGGAAATTAGGAATCATGCCTTTCCCTGTTGAAAATATGTTTGGATGGTAATAAATATCTTCAGGAAACATGAGTGTGTGACTCATCATTGAGGGCCTTTGACTTGGCCTCCAGTGTTGATCGGTCTTCCACCTGCTTTGGGTAGAGAACCTGGCTTTCTTTGTGGTCTTACTTGGTTGCTAAGGAGGGTTCTGACAAAGGTGACGACAGACAGGCTGAGGGAGGGAGGTGTGGCCCTGGCTGGCTCCAGGCTGGGACTGCTATGTGGTAACAAAGGGTCAAGTCCAGTGGCTGCTTGGGGTGATGTCATAAGGGTGTTCTAGAAGGGTTTTTTTTCCTTTGGTGTACAGCTGTGAACATTGTCTTTTTTTTTTTTAATTTTTAAAAAAATTATTTTTTTTGGCTGCATTGGGTTTTCGTGGCTGTGCACGGGCTTTCTCTAGTTGAAGCGAGCAGGGACTGCTCTTCATTGCAGTGCACTGGCTTCTCACTGCAGTGGCTTCTCTTGTTGCAGAGCATGGGCTCTAGGCGCGCAGGCTTCAGTAGCTGTGGCACGCAGGCTCTAGAGCGCAGTCTCTGGTTGTGGCACATGGGCTCAGTTGCTCTGCGGCACGTGGGATCTTCTGGACCAGGGCTCGAACCCGTGTCCCCTGCATTGGCAACCGATTTCTTAACCACTGAGCCACCAGGGAAGCCCTGAACATTCTTTTGATTGTTTAGAATGTTTACTTTCTTGCAAAGTAGGTAAAGGAAGATCTGGCTCGTCAAAGACAAGTTATTTTGGCCGAGCAAATGGTTCCCAGGAAAAGATGGTTCTGATATAACTGCGTTATTGCCCATTAGTGGAGGGAGATACAGGAGAGGGCAAAATTATTAGGGGACAGCATTACATTTCAGAATGGGGAATCAGGAATAGGAATTCTAGGAGTGTGTTTCTATGGAAAAGAGGTAGAATACCAGGGAGAATTCTAGGAGTAGGAAATTCTGATGCTAGGAAAACATCTCAGGATTTGGCCCTGGAGGAAAATATCTAACTAGCTGTTCTTTGGGAGAAAAAGATGAAACATTCCACTGGCAACAGGCTATTAAATATAGCACTTTTAAGTAAAGGAAATAACCCTGCGTGCCCCCCACCCTTGGTTATATCTGTTTCTCATTTCTGTACCATTCTCTTACCCTCAAGAGGGCAGTGGTATTGCGGGTCTTGGGGGTCAGGGAAGGGAGATGAGGATTTGAAAGAGATTAATGTGGAATGGACAGTGGTAGGAGCAGGACAGGGCTGCTGTGGCTGCCAATACCATGAAGTGGGTGGGTGGTGTAAAGTTGATGTTAGTAAGCATTCTGGTTAAGATGGCAACTTATGTGGACTGTAAACCTCATGAGAATAGAAAGCACCCCTCCCCTTCAGATCCTTATCCCTCATCCCCCATAATACTATCCATACAGATCTTAGGATGTGGTCTAACTGGCATTGCTCCTACTTGGAGTACTACAGTTTGAGCCAGAGCAAGAGGACCCCCAGGTGTTCACTCCTGGCACTAAGAAGGCTTTCCAATCGTAGACTTCACCCAGTCCCCAGTCTAACTCCCCTTCTAACAAACTTAACATGCAGAGCTCTTCTTGGCCTTGTTTTCATGAGGTGATGTCACAAAATATTGCATGTAAAACACTTAGCACAGAGCCTGGCACATAGAAAATACTCATCTATTTGTGCCACCTGGGGTAGATAAAACTGGCAAATTGCCTTTTTTTTTTTTTTTTTTTTTTTTTTTTTTGCGGTACGCGGGCCTCTCACTGTTGTGGCCTTTCCCGTTGCAGAACACAGGCTCCTGACGCGCAGGCTCAGCGGCCATGGCTCACGGCCCCAGCTGCTCCGCAGCATGTGGGGTCTTCCCGGACCGGGGCACGAACCCGTGTCCCCTGCATTGGCAGGCGGACTCTCAACCACTGCGCCACCGGGGAAGCCCGCCTTTTTTGTTTTGTTTTTTTTGTTTTATACTGCAGGTTCTTACTAGTCATCAATTTTATACACATCAGCGTATACATGTCAATCCCAATTGCCCAATTCAGCACACCACCATGCCTTTCTTCTTAAGTACCTGGTAGTAAAAGCAATGTAAGACCACGCTGGGGAATTTCCTGGTGGTCCAGTGGTTAGGACTCGGCGCTTTCACTGGCAAGTTGGCCTGGGTTCAGTCCTTGGTTGGGGAACTAAGATCCCACAAGCCATGTGGCACAGCCAAAAAAAAAAAAAAACCACGCTGGCAGGAATTCTGGGGAGCAGTCTACTATTGACAGTCAGGATTGATGACTTCATCGTTATAGTCATATTTCAGAAAGCGGGTCAGAGGCCCTTACTAAAGGGTCCCATGAAGGCAGTGCAAGGCAGGGCCTAGTATATATACTTTTACACTACACACATATGTTTTACATTATTATTTTTACCCCACTAGTCCTCTTGAAAAAGAAACCAGAACAGATTCCAACAGGCTTTTTCGTCAAAGGGAGACTAATGCTGGGGGCAATAAAGACCACTGCCCCTTCAGTCCAAATGGGTACAAAGGAGAACTGGGAGATGTGGACTGACCCTGAGCAATAGCCACACACCCTTGTAGCAAAGGTAGCACATGAGACCAGCAGAAAGGCTCCTAGGTGGAAAATCAGTAAGCAGAGAATCTGTAAGCAGAAGCCTGGCAGAGGCAGACTAAAAGCAGCAGGCCCGACATCAATGGGGACAAAGCCCCTTAACGCCAGAGACCAGAGGAAGTGTTAAAACAGTACCAAGTTGTTTAGTTTTTTTCCGGGGAAAGCTATCAGAAATAACTTTTAAGAATTTTTACTGCAGTAATGAAAGAACTTACAGGTCTCAATAACGCAGTTAGGAGGCAGAAGTAATGGTCTAGGTGAATTCAACAATGACAAAATGGTTAATGAAAAATGGCACAGCCCCCGCCCCATTTCTGACAAACCTTCCAGTTAATGTCCTCAATTCATCACTGAGACACCTTGAATGTCCCAGAAGCTTCTGTTAAGAAATCAAAACTGGTGACTCACCAGGATCCAAAGCTGCTTCAGGGAGATAGTGAGATTTCTTCAGGCAGAAAGGATGGGAAAAGAAAATACTAAGAAGTTTCTGAAATCCTAGGGTGTGTTTTGGACATACCGAGGAATTGTGTTTGCCTCTCCATCCCCACTTTCCCTCTAGGCAGGAAAACGTTCTAAATCCTGGGTGTGGTTCCCCACTCAGAGGGTGAAGCTGCTCTTGAGGGGATTTCTCGTCCTCTTGGCAGGGGGTCCAGGTTAAGTTTGGGAATCCTGCCCCAGCCACTGGTACAAGAGCGAGGTGCCTGGGTTTCTCCGAGCAGCTTTCATCTTCAGGAATGATTTCCAGAACCCAAAACTTCAGTCCTTTCTCAGGCTTGGGTAAAGCCAACGAGTCTGCGCGTCCCTCAGCTTAGCTTCCGGCGGCATCTGGGACAGGGCGCCGCGCCCGTAGAACCGCCCGCGTGCCCCACCGGCTGGTCCCATGGAGGACGGCTCCCAAGCCGGCCCGGGAGGAGCAACGGCTAGGGGGTGGTGGCGCTCGGCAGCCACCTCGCCCCGGCCGCACGCACCCGCAGCGTCTCCCTTCAAGGTCGCCCTCCGCCCGCAGTCCCGGAGAACGTACGCTCGCACCGCACGCGGGGGCCCGCGGGCACGCGCTCCACGGCTGCGCCGGGGCGCGCCCCCTCCTCAGGCCCACCCTCCGCGCAGGCCCCGCCCCTCCCCGGCTAGACCTGGCCTTGCGCCGCCTGCGGGCTGCGACTCCGGCGGTTGGGCCGGGCGGCGCGGCGAAGGGTTTCCCTCTCCTTCCACCCAGGAGGTTACGAGCGGTTACCAGCGGCGCGACAATACTCCCCGAAACTTCCCTGGTTGCAGGTGCGCGCGCTAACCCGGGGCCGACAGCGGGGCCGGGCGTCTGGGCCCGCCCTAGTGTTCCCTCAGGCGGCGAGCACAGAGCTGGGCGGGGGTGGGCAAGTGGGAAGTGGCGTCTCACGGTCGGGGAAGGGCGGGCCTAGAAGCCCACGAAAGCTCCTAAGCACGCGAGGCACCTATTCAATTCTGTGTTAGCTCTGTCTGGCTACAGGGCGGGGAACGGATGGGAGAGGACGAGAAAGAGCGGGAGACTAAGGAGACAGGTGCAGAGAGTGATGCCGCCTGGACCAGGAAACGAGCAGTGAGGAGGGAGAAGTGGACACGAGGTGAGACCTTCAGGACGTAGAGCCGACAGGACTTTACGTGGGTCCAGCCCGAAGTCTAAAATCTTAGGATGACTTCCAATGGCACTGAAAATCTGGCCCTTATTTGTCTTTGCTCCTCTTCTCTGCTAGCGGGCCGTACAGCACCCATCCAGGGATCTTGCCGCTTCCGAGGGGAGATGCACTCTCACACCGAACAGCCTGTGCAGACGCTCCCCTTTGCCCGGACTGCCCTTCTCCCTCTTTCCCCCCACACTGTAAAGGCCAGCTCAGAAGTCACACTTGCCCGGCTCAGATATGTCCCCTACCACCCAAGCACTCGCAAAGCCCTCTCTGTACTCAGCTCTCACACATCCAACGGTGGTTTGTTCCTATTCCTTTTCTTTGTAATTCTAAACGCCCAACACCACACTCTGTGCCTAGCAACGTGAAATGTGCAAAATCAATGAATACTTTTTTTTTTTTTTTTGCTGTGCCACGAAGCTTGCGGAATATCAGTTCCCCAACCAGGGATTGAACCCCGAACCGGCAGTGAAAACCTGGAATCCTAACCACTGGGCCACCAGGGAACTCCCTCGATGAATACTTTTGAAAAGGGTGTGACTGCCAGTCATTTATTCTGGGACTTCATGACCATTGGGGGAAAAACATGTTTAATGCATTGAAGTAGAGTGCTGTCCCGTATGATCATATGACATTCCCCCTCAACTTCTTCCACAATCCGTTCTACGCTAGGCTTGCTCCACAAATGCTTTTTTTTTTAAACATCTTTATTGGAGTGTAATTGCTTCCCAATGGTGTTAATTTCTGCTTTATAACAAAGTGAATCAGCTATACATACACATATATCCCCATATCTCCTCCCTTTTATGTCTCCCTCACACCCTCCCTATCCCACCCCTCTAGGTGGTCACAAAGCACTGAGCTGATCTCCCTGTGCTATGCAGCTGCTTCCCACTAGCTATCTATTTTACATTTGGTAGTGTATGTATGTCAGTTACTCTCTCACTTCATCCCAGCTTACCCTTCCCCCTCCCTGTGTCCTCAAGTCCATCCTCTAAGTCTGTGTCTCTATTCCTGTCCTGCCCCTAGGTTCTTCAGAACTTTTTTTTTTTTTTAAGATTCCATATATATGTGTTAGCATATGGTATTGTTTTTCTCTTTCTGACTTAACTTCACTCTGTATGACAGCGTCTAGGTCCATCCACCTCACTACAAATAACTCAATTTGTATGGCTGAGTAATATTCCATTGTATATATGTGCCACATCTTCTTTTTTTTTTTTTTTTTTTTGCGGTACGCGGGCCTCTCACTGTTGTGGCCTCTCCCGTTGTGGAGCACAGGCTCTGGACGCACAGGCTCAGCAGCCATGGCTCACGGGCCCAGCCACTCCGCAGCATGTGGGATCTTCCCGGACCGGGACACGAACCCGTGTCCCCTGCATCAGCAGGGGGACTCAACCACTGTGCCACCAGGGAAGTCCCCACATCTTCTTTATCCATTCATCTGTTGATGGACACTTAGGTTGCTTCCATTTCCTGGCTATTGTAAATAGAGCTGCAATGAACATTGTGGTACATGACTCTTTTTGAATTATGGTTTTCTCAGGGTATATGCCCAGTAGTGGGATTGCTGGGTCGTATGGTAGTTCTATTTGTAGTTTTTTAAGGAATCTCCATACTGTTCTCCATAGTGGCCGTATCAATTTACATTCCCACCAACAGTGCAAAAGGGTTGCCTTTTCTCCACACCCTCTCCAGCATTTATTGTTTGTAGATTTTTTGATGATGGCCATTCTGACCAGTGTGAGGTGATACCTCATTGTAGTTCACAAATGCTAATTTTATAAGTAACAAAAATGCTAAGACAATAAGATATAAAATTGTATTTACAATGTAACTTACCTATTTTTTAAAATACATGAAATATACCAAAGTGTTAAGGGAGCCTATCATCAGTTGACAGAATTTGGGTGCTTTTTATCTTTCTTATAAATCTTTTTTATAATCAGCATATGTCACTTCCACAATAAGAAGAAAACAAACACTAAACAGGTGGTAACTCATTTACAAGAGCAGAGTATGTCATACCATTAAATTGAAAACCAAGTCTGTCCTTATCTTCTTAAATAACTAGTCAGCATACATATAGCTTCTTTGTTATATGCTGTGAATACATTTAGACTTTAATGCTTTCCCCACATCCATTTCACCTTAGATAATCTGGGACAATAGTTCCTCATTATTCAAGTTCTTGTCTAAAATAGAAAAAAATATAGATTAATGAACATATTTATACATCAAAAGCCCCAAATTTATTACTTTCAAATCGTGTATTTTATAAACAGTATAAATGGGCATTGCTGTGCAAAGTGAGGTCAGTTGATAAAAACAATGACAGTTCACAACAAGTCTAATTCATGTATCATTACATAACTGCAGAAATCTTTAAACACAATATCTACTTACTACAACCAGAAGTTGAAGGCATATTGAAGGAATCCTTAATATTATGAGGCCTACATTTCAAAAAGCTACCAATTCTAGAATGGATTCTACTCTGGAACTGCTTCTTGATTATTTCTTGTTGCATCTCTTTCAGTGTAAAATGGAACCTTTGAAACTCAGGTGTTGCATCAACAAAGTCAAGAAGGTAGTCCAAACTCTTTCTTACAGCAGATAACTTAAATTCAGCAGTCTGCTCCTCAGCTCCCGCTTTTTGAACAACTTCCTTTGTAATTCCACCTTTTGTTTTCGGGGGGCTGCCCTTTTCTTCATCCCCATTTAACCACACCCTATCGTTATCCAGCTTGGTTTCCAACTCCCCACATTTCTCAAGAATTTCTCTATAATCTCCATCTTCTAAGCCTTGAAGATCATATTCAGGTTCCTTTTTGTAAAAAAGATTTTCCCATGCATTTGCTATGGTTATTTGTTTTACTTCATCCCAACTCTTTGCCCAGTTAAAAATTGCACTTTTTATGTTGTAGATTTTAATCTTGGAAACTCCTTTTTCTCCTTTATCTTGCTCATCATCACTTTCTTCATAAATTACAAGACTCTCCTCAAGTTGCTTCCACCTGTAAAGTCGTTTGCAGCTCAAGATCACACCCTGATTCATTGGTTGAATCAAGGTTGAAGTGTCATGGGGAAAGAACATGCATTTTATTCGACCATCCTCACTGGTTAGTGATTCAGTGGAAGGGTGAACTGGAGAATTGTCCAGAAGTAACAAGGCCCTGACATCCTCCTCATGGAATCTTAGAACATTAACTTGAAAGTGCTTGACTTCAGGAACAAAGTTTTGAAAAAACCATTCTGAAAACGATTCTCTGGTGAACCAAACATCTTTACTAGGTTTGTATATCACAGGTAATGTACATGTGTCCTCTTTTACACTTCTGGGCAGCTTTGATTTTCCAATTATAATTGACTTTAACTTATGAGTACCATCCGCATTTGCACATAAAAGAGCAGACAATTGTTCTTTGTTTATTTTCCTCCCTGGCAGGCAGATATCTTTTCTGCTTGCCTGAGTATTTTCTGGCATTGACTTCCAAAAGAGGTCAGTCTCATCCCCACTGTACAGCTGAGCAAGACACAGTTTCTCCTCTTTGATAAGCATGGACAGTTTTTGTCGAAACGGCTCAACATTTTCTGAAGCTGAACGTAGGACTTGTTCCCCACATACTTTTCGGTTCCCAATTGCATGCCTATTTCGAAATCTAAAAAGCCAACCAGTGCTAGCTTTGAAGTCTGTTCGCCCAAAACACTGTGCAAATCTCTCGGCAGCAGCCTGAAGCTCCACACCTCTCACAGGGGTACCAGCTGAGCGTTTCTGTTGGTACCACATGTAGACTGCATCATCCACGTCACCATATTTGGCTCCTGTTGTTCTCTTTCTCTTCTCAGCCCCTACTAATGGCATGTCCTGCTTCAGTACAAAGTCCAAAATCAATTTCTTGTTCTTTTTAATGTCATAAAATGTTGATTTACTGATTCCAAATTCATCCATTACACTTTTAAGAGATCGTCCCGCTTCAATCCTACTTAGAACCTTCATTTTCTCCTCCAAATTCAGTGTTGTATATTTCCCTCTCTTATTCATACTGAATTTGGTTTCAGGCAATCAACAGGGGTAAAAAGGAAAAAGCATTACTGAATTGGAAAAAAAAAAATTAAAAACGAAACAACTCCCCATTCCCCCAACTAGCACAACGCCCCCCCAGAAGGCATAGGAATTTATACTGAAGGGTAATGGGCTAAAAAGGATAAGGGCTCATGATTGAAATGCTAGTCTAGAGGTAAAGGTCTGAACTCAGAAAGTTGCCACTGCAAGGTCCGGTCTAGTTGTTGCTCCTGCAAGACATGGATGGTCAGTCTTCAGAACCCCCCTTCTGAACGCTTTTTCTTCTCTCCCTTGACAGATGCAGCAGCACCAGTCAGGAATAACAGGAATACCTGCATACTCTCCCTAACTGATTACAGGAAAAGACACAAAAGGAAGAGAGGAGGTGAGATGTGCTCATAAGAGGGACAGAGTCAGGTAAGATAAATCTCAATAAAAAGTGGTGCTTCACAAAGGAGTGTGAAAGCCTTAAAGGCAAGGACAGAATAATATTGTGTAACAAAGATGCAGTGTGGCTTCTCCTCTTCCAAAACAAGCTGATTTTACCTCACTGCCAGAAAGGAAAATGGTGCTCATATTGCTCTGCATGTAGTGTTCGCTGGGCAGCAGTCCATCCACCTGGATAAATACTCCAAGCTACCCTGACAGTGGGATGTCTAGAGAGTTGGAATTCGGGAACAGTTGTATCTTTCAGTGAAGAAAAAAGTTAGTAGGTTCTGTTGTCCATATGAATGAAATCCAACTTTTACTGCATTCAATACAGCATTCTCAAAGACTAAGCTTTAACTTGAGTGCTTCTTATGTTTACCAAGGTAATCTGTAAGTATATAAATAATGTATTTGTTACTGGCACTTTTCCACTCTCAGATCTTCTTCCTTGTGTACATCTGGTGTATTCTCAAGTGTTATTTTCCACTGAATTGTTCCATATTTGGGATATAATCAAGTTTCAGAATCATGGCAATTCTTAGAGATGAGTCCAAAAGTTTTATAAAAATTTTACAGTAGTTAAAAAAGTATTAAAAAGATCTGTCCTTGTGATTCTTTTCCTAAATTTACACTTAGTGTTAAGTAACATACTTTTTATATTTGAGACTTTACCTGATTTCTCTTCATTACAGATTTTAGTTAATTTGACCTAAGACTCAATTTTTCCATTGCTTGAAGAAATTTTAAAGGTTTCTCTATTGGTGATTCTGATCACTTGTTTCCCATAAGTCCTTCTGTTGGCAAACTCTTCTATAGCTCTGCACCCTCAAATATTCCTTTCAAGTCTTCCTGGTGCCACCCAGTGCCATTCCATGTCTGTAGAAATGTCCTACTCTAGATTAATTTCATGGTTCTTATTCCAGATACACAACCTCATGGGAAGTAACAAAAACTGCCACTTTTATCCATTCCAGGTGCTATGAAGAAAGAAAAGTATGTCAGAGAAATGAAAAAAATGGTATTTCAGTTATTTTTCCTCTCCTTTAGGGCAGAGCCTGACTGACGTTCATTCATTTCTCAACTACACAGAATTCTCAAAAGCCTCTCACCTAGAAACCCAGAAGTGTCCAGACCATTAGTTTTCCTCCAACATTTGTTGCAAAAAATGTCAACTGCTTTACAGAGTACTAAGAGGATCATGAAAGTACGATAGTTAATAGGGTATGGAGCCAGTGACAGGCTAGGATCAAGCAACCTTCTAAAAGAGGCAGCTCTAACTAAGGCAATTACTATTATAAATGTAAAAAGGAAAAAGAAAGTGTTTGTTAGCCAGTAGCAACACCATTAAAGCAGCCAGTCACCCAGCAAAACCATTCAGCCCACTATGGCAGTTGTGTGGTATCTCAAAATAAACTGCATGTGTTTGCTTTCATTGCTTTCCAGCTGGACATTCATTATTTCTCAAACTGTGCCCAGGCAGGGAAAGGTGAAATCAAAAGGAAAGACTTGGGGGACTTCTGTGGGCTCCACAGCAAGGGTAAGGAACTATGGCATCAAACTTTAAATGATGACAATCATCAGTGACCCTAATTCACAATTCACCATTTTGTGCCTTGTTTCCTCTTCTTCCTTTCATAGGGTCTCTTTTCCCACTTTCTTCTCCCCTTGTTCACTAACCAGCTCCCTACCTATGTTATGAATCAGGCCTGCCAATTCAGGGGCACCGCTGGCAGAACTCCATTTATTCAGTTCAAGTTCCAATTATATGCTCAGCCTTGGTCCAGATGATGAGGATCTCAATGCTAAGAGCTTTACTGCCCACTGGTTCTGACTGGAAGCAGTAGTTACTTTTTTTTTAATCACATATAATTCTTTATTCCTGCATAGTCTAATTTTATTTTTATTTATTTTTAACATCTTTATTGGAATATAATTGCTTTACAATGGTGTTTCTGCTTTATAACAAAGTGAATCAGCTATACATATATCCCCATATCTCCCGCCTCTTGTGTCTCCCTCCCACCCTCCCTATCCCACCCCTCTAGGTGATCACAAAGCACCAAGCTGATCTCCCTTCTCCCTGAGCTATGCGCTGCTTCCCAGTAGCTATCTATTTTACATTTTGTAGTTTATATAAGTCCATGCCACTCTCTCACTTCATCCTAGCTTACCCTTCCCCCTCCCCGTGTCCTCAAGTCCATTCTCTACGTCTTTATTACTGTCCTGTCCGTAGGTTCTTCAGAACCACTGCTTTTTTTTTTTTTAGATTCCATATATATGTGTTAGCATACAGTATTTATTTTTCTCTTTCTGACTTACTTCACTCTGTATGACAGACTCTAGGTCCATCCACCTCACTACAAATAAATCAATTTCGTTCCTTTTTATGGCTGAGTAATATTCCATCATATATATGTGCCACATCTTTATCCATTCATCTGTCGATGGACACTTAGGTTGTGGAAGCGGTAGTTACTTTTGAAGAAACTAAGTCCCAACCTGAGATTCTAAGAAAATGAACCTGCTTTGAAATATATTCAAGCAACTTAGGCAGATGCTTTTTTTTTTTTTTTGTCTGTGCTGCGCAGCTTGTAGGATCTTAGTTCCCTGGCGGACAGAACCAGTGCCCCCTGAAGTGGAAGCACAGAGCCCTAATCACTGGACCGCCAGGGAATTCCTGTCAGATGCTTATTATTATTATTACCTCTGCTTAATCCTTTTCTCCCCCTCAAAAAGGATCAAGATCTATGCCTCAGAGGAGTGTAACACCAGTCTACCTAAAAGCAAAAATAGCATAATGACCTTGTAATGGTCTTCCATTTTTGTTCCCACCTTAAACTCAGCTCCAGATGAACTGCCCTGGAAAGAAGCTCCCTCAAAAACCCTCAAATGATGCTCTTTATTTACTTTATTAAATGCAATCTCTTCACTTCTATTCCAAGCGCTCCACAGTAGATCCACAAGAACTTATTTTCTAACTCTCTTTCTCTAAATGTACCCGAATTACATTTAGTAAAAAAAAGTACTACAGATTTTCTCACATGCTCATCTCTGAAGCTTTCAAGGCTTTGCTCTTACCTTACCCTCTGCCTGGAATGTGGCCTCATTCCCTGCTGTGGGCAAATCCCTCAAGGATTTTTATAATTTTCCCTAACGCCCAAATCGACTTTCATTTCCTTGTAATTCCCACGGCGTTCAGCTTATGTCTTACCCTTTCCTACCTTGTGTTGCTGATATTTGTGAAATTGCCTCAGTCCTTTTGCCAGATCCCTTGAATCAAAGGCTCTGTCCTATCGACTCTATAACACTGGCTACACATAGTAGACTTAATAAATAATCCCTTGACTAGTATAGGCTGACACTATGAAAACACTGACAACTGGAAGCCAACAACCGAAATACTCAGATTCTTATAAATATGATTCAGTAAATATTTATGGAATGCCTACCTTACCCAGGCAACTCTACCAGACACTATAGGACAAGATGAAAAGAAGGTTCCCATGCTCCAGGGAGCACGCTGTGGTGGAAAAAGCAGAAGACAGGACAAAGGGGCCCTAAATTCCACTGGAGGACCTGCCACTGGTGAATTATGTGACCTCGATCAAGTCACTCCTTATCTCTCAATTCTCTGTCAAGGAGATCTATAAAAGGAACCTATTTCACAAGTAAAAACCTACCTCACAAGAAAAAACAGAATCGTGTGTGCACGCACGGCCCAGAAATGAGTACACACCCCTCAGGGGCCGTCGATCCTGACCGGGACAAAACGGCCTCGTACTGTAGGAGGCTGCGACAGGGCCCTGGCCGGCAGGTCGGGCACGGCCGGCTGAGCCGCGGTAAGGTCGGGGGCCCCGCGCACGGAAGGGAACGGTGACCCTCAGGGCGGGGCCTGGGTCACCAGGCTCCGCCGGCAGCCTGAACACGACACAGGAACGACCTGGACGCACGCGCCCCACAGAGCTGGGACGCGAGACGGCGACACAAGGGCGCCAAGCCGCGCGCAGGGCCCTCTAGGCTGGGCGGGCCTGGGGACTCGGTGGCCTTAACTCTTTCTTGCCGCCAGGGCTGAACCCGGGAGGAGGCCGGTCACCCAGGTCGGCCTGGAGCGGCGGCGCTCACGGACCCGGCCGGGGCTGAGCGGGTCCTCCCCGGAAGTGCGTCACTTCTGCCTCGGGTTGGAGCGCGGGTAGCTAGCAGCGCAGGGAGGATTTCAGGTCGGGTAGGGGGGCCAGGTGGGTCTAAATAGTGCCCGGCCTGCGCTCCCAAACCCCGGGGCCTCGGGGTCCCGCCCCTGAGTGGCGCGTGGCGTGGAGCTGTCCTCCTTAGAGCGGTGGCCGGGCCGGCGGCAACTTGTGGTAGAGCCCCGGGAAGAGGGAGCGGCCTTCACGAAGCCAAGCCGTCCGAGGTAACCTAGAAGCGGCTTCCGCTTCGGCGCCGGCCCCGGAGCCTCCAAGAGACTGCGGCCGCTGCTTGGAGCTGCTGCACAGCGGCCGGTGGTGTTTCCGAGCCGGGCGACAGGACTGTCTGGGGCGAGGCCAGCCGTCAGGCTCGTGAGGCCGCTTTCTCCAACGTTTGTGCGGGTGGCGCCCGGGGCCGCGCGGCGGGAGCCCGCTCGGACACTGTCCGCAGGTACAGTGCTCACGGGCGCGCCCGGGCGGTCGTGTTCACTTTCCCGCCTCCGCCGGCGTTTCCTTTACTGGCTGATGTTACTGCGGGAGAAACGGGCGGTCCAGCCTCAGAGAGATCAGCTTCCTCTGATGCAAAAGCCTGGGAAGTGTCCCCAGCACCTCAGAGCCGTCGGGAGCCGGCCGTTTGTGAACACCGTGGCTTCCTGGGCAGAATTTCGGTGCCCTTTCTGCTGGATCACCTCAGGGAAAGTGAGGCTCACGAGGCACTCCTCCTCAGCCTCGCTTAGAGGTCTAAATGAGCCCTGGAGAAATGTAGCAGCTGAATGTAATCATGACCAACTAACATGCTGTCCTTTTTCTTCCAATTGACATTTGGATAAACATTTTGTGAACAAGGATCAGCTGTAATTTTTCCTAGGTCAAGTAACGAGAAATTAAAAATACAGGTATAGGACTTACCTCGTGGCGCAGTGGTTGGGAATCAGCCTGCCAATGCAGGGGACACAGTTCTAGCCCTCGTTCAGAAGGATCCCACGTGTGGCGGAGCAGCTAAGCCCATGGGCCACAAATGCTGAGCCTGCGCTCTGGGGCCAGCGAGCCACAACTGCTGAACCCGCGAGCCACAGCTACTGAAGCCGGAGCGCCTAGAGCCTATGCTCCTCATTGCGGCGTGGCCCCAGTCGTTGCAACTAGAGAAAGCCCGCGCGCAGCAGCGAAGACCCAACACAGCCATACATACATACATACATACATAAGTGAATTTGGAAAGGAAAGGAAAAATACACAGGTATACATCTTCTGCATGGTGCTCTTTATATGTCTTGCAAAGAAATGCCAAGACAAATGTAGAGCAACTAGTTATTTAATTGGGGGTTGCTTTTGAGAAGAATAAGGCTCCATTTTTCTGATTTACTTTTCTTCTACTCTGGTCTCATTGTTTCAGCTCTCCTGCCAGTTTTCATACAATGGAAAGGAGCACCTCAAATGTTCCAGGAAGTGAAGGCTTCCATTTTCCCAAAAGGATAAAGGTCATAGAAGTTGTACCCTCTTACTGAAGACAGACTAGGACGATATGTTGAAATTTAAGAGAAACTCAGAATATTCTCCTGATCTTTCCTTTACACGGAGAGGATGGCATAGGAAGTGCATCAGTTAAGTCTTTGGATAATCCCCAAACTCCTTGGAGCCAGTGGGTACTAGTTTTTTCACCCACCAACTTTTCCTGATTTTTTTTTTTTAAAGGCAAAGTGATTTATTGGCATTTGTCTTTAATAAGCTGTGCTGTATTCAGCTGAATAATAGAAAGAAAATGAGAGAAACAAGGGCCTGGCAGTTGATTTGGGTTTTTTTGGCAGTTGATTTTTAAAGTTCATGTTTCTCTCATAATAAGTAACAAGTAGTAAAGATCATGTGACTTTCTTACTGACATGCACTTTTTTCTGCCCTCAATGCCTTAGGAAGAAGATCCTTTTATTGATTTTGTACCAGACCAGACTGGGCCTCAGTTTTCAGAGGTAGTGCTGGAGGTGTGTCCAATACAGGAGCAGAATTGTTCCTCGAGAAGAATGATGACCATAGATCTGAAGGTGGCTGAGTACTTGAACCCTCAGATCAGGACTCTGTGGGAGACCAAGGGACCTGTGACAGGGAGCTCCAGTCAGCATAAGAAATATGCCCCCCAAACGGACAGTCCCAGTCCTGAGAGGTCTCACCAGCACTTCCGGAGCTTCCTCTATCATGAAGCAGCTGGACCCCGGGAGGCTGTTGACCAGCTTCTGGAATTATGCCGTCAGTGGTTGAGGCCAGAGATTCATTCAAAAGAGCAGATCTTGGAACTTGTGGTGCTAGAGCAGTTCCTGTCCATTCTGCCCAGGGACACCCAGACTTGCATAAAGAAGCACCATCTACAGAGCATTGAGGAGGCTGTGGTCCTGGTAGAACACTTGCAGAGGGAATCTGGTCAAACGAGGAATGGGGTGAGAAGAAAGATTCCTGTTGTATACAGTGAAATAGGGTGATGGTGGATGTATTGGGGCAATTAATTGAGAAATAAAGTGAAATAGGTAACTTCTGTTGTCCCTTTAGGACATGTAAAGCAGAATGTGAAAGCACAGATCCACAGCCATAGTCAGTGCATAGGATTCAGAGATCCTGAGAGAGGCTTCCCTGGCCTTAGGGAGAGTTGCTTTTTGCCCTCTTTGGAGCCAGGGTGTGTTGAGGGTAATGAGCCTAGTCTGGCTTGGCGAAGGAGATGAGCCTCAAGTTCTTAGAAACAAACAAAAGGCAATAAGGAGTTGGAGAGGAAGGGACAGATCCAGAAAAGGAGGAATTCCTAGAGACCAAAGAAGAGTGAAGATAGGAAAGAAGGAGAAACCAAACAACTAGAGGAAGACTGCCCAGGAAGAGAAAAAGTAGAAAGAAAACAGGGAAAGAAAGATTTGGAAATCCCAACAGAGTAACTGAGAGAAGAAAGAGCGTGAGGGATAGTGTCCTCTGTACCGTAGACAAGGGCCTCCACTGCCTTCCCTCAGTGGTTGTTCCTTGGCTGTGCTGTGAGCGGGGATCCAGGGCATGCCCTTGGGCAGGTGGCAGCATACCAGCTAGCTTCACAGGCCTACTGAGAATACCGGGAGGGCACACGTTTTGTGTCAAAATTACTTGAGGATAGGTTGGAGCCCTGACCCTCTTTTTTTTTAATTTACTTTTGGCAGCATCGGGTCTTCGTTGCTGTGTGTGGGCTTTCTCTAGTTGTGGTGAGCGGGAGCTAGTCTTAATTGCAGTGCGCGGGCTTCTCATTGCGGTGGCGTCTGTTGTTGCGGAGCACGGGCTTTAGGTGCGCGGGCTTCAGTAGTTGTGGCTCTTGGGCTCTAGAGCCCAGGCTCAGTAGTTGTGGTGCACAGGCTTTGTTGCTGTCTGGCATGTAGGATCTTCCTGGACCAGGGCTCAAATCCATGTCCCCTGCATTGGCAGGCGGATTCTTAACCACTGCGCCATCAGGGAAGCTCAGAGCCCTGGCTCTTTCCTCCCACATTTTTCTCCGTTTCATCCCAATCCTCTGTGAGACTCTTCCCTGGTGGCCATGTGGAAAATCTGGTTGACAGGACAACTTTTAAATTCAATTCCTTTATCTTTTGAGAGAGAAGACAGAAAACCACTAAGGCAAGAATCTAAGTTGGGAGAGAAAGTCTGTCAAGGCAGCATGAGAACAGGTGGCCTGTGCAGCCCTGTTAGTGGTCTGAGCTGGGCTGGATGCAGAGGGTGGGGGCTGCTGTCTTGGAGGGCTGGCAGTAACCACACCCTTTTTCCTCTTCTGCCAATATTCTTATATTTTGTGTATAGTTCTTGTGGAAAACTGGTGGTCTCGTATCTCTTTTAAGTCTTTGTGACATTTCCTTTAGTGTCTCCTTCTTCCCACAGTTTGCACTCTGCTTTTTCCTCCCTCTCCCACCAACTCCCAAACGAAGAGTAAGTTCCATGGTAACAAGGATGGGCATTATTTCTAGGTTGCAGACCATGAGCTGGGAAAGGAGGCAGTGCTCTTGGGAGAGACAGCAGAGGTCCCAGGCTTCAAGCTGAAGCCAGCAGAGGCCCAGCAAGTGGGCATGTCCCAGGATGAAGAATTTTGGAATACACACCAGAGTCTACAAGAGCTGCTGATCAGGAATACCCACAAAGAAACTGAGCCCGTATGTGAGAGGGGTAAGGAGCTTCATGTTACTTTCCTTCTCTTGGGAGCTGCGATAGTAATTTAAGCCAGAACACGTGAGCACTTTCCGGTTGCCCTGCCCTGTGGATCTACTAATGCAGCCACTTAGCAATTAGAATGCCCCCCAGCTTATGGTAGAGCAGACCAGTTGTGGTTGAAGGTGGGGGTTGGCCTAAGATACAGAAATCTCCAAACCACAGAACCCTGTTAATAACACTGGGAACTCAGTTTTTTACACTTGATCTTAGCCAAAAGGCTGAGAAGCGATTGGAACTCAGTTTTTTAGAAAAGTGGAGAGGGTTGGGCCCACCTTGTCCTCATAAAATACAGAAGGAATTGGAATCAGAAATAGGTTGTCAGTGGCGGAATGTGAAGAAAATTGTGTACCAGGAAAGAAATGATAAATGATTAAAATCTCCTACTGTATACTGGAGTCCCTGAGTATGTCATTTTCAAATATGTTTAAGCTTTGTCTAACTCTGAACAATTTGTGTCATGAGAGGAAAATAAAAAGAGTTTTTCCTTTTGTTAATTTTGCTTATGAAAACTGGCGAATCTGTTTAGAGGCTGGTAGATATTTGGTTCTCATTAACAAAGAGAAGGCCATTTCTGGGCACCATACACTTGTAAAGGTGTCTCATCAATACTGAAAAACTCAAGGTCTTCTGTATTTTAGAAATGAGCCTAGGATATTCAGAAACAGAAGCGAGAGAGATTTCCTGTGGCTCTCCTTCACTCACAGCGGTGTCTGCTCACCGGATCCTAGCCTTTCCTGAGCAGACAAACACCAAAGACTGGACAGTGGCACCTGAGCTCATCTTGTCTGAGTCCCAGGTGAGCTGTGCTTTCCAGCTTCTTAGGGCTGCCTTTCCCTGCTGCCCTTGACCCGCGCTCCCCAGCAGGTGTTCAGAGCTGTTAGTCCAGATGTTCCCCACGATTTTGGGCACTTGTTAGTTGATCCCTTGCCTCCTTCCTTTCTGCCTTCTCACTTTTTAAAAATCAAATGCTGTTAGTTCCTTTTGTGACTGGCTTACCATGCAGTTGATGGCTCAGAAGGTTGGGCTGCTTTTGAAGTGGCAGATACTGAGCTAAAGCCCATTTTCTTCTCTAGAGCTTGTTGACCTTTGAAGAAGTGGCCATGTATTTTTCCCAAGAAGAATGGGAGTTACTGGATCCTACTCAGAAGGCCCTCTACAATGATGTAATGCAAGAAAACTATGAGACTGTCATCTCTCTAGGTAAAGATTCTCCCCTTCCCTTTGCATAGGAGTGGAGTAATTTGTCCTGTTGTTGGCGTACTGAGAATGCACCCCTGTGAGAGAGTCTCTGTTCTAGTAGCTGACTGGTTCTCAACTAGGTGGTGTGGGCAGGGAAAAGGTATATCCAGGGAGCTTTTTCCCAGTGCACATTATCATTCCTTATCCTAAATCTTGATCCTTCCTGCCTTCTTTCCCTCCAAATTGCTCTTCTCTTAACTTTCCCATCTCCACAAAGGACACCACGATTCACCCAATATTTTAGCCCAGAAAACTTGGTCATCCTTTACACCGATCTTAATCAAACCCCAGTAGTATTACTGCATCACTAGTCCTCTTGGCTCCACCTTCACCATGTAGCCTGAGTCCAACCAAGTCTCAGCCTGCTGTGCTTTTAGCATCGTGGTGTAAGCTAGCGGCATCTCTAACAAGGTCCACCTCAGTACTTTCTATCTGGCACCCCCCGCCACCATTCCTCCCCTCCCGCAGGCTGTTTTCCACACAGCACAGCCAGAATCTTTTAAAAACTGGATCATATCAGGACACTTCTCTGCATCAAAACCTTACTGTGACTTTTCACACATTCAGAATGAATCTAAACTCCTTGTAGAGGCACCCAGGACCCCCCAAATTCTGGTCCCTCCTCACCTTCCTGCCCTCATCTCCTGCCATTCCTGCCCTGCTCAGTCCTCTTTAGCCACACTGGTCTTCTTGCTGTTTCTTTTTTTTTTAATATATAAATTTATTTATTTGTTTGTTTTTGGCTGTGTTGGGTCTTCATTGCTGCATGCGGGCTTTCTCTAGTTGCTGTGAGTGGGGACTGCTCTTCACTGCAGTGCGTGGGCTTCTCATTGCTGTGGCTTCTCGTTGCAGAGCCCAGGCTCTAGGCCCGTGGGCTTCAGTAGTTGTGGTGCATGGGCTCAGTAGTTGTGGCTTGCGGGCTCTAGAGCACAGGCTCATTAGTTGTGGCGCGTGGGCTTAGTTGCTCCATGGCATGTCGGATCTTCCTGTAACAGGGCTCAAACCCGTCTCCCCTGCATTGGCAGGCGGATTCTTAACCACTGCGCTACCAGGGAAACCCTTCTTGCTGTTTCTTGAACTCACCAAGCTCATTTCTTCCTTTGCATTTCCTTTACTTGGCACACTGGACTCAGTACTACATTTTCCAACACCTCTAATTTTTGTCCAACTCAGGAGAATTCATGTCATGTAAGGAAAAAAACAAGACTTCCTTTTATTGACTTCACTCATGAAAACTGAAGAGAGTCAACTGGGAAACCCATCTTAGGGGCGAGTAGATGCTTGATTCTTGTTTAAAATGAGATAGCCACTTCTAGGTACCACATAACACTTGTAAAGTGTTCCATTTCTACTGAAAGATCAGGATCTTCTATATTTCAGAACTGAGCCTAGGATGTTCAAAGACAGAAGGGAGAGAAATTTCCTCTCACTCTTCTACAGCGGTGCCTGCTCACCAGATCCTAGCCTTTCCTGAGCAGACAAATGCCAAAGACTGGACAGTGGCACCTGAGCTCGTCTTGCCTGAGTCCCAGGTGAGCTGTGCTTTCCAGCTTCTTAGGGCTACCTCTCCCTGCTGCCATTGACCCACACTGCCCAGCAGGTGCACAGAGGTGTTAACCCACATGATCCCCCTCAGGAACTGGGCACCTCCCAGGCTATTTGCTGATCCCTTGCCTACTTCCTTTCTGCCTTCCCACTTAAAAAAAATTCATGTGCTGTTAGTTCCTTTAGTGACTGGCTTACCATGCAGTTGATGGCTCAGAAGGTTGGGCTACTTCTGTAGTGGCAAGTCCTGAGCTAAAGCCCATTCTCTTCTTTAGAGCTTGTTGACATTTGAAGAAGTGGCCATGTATTTTTCCAAGGAAGAATGGGAGTTACTGGATCCCACTCAGAAGGCCCTCTACAATGATGTAATGCAAGAAAACTATGAGACTGTCATCTCTCTAGGTAAAGATTCTCCCCTTCCGTTAGCATAGGAGTGGACTAATCTATCCTGTTGTTGGCGTACTGAGAATGCACCCCTGTGAGAGAGTCTCTGTTCTAGTAGCTGACTGGTTCTCAACTAGATGGTGTAGGCAGGGAAAAGATCACCAGGGAGCTTTTTCCAAGTACACATTCCTTACACTATTTGGAATTCTTGATCTCCCCTTCCCTCCAAACTTGCCCTTACATCTTGCCCTTATCATCTCTGTAAAAAGAATACCCACTCATCCACTTGCTCAGAGCAAGAAACATCCAGTCATCCTTTACCTTGATCTTGCCATAATACCCCACTAAGTCTAATACATCACTCTTGGCTCCACCTTCACAGGGTAGCCTGAATCTGATCATGTCTCAGCTTATTGTGTTAGCATCCTGGTCTCAGCCAGCAACATCTCTATCAAGGTCCACCTCAATACTTTCTAACTGGCACCCACTGCCACCACTCCTGCCCTCTCAGTCTGTTTTCTACATGGCAGCCAGAGTCTTTTAAAAACCTGATCAGATCATGACATTTTCTGCTTCAAAACCTTGCAATAACTTCTCGTAAGGTTCAGAATAAATCCAAATTCCTTACCAAGGCTCTCAGGACCCTCCAAAATCTGGCCCCTCCTCACCAGCCTGCTGTCATGTCCTGCTACTCGTGCCCTTGCTCTGGCCTCTTTGTTCATACTGCTCATCTTGCTGTTTCATGGACTTGATGTGCTCATTTCTTTCCCCTTCCCTCTGCCTGGCCCACGTTTCTGCCACATGGTAAAATTCTTATTTTAGGGTTCTGCTCAGATATCACTTTCTAAAAGAGGCTTTTCATACAGCCTTATCTAAAATATCTTCACAGAAGCAGAATCTTAAATGTTCTCTTACCCTGCTTTAGTTTTCTTCAAAACATTTATCACTTCCTGACATTTTATTTGCTTGTTTATTAATGTTAGATTGTCTCACTCTGCACTAGAAGATAAGCTCTGTGAGATCAGGGGGCTTGGCTTATTCACCACTGTATCCTTAGCACATAGAGGGTGTCTGGTGCACCATAGCCACTCAGCACATATGTATTGAATGACTGAGTGATGAATACTTTCCATACTTGGCAATATGATTTAGAGAAAGTCCACTAAGAAATTCTGGTCTGTTTCCTCCACCTGGATGTGAACCAGTGAGCTATGGGAATGGTAGAAATCTTTCCTGATCCAGTGTCTAGTACCTGAGATCGAAATTGAAAGTTGCTATAGTATAACAGGAATCACTTGTGTTTATGATACCCAGCCCACTGACCTTCACATTGACTCCCCTAGATCTGGCCTTATCCAGTATGAGTCTTCCTAAAGACTTAATAGGACCAGGTATATTTCCTACAGCCTCTGCAGTTTGGTCCTATCTTAGTAGAGTATGGGGTATTCTTGGTAGCAGAAGATGGGGATCATGCACCGGATTCCCATGCCCTATATCCTTTTCATTGGTCCAGCTTAGGTTTATTTCTCACTCTCTACTTTGCATATCCACCCACAAATGAAGTATGTTATGAACCTGATACCAGATATGAGTCTATCCATTTAACCATCTGGTGTTGCAAACTGTTAAAGTATCCTTTGCTCTTCCTGAAATAGTCTGGAATTAGTGGACTATTGTTGTTACCAATCCTTGACCTCAGTTTTTCCATTTCACAGCATTGTTTGTGCTCCCCAAACCTAAAGTGATCTCCTGTCTAGAGCAGGGGGAAGAGCCGTGGGTTCGAAGATCCCTGGAGTTCAAGGACAATTCTGGAGAGCTGCCTACAGGTAAGTACACCATGGGAAGAAAGGAAATGTGCCTTAATAGGAACTTTTACAAGGGCTTAACATTTTACACTTCTGCTTATCTGTTTTTTTAAAAAATTAGTGTTCATCCAGTTTTTCTCTTCATTACTGTGGCTTTCTTGCTCTGTCATATAGTTAGCTGTTTCTTATGTTTATTCCAGCAGGGCTAAAGCTCAAAAATGACACTGAAAATCTTCAGCCTCTATGTCTTTCTGACTTAGAAATACAAGTACCAGTAGATATAGCATCAAAAAAGGCCAGATTGAAAGTCCCCCAGAAAACAATGGGCAAAGAAAATCATGGTGATATGCATAGGGTGGGGAAATGGCATTTTCCAGTGAAGAAAAAAAAGAAACTTTCAACCTGGAAACAAGAGCTGCTGAAACTTATGGATCTTCACAAAAAAGAACGTGCAGGAGAGAAGCCTTTTAAATGCCAGGAATGTGGGAAAAGCTTCAGAGTTAGCTCTGACCTTATTAAGCACCAAAGAATTCACACTGAAGAGAAACCATATAAATGTCAGCAGTGTGATAAGAGGTTTAGGTGGAGTTCAGATCTTAATAAGCACTTAACGACACACCAAGGAATAAAACCATATAAATGCTCATGGTGTGGGAAAAGCTTCAGTCAAAATACAAATCTACACACACACCAAAGAACTCACACTGGAGAGAAGCCCTTTACATGTCATGAATGTGGAAAAAAATTCAGTCAAAATTCCCACCTTATTAAACACCGGAGAACTCACACAGGTGAGCAGCCTTATACCTGTAGCACATGCAGGAGAAACTTCAGCAGACGCTCAAGCCTTCTTAGACACCAGAAACTCCACCAGTAAAGGGAAGCTTGTTCAGTGTCCTCAGTCTGAAGAAATTCACCAAGTGGAGCTGGACCTTAAAGTTATGAAAAGTACAAAATTATGAAGCATGAAGAATTTTTCATCAGTGGAATTTTTCATCAGGAAACTTTGGGAAATAAACATGTTTCACAGAAGGAATCAAGGTTGAGTCTGCAGGGAATGTGTTAGTAGTTGTACTACTTGCTGTTTTTACTAAAACTTTCAGGGATTTCCTTAGCAGGAGAGGTGTTCGAAGAACATTCAGAGTAAAGGGAAAAGCTGTTTTGGGACTGTATTTGGCAGAATAGCAAATGCAGCTTCAAATAGTGGATGCAGCCATGAATTCTTCTGTGGTCACAGAGGTGAATATTGTTGGTTTGCATTGATTTCCCCAGCCACTCTTAAACATACATGTTAGAAACATTTGTAGCATGGTCTTCCAAAACAGAAAGCAATAATATGATGTTTAATTGCATACCATTGTCTTCCAGGTTTACCAATTTCAGTAATCTCATGGGCAGGAATGAATTCTAATGTAAAATTTTTGAAGAACTAAATTGGATTTTCTTAACTGTCCCATCATCGGGTACTGTTCACAAATTTGGACATTGTTTGAGTTCCTTTTTTAACTTTTTAGCAAATTCAGCTCTGGAATACTATTAGTACAGTTTTTACTGTGATGAAATCATATTTACTTCACCAATAGGGAATCTGCCCAGGTGAACTAATCACTATTGTATGCCTCTCTGGTGGTGGATGGAAAAGGGAGAACACCTCTAAGAAGGAGATAATATGGAAACGGGTTGGAATCTTTAGCCATGTAAAGAAGAATTTTCTCGAGTAAAAGAAACTAGACTGTTTACTTACGTCACAATATCAATAGGATAAAACAGCCATAAAAATGAGCACTTTTCCAAGGTCTAAATGGAAATTAATGGCAATTCAGGATCACCTTCTCAGGTTTTTATCTGTTTGCATTTTAACTTGGCTTTTGTATGTCATTAAGAACAAGGAGGGCTTCCCTGGTGGCGCAGTGGATGAGAGTCTGCCTGCCGATGCAGGGGGACACGGGTTCGTGCCCCGGTCCGGGAAGATCCCACATGCCGCAGAGCGGCTGGGCCCGTGAGCCATGGCCGCTGAGCCTGCGTGTCCGGAGCTCCGCAACGGGAGAGGCCACAACAGTGAGAGGCCCACATACCGCAAAACAAACAAACAAAAAAAGAACAAGGAGAGGGTTATATTTGTCTGGGAACTGAAGTGTTTACTGCACCAGGATCCTATGGGTCACAGGGCATGTTACTCTGGGAATCCAGTGAGCAGGAGACCAGTTCCCAAAAGCAAAGATTTGGGAGAGGATGCTGAGTGGTAGGCAAGGACGGACAAATACATATGTATGTTGGTTGACTTACATTGTAACTGTTAAACAGGAAGGGTCATCCTTCTGTTTTCTCCATCGTATCATGTAACAGCCTTAGTGTACACATTTGATAGATTGCAGAAAATCTCTGTAGGCTGTGGATTTTCTTGTAGCTCCACCTTTTATCTACAACAGTGATGCAGATGTGTTCCTGATAGAGCATCTAGGTGTAATCAGGAAAGGAGTTAAACAAGGAAATAAGAGATCCAGAGGCTTGTTAAGACCCCATAGCTAGTGGGTCTGTTGGCTGTCACTTAGCTGCATCAGTCAGGCCTGAGGGCAGGATTAACAGGACTGATCTGTATGTTGTCCCTGCCCAGCCAGCCTGGATGACATTGTATTGTATCTATTTCTATTTCTAGCTTGTAAAACATTCCTGTTTCTTGATTGGTTACTGAAACACTCTTAAATCTCCAGTTTCCATATGAAATAGAGATAACACTCAACTCAGGGTTTTTCTGGGGATTAGAGGGGTTGATGAAGGAAAAGCACCTATCGGCCTGGGAAATAGCAGGGTCTCAGTCAGTGTGCGTGTCCTTCCCTTTCCCCTGGTCCCCAGTGGTATGTTGGGTGGACTGACTACATTAAAGGAGCAGATGCATTTGTGGCTGTTGCAGCTCCTTCCAGGAGCTGAGCACTCATGGTGGTGGTTTGCTCGGTTGATTTGGTCCTTGGCTTCAGTGCTTTATGGTGTAAGTCACCTGAGGTTTTGGTCTGCCGCTTTCAGCAGGATTTCATTTTCTTCTCTAAGATAACTGTACCAGTATACCAGTGTGCTTATTTTTTAAGCTCGGCCAGCTCTGCAGCTCTGGTCTGCATAGATCTTACCCAACAGTCTCAGCCTTACACCCCTGGGACTCTGTTTCTTCTCCCAAGTTATACATATGGATTTCTTGCTGACATTACATTCATTCATTCAATTTAATGAGGGCCTATTATGTACCCAGGTAGTCTTCTAAACTAAGGATATAGTAGTGGACAAGGAGACAAAATGCATATCCTCATGGAGCTTGTATCCTAGTGAACAGTAAGAAGGGAGTGGTTAGACATTTTTCTCCTTGCAGTTACACAGGATCCTGAGATAGTTTTGAGCAGTAGGTTGTCTGCAGAACTCTCACTTCTCAGCTTAAGCATTTATTTTTTGGTGCAGGACTCTCTAATGCTGTCTTTTCCTGCCTCAGTCATATAAGCACATACAGAGAGAGGGGTCACAAGTCAGAACAGTCTGGAATGCCAAGCCCCCCACATTGTGGAGGGGTATCTGTTCTAGAGAGTCTCCCAGACCTATAATGGACTCTGTAGGAATAAGAAGTCAACTTTTGTTGTGTTAAATCACTGGGATGTTGGTGCTGTGTGTTTCTGCAGCATAACGTGGCCTGTCTTTTTGGAAATGCTAGAACAGATCCAGCACTTGCTGGATGACATATGTAACCCAGCAGATGTTGACAGTCTTCTTGAAATAGGAGAGATGTGAACCTTAGGATGAAACTAACACCATAGAAGGCAGAGCAGAGTGATAAATACTCAGGTTTTAGAGACACCACTGAGCGGTAGGATCAAGAATCACCTGACACCTAGAATTGCCCAGGACTTTTTAGCAACACAAATCTATATGTTTCCTCTTATTGTTTAAACCAGAGTGATTGGGGTTTCTGTTCATTGTAACAGAAATCATTCTAATACATAGAACAATAACTGATTTAAGATAATATATGTAGGAGAGAAACAATGTTCTTATATATGCCTATTTAAAAGCTTTCATTATGGGGCTTCCCTGGTTGCGCAGTGGTTAAGAATCCACCTGCCAACGCAGGGGACACGGGTTCAAGCCCTGGTTGGGGAAAATCCCACATGCTGCAGAGCATCTAAGCCTGAGCGCCACAACTACTGAAGCCAGTGTGCCTAGAGCCCATGCTCCGCAACAAGAGAAGCTACCGCAATGACAAGCTTGCGCACTACAACAAAGAGTCTCCCCCACTCGCCGCAGCTAGAGAAAGCCTGCGAGCAACAATGCAGCCAAAAATTAATGAATTAATTAGTTAAAAAAAACTCATTACAGAAATTATCAACATATTTAAAATAAAGTAAAATGACAAGCCCCTATATAGGCTTTAACAATTTTGCTAACTTTTGTCATTTATCCCCTCCAGTTTTTTTTTTTGCATCTATTGAGTTGATCATATGGTTTCTATTCATCAATTTGATAATATGGTGTATCGCATTGATTGATTTGCATACATTGAAGAATCCTTGCATCCCTGGGATAAATCCCACTTGATCATGGTGTATGATCCTTTCAATGTGTTGTTGGATTCTGTTTGCTAGTATTTTGTTGAGGATTTTTGCACCTATATTCATCAGTGATATTGGTCTGTAATTTTCTTTTTTTTGTAGTATTTTTGTCTGGTTTTGGTATCAGGGTGATGGTGACTTCATAGAATGAGTTTGGGAGTGTTCCTCTGCAATTTTTTGGAGGAGTTGAAAAGGATGGGTGTTAGCTTTTCTCTAAATGTTTGATAGAATTCACCTGTGAAGCCATCTGGGCCTGGACTTTTGTGTGTTGGAAGATTTTTAATAACAGTTTCAATTTCATTACTTGTGATTGGTCTGTTCATAGTTTCTATTTGTTCCTGGTTCAGTCGTGGAAGGTTATACCTTTCTAAGAATTTGTCCATTGTTTCTAGGTTGTCCATTTTATTGGCATAGAGTTGCTTGTAGTAGTCTCTTAGGATGTTTTGTATTTCTGTGTCTGTTGTAACTTCTCCTTTTTCATTTCTAATTTTATTGATTTGAGTCCTCTCCCTCTTTTTCTTGATGAGTCTGGCTAATGGTTTATCAAGTTTGTTTATCTTCTCAAAGAACCAGCTTTTAGTTTTATTGATCTTTGCTATTGTTTTCTTTGTTTCTATTTCATTTATTTCTGCTCTGATCTTTATGATTTCTTTCCTTCTGCTAACTTTGGGTTTTGTTTGTTCTTCTTTCTCTTGTTCCTTTAGGTGTAAGTTTAGATTGTTTATTTGAGATTTTTCTTGTTTCTTGAAGTAGGCTTGTATAGCTATAAACTTCCCTCTTAGAACTGCTTATGCTGCATCCCATAGGTTTGGGATCGTCGTGTTTTCATTGTCATTTGTCTCTAGGTATTTTTCGATTTCCTCTTTAATTTCTTCAGTGATCTCTTGGTTGTTTAGTAACATATTGTTTAGCCTCCATGTGTTTGTTTGTATTTTTTCCGTTTTTTTCCCTGTAATTGATTTCTAATCTCATAGCATAGTGGTCAGAAAAGATGGCTTGATATGATTTCAATTTTCTTAAATTTACTGAGGCTTGATTTATGACCCAAGATGTGATCTATCCTGGAGAATGTTCCATGTGCACTTGAGAAGAAAGTGTAATCTGCTGTTTTTGGATGGAATGTCCTATAAATATCAATTAAATCTATCTGGTCTATTGTGTCATTTAAAGCTTCTTTTCCATATTTATTTTCATTTTGGATGATCTGTCCATTGGTGTAAGTGAGGTGTTAAAGTCCTCCACTATTATTGTGTTACTGTCGATTTCCTCTTTTATAGCTGTTAGTAGTTGCCTTATGTATTGAGGTGCTCCTATGTTGGGTGCATATATATTTATAATTGTTTTATCTTCTTCTTGGATTGATGTCTTGATCATTATGTAGTGTCCTTCCTTGTCTCTTGTAACATTCTTTATTTTAAAGTCTATTTTATCGGATATGAGTATTGCTACTCCAGCTTTCTTTTGATTTCCATTTGCATGGAATATCTTTTTCCATCCCCTCACTTTCAGTCTGTATGTGTCCCTAGGTCTGAAGTGGGTCTCTTGTAGACAGCATATATATGGCTCTTGATTTTGTATGCGTTCAGCAAGCCTGTGTCTTTTGGTTGGAGCATTTAATCCATACATGTTTAAGGTAATTATCAATATGTATGTTACTATGACCATTTTCTTAATTGTTTTGGGTTTGTTTTTGTAGGTCCTTTTCTTCTCTTGTGTTTCCCACTTAGAAAAGTTCCTTTAACATTTGTTATAGAGCTGGTTTAGTAGTGCTGAATTCTCTTAGCTTTTGCTTGTCTCTAAAGGTTTTGATTTCTCCATCGAATCTGAATGAGATCCTTGCCAGGTAGAGTAATCTTGGTTGTAGGTTTTTCCCTTTCATCACTTTAAGTATATCATGCTACTGCCTTCTGGCTTGTAGAGTTTCTGCTGAGAAATCAGCTGTTAACCTTATGGGAGTTCCCTTGTATGTTGTCATTTTTCCCTTGCTGCTTTCAATAATTTTTCTGTGTCTTTAATTTTTGCCAGTTTGATTACTATGTGTCTCAGCATGTTTCCCCTTGGATTTATCCTGTATGGGACTCTCTGCGCTTCCTGGACTTGAGTGGCTATTTCCTTTCCCATGTTAGGGAAGTTTTCGACTATAATCTCTTCAAATATTTTCTCAGGTCCTTTCTCTCTCTCTTCTCCTTCTGGGACTCCTATAATGTGAGTGCTTCTGCGTTTAATGTTGTCCCAGAGGTCTCTTAGGCTGTCTTCATTTCTTTTCATTCTTTTTTCTTTATTCTGTTCTGCAGCAGTGAATTCCACCATTCTGTCTTCCAGGTCACTTATCCGTTCTTCTGCCTCAGTTATTCTGCTATTGATTCCTTCTAGTGTAGTTTTCATTTCAGTTATTGTATTGTTCATCTCTGTTTGTTTGTTCTTTAATTCTTCTAGGTCTTTGTTAAACATTTCTTGCATCTTCTCGATCTTTGCCTCCATTCTTTTTCCGAGGTCCTGGATCATCTTTACTATCATTATTCTGAATTCTTTTTCTGGAATGTTGCCTATCTCCACTTCATTTAGTTGTTTTTCTGGGGTTTTATCTTGTTCCTTCATCTGGTACATAGCCCTCTGCCTTTTCATCTTGTCTGTCTTTCTGAATGTGGTTTTTGTTCCACAGGCTGCAGGATTGTAGTTCCTCTTGCTTCTGCTGTCTGCCCTCTGGTGGATGAGTCTATCTAAGAGGCTTGCATAAGTTTCCTGATGGGAGGGACTCCAGTTTTTTGTTTTTTATTTTGCTTGGAGAGAGTGAGTTGGTTGTTTTGGAATATTTAAAGCCAATCTCAGACATTATGACATTTCATGCATAAATAGTTTCATTATAAGAGATAAACAATTCTTGACAGTCTCTGCCCTAAATCATATTTGAGAACGAATTCTCAAAGAAGAATTCTCCCTCTTATGGAGGCCTTCTCTCCACAAGAGGCAAGCTTAATAGAGAACGTGGGAGCTTCCTTTCCCTCCCTCAGAGGGCAACCAGAACTTGACCAACAACTTCTCAAGGTGACCTTGTAAGAGGACCCTCTTGGTCTCCCCACTGGGGTATTCATTTATGAGAACAACAGGCAACCCAAATACTTCATAATGAGGGTGGTCCAGAAGGAATACTAGATGCCTGTAATGATCAGACCAACTTATTAGTAAGCTGAAACTACATGATCAACTGCTAACTTTTAACAAGCATCAGAGTGATTCATGCATTAAGAGTTCAGTGGTAGTAGTTAATTGTTGGTTTTCTGGAAGCCACTGAAGAACAAAATAATAATAGTAAGTACTCTCTAACATGTTCATATAGGACATTTCCCCAGGAGCTCAAAGTGCCCTCATTTACCTACTTTCATTGGTTTTCATCTTTATTTTTCTTGAAATAATGTGTAAATGAATACTAAAAAATTAGAATTTATTGTAATTCACTTCCCTCTAAGCATTCCTGCTTGATCATATTTTTTTCTTAGTATTACCCATCACATTTACCTACCCATCACATTTAACTAACTGCTAAGATGAAAAATGAAGCAGAAATTTAATACTCCTTTTCTATTTCCTTCCTCATTTGGCGCCATACTTCCTCTTCATGAGGAATTTTCTCTTCTTTTTTTTGGTTGGTGTCCACCCCTTACCTTGATCCTCTTCTGGTGTTTTTCTAAGGTAATTATTTTGTGCTTCAATACCCAGTGCTCTAATAGTCTAGAAGTGTGGTATAACCTGCTTTGAAAGATCCCTTTATGGCCAATTTAACTTACCATACTTTATCATTTATAAATATCGACTTAATCAACAAAGTGTATTTGCAACCAGTATTCTTGGTGCCATAAACTAGTGTTTATCACCTGCAGTTCCCAAATTGACACATTAACCTGCTGCCAAAAACTGGTTCCATCTTTATCTCTACCTGTGGATGTTTGCTTCCTAAAACTTTCGGAGAGATATGCACTGGGAATGTTCATTTTTTCATTCAACATTGGGCAAATGTTTATTGGGCACTTTCTATGTGCCAGGCATTCTTTTACGTGCTGAGATTTTCACTTAGCCTTTTTGCTTCTAAAGAATGCTGGGGTTAGAAGGAGGAGGAACCTTCCCTCATGGTCCAATGGTTAAGACGCCACGCTTCCACTGAAGGAGGGCACAGGGTTCCATCCCTGGTCGGGCATTCCCGCAAACTGTGCAGCACATCCAAACATAAATAAATAAATAAATAAAGCTGGACTGAGGATGAAGTGGGCATTCTCTAGGCTCCTGTACATCATTTAAACAATTTGTATATTTTTGTTATTCATTTGTTTAGCAGTTTGGCTTTCCATGGTCAGTTTCCCACTCCATCTTATCTTTTTTTTATATATATAAATTTATTTTATTTTATTTTATCTTATTTTTGGCTGCACTGGGTCTTCGTTGCTGCACACAGGCTTCCTCTGGTGCGGTGAGCGGGGGCTACTCTTCGCTGCTGTGCACGGACTTCTCATTGGGGTGGCTTCTCTTATTGCGGAGCACAGGCTCTAGGCGCGCGGGCTTCAGTAGTTGTGGCATGTGGGCTCAGTAGTTGTGGTTTGCAGGCTCTACAGCGCAGGCTCAGTAGTTGTGGTGCACGGGCTTAGGTGCTCTGCAGCATGTGGGATCTTCCCAGACCAGAGTTTGAACCCATGTCCTCTGAATTGGCAGGCGGATTCTTAATCACTGCGTCCCCAGGTAAGTCCTAGATACATTCTCAGTAAGATATTGAGACAAAGCAAACTCCTATGAAAATTTAGGCACTTTAGTATATAAGCAATTATATCCTATTTGCCAAAAGAGTTTTGTTTGTTTGTTTGTTGTTTTGGCTGTATCACATGACATGTGGGATCTTAGTTCCCTGAACAGGGATCAAACCTGTGCCTCCTGCAGTGTACACGTGGAGTCGACCACTGGACCACCATGGAAGTTCCAAAAGGTTTTTTTGTTTTTTTTTGTTTTGGCTGCCTTGGGTATTCGTTGCTGTGCATGGGCTTTCTCTAGGTGCAGTGAGCGAGGGGCTACTCTTAATTGCAGTGTACAGGTTTCTCATTGTGATGGCTTCTCTTGTTGCAGAGCATGGGCTCTAGGCGCATGGACTTCAGTAGTTGCAGCACGTGGGCTCTAGAGCTCAGGCTCAGTAGTTTTGAAACATGGGCTTAGTTGTTCCACAGCATGTGGGATCTTCCTGGACCAGGGCTCGACCCCGTGTCCTCTGCATTGGCAGGCAGTTTCTTAACCACTGTGCCACCAGGGAAGACCCAGCGTTTTTTTTTTAAGCCTGTTTTCAAATTTTTATAACCATCAACCCCCAAACAATCAGCAACTTCATTTCAGCATTACTTGGGGACTTCCATGGTGGCGCAGTGGTTAAGAATCCACCTGCCAATGCAGGGGACATGGGTTGGATCCGTGGTCCGGGAAGATCCCACATGCCATGGATCAACTAAGCCCATGTGCCACGACTACTGAGCCTGTGCTCTAGAGCCCGCGAGCCACAACTACCGAGCCCCCATGCCACAACTACTGAAGCCTGCGTGCCTATAGCCCGTGCTCCGCAACAAGAGAAGCCTCTGCAATGATAAGCCTGTGAGCTGCAACGAAGAGTAGCCCCCGTTCGCTGCAACTAGCAATAGCCCGTGCACAACAAAGACCCAACACAGCCAAAAATTTAAAAAAAAAAAAACTATTAAAAAAATTTTTTTAAAAAGAAGTATTACTTAACACTACATGAAAGATACTCAATAGTAGAGAATTTAATATTGAAGGATTTGAATAGACATTTCTCCCAATAAGATATACAAATGGCCAGTCAGCATATAAAAAGGCAATCAACATCATTAGCCATCACAGAAATTCAAATCAAAACCACATTGAGGGAAATGCTCCAAGCAAAAGACACAAGCTCGCTGCATGGATACAAAAACAAGACCCATATATATGCTATCTACAAGAGACCCACTTTAGACCTAGGGACACATACAGACTGAAAGTGAGGGGATGAAAAAGATATTCCATGCAAATGGAAATCTAAAGAAAGCTGGAGTCACAATACTGATATCAGGTAAAATAAACTTTAAAATAAGAATGTTACGAGAGACAAGGAAGGACACTACATAATGATCAAGACATCAATCCAAGAAGATATAAAAATTATATATGCCCCCAACATAGGAGCACCTCAATACATAAGGCAAATGCTTACAGTTATAAAAGAGGAAATCTACAGTAACACAATAATAGTGGAGGACTTTTAACACCTCATATACACCAATGGACAGATCATCCAGCCAGAAAATTATAAGGAAACAAGCTTTAAATGACACAATAGACCAGATAGATTTAATTGATATTTATAGGACATTCCATCCGAAAACAGCAATTACACTTTCTTAAGTACACACAGAACATTTTCCAGGATAGATCACATCTTGGGTCACAAATCAAACCTCAGTAAATTTAAGAAAATTGAAATCATATCAAGCAACTTTTCTAACCACAATGCTATGAGATTAGAAATCATTTACAGGGGAAAAAACATATAAAACACAAACACGTGGAGGCTAAACAATATGTTACTAAATAACCAAGAGATCACTGAAGAAATCAAAAAATACCTAGAGACAAATGACAATGAAAACACGACGATCCCAAACCTATGGGATGCAGCAAAAGCAGTTCTAAGAGGGAAGTTTATAGCAATACAATCTCCTACTTTAAGAAACAAGGAGAATCTCAAACAGTCTAACCGTACACCTAAAGGAACAAGAGAAAGAAAAACAAACAAAACCCAAAGTTAGTAGAAGGAAAGAAAGATCAGAGCAGAAATAAATGAAATAGAAACAAAGAAAACAATAGCAAAGATCAATAAAACTAAAAGCTGGTTCCCTGGTGGTCCAGTGGTTAGGATTCTGTGCTCTCACTGCCGAGGGCCTGGGTTTGATCCCTGGTTGGGAAACTAAGATCCTACAAGCCACCAAGAAAACAAAACAAAAAATCAACCAAACAAAGCACATTGAGATACCATTTATCTCCCCTAGCATGGCTATAATAAAAAAGATAATAACACGTGTTATCAAGGATGTGGAGAAATTAGAACCATCATACACTGCTGATGGGAATTTAAATTGTTCAGTCACTGTAGAATACACTCTGTCAGTAACTGCAAAATTTAAACATTACCATTTGGCCCAACAATTCCACTGCTAAGTATATACCCAAGAGAATAGAAATCTTGTGTCCACAAAAAACCTTACATATGAATGTACATAGCAGCCTTATTCACAATAGCCCCAAAGTAGAAAGAACCCAGATGTCCATCAACTGTTATATGGATGAATAAAAAGTGGTATATCCATACAATGGAATATTATTAGCTATAACAAATGAAATTCTGATATATGCTACAACATGGATGAATGTTGAAACATGCTAAGTGAAAGGAGTTAGACATAAAAGTCACATGTTGTATGAAATATCCAGAACAGACAAATCTATAGAGACAAAGTGGATTAGTGTTTTCCGGGACTGGAAGCGTCAGGGGGTGGAGGTTGACTGTTAAAGATACAGAGTTTCTTTTGGGGTGATGAAAATGTTCTGGAATTATATACTGATGATGATATGTAAATATACTAATAAACCACTGAATTAAACACTTTAAAAAGGTGAGTTTTATTATATGTGTCTTATATTGCAATTTAAAAATTGGCAGGGACCTAAGCAGGTATTTTATTGTGGTTTTTTGTTTTGTTTGTTTGTTTTTTTGTTGTTTTCTATTGTGGTTTTGATTTGCATTTCCCCAATTACAAGTAGGCTTCCAGGGACTTCCATGGTGACACAGTCGTTAAGAACCCGCCAATGCAGGGGACACGGGTTCCAACCTTGGTCGGGGAAGATCCCACATGCCGCAGAGTAACGAAGCCCGTGCACCGCAACTACTGAGCCTGTGCTCTAGAGCCTGCGAGCCACAACTACTGAGCCCACGTGACACAACTACCAAAGCCTACGCGCCTAGAACCCATGCTCCACAAAAATAGAAGCCACCGCAATGAGAAGCCCGTGCACGGGAACGAAGAGTAACCCCTGCTTGCTGCAACTAGAGAAAGCCCGCGGGCGGCAACGAAGACTCAGTGCAGCCAAAAATAAAATATAAATAGATAATAAAATCAAGAAAAAAAAACAAGTAGGCTTGCAGGTAACTAATAGTAGCAGGTGGGACAGGGAAGAAGACTGTGGACAAGAAAAAATGAAAGATTATGTAAAAGCTTTGAGAAGGAGTAAACTAATTTAGGAAGACTTTTGTG
Organism: Lagenorhynchus albirostris; assembly: GCF_949774975.1. NCBI lineage: Eukaryota > Metazoa > Chordata > Mammalia > Artiodactyla > Delphinidae > Lagenorhynchus > Lagenorhynchus albirostris. Next base: position 52,096,889 of record NC_083109.1, read on the forward strand.
GAGGCAGGGGTTAGGTGGCAGAGTGGAGAACCAGTAATACAGGAAAAAAAATGTATAAAGATAGGAAAGGCTCGAGAAAAACTTAGTATTGGGGTTCCGGCTCTGGGTAAGTTGTAATAAGCATGCTTCACCTTTTCTCTCACATAGAAAACAAGTCTAAAACCTGGATAGAATGCACGGAGCAGCTATTTGAGAACTTCAAAGCGTCAATAGCAGCAGGTGATTTGGAGAACAACAGTAGAATTCAAAGTACCACTGAACTGATGCTGAGTTTATATAGGATTTTTAAAAAATTAATTTTTGTCTGCATTGGGCCTTTGTTGCTGCACGCGGGCTTTTCTCTAGTTGCGTCGAACGGGGGCTACTCTTTTTTGTAGTGTGTGGGCTTCTCATTGCAGTGACTTCTGTTGCGGAGTACAGGCTCTAGGTGCGCAGGCTTCAGTAGTTGTGGCACACGGGCTTAGTAGTTGTGGCTTGCATAATGGTGAGTTTACAAGTTATATTCTCTGATATTCCTTTACCTCAACTTAGCACAACTAGAAACCTGGAAGTGAGCACTGTAGCGAAGATGGAGACAAAGTACAACATTTATTTATGACAAAAATTCTAAGAAAACTAGGAGTAGAATGGAACTTCTTCAACTGGTAAAAGAGCACCTGTTCTTTTAAGTTAATTTATTTATTTTTATTTTGGTTGCACTGTGTGGCTTGTGGGATCTCAGTTCCCTGACCAGGGATTGAACCCAGGCCACGGCAGTGAAAGCACCAAATCCTAATCACTAGTTCACCAGGGAACTCCGAAAGAGTATCTATATTTTAAAAACCTATAGTCCATATCACATTTAACTGCAAAGACTGAATGCTTTCCCTCTGAGATAAGGAACAAAACAAGAATACCCACTTCTGCCACTCCTGTTTAGCATTGTACTGTAAGGCTTGGCTAGTCCAATAATGAAAGAAAAGGAAATACAAAACATCCAGATTTGAAAGGAAAAACAAAACTGTCTACTCAGATGACATGATTTTTATTGTGGAAAATCCTAAGATGCTACCAAAGTTTCTAGAATAAGTAAATTTAGTAAGATCACAGGATACAAAGTAAGCAAATAAAACAAATTCCATTTCTATACACTGGAAACAATATAATTTACAATAGCTTCAAAAAATGAAATATTTAGTTATAAATCTAACAAAACATGTACAGGATATGTATGCTGAGAACTATAAACCACTGGTGAAATAAGTCCTAAGTAAATGGGAAGACATACCATGTTCATAGTTTGGAAAGACTCAACATAGTAAAGATATCAATTCCCCAGACTGATCAATAGATTTAATGCAATGTGGAAAGATAAACGAATTCGAAGAGCCTAAATAGTTTTGAAAAATAAGAAAAAAATTTGAAGGAATTACAACACTTGATTATAAGACTTTCTCTAAAGCTACATTAATCAAAAGAGTGTGGTCTTGGGGACTTCCCTGGTGTTCTAGTGGCTAAGACTCCACGCTCCCAATGCAGGGGGCCTGGGTTCGATCCCTGGTCAGGAAACTATATCCTGCATGCCTCAGTGAGGATCACATGGCAACGAAAGTCCTGTGTGCCACAACTAAGACCCTGTGCAGCCAAATAAATAAATATTTTTTTCAAAAAAAGAATGTGGTCTTGATAAAAGGATAGACCCACAGGTCAATGGCATAGAATAAAAAGTCCAGAAGTAGACCACATAAATACAGCAAGTTAATTTTCATATGCAATTTTTTTTTTTTTTTTTTTTTTGGCTGCACTGCCCTGCTTGCAGGATCGTAGTTCCCCAAGCAGGCATTGAACCTGGGCCCCGGCAGTGAAAGCAGAGTCCTAACCATTGGACCACCAGGGAATTCCCATCATATGCAATTTATAAACAATTATATAAAATAAAATGACATAAAATAAAATTAACCATTTTAAAGTGAACAATTGAGTAACACTGAGTACATTCACAATGTTGTACACGTCTATCTAGTTCCAAAATATTTTCATCACACCCCTCCCGATAAACCCCATATCCATTAGGCAGTTACTCCCCATTTCCATTTCCCCACAGTGCCTGGAAAATTACAAACCTGCTTTTTGCCCCTCTGGATTTATCTATTCTGAATATTTAATATAAATGGTATCATACATTTATTATTGGGCCTGAATTTCTTTCACTAGCATAATGCTTTTGAAGTTCATTCACATTATAGCATGTATCAATCAGCACTTCATTCCTTTTTTGGCTGAATAATATTCAATAGTATTGATTTATTACAATTTGTTTATCCATTCATCTGTTGATAGACATCTAAGTTGTTTGTAGTTTTTGGGTATTGTGATAGTTCCTCTGTAAACATACATGTACAAGTATTTTCTGGGGTACCTGTTTCCAGCTCTATTGTGTTTATACCCAGAAGTGGAACTGTAGGGCCATGTGGTAATCCTATGTTTAATTTTTGAGGAACAGTCAAACCTTTCTATAGTTGCTGAACTGTTTTACATTCCCACCAGCCTTGTACAGGGTATCCAATAAGTCTACATCCTTGACAACACTTGCTATTTTCTGTTTTATTATTATTTTTTTTGCCATCTAAATGAGTGTGAAGTGGTATTTTATTGTGGTTTTGATTAGCATTTTCCCAGTGACTAATGATGTTGAGCATCTTTTCAGATTCTTCTTGGCCATTTCTCTTCTTTGGAGAAATGCCTATTCAAGTCTTTTGGCCATTTCAAAATTGGGTTGTTTGTCTTTTTGATTTTGAGTTGTAGGAATTCTTTATATATTCTGGATATTAAACCCTTATCCTATGTATGATTTGTAAGTATTCTCCACCCTTTTACACATTTTCTTTTCACTTTTCTGATAATGTCCTTTGATACACAAAATATTTACATTTTGGTGATGTCCAATTTATCTATTTTTTTCTTTTGTTGATTTTTGCTTTTGGTGTCATATATAAAAAGCCATTATCGGACTTCCCTGGTGGTGCAGTGGTTAAGAATCTGTCTGCCAATACCAGGGACATGCGTTCAAGCCCCAGTCTGGGAAGATCCCACATGCCACGGAGCAACTAAGCCCGTGCGCCACAACTACTTAGCCTGTGCTCTAGAGCCCGCAAGCCACAACGGCTGAGCCCACGTACCACAACTACTGAAGCCCACGTTCCTAGAGCCCGTGCTCCGCAACAAGAGAAGCCACTACAATGAGAAGCCCGTGCACCGCAACGAAGAGTGACCCCCACTCACCACAACTAGAGAAAGCCTGTGCACAGCAGTGAAGACCCAACACAGCCAAAATTAAAATAATAAATTTTAAAAAAGACATTATCAAATCCAATTTCATTAAGATTTTCTCCTATATTTTCTTTGGAAATTTTATAGTTTTAGCTCTTATATTTAGGTCCTGGATCCATTTTCATGATATATTTTTTGGCCTTGCCACACAGCATGTGGGATCTTAGTTCCCCAAACAGGGATCGAACCCGTGCCCCGTGCAGTGGAAGCACAGAGCCTTTACCCACTGAACCTCCAAAGAAGTCCCTCATGAATTTTTGTGTTTGGCGTGAGGTAGGGGTCCAACTTGTTTCTTTTGCATATGGCTATCCACTTGTGCCAGCACCATTTGTTGAGACTATTCTTTCCTGCTTGGAATGTTCTTGTAGCCCATATTGAAAATTGTTTGGCCATAGATATATTGGTTTATTTTTGGAGTTTTAATTCTATTCTGTTTGTCTGTATATCTGTCCTTATGTCAGTGCCACATTATTTTTATTACTATAGATTTGTATTATTTTTTGTAATTGGGTAGTGTTTCTCCTCAAACTTTGTTCTCTTTTTCAAGACTGTTTTGGTTAATCAACGTCCCTTGCAATCCCATATTAATTTATATTGTAAAAGATTATTGAAATTTTGATATGGATTGCATTGAATCTGTAGATCGCTTTGGGAGAATTGCAATATTAACAATGTTAAGTCTTCCAATCCTTGAACACGAGGTGTCTTTCCTTTTATATATGTCTTCTTTAATTTATTTTAACAATGTTTTATAGTTTTCAACGTACAAATCTTTCATTCCCTTGGTTAAATTTGTACCCAGGTACTTTATTCTTTTGGATGCTGTTGTAAATGGAATATTTTTCTTTATTTCTCTTTCATATTATTCATTGCTGCTGTACAGAAACACAACTGATTTTCTATATTGATCTTGTCCTGCAACTTACTGAATTTGTTTATTATCTTTTGTAGTTTTTATATGAATTGTTTTTTGTTTTGTTTTGTTTTTTTGCCCCACAGCGCAGCATGCAGGATCTTAGTTCCCCCACCAGGGATCACACCCCGACCCTTGACAGTGAGAGTGTGGAGACCTAACCAGTGCATTGCCAGGGAAGTGCCTGGGGTTTTCTATATGTAGGATCATGTCATCTCTGAATAGAGGAAGATTTATTTCTTCCTTTCCTATTTGAAGGCCTTTTATTCTTTTTCTTGTCTACGTACTCTCTATAGAACCTCCAGTATCAGTGATAACACTGAGCAGTTTTCTCTAAGCACTGGCACATACATTGTCTATCTTGAGCCTTACATTGTTCCTGCCAGCTATTATATTTATTTTATAGATGATGAAACGAAGTACTAGAGAGATCCACTGGCTACCACAGCTGACTATCTGCAGAGTAAACCAGGGTGCTCAAGTCTCTAGGGTCCTAGTGTTATGACCATTCTAAGGTATATGACCGTTCTTGCTGCCTCCCTTTTTAGAGGGCAGGTTAACTGGATGGCTACATTGACAGGAAAGAGAGAGAGGAACATAGCAGAGTCTGTGGGAAGAAGCAAAGGAAGAGCAGTGCTTCGTTGACAGTGCTTCGACAGCAGAGTAGCACTGCTGTCGTTGTCACATCTACAAACAGGGTATGAGCCCAGATGGTGCTGGTGCAAAGACCCTTCAAAAAAAGAGAAGCTGAAGCGCCTGTCAAGCAGAACAGCAGTAACCAATAGGAGGCATCAACAAACGCCCAGATCTAAGGCCCCCTGCTCTCGAGCCACTTCAGTGGTCCAGGTTATGACGCAAGGAGGATCCCGTCTTCTCATTGGGGAACACTGCTGTCGATTAGCGGAGGGCGGAACCATAGCGGGGAGGGTTGTCCTGTAGCTCACCGCCTCCGTGTCCGGCGACGCTGTTTTCCGGCTTAGCCCTTGCGCATGCGTCAGGCCTTCTGGAAGTCCCGGCTCGCCCCGCGGCAGCTTCCGGCCGCACGCGCTGGAAAAGACAGCCTGGCGGGTGAGTGGTGTGTTTGAGGTAGGGTTTTCCCGGGGGGCGGGCCCTAACTCCGCGGCCCCGCCCCCTTCTCTGAGGTTCTTGTCTTGTCCTGGGTCCCGTGACGGGAAGTCTCTCAGTGGCTGTGAGCCGGGACATCCTTCTTTTGTTTGGAGAGGTGTAGGGGTGATGTACCTGGTGTTCGGGGCCTGTCGCCCTTCACCCTGTCCGCTCAGTGTCCCCGTGAAGTGTGCTTTCAAAGGCCCTGAGCCTCTTACCTTTGTGTTTTACACGAATAAAACACTGGTTCACGGAGAGCTTATAGCGTCCTTGTGAGCCCTTGTGCTGGGCGGTGGGGACACGAAGACAGCTCAGACATGCTCCTTGCGCTCATAGAGAGCTCCCAAACTGTGGAGTAGATAAACCCGCAGAAACAAGTTCTGGTGTTAGTTGGGGTAATGTAACTGAGCAAGGGCTGTGTGCCTGCGGCGCAGAAAGCCAAACGCCGATAGCAGGTATTTGCAGTGTAACGGGCGGCGAGGCGCGTGAGGCCTTAGAGGTCCCGCTCCACCAATGGTCAGCGCCGCAGTGGTCCCCGCGGTGGCAGTCTCCCTAGGTCGCAGTGCCCGGGATGTGGCCGACGTTTGCGCTCTCGCCCCCTTCCGGAGCATTCGTGGCGCCAGGCCTGGCAGAGTGGTGCCAGAGGAGGGGGACTTAAGGGGAAGGCTGCGGCAGAGTCAGGTGCGTGCACACGTTGCAGCTTCTGGCTTTGGGCGAGTCTGGGGTATCTCTGGCCGGGCAGGAGCACTGACAGGTAGACCTGCAGGCTGGGGAGATGGCGACGCTCTGACTGCGAATTAGGGTGACCCTCCACTGGCATGAAAGGCCACTTGAAGATGCTGTAGCTGGAACCTGTGACCTGACCCACATGGACATTAAGAACAAAGGATTGACACCAAGAAGTTGACAACTAACCACGCCCTTCCCTCACCTTTCTTGTTAAAGGGCTTTGCTGAAAGCCTTTGAGGAGTTGGAGGTTTCTCAAGGCATGAGTCACCCGTCTCCTTGCATGACCCTGCAGTAAACCTTTCTCTGCTCCAAACTCCGACATTTTTGAATTGTTTGGCCTCACTAACACTTTACAAATCCCATAAGCAAAGCTAAATCATTACCCCTCATTTTACTTGTTCAAGGTCCCAAGGATCAACTTTTGCTCTCTTAAGTCTAGGCCCTGGCTAATAGGAGAGGGTCCCTGTGCGGGCCGGTTACCCTGCTGGGGAGCATTCATCCAGCACCCAGCCTGTGTCCTCCCGCCAATGCCCAGGCCCAGCTGAAGAGGCAGATCTCAGCTGGTGGCGCCCTCCAGGCCAGGTCCCCAGACCCTACCCAGCCATCATCACTGAGGGAGCAAGGCACCCAGGACCTAGCTGGCCCTCAGGCTCCTCAGGCCCTGCAAAGAGGGGTCAGGTCCTGTGGACTGCAACCCAGGGAGAGTGCCACGACCGGGACTACCATGATGCTGACCATTAGTATAGCAAGGCCACTAACAGCCTTGCACTAATGGCTGTGCTCCCGCCCCACCCCACCCCTATTACAAACTGAGGTCAGAGGGTACAAGAAAGGTAATAAAAATTTTGGGTAGAGTGATTAATCATAAACTCAATAGGGAAACTCAGTTTTAGGGGGACTCATTTTCAGTAAGAGAAGGCCCTCTGAGAGAGAGTTAAAGACGGGACTGAGGACTTCAAAGTGTTAGGAGCTTCCAAGAAGGTGATAGTGGTGGTGTTACCAGTCCTCATTCTCTGGGTTTCTTGCCTTCTCTGATGGTGCACTCCTTGAAATTTTTTCCTTATTTCCACATGTCTAATTTCTAAACAAAGTTGCCCTTTCTCCCTTGATTGGAAGGAGTGCAAACTGGTACCGCTAGTGTTCTGTTTCTATGGAAAGGATGAATCAGGCCTTGGGAAAAGGCACTAAGGCTGGAAGCACAGATCCTGTTCCAGGATGTGGGACCAGTTCACCTGTGCTGGTTTGTAGACTGTGTATAGGAGAGTGTGCAACAAGGCTGGAGGGGTAGGTTGGGCCTTGAATGCTAGGGAGAGCCTTGCGAGTTAGGAGATCTTGGCTTATTTCAGTGGCATTAGGAAGTCTTAAAGGCTTTTGAGCAATTAGATTATTAGAAAGTCAAGAAGTCCAGATCTGCTCTGTACAAAGACCAGGTGAACAGATGGGAGACTCATCTACCAGTCTGGCCTAATGATATGTGCCTAGGCCAGGTGTTCTCAATCGGGGCCGATTGCCGCCCAAATACATTTGACAAAGTCTGGAGTCAGTCTTGTCAGGACTGGTGGGTGCTCCTGACATCTAGTGGGTGGAGGCCAGGGGTACAGCTAAACATCCTACAGTGTATAGGATACCCACCCACGCACACAGACAACAAAGACCTGTCCGGCCCCAAATGTCAATAGTTCTGAAGTTCAGAAATCCCACTCTAGAGCTACAGGAGTGGAAACGAAGGGGAGACAGATCTCAGAGACATCTAAGCTAGAGACCAGTCTTCATTTCCTTTCATACTGTTTATAATGCTTAAGTACTGGACACCCAGGCAATTAATGAGGTCTGAAGACCCCAGTCTTCCTTGTCTTTTTTCACCCATTCATTTGCCAAATATTTATTTTAGGACCAGACACTTCTCGAGGAGCTGTGTTTCAACAATAAAACAAATTACCTGCTCTCCAAGAACCTTACATTTTTGTGGGGATGACAGACATTAAACAAATTAATATATGTTAAGTAGTGAGATATGCTTGAAATTCCTGTAAGATGGAGCTTCTCTTACACCACCCCAGACCATTTACTCTGCACCTTCTAAGTGGGAAGCACTGGGCCAGATGCTATACAAATAGCATTTCTAATCTTTTTCTCTTTGCTGCATGGTACGTATTGTTATGCTCAGATGAGAAAAAGAGGCTAAGAGAGGTTGAATATTTTGCCTCACATCAGTTAGTGTGGAGTTCAGCTGGGACTGGAAACTGGATCCACCTGATGGTCGAAGTCTGTGCAATTTCCATTAGGTAACAGGTAACAACTTCCATTTCCTGTCTCATATACCAGGTTGATTATCCCCACATTGTAGGGATTGAATTTTGGGCCAAAGATCAGCCTCAGTTCGATTTGAATTCCCCTTTATTGCTCACATTCTCTCAGGTGGCTGATTCTGACCTCTCAGAGAGGCTGGCAACTTGGAGATCTCCCACCAGCTCTTCAGACTCTCCCATTATCAGCAACTGCTGAGCCTCACTCACAAGCTTTCAGCCAGCTCTGGGAGCTCTGCTCATGATCATTGCAGCCCAAGCTGCATTCAAGTATAGGATCCTGGAGCTGAAGCAATTCCTGATCATTCTGCACAGGGAGATCCAAGCCTGGGTGAGGGCGCATCATCCAGGAAGCATTGAGAAGGCAGTGACCTTGGTGCAGCATTTAGAGTGAGAACCCAGGAGACGAAGGCAATGATGAGAAGGGGAGTATGGAAAGAGAATGGAAATCAGATTGGAGAGGGCCTGGGTAAGGGGACAGGCAGTTGAAACAAGGTGGAGAAACTTGATTTAATTACTGCTTCTTAAGTACATGTTTGTTTTTCTCATTGGTGTCCATGGCAACTTTTAAGAAAACATTTTCTTTCCCCACTGAAGGAAGGAGGGTGGGTAGAGAGTTTTCAGTAGGTCTTGTCTGCCAAGAATAAAGGAAGGGAGGTATTTTTCCCTGTAGAACACAAGATTTCTCCTCTGCATGTTGTAAGTACCTGAGCCAGTTCTGTAAACAAGAATTTTCTGTTTTTTTAATTGAAGTTGATTTACAATGTTGTGCCCATCTGTGCTGCATAGCAAAGTGACTCAGTTATACACATATATACATTCTTTTTTATAAACATTCTTTTCCATTATGGTTTATCATAGGATATTGAATATTGTTCCCTGTGCTATACAGTAGGACCTTGTTACTTAATTCATCTTATATATAATAGTTTATATCTGCTAATTCCAAACTCCCAGTCCTTCCCTCCCCCACCCTGCTTCCCCTTGGCACCCACAAGCCTGTTCTCTATGTCTGTGAGTCTGTTTCTGTTTTGTAGATAAGTTCATTTATGCCATATTTTAGATTCTACATATAAGTGATATTATATAGTATTTATCTTTGTCTGACTTCACTTAGTATGATAATGTCTGGTTGTATCCATGTTATTTCATTCTTTTTTATGGTTGAGTAGTATTCCATTGTATATATATAGCACATCTTTATCCATTCATCTGTTGATGGACATTTAGGTTGTTTACATGTGTTGGCTATTGTGAATAGTGCTGCTATGAACAGAGGGGTGCATGTATCTTTTTGAATTATAGTTTTGTCTAGGTATATGTGCAGGAGTGGGATTGCTGGACCATATAGTAATTCTATTTTTAGTTTTCTGAGGAACCTCCACACTGTTTTCCATAGTGGCCGCACCAACTTACATTCCCACCAACAGTGTAGGAGGGTTCTTTTTTCTCCACACCCTCTCCAGTATTTGTTATTTGTAGACTTTTTAATGATGCCCATTCTGACGGTGTGAGGTAGTTTTGATTTGCATTTGCATTTCTCTAATTTCTCTAATTAGTGAGAATCTTTTGGTTGTTGACACGCCTGTTGTAAGACAAAGGGATTGCTGTGCTCAGCCAGCTGTAGGAACTTTGGTTGCATGTGAGTGTCTGGGTCACACCTATCACAAGCCAGATTAGTTAGACGAAACTGCCTTTGTGAAAATTATAAACGGTACCTCATTTAAAATGGAATCAGAGCTCAAAGGGGTTGATCTCACGCCCAACCACTAGACATCAATTGCATTAGCAACAGGTTACTACTTTACTACCCACCAGGAGGAAGATTTTCTCCTGACCTAGCAACAGGTGAGCCAATGAGAGACTGTCAAAATTCAGCCAATGACAAGCCACTACACTCCCATTTTGCTCCAGTGGATTCTTGGGTTACAACAGTTGCTCCGAACTCCTCAGGTCTCCTGTGTACAAGAACCATGTTCTCCAGACTTGCTTATGGTTGCCAGGGTTTGCATATTCCAAATAGCAACTCTTTATTGTCCCCAAATTAACTCATTTTGCTGATAAAATAACTGGCTATTTTATTGTTTTAAGTCAACACCAGGTACCGGAAGAGGTTGTGAGAAGCGGCGGGAGGACAGCTCGGGCACTGGCAGGGGCGGGGACGTCACGCGGTGGGACTCCGGGTTACCAGTCGCCACCCACTCACAACGACGAAGGAAGTAATGGCCGCGAGAGGACAGCCACCGTGCAGGGCCCTCAGGCTCCGCGGGCCTGAGACTCCGTGACATCAACTCTCGCCGCCTGGTAAACGCCAGTTCGCGGCGGTGAAGACACATTGACCTGCGAGGAGCCTCTCTCCGGAGGTACGTCACTTCCCCTTCCGGTTGGATAGAGTGAGGGGTGGGGGTGGGTAAGCCCGCGGCGCAGGAACTGCTCCGGGCGGGCCGTCCGGGCCAGGCGAACCTAAGTGGTTCCGGGCCTCAGCCTCGGAACCCCCCTCTGAGTGGCGCGGGGCGGGGAGCTGTCCTCCTTAAAGCGGTGGCCGGACCGGCGGCGACTTGCGGTAGAGCCCCGGGAGGAGGGAGCGGCCTCCACGAAGCCAAGCCGTCCGAGGTAACCTAGAAGCGGCTTCCGCTTCGGCGCAGGCTCCGAAGCCCCCGAGAGACGCCGGCCGCTGCAAGGCGGCCGGGGATATTTCCGAGCCGGGCGGCTGGACTGTCTGGGGCGAGGCCCGCCGTCAGGCTCGTGAGGCCGCTCTCTCCAACGTTTGTGCGGGTGGCGCCCGGGGCCGCGCTGCGGGAGTCCATTCGGACACTGCCCGCAGGCACAGTGCTCGCGGGCGCGCCCGGGCGGTCGTGTCCACTTTCCCGCCTCCGCCGGCGTTTCCTTTACCGGTTGATGTTACTGTGGGAGAAACGGGCGGTCCAGCCTCAGAGAGATCAGCTTCCTCTGATGCGAAAGCCTGGGAAGTGTCCGTGCTCCTCAGAGCCAGGTGGGCATCGGGAGCCGGCCGTTTGTGAACACCGTGGCTTCCTGGGCAGAATTTCGGTGCCCTTTCCGCTGGATCACCTCAGGGAAAGTGAGGCTCACGAGGCACTCCTCCTCAGCCTCGCTTAGAGGTCTAAATGAGCCCTGGAGAAATGTAGCAGCTGAATGTAATCATCACCAACTAACATGCTGTCCTTTTTCCCAACTGACATTTGGATACACATTTTGTGAACAAGGATCAGCTGTAATTTTTCCTAAGTAATGAAAATTAAAAATTCAGGTATAAATCTTCTGCATGGTGCTCTTTATATATCTTACAAAGAAATGCCAAGATGAATGTAGAGCAACTAGTTACTTAATTGGGGGATGCTTTTGAGAAGAGTAAGGCTCCATTTTTCTGAATTACTGTTCTTCCACTCTGGTCTCATTGTTCCAGCTCTTCTGCCAGTTTTCATACAATGCAAAGGAGCACCTCAAATGGTCCAGGAAGTGAAGTCTTTCATCTTCCCAAAAGAGCAAAGGTCATAGAAGTTGTACCCTCTTACTGAAGACAGACTAGGACCATATGTTGAAATTTAAGAGAAACTCAGAATATTCTCCTGATCTTTCCTTTACACGCAGAGGATGGCATAGGAAGTGCATCAATTAAATCTTTGGATAATCCCCAAACTCCTTGGAGCCAGTGGGTACTAGTTTTTTCACCCACCAACCTCTCCTGATTTAATTAATTAATTTATTTAAAAAATTATTTATTTATTTATTGGCTGTGTTGGGTCTTCGTTTCTGTGTGAGGGCTTTCTCTAGTTGGGGTGAGCGGGGGCCATTCTTCATCGTGGTGTGCGGGCCCCTCACTGTCGTGGCCTCTCTTTGTTTTTTTTTTTTTTGCGGTATGCGGGCCTCTCACTGTGGTGACCTCTCCTGTTGCGGAGCATAGGCTCCGGACGCACAGGCTCAGCGGCCATGGCTCATGGGCCCAGCTGCTCCGCGGCATGTGGGATCTTCCCAGACCGGGACACGAACCCGTGTCCCCTGCATCGGCAGGCAGACTCTCAACCACTGCACCACCAGGGAAGTCCTGCCGTGGCCTCTCTTGTTGCGGAGCACAGGCTCCAGACACGCAGGCTCAGTAATTGTGGCTCACGGGCCGAATTGCTCTGCGGCATGTGGGATCTTCCCAGAGGGCTCGAACCCGTGTCCCCTGCATTGGCACGCAGATTCTCAACCACGGCGCCACCAGGGAAGCCCTATTTTTTTTTTTTAAGGCAAAGTAATTTATTTACATTTGTCTTCAATAAGTCGTGCTGTATTCCGTTGAATAATAGAAAGAAAAGGAGAGAAACAAGGGCTTGGCAGTTGATTTTTAAAGTTCATTTTTCTCTTATAATAAGTAACAAGTAGTAAAGTTCGTGTGACTTTTTTATTGACATGCACTTTTTTTTTTCTCACTTTAATGCCTTAGAAAGAAGAACCTTCTGTTGGTTTTGTTCCAGATCAGACTGGGCCTCAGTTGTCAAAGATGGTGCTGGTGGTGTGTCCAACACAGGAGCCAAATTGTTCCTAGATCAGAATGATGACAGTAGATCTGAAGGTGGGTAAGTACTTGAACCCTCAGATCAGGACTCTGTGGGAGACCAAGGGACCTGTGACAGGGAGCTCCAGTCAGCATAAGAAATATGCCCCCCAAATGGACAGTCTCAGTCCCAAGAGGTTTCACCAGCACTTCTAGACCTTCCTCTGTCATGATGCAGCTGGACCCAGGGAGGCTGTTGACCAGCTTCAGAAATTAAGCCCATGGTGGCTGAGGCCAGAGATTCAGTCAGAAGTGCAGATCTTGGAACTTGTGGTCCTAGAGTAGTTCCTGACCATTCTGCCCAGGGACACCCAGACTTGCATAAAGAAGCACCATCTACAGAGCATTGAGGAGGCTGTGGTCCTGGTAGAACACTTACAGAGGGAATCTGGTCAAATGAGGAATGGGGTGAGAAGAAAGATTCTTCATGTGTGCAGTAAAACAGGGTGAAGGTGGATGTATTGGGGGCAGTTAATTGGGAAATAAGATGAATTAAGTCTCATTCTTTTGTTCCTTTAGGACATGTAAAGCAGGACGTGAAAGCACAGACCCACAGCCATAGTCAGTCCACAGGTTTCAGAGATCCTGGCAGACTTCCCTGGCCTTAGGGAGAGTTGCTTTTTGCCCTCTTTGGAGCCAGGGTGTGTTGAGGGTAATGAGCCTAGTCTGGCTTGGCAAAGGAGATGAGCCTCAAGTTCTTAGAAACAAACAAAAGGCAATAAGGAGTTGGAGAGGAAGGGACAGATCCAAAAAGCAGTAATTCTCAGAGACCAAAGGAGAGTGAAGATAGTAAAGAGAAGGAGAAACCAAACAACTAGAGGAAGACTGCCCAGGAAGAGAAAAAGTAGAAAGAAAACAGGGAAAGAAAGATTTGGAAATCCCAACAGAGTAGCTGAGAGAAGAAAGAGCGTGAGGGATAGTGTCCTCTGTACCGTAGACAAGGGCCTCCACTGCCCTTCCTCAGTGGTTGTTCCTTGGCTGTGCTGTGAGCGGGGATCCAGGGCATGCCCTTGGGCAGGTGGCAGCATACCAGCTGGCTTCACAGGCCTACTGAGAATACCGGGAGGGCACACGTTTTGTGTCAACATCATTTGGGGATAGGTCGGAGCCTTGACTCTTTCCTCCCACTTTTTTCTCCATTTCATCCCAATCCTCTGTGAGACTCTTCCCTGGCCATGTGGAAAATCTGGTTGACAGGACAACTTTTTTTTTTTTTTTTTTTTGGTGTACACGGGCCTCTCACTGTTGTGGCCTCTCCAGTTGTGGAGCACAGGCTCTGGACGTGCAGGCTCAGCGGCCATGGCTCACAGGCCCAGCCGCTCCGCAGCATGTGGGATCTTCCCGGACCGGGGCACGAACCCATGTCCCCTGCATCAGCAGGCGGACTCTCAACCACTGCGCCACCAGGGAAGCCCGACAGGACAACTTTTAAATTCAATTCCTTTATCTTTTGAGAGAGTTAGAGGACAGGAAACCACTAAGGCAAGAATCTAAGTTGGGAGAGAAAGTCTGTCAAGGCAGCATGAGAACAGGTGGCCTGTGCAGCCCTGTTAGTGGTCTGAGCTGGGCTGGATGCAGAGGGTGGGGGCTGCTGTCTTGGAAGGCTGACAGTAACCACACCTTTTTTCCTCTTCTGCCAATTTTCCTATATTTTGTGTATAGTTCTTGTGGGAAATTGGTGGTCCCGTATCTCTCTTAAGTCTTTGTGACATTTCCTTTAGTGTCTCCTTCTTCCCACAGTTTGCACTCTGCTTTTTCCTCCCTCTCCCACCAACTCCCAAACGAAAAGTAAGTTCCATGGTAACAAGGATGGGCATTATTTCTAGGTTGCAGACCATGAGCTGGGAAAGGAGGCAGTGCTCTTGGGAGAGACAGCAGAGGCCCTAGGCTTCAAGCTGAAGCCAGCAGAGGCCCAGCAAGTGGGCATGTCCCAGGATGAAGAATTTTGGAATACACACCAGAGTCTACAAGAGCTGCTGATCAGGAATACCCACAAAGAAACTGAGCCCGTATGTGAGAGGGGTAAGGAGCATCACGTTACTTTCCTTCTCCTGGGAGCTGGGATAGTAATTTGTTAAGCCAGAATGTTGTTACCATTTTCTTTCTTGCCCTGTGGATCTACTAATGTAGCCACGTTAGCAATTAGGATGCCCCCCAGATTATGGTAGAGCAGACCAGGTGTGGTTGAAGGTGGGGGTTGGCCTAAGATTCAGAAATCTCCAAACCACAGAACCCTGGTAATAACATCAGGAATTCTGTTTTTAGAAAAGCAGAGAGGGTCAGTCTCACCTCATGCTGAAAATATGGAAGGAATTGGGATCAGAATGGGTGGTTAGTGGCAGAATGTGAACACTATTTGTACCAGAAAAAAAGTAATAAATGATAAAAAAAGAAAAAAACTACATCTCTTACTGTACACTGGATTCCCTGAGTATTTTGTTTTCAATTTATGTCACGAGAAGGTAATAAAAATTTTTTTCGTTTCATTAATTTGCTCATGAAAACTAGGGAACCTGTTTTAGAGGCTGGTAGTTCCATGGTTTTCATTTATAATGAGAGAGGCATTTCTGAACACACACACTTGTTTTTTAATAAATAAATTTATGTATTTATTTATTTTTGGTTGTGTTGGGTCTTCGTTGCTGCACGTGGGCTTTCTCTAGTTGCGGTGAGCGAGGTGGTGCATGGGCTTCTCATTGAGGTGGCTTCTCATTGTGGTGGCTTCCTTGTGGTGCGTGGGCTTCTCATTGTGGTGGCTTTTCTTGTTGCAGAGCATGGGCTCTGGGTGCGCGGGCTTCAGTAGTTGTGGCTCTTGGGCTCTAGAGCACAGGCTCAGTATCTGGGGTGCACGGGCTTAGTTGCTCCATGGCATGTAGGATCTTCCTGGACCAGGGCTTGAACCCATGTCCCCTGCATTGGCAGGCGGATTCTTAACCACTGCGCCACCAGGGAAGTCCAGCACACGTACTTGTAAAGGTATCTCATCAATACTAAAAAAATCGGGGTCTTCTGTATTTTAGAAAAGAGCCTACCACGTTCAGAAACAGAAGCGAGAGAAATTACCTCTGCTATCTTTCACCCACAGTGGTGCCTGCTCACCGGATCCTAGCCTTTCCTGAACAGACAAACACCAAAGACTGGCCAGTGGCACCTGAGCTCATCTTGCCTGAGTCCCAGGTGAGCTGTGCTTTCCAGCTTCTTAGGGCTGCCTCTCCCTGCTGCCCTTGACCTACACTGCCCAGCACGTGCTTAGAGGCGTGTTAACCCAGATGATCCTGCTGGGGAACTGGACACCTCCCAGACTGTTTGCTGATCCCTTGCCTCTTCCATTTCTGCCTCCTCACTTTAAAAAGGATCATGTGCTGTTCCTTTAGTTCCTGGCCTAACATACAAATCATGGGTCAGATGGTTGGGCTGCTTTTGAAGTGGTAAATACTTAGCTAAAGCGTATTCTCTTTTTAGAGCTTGTTGACATTTGAAGAAGTGGCCATATATTTTTCCCAGGAAGAATGGGAGTTACTGGATCCTACTCAGAAGGCCCTCTACAATGATGTAATGCAAGAAAACTATGAGACTGTCATCTCTCTAGGTAATGATTCTCCCCTTCCCTTCATTGAATCTTTTTTTTTTAATTTTTTTAATTTATCTTTTTGGCTGTGTTGGGTCTTCGTTGCTGCACGCGGGCTTTCTCTAGTTGCGGCGAGCGGGGGCTACTCTTTGTTGTGGTGCATGGGCTTCTCATTGCAGTGGCTTCTTGTTGCAGAGCACAGGCTCTAGGCACGTGGGCTTCAGCAGTTGTGGCTCGTGGGCTCTAGAGTGCAGGCTTAGTAGTTGTGGCACATGGGCTTAGTTGCTCCGCGGCATGTGGGATCTTCCCGGACCAGGGCTCAAACTTGTGTCCCCTGCACTGGCAGGCGGATTCTTAACCACTGCGCCACCAGGGAAGTCCTGAATCTTTTTTTAAAAAAATTATTTATTTGGCTGCGTCAGACCTTAGTTGTGGCATGCGAGATCTTCGATGTGGCATGCGAGATGTTTCGTTGCGGCACGTGGGCTTCTCTCTAGTTGTGGCACACAGGCTCTAGAGCGCGCGGGCTCTGTAGTTGTGGTGCGGGCTTCATTGCCCCGTGGCATGTGGGATTTTAGTTCCCTGACCAGGGGTTGAACCCCCGTCTGCTGCATTGGAAGGTGGATTCTTGACTACTAAACCACCAGGGAAGTTCTTTGCCCTTCCCTTTGCATAGGAGTTGAGTAATCTGTCATATTCTTGGCTTTCTCTGTGAGAGAGTCTCTTTTGCAGTTGCTTTTTTTTTTTTCTTTTTTATATACACAGATATATTTACCAGTTGCTTTTTGATTCTCTGATAGTGGTTCGGCAGGGAAAAGGTGTAACCAGTTTACCTGGGAGCTTTTGCCAAGTTCACATGCTCATTCCTTATCCAGAATTTTTGTTCCCTTCCCTCCAAATTTGCTTTGCTCTTCTCTTTCCTGTCTCCCTAAAGGACACTACTATTCACCCAGTATTTCAGGCCAGAAAACCTATGGATCATTCTTTACTGTGATCTTGCCATCCTACCCCACTACTAGGTCATCGCTAATCAGCTTGGCTCCACCCTCACAGTGTAGCTTGAATCAGATCATGTCTCAGCCTCTTGTGCTGTTACCATCCTTGTCTCAGCCACAAGGTTCACTCAATACTTTCTAACTGCCACCACTCCTGCCCTCCCACAATCAGTTTTCCACACAGCAGCCAGAGTCTTTTAAAAACCTAATCATGGGGGGCTTCCCTGGTGGCGCAGTGGTTAAGAATCCGCCTGCCAATGCAGGGGACACGAGTTTGAGCCCTGCTCCAGGAAGTTCCCACATGCTGCAGAGCAACTCAGCCCGTGCGCCACAAATACTGAGCCTGTGTACCACAACTACTGAAGCGCACTCGTCTAGAGCCTGTGCTCTGCAACAAGGGAAGACATAACAATGAGAAGCCCACACACTGCAACAAAGAGTAGCCCCCACTTGCTCACTGCAACTAGAGAAAGCCCGCGTACAGCAACGAATACCCAACACAGCCAAAAATAAATAAATAAAATAAAGGTATTTAAAAAAAAAAAAACACCCCTAATCACGGGGAATTCCCTGGTGGTCCAGTGGTTAGGACTCTGCACTTTCAGTGTGAAGGGTGTAGGTTCAATCCCTGGTTGGGGAAGTAAGATCCTGGAAGCTGCAGGGTGTGGCCAAAAAAAACCAAACCTAATCAGATGATGACATTTTCTGCTTAAAAACCTTACGATAACTTCTCATCACATTCAATATAAGAACCAAATTCCTTACCAAGGCTTCCTCCACGATCTGGCCCCTCCTCATCTCCCTGCTGTCGTCTCCTGCCACTCGTGCCCTTGCTCTGGCCTCTTTATTCACACTGCTCATCTTGTTGTTTCATGGGCTTGGTGTGCTCATTTCTTTCTCCTTCCCTGTGCCTGGCACACTTTTCTGCCATATGACAAAACTCTCAGTTTAGGGTTCTGCTCAAAATATCACTTTTTTTCCTTTTTTTTAAATATATATTTATGTGGCTGTGCAGGGTCTTAGTTTGGCACTCTGGATCTTTAGTTGCAGCATGCGGGATTTTTAGTTGCAGCATGCGAACTCTTAGTTGCAGCATCTTAGCTCCCCAACTACGGATCGAACCCGGACCCACTGCATTGGGAGCATGGGTCTTAACCACTGGACCACCAAGGAAGTCCTTCAAATATCACTAAGAGAGGCTTTTCACATAGCCTTATTTAAAATACCTTCACAGAAGCAGAATCTTAAATGTTCTCTCACCCTGCTCTAGTTTTCTTCAAAACGTTTATCACTTCCTGATATTTTATTTGCATGTTTATTGGCATTAGACTGTCTCACTCTGCGCTAGAAGATAAGCTTTCTGAGATCAAGGGGCTTGGCTTATTCACCACTGTATCCCTAGCACATAGAGGGTGCCTGGTGCACCATAGCCACTCAGCACATATGTATTGAATGACTGAGTGATGAATGCTTTCCATACTTGACGATATGATTTAAAGAAAGTCCACTAAGTAATTCTGGTCTGTTTCCTCCACCTGGATGTGAACCAGTGAGCTATAGGAGTAGTAGAAATCTTTCCTGGTCCAGTGTCTGGTACCTGAGAACTCAATTGAAACTTGCTATAATATAACAGGAATCACTTGTATTTATGATACCAAGCCCACTGACCTTACATTGACTCCCCTAGACCTGGCCTTATCCAGTATGAGTCTTCCTAAAGAGGTAATAGGACCAGCCTGTATTTCCTGTAGCCTCTGGAGTTTGGTTACAGCTTAGTTGAATATGGAGTATTGGTTTCAGAAGATGGGGAACACGCAATGAATTCGCATACCCTTTTCATAGATCTAGCTTAGATTTATTTCCCAGTCTTTACATACCCACTCACAAATGCAGTATAGTGTAAACTTAATATTGGTTATGAGACACTCCATTTAACCATTCAGGATAAGAAACTGTTAAAGTATCTTTTGCACTTCCTGAAGTAGTCTGGAATTAGTGAACCATTGTTAGTTCCAGTCACTGACTTCAGTTTTTTATTTCACAGCATTATTTGTGCTCCCCAAAACTAAAGTGATCTGCTGCTTAGAGCAAGGGGAAGAGCCATGGGTTCAAGGACCCCCAATATTCAAAGACAGTCCCGAAGAGCTGTTTTCAGGTAAATATACCATGGGAAGAGGAGAAATGTGCCTTGGTAGGAACCTTTACAAGGGCTTAATATTTTAAGATTCTACTTCCCTATTTTTTTTAAATCAGTGAATATTGCGTTTTTTTCTATTCCCATGGTTTTCTTGCTCTGACATACAGTTGGCTGATTCTTATGTTTATTCCAACAGAGATAAAGATGAAAAATGACACTGAAAATCATCAGCCTATATGTTTTTCTGACTTAGAAATACAAGCACCAGGAGACATAGTATCAAAAAAAGCCAGTGTGAATGTTCATCAGAAAACAATGGGCAAAGAAAATCATGGTGATACGCATAGGGTGGGGAAATGGCACCAAGATTTTCCAGTGAAGGAAGGAATTAAATTTTCAAACTGGTGGGAAGAAGAGCTGCTGAAACTTATCGAGCTTCATGAGAAAGAACGTGCAGGAGAGAAGCCTTTTAAATGTCAGGAATGTGGGAAAAGCTTCAGAGTTAGTTCTGACCTTATTAAGCACCAAAGAATTCACACTGAAGAGAAACCATATAAATGTGAACAGTGTGATAAGAGGTTTAGATGGAGGTCAGATCTCAATAAGCACTTAACAACACACCAAGGAGTAAAGCCATATAAATGCTCATGGTGTGGGAAAAGCTTCAGTCAAAATTCACATCTCCACACACACCAAAGAACTCACACTGGAGAGAAGCCCTTTACGTGTCATCAATGTGGAAAAAAATTCAGTCAAAATTCCCACCTTATTAAACACCGGAGAACCCACCTGTAGCACATGCAGGAGAATCTTCAATAAGTGCTCAAGACTTTGACACCAGTGAAGGAAAGCTTGTTCAGTGTCCTCAGCCTACAGACATATACCAAGCGGCGCTTGACCCTAAAGTTTATGAAAAAATGCAAAATTAAGAAGCATGAAGAATTTTTCACCAGTGGAAAATTTGGAGATGTAAACGTCATGTTTCACAGAAAGAAATCAGGGTTGACTGTGGAGGGGAAACGTTAATAGTTGTACTACTTACTGTTTTTACTTAGAACTTTCACTGAATTCTTTAGCAAAAATAGTGTTCTAAGAATATTCTGAGTAAGGGAAAAAGCTGCTTTGGGATTGTACCTGGCAAAATAGCAAGATCAGCTTCAAAATAGCAGATGCAGTCATGAATCATCAGTCTTTGGTCACAGAATGACCTCCCCAGCCACTCTTAAGCACATATGATAGAAACATTTGTAGCATGGTCTTCCAAAACAAAAAGCAGTAATATACATATTTCATTGCATACCATTGTCTTCCAGTTAGCAGACTTACGAATTTCAGTAGTCTCATGAGGTAGAAATGAATTCTAATATAAAGTTTTCCAAGAACCAAATTGGATTTTCTTACTCTGTTTTGTCATTGGACAGTGTTCACAAAGTTGACCTGGTTCTGAGTTCCTTCTTGAACATTTTAGCAACTATATCTCTTTAGTCCTGTTAGCACAGTTTTTACTGTAATGAAGTCATTTACTTCACTGTTAGAGAATCTGCCAGGTGAACTAATAATGCACTATCATTGCCTCTCGTTTGTGGTGTTGGAAAAAAGAATATCTAATGAGATCATGTGGACATGGGTTGGAATTTTTAGCCATTTGGTATGTTTTAGATGAAAAGAAGAATTTTCTGCAATTAACTGGACTCCTTACCTCACAATGCCAATAGGATAAAACAGCCATAAACATGAGCACTTTTCTGAAGCTCATGGAAATTAATGGGAATTCAGGATCAACTTCTTAGGTTTTTGTCTGTTTGTATTTTAACTTGGCTTTTGTTTGTTACTAAGAAAAACAAGAAAGTTATGTTTGTCTGGGAACTGGAGTGTATGCAGTAGGGAGGATTCTGTGGGTCACTGGGAATGGTGCTCTGGGAATTCAGTGAGCAGGAGACCAAGTTCCCAAAAGGAAAGGTTTGGGAACTGATGTTGAGTGGCAGGCAAGGCTAGGTGAACCTGCATCTGCCTTGGTTGACTTACACTATAAACTGTGAAACAGGCAGGGTCTTCCAGTTTCTGTTTTCTCCAGCATAGCATAGAATGCCAAAAATCTATGGGCTGTGGATTTTCTTATAACACCTACAGCAGTGATTCAGATGTGTTCCTGTTAGAGCTTTCAGGTAGTATTAGGAAAGAGGTTAAATGATCTCTTACAAATCTCTTATAAAAAGGGAAGTTAGGTTCAAAGAGATCCAGAGGCTTGTTAAGACCCCATAGCTAGTGGGTCTGTTGGCTGTCACTTAGCTGCATCAGTCAGGCCTGAGGGCAGGATTAACAGGACTGATCTGTATGTTGTCCCTGCCCAGCCAGCCTGGATGACATTGTATTGTATCTATTTCTATTTCTAGCTTGTAAAACATTCCTGTTTCTTGATTGGTTACTGAAACACTCTTAAATCTCCAGTTTCCATATGAAATAGAGATAACACTCAACTCAGGGTTTTTCTGGGGATTAGAGGGGTTGATGAAGGAAAAGCACCTATCGGCCTGGGAAATAGCAGGGTCTCAGTCAGTGTGCGTGTCCTTCCCTTTCCCCTGGTCCCCAGTGGTATGTTGGGTGGACTGACTACATTAAAGGAGCAGATGCATTTGTGGCTGTTGCAGCTCCTTCCAGGAGCTGAGCACTCATGGTGGTGGTTTGCTCGGTTGATTTGGTCCTTGGCTTCAGTGCCTAATGGTGTAAGTCACCTGAGGTTTTTCTGCCACTTTCAGCAGGATTTCATTTTCTTCTCTTAAGATAACTGTACCAGTATACCAGTGTGCTTATTTTTTAAGCTCGGCCAGCTCTGCAGCTCTGGTCTGCATAGATCTTACCCAACAGTCTCAGCCTTACACCCCTGGGACTCTGTTTTTTCTCCCAAGATATACATGTGGATTTCTTGCTGACACTGCATTCATTCATTCAATTTGATGAGGGCCTATTATGTACCCAGGTAGTCTTTTAAACTAAGGATATAGTAGTGGACAAGGAGACAAAATGCATGTCCTCATGGAGCTTGTATCCTAGTGAACAGTAAGAAGGGAGTGGTTAGACTTTTTTCTCCTTGCAGTTAGCATCCTGAGATAGTTTTGAGCAATGGGTGTGAGCAAAAGTTTCCCTTCTCGGCTGTAGCATTTGTTTGTTGCTGCAGGACTCTCTAGTGGTGTCTTTTCCTGCCTCAGTCATATAAGCACATAGAGAGGAGTCACAAGATCAGAACAGTCTGGAATGCCGAGCCCCCCACATTGGGGAGGGGTATCTGTTCTGGAGAGTCCCCCAGACCTATAATGGACTGTAGGAATGAGAAATAAACTTTTGTTGTGTTAAGTCAATGGGATGTTGGTGCTATGTGTTTCTGCAGCATAACCTGGCATGTCAGTAAGACCGTCTTCTGCTAGAGCTCAGGAAACTTCTTTGTCATTCCACCTGGTCTTTGGTCCTTGGAAGAGATCTAGTTTCCTCTAGATGCTCCACTGAGCTGCTGTAACACTGATGGGAACACTTAGGAGCTTATAAGACTATAGGTGATGGGAAAGACAGACTGCTTGCTTGCTTACCAGGGACAAATCCTGTAGAGGTCAGTTGTTGAAGTGGATGAGGCAACCATCTGTCTCTCTCTCTGGCCTTATTCCATTTCGTTGTCTTTGTCTGCCCTCTGTTCCACTGCTCCACAGCCCTACATGCACAGGAAGGGCTTCTGTTGATCAGTGGGCTAGGGAGAGGTTAGGGGTTCCTTTCCATTCTAAGTGAGTGCAGTAGACTTCAAGGAATGGTTTGGTAAATAGCTCTGTTGTACCTTCTTTGAATTGTGCCTTAGAAAATGGGAAGGAGATCACCAAATTTTCCCAGATTGTTGTAAAGAGGAAGGTGGCTTCTTTTCCTGGACTGAAAGGTAACAGTTGGGAAGAAGCTTGGACAGGAAAACAGGAGCAGGGCACTCCAGCTGGGGAATGAGAAACTTCCAGTGGGAAAGTTGTAACTTAGCCACTAATCAGCACAGTGTTTTACTACTACGTATGTTTTGGAATTTGGGTTGGATGTATTCAGGTTGGAAGAAGGCATTCTATACCTCATCACAGCGATGAGAGCCGATTAGTAAAACAACAAGGTAAAACTAAAACTGTGAGGCTTCGTTTAAAAAATCAGACACAACCCTAGGTTCAGCCTCAAACAGTGTTAAAGTTCTCACTAATATGACCTGCAAAATCAGATGATTTCTAGGACAAACCAGAAGGTGCTTCGTTTTTGTGTGTCCAGTTAACAGCCTTATAGTGGCTCCAAGGTTGGTTCTGAGAATTGGATCACTGACCTAGCCTTGTCCCCAAATCCTCGACCCCTTCTCTGCATGGGTCCCAGTGGACACGGTCCTGTGACCATTGTATACCCAGAGTTCTCGCCATTAAGCTGACTGTAACCTCAAGCTTATCTTGAGAATCTCAACTATCTTTTAACTGGAGAGGAAGTACAGGAGGAGAGCTTGGATAAAACAAACTGCTAGGGTTTCGATCAGCTTTTGAAACAGAACTGTTTAATTGTGCTGGAGATTTTTAGAGGAAGAATGCTAAGCAGCCTTTTCTATCCAGCTGGACAGTTGGGATAATAAAAAGCTTTGAACACCATAAAGGATTTTCCAGACATTCGTTGAACCACTCCACAGACAAGTGTTTACCGAGCATCTTGTGCATTTCCTGGCTCGTTCCCACTCGTGTAATGGATCAAGGCTGCCCATTACTTTTCTCTCAGGAGCTTTCCCTCTAGTGCTTACAGTGGATTATTTGCTGAAGGCCTCACGTTCTTTCTGTGGGTTAGCTCCTGTACAGTCTCTGAAGTGCCCTGAGTAGGAAGTGCTGAAGCTTTACCCACATTCTGTTTCTAGGGTTCTTTCCAAACAAGTACAGAAGCAATTTGTTGCTGAATCTATTCCACACTTGTCACTTTTATAGTTTCTTCCTTGTGTGGGTTCAATGGAGAGCAAGGCTGGAGCACTGTTTAAAGCATCTACCGAACCCAATGTATGTGTAGGGTTTCTTTGTGTATGAATTCTCCAGTGGACAAGGGTACTGGGCTGTACTGAAGTTCTTTCCGCAGTCAAGCGTCTATAAGGCTTTCCTTCTGTATAAATCATCCATATCTTATAATGCCTGCACTTCACTCAAAGCAGTTCTCCCATCTGGCTCTTGTGAGAGGAATTATGCAAGCAAGCTCTTGTCTTTCACTCAGTTTCAGATTTAGGAAAACTATCAGAATCGCTTTTCATTTCCACCACAGTAGGATTATGAATCTTGAATTGCACAGATCTAAGCACTAATACAAAAATAAGGTTTATAGTATTTGAATACCCTGAACCTTCAAGGAAAAACTTGGTAAGAAATCTTTCTGTTGAATGTTTTTAACCAATGAATATAATATTTCCAGCATCATGATTTTCACACTAAGCATTTGTCCATGACTTGTACAAACAGAACAGTTTCAAAGCATGTGAAAAAATGAAAAAGTGGAGGATCTTTAATGTTCACAAAGAGAAGAGATATTTTAAGCTTCAGAACAATCTTTTTAAAATGTTAGTAGCTTAAGGAACAATAGTTTCTCACACAGAGGAGTTATGGAAATGTGTTTTAATGTTTCCTTCTTCCTGTAACTTCCTGTTGAGTAAGCATTACCCAGCATCAAAGCTATTCATCATCCTTAAAGGAGGAGCTCATATTTCCAGTCTTACTCTTCTTTGAGTTAAGAGGCGCTTCTACAGTATTCTCCTCTTGGATCTCTCCACAGCTCCCACAGTTTGAAATCCAAGCTTGCACAAGGGCTCTGTCTTCCCTTGACCTTCACTCTTATACCAGTCAGTCATGTCTGCACTTAACGATTCTGAGTATTGTGTTTATTCCCTTCATAGGAAGTATCACAAGGCAGAGTTATTTGGTTTGGTTGCTTTTGTCTGTCTTAACCCATTAGAATATAAGCATCAGGAGGGCAGGGGTTTTGTTTGTCTTGTGTAGACTTCAGTGTTGGGCACAAAACTGACATAATATAAATACAAGGATGAAAATACAGTTGATTCTTCAACAACGCGCAGGGTAGGTTAGTTGCGCCAACTCCTACACAGTTGAAAATCCATGTATAACTTTACAGTTGGCCCTCTGCATCTGCAGCTTCAACCAACCATGGATCATGTGCTGCGGTACGTATTTATTGAAAAAAGTCCACATGTAAGTGGAGCCTTGCAGTTCAAACACATGTTCTTCAAGGGTCCACTTATATCAAACAGAAAAAAACTGCCACAGCCACCTGAACATTAGCTTTGGTTACTCAGAGCACCCCCTGGCCCAGTGTTCTCCTTTCTTCAGGTATTGAGTGCTTGACAAATGTGTGATGGTCATGAGTCCTGGTCTTGTTCTTTATCAGGAGAGATGGAAGAGAAGAGCATGCAGGCCCTCTGAAGGAATGCACAGAGGATTCCTATGTTGGGGACGTTGGAATGTGTGAGGCTATCATTCTATCTGAATGAATGCTGTAGCTTGGAGCTCAGGGAACTTCACCCTGGAATAAGAAGACTGGATTCCATGTGCACCCCAAGGAAAGCACCTCCACTCAGGTTGCCTGTCCTCTCAGCATCCACCCCCACCATGTCTGCTCTCCAACACTTGCCATTAGTAAGCGCCTGAATACCCACACAGACCTAGGGGTCTTGCAGGCACTCAGCACATCTCTTCCCAAGGACTGTCTCAACACCGAGGTGTATAGAAGGACCTGGAAGGGGCCTTGGAAATCTGTTCTGTCAGTGGGTACCAAACGTAGGTAGAGAACAATGTGAGCTATGCAGAGCTATTCCATGAAAAAAGTATTATGCGCCCAAGTAAATCTGGGGGCAGTGGGTTAAAGTCAATGTTTTGTTATAGGAGGACTTCTCAGTGCTTATGTTTAAATGTACACTGCAGGGCTTCCCTAGTGGCACAGTGGTTAAGAATCCGCCTGCCAATGCAGGGGACACGTGTTTGAGCCCTGGTCCAAGAAGATCCCACATGCCACTGAGCAACTAAGCCTGTGTGCGACAACTACTGAGCCTGCACTCTAGAGCCCTCGTACTACTACTCCTGAGCCCGCGTACCTAGAGCCCATGCTCCACAACAGGAGAAGCCACCGCAATGAGAAGCTCGTGCACCGCAAGGAAGAGTAACCCCCGCTCGACACAACTAAAGAAAGCCCAGGCGCAGCAATGAAGACCTAACGCAGCCATAAATAGATAGATAGGTAAATTTATTTTAAAAAATTAAATGTACAGTGTAAACTCCGGGTCAAAGGAGAGGAGTATAAGCATGCAGTGATTGCCAGCCTTTTTTGATCGTGGTGGTGGTGGTGGTGGGTGTGTGACATTCACACCTAACATCCATCTCTCAGATAGTTTTGTGGAATACCAGTTTGGGAAACTCTGACCTATTTAATCCTTTCACCATTATGGAAACTTGAGAGAGTATCTGAATTAGTGGAACAAAATTAGATCCCACGCCACCTGACTAGCAATTAAATGCCCCTTCCTCTACACCACACAGCCTCTTGGGTAGGGGGACAGGCATCACCATTAAACATTAGGAAGGTGAAGCTTCAGATCCCATGGTTAGATATTGCGGGCAGAGTAGAACTAGTACCCGTGCATTCTCTTTCTAGGAGAGAACTTGGAGACCTCTCTTGCAAGGGCCCCAGCCAAAGAATTTGTTTCTCGTAGGTCAATGCAAGCAATTGTGTTTGGCATCTTCTGTATCTAGTAGAAGATCCAAACGTTTTAGCAACAACATTCTCAATTGCTTCTAGCGTCTGCTATGCAACGAGTGTTTTACACGCAAGGGTTTGGAAAATGGCACTTCACTTTTACAAAGCTGACAACCCAATATAAGATCTTTCAACTTCAAAACTCATCTACTCCCCAGGAGGGGTGAAGGACAAGGACCATCAGTCCCACTTGAGACATCAGGTATATAAGACAAATTTCAGGAAGTGGTTGCCTTAAGATGTGTTGCAGAAGATGCAGGGAGAGAATTGAGATTTCCTGGTTCCCAGTTTAGATACCACAAGAGTTCTAGGAAGAAAGTAAATTTTTGTCCATGCATGTTGTGGAGCAGGATTTAGGAGTCAGGGCTCCTGACTGATTCCTTATTACACATTCTTCTCCTTAGGCTGTCTGAGACAGCCTGCTAGGGCTCCATTCCACCACCATCCTGACCACTCACATCAGCCCTCACTGTCTTTGAAGGAGGAAAAGGAGAGACCAGGGCACGGACATCTCAGGAAGTATCATCACTCTCAACTAAATCATGATCTCTCACCTGTCTCCACAAGTGACAGGAATCCCTTCTTAAGTATGGTCTCTTTTTCTCAGAAAGAACCCTGTTTTCTCTTTGGCTAGTCCCTTGGAGTTAACCTGGGTGCTATGACCTCCCAAATTACTTCTTGTCCTGTACACCATCTGGGACCTGGAAGCAGTCTGTCCTCTAACCATTTGCAGGCACAAAGTGGTCTGGGATTTGCAGAAGAATAACAGGAGAAGCTGTGCCATTTTGCATTCCCATCAGTAATGAATAAGAGTTTCTGTTTTTCCATATTCTTATGAGTATTTGTAGTTCTCAGTGTTTTTGGATTTTCACCATTCTGATAGTTGTATAGTGGTGTCTCATTGCTTTAATTTACAGTTCCCTAATGACATGATATGGAGCATCTTTTCATGTTTTTTTACCATCTGTGTACATTGTTTGGTGAAGTGTCTGTTCATATCTTCTGCCCCTTTCTTAATCAAGTTGATCATTTTCTTATTGTTGAATTTTAAGAGTTCTTTGCATAAGTTATATAAAATTCCTTTATCAGATAAGTATTTTGCAAATGTTTTCTCCCAGTCTGTGGCTTGTCTTATTCTTTTGACAGTGTCTTTGCAGAGCAAAAGTTTTTAATTTTAATGAAGTCCAACTTATCAATCATTTCTTTCCTGGAGCATGCCTTTAGTGTTGTATCTACTGTATAAAGTCATCACCAAACCCAAAGTCATGTAGGTTTTCTCCTATGTTTTATCTTCTGGAGTTTTATTATTTTGGTTTACATTTAGATCTAGAATCCATTTTGAATTATTTTTGTGAGGGGTATAAAATCTGCATGTAGATTCTTCTCTTTTTTTTTTGCATGTGTGTGTCCAGTTGTTCTAGGACCATTTGTTAAAAAGACTGTCTTTCCTCCATTTTATTGCCTTTGCCCTTTTGTCAACAGTCAGCTGTCCATATTTATGTTGGTCTATTTCTGGGCTCTCTATTCTGTTCCATTGATCTATTTGTCTATTCCTTCACCTACACCACACTGTCTTGATTATTGTAGCTTTACAGTAAGTCAGTGTTGAGTAATGTCAGTCCTCTAATTTTTTCTTCTCCTTCAATATCATGGTGGCTATTCTGGGTCTTGTGCCTCTCCATATATATTTAAAAATCAATTTGTCAATATCCAGAAAATAACTCGCTGGGATTTTTTAAAAAATAAATTTATTTTATTTATTTATTTTTGGCTGCATTGGGTCTTCGTTGCTGTGTGTGGTCTTTTCTCTAGTTGCAACGAGCAGGGGCTACTCTTCGTTGCAGTGCGCGGGCTTCTCATTGCAGTGACTTCTCTTGTTGTGGAGCATGGGCTGTAGGGCGTGCAGGCTTCAGTAGTTGTGGCTCCTGGGCTCTAGAGCGCAGGCTCAGTAGTTGTGGCACACGGGCTTAGTTGCTTCGCGGCATGTGGGGTCTTCCTAGACCAGTGCTCGAACCCGTGTTCCCTGCATTGGCAGGCGGATTCTTAACCACTGTGCCACCAGGAAAGCCCTTGCTGGGATTTTATTGGGATTCCATTGAACCTGTAGATCAAGTTGGGAAGAATTACCATCTTGACAGTATTGATTTTTATTCTTTAGCCTGTTGATGTGATGGATTACATTAATTAATTTTGTATAAGTTCTTTTTTTAAATTTTTATTTTATTTTTTTGCGCGGTACATGGGTCTCTCACTGTTGTGGCCTCTTCCGTTGCGCAGCACAGGCTCCGGACGCGCAGGCTCAATGGCCATGGCTCACGGGCCCAGCCACTCTGCAGCATGTGGGATCTTCCCGGACCGGGGCACGAACCCGTGTCCCCTGCATTGGCAGGCGGACTCTCAACCACTGCGCCACCAGGGAAGCCCTAAGCTCTTAATTAATTACTTTTGGCTTCGTTGGGTCTTCGTTGCTGTGTGCAGGCTTTCTCTAGTTGCAGCTAGCAGGGGCTACTCTTCGTTGCGGTGCGCGTGCTTCTCTTGTTGTAGAGCACAGGCTGTAGGCGTGCGAGCTTTAGTAGTTGTGGCTAGCGGGCTCTAGAGTTCAGGCTCAGTAGTTGTGGCGCACGGGCTCAGTTGCTCCGCGGCATGTGGGATCTTCCCGGACCGGGGCATGAACCCGTGTCCCCTGCATTGGCAGGCGGACTCTCAACCACTGTGCCACCAGGGAAGCCTCTATTTTTGATATTTTTATTTTAAGTTTTAAAAGTCTTATGAATGACATGATTAGAGCACTAAAGGCGGAGACAAGAAATTTAGATACATTCAGACACAAAGAAAACACCTACGAAAATTTAGGCACTTTAGTATATAAGCAATTCTACTTGCTAAAAGGGTTTGTTTGTTTTTGGTTTTTGGTTTTTTGGTCTATGTCTCAACTTTTCACAACCATCAACCCCCAAGTGGTCAGAAACTTCACCTCAAGCAGCATTATTTAACGCTACATGAAAGAAACTCAGTAGTAGAGAATTTAATATTGAAAAGGACAAAGGATTTGAATAGACGTTTCTCACAATAAGATATACAAATGGCCAGTCAGCACATAAAAAGGCACTCAACATCATTAGCCATCATGGAAATGGAAATCAAAACCACAATGAGATACTATCCACTAGCATTTGGATAATAAATAAGAACGTGTTATTGAGGATGTGGAAAAATTAGAACCCTCATACACTGCTGGTGGGAATTTAAATTGTTCAGCCACTGTAGAAAACACTTGGGCACTAACTTCAAAAGTTAAACATCGAATTACCATTTGTCCCAGCAATTCCACTGCTACATATAGACCCAAGAGAATAGAAAACTTGTGTCCACAGAAAACTTATATATGAATGTACATAGCAGCATTATTCACAATAGCCCCAAACTAGAAACAACCCAAACGTCCATCAACTAATAAATGGATAAATAAAATGTATATCCATACAATGGAATGTTGTTTAGCAATAAAAGGAAAGGAAATTCTGATATATGCTACAACATAGATGAACATTGAAAACATTCTAAGTGAAAGGAGTCAGACACAAAAGGTCACATGTTGTATGAAATATCCAGAACAGACAAATCTATAGAGACAGAAAGTGGATTAGTGGTTTCCAGGGACTGGAAGCTGCAGCGGGTGGAGGTTGACTGCTAAAGATACAGGGTTTCTTTTGGGGTGATGAAAATGTTCTGGAATTAAATAGTGATAATGAAATGTAAGTATGGTAATAAAACTACTGAATTAAAAATTTCAAAGTGGTGAATTTTATGATATGTGTCTTATATCTGAATTTTAAAAACCTGACTAAGAAGGGACTAAAGCAGAGGGTGACAAGTTGGCTTCCAGGTAACTAATAGTAGCAGGTGGGACAGGGAAGAAGATTGTGGACAAGAAAAAAGATTAAGTAAAGCCTTTGAAAAGAAGTGAACTAATTTGGGAAGACCTCGGTGGAGGCAGGGATTAGGTATCAGAGTGGAGAACCAGTAATACAGGAAAAGAAAGAAAATGTATAGATGTTGGAAAGGCACAAGGAAAACTAAGTATTGGGGTTCCATCTCTGGATAAGATGAAGTAAGCATGCTTCACCTTTTCTCTCATAGAAAACAACTCTAAAACCTGGATAGAATGTATGGAGCAGCTATTCGAGAACGTCAAAGCATTAATAGCAGTTTGTGATTTGGAGAAGAACACCAGAGTTCAAAGTACCACTGAACTGATGGTGAGTTTACAATTTATGTTCTCTGATATCCCTTTACCTCAGCTCAGCACAACTAGAAACCTAGAAGTGAGCACTGTGGTGAAGATGGAGGCAAAATATAACATTTACTTATGACAAAAACTCCCAGGAAACTAGGAATAGAATGGAACTTCTTCAACCTGTAAAAGAGCATCTATTAAAAAAGCTCTATAGGGCTTCCCTGGTGGCGCAGTGGTTGAGAGTCCACTTGCCGATGCAGGGGACACGGGTTTGTGCCCCGGTCTGGGAAGATCCCACATGCCACGGAGCAGCTAGGCCCATGAGCCATGGCCGCTGAGCCTGCGCGTCCAGAGCCTGTGCACCGCAACGGGAGAAGCCACAACAGTGAAAGGCCCGCATACTGAAAAAAAAAAAAAAAGCTCTATAGCTCATATCATACTTAGTTATCAAAGATTGAATGCTTTCCCTCTGAGATAAGCAACAAAACAAGAATACCCAGTCCTGCCACTCGTGTTTAGCGTTGTACTGGAAGGTTTGACCAGTGCGATAACGAAAGAAAGGGAAATAAAAAACATCCAGATTGAAAAGGAAAAACAAAACTGTTCCTGTTCACTGATGACATGATTGTCAATGTAGAAAATTCTAAGACCCTGCCAAAATCTCTAAAATAAGTAAATTTAGTAAGATCACAAGATGCAAGGTCAATAAACAAAACAAATTCTATTTCTGTACATTGGAAACAATGTACTTTACAATAGCTTCAAGAAAAGAAATAGTTATAAATCTAACAAATCATGTAGAGGTTGTGTGTGCTGAGAACTATAAATCACTGGTGAAATAAGTCAAAGATGTCCTAAATAAATGGAAAGACATACCATGTTCATAAATTGGAAAGACTCAAAGTAGTAAAAATGTCAATTCTCCCCTGATTGATCAATAGTTTTAATGCAATGTGGAAAGATAAAAGAAGATAAAAGAAGAATAAAAGATAAAAGAAGATAAAAGATAAAAGAATGGCCTAAACAGTTTTGAAAAATAAGAAAAAAATTGAAGAAATCACATTACTTGATTATAAGACTTTCTCTAAAGCTATGTTAATCAAGAGTGTGATATTGGTAGAGGGGTAGACACACAGATCAATGGCATAGAATAAAGAGTCCAGAAATAGACCCACATAAATATGGCAGGTTGATTTTAAATAGGCAAATATTTAATGAGGTTACAATCACATAAAACAGAATTAACCATTTTAAAGTGAACAATTGAGTGGCATTTAGTATATTCATAATTTTGTGCAACTACTACTTCTACCTAGTTCCAAAATATTTTCATCACGCCCAAAGAAAGCCCCATATCCACTAGGCAGTTACTCCTCATTCTTGTTTTCCTATAGTGCCTGGCAAATCACAAACCTGCTTTTTGTCCCTCTGGATTGATCTAATCTGAATATTTAATATAAATGGAATCTTACAGTATGTGACATGTTGGGCCTGACTTTCTTTCACTAGTGTAACGCTTTTTAAGTTAAGTTGACCCACATTGCAGCATGTTTCAATCAGCACTTCATTCCTTTTTTGGCTGAATAATATTCAGTATTATTGATTCATTACAATTTGTTTATACATTCATCTGTTGATGGACATTTAAGTTGTTTCTACTTTTTGGCTATTGTGATAGCCCTGTTGCATACATGCAAGTACAAGTATTTGTTTTGAGTACCTGTTTTCAGCTCTGTTGGCATACAGTATACCCAGAAGTGGTACTGTGGGGTCATATGGTAGTTTTATGTTTAATTTTTGAGGAACAGACTTACCTATCGGGCCTGAAATATTTTATAGGCATACCTCATTTTAGTGCACTTTTATTGCCCTTCACAGATAATGTATTTTTACAAATTGAATGTTTGTGGCAACCCTGCATCAGCAAGTCTAGCAGCACCATTATTCTAACAGCATTTTCTCACTTTTTGTCTCTGTGTCACATTTTGATAATTCTCACAATATTTCAAACTTTTTCATTATTATATTTGTTATGGTGATCTGTGATCAGTGATTTTTGATGTTACTATTGTAACAGTTTTGGCATTATGTAGACATAATGCTATTGCATACTTAATAAATTGCAGTATAGTGTAACTATAACTTTTATATGCTCTGGGAAAACAAAATAAAAAAATTGTCACTTTATTGCGACGTTTGCTTTTTTTGTTTTTCGGCTGCACTGTGCGCCTTGTGGGATCTTAGTTCCCTGACCAGGAATTGAACCCAGGCCCTCAGCAGTGAGACCACAGAGTCTTAACCACTGGACTGCCAGGGAATTCCCACAGTGTTTGCTTTGTTGCAGTGGTCTGGAACTGAACCCTCAGTACCTCCAAAGTATGCCTGTGCATTCTCACCAGACATGTTCAGGGGTTCCTTTTTTCTACCTCCTTGCTAACACTAGCTATTTTTCTATTTGTATCATTATTATAGCCATCTAAATGAGTATAAAGTGGTATTTAATTATGTTTTTGGTCTGCATTTCCCCAGTAACTAATGATGTTGAGCATCTTTTCATGTGCTTGTTGACCATTTATCTTCTTTAGAGAAATGTCTCTTTGAGTCCTTTGGCCAATTTACAGTTTGTTTGTTTGTTTATTTATTTATTTATGGCTGTGTTGGGTCTTTGTTGCTGCGTGCAGGCTTTCTCTAGTTGTGGCAAGCAGGGGCTACTCTTCATTGCGGTGCACAGGCTTCTCATTGCGGTGGCTTCTCTTGTTGTGGAGCACGGGCTCTAGGCACGCGGGCTTCAGTAGTTGTGGCACATGGGCTTAGTAGTTGTGGCTTGCAGTCTCCAGAGCGCAGGCCCAGTAGTTGTGCCGCATGGGCTTAATTGCTCTGCGGCATGTGGGATCTTCCTGGACCAGGGCTCAAACCCATGTCCCCTGCACTGGCAGACGGATTCTTAACCACTGCACCACCAGGGAAGCCCCAAAACCTTACTTTTAATAATACATAGAACAGCTAGACAGAAGATCAAAAAAAAAAACTGAGTTCTTCAACAACATTATAAACCAGCTAGATATAACAGTTATATATAGAACACCCTGCCCAACAACAGTACACATTCTTCTCAAGTGCACATGGACATTATCCAGGATAGACCATATAGTAGGCAATGAAATAAGGCTTAATAAATTTTAAAAGATTCAAATCATATAAGGTATCTTCTCTGACTGCATGGAATAAAACTAGAAATAACAAAAAGAAAACTGGCAAATTCACAAATATGAGAAATTAATTAACATACTCTTAAATGACCGTAGGTCAAAGAAGACATCATAAGGGAAATTATGAAATATTTTGAGATGAATGAAGACAAAAATACAACATACCAAAACTTAAGGGATGCAGCGATAGTAATACTCAAAGGGAAATTTATGGCTGTAAATACCTATATTAAAAAAGAATAAGTATCTCAAAGCAATAACTTTCTGTTTTAAGGGAAGAGCAAACTAAATGCAACAGCAGCCAAAGGAAGGAAATAATTAAGATTAGAATGGAATAGGGAATAGAAATAGAGAAGTGAAATGGAATGAAATAGAGAATAGAAAAACAATAGAGAATCAAACACACCAAAACTGGTTCTTTGAAAAGATTAAAAATATTGACAAAACTTAACTGAACTGACCAAGAGAGAAAGAGAGAAATCACGAATTACTAAAATCAGAAGTGAAAGTGAGGACATTCCTACTGCTTTTATAGAAATGAAAAGGATTATAAGAGAATACTATGAACAACTGTACACCAACAAATTAGTAACCTAGATGAAATGGAAAAATTCTTAGAAACACAAAACGGTAAAAACTGACTCAAGAAGAAACAGAAATGTAAATAGACCTATAACATGTAAAAAGATTTAGCCAGTAGTCAAAGACCTCCTAAGAAACAAAAGACCAGGACCCAATGACTTCACTGGTAAATTCTACCAAACAGTTAAAGAAAAATTAACACCAAACCTTCTCAGACTATTCCAAAAATAGAAGAGGAAGAACTGCTTCTGAACTCATCTATGAGGTCAGCACTCCTGTGATAACAAAGCCAGACAAAGACATCACAAGACTACAGATTAATATGCCATGTGAATGTAGATGTAAAAAGCCTCAACAAAATACCAGAAAACTGAATTCAGCAGCTTATTAAAATGATTATACATCATGACCAGTGGTATTTATTCCAGGAAAAAAATAGTGGTTCAGTATATGAAAATCAGTCAATGTAATATAGCACATTAGTGGAATAAAGGACCAAAATCAAATGATCATCTCAATTGATGCAGAAAAAACTTTGACAAAATCTTACATCCTTTCTGATTAAAAAAACTCTTATCAGGCTAGGAGTAGAAAGGTACTTCCTCAACATGGTAAGGGGCATTTATTAAAAAACCCACAGCTAACATCGTGGAAGACTTAATGACTTAATGGTGGAAGACTTAATGACTTAATGATGGAAGACTGAAAGCATTCCCCCTAAGATCACGAATAAGATGAGAGGATGCTCACTTTGATCACTTCAATTCAACATTTTACTGGAAGTTCTAGACAGAGCAGTTAAGCAATAAAAATAAATAAAAGACATGCAATTTGGAAAGGAAGATGAAGAAATATCTCTATTCACAGATGAGATGATCTTATATATAGAAAATCGTAACGAATCAACAAATACCCAAGTATTAGAGTTGATAAATTCAGCCAAGTTGCACAGTTCAATATCAAGACATAAAAATCATCTGTGGTTCTATATATTAGCAAGGAACAATTTGAAAAGGAAATTTAAGAAAACAATTTCATTTATAATATTATCAAAAAGAATAAAATATTTAGGAATGAATTTGACCAAGAAGATACAATACTTGTATACAAACAAGTATAAAACATTGCTGAAAGAAATTAAAGAAGACCAAAATGAATAGAAAGACATCCCATGTTCATGGATTGGAAGAGTTTATATTGTTAAGATGGCCATACTTTCCAAAGGGATCTACAGATTCAATGCAATCCCTGTCAAAGTTCCAAATGTGTCCTTTACAGAAATTGAAAAGCTAATACTAAAATTAATATGGAATTGCAAACCCTGAATAGCCAAAACAATATTGAAAAAGAAGAACAAAGTTGGGGAGCTCACATTTCCTGTTTCAAAAATTCCTACAAAGATATAGTAATCAAAACACAGAGATAGGACTTCCTTGGTGGTCCAGTGAGAAGGAATCCGCATTCCCAATGCAGGAGACCCCGGGTTTGATCCCTGGTCAGGGAACTAGATCCCACATGCATGCCACAACTACGAGTCTGCATGCTACAACCACGAGTTCGCATGCCCCAACTAAGAGGATCCTGCATGCCTCAGCTAAACATGCCGAAGTGAGGGTCCCACGTGCCGCAGCTAGGACTCAGTACAGCCTAAAATAAATAAATAAATAAATAAATGTTTTTAAAGCCCCGCAGAGATAGATATATAGATCAGCTGAATAGAACTGAGAGTCCAGGAATAAACCCATACATCTATGGTCAATTGATTTTTGACAAGAATGGTAAGACCATTCGATGTGGAAAGAATAGTACTGTCAACAAATGGTACTGAGAAGAATGGGTATGGACATGCAAATAATCAAATTGCAGCCTTACCTCACACTATATACAAAAATTAACTCAACATGAATAAAAGACCTAAATGTAAGAGCTAAAAATATACCTCTTAAAAGAAAACATATGGGTAAATCTTCATGACCTTGGATTTGGCAGTGGATTCTTAGATATGACACCAGAAACAAAAGCAAAAAAGAAAATATAGATAAACTGGACTCATCAAAATAAACAATTGTTGTATTTCAAAGGGCACTATTAAAAAAGTGAAAAGACAATTCAATTGCACATGAAATGATGCTCAACATCACTAGTCATTGGGGAAATATAAATCAAAACGCTAAAGAGAAATACATCTCACCCCCTAGAATTGCTATAATGTTTTTTTAAAAGGGACAACAATAATTGGTAAAGATGTAGAAAAATTGGTGAGATGTATAATCATTCTACGTTGCTGGTGAGAATATAAAATGATACGGCCTCTGTGGAAAACAGTTTGACAATTCCTCAAAAAGTTAAACATAGAATTACGATATGAACCAATAATTCCACTCCTACGTATATCCTTGAAAGAATTGAAAACATGCTTTCAAACAAAAACTTGCAAGTGAATGTTCATAGGAACACTGTTCACAATAGCCAAAAGGTTTAAACCACCCAAGTGTTCATCAACTGATGAATGGAGGAACAAAATGTAGTATATCCATATAATGGGATATTATCAATTCATAAAAAGGAATTTAGTACAGTGGGGATGAAGCTTGAAAACATTATGCTAAGTAAAGGAAGTCAGGCCCAAAAGGTCACATATGATTCCATATATATGAAATATCTGGAATAGGAAAATCCACAGAGACAGAAAGGAGATTAATGGTTGTCAGAGGATGGAGCAAGGGAGAATGGGGAGTAACTACTAAATGGGTAGAGGGTTTTCTTTGGGGATGATGAAAATATTGGAAGCAGGCAAAGGTAATGATTGAACAACCTTGTGAATATACTATAAACCACAGGATTGAACATTTTAAATGGTTAAAATTATGAATTTTGTTATGTGAATTTTATCTCAATAAAAATTTAAAAGGCACTCAAAACTTTCCCTAATTCATTTTTCTAATTGTAAAGAAATACATTCTTATTGTATTTAGCCA
Source organism: Lagenorhynchus albirostris (assembly GCF_949774975.1). NCBI lineage: Eukaryota > Metazoa > Chordata > Mammalia > Artiodactyla > Delphinidae > Lagenorhynchus > Lagenorhynchus albirostris. The sequence goes on from NC_083109.1 coordinate 52,135,302, forward strand.
AACAATACAGAAGTCTATTTCAAAAGAAGTTAATCATTCTTCTTGGGGCAGGGACTATTGCTTGGCTGCTCAATACCTCTTCTCCATTTCTTTCTTACTAATACAACACTTGTATTATGGGGGCTGCCTGACATGATGTGATGTGATGTGATATAATAATTGTGACCAGCTAAAAACTACATTTTCCAGCCTCCTATGCAATTAGGTGTAGTTATATAACTGAATCCTCATCCATGAGATGTACGGGGAAGATATTTGGTGGGACTTCTAGGATAGCTTCCCAAACTAGGCCCAAACATCTCCTTCCACCTTCCGTGCACGAATGTGGCCATGTGGCTAGAGCACCTACCACCATCTTAGACCACAGGTGGCCTTGAGGATAGACGCCACTGTTAAGAATGGTGGAACAGGGGGATTTCCCTGGTAGTCCAGTGGGTAAGACTCCGTGCTCCTAATGCAGGGGGCCCGGGTTCGATCCCTGATTGGGGAACTAGGTCCCGCATGCATGCCGCAACTGAGAAGTCCACATACCGCAATTAAAAGATCCTGCATGCTGCAACAAAGATCCCGGTGCTGCAACTAAGACCTGGCGCAGCCAAAAATAAATAATAAATAACTAAATAATAAAAAAATTGAAAAATAATAAGGCAACTTTCTTTTCTTTCTTTTTTATTTTTTTTTCGGTACGTGGGCTTCTCACTATTGTGGTCTCTTCCGCTGCGGAGCACAGGCTCCGGACACACAGGCTCAGTGGCCATGGCTCACGGGCCCAGCCGCTTCGTGGCATGTGGGATCTTCCTGGGCCGGGGCACGAACCCACGTTCCCTGCATCGGCAGGCGGACTCTCAACCTCTGTGCCACCAGGGAAGTTCAAGGCACCTTTCTTAAAAAAAAAAAAAAAAAAAAAAAAAGAATGGTGGAACAGGGACTTCCCTGGCAGTCCAGTGGTTAAGACTTCGCCTTCCGGGCTTCCCTGGTGGCACAGTGGTTGAGAGTCCACCTGCCAATGCAGGGGACGCGGGTTCGTGCCCCGGTCCGGGAAGATCCCGCATGCCGCGGAGCGGCTGGGCCCATGAGCCATGGCCGCTGAGCCTGCGCGTCCCACAACGGGAGAGGCCACAACAGTGAGAGGCCTGCATACCACAAAAAAAAAAAAAAAAAAAAAAAAAAGACTTCGCCTTCCAATGCAGGGGATGCAGGTTCGATCCCTGGTCAGGGAGCTAAGGTCCCACATGCCTTGTGGCCAAAAAGCCAAAACATAAAGCATAATAAATTCAATGAAGACTTACAAAATGGTCCACATAGGGCTCCCCTGGTGGCGCAGTGGTTAAGAATCTGCCTGCCAATGCAGGGGACACGGGTTTGAGCCCTGGTCCAGGAAGATCCCACATGCCGAGCGGCAATTGAGCCCATGTGCCACAACTACTGAGTCTGCACTCTAGAGCCTGCGAACCACAGCTACTAAGCCCGCATGCCACAACTACTGAGGCCCACGCGCCTAGAGCCCGTGCTCTGCAACTAGAGAAGCCACGACAATGAGAAGCCCGTGCACCGCAACGAAGAGTAGCCCCCGCTCGCTGCAACTAGAGAAAGCTCGGGCACAGCAACAAAGACCCAACACAGCCAAAAATAAATAAATAAATTAATTTTTAAAAACTGGTACACATCAAAAAAGAATCTTAAAAAAAAAGAATGGTGGAACAAAAAGGCACAAGGAACCTGAACTGGTGATTGTTGAGCTGCTGCCATGCTAGATCTTGATTGTCGATTTCTTATTTATTTACTTATTTATCTATTTGGCTGTGTCAGGTCTTAGTTGCAGCATGCAGGATCTTTGTTGCTGCGCAAGGGCTTCTCTCTAGTTTTGGTGTGCAGGCTCTAGAGTGCTCGGGCTTATCCCTCGGCCTGTGGGATCTTAGTTTCCCGACCAGGGATCGAACCTATGTTCCCTGCATTGGGAGGTGGATTCTTAACCACTGGACCACCAGGGAAGCCCCTGATTGTCTATTTCTGAACTTGCTTTTTGTGAAGGAAAAATAAACCGCCTATTTTCTTATAAAATAATTAATTTGGATCACTACCTCATACCGTATACAATAATGAACTCCAGAGAATTAAAAACTTACATATGAAAGATAAAACTATATGAAGAAATTGAAATGAAATATATTTGTAAATTTGGGATTGGGAAGAACTTCTTAAAAATCTTAAACGCACAAATCAATTTTAAGGCAGATAATGTATTAATTGGATTATATAAAAATTTAGGATTTCTGTTCAGAGGTTAGCATAGACTAAACTAGGGGGAAATATTTACAGTGTATATACCTGGCAAAATTTATCTAGAGTATTCTAGGATCTACTGCAAATCAGGAAACCACAGAAAAACTAAAATAAGAATGGGCAGAGGATATGAAAAGGCAGTTTATAGAAGGAGAAATAAGAATAGCCAACACATTTATTAAAAAATGTCCAATCTCGGGCTTCCCTGGTGGCGCAGTGGTTAAGAATCCACCTGCCAATGCAGGAGATACGGGTTCAAGCCCTGGTCTGGGAAGATCCTACATGCCGCAGAGCAACTAAGCCCATGCAGCACAACTACTGAGCCTGAGCTCTAGAGCGCACAAGCCACAACTACTGAGCCTGCGTGCCACAACTAGTGAAGCCCATGTGCCTAGAGCCCATGCTCCACAACAAGAGAAGCCACCGAAATGAGAAGCCCACGCACTGCAACGAAGAGTAGCCCCTGCTCGCTGCAACTAGAGAAAAGACCACACACAGCAACGAAGACCCAATGCAGCCAAAAATAAATAAATAAAATTTAAAAATGTCCAATCTCACTAGTAATCACTTTAAATTAAAATCAAATTAATCTGAGATACCATTTTATACCCATCAGATTAGCGTAAATTAGAAAATTTGATTGTAGTAGGTATTAACTAGGTTGGGGCAGGGGGGCGCGGGATCAGAACCCTTCATTTATAGCTGTTGGGAGTGGTATACTGCTACAACCCTTTGAAAGAGTCTGGTAGTGCTTATGTATATATATCCCTGTTCCTCAGCATTCTCAATCATGTGTGTGTGTTTGTGTACACATATGTGCATACAATAGAGGCTCATGCAGGTCCATAAAGGGACCTGTACACAAATGTTCACTGCAGCATTGTCTGTGGTTGTGGGAAATTAAGACAAGCTATACATTCATCCCTAGTGGAATGTACAAATAAAAGATGATAGATGCATATTCAGCATTGAAAACACTAAACTAAATATACATATAACAACATGGATATATCTTTTAAAATATAAGTAATAACATTGTGGGAAAAAAGGAGTTAAAGGGCTTCCCTGGTGGTGCAGTGGTTGAGAGTCCGCCTGCCGATGCAGGGGACACGGGTTCATGCCCTTGTCCGGGAGGATCCCACATGCCGCGGAGTGGCTGGGCCCGTGAGCCATGGCCTCTGAGCCTGCGCGTCCGGAGCCTGTGCTCCGAAACGGGAGAGGCCGCAACAGTGAGAGGCCCGCATACCACAGAAAAAAAAAAAAAAGTGTTAAAATGTAAGCAGAACAGTAGGTATAGCACAACAACATTGATGCAAATTTAAAACATTTACATATAGAAAACAACATTACATGTTCTACAAGGATTCAATACATACCAAAACACTTATATGTCAAACATATGAGACAGAGGAGGTGACTATGAGAGTGGAGGGGAATGAGAGTGGGATTGGTAATAAAGTGGAAAAGTAAATAAAGTATATTAAGTTAACTTAACAAAAGAGAATTCTTGCAGAGACCTATGATCACATTTTGTACAGTATTCCAAGGTGACATATTTACTGAATTCCCCACTGATGGACATTGAGATTCTCCAGTTTTTTTGTGATTGTGGACTTTATAGTCAAATAGACATAGTTTAAGCAGCTCTGCCATTTACTAACTAGTCCATGTGCCCTGGACAATTATCTATCTCTGAACAGTAAGTAGTGTGGTCATTGTGGTAATGTAAACTACTGAACAGAGCATCTGGCACACAAAACAAGCAGCCCACAGTGCTTACAAGTGCGAGAGAATTGTTGGAGACAGGCCTATGGGGCAGGGAGCCCCACTGGGCAGGGGCCAGGCTCACCCCTGTACCCCACCAGCACCTGGGATACTGTCTACCCTTAGTGACCGTTCCTTGAATGAGGTGGTTTCTAAGTCAGCAATTTTGGGGTAATTTATCTTACATGACATCTAATGACCTAATCAAGTTGCCAGTCACATTTTACATGTTTATTTAGCATCATTTGTAGGTGATTCCTCTTCACACAGAATGGTGTGATTGTCTAAGTTTCAAGCCTCTTATCCTCTTATGTTAAGGCCAGAGATAGTGGGAATCCCCTTTTTTCTATTCCCCCCACAAATAAAACACTCAAAGACAAAAAAAGTTAGTATTTTTGACTCATCTCCCAGATGATGAGTCAAAAATGCTAACTTCCTCATCAAAAAGAATAAAAGACCTAGGAATAAACTTAACCAAGGAGGTGAAAGACCTATATTCTGAAAACTATAAAATAAGGATGAAGGAAATTGAAGATGATACAAAAAAATGGAAAGACATCCTGTGTTCATGGATTGGAAGAAATAATATTGTTAAAATGTCCATACTACCCAAAGCAATCTACCCTATTGCAGTCCCTGTCAGAATACCCATGACATTTTTCACAGAACTGGAACAAATAATCCTGAAATTTATGTGGAACCACAAAAGACCCCAAATTTCCAAAGCAATCTTGAAATAAACGAACAAAGCTGGAAGTACCACATTCCCTGGGTTCAGACTCTACTAAAAAGCTACAGTAATTAGAACGGCATGGTACTGGCACAAAAACACATAGATCAATGGAACAAAGTAGCTCAGAAATAAATCCAAGCACTGATGGTCAGTTAATCTATGACAAAGGAGGCAAGAATATACGATGGAGAAAAAACAGTTTCTTCAATAAGTGGTGCTGGGAAAACTGGACTGCTACATGTAAAAAATGAAATTAGAACATTTTCTCAAATCATTTACAAAAATGAACTCAAAGTGGATTAAAGACTTAAATGTAAGACCTGAAACCATAAAACTCCCAGAAGAGAACATAGGCAGCACACTCTTTGACATAAATCACGGCAGTATTTTTTTTTATTTGTCTCCTAAGGCAAAGGTAACAAAAGCAAAAATAAATAAGTGGCACCTAATTAAATTTAAAAGCTTTTGCACAGCAAAGGAAACCATTGACAAAATGAAAAGAACCTACTGAATGGGAGAAAATATTTGCAAATTATATGACCAACAAGGAGTTAATGTCCAAAATATATAAACAGCTCATACATCTAAATTTTAAAAAAACCCTAATTTAAAAATGGGCAGAAGAGGTCTTCCCTCGTGGTGCAGCAGTTAAGAATCTGCCTGCCAATGCAGGGGACACAGGTTCAAGCCCTGGTCCAGGAAGATCCCACATGGCGCGGTGCAACTAAGCCCGTGCACCACAACTACTGAGTCTGCGCTCTAGAGCCTGCGAGCCACAACTACTGAGCCTACATGCCACAACTACTGAAGCCCGCATGCCTGGAACCTGTGCTCCGCAACAAAAGAAGTCACCGCAATGAGAAGCCCACGCACCGCAACAAAGACTAGACCCTGCTCGCCACAACTAGAGAAGGCCCGCGTGCAGCAACAAAGACCCAATGCCGCCAAAAATAAACAAAAATAAAAAGAAATAAATTTATTTTAAAAAGGGCAAGAGACATGAATAGACATTTTAAAAATTTTGATATACACATAGCCAACAGACATATGAAAAGATGCTCAACATCGCTAATCATCAGAGAAATGCAAATCCAAAGTACAATGAGACAGGTGTGAGCACCTCATACCTGTCAGAATGGCTATTGTAAAAAAAAGTCTACAGGGAATTCCCTGGCGGCCCAGAAACCACTGCTGAGGGCACGGGTTCAGTCTCTGGTCGGGGAATTAAGATCTCACAAGTCACGCAGAGCAGCCAAATTAAAAAAAAAAAAAAGTCTACAAATAACAAATATTGGCGAAGATGTGGAGAAAAGGGAACCCTACTACACTGTTGGTGGAAATGTAAATTGATGCAGCAGCTATGGAAAACAGTATGGAGGTTCCTCAAAAAACTAAAAATAGAACTACCATATGATCCAGCAATTCCACTCATAGGTATATATCTGAAGAAAACGAAAACATTAATTTGAAGAGATACATGCACCCCAATGTTCACAGCAGCGTTATTTACAATGGCCATGATACAGAAGCAACCTAAGTGTCCATCAACAGATGAATGCATAAAGAAGATGTGGTATATTTTTACAATGCCATATTACTCAAACATAAAATAGAATGAAATTCTGCCACTTGCAACAACGTGGATGGACCTAGAGGCTATTATGCTTGGTGAAATAAATCAGACAATGACAAATCACTTAGATGTGGTATCTAAAAAATAAAATAAATGAATATATGAAAACAGAAACAGACTCACTGATATAGAGAACAAACTAGTGGTTACCAGTGGGGCTAAGGAAGGGGAAGGGGCAAGATAGGGGTAGGGAATTAGGAGATACAAACGACTATGTATAAAATAAATAAGTGGGACTTCTCTGGTGGCTCAGTGGTTAAGAATCCGCCTGACAGTGCAGGGGACACGGGTTCGCGCCCTGGTCCGGGAAGATCCCACATGCCGTGAAGCAACTAGGCCCATGTGCCACAACTACTGAAACCCGTGCACCTAGAGCCTGTGCTCCACAACAAAGAGAAGCCACCGCAATGAGAAGCCCGTGCACCGCAATGAAGAGTAGCCTCTGCTTGCCACAACTAGAGAAAGCCTGCACGCAGCAACAAAGACCCAACACAGCCATAAATAAATAAAAACAAGGTAACTTAAAAAAAGACACAGACCTACTAGAGAATGGACTTGAGGATATGGGGAGGGGGAAGTGTAAGCTGTGACAAAGTGAGAGAGGGGCATGGACATATATACACTACCAAACGTAAAATAGAGAGCTAGTGGGAAGCAGCCGCATAGCACAGGGAGATCAGCTCGGTGCTTTGTGACCACCTAGAGGGGTGGGATAGGGAGGGTGGGAGGGAGGGAGATGCAAGACGGAAGAGATATGGGAACATATGTATATGTATAACTAATTCACTTTGTTATAAAGCAGAAACTAACACACCATTGTAAAGCAATTATACTCCAATAAAGATGTTAAAAAAATAATTTAAAAAAATAAAAGATGGGGCTTCCATGGTGGCGCAGTGGTGGGGAGTCTGCCTGCCATTGCAGGGGACACGGGTTTGTGCCCCGGTGCGGGAAGATCCCACATGCCGCGGAGCGGCTGGGCCCGTGAGGCATGGCCGCTGAGCCTGCGCGTCCGTAGCCTGTGCTCCGTAGCGGGAGATGCCACAATAGTGAGAGGCCTGCGTACCGCAAAAAAAAGAAACGAAAATAAATAAGCAACAAGCATATATTGTACAGCGCAGGAAATACAGCCAATATTTTATAATAACTTTAAATGGAGTATAATCTATAAAAAATACTGAATCACTATATTGTACACCTGAAACTAACATAATATCAGCTATATGTAAATCAACTGTACTTCAAAAATATATGTAAATCAACTATACTTCAAAAAAATACTAACCTCCTCTACATAGAATGGTCTGTTTATGCCTCGTGAGAAAACGAACACTGTTTAACACTAAGCAAGTCATTTTATTCTCACTTTATGCTTGGTTTACTTGTCTACCAAGTGGGGATAAGGCCACCTGCCATAGAAAGCATTTTAACAACTAAGCTAGATCCTGTGAAAGTACCTTGGAAAGGATAAAATTATATAATTAGTAATTATTTAAGGAATGCAGTTATTCTTATTGCTCTTTCAATTAGTAATCTGTGTTTGGGGTTGGAGTTCAGGTGAAAGAACCAGTCGGTTCTTCGGGGACAGCCTTATTCCTGTGTTCCAGCCATGCGAGTGCTTTGTGCTAATTGCCTGTGGGGGACGGAGATCCCCTCTTGGGCCCTGCAGAATGAGCCAGAGCGAGCCTGGCTTCCAGGTGGCAGAGCCAGCACTCCTCAGAGAGCCAGGGCCAACCCCAAGCCTGCACTCTCAGCTCGAGGGCAGGGGAGCAGCCACAGAGCACAGCCACCATCCTAATTCCACACTCTCTCTCCTACTTGATCCACCAAGCACCAGTGACAGTGTGACAGATTCAGGTGGAATCTTGAAGCCAAAGGTATGTTTCCATAGAAAATCTGTAGACATTTATTAGTGGAGAATCCAGGGTATGGGAAAGAGAGGCAAAGAGGAAAAAAGAGAAGGAAAGAGCAGTCATGGGGATCAGAGAAGAGAGAGCGTGTGAAACAGCCTTTTACAGGGGCTGATTTTGGCTTCTTCTTGCCTGGGAAAAGTTGGAGGTGATATGGTATTAGGGCCCAAGCATATTTGTGACCTTCTCTATCAGCTAAGAGAAGAGATAGGCAGGAAAAATATTTAAGCTGCACAGGGGAATTGTAAAACTACAAATTAAGAACTTTTATTGAATAAAAGTCGTCTCTAGAATGTCTAGGAGAGAAGCTGGAAAATTTTTATCCTGACCCCCCCGTAAAAAAAAAAGGCCCTTTTGTGTGCACATTCAAGTCCTAGGAACAGAATCCTCCAACAGAAAAGGGTCATAGCAGACTTAGGGACAGCCCAGTGCCCTTGGTCAGGCAAATCTCTAAACACGAAGTCTCTAATTCCTTTTTCTCTTGCCAAAGAATTTGCCAATATTTTATCATGCCAAAATCTCAGAATTTATAATCACAATTTCTCTTGCTTTTAATTTAAGCCTGTTTTTGCTTTTTCTAGGTAAGGAGAGCACCTGCTCTGCAAGCAGGAATCTTTGAAATCCCACCATATAGCAAAGACATTCTTTAATCACTTCTTAAATGAGCTAACATCTTGGCCATTTTCCATAGAACCTATTTCCTCCTTCTCCCTCTTCTCTGAAAATCTGCACATGCTCCTTGTCTTTTTAAAAATGTCTGACAGGAGACTTCCTGGCTGTCCAGTGGTTAAGATTTTGCCTCCCAGTGCAGGGGGTGCGGGTTCGATCCCTGGTCGGGGAGCTAAGATCCTACATGCCTCGGAGCCAAAAAACAAAAAACATAAAACAGAAGCAATATTGTAACAGATTCAATAAAGACTTTTAAAATGGTCCACAACAGCAACAAAAAAAATCTTTAAAAAAGTGTAAGACCCTCCAATAAGGAATTTCCTAGGCAAGACAGGGCAGAAAGCTTCCTGGACCTAAAGTAGAGCACTCCCCTCTCCGGTTTTCCCTTACAAGACCCGCTGCAAACTGCCCTCAGCTTGCACAGAAATGTACCCTCGATGGAACATCATGCTTATCCAGCCTTTTCCAGTCTGAGTTTTTGGTGGTAAATTTTTATATGTATTTGATGTACTACCATGCATTTAGCCTTCTTTTAATTTTATAAAATACTATGCTCATTAGAATTACCCCCTTAGCCAGCCTGATAGTCCATGCATCCAGCATTCTTTTTCCAACAGTAGCATCAGAAATCAATTTAAGGGAGCTTGGTTGGATTCCCTGATGCAAACATCAAATGTAGAGGCCCCTTCAGACATCATAGATTCCCTTCATTTCCCTTTATGAATCTTAAATTTTAATATATTTTTTCAACTGTGCTGCTCTTAGGAGTAATAATTCCCATAGATTTACTATGAACTATGTCATTTTTTTCTTTTATTGATCCTATGTTTATCTCTTTTAAGATTCAAACTCCCACATCTCTAATTCTTTTTTTTTTTACATCTTTATTGGAGTATAATTGCTTTACAATGGTGTGTTAGCTTCTGCTTTATAACAAAGTGAATCAGTTATACATATACATATGTTCCCATATCTCTTCCCTCTTGCGTCTCCCTCCCTCCCACCCTCCCTATCCCACCCCTCTAGGTGGTCACAAAGCACCGAGCTGATCTCCCTGTGCTATGCGGCTGCTTCCCACTAGCTATCTATTTTACGTTTGGTAGTGTATATGTCCATGCCACTCTCTCGCTTTGTCACAGCTTACCCTTCTCCCTCCCCATATCCTCAAGTACATTCTCTAGTAGGTCTGTGTCTTTTTTTTTTTTTTTTTTTTTTTTGCAGTACGCGAGCCTCTCACTGTTGTGGCCTCTCCCGTTGCGGAGCACAGGCTCTGGACGCGCAGGCTCAGCGGCCACGGCTCACGGGCCCAGCCGCTCCGCGGCATGTGGGATCCTCCCAGACTGGGGCACGAACCCACGTCCCCTGCATTGGCAGGCGGACTCTCAACCACTGCGCCACCAGGGAAGCCCAGGTCTGTGTCTTCATTCCTGTCTTACCCCTAGGTTCTTCATGACATTTTTTTTTCTTAGATTCCATATATATATATATATATATATATATATATATATATATATATGTTAGCATACTGTATTTGTCTTTCTCTTTCTGACTTACTTCACTCTGTATGACAGACTCTAAGGCCATCCACCTCCATACAAATAGCTCAGTTTCGTTTCTTTTTATGGCTGAGTAATATTCCATTGTATATATGTGCCACATCTTCTTTATCCATTCATCCGATGATGGACACTTAGGTTGTTTCCATCTCCTGGCTGTTGTAAATAGAGCTGCAATGAACATTGTGGTACATGACTCTTTTTGAATTATGGTTTTCTCAGGGTATATGCCCAGTAGTGGGATTGCTGGGTCATATGGCAGTTCTATTTGTAGTTTTTTAAGGAACCTCCATACTGTTCTCCATAGTGGCTGTACCACTTCACATTCCCACCAGCAGTGCAAGAGGGTTCCCTTTTCTCCACACCCTCCCCAGCATTTATTGTTTCTAGATTTTTTGATGATGGCCTTTCTGACTGGTATGAGATGATATCTCATTGTAGTTTTGATTTGCATTTCTCTAATGATTAATGATGTTGAGCATTCTTTCATGTGTTTGTTGGCAGTCTGTATATCTTCTTTGGAGAAATGTCTATTTAGGTCTTATGCCCATTTTTGGATTGGGTTGTTTGTTTTTTTGTTATTGAGCTGCATGAGCTGCTTGTAAATTTTGGAGATTAATCCTTTGTCAGTTGCTTCATTTGCAAATATTTTCTCCCATTCTGAGGGTTGTCTTTTGTTCTTGTTTATGGTTTCCTTTGCTGTGCAAAAGCTTTGAAGTTCATTAGGTCCCATTTGTTTATTTTTATTTCCATTTCTCTAGGAGGTGGGTCAAAAAGGACCTTGCTGTGATTTATGTCATAGAGTGTTCTGCCTATGTTTTTCTCTAAGAGTTTGATAGTTTCTGGCCTTACATTTAGGTCTTTAATCCATTTTGAGCTTATTTTTGTGTATGGTGTTAGGGAGTGATCTAATCTCATACTTTTACATGTACCTGTCCAGTTTTCCCAGCACCACTTATTGAAGAGGCTGTCCTTTCTCCACTGTACATTCCTGCCTCCTTTATCAAAGATAAGGTGACCATATGTGCGTGGGTTTATCTCTGGGCTTTCTATCCTGTTCCATTGATCTATATTTCTGTTTTTGTGCCAGTACCATACTGTCTTGATTACTGTAGCTTTGTAGTATAGTCTGAAGTCAGGGAGCCTGATTCCTCCAGCTCCATTTTTCTTTCTCAAGATTGCTTTGGCTATTCGGGGTCTTTTGTGTTTCCATACAAATTGTGAAATTTTTTGTTCTAGTTCTGTGAAAAAATGCCAGTGGTAGTTTGATAGGGATTGCACTGAATCTGTAGATTGCTTTGGGTAGTAGAGTCATTTTCACAATGTTGATTCTTCCAATCCAAGAACATGGTATATCTCTCCATCTATTTGTATCATCTTTAATTTCTTTCATCAGTGTCTTATAATTTTCTGCATACAGGTCTTTTGTCTCCTTAGGTAGGTTTGTTCCTAGATATTTTATTCTTTTTGTTGCAATGGTAAATGGGAGTGTTTTCTTGATTTCACTTTCATATTTTTCATCATTAGTGTATAGGAATGCCAGAGATTTCTGTGCATTAATTTTGTATCCTACTACTTTACCAAATTCATTGATTAGCTCTAGTAGTTTCCTGGTAGCATCTTTAGGATTCTCTATGTATAGTATCATGTCATCTGCAAACAGTGACAGCTTTACTTCTTTTCTGATTTGGATTCCTTTTATTTCCTTTTCTTCTCTGATTGCTGTGGCTAAAACTTCCAAAACTATGTTGAATAAGAGTGGTGAGAGTGGGCAACCTTGTCTTGTTCCTGACCTTAGTGGAAATGCTTTCAGTTTTTCACCATTGAGGATGATGTTGGCTGTGGGTTTGTCATATATGGCCTTTATTATGTTGAGCAAATTTCCCTCTATGCCTACTTTTCTGCAGGGTTTTTATCATAAATGAGTGTTGAATTTTGTCAAAAGCTTTTTCTGCATCTATTGAGATGATCATATGGTTTTTCTCCTTCAATTTGTTAATATGGTGTATCATGTTGATTGATTTGCATATATTGAAGAATCCTTGCATTCCTGGAATAAACCCCACTTGATCATGGTGTATGATCCTTTTAATGTGCTGTTGGATTCTGTTTGCTAGTATTTTGTTGAGGATTTTTGCATCTATGTTCATCAGTGATATTGGCCTGTAGCTTTCTTTCTTTGTGACATCCTTGTCTGGTTTTGGTATCAGGGTGATGGTGGCCTCGTAGAATGAGTTTGGAAGTGTTCCTCCCTCTGCTATATTTTGGAAGAGTTTGAGAAGGATAGATGTTAGCTCTTCTCTAAATGTTTGATAGAATTCTCCTGTGAAGCCATCTGGTCCCGGGCTTTTGTTTGTTGGAAGAATTTAAATCACAGTTTCAATTTTAGTGCTTATGATTTGTCTGTTCATATTTTCTATTTCTTCCTGATTTAGTCTTGGCACGTTGTGCATTTCTAAGAATTTGTCCATTTCTTCCAGGCTGTCCACTTTATTGGCATAGAGTTGCTTGTAGTAATCTCTCATGATCTTTTGTATTTCTGCAGTGTCAGTTGTTACTTCTCCCTTTTCATTTCTAATTCTATTGATTTGAGTCTTCTCCCTTTTTTTCTTGATGAGTCTGGCTAATGGTTTATCAATTTTATTTATCTTCTCAAAGAACCAGCTTTTAGTTTTATTGATCTTTGCTATCATTTCCTTCATTTCTTTTTCATTTATTTCTGATCTGATTTTTATGATTTCTTTCCTTCTGCTAACTTTGGGGTTTTTTTGTTCTTCTTTCTCTAATTTCTTTAGGTGCAAGGTTAGGTTGTTTATTCGAGATGTTTCCTGTTTCTTAAGGTAGGATTGTATTGCTATAAACTTCCCTCTTAGAACTGCTTTTGATGCATCCCATAGGTTTTGGGTCGTCGTGTCTCCATTGTCATTTGTTTCTAGGTATTTTTTGATTTCCTCTTTGATGTCTTCAGTGATCACTTCGTTATTAAGTAGTGTATTGTTTAGCCTCCATGTGTTTGTATTTTTTACAGATCTTTTCCTGTAATTGATATCTAGTCTCATAGCATTGTGGTCAGAAAAGATACTTGATACAATTTCAATTGTATCAATTCAATTAAATTGAATTTTCAATTGTATCAATTCAATTAAATTTACCAAGGCTTGATTTGTGACTCAAGATATGATCTATCCTGGAGAATGTTCCATGAGCACTTGAGAAAAATGTGTATTCTGTTGTTTTTGGATGGAATGTCCTATAAATATCAATTAAGTCCATCTTGTTTAATGTATCATTTAAAGTTTGTGTTTCCTTATTTATTTTCATTTTGGATGATCTGTCCATGGGTGAAAGTGGGGTGTTAAAGTCCCCTACTATGAATGTGTTACTGTCGATTTCCCCTTTTATGGCTGTTAGTATTTGCCTTATGTATTGAGGTGCTCCTATGTTGGGTGCATAAATATTTACAATTGTTATATCTTCTTCTTGGATCGATCCCTTGATCATTATGTAGTGTCCTTCTTTGTCTCTTCTAATAGTGTTTGTTTTAAAGTCTATTTTGTCTGATATGAGAATTGCTACTCCAGCTTTCTTTTGGTTTCCATTTGCATGGAATATCTTTTTCCATCCCCTTACTGTCAATCTGTATGTGTCTCTAGGTCTGAAGTGGGTCTCTTGTAGACAGCATATATATGGGTTTTGTTTTTGTATCCATTCAGCCAGTCTGTTTCTTTTGGTGGGAGCATTTAATCCATTTACATTTAAGGTAATTATCGATATGTATGTTCCTATTCCCATTTTCTTAATTGTTTTGGGTTTGTTTTTGTAGGTCTTTTCCTTCTCTTGTGTTTCTTGCCTAGAGAAGTTCCTTTAGCATTTGTTGTAAAGCTGGTTTGGTGGTGCTGAACTCTCTCAGCTTTTGCTTGTCTGTAAAGGTTTTAATTTCTCCATCAAATCTGAATGAGATCCTTGCTGGGTAAAGTAATGTTGGTTGTAGGTTTTTCTCCTTCATCACTTTAAATATGTCCTGCCGTCCCTTCTGGCTTGCAGAGTTTCTGCTGAAAGATCAGCTGTTAACCTTATGGGGATTCCCTTGTGTGTTATTTGTTGTTTTTCCCTTGCTGCTTTTAATATGTTTTCTTTGTATTTAATTTTTGACAGTTTGATTAATATGTGTCTTGTTGTGTTTCTCCTTGGATTTATCCTGTATGGACTCTCTGTGCTTCCTGGACTTGATTAACTTTTTCCTTTCCCATATTAGGGAAGTTTTCAACTATAATCTCTTCAAATCTTTTCTCAGTCCCTTTCTTTTTCTCTTCTTCTTCTGGAACCCCTATAATTCAAATGTTGGTGTGTTTAATGTTGTCTCAGAGGTCTCTGAGACTGTCCTCAGTGCTTTTCATTCTTTTTTCTTTATTCTGCTCTGCAGTAGTTATTTCCACTATTTTATCTTCCAGGTCACTTATCCATTCTTCTGCCTCAGTTATTCTGCTATTGATCCCATCTAGAGTTTTTTGTGTTTTTTTTGCGGTACACGGGCCTCTCACTGTTGTGGCCTCTCCTGTTGCGGAGCACAGGCTCCGGACGTGCAGGCCCAGTGGCCATGGCTCACGGGCCTAGCCGCTCCGCGGCATGTGGGATCTTCCCGGACCGGGGCACGAACCCATGTCCCCTGCATCGGCAGGCGGACTCTCAACCACTGTGCCAACAGGGAAGCCCAAGAAAAAGATTTCTTTAAAAAGAAAAAAAAAATGGACAGGCAGAACGCTAGGACAAATGATAAAAGCAAAGCTATACAGACAAAATCACACACAGAAGCATACACATACACACTCACAAAGAGAAAAAGGGGGAAAAATATATATATATCGCTGCTCCCAAAGTCCACCTCCTCAATTTCGGATGATTCGTTGTCTATTCAGGTATTCCACAGATGCAGGGTACATCAAGGTGATTGTGGAGATTTAATCCACTGCTCCTGAGGCTGCTGGGAGAGATTTCCCTTTCTCTTCTTTGTCTGCACAGCTCCCAGGGCTCAGCTTTGGATTTGGCCCCGCCTCTGCGTGTAGGTCTCTGGAGGGTGTCTGTTCTTCGCTCAGACAGGACGAGGTTAAAGGAGCAGCTGACTCTGGGACTCTGGCTCACTCAGGCCGGGGTGGGAGGGAGGGGTGCGGATGCGGGGCGAGCCTGCGGCGGCAGAGGCCGGTGTGATGTTGCACCAGCCCAAGGCTCGCCGTGTGTTCTCCCGTTCTCCCGGGGAAGTTGTCCCTGGATCCCGGGACCCTGGCAGTGGCGGGCTGCACAGGCTCCCCGGAAGGGAGGTGTGGAGAGTGACCTGTGCTCGCACACAGGCTTCTTGGTGGCGGCAGCAGCAGCCTTAGCATCTCATGCCGGTCTCTTCTCGCGTACCAGGAAACAAAGAGGGAAGAAAAAGTCTCTTGCCTCTTCTGCAGGTCCAGACCTTTTCCCGGACTCCCTTCCGGCTAGCCGTGGGGCACTAACCCCTTCAGGCTGTGTTCACGCCGCCAGTCCTCTCCCTGCGCTCTGACCGAAGCCTGAGCCTCAGCTCCCAGCCCCGCCCACCCCAGCGGGTGAGCAAACAAGCCTCTCGGGCTGGTGAGCGCTGGTCAGCACCGATCCTCTGTGCGGGAATCTCCCCGTTTTGCCCTCCGCACCTCTGTTGCTGTGCTCTCCTCCGCGGCTCCGATGCTTCCCCCCTCCGCCCCCCGCAGTCTCCGCCTGTGAAGGGGCTTCCTAGTGTGTGGAACCCTTTCCTCCTTCACAGCTCCCTTCCACTGGTGCAGGTCCCGTCCCTATTCTTTTGTCTCTGTTTATTCTTTTTTCTTTTGCCCTACCCAGGTACGTGGGGAGTTTCTTGCCTTTTGGGAGGTCTGAGGTCTTCTGCCAGCGTTCAGTAGGTGTTCTGTAGGAGTTGTTCCACATGTAGATGTATTTCTGGTGTATCTGTGGGGAGGAAGGTGATCTCCACGTCTTACTCTTCCACCGTCTTCCCGATTCCCACATCTCTAATTCTTGAATTCTAAGATTCGGGGGTAGAACTCCTGTTCACCCCATCAAATACCTGAAATCCACCTTAGACTTCAACCTTCTAGGCAAATTTTGTTCTGTTATGTGGCTCTTGCCTGCCATACTGCCACAATGTTTACACTGAAAACCTTATCTCCAGTTCTGACCAAGTCATCATGAAAAGGTTAACTTAGACCTTAGATGCAAGATAGGCACAAACTGAGCTCTCAGTAATATCACTGTCAACTGTCTCCCACATAAATGAAATATTTTAAAATAAAACATATATAAAAACTTCCCTGCCAGGGTCAAGAATTCAGGATTAGGTTTATTTATTTGTTTTTATTTTTTATGATTCCCTTTCCTTTTATTACTCAGGCTAATATTAAAGCAAGACTTGAATTCTGAGAACTTGCACCCACATATGGGGAGTGCTGACAGCTCAGGAGCAGTTTCCATGACAGGAGAAAGCCAACTCCAAATTCCATATTTGCTGTGGCTAATCCACGAGTGGCCAATTGAGAATTGTGGTAAAATTTAGGGGAGGAATGGGCAGAAATCTGGGCGAAGGTGGGTAATTACCACACCCAGGATTATCTTTAAGAAGCAGGTCTTGGCTGCTCTTCTCAATATCCTGAAAGTTCAAAACAAATTTACGGACAGGCCAAGATGGGAACCATCTATGTATACATGAGTGATTCCTAAAAATCTTTCTGTAGCCAAACAAACTCCATCTGGGTGCTCCTAAATTGCACCATACATGGCGCATCCTCTGAGTTCAGTATTGTCCTTTCTAGGCTCCTCTTAAAATGCAAATAGTGCCGGATCAATTTAACATTCCAGATTACAAGAGAGCTAGGAACCAAGTGGAGAGACCTTTTAAGGGTGGAAAACATCCTGAAGAGCAGTCAAGTTGCTGAATTCAAACTTGAATTTATATTCATGTTTGCTTGGGAGTTTCTGAGTGCCTGGGGTCAACAGTCTACCACTATATACACTTTCCTTTTTCTGTGCTGACTGGTATGCATAGAGTGGGGACCGAAAGAGTCCCCAGCTGAGCAGACACAAAGCATCAGCCACCCAGAGACCAGACAACTTATGGAAGAATATGGGCCATGTCTGTCTGTGTTTCTTTCCCCTAGGGGTACAAGAGGACAGGCACTTCTAGGAGGAGGTAGTGAGATGGATACCAGGAATAACAGAAATATGAGCTTCCAGATTGGTACCTCAGTTCCTCAGCTCCCTTAAGTCCTAAATGAAAAGAATAAGCAGTCACCGCTTCTTCTTTTTTAATTAATTAATTTATTTTTGGCTGCATTGGGGCTTTGTCTAGTTGTGGCGAGCGGGGGCTACTCTTCCATTGTGGCGCGGGCTTCTCATTGCGGTGGCTTCTCTTGTTGCGGAGCACGGGCTCCAGGCGCGCAGGCTTCACTAGCTGTGGCTCGCGGGCTCTAGAGTGCAGGTTCAGTAGTTGTGGCGCATGGCCTTAGTTGCTCTGCGGCATGTGGGGTCTTCCCAGACCAGGGCTCGAACCTGTGTTCCCAGCATTGGCAGGTGGATTCTTAACCACTGTGCCACCAGGGAAGCCCTAAGTAGTCACCTCTTCTCAAGGTATTCGATAGAGGTATGAAGGAGGGTTGAAAAGTGCTCTGAAATCTTTATCATCCCTGACTCAAAAGAAGGACTACCTTGTTGACCTAAAGAAACAGACAATCAGAAAAGATTTCCTGCCTGACATCTGGGTGGGATATAGCATTAGGATCTCCAGTATGTTTGCTACTTATTGATGAAAAGGACAGTTCTCAGGGTCTTCAGCCAAGAGGTGTAGCCAAGTGGTCCCTGTCTAGAGCACCAGAACCAGATAAGCACACATGCACACTCCCTTGAGTAGAAACTCCCATCAAGCCTGCTATTTGGGCGTGGCAGCCAGGGTTCCTGTGGGACATGTCATGATCCAGAGGAAGAGCAGAGCATTTACTCCCAGTCTTCAGCTTCCAGATGAGGACAGCTGACCCAAGACTATTTTTGTTTTCTTCTCAGATGCTTTTATTTATTTATTTTTAAATTCTGACTTCCTTACAGTTAGGAAGTCAGAATTTCTTTTTTAAAATAATTAATTAATTAATTAATTGATTGATTTTGAGCTGTGTTGGGTCTTCGTTTCTGTGAGAGGGCTTTCTCTAGTTGTGGCAAGCAGGGGCCACTCTTCATCGCGATGTGCGGGCCTCTCACTATTGCGGCCTCTCTTGCTGCGGAGCACAGGCTCCAGACGCGCAGGCTCAGTAGTTGTGGTTCACAGGCCTAGTTGCTCCGCGGCATGTGGGATCTTCCCAGACCAGGGCTTGAAACCGCGTCCCCTGCATTAGCAGGCAGATTCTCAACCACTGCGCCACCAGGGAAGCCCAGATCCTTTTATTTATTAGCCAAAGAAGGGGGATGGGCTTTGGTTTGTGATCTTCAGTAAAGCCTAGGTCTTGCCCAATGAAGGGAGATGGTAATTGGCCCATTATTAACAAGAGGTAATTTTTGTTTATGAGATGTTAAGAATTACTCCATGGTTTAGAGGTGGGCATAGTGGTCATATACCTCAAACTTTCGGGGATCCCCTCTGAAATCTTCTATTTTCCTTTTCTAATTATGGGTATCCTGTAACTGATTTAACTCCTTTTGGGGTAGACCCTGTTTCTATCTTTAGCCTGTTCCACCTACATGTACTTGAGCTTACATGAAGTTTTGTTCTGTTCTACATTTACCTCTTTTTAACTCACGTGTTTGTATCTTCTGTATTTGGTGAATATGTCTATATTCATGCTTCCCATTCTTTTCATGATTGTATAGACTCATCATCTTCTCCCTCAAACTTCATCTTTCAGGACCAGGAGTTTTCACTTGGGAGGGGAGGGATATAGAAGAGAAGGGAAGAAATTTATCAGAAACATTTGGGGAATTCTTCCAAATACAGCAGGTCTGCTCACCCCTCCCCTGAGTATACCAAAATCTTGGCTGGGGAAATTAGTATTTTTTGAGAATTTCCACATTTAGTTCCAATGGTCAACTCCCTCTACCCTTTTGAACTGAAGGAGTTCACACTCCATCATGGACAAAGATGATGGATGGACAGGGTGCAAAGATGAATTTCTTGGGTCATCACTGTGTTGAACTGAAGACCCTGATCTTTTTGTTCTTCGTGAAGCACTTCCTTCATTTTGTGATAGCTCATGTTGATATTCAGATGCAATAAAGTTTCCATTCATTGTGGGACTGACAGTGTTTGGGGATTGCAATGAAACCTTGCAATCATAAAATTTAAATTGGTACTTAACTACAAAGGTCGGCGACATCAGACCTGCACTGATGCAGATCCACCTAATCCAGTAGCTTCTTCACTTGCTTTACTCCTGATTGTCCCTGGACAGATTCCTCAAGTGACTGAAGGCAACCAGAGATGGAAAGGGCCAACAGCAGCTCCTTGGAGAGCTTTATTCTGATGGGTGTATCTGACCATCCCCAGCTGGAGATAATCTTTTTTGTAGTCATCCTCTTCTCCTACTTGCTGACCCTTGTTGGGAACTCAACCATGATCCTGCTTTCCAGCCTGGATGCCCGGCTCCACACACCCATGTACTTCTTCCTCAGCAACTTCTCCTCCCTGGATCTTGCTTTTACTACTAGCTCAGTCCCCCAAGTGCTGATCATCTTGTGGGGATCAGACAAGACCATCAGCTATGGTGGCTGTGTGACCCAACTCAATGTTTTCCTCTGGCTAGGGGCTACTGAGTGCATCCTGCTGTTGGTGATGGCATTTGACTACTATGTCATGGTGTGCTGGCCCCTGCACTACACCACCATCATGAACCCCTGGCTCTGCTGGCTGCTGGCTGCCATTGCCTGTTTGGGTGGCTTGGGCAACTCTGTGGTCCAGTCAACCTTCACTCTGCAGCTCCCTTTGTGAGGGCACCAGAGGGTGGACAGCTTCCTGTGTGAGGTGCCCGCCATGATCAAACTAGCCTGTGGAGACACAAGTCTCAATGGTGTCTGCACCTTCTTCACCACTGTCCCATTAAGCATCATCCTGATCTCCTACTGCTACATAGCTCAGGCAGTGCTGAAGATCCACTCGGCCAAGGGACAGAGAAAGACCTTTAACACGTGCCTCTCTTATCTGGTGGTGGTACTCCTCTTTTATGGCTCTTTTATGGTGGTACTCCTCTTTTATGGCTCTTTTATGGCTCAGCTATCTATGGGTATCTGCTTCCAGCTAAGACCAGCAACCAGGCCAAATTCATTTCCCTCTTCTACTCTGTGGTCACACCCATGGTGAACCCTCTCATTTACACTCTGAGGAACAAGGAGGTGAAGGGGGCGCTGAGGAGGCTGCTGGGGAAGTCAGCTGAAGGAAGGGAAAACTATCATTTACCACCTCTTCATCTCTACAAGCTTTTTCTCATTCTCTCTGGCCAGGTGAACATGAGGAGTACTGACCGCAGTACAAGCATGTTCTTGACAGCACTAAGCTGTTGGTACATGGTTAATGTTATTTCTTTCTTTTTTTTTTTTTTGAGGTTAAAGGGATTTTTTTTTAACATCTTTATTGGGGTATAATTGCTTTACAATGGTGTGTTAGTTTCTGCTTTATAACAAAGGAAATCAGTTATACATGTACATATGTTTCCATATCTCTTCCCTCTTGCGTCTCCCTCCCTCCCACCCTCCCTATCCCACCCCTCCAAGTGGTCACAAAGCACCGAGCTGATCTCCCTGTGCTATGCGGCTGCTTCCCACTAGCTATCTACCTTACGTTTGGTAGTGTATATATGTCCATGCCTCTCTCTTGCTTTGTCACAGCTCACCCTTCCCCCTCCCCATATCCTCAAGTCCGTTCTCTATTTATTTGCGGTACGCGGACCTCTCACCGCTGTGGCCTCTCCCGTTGCGGAGCACAGGCTCCGGACGCGCAGGCTCAGTGGCCATGGTCCACTGGTCCACTGGCCCAGCTGCTCCGCAGCACATGGGACCCTCCCGGACCGGGGCACGAACCCGTGCCCCCTGCATCGGCAGGCGGACTCTCAACCACTGCGCCACCAGGGAAGCCCGTTAATGTTATTTCTAATGTTCTACACTTCTTTACCAAATATCCTACTGTGGACCACAGATAACAGGGCAGATGTGTCATCAATGACTCAGAGGTTGTTGACTTAGTACAGACTTAGTTCACTGTCACTGCTGTCCACATTTTATTATGTGTAATAAATATTACATATGTATTATTGTATTTCTAGAGAATTCTGTACTTTTCTAAAGAAAGCACCTCCACTTGGCAGTATCTTATATAATTCCATAAAATCAAGCCAGGTTTTATTAGCCCCAGTTGAAAACCCAAGAATTCATCTTTGCACCCTATCCATCCATCATCTTTGTCCATCTCTCTTTGTCTTTTCTTAATGTTTCAGTCTATCTACCCACACTTCCCAGTCATATGCCCCTCTGTCATCTTGTTTAACCTCTATTTTATGTCTACATTCCATTTTCCCTTTTGCCTTATCCAATGTTGAATGAGAAATGGTAGGAAGGAGATTGGTTCAAGATGATGGAGTAGAAGGACGTGCTCTTACTCCCTCTTGCGAGAGCACTGGAATCACAACTAATTGCTGAACAATCATCAACAGGAAGACACTGGAACTCACCAAAAAAGATATCCCACATCCAAAGAGAAGCCACAATGAGACAGAAGGAGGGGCACAATCACAATAAAATCAAATCCCATAACTGCTGGGTGGTTGACTCACAAACTGGAGAACACTTATACCACAGAAGTCCACCCACTGGAGTGAAGGTTCTGAGCCCCACGTCAGGCTTCTAACCTGGGGGTCCGGCAACAGGAGAAGGAATTCCCAGAGGATCAGACTTTGAAAGCGAGATTTGACTGTAGGATTTTGACAGGACTGGGAGAAACAGAGACTCCACTCTTGGAGGGCACACACAAAGTAGTGTGCATATCGGGTCCCAGGGGAAGGAGCAGTGACCCCCATAGGAGACTGAACTAGACCTATTTGCTAGTGTTGGAGGGTCTCCTGCAGAGGCAGAGGGTGGCTGTGTCTCACCATGTGGACAAGGACACTGGCAGCAGAAGTTCTGGGAAGTACTCCTTGGTGTGAGCCCTCCCAGAGTCCGACATTAGCCCCACCAAAGAGCCCAGGTAGGCTCCAGGGTTGGGTCACCTCAGGCCAAACAACCAACAGCGAGGGAACCCAGCCCCACCCATCAGCAGACAAGCGGATTAAAGTTTTACTGAGCTCTGCCACCAGAGCAACAGCCAGTTCTACCCACCACCAGTCGCTCCCATCAGGAAAGTTGCACAAGACTCTTAGATAACCTAATCCACCAGAGGGCAGACAGCAGAAGCAAGAAGAACTACAATCCTACAGCCTGTGGAACAAAAACCACATTCAGAAAGATAGACAAGATGAAAAGGCAGAGGGTTATGTACCAGATGAAGGAACAAGATAAAACCCCAGAAAAACAACTAAATGAAGTGGAGATAGGCAACCTTCCAGAAAAAGAATTCAGAATAATGATAGTGAAGATGATCCAGGACCTCCAAAAAGAATGGAGGCAAAGATCAAGAAGATGTAAGAAATGTTTAAAAAAGACCTAGAAGAATTAAAGAACAAACAAACAGAGATGAACAATACAATAACTGAAATGAAAACTACACTAGAAGGAATCAATAGCAGAATAACTGAGGTAGAAGAACAGATAAGTGACCTGGAAGATAGAAAGGAGGAATTCACCTCTGCGGAACAGAATAAAGAAAAAAGAAACAAAGACAGCCTAAGAGACCTCTGGGACAACATTAAACGCAACAACACTCGCATTATAGGGGTCTCAGAATGAGGAGAGAGAGAGAAAGAACCTGAGAAAATATTTGAAGAGATTATAGTCGAAAACTTCCCTAACATGGGAAAGGAAATAGCCACCCAAGTCCAGGAAGCGCAAAGAGTCCCATAAAGGATAAACCCAAGGAAACACACTGAGACAGAGTAATCAAATTGGCAAAAATTAAAGACACAGAAAAATTATTGAAAGCAGCAAGGGAAAAAAGACAAATAACATACAAGAAAACTCCCATAAGGTTAAGAGCTGATTTCTCAGCAGAAACTCTACAAGCCAGAAAGGAGTGGCATGACATATTTAAAGTGATGAAAGGGAAGAACCTACAACCAAGATTACTCTACCCAGCAAGGATCTCATTCAGATTCGATGGAGAAATCAAAAGCTTTACAGACAACCAAAAGCTAAGAGAATTCAGCACCACCAAACCAGCTCTACAACAAATGCTAAAGGAACTTCTCTAAGTGGGAAACACAAGAGAAGAAGAGGGCCTACAAAAACAAACCCAAAACAATTAAGAAAGTGGTAATAGGAACATACATATTGATAATTACCTTAAACGTGAATGGATTAAATGCTCCAACCAAAAGACACAGGCTTGCTGAACGCATACAAAATCAAGAGCCATATATATGCTGTCTACAAGAGACCCACTTCAGACCTAGGGACACATACAGACTGAAAGTGAGGGGATGGAAAAAGATATTCCATGCAAATGGAAATCAAAAGAAAGCTGGAGTAGCAATACTCATATCAGATAAAATAGACTTTAAAATACAGAATGTTACAAGAGACAAGGAAGGACACTACATAATGATCAAGACATCAATCCAAGAAGAAGATAAAACAATTATAAATATATATGCACCCAACATAGGAGCACCTCAATACATAAGGCAACTGCTAACAGCTATAAAAGAAGAAATCGACAGTAACACAATAATAGTGGGGGACTTTAACACCTCACTTACACCAATGGACAGATCATCCAGCCAGAAAATTAATAAGGAAACCCAAGCTTTAAATGACACAATAGACCAGATAGATTTAATTGATATTTATAGGACATTCCATCCAAAAACAGCAGATTACACTTTCTTTTCAAATGCGCACAGAACATTCTCCAAGATAGATCACATCTTGGGTCACAAATCAAGCCTCAGTAAATTTAAGAAAATTGAAATCATATTAAGTATCTTTTCTGATCATAATGCTATGAGATTAGAAATCAATTACATGGAAAAAAGTAAACAACACAAACACATGGAGGCTAAACAATATTTTACGAAATAACCAAGAGATCACTGAAGAAATCAAAGAGGAAATGAAAAAATACCTAGAGACAAATGACAATGAAAACATGACGATTCAAAACCTATGGGATGCAGCAAAAGCAATTCTAAGAGGGAAGTTTATAGCAATACAATCCTACCTCAACAAACAACAAACATCTCAAATAAACAATCTAACCTATACCTAAAGGAACTAGAGAAAGAAGAACAAAATAACCCCAAAGTTAGTAGAAGGAAAGAAATCATAAAATCAGAGCAGAAATAAATGAAATAGAAACAAAACAATAGCAAAGATCAATAAAACTAAAAGCTGGTTCTTTGAGAAGATAAACAAACTTGATAAACCATTAGCCAGACTCATCAAGAAAAAAAGGGAGAAGACTCAAATCATTAAAATTAGAAATGAAAAAGGACAAGTTACAACAGACACCGCAGAAATACAAAGCATCCTAAGAGACTACTACAAGGAACTCTAGGCCAATAAAGTGGACAGCCTGGAAGAAATGGACAAATTCTTAGAAAGGTATAACCTTCCAAGACTGAACCAGGAAGAAATAGAAAATATGAACAGACCAATCACAAGTAATTTAATTGAAACTGTGATTAAAAATCTTCCAACACACAAAAGTGCAGGCCCAGATGGCTTCACAGGTGAATTCTATCAAACATTTAGAGAAGAGCTAACACCCATCCTTCTCAAACTCTTCTAAAAAATTGCAGAGGAAGGAACACTCCCAAACTCATTCTATGAGACCACCATCACCCTGATACCGAAACCAGACACAGATACTACAAAAAGAGAAAATTACAGACCAATATCACTCATGAATATAGATGCAAAAATCCTCAATAAAATACTAGCAAACAGAATCCAACAACGCATTAAAAGGATCATACACCATGATCAAGTGGGATTTATCCCAGAGATGCAAAGATTCTTCAATATACACAATCAATGTGATACACCATATTAACAAATTGAAGAAGAAAAACCATATGATCATCTCAATAGATGCAGAAAAAGCTTTTGACAAAATTCAACACCCATTTATTATAAAAACTCACCAGAAAGTGGGCATAGAGGGAACCTACCTCAACATAAAAAGGGCATATATGACAAACCCACAGCAAACATCATTCTCAATGGTTAAAAATGAAAGCATTTCCTCTAGCATTTCCTCTGAGATCAGGAACAAGACAAGGATGTCCACTCTCACCACTATTATTCAGTATAGTTTTGGAAGTCCTAGCCACAGCAATTAGAGAAGAAAAAGAAATAAAAGGAATACAAATTGGAAAAGAAGAAGTAAAACTGTCATTGTTTGTAGATGACATGATACTATACATAGAAAATCCTAAAAACGCCACCAGAAAACTACTAGAGCTAATCAATGAATATGGTAAAGGTGCAGGATACAAAATTAATGCACAGAAATCTCTTGCATTCCTATACACTAATGATGAAAAATCTGAAAGAGAAATTAAGGAAACACTCCCATTTACCACTGCAACAAAAAGAATAAAATACCTAGGAGTAAACCTACCTAGGGACACGAAAGACCTGTATGCAGAAAACTATAAGACACTGATGAAAGAAATTAAAGATGATACCAACAGATGGAGAGATATACCATGATCTTGGATTGGAAGAATCAATATTGTGAAAATGACTATACTAACCAAAGCAATCTACAGATTCAATGCAATCCCTATCAAATTACCAATGGTATTTTTTACAGAACAAGAAAAAAAATCTTAAAATTTGTTTGGAGACACAAAAGACCCTGAATAGCCAATGCAGTCTTGAGGGAAAAAATTGGAGTTGGAAGAATCATGCTCCCAGACTTCAGACTATACTACAAAGCTACAGTAATCAAGACAATATGGTACTGGCACAAAAACAGAAATATAGATCAATGGAACAGGATAGAAAGCCCAGAGATAAACCCACGCACATATGGTCAACTAATCTATGACAAAGGAGGCAAGGATATACAATGGAGAAAAGACAGTCTCTTCAATAAGTGGTGCTGGGAGAACTGGACAGCTACATGTAAAAGAATGAAATTAGAACACTCCCTAACACCGTACACAAAAATAAACTCAAAATGGATTAGAGACCTAAATGTAAGACTGGAGACTATAAAACTCTTAGAGGAAAACATAGGAAGAACACTCTTTGACGTAAATCACGGCAAGATCTTTTTTGATCCACCTCCTAGAGTGATGGAAATAAAAACAAAAATAAACAAATGGGAGCTAATGAAACTTAAAAGTTTTTGCACACACACACACACAAAAAGTTTTTGCACAGCAAAGGAAACTACAAACAAGATGAAAAGACAACCCTCAGAATGGGAGAAAATATTTGCAAATGAATCAACACACAAAGGATTAATCTCCAAAATATGTAAACAGCTCATGCAGCTCAACATTAAAAAGCAAACAACTCAGTCCAAAAATGGGCAGAAGACCTAAATAGACATTTCTCCAAAGAAGACATTTCTCCAAAGAAGACATACAATGGCCAAGAAGCACATGAAAGCTGCTCAACATCACTAATTATTAGAGAAATGCAAATCAAAACTACTATGAAGTATCACCTCACACCAGTTAGAATGGGCATCATCAGAAAATCTGCAAACAACAAATGCTGGAGAGGGTGTGGAGAAAAGGGAACCTTCTTGCACTGTTGGTGGGAATGTAAATCGATACAGCCACTATGGAGAACAGCGTGGAGGTTCCTTAAAAAACTAAAAATAGAGTTACCATATGACCCAGCAATCCCACCACTGGGTATATACCCAGAGAAAAACCATAATTCAAAAAGACACATGCACCCAATATTCACTGCAGCACTATTTACAATAGCCAGGACATGGAAGCAACCTAAATGCCCATCGACAGATGAATGGATAAAGAAGATGTGGTACATATATACAATGGAATATTAGCCATAAAAGAATGAAATCAGGTCATTTGTAGAGATGTAGATAGATCCTGAAACTGTCATACAGAGTGAAGTAAGTCAGAAAGAGAAAACAAATATATTAACGCACATATGTGGAACCTAGAGAAATGGTTCAGATGAACTGGTTTGCAGGGCAGAAATTGAGACACAGATGCAGAGAACAAACATATGGACACCAAGGGGGGAGAGTGGCGTTGGGCGGGGTGTCGTGGCAGTGTGATGAATTGGGAGATTGGGATTGACATGTATACACTAATATGTACAAAATGGATAACTAATAAGAACCTGCTGTATAAAAAGCAAATAAAATTAAATTAAAAAAGGAAATGGTAAGAAGACCATTTTTCTTTTCTTTTTGGCCGTGCCCTCCGGCTTGTGGGATCTTAGTTTCTCGACCACGGATCGAACCAGTGCCCCCTGCAGTGGAAGCCTGGAGTCCTAACCACTGAATTGCTGGGGAATTCCCAAGACCATTTTTCTTTTAATTAAATAGTTTTATTTAAATTATTTTCTCACTGGGACTTCCCTGGCTGTCCAGTGGTTGAGACTCCACGCTTCCACTGCAGGGGGTGCAGGTTTGATCCCTTGTCGGGGAACTAAGATCCCGCATGCCACATAGCCAAAAAATTAATTAATTAATTAATTAAATAATTTCCTCACCAAAGTCCCAGCCATCAGATTTGCTACCAGTATTTGGATATGCTAGTATGGTCAGTGGATTATGGAATGCTCTGAGATTCCTTAAGCAAGTTTAAGAGCCCAGGAAAGATCATCCATTTGTAAAGCATTTCCTCTGCCTCATGATCTAGTCTTTCACCCCTAAAGTTTCTAAAATTCAGCAATCAGTCCAGCACGCCATGACTTACCAAAGAACTCAGGTATTGGAATTAGAATGCCAGTACGTGATTCTTCACATCACTAGAATTGCCAGGGGAATCCACACCTGCCACTGCAGTTCATATGTTCTTTCCCCAGGGAGAGAAGCTGGGTTGATATGAGAAAGTTACCTGGTAACTGCATTACCAGAGAAAAGATGATCAATGATTTTAGGGCTACTTTCTAAAGAGTCTTGTGTCCTTCACAGCACCTAAACACATGCCTTATACATAGTAGATGCTCAATACTTAGTGAGTTGAATTAATTAACAAGCCCCATGAATCTCCCTTTTTCACACTAGGAACTAAAAATGTCACATGAACCATTTTCATATTTGCCACTTTGGGGTCATCCTGTCACTTGGACAATGCTGAACAAACAATGACGTTTCCCCTCTTTCCACATTTGCATAATGCCTCCCCAAAAACATCTAGTTATATTGTCCCAGCCTGAATTTGTTTTTCTAGTTGTAGATCAGAACCATGACCTATTGTCTCTGTTCCTTACCCAGTAATACTGAAGTATGTCTCCAGGACTAGCCACCTAGCAGCATAATCTTGGTGAGCTCATCAAAGTCCAGAGTCCAGCTCATCAAAGTCCAAAGTCTCAAAAGTTTTATTGATCAGCACACTCAGATTAGATGAAGTTCTCAGGAGGTAGAATCACAATGACTAAACTCCTAAGTTGATATACACACCAGAATGCCAGTTGATTAATTTATGAGAATTGTATTTTCCAAGGAGATATCCCCTAGCTAATTCGTTTAAATTGCAAAATTACTTGGGGGAAAATAGGAAGAAAATAGACAGGCGTTCTTCAGACACTTCAGAGCTTTGCAGAGTCTCCCTACGGAAAGTACAGGACGTTTTGAATCTAACTTGCATTTAGGGGCATAGTAAGACACAGAGAATTACAGGGAGGAGAAAAAGCTTGGGACATGAATGCATCATGGGGATCACATACGACATCATCAAAGTGTACACATATTCATCTTCCATTCTCAGTGGTGTGCTTGAAACAAAGTCAAAAATTGGGAAAAAAAGCCATTAAATGTGAGGAAAGCTCCTTGTTATTAAGGACTTTGACGTTCCATTTCTAGGGTTTCAGAAGAAAAAATATGTTTTGTGTCTTATTCAGTTGGATATTCAAAAAAATGCAAAACAAAAGATGTACCAAGAACTATAGAAGGTTCACCAACCTTAGTAAAATATAAATGTAGAGAATTTGAATATGCTAGTGTGGTCATTAGATTTAAGTGAATTTAAGAGCCCGTCTCTTAGAGCCTTTCACAGAGTCTGTCCAAGTCCCACCTTGCCCTGTATCCTAGCAAAGTGAGTGCAATGACTAAATTTTGAACCTGTCAATGAAGGGAGTCAGTCCTTTTTCCGTCTTCACAGACTTCAGTTTCAATTACATGGCTGTGGTTAGGAGATGTTGGAATAAAGGAGATGGTGGGAAATAAGAATTGGAAAGTGCCTTTGGCTTGGTGAGCTTATGCTCTAGTATGTGAATGCTAAATTACAGGCTAATTTGGACACTCCATTAACGATTGGGTGGAGAAATCCAGTTTATTTGACTATATAGATGGGTTGAGCACATCAACTTTACTGAGTACTTATCCTGGGCTATGTAACAATCTAAACCCTTTATAGGATCAACTCCTTTAATCCTCACAACAACCTACACCATCCCCATTTTAAGATGAGGACATTGGAGCACAAGAGGAAATGTGCTCCCAGTACACAGTGGTAGGTCTGGGAATCAAACCCAAGTACTCTTGACTCTAAAGCTTGTGCCTTTTCCAAATTTTTTTCTTTGTGTAATAATCACAAACTTACAGAAATGTTGGAAGCATGATATAAAGGACTTTCTCTCCCTGGATCATTTGAGACTAAGTTGACAGCATGATACTCTGTCTTCCCCAAATATTTTACTGTGTATCTCTAACAAACAAGGACGTTCTCCTACAGGACCACCATGTAGCCATCGAAATTACTAAATGAACATCAATACATTATATTATTTAATCCTGAGACCCCATTCAGCTTTTGCCAGTTGTCCCAACAATGCATTTCATAGCAAAAGGATTCTGTTCAAAATTACACGTTGCATGTAGTTGTCATGTCTCCTTAGTCTCTGTCAGTCTGAAATTGTTCCTCTGTCTTTTCTTGACTTTCGTGACCCTGACACTTTAAAAGATCATCCAGTTATTTAGTAGAACATAGCTCAATTTCAGTTTTTTCCTCATAGTTAGATTCAGGTCATCTTTGTCAGGAATTCCACACATGTGATGTTGCATTCTTCTTATCGTATGCTGTCAGGTGGTGCTATGGACTGAATTTGTACCCCACCTGAAAATTCATATATTGAAACCCTAAACCCCAATGTAATTAATTGTATTTGAACATAGAGCCTTTAGGAGGTAATTAGGGTTAAGTGGTATCATAAGGGTGTGCCCCTCATCTGATGGGATTGGTGACCTTACAAAGAGAAGAAGGAGAGGGAGATCTTTCTCTCTCCACACACAGTCAAAGGAAAGGCCAACTGTAGACAAAGCAGCCTTCTGCAAGCCAGGAACGAGCCCTCACCAGAAACTGAATCCTGCCAGAACCTTAATCTTGGGTTTCCAGGCTCCATAATTGTGAGAAAATTAATTCCTATTGTTTAAGTCACTCAATCTGTGGTATTTAGTTATGGCAGCCTAAGCAGACTAAGACAGGTGGTGTAAATTTCAATGTCTTCAGACTAAGACAGGTGTTGTAAATTTCAATGTCTCCCATTACTAGTGATGCTACTTGGATCACTAAATGAAGGTGGTGTCTGCTAGGCTTTTCCATTATTTCCTATTTTGTAATTAATAAGCATTTTACAGGGAAATACTTTGAAACTACTTAAATATCCTGATACTAATGAAACTCAATTTAATCTTTTATTTATTTACATCTTACAGAATCAATGTTTCCTATTCTATTCTATGGTTTATAACTTTTTAATATCATTATATTTTTGTCCCTTGTTTCATCACTGGGAGTCCATTCAAACTGGCTTTTGTGTTTTTTTGACTTGTCCCCATATTCCTTGAGCATTTCCTTGCTTTCCGCCACATCAAGATGTCCCAGGCTTATGTTTTATTAACCCTCTCTAGCACTCTGTTTCATCATCTGAAATGTGGATATAGTAAATGGCAGGAACAATGTAAGGATCAAAGTAGATAGTGCATGTGCGAGTGCTTAGAGAAAACTGCTCAGTGTTGTACTTAATCAAAGATGGTATACTTACCCTAAGGAGGTTTATCAGTCTATATCACATCCCAGCTCCCTCCATTTATATCCTGATGGAGTACTACTCTCACTGTGCAACCAGATTGTTTATAAATGATGGATAGATGAAGTGGGCCCAGAATAAAGGCAGAGAGAAGCCTCCACTTTTCTTTCCCACACACTCTTATCCCAACCCACGAGCTCCCTCTTCAGAATATATTCAGAATATCCCAATCCAGAATCACACACACACACACACACACACACACACACACACACACGAAAATTAGGAAAGTATTTGAATGTCCATCAAAAGGGAAATGATTGAAGATTGAACACATAATGGTAAATGCCAAACACAGGAGTTTAAAAAAAAAAAAAGATGAGGTTGATATATTGAAACAGAAAAACTTGTAAGATATACTAAGTAGACAAAATTACAGATTAAGATCCAGCAAGACATACACACTAATGACAGTTATTTCCTCTGGAGAGGGAGTGTAACTTGGGAGTTAAGGAATGAGAGGCTTCATTTTTAAATGAGAATGTTTTGCGATACTTGTGGAATATGAAAAAATTAAAACAGAGGGAAGAAAAGCATTGGGTTAGAAGCGAGTTCTAGTCCTACTTCTGTGATTAGACAGTCACTTACACTGTCGCAGTTTTCTCGTCTGGAGGACGGTAATAGTACTGGCTTCATAGGATTGGTGTGAGGATAAGTTACTGTGTACGTGTATAAAACTGTGCCAAACATATAGTAAGCGTTACGTATTTTTGATACTGTCATTGTCTCATCTGTAAGTAGGGTATGAGTCCGGGTAGGCCTGGTACAAATACCCTTCCAAGTAAGAGAAGTGGAACATCCTGTCGAGCAGAACAGCAGCAGTAACCAAGAGGAGGGATTAACAAACGTCCAGATCCAGGGCCCCAGGTTTTCGAACAGCGTTATTGGTCCAGGTTATGACGCAAACGGGGAACCCGTCTCCTCATTGGGGAAGACTGCTGTCGATTAGCGGGGGGGCGGAACCAGCTGGGGAGGGTTGTGCGTATCCGGCGACGCTGTTTTCCGGCTTAGCCCTTGCGCATTCGTCAGGCTTTCTGGAAGTCCCGGCCTGCCCCGCGGCAGCTTCAGGCCGCGCGATCTGGGAAATGCGACCAGGTGGGTGAGTCGCGCGTTTGAGGCTTTTCGCGGCGGGGCGGGCTGGAGCTCCGCGGCTCCGCCCTCTCCCCTGAGGCTCTCATGATGTCCTGGGTCTTGTGACGGGAAGGCTCTCAGTGGCCGTGACCCGGTGCTTTTTGGAGAGGCCTGGGAACATGGTAGGCTGGTGTACGGGACCTGTTGCCCTTTGGAGGCTCCTGTCCGCTCTCTTTCCCCGTGAAGTGTGCTTTGAAAGGCGCAGAGCCTTTTACCCTTGTGCTTTACGTGAATAAAACACTGGTTCACCGAGGCCCTATCGCGTCCTTGTGCGCCCTTGTGTTGGGCAGTGAGGACACGAACACAGCTCAGACATGCTCCTTGCACTCAGAGAGCTCCCCAACTGTGGAGTAGATAAACTTGCAGAAACAAGTTCTGGTGTTAGGTGGAGTAAGAGAAGGCTCCCTGAGAAAGAGTTACAGACAGGGCCGAGGAGTTCAGAGCGTCAAGGAAGCGTCAAAAAGGTGGTGATGGTGCTGTTACCAATCCTCTTCCAGTGGGTTTTTTGTCTTCTTTGATGGACTCCACTCATGAGAACATAAAATTTACCGTATTTCTAATTTCTAGGCTTAGGTGCCCTTCCTCCCTAGCTTGGGAGGAATGGAGATTGGCAGCCCCTGGTGTTCAGTTTCTCTGGAAAGAATGAAATCAGGTCTTGGGAAAAGGTTAGAGGGCAAAGACACTATGGAAAGCAGAGAGCCTGTTCCACGATGTGGGACCAGTTCACCTGTGCTGGATTGTAGACCATGTGTAGGAGAGTGCGCAGTGAGACTGGAGCAGTAGGTTAGATCTAGAATCCAGGGAGAGCCTTTGCAAGTTAGGAGATCTTGACTTATTTCAGTGGTATTAGGAAGTCTTGAAGGCTTTTGAGCAGAGCAGTTTACACAATTGAATTAGATTTGTAGAAAGTCAAGAGATCCAGATCTGCTTTGTAGGAAGATCAGGTAGATAGATGGAAGACTCTTGTACCAGCCTGGCCTAATGATGTGTCCCTGACCAGGGGTTCTCAACCAGGGAAGATTTTGACCCCCCAAAGATATTTGGCAAAATCTGGAGTAGTCTTGTCATAACTGACAGGTGCTCCTGACATCTAGTGGGTGGAGACAAGGGGTGCAGCTAAACATCCTACAATGCATAGGACACCCCCCCAACCCCCCACCCCGACCCACACAGACAACAAAGACCTGTCTGGCCCCAAATGTCAATACTGTAGTGCTGAAGTTCAAGGGAATTCCCTGGAGGTCCAGCAGTTAGGACTCCACACTTCCACTGCAGGGGGCAGGGGTTCGATCCCTGGTCGGTGAACTAAGATCCTGCGTGCTGCGCAGCATAGCCAAAAAACAAAAACCTGAGCTTTAAAACAACAACAAAAAATAGTGCTGAAGTTCAGAAATGCAACCTTAGAGCGATAGAAGTGGAAACGAAGGGGAGACAGATCTCAGAGACGTCTCAGCCAGAGACCAGTCTTCGCCTCCTTTCATATTCTTTACAATGCTTAAGTACTTTAAGCAGTCAATCAGGTCTAAAGACCCAGACTTCCTTGTCTTTTTTCACCCTTTCATTCCTTTGCAAAATATTTATTTTGCATGAGACACTATTCAAGGTGCTGTGATTCAGCAATGAACAAAACAAATTACCTGCTCTCCAAGAACCTTACATTCTTGTAGGGATGACAGACATGAAACCAATAAATATATATCAAGTAGTGAGATATGCTATAAAGAAGTTCCTGTAAGATAGAGCTTCTGTTATTATCACCACAGACCATTTACTCTGCATCTTGTAAGTGCCAAGCACTGGCCAGATGCTTTACAAATAGCATTTCTAATCTTTTTCTGTATGCTGCAGGATTGGTATAGTTATGCTCAGATGAGAAAAAGCAGCTTAGAGAAGTTGAGTATTTTGCCCCACATCGGTTAATGAGGAGTTGAGCTGGCACTGGAAACTGGATCCACCTGACAAAGTCTGTGAGATTTCCATTAGGACACTGTCTGACTTGAATGGGAGCGCAGTGGTTGAGAGTCCGCCTGCCGATGCAGGGGACGCGGATTTGTGCCCAGTCCGGGAAGATCCCACGTGCCGCGGAGCGCTGGTCCCATGAGCCATGGCCACTGAGCCTGCGCGTCTGGAGCCTGTGCTCCGCAGCTGGAGAGGCCACAACAGTGAGAGGCCCGCGTACCGCAAAAAACAAAACAAAACAAAAAAAACTATACCTTCTCACCCAAACTTAGCAAAGTGAAATAGAAATGAAGTTCTTATTGGAGAGGCCTAGCTGGAAGTGATTCTCCATATTGTAGGAACTACATTTGAGAACACATGAGCCTCAGTTGAATTTGTCTTCATTACTCACATTCTCTCAGGTGGCTGATGGCAGGTTCTGACATCTCAGAGAGGTTGGCAACTTGGAGGTCTCCCACCAGCTCTTCAGACTCTCACGATATTGGCAACTGCTGGGCCTCACTCACAAGCTTTCAGCTAGCTCTGGGAGCTGTGCTTATGATGGCTGCAGCCCAAACTACATCAACGAGAAGATCCTGGAGCTGAAGCAATTCCCGACACGTCTTCCTTTCTGCATAGGAAGATCCAAGCCTGGATGAGGGTGCATCATCCAGGAAGCGTTGAGAAGGCAGTGACCTTGGTGCAGCATTTAGAGTGAGAACCCAGGAGACGAAGGCAATGGTGAGAAGGGGAGTAAGGAAAGAGAAATGGGATCAGGTTGGAGAGGGCCTGGGTTAGGGGACAAGCAGTTGGAACAAGGTGGAAAAACTTGATTTAGCTGTTGCTTCTCAAGCACTTGTTTGTTTTCATTATTGGTGTCCATGCCAGCTTTTAAGAGAACAGATTTTCTTTCCCCTTTGAAGGAAGGAGGGTGGGTGGAGAGAGAGTTTGGACCCTCATCAATCACCGAGCTTTCAGTAGGTCTCAGCTGCCAAGAATAAAGGAAGGGAAGTATTTGTCCCTGTAGAACTCAGGCTTTCTCCTCTGCAGGTTATAACTCTCTGTAAACGAGAGTCTTCTGGTTCTTGACATGCCTGTTGAAGACAGAGGGATTGTAACGCTCAGCTAGCTGTGGGAACTTTGGTTACGTCCTCAGGGTCTGGGTCACACCTCTCACAAAACAGATAAACAGAACCGGATTTCTGGTCAGGAGAGGGCCAGACTGGGACCTACTGAGGACTGATAGTAGTGCTGCAAGATATAACAGCGCTGTGGGGCCCTGGGCAGGGGCTTCCCCAGACCTCCCAGCACTGCCCTGAGCACACAGGACTTGGAAGCACTCTCTGCTGTTCTGCTCAGCCACACACATCATATTCCTCAATCAAGTTTCTAACTCTGGCTTTGCAGGAATCTCCGTTCCTATACTTTTCCTCCCTGGGCCCATATGATGATCTTTGGCGGGGGAGGTAGGGTGTCCATTGATGGGGTTTATTTCCAGGTGATGGTGTTTGTGCTCCAAGAAGAGCCAGCAACCGGGGTTATGGCGGGGAGGGGGGCAGTTACCAGGCTTCTATTGGAGACCATGAAGCCCATCCTCAGGGGCTTTCCCAAGAGAAGAGGCAGAGCTATGCTCAGACCACTCAGACCCTGGGGCCTTAAAGAACAACCCACCTATTTGAAGAACAGAGTCTGAGGCTGGAAAGGGGAGAGGCAGGAAGAATCCAGGAATGAGAGGTTGTCCGTGCCTGTGCCATCCATCGGAGACGTAACCTTATCGTTCGGTCATGACCACAGTTGGGAGCAGGAAGCTAGTGATTTGGGACGCAGTTGTGGTTCTGAGGCAGCTCAGTTCCATATAGAGGCTTTGTCGTTCCCTCTGGTTCTCCCTTCAGAAAACTTCATTCCGTGATAGCTCTTAGAAGGGTCATGTATGAATCAGGTCTAGGGGCTTACATGGTGACCTGCTGCCATACAAGGCAGAGGGCCGGATCTTAGTTTAGACCTATAAGACTCTGCCACTATCAGGTGCGGCACTGGGGTCCTGACTCTCTGCCCAGCCACACGTACCATGCCTCGATGGAAGGGGTACCTTTTGACCATCCTGTATAACAAGTGAGATCTCTGATGGGTCTCCTTTTCTGTCTTTTTAATGGGTCTCTTTTTGCTTTTTCTCACTTTTGGCTGTAAAAATTTCTTGGGAACCATGTCTAATCTATACTGTGTAATAACTAGCTCTTAATCTTGTGCCAGGCACAACACCATGCCTGGGAGGTAGTTGCTGGTAATGGGTGTGACATGAAACCTCAACTGTACCTTCCTCCTCCCCAGGAGGCTGGGCCTACGGCCCCTGCCACAACAAGGCTGCCCTCGTGGCATGAACATGTAGTATAAGGTCTGTGTTTGGAGGTTTCACAGAAATTGTTAGCCAGAAAGAGTGTTGAGAGAGACAGTGAAAAATTAAAGGTTTTGAAATTGATCTGACCCAGGTTCAAAATCCAGCTCTTTCACTTTAATCACTATGCAAGTCACTTTAAACCTATGATAGCAGGTGTGCATTGGGGCTGCCAGGAAACCCAGACTTTACTTGCAAATCTCAGTAAATCCCCAATTTATCAAAAACTCCAGAAGTGCCACTAGAATGGCCAAGTGTACAGGAAATGCCCGAGCAGCTTCAGGACCACAGCTTTCTCCAGATGCCAGAACAGAGTGGCACAAGTTCAAAATCCTTCAGGCTAACTTCCATATCACAGGGAGTAGCCAGGTTAATTGCTAGTGTCCTGTGACCTGCACTCAGTCCTTCTCTTTGTCTCTATCCAGAAGCCGAGCCGAGGACGAGCAGCAGGACTGCGAGGAGGCTGGAGCTGATGATGGTGAAAGCGAGGATTCGCCTGTGATGGTGTCAGCGATGACATGGGCACAGTCTCACCCAGGACCCCAGGAGTCCTGGCTGTTCCCAAACTGACCGGTAAGGCAGTCCCTCACAGGAGAGGCAGACAAGAGGTGGCAAGAGGAAAGGAAGTTGGGTAGGAGGCCTGAGGGGCCCAGCTCTGGCTTTGGCTGTGACCACCCATCAGCCACCTTAGGCTGAGAAACCACAGCACATGTGTGAAAAGGGAATGGTGTGCAGGCTTCGCGCTACTTCTCTGGGTTGTGAGAATATTTATTTGATCCTGTCTGTGGCAAGTGGTTAGCAGTCCTTGGAAAAAAGGCATGCTGTCAGTTGGAAAATTGTATCAATGAGTTAAAATGTTTCAGTGAGGAAGGGATGTACAGACACTATATGGAGAGCCCCAGTATTAAACGTACAGGGGAAAACTGGCTTTTCAATGGATATCTGAAGGGCTGAAGCAAACCAGAAGTATAAGTTACACGTCAGAGGAAATGGATAGACTTGAGGGTGTTGCCTTTTGTACAACCTACTTCAAATTTATTCTCAAGTGGTTGGTGCAGTGATCATGCTGATTTGTCAGTGGGACGTAGACACTAAGGTAACAGAGGTGGTAACTGTAGGAAGCAGCGACCACACAGGGAGTAGGGGGAAAGGTTGGGTTTATCAGAACTCAGAAGCAGGTTGGGTTTATCAGAACTCAGAACTTAGAGGAGTGGCCCTGCGGAGCTGGAACTCAGATCTTGGGGCTTGGGGGCTGGGTGTGCTGCCTGACTTGTGCTGTATTTCTGAGGGGTCCAGTAAGGCTGGTTCTGGAAGGAAGATACAGTGTGTTTTGTTCACTGCTTTGTATTTGGCTTCTGTGTAATACCTGGTACTTTATAGGCAATCAAATGTTTCCTGAATGAATGAATAACTGGATGTATTCTCCAGTTCTTACTGTCTGCTCCAGACCCTCCCGAGAGGCTGACAGGCAAGGGCTGCGCGCTTTAGTACTGTGTTCTTTCTCCTGCCCAGCAGACTACAGGATAAAGCAGTTTGGACGGTGGAGGCAATCTAAGAATGCAAGGAGTTCAACAGTTGCATCCCAGTTTCCCTGGTTACCGCAGACCCAGGAGTGGGAGGAACCTGCCTGTGAGGCCTGGGTACCTGTGCTTCCTTAGCGATTCCATTGACTTTCACTGGCTTTCCTCACTTATCAAAGCCAGCTTCTTTGAGCTGGTGTACAAAGCCCTTCAGTAGTTGATCCACCCCGGGCTGTCCCCCTCTTCCCCACCATGATCTCCAATGAAGTCAGGCTGTCCCCCAATGGGTCACATTCAAGCCCATCTCTTTGCCTTTGCCTGAGCTTTCCTAAGGTATCATTTTTTCCCACTCTCTGTAGAGCAGAGGTAAGTATGTGACTCTGGGAACTGACCTGCATAGCTTGTCCACTGGGCCATGTTCAAGGACCGTGTATGCAGAGAACTGTGGAATGGGCCAAGCGAGACTCAAGCTGAGGAAACACTGAAGTATATTTTTCTGTCCTGCCTTTGCTTCTCTTTTTCTAAATTAAAAAAAAATTTTGGGGGGCTTTGAGGTAGCGTATACATTCTCCTTTGCTCATCTGTAATTCCTCAAGAAGGCTTAAAGCAGAGACCATGACACTTGCTTTTCAACAAAGCTTAGGCAAGGTACTGACAACCTGCATGCACAGGCCAAGAACCATGGACAACTTACCCATCTTTCACATTTTATCATAGAGATTTCACAAAAGCTTAAACATCTATGCCTTGTTCTGGATCAGTAAGCTTTAATTTTGGCTCTTCATGCTCCTCACACCCAGCCTTCTTTTCACCTGTAGTCAGAGCTGCCTGCAGCCCCTGTGTTTTCCTTACTCCCCAACCCAACTGTATTCCTTCTCTCCCCATTTTCTGCCCCTTATTCCTTATCTGCATGTCCTACTGTCCCGAAGCAGGTTCTACCCTTGGATCCTCTTGAGGACCGTGCAGGCTTCTGCATGAGAATAAAGTTTCTAATGGAGAAAATTTCAACCAAAGGCCAAAGAAGTAGAGGGAGAAACACCTTTATTGTCAACAGAAGTGGTAATGGTTATAAGCTTGTAGAAAGTGTTAACTATAAGAGACAATAAACCAGGAACTGGGGTGGAGGTGATGGTAAAATGAGGAATCTTACAAAGATTAACCTAGATGTTACCCTAGCTCTGAGATTACGTCACCAAGGGAAACAGATTTAATATTGCCCAGAGGCTTAACCTCTCCTTCCTTTCCTTTGTTCTTTCTTTGGTGGTGGCTGGATTACAGAGTAGTGATCTGCTCTTAAATTAGCAGTAGTACCTAACATTAGGTGTCAGAGGTCAGTTGTTGGTTTAGAATACATCCAGGCTGTTAACTTTTAGATGTGCTTCCCATGAGGGTGGAGAATTTCTTCTCTGACATGGCCCAGAAACAGTGCTCAGGCCACTAGCCCCCCCATTCTCTGTTGGGAACAGTCATACCCAGGTTTCCTGGCAGGACTTATGGATCCTGTAGCCTTGTCCCCTTCAAACAGAATTGAAATCAACAATGAGACAGGACCCAGGAGTCCCAGGCAGAGCCAGAAAGAGTTCAGCATTCTTACCCTGATTCCTATTCCTGGACATGGTTCTTAAGATCCGGTTGTCAATAAACCTATAGCTAAGCTGGGGATTGCCCAGTAGAATTCTCGACAAGCAGAAGGAAGCGCCAGAAACACGTGTTGACATAAGGAATTGATCCATCGGGTTTCTTCCACACTCATAGCACATGCCTTCCTTCCTGGGATATGGGAACCTCTTCTGTGTGCACCCCCTGATGGTGGATGAGGGAAGGGTTCTTAGTGAAGATTTTCTCACACTGAGAGCACTGGTAAGGCTTTTCCCGTGTGGGTTTTCTGGTGGGCACTCAAGTGGGAGCCATTGTTGAAGCTTTTCCCACACTGCCCACACTTGTGTGGGCTCTCCCCAGTGTGGACTCGCCGGTGAGCACTGAACTGGGAGCTGTTGTTGAATCTCTTTGCACAGACAGTGCACTGATAAGGCTTCTCCCCCGTGTGGGTCCTCTGGTGGACAATGAGGCTGGAGCTCTGGTTGAAGCTTTTCCCACATTCCCCACACTGGTAGGGTCTCTCCCCTGTGTGAGTTCTTAGGTGGGCAGTGAGGTTGGAGCGCTCACTGAAGCCTTTCCCACACTCACTGCACTTGTGAGGCTTCTCTCCCGTGTGGATTCTCTGGTGTCGAACAAGATAAGAACTGCGGCTAAAGCTTTTCCCACATTCATGACATTTAGAAGCTTTTTCCACTTTGGGGACTGGCTGGTGGTGAGAGGGAGAACTCTGAGAGCAGTTTCTCCCACACAGGAAATGTGTACAGGCCTTTTCCCCAGTACGAAGTCTCTGGTGACTCATTCTCTTCTGGGATGGGGATTTCTCCTCACTCTCCCCTGGAGAACATCTTCGTTGCCTTCTTGACACTGGAGCACCCGCCCAGCCTCTTTTTAGCTCAGAATGCCAGAAGACTTCACTGGACTTTCTCTGAAAAGGCTTGCTCATTTCTGCTTCCTCTGTATCATCCCATTTCCAATTCTCTTTTGTAATCCCGCTCTTGATCTCAATACCTGCAAGAAGAGAAATACATCAGACTGTCGGGACTTCCCTGGTGGTGCAGTGGTTAGGAATCCGCCTGCCAATGCAGGGGACACAGGTTCGAGCCCTGGTCCAGTAAGATCCCACATGCCACGGAACAACTAAGCCTTTGTGCCACAACTACTGAGCCTGCACTCTAGAGTCTGTGAGCCACAACTACTGAGCCTGCGTGCCACAACTGCTGAAGCCCACGCACCTAGAGCCTGTGCTCTGCAACAAGAGAAGTACCGCAATGAGAAGCCCGTGCACCACAATGAAGAGTAGCCCCCACTCACCACTAGAGAAAGCCTGTGTGCAGCAACAAAGACCCAACGCAGCCATAAATAAATAAATAAATAATAAAAAAAATACATCAGACTGTGGAGCAGGAAAACAATGGAATGAGGAAAGAATTACAACTAAACTACCTTTAAGAAGAAAAACTAATTGGAATTCTCATGTGATTCAGGCTTCTGCTAATTAAAAACCTAAGTTTTATTTTCCAATTGTAATATTTTTAAGCTCCAAATTCTATGATCACAGGTAAATATACCCAAAACTCCATCCACCCACTTTGCTCCTATTGCACCTCTTTTTGGATGTTCTGACACAATGACAAAATGAGTCAAGGAGTCAAGCTCTTTGTCATCTGTCTCAGTTCTTGAATGGCCTGGCTTCTGGGAAGAGTAACAAAAGGCCACCCCGGGTTTAACCATCTCAAACAGGAAGAAGGCAAGTTGCTGGGC
The DNA here is from genome assembly GCF_949774975.1 of Lagenorhynchus albirostris. Classification (NCBI taxonomy): domain Eukaryota; kingdom Metazoa; phylum Chordata; class Mammalia; order Artiodactyla; family Delphinidae; genus Lagenorhynchus; species Lagenorhynchus albirostris. The sequence continues at coordinate 52,177,566 of NC_083109.1, forward strand.
ATCTGGGAAGCCCAGGCTTAGATTTGAAAGGAGGGTCAGTGCTGGAGAAGGAGAGAGAGTCTGGGCTGGAGACCCGACTGGCCATCTATGGAAGCAAAGTAAGTGCAAATCCATGGGGAAGAATGACACGGACCCTGTGAAAGAGGCCAGCAAAGCAAAATCGGGGCTCTGAAGTGCAAAGGAAATAATCCTTAACCATGAAAACCAAGACTCTCTGGCCTATGTCAGGTCTACATCAAGATGATGACAAGGCCAGGAGCAGAATGGCTCTCTGGTGATGCCAGGCTAATGGTCCTAAGTGGACTTTCCCATGCTTTGACCAAGAGTCAAAGCCAAGAGTCTTACCACGTCTGTTTGGGAACAGGTCTGGCAGGCCAACCCTCCTAACTGCCTGGCCAGGATCCCTGAAATCCTCTTCCTCCCAGTCTTCACCATCCACGGTGGTACCTTCTCCAGCCTCTGTGGGCCCCCCATTCTGCTGACTCAGCTCTCTAGCCTCAACTTCCCTCTTGGCCAGGATCAGTACTGCTTGCCATAGTAGGTGCAGAGGCCCAGGGGCTGGAAAGGGCATCAGCTTCCTCGTAAAAGATACAAGGCTCAGGCACATAGCCTCTCCTCATGTTGCGGGAACTCAACTGCAGGCTTTTGAACTTGGCACGATGCTGCTCTGGGGTCTGCAGAAAGCTTTGCTCCTGGAGTTGTTCCACCAAGGCCCTGGAGATCTGGCTGTTCTGCTGATGGGTCTGGAGTTTTTCATAAAACTGAGAATGGCCAGGAGTGTCTTGGTCTCTTCATAGCCCCAGTGCACACTTGCTGCCAGGAGACAACTCAGTGACCAGAGCAGGGCAGGCTGATACCGCAGTGCAGGGTTTTAGCAGCCCAGGAAGCCACATCCTAGTCTCTCAAATTATGCCATGCTGGCTACTGTTGTTCCTGGGGAGATCTCACTGTGCGCTTGTTCCTAAAGCAACAACTTCCAGTGAAATCCTCTCCAGCTGAGGAGGGGTTGTAGAGTCTTTACCAAAGCTTCTGCTTTTATTTCTCTTTATCCTGAATCCCACTAATTTCCCCTGAGAGATGATTCACGATAAGCCTCGAGCTTGTCTGTCTCCAGGGTGGTGGGAATCTCTGAGGGTGAGTGGCCATATAAGAGGACCTGGTGAACAGGTAAGACTTGGATGGAAGCAAAGATTCACAAGAGAGAAGATAGGATACTTCTGCTAAGTCCCACCTCTCATGTATGAGTCCCTCCTGATCTGGCTCCTGTACATCTGTTTATATCTCTTGTCATCCCTGTGTATGTAAGAAACTGAATTACTGCAGGTAGTGTCCCAAGGTGAGAATAAGTAGTAAAGGTCTGGGAAGAGCAGTTCAGGAAGGCTGGTTACTCAAGAACACTCAGCACAGGCCCCACAGGGGCTGCCCATCTGGGCCGGTGGCTGAGGGCTCATTTGTCTAGAGCCGTCCCAGCAAATGCATTCTGATCACACCTGGTCATGATGCTCTGAAGGGCACGCAGCCTCTTCTCGTCACCCTCTAGTCCACTCTGCTCTGAGCCACTGTCTTCTTGTGCCTGGATTACTGCAGTGGCCGCCTACCTGGTCTTGACTCTCCTCTGAACCTCCTACAGTCTCTCTCAATCCAGCTGTCAGAGTGCGCCCCTCCTCTTCATTCAACTCAACTAACCTCTGTGAGTGCCAGCAGGCCAGTTTCTGAGAAATGCAACTGTCATATGACATGGACCCTGCCTTCAAGAAGACCACAGTCCTCCAAAGTTTTCCGTAAGAAAACGGAGACACAAACACGTGTTTAAATAGAGTTAAGTGTCAAATAAATTGAAATTCTCAACATGATCCTTTTAAAACTATTACTCCTCTGCTCAGAATCCTGCAAGGCTACCCCATTTCACACAGAAAAAGCCAGAGTCCTTACAAAGTCCTCTATGTAGGGCCTGAGGCCCTAGGTTAGTGCTTCTCAAAGTATCTGTGAAGAACCAGTTTTTTTTGTTTTTCAAAATACATTGAATATGCAGTTAGATGGTGCAGCAATGTCAGATTGCTATAAAAGTTTCTAAACGCTTGCTCTCAATTTCACTCTCAGTAGTGCTGCCCCACGTGATCTGGTTCTGACCTTGTTTATTACTCTCATCCCCTCTCAATCTGCACCAGGCACACTGGCCTCCTTGCCCAGGCTCCTCCGGCTCAGAGCCTTTGCACTGGTGATCCCCTCCGACTGTTACAGTCTCCCTAGAGAGTCACACAGTTCACCCATTCTCCTTCACATCTCTAATGTCATTTTCTCGGTGAGAACTACCCTGACAACCCAAATTAAAAATGCAACCCACCCTCTGTCCCCACATGCTCCATCACTCTTATCCTGCCCCATTGCCCTGCAGCTACAATGGAACCTGATTCCCAGACTAAGATGACAGCTCTCTGAATCCACACAGCGGCTCCAGCTAGGACATCACCCACCTTCCACAGAGAACACAGTGCTCCTTCCCCAGGCTAACATTAGCTTCGTTCTTTTATGTTCAGTTAACAAAATCTAGATATAACATTTACTCACACAATTTACTTCTTAGGTCACAGAAACAGCCCAGGCTTTGGCTTTACAATTTCACAACTCAAAAGAAAATCCCCTGGGTTATTACCAAGACAACATAATGGTTTAGGTACTGCTTTTCCCTGTGTGTAACCTGCAGGTGGCCGAGTGAATGGCTTTATGGCCTTCATCCCAGCATTTCCCCAGCAGTGAGGGAACAGGAACAGTCCTCAACTTACAGCTGGAAGACAAGGCACAAAGTGGGAGCATGGTTTGCTTATAGGTGACAGTACCAGGACATGTGTGCCGAGAGGCCCTCACCCAAGTGGCTCTGGAGCTGGCTGTAGGTGTGGGGACTCCAGTTTCCTGGACTGGCTGCTTCCTGTCAAATTTGTAGCTGTCTCAGGGCTTCTCTGGTGGCGCAGTGGTTGAGAGTCCGCCTGCCGATGCTGGGGACACGGGTTCATGCCCCGGTCCGGGAAGATCCCACATGCCGCGGAGCGGCTGGGCCCATGAGCCATGGCTGCTGAGCCTGCGCATCCAGAGCCTGTGCTCCGTAACGGGAGAGGCCACAACAGTGCGAGGCCCGCGTACCGCAAAAAAAAAAAAAAAAAAAAAAAATTTGTAGCTGTCTGAGCCCCCCACTGTGTCCTCGAGCCTCGCCTCTTTGCGCTTCCATGGCCCTTGGCTTGGCCCTTTGGCCTCAACAGCCCTGTCTGCCAAGCTCCTGGGAGAACTGGAGGAGCCCTGTGAGGCCGGCAGAGCTTCCTTCTCCTCCTGAAGGGCACAGGGTGCCTGGCTGCAGCCTCCCCTCCTTCGACAGTCACTGGCCCAGAGGCTTCTGAACTGGTTCATGCTGCTCCAGAGTCTGGTGGAAACCTCGTTCACACAAGAACTCAGCGACTTCCCCACAGAGCTGGCTGCTCTGCTGGTGCTCCTGCAGTTTCTCATAAAACCGAGGCTGCTGAGAACAGACAGGAGAGTCCTGGTGTCCTCGGCCGCCCAGGGTGGGCCAGGCTCTGTCCCATTTGCTGAGTCTGGCTCTTGTGCTTCACTCTTGATTTCTTCTTCCCTGTTTGCTGGTGTCTCATGGGCTTTCACTCTAGTCTCCCTTGTGGAAGTCTTAGGCCTTTTCCTTGCCCTGCAGCCCTGCATACCTGGGGTCCCTGCGTGTTCTCTGATCCAGCCCAGGATGTCCTTTCGACCATGAATGAGCAACCCTGCATGTGGAGATGCAGGGAGGAGACATCAAGGCTGCAGAGCATCTGTCTCTGAATCTGACGGTCGGGGAGGCTGCTCTGAGGAGGAGCAGCCCAGATGGGGCAAAACTGATTTGAAAAAAGGCAAGAGATCAGTCCAGAGACTCTGAAAAAGGGCTCTTGTTGCCTCCTGAAGGGCCTGGGCATAGAAGTAGACTATCACGGTTGGATTCTCTTGTCTTTCAGTCTCCTCTGCTCCCCAGGACCTATCACAGCTGTGTGTGTGAGCACAAGTTCACTCATCTCTCCCCTGTTCCCAGCACAGCCTGTGCCTCCCTAGCTGCTGTCTGTCTTCCCTCTCCACTCATCCTCTGCCTCCCACACGCTCTGTCCCCACTGCCCCTGTCATAAGCCCGTGCTTTCCCTTCCTTCTATCACTCTGTCCCTCTCTGTGTCTTCCTTTCTCTGTGTCTCTTGTCGCCTCTCAGTATGTTCCTGTTCCTTCTTTGCCCCCACCCAATAGGCTCCCCACTGCCTCTCTGTCTCCTTTCCTCTTGGGTTCTCTTGGTCTGTCTCCAGACAACTGAACACATTCACTCTGGACCTAGAGGGAACGTGGATCCTTACCCAGCCAGGCGTTTCTGTCACTCTTCTGTGTAACATCCCTGTAGAGGGCCCTCTGTTCGGGGCCCAGGTGTTATCTGCCCTTCCTGACAGAGGGATATGGCTCTGCCCTCACATGTGGCTCGTCCCTGTAACAACACAGGGGTCTGCTGCTACCGATAAAATAGCACCGCTCTAGCTTGGGGTGGGGCAGAGACAGGACCACGGGTATCAGATCAGGGGCAAAGCAAGGCAGGGAGAGGTCAGGCCTCCAAGAGAAGGATCGGGATGGGTAAAGAGCCATATGATGATGTCAGTGGACAGAACAAGGAAACAACCCAAGAGAAACTCAATGGACCACGTAAAAATCTTTCCAGCATCTCTAGAAAATAAGGGACTTTAGGCTGAGAGTGAGCGCAAGATGAAAGGGGAACTTAAAGAGACAAAAGGTATCCACCATAGCTCACCTGGGCCCCAGCTATGTGGAGCACAGCACCTGTCTCCTGGTCTCTAAGACCCCTCCTCTGAGGAAGGTTCCTGGGAGCCTGCAGAGTAAGCCAGGCTGGGGGAGAAAACAGCCACTGTTAGAGGGCGGTCTCCACGTAACAGCCACAGAGCAGAGGTTGTGGGTGGGGTCCCCAGGCCAGCAGCCTCAGCAGTACCTGGGAGCTCATCAGAGATGCATATTCCTGGGCCCCACTGGGATATAATGAATCAGCAACTCTGGGGGTGAGGCCTGGGAATCTGTTGAACACGCCCTCAGGTGAGTCTGATGCATAGTCAAGTTTCAGGACCACTGCCACAGCCAATGGCCTGTGTGTTAAGAAGTTCCTTTCACCAGATCTCTCCTGACATAATAGCTTTAAAAAAAGGTTTTTTCATTCTAAAGAAATATGTGCATAGTATATATATATATATTTTTAAATTTATTTATATTATGTATTTATTTTTGGTTGCGTTGGGTGTTCGCTGCTGTGCACGGGCTTTCTCTAGTTGCAGCGAGCGGGGGCCGCTCCTCGCTGCTGTGCCTGGGCCTCTCAGTGCAGTGGCCTCTCCTGCTGCGGAGCACGGGCTCCAGGCATGCGGGTTCAGTAGTTGTGGCTCACGGGCTCTAGAGCACAGGCTCAGTAGTTGTGACGCATGGGCTCAGTGGCTCCGCGGCATGTGGGATCCTCCCGGACCAGGGCTCGAACCCGTGTCCTCCTCATTGGCAGGCGAACTCTTAACCACCGCGCCACCAGGGAAGCCTCATAGTATATTTTTTAAAAATTTTAATAGAATACTTGGGAGCAAGGGGAGGGAATGTCTCATTGCCCAACCACTCAGAGATGACTATAATGCTTTTTTTTTTTTAATTTATTTATCTAGTTTTTGGCTGTGCTGGGTCTTCGTTGCTATGTGCAGGCTTTTCTCTAGTTGCGGCGAGTGGGGGCTACTCTTTGTTGTGGTATGTGGGCTTCTCACTGCAGTGGCTTCTCTTGTTGTAGGGGACAGGCTCTAGGCGCATAGGCTTCAGTAGTTGTGGCACATGGGCTCAGTAGTTGTGGCTTGTGGGCTCGAGAGCACAGGCTCAGTAGTTGTGGCACACAGGCTTAGTTGCTCCGCGGCATGTGGGATCTTCCTGGACCACGGCTCAAACCGGTGTCCCTTGCATTGGCAGGCAGATTCTTAACCACTGTGCCACCAGGGAAATCCCCTATAGTGCTCTTAAAAATACCATGGGAATTCGATCCTTTTTTTTCTTTCAGACCAAGATAATACATTCTTTTCCAGATCCCCATCTTCAAGAATAGTACAAAGAAAATGGTACATTTTGATGACTTATTAGTGGAACTTGACCCCGGGGAGGTTTCACCACTTGGGAGCAGCCCGCAGGTACGGTGAGCTGAGGTTGCAGAACGTGGAACACAGTGAGTCCTGCCCCCTTTACTCAGACCCCAAAGTCTCAGAAATCACACACCAAAGAGCACAGATGTTCCCAAGGATTAAAAGTAAATAAATTCTAAATGGCAAAGTTTTCTAACATATTGATAGTGTATTTACTTCACTTAAAAAATACGAAAGCAGGGACTTCCCTGGTGGCGCAGCGGTTGAGAATCTGCCTGCTAATGCAGGGGACACGGGTTCGAGCCCTGGTCTGGGAGGATCCCACATGCCGTGGAGTAACTAGGCCCATGAGCCACAACTACTGAGCCTGCGCGTCTGGAGCCTGTGCTCTGCAACAAGAGAGGCCGCGATAGTGAGAGGCCCCCACACCACGATGAAGAGTGGCCCCCGCTTGCCACAACTAGAGAAAGCCCTCGCACAGAAACGAAGACCCAACACAGCAAAAATAAATAAATTAATTAATAAACTCCTACCCCCCCCAAAAAATACAAAAGCAAACAAACTCTTAAGACTGTTTCTCATTTCATCAACAGAAGCTTGCCTTTTTAAACAGCATGAAGACACAGTGCTTTTCTTTAGGATCTGAGTTAAATAAAGGTAAGGGGGCTTTAAAATAATTACTTAGAAACCTGTAAGGGCAGCTTTGAATTACACAGAAAAGGCAGCAGTGGCCTTTACATAATCTAGAAATGTATGCAGCCAAAGTGCTTCACAGAAAGAGACTTATAAAGATAGAGCCTTGGTCTGTCTGCACAATGGAATATTACTCAGCCCCCAAAACAAACCAAGTAGTGATACTTTGTAGGCTGGAAACGTGATAAATGAGAGAGGCTAGAAACAAAAGGTCATATATTGTAGGATTCTATTTCTATGAAATGTTCAGAACAGGCAAATACAAAGAGAGAGAATGAGGAGCAACTGCTTAATGGGCATGGCGTTTATTTTGGGGAGGATGAAACTTTTGGAATGAGACAGAGGTGGTGATAGTACAACATTGTGACTGTACTAGATGCAACTGAATGGTTCACTTGAGATGGCTAATTTTACATTAGGTGATGAATTTGAGATCAATTAAATTTAATTAAATTTTTAATTAACCTTTTTCTAAAAAATTAGAACAATTTTTTAAAAAAGCACTGGAAGAAAGGAAAAACTAATAGGAGAAATGTATTTTGGAAGAGATTAAGCTGGATGGAAGGGGGTTGTATTCAAGTTCATGAAGAACCACTCTGTAGAAGGTGAGGTAATTATGCTCACCTTTAGTAACACCAGATTCAGAAGCAATAGAATTAACTTGTGATAAGAGAGAATTAAGCTAACACATAAAGGATCTCCACCCACATTTTAAGTGCTAGTACCATCAACTATAATTTGAAAACTTGATTTTTGGATGTACTCAAAGGCATTTAATCTGGAACCCAGGGGCCAACTTGAGCTCAGACCTGTATTTCCAAGAGATGATTGTCCCTCACACCTTGGGGGAGGGCAGAGGCTTCTGCTTACCTTCTGACTGTCCCCACGGTCTCTGGGGTGAGCTCCGTGACCCCTTTACAGGCCATTCTTCTGGAAGAACCCCCTGTTTCAGGTGGGATCTCAGTGATTCTCTGGCTGCTCCCAAGGAGGCCGTCTCCTCGATGGGCATTTTCAAGTCCTTCCCAGATTCCGGGACCTGAGAACAGACCCCATCATCTGTCACTACAAATTCCTGTCTAAAGTGACAGAGGAGAGATACTGAGAGGTAGCTGGGGTATCACCTCCCTTACTGCTTCTCACTTCCACTTCCTGCTCTCCCCTTCACCCCCCTGATGGGTTTCAAATAGCCGTTTTAACCCTTACATTCCTATACTGTTTTCATTCACATTAAGAGTGTGATCCTGAAATGGTGGTGGACAATAAGGGAGAGATGGTCCACACAGAAATGGCAAGGGGAACCGGGACCAGAATGACTGTTAGCACAGAGGGATTCCCGCTCTGCTTAGGTCCCCTCTCCACAAACTCTTAACTTCGTACATGTGCTCCACTGCCCTTCTCCATCCATCCTGGTTATTATTAACAGTCTCCAAACCATGGATATTAAATTAACTTCCCCCATTTCTAATGCATCACCACCATACTGCTCCCCCCTCCAAATTATGTCAAAACCTTTCAATCCTATGAAATTTCACCGACACCCCCTTCACCACTCTTCCTCCTACAGCTGGTGTGCACATCCGCCTCCTCGCTGGGAGACGCAAGCACATCCTGATCCAGCCATGCAGACTCGGGCGCCAGCAGGCTGCTTCCTGCTCTGGCCACAGTCACGTTCAGGCTGGCACTCCTCTGACCCACACTCCTCCGTTACTTGTTGCCTCTCCCAGATTTCTGACCTGGATTTCAGCCGCCTTCTTCCCACAGAATCTCCCACAACTGAAGCCCTCATGTTTCTTTTCCTTCTCCTGTGCCTTTCACACCCCCCTTCTCCCAAAATATACAAGACATTACACTGAGTGGATCTCAGACCGAGTCCTTACCTCTACAAGTAGGTATTTTGTGAAACTCATCACTGTCCCAAACTGACCACTTAATTCAGGCAGCAAGGACCGGCTCTAATATGACTTTGTTTAGTGTACAACACATGACACACTCCTTCAAGGAACCTTCTAGCAAGACAGATTAGATTTAAATTCAACAACATCTCTAATTTTCCTGACCTGCTGAGTGAAGGATTGTTGTCCTTTTCCTCGCCTTGTTTTGGAGAGTGTTATCTCACTTTAATTAGTGACTCCAAGGTTTCAGTGAATATATGAATGTCTAAGTTATTTCAGCAAATGAGAAATTCTTCCCATAGACCAAGGACATAGGACCAAGGCAGGATAGCTAATACTTTCTGGGCAGCAGACAGCTTCTGGCATTTCTCAGCTAAGCGCCTCTCCAGTAACTGGATTCTTGAGCTCCTCACACCAACTTCTTCATGACTAAAACCACAAGGTTCTGACTGCCTTTTCTCACCTGCTGCCCAGGTGCTCTCTGTACATCCTCAACCAGAGCCACAGCTTCATCACCATTTTCTGGACACTGCTCCCTCACCCAGCTCTGGATCTTTTCTGGCAAGATGGTCAGAAACTGCTCCAAAACCAGCAGCTCCAGGATTTGCTCTTTTGAGTGTGTCTTAGGCCTCAGCCACTGACAACAGAGTTCCCAGAGTTTGCTAAAAGCTTCATGTGGACCAGCTACCTCCTGGTAGCAGAACTGCCGGAAGCGCTGGCGGGAAGCTTCATAGTCAGGGCCGCTGTTGTGCAGGGCTGATTTCTGTCTCTGTGTGGAGTCCTTGCTTGGGGACGGGTGTGCCTGGGAACTCCTTATTGCAGCCATGGTTTGCTTCAACGAACTGGCTTACTGGTTGCCACTTCCATCCTGCAGATCAGATTCCATCTCTTTTCTTATCACTGGGAAGCGGGTCTCCTGGATACCAGTGAAAAGTGTGTCTTTTTGGAATCAGAGACGTGAGCATTTCATAGACATGCAGACTCAGACGCACACTTGAAAAAGGCTCAGTGAGGCTGAAAAGAATCAAAAAAGACAGCATGAAGCCATCCCATATTCCTCCACTCTAGTTCTTATGTTTTTTTTTTTTATGCAGTACGCGGGCCTCTCACTGTTGTGGCCTCTCCTGTTGCGGAGCACAGGCTCCGGACGCGGAGGCTCAGCGGCCATGGCTCACGGGCCCAGCCGCTCCGCGGCATATAGGATCTTCCTGGACCGGGGCACGAACCCGTGTCCCCTACATCGGCAGGCGGACTCTCAACCACTGCGCCACCAGGGAAGCCCAGGCTGATTTCCTTTTTATTCGGCAAGGATGCCCTGAGTACTCCAGTGCACTCGGTGCTAGGGTTAGGTCCTGCGGCTGAAGTGACTAGGAAACAAGTCCGCGGGCTCCCGCTCCGGTCTCCCGGGGGTGAGACGGGCAGGGCCACAGGCCGGAGAGAGTCCGCGCTGGGGCACAGGGATCGGGACACCTCTGGCCGGCTCGGGTGGGCCGGGGCGAGGGGCCGCGGCACAGAAGGGTGACCGCCGAGCGTGCGAGGGGCGCCCTGACCTGGCCCAACTGCCTCTGAGACGACTGCCAGCAGCAAGCCCCCGGCCGCCAAGAAGCGGAGCACTCACCTGACGCACTCACCCGCGACTCCCCAAACTCGCTCGGCCACCGGGTCGGAAGTCAGCACCGCGAGACCCCGCGCGGATCCGCCCACTGCGCTTGCTCGCGAGTCTTGCCAGCGGACTACAACTCCCGGAGTGCACTGCGACGGCGGGGCGCCGTTCTCGCCAGCATCGACAGACCCAGCAGCCGATAGATGAGAGAGAACGCCCCCGAGGAGCCAATCCCTCTGCGGAGGAGGCGCGCTCTCCGGTGGCACAGTTTCGCGGCAGCCTGTGGGAGTGTCCGCGACGAGCGGCTTCTTCCCCGCCCTCAGCCTTGGCTCCTGGGTTCTGGTTCCCCGGTCCCCAGAGAGGTGAGTCGGCTGCAGGTGGGCGTGTGGAGCGGGGCTGTCGGCGGTGCTGCCGTCGCAGGCGCCACCCCCGGCTCGCACCCGGCCACGTAGTTGAGCCGCGCGCCAGAGTGCTGCAGCTTCGCCAAGCCCCGGGCCAGCTGGGGCGCGGAGTCGGAGCCGGGCGCCCTCGGAGGCCGGAGCGGCTGGGCCTCGGAGCCTCGGGGGTGAGCAGCCGCCGCGTCTCCGTGTACCTTGCTCGCTAGCAGGAGGTTTCCGCTAACTGACAACCCCCAGCGTGCGCCGTGGCCTGCCTGGGCTCGCCCTGTAGCGCCCGGCGAGATGCTGGAAGTCGGCCTGTGGAGGATGCGGGGGAGCTGGTGCAGGCTACCTGGATGACAGCCTGAACTTTTCCCAGGGATTCCTGCCAGCCCATTAGGTCACGTTGCGCATTTTCCTCTGAGACCTCTTGTGCTTGCCGCTGAAATAAAAGCGGTATTTCCCCCAGTTTCCTTTTAGGACATTATGACTTTTCTCCTTTGCAAGACAGTTCAAGAAACTGGCAGAAAAACAAACTCTTCCCACTCTCAGGGACTGTGTTGTCTTCAGGAGTTTGGGGTCAAGTTCAGCGAATGAGGAGGCTCTGTTTGCATCCTTTCCTTTCCAGTATCCTCAGAGGAGCTTCGTTTCTAGCATCTTTCTAGCATTCAGGGCCATGATCCCGAAGGCTTGAGCTGTTTACAAGGAGAGAGAAGCTGTCTCCTGAGCCCCAAAATGGCGGCTAAGATGGAGATAACTTTGAGCTCGCAGTCCCACATTCAGGCTTCCTCCAAGCAAGAGAGACATATAATAGCAAAACTAGAAGAAAAACGGGAGCCCGCTCTGCAAAAAGACTGGCCCGATCCTGAGCTCTCCCGCCAGAGTTTTAGACGGTTTTGTTATCAAGAGGTGTCTGGACCCCAAGAGGCGCTCTCCCGTCTCCGGCAGCTCTGCCGTCAGTGGCTGCAGCCTGAGGTGCACACCAAGGAGCAGATTTTGGAGCTGCTGGTGCTGGAGCAGTTTCTGAACATCCTGCCTCCGGAGATCCAGGCTCGGGCCAGGCATCAATGTCCAATGAGCAGCAAGGAGATTGTGACCCTGGTGGAAGATTTTTACAGAGCAGCCAAGGGACCAAAGCAGTGGGTAAGGAGGGTACTTTCTGTGGTCTCCAGGATTTCTTTTTCATCTTTCTTTTTCATCTGGTTAGTGTTTGGTTTCTGGACCCCTCCCTAGATAGAATCCAGAATTTCAAACGTTGCCTCTGGCCTCTATTTGGAACCCTCCTCCCCCCACCCTCCTAGGGAGATGTAACAGGTTTTCAGAAAACCCAGCCACAGGCATTCCAGTGAGAAAGTAGAGGATCAAGGCTCTTGAAACTTTGCTGACAGATCTCCCCTGACGCTTTCTTTTTGAAGTTTTTCTACAGTCAGGATTCATAGCAGGCAGGGTCATTCTACTGGATAGGAATTTGATTTGGGGGGAACTTTATGAGACCTTGTCCGAAGTATCTTGCATATTGCCTTTGGATCAGGAAACTCCAGCTCAATTGGCTAGTATTCCTTCCAAATCCCACCCCCAAGTCAGACCGCAGTAGGAGCCTAGGGAGGAAGCAAACAATCATGTGCTTTGGTGAACGGAAGCAGTTAGGGAACAGGGGTAGGGCAATCCTCTTACTACTGAGATCTCCTTACCAGGAGAGCCTTGGGCAAAACAATTTATTGGTAAGGGTGGTTTTTAATGGCCCCCACCCTACTGCTTCCTGATCCTACGGGGCCTGTTTCCTCCAGAAGCAGGGAGGCAAGTGAGCATAGGGTAGGAACCTGCTGGGTGGGTGTCATGGCTGACCCTGATGTATTTGTGCCTGCTTTCTGATGACTTTGACTCCAGGCCTTGAGAAGGCCCCAAGCTTTAAGGACAGGAAGTATCGGCTGATTTGAAGCAGCCTCCTTTTGGTCATTCTGCACATCCTTCCCTTTGCTTCCTTTGAGAGTTTCTGCATTCTCTCTCAAGGTTGACCCCCAGGCCATTATCAGAAATTTCCAGGGAAAAACAGTCATTACAGAGCAGTGAGAGGTCAAGCTGCCCTCAGACAGTCCTTGAGTTGTGCTCTAATGCATGGGGCTTGTTCCTAGGTGGCTGTTTGTATGGAGGGCCAGAAGGTGCTCTTGGAGAAAACTGGATCCCAGCTTGGAGAACAGGAACTGCCAGACTTTCAACTGCAAACTCCTAGCAGATATCCCAGGGAGAGCTCTCTGGAGGAGACGTCCCAGGCAGGATCTCAGGATCAGCGGAGCCCCCGTCATTGGGAAAAATCCCTGCTCCTCCAGGACCCAACCCCCAAATTGGCTGAGACAGGTAAACACTCGGTGCCTCTTCTCTCCGTCTCGTCATCCCCTTATCGCCATCAAAGCATTTCATGGTTCTAAAAAGCCATAGACCAGGTATTGGGTTTTTTTTTCAATATTGTATGTGATAGTAGATCTTTATTCTCCAACGAATTTCACGAATTAGAATGGTAGTGTTACTAAAGTGTGCTTTTATCATTTTCTGTTCATGACTATTTGAGAATCCAGTGCACAGGATTATTCTAGTGCCTTCTTTTCTGTCCCATTCAGAGCTACTTATAGTGAAGACAAATCCAAATATGACCACTGATGAACTTCCATTCAAGCTGTGGCTGAGTTTCGTCACTTAAAATAGTCCCATGTTTAGAAGGGACCTAAACAAGATTCTGCTAATTAGAGGAAAAAAACCCTCTCCGTTTTATGTTCTGCCTCTTTCTCCTCCTGTGACATTGTCCGTGTCCATTTCCTTATCTGTCTCTGGTACAATGCCAGTATAATTGCAGGCCCTGCTCCACACAGTCCTGTGGTCTCTCTGACTGAATGAAAGTGACACTTTGGCCAGTCTTGGTGATGTGAATACAGGATATGGTCAACAGGTTAGAGAAGAAGGTTACAAGAAAGCTAGATTCCTTAAGATTTGCTACATTCAGCGAAACACTTTGATTTCATTATTCTCAAAACTCATGAATGGAGAAGACCTAGGGCATCCAGCAGGAAAGCACTGTGGCCCTGGCTGAGGTCCCGCCTCATAACCTACGGCCTTCATGGTCCTAAAGAAAGTGGACCACACGTACTCCCTTCTTCTGCCTCAGCAGAGGCAGCTGGGTGTGCATGCTGTCTCCATTTCCTTTTATTTGATTCCAGAGAGGGTGGAGTCTCATGCTCAAGGTTCATCCATGTTGTAGCATGTGTCAGTACTTCATTCCTTTTTAATGGCTGAATAATATTGCACTCTGTGGACATTTCGTCTGTTTATCAGTTGGACACTTGGGTTGTTTCCACCTGTTGGCTATTATGAATAGTGCTGCTGTTAACAGTTGTGTACAAGTTTTCGTGTGGATGTCTGTTTTCATTTCTCTTGGGTGTACACCCAGGAGTGGAAATGCTGGGTCCTATGGTAACTCACTGTTTAACCTTTTGAGGTTGGACTTTTCCAAAGTGGCTGCGCCATTTTACATCCAGCAGTCTATGAGTATTCCAATTTCTCTACATCCCTGTTGACACTTGTTATTTTTTGTCCTTTTTATTGCATCCATCCTATTAGGCATGAAGTGGTATCTCATGGAGCTTTTGAGTTATTTCCCTAATGACTGATGATGTTGAGCATCTTTTCATGTGCCTGTTGGCCAATTGTGTATCTTCTTTGTAGAAATGTCTATTCAGATCCTTTGCTCATTTTTTAAAATTTTATTTATTTATTTATTTTTGGCTGCGTTGGGTCTTCATTGCTGTGCATGGGCTTTCTCTAGTTTCAGCGAGCGGGGGTACTCTTCATTGTAGTGTCCGGGCTTCTCATTGCTGTGGCTTCTCTTGTGGCGGAGCACGGGCTCTAGGCATGCAGGCTTCAGTAGTTGTGGCTCGCGGGCTTAGTTGCTCCGCAGCATGTGGGATCTTCCTGGACCAGGGCTCAAACCCGTGTCGCCTGCATTGGCAGGTGGATTCTTAACCACTGTGCCACCAGGGAAGTCCCCTTTGCTCATTTTTAACTGGGTTGGTCTTTTTATTGTTGTAACAGTTCTTTGTATAATCTGGATACTAGACCCTTATGTATAATTTGCAAATATTTTCTCCCATTATGTGGGTTATCTTTTCACTTCCTTGATAGTATCCTTTGAAGCACAAATGTTTTGGATGTTGAGGAGGTCCAATTTATCTTTTTGTTTGCTTGTGCAAACATACATATCGAATGTACTATTGCCTAATCCACCGTCACAAAGGTTTACACCTTTGTTCTGTTCAAAGAGAGCTAGGTTTAGCTCTTACATTTAGGTCTTTGATCCATTTTGAGTTAATTTTTGTATGTGTTGTGAGTCGGGGTCCAACTTCATTCTTTTGTATGTAGAAATCCAGTTGTTCAGCACCACTTGTTGAAAAGACTATTCTTTACTCCATTGAATTATCATGACAACCTTGTTGAAGAGCAGTTGACCATAATTGTGTGGGCTGCTTTTTAAATCTGAATTTAAATTAAAGTTAAATAAAATTAAAAATTCAGTTTCTCAGTCACACAAGCCACATTTCAAGTACTCAGTAGCCACATGTGGTTAGTGGCTGCCATTCTGAATAGATCTTCCACATGGCAGGAATCCTGTTGGATAATAGCACTGTTGTGGAGTTTCTGTAATGAGGGTGCATGTCTGGCCCATATCTCAATTTCCAATCACATATGCTGTCTATCAACTTCATAATGGAAGAAAATACCACACTTACTGGATTTACCATTATTTGAAGAGAGTGGTGGTCAGTGTCCATGTAAGTGAGGGTATATTTGCAATGTTGAAATTTCTGATGGGTTTGCTTTTCCCTATTTCTCCTTTCTTAAACCTTTCCCCAAAGGTAGGAAGGAGGGAGGGGTTGGAGAACTTGTTTCCTAACTTTAGTATACATCAGAATCACCCCAGCTTCCCCCTGTTAACTGCAGACTTCCAGGTTCCATCCCCCAGAGATTCTAACTCAGCAGCCTTGGGGGAGCAGGGGCAGCCTGCTTGGTGGACAGCTGCCCCAGATGAGTCTAATGCAAGTTGCCAAGTGGAGAACAGCACTTTGAGAAACTTTGCCGTGTATCTCATAGCTCTTTTGCTTGGGTTCTTTCTTCGAAGCCCAGAAATGAAACATATTCTTTATAATTATAGAGGCCTCCAGAATGAAAAGTGACAACAAGGAAAATCCACAGCAGGAGGGGGCTAAAGGAGCAAAGCCAGGCACCTTGTCAGTGGGCAGGCCCAAAGGGAATGGTCTGCAGAGCCCCGAACCCAGAGGGGCGACTGTGAGTGAGCCCCGGTTGTCACGGAGGCAGGTCAGCCCCCCACGCGCTCAAAAGCCATTTGCTCACTACCAGAGACATTGCAGGGAACTGGAATACATCAGCGGCCCCCTGAAGAGCCACCCACTGAGAGAGCTGAAGAAAAGCAAGGGAAGCAAAAGAAACCTGAGCAGCCGTTTGCAACGTCTTGGTCACCAGCCGACCCGCTCAGCGAAGAAACCATACAAATGTGATGACTGTGGGAAAAGCTTCACGTGGAATTCAGAGCTGAAAAGACACAAGCGAGTCCACACAGGGGAGAGGCCCTACACGTGTGGAGAGTGTGGGAACTGCTTCGGGCGGCAGTCCACCCTGAAGCTGCACCAGAGGATCCACACCGGAGAGAAGCCCTACCAGTGCGGCCAGTGTGGGAAAAGCTTTCGCCAGAGCTCAAACCTTCACCAGCATCACAGACTCCACCATGGGGACTGAAAGCAGGGCTGGGTCCTCTCTGTTCGGAAGAAGGTACTTGCATTTCTCCTTCCCCTCGCTTGCATGTAAATCACAAAGACCATCTGCGTGACTTACAAGGGAGAAAACGAGATCCCTGAGGAGTGATGGTGCCCGTCGGGCTGGTGAGGCGTCGGTCGGGAAGAGGCTGACAGGGGACTTGATCGTGCATGGGGTCGTGTACGATGATGGGGGAAGAGATGGAAGGTCTAGGCATTGGGTCAGAGAGCACCGGGGTGTCTGCTGGAGAGCGGGGAGTCACTACTGAGGGAGAATCAGGATGATCCTGCAGACGTGCCCCACACCTTGATGTTAAATCTCCTCCTGCTGCTTTATTTATCCTCTAAATCTGTTCAAGGATAAATCCTATATATAGTTATACATTTGCTGTCACACCAGACAATCTTTATCATTGCACACACTCCTTTAATAAAGATGAGTGATCTGCAAGAATTTCAAGGCAGAAGTTCATTGGAATGTAAATCCCCTAATATTTTTCCTGTCATTCCTGGCTGTTCATAACAAAGGAAGCATGAAGTGGGAGTATGGACACGTTTGTGTGAGGCAGGGGTCTCCAAGTATTAGTGCTTTTACCAAATAAATACACATACACACACACTAAAGGTTCTTTTTATATCAAAGCACCTTTGATTTGGTAAAAGAAAAATCACAGCTGCTGCAACCCCCCACCCATAGTGATAAGGAAAAGCTACAAGAAGCAAGACTGCTAAGACAACAAAGGGAATCCTTCCTACTTTCCTTTCTCACTTAGGCCAGTAGCTTTAAGAATAACAAAATGCTTGGGGTGATGAAAATATACTAAAACTGAATTATTTCAGAGCAAGTACCCCAAATCATTGAAACATTCATTAATTTTATGATATGTAAGTTATACCTCAAAGAAGTTTCTAAAAATGACAAAATGTATTTATGTAAAATGTTAAAGTCCTAGAACTAGGCCTGAGAGATCATCTAATCCCACCCCTCATTCTCTCAAAATGGAAATTATAACCCAATCAGTATACAATTCTTAGTCACACTGGGCAAGCCAGTGGATCTCCTAGTTTAGAGAAGACTTTTGGTAGGTGGGTGCAGTATGTCAAGCAGGAAACAGGTGCAGGTAGCGTTCTTCCTAAAGCATCAGTATCCTCAGGTCACTGCTGGCCACCTCAGGGCTGTGGTTGTGCTATTGTGTGTCCCCCCACCAAGGATCTCAGGTTCCTCTGACCACAGAGGGACAGGTGCTCACATGGGCAGCCCTGTCCCCCAGGTCTTTGCACACACTGTTCCCTTTGCCCTTAGGACCCGCCGCCCCCACTCCCTCTCGCATCTCACAAGAGTTGCCAGCTCTGCAAAGCCTCCTCTGACAAGTTCTAGGCAGAGGTAGACTTCACCAGTGGCGCTCAACCTGGTAGCAGTTTCGCCCCCTAGAGGATATTTGGGAACATCTGAAAACACCGTTGGTTGTTATGACTTGGGGGAAGGGAGCATAGCTCCTGGCCTCTGGTAGGTACAGACCAAGGATGTAGCTAAACATCCTGCAGTGCACAGGACGGCCCCAAAACAGTTATCTGTTCCAAATGTCAGTAGTACCAAGGTTGGGGAACTGTGCTATATATGTTAAAAGCTCTTTAAGGACAGAACCTTGATTTACCATCACTTTAGCTTTAGAACTTAGCCCACACCCAGCCAGGAGAAATAGGTGTTCAGTAATTGAAGAGTTGAGGGCCCCTGCTTCACCCTGGGGCCCATTCCTGCCTGAATCAGAGATCCTGGTGGCAGTCTTTGAATGCAGTGGACAAAACCTCTCATCTTTTGAGCAGAGAGAGACTTAATGGGAGCCCAGTGGCCTGCTTCCTAGTATTTGGTGGCCCTTCAGAATCTAATCCAAGGTCCCTTTCCCAACAATTATGTTAGATGTTAGAAGAGTTTATTGTTAGGCCTGCCTGTTATCTCACTCCTGTCCCCTGCCTCTCACCGGTCAGAGCCTCCTGATTCCTTATTCTGTTACCACCTTTTTTTCTCCAGGCCAGTTTCACTGTTGTTTCTTAGTAACTTCCCTAATTATATTTACGTCTGTATTAGTTTCCTCTTGGTGCTGTAACAGATGACCACAAACTTAGTGGCTTAAAACAACACAAATGTCTTCTCTTATAGTTCCTGAGGTCAGAAGTCCGAAATCAGCTTCACTGAGTAGATCTAGTCAAGGTGTCAGGTGGGCTGGTTCCTTTGGAGGCTCTGAGGGGTGAATCTGTTCCCTCGCCTTTTTCAGCTTCTAGCGGCTGCTGGCATTCCTTGGCCTGTGGCCCCTCCCTCCATCTTCAAAGTGCGCCCCTCCCTCCATCTTCAAAATGCATCCGTCCAGTCTCTGTCATCACGTCACCTTCTCTTCTGACTCTGATCCTCCAGCCTCCCTCTTAGGAGGACCTTTATGATTATATTGGGTCCACCCAGATAATCTGAGGTATCTCCCCATCTCTAGATCCTTAACACACCTGCAAAATCCCTTTTGCCATATAAGGGAACATTCACAGGTTCCAGGGATTAGGATGTGGACCTCTTTGGCGGGGACTGTGATTCAGCCGACCACATCCATCTAGTGAATCAATTCGGTTAGTCAAAGACGATCTCTCCTAAAAGCAAAGGAACATAGATTTCCACTTTCCTTAGATTTGGGACAGGAAATCTCTCTTAAAATAAGAGCTTTGTTTACTTGGTATGTTTTGAAGAACCTGTGTATGTGTGTTTTCTGTCTTCTGATTATGAAATTAATAATTGCTAAATCTTAATGTCTTTGGGTACCTGTTCAACTGTGGACCTTGAATAAATGTGACAAAATCACCACTCTGAATATCACTCACTCCCAAAAGGTTTTCAAGCCTGTGATGCTGCTGCCTCCGCCAGCCCAGTTTTCCTTTGACAGGTAAGGCTCAGCTCCAGGTGAGGAGTGCCCGTGAGGGTCTGAAGTCCTGGTAGAAGGCCCCTGGGCACTCAGCCACATTTGCTGGTCTGTACTCACTTCTTCAAATGTGGGAGTCCCCATGTGTGGTTCCACCAGAGAGTCTCAGCACAAAACATTGACCTGCTGACTTACAATCGGCTACCCCATATGAGAAAATAACCTCTCTCCTTTTGTGTGCAGCCTTACCCATGGAGCGGTCTGTTAAGTGTCACCATGTTTTCTGAGTTTGCCCTGTACTCACCCATGTGGGGGTGGGATGATTCCTACCTTGGTTATTTGGTCCCCGGCTTACCCCAGGAGACACGGAGAGGGGAAGATTCCATGCATATGTGAGGGATATGGACCTCGCAGATTTCTCTGAAAAGCATTTTCCATCTACAGCAGATAAGGACTTGTAAAACCCGTCCCATAATACTGTTATCGCTCCCAACAAAATTAACAACTCCCAAATACCATCTGATAGATAGAGTTGAAATTTCCCCCAGATATTTCTAAAACCAAAATGCTATTTTTTACAACTTTATTGAGATATAGTTCACATATAAAATGTATCCATTTAAAGTGTACAGTTTAATAATTAAAGTAGATTCACAGTGTTATACCACCATCACCATAATCTAATTTTAGAACATTTTCAACAGCCTAAAAAGAAACCTTTGGGACTTCTCTGGCAGTCCAGTGGTTAGGACTCCAGGCTTCCACTGCAGAAGGCACGGGTTCAATCCCTGGTCAGGGAACTAAGATCCCACAAGCTGTACAGTGTAGCCAAAAAAAAAAAAGAAAAGAAAGAAACCCTGTCTCATTAGCAGTCACTCCTCACTCCCCATTCCTGGGGCCCCTTGAGCCCCCTTCCTCCTTTCACTCAGCACAATGTCTTCAGGGTTCCTCCATGTGGTAGCACATGTCAGTACTTTATGCTTTTAGTGGCCGAATAATATTTCAGTCTGTGAACAGACCATGTTTTGTCTATCCATTCATCAGTTGATGGACATTTGGGTTGTTTCCACTGATTGGCTATTATGAATAATGCTGCTATGAACATTCATGTACAAGTTTTTCTGTGAACATATGTTTTCATTTTTCTTGGTTGTATACCTAGGAGTGGAATTGCTGTGTCCTATGGTAACTCTATGTTTAAGAATTTGAGGAACTGCCAGACTGTTTTCCACAGGGTCTGCACCATTTTCCATTCCCACCAGCAGTGTATGAGGGTTCTAATTTCTCCACATCCTTGTCAACACTTGCTATTATCTGTCTTTCTGATTGTAGCCATGCTAGTGGATATGAAGTGGTGTCTCATTGTGATTTTGATTTGCACTTCCCTGTTGGCTAATGATGTTGGCATCTTTCCATGTGTTTACTGGCCATTTGTGTATCTTCTTTGGAGAAACAGCTATTTCAAAACCTCTCCCCTTTTAAAACTGGGGGTTTTGTCTTTTTATTGTTGAGTTGAAGAGTTCTTTATACATTCTGGATTCAAATCCTTATCAGATAAATGACTTGCAAATATTTTCTCCCATTCTGTTGTAATACTTTTGCACAATTGCAATAACTCTCTTTAAAGCACTGTCTGTCACCTGCCAAAATACAAAACTGACTAATACGGTAACAGTCCTGAATTACCAGTGAAACAGACGTGTGAGGCAAAATGTCACTCCTGCCTCTAGAAATTTGTCTGGACCAGATAAGGGCAGAGCCAACTAGGGTAGCCCCAGGAACCTACCTTGGTCTACCTACCTGACCTGACTTAGTCAAGTCTGAGGCAGCTCCATAAACACCAGAGTGGACTTGGTACCAGGCTAAGACCAAGGATGGCTTTGCTCACAGCTCTGTTGTCCCCCAGCCCCCTGACCTGGATGTGTCACTTAAATTCTTCAAGCCTGTCTCCTCCGCTAGAAATGGGAAGACCCACTCTGCTTACCTCACATGATTGGTGAAGTGAACACACGTGTGTGAAAGTATTTTCTGTAAAGTGTTACATAAAAAGAAAATGAATTATGTGTCAAGTAAAACAGCATCTTGAAATCTCCTTCTGTCAGCTTTTCAGATCCAAATACTTGTGCCTGGAATGAGCAGAGAGGCCACAGGCGTTCGAGGGTGGAGAGGTCCTATTTTCCTGGATTTGGCACTTGCTCACACTGGGGTCATGGTAGAGAATGTCCTGGAAGGGGAGAAGAATGTCTCCAAAAGTCTGTTTATGAAAAATTGATGTCCTAGAGGGAGGCACCCCAAAGCAGAGGCACCCGCCCTTTCTTCAATGCCCCTTCATGCTGCTCCTTACTTTTCTTTTTAACATTGACGTTTTAAAAACTTTTTTATCGTGGTGAAATATACATAACATAAAGTTTACTATTCTAACCATTTTTATTGTACGATTCAGTGGCATCACATACATTCACAATATTGTGCAGCCATCACCATGATCCATCTCTAGAACTTTTCCATCTTCCCAAACTTAAACTCTGTCCCCATTAAACACTAACTCCCCGTTCCCCCTCTTCTTGCACCTGGCATCCCCCATTCTACTTTCTGTCTCTGCGAAGTTGCCTACTCCACATACCTCGTATAAGTGGAATCATACAGTATTTGTCATTTTGTGACTGGATTATTTCACTTAGCACAATGTTCCTGAGGTTCATTAGAATTTCTTTTCTTTTTATGGCTTAATAGTACACCGTTGTATGGATAGATCACATTTTATTTATTTATTTATTAAATATCTATCTATCTATCTATTTGTTTATTTATTTTGGCTGTGCCACGTGGCTTGTGGGATCTTAGTTCCCAGACAAGGGATCAAACCTGGGTCTCAGCAGTGAAAGTACTAATTCCTAACCACTAGACTCTCAGGGAATTCCCATGGATAGACTGCATTTTAACCATTTATCTGTCAATGGACACTGGGGTCGTTTCCACCTTCTGGCCATTATGAATAATGTGCTCCTTACTTTTTGCAAATACGTATTTTCAAAAACCCCAATGAAAAATTTGCCAGAAGGCCCTGAGTCTTGTGAGAGTGGCACCGCACATTAGTGTTCCTGGAGCAGCTGCAAGCAGGAATCGGGGCAGAGGTCCAGGGAAGGGCTTGTCCTAGGAGCTGGAGCAGAGGGTTAGGGGCCAGGAGGGAGACAAAGGTGGCAGAGGGAGGCCATCCCAGATGGGAGCAGCTTTAAGGAGGGTGGAACAGCCAAAGATGAAGGTTACAAGTCAGGGCTCACCTGGGTCCCCCTGGGAGATGTGGGGCCATGGATGTGTCCGAGTGTCAGGAGGGGACACGTGCACCGAGGTCTCGGGAGGACAAGAGCAGTGTTTTCAGCAGTGAAAGGGAAGGCCAGAGTCGCAAAATTCTGCAAGTGGCACAGTCTTAGGAAGTGACGCTGCAGAGATAGATGGTTCATGTGGAATGGGGGTGTGCAGGCTAAAGACAGTGTCCAGAGGAAGAGTTTTAAGGCATTTATTTTACCTTTTGGAAAACTTTAATAAAGGAGCGTCGGGACATAGTTCAGCATAGCCAAGTGTTTTAGTCTGTTTGGGCTGCTGTAACAAAATCCCACAGGCGGGGTGGCTTACAAACAATATATATTTATTTCTCACAGTTCTGGAGGCTGGAAGTCTGAGATCAAGGCACCAGCACGGTCAGGTTGAATTCTAGTGAGAGCCCTCTTCTTGGTTCATAGATGGGCTGTCTTTTTGCTGTGTCCTTACATGGTGGAAAAGCTGAGGGAACTCTTTGGGGTCTCTTTTATAAGGGCACTAATCCCATTCGTGAGGGCTCCATCCTCATGACCTACCTCCTAATACCATCACACTGGGGGTTAGGATTTTAACATAGGAATTAGGGGGGTGCACAGACGTTCAGACCATAGCACCTGGTGTGCATGAACTTTGGCTTTGGACAGACCTAGCGTCAGTCCTGGCTCTAGTTCCCCTTTCAAACCTGTTTCTTTAACTTTATAAGGTTTAAATGAGAGGATCCGAGTTATTTGCCTCCATTGTGGTGAATGCCCCAGCACTCTAAGGCAAAGGCTCCATGGGCATAAATACTTTGCCCCTCAAGAGGTCTGGTCCCCGTTCTGGGTGGCTCTCATGGCTCTGGTCCAGCCACCACTGGAAGTGTGGACCAGTGGGCAAGGCTGCCCCTGGCAAAGCTGGCCCACAGCAAAACTGGGAGGTGATCAACTGCCCCACACTTCTCTTTACAAACCTCTTCAAAATCACAGCCTATTGCTGGAGGAAAAAGCAAGATTGTCCACACTGCCTGTTACATAGATCCTCCTACCACACCCTGATAAGCTGTCATCCAGGCTCTTGTTAGAAATTCTTGTAGACAGGGGAACTCGCCACTTCACAAGCTGCAACATTTCATTTGGGAGCATCCTAGTTGTTTTAAGTTCTAGGAAGCTGGAATTCTGGCCATGCAGACTTTTTGCCCCTGGAGCCCTGGTTGTTTCTGTGAATACCTTGGATGGGCCGGTGCAGGGATGAGGGGGATCATGTTATAGCCTCTAGAACGCCCCAAATGAAGGCTTCATAAACACCAATCCATCTGAACTCTTTTGAATGCAGGGAAGAAGCCCACCAGTGAGGTATGTTTTCAGAGCACATCAGGAACCCAGACACCTCCAGAGCGCATGCCCCTGTATGTCCACTTCTGAGGCATATGCTGCACTGACCAGGATGATTTCCTGGAAAACATGTTCTGTTCTGGAAGAGGATGGTTAAGAGTCCTCTCTGGTCAAGGATTTTGAGAATCGGAGGTCAAGGATCACACCAGAAGTCAGATACATGCCCTCAGGAGGGAGAAACTGGAGCTAAGGAGAAAGTTCTGATGGAGAAGTTTGCTTCTAAAGAGTAAGGGGTGGGCGGAGGAGCTGAGCGGGAAGCATGCCTCCCCACCAGAGACATGCATCGGCTCCTCTTTTCATCTGGATTTCCTGCTCAGTCCATAGCTTTTCCCCAAACCCCAGTGAAAACTCTCCCACGCTCAGTTATTAGAAACTATGAGACACTCTTTTCCCTTTGCAGCAGGTGGGTTCTATGGAAGGAAATCGTGCCTAAACCAGGACACATATCTTTTCAGTATTTTTAAATATCTTTTTGGGAACTGCATTCCTATATTAACATGCAGTTTATTTGATTTTTATTTTGGTTGCACACTATTGAGAAACTTCTAACGCACACAGATAAGGTTGAAAAATGCTAATGGATCTAACAGTTCATCTTACAAGATATCTTTGCATGGAAAAGGCAAAAGCAGCTTTACTATCAGGTCTGCCCCAAAATAAGTCATGCTGGTAGCATAAATTATTTCATGTCTCTGATGCATTATTTTGTATATTACATTTAAATATTTTATTGCAGTTTGAAAATACATTTCAACTTTTTTTTAGGTAATTTTTTTTTTTTTTTTTTTTGCGGTACGTGGGCCTCTCACTGTTGTGGCCTCTCCCGCTGCAGAGCACAGGCTCCGGATGCGCAGGCCCAGCGGCCATGGCTCATGGGCCCAGTCGCTCTGCGGCATGTGGGATCCTCCCGGTCTGGGGCACAAACCCGCGTCCTCTGCATCGGCAGGCGGACTCCCAACCACTGCACCACCAGGGAAGCCCGCCAAAGGTAATTTTTTAAATTGAGATATAATTCATATACCATAAAATTCATCCTTTTAAAGTACAAAGTTCAGTTTTTTTTATTATAGTCACAAAGTTGTACAACCAGACCCATGTCTTTTTGAGAGAGACAGAAGTTACTTCTTCACAAGGAGTTAGCTGATCACACATGTGCCGCTGCACTTGAACCTGACCAGGAGACAGCCTGAGATGGTGGGAAAAGACCTGGGATGGGCAAAAGGCACTGAAGAGCCAGGTTCCATTTTCAGTGCTGCAGGCAGCCAATTACTGAGCTCTAAGATGCCTGCACCTCAGTTTCCTTATCAGTAAAATGAGGTTTTAGACAAAATGCTCTCTAGTTTTCTTTTCAATTCTACTCCGAGCTGCCCATGAAACCTTGAAAGTTTGGGTCTTTTCTTTGGCCAAAATAAAGGTGACCCTCAGCTCAATGGTGTGGACTCTTGTTGGAGGCCTTGGAAACAGGATCCCTGGGGGAAGAGGAAGCAGGGGTGTAACATATGCTCAGGGTATCCCCCTGTCTACTCTTTCCCAAGGAGAGGAGCTTATCACCCATCCTGTGTTCACTCTCTGAGTCTCCTCTGGCCCTTCTCACCCAGCATCCTGGTTCCTGGGCTCTCTCTGCAAATCCCCCATCAGATTGCTGTCTCTTGTCACCCTCTGGGTGTGACACTGAACCCAGTGTGGATCCCTCAGACAGGATGGGCCGGAGAGCTCCAGTTCCAGCAGCTCCAGGATCTGCTCCTTGGTGGGCATCTCTTGCTTTAACCACTGATGGCACACTCTCCAGAGATGGCTAAGAGCCTCTCTGGCGCAGCCACCCTTCCTGGCAGAGGGGCCTAATGCACTGACAGCAGTGTTTCAGGACCAGGATGGTGGGCTTGCAGGTTCGATTCCCGCCTCCAGGTGGTATCTTTTATCAGGGGGCTCTCTAGTTCTGGAGGATGGGGAGTTCCAGGGCACCCAAGTTTGCAAGCATCTTATGGCTCAGGGGATAGCTTCATACCAGCTGGGACTGAACTGAATCTGGGAATGTCACACCCTGTCTCTCTGTGGGGTGTGGTTGGGCATCTGGGTTCTCCAATTTCTGTTTTTCCCTGGAAACAGACAGTACCAGGTGAGTAGGAAAAGCTTACTATGTGTGGGGTCAGCTGACACATTACCTGAGGCCCTTGTTATGTTCTCTGTTAGGACCCTGTGCCCTTTCCACAAGCCTCCAACCAATGAAGTCCAGTCGGTGTTTAGCTCTCAGCTCTTTCTGGCCAGGTGCGACCCCTCTCACAGCATAACATACCTCTTCTCGATCACACGGAACACAGCTGCACTGTCACCCTCACTTGTGATGAACACGTCTCCCTAGAAAGTTTAGGAAAACTGTAAACTCGTGAGAGGCAAGCAATCTCTCCACAAAGCTACCAACCATCAAGTCACCCAAACTGGAAACTTCCAAGTCATCTTTGACTCCCTGCTTTCTCACCCCACCAAAGAGTCACCTTTTCCTCCTCAATCTGTCTTGAAGCCCCGCCATCTTCCTCATTCCCGTGACCCCTAGTGAGGGCCCTCATCTCTCACTCGCTTTATTGCAACAGCCTCCTGAGTGTCTGTTGTCTCCAAGCTTGTCCCAGTCTGCAGCGTCTGGCTATGGTCACCCCCACAACGTCAAAACCCTGTCCCTGCCTTGCTGTCAACCCGGGGCAGTGCTGTTGAGTAAGGGTGGAGACAGAGAGAAGTCAGCTTTGAGAGATATTTTTGAGGTAGAATCCACAGGACTTGATGATTGAAAGTTTGAGGAGTAGAGGAGGGAGTGTGTGTTAGTAGCATGAGCAATTGTGTGGATGTGGCGCCACATACTGGCGGCAGACAGATGAAGGACTAAAGGCATGGGACTTCCCTGGTGGCGCAGTGGTTAAGGATCTGCCTGCCAATGCAGGGGACGTGGGTTTGAGTCCTGGTCCGGGAAGATCCCACATGCCGCAGAGCAACTAAGCCTGTGAGCCACAACTACTGAGCCTGTGCTCTAGAGCCTGCGAGCCACAACTACTGAGCCCGCATGCCACAACTAATGAAGTACGCGTGCCTAGAGCCCGTGCTCTAGAGCCTGCGAGCCACAACTACTGAGCCCGCATGCCACAACTAATGAAGTACGCGTGCCTAGAGCCCGTGCTCCACTACAAAAGAAACCACCACAATGAGAAGCCCGCGCACTGCAACAAAAAGTAGCCCCTACTGGGGCTTCCCTGGTGGCGCAGTGGTTGAGAGTCCGCCTGCTGATGCAGGGGACACGGGTTCGTGCCCCGGTCCGGGAGGATCCCACATGCCGCGGAGTGGCTGGGCCCGTGAGCCGTGGCCGTGAGTCTGCGCGTCCAGATCCTGTGCGCCGCAACGGGAGAGGCCACAACAGTGAGAGGCCCGCGTACAGCAAAAAAAAAAAGGTAGCCCCTACTCACTTCAACTAGAGAAAGCCCACGCACAGCAAGACCCAACACAGCCAAAAATAAATATTTTTTTTTTTAAAAAAAGGACTAAAGGCATGAGTTCGGTTTGGGCATGTGTTTGTTTTTTGTTTGTTTGCTTGTTTGTTTGAATTTTTTTGGAGTATAGTTGATTTACAACATTTTGTTAGTTTCAGGTTACAGCGAAGTGATTCAGTTATACATATACATTTTTCATTCTTTTTTAGATTATTTTCTCATATAGGTTATCACAGAATACTGAATAGAGTTCCCTGTGCTATACACACAGGTCCTTGTCGGTTATCTATCTTATATGTAGGAGTGTGTGTATGTTAATCCCAAGCTCCTGATTTATCCCTACCCTCTCCCCACGTTTCCCCTTTGGTAACCGTTTGTTTTTGATACCTGTGAATCTGTTTCTGTTTTGTAAATAAGTTCAAGTGTATCATTTTTTAAAATTAGAGTCCACATATGAGTGATATCATGTATTTGTCTTTCTCTGTCTTACTTCACTTAATATGATAATCTCTAGATCCATCCGTGTTGCTGCAAATGGCATTATTTCGTTCTTTTTTATGGCTGAGTAATATTCCATTGGGCATGTGTTTTCATGCCTCAGAGACACCAAAGGAAGATCTCTTGGGGCTTCCCTGGTGGTGCAGTGGTTGAGAGTCCGCCTGCCGATGCAGGGAACACGGGTTCGTGCCCCGGTCCGGGAAGATCCCACATGCCGCGGAACAGCTGGGCCCGTGAGCCATGGCCGCTGAGCCTGTGCGTCCACAGCCTGTGCTCCGCAACGGGAGAGACCACAACAGTGAGAGGCCCGCGTACCGCAAAAAAAAAAAAGATCTCTCTTTTGCACTTGAATACAGGCATCTAGAGTGCAGGAGAGAAGAAAAATTGGGGCTAGACATAAAGTGAGGTGCTTGTAGTCATGGAAGTGGCTAAGCTCGCTTGGGAGTTGGGGCGGGAAAGGGGGAGTGGGGAGTATGGATTCAGGTGATCCCAAGATACACTCTGACCAAAAGCATGTTAGAATTTGGCTGTGGGGTACACAGAAATCAGGTGAGGAGACTGGCGCTGGTTCCAGAGAGAAGTGTCGACGTTTAAAACAACACACAACTTAAAAGTTGTCAGTCAAGTTTATTCATTGTCTTACTGAGGACTACAGCTAGGGAGACAGCCTCTCAGATAGCTCTGAGAAACTGTTCTAAAGAAATTCCACCAAAAATTTCTAAAGAAATATATGTGATTTTGACGAAGAGGTATGCAGCACGCCCCTAGGTAGAAGGTTACTGCTATTCACAAGGAACAGATATCTCAGTAATGCTTTTAGTGCTTTTCCAAGTATGGGACGATCCAAGAATCTGGGTTCATAAAATTTTCTCCTTAAAATATCTCACTCTCTGAAGGCCTGCTCTGCCAGTTTTCCCAGAGCACAGAGTGCCTCATTCCTGACCTTCGCCCTGAATTCCTTTCGGGTTGTGTTGAAGGTCAGTGACTGCAATGGCTAACGACTCAAGCCTTGCAGAACTGGACAGGCAGCGACACTCTTTAGTTGGTAGAAGACACTCTACCCAGGACAAGTGAGAAGCTCAAAGCGTCTCTTTCAAGTTAAGAGACAAACAGGGCGAGCCCATAGCTTCGCGTTGCCAAAGTAGGGTTAGGGCCCAGGAGGTAGCGCCGGGCTCCTTTTCCCGTCACCAGTGCGAGATTCGGGATGGCCCACCCGCGTAACCTTCCCGCTGGTGCGGAGGGAGAGACCAGAGGAGCCCTCCGCAGACGCTCTCACCCGCTCCGCTCGGGTTCTGCAGAGGCCACCTCTCGTTGGGTGGCGGAGGTGGGCTGGGAGCCTGGCCGAGCAACACGGCCGCTACAGGAACGCGCAGCTCTGCTGCCGGAATAGGGCGATGGAAGTAAGCGTAGGACTTTCGATTCCCAGCCTTGTGAGCCGCTCTAGCGCGTCTCGTCTCGTTGGTGTTTCCGCCGGCCTGCGCTGCCGGTGGCCGAGCGCCGCAAGGTCTCCCAGGCCTCGCAAAGCCTTCTGGGAGCCTTACTCCACGAGTCCTCAGCTTCAAACCCCGCTCCAGACGGCGGCCCACGCAGGGCTTTGGTGGCCTGCGTGGCCGGAGGTATAGCCGTCGTGGAGCAAAGATTGGAAGGGAAGATGACGTCTAACGCCGTCTCCCGGGAGCTGTGCTGGAGTTTTCTTCTGACTTCCGGCGAGCAAAAGATTTTACCTCCATTGTTAAACGGCTGAAGTCACTCATTAACCCCTTCCAAGCCACAATCCTGCCACACAATGTCACAACTCATTGGTATCTCAAACTACTAAAGTGTAAAAAAAAAAATTTAAAGTTCACTTCATTGTCATCATCATAAAAAAGCATTTATTAGATGCCAAATTGCACATTAGACAGTAATCACTGCCCAGTGAGAGCTTGAACTCTAGAGCTAAGACTGATGAGAATACACCAAAAACTGTAAAATCCAAACATTAAACAAACAGCACAAGTGCCTCCAACAAACATATTACTTCTAAGGTATCCAAAGGAACTAGACATTGCAGCATATTCTCAGGTTTATATAACTGTATATTTATATCATATCCCCACACTCCCTAGATCGTTAATACAAAGAAGGCTGTCAAAAAATAAGACAAAACACCTGTAGTCAGACAGGCCGTGAAAAGATGGATAATGGTCATCCTGATATCAGATCAATAGCTCTATCTACAAAACTAAAACAGATGAATATAAACACTTCTAATGAAGATTATTTAGTTACTTTTTAAACAGATGTCCAAGCAAAAACACTTTCCAACGGAAATCCTATAGGCTTAACAAGTTTAATGAACTTTCAAATAGACTCTTTATTCAGATAAACTATAACCTGCTTAGTACACATATGCAGTAAATTGGCAGATTACTTTGAGCAAAATCTGCAGTATCAGATTGTATGACATGCTGCAGTCATCAGAACAATGCCACTTAATTATATGGAATCACAGGAGTCAAAGACTCAGAACAGCATTTGCTGTGAAATGTCACTTGTTTTTAGTTTTAACTCCCTGAATTACTGGGTTTTAGTCATTTTCTATGTTAAATGCAGAGATGTGAATAGACTATTACCTACTGCAACAACGCTGGAAACAAAACTATTTTGAGTTCAACTCCTTCAAGAATAACAATTAAATTCCACAGTTTCTTTAATTACAAAATGTAAACTGTTAACATCTGCATGCTATTGGAATAATGCTGTTTCATCAATGATGTATGTTAGAGAACCTGATAGTCCAGCAATCACATTAAGGACTTTAATACACATTTTCATCACTGCATCAACAACAAAACCAAAGAACTTTGTTCAACAATTGAATTCTTCAGTACAAAGTTTTCACTCTGCCTGTGTCAACATCCATGCTGCAAAATGTTGTGAACCAACTGTTCCTAGCAATAACCTCCTGCATTTAGTTTTTCATCCCTATATTAACTTTCATCCAAGTATTCATTGAAAGTAACATGGTAGGCTAATGATGTCTCTAAATTAATGACCATCTGTGGAATCTGTCAGTTAACACTGTAAATAGAAGGTGAAAAATCCATCTGCATAAAACCAGCATGGGTCTCACTGATGAATACTGACCGCTTCCTTCAACTCCTTGGGCTCAGAGCAGCTCGAATTACATCCAGCAAATGGATTTAGGTGCAAGTGCACAATAAAGCAACAACTGAAAAGATGCCTCTTTCACAGTAGCTGACACTCAGGGATTTTTTTTTCCTCCGCATAACAATCATTAACAATATTACACCAAAAAGGCATTTTAATTATACTCATGTATATATTAATGTCTTTGTAAAAGATATTTTTCTAATCTCTTATGGAGGTTTGGCATAATCTTCCAAAATCTAGAAAATAAAAATGTAAAAACTGAAGTTAATTGTGAAGAAAACCTCATCTGGAAAGGTAACTTCCCATGCTGAGTGCAGAACGTCATTTATGGTATGAATTTTCACCTTCCCCTGTACTTTCTTAGGAACAAAGGAAAGGATGACAGCTTCCATGTTTCAGGTCAGCGCCACTCTGTCCACATGCCTTCTAAAATAGTCTTCTC
Source organism: Lagenorhynchus albirostris (assembly GCF_949774975.1). NCBI lineage: Eukaryota > Metazoa > Chordata > Mammalia > Artiodactyla > Delphinidae > Lagenorhynchus > Lagenorhynchus albirostris. The sequence goes on from NC_083109.1 coordinate 52,209,274, forward strand.
TACTTCTTTCTGCAGCAACTCTGCTACTAGGGACCTCTTTCCCAATTTCATCCCCGACCCTGCAACTCTTCAGTTAACTGAAATATGGGAACCCCTACTATGTGCCAATGGTACACTGTGCCAGCTGCTCCCACGGAAGGCAGAAGCAGGAAAGCAGGGAGGCAGTACTTTATGATATTTAGCAAAGGTCTTTATATCCCAGAGCTGGCTGATAAGAAACCTAACTGGAGACCATCTTTCTACACAATTCTAAACACCTCAGACAGAGAGACTTGCTGAAGAACCTATAGGAGACCTCGCTTTTTTATTTGAGACCCCAAAGGCCCGGCAGACTGGTGTCCTGTATCCTAAGAGTGGAGACATCGGAAACAATGAGCCAAGTGTGACCTTGACATACAGAGCACAGGGTCTCAACTGTGGATCTGCAAACAAGAAGCAAAAGAAGAAGGAGGAAAAGGGGGAAAGGAGTGGGTGAGCTGGGTTAGGGCTATTGGTTTCCCTTTTCCTCACCAACAGAATCTTCCTGCCTCTAATCACTGTTAAGAACTTACAGCAGTAGCCAGCACCTTTTTGTACATTCAGTTCTCAATCTGCTGTTCAGTAGAAAGACCCTACCTTCCAGGTACTACTTTCCTCCAATTAGTCCTAAAGAGGTCTATTATTACTCCTGAGGTTTCCCAGTGATAATCCCATTTTAGTAAATGCCATACTTTTATACCATTTATATAGAATAAGACCATTCTCACATCCCAATCAAAAACCCCTTTAAATGCTGCTTTGCTGATAGGTATACAATTTTGCTTTAAAGAGAAATTCCACATGAATGTAACATTTACAAGATCCCCTGGTTCTTTAACATTAATAACCATTCCATTTAACAATATTTTGCTCCAGTATTTACATGTAACAGCAGTATCTAAAGACCTATATATTTTCAAGTATTTTGATTAAGTTCTAACAATTTTCTATATGTATCTTTCTTTGGATATGAGGAAGAAAAACTTTTTTCTTAAACCAAACTCAACTAAAACCTAAACTAAACTAAAACTATACTCTGTAGAGTTTGCAATCTGATTATAGGGATGGAGTTTGAACCTCAAGTCCTGAACAGTCTTTCAGTTGCTTTGTAACCATATACGTAAGTCAGGCTTGGGATGAAGCACTAAGGGAGTGAAGCACGTGCACAGGGTAGGCTCCATGATAACCATCCTCACCCACCGATCGCAGTCCCCCAGCTGCCTGCAGTTTTAACATGTGGTGCAAATGCCAACATATAACGCAGTGTCGCTGAACACATGGCTTCTGACAGCAAAGACCAGAGGTTAAATGCTGGCTTCAGCATGTTGCTACTTTTGTGTCTTGGGCAATGTACTGATTGTACCCTCCATGGGCTCTACTTACTCATCTACGAAACGACGATAGTCCTTTTCTGTCAGATTTATTCTGAAGATTAAATTAAATAATATACCTGAAGTATTGAGCATGCACACTAAACAAGGGTTACTGTTATTCATAGCAAGGCAGGTAATGTGCTTTGGTAGAGACTTGGAGGTAAATCCTCTTAGAGAGAAGCAAGTACCTTTCCATTGCTCAAGTCCAGGCACCAGAAAGGGCTGTAGTCAGATTGCTAAAATTCCTTCCAAACACTTGAATCACAAAGGCCAGTGGCATCAGATCTGAGAATGGATACTAACTTCACGGATACTAACAGCCACCTCGACACTAACTAGTCCAACCCATTTGGGAACACTTCACATGGAAGGAAAAAAGCTTCCAAACCCCTCCAGAAATTCATATGTAAAACAATAATCTCATACAAACGTTACATTCTGATTGTTACAGCAAAAAAAAAAAAAAAAGTATAAAATATATATAAAGGTACTTACTTTCCTAGATCCTAGATCTGCAGAACTAGCAAATAAATAAATTTGCCTTCTAAAACTTACTTAAAAATCATGTAAACAAAATTAAAAGAACTCTAGCAATAACCTTCATTTTAGTGAAAACTGAATTTTTTTTTTATAAGTTCTGTATCTTTCTCCGGCTCATACAAATGGAATCTGGATAGTAACTGAGCTACTGAGTTAGAATTCTGGCTTTGTTCAGTAGCTGTGACACTGACTATACTTCCTCGATTATAAAACAGAAATCATGGTGCCTAAATCAAGGTTGTGGTGAAAATTAAATGATATATTACATGGAATGTGTGTAAAATGCTTAGCACAGTACCTGGCACATAGTAATTGTGCCCCAGTTTTCAGTATAAATACTGAGAAGCACAAGCATTAATGAAAACTTGCTATATTTACGTGGTGTTTTGCACATGGATTTGCTGATGGACAATGAGATGTGTTTTCAACCTGAAACTTTTCCCACACATGGTACATTTAAAAGGTTCTCCTGTGGTTCTTCTGGTGGCATGCAAGCTCTGAGTCCAAAATAAAACATTCTGCACAGGGTTTGCATTTATGGGGCTTTTCCCCTCTGTGAATGCTTTGATGGGAGATAAGCTCAGAGATACGAAGAAAGGTCAGTGAACACTCAGGACGCTTTAAGGGTTCGAATTTTGAGAATGAAAGCAAATTTTCCCCGCAGTCGCTGCAGTGTTCAGGGTTGTCCTCGTGGCCCCACTCGGGGAGGGCCAAGTGCGAGGGCTGCCCAAAGCATTTCCTGCTCAGACTGCATGGGTGCCGGCTGGCTGACCCGTGCCTTTTCTCAGGCAAAGCCAGATTTGTTTTCTCACCAAAATATTTACCACAGGCTTTTTTGGCAGTGTGGGTTTTCTGATGCTGTGCCAATCCTGGGAGCCACATGAAACCTCTTCCACATATGCCACAGGTGTAGGGTTTCTCCTTTACATGGATATTCATGTGCCGAGACAGATGTGAGTGCTGGCGGAAGCTGCCGCCGCACTCGGCACACTTAAACGGTTTCTCGCCGGTATGGATTCGCTGGTGTGTTCTCAAGTTGGCTCTGTGATTGAAAATCTTCTCCCAGTCACCACATTTATACTTTTTCTCTCCTGAATGCGTTTTCTGATGCGAAACAGGGTATGAGCTATCACTGAAGCTTTGGTCACATTCAGGACACTTGTATGAATTTTTGGCTTCTTCCCCAGGAAATTCAAGAATTTCAGAAAGTGCTCTGGTTCCTAAACACTGAGATAGTTCTATCAAAGGGGTGTGGTTTTCAATGGTAACTAAAAGGCTTATGAAACTTTTCTTGCAAGCAGGAGTTCTACCTGACATTTTCCTTTCAAGGTTTCCAACTCCATGCTCAGAGGATTTTTCTGGGTAATAGACAAGGGGCACAGCAATGGAGTATTTTTCTAGGGCAAACTCTTCAAGTCCCATAGATTCTAGCCTTAGCTTCTGATTAATCTCAATCTTGCCTTCTCCTCCTGTTGATAAAAACAAAACAAGGCAAAACATAAACACCCTCAAGTAGTACTGGGGAAAACAAACTAGTTACACAGAGGACCAGGAAGCTGTAGGATGGCTGACAAAACTCAGGCCTGCCCAAAAGCATTAGTTTTTAATATTTTCCCAAATATTCTTTTTTTTTTTTTTTTGGCAGTACGCGGGCCTCCCACTGTTGTGGCCTCTCCCGTTGCGGAGCACAGGCTCTGGATGCGCAGGCTCAGCGGCCACGGCTCACGGGCCCAGCCGCTCCGCAACATGTGGGATCTTCCCGAACCGGGGCACGAACCCATATCCCCTGCATCGGCAGGCGGACTCTCAACCACTGCGCCACCAGGGAAGCCCCCAAATAGTCTTAATTTATAAAGCCAATATATTAATCCAAAAGGGATCTTTCCTTCCAAAGCAACAGCCCTATGACTGTCCCAGCTCACTGCCTGGAAAGGGTTTCTGGGCTGCAGGGCAGTGTGTGGAAATCCAGTCTTCAGTGGTTTTGCTGATTCGAGGAGACCGAGTTCAGGAATGCCAAGGCTGCTAGAATTTGACAGCAAAATACCAGAGAAGAGGCAGATGCCCAGGCAGAGATCTCTGGGCGTCTAGATGGGGTCCCCTTAAGACTCTGGCTGCATATTAATCTGTAAATACATCTAAGGAAACTACCCCAGGTCAGGGAAAGAACCACCAGAAAGGAATAGAAAGAGCAATCTCCAGAATTCACATAATAGTTCATGCTCCCACCAGCCAAAATGGAAAGACTCCCTACCACACAGAGCATCAGGCAGTATGCTTAGAAAGACACTGCCTTAGCAGCAGGCCACATCAGCCCTAGATTAAAGACTGCTCTGAACACACCCTAACAAAGCAAAAAGCAAGCCTTGAAAGGATAATATTGATCCCAAGTAACTTACTGATAAATTAGCACCTTACCCCAAAGTCCAAAAATTGTTTTGAAAATACAGCAACAGCCAGCATACAACAACATAAAACTCACAATGTCCAACATCCAATCAAAAATTACAAGGCATGTAAAGAAGCAGAAAAATATGACCCATAACTAGGAGCAAAATCAATCAACAAAAGCAGACCCAGAAATGACACAGATGATAAAACTAGTAGAAAGAATGTTTAAAGAGCTATTATAAATATGCTTCACATGTTCAAGAAGGTAGAGGAAAACAACACGATGAAGACATAAGTAGATAATATAAAATGTGAGTTCTGGGAAAGTTCAAACAGTCAACCCTAGTCAAGGATTTATCCTTGACTAGGATAAAATGACTAATGTTTCTACATTATAGTTCCTCTTAGATGGGAAACGCGTACCATCCACTTAAGATTAAAGCGATTTCCAAATTTAAAAAATTTTTAATTTTTTAAAAAATAAATTTATTTATTTTTGGCTGCGTTGGGTCTTTGCTGCTGCGCACGGGCTTTCTCTAGTTGCAAGAGCGGGGGCTGCTTTTCATTGTGGTGCGGGCTTCTCATTTTTGTGGCTTCTCTTCGTTGCGGGGCACGGGCTCTAGGCATGCGGGCTTCAGTAGTTGTGGCTCGTGGGCTCTAGAGCACAAGCTCAGTAGTTGTGGCACACAGGCTTAGTTGCTCCGTGGCATGCGGGATATTCCCAGACCAGGGCTCAAACCCATGTCCCCTGCTTTGGCGGGTGGATTCTTAACCACTGCATCACCAGGGAAATCCCTAAATTTTTTTTGCCCTGCTGCATGGCTTGCATGGGATCTTAGTTCCCTGTCCGGGGCTCCTGGCAGTGAAAGCACTGAGCCCTAACCACTGGACCGTCAGAGACTTGCCAATTTTTGCCTTTTAAGAATCAACTCACCCTTTGAAAATTGCACTCTCATGCAAGTTCTTGTCATGTCCACATAAATCACTCAGGGATAGGTCCCACTCCCCCATACCAACATGCGGATGAGATATGCAATCCTAATCCTAGAAATGACCAAAGTTCAAAAATGCAGGGAAAACAACTATTGTTACCCATCAATGCCATATCCTCCAAACACTCCTGTGGCGTGTCTCTGCTGCGGGACCTCTGGGCAGGGTGCTGACTCACACACTCCTCTTGAGAAAAATATACAGCCAGGTCCTCAAACAGCACTGGCCCCTGAAACAACACGAGAGCCCATCTCAGGACAAGAAGCTGGAAAGCTACCCCCTTACTCAGTCTGGGAAGGCTGAGAAGAGCTAGAAACATCAGAGGCAAGGGAGAAAAGGGCTTGGTGGAAAAGGTCCCTGAGTGCTGGCGAGGGGGTATGAATGGGTTCTGAGGGCTGGAGGTGGGGATTAGGAAGGAGAGAGTAAAAATGCACCACTGGAGATAGTGGTATAAGGACCAAAACGGTAAACTGGGAGAAGTTCTAGAAGAGCCTATTAGAAGAGAAAAGATGAGGGAACAACTCTCAGGGAACCATTAAGGAAACCATTACGTAGGAATGCTCTAAGGGAAAGGAGAAGACTGAGCAGCCCGGGAAGAATCATGACAGGACAGGAGGTCCAGTGTTCTCCCAACATCCTTCCCTTTGCTGGTCCCTCTCCTTCTTCTTGGTCACACTCATGGCTAAGCTCACTGCAGCATCATATTCAGGCCTATTCCTCCTTCCCTAAGTTTACCAAACGTATAAATCAATAGAGCTCTGGTGTGATTAAGAATCACCTGGGGTTTCTGTTTGTTTCTGTTTATTCAACAGGTGTGGAATGAAGCTTAGAATTCTTTAAGTTTGAGCAGCATTCCAGAAAGACACTTTGAGGTACCCTGTAATAGCCTTCTCCAATGGGCCCTGCTCCCAGTTGGTGGTTCTAAAAGGAAGGCTCTCATAAGCCATTTTTCCTATATGCCTGGTAGAAACAAAGACAGCTTGGTGAAAGGGCTCTCTGGGGATCAGGACCCCTCGCATCACGGGCATGCCTCACCCTCCTCCAAAAGAGGCCAGGCAGAGGCCAGAAAGGAGCGACCGGAACTTGGACCGAGAGAAGGGACCCGGTCTCACCTGGGCCCCGGATGTAGAGAGTGTGGATGCCATGTTGAGGAGTGGTAGTGTTTTCAAGTCGCCACAGGGACTTCGGAACAGATCTTGGAAGGGAGAAAATAGTACTTGGAGGGGCCAATTCGGCTGCCAAGCTCCTCCACGCACCCCCTCGCATCCCCACACCCTTTAAGACCTGAGCCTATGACTCCTCTCCCCGGCCCAGCCTCGTAAAGGCCGACTCCCGGGCCGGCCGGGCCCCACTTATGGCTCCGAGACTAAAGATCTCAGGAAGCCTCCCGCTAACCAGGCTACAGCAACAGAAAGCGACGCCCAGCCGAGACTCGAGACCGAGAGACGCCGCCACCGTTAAGCTCCCACGCTCCCATGCTCCCCTACGCTGGACCTGCCGGGAAAGCCGCCGGATGCAGCCGGCCCCCATGTTTTTACGCAGCTCTGCCTCTGATTGGCTAGCGTGACCTAGGAGGGGGCAGGCCCTTTTAAGTGTTGACCAATCGGGCGCCTTAACGGAGAACCTCCCTCCCCCGGCTCACCCGGCATTCTGGGAGATGTAGTTTTCCCTCAGTTTTTCCAAGCATTTCCGGTTCCGCTGTCTGGGTCTGCCCAGTGAGCTTCGTGCCCACAGACCTGGTGAAGTGGAGCGTTAGGGAGACCACGGAGGGGCGTAATGTTTCAGGGAAGAAGGAAAGCAAGTAGACGGAGAGAATCCGGAACCTGAAGAGTATCGGTACTGAAATGTGGGTTCGGCCAGCAGTACCCTGTGGGTCCGAAACTTTGGTCCGGCCGAGGTGAGATGCCTGAGTGGCTAGGAATGCGGGTCCTAGTCTTAGCCTGAGTAGTCCGCTGTGTCTTAGGCGGACTGCGGGGCCATGGAATGTAAAGGGGTGTCTTCTGGGTGGACAAAGTTCAGGTCGGCGCAGGCCGGTTGCTCCAACGCAATGTATTCTAGGGGCATTGTGACCGGCGACTGCAGCCCAACCTAGCCATATCAGGCTTGGAGCCACAGCGGACTTCAAGCGGTAGTAGAGCCATCGGATTGCTTCGCGGGACGTTGTAGGCTTCTTAATACCTCCCATTCGACCTGCCCCATTGCCACATATTTTCCACTTTACTGGCATTGTGTGCCGTGGTGTAGGGATTTGGAATTAGAAAATTGAGCTGCTTCCGCAGCTTTGCCACTAATTGCTTGTGTCATTTTGGCCTATATACAACTTTGCTTTCCTCAGCTGCAAAGAACTCAGAAGCCTCTCCTCAGAGGGTAGTTTCAAAGAAATTGTCAGTTTACAAAGGTGTCTGAAAAAACAAGGGTGATATTTACCTTAATAGAAAATTCTGAATATGTCTCAATATATTTTCTTATTCTTGTGCCAGGCATGTTCCTGTACCTAAAAGGTCACTCAAGGAGTGGTTGCATATTAATTGAAACAATATTATCAGAGTTGACAAAATAAGTAACGGGATTTGGTGAAATATTAGATAGGATAGTTTCAGCTGCAAGTAACAGAAAACCCAACAAAATGTTCAAAGGTAGGGCAGTTATAGGTTGATTAATTCAGTGGCATAATGACACCATCATGGTCCCAATACTTCCATATTTCTCCTCTGCCATCCTTAGCATGTTGGGGAAGATGGCAATGGAATCCACGTAATACATGCAGACAAGCATTGTGTCATGTACCAAACCTAAACCAATCATTATCAAGGGTAAAAAGACTAGCTACTGTATTGGTTTTCACCCATCATGGTTCACCTCCAGGGGACCCAGTCTCTCCTGACCATCTGCCTGCACAAAATCAGGGCTCTGTTGGAAAATAAAAAGAAGAACGAAGAATAGACAGGTTAACTAACAGTATCTGCCACAAGTGACATCTTGACAGGTAGAGCTAGGCCTTGTGGGGATGGGTCACAAAAGAGGTATCTGGGGGTCCCAGGAGGAAGGAAAAAGGTGCTGAAAGGCCAGGTGGAAGAATGATAAAGACAAACTTTCCTACAGGCTAGACCAACCCAAAATGTAAATGTTGAAGAAGAGCTAATGGCCTGGTACATGTTCACCATGTAATCACAGTGCTGTTCAAGTAGTCCTCTTTCCCCTCTTCCTTTGTACTTAATTTTATGGTATTCTTACATCAGAGATATCTCATTTGGGGCTCAGATCCTCCTGATTTTGATCTGTGGCCCTTTCACCAAGAACAAGTGGCTCTAATGGCCCTTTACTTTGAATCCTGTTCTCATTATTACAAAGAGATAAACCCAGTTTCCAATGACTAGAAGTTAAGCCTGTGGTATTAACTCACTGGGTAACCGGAGAGTTATCTTTGAAACAGGAGAGGAAACAAAATCTTCCCTAGGCCTTCTGACTACCAAAACTAAACAAGTAGATCAAGAAAGAAGAAGCTTCGGACTTCCCTGGTGGCGCAGTGGTTGAGAATCTGCCTGCTAATGCAGGGGACACAGGTTCGGGACACAGGTTCGAGCTCTGGTCTGGGAGGATCCCACATGCCGCGGAGCAACTAGGCCCGTGAGCCACAACTACTGAGCCTGCATCTCTGGAGCCTGTGCTCCGCAACAAGAGAGGCCGCGATAGTGAGAGGCCCGCGCAACGCGAGGAAGAGTGGCGCCCGCTTGCCACAACTAGAGAAAGCCCTCGCACAGAAACGAAGACCCAACACAGCAAAAATAAATAAATAAATTACTAAACTCCTACCCCCAACATCTAAAAAAAAAAAAAAAGAAGAAGAAGCTTGAAAGCTTGATCTTGCTTAAAGGAAAGAGATGAGATACAAAGTCTATGATAGACTGAGATTGAAAGAATAAGACTGAATTATATACCTCACTTGATTTTTTATTTATTTATTTTTCTAACTTGAGTTTTTAAAAATCAGAGGTGCTTGACCATATATCCATTAGAAGTTCAAGTGACAGATTTTAATCATCCAAACTTAAAAATTCTTCTGCCACAACCCTTTGACAAGATTCTTCATTTCAGCCCCTAACATACCAATAATAATAATAATTTGTATGTATTAAAATTCTTTCCATAGCCAAATATCTGCTTTCTCTCTGAAGATCACATCATCTTTTTTAAAATTAAAAGTAACTTTTTATTATTACAAAACAGTATATGTACATTTTAGAAAGTTAGAAAATACAGATAAAAAAATAGAAGATAAATGCACCACATTCTTATCACCCAGACATTATCACTATTTATTGTTAAGTATATATTTTTTCCTTGGTAATTTTAAACATGACTTCCAGAATGAATTACTCACTACGTTTGGTGTTATTTTGGCCATGCTGCGCAGCTTGCGGGATCTTGATTCCCAGACCAGGGGTCAGACCTGGTCCCCAGCAGTGAAAGTGCTGAGTCCTAACCACTGGGCCGCCAGGGAATTCCCAGGTTTGGTGTTTTTAACATTCCCAGATGGTACTGCTTTTTAGGGTTTATTACTTAAAAATAAGTATGTCTGTTGTTCTTATAGCAGGAGTCCCCAACCCCCAGGCCGTGGACTGGTACCGGTATGTGGCCTGTTAGGAACTGGGCCTCACAGTAGGAGGTGAGCAGGGCGCGAGCGAGCGAAGCTTCATCTGCCGCTCCACATTGCTCCCCATCGCTGGCATTATCGCCTGAACCATTCCCCAACACCGCCCGCCCCAACCGCTGTTCATGGAAAAATTGTCTTCCATGAAACCGGTGTCTGAGCCCAGAAAGGTTGGGGACCACTGCTTAGAGCCTTTAGTGTATCCTCCATGAGATTTTACTACCAATGGGAAGTTGACAAGGTCTTCTTACAGTGCACCAAAGGAGTCTAGACAAGCAAGAATAATCTTTTTTCCCGACTTCAGCAAGAGGCTTTTCTCATAAGTATCCAAAATGCCTGACTGAGCAGTTAGAAAGCTGAGTTCACTAGTTTGTCTCTAATTGGGGAATGATGGCTGTAGGTCATGCCTGCAGGTTTTACTTTAACCAAGAATAAGAGGCTCTCATGATTTGAAGCTAGGATCACCTCTAGCTGGGCAGGAGTTCCTTCATCAGAAAGAAGTCAGGACTCTAAAATGTACCCCCGGTACGTTAATCCCATTACCAGAAAGTGGCTTTGCTCCATATCAACTCTAGCAGGATTCTTTTTCAGTCACTGAGGCCAGAGACGCTTCCAAAGAAAGGTTCTAGATCTACTGATACTGATTAATTCTTGCAAATAGAAGCTGCAACCAGAGATTCCTGGAGGGTAATGAGATCTACAGAGAATGCAGGTTAAACACAGTGAGGACGGAGAAGAAATGATGGGTTGGATAGTAGGTTAGAGGACTATGTGCTCAGATAATTCATTTTCCCCAAAAAGGCCCATCAGATTGAGAATTCTGAGATCAGACTTGTCTGAGACACTTGGCCTGAGAGTTACATACATGACGTGGCCAGGAGCAAAGTGATGGCCTACCTCTTTCTCCCCTGCAGCATAAGAATGGCTGTACCTGGAGGGACGGGGGACTGAGCCAGCTGGAGTACAGAGAAGAGTTCCAGGGAGTGAGTCAAAGCCTGCTGTGTCCTACACAAAAACTAAAAGAATACAGCAACACTAAACCTGCCCTAAAAGAAATAATTGAAAAGTCTTCCTTAAATAGAAAAGAGGCAAGGATCTATAGGAATGGGAAAATCACAATAGGAAAGGCAAATGTATAAAAGGACTGAAGATCACTTAAACAATCCAGTACATAGATTTAAAAAACAATCAAAAAAGTTTTGTAAAAGTGATTATAACTACAATTAACAGCAAAAGGATAAACGATGTAAAAGCCTGCTCTGCCTTGCTGTGGATGATGCCCTCATAGTCAGAGGGAACCTACTGAAATGAAACCCATCTTGCTAGTCAACATTTAAAAAATTATTAATACTGAATGATAGAGGGGGTTTAGTGAGACAAAAGCTTTTACTTTGCTGGTTGGTGGGTAAGCAAGTATACTCAGTATACTCTTGTAAAGTAATTTGCCCCTATTGTATGCATTGTGCAGTTGAAAACTATTCATACCATTTGACTCTGTAAATTTAATTCTAAAAATCTATGTTTTAACTGGGCATCTGATTTCATTAACTATACTAAGAAATTCAAAATAACATTGGCTTAAACAAATAGAAATATATTTTTCTCCCACATACAATCCAAGCTGGTCTGATAACTATGCTCTGGAAAGTTGCTGGGGACCCAGGCTTCTTCTTTGTGCTCCACTATCTTAGAGTGCTTCGTATCCTAAGCATGACTCTCACCCAGTATGGCTCAGTACCACACCTGCATTGCAGCCAACAGGAAGGAGAAAGGGAGGGCATGTCCCTTCCTTTTCAGGGTGGAACTTGGGAGGTTGCACGTATCACTTCTGTTCACATTCCATTAGCTAGATCTTAGTCACGTGGTCACATAACCACATCTAGCTCAAGGGAGGCTAGGAAGCATAGTATCACTCTGGTAGCCCACACCCAGCTAAAAAGCACAAGTTCTGTTACAATGAGAAAGAAGGAGGAGGTAGACACTGGGGACAGCTGGCAATAATTGCCATGTTATCCTAAGGAAATATGTTGAATATGGAAAAAGATGAATGGAAATGGATGGGAAAACATGAAGTTCATTGCAGAATTATTTACAGTAGAGAAAAATTGGAGAAAAATGACCTAATTTCTAAGTATTTTTCCTCTCAGGAGGAAAGATTGCAGCCAATTAAGATTATATATATAAGGAGGTTTTGGTAACATGTGGAAATGCTTCCAATATGTTTTTTTCTTTATAAATTTATTTATTTATTTATCTTTGACTGCTTTGGTTATTCGTTGCTGAGCATGGCTTTCTCTAGTTGTGGCGAGTGGGGGCTACTCTTCATTGCGGTGCGTGGGCTTCTCATTGTGGTGGCTTCTCTTGTTGCAGACCACGGGCTCTAGGTGCACGGGCTTCAGTAGTTGTGGCTCGTGGGCTCTAGAGCACAGGCTCAGTAGTTGTGGCGCACCGGCTTAGTTGCTCCGTGGCATGTGGGATCTTCCCAGACCAGGGCTCGAACCCGTGTACCCTGCATTGGCAGACAGATTCTTTTTTTTTTTTTTGCAGTATGCGAGCCTCTCACTGCTGTGGCGTCTCCCGTTAAGGAGCACAGGCTCCGAACACGCAGGCTCAGCAGCCATGGCTCACGGGCCCAGCTGCTCTGCAGCATGTGGGATCTCCCTGGACCGGGGCATGAACCCGTGTCTCCTGCATCGGCAGGCGGACTCTCAACCACTGCGCCACCAGGGAAGCCCGGCAGACGGATTCTTAACGACTGCACTACCAGGGAAGACCCCAATATAAGTTTTTAAATGGGATACCAAGTTGTACATAAAGTCCCATCATAATTATTGAAAATAGACTGAAAAGAGCAATAAGGAAACAGTAATGTTAAGTGATTATCTTTGGATGATGAGCAAAGGGTAATTTTTTTTTTATACTTTTTTCTATATTTTTCTTATTTGTTACGGTGAGTATGTATTTCTTCCATAATTAGCAGATTATTTAAGCCAGGGCTCTGGAGTCAGATTGCCTGGGTTGAAATTGCTCCTAACAGTTTAACAGCTATAACATCTTGGGTTAATTATTTAACCTCTCTAAGCCTTAGTTTCCATATCTGCAAAATAGGAGTAATGATTGTAACTGCCTCAGGTGATAATTGGGAAGATTACATGAAAATAGGTTGCATAACACTTGCCATAAAAGAACTGCTCAAAAAGTATAAGCTTTATAATTGAAAAGGTTTCTAAATAAAACTGTTGTGTATTGGCGCTTTAGCAATCAGATACATCAATGTAATCCACAGATAGCTTCCTGTAATGAGGCGTTTCCCAAGAACTTGAAAGAGGGGAATAAGGCTGAATTTTGAGAATTAAACAGGGAAAATGAAGATAAAATCATGTTTCTGCAGAAATAAGAAGTAACCTTGGGACGTCCCTGGTGGTCCAGTGGTTAAGACTCTGCGATCCCAATGAGGGGGGCCCCAGTTCGATCCCTGGTCGGAGAATTAAGATACCACATCCTGCAACTAAGCCTGCGTGCCGCAACTACAGAAACCCGTGCACTGCAACTAGGGAAGCCTGTATGCTGCAACGAAGAGCCTGTGCAGCCAAAATAAAATAAATAAATAAATAAAAAATAACCTTAAGGAAAGCCTGGGAAGTTAAGGCGTGATCTATGGATCTGAAAAGTAATGTGTTTACAGAGCGGCCTAGTCTGAATGGAGCCAAGAGAAAGAAGAGTAAGCAAGAGTCTGGCAGCCCTCCTGGCACTGCTCAGACACAAGGAACAAGGACTTGAGGGGCAAGCATTCCTGACCTTTGAGAAAGGCCTGAGTAAAAGATCTCCCTTAAGGCTCTCTTTTCTTTCCTCTTTGTACGCTGCTCACCAAGAACTTTCTGGTTAGCAGTCTAGTTTCCCAGGAACACTAAGAGAGGAGGAGGTGTCTGGAGCAGGGTTAAGAGCATTCCAGTGACTCTTGACTATAAACAAGTAAACCAGAATTTGGTTTAAGCCTCAGTCTTTTGTGAGCCTGACTGGTAAGCCCAGTCTCAGGGTACACTGACAATAAAAATGGAGAATCAGACCTTCCCAATATACTGGCCTGACCCTCTGAGTCCAGGCTAAGTGGCCACCTCTGTCTTGGTTTTAATTGCAGCAATCAGTATCATTGTTGGTGATTCAGCTTATACACTTGCATCATTTTACACCCAAAGGGAATTTTTTTGGAAGCAAAATTTTTATTTTGCCTTGTAAAACTATTTTATTTTTTATTTTTTGAAATTAGTTTGTATTGGGGTATAGTTGGTTTACAATGTTGTGTTAGATTCTGCTGTACAGCAAAATGAATCAGTTATACATATATCTGCTCTTTTTTAGATTCTGTTCCTAATATAGGTCATTACAGAGTACTGAGTAGACTTCCCTGTGCTATACAGTAGGTTCTTATTAGTTATCTGTTTTATATATAGTAGTGTATATATGTCAATCCCAATCTCCCAATTTATCCCTCCCCCCGGAAGCAAAATATTTGGTTCCTAGTTGTACTGGCTTTGATTCATGCAAATTTTTTCATTGTTTATTTTACAATACAAGTATGTTATAGCCTTTGCTTCTTTACGCTTAAGTATATCTAGAGAGATTTTTTTTTTATATTTGCCCATGTAAATCTACTTTGTGTATTTTTTTTCTTTTCCATTATGGTTTATTACAGACTATTGCATATATTTTCCTCTGGTATACAGTATAGGACCTTGTTGTTTATTTTATATATAGTAGTTTATATCTGCTAATCCCAAACTCCTAATTTATCCCTCCCCAACCCCTTTCCCCTTGGGTAATATATGCCCAGTAGTGGGATTGCTGGATCATATGGCAACTCTATTTTTAGTTTTTTAGTTTTTTGTTTTTTGTTTTTTGGTACGCGGGCCTCTCACTTCTGTGGCCTCCCCCGCCACGGAACACAGGCTCCGGATGCGCAGGCTCAGCGGCCATGGCTCACGGGCCTAGCTGCTGCGCGGCACGTGGGATCCTCCCGGACCGGGGCACGAACCCGCGTCCCCTGCATCGGCAGGCGGACTCCCAACCACTGCACCACCAGGGAAGCCCTATTTTTAGTTTTTTAAGGAACCTCTGTACTGTTTTCCATAGTGGCTGCACCAATTTACCTTCCCACCAACAGTGTAGGAGGGTTCCCTTTTCTCCACACACTCACCAGCATTTGTTATTTGTAGAGTTTTTAATGATGGCCATTCTGATTGGTGTGAGGTGGTACCTCATTGTAGTTTTGATCTGTATTTCTCTCTCTCTCTCTCTCTCTCTCTTTCTTTTTTTTCGGCCGTGCTGCCCTTGTGGGATCTTAGTTCCCTGACCAGGGATTGAACCTGGGCCTTGGCAGTGAAAGCGCCAAGTCCTAACTACTGGACTGCCAGGGAATTCCCTTGCATTTCTCTAGTAATTAGTGATGTTAAGCATCTTTTCATGTGCCTATTGGCCATCTGTATGTCTTCATTGGAGAAATGTCTATTTAGGTTTTCTGTGCATTTTTTGATTGGGTTTTTGTTGTTGTTATTGAGTTTGTATATTTTTTAAATTAAGCCCTTGTCTGTCACATCGTTTGCAGATATTTTCTCCCAGTTCGTAGATTGTCTTCTCATTTTGTTTGTGGATTCCATTTCTTCGCAAACGCTTGTAAATTTGATTAGATCCCATTTGTTTATTTTTGCTTTTATTACTACTGCCTTGGGAGACTGACCTAAGAAAACATTGCTATGATTTATGTCAGAGAATGTTTTGCCTATGTTCTCTTCTAGGAGTTTTATGGTCATGTCTTATATTTAAGTCTTTACACCATTTTGAGTTTATATTCATGTATGGTGTGAGGGAGTGTTCTAACTTCATTGATTTACATGCGACTGTCCAGCTTTCCCAACACCACTTGCTTAAGAGACTGTCTTTTCTCCATTGTATATTCTTGCCTCCTTTGTTGAAGATTAATTGACTGTAGGTGTGTGGGTTTATTTCTGGGCTCTCTATTCTTTTCCATTGCTCCGTATGTCTGTTTTTGTGCCAATACCACGCTGTTTTGATTACTGTAGCTTTGTATTGTCTGAGGTCTGAGAGGGTTATGCCTCCAGCTTTGTTCTTTTCCCTCAGGATCACTTTGGCAATTCTGGGTCTTTTATGGTTCCATATAAATTTTAAGATTATTTTTTCTAGTTCTGTGAAAGATATCATGGGTAATTTGATAGGGATCGCATTAAATCTGTAGATTGCTTTGGGTAACGTGGCCATTTTAACAATATTAATTCTTCTAATCCAAGAGCATGGGATGTCTTTACACTTCTTTGAATAATCTTCAATTTCCTTTATCAGTGTTTTATACTTCTCAGCATATAAGTCTTTCACCTCCTTGGTCAGGTTTGTTCCTAAGTATTTTATTTTTTTATGCAGTTTCAAAAGGGGTTTTTTGGTTTTTTTTTTACTTTCCCTTTTTGATATTTCATTTTTAGTGTAAAGAAATGCAACAAATTTCTTATGATCCATGTAAATATTAATGAACCCATCAGAACCATGAGTCAGAACAATCCACTGTACCTCCAGCCTGTCTCCTGGAACCTTTCTCCTCTCCTGGGAGTGCTCCCAGGGAGGTCCAGAGTCCTCTCAGGCAAAGCAGATGCTAGTCAACAAGCTGACTGTCTACAGGGCTTGCCATGAAGTGGCTTGTTCATGATCTGTTTCTGGGATCCTGGAAAAATGTTTTTGGTGTCTTTCTGGAAAGGCTGATTTTGGTAAGTCACCTGTCCCCCTGGGTGTCAGGAAGGTTGTGATCCAAGAGAACACATCACGTCTTTAAATGAAGAAGCGATTTGTTTGTTTCTTGACTTTCATCCTTCATGGTGCCCCTGGGGAGAGAAGTTTCATTCTGCATGCTATAAAAGCCTTGGGTGGGTGTTTCATTGTAAAATGGGACAACAATACTGACTTTTCAGAGTGATTGGGAGAGTAAATGAGGACATTGAGGAAGGACTGTAGGACTGTAACACAGTGTGTAGCACATAGCAGACACTTAGAAACTACATGTTCACTCAGATTACATTCAAAAAGTTCCATTATTCTGTGTAAGTGCTTCTGTTGAAACCCTCATCAAACCGTCTTGTAATCACACATCTTCTCAAAGGCAGAGAACACATCTTAGTCACTACTGGTACCCACAGCTCCCAGCATAGTGCATGGCTAACCTTAATTGAAGGAAGAAGGGAGGACAAGCATCCAGTACCCAAGCTCGGCCCTCATCTCACTCACACTTGCTTTTTATTTATGAAAATATCATATTGTCCGTGTAAATAAGATCTCTGAGAGCATGCAGAGACGCTGGTAACAGTGGAGAACTCTGTTACTCAGAGTCAGAGGGAAGGAAACTTACTTTTCACCGTATATCCTTTTATTCTGCTTTTAAAATTTTACCATGGGCATGCATACTTCTTTCTTTTTTAAAAAATTTATTTATTTATTTTTTGGCTGCATTGGTTCTTCATTGCTGTGCGCAGGCTTTCTCTAGTTGTGGTGAGCAGGGGCTACTCTTCTTTGTGGTGTGCGGGCTTCGCATTGTGGTGGCTTCTCTTGTTGTGGAGCACGGGCTCTAGGTGCGCAGGCTTCAGTAGTTGTGGCACGCAGGCTCAGTAGTTGTGGCACACGGGTTCAGTTGCTCCGTGGCATGTGGGATCTTCCCGGCCCAGGGCTTGAACCCGTGTCCCCTGCGTTGGCAGGCGGATTCCCAACCACTGTGCCACCAGGGAAGTCCAGGGCATGCGTACTTCTAAAAAAATGTTTGTCATAAAATCCCCCCAAGTTAAACCAAAACCAAAATATGTTGGATACATCTGTAAAAATCATATAAAGATGAAATGTAAATGGTTAATAAAAATAGAAAAAAGTGATCAAACTTACTAAGAAGTACACATTAAAATAATGAGATATTTTTCCCCCTTATAGAGTGCAGAGAGGTAAGGAGGGATGATATCCCATGTTGGTGAGCATGTATGAGACAGGAGGCAATGTGGCATTTGTTTTCAAATGAAAATGAAATGTTTTCAAATTGAAATCAATTAAAAATAACCAACATTCGGGACTTCCCTCATGGTGCAGTGGATAAGACTCTGCCCTCCCAATGCAGGCCTGGGTTCGATCCCTGGTCAGGGAACTAGATCCCACATGTATGCCACAACTAAGAGTTCACATGCTGCAACTAAGGAGCTGGCAAGCCACAACTAAGGAGCCGTGGAGCCACAACTAAGGAGCCTTCCTACCTCAACTAAAGAGTCCACGTGCTACAACCAAGGAGCTGGCAAGCCACAACTAAGGAGCCCTGGAGCTGCAACTAAGGAGCCCGCCTGCCTCAACTTAGACCCGGTGCAACCAAATAAATAAATATTTTTTAAAAGAATATATATTATATATATATATTTAAAAATCAACATTCTAGGAATTTTCGCTAAGGAAGTAATCTGAAATATGTGCAGGTTTCTGTCCAAGGTTTTTAGTGGCAATACTGCTTACAACCTGAATGTCCGGGTGTTGGGAGGGAAACCTTATCCCCAGCCCCTGCTCTCCCCACCTCCCCAACCGCAGTCTATCTATGATAGAGCAGTGAGTAGGGCTCTGGGTGGCTGGGATCACCTAGGGTTGGCATAAGACAGCAGTACCCAACCTTATTCCTCTATGCACCAGAGAGAGATGAAAATTAATATGCTTAATCTCGCCTTAATTTCTGGAGAGATCTTGGCCTTGGAAGTTTGTGGAACGGCAGAGAAAGTTAATTCCTATTTGTTACAGTGAGCATGTACTACTTCCATAATTAGAGTAGTTCAGCCGGGGCTCTGGAACAGCAGAGCCTGCCCATGGAGATGGTAGCTTGCGGCTCTCCCTGACCCAGCAGAGCCTGATTACCTCCCTATCACAGAAGCTGGGAAAGGGCTCTGCAGCTGAGGAGGCAGGAATTGAGGGTTTGTTTCCCTTCAAGAGCTCCACAGAGAACCACTCTTCTTGGCAGCTTGGAGCGTGGCTCGAATGCAGAAGTAGAGACTGATGACGCCTCCCACTGATAGTGCCTGTAGATATCTCTGTGCTTGACCCATGGCCAGAGGGTAAAAACAGTCATGAGTAGGCAAGAGAAAAATAACAGTACACTTGAAGAGACTTGGCAGCCAGAGGGAGAAGGAGCTGGCAGAACCCTCAGAATAGGCAGCTCTTGAGGAAATAGAACTTATGAAAGAGACAGATGGCAGCTCTACCCAAATACGATGACTGGAGGAGATTGGATTATAGCAAAACTTTCTGGAACTGAAAAGCATGTTTTGTTTTGTTTTGTTTTTAAATTTACATTCAGTAGGGACTTCCCTAGCAGTCCAGTGGTTAAGAATCCACGTTTCCACTGCAGGGGGCACAGGTTCGAACCCTGGTTGGGGAACTAAGATCCCGAATGCCGCATGGTGTGGTGCGGCCTAATTAATTAATTAACATTCAGTAGGTGAATTGAAGGAGAGGATGGTCATCATAAAGCCAGTGGTCTTTTAGATCAAGTGGAAGAAATATCTCAAAACACACCAAAAATAGAGAAAAGCCAGGAAGCAAAGAGTTGGAGGAGCAATCACTATTGAGCTCAGTGCTGATCAGACCTTTCCTGAACCAATTCCTGTGGTCAGGAGATGCCCCTTCCCACTTGCTGGGTTATCTGAGCCAGTCGCTGAGCCAAGGGAGAATGGGTTGAACTTAACGGGTTAGACCAAAGTAGGGACCATTTTGGGGTGGAGTCAATACCACCCACACAATGGGATAGAGTGGAATTTTTTTAAAGAAGACAACTACCTGGAATATCCCTTGTAGTAACACATGGTACCTGACTGAAACCATTGTCCTGAGGATAAATGAGATCCTGTGTAAGTTGCTTACACAGTGCCCAGCACATAGTAAACCCTGGGGGAATAGTTATTATTTTCTCATTTTTTTAGAAAGTGCTTTTAAAGTTTTAATGGATGTAGATGCCCTTCTCAGTTTTGACAATTCATCTTATTAGTGCTCTATGTAGAACCCTGGAAACAACAGAATGGTAACTCTGCTACACTTACAGAGTGCTTCATGCAAATTCTGATTCAGTCTTGTGAGGCTTGAGGTTCTGCATTTTAAACAAGCTCCCTGGTGATGCTCATGCTGCTGGACCACAAGACCACACTTTGAGTAACAAGGACCTGGGAAGGGTTTTGCCTTTCCTGTGTGATTGAAGGGGCTTACCACTGCCCCCATGTTCCATGGATGGCAACATGACGGAAGGCAAGAGAAAGGATGATGAAAACAAGCAATTTTCTTTTTGTAAAACCTCATCCTTTTAATTTAAAATTTTCAAACCTTCTGAGTATTTGAAAGAATAATGCAGTACACACCTATGTACCTTTCACCTAGCTTCACCAATTATTAATATTTAAGCAATTTCCTCTTAAGGGCATGCTTAAGAACTTAAGTTGTCTACATCACTTCCACTCTTGTCCATCGGTAAAAACTTTGGCATATAGCCTCACATTGCTGCAAGGGAGGGTAAGAAGTATAAGCTCAGCTTGACAGCTATTACCTGCTATAGGGGGTGCTGTTCTATTACTACAAGAGGATATGAGAAAGCAGTTGCTTTTTAAAAAGAAGGAAGATGGGACTTCCCTGGTGGTCCAGTGGTAAAGGATCTGTCTTCCAATGCAAGGAACGCAGGTTCAATCCCTGATCGGGGAACTAAGATCCCACATGCTGCAGGGCAACTAAGCCTGTGCCACAACTACTGAGCTTGCAGGCCTCAACGAGAGAGCCCATGTGCCGAAAACTACAGAGCCCACATGCTCTGAAGCCCACACGCCACAACTAGAGAGAGGGAGAGAAGAAAAAAAAACCCGCATGCCATAACTCGAGAGAAGCCCGCCTGCCACAGTGAAGAGCCTGCGTGCCCGCAATGAAAGATCCCACATGCCGCAACTGAGACGCGACACAACCAAAAATAAATAAGAAGGGAGTGGAGGAGGAGGAAGACAGTGGATACTAGGGGACAATTAGCCACCTCTAACACACTCACTCGCTGGATCTCCCAACCAGTTCTCTTCAAAGTGGATTCTGGAAAGACTGAAGCTAAATTTGCAGCCCATCTCTACAAAGTATGTAGGACTTCAAAGTATGCATTTTATACCTGCCTCACTGTTGATTGTTCTGTCTTCATTTATATTAAAGCTTTTTTTTCAAGTTTGATTATAATAGTGACACACTAAATATAATTGTATAGAGTGCTTGAAATGCTCTGAGTGGACCCAAACACGTTTACCACAGCATTTTTGCTTACAATAGCATGTTTGCAGGACTTAAAACTGTAACTCTACCGAGTTGTAAATGATATTATGTTTTCATTTGCCTGTGATTTTTCAGCCTTTAAAAAAATAGGAACTTACAGAAACTGTTACAGAAAGGAAATACAAGTTGCTTTACACAAATCAAGATTCCATCAGTCACTAACATCATATTATGTAGACAATAGAATATCCTGGTTGTTTTACATCCCCTTGTTCCACTACTCTTGATCTATTTATACCAATTGCCTTTAAAACTTCTAATCTCTTTAGGTATATTTTCTTTGTCAAAATGTTAAAGAATATGCATTCAACATTTATGAGATAGTGTGATTTTATTTTATTATTTTAAAAATATATATTTATTTATTATTTATTTGTTTTGACTGCGCCGGCTCTTCGTTGGCGGACTTCTTAGTTGCCGCATGCATGGGGGGAATCTAGTTTTCTGACCGGAGATCAAACCCAGGCCCCCTGCATTGGGAGCCCTGAGTCTTACCCACTGGACCACCAGGGAAGTCCTGATAGTGTGATTTTAGACTGTTTTAATCTGTGATAACGTTTATTCATTTGGATGTGAATTAAATCATTTTAGGGTTGATAATTTTAGCCTTCCGATTCCATTCTTTGCCCCTGTTACCACTGTAAGTTATTTGAAGGCAAAGAATAAATCTCTCCTTTAAAGTTAACATCAGAGTTTGCTCAACACGAGTCCCTTAGCAACAAAATTTGAGTTAGGTTTTGTGATGTAGTACCTCCTCTAACTTGAGGGCAACTGACCCCCGCCCATTTACACAGCGACAGCCTTAACTGCCTGTCTGCGGAAGCTGGACTCTGGCTGCCGGCCGACGTCCGGCGCTGGGCGCGGTGGCGCTGCTCTCCAGCCGCTGTCGGTCCTCCGATCACGCTTCCCTGGCTTGACAACCCTCCAGCCGCTGGAGATGGAAAAGCTCAAACCCTAAACCCGAACGAGGGGAGTTTTGGCCGGGAACTGGAGGGCTGTGAGCCTCCGGGTCTGCGCGGGGACGCTCAGCTGTGCCCGAAAAACCCGAGCCGCCCGGCTACCAACCGGACCGCGCCCCCGGCGTCCACACCCGCCAGGCTCGGGCAGTTCAAAGTTCGGCCGGGTCCAGAGGGATCTCGGACCCTCCGCTGGCTCTCAGAGCCTCGCCAGCCGCTAGCAGACGCGTCCCCTGGAGGCGCGCCCCCAGCCCCACCGCCAGCAGCCCAGCCTCTACCGTGTTCGGCTTCGCGCCAGGCCTGCCAGCTCCTAAGATGGCGGCGTCGTCGTCGAGAGGTGGCGCCCCACGTGGGCTCCGGTGGCCAATAGGCTTTGGGCCTGCGCCGCCGGCCCGGAGCGGGAGGCGGAAGTGCTTCGGGCAGCAGCCTCCTTCCAGGCTGCGGCCCCTGCCGGTTACATAACTCGTTGCGGGCTGAGAGCGGCCCCACTTCCTGGCTCCCTGAGAACCGAGGATGCGCTGAGCCCCACAACGCCGTCCGCTGCCGCCGGCTCCCTCCCGAGGTGAGGTATCCCGGGCTCTGGCCTGCAGTGTGGCGCCGGACCCGGCCGGGGGTGGGGGTCGTGAGAGGCAGGGAGCGCAGCTGGGGGGACGGCCGGGGTGCAGGGGGACCGAGGCGGCCCTGGCGGGGCGCGGAACTGCCCGTCCGTTCAAGGGAGGCCGGGGGCGCGGCCCACGCCAGTCGGAGCCCAGATCTTTCCGCGGTGTTTCGGGACGGCCTCAGAGCTCACGCTTCCCGGGGTGAGGAGGGAGCCGCGACCCCAGACTCCAGGGGTGCCGAGAGGCGCGATTCCGACCCTTTTGCCTGGGACGCCACCGTGCGAGGCCCCAGGACGAGTTGGTGGGGAAATTTGGAACCGCGGGGCAGCCTGCCCCTTACTACACCCTAGATCTCACGGAAGGTGCAGGGCCTGTCCTCTTCACAGTTCAGCGATTCGCCGCTGCCTCGCCCGGTCCTACCTCTGCTTTAGTACTTGTTGCACGGATTGTAGTTATTTGCCGACTTGTTTGCCCTCCCGTGAACTCCTGAAAGCCTGGGGCTCTTTCTTGGTCGTCTCCACATCTTACTCCTTCAGCTGTACATTTTGGTTAAGATAACTGATTCCTTACGTTTTTGGTAGTTTACAGACTGGCCATGCAGACCCCTACACCACCTCTGACCTCTTCTGCCCTATCGGGCACTTCCCAAGGAATAGAGGGAATCTATAGCTTCTGTGGTTTGTGCCCCGGGAAGATTTTCAGGGAGGCTGAGCGCCTTCCCTAGACCACTAACAGCAAAGATCTGTGTGCCCAGCGGGTGACGGAGCCCAGGGCCTGGAGATGAGGAAAGGAGTTACTCTGCAATAAACATGGACACTGCCTGCTTCATTGGTCTGTTTTCATTCTGGCAAATGCTTGAGCCATGCCATTTTCTTACTAATTTGTCCTGAAGGAAAAGGATAACAGCCCCACAGGGTAGTTCCCTGTGGTACCTGGAGTGGTTGTTAATCAGAGAGTCAGAACTGGAGAGAACATTGCTGGTTGCAGATATTTACCGGAGCATGGAAGGCAGAAAACTTCTAGTTAATGCTTAACTGACAACCGGGAAAATCACTGTGACTCCAGGTCATCTATAGAAATACCACATTCCATGTAGTACTTTGTGATGTATAGATAAGTCATAGAAGTTCTTTGGCCAGTAGTACTGGATTGTGAGGTGGGGAGAAGGGGAGTCTTGAACAACATTGAATTAAAAGGGGCTGGAGCAAAACAAATACTCTCTTACAAGAATCCCTGAATTGAGTTAAGCTCAGTTAGAGAAGAAGGGATTCCAGACCAGAAGAAACTCAAGGGTGGCTGAAGTATAAACGTCAGTCATTTAACAAATGGACAAAGTCAGTCATGGCTGTGCGCATAGGTCTTCATCTCCCTTGTTCCAGGATTTTGTACTTCACAATTAAAGTGCAAACTGGCCCTTTGAGAAAGCAGTGTGCGTGAGCTCCTTCTCCTTTGGGCCACAGTTTGCTGGAGTTCCATCTCACTGGGCTTGCAGACATGCTGGGTTTCTATAAAGATGGTTAAAACCTGTAAGTAACAAAGTCAAGGCATGGTGTCGTGTTCACAAGCCAGAATAAAAAATACAGACACTTTTTTAAAAGGTCTGTGTGTGTCTTATTTTTAGCCTCTCCTGTTGTAACTTACAGTGACTTTATCACCATGTTTATTTTAACCGCACCCACTCTCAGACTTCAGATGTGACTTGTTGAGGTTGCTTGGCAACTTGGCCTCTGCCTGGGATGGAAGAAAATTCCTGGATGTTAGGAGATTGGAGAGGTAAAAGACACCCAGTAGAACTAAGAAGGTTGGTGCTGTCACTGCTCACCAGGTGTTCCACCCCACAGACTGTCCCAGCCTCAGTGGACCTGCTAGCAGCAGTTTGTCTTCTGGCAGCCCGAGGTATGTTTAGACCAGGTGGACACAGCATCCTTACTTGGCAGCAGCCACAGGGAACACAGTGTAAAGAAGAATCCTCAGAGCTCTGAGTGTGGGGCAGTGCATATCTTTGCTCTGCTAAAATGGCCCAGAGGTCTCTCCTTGTTGGTGACAGCTCTCCTACCTGAGTAGAAGGCTGGCTGCTTGTCAGGCCATGTCTTCTCTTAAATGGTGGCTCCTGCATCTCTACATCTTACTGCCAACACCTCCTTCCCTGACAACTCTTTCTGGAAGGAATCCACATAGTCCTCATGGCTTTTCCACCTCAGTTCTTCGTTTGCAGAAAGCTAGATTGGGATATAGACTCTGTGTCGAAGCTGGTCCTGCTTCTGTCCATGTGCAGTGCTTTCAAGTAAAATGCTGATTTGTGAAATGATACTGGAACTCCTGGGTCTCATTCTGGCTAAGTCCAAATGTTGAATTTCATTCAATGAATATTTCTAAGTGTCTTTGATAACTCCAGGATCAGGCCTCCTTCCCTAAATATCATTCTTTTTAGGGTGACCTCTGATAGAGGCTGGCTGACAGGCTAGGTCAGGGTTATCTGAAGCCCAGATATCTTACACTGCTGATTAAAGAGAGGCCTATGTGTTTGAAAACCCAGTGAGCACATACATAGTAGGGTTGACGTTCCACTCTGAACCTGAAGGTGTTTGCTCAGTGCTTGTGGAGTGATGGGAAGGGGATCTGAGCAGGGAGCCAGGGCTTTCTGCAGGAAGTAGTTTGGGGTCTACATCAACAGTGGAACCAGTGCTCCATTGAGTGCCCCACTGCAGAGGCTGGCAGACACGTGACAGTCACCCCGAGGTGCCCACAACACTGAGCCTGGATGGTCAGGTGGAGGGGGAGTAACCACGCATGAGGGCCAGTCTGTAGTCCCTTCCTGTGGGCATCTCAGACTCCCCATCTCCTCACCTGAGGCCCACTTCCTGCTCAGGCAGGGCCTACATGGCAGGGAGGGGTCCCACACTCTGAATATTGATGGCGAGAACCACCTGTGAGTGTGACAACGTAGAGACTTTAAAATGTCTCTTCCAATTCATAGACTCTTAGTGCCAACGTTTAAGCCGCATACCCTTGGAATAGCACGGCATTTGTTCACTGGTACCAGAAGTAAACATTCTAAACGTTCTAATAAGATGCACAATTGTAAAGAAGCAAAGAGGAGCTGATTGTGGAAAGGGACACAGAACAAATGTTTGTTCCCTTTGCTTCCACAGGAAGACCAAGGAAAAGTATTTTGTCATCTTTAACAGACTACATTAAAAAAAGAAATTCTTCCCAGTTCTATTTCTTGTTGTTATTAGAAAGCAAATTGTGTTCCTCTTTTTTGTTTCCTGCATTCCTGAAATAGGGCAGCAAAGTATTTGGGCAGCAAAGTAATGAAATTTGAGCCCATCTTAAAAATAACTGAGAAGAAAGCAATTTCATTTGATAAAATAGTCTTTGGGTAATTGTCCTTAGCTACTGAAAATGATTTTTATCTGGAAAATGTTAATACAACAATATTTCCATGGTTTCTGTAGCATTCAGTAGCTGTTTGCTACTTTTTAAAAAAATTTTTTATTTTTAGAAGATGACTCCTGACTAGTTGTAAGCTATTCAGAAGGTCTTGCTGGTCAGATATTTGCTGCTCTTTCTACTCTTACTGTCAAATTACAGTATTGCTTATCCTCTGGCCTCCCATTTTTTACTTTTTTGTTGAAATATACACACTGCTTGACCAGCGGTCATGGCATGAGCGTACCAGTGCAACCACCACCTCAGAAGACCCCTTGGGCCTCTTACCAGGCAAGCCCTCTCCTATTTAAAAAGTTTATTTTCTTGTAGGAAACACAAGAAACTATTAACCGTCATTTTATTGGGACTGTGGTGAGGAGGGGATTTCAAGTTTTTGCTTCACTTTGTGTATGGATTCCTATTTTACCATGAACATGTGTTCATAGTAAAACATAGTTTTAAACAGCATTTAACAAAAGGAGAATGTTCTGTTTAAACCTTTCTTTTTAAAATGGTTGTCCTGAAACCTATGAATAGTTTTAAAAATTGATTTTTGTATGGCCACTAAATTTTCTTTTTAATAGTTGCACAGGAACTCTTTAAAATATTTTCACAAGTCTATTCGGCATCCTTATCCACAACTACCTCCTCTTTGCTTCATTACAAATGTGGGTCTGTGTTTAGAATGTTTATTTCTGGCATCAGTGCATAAATGCCATGCTGTTCCAAGGGTATTTGGCTTAAATGTTGGCACTAAGAGGGTCTCTTTGGGGGCAAAATGGGTAACCATTCTACTTATACTTTGAAGAGACATTGTAAAATTCCCAAGTTGTTACTAATTAAAACAGATTATTTTAATATAAAAGATCTGTTCATAATTTTCACGTACCACCTGGAAGTCTTGTTTTTTTCTGTGAATAAAAACAACCCAAGCTCATTGTTTTTTTTAAAAAAAGCTCAAATGATACAGAAGCGAGTGATGTGGACACCAACGTCTGCCTTAATTCCAGAGGCAAATGCTGACTGGAGGTTGAATTACTTTTAAAAATAATTTTTGTTATAAAAGTTAACCTCGTGATCAAGTGTTAATTTATACCGAATTTGACCCACTTTCACATTTAATATCTTTTGGCTTCTGAAGGATCTTAAATGCAAACCCAGAGAAGTAGAGATTAAAATCAAACATCAAACAAAAAAACCCAGCAGAGTGAGATGGGAAAAGTGTAGAAAGGCCAGTGGTGGGGCTAGTTTGCTGCAGGGGCAGCGGTGAGGAGCAGGCAGGGTTTCTGAAGCCCGATGCCCCCTTTGCTGTGCTTTTCTCCTTCAAACTGAGCAGCCAGCGGTCCATTTCACCCACTACCCCAGACAGTGCTGAGGGCACCTGCAGCCGCCTGAGTTTTCTGTGGAAGAACTCACTCACTCTCAGTTGGGTTAGAGCCCTCAAGAGGGTCCAGTCTTGGGTGTCAATCAAGGATGTGTATTTAATTTTTGGCTGCACCCTGTGGCATGTGGAACTTGTGCGACCAGGGATCGAACCCATGCCCCCTGAAGTGGAAGTGCAGAGTTTTAACCTGTGGACCGCCAGGGAAGTCCAAGGATGTGTATTTAATACATACATTTTACTACTATTAAATGCATACACTTACCACCATCAGCCCCAACCTAATATTTACAAGTGGTTTTTTTGTTGTTTGTTTTGTTTTTAAATCCAACTGGTTGACCCACTCCCTCGATCTGAACTGGGAATCAGCATTCTTGGCAACCCTGTCCCAGCTTGACCAAGATCCCCAATTGAAAAGCCACAGGGCAGCGGCACCTCTTGCCCAGCCATCCTGGTGGCCCGTCCAGCCCAGGCCCGGCTGTCTCCGCTTCGCGCTCTGACCGAGTCCGTGGGTGTGAACGTGCGGTGGGCAGCAGAGGTGCACCTGCACTTCGTTTCCGTTCCAGGAAGAGGAGACGTGCCCGAAGCTTTCAGGAGAGGGGACCTCAGGGTTTGCTCTTGGCTCCACATCTCTGGCCCCCAGTTCAGTGGCCCTTTTTCTCCCAGGTCACATTCTTGTCTCTGTTTTCCCTCTTTGTCCTTGTCTGTCCCCAAACCCGGACTATAGTTCCCCAATTCTGACCAAGTGGGGCCACAAAAGACGAACAGTCCTTTGGCCGCCCGTCGACTGCTGGGATGCTGGTCCTTAGAACAACCACAGGATTCTGCCTCTGCAAGGAGTGGGGGGGGGTGTCGCAGGTGGCATATGTGCACAGTGGTCCGAGGACATGCCCTCCGCATCTGGTCATTTTACCATGGACATGAGGTTAAAAAGCAAAATGATGAAATAAAATTTAAAACAAAATAAGATCTGTCTCATCTTGGGATATGGTGTAAAGTTAAAGGGCAGAGCTCTGAAATGCAGGATGCCCTGAGCTGCGTAGTGCCCTTATCTCTGCCTTCTCATCCTCGAGAATCTGGTGATGGCCCAAGTTTCAACTGCGGGTCCCCAAGTTTGCCGGCCCCTGGCAGAGAACTTGGCACCTGGCAGTCGTGACCACCTTTTGCAGAGGGCTTACATCTCACTGCCTGGCAGGCGTTTTGCACGCTTCCTATGAGGACTTCCATCCCCGCTTTATAGCCCTCCCTGCAGCTCATAGCCCGCACATGGCAGGTGGCAGGACAGTGAATTTGAACCCAGATCTGGTGGCCTCAAAGCTTTGCTTAGCCCTGGACTCTGCTGCCTCCTGCTTCACAGGCCCTCTGAGAAATGTTGTGAATCAATGATCCTCTTGTTTGTTTGTGTCCCACGCACATGGGACATTTCGGGCCTCAATATTTTGCCTCCCAGAACTCTTTGATTCGAGGAGGCAGAACAAATAAGAAAAACATGATCTTTTTTGGGGGGGGCTGTGTTAGGCCTTCGTTGCTGCGTGGGCTTTCTCTAGTTGCAGCGAGCCAGGGCTACTCTTCATTGAGGTGCGCAGGCTTCTCATTGCAGTGGCTTCTCTTGTCACGGAGCATGGGCTCTAGGCATGTGGGCTTCAGTAGTTGTGGCACGTGGGCTCAGAAGTTGTGGCTCGCGGTCTCTAGAGTGCAGGCTCAGTAGTTGTGTTGCACGGGCTTAGTTGCTCCACGGCATGTGGGGGTCTTCCCGGACCAGGGCTCGAACCCGTGTCCCCGGCATTGGCAGGTGGATTCTTAACCACTGTGCCACCAGGGAAGCCCAAGAAAAACATCTTGACTGAGGCAAGGGGGTGGATTCCCCACCTTTCCTGTGGCTGAGAGAGGAGAGCATCCCTTCCCACAGTTGTGTTAACCCTTCCCAGCCCAGCCTGGTGGACAGCACTTTTCCTGTTCATTGATGTGCAGTTTGCCTCAGAATTCCTCAAGCAAAAGAAGGGGTTTCTGAGAGTATTTAGGTAATAGTGCAGAAAAACACACACCTTCCTTCTCCCCTCAGTAGCTCCTCCAATAATCAGAGATGTCCAGTGATGCTTTTTGCTGTGACCCCAGTGCCTAGAGCAGGCCCTGGGTTTTTAGTACAATTTTGGTAAACAAATGACTGAATGGATTCTCAGTGTGGAATGCGCGGGAGGTGATAGAAGCTTTGGCCCAAAAGAAAGCCAAAATGGGCTGTCCCTGGGACTGCTCCTGGACCACCTGTTGTCTTATTTTTAAATTGGGAAGTGTGCAGATGCACACAGTTGGTGACCCCAAAGGACACGTGGAACGTCACCGCCAGCCCGGTGGGTCACCTTTTGCCCCCTCTCAGTGTCGTCTGACCCCCCCAGCCACATTCTCATTTCTGTCGCCATCGGTTCCTTTAGCCAGTTTTAGAATTTCACACAAATGGAATCCTCCACTGTTATCAGTTCATGTTTGAAGGGATGTGTCTTAAATTGTGTGTGAGGAATACGTGGGCTCCCCTCTGGGCAAGATGAGGTGGGTTGTATGAGGGAGGCTCTTTGGAACTGGAGTGCTGGGTGTTTGTTTCTTTTCGCCTGTAAATTATTCATGTTCCTCCTACTCTGAGGCTTTGGAAGGAGCCCAGGCTGCTTTGGAGACGGCTTGCCCCACCACGGGCGGCTGCTCATTTGAACAGACAAGCTGTGCTGAGCGCTCAGTTTCCCTCACTTGACGTTCTGAGCCCTTCAGCCCATTTTACTGATGCGCAGGGCGGTGCCCTGTGTCCATCACTGGCTTATAGTTCCTTTTCTGCGTCATCCATCCTGAAGGCAAGAGCTTGGAGTCCATGGCTGTTGGATTTTTCAAGCTGATAGGCCTGGTGCCTGCAGAATTTCACACTCCTGAGGGCCCAGCGGTCTTTCATTCTTGTGCCATGGAGGAGTGTGTGCTAATCTTCCCTGTGCTTCGCTTGAGAAGACACCTGGAGTGCTGGGGACAGACCAGGGCGGTGCTTTGTCACAGGGTGCAGGGAGCTGAGGGCTCAGGAAGGGGATTGACGGAGATGTGAGCTGTAGTGAGTTTAGGGAGGTGACTCCTGAGGGAGGCTGCTGGGTTGCAGCAGGGGAGACTGTCAGTGCGTTGTCACCATGTGCTGGAGCAGAGGCCAGGCCTGAGGGGAGCTGGGGCAGGAGTAAAGCAAGAAGTGGCAGCAAATGTGGCAGTGCGGGCAGTTCCATTGAAGGGAGAGAAGGTGGTGGGAGGCTTGTCCAGGAGAGGGTGCACGGTGTGCACTGGAGGGTATTTGTGCAAAAGAGAAGATTGAAAATGTTGGAGAAGGTGGTGCTTGGGTCAGGGAGGAAGGAGATGTGGAGCTGGGCCAGGGACTGGGGTGTCCCTTAGTGGCCACCTCATTTATCTTCCCAGCGACGGATAGGAGAACTGAAGCATGCAGCAGGACAGAGATGTCCCAGTGGACAGCAGAGCTGGGATTGACCCTGGGCATGGTGGCTCCAGCATCCCTGCAGGGTCTGGGAGCATGTGGAGGGCGCAGAGTCCCGAGCACAAGTGGAGGGTGGCCTAGCCTCAGCAAGGAGAAAGGACCATTTTGAACCCACAGGAGTAAAAGAAAAGAAGGAAGGGGGCTTCCCTGGTGGCACAGTGGTTGGGGGTCCGCCTGCCAATGCAGGGGACACGGTTTCGAGCACTGGTCTGGGAGGATCCCCTATGCCGCAGAGCGACTGGGCCCGTGTGCCACAATTACTGAAGCCCGCGCGCCTGGAGCCCGTGCTCTGCAGCGGGGGAGGCCACCGCAGTGAGAAGCTTGCGTGCCGCACCGAAGATCCAACGCAGCCAAAAATGAATAAATAAAATAAAATTAATTTAAAAAAAAAAAGAAAAGAAAAGAGGGAAGGGAAGGGGCAATGTGGTCATGGCTGGCCTGACCACTGGCAGTCTGCTGAGGTCAAGGTGGAGTCCAGAGCACTTCTCAAACCATTAAGATGATGGGAGCAGTTTTTAAAAGTTAAGTATGGCCTGTTTGGGACTGAGAAGCAGTGCCTTTGAAGGAGGGAGAGGCCCTGTGGACCTGGGGCATCAGGACACAGTCTGTAGAGGGGAGTGGTCTCCAGGAAACAGGGTTGTGTATGGCTTTCTTCACTGGTTGGGAGTGGAATGCACCGTGGGGATCTTGCTGGTGCCAGGAAGCCCCTCCAAAAACTGGAACAATCCCATTCCAAGCTCCTAGGTTCTGAATCCCAGCATTTGGCAATGGGAGGGGGATGGAAGATGCTCCTGGGATGTTGGCTTTCACTCTATCCGTCTGGCTGAGCACTCAGAGGCGCTCGGGAAGTGTGGTCGGGGAGGGGATGCCTAGGTGATCAGGCACCACCTCCCCCCCAGCCACCACGTGGACTTCAGTACAGGAACCCGAGAGGTCATTTCAGCTCAGAAGGAAGTTGAGGCTTGCAGACAGCCCACAAGGACAAGGTTTGGGGAAGGAGAAAGGATGGACCGAGAGGTGAGCCGGTGGGTCCTTCATTGTCTTGGAGAATCCGGTTTCTGTCCCTCCTGGAATTGTTCCACTCACTGACCCCTAAAGGCCAAGGACAGGATGAAGACCCAGGAAATCTAGGGAGAACTCTCCCTGCAGTCCTGAACTATGCCTTCTCCCGTACAGCATGTCCCTGCTTTCATAGTATCGGCGTGTCTGTGTCTTTGTAGAGAAACGTACAGAAAGGTGGCCTGTGCGGCTTTGGTGCCCGTCCACTAGCACCCCAGGCCTTAAGACATAGGGCTGACTCGGGGGCTGTGCTCTGGCTTCACCCACCGGCCTCTGTTCTCTAGTGAGTCTTCAGAATCCTTGTCTCTTAAGCCCTTAGGGTGGCCCATAGTGATAGGAGATTAGTTCCAGGCAGACAGGTGGGGTCCCCACAGGTGTCAGATGTCAGTCCCCAGCCTCTCCTGTAGCGGTGGACCAGCCACACCAGCCTCCCACCTGTACCACCGCTGCCGCCTTGACCTCACCCTCCCTGGCACCATTCCTTTCTCTCTGGCACACGGGCGCCAGATTCTCCATTCCCCAAGCCTTCCTGCCCCCTTCTCCACTCCTGTTGGTTGGGCTGGGACAGATTAACACTATGACATGCTGCATTTTCCCTTAGTTAAATGTGACGTGTTTCTATTTTTAAATCAAGGCATCTAAAGAACTGGCCTTTGAAAACACGGAAGTACTTTTAATAGGGATGCAAGAATCCACAAATAGCTGTGTGTCTTAGAGCCCAGTGTTTTTCTTGAAAGTTGAACAGGAAACAAATCCTGCCCCTTTGGTCAAGAGCATTATCCCAAGGGTACTATGGGGAAAATGTATAAATCCCAGGACATAAGAGATGGTCATTTATTATGAGTCTCTCTCTTTGCTATCAAGCCTCAATTTTTTAAATGTTTTAAAATCAACTTTATTGAAGTTTAATAGACATATGACAAAATGTACCCAATGAGTTTAATGTGTGTATATATGTGTGTGTGTACATATGTGTTTGTGTGTGTAACCACCACCATCAAGATACAAAACATTTCCATTCCCTCAGGAAGTGCCCACTCAGCCTCCTTGCAATCAGCCCCCTGCCGCAGGTACCAGAGGTCAAGGCCTTGCTTCCTGTGGCTCCGGGTGTCCTGTGTCTGCCTGTGACCACCCAGATCCAGGCTCTGCAGCTGGTTTTGTTGGTTGCCTGCACTTGTCCTGCCAGCTCCGGAGGAGAGACTGGTGAGAGTGAGCCGACGTATCCCGTCCTGTAGCTCCTTTCTGCGGGAGCTCAGAGCACATTTGCTGTTGGTTGAGAGAAGAGTGGGGCACAGCCAGTGAGACACCTGGAGCTCTGCCAGGGGTGGTGAGGGTGGGCAGGCATGTCACCCTGTTTCTCAGGCTGGCATCAGCCCATCAAACCCCAGACAAACCACCTGGAGCTGGTTTTCCAGGAAGAGGACGATGTGGAGTTTCCTGGTGCAGGTCAGGTATTGGAGCCGAAAGTTGATTTGAAATTCATCCGGTGATTTGTGCTTTGTGTTGACTTCCCAGACAGGGGCAAATCTGAGCCTGATCTTTCCTTTCTCAAAATCACCTAAGCAGCTTACCCCGTGAAAACCCATAGACAACACAGATGCACTTGGTTGAGCCTTGATAACTTTCTTTGGTCACTTCTTACACACTCCAAGCCAAAGACAGATATTTTTTCTTTGAATATGAAATATTAAAATTGGCCCACATCTGGAGTAAGCTACCAGATTGGCCCTGGTGGGCTGGCGGCTCTTCCTCATCTCTGTGAGTCTGTGCCTCCCTCCAGCCTCCCTGACCTTCAGCCTCATCTTCCTCAGAGCACCCCCATCCCCAACCCTGGTGGGCCTGGCTCAGAGGCAGGGGCTGGGGGAGGTGGGGTGTGGACCAGCCCCACTGCAGGAGCCCCTCTCTGGTACCAGCTTGAGCCCCTGCAGTTTGACTTGCAGGCTGGAAAGTTTCTGATTCTTTCTGGAATCTACTGTGACTTCCTTCAGAAAGAATAGTTTTTATCCATTTCACCAAAGAAACGTTTACTCTCAAGATTGGGGCTGGTTTTTGTTTTCTTTTTTTTTTCCCGTACACGGGCCCCTCTCACTGTTGTGGCCTCTCCCGTTTCGGAGCACACGCGCTGGACACACAGGCTGAGCAGCCATGGCTCACGGGCCCAGCCGCTCCACGGCATGTGGGATCCTCCCGGACCGGGGCATGAACCCGTGTCCCCTGCATCGGCGGGCGGACTCTCAACCACTGCGCCGCCAGGGAAGCCCTTGTTTTCTTTTTAACAGCTTTATTGAGGTACAGTCCACCTACCATGAATTCACCCAAAGTGTACCATTCAGTGTTTTCAGTGTATTCACAGAGCTGTGCAGCCATCACCATGTTCAGTGTCAGAACATTTTCACCACTCCCAGAAGAAACCTACACCCTTAGCCATCACCCTCCAAGCCTCTCAACCCCACTCCCCACCGTAGGCAACCACTAATCTGCCTTCTGTCCCTATGGATTTGCCTGTTCTGGACACTTCATGGAAATGGAATCGTAAGGTGCAGTATGTGGCCCGTTATGTCCAGCCTCTCTCACTCAGCATCATGTTTGCCGTGTTCATTCACATTGTAGCACGTGTCAGTGCTAAATATTCACCGCATGGATGCACACATTGTATTGGTTCAGGCATCCATTGATGAACATTTGGGTTGCTTCCACGTTGGGGCTGTTTTTTGGTGAGCTCACAGTGGGCTCTAGCTTACACTCCTTTGCTCAATTTAGAGCAGGGGTTGTGCCATCACTGGAGTGTTGAGCAGAACGTGTATAGGGCATCCTGTTTGGCCACTCAGATCAGGCAGGTGGTGATGTATTGGGGCTTGTCCCCCAGGATTTTCCCTAAAGGCAGTTGCCACAGGGAGAGGGGGACGCCTGTCTCAGGAGCCTTCTCTGGAAAGACTGCACTGAGGGCCAGGCCTCGGCCTCAGATGGTGCGGGGTTGTCGACCGTCCCAAAGGCTCGAGGTTTTGACTGGGGTTTCCTGCGTTTCCCCACTCTTGGCCGCGAGGGAAGGAGAAGGGGCGCCAACTGGCCCCGTGGTTAAGACTTAGCCCCTCCGGCAGCTTCTAAAGCGGCACCCTTGTCCCCGGGTGTCTACACCCTCCTCTTTAAAACCACGGTGGAGTTTGGGGGTTGTTTAACTTGAGTCCCGGACGGTATTCCTGCCCCCGGAAATCTCCGAACCAGGCACCCAACCCTCCAGGGCTCCCGCGTGTGGCCGGTGGGCAGCCGCGGCCAGCAGGGAGTGCGCTGTGCTGTTCCCAGCGAGGGGTGTGCAGAGGTGGGGTGGCCACTGCAGGGTGGCCTCGTGCAGAATGGCAGAGGTACCTCCATCAGTCACCTGGGGAAGCTGCCATCCATGCCGGAAACTCAGCCTGTGGAGAAGTCTGGCAGGTTGATGGTTAATTTTAATTAGGAACATTTTCACACATACACATGGTGTACCCGTCTTCCAATTCAATGGTTGTGAACATTTTGCCACTTTCGCTCCAGCTAAATTCAGCTCCAGAACATTCTGAATTTCACCCCTTTATGTCCAGCGTGCATCTCTTCAGGAATATGGACATTTCCTACACAACCACACTGCTGTTTTCATGCCAACAAGATTAGCAGCACCTCCGTGGGTGCTTTTAGAGGTTTTTTGTGGACTCTCTCCCTTTGTGGGGGAAAGAGGGTCACGTGTGCAGTGGGTTGTTTAGAAACCTCGCAGGAAGCAGTGCTTTGTTGTGGCAGCTGTGATGTGTTGGGCCTCGTTCTGCTCCTGGAACTGTACAGTCTGGGATGACCGTGAAGCCACGTCCTGGCTGTGACTGCCAGGATGTATTCTGGACAGAGATGACTCATAAAACTCAAGAGTTGCCATTTTTGGTCGACAGTCCATTTCCCAAGAGGTGGCCGGCCTGAGGTCCCTGAGATCACATTGACCAGAGCGTCCTGGGCACCATTGGTGGTGGGGGGTGCTGCTGAGCAGTGGACCAGCCAAGCTGTTCATGAGAGATGGAGCTGGACAGCATCTTTGGTTTCTGAAAGTGTGTCCCAACAACAAGAAAAACACAGGCAATGTGGGAAGGTCAGATTTGCCAAGTCTGGGAGGATTTTTTTGTTGTTTGGTTGGAGTTTTGGTTTTGTTTTGTGTTTGGAGCCGAGAACTCAGCCCAGAAGCTGTGGCTACCCTTTCTCCAGAAGCCTCTCACGTTAATGTCTGTGATGGCCTGGTCCCTGATCCTGTCATCTGAAAACAAGGACGTGGGCAGCTGTCTCTGCCCTGCGTGAGTGGGCTCTCAGAGGTCCCCTCTGAGTGACGAGTCTTCTCAAGAAGGGTGCCTGTTGGGATCCACCAGGCCTCAGGCAGGAGCTCACCTGCTTCTTGTCCTGATGAGCTTCCCTTCACGCTGCCAGGGGGTCACAGGAGGGGCCCCACCTGGCAGACCCCACGTGGGCAGTGTGTGCAGCGCGCAGGTGCTGGCTGGAAACACGGAGGAGGAAGAGAGAGCAGGTCCCCTCTCATCTCGGCTCTCAAGCCGTGCTGTGCAGAGGGACCTGTCAAGGTGGCATGGACCTTACCCTGCAGGGTCTGGCGAGAGCTGGAGAGACAGAACCCGATGTGGGCACAGAGCCATGGAGCTCCTGTAGTACCTCCTCTGCCTCCCCGCCCACCCCATCTCTGCTTCAAGGTCACCAAGGTCACCATGTTTCCAGCCCCGTGGACCTGACCTTTAAAGCCCCCGCCCCAGCTAGTCCGTGTCAGACTGGCTGGTGCCATGAAGGGGAAGGGGGACGGCGGCAGACCTGTCATTGCCCAGCCTACCCTTGGCCATCCCTCAAAGGAACCCTTCTTGCTGGACAGAGCCTACTGGGGTCATGTCCAAGTCTGAGACTGAGCAGCTGCCCCACTGGCCCTGTGGTCAAGCCTCAGGGTGGATTCGGCCCCTGGCAGGTGGCAGGTTAGGACATGGCCTTCCCGGGGACCCTCATGGAAATGCCTGTGTTTCATGGGAACCAATCAGGAGCAGGGTCAGGACAGCAGGAGGGCACTGCACTTGGGCTCCCTTTGACCTTTGGTCATTGCCTGGACTCTCACGGTGCCCATTCACAGAACTGTGGTTTCTAGAGTCAGTTTAGGTAACTTCAGGCTACCCTTTGCCCCAACTCCGATGTTTAGTATGAAAAATTTCAAATATGTAGAAAAATTGAATGTGTGACCAGTAAGTTCCTATTTTATATCAACCTGCCACTCAGGTCCAACCACTAATAGCGTTTTGTCACATTTGCATTCTAAGCAGTTGAAAAATGTTTGAACTGTTTAGTTTTAGACCTCATGATACCTCACTCCAAAGTATTTCAGCAATGCATCTTCTAAGACTTTCTGCATAAGCACTGTACCCTCCACATCTAAGTCAGTTAATTACAGTTTCATGATAATTCATCATAAATTCATCATCTACTGTCCAGGCAATATTTAAGTTTCTCCAAAATGTTGTTTGACTTTTTATATTTCCCAGGAAGAGTTTACACGTCACATTTGGTTGTAGGTCTCCTTGTCTTTTTTAGTCTATTTTTTTTTAATGACATTGACTTTTTTTATTAATAAATTTATTTATTTTTTGGCTGCGTTGGGTCTTCGTTGCTGGGTGCGGGCTTTCTCTAGTTGCAGCGAGCGGGGGGCTACTATTCGTTGTGGTGCGTGGGCTTCTCATTGCGGTGGCTTCTCTTGTTGCAGAGCACGGGCTCTAGGCACATGGGTTTCAGTAGTTGTGGCTCGCGGGCTCATTAGTTGTGGTGCGTGGGCTCTAGAGCGCGAGCCCTAGAGTGCAGGCTCGGTAGTTGTGGTGCACGGGTTTAGTTGCTCCGCGGCATGTGGGATCTTCCCGGACCAGGGATCGAACCTGTGTACCCTGTATTGTCAGGCAGATTTCTTAACCAGTGCACCACCAGGGAGGTCCCTAAATGACATTGACTTTTTGACGAGACCAGGCCAGTTGTCTTGTAGAATTCTACCCGTTCCGTGTGTGTCAGATGTCATGGTGCCCGGGTGCCAAGTGTTACCTGCAGTTGTGAAGTTAGGCCTGGAGGCTTGATTGGCTTCAGGCCTAGCATTGTAGGTAGGAACCTTGAGGGCTTTGTGTATTTCACAGGAGGCACTGGAGGCTGGCCTCCATCCCTGGGGGACGTGGGACTGCAGGATCTCAGGGGTGTGAGGTTAGGCTTTTCCTTGGCGATCGCTGAGTCCTGGGGGTGCAGGTGCTTTGTCAGAGTCCACCCATGGCCTTCCTGCCTGGACTGAATGTAGCTTCCTGATTTAATCGTTGCAACTCGTGGCCCCTGTCTTGAACTTTTGGCATGTCTTGAAGTCCTTCTGTGCGCACATAGGGGAGGAGAAATGGCTCACCCAGCAAGTGCCACTCTAAATCCAGCAGTCTCTGGGGCTGCTGAGCCCTGGGTCGTTTGTTGGCAGCCACTGGCCCAGGCTGGGAGGAGTTGGGGCTGGCAGGGCCATGTGTCTCTCCAGTGGAAAAACAGCAGGTGTGAGGGAGACGTGAGAACCTCTGGGCAGAAGTAGGGCTGGTGTGGGCGCTCAGCAGGCAGCTCAGAGGGACCAAGAGAAGAGAGAACACAGACCAGAGTTGGGCTGCCCTCTGTGGGGCTCAGGAGTATCCCATGTGAGCAGCGAGGCGACCCTGGGTCCCCATCCTCCCAGGCCTTCCCGATCCTTGGTTTCCTGCCCTGCAGGGACGGTGGAGGTGGGGGTGTGCCTGTGATGCCTAGTGCAGGGAGTGTTGTGAGGGGAGGAACACTCCATCAGGGGGACGGTGCGAGCTTTCCCACCTTGCTTGCCTCACAGGTTATATGAGGAGGAGGAGGCGGCAGCGTGGGTGCGGCTGCCTCCTGACACCTCCCTCCCTGCAGGTGTGAATGACAGAGGTGGTGCCATCCAGCTCCCTCAGCGAGGTCAGCCTGCGTCTCCTCTGCCACGATGACATAGACACCGTGAAGCACCTGTGCGGCGACTGGTTCCCCATCGAGTAAGTTGAGCAGTGTCCCCAGCTGTGGCTTGGGGGATGGGGAATGGCAGGGGGGATGTGCACAGAGCTGCGGGTGCCAAAGCTGAAAGGCTTGCTGTGAAGGCGCCGTGGTGGCCCAGAGTGACCTCGCCTGTCGGGGCCCCGGGCCCTGCTCCCTGACTACCACCAGGCTCTTTGCACCTCATTATGTTCCTAGAGATCCCCGAAAGGGCTTGACTGAGAATCTTTAGTTACAAAGATGTTCCATGCAGTGCTACTTACAATATTCAGAAAATTGAGAAGCTACTTAAGTATCTTAACAGAAAGGAAGTGGTTACATACATCGGGGTATGTGTATGCAAAAGTATAATGTTATTCTGCCGGGGGAAAAAAAACCTATCCTAGAGGTATATATGTTGACTAGGAGAGTTTTTTTATGAGATATTAAGTGGAAAAAGCAGACTAGAAAGCAGTGTGTACCACAATCCCCCTTTTGTTTAAGAACACATACAAGATAAAAGCTGAGGAGGATATGTACCTCGTAGCAAATGTGTTCGGTAGTTCGTGTGGGTGGATGATTAACATCCACAAGTTTGTCTGGTTTTGCTTGTCTGTACTTCCTACGTTTTTCTGTAATATGCACATAGAGCTTGTAGTGATAAAAATAGTGCAAACTTCTAAAAATTAAAAATAAACAAGGTCCTGCCAATCATCACATTTCCGTGAGCCTTAGCCTCAGACGTGTTTAACCTGCTGCCGGCAGGAGGGGAGGGATTCCCTTACATCCCTGATGGGAATGTGAATTGTCACCTTCTGGGGCCACGGGCTAGCGGTGGCTTCATAGGTTAGAAAATAAATGTCATCCCAGCAGTCCCACCGCTGGAAAGTAATCCAGTAAGTCCGAGGTTAGACCCCGCTGAGGGTGACCTGGGGCAGGTAGAGCCTCACCAGCCAGAGCCTCTGTGCCTCTGAGTAGTCCGACCTGCTTGCCTCTCCTTGCAGCTTCCTGGGCCTGAGGCCTCAGGTTCCAAAGATGAGGGAGAGAACTTCAGTCCCATCAGACCATGTGGTGGCAGCTCCCCTCCTGGCTGCCGCGCCACCCGGCACTGCTGCGGTTAGAAGGCGGGAGTGTGATGAGGACCAGGAGAGGAGCCTGGGTGATGCTCAGGTTCTATGGAACCTTCCAGTGGGCGGGGGGTGGTCTCTACAGTGCAGACCCGAGTAGAGCACCTCTCTGTGTCGCCAGGAGGGTCTGAGACCCTCCTCCAGCTCTTGGTCTCATGAAAGGCATCCTGGGCTAACCCGCCGTGTCCGTTAGGAAACAAACCCAGACACCTCCTTGGCTGTGGCTGAGTCTGCCTTTTCATCACTGCATCACTGTTCTTTTCCCTGCTCCCCTCGGACGGCACTTGGTGAGCAGCCCCAGTGACCCTGGATACACCTTGCCCTTGAGGCCCAGTCCCTGAAACTCAAATGCCACTCTGCAGCAAACCTGGCTCTCCCCACACCACTTCCCCCAGTCTTGAAAAAGTCTCACAGAATTCTTGGAAATCACCCAAGTGTCCACGGGCTGCGGGGGTCATCAATCTTAACTCATCCACCTGACCCCCCAGGCACTGCTCTCGAGGGGACAGCATCATCAGAGCTTTTCCCCTCTTGTCTCTGTGTCTTGTAAGATCGTTTTCCTATCAAATTTCCAGTCCTGTCTGGACAGATAACCGCTTTCAGAAGATGATACTCTGAGAGTGATACACTTCGGTGGAGACTGAGCGATGGGCAGACCCCTCGTCAACCCTGAGTGGTGGACAGAGCAGCCTAGGGTCCCCTGTGGTTCAACTCTCTGAAGCACGACGGGGGTTGGACTTGACCTGGCCAGTTCATCTGAGTTTGTCTCCTCTTCAGGTACCCAGACTCATGGTATCGTGATATCACCTCCAACAAGAAGTTCTTTTCCCTTGCCGCAACCTACAGGGGCGCCATCGTGGGAATGATCGTAGCTGAAATAAAAAGTAGGACCAAGATACACAAGGAGGTGAGTGTATGCGGCAATGACTTGGCAGTCGGTGCCTCTGGACAGGACTGGGGGGCCTTGTGACACAGTCACGCTGCCTGCTCTGGCCCTTTCTCTTGGGAGCCCAGACAGCGTGTGAGATTCGTACCTGGTTGGTTTCTTTCTGTGTGTTCGTGACACAGTCGTATATGCATTAAATAACACGACCACAGGCTTCACAATGACAGCCGTTTTGAAGTAGGGAGGCGGGTAAACGGTACACTGGCCTTTCTGCGGGCTTCGAGTCACAAGAGCAGGAAGGATGCTTATCTCCCTGAGACCGATGACAAGCCCACCTGTGTCCAGGCTAACTGTGGTGTGGAGGGTGGGGCGGGGATTGGGGAGCCGACCCACTCCCAGCACGTGGGAGCCACTCAGTGAGCAGTGGACGGGACACAAAGACCAAGTCGCCAAGTGTCCTTTTCATTGGGTAGAGAAAACCATACACATGGCAGATCCTTCTAGTTCTTTGTGAGGTAGAAGAAATAAGAACCGTGTGCTGGTCGGATTCATGACACTCCCGGTCC
Source organism: Lagenorhynchus albirostris (assembly GCF_949774975.1). Lineage (NCBI taxonomy): Eukaryota > Metazoa > Chordata > Mammalia > Artiodactyla > Delphinidae > Lagenorhynchus > Lagenorhynchus albirostris. Next base: position 52,251,141 of record NC_083109.1, read on the forward strand.
AAAATTGCATCTCCGGAACCAAGAGACCCACGTGGGGCGGTGTGTCACTTGGCCTGGCCCTGGCAGCGGAGAGTGGTGGAGGGAACCACTGTCCACCCTACCCCCCGCCTCCCCCTTTACTGTGAGATCACCTGGGGCTGTGTAGGATCCCTAGTTAAAACATTCACACTCTTTTGGGCTGTCTTGTCTCTTGGCGGGTGGACTGTCACGTGCTGAGGGCCCGCTGAGCGGTTCCTTCTTCCTGCTATGACTTCACTCGTCTGGCATCCCTGACCCTCCTTGTCTGGTCTACCACCCACCCCAAGAGAAGCGATTTTTTTGTGTGCTCTTACATCTGCAGTTTCTCGCAGAAGGGCCCACACCCTCTTGTTTCCATGGGGGTGGAGGTGACCCTCTATTGTCTTCTGTTCTGTTCCCTCTGCCCCAGTGTCCCCCCAGGTGTCATGGCTGGGATGTTGGCAAGTGAGCTGTGTCCTACAGTGGGACCGGGGCCTCCACTGCTGACGCGACTGTTTCTGACTTTCTCTTTAGGATGGAGATATTCTAGCCTCCAGCTTCTCTGTTGACACGCAGGTTGCGTACATCCTAAGCCTGGGAGTAGTGAAGGAATTCAGAAAGCACGGCATAGGTAAGAGTGGCAGAGCTCATAAACCACCACCACCAACTCGCCCCCCCCCCCCGCCCCGTTCTGAGGATTGTCTCTCATAAATACCCCTCAGTCTCTTCCTCCATCCCTGTCCCTCTGTCTGGGGCCAGACCTTCATCCTTCTCCCCTTCCAACAAGACCCATGGCCCCACCCACTCCCTTGGCCTTCAGCCTGTCCTCTTTCCATACAACACCAGGTCTTTCTGCCGTGGCCTCCTTCCCAAATCTGACAAGATCAGATAAATAACCGCTCCCGAATGTCCTCATTTGGGAATGGGCACCCCTTATCGTGCCTCTCACCACACACACAGCTTATGTCTGATCCCAAGATATATATATTTTTTAATATCTTTATTGGAGTATGATTGCTTTACAATGTTGTGTTAATTTCTATCATACAACAAAGTGAATCAGCTGTAAGTATGCATATATCCCCATATCCCCTCCTTCTTGGTCTCCCTCCTGTCCTCCCTATCCCACCCCTCTAGGTGGTCACAAAGCATCGAGCTGATCTCCCTGTGCTATGCAGCAGCTTCCCACTAGCCATCCATTTTACATTTGGTAGTGTATATATGTCAGTGCTACTCTCTCACTTCGTCCCAGCTTCCCCTTCCCCGCTGTGTCCTCAAGTCCATTCTCTACGTCTGTGTCTTTATTCCTGCCCTGCCACTAGGTTCATCAGTACCGTTTTTCTAGATTCCATATATGTGCTTTAACATATACGGTATTCTTTTTTCTCTTTCTGACTTACTTCACTCTGTGTGACAGAGACCCAAGGTATTCTTGATTAAGAGTAGAAAACATAATTGAAAAATAGTGCTAGCCACCATTTATCGGGTGCCCGCCACACCTGGGGTGCCGGGCTGCCCGCATGACTCCAAATTCCCATCCCACTCAGCCACACAGCCAGTGAGTGGCAGAGTCTTCATTTGTATCTGTTCCACATTTTCCTGGGCTCAGGTTTACACTTCATTGTCTAAAAAGATCAGTGAGTCTCTGTTGTGGGTTCAGCCCCTGGGAGGGAACTAGCAGGCTGGCATCCGCGGTTCCAGATGCCTCAGGGCCTCAGGTGACAAGCCCCATCGAGCCATGAGATGTTAGGGACTTCCGTAGTGGTTGGTTATGGGAGGTCGGTCTTCAGAAGCAGAGAGATCTGTAGAGACCTCTGCAAAGATGACTTCCTTGTCTGCCTCACGCTTCCTTCCCACTTGCCCTGCACCTCTTCCTCCGCAGGTTCCCTATTACTTGAGAGTTTAAAAGATCACATATCAACCACCGCCCAGGACCACTGCAAAGCCATCTACCTGCACGTCCTCACTACCAACAATACGGCTATAAACTTCTACGAAAACAGAGACTTCAAGCAGCATCACTATCTCCCCTATTACTATTCCATCCGAGGGGTCCTCAAAGATGGCTTCACCTATGTCCTCTATATCAACGGTGGCCACCCTCCCTGGACCATCCTATATCCTTTCTCTTTCGGGGGTGAGGTATTGTGGCTTCCTAGCAGGGCCCGTGTGCCAGCTGGAGCTGTGGTTGCCTTCACGTGGCATCCACAAGGCCAAGCTCATGGGACCAGATATTGTTGTGGGCAGGTCTGGCCGGCACATCTTGGGAAATGACAGCCTGGGTGTGGACATTGGGAAAGCAGGCCAGCTCTGGCACTCGGCGCTCGCTGGACGTTAGACTGGTGTGAGGGGAGGGTGTTCAGCCTCCTGGACTAAGATCCATCCATCCATCAAGTATCGAATGAGAGCCTCCTGTTCCCCCAGGTGCGTGGGGGATACAACAGTGAACGAAACAGCCAGAAGCCCCGGCTCTCATGGGGCTGTGTGCTGGTGGGGGAGAAGACAAGCAAGTGAGGTGAAACGAACTGTTTGCTGTTTTTGAACACTTGGGTTCAAACCTTCTTTGCTGGGTGTGTGACCCAGAGGTGTGTCCCTGCCCTGCTCCCTCCTCTTTAACTCTCTCTGGCCCTTGACAGGTTCGGTGGAGGCCAGGAGACTTCCTGATAGTCATAGGGTGTGAACCCCAAAATACTGTGTGTATGTGAGAGAGAGAAGTTAAATTAATGAGTCCAGGATGTATCCATTTCACAGGGAAATAAACAAGAAAGACAAGGGCGGCCCAAAAGCCTGCAGGCCTAGCTCCTGTGAAGATGGGTCTCTGTGGGTGTCCACGGGGTCAGGACTGCTGACCCCTCCTCATCACAGGGACAGGGCCCTGCCAGTCTGAGGACTGAGCGTAGGGGAGAACTAGGAACACTTGCTCTTCCAGACCCCTCCCCCAGCACCCAGTCCTGTCCAGCCTTAGTCTGGGTGTCCAGGTGCCTGGGGCCTCACCCAGAAGGTCCCTTGTACCCAGGCTGTGCCCTGCATTATTTTGTGCAGCAGAGCCCCCTCCATCTGATGAGGCTTTCCAGCCCTGCAGAGGCTGAGCAGGCTCTTGGCCTCCTGCAAGAGTGGCGTGCTGTCTGCATGCGGCCCCCATGGTCACCGTGCTGACAGTGCCGCCCTGGAGCAGTTGGGCAGGCAAGTCGGAATCTTCCTTAACAGAGCTGCACGGACTACATCCAGCACCTGGGCTCTGCGCTAGCAAACCTGAGCCCCTGTTCCATCCCGCACAGGATCTACCGCCAGGCCCACAACCTGCTCTGCAGCTTCCTGCCATGGTCAAGCATCTCCACCAAGGGCGGCATCGAGTACAGCCGGACCATGTGACGCCAGCCGGGCAGTCTCTGCCAGGCCCCACCCCTCGGCACCCTGTGGAAACCACCTTCCCGGCCATCTGACTTCTGCTGTCCTCTGCAGAGGAGCCGGTGGGCACCTGCCGGGCCCATCGGCCTGCCCCACCTGCAGGCCCGGTGCTACGTGGGCTCGGGAGAAGAGAGTCAAGGGGCGTGCCCGGTCTCCCCCAGGTACACCAGAGCAGGGGGTGCAGAAAGGGGAGCAGAGTCCAGTGGGCTGATGGTTGGGGAAATGGAGGCGGTGCTTTCAGCAATGAAAACAGGAGGCCCTGGATGGGCATCTGCTGCTCAGGGTGCTGGGAAGCATGGCCAGGGGCCGAGATAGTTCCCGAACGTCTCTCAGAAACTTCAGGAGGGAAAGCAGAGCTCTTGACCTGGCCAGAGCTTGGCCTGAACTACCTGAACTACTGAACTACTTTTTAAAAAATAATGCATTCACATGGTTCAAAAATTGAAAAGTTACCAAAAGATCAAGCCCCTTCTACTCCTGTCCCCAGACACTCAGCTTCCCCTTCCCAGGGGTTATCAGTGCCGCTGTGTCCCTGGTGGTGCTTCACTGTAGATGGCAGCTTTAACAGCAGCGGCCTTGCCCTGTGGTGGGCACCTAGATGAGAGCTCTGCTTAGACACGGCCGCTTCTGAGCACCGTGGGGAGCTGGTCTTCCAGACCTCAGGGAATGGCAGAGCTGGAAGGCGTCATGGGGACTCCAAGGTCTACCCCTTGTGCATGGACACGGCCCAGAGCGGATTGTGATGTGGGCCAAGCCCAGGCGGCAGGGCTCCGTGGCCTCCTGGGCTGGCACCCCCGTCGGTACTGTGGTTTGTGCTGGGACTGAGGAGAGCCAGTGGTCACTGGAAGGGACTCTGGACGTGGAGGAGGGCTCACACTTCAGGAGCGCCAGGGACCCAGCTTTGGGCTCCTAGGCCGGGACCCTGGGGAGGGGAGGGAAGCAGAGCGTTTCTGCTGAAGCCTTCACCCCTGCTCCCCTCTTGTCTATCCCACAGGCTCCTCCAGCCCTCCTTCCCAATCTGGAAACCTTCACTTCTGCTGAGCCCTGGCCGGGCCCCCGCACGTGCTCCAGCCCCACGGGCACCTAGGGGTGGCAGCGTTCACTGTGGTCTGTTTCTTCTGCTGTCCTGGGAGCAAGGGCATGGGAAAGGGCTTCCTTCCCCATGCCCCTCACCGGCCTCTTCCCCTCTGCTGTGTGATCCTTCCAGATCCTTCCTGCAAAGTCGGAATAAACTTCTGGGAGGGAGGAACCCAAGTGTTACGGACAGACTTGACCCTAAAGACACAGGAGCCTCTGAACAATGAGGGGTCAAAATAACGGGAAGGCCAGCCCCTGGTCCAGAACCAGCACCCAGAAGCCCGGAGGGGCGGGGAGCAGCTCCGGTCTCTCCACCCAGGGCTGACACTTTCTGGGCACAGCTGGGGAGGCTTCTCACCCACACACTGAGCTCTGTGGCTTCGCTCCCCACATGTGCGGGCGGGTAACGAGACAGGTGCCCACATTCCCCACTAGGAGGCTGAGTCCTCCCGCGGCCTCTTCTCATGGGCTGCTTCATTCTGTCCCGAGCGATTGGAACCACCTGTCAGATGGTTGCTGTGCCATTCAGCTGAGCTGCCGCAGGGAGCCGGGCTGAGGACAGGCACCACTGAGGGCCTGGGGGTCCTCTCCCCGCAACCCCCCAGCCCCATGAGCAGCAGCTCTGAGGCCTGGCCAGGTGCAGACAGGACAAAGCTGAGCACCACAATGACCAAGTGAGACCCGGCCTTTGGGGCTGGGGACAGTACGTGCCTTGTGGTCCCTCCACCTCTGGGGCAGAGACAGTGCCTGGAAGTGTGCGTGTGGACGGCATGTGCTCCTGGCACCCCTTCTGCCAGGGCCCCTAGAGCTGCTTGCTGCCTGGCCTGCCCCTCCGGAGCAGAGGGGATGGCACAGAGTCTCACGCCGGACGAGAGCAGGAGACGGGAAACCCTAGGTGGGGGCTCCGTGACCGTGTCCTTCCCTCCCTCAGAACTTCCTGGCCCAGGGCTCCTGCGGCCTCACCAGTGGATCCTGGGCAGGAAGGGCACTCCATCTCCCCCCACTCCCCACCTCCATGCTGACATTGGTTTCATGCTGAGGCCCAGCTGGGTGTCCTCTCTAATCTGAATCAACGATGATCATGTGATTTTTATTTCTGCCCCTCAGGGTAAGGGAAGAGTCTTCCAGAAGGTTCTACTTTGTACATTCGTAATTGAGCTCAGAGGCTTTGCCCTGCCCTTCCCTCCCCCACCTCCTTATCACTGCAGTGTCCAGCCCAGTGTTGAACAGATTATAATGTTTTGTCTTACTACAAACAAATAAATAGACTTTAATTGGTCACATCCTGTCTTTGCAGGCCCTGCGCCTGTGGACCTGCGCCTGTGGACCTGCCCCGTGGCTGAGGGCGGCCCAGGAGCTGCTTGTCCCCTGGCAAGTCCCAAGGATGGCTTCCAGCTCAAAGGGCGATTGTTTTTTACGATCATAATTGTACCTTGCCCTGCCAAGGAATACAGCCCTGGAAGAGGTTCTAGAGCTGGTGAAAGTGCAGTGGTCAGGCAGGGGCCCTGCCCAGGGCACCCCACCGCAGGAGCCTTAGTCAGGGGGCGGGGGGGGGGCAGCAGGTCCCAGCCCCTGGCTGGGCCAAGAGGGGGACCAGGTCCTTCTACCAACTTCTTGGAGCCTCTGGCCACCCTGGGGGCAGGAGGTTGTGCCTGTCACCCTCTTAGACAAATGACTGGTTGAGGGGCTGGGAGTTGCTCAAGAGCCACACAGCTGTGAACGGTGGGCTTGAGACCCCAGCCCAGGTGTGGACCCCTCCAAAGCGTGGGTGCGCTGCTCCCTGAGGGCTGGGCCTCCCCCTGATGGCCCTTCCTATGGGACAGGGCCTGAGGCTGGTGGCCCGGACTAGGAGCTGCCACCACCCAGGGCCGCATGCACACGTACAACAACCTGAAAAGCACCCAGGGATCAAGGTCTCCAGAATCTGCTGTACCAGGGTACAGGGGAAGGGCAGGGGCCTGAGGGAGCTTTCCCCCATGTCTGGAAGGAGCCCAGCTGTCCTGCTGTCCAGAATGCCCTTGACACCATCATGTGTGGTCTGACAGAAGCCTGTGAGACGAGTAGGTCAGCCCTTGCCTGACCCAGGCTGCCAGGACAGGAAATCAGCCAAATGGTGAGGGTCACTGAGGCAAACCCAGGTTCTCCCATCTGTCCCCACAGGCTGAGGCCCAGTGATGTAGAGCAGGGGGTCTCAGCCCAAGAGATTCTGCCCCCCAGGGGACCTCAGACTCTCCAGAGATGTTTTTCGTTGCCACACTGGGCAGAGGGCACTAGTGGAATCTAGTGAGTGGAGGCCAGAGTCACTGCTAAACATCCTGCAACTCACAGAACAGCCCTCGAAACAAAGAATGGCATAGCCCCAAATGTCAACAGGGCTGAGGTTAAGACCTCCTGATACAGAGGAGCCCATGCCTGGGTGCCGGGAGTCTAGCCCAGCTGGGAGAAGGGCTGTGCCCATTCTGCCTGGAGGGTCAGGGCAGCCAGGGGTCCCCAGGGAGAGTGAACTCAACCAAGGCCTCAATGAGGGGCGGCATGGGGTCAGAGCCAATGTCTCTGCCCAGGTTGGGAACTTGCTCTCCTCCCGACACCCTCCCTAAACTTGGCCTAACTTTCTCTGTCCTCTGCCCTCTCCACCCAGAACACCAAGCCCTGCTCTTAGGCCTGCTGAGACCCTGCCCACCCAGGAAGCCTGCCCAGAGTCCCACCCAGAGGAGGACGGCTCCCTCCTCAACTAAGGGTGGGAGCACCTCGGATTCCCCCAGGATCGACATGGAACTCTGCTCTCAGAACACAGGTGCCGAGGGACCATTTCTGTGGCTGAATTGGCCTGATGACAGACAGACCCAGGGACAGAAGGTGCAGGCCTTGGCTTTTATTGAGATTAGACCTGTAGGCTCCCCGGCCTCTCGGGAGCCCAACTCTCCACTCCGCCCAGCCTCCCAGGTACAAGTGGCCGACTTGAGTTGGAGCAGGCTGCAAGGGTACGCCCAGGCTTCTTTCTGTCCCTCCCGCAGGACCTCCTCATCCTTCTACCCTCGAGTTTTCCCAAGGCTGGCCTAGGCTCTGGTGCTGGGCAGCTGCCCAGGCATCTCGGTGTGGGGATGCTACTGGTGGGGGCTGAGCCCTTCCGCCTGGACCTGTGTCCTCCTCCTGGGCCATCCTTTCCCCTCCTGTCCTGAGCTGGGAGAACCAGCCCTGGCACTTGGATCCCTATGGCCTCTCCAGAGCCCCAGAGTGAGTTCTCTTGCTCAAGGGACATGTGGATTCCTCTGAGGCCCACTCAGGCTCTCTTAGGCCTGAGCCCCAAGCCTTCAGGGGCACCGGGCTGGGAGGGGGCACCTTTGGCTGGGTCCATGCTGGAACTGGAAGCTGAGGAAAGGGGGGGTAGAGGAGTCACTTGGAGGGACCTGGGGGAGGCTTCCAGCCCTTCCTATGACCCCTGTGAACCTGGCATCCTTCAAAACCAGAGGGGAGGGGGCAGTTCTCCTTAAAACCTGGGAGGGGAGGAGGAAGAGGGAAACACGTTTCAAACTGAAAGGACCCTTCTCTAACACGAACCCCTCATTTTACAAGTGGGGAAACAGACCTGGCCAGCGGGGGAGAGCAGTCCAAGGTCCCTCATCAAATGTAGAGCTGGGACAGGTACCCAGGAGGATTGGGAGTGGAGAAGGGTCACCTGGGTCCATCTGAGTGCCCAGCCCAACCCTGCCTGGGGTCTTCCCTTCCTGTCCTCAGCCCTGCATCACCTGGACAGGTGCTCACCTGTATTTCCCAGGCTGTCGAGCTTCCAGAAGGGCTGAGTGGTGACTGTTACCTGGTCCCAGAGCCCCCTGTGGTAAGTCCAGGGGCCAGACTGTGCCCTCGGGTTGTGGGAGGCAGCCCCCGGCCATGAGCTGGCTCAGCCAATGGCTTTCACACTGCCCGGCAGAATGCATGTGGCCTAGCAGGTAGAGAGCCAGGCCCCGGAGGTGGTGCAGGTTCTTGGGCTTGCTTCCCTGGGCACTGGGGCACTGCTGCTGCTAGGCCCCCAGCCCCCCCCACATAGATATTGGGTGGCATGTTGGGGTGACTGGTGCGTCCTCGGGCCCAGCTCACTGCATCTGTGGAGGGGAGAGCAGGAGATTGGTGGCTGGTGGGCCACAGCGGCCGTGAGGGGACAGTGTAGTCACATGCTTATGTGATGGGCTCCACCCCTGGCCTGCGGAGCCTCAGCTTACCTGTCTGTCAGATGGGCTCCGCCCCCTGTCTCCCACCTCCCTCACCCAACAAAGCACTCCTTCTCCCTCCTAACCAACAGGGAGGGCTGAGAAGCCTGAGTCTTGGCACCAAGATCTCTCTCAGGACTGCAGGCTCTTTCTGTCACCCTTTTTGCCCCCTACCCTAGAGAGAGCATTCTGGTGCCCAGGGTCACATGGCCTGGACTGGTGGCCATTCCCCTCTCCCAAGCTTGCATGTCCCTGAGGCCACCCTGGTGGCTTTGGGCCCAGGTCAGGACAGGAGGGCATCTCTCCTGCCACTCCTCCCCACAGCCTGGCACCTTCTTTTATGTGCAGCTGAGAGAACGCACAGACCAAGGCTTCCATGGAGGGCCAGCCAGGTGGGGGAGGGGCAGCCGGGTCTCCTGTGCAGCAGGACTGTGCTCTCCCCTGCCTAGGGGATGGATCTGCAGGTCTCCCTTGGCAACCAGCTCTGTGATGTCACAGGGAAGACTTCCGGTTTCCCAGATCCCTGAGTTTGGGAGAGGATGATCCTCAAGGGCAGGGGCAGGGTGGGAGGAGGACAAGGGAAGGGGGAAGAACCTTAGGGGAGGTCCCTGGTCGCTCTGGCTTGGGACAGGCCTGCCAAACATTCAGCTCTTGCAGGCTGAGGAATCACTCCCAGGGGTGACTGCTTGGGATATCAGTTTCCTAATCCATGGATGGAAAATGAAGGTTTAGGGATGCAGACTTGGTGAGATCTGGGTCAGTGCTTTGAGCATGCTGAGAAGGTGGTACTGGGTGACTGGATAGGTCCCTTAATTTTTCTGTCCATTTTCCCATAAGTAGATGATGGGGTACTGTGGGATCATACCAAGTGTAAGGAAGGATTTGGAGGAACTGGAACTCTCATATGTTGCTGGGGGAATGTAAAATGGTACCACCAATTTGGGAAACAGTTTCTTAAAAAGTTAAACCTTCAATTCTCTATTCACAGATGACATGATCTTATACAGAGAAAAAAATTAATTCACACTAAAAAAAACTATTTGAGCTAATCAAACTATCAGAACTAATAAGATTCAGCAAAGTCTCAGGATACAAGATCAACATGCAAAATTAACTGTATTTCTATACAGTAGCAAAGAGCAAAAAAAATAAAACAGGAATAAAATTAACCATGGAGGTACAAGACAACACTGAAAACTAGAAAACATTGCTGGGAAAAAAAAAATAAATGGAAAAAGATCCTGTTCATGGTTTGAAGACTTAATATTGTTAAGACAACAGTCCTTCCCAAAGTGATCTATAGATTCAATGCAATTCTTATCAAAATCTCAATGGCCTTGTAGGCAGAAACAGGAAAACTGATCCTAAAATTCATGTGGAATTACAAGGGAGCCCAAAAGCCAAAAACAATCTTAAAAAGTTTGAAGACTCAAGATTTCCGATTTCAAAACTTATTGCAAAGAATGCTACAGTAACCATAACTGTGGAACTGGTATAAGGCTAGACATCCAGACTAATGGAATAGAATAGAGAGCCCAGAATAATTTCATACATCTCTGGACAATTTATTTTCAACAGATCGCCAAGACTATTCCATAGGGAAAATAATAGTCTCTTCAACAAATGGTGCTGGGACAACTAGATGTTCAAAAGATACAAATGAAGAATGAAGCTGGACCCCTACCTCACACCATATACAAAAATTAACTCAAAGAAAACTCTTTGAAGAAATCCTCATCACCATGGATTTGGTAATGGATTCTTAGATATGACAACAAAAGCACAGCAACAAAAGAAAAAATAGGTAAATTGGACTTCATAAAAGTTGAAAACTTTTGTGTTGCAAAAGACAATGTCAAGGGCTTCCCTGGTGGCGCAGTGGTTGAGAGTCCGCCTGCCGATGCAGGGGACAGGGTTCGTGCCCCGGTCCGGGAAGATCCCACATGCCGCGGAGCGGCTGGGCCCGTGAGCTATGGCCGCTGAGCCTGCGCGTCCGGAGCCTGTTGCTCCGCAACGGGAGAGGCCACAACAGTGGGAGGCCCGCGTACCGCAAAAAAAAAAAAAAAAGACAATGTCAAGAAGTGAAAAGACAGCCTACAGAATGAGAGAAAACATTTGCAAATCATATATCTGATTAGAGTGTAGTATCTAGAACACATAAAGAGCTCTTACAAGTCAACAACAAAAAGACAAACAACCCAATTTAAAAATGGGTGAAGAACTTGAATAGATATTTCCCCAGAGAAGATATACAAAGAGTCAACAAGCACATGAAAACATGTTCAACGTATTTAGTCATTAGAGAAATGCAAATTTAAACCACAGTGAGGGACTCCCTGGTGGCGCAGTGGTTAAGAATCTGCCTGCCAATGCAGGGGACACAGGTTCGAGCCCTCGTCCAGGAGGATCCCACATGCCGTGGAGCAACTAGGCCTGTGTGCCACAACTACTGAGCCTGCACTCTGGAGCCTGCGAACCACAACTGCTGAGCCCAAGTGCAACAACTACTGAGGCCCACCCGCCTAGAGCCTGTGCTGCGTGACAAAGATAAGCCACTGTAATGAGGGGCCCATGCACTACAACAAAGAGCAGCCCCCACTCGCCACAACTAGAGAAAGCCTGTGTGTAGCAACGAAGACCCAATGCAGCCAAAAATAAATATTTTTAAAAATTATAAAAAGTAAACCACAGTGAGACACTACTTCTCACACATGAGGCTGGCTATAATTTAAAAAACCAACCAAACAACCCCCCAGAAGATAAGTGTTAATGAGGATGTAGAGAAATTGAAACCTGCTTATACTGCTGGTGGGAATGGAAGGTGGTGCAGCCACTAGGGAGAACAGCTTGGCAGTTCCTCAACAAGTTAAACATAGAACTACCATATGACCTAGCAATTTCACTCCTAGGTATATACCCAAAAGAGTTGAAAACAGGGCTTCCCTGGTGGCGCAGTGGTTGAGAGTCTGCCTGCCGATGCAGGGTACGCAGGTTCGTGCCCCGGTCCAGGAAGATCCCACATGCCATGGAGCGGCTAGGCCCGTGAGCCATGGCCGCTGAGCCTGCGTGTCTGGAGCCTGTGCTCCGCAACGGGAGAGGCCACAACAGTGAGAGGCCCGCGTACCGCAAAAAAAAAGAAAAAAAAAAAGTTGAAAACGGGTATTTAAATGAATACTTGTACACAAATATTTATAACAGCATTATTTATAGTAACCAAAGAGTAGAAACAACCCAGAAGTCCATCAGCTAATGGATGGATAAACAAATTGTAGTCTGTCCATACAGGGAAATATTATTCAGCTGTAAAAATAATGAAGTACTGATACACAGGGCAACATGGATGAACCTCAGAAACATAATGCTCAGTGGTAGAAGCCAGATGCAAAATGCCACATATTTTATGATTCTATTTATACGAAATATGCAGAATGAATAAATCCAAAGTGACAGAAAGCAGGTTAGTGATTACCAGGGGTTATGGGGAAGGAGAAATGGGGAGAGGCTGCTTAGTTGGTGTGACATTTCTTTTGGGGGTGATTAAAATATTTTGGAACTAAATAGAGATGGTGGTTGAACATTTCAAATGTATTTAATGCTACCGAATTGTACACTTATAAGGGCAAATTTTATGTTATGTATATTTTATCACAATAAAAATAAGTAAATGACCAGCACCACTTAAAACTATCAAGGTCATCAAAAACAAGGAAAGTTTGAGGAACTGTCACAGTCTAGAGAAACCTAAGAAGACATGATGACTAAATGTAATGCTGTGTCCTGAATCAAATCATAGAACAGGAAAAGGACAGTAGGTTAGAAATGAGGAAATCTGAACTTTAGTTAATAATAATGTATCAGTATTGGTTCCTCAGGCAAATGCACCATACTAATGTAAGATGTTAACAGTGGCGGGGGTGAGGGAGAGATGGAATATACAGGAACTCTGTACTATCTTTGAAACTCCTTTGAAAGTCTAAAACTGTTCTAAAATCAAAAGTCCATTGAAGGGCTTCCCTGGTGGCACAGTGGTTAAGAATCTGCCTGCCAATGCAGGGGACACGGGTTCGAGCCCTGGTCTGGGAAGATCCCACATGCTGCGGAGCTGCTAAGCCTGTGTGCCACAACTACTGAGCCTGCGCCCTAGAGCCCGCAAGCCACAACTACTAAAGCCCACGCGCCTACGGCCTGTCCTCCACAACAAGAGAAGCCACTGCAATGAGAAGCCCGCGCACCACAACAAAGAGTAGCCCCTACTCGCCGCAACTAGAGAAAACCCGCATGCCTCAACGAAGACCCAACGCAGCCGAAAATAAATAAAATTAATTTATTTTTTAAAAAAATTATCTAAGGGCTTCCCTGGTGGCGCAGTGGTTGAGAGTCCGCCTGCCGATGCAGAGGACACGGGTTCGTGCCCTGGTCCAGGAGGATCCCACATGCTGCGGAGCGGCTGGGCCCGTGAACCATGGCCGCTGAGCCTGCGCGTCCGGAGCCTGTGCTCCGCAATGGGAGAGGCCACAACAGCGAGAGCCCCGTGTACAGCAAAAAAAAAAAAAAAAAAAAAAAATTATTGAAAAAGGAAAAAAGTTAAACATTCACTTGCCTTATGACTCTATGTCATTCATAGGTATTTATTCAAGAGAAAAGAAAGCATATGTGTCTTTATAAGGATTTCTACATGAATGTTCATACCAGCTTTATTTGTACTAGCCCCAAACTGGAAATGCCCAGAACAGGTGATGTGTAAATAAACTGTGGTGTATCCATACAATGGATATACAACTCAGCAGTAAAAAGGGATGAATTACCGATACAGGCTACAACCTGGATGAGTCTCAAAATAATTATGCCAAGTAAAAGATGCCAGACAAAAAGGAGAATATGTTGTGTGATCCCATTTATATAAAACCCGAGAAATACACCTGTGTACAGTGACAGAAAGCAGAGGAATGGTTGCCTGGGGTAGAGGGAGTGGCAGGAGGTAGACATTACAAAGGGGTGGGACACAGGAAAACAGGTGGCAGATGTGTTCTCTATCTTGATTGTGGGGATGGTTTCTTGTGTGTATACACTTGTCAAAGCTTATTAAATTGCACACTTTAAATATGTGCATTTTATCTTATGTTAAAAAGCTGTTAAAAAATGTAAAAACCGAGGGAGGAAGCTCGGTGCTCCCTCCATGCCCTGCCAGCTGCAGTGGTTGTCAAGTGCTGTCTGCCCATCACAGCCTCCACTGTGTGTGTCAGGCATCACAACCTCCACTGTGACATTGAAGAATCTAAGTCCCCCAGAGGTTGAGTAACTTCCCAAGTCACAAAGCTGGCTGCTTTAGAGACTGCACTAGGTGCCCTGTGCACACCAGTTTGCCCTAACTTACACCAGATCTGGTGGACTTCAGGCAGCCTGTTGTGTCAGCTCTGAACTGGGCATCACAGCCAGCACAGAGCATGGGAGGAGGGCAGGGGACGTGGCCTTTCCTGAAAGACCTTTCACTTCACTGGGGTGAGGCATTGTACTCCGACTCACTCATTCAGTCTCAACATGTATGTTCTGAGAGCCTGTGTAGTGCCAGATACTATTGTAGACTTGGGGAGAGAGTTGAGTAGGACAGAGAAGGTATCTGTTTCCACAGTGCATACATGTCCAGATCAGAGACACAGAAGAGAAGCAAGCGGGATGTTTCCAGGTCATACTACGAAGAAAATAAAAGAAGGTGATATGACAGGGAGGGGGCTGGGAAGGGTCTGCTTTGGTGCAGATGGTCCAAGAGGCCTCTTCACAAAGACCTGAAGAACTCGGGAAGAGCACTCCGGACAGAGTGAACTACTTGTGCAAAGGCCAGAAAGCAAGAAGAAGGTGGGTGTGTTCAACAGGAAGCCAGGGAGGGGAGATGGAGGGAAGGGAGCAGAGGAGGCACAGCAGGCACAGCTCAGAGGGCTGAGTTTTCTTTGAACAGTGATGGGAAGCCATTGGATAGTTTTTTTTTTTTAAGCTTTTTTGTTTTTAGTCATGCTTAGTGATATAATATTTTATTTTATTCTATTCTATTCACCATGCCACGCGTCTTGTGGGATCTTAGTTCCCCGACTAGGGATAGAACCTGGGCCCCAGGTTCGACAGGGCAGTGAAAGCGCCCAGTCCTAACCACTGGACCCCCAGGGAATTCCCAAGAGATACAATTTTAGATGTGGTAAAATTAACCCTTTTTAGTGCACAGATCTATGAGTTTTGACAAACGTCTACTGTCATGTAATTACCACCACAATCAAGATATAGAACAGTTTCATCACCCCCAAAATTATTTTGCACCCAACTCTTCCTGGCAATCACTGATTTATGTTTCTATATTTTCATCTCATTCTGATTGTCACATAAATGGAATCGTACAGTATGAAGCCTTTTTTTTTTTTTTTTTTGTGGTATGTGGGCCTCTCACTGTTGTGGCCTCTCCCATTGTGGAGCACAGGCTCCGGACGCGCAGGCTCAGCGGCCATCGTTCACGGGCCCAGCCACTCCGCGGCATGTGGGATCTTCCCGGACCGGGGCACGAACCCGTGTCCTCTGCATCGGCAGGCGGACTCTCAACCTCTGCGCCACCAGGGAAGCCCATGAAGCCTTTTTTTAAAATAAATTTATTTTATTTATCATTTTTGGCTGCGTTGGGTCTTCGTTGCTGCGTGCAGGCTTTCTCTAGTTGCGGCGAGTGGGGGCTACTCTTCGTTGCGGTGTGCGGGCTTCTCATTGCGGTGGCTTCTCTTCTTGCGGAGCATGGGCTCTGGGCACACGGGCTTCAGTAGTTGTGGCTTGCGGTCTCTAGAGCGCAGGCTCAGTAGCTGTGGCGCACGGGCTTAAGTGCTCCGCGGCATGTGGAATCTTCCCGGACCAGGGCTAGAACCCATGTCCCCTGCATTGGCAGGCGGATTCTTAACCAGTGCACCACCAGGGAAGCCCTTTTTAAATATCTTTATTGGAGTGTAATTGCTTTACAATGTTGTGTTGGTTTCTGCTGTACAACAAAGTGAATGTATACATATATCGCCATATCCCCTCCCTCTTGAGCCTCCCTCCCACCCTCCCTATCCCACTCCTCTAGGTCGTCACAAAGCATCGAGCTGATCTCGCTGTGGCATGCAGCAGCTTCCCACTAGCCATCCGTTTTACATTTGGTAGTGTATATATGTCAGTGCTACTCTCTCACTTTGTTCTAGCTTCCCCTCCTCCCACTGTGTCCTCAAGTCCTTGTACGAAGCCTTTTGAGTCTGGCTTCTTCCAGTTAGCGTAAGACATTGGAGATTCATCATTGTCCTTGCGTATTTTAGCTCTTTGCTTTTTTAAAATTGCTGAGTGGTAATCCATTGTGTGAATGTACCACAATGTGTTTATCCATTGATAAGTTGAGGGGCACTTGAGTGGTTTCCAGTTTGGGGCAATTATAAAGCTGCTCTCAACATTTATTTATAAGTTTTATGTGAACATAAGTTTTTATTTCTCTTGGGCAGATACCTGGGAGAGAGACTGCTGAGCTGTACGTTGTATATGTTTAACTTTATTAAGAAACTACCAACTGTTTTTTCAAAGTGGATGTACCGTTTCATATTCTCACCAATAGTGTATGAAAGCCCAATTTGCTCCACATCCTTTCAAGTCCTTGGCACTGTCAGGGTTTTTGTGGTTTTTTGTTGTTTTAGCTATTCTAATAATTGTGTAGTGATATCTTGTGGTTTAATATGCATTTCTCTAATGACTAATAATCTTGAGCATCTTTTCCTTACTATTTGTAATGAAATAAAATTCATATTTTAAGGCAAGACAAGAAGATTTAAACATAAATTTTTTTCTGCCCATTTGGGCCTCCTCTCTCCCCTGTAGTGTGCATTGTGTATCTATATTATGCATTAACCAGACCTCCCCAGCAGCAGAAATACCTGCTCAGCCATAAAGCTCAATTTTTCTTCTTCTGATGCCAGTTATATAACTCCTTAGAAAACATTCCTTTCTCAATCTTGTAAGGGGTCATGATGCAGATATCTTTGGTGAACTTTGTGTGCAATGCCAATATAACATTTCCCTTAAAGATAGCGATTGGTGCAGAACACACTGGGTCAGATGATCTGGGGAGATACTGGGCCACACCTAATGGAAGTTCTTAGCTTAAATACCTACTTAGGACCTTATTAATGTTACTTGTATTCTGTCTATTTTGCAAGATTATAGTTTCTTGTATTACTGAATATGTGACTGAGCCTCTGATGAAAATGACTAGGCTACTTGAAACAATTGATCAAATATACAGTTCTATAACATTGAAGATTTTTTTCTTTTTTTGGCCACACCGCGTGGCTTGCAGGATCTTAGTTCCCTGACCAGGGACTGAATCCAGGCCCTTGGCGGTGAAAGCGCAGAGTCCCAACCACCGGACCACTAGGGAAGTTCCAAGATTGATGATATTAATAGTGTAACTCTAGATACGGGAAGAAGCAGTAAGAGAGAAGCATTTCCTGGACCATAAAAGACTAGAAAGACAGGCAAGGTGGTCCAGAGGCTTTTGGCTACTGTTAACAGTCCAGTGATAGCACATTGCGTGGCCTATCAATGAAATCCTTGCTTGACCTGGGTATGAGCATTCCTAGAGCCGTGGGACAAACTGGTCATGAAATGCTTCCTAAACCGTGGTAGAAATTAAGATGGAAAAGGAGGAGATTGTAAAACAAAGAATGTTGCTCACCATCCAATTCTACAAGAATTGAGTCATTAGTCACTACAGTCACTGATTTACAACACATCCTGAAAGAAATTCAGGGCCAGTATCAGGATGAGGCATTTTGTGCTCTGGGAAAACTGGCAGAACTAGCTCTCAGATATTTTCGGGAGAAATTTTTATGAACTCAGTTTCTTGCATCTTCCCATACTTAGAAAAGCACTACAGGGCTTCCCTGGTGGCGCAGTGGTTGAGAGTCCGCCTGCCGATGCAGGGGACACGGGTTCGTGCCCTGGTCTGGGAAGATCCCACATGCCGCGGAGTGGCTGGGCCCGTGAGCCATGGCCGCTGAGCCTGTGCGTGCGGAGCCTGTGCTCCACAACGGGAGAGGCCACAACAGTGAGAGGCCCGCGTACCGCAAAAAAAAAAAAAAAAAAAAGAAAAGCACTACAACCATTAACTAAGATATCTGCTCCTCGTGAATAGCAGTAACCTTCTACCAAGATGTATGCTTGACTGCACCTACCCCTTAGTCAAAATCACTACATACTAGCCTCCCCCTTTCCTCTTTGGAACATCCTCAGAGCTTTCTGAAAGACTGTCTCCCTGATTATAATCCTCAGGCTGGCCCGAATAAACTATGCATTTCTTAGATTGACTATTGATTAATTTTTTTTGTTGACATTTGCCACATCTTCCCTTGTGAAGTATCTGTTTTAAGTTTTTTGTCTACTTTCTTGTCTTTAATTTTTTTGAAACAATTTTTGACTGGGCCGTGTGGCATGCAGGATCTTAGTTCCTGAACCAGGAATGGAACCCATACTGCCTGCAGTGGAAGCTTGGAGTCTTAACCACTGGACCACCAGGGAAGTTCCTTTTTCTACTTTCTAACTGGATGGTTTTTTTTACTGAGTTTTGAGAGTGTTATGTATTTTGGATAGAAGGCTTTTTATCAGATGTGTTTTGTGAATTTATTTTTCTAGACTCTGGATTATCTTTTCATGTTCTTAGTGTATTGAAGAGCAGTTTTAAATTTTGATGAGGTGCAATTTATCAAAAAACATTTTTTAAGAGGATGATACTTTTGGTATATCTAAGAACTCTTGTTTAACCCAGTCAGAAAGTTTTCCCCATAAGTTTTCTTCTGGAAAAGTTATATTCGGTTGGCCAAAAAGTTCATTCCGGTTTTTATGTGCGATATTAACGAACTTTTTGGCTAACCCAATAGTTTTTAGGTTTTACTCTTAGGCAAGGGTGGAGGTTCATTTACTTGCATTTCCAACTGTTCCAAAACCATTTGCTGAAAGATTATTCTTTCTCCACTAAAGGGCTTTACCATCTTTGTTCTAATGACCATGTATATGTGGGTCTATTTCGGGACTCTCTTTGAGGTCCTGTGCCTTTATGTGTCTGTTACTTCGCCAAAACCAATGCAGGGGCGGAGGGCGTCCCGCGGGTGTAGTCCCTCGTCTTCGCCTACCCTTCTGGGCTCAGCTCACTTCGCCTCCCCAGCCCTTGCTGTCACCTATCCCCAACCGTGGCAGCCCAGTAGAGAAGACTCCCAAGTTAGATCACAGCTCATCTGGCCACATGTTGGGCGCGGTCCTCACCCCGGAGCCGCCCCCTCCCTCCACCAGGAGCAACTACAGCTCCAGCTGCCAGAGTTCACGGTTGCCAGGACAACCACCTGCGCGCGAACACCCGGGTCAGTTTCCGGCCTGTTGTGAAGAGCGAGACGGTTGCGCACGCGCAGATGGCTGTCGGGCCTGCTCTCGCCGCCCCGCGGTCAGCGCCTGCCTGCGACTGGCAATCTGTGGCCTCAACTGCTTCACGCTGCAGGCACTTCTTGCGGGTTTCGGACGCGGGTGCGGCCAGCCATTTTACACATGCCAGAGAGAAGTGTGCTGGGCACAGGACACAGGCTGGAGACCCGGCTTCGTGATATTATGTACATTCTTTCTAGAGGAGTTTAGGAGGAAATGAGAAGTAGTACGTAGGGTGCCTCGCACAGCGTCAGGCACTTAGTAGGTCCTCAGGACATGTCAGCCAGTGCCAAACGTCTGCAAACTGTGTAAAGTGGGCCCGGCCGCCAGGCGGGGCGGGACCCCACGCCCCCTCCCTCAGCGTCGCGGGACGTCCCCTGCCGGCTGCCCTTTCTCTGGTGCGCATGGAGCATGCGCACACAGCCCGGCCGTTTCGCCTCCAGTCCTGTTTGGCCCCGGCTGCGCGCCGTAGAGGGCTCCGTGCATTGCCATAGAAACCCATGAGTGCTGAGGGGCAAGCGGCGGAGACTCCGGGATCCTGAGGACCAGGGCGCCATGTCTTTCCGGGACCTCCGCAGTAAGGCAACCCTGACCCCTGTGACCTGCGGTCCTCCCGAGACTCGGGGCTCCGGCCCGCCGGGTTGCCTGTCTGAGCCCCGCTGAGGCTCTCGCGCTGGAGCCCCCTCCCGGGCCTCTGCGGCTCGGGGGCGCCCCTGGCCCGCCGCCCCCCAGGCTGAGCGCCCCAGCCCTGTCTCAGCCCTTTCTGCGATGATGGGAGGTTGTGTATGTGTATGCGGCTAGTGCGGCTGAGGAACCGAAGCTTTAATTTTATTTAACTTTAATTGACTTATGGGTCTGTTCGCTACTGTATTGGAAAACGCAGAGACCGTTTTTGAGTTGGGTTAGCTTAGAGCTCCGGGAAACGAACAACAACCGAGGAGGGGGCTGGTGAATAATAATTGAGGCTTCCGTTTTTTCGAGTTTTTATGATCTGCCAGGTAGTTACTGTCTTATGTGTGTTCATCGTTTCATTCACTTCTCTGAACAACTGTGCACCTGTGTTTAGAGATGAGGAACTGGGCAGAGAGAGGTCAGGTTAGGGGACACAGGTGGTAAGAGCTGGCGCTGAAGTGTGAAATCAGGGTGTCTAACCTCCAAAGCTTGCATCTTTTCTAAAGGGGCTGGTGAGGAGAAGGGAATCCAAGTGCCTTTGCTAGGAGGGTGGGGTAATGGAAGAATGGGGAAAAGAGAATTAGTTACTACTACTTTGGGGGACACCTGTTACACACCAAACATTTTACATTCAATATCTTATTTTAGTCCTCACTGTAACAGTAAGGTGGTTTGTATAAGTTTCTGGATGAAATACTTTGAGGCAGAGAGGTAAAGTAGTTTGCTTTAGGTCACACAGCTAGAACTGGGTGGAAACGAGGATCAAAAGGTAGGACTGTGTGAAGGAATCTCTTGCCTTTTATACGCTTTCATTTTCTGAATCTGAAGCAGTTCAGCCAACTGGCTCCACCTGCATAGGTGTAGCAGGTGATTGCCGATTTGGTGTGATCTGAGGGGCCTCTTTAAGGCCAATTTTCTAACAATTGCTGGTGCCTGAAATTTCCCCATTAAAGATTACTCCTTTCAGTTGTGAATTGCTCTTTTTTCTATAATGGAAATATATAGGAAGAGGCATCACATTTTATTGATTACCACTATTGTGTGAATCTGTGCCCTCTGGGAGTTGGAGGTTCTTGGTGACCTTGTGTTGTAGAGACAAGTTTCTCCTTCCTCATAGTTGAGGGAGGCCAGCCTTGTGCTAGGGGATGTTGAATGGAGTGGTGTTGGTTAAAGTGTACAAGAAGGGGATTTCTGAGCATTTTGACCTTAAATGAATGCTGTACATTATGCAATTCATGGTAAGATTCTTATTCAGATTGTCTCCATTTTAACAGTAATACTGTAGAATTAACAGAACTGCACTGCTACTTAGCGGCAAGAAGTGTTTAGGGCTTACTGTGTGATGGGAAGGCTGCTGCTTTATTTTCCATTGCTCTATTTAAATATCCCCCAAAACAGCAACAGAGGCCCTCTGCTTCTCTTTCCTCTGCTTATGCTTTCTCTTCTGTTGTCTTGTGAAATCCAGACTAATCTCCAAGGCCCAAGTAGCTTATTTGTGAATGTCATTGGGACATCTTGAATATCCACCTTCAAGAAGAGTGAAGACAGACATTATTTAGCCAGAAGCACACTGAATACAGGTCTTAGCACATCGTGGGAACTAAAAAGATGTTTTATTTCCAAGTCTTGCTTAAAGCTTAGTGACTGCAGCATCTGGTATCAACATGTATTAGTATTACTGTTTCTTAGTCTGTCTCATAATACATCTAAATACCGCTCAATAGTTCAATCATTTTCTTGAAGATTTCTCTAAATACAATGCAACTAATGTTTAAATTTTGTGTTATTAAGGTCCTATATGCTCAGTGGGAAAAAAAAGTCAACACAGAAATAACACAAAAAACACAGAAATAACACACAAAACTTCACCCTACCACCATCACACCCCCCCAAAAAAAACCCACGGTTAACATTTAAACCGTGACCAGGTAATTCTCATTTTGAGTGGTAAAGAGAAAGATATCCAAGAGATAAATGAGGTATCCAAGAGAGAAATTAAATTCACAGCCAATCCCTAAACCCCATTTCAATGTACAGTTTCCTCTTCTCCCATTGAATTTAAATACATGTTTTTCAGGAAGCAGATTAGGTATTTTAACTTTTATCTCTTTTTTTCTTTCCTTCTTAGTTGATAAATAGTCCATAAAAGTGTCAGTAGGTTGGGAGTAAGAAGAGAAAGCAAAGTGTCTGCATTCATAAGTCGTTGCTGTTTGACGAGGAACTGACTACATTGTGTTTTACCTTGGACAGACTTTACAGAGATGATGAGAGCCTTGGGATACCCTCGACATATTTCTATGGAAAATTTCCGCACGCCAAATTTTGGACTTGTATCTGAAGTGCTTCTCTGGCTTGTGAAAAGGTTAGAACTGCACTTTACTGAGGTCTTAAGAATGTATATGAGATGTTATTTATTAGCTACCTAGAAACAGGATGCTTTTGTATAGCAAAAGGAAAAGTTCAATAAAATTTGACAGACTTGGTTGTAACCTGTTAAAAATCAGTTGAGTTTAAAGAATGCTGTGGGAGAAGGGAGTGTACCAGGCAGCGGTAAAAGGAGAATGTTTCTCAGTAGGAAGCCGACACAGGGGTGCTGGTCCGCATTCTTCTTCATCCCCTCACCTTCATCAGGGAGTGACAGGACCTCCTCACACATTCTGCTGAGTACCTGGCTTGGAAATAATTTAGATTTCATTTTGTGTGAAAAATCTAATATGATTCAGGGTTGGCAAACTTTTTTGCTAAGGAGATAGTCAGTATTTCAGGCATTGCAAGCTACATAAGATCTCTGTCATGTATTCTTCCTTATTTTTTTTATAACCTTTGAAAAATGTAACAAACCCTTTTTAGTTTGCGGGCTGTTCAGGAAGAGGCCAAGGGCTGCCGTCTGTTGACCCCGGTGTGTCATCAGTTACTCGAAGAAAGGAACTCCACTGGGTCAAGGGCAGGCAGCCAGAGTAATAGTTCTGATTATTTTAATGGAACTTTACAGTCTGAGATAGATTTAATTTTGTAAGCTGAGCCCCAAATTTGATTTTTGAAATTTGTTAAACCTATTTTTAGGTGAAGATTTGTTCTCTTGAATGTTTGGTATTTTGTGTTGCTTCTGAAGCCTTTCTTACTCTTACTGCCTTAGCTGGGGACTCAGAGCTTCCTGTTACAGATCCACTGTCCTCTCAGTTGCTTTACCTTCTCTTTTGTGAACTTTATACTTAATTACCTTGTGTCTTCTCTCTCTCTCTCTCTGCAATAGGTATGAACCTCAGACTGACATCCCTTCTGATGTTGAGACTGAACAAGACCGAGTTTTCTTCATTAAGGCAATTGCCCAGTTCATGGTTGGTTCACAGTTTTTTGATGGAGTTGTAAAATTAAATACATTAGAAGGAGATGAAGCCTAGTTAGAGCTGCTTTCAGATTTCTTTTTTAAAAGTACTTTTTCCTTCTATTTTTTAAAAAATTAATTAATTACTTTTATCTTTGGCTGCGTTGGGTCTTTGTTGCTGCGCAGGCTTTCTCTAGTTGTGGCGAGCGGGGGCTACTGTTTGTTGCAGTGCGCAGGCTTCTCATCGCTGTAGCTTCTCTTGTTGCGGAACACAGGCTCTAGGTGCGCAGGCTTCAGTAGTTGTGGCACACGGGCTCAGTAGTTGTGGCTTGTGGGCTCTAGGGTGCAGGCTCAGTAGTTGTGGTACATGGGCTTAGTTGCTCTGTGGCATGTGGGATCTTCCCGGACCAGGGATCAAACCCATGTCCCCTGCATTGGCGGGTGGATTCTTAACCACTGGGCCACCAGGGAAGTTCCAGATTTCTAAACACACTCCATTACCAGACTTCTGTGGAGCCATTTTACCAACAAAGTTTTCTGGGTTTTTTGTTTTTAATTTATTATTTGTTAAGAAATTTAGAGTCCCATGCCCCAGCGGCCATTGGTCCCTACAGTCAGTCTGTGTTAGTTGGCAGGACCATTTACGTTTCAGGACAGCTAGGCATGGACCCTGCAAATGGACAGCTTGTGCCAGGAGGGGTGGCAGAAGAGTGAACAGGCTCTTACAAACATGGGTGAAATTCTGAAAGCAGTAGGCTGTGAGTTCACGAATGTGATAAAAACAACTGTTTTCCTAGAGAACGGACTTGAGGTTATGGGGAGGGGGAAGGGTGAGCTGTGACAGGGCGAGAGAGAGTCATGGGCATATACACACTAACAAACGTAGTAAGGTAGATAGCTAGTGGGAAGCAGCCGCATGGCACAGGGATATTGGCTCGGTGCTTTGTGACAGCCTGGAGGGGTGGGATAGGGAGGGTGGGAGGGAGGCAGATGCAAGAGGGAAGACATATGGGAACATATGTTTATGTATGACTGATTCACTTTGTTATAAAGCAGAAACTAACACACCATTGTAAAGCAATTATACCCCAATAAAGATGTTAAAAAAAAAAACTGTTTTGCTGGCTGACATACTGTCAATGACATCTACAGGCAATATTTCCAGAGTAGTTTTCCTGTGAGAGCTGCTTACCAGGTTGCTGCTTTGCCCAAAGGAGGCCATGTTGAAATTGAAGCAGTAGCTGTTCCAGGACATCTTGTGACAGCATCACTTTAAGTGGGCCCAGGATTATTTAGTCTGGAATTTTAAAAATGTTTTAAAATTAACATCTTAATTTTTACAATCTTTGTTGCAAAGTGTAAGGTTGACTGAAATATCTGAAATTATTATGGAAATACTATATAATAAGGGGAATTGAACATAAATTGAAGATTAATGAATCTAGTTATTGACATTACAAATTACGCTTACATAACACTCGTATTACTGGACGTGGGAAAAGAGACATGCATTACATAGTTACTCAGATAAATAAAAGTAAAGGGAAGTAACATACAGGAAAGATGAGTTACTATTCCTGAGAAATAATAAAGAGCACACCTAATTAAACCCGATTAGTTTAATGATGTGAAATATTTATTTTTCATGTCAGATATATGATCCTGCTTTTACTTGAGTAAAATTAAAGTATTTAAGTATTCAAACCTAGTAGAGCTAAAGGAGAAGAAACTGGACCAAAATTTTATATAGATAATATTTTTCTAATGGAAATTAAATAGCATGCAGATTTTAAAAAAGAATTTTATTTACTTATTTTTGAATAGGTAATATATTTTATGGTTCAAAAATTTTTTTAAATCATGAAACAATATAGAGTAAAATGACTTTTATTCTGTTTGCCATCAGCCCAGTTCCATTCCCAGTGATCACTATTCTTAATATCTTTCAGAGTTTCTTTAGGCATAATTAAGCAAATAGACTGTATATTCCTTTTCCTTCCTCTTACACAAATGGTGGCATACTGCACACCACCGTTTAGAATCTTGTCTTCATATAACAGTACATTTTGGAGAACTTTTCAAATACACATAGAGTTTCTTTATCCTCTCTTACACCTGAGTAGTATTGCTTGCAAGTTTATACCATAACTTATGTAATTTATACAGGTAGGCATTTAGGTTGTTGGTAACTTTTGTTCTTAGAAGCAATGCTGTAACAAATAACCTATACACATCATTTTGTTTGTGAATATGTATATCCCTAGCATAAGTTCTTAGGATTGGAATTGCTGGGCCAAAGGACATATGCATTTGTAATTAATTTTTTTGTCATTTACCAAATTGCTCTCCATCAAGATTGTATCAGTCAACATACGCACTTGCAATATATGAGTAACTTGAAAGTTTGATTCTTAAAATGATTTGGTTATATCCCTATTGTTGGCAGTGACATTTTCAAATGACCTACATGGAATTTGGTTTAGATTTTACGTGGAATGGGTCTTAAACTTTTTTTTTTTATCTGAAAATAGGCCACTAAGGCACATATAAAACTCAATACTAAGAAGCTTTATCAAGCAGACGGGTATGCAGTGAAAGAACTATTGAAGATCACCTCTGTCCTTTATAATGCTATGAAGACCAAAGGTATGGAAGACTCTAAAATAGGAGAGGAAGATATCAGCAAATTCAAGTTTGACCTTGGCTCAAAGGTAAGGACAATGCAAGGCTTGTAGTGAGGGATGGAATGTTTATTTCTCAAACACTGAAATGGGCTATATCAATACAGCATCACTTCTTTCCTTACTCCTTGACTGAGGGCCATTTGTTAGTTTTGAGCTCATCAGCATTTGGATCAAAGCAGAAGGGACAATAAATTCAACTTTTTATTGAAAGCCTGCTGCTATCTGCCAGGCACTCTTCAAGCACTGGGGATACAGGCGTGAACAACAAGGACAGGAATCCTCTGTTCCCGCGGCTCAGTTGGGGGAGCCAGACTGTAAACCGCAAAGCAGAAGGAGTGACAGGTCAGATGGGCTGCATGTGTGGAGGATAGTAAAGCAGGGAAGGGGCTGGGGTGCCGGGGGAGGTGTCTTAAATAGAGGGCTAGGACAGCCTCAGGGATTGGGTGACGGTTTCAGCAGAGATCTGAAGGAGGGAAGGAGCAAACCATTCAGTGGAAAGGTGTGCTGTGTGTGTTTGAAGAAACACAAGGGGGCCATGTGATGAGAGCTGGGAGGGGAGGCAGCCTCAGGCCTGTGGTCCCTGGAAAGCCACTGTCAAGACTTTGACTCTGAGCTGGAAAATCGTTGAGTTTTGAACAAAGAAGTACATAATTTGAAACTTCATATTAAAAGGATCACTCTGGCTGCTGGATTGAGTCGGACTGAAGGGGGAAAAAAGGTGGAAGCCCAGAGACCTGTTAGAAAGCAGGAGGTGACAGCGCCTTTGAGCAGAGTGGCCGTCAGGTGCTCAGCTGAGCCTGGGGAGAGAGTGAGCTGCCAGGCGTCGGAGGACTCGATTAAAGCAACAAGCCAAACATGAAAGCTGTGTCTTTAATCACTAACTGCAGTGGTATAAGCAAGGGACTAAAGCCAGAGGAAGTGTCAACTCCCTGTTTCATAAGACTGCTTTGGCAGTTTTAATGCCCCCTGAGGTGTGGGAGAAGGTGTTTGCCCCACCTTCCCCAATAAGGAAGCCTCAGCAGAGGCACTGAAGAGGACCTGGACCCAAGGCCTCAGATAAAGAGACCTAGGAATGCAGGTCTTTATGAGAACATGACTGGCCAGAGGGCCTGGTTCCTTGACTGCAACTCTCTTCAGAGACTGCAGGGCACTGGTGTTCGAGCACAGCTTTCCCCAGGAGGCCTGCCAGGTAAAGCCTCCAGGATTGCCTGTGGTCAGGCCTGAAAACCCATACACAGGAGCCAGATCCTCACTGGGAGGAAGTGGTCAGAGGTTAGAGCATATTTTGAAGGTAGGTCTTATGGATTGGGTGTAGGTTGGAAGAAAGCAGACAGCACAAGGAAGGTCCTGAAGCAGCTCTCTGGTAGCGCTTCCGGGCTGGTGGATGTGTTCTGTGTCTCTGCCATGTGATACGGTAGTCGCTAGCCACGTGTTGCCAGCATAACCAAGGAACTGAGTTTTAAGTTTTATTAAATTTTGAATGGTTTAACATTGAAAATGGCCACACGTGACTAGTGGGCACGATATTAGATATCATGGCTCTAAAGTTTTGGGTGTGAGTTCCTGCAAGGACAAAGTTGCCGTCTACTGAAGTGGAGAAGAGTTTGGAAGGAGCAGATCTGGCAGGAAAGATGAGTTTGGTTTAGGACATGTTATGTTTGTGACGTCCACGAGGTGTCCAAGTGGAGATGTCAAACCTCAGCTCATGGCTTTAATCTTGGTATCAGAGCTGAAAGCTTGCGGGGAGTGTGTGTGGAAGGGAGGTCCGGGGTTGGGGGTGGTGTGCGGCTGGACTCTGCTGAACTTCAGTGCTGAGAAGTGGGGCGGATGAGAGGACTCCCAGAGAGGAAGCTGGGAACTCGCTGCTGGTGAGGAAGCAGCTATTCGAGAGGAGTCCTGAGGACTGAGGAAATGGGAAGGAAGTCACCAGCTGTGAACGAAGAGTGAGAGTTGTCAGTGGTTTGAAAATGAAAGAGGGTGGGAATTCGTTGTTTTGGGGAGAGGGAGAGGGAGCTGAGCTGGGAAATGTTTGGGCTCTTTGGAAGTTTAGTGTATTCATGGAAGAGTGTGTGACGTGTAGATCCTAAGAAAGAAGCTGTGCCCAGGGCCAGATCATCATCATCTTCACAGCAGTGCCTTGTGGGAGCTTGTAAGGCCTTCATGCCGGTGAGCTCATTTGAGCTCACAGCAGCCCAGTGAAGTGCAGCCTGAAGGCAGAGAATGAGGGGACAGGGAGGGTTAAACATAGGGCATCAGGGTTCTGCGGTAGGCATGTGTCCCTCAGGTTGCCCCTCCTTTGCTCACCCCACCACTGCCAGGGTCCCTTATTATAGGAAGCGTGTCAACGTTCACAACCCCCACAGCTCCTTGTTGCAGAGTACATTTGACCTGACATTTGGGTTTTTCAGGTGGCCTGGAATTGGTCTAATTTGTACTTAGATCAGTGTTTCCTAAACTGATGTTTTGGGAACTCTCTTCTCCAGGATGTAAGTATGTGTCTTGTGGAAAATGTGTTCTATAGTCAAGTAAGTCAAGTATCCTGACTGGAGGTGGGAACCTATATGAACAGATTGATTCTTTCTGAATGCCTAATAAAAACCTGTCACTGAAGTTTCTGTTTTTGATATTTTCCTTCCAGATTGCAGATTTGAAAGCAGCCAGGCAGCTTGCTTCTGAAATCACTTCCAAGGGAGCATCTCTGTATGACTTGCTGGGCAAGGAGGTGGAGTTGAGGGTAAGCAGTGTTCAGATAACTCAGTTACCTCCTTAGCTAAGCAGATTTCCAAGGTTTCTTTTCCAATTCTGTTTTTCTGTGTTCTTTTGATTTCATTAAACGGTACCTGATTAAATGAGCTACTGTGGGGGAAAGTAATATACGTGTGGTGTTTGCTGCTGTTTGTGCTTCTGGTGGGCTCTGGTCTGTTTCTAATACCTTTGACATCTAGTTCAGGAATGGCAAATATGTGCCTGTTGCTGAAACTTTCCTCCTTGTGCCCGTGGCAGACTTTATTGATCATGATGCTTTCCCCCGGTACACTCAGCCTTGGCATTCTTCCCAACACAATGCTCTTCTGAGCCTGTGGTTCCCAAATCTTGTGGCCCAGTGGAATCACCTGGGGATCTTTACAAACTACTGATGTCTGGCTTCCATGCTGATGTCATTGGTATGAAATGTGACTTGGGCACTGGGAGTTTTAAGTCTCCTGGGTGGTTTTAACATACAGCAGAGTTTGGGAACCAGTCATTAATCTAGGTAGTCACTACCAATCATTTGAAGTTGATGTTACAGTTGAAACTTATTTGCAGTCCTTATTCTAGCCCATGCCAGTCAAGGAGGGTGCTCTGTCCACTGTGTTTAAGGAGCTGTTGAAGAGTGGGTTCGTAAAACACCCTTGGAGCTCCTATAGAGCTTTTTAAATCATCCAGCATCCAGGTCATCCCCCATACCAGTGGATCAAAATGTTTGGGGGTGAGAGCCAGATTTTTAAAGATCTCCAGGTGATTCCAACGAGCAGCAGAGTTTTGGACCTACTGGCTGGAGAAGAAATGGAGTGCTGTTTAATTCTTACCTGGGAGGATTTATGGCATTTGAAGCACACATGCTCATATCTAATGTTTTTGAATTAAATGCACTTAGTTCATTCCATTCCCATCAGGTGTATCATCCATGACTGCTCTCTCACTGCCTTGCCTGTGTTCTGGCATTGCTGCTACAGTGTAATGGCATTTTTCATTTCTGCCCTAGGAACAGATTGGAAGCGGGGGACTTGGTGCTAGCTCACCATCCCTGCTCTTGATATATTGCCACCTGGTGAAGTGTAGTTGGCAGAACAAACCTGACATAATGTCTGACAGCTAATTTAGATAAGCAGTGAGGCAGCTCCCGGCTTTCCATGTTTTCTGTTTATAGTGCACATGTCTACACGTGTTCCTCACAGTCCCAGAGACAGGAGCTGGTCACTTGCTATTTGCCAGCAGAGCCCTGGCTTCATTGTGAGGCTCACCAGGATTTCCCTGGGGACTCTTTTAGTACTGTCCTGTAATGAATTGATGGAGCAATCAGAGGCCGAACTGTTGCCATGGAAGCCAAGGGACCCTGAATGTAGGACTTCTCATATTCTGTGTACAGTCATGATCTGAGGAAGATCCCCTATCCAATATATGTTTTTCATACACTCAACAAAATATTCATTGAGGACCAGCACCAACCACAGGCAAGGAAGGCACTGTGCTCTGTGTCCTTGAGTAAGTCACGGTCCCTGCCCTCAGTAGTTTTCCACTGTGGGGGAGGTAATGTACACTGTGGAATAAAGGAAGCACAAGACAGGATTTGATAAAGTGCTCCAGGAACCCCATAACTGCATCTGCAATGAAGTCCCATGTTTCGGAAACTTCCAATACTGATATGATAGGCACAGATGCCTCCCTTGATGGTTAGTGGTTAGTGCTGGGGCAGGGCCGAGCTGATTCTTCTCATTAGTTACAGTTGTCAGTAATGGGCAACTTAGAGGGATGTGATCACAAAGAAGATTGTACAGGCTGGCAGTGGGTTCAGACAGCAAGTTGAGCTGCACTTGGTTTGGGGTCACCTGAATGGAATGCAAGTAAAAGAAGCAAATTTTGGAGAAAAGATTCTGGATGGTGAGTTCAGGTTCCTATGGTGTTAGGGTACAGGGGGCCTGTGGCTGGAGAAGGGGACCTTGAGCACTGGAGAGAGGCCAGGCTGGCCAGAGGATTACAGAAGACACTTGGAGGAGGTGATGGCGGGAGTGCTTTTGCATCAGAGACCCACACAGTAATGAAGCTTTTGAGAACCAGTCCATAAGCCGTATCTAGACAGGGGAATTGGTCTTGAGAATTCGTCTTCTGAAAAAATAATTTCGCTTCATTGTTTCCAATAGGAACTGAGAACAGAAGCAATTGCCAGACCTCTGGAAATAAATGAGACTGAAAAAGTGATGAGAATTGCAATAAAAGATATTTTGGTAAGATTACTTCGCTTTTATTTAATGTTTTTATGCCTGGGACTGGAAAATAGTTCCTGGCTCTACAGGACAGAACAAGCCAGGCTTCATAACAAAGAAGGGACAGGTTAGTGGGGAGGTGAAAAATTTAGAGCACATTCTAGAATAGTTGGTGACTTACTGTTATTTTTCCCCTCATTACAAATATGAACAATTTCTCCTGTTGCTAAAATTTTGCCAGTTTTATTAATTTAATAATTCTCTTAAATTCTGCAGTAATTTTAGTAAATACTTTATGGACTCTTCATACTTGATTTAACCAGTTCCTCACTGCTGGGCGTTTAAATGATTTCCAGATTTTCTTAACTTTAAACAGCACTGTATAAATAGAATGATCATCATCCTTTACTACTTACCCATGATCAGTTGTTATTTGCTTATCTCACCTATATCATTCATTTGGAAAGCAGAAGGTGAGGGGGACTCAGACTACTTGGGTTTGAATCCCTCTGTGTGATTTTAGGCAAGTTACTTAACTTCTTTGTGCCTCACTTTCCGCATCTATAAAATGGGAGGAATGGCAATGCCCACCACATAGGGTCCTTGTGAGCATTCATTGTGACAGTGCGTGGCACATAGTAGGTATTCAGTCATTATTAGAGATTCATTTTATTCAGTAGACACAGACAGGGGGGCCTTACATAAATTAAGAATAGTTATAAAACAAGAATTTGCTGTGAGTTGTACAAAACTCTAAGATTGGTTTTTATAGTACTCTTATCATAAAACAGTAATACTCCCTGCGCAGCCCAGCACAGAGAGTCGGAGCCTCAGCAGGGTGAGACGTGCAGGGTAGCTGAGATGGGAGATGGTTATATACAGGCAGGTTGATCAAATAAGTAAATATATTAAAGATAATGGAAGCCAAGTTTCTCACTGTTGGAGAATGGAGTTACAGATATGAAAAGGGAGAAAATTAGATTGAACCCTGAAATAGGAGGTGTTGGCTAAATGCATGCATTTCAATATGTAGATAGATATAGGAATAAATTTTGTTGTGTGTATGTACGTGTAGCATATGTATGTAGTATATTTATGTACATACACATGCACACCCACATACACATTCATACACTCCTTAGCTCTGAGCATACCTAGCACCCAGATCTTGGCTTCTAAATGCCATTCTCCACTAAAATGAAGCAGGGCTCTTCAGGAGAGATGGCTGATTCCAAAGCTAGGATAAGAAAGTACAAGATCTTCTTGTGCCAGAAAGCAAGGAAGTGCTCAAAGAGTGTCAGAAGGACACAGAAGCCAGCTTCCCCTGGCCACACCAGGGACAGGATAAGCATCAAAATGAATGAATTATAGTAATGGATTATAGACCATTGAATGAAATGGGAGATCTTGAGTTCTCACTGATAAATGAATACATTGAAAACTGATGAAGAGCAGGTTTTTCACATAGTTTCAAAGTAGCTCCCTACAAAATACTTATTAATTACAGGGAGGAAAAGAGTAATGTCATAGGAGAAGCCTGACAGACACCCTCTTAATCCAGTGGTCAAAGGAATATCACCAGTGATGGAGCAAACCAGAATTATGCCCACCTGATGGGATGCAGGGTTCAGTGATATCTGTGCTATTCCTGCTAGGGGTGTGTAATCTGAAGCTAATCAGACAAAGGCAAATTGAGGGGCATTCTGTAAATTCCCTGGCCCCTACTCTTCAACAGTGAAAAGTTCATGTTCCTGTCATGAACATCCAGGAGAGGTTGAGGAGCCATTCCAGACTGAAGGCGGCTAAGGAGACCTGATGACTGAATGCCAGGGGTCACTCCCATCTGCTGTTAAGAACTTCATGGGGACAGTGGGTCTGAGGGTTGGGTGGGGGTGGTGCGTCAAGAGTTCATTTCCTGTCTTGATGATTGTGTTGTGGTTATTTAGGAGAAAGGCCTTATTTGCAGGAAATACACATTAAAATATTTAGAAGTGATGGAGCATCAGGTCAGCAGCTCATTCTCACCTAGGTTAGGAAAAAATGTTTTGTATTGTACTTCAGCTGTTTGTAAGTTCCTGATTGTTTCTAAATTAAAAAAAAAAACTAATGATAATACTTGTGTGCTTGTCAGTGTTCTGGCTGAATCAGGTTAGCATGACATGAATGTGCCTTTAGCACTAAGTCAGTATTAAAAATGGAACAGCCAAATGAGGGCACAGTTCATTTCTTGGTGAACACCTCTTAAGATATCTTTTCGTTGCTGGAAAATATACATGATATTTGATAATTCTAAAAACAAAAGCGAAACAACAACATGGATACTTAAAAGGGGTTATGAAATATAGGCCATTTATTTCAGAAAGCTAGAGAAAATTTTTTGTGTTTATTACATTTGTCTTTTTTGAGGAACAGAACCTTTTTAAAAATTCTTTATTTTTGAGGTCAGATAGATTCACTAGGTTTTAATCTGACTTTGATTCAGAGAAATAGTTGCCATCAACCTGAGTTGTCTGTTCAGAAAGGAGCCCCACCGTGTCTTCCTCTGAGAGTGAACTCACATCTCTGCTGTGGTTTTTAAAGTACTTGCAGCAAATCAGTGGTTAGTGATATGATTAATCTTCATGAAAGCATCTTCGAAATGGTTAGTGTACTTAAACAAAAAAAATTAAGCCATAAAGTGCTGATAAAACTGATTGCTTCCAAATATGCACTGTCTCTGAGAGTCGTGGAGCGTGTCTGGGCTCCTTAGCTGATTTCTTTGTGGACCGCATAGTGTTTCAGAGGCCTGCAGGTAAACAGTAAACCTTCATGGGGCTACACACGTGTAAAGTCCTGGAGGGGAGGACCCCACCTTGGCCATCTGGAACTTAACAGCAGAGTTGGATAGTCCCAGCCTGGGGGCGCGGAGAGCAGTTCTACACTTGGCTGGTTGAGTTGCAGATGTCATTCCTAGGGCAGCAGATTGCAGCTCTGAGCCACAGGCCTTGACCTGGCCCGCTTCCCAGACAACACGAGTGTGAAGACAGTGCATTTACTCAGACTAGCCCTGCCTCAGATGAACTTGCTCTTATGGGAGGGAGGATGGGGAGGCCTGTGGTTTTCGCCAGAGATCTCTTTCCCTTCACGCTGCCCTCTTGCTCAGGGGCCTGTGCCACACTGCTGCCCAGGCTCCCTCCCCAAGGCTGGGTCACACCGGAGCCACCCAGGGAGCCACTTTCTCCTAATGGAGTGGTTTCTCTGTTTAGTTCAGTCTGCGGTTCAGCTGCCTGGGAAGGGGAGAGGAACCTTCTCTCAGTCCCAGCAGGCAGCGCATTAGAGCTGGGACCAGGCGGCATTTCTTTTTGTTCCCTTCTAAGTAAAGCTAAGATAAAGTTTGTGTGTGCATGTATTCTGTAAGTCAGTTATTTGTAGCTGGGGGGTAGCCTGAACTATGTAAATGAAGGCAAACCAACCCTTCAGAGTGAGGTGTAACCATCTAAACAAGTGAGGTGGCAGGAGGTTTTGGGTCCCTCTTTGGAAACACCTTCTCATGGAAAAAAAAAAGTAGATGATTCTTTCTAGGCCTATGTGATGTTCCTCCTGGAAATAGTTGGTTAAACGAGTGATGGCTTGGGGGAGGGTTTGCTCTGTTTGCTTCCCGTTGATTATGTTTAGTGAGGTGTTGCTGGGCTTGAGAGGTTGAGAAGTCCTGCTCTTCCAAGAGTCAGGTCGTGGTCCTTATTGGCACATTTGTCTCCTTCATTTCCTGTTAAATGTAGGTGCAGGTTCAGAAGACGAAAGACCTGCTCAATAATGTGGCCTCTGATGAAGCTAACCTAGAAGCCAAAATTGACAAGAGGAAATTAGAGCTGGAAAGAAATCGGAAGCGACTCCAGACTCTGCAGAGTGTCAGGTAGATATGAACACCTGAAGTGTGAGTAGAACGCTGTCTCTGCAAGTTAAAGCAGACTGAGGGAATATATCGTCAGTGGTATTAACCTTTCAAGCAGTGGGAAAAGCCCAGCATAAAGATGTCTCTGCTGCAGAATGTACGTGTGTTTTTAACAGGCACACTGCTAAACTCATTCTCTTTACTGCTTTCAGTATGTCTGGAAAACTGCTTAGTTGTTGAACCTCCCTTCTAGCTTTTATAGCTTCTTGGAACACAAGTCAAAGTAAGTAAATCCAGATGGCGAAAGTTATACAAGGCCTGGCTCCTCAGATCTGTGACTTGCCATAAATTAGGTGGAAACAGAAACATACTCCCATTTCTTGGTTTGAGTAGATTTTACAGTTTCTAATTCCTCACTGGTAATTCATCCTTCCTCTGACTTTCCCTTTCAAGTGTGTGCCTCACATTTTCTTGGAGCCCACACTTGCCCCCACCGCACCTCTTTCTTGTGCCCTCCCTTTTTCTCTCACTTTGTACCCTCCTTCCTTTGCTTTGTTTCTGTGTTGCCCTTCCTCCGTTTTCATTCTCCCGTTATTTTTCTCTTTACTCCTTCTTTCTCCAGCTGCTGTATTCGCTCTGAATGTGTCTTGCTTTCTGGGGACACGTGCCTGGCCCACACTCTGGCTCCTGTCCTGAGATCTGCAGGAAGGCAGCACCTGGGGGCAGCAGACAGTAACCGAGGGAGCATCAAGGCTTCCTCTTTGCCAAGGGCAAGCCCACATCCCTTCTGCCTCTGGATCAGGGCCACCAGATAGATTTATCTCATTAAAAACTTCTGCCTTTCAAGCATAAATTCATTTTTGTTAAGCCTCAGATCTTTTGTTTTTTTAATTTATTTTTATTTTTTTTATACAGCAGGTTTGATTAGTCATCAGTTTTATACACATCGGTGTATACATGTCAATCCCAATTGCCCAATTCATCACACCACCATCCCCACCCCTCCGCGGCTTTAACCCCTTGGTGTCCATACGTTTGTCCTCTACATGTGTCTCAACTTCTGCCCTGCAAACCGGTTCATCTGTACCATTTTCCTAGATTCCACGTACATGCGTTAATATACGATATTTGTTTTTCTCTTTCTGACTTACTTCACTCTGTATGACAATCTCTAGATCCATCCACATCTCAACAAATGACTGAATTTTGTTCCTTTTTATGGCTGAATTCCATTGTCTATATGTACCACAACTTCTTTATCCATTCATCTCTTGATGGGCATTTAGGTTGCTTCCATGACCTGGCTATTGTAAATAGTGCTGCAATGAACATTGGGGTGCATGTGTCTTTTTGAATTATGGTTTCTCTGGGAATATGCCCAGTAGTGGGAGTGCTGGATCATATGGTAATTCTATTTTTAGTTTTTTAAGGAACCTCCATACTGTTCTACATAGTGGCTGTAACAATTTACATTCCCACCAACAGTGCAAGAGGGCTCCCTTTTCTCCACACCCTCTCCAGCATTTCTTTGTAGATTTTCTGTTGATGCCCATTCTAACTGGTGTGAGGTGATACCTCATTGTAGTTTTGATTTGCATTTCTCTAATAATTAGTGATGTTGAGCAGCTTTTCATGTGCTTCTTGGCCATCTGTATGTCTTCTTTGGAGAAATGTCTATTTAGGTCTTCTGCCCATTTTTGGATTGTGTTATTTGTTTCTTTAATATTGAG
Organism: Lagenorhynchus albirostris; assembly: GCF_949774975.1. NCBI lineage: Eukaryota > Metazoa > Chordata > Mammalia > Artiodactyla > Delphinidae > Lagenorhynchus > Lagenorhynchus albirostris. The sequence goes on from NC_083109.1 coordinate 52,287,532, forward strand.
CTGCATGAGCTGTTTATATATTTTGGAGATTAATCCTTTGTCTGTTGATTCATTTGCAAATATTTTCTTCCATATTGAGGGTTGTCTTTTCGTCTTGTTTATGGTTTACTTTGCTGTGGAAAAGCTTTTAAGTTTCATTAGGTCCCATTTGTTTATTTTTGTTTTTATTTCCATCACTCTAGGAGGTGGATCAAAAAAGATCTTGCCGTGATTTATGTCAAAGAGTGTTCTTCCTATGTTTTCCTCTAAGAGTTTTATAGTCTCTGGTCTTACATTTAGGTCTCTAATCCTTTTTGAGTTTATTTTTGTGTATGGTGTTAGGGAGTGTTCTAATTTCATTCTTTTACATGTAGCTGTCCAGTTTTCCCAGCACCACTTATTGAAGAGACTGTCTTTTCTCCATTTTATTTCCTTGCCTCCTTTGTCATACATTAGTTGACCATAGGTGTGTGGGTTTATCTCTGGGCTTTCTGTCCAGTTCCATTGATCTATATTTCTGTTTTTGTGCCAGTACCATATTGTCTTGATTACTGTAGCTTTGTAGTATAGTCTAAAGTCAGGGCGTCTGACTCCTCCAGCTCCGTTTTTTTCCCTCAAGACTGCCTTGGCTATTCGGGGTCTTTTGTGTCTCCATACAAATTTTAAGGTATTTTGTTCTAGTTCTGTTAAAAAAAAAATGCCATTGGTAATTTGATAGGGATTGCATTGAATCTGTAGATTGCTTTGGGTAGTGTAGTCATTTTCACAATATTGATTCTTCCAATCCAAGAACATGGTATATCTCTCCATCTGTTGGTATCATCTTTAATTTCTTTCATCAGTGTCTTAGAGTTTTCTGCATACAGGTGTTTCGTCTCCCTAGGTAGGTTTATTCCTAGGTATTTTATTCTTTTTGTTGCAGTGGTAAATGGGAGTGTTTCCTTAATTTCTCTTTCAGATTTTTCATCATTAGTGTATAGGAATGCAAAAGATTTCTGTGTATTAATTTTGTATCCTGCAACTTTACCAAATTCATTGATTAGCTCCAGTAGTTTTCTGGTAGCATCTTTAGGATTCTCTATGTATAGTATCATGTCATCTGGAAACAGTGACAGTTTTACTTCCTCTTTTCCAATTTGTATTCCTTTTATTTCTTTTTCTTCTCTGATTGCCGTGGCTAGGACTTCCAAAACTATGTTGAATAATAGTGGTGAGAGTGGACATCCTTGTCTTCTTGTTCCTGATCTTAGAGGAAATGCTTTCTGTTTTTTACTATTGAAATGATGTTTGCTGTGGGTTTGTTGTATATGGCCTTTATTATGTTGAGGTAGGTTCCCTCTATGTCCACTTTCTGGAGAGTTTTTATCATAAATGGGTGTTGAATTTTGTCAAAAGCTTTTTCTGCATCTATTGAGATGATCATATGGTTTTTCTTCTTCAGTTTGTTAATATGGTGTATCGCATTGATTGATTTGCATATATTGAAGAATCCTTGCATCCCTGGGATAAATCCCACTTGATCATGGGGTATGATCCTTTTAATGTGTTGTTGGATTCTGTTTGCTAGTATTTTGTTGAGGATTTTTGCATTTATATTCATGAGTGATATTGGTCTGTAATTTTCTCTTTTTGTAGTATCTTTGTCTGGTTTTGGTATCAGGGTGATGGTGGCCTCATAGAATGAGTTTGGGAGTGTTTCTTCCTCTGCAATTTTTTGGAAGAGTTTGAGAAAGATGGGTGTTAGCTCTTCTCTAAATGTTTGATAGAATTCACCTGTGAAGCCATCTGGTCCTGGACTTTTGTTTGTTGGAAGATTTTTAATCACAGTTTCAATTTCGTTACTTGTGATTGGTCTGTTCATATTTTCTATTTCTTCCTGGTTCGGTCTTGGAAGGTTATACCTTTCTAAGAATTTGTCCATTTCTTCCAGGTTGTCCATTTTATTGACGTAGAGTTGCTTGTAGTAGTCTCTTAGGATGCTTTGTATTTCTGTGGTGTCTGTTGTAACTTCTCCTTTTTCATATCTAATTTTATTGATTTGAGTCCTCTCCCTGTTTTTCTTGATGAGTCTGGCTAATCATTTATCAATTTTGTTTATCGTCTCAAAGGACCAGCTTTTAGTTTTATTGATCTTTGCTATTGTTTTCTTTGTTTCTATTTCATTTATTTCTGCTCTGATCTTTATGATTTCTTTCCTTCTGCTAACTTTGGGTTTTGTTTGTTCTTCTTTCTCTAGTTCCTTTAGGTGTAAGGTTAGATTGTTTATTTGAGATGTTTGCTGTTTCTTGAGGTAAGGTGTATAGCTATAAACTTCCCTCTTAGAACTGCTTATGCTGCATCCCATAGGTTTGGGATCGTCGTGTTTTCATTGTCCTTTGTCTCTAGGTATTTTTGGATTTCCTCTTTGATTTCTTCCGTGATCTCTTGGTTATTTAGTAATGTATTGTTTAGCCTCCATGTGTTTGCGTTTTTTACGTTTTCTTCCCTGTAGTTCATTTCTTTTTTTTTTTAATAGCTGTTCTAAGGTTTTTTTTTTTTTTTAATAATTTATTTTTGGCTATGTTGGGTCTTCGTTTCTGTGCGAGGGCTTTCTCTAGTCGTGGCAGGCGGGGGCCACTCTTCATCGTGGTGCGTGGGCCTCTCACTATCACGGCCTCTCTTGTTGTGGAGCACACGCTCCAGATGTGCAGTCTCAGTAGTTGTGGCTCATGGACCCAGTTGCTCCACGGCATGTGGGATCTTCCCAGACCAGGGCTCGAACCCGTGTCCCCTGCATTGGCAGGCAGACTCAACCACTGTGCCACCAGGGAAGCCCCCTGTAATTCATTTCTAATCTCAGAGCGTTGTGGTCAGAAAAGATGCTTGATATTATTTTAGTTTTCTTAAATTTACTGAGGTTTGATCTGTGACCCAAGATGTGATCTATCCTGGAGAATGTTCCGTGCGCACTTGAGAAGAAAGTGTAATCTGCTGTTTTTGGATGGAATGTCCTATAAATATCAATTAAATCTGTTTGGTCTATTGTGTCATTTAAAGCTTCTGTTTCCTTATGTATTTTCATTTTGGATGATCTGTCCATTGGTGTGAAGTGTTAAAGTCCCCCACTATAATTGTGGTACTGTTAATTTCGTCTTTTATAGCTGTTAGCAGTTGCCTTATGTATTGAGGTGCTCCTATGTTGGGTGCATATATATTTATAATTGTTATATCTTTTTCTTGGATTAATCCCTTGATCATTATGTAGTGTCCTTCCTAGTCTCTTGTAACATTCTTTATTTTAAAGTCTATTTTATCTGATATGAGTATTGCTACTCCAGCTTTCTTTTGATATCCATTTGCATAGAATATCTTTTTCATCCCCTCACTTTCAGTCTGTATGTGTCCCTAGGTCTGAAGTGGGTCTCTTGTAGACAGCTTATATGTGGGTCTTGTTTTTGTATCCATTCAGCAAGCCTGTGTCTTTTGGTTGGAGCATTTAATCCATTCACTTTTAAGGTAATTATTGATATGTATGTTCCTATGGCCATTTTCTTAGTTGTTTTGCGTTTGTTTTAGTAGGTCCTCTTCTTCTCTTGTGTTTCCCACTTAGAGAAGTTTCTTTAGCGTTTGTTGTAGAGCTGGTTTGGTGGTGCTGAATTCTCTTAGCTTTTGGTTGTCTGTAAAGCTTTTGATTTCTCCATCGAATCTGAATGAGATCCTTGCCGGGTAGAGTAATCTTGGTTGTAGGTTCTTCCCTTTCATCACTTTAAATATGTCATGCCACTCCCTTCTGGCTTGTAGAGTTTCTGCTGAGAAATCAGCTGTTAACCTTATGGGAGTTTTCTTGTATGTTATTTGTCTTTTTTCCCTTGCTGCTTTCAATAATTTTTCTTTGTCTTTAATTTTTGCCAATTTGATTACTGTGTGTCTCAGCGTGTTTCTCCTTAGGTTTGTCCTGTTTGGGACTCACTGTGCTTCCTGGACTTGGACGGCTATTTCCTTTCCCATGTTAGGGAAGTTTTCGACTATAATCTCTTTAAATATTTCCTCTGGTCCTTTCTCTCTCTCTTCTCCTTCTGGGACCCCTATAATGCAAATGTTGTTGTGTTTAATGTTGTCGCAGAGGTCTCTTAGGCTGTCTTCATTTCTTTTCATTCTTTTTTCTTTATTTTGTTCCGCAGCAGTGAATTCCACCATTCTGTTTTCCAGGTCACTTATCCGTTCTTCTGCCTCAGTTATTCTGCTATTGATTCCTTCTAGTGTAGTTTTCATTTCAGTTATTGTATTGTTCATCTCTGTTTGTTTGTTCTTTAATTCTTCTAGGTCTTTGATAAACATTTCTTGCATCTTCTCGATCTTTGCCTCCATTCTTTTTCCGAGGTCCTGGATCATCTTCACTATCATTCTGAATTCTTTTTCTGGAAGGTTGCTTATCTCCACTTCATTTAGTTGTTTCTCTGGGGTTTTGTCTTGTTCCTTCATCTGGTACATAGCCCTCTGCCTTTTCATCTTGCCTGTCTTTCTGTGAATGTGATTTTTGTTCCACAAGCCTCAGATCTTTTTAATAGAAAAATTTCTCTGTTTTCCTCTAGTCCAAAAGATTATAAATTATTTTCTAGTTTGTCTGTTTATGTTTTTATTTTTAAAATTTTTGGGCCTGTGCCGTGCGGCCTGCGGGATCTTAGTTCCCCGACCCGGGATCAAACCCGTGCCCCCTGCATTGGGAACTCGGAGTCTTAACCACTGGACTGCCAAGGAAGTCCCTATCTGTTTATATTTTTAAAAGAACAAAGTTTTCCCTTTAAGATCTATAATAAGAGAAAAAAATTCAACAAACCAATTGAAACAGGTTTTTATGCTGTGGTTTTATTTTTAAGTTTTATATTGTTTAAAAACTTAGCTTTAATTTGTAGCAACCTATATTTCTCTTTTTAGGGGACTGATTAAATTTTGGAACATTCAGACAGAATATTATACCCAGCTAAGATAATGCATGTATTTAATTTATTGATTTTTAGAGATGTGTATGATGTATGATTATTCTTTAACTCTGTATTGAAATATGTGCCATATTGAGTGAGGAAAAAAGACCTCAGAGCTTCATTTGAGATAATATACTTAATGTTTGTTAAAAAGAAATACATTTCTGTATGTATCTATGCATAGAAAAGTCTGGAAGGATGTATGTCAAATATTAAGTGCTAATACCTGGTGATGGGATTATGAGTAATTTTAATTTTATTCTTAATACTTTCAGGATTATTTCTAGTTTTTACAAAGAGCATGTCTTAATTTTTGATTAAAAGTATCTTCATTTTGTGGGGAGGGAAGAGAAAAGGGGAAATTAGCTTTAGTTACAAGAATGAAGAACCTTCTCTAATTAAAGGCTTTCCAAAGAAAACCAGGACGGAATCTGGAGCTCTGAATATCAATTTCAAACGACTGTATTTTTGTATATTGATTAATCTTTCAGTTTTTATTTCATTTTTTTCTAGGCCAGCCTTTATGGATGAATATGAGAAGACTGAGGACGAATTGCAAAAGCAGTATGACATTTATCTAGAGAAATTTCGAAATCTGGCTTATCTGGAACAGCAACTCGAGGATCATCACAGGATGGAGCAAGAGAGGTTTGAGGTGAGTGCTTAGTCCTTCTGTATGACCATTTGTTCTGGTGTGTTACTTTGTACTTGTTGACATGCCAGTTTGTAAATATCACTGTGAAAAAAATACCTGGTGAATGTTTTTTCTCCCTGACCAGACTAAGGATTGCTCATGTGATTCTTCTGTTTTTCTGGTTGTGTAGCCTGGGCTCCGAGGTTGTCAAATCTTTGGCAGTAGGTTATCACCAGAGTTTGGTCAGTTAGGACTACAGACAGGGTGGGGACATGACCTGTGCAGTTGGCTACAGCTGCAAGCTTAGAAGGACCTGGGCTTGCTTTAATCCTCTGCTGTCACCGTTTTGAAATTCTTAGTAATTTTTTTTTTTCTTAGTAATTTTTAACTGCATTTTATTTTGCACTGAGTCCCACAAATTATGTAACATGTCTTGTGTACAGATCTTGCTTGGTCAGCTCACTTAAAGATTTTCAAGCTCTGGTTTATTGAATCACCCAGAGTAGCTTTTCAGAAACTGCTTTATAAAGAAGAATTGTAGCTTATCGATTATTGTGGGAAATATGTATGACCTATAAACTGACCAGCTGTCTTTCAGGTTCCTTTCATCCCAATGCGTAAGGCCATTTAGGAAAGAGTATTTCAGATCCCAGCATCAGTTGATAAGTATGGAATCAGAGCAAAGGAAGTTGGACAAAGTTGCTGTCATTTTGAATTGCCCTTATCCCCTAGGGATATTTCTGCTTAACCCTAAAATAGGCATTTGGAATCTATTTTCACAGTGAAACTGGTCTCCAGTCTCCCTTTCTCATGCTGTCCTTGACAGCTTTTGGTATAAAGGTTATCCTAGCCTTATTACAAACCTGGACATTTGAATTAGGTGATGCTACTTTGTTGCCAAGAGGGCTGGCTGTAACTGACACCTTCATCTGGACATGTTTATCTGGACGAGGAACCTGTTGCCACTCTTGCTGTAAGGCAGAGGCAGGTCATGGAGGAATGGAGGGTCCAGGACAGGCACGTTTTGAGGGCAATGAAAAGACCCTGGAGTTCTGGACATTTTAAACATTGGGTGTCTGGGAAAGAGCAGTAAAGAGACAGTGAAAATAAGCTGATCATTTTGTACTATTGTCTGGGCCACCCCTGGGCTCAGAGAACGTACCAAAGAACGTGCCTCAGGATGCGAGTGGGTGGCCCAGGTTACTTCTGAGGGGCGCCTTCCTGCCCACCCTCCCTTCAGCAAGTACCTACCCTCTTTTTCTTCTGTGCTCACAGCTACTCCCCATGCTTCTAATACCTGGTCCCTCAAAATATCTCATGCATGAAACAGTGCTTCCTTTTTAACATTTAAAACAACAGCACATTTTTAAAAGCCAATTTCCTCTCCCATTCTCTCTTTTTCTAACTTTTTTTTTTCGGCCGCACCGCATGGCATGCGGGATCTTAGTTCCCCAATCAGAGATGGAACCTGCGCCCTCTGCAGTGGAAGTGCGGAGTCTTAACCACTGAACCACCACAAGGAAGTCCCTCCCATTCTCTTTTTTGACAATAATCAGGGCCACATTTTGTAACCTAACTCAGGTATTAGCTTTTTTTTATACCCTAGGAATTAAAACTAGTATTTCTTTCTTTCTTTTCCTATCTGATCACTCCTACCATTTAGCCCCTTTCAGGGTTAGAATTGTGCAGGGCAGGAAAATGATAAAATTCGTGCTTTATTTTAAGAGCACGAGGCCCCGTAGTTGATGCATCTGTTCCTGTGTCCACATCCCACACAGGCACACGTGACGGGCATCTTGTTGTGTTGTCAATTTTCTTCAGAGGCAGTGAGGTGTAGTGGGAGGAGCCTGGCTTTGGGGATCAGTGAGGCCCATTTTGGGCCAGTGTTGTCACTTCTGGGAGCCCCCCCTTTTCATCGGGCTGCCAGAGTGATGACGGAGAGGGGGTGTTGAGTTTCTCATGCAGCGTTAGTTCTCTTCCCCTTCCTGTAGTTTAGTCTTTTTTGCTTCTATATCACAAATTTAGCAGTACTTACATGGTAAAGAATAATAAAACAGTCCAGAAAGTGTCATTTCTTCTGGATCTTGTTTTTCCTGCTCCATAGGAAGCTGAAAACACTCTCCGTCTGATGCAGAACAAGCTAAAGGAGGAAGAAAAGCGACTGCTCAAGAGCAGAAGTAAGCCCACACTTTTTAAATGGACGTACTTACTCTGGACTAGAGTTTTTAGCCTCAGAAAATTTACACGCATATTTTATTTATTTTCAAAAGGCAGTTTTCTCACAACTTTTATATCAGGTACCATTTTAATTCACTTAGGAGCTCAAGAGAATGTTTTAAATTACATAGCATTTAAAGTACATTTGGTTTTCGTGCCAACTGAAATACTGTTTTCCCCTGTTTAAATGATACAATTAGTTTGAGTTGCATATAATTATACAAGAAAATTTGCTCTTAGAGGTCTTGTAGGGTTCCTTATTTTAGGGCAAACTGAGGGAAAGCAAGTATTGTAATGCAGTACAAGTGTACTTATTTGAAGGTAGTCCCCCCACTTCACACACGCCTGTCATATGTCCCCCGGTAATCCAAAGTCGTTCATCTAGGCTCTCACCTGTAGAGAAATGGGAGTTACCTACTTGTGAGACCTAGATTCTGGGAAGAAATGTTCCCCATGACTGGGTAGCACACTTCATCCATGAACTTCACCAAGGTGTCAAGTCAGCCTTGGGAGCAGTAGCAGCACATGATCTTCATGCGGAATTGATGGCTTTGTCTCACAGAGTTACTTCTCTTGCTTGTTTCTCTTTTCTTGTGATGGTTTTTTCTCTCATGCTTGCAGGAAGTGTACCTGTCCCAGCAGGTGTGCTCTCTCTCTGTGTTTTCCCTTTGTATCTCTTGCCTGTCATACTTGTTCTATGCCTCTCTCTCCTGAATGTCAGGAAACTCTGGAAGAAGAGTAGGGACTGCTGTGAAATTCTCTAGGGGCAAGTTTAGAAAATTCCAAGGGCCTCTCTAGCAAAAGCAGCCCCTCACCTTTATGGTTCCAGGTTGGCCAGGAGTGCCTGAAGCAGCCCTAAATGATAAGCCTGCATGGAGTTTATCCTCTTCCGAGAGGCCCAGCACAGGTAAGAGCCCGGTTGGTTGGCTGCATCCTGCTCTGCCCTGGACCAGCACATTAAGACCTTTCTCAGTGATCTTGCTTTATTCTTCTGAACTCCTACTTTAATTTTGTAATCCATAGGTTTGGGATCTCATGAAGGACAGAGATTCTCATGAGTATGTGTGATTTAGTTTTTTTGGAAAAATAAGTTCCGGTTTAAACCAACTTAATGAAGGAAAGCGCTTAATTTAGTAATTTTTGAGCAAAGAAGTTAGGAAAATATTTACAAAGGACCATTCTCAGTTCTATTTATCCTAAGCTTCTTAAGATGCCCTGTGCTTCTTTGCTTTTCTGCACATGTGGGAACATTGCCCAGAGTATTGGGATATAAAGGAGGAGAGATATAAAGGAAGACCTTCTGAACTTTTCTCCCATCTGTGAAAGACTCCTCTGAACAGAAAAATCTAATAGTACATAGATGTGAATCGGGGCAAGAATTAGCAAAATCCAAAAGCTGGAAGAGAGCATCTTGTTCAGGCCACTCTGCAGGTAGCTGATTCAACCCAGCAAAGCATTATTGAGTATCTATTCTGGGTGCTAAGGACATACCAGTGGACAGCAGACAGGGATCCTTGCCTTAAACGATTTGATGTGCTAATGACATGCTGGGGGACAAACAATAAGCAAGCTGTTTGTGGAAGGTGAAAAATGCCATGGGGGAAAACGAGGAGCAGGTAAGGGGCATAGGGAAGGTGTAATAGAATTGCAGTTTTAAAGAGGAGTCAGGGTAGACCTCACCAGGAGATGCTGTTTAAACAAAGGCTAAATCAGTAGAGCTGGGGAGAAGGGAGCTATCAGATGGGGAAAGTCCCAGCCTTTCTGTGAGAAACTCAGTGAGTTTTGCTGAGTGAGGAAAAGTATGAACACATGGGGCTGGAGCTGAGGCAGATGAGATGAGCTGGAAGGTGGGCCGTGTGCTTGAGGGGTTCACATTTGATGGAGACTGTCTTCTCTGTTAAGCAGGAGGTAAAGTCATCTCAGATTTTGCTTTGGGATTTGGAGTAAGAGGTTTGAGGAAGAGAAAGTTTGAGTAATTAGAGATGGGAGAGTGCCATAGGCCCCAGAGATTAAAAAGGCAAAGTGCTCTGTTGGGATGCCCTGTAATAAAAGTCAAGGGCGACTCTTCACCTTCCCACCATCCTTTTAAACCTCGTTGCTGGGGGTAAATTTATAACTGTATCCTCGGTAGGATTCAAGCACTGTAGCATTAGGAACTTAAAGAATCCTCTGAATTTATAAAATGACCCAGGAATTTCTAGAAAGCAACTGAGTAACCTTGCTGTGGTTCCATTTTTGTGGTGTAGTGGAGAGAAGATGTTCATGCATGTCATGCACATTTACCATTTGCCTACTGTGTGACGGGTGTTGTGCCAGTGCACAGTGATGGCAAAGGCGCTCAGGGATCTCCACGTCTAGAACTGCACCATCGGTACCTGGCCATGAGCTGGTGTTCTTGGAGCACTTGAAACGTGGCTAGTCCGAATCGAGATATGCTGTTTGTGGAGAATATACACCAGATTTTGAAGACTTACTATAAAAGTAGAGTAAAATTACTCATTAATACTTTTCTAAATTGGTTACTTTTTTTTGAATTTTATTTTATTTTTATACAGCAGGTTCTTATTAGTTATCCATTTTATACATATTAGCGTACATATGTCAATCCCAATATCCCAGTTCATCATACCACTACCCCTCCCACCCGCCACGTTCCCCCCTTGGTGTCCATACGTTTGTTCTCTACATCTGTGTCTCAATTTCTGCCCTGCAAACTGGTTCATCTGCACCACTTTTCTAGGTTCCATATATATTCACTCTGTATGTCAGTCTCTAGATCCATCCACGTCTCTACAAATGACTCAATTTCGTTCCTTTTCATGGCTGAGTAATATTCCATTGTGTATATGTACCACATCTTCTTTAACCATTCGTCTGTCTATGGGCATTTAGGTTGCTTCCATGTCCTGGCTATTGTAAATAGTGCTGCAATGAACATTGGGGTGCATGTGTCCTTTTGAATTATGGTTTTCTCTAGGTATATGCCCGGTAGTGGGAATGCTGGGTCATATGCTAATTCCATTTTTAGTTTTTTAAGGAACCCCTCCATACTGTTCTCCATAGTGGCTGTATCAATTTACATTCCCACCAACAGTGCAAGAGGGTTCCCTTTTCTCCACACCCCCTCCAGCGTTTGTTGTTTGTAGATTTTCTGATGATGCCCAATCTAACTGGTGTGAGGTGATACCTCATTGTAGTTTTGATTTGCATTTCTCTGATAATTAGTGATGTTGAGCAGCTTTTCACATGCTTCTTGGCCATCTGTATGTCTTCTTTGGAGAAATGTCTATTTAGGTCTTCTGCCCATTTTTGGATTGTGTTATTTGTTTCTTTAATATTGAGCTGCATGAGCTGTTTATATATTTTGGAGATTAATCCTTTGTCCGTTGATTCATTTGCAAATATTTTCTCCCATTCTGAGGGTTGTCTTTTCATCTTGTTTGTAGTTTCCTTTCCTGTGCAAAAGCTTTTAAGTTTCATTAGGTCCCACTTGTTTATTTTTGTTTTTATTTCCATCACTCTAGGAGGTGGATCAAAAAAGATCTTGCCGTGATTTATGTCAAAGAGTGTTCTTCCTATGTTTTCCTCTAAGAGTTTTATAGTCTCTGGTCTTACATTTAGGTCTCTAATCCTTTTTGAGTTTATTTTTGTGTATGGTGTTAGGGAGTGTTCTAATTTCATTCTTTTACATGTAGCTGTCCAGTTTTCCCAGCACCACTTATTGAAGAGACTGTCTTTTCTCCATTTTATTTCCTTGCCTCCTTTGTCATACATTAGTTGACCATAGGTGTGTGGGTTTATCTCTGGGCTTTCTGTCCAGTTCCATTGATCTATATTTCTGTTTTTGTGCCAGTACCATATTGTCTTGATTACTGTAGCTTTGTAGTATAGTCTAAAGTCAGGGCGTCTGATTCCTCCAGCTCCGTTTTTTTCCCTCAAGACTGCCTTGGCTATTCGGGGTCTTTTGTGTCTCCATTACAAATTTTAAGGTATTTTGTTCTAGTTCTATAAAAAATGCCATTGGTAATTTGATAGGGATTGCATTGAATCTGTAGATTGCTTTGGGTAGTATAGTCATTTTCACAATATTGATTCTTCCAATCCAAGAACATGGTATATCTCTCCATCTGTTGGTATCATCTTTAATTTCTTTCATCAGTGTCTTAGAGTTTTCTGCATACAGGTGTTTCGTCTCCCTAGGTAGGTTTATTCCTAGGTATTTTATTCTTTTTGTTGCAGTGGTAAATGGGAGTGTTTCCTTAATTTCTCTTTCAGATTTTTCATCATTAGTGTATAGGAATGCAAAAGATTTCTGTGTATTAATTTTGTATCCTGCAACTTTACCAAATTCATTGATTAGCTCCAGTAGTTTTCTGGTAGCATCTTTAGGATTCTCTATGTATAGTATCATGTCATCTGGAAACAGTGACAGTTTTACTTCCTCTTTTCCAATTTGTATTCCTTTTATTTCTTTTTCTTCTCTGATTGCCGTGGCTAGGACTTCCAAAACTATGTTGAATAATAGTGGTGAGAGTGGACATCCTTGTCTTCTTGTTCCTGATCTTAGAGGAATTGCTTTCAGTTTTTACTATTGAAATGATGTTTGCTGTGGGTTTGTTGTATATGGCCTTTATTATGTTGAGGTAGGTTCCCTCTATGTCCACTTTCTGGAGAGTTTTTATCATAAATGGGTGTTGAATTTTGTCAAAAGCTTTTTCTGCATCTATTGAGATGATCATATGGTTTTTCTTCTTCAGTTTGTTAATATGGTGTATCGCATTGATTGATTTGCGTATATTGAAGAATCCTTGCATCCCTGGGATAAATCCCACTTGACCACAGTGTATGATCCTTTCAGTGTGTTCTTGGATTCTGCTTGCTAGTATTTTGTTGAGGATTTTTGCATTTATATTCATGAGTGATATTGGTCTGTAATTTTCTCTTTTTGTAGTATCTTTGTCTGGTTTTGGTATCAGGGTGATGGTGGCCTCATAGAATGAGTTTGGGATTGTTTCTTCCTCTGCAGTTTTTTGGAAGAGTTTGAGAAAGATGGGTGTTAGCTCTTCTCTAAATGTTTGATAGAATTCACCTGTGAAGCCATCTGGTCCAGGGCTTTTTTTTTTTTTTTTCTTTTTTTTACGGTACGCGGGCCTCTAACTGTGGTGGCCTCTCCCATTGCGGAGCACAGGCTCCGGACGCGCAGGCTCAGCGGCCATGGCTCATGGGCCCAGCCCCTCCATGGATCTTCCCAGACCGGGGCACGAACCCGTGTCCCCTGCATCGGCAGGCGGACTCTCAATCACTGCGCCACCAGGGAAGCCCTGGTCCAGGGCTTTTGTTTGTTGGAAGATTTTTAATCACAGTTTCAATTTCGTTACTTGTGATTGGTCTGTTCATATTTTCTATTTCTTCCTGGTTCAGTCTTGGAAGTTTATACCTTTCTAAGAATTTGTCCATTTCTTCCAGGTTGTCCATTTTATAGGCGTGGAGTTGCTTGTAGTAGTCTCTTAGGATGCTTTGTATTTCTGCGGTGTCGTAACTTCTCCTTTTTCATATCTAATTTTATTGACTTGAGTCCTCTCCCTCTTTTTCTTTATGAGTCTGGCTAATGGTTTATCAATTTTGTTTATCTTCTCAAAGGACCAGCTTTTAGTTTTATTGATCTTTGCTATTGTTTTCTTTGTTTCTCTCTCATTTATTTCTGCTCTGATCTTTATGATTTCTTTCCTTCTACTAACTTTGGGTTTTGTTTGTCCTTCTTTCTCTAGTTCCTTTAGGTGTAAGGTTAGATTGTTTATTTCAGATGTTTGCTGTTTCTTGAGGTAGGATTGTATTACTATAAACTTCCGTCTCAGAACTGCTTTTGCTGCATACCATAGGTTTTGGATTGTCGTGTTTTCCTTGTCATTTGTCTCTAGGTATTTTTCAACTTCCTCTTTGATTTCTTCAGTGATCTCTTGGTTATTTAGTAACGTATTGTTTAACCTCCATGTGTTGTGTTTTTTACTTTCTTTCCTGTGATTCATTTCTAATCTCATAGCGTTGTGGTCAGAAAAGATGCTTGATATTATTTCAATTTTCTTAAATTTTCTGAGGCTTGGTTTGTGACCCAAGATGTGATCTATCCTGGAGAATGTTCCGTGCACCCTTGAGAAGAAAGTATAATCTGCTGCTTTTGGATGGAATGTCCTATAAATATCAATTAAATCTATCTGGTCTATTGTGTCATTTAAAGCTTCTGTTTCCTTATGTATTTTCTGTCTGGATGATCTGTCCATTGGTGTAAGTGAGATGTTAAAGTCCCCCACTACTATTGTGTTACTGTCGATTTCCTGTTTTAAAGCTGTTAGCAGTTGCCTTATGTATTGAGGTGCTCCTATGTTATGTGCATATATAATTATAATTGTTATATCTTCTTCTTGGATTGATCTCTTGATCATTATGTAGTGTCCTTCCTGGTTTCTTGTAACATTCTTTATTTTAAAGTTTATTTTACCTGATATGAGTATTGCTACTCCAGCTTTCTTTTGATATCCATTTACATGGAATATCTTTTTCCATCCCCTCACTTTCAGTCTGTATGTGTCCCTAGGTCTGAAGTGGGTCTTTTGTAGACAGCATATATTTGGGTCTTTTTTTTGTATCCATTCAGCAAGCCTGTATCTTTGGGTTGGAGCATTTAATCCATTCACTTTTAAGGTAATTATTGATATGTATGTTCCTATGACCATTTTCTTAATTGCTTTGGGTTTGTTTTAGTAGGTCCTTTTCTTCTCTTGTGTTTCCCACTTAGAGAAGTTTCTTTAGCGTTTGTTGTAGAGCTGGTTTGGTGGTGCTAAATTCTCTTAGCTTTTGGTTGTCTGTAAAGCTTTTGATTTCTCCATCGAATCTGAATGAGATCCTTGCTGGGTAGAGTAATCTTGGTTGTAGGTTCTTCCCTTTCATCACTTTAAATATGTCATGCCACTCCCTTCTGGCTTGTAGAGTTTCTGCTGAGAAATCAGCTGTTAACCTTATGGGAGTTCCCTTGTATGTTATTTGTCGTTTTTTCCTTGCTGCTTTCAATAATTTTTCTTTGTCTTTAATTTTTGCCAATTTGATTACTATGTGTCTCAGCGTGTTTCTCCTTGGGTTTATCCTGTATGGGAATCTCTTCGCTTCCTAAACTTGGGTGGCTATTTCCTTTCCCATGTTAGGGAAGTTTTCGACTATAATCTCTTTAAATATTTTCTCTGGTCCTTTCTCTCTCTCTTCTCCTTCTGGGACCCCTATAATGCGAATATTGTTGCATTTAATATTGTCGCAGAGGTCTCTTAGGCTGTCTTCATTTCTTTTCATTCTTTTTTCTTTATTTTGTTCCGCAGCAGTGAATTCCACCATTCTGTCTTCAGGTCACTTATCCGTTCTTCTGCCTCAGTTATTCTGCTATTGATTCTTTCTAGTGTAGTTTTCATTTCAATTATTGTATTTTTCATCTCTGTTTGTTTGTTCTTTAATTCTTCTAGGTCTTTGTTAAACATTTCTTGCATCTTCTCAGTCTTTGCCTCCCTTCTGTTTCCACGGTCCTGGATCATACTGGCATTATTCTGAATTCTTTTTCTGGAAGGTTGCCTATCTCTACTTCATTTAGTTGTTTTTCTGGGGTTTTGTCTTGTTCCTTCATCTGGTACATAGCCGTCTGCCTTTTCATCTTGTCTGTCTTTCTGTGAATGTGGTTTTTGTTCCACAGGCTGCAGGACTGTAGTTCTTGCTTCTGCTGTCTGCCCTCTGGTGGATGAGGCTATCTCAGAGGCTTGTGCAAGTTTCCTGATGGGAGGGACTGGTGGTGGGTAGAGCTGGCTGTTGCTCTGGTAGGCAGAGCTCAGTAAAACTTGTGTGCTGATGGGTGGGGCTGGGTTCCCTCCCTGTTGGTTGTTTGGCCTGAGGCGCCCCGACCCTGGAGCCTACCTGGGCTCTTTGGTGGGGCTAATGTTGGACTCTGGGAGGGCTCACACCAAGGAGTACTTCCCAGAACTTCTGCTGCCAGTGTCCTTGTCCTCACGGAGAGACACAGCCACCCCCCGCCTCTGCAGGAGACCCTCCAACACTAGCAGATAGGTCTGGTTCAGTCTCTTATGGGGTCACTGCTCCTTCCCCTGGGTCCCGATGTGCACACTACTTTGTGTGTGCCCTCTAAGAGTGGAGTCTCTGTTTCCCCCAGTCCTGTCGAAGTCCTGCAATGAAATCTCGCTTGCCTTCAAAGTCTGAATCTCTGGGAATTCCTCCTCCCATTGCTGTACTCACAGGTTGGGAAGCCTGACGTGGGGCTCAGAACCTTCACTCCAGTGGGTGGACTTCTGTGGTATCCGTGTTCTCCAGTCTGTGAGTCAGCCACCCAGCAATTATGGGATTTGATTTTATTTTGTGTATTTATCTTTATTTTTGGCTCCATTGGGTGTTCGTTGCTGCGCATGGGCTCTCTCTAGTAGCGGTGAGCGGGGAGCTACTCTTCATTGTGGTGCGCGGGTTTCTCATTGCAGTGGCCTCTCTTGTCGCGGAGCACAGGCTCTAGGTGCACGGGCTCAGCATTTGTGGCTCGCGGGCTCTACAGCGCAGGCTCAGTAGTTGTGGCGCACGGGCTTAGTTGCTCCGCAGCATGTGGAATCTTCCCGCACCAGGGCTTGAACCCGTGTCCCCTGCCTTGGCAGGTGGGTTCCTAACCAATGTGCTGCCGGGGAAGCCCCTGATTTTATTTTGATTGCATCCCTCCTGCCATCTCACTGTGGCTTTTCCTTTGTCTTTGGATGTGGGGTATCTTTTTTGGTGAGTTCCTGTGTCTTCCTGTTGATGATTGTTCAGCAGTTAGTTGTGATTCCAGTGCTCTTGCAGGAAGGAGTGAGAGCACATCCTTCTACTCTGCCAACTTGAACCAGTCTCCTATTGGTTACTTATTAAAATGACATTTTAGATATATTGGGTTAAATAAAACATTATTAAAATTAATTCACCTGTTTTTGCTTTAATGTAGTTAGTAGAAAATTTTAAATTGCATCTGGGGCTGGCATATTTCTATTGGACAGTGTTGATCTAAAAGGAGAAACTTACAAAGTTTAAGTTTAAGTGTGTATGAAGTATATTTCATTGTGTTTTTTTGTTTTTTTTTTTTTTTTTTTTGGTGGTTTGCGGGCCTCTCCCGTTGCGGAGCACAGGCTCTGGACGCGCAGGCCCAGCGGCCATGGCCCACGGGCCCAGCCGTGGGATCCTCCCGGGCTGGGGCACGAACCCGTGTCCCCTGCAATGACAGGCGGACTCTCAACCACTGCACCACCAGGGAAGCCCTTCATTGTGGTTTTGATTTGAATTTCTCTGATAGCCGATGAAATGGCGCATCTTTTCATCTGCTTATTGGCTGTCTGTATATCTTCTTTGGAGAGATCTATTCAAGCCCTTTGCAGATTTTTAAATTGGGTTTTCCTTTTATTGTTGACTTATATATTCTAGATACTAGACCCTTATATATGATTTCTGATTTGCAAATATTTTCTGTCATTCTCTGGACTGTCTTTTCACTTTCTTGATGCTGTCCTTTGCTGTACAAAGTTTTAATGAAGTACAGTTTATCAGTTTTTTTCTTTGTTGCTTGTGCTTTTAGTGTCATATTTAAGAAACTGCTGAATTCAAGGTCACCAAGGTTTACCCCTCTGTTTTCCTTCTAGGAGTTTTATAGTTTTAACTCTTACATTTAGGTCTCTGACCCATTTTGAGTTAATCCTTGTATATTAACTCATTCTTTTGTGTGTGGCTGTCCATTTGTCCCAGCACTACTTTTTGGAAAGTCTATTATTTTCCTGTTGAATCATCCCGGCACCCTAGTTGGCCATCCTCATTTTAACGTGTCACTGACAACTCGGTGATTTTGGTGTCAGCGTGTATTAACTTTAGTTTACATGCTTGGTCCTCAGTCTATTGCTGTGACTTGTCAGAAGAAATCGTACTGAGCCCAAGGTACCTGTATTAATGTTGGTTTAAAATTCATGATATCATTTGCTTTATATTGCATGGGGTGAGGATTTAATGTCATAATTTTCCTGGAGGAAGTAAAAAAACTAATCTGAAGAGTGATTTCACTTTGTGGTCATTAATTTGTGTTAATATCTAGTTAATATCTAATCACATTCTCTGTAACAGCTTTTATAAGGTGGTAGTTGTCAGCTTGATTGTACTGAAGTCCTTACAGGATGCCCTTATTGACACTTTCTCCAGCTCCCAGCTTTGCCCCTTCGTGCTGTAGAGTACAGCTCTTCTCTCCAGGGCTAAAGGAAGCAGGAAACTTTCCCTCAGTGCCCAGCTAGATGCAGCTGCCATTTCATTACTCTCTTACAGCAGGAGTTACGCAAAGCATTTTTGTAGATGAACAATTACTCTACTTCCAAACTGTCTTAAGAGTCAGTGATGAGAACAGCAACTGCATTCTTCCAGTTCCATCCTTCTAAAACCTCTGTCACTCTCTGGGCACAGAGCAGTTGGGCTGGGCAGTGAAAGTTTTTTCTCCCCACTGTGGAAACTCTCCTTTTGTAGGTTTACATTAGGAAATGTTCACCCTGCACAAGACTCCAGAGGAGTATTTAAGAAATTAATGTAAAAGCCCATTGCACTGAGAACGACCTTTCTTTACCTTTATAATGAGTTTTCTCCAGTAAGGAATATCACGAGCACCAATTTTCGTTGCCAGTCACCAGGTAGCTATCTTTCCCAGGCAGCCCAAACAGGCCCTTCCTGGCCCATCTCCCTCTTGCCTCCAGGCTTGTTCTGGTGCAGTTGCTGACCATTTCAGTGGGCTCCACTTTCCTCGTGTTATCTTCAAGGAGCTTGAGTTCTGGTAACATGGCCTAAGACTGAACAGAGAACAGGGGTTTTTTTCCCCCGACTAACGAAGAACTCCAGCTACCTTGACAGCTGGCTAGTCAAATTTTTAGTTTTACATACTGGAATAATGTTTCTAACTGATATAACTGACCCACTTTTTTCTTGCTTTGGAAAATTGTTTATAAAAAAACTAGCCTATGGTTGTTTGCATTAACTCTTCACTAAGTATCTACAGGCAACTCCCAAGAGCCTTGTAAAATCAAATGCATCAAAAGAAAGGCTCAGGAGCACAGATGGCTTTTGACAAGAGCCTTACTGGACAGAAGCTGTTTTAGAGGCAATGACGGAGCTGCCCTTTTGTTTTGCCTACTTGTGTCGCTGCCAGGTAATGATGACTCCGACATTGACATCCAGGAGGACGATGAATCCGACAGTGAACTAGAAGAGAGACGGCTGTCCAAGCCACGGACAGCCATGGAGGCGCTCTTGCAAGGTACCACAGTGGCTCTTGCTTGCCCTCCGCCCCATGCCCTGTCACAGGAAATGGCGGCCGGGATTGGGTCAGGGCTGCTTGGTTTCGAGGCCCATAAGCACACTGCCCTGTTGTTCATCAGGATTTGGCTCTTAAACTGGTCAGTGGTCATCTTTGCTGCTAATACTCTTACCTTTGGCCCCAAGAATAACCAGTCTTATTTATGGTTTGGTACTTCTCACAGAGGCCACATAACACACTGCCTCTGCTGATCAGCTGAATTCTGCCCGTTGTGGGTCCAAACTGCTCTCAGTGCAGTTACATCCCTTATGGTCAGAGAATTAATGCACAAATAAGGGACTTACATGAGCATCTGTACTGTTAAAAAAAACGTTCTTCTGGGAATTCCCTGGCGGTCCAGTAGTTAGGACTGTGTGCTCCCACTGCAGGGGGCACAGGTTTGATCCCTGGCCAAGGAACTAAGATCCCTCATGCTGTGAGGTGTGGCCAAAAAAAAAAAAAAGGTTCTTCTAGTTTCTACCTTCTTACTGCAAAAGATTCAAGCAATAACATATGTGGAGCAAATGTGGGTGCTCCCCTGGGGTCTTCCTCATGTCCCACACCCTCACCTACAGGGATCATGGCCAGTGGCTTGGAGTGTGTCCTTCCAAATTACCTTTCCACACATTTACAAGTGTGTGCTCGTGAGTGCGCACACACACACACACTCAGATGTGGACACAAAGATCACCTGAAACATTTTTTAACCTAAATGGGACCAGATTGTGTGTGGTTCTGTACTTGCTTTTTAAAATTATTATTAAATATACTGGAACCTTTTCCATGTCAGTAAAATATAAATCTGCTTCATTCTTTCTGACAGCTGCATAGTATTCCATCCTGTGGCTGTACCCATAATTTATTTGGGCATTCCATATTGATATATATTTAAGTATTTCCACTCTTGCCTTTGTATGTACATCTTTCCGCATATGTGCAAGTGTTTTTTTAGGTTGCATCATTAAAAATGGAATTCTTAGGTCAAAGGTTATATAAATTGTTATTTTGATAGATACTAAATTGCCCTATATTTGCCTATAAAGCATTTCTACTACCTGTTAATTTTTGGAACAAAATTGCATTTTTATGTATATAATACTTCTAAGTCGTAAATCATCTTTATTGTTTTATATTAACTTCTATATTAACTGCTTTCTCTTATACATTTCATTTTTTTATAGGATAATTAGATGCTCTGATTCCTTTCTCTTCCTTTTATTTTTTAAGAGCTTCATGATATAAATAGAGGTTAGAGGTTATGACTCCCATTCTGCAGATGGGGGCCAAGGCTCTAAAAAGGTATGGAATTGGCTCAATAGAACATAGTAAGGGCACTGGTTTCCTAAATTCTCCTGCTGACCACTCAGCCTGCAGAAGTAAAATCACAGGGTTCGTTTCCAAAAACTACAAATAAGTTCTTCAAACAACACAAGAGTTGCATTTTATCTGACCAAGGGAGCGTGTCCATAAACAGCTCTTGATGGCCATCTCCAGGCCTGCCCTGAATGAGCTCCTCTGAGCTGCCTTCGCTGCCTTTCTTCTGAGGCCTGGCCCTGGCGTCACCGGTGGCTGTTTTTCAGCCTTCGGGTATGTGCAGCTCTCTGCCTTCACCCAGCAAGGATGGCTCCTGAGTTTTTGCAGAAGTCTCATCTAGAAAACATTGACTTCCAGAGGAGGAGGGGAGAATCACTTAGATAATGATGGTGTTTTGAAGGATAAATTAATGTGATACTTAAATTTTTTTTTACTGTTTGGAGCTCAGACATAGATTCAAGTACAAGTGACACTGGCCCATAAAAGGAGAATATATTTCTTTTTTCAACAGAGAGCACATCTATTCTATTGCATGTATACTAATAATGGGATTCAGTGATTTTTACCTAAAATATTTACAGGATGCATATTTATTTTTCTGATTTATGATTTGTGCTTATATTTTAATGCCCTTTTCCTCTTTTTCAAAGTGGAAATGCAGAAAATCTGTTACTGTCACAGTTCTGATTAGCTGGATGCTACTGAAGTCAGTTTTTTGTTTTTATTTTTTTTAAGTATTTATTTACTTATTTTATGTATTTGGCTGTGCCGGGTCTTAGTTGCAGCACGTGGGATCATCGTTGCCTCGTATGGGATCTTTATTTGTGGCATGCAGGATCTTTAGTTTTGGCATGCATGTGGGATCAAGTTCCCTGACCAGGGATTGAACCCAGGCCCCCTGCACTGGGAGCGTGGAACCTTAACCACCGGACCACCAGGAAAGTACCTACTTAAGTCCGTTTTTTTTTTTTTTCTTAAGTCAGTTTTTTAATGTGATTCTTCTTTTTCCCAGTTTTCTAAAGGAAAGCAAATCTTGAAGGCCGTTTCCTGTCCTATATCCTACAAGGTTTTCATACTCTCTTCATGCTTTTGTTCTCCTCAGGACGACCCAGCAAACGCGTTGTGGGCACAATGCAAGGTGGAGACTCGGACGACGATGTGAGTCCCGACCAGCTCCCTGAGCTGTCCTGGTCTTGGCCGTCTTGGGCCAGCCTCGTAGGCTAGTTTGGCCGAGAAGCTAAGTGTATCTGACCAGTTTAGCGCGAGGTGCTGCTTCTCAGCCCGGCCTTTTGTTGGGTTTGTGGCAGAGTTCGACCTCCCAAGGAGCTAGACTCTCTTCTTTGCTAGTTGTTGGCTCATTTCTTTTCTTTTCAAATGAACGTGCTTGCCCTACTTTTTTTTTTTCTTCTCATTGTTCTTTCCATTCTCGCTTTCCAAAGATGGAAGCAGCACCAGCTCTCTTAGGTAAATGCAAGACTTCCAGCTCCAAGAAACAGGTTGGTTTTCTTTTTCACCTCCATTTGTGTGTGTGTGAGCCACTTACGGTCAGCAGAGAGGCTTCCCCAAGAGTGATACCTTGTGTCTGGGGCAAGAAGCCACTCACATGGGTTCCACAGTGAGTGGTGAAGTTACCTAGAAGTCCCTGTGCTAATGAGGAGGCGGGGTGAACACTGAGCCAAGAGACAAGGAAGGTTATCAGGCCCCTGAACTGTAACCTAGAAGAGAAGGGATTCTGCTGAGGGCTGGGATCAAGACCAGGCTTTTCTTCAGCTCCATTCTGGGGAGGGAACCTGAAAGGCAGGCTCTCTTGAGACCAGGGCCCGGAGTGTGACATCACGTTGCTGATGCCTTGAGCACTGTTGAGTGGATAACTGACTGGGAAACCAATGGGATGGGGAACCAAGGCATCCTTGCTGGGGTCCAGTTATTGGGGCCGCACTGTCCATCGATCTGGGCTTGCCTTCTTTGTTGAGTCCCTGGCAGGGCTGTGAGGCCCAAGAGGCAAAGGTGACTGGACTGATGGAGATCACAGACTTCCCATCAGGCTGAATGCCATGTGTGTTTGGAGCACGGCACTAGTACATGCACATAGCGTGGGCTGATATTCTTGTACAAACAGTTCCATTTATTAGGTACCAATGGTGAATACTTTTAGAGAAATTCACAGGAGAGGAGAGGTCACTCAGATTTGCTGGGCAAGATGCACAGAGAAGATAGGGCCTTGAATTCATAGAAGACAGTCTGTAGAGAAGCAGAGAGACTACCTCCAAAATTTTTTTAACAAAGTAGGGGATGGATGGCTAAATAGCTTCTATCCATCCATCTTACCCATCTGAGACAGAATTAGGGAAAGTCTGGTGTGGAAACTCATGACACTGGCCTCTTTTCTTATGATTTGCTTGATCATTTGTATAGCTTTCTACTTTTCTGAGTAAATGCCTTATTTGTAGCTTAAAATCTCCTCTGTGCCTGTTGCCCCTTATTTATCTCAAGGAGGCTGTTTCCACACATCCCCCTGGGCTTGTCCTTCACCTGTTCACTCATTCACTTGCCGGGTCCTTGTTGAGTGCCTGTTACATACCAAGCACTGTTAGGGGTTAGGGGAATACAGCAGTGAACAGAACAAAGCCCCTGCCTTCTTGAGGCTTACATTCCAACAGTCATCAAGCAGATACATCAGGGGTCATGGTGATAAGAAAAATAAAGCAGGTTTAGGGGACAGAGTGACAGGGATGAGGGAGGAGGTCGATGTCTTCTGATTGGTCAGGGAAGGTCTCTGATTAGGTGACATTGGGCAGGGGGCTGAGTGGCAGGAGGAAGGTGATGCTGCAGTAGGGCAGTGAGGCCTAGGAAACATGGTTCCTGAATTCGAGGGCCGGAGGCGACAGCGTGACTGGGAGTGAGTGAACTGGGGCAGGAGCAGCAGGAGAGGCAGCAGGAGCAGCAGGAGAGGCAGCAGGGGCCACGCACAGCTTTGCAGGATGTGAGGAGGGCTTGTGCTCTCTGAGTGCAGCGGGGAGGTGCTGGAGACCCAGGAGAGCTGACCTGAGTTTCAGAGGAACCAGGTTGGGGGCATTTGCAGGGGTCTAGTTCAGAGTGAGGGTGGCGGTAGCAGCAGACTGGTGAGAAGTGGTCAGGTTCTGGATGTTTCTAAGGTGAGAACCATTAGGTTTTGTTAATTGGACATGAGGTGTTAGAGAAAGAGAGAAATGCCCTGGTTGTGGCTTAATTGGCTGAAAGCATAGTTTTCATTTCCTGAGGGGGGCAGACCTGAGGCAGGGACTTGAGAGCAGATCAAGAGTCTGGTTTTGGACATTCTCAGTGTGAGCTGCCTGCTAGATGTCCACATGCTGGTGTTGAGGACTTCAAGGGTCAGGTCTGAGCTGGAGATTGAATTTGGTGGAGCCACCCAAAGACCACCATGAGGATAGATGTGATTGCTTGGGGAGAGAGAGTAGAAAGGGAAGAGAGGAGGCCCAAGGCCGACCCTGTATTGCAGAGGTCAGGGCGAGGAAGCAGGTCAGGCAAGCTCTATGGAGAAGACAAGGAAGTGAGATGGGGCGAGCACCTGAGAGGAGGGGGCCTGGAGCACAGGAAGGGGGTTCTGGGGGAGGAGGAGCAGTCCTGTGTCAGATGCAGCCATGGGTCAAACAGGAGGATGGAGAATTACCCATAGGATCTGAGTCCATTGAACGTTTCAGTCTTGGGGGACTTGGGGGGAGGGGTGAGAGCCTGGCTAGTGGGTGCTTAGAGGGCAGCGAGAGGGGAGCCAGCAGGGATAGCGTGAGTGCAAGCTCGTTCTGGGGGTTTGCCGTGAGGCCACAGGAGAACAGGGCAGAGTAGCTGCAGAGGAAGGTGGGGTTACATTTTAGCGTTTTTTATTTTGTGTTTTTAAGAAGAAGGAGATTGCAGCATGTATGTGTGCAGGTGGGAATGGTCTATATAGAGTGACTGACCATCCTGGTTTACTGGGGATACAGGACTTGCAGTATGAAAAAGCTGGTTGAGTTGATCACCCTCATCTAGATGATGAAAGAGAGAATGTCTTTTATTTTGCTCCTTACACCCGTTTCCTGAGTGGCTTTCCATCCAAAAGCCCAAATAAGCAACCCCCACCAAGCCCCTGCCCTTCTTGCTGTCCACAGATGGGTCTCTGGGCCTCCAGTGAGCTTCCGTGCACATCCAATGGTGCTCCTGAGACGGCGGCGGGAAAGCCACCTTGCAGCTCCAGCCTTGGCTTGCCCGTTGGTGTTTGAGGGTTACTGGTTGGAAGACACATTTATATATGTATTTCAGCCAGCAATATATAGACACTGGCCCCATTCTTATGCCCCCACAGCCTGACTGCTACTCTGGCAAGCTCTTCCTTCATGTGGGTGTTGCTGGTTATTGAGCAACTAGTAAAAAAGCAAGGTAGGGTCTCTGCTGACATGATGTCAGTAGCAGGATGGGACTCTCAGCTGTATTTGCTGTCTTTTCTTGTAGGAAGACTCAGAGGACAGTGAGATTGACATGGAGGATGATGAAGACGATGACGATTTGGAGGACGAGAGCATTGCTCTCTCACCAGCTAAGCCCAGTCAAAGAGTCCGGAAACCTGAGCCCCTGGATGAGAGTGACAATGACTTCTGACCTTCTTGCCAAGGGACCCAGGCAGACTAAAACCCTCAGATTTGTAGGTAAAAGGGAAATTAAAGGGTCAGAAGGAAATAGGCATTTTGTTGGATAAGCCAGCAGGACTCATTGTTAATGAAGTAAAACCTGTTTCCGCTTTAGCCTCCTGTGTGTTACTCTACACACTCCAAAGCTTAAACAAGAACCGGAGCAAACCCCAAAGATGATTTTTTTTCCCTTATCTATCTCCTAAAACTTGGGAAATGCACGTGTTCTTAGTGATTCACATCCACAGGACAAAACCTTGAGAAATAACAGCCAACGCTGTGTAAGTCTTGCCCGTTATTTTTGTCATACTTTTCCTCTAAAAGTCAGCCGGACCTTCGAGTCCAGACCTGGGGCTAGAACTGGGCACAGGACTCATTTCAGGAGTTGTGTGGGAGTGTCTGACTATTCATCGCATACAGTTCAGAATGTTTATTTTAGATCAGCTTTTGATTCTAGCCTTTATTTTCTTTCTTCTGCATGCTCACGATACCAAGCTTTAAATGTATTTTACTAAAACTAGCTTTCCTTGAAAATCAGGCAACAGATCGATGCTCCAGATCATACATACTCCATTTTCTCTCAGAAGGCTGACATTCCTCCTTAGGAAGGAGCAAATTAAGGACAAAGTTTTGGTACGGATTCATGTTTCTGACCTAAAAAAATAAACCAGAATTGAATTTGATAGAATAGCACTAGAATTTCCCTTCTGTGAAAGGAGAAGTGACAGATAGGTGGAGTTTGGTTTTGTCTTGTTAATATGGAAAGCACAGAGGAGTTTTCATTGATTTCACTTATAAAGTCAGATGACTTGTGAAGTTCTCGCTTAATAAATTTATTTAATACCATATTTTTATATTATTGTTTTATTTGAAAGTATAATTATTTATTTGTACCATAACATATAGATACTTATTTAAGAAGAGTTCATGGGTTATTATATTACATGTGAATTTCAGGAGACTATGTGACAGTTATTTCTATGTTTGCTTTTTTCTCTGTCTTTCCCTCAATTTTACATAAGAGATTACCCCCTTTTTATAAAAAAACGTTCAGCATTCAGTTAATTCACCAGTAATTTGAGATGTGCCATCTTTGAAACGATAAGCTAACGGGGAAGAGGTGTATCGGGTGCCACATTACCTCCTCAGATGCCGTGGCTTTTAAGGCACAAGAGAGTCATTGCATCTCCTTGGATGACATAGCTTTGGTTTACCTGAGTCTGACCTTTCTTTTATTTTAAAAAACAAAAATTGTATTTCTGTTTCCCTTATGTGATGCTTTCTTCTAATGGGCATTAACATGGGAGCCCAACCCAAACCACAGATAACACGTCCACAGGTGGAGGCAAGAGCTGCAGCGGCTAGTCATTGTCTCACCTGCTTCTTGTCATCCCTCATCCCTTGATTAACTGACTTTGTGCAGAGTCTTGCGTGGTCTGATGTTTCCTTACTTGAGCAGCATCTTTCAACAAAGGAGCTTCAAGTATGGATCCTAATTATTAATGTACTTCTGTTGCTCTGACAGATCCGGGAGTCAGATGTGTGCAGGGGCCTTACGATTTGGTGTCATTTGGTTTTGGTCAAGCAGCAGAGCAGACTCAGGCCCCAGAGAAGATTGTGTGATTAGGTCAATGAAAAACTAGCTTTTAGATCATTGCTGACGGCTTTTTTTGTTTTTTTGCTGTGTAATCAAAGGACCTCTTAAAATGCTTTAAAATACATGTATTGGCAGAAAATGTAAAGGAACTTTTTAAGTCCTCAGTTTTTATTGGTGGGGATAACCATCGAGGATGTCCATTGGGAATTCTGAAGAACTGTTTCCCTTTTATTTGGGGCAGGAAGAAGAAATACAAGATCTCTTTCACTAGTATTTTAAACTGTAACATCAGTGTCAAATGTCTGAAAGGAAGGTGTGTCCCTTTAGGTTAGCAGCATACTGTGTAAATATCACAGCTGTTAGATTGGCCCAGGGGACTCATGTGTGCTAGAACACAGGACTGGCTGAATTGGAAGTGAACTAAAAGCTTCTGCCTCCTACCCAGAACAGAAGTCCTTTCTATAAGGATGCAACTGGAGCAGGAAGACAAAGGGCTCAATAAGTAATGTCATTAGGGGAAAATGGAACTGACAGGATAACCGATATGTCTGTAGGAAACAGTATTCAGATTTTACTTTTCTATTAGATCGTTTGGAAAAATTAAGCAGTAGTGACATAGAAAGTTTAAAATGATGCAACTTTTAATTCTAGAAAGAACAATGAATTATATAAGAAGAAAATGGCTCAGCAGTGATCATCGGTACTAATAAAATCATAAAATAAACACTAAATAATGATTTACCCAAGAATCATGCTGTAACTGTATTGGAAGGATGGAGAAACAAAGTGGGGACATACGGTGATATACGTACAAGTGCCATTTCCCATAATAGAAAGTTAATAGATAATCTCTAAAATGATGAAACAAGAACTAGTGTATGTATGACATTTAGCTTTGGGGTGGAGAGGTATTCAGGAAGGGGAGGAATAGGACAGGAGATTGTTCTTTCCCATTATAAGCCTAGTACTCTGACTTTTTAAACTGTGTATTACTACACATTTTGTCCTGATGAAAATGAATTTTTTAAAAAGATAAATGTACAGGCAGGAAAGGGGTGAGGGCTGGAGATTCAGGTTTGAGAATCATTTGTGTATAAGATTCCTCAGGGGAGAACACGTGGGATGAGAAGAGAGCTAAGGGTGGAAGCCTGTGTCTAAGGGGAGAGTCCACAAGGAGCCAGGAGAGACTGGGAAAGTATTTTCTAGATTTTCTAAAGTGAATGTATTTTTCCTTTAATAATCAGGAGAAATATGTTTAGTTTTTCAAAGAGTGGTAATGAGAAGGTGGAAGGATCGGAAGATGGTAATGTTATGGAATCCAGGGCAGGGGAGAATTTCCCAAGAAGGGAGAGGTGAACAATGTGAGGTCCTTGCTGTAAGTGAGCTTGAGTCAGAGAAGTCACTGAAATGGACAGTTAGGAAATCTCTGGTGACCTCAACAAGGAAAAGCAAGATAGCAGGTGAGGGTTGAAGAGAGGTTGGGATTTGAAGTGAGTATTGATGACTATTTGGAAAGTGGGTGGTCATAAGTGAAAATGGAAGGCAGAGCCAGGGAAGAGTGGGATCAAAGAACATTTTGGAGGGGCAGAGGGCCTTTTTTTTTTTTTTTTTTTTAAGAGGAACATGAACATGGCTTTTTAACTGAAGGGAACTAGCTTGTGGAATGAGAGGGGTTGAGTCTGTTGGAGAGAGAGAGGGAGGGAGTGACTGTGTGTGTAATGATGAAGCAAAGTTTGCATTAGGAGCCATTCTGCTTAAATATGTGTTGTATATTGAAAACATACACACCAGATAACCATTTGGGTTGGTGCTGCTATTTGGGGTAAGAAGGCTAAGGCTGATTTCATGGTCTTTTACACCTGGATTTCTATAGTGTCTATTGTAGATACGGCCCAAAACAGTTCTCTTGACTTGGGCATCAGGTAGAGTACCCAGAACACTGAGACATTGCCTTAGAAGTTGAGTCAAAGTAGCCCTAGACTAAAGGATGGCTGATCCTGACTAGCAAATCTTCAAAGCAAGTTTTGAAAGGATCCAACTGTTTCTAGGTAATTGTGTCCCAGAATAAAGCTCAAGAATATTTTAAGGAATATGAAAATAGTCAATACCCAACAAGATAAAATTTTCAATGTCTGGGATCAAATCAAAAATTACCAGGTATAATAAGAAAAGTCAAGAAACAGACCAAGAAATGACGCAAAAATGACAGTTGATAGAATTAGTAGAAAGGGACATTCAGACAGTTATAACTATATTCCATATATTCAGACGGTAGAGGAACGCATGAGCAGGTTGTGAGATACGGAAGATGGAAGGAAAGTCTCACACAGTACTGCTAGAGATTTAAAAAAATGAGAGGACAACTGTGCAAGCTGAGATTAAGATCAGATTAGACACTGCAGAAGAAAACATTACTGATCCTGAAGACACAGGGCATGTTTGTCTAAAATGGAATACAAAAAAGACCCCCAAAATCCCATTGTGCTGATTATCAATTTATTGCCTCAGCTCCAAATTCACCTTTTGGCCTGCTCTGTGATAGTGGAGCTATTCGTTGTAAATATCTCTCCTTTGCTAGCCAGCAAGATGTTAAGCCTCATCAGTAGGGTGCTAGAGAGACTTTGAAGGAGAGAAGAGGGGCCTTTACTTCCAATTCCCAGTGTGGCTGCTTTCGAAGTTCCTGGAGAGCACACTTTTTTCTCCACTGCTTTGGCCCCTGAGTTTTCTCCAGTGCTAGGTTCCTGCAAAGGCACAGCTTTCTCTAGCATTTGGCTACTGCAACTACTGTCTGTCACATTCTCAACTTAGCCAGAAACAGTGCAAACCAGAAGACAGTATAGCAACATCTTGAAAGTGCTGAAAGAAAAAACTGTCACCCTGGAATTCTATACCCAGCAAAAATATCTTTCAAAACCAGTAATCCAGTAAAGACTATAACTAGACCTATGTTCAAATGTCCCCAACTTCCAAATAATGTTCTTTATAGCTGATTTTTTCCCTCTAGTCTAGGATCCAATCAAAGATCTTAAGTTGTTATGACTCTTTAATAATATCCTTTCATTTAAAATAGTCCCCAGCCTTTTGTATTTTTCATGATGTTGACGTTTTTTAAGAGGTCAGGCTAGTTTTTCCTTTTTTTTCCCCAGAATGCCCCTCCATTTGGATTTTGTCTGACTGTTCATTCATGATTAGATTCAAGTAGACATTTTTGGCAAGAATAAAATACATCAGTGATGTGTCCTTTTTTATGAATTTATTTATTTTTGGCTGTGTTGGGTCTTCATTGCTGTGTGCAGGCTTTCTCTAGTTATGGCGAGCAGGGGCTACTCTTTGTTGCGGTGCACGGGCTTCTCATTGCAGTGGCTTCTCTTGTTGCGGAGCACAGGCTCTAGGCATGTGGGCTTCAGTAGTTGTGGCACGTGGGCTCAGTAGTTGTGGCTCGCGGGCTCTAGAGCTCAGGCTCAGTAGTTGTGGCACACGGGCTTAGTTGCTCCGTGGCATGTGGGATCTTCCCCGACCAGGGGAAGGGACACAGGGGAACCTGTGTCCCTTGCATTGGCAGGCAGATTCTTAACCACTGTGCCACCAGGGAAGTCCCAAAATGTCTCCATTTTTAAGGAACCTTTATAAATACCCCTCTGTGGGGTGATACTTTGAGACTGTGTGATTTTCTTCCCTAATAGGCTTTCATCCATGGTTTTATCATCCAATGATGATTCTTGCCCAAATACTCTCTTTTTTGTTGTTGTTTTTTGCAGTACACGGGCCTCTCACCGTTGTGGCCTCTCCCGTTGCGGAGCACAGGCTCTGGACGCGCAGGCTCAGCGGCCATGGCTCACGGGCCTAGCCACTCCACAGCATGTGGGATCTTCCCGGACCGGGGCACGAACCCCTGTCCCCTGCATCGGCAGGTGGACTCTCAACCACTGCGCCACGAGGGAAGCCCCCAAATATTCATTTTTAAAGGAACATTTGGAACATAGTTCCTATTCAAATTTAAAAGTGATAATTACTTTATAATTTTCATAAGCATTTTCCTTGGTTATTTAGTTGATGAGAGCTGTGATGTCCGTTTGGAATATTTTTCCTTTCAACATGGACAGATGTCTGAGGGAATTTATGCCACATGGAAACTCGCCTTTCTTGCCCTTACAGGGAAGCTGTAGCCACAGTAGTGCTTTGGGAAGCCAAATATATATTATGGCATTGACATTTAATGTACCATTGATAACCACTATGCCAGATTCCAAATGACATATAGCAGACAAAATCAGAGATTTTGTAATGGATAAAAGATGGCAAAAACCTTGGAGAACTTTTTTTGTCTGTCTCCAGAATCCTATAATTGAAGGCTTCATTTCTCTTTAAAATTTTTTCATAATTTTTCCGTATGACTCTAAGGATCATACTCCTAAATCCTGTTTTTCGTCTTGAGAAAAGAAAGAGAGGTCCCCTCTGTCACGGATGCCAAATTGATACTCTTCATGGGCTTGAAGATGGCAACTCATTTCAGAGTGAGGGGGATGATTTTAGCCAGGTCAGTGGAAAAGGGCAGTAATGATAAGAAAAAGTAGGGGCACATGAAGACCTCAGGATATAAATGGCTCCAACTGGCTTCTTACTTGCTGAGTTCTGAGGCCTGTCCCTGATCCCCTTGGAGGAAGACCCTCCTTTCCTTGTGCTGTAGCACAGTGTTCATCGCTCCCCTGCCTGGACTGACCCTGGACCAGGAGAGGTGCTTGTGTCCTCCTCTGGCAGCACCACTCCTGCCTCCTAGTAGAAGACCAGCTCTCCTGCAGGTCAGCATCATTCCCAGAACACAGGAAGGCACCTTGGAAAGTGGTCTTTTTGTTGGAAAGCTTCCAGCTGTGTCTCTGCTGTTCTTCTGCCTGGTCCACCAAGAACTTGTTTTGCTCACATTTCAACAGTGCACGAGGAGGCATTTGTCTTGATAGCCTCTGAGATCATCCTGGCACCAGATTCTCCAATGTGATTTCCCTGGAGACTAGAAGAGAAGGATTAGGACAGGGCTTGAGAAATTGACTGAAGGGCTGGAGGCCTGAAGATTCTCATTAGTAAAGCACAGATGGTCACTACATAAAATGCAGAACCCAGTGTGAAACCTTTGTGCTTCCAGGATTCCTCCTGTGGACAAGGCTCAGCATGGCTCCTTCTTATACTGAGTTCCCTTGCAGGGCTGCTAAGGGGCCTGGGAGTCAGCTGGCTCCGAGACTCAGGCGGAAGGTAGGGTCTGCCCTGGGAGCAGTTCTAAGGGTGAGCAAGGATGGCAGGAACGGGCAGATGCTGCCGAGCCCCACTCACTTGATGTGCCGTAGCCCATGGTTTCCAGACAGTGCGGTGGCAACACATATCGCCCCGTCCATTCCCAAGGAATTCTCTTGGAGACTAGGCAGAGAAAAGATGGAGACACCACAGTGAGCCATTCAGGACAGAAGAACACTCCCCAGGAAGCAGCACTGCACTATCTTGGGACAAGTCTGAGACTGATTTATCCACAGGTGCCATAGCAACAGCGAAGTGGCATTTAACCCTGAGACCTGTGTCTGCAGGCCGCCAGATTGTCTCGTCCAGGTGCCGTGGAGGACATAAGACCAAAAATGCAGAAGTGAACAAACCCATCCACAATATGGACTGTAGTAATCAGAATAGTGTCAGCTATTTGTACTCGGAAGGAAGCAGCTACAGAGGAAATCAAGTGTGTCTTATGCCACGGGAGAGGTTCCAGAAGAGAAGTCTGCTGTTTTAAGGCGCAGGTAGGTCTATACAACCACTCACTTGAGTCTTCGGAGACTTGAGTTGACCCTCAGAGCATTCGCCAGGGCTTTGGCTCCGGCCACCCCAATGGCATTTCCTCTTAAGCTGTTGGGAAAGATGGGAACCCTAAGGCACAGTGACAGCTGAGAGGTGAACACGGTACCTCTTCAGGTGAGCATGAGTTACTTAGTAACCACGGGCGGGTGGCGGTACAGTAAGGTTGCTCCTTCCTCACTCCTGGGCACAGAACAGAAATTGGCTCTGGGGAGCAGGATGCAGGGAGGGGTGAGGCCAACCCAACCTGGTGGTT
Organism: Lagenorhynchus albirostris; assembly: GCF_949774975.1. Taxonomy (NCBI): domain Eukaryota; kingdom Metazoa; phylum Chordata; class Mammalia; order Artiodactyla; family Delphinidae; genus Lagenorhynchus; species Lagenorhynchus albirostris. The sequence goes on from NC_083109.1 coordinate 52,320,357, forward strand.
TGTTGGAACTCTTATCCTCCGTTTTCATTCCAAAGAAAGAGCTGGGCCCAGACCAGAGCAGCAACCCTCCATCCAGAGGGGCCCATGTGCTCGGAGCCACAGAACTGCAGGAGCAGGGATGACCCAGACATCCTGAGAGCCCCACAGAGGTTGGGGCCCCAGGTTTGATCTTCTCACAGACCGGGTCAGTGGCCACTGGCCACCCCAGGCCTGGGGACATGTTTAGCCTGGGCAAGGCCAAGGAGAGGACCAACAAGTGACTCCCAGGAAAAGGGGTGACATGGGGTTGGGGAAGCTGGGGCCTGCCCAATCTACGTGAGGATATTTAAATGATTTGGGAGTTTCCGTCTACATTTCCCCCTTCCATATCTGTTCATTTTGAGTCAACATCTTGGTTTCTTTGGGCAAGAGGCTGTAGCCAGAGACTGGAATACTTACTCAAGAATCTCCAAGGTTCTGTTCACAGCCAGGGCCTCCCCGAGTGCCTGGGCCCCAGGGGCAGCAATGGAGGCCACCTGGAGACTATAAAAGGAGATGCAGTCAACACAGACAGGCAGCCTCTCTGGCCCTCACACCCACCCGGGTCCAACTGCATCCATACTCGCCCTTCATTTCCACTACCTCTTGACTTAGGGCTGAAAGTGGTGAAATAGCACTGAAAGTTGTTGGCCCTGGTCTGTCCAAAGAACACTGCATCTCCTGTCTGCACTGATGCTAGACAGAGATCTGGATGCTATGGATATAGGAAGTAGAGGTGGTCTTCCGGAGAGTTTGGGGGGTAATACTCCCTGCACCCCTAGTTCTTTCTAGATGTCCAGTGACCCAGTTGGTAATATTAGGAAAATCAAACCCACCTTCCTTGACTAGGAAACAAAAATGACGGTTAATGTGAAAGGATGGTTAAGGGCCAGCTTCCTGGGCTGCTGTGCATATCAGGACTTACTAGAGAGCAGTGAGGGCTGTGTTCGCCTTTAGCGCACTGGCCACTGCAGAAGCACCTTCGTCCCCGATGGCGTTTTCCTGTAAACTGAACATAGAGCCTGAACTCTGGGTGCACAGAACAGGGGCCAACGCTGTGGCAGGACATGCTGAGCATGGACCTTCTAGATTTAAATCAGACCACACACACGATAGCAGACCATCTTCCCAGGGTCACCCTGGGGATCACTGTACCTCGTGTGTGGCCACTGCAGCCCCGTGGCCACCTAATGCATGTGCTCAGGGGTCTGGGGTCTGCATGAGTCTGGACTGTCAGAGCCAAACCAGAAAAGGGACACGCGGACATACTGTCAATGAGAGCTTGGTGTGCTTTGCAAAGCCATCCAGAAAATCAAAGCGCTCAATCCTCGGGCTATTCTTGCTGGTCAGTGTTTTACATCTTTTTTCCCCCCTTTCCTTCCACATTGGAGGAAAGTGGCAGGCCCTGGAGCAATAAATGTTTAAGAGTTTAGTTCAAGTGGACGTTGGTATGTTTGAGGGAGCAATTTGCAGTGATAATTTTAACAGACATTTGAGTATATTGGGTGCCAGCAAGCCCAGTTCCAGCTTCTTGGAACTCAGGTGGGGAGACAGATGAGAGTTACCAACTGCAGGGTGCTAGAAGGGCCCTGTGGAGTCTCCTTCCCCAGTGTGGTCACAGAGGCTGCCCAGCAGAAATAGGTCTAAACCAAACCTGCAGGTGAGAGATGGGGGAGGGCCTGGCACATCTAAGGAAACCAAAGAAATCGAGTTGAGTTGTTGGAGTGTGTAATGAGGCTGAGGGGGTGCAAAGGAAGCAGATCTTTAGGGGCCTTGGAAGCCACGCTAAGGGTTGGACTTCACTCTGCAGGCACCAGGCAGCCATTTAAACATCTTATCTAGGATGGGAACAGATTTACGTTTGGGAAAGATCTTTGGCCAGCAGTATGAAGATGGACGGATGTGGAGGCTGTGGCGGTGATGCAGGTGAGTGCTGCTGGCGGCCTGGACAGCGGCCGTGAGGGTAGAGGGTGGGTGGGTGGAACATTGGGGGAAGAATTGACAGGATTTGGAGATGGGGTGCAGGTGGAAAGTGAGAAGGCGATGTTTCTAGCTTGCACAGTTGGTTGCTGGATCCCCTCACAAGGTGAGGAGCCAAGAAGCAGACTTGTGGGGGAGATAAGTCAGTGGGAAGTGGAGTGGGCAGTGGACACGTGGGTCTGGAGCTCAGGAGAGAGGTCTGAGCTGTAGATGTGGGGGCCACCAGGACTTTGAAGGGAATTGGAGCCCTGGGTTAGGAGGAGCTTCTAGAAAGAGACATCATTCAAGGGAAGATGACCCAGGACAGAACCTTGAGGAGTACTGTATTTAGAGTCAAACGGAAGGACCAGCCAGACGAGGAATATCTTGGAAGTTGAGGGAGAAGTATTCGGCATGAAAAGCAGATGAGGCTCAAAGGTTCAACACGGAGTGACCATCTGACCCAGCAGTTCTGCTCCCAGGTGTACACACAAGAGAATTAAAAGCATGTGTCCACACAGAAACTTCTCTATGAATGCTCACGGCAGCATTATTCATAATAGCCAAAAAGTGGAAACAACCCAAGTGTCCATCAGTGGGTGAGTGGATAAACATGTCTATCCATGCAGTGGAATATTATTTACTCATAAAAAGGAATGAAGTACTGATACATGCTGCAATGCAGATGAACCTTGAAAACATTATACTAAATGAAAGATGTGAGTCACGAAAGACTTCATTTACATGAAATGTCCAAAACAGGTAAATCCATAGAGACAGTAGATTAGGGAACTGGGGGACTTGGTTGGGGGCAGGGGAATGGGGAGTGACTGCTAATGAGTATGAAGTTTCTTTTGGGGTGATTGAAAGGTCCTAAAATTGATTGCAGTGATATTGCACAACTCTGTGAATATACTAGAAACCAGCGACATGTACACCTTAAATGGGTGTATTATATCTCAACAAAGCCGTTGTTTTTTGGGTTTTTTTGCAGTATGCGGGCCTCTCACTGTTGCAGCCCCTCCCGCTGTGGAGCACAGGCTCCAGACACGCAGGCTCAGCGGCCATGGCTCACGGGCCCAGCCGCTCCGCGGCATGTGGGATCCTCCCAGACCGGGGCACAAAGAGTCCTGCATCGGCAGGCGGACTCTCAACCACTGCACCACCAGGGAAGCCCTCAACAAAGCTGCTTTTTTTTAAATAGCAGATGAGATGGAAACCTGCCCGCTAGCTTTAGAGCAGAGGAGGCTGTGTGCTGAGGGTGTGAGCCCTGCACCTGGTGGGCACCGAGGTTGCAGATTTCCCTGCCCCCTCTCCCCCCCTGCGGAGGCCCCACTTACTCAAGGCTGGTGAGGCTCGTGTTGAGCTGTAGTGCCTGTCCCAGGGCCTTGGCGGCGCCGGCCTGGATAAAGTTCCACTGCAGGCTGGGCAGACACACACACATGACTGCGTGGCCCATGGCAGAGCCCAGGAGGTCCTAGGGGCTCCAGAAAGAAGGGGCTTCTCCTGGGAGAGTGACCACAGGGAATGGGGTCCCTGAAGGACAAGGTCCTGACCAAGGTGGGCAGAATGCCTGCAGCCCCCCTCAGGCTAGTCCCAAGGGGCCTACGTGCACTCTGGTTAGTGGAGGGCACAGGGACAGGCTCAAATAGACTCCAGGTGGCCCTGCATGAAGCATGTGACAGAAGCACAGCGTGGGCACACACCTCCCACCATTGGCCTCTCTCCGGTGAACGGCCCCAGGGAGCAGAGCAGGGGTCAGGGCACAGCCTAAAGGCCCTGAGGCCATGTTGCTGGCGGGGGTGGGGCTGGGGCCCTAAGCCGAACTTGGCCTTCTGCCTCCCCTGGTTTGAGTGGTCCTGCAGCTCTGTGAGCGGACAAATGGACAGGGCAGGGAGGGTGCGTCGAAGACTCACTGAAGGGATGTGAGGGCACAGTTTTCTCTCACTGCCACTGCGATGGCCTGGGCGCCCTGGTCGTGGAGCAGGTTGGCTGTCAGGCTGGGAGGAGGGGAACAGGGGCAAGTGAGTGGGAGCTGGCAGTGCAGCCCCCGTTCTTGCTCACTGGGGGATCCAGACCTCTGCCGTGTTGTCCCCAACCCCCCCACCCCAGGACTTCATCGTGTCTCCTGGGATTGCCTGGCTCACGCTCTTGGGGTACTTGAATGTACCAGGTGCTGTGTCCAGCATGTGTCCTGGACCATTGAACTGCATCCTGGCAAGCCCATGGGGGGTGGGGGGCAGGGGGCAGGCTCTGTTCAGTGAGCTTCCACGACAGGTCACCTGCCAGGAGGTGGCCAGAGCCGCCTGGGGACTCACTCATTCCTGATCCCTGTTCTGGGAGCCCCTCCCACTTGCTCATATATTGTTGCCAGGGAGTGGGGGTCGGGGGGTCAGGGCAGAGAGAGTGTTGCCACTCACTTCATCCTCCTGTAATTTACGACATAGAGCGGGGGACTTGTGTCAGGGTTGCCACCGGGCAGCAGGTCTCCCAGTCCCCCCACCAACCAGGTCCTTCCCGCACAATGGCGGGGGCGCCAAGGGTCTGCCATCGACTCCCAGCTCTGGGTGAGTGAGGCCCTAGGTGGCATAAAAAGCCTTAGGAAGCACAGCCTGCCCCCATCACGTACTCCAGGCTCTTCAGGGTGCTGTTGGTGCGGAGAGTGCGAGCCAGATCCTGGGCTCCCTCCGGGCTGATGGAGTTTTCTCGCAGGCTGAGGAAAGAGAGGACCGTGAACTGCTGACTGACAGGGGAGGCCTGCCAGGTGCTCAGGCTGTGAGAAGCTGAGAGCCCCAGGTGGAACCTGGGCCAAGGTGGGAAGAGCCTGCTCTAGGAAGTCCCCCTCCGACTGCTCACCAGCCAGATGTCCCCACACACCCCCAGGACTGTCAGCAGTAGGACAGACAGTCCAGGAGGAAGAGGATAAGATGACAGGACCTCAGAGGTGTGAAGGGAGGGGAAGGCCAGCATGCTTGGGGGCCTGCAGGCTTGCCCGTAGGAAGGGAGCTGCAGATACGGCCAGCTGAGGGCCAGAGCTGCCCCTGCCTCCCCAGTGAACAGGGGGAGCGCCGGCTGCCAGGCTCCAGAACCAAGCTGCCCAACCATAGATCTTCCCCATCACAGGCCCCTGGGGGTGGGGGGGTGGGCTTCTCAGCACCAGCCTTTCCTTCCACGCCCCAAAGTCCCTTCAGACACCCTGGCCAAAGGGACGCCCTCAGATGGAGAGTGAGGCAGGGACTTACTTGAGGCTGAGGAGCATCTGGTTGGTGCAGAGGGCTTCCATCAGCGCTGCCACTCCCAGATCACTGATGGAATTGCTTTGTAGGCTGCAGACAGAGGACAGGGCGCACTTTGACGTGGCTGTCTCAGGATGCGGAGGGAGTCCAGCCTGGGGCTGCAGGCACTGAGTTCAGCAGGGAGTTGGGGGAACCCTGTGCTGCCCCCACGGCCTTTCTCATCCCATTCCCCGCATTCCGGCTCCTGCTAGGTCAGGGCAGGTGGGTCTAGCACAACCAGTGCCTTGATTTGAGTGGCTCCACAAGGCTTCTGGGGGGGGGACATGTGTCTGCAGCCCCCAGAGAAAGTGGTGCAGCTGAGTGTCCCCATTATGGGGATAGCAGTGAACTCCCCAATCCCCACCAAGACCCTTGGAGCCAGCCCCCTCTGCAGCCACCTGTGCCAGCTTCTAAAGTACACTCAGTGCTTGTCACTGAAAATTCCAGAACCAGCGCCGACCCTGACTGTCCACTGGGGTGGGCTGGAGGGAGACACTAAGATCACAGTATGCCCAGGGTTGGTGGTTGATTGGGTTCTGACAAGGAACTGGTCCTGACTGACAGCCCTCCTCCAGGACCCACCCACCTGCTGGATGGGGAACCCAGGTGGGGAGTCACCCTCTGCCCACAGCCACCCCTGGAGACTCACTCCAGGCTCTTCAGGCCCTGGTTCACCTTCAGGGTCTCCGCCAGGGCCTTGGCACCTCCATCGCCAATGCTGTTACTGGAGAACCTGCAAGAGATGGGACATGGGTGGAGCAGCCTGGTAGGGCGAAGCTGGGGGATCAGAGTCCAGGAAGCCCTCCAGGGAAGGGCTGTCTCTGTTGTCTCAAGGGTGCCCAGGGCACAGTTTCTTCTGCCTGAGGCTGGTTGGTGGGTAGCCTCCGTAAGAGATCAAGGTAGCAAAGTCTTTCTTCACTCCTTGACAGGGTTGGCAGGGCCAACTCTTTAGTGAGGGGTATTTGTGATAACTTTATGTGAAGGTGGCTGGGATGGTGTTTTCTTGTACCAGCTGGGAAGGCAGTAAATGTGAGTCTGAGACAGTTGGGGCTCACTCATTCCTGGGAATCTGGATCTCCATTCTCCTGGTCCAGGGCTTTGGAGTCCAAAGCCAGCTATCTTGTGCCCACACATTCATTCATCCATCCACTCACCCACTTACTCACTCATCCATTCATCCATCCATCCACTCACCCACCCACTCATCTGCCCACTCATCCATCCATCCACCCATCCATCCAACCCCTTGTTCACAAATATTTGTGATGGGCTGGGCATTGTGCCAGGCATGGAGGATACCAGTTTGGCCCTTCTGCATTTCTCACATGAGCTCCTTCAGACTCCTGTTCTGCTTCAGGGCATCTGCCATCTGCTGGGTTCCCGCTGGCCCGATGCTGTTCTTCTGCAGGCTGTAGGAGAGGGGTCCTTCAGCAAAGCTGGTCACAGCCATTCCCAGGCTAAGGACAGTCTGGTTCAAGGTGAGAGGTCAGAGACTACTCAAGTGCCTCTCTGTTTACCACAGCATGGGGGGAGGGGTCTCCAGGAAAGGTCTGTGGATTGTTGCCAAAGTGTTGCTAATAGACTGATGTGAAGAGTTGAGGCAAGAACCGTTGGGCCTTCCCTTCAGGGGCCAGAAAGCAGTGACCAGCGGACACTGTTAATATCCAGCAACCTCCAAACTGGAGATTTCCATGTAGAAGTCCCACTGGCCCCTCACCTGACCAGCCTTCTCAACACTCAGCAGTCTGCCTCCAACCAGACCAGCCAGCAGCCTGCCCTGCAACCCTGCAGTCCTCCCAAGGGCAGACCCTCCCTTAGGCGCCTCGTCTTCAAAAGCTTCTTCCTTTTATACTAAATGTGGAGGAGGGAGATGTTACAGGAGAAACCCTGTGCTCATCCTAGAAGGACAGGCAGGGCAGGACCTCTTCTGTGTGAGGCTAAATACACTCTAAACAAAATGGAATTTTCCCTGGTTACAAAGGGAAAAAACCCCTCCCCTCCCCTCCCTTAGAGTATTTCCTTGAGCAAACTTGGGATTGTAAATCCTTTCCCTGTCCCTTTGAGAGTGTGTAAATCTTTTTAAGAGCTAGAAGTAAACCTCTTGGCAAGTTTATAGCCTCGGAATATCTTTTGTAAGGGCCTTGGAGCCATCTCTTTGAACTGTGCACATCAAGTAAGAGAGCACCTGCTCCAAGCTGTAAGTACCTGCTGGTCATAAAGATGTGAGAAGTTTTCTTTTCCTTGTGATAAATGCAGTTAGCAAACACAGATGGCTTCCCCCAAATAACAGGCAAATTTAGTATAAGGTAAGTGTGACAAATGGTTCTGTCCAGTCCTCTTATTTGAGGGCAAGTTGTGGTTTTTCTTGAAGACACTTATGTAATGGGTTGTATCTGCTCGACTGTAGGAAAGGGTGAGATTCTTTTCTGTCTTTGCCATCCCATTGGTGGATTGCCTTTGATGCTCATTGCAGGCTAACTGAATGCTTATTCCAGTAATTAAGCTGTTTCATACTTTTCTACATTTGTGGAGAGGATTTTCTGGGTTGGCAGGAGGCTTTATTTTTAATTATTTCCCCCACACCTGTTCTCTGGAAAAGCAGTGGACATCAGATTTTCCAGGGGCCATCCAGATGGATCAGAAAGCCTCAGGGCTTTGTCCCATCCATCCCTCCATGCAGAAAACAGACAGGCCCTTGGAGGAGAAGGGAGAAGAGAGAAGAGAAAACATTCTCTGCCAGCCAGCATGCCCACTCACTGCAGCACGGAGAGGGTCCGGTTGGCAGCCAAGGCCTCAGCCATGGACCTGGCACCATCATCCCTGATCCTGTTGCTCTGGAGGCTGTGGAAGCAAAGATGTGCATCACTGATGGAGCATAGGACGGTGCCTGGCATGCCCTCACCCCCACTACCCAGGAAGTGGGAAAACAACTGGCCCTTCCCACTGCTGCTTTGGCCTTAGGTTTTCCTCTGGGTCTCTAAGTACTTGCCTGCTGACTGGGGACAAGGTGCCCATGGTATGTGGATCACAATGACAAGGTCATTGATAGTCCCAATTACAGCTAAAAGCCACAGCACCCAGGTGTTGGTGAGGATGTGGAGAAATTGGAACCCTCATCCGCTGCTGGTGGGAATGTCAAATGGTATGGCCTTTGAGGAAAGCAGTCTGACAGTTACTCAAAAGGTTAAATATAGGGTTACCGTGTGACCCAGCAAATTCCACTCCTACGTATATCTACCCAAAAGGATTGAAAAAAAGTCCTCAAATACTTGTACAGAGATGTGTACAGCACAATAGCCACAAGGTGGAAACAACCCAAGTGTCCATCAGCTGATGAATGGATGAACAAATTGTGGTCTGTTCATGTAATAGAATATTATTCAGCCATGAAATGGAATGAAATACTGGCGCATGCTACAACGTGGATGAACCTTGAAAACATTATACTAAGTGAAAGAAGAAAGACACAAAAAGTCTTATTTTTTGATTCCATTTATATGAAATATCCAGAATAGGTAAACATACAGAAAGCAGATTGGTGGTTGCCAGGGGCTGAGGGGAAGGGAGAATGGGAAGTGATTGCTAATGGGTATAGTGTCTCCCTTTAGGGTGATGCAAATATTTTGGAACTAGATAGAGGTGTTGGTTGCACAACTGTGAATATACTAAATGCCATTGAATTGTACACTTTAAAATGATGAATTTTATGTGAATTTCGCTTCAATAAAAATAAATATATAAATGAACAAGACAAAACAAAATGACAGGACACACTCCGCTAAGGATGGATACAACCACTGGCCCCTAAAAGGAGCCCAGCAAACCACACCACACCATAGGAACCATCTGGAAGATGGGATTTCAGTGTCTTGGAAAACACCGCAGGGGACCATTCTGATGCCATGGCCTTGGGGATTTCCTACTCAATGTAGGACAAGAGCTTTCCCTCATATTTTGTCCTTCAAACCTCCATATACCTCCACCCCTCTTCTCCTCCATCCCCTGTTCAGGCCATAAACACAGGCATAATGACTAGGGAAGAGCTGAACTTAGAAACTTGCTTAGGATACAAGATCCCCTGGCATCCACTGGGTGGGAGCCACTATCTCATGGTCGCCGTTTTGAATTACCTCCCACTCCATGGGTGGCACCTGATGAGAGGGTTCTCTGGGCCACCTCCTGGGGGCAGAGAGACAGGGAGCGGGTGACACGTACCACAGAGAGGCCAGAGTGCGGTTGATCTTCAGAGCATCTGCCAGTGCCTTGGCCCCTTGAGGTCCAATGGAGTTACTGCGGAGGCTAGCAGAGGAAGAGAGAGGAAGAACCATTCTCTTTTAGCCAATTCCCAGGGAGGGAAGGAGGAACAGAAGTTACATGGACCTTTAAATCCATGCTCCTCGAAAAGAATGCATCAGGGTTTAGGATTTCACGTTCTGTAGAACTGGGGCAGAGATCCTTATTTAGGCAATCGAGGAAGGAGTTCCCCAAGATGGCCCCATGTGATGGGGAGAAGAAAGCAGGATCTGATGGACTAGTGGGCTTGGGCCAAGTGTGAAGAGATGATAACACCAGGTTCAAGGCCAAAATTCTGGCGCTTCACTGGGTGAGTCCCAGCAGCTGAGCAGGAGTCAAGACTTTGCTTGCTCAGCTGTCCTTCCAACCCATCCTGGGAAGAGTGTGGTCTAGGGAACTTCACAAGATGGCTCAACACTCTCTCCCTGTCCCAGGGGTGAAGGGTCCTACTTACTCCAGAGTGGTCAAACTTCTGTTGACGAGGAGGGATCTGGCCAGAGCTTTTGCCCCTTTGTTACTGATCTGGTTCTCAGCCAAGCTGCCCAAAGAGAGGGAGAGGAGTGGTTAATGAAGGTCTGTAAATCTTGCCGCCTATCCTGCAACGCGAGGCCTGGGATCCAAACCCGTCAGCCACCATAACATCATCGGGGCCTGGACTCAGGTGGAGATCAGGTAAGCCAGGCCGAGGAAAGCCTCTGAGATGGGCAAGGTAGGGCCAGAGTGGGTAGACAGACCCTCACACCAGCAGAGGGTCCCAGTGGGAAGTATGACCAGAATCCAGCACACCACCTTCTACCCCAACAGCGCAGCAGAGGGTATGGGCAATTACTGAAGACTACCATGGGATTCCCAGCCAGGGGTGTGCTGGAAAACCAGCTGTCAGGAAGAAACAAAATACAAAAATCATGATTTGTTGGGTTGGCTAATTTCCATGGTGTAAATACTCCCATCATGGCCAATTTCAAGCACTCTCAGCTTGTAAAAATTCCGAAAATGTAACAATCAGCTCTCATGAACTTGTGGCTGAAGTCGGTTCCAGCACACCCCTGACCCCAGCCCTTTCTCTAATCCAAGAAAGGAAAATGGTAGAGTTATTATAAAATTAACTTTGAAGTAACAAAGTGTACGTCTGTATCTGCCTTGAAAGGGCATTCCAGGGAATTCCCCAGTGGTCCAGTGGTTAAGACTCTGCTTTCATTGACAAGGGCATGGGTTTGATCCCTGGTCAAGGAACTAAGATCCCACAAGACACGTGGTGTGGCCAAAAAAAGGCATTCCAGGAACACAATGGGGATCCACTTAATGTTCCTTCATACACCCAGTTTCAGAAATGATATCTGTTGAGGTTCTTAGGCATTTTAAAATGTGAGACAGCCCCATGGGATGCAATTGGAATCCCCAGTGCTTTTCAAGCTATGTTTCAACGGACCCTAAGTTTCTTCAGAAAAGCTTCAGGAGGCTGAGGGGAAACCAAGTGCTTAGGCCCTGCCTCCCACTTCTTTGAATCCCAGCAGCCCCCCTTTTGTTTGCCTGTCTAACAGGCATTGGGATTCTGCCTCATATGCCACTTTTTTATTTATATTTGACGGCGTTGGGTCTTCGTTGCTGTGCATGGGCTTTCTCTAGTTGAAGCGAGTGGGGGCTACTCTTCGTTGCAGTGCACGGGTTTCTCATTGCAGTGGCTTCTCATTGTGGAGCAGGGGCTCTAGGCATGCAGGCTTCAGTAGTTGTGGCACGTGGGCTCAGTAGTTGTGGCTTGTGGGCTCTAGAGGGCAGGCCCAGTAGTTGTGGTGCCTGGACTTAGCTTCTCCGCGGCATATGAGATCTTCCTAGACCAGGGCTTGAACCCGTGTCCCCTGCATTGGCAGGAGGATTCTTAACCACTGTGCCACCAGGGAAGTCCCTCATATGCCACTTTTAAAAAGCGTTCTATCACTTAAAAAAAGTTTGAAGACTGTTCATCCAGACCACCACCTTCTATATAACTGTTCTCAGCTTCTAGAGAGGCTCTGTCCCCATCCCCTACCCCCAGGACTTTTGTAACATTTTATAAACAATATTTCATGAAGGATACCTTGAATGTTTCAAACAGGGTTGTGGCACTGAGGACCAACTATAGAGAGGTGAAGGAGAGAGTGTGGCCAGAGAAGTTGTTTTTGGCTTTGTTCAGAAAAATCTCTGAGTACTATCTAGATTCCTTTAAGCAAAACACTGAAAGTTGGCTATTTTGCTGAAGGTTCTCATGAAGGAAACTATATTCATAATGAGAAATTGTCATTATTTTGTTTCTTTCAAAGAGATTGCATTTAAATTTCTGGCTAACAAGAGGATCCTGCTAGTTAACAGCTGGCTCTTACACGGTGCTTCCTCTGTGGCTGTCCTGTCCTGAGCACTTTACGTGAATTAACTCATGTAGCCTCGTGGCAACCCTAAGAGGCAGTGTGCAGTAAAGGATTAACCTTGGCCCCTGCTCCTGAGAGGTGACCTCTAAGCCCTTGGAATGTCCTGCCTGGTAGGAATGTCTCTGTTTACCTGGGGGCCTTGGGCCTTGATGGATAGTCTATCTCACAATGGGATTTATGGTCATGCAGTGTCAGCTTGACCTCTGGAGGGGCTGGAGACTAAGGTCAGCATGCGGTGGGCAGGTGTGTCTTCACGACCAACCCCCAGTAATAACCCTGGACACCAAGGCTTGGGTGAGCTTCCCTGGTTGGAATGCTCTGTGTGTGTTGTCACACATGGTCTCTGGGAGTAGGAAGCGCTCTCTGTTCAGCTCCGCTGGGAGAGAGCGGCTGGAAGCTTGGCCTGGTCTCTGGGACCCTGCCCCAAGGGCTGTTCCCTTTGCAGATTTTAATGTGTATCCTTTCAGTGTAATGAACCGTAATTGTGGGTATAATTGGTTTTCTGAGTTCTTTGAGTTCACTGAACCTGAGAGTGGTCATGGGGACCCCTGAACCCATACCGTTTACCCTTCTTAGGCACAGAGGTGTCTGTTCAAGGTCACATGGAGCTCACCACTACTCTAACCACTATCCTCAAAGACTTACTTTTGCTCTGGACTCATTCTATATTCTTGTCTCCTCAGAAAAAGATTATTTCAAAAGCTGGAGGCTTGTGTGAGGATGAAAAATTACTCTCTGGGTCCTGTTCTCTAAACTCACCTCCTTAGTTCTCCTAAAGCCACCCTCAGGTCATCACATCGATTCAACTACAAATCAGGGTGTTAACTCACACTTGGATGTTATTGGGTTGGCCAAAAAGTTTGTTCGGGTTCTCATAAGATGATGTAGAAAAACACAAACGAATTTTTTGGCCAACCGGATGTAGGAGTGATTTCATTAGCACATAGATCAGTTCTGCAATCAGCATATAAACTCTCATCTAATTATGTCATTAAAGATGCAATGTTTAAATTTAAAATTGTTTTAATTGATATTAATTTAAAAATTTGTGTGTTATTTAAAGATGCAATCCTGTGCTCAAAATACCATTTGAGGGCAAACTTTGTGAGGCATTTAGAGTAAATCAGACTTGGTGGTATGTCCGCACAGACAGCATCTGGAGAAATGGTTCTGTATCCACGATAGTATCTGACCCATACCGTATCCTTTGCCCCTTCTTACAGATGAGGTACCTGAGCCTCTGGAACTTTCTGGAATGAGCAGAAACAAGCAGCCTGCATCCTGAGCCACACGCCTCAATGACACTTCACTTTGAAAGCACCCCTGGCCATTTGAGCAGAGAGGAGGATGTGAAAAGAGCCCCGGACACCTAGACAGGTGGGCAGCCTGGGCAAGGTCTCCTGGGTCGGCGTTACCTGATCCTCTGAATGCGACAGTCCTTCCCACTCAGCACACTGCCCAGCAGTTCCATCATGGGGTCCTGGAACTGGTTGGTGTCCAGCCTGGTCAGGAGGAACAGCAATAATGAACAGTCCCACTGCCCATGGGCAGGTGGGATGAGGCCCCTGGCAGAGGGCTGGCATCAGGCAGCGGAGGGGGCGCTCCACAGACACCCAGGCTGAGATCCTTTCCCTCCCCCTCCTCTCCATCCCAGTGCAGCCCCCACTGTGAGGTTCAGAGATCCGTGCCAGCACACCCACATGCTCAGAGTTTTCCTACAAGAGTGACTTGGGAGGCTCAGTGGTGTAAACCCTGGGCTTCCTACCCACAGGGATGTCTTCCCAGCAGCCCCGCAGTCTGTATGCGTGTGCAGGACACCAGTTGCTAGCTCTCCTCCTTCTGAGGATGTAGAAGCTACTCTGAGGTCCTGAATGACCCTTGTCCTAAGCCTTCCCTTCCCCCCACCAGGGTCCAGAGAATGGACAGAGGGTGATGGGCTGAGAGTGGAGTGAATGGGTATGGCCTGTCAGCATTGGGATGGTTTACAGGGTGTTGTAGGTTGAATTGTATACCCCTATAAGATATGTTGGTGTCATAACCCCCCAGTGCCTCAAGAACGTGACCTTATTTGGAAATAGGGTCATTGCAGGGTAATGAGTTAAGATGAGGTGGGGTGGGGTGGCCTGTAACCCAGTGTGACTGGTGTCCTCACAAGAGAGGAGAGCTCTACATGAAGACAGACACGGAGAAGGTGGCCGTGTGACCTCGGAGGGCAGAGACTGTGGTGATGCGTCTACAAGCCAAGTATTGCCAGCAAACACTGAAGGCTGGAGAGGCCAAGAATGACCCAAGGATCCTCCCCTACAGGTTTCAGAGGGAACACAGCCCTGCTGACACCTTGATCTTAGACTCTAGCCTCCAGAACTGGGAGAAAATAACATGTCATTTTAAGCCACCCAGGCTGTGGTCCTTTGTTACAGCAGCCCTAGGACATGGACACAGAGGGGCATGGTGGAGGGGAGGAGCCCTCCAGGTCCCTGCTCTCTCCTCTGCCCACACGCCCCACACAGCCCCACCCTGGCGCCCACCTCAGACTCCGGCAGTAGAGTAGCTGGGGCAGCAGGCTCTGGAGGACCCCCTGGCTGAGGTACAGGGGCAGGTTGGCCTCCTGGGTGCAGACATCAGACACCTGCAGGATGTAGGCCAGGGCAGCACGGTGTTGGGGGCTGGTCAGCCCGGCCAGGCCCCCGCTTGCCATGGCCTCTTCCACGCTGTGGGCCAGCTCTGTGTGCTGCAGCTCGCGCAGGCAGTGCAGGACGTTGATGGCCCGGGCGCAGACCACCGTGTTGGGGCGCAGGCAGCCCTTCAGGACCTCGGCCACCTGGGCCCGGTAGCCCTGGTGCTCGCCCTGGGTCAGCAGGGAGCCGGCCAGCAGTGCGTTGACCCTCGGAGACAAGAGGCCTGAGAGGAAGCGCAGGAAGACATCGAGCCGCCCATCCTCGGCCTGCATGGCCCTCTGGGCCGCACTCCTGAAGTGCGTGAGGAAGCCAAGCTGGGGCCAGGACATGCCACCCTCGGTGAAGAGATCGAAGATGGCCCTCTTGGACGCGCTGTAGTAGTAGGCAGCTGCCACAAACTCCTGCAGGGACAGGTGGGTGAAGTAGTAGACTGCTGAGGAGGCCAGGGTCTCCTCCCGCTGCAGGAAGCAGCTGCATGGGGCGGTCTGCAGCAGAGCAAGGTCCACGCCGAACACCTTGAGGTCTGGCTCATAGAACACGTACTTCTTCCTGACCAGCCCGTGGAAGGCCAGCCGGCCCAGTGTCCCCACCATCTTGCGGCAGCCGTGGGCCAGCTGCTCAATGCGGGGGCTCACCTTGCCCTTCTCCTGCCCCTCCCTGCTGAGGGCCATTCTGAAGTACCATGAGTAGAGTTCACACAGGGTCCTTGGAGGCCACGGCTCTGCATCCTGGAGCCCTGGCCTGTTGCGGTGCAGGTGGCCCAGCACCGACCCCACCAGCTGGCAGAAGGCTGGGACGGCGCACATCAGATACAGGGGCCTGTCAGCCTGCATCTGGCTCAGGACCCAACCCGAGAGGACCTGGTCCTCAGGGAACATCTGTCCCAGACACATCTTGATCTCCTCCTCGTTGAAGCCCCGGATCTCGGTCATCCGGTCCACCAGGCCTCCCGGGATCTGGCCAGCCGCGCTGGGGCGGGAGGTGACCCAGACAGAAACACCTGGGAGGAGGTTGCCCCGGATGATGTTGGTGATCAGATGGTCCACTTGGATCTCCTTCTTGGGGTCTCTGCAGGCCACGGTGTTGGAGAAGTCCAGGGGCATCTTACACTCATCCAGGCCATCCAGGACGAGGAGGACTTTGGTTAGGGCTGCTGACGCCAGGCCAGTCTCCCCTGCGTGTGGGAAGGAAGAGCGGACAAGTCTGTCTGCAGACAGCTTCTCATGGGTGTTGAGATCCCGGAAGGTCAAAGGCAGCACCAGCGAGAAGTCCTTGCCCATCTGCCCCCGGGCCCAGAGGTAGACAAAGTTCCTCACCAGGGTGGTCTTGCCCACGCCAGCCACCCCAATGGTGATGGAGATGCGGGGCGGGATGGACACCCGCGACAGAGGCAGGAAAAGCCTGTCCAGGGCGATGGTCCTGTTGGAGCACCAGCCCCCACGTGTGGCCTCCACCTGCGTGAAGTCGTGTTCCCTCAGCTGCAGGTCCATCAGGTCCTCCACCAGCAGGAGGCTGGTCAACCTGGAGGAGGGGCTTCCCAGCTCAGGGCTGCCTCCCATCCTGTTCAGAAGGGCCTCTCGGTGCCTCTGTATCCTCAAATCTGGACAGAAGCCAGAGGGGAGGGATGGGGGAGGGTGGGGGAAGAGGGCCCTCCCTCCGGTGGGGGAGGGGAAGAGGGCCCAGGGATCCCTATCTGTCTGCTTACCATTGCCATGGGGCCTCAGCAGGGACTCTGGTGTCCTGTCAGGGGGCTGCAGGATCTGGGAGCCCTGACTGCCCTTCCCAGCCAGCAGGTCCACTAGGGCTTTCACCTGCTCGGCTGGCGAGCCAGCACCGTGGCCCTGGCCAGCCTCCCTGCCCGTGTGCACCTCTTGCTTCCTCATGGAGTCTGGGATTGCTGCCAGGAGCTGTGGAGAGAGGGCCTGAATCTGCTTTCTTCTGTCTCCCCATCAGTGGCCTGGGGACAGGTTAAGCAAGCCTCAGGGGATGGGCGGATGGGGACCCACCCTTTCTCCTGCCCTGAACTACGGGTGGCTCTTGATCTGGCCTCCGGGACAGGGTTGGAAGGACTGTTTGTTGCTGGATGGTGACAGTAGTCCCTGCTGCCAGGAGCATTGCTCAGGTGCAGGGGCCCTGGGCTCGAATCTGAGCTCTGTCACTTACTGGCTCTGCAACACTGGACAGGCCACCTGAGTGCTCTGTGCCGTGGTATCCTCATTTGTAACCTGGAAATGGGGATGAGATTGTGAACAGTTCCACTCATGAGAGGGGAAGGATGAAAGAGACCAATCTGGAAAAGCTGCGTGCGGTATGATTCCAATCCTATGGCCTCCTGGAAAAGGCAAAGCTATGGAGACAGTAAAAGGATCAGTGTTCGTCTGGGGTTTGGGGCGAGGAGGGAGGATGAAGTGGCAGAGCACAGAGGATTTTTAGGGCACTGAAACTACTCTGTATGATACTGCAGTGGTAGATTCATGTCATTGTACATTTGTCCAAACCCATAGAATGTATGGCACCACGAGTGACACTAATGTCAGCTCTGGACTCTGGGTGATAGTGACGTGTCAGTGTAAGTCAACCAATTGTAACCAATGTGCCCCTCTGGTTGGGGAAGGGTGCGTGTAGGTGTGCTGGGGGTAGAGGGAAATCTCTATATTTCCCACTTGATTTTTCTGTGAACCTAAAACTGCTCTAAAAACTAACGTCTATTAACTTAAGAAGAAAAAAAAGAAAGAAAGGAGGAGCCAAAAGGGAAGAGAGAGCTGGTTCAGCTACTCAGCTACTTTTCTTTTGTGTTCCTGGGGCCTCTGGGAAGCGCAGAGGCTCCTGACCCTCAGGCAGCACTGTTTTCTGCTGGGAACAGTGATGCCGAGGCACTGAGAGGCAGAGCCCCACCTGCTCACGTTCCTTTCCCTCCCTGGAGACTGGAGTGGATCCTGTTGCCAAGGCTGGCCGCCCCCATGTGTCCCTCCGTCAGCTAAGGTGGACACTTGAGGACCCTGAGCCCGCCCCCAGCCGCTCCTCACCTGCAGCAGGCAGGATGTCCAGCCCTAGGCAGCCCCTCCAGCAGGGCCCCAGGAACTCAGGGGGCGGGGGTCAGCCATCATTTGTCCACGGGTCTAGGAGAAAACAGGACGTGGGGCTGGGCAGAGGTCATGCCTGCTGCTTCAGATGGCAGCAGCTCATTGAAACAGATCGACCCGCACCCTCCAGCCCTAAAGCTCTCTGGGTCCCAATGTGATTCATTTACGAGGGGGCCACTGAATACAGACCCCAGGATCCAACACACTCGCTGACCTTGGATTTGAATTGGTCTTCCCAGGCATTTTAACTTGAGATGAACCTTTCTACGTGGAAAATGCTAAAAGAAGCTTGGCAACAAGTAAAATAGCATTTTCTAACCATTCAGTTCACGGTGATATTGAAGAGTTAGTGCAATGAATTTGAGGTAGGTGGTGCCCAACCGAGCTGACTAAACTATTCTGGGAACTTCAGAAATAGGCCAGGGTGAGGCCATGCTCCTTACACTTTTTCAGGACCCTTCTGGCTGTTTTGTTTTATCTTTCTGAATGTCAAAACCAAGGGGGAAAAAACTGGATGGGGTGTTGGTTTAAGTCATATTAATGTGCACAGATTAATGGAGGCATTATTGAGGTTTTTCTTTAGATTCTTTGCTAAAACTATATTTTTCCTTATCTAGATCTTGCCAATTTCTTCTTTGTGTCTAAGTATTTTTAAATAGTTCTTGTTGTTATTATGAATTTTGTTGGTGTCAAAGAAGGCAATTTTTGTGTATTTTATCTTGTATCCCACCAACATGTTAAGTAGTCACAGTAGTTCTCATTTTTCAGTTAACTCTCTTCAGGCTTTTGAATTACTGCAATGCAAATAATTTCATCTCTTATTTTGAACAATTTCTCTGCATGGTCCAGCCCCACCACTGCCCCCAGCAATGTTGAAGGACAGTGGTTGTAACAGGCATCATCTTCTTACTCCTGACTCTCCCAGGAGTGGTTCTGGCCCAAACCATTAGACCTGATGTTTGTGACCGGTATATAATTAGTTCTCTTCTCCTCTTGGAAAAGATTCCTTCAATTCCTCCTTTCTTATTGCCATTCAAGTAACATTATATAATCCTTGTTGAAGGCTTACTGTGTTTCAGACATTCTGTTAAGCACTGTACTTACATCACTTCATTTACGCCTTGTAACAACTCTCATTACCATTCCTTCTCGCATTTTATAGACGAGGACACTGAGGCTCAGAGAGTTTAAATGACTTTCTCAAGGATACACGAGTGGGAAGCAGTTGTGTTGGAATAGAAACCAAGGCTTCACTGACAGCAGTACTTGTGCTGTATAATCTACCTGCCTCTTAAGGTATGTTGACACATTTTATAAAAGTTTTAGGCATGTCTGTTAAATGAGCAAATAACTTTTTAGCAATATTGATATAATCGCATGATTTACTTCCAATCATTCATCCAGCTAGCAGATATTTATAGGGGGCTGCTGTGTGTTCCAGGCACTGGTGATGTAAAGGTGAACAATTAGACAAAGTCCTTACCTTGTGAGTGTGGTGGGGGTGGAGGATAATAATAGTAAAGAAGAAAACAAGTGAATAAGCAAGGCAGTTCTGATGGTGATTAGTGCCTGAATAAAATAAACCGTGTGAGTGATGGAGAGGGTCAGGGTCCGGGGGAGGGGGTCCTTTAGTCTCAGTGTCCAGGGAAGGACTCTGTGAGAAAGCTACATATGAGCAGAGATCTGAAAGGTGAGAAGGAGAGAGTCATGCAGAGAACCAGGGGAGCAGCAAGTGTAAATACCCTGCGTGTTAGAGCAGGAGGAAAAGGCCAGAGTTGCTGGAATGCAGTGAATGAGCACGTGGGCTCACAAAGGGGGTTGGGAGGCCACCTCAGAGGGGCTTGAGACCTGGTCACTCCCCTAAGGAGTTTGGATGCGTTTGAGTGTGGTGCGAAGCCACTGGAGGGAGCAACGGGACTGATGTATATCAGATCTTTATTTTATTTTATTCTATTTTTATTAATTAATTTATTTTGGCTGCGCCGGGTCTTAGTTGCGGCATGTGGGCTTCTTAGTTGAGGCATGCATGCAGGATCTAGTTCCCCAGCCAGAGATCGAACCCAGGCCCCGTGCATTGGGAGCGTGGAGTCCTACCCACTGGACCACCAGGGCAGTCCCTCAGATCTCTCTTTTAAACCGTGAACTACACTGGCACTTCCCTGGCAGTCCAGTGGTTAAGACTCTGTGCTTCCACTGCAAGGAGCACGGGCCTGATCCCTGGTCAGGGAATTTTATGCTGTGTGGCACAGCCAAAAACAAAAAAACAAAACAAAACAAAAACTGTGAGCTATGCTAATAGATTTTCTAACATCAAACCAAACTTCATTCTTGAATATAATATTATTAAGCTTATTAAGCTCATTATAATGAGTATTAAGCTATGTATAACAGGGTGGGATAGCACAAAAATAGAAACATAAGTCAATAGAACATAATAAAGGGTCCAAGAACAAATATATATTTATATTATTTACATATGAAGGAATTTGGTAATATGACAAAAATAACATTTCAAGTCAGTGGTATTGGCCAGCCTATGAAAAAAAATTTTTTTGAACTTTACTTCACATTAAGTGCAAAATTTAACTTCAGTTTGGATTAAATACAAAACCATAAAAGCACAATAAGAAAATACGAGAGAATATTTTAAAATATTCTTTCGGTAAGGGAGGCTTTTTTTTAAGCAAGACATAAAATCCAGGAGTCATAAAAGGGAAGACTAACAGATTTGCCTTAATTGAATATTTCTCAATAATAATAGGTGCCACAAATAAAATTGGAGGAAAACCTCAAGCCAAGAGTCAACATTTGCAAATATATGAAAGAGCATTAATATCTTTAATGTATAAGGAACTCTTAAAATCAATAAGAAAGAAATAGAAATGCATAGAAATAGAAATGAATAGAAATAGAATGACGGACACAGACAGGTAATTGTGGACCCAGACAGAAATAGAAAAAAGGACATAGATAATTCATAGAAGTATAAGTGACCATGATATTGAAAAGATGCTCAATCCTACTAATGATCAAGAAAAAACAAAACAAGGAGCTATCATAATGACATAACAGGCTGCATTGGTAAGAACGTGGGATTAATAGGAATCTTAGTGCATAGCTGGTGGGAGGGTAAATTAGTATGATTCTGGATCATAATGTATCATTATCTATTGTCATTAAATATCTTTGATCCAGAAGTTCCACTTCTGGGAATTTATGCTAAAGAAATAATTGGGTAAGTGCACAGAGATGTGACTATAAGGATGATCCTGAAACATTGTTTACAACAACAAGAAATTGAAGGGGAAAAAAACTAAATTTCTATCCAGAGAGAATTGGTAAAATTATTTTGGCGCAGTTAAACAGTGGAAACCTACGTGGCCATAAAAAATAATAAGGTCAAACTGGAAATGTCCACAGTGTATTTTTTTTGTCTCTTAATGTTATAAAGGTTTTTTTAAAAAATTCATTTATTTATTATTTATTTATTTTTGGCTGCGTTGGGTCTTTGTTGCTGCGCATGGGCTTTCTCTAGTTGTGGCGAGCAAGGGCTACTCTTCGTTGCGGTGCATGGGCTTCTCTTGTTGTGGAGCACGGGCTCTAGGCGCGCGGGCTTCAGTAGTTGTGGCGCACGGGCTCAGTAGTTGTGGCGCACGGGCTTAGTTACTCCGCAGCATGTGGGATCTTCCTGGACCAGGGCTCGAACCCGTGTCTCCTGCATTGGCAGGCGGATTCTTAAGCACTGCGCCACCAGGGAAGCCCTGGTATAAAGGTTTTAATCACTTTTCTGAGGTATAATTTTTTTTAAAATGAGAATCCTATATATATATATATTTTTTTAATTATTTATTTATTTTATCATTTATTTGGTTGCACCAGGTCTTAGTTGCGGCCGGCAGGTTCCTTAGTTGTGGCATGCGAACTTTTAGTTGCGGCATGCATGTGAGATCTAGTTCCCTGACCAGGGATCGAACCCAGGCTCCCTGCATTGGGAGCATGGAGTCTTAACCACTGTGCCACCAGGGAAGTCCTGAATTATAATTTATATAAAATAAAATGCATGCATTTCAAATAGAGTTATATGAGTTCTGACAAATGTATACACCTCTGTAACATCTACCACAATCAAGTCACTGAACATTTCTTTCTCCCAAAAAGTGATCCCTCATGCCCCTTTGCTGTCTACCCCAACCACACCCCTCTGGCCCTGAGCCATCCATCTGCTTTTTTCACTATAGTTTTACCTTTTCTAGAATGTCAATGTTTTTTTTTCCACTTTTTAAAAATTGTGGTAAAATTCATATAACATAATTACTATCTTAACCATTTTTAAGTGTACAGGTCAGTGGTATTAAATGTATTCACACTGTTGTGCAACCATCACCACGATCATCCCCTTAACTCTCTTTATCTTGTAAAACTGAAACTCTATACCCATTAAACAACAACTCCCTATGCTCCCCTCATCCCTAGCCCCGGGCAACCACCCCTGTACTTTCTGTCTTTATGATTTTGATGACTCTAAGTACCTCATATAAGTAGAATCATACAATATTGGTCTTCTTGCATCTGGCCTCTTTCACTGAGCATAATGTTTTCCAGGTTCATCCATATTGCAACACGTATCAGAATTTTGTTCCCTTTTATGATTGAATAATATTCCATTGTATGTAGGTACCGTATTTTTCTTATCCATTCACCTGTCAGTGAGTACTTGGGCTGCTTTTATGTTTTAACTTCGGTAAATAATGCTGCTACAAACATGGGTGTACAAAGGTGAACTCTTTAAGACCGCACTTGCAATTCTTTAGGGTTTATACCCAAAAGTGGAATTGCTGGATCATATGGTAACTCTATTTTTAATTTTTTGAGGAGCTGCCACACTGTTTTCCAAAGCAGCTTTAACATCTTACTTTCCCACCAACAGTGAGTGCACAGGGTTCCAATTTCTCCACATTCTCACCAGTACTTGTTGTTTTCTGGTTTTTTGATAGCAGCCATCCTAATGGGTGTGAGGTGGTATTTCATTGTAGTCTTGATTTGTGTTTCCCCAATGATTAGTAATGTTGAGCATCTTTTCGTGTGCTTATCGGCCATTTATATGTCTTCTTTGGAGACATATCTATTCAAATCCTTTGCCCATTTTTCAATCAGGTTGTTTGGGTTTTTTGTTGTTGTTGAGTTTTAGGAGTTCTCTATATATTCTGGATATTAAATCCTTATCAGATACATGATTTGCAAATATTTTCTTCCATCCTGTTTTTTGTACTCTGGATAGTGTCTTTTGATGTACAAAATTGTTTAATTTTCATGAAGTCCAATTTGTCTAATTTTTCTTTTGTTACCTGTGCTTTTGGTGTCATATCCAAGAAATAATTGACAAATCCAATGTTGTGAAGCTTTGTCCTCTGTTTTCTTCTAAGAGTTTTATTGGTTTAGGTCTTACATTTATCCATTGTGAGTTAATTTTTGTGTATGGTATTAGGTAAGGATCCAACTTTATTCTTTTGTATGTGGATATCCAGTTTTCATGCACCATTTGTTGAAAAGACTGTCCTTTTCTCATTGAATGGTCATGGCACCCTTGTCAAAAATCATTTTACCACATACATGAGGGTTTATTTCTGGGCTCTCTATTCTATTCCATTGGTTTACATGTCTGTCTTTATGCTAATACCATACTCTTTTGATTACTGCCACTTTGTGGTAAATTTTGAAATTAAGAAGTGTGGGTCCTTGGGGCTTCCCTGGTGGTGCAGTGGTTGAGAATCCACCTGCCGATGCAGGGGACACGGGTTCGTGCCCCGGTCCAGGAAGATCCCACATGCCACGGAGCGGCTAGTCCCGTGAGCCATGGCCACTGAGCCTGCGTGTCTGGAGCCTGTGCTCCACAACGGGAGAGGCCACAACAGTGAGAGGCCTGCGTACCACAAAAAAAAAAAAAAAAAAAAAAAAAAAAAGGAGTGTGGGTCCTCTAGTTTTGTTCTTTTTTTTTTTTTTAATACGGCACGTTCTTATTTAGTTTTGTTCTTTTTCAAGATTGTTTTGGCTATTTGAGGTGCCTTGAAATTCCATGTGAATTTTAAGTTGGGTTTTTATATTTCTGCAAAAAAAAAATGTCATTGAGATTTTGATAGGGATTACACTGAGTCTATAGCTAGCTTTCAGTAGTATTGACATTTTAACAATATTAAGTCTTCAAGTTCATGAACATGGGATGTGTTTCCATTAATTTATGTCTTCTTTAATTCAGCAGTGTTTTGTAGCTTTCATTGTACAGGTCTTTTACCTCCTTGGTTAAGTTAATTCCTAAGCATTTTATTCTTTTTGATGTTATTGTGAATGGAATCGTTTTTGTGATGTCCTTTTCAGGTTGTTCATTGTTCATGTATAGGAATGAAGGTGAATTTTGTGTGTTGACTTTGTATCCTGCTACTTTGATGAATTCACTTATTAGTTCTAACAATTGTTTTGTGGAACCTTTAGGATTTTCTGCATAAAAAATCATATCTGCAAACAGATGATTTTACTTCTTCTTTTCCAATTTGGATGACTTTTCTGTGTGGCCTTTTATGGCCACATAATTTTCCACTGTATAACTTGGCCATAATAATTTTACCAATCTTCTTTGGAAGAAGAAGTTTCTTTCTTCAGTTTCTTTTTCTTACCTAATTGCTCTGGCTAGAACTTCCAGTACTATATTGAATAGAAGTGGTGAAAGCAGGCATCCTTACCTTGTTCCCAATGTTAGAGGAATCACTATCAGTCTTTCATCATTGAGTATGATGTTTGCTGCAGGTTTTTATTATGTGGAGATAGATTCCTTCTATTCCTAGCTTACTGTTTTTTTGTTTGTTTGTTTTTTTTGTGGTACGCGGGCGTCTCACTGTTGTGGCCCCTCCCGTTGTGGAGCACAGGCCCCGGATGCGCAGGCTCAGCAGCCACGGCTCACGGGCCCAGCCGCTCCATGGCATGTGGGATCTTCCCGGACCGGGGCACGAACCCGTGTCCCCTGCATCGGCAGGCGGACTCTCAACCACTGCGCCACCAGAGAAGCCCACTGAGTGTTTTTATAATGAAGGGATGTTCAATTTTGTCAAATGCTTTTTCTGTGTCAGTTGAGATGTTCATGTGGGTTTTTTCCTTCCTTTTGTTTATGTGGCATATTACATTGGTTGATTTTCCTATGTCGAACCATCCTTGTATTCCGTGAATAAATTCCATTTGGTTTTTGTTGAAGATTTTTGCATCAGTGCTCATAAGGGATACCTATATTTTTCTTTTCTTATAGTGTCTTTGTTTGGCTCTGGTATCAGGGTAATGCTGGCCTCATAGAATGGGTTGGGAAATGTTCTCTCCTTTTCAACTTTTCAGAAAATTTTGAGAAGGATTGGTATTACTTCTTTAAATGTTTGGTAGAATTCACTAGTGAATATATATATATATTTTTTTGGCTGCACCACATGACATGTGGAATCTTAGGTCCTTGACCAGGGATCGAACCCATGCTCCCTGCATTGGAAGCACAGAGTCTTAATCACTGGACTGCCACTTTTCTAGTTTTAGTAATTTAAGTTGTCTCTCTTTTTCCTTAGTCCATCTAGCAAAAGATTTGTCAATTTTATTAATCTTTTTGAAGAACCAGCTTTTGGTGTCATTGATTTTTCTCTATCATTTTTCTATTTTCTGTTTTATTTTTATTATTTCCTTCCTTATGCTAGTTTTGGGTTTAGTTCTTTTTTTTCTAGTTTTCTTAAGTTGTAAAGTTAGGTTGTTGATTTGAGATCTTTCCCATTTTTTAATATAAATACTTATAGCTATCAGTTTCCTCCCTTAGCACCACTTTCACTGTGTCCCATAAGTTTGGCATGTTGTGTTTTCATTTTTATTCATCTCTGAGTATTTTTAAATTTTCCTTGTGAATTCTTCCTTAATACATTAGTGATTTAAAAGTGTGTTGTTTGGGCTTCCCTGGTGGCACAGTGGTTGGGAGTCCGCCTGCCAATGCGGGGGACCTGGGTTTGGGCCCTGGTCTGGGAGGCTCCCACGTGCCACGGAGTGACTGGACCTGTGTGCCACAGCTGCTAAGCCTATGCTCTGGGGCCTGTGAGCCATGGCTGCTGAGCCCACGCGCTGCAATTATTGAAGCCCGAGTGCCTGGAGCCTGTGTTCTGTGACAGGAGAGGCCACTGTGGTGAGAGGCCCGTGCACTTCAGCGAAGAGTGGCCCCCGCTTGCCGGAACTGGAGGGAGCCTGTGCTCTGCAGCAAGGACCCAACGCAGCCAAAAGTAAATAAAAATAAAATAAATTTAAAAAAAATAGTGTGTTGTTTAATTTCTGCAATTTCATGCATTTTCCAGTTTTTCTTCTGTTATTTATTTCTAAGTTCATCCCACTGTGGTTAGAGAAGATACTTTGTATAATATCTATATTTTAAAATCTCTAAAGACTTAACTTGTAGCCTAACATATGGTCAGCTCTGTTAAAATCCCATGTGCATTTGAAAAGAATATTCTCTTGTTGGGTAGTGTATTCTGTATGTGTCTGTTAGATCTAATTGTGTTAAGACTTCTATTTCATTATTTGTCTTCTGTCTGGTTGTTCTATGCATTATTGTGAGTGGGTTATTAAAGTATCCAACTATTATTGTGGAACTATTTCTCCCTTCAGTCCTATCAGTTTTTGCTTCATATGTTTTAATGGTCTTTCATTAGGTATATAATGTTTATAATTGTTATATCTTCTTGCTGTTTCAAATTTTTTATTAATATAAAATGTCCTTCTTTGTCTCTTGTAACCTTTTTTGATTTAAAGCCTTTTTTGTCTGATATCAGTATAGCTTCCCCTGCTCTCTTTTGGTTACTATTGTCATGGAATGTAGTTTTTAGGTTTTTTGGGTGGGGCCATGCTGCACGGCTTGTGGGATCTCAGTTCCCCAACTAGGGATTGAACCCGAGCCACAGCAGTGAAAGCCCGGAATCCTAACCACTAGGCAACCAGGGAACTCCCCATGGAATATCTTTTTTTATCTTTTCATTTTCAACCTATTTGTGTCTTTGGATCTAAAGTTAGTCTCTCATAGACATCCTATAGTTGGATCACATGGTTTTCTCCATTCTGCCAATCTCTGTCTTTTGATTAGAGAGTTTAACCCATTTACGTTTAAAGTAATTGCTGATAAGAAGGGCCTTACTTCTGTCTTTGTGCTATTTGTTTTTATTCTGCCTTATTACTTTCCCCCCTCATTTCTTGCATTACCGTCTTCTTTTGTATTTAGTTGATTTTTTGTACTGAAATGTTAAAATTCCTTTTTCATTTCCTTTTGTGTATATATTTTAGTTATTTTCTTTGTGGTTACCATGGGTTACATTTAATATCCTAAAGTTATAATACTCTAATTTAAATTTATACCAGCTTAACTTCAATAACAAACAAAAACTTTGCTCCTTTACAGCTCTGTCCCCACCCCTTTTGGTTGTTGATGTCACAGTATTACACCTTTATACATTGTGTGCCCCCCAAACATAAACTAATAATTAAAAAAAATTCTTTAGTCTCTTATATTATGTAGAAAACAAAATTTGAAGTTACAAACCAAAGATATAGTAATATTAGCTTGTACACTAATAACTGGGTTTTTTCTTTAAATATAATAGTATCTTAAATCATGTAGAAAACAAAAAGTGCAGTTATAAACCATTGTTACTAGCGTTTATAATTGCCCATGTGTTGACTTTTGTTGAGATCTTTATTTCTCCATATGACTTTGAGTTACTACTGTCTAGTGCTCAGGACTCCCCTGAGCATTCTTGCAGGGAAGGTCATGGTCATGAACTCCCTCAGCTTTTGTTTATCTGGGAATGTCTTAATTTCTCCCTTAATTTTTTAAAAATAAATTTATTAATTTTATTATTTTATTTTATTTATTGTTTCTGACTGCATTGGGTCTTCGTTGCTGTGCGTGGGCTTTTCTCTTGTTGCGGCGAGTGGGGGCTACTCTTCTTTGCGGTTTGCAGGCTTCTCATTGTGGTGGCTTCTCTTGTTGAGGAGCATGAGCTCTAGGTGCACGGGCTTCAGTAGTTGTGGCATGTGGGCTCATTAGTTGTGGCTCGTGGGCTCTAGAGCGCAGGCTCAGTAGTTGTGGCTCACGGGCCTAGCTGCTCTGTGGCATGTGGGATCTTCCTGGACCAGGGATCAAACCCGTGTCCCCTGCACTGGCAGGCAGATTCTCAACCACTGTGCTACCAGGGAAGCCCCTCCCTTAATTTTGAAGGGCAGTTTTGCTGGATATAAGACTCTTGGTTGATAGGTTTTTTTCTTTGAGCAATTTGAATATGTCAGCCTACTCTTTTCTGGCCTCCAAAGTTTCTGATGAGAAGTCTGTTGATAATCTTATTGAGGATCCCTTGTGTGTGATGATTTTCTTCCTCTCTTGCTGATTTCAAGATTGTCTTTGTTTTTTGAAGGTTTGATTATAATGTGTCTTGGTGTGGGTCTTTTTGAACTAATCTTACTTGGAGTTTGTTGAGCTTCCTGTATGGTTTACAATGTATTAAAAAAAAATTTTTTTTTAATTAATTAATTTTATTTATTTTTGACTGCATTGGGTCTTCGTTGCTGCGAGTGGGCTTTCTCTAGTTGCGGTGAGCGGGGGCTACTCTTCGTTGCAATGCACAGGCTTCTTATTGCAGTGGCTTCTCTTGTTGCAGAGCCCAGGCTCTAGGCGTGCGGGCTTCAGTAGTTGTGGCACGTTGGCTCAGTAGTTGCAGCATGCAGGCTCAGTAGTTGTGTCTCGCGGGCTCTAGAGCGCAGGCTCAGTAGTTGTGGTGCATGGCCTTAGTTGCTCTGCAGCATGTGGGATCTTCCCAGACCAGGGCTCGAACCCGTGTCCCCTGCATTGGCAGGCAGATTCTTAACCACTATGCCACCAGGGAAGCCCTAAAATGTATTTTTGTGTGGGGAAAAAACTCAATGTGCAGAGGAGAATTATGATGGGATACCTTTATGTTTTAAAAAGAAAATAGGATACTGTTTTTGTCTGGCTAGAGATTAGCTGGAAATATTTGACAGTGGGATTAAGGAATTATTTCTTATTTTGTGAATTTTGATTGCTTAGATTTTGGTAACTAGTGTGTATTGCTTCCCCTCATTTAAATAGATTGCTTATAGAATTATAAAAGTAAAACATTAAAATCATTTAAATAATACAAAAGTAAGTAAAGTATATACCTCATTTCCACTCCCCAGGGGTGACCTCTTCTAGTTGATGGTTTTGTTTTTTTTTTAAGTAGGTGCTAGTGCAATAGGGCAAATAAAAGAAATAAAAGACATCAAGATTGGAAAAGGAAAGAATAAAACTGTCACTATTCACAGTTGACATGACTGTATACTTTGAAAATCCAAAAGAATCTACAATAGAACTATTAGAACTAATACATGAACTTAACAAGGTTTCTGGACACAAGATCAACACACAAAAAGATCAGTTATATTTCTACGTACTAGCAACACTCAAGTCAAAAGTAAAAATTTTAAATACCATTTAAAAAATCAAATATATAAGAATAAATCTAGGGACTTCCCTGGTGGTCCAGTGGCTAAGACTCCACGCTCCCAATGCAGGGGGCCTGGGTTTGATCCCTGGTCAGGGAACTAGATCCCACGTGCTGCAACTAAGAGTTCACATGCCGCAAATAAAGATCCCACGTGCTGCAACAAAGATCCTGCGTGCTGCACCTACGACCCAGCATAGCCAAATAAATATTAAAAAAAGAATAAATCTAGCAAAAAAATTTGCATGACCTCCACATTGAAAACTATGAAACAATACTAAGAGAAATTAAAGAAGACCTAAAGTAGGAATTTGCCATATTCGTGGATTGAAAGACTCAGTATTATTAAGATGATCTATAGATTGACATACCAATCAAAATCCCAGCAGGCTTTTTGGAGGGCGATGGGGAGGGTGGAAATTGGTAAGCTGATTCTAAAACATAAACAAAAGACCCTGAAATAGACAAAATAATCTTGAAGAAGAAGAACAAAGCCTGAGGACTTACACTACACAATATCAAGACTTAGTATAGAGCTATAGGTATTGGTACAAGGGCAGACAAATAGACCAGTGCACTAGAATAGAGGGTCCAGAAACAGACCCATACATATATGGGCACCTGATTTATAACAAGGCCTCCAATGCAATTCAGTGGGCATTAAATTGTGCTGGCTAATGGGATATTCATATGGGAAAAGTGAACCCTGACCTCTACTTCACACCGTACACAAAACATTAATTCAAGCTGGATCATAGATCTATCTAAATGTGAATGCTAACACAGTCAAGCCTTAGAAAAAATACAGGATAAAATATCTTTTTAGGGCTTCCCTGGTGGCGCAGTGATTGAGAGTCCACCTGCTGATGCAGGGGACACGGGTTCGTGCCCCGGTCCGGGAAGATCCCACATGCCACAGAGTGGCTGGGCCCATGAGCCATGGCCGCTGGGCCTGCACGTCCAGAGCCTGTGCTCCGCAACAGGAGAGGCCACAACAGTGAGAGGCCCACATACCGCAAAAAATATATATATATATATCTTTTTGAACTTGGTCTACGTAAAGATTAAACAGAACACAAAAAGCACTAACCATGAAAGAAAAGAACAATATATTGAGATTCATTAAAATTAGGAATATCTGTTCATTAGAAGACAGCATTAAAAGGTGAAAAAGCAAACCATTGACTAGGAGACAACATCCCCAACACCTTAATCAATCAGTAAGAAACAGACACCTGATGATAAACTGAGCCAAAACTTGAAAGAATGTCACTGCAGAGAATATCATTAGTAATCAGAAAATGAAAATTAAGATCACTCTGGAAAAATGTTTGGTAATGATAAGACTAAATATGCATATTTCTGTGACCCAGTAATTTCCCTCCTGGGTATATACCCAACAGAAACGAGTGTTTATGTCCACCAAAACCCAGATCAGAATATTTATAGCAGCTTTATTCATAAACTCCAGAAGAGTGGAAACAACCAATGTCCATCAACAAAAGATTGAGATTTTTTTTGGAATGTTCATACAATCAAATCCTACATTAAAGAGAAACAGAATAAGCTACTGATATCCTCAACACTATGGCTGACTCTCGCAGACATTGTGAGTGAAAGAAGTCTGATGCAAAAGAGACACACTCTTGTGATTCCATTTGTAGGAAGTTTAAAGTCAGGCCAAACCAATCTGAAAAGATAGAAGTCAAAGTAGTAGTTACACTTGGAGGCGGTTCTGACTGGACGGGGCATGAGGGAGCCTTCTAGGGTGCTGTAAACTTCTATCTAATTTAATCTGGATGGTGTACACACAGGCGTACACATATATAAAAATCCACTGAGCTCACGTTACTGTCTAAGTTATACCTCAATTTAGAGAACGTTATGCTAGCAGCTATCTAAAAGTTCAAATGTATGTAAACCAAAATGAAGCACTGTTACTGCAGCCTCTTAGTGCATGAGCTGGGACACTCAGGCCTCTGTCCTGCTCTCAGGGCAATGTCAGGGTGTGGCCCAGGGCTGGACACAGCCTCCTGCATTGGATGTCCAGGTACACCCACCAAGTAACAGACTATGCTTTGGTGGGGGTGGGGTGGTGGCCAGGAGTACGCAGGACCATGTTGAAGAAGGGCCAGGCTCAGTGCCTCTCAGCTCTGGCAGGACATTGTCTGGAGCACTAAATATTTTTTTAATTTAAAATTTTTATTGTGGTAAAGTATACCTAACATAAAATTTACTATTTTAACTATTTTTTAAGCATTCAATTCAGTGACATTAAGTACATTTATAATGTTGTGCAACCATCACCACCATCCCCCTCTAGAACTTTTTCATCCTCCCAAATGGAAACTCTGTACTCATTAAGCACTGACTCCCCAGCCCCTGGTAACCACTTTCTGTTTATATGAATCTGACAACTCTAGGTACCTCATGTAAGTGGGATCACACAGTATTTGTCCCTTTGCATCTGGCCTCTTTGAGCATAATGTTTTCCAGGCTCATCCAAGTTGTAACAAGTACTAGAATTTCATTCCTTTTTAAGGCTAAATCATATTCCAGTTTATGGATGGACCACATTTTGTTTATTCATCCATTCGTCAATAGATATTGTTCTTAGGTTGTTTCCACCTTTTGGCTCTTGTGAATAATGCTGCTGTGAACGTGGGAGTACAAATAGCAGTTCAAGGTCCTGCTTTCAACTCTTTTGGGTGTATACCCAGAAGTGGAATTGCTGGATTTTATGGTCATTCTATGGAGCGCTATTTTAAAAAAGCCACTGCTTAGCCCAACTGCGCAGAGATTTCACTGGTCTGGGGTAGAGCCCCTACATGGATGCATTTTAAAGCTACCCAGGTGATTCTAATGAGCAGCCAGAGTTGAGAACCACTGGGCCAGAGAGAGGCTAGGAAAGTGACAAAGAAGCGACTGCAGAAGGCGAGAGTGAGCAGGAGGAAGAGGCCGGCCTGAGTGTGCCTGGGAAGGTGGGAGGGCGAGCTCCTTGCCTCTGGGTCCCAGCAGCCACTCAGCAGTGGGGCCAACATTCCCTCCTGATCAGACACCCATCTTTCTTGCCCCACTGACCTCGCCTAGGGTTGCCAGATTTAGCAAATTAAGATACAGGACAGCCAGTGAAATTTGAATTTCAGACAAACAACAAATAATTCTTCTAGTATATCTTATGTACTACTTGGGACATACTTATACTTAAAAAAAACAAAACTCATTCTTTATCTGAGATTAAATATTAACAAGGTGTTCTGTTATCTGGCACCCCTACTCAGGCCCCACTCAGATAAGAGCCCCCCCAGCCTGGCCTTCACCTTTGGACACCTTGTCCCAACAAGAACAGAAGAGGAGATCCCAGCAGTTGGCCCAGGAGCCACACCATTCCCATGACCTCCCAGGGCCAGCAGCGGCTGAGGGTGGCTACCTGGCCACCTGTGTGGACAGCCCTGCTTACAGCCCCAGATGCCACCCTCACAGGGTGGAACCTACCACAGACTTCTGAGCAGGATGACATCCGGTGGCCACACATGCCACCAGGGACAGCCAGGTAGACCCTGCCCAGTGTAGACAGTCTCCGGTGAGCAGCAGGAAGCCTGAGAGCCCAGCTTAAAGGGAAGAAGACTGAGGGCGGGTGGGCCTTGGATCGCCTTGGGGGCTTTTAGGGCCAGAGGGCGGTCAGTCTGCAGAGGGTCTGTGCTGTAGCGGGCAGGGCAAGGCCAGACACAGGACCGGGGTTCCACGGCCACCTCCCTGGAGTAGGGCTTCCCTGCTCCCATGCATCCTCCAGTGCTTCATCCATGGGGCAGGACACAGCTAAGGGCCTGCGTGCCCTTGTGCTGGAATCACTCAGACCCTGTCCCTCAGGCTCCACAGCTGGGCTTCTGTCTCATCCCTGAGGCCCAGGCCCCGATTTCCTCATTGTCTCTGCCAACAAGGTCCAGCTTGTCCTATGCTATCCTTCCAGGGGCCCCAGTCCCGTCTGCCAGGCCTGTGTGAGAGCAACCGGCCTCTGCTCTGCCCACCTGCACTTGGTGACTGTGGGGCCTGCAGTGCTGCCCTCCCTCCTGGGCTGCCCGTGTCCCAGGCCACAGCTTCTCGGATGTTCCTGTCTCCTGACTCCCACCCCTGCCCCCCAGGGCCCGAGACTTCAGTTCTCAGCCCTTTTAGGTGGCCCCCCCAACCATGACCGCTGACCACCTGAGACCAAACAGCCTTTCCCAGAGGGAGGAAGCAGTGCCTTCACCGTGAGACACAGCTCTCCTAACTTCACTGCCCTGGAACCCTCTTGGGGACCGGGACAGGCTCAACCCTGGGGATCCTGGCACCCCTGGGACAGAGGAGGAGGTGCCCAGCCTGCACCCCCACCTGGGAGCCAGCTGCAGGTTTCCCTGTAATGGCCAAGGGTGAGCCCTAGGGCTCAGGGAAAGCATGTGCGTCCTTTGAGGGGACAGGGAAAAACCCTGGGACCCAGGAGCCTGGCCACAGGGGAGGGCCCTATGACCAATAGCCACCCTGAACCAGCTCTATGGTGCCTCTTCTGAGAAAGCCTCTGTGATTACCGTCCCTCTCAGAATGATGAACCTCACCTCCATCCGAGGGTGCAGCTGGGAGAGGACCCTGGGGACTGCTCACCCAACATGAGGGTGACATTTATGGAGCAGGCACTGGGTGATAGACCCAACCCCACCTGCACCACCTCCCTTGGTCCTCAGGACCCTGGGCAGGTCTGGTATTGTCCCCTCCATCTTAAGGGAGGAAAGGGGATGCTAGGATAGTGCCCATGTCTGCTGACTCCAAGTTTAACCACTGGGCTGCACTGCTCAACCTCACCTCTGCCTGCCTGCAGCACTTTCCAGCTACTTCCTGCTCCTCCTGTCCCATCATTGGTACCTGGGGTGCTGGGCTTTGTCGCCTTGGCCCATTGTGGGCTGTCCTTAGGCACCTGTTTGCTTATTTCACACCATTATCTAGTCCTTCCCAGCAGCTCCTGGCACCCATGGGGACACCTTCCTGGAGTTGCCCCAGCCACCGCTCCACAGAGTGGCTCAGGCCTTCAAAGTCATGGTCCTTTCTGCCAGCTGTCTCCTCTTTCTCCCCCATCCTGTACTGAGACAGTCTGGACTCGACTTACCTCCCGGGCCTCATTGCTCCAGGGATGCCAATGCTGGGGGGCCGAGGGCGTCCATCCCAGCACTCCTGGGCTCAGCCCTGCTCCAGTGGACAGAGGCAGCTGGGTGGGTGTGAGGATGTCCTGGGAATCTCTGTGGCTGGTCAGCTGGTCCCCGAGCCGTCAGGATCTGTCCAGGGCAGGAGTGAAGCCCTGTCTGGAGGGATCAGGAGGTGATTACCGTGCAGGGCAGCAGGGCCGCGGCCTGCCAGCTCCCGCACTCCCCCGAGCCCACCGGCTGTCACGGCAGCCGGGGCTCCTCACCTCTTCCTGTGCCGGGCTCCACCTCAACCCTCCTTCCTGTCTGATTTCAAAAGCCAACAGCCTTACAGACAAATCAGTGAGCTGTAGCTGCCTCGGGCCAGCTCTCTGGCTTTGTCACCACCCTGTAAGTCAGAGGCAAGGGTGATGCCAGGGTCTTGTTTCAAGGACTGAGTGCCCCTGCAGACCTGATGCTGGGGAAAGTGGTCCAACCGAGGCCACAAAGGAAAACAGACTCACCATCAGCAGACCTTTGCTTTTTGGGGGGTGGTAGGGAAACCAGGCAAGCGTGGGGGCATTCAGTGACTTCCTCAAGGCCACACAGCAGGCAGCTGACCTTGCTGGGGCTGGAACTGCGTCCTGCCACTCTAGGCTGGCATGCTCTGATACGGTGTGTGGCCCTCCTCACCCCTTCTTCTAACCGCCCTTGCTTTCCTTCTCTCTAGCACCCAACAGGCACCTTTGCCCCAGCTGTACTCCACAGTGTCTTCCCAACTCAAGGGCCCCCAAGGCAGGTCAGCTGCACCTGAAACAGCAGAATGTGGCAGTTCA
Organism: Lagenorhynchus albirostris; assembly: GCF_949774975.1. Lineage (NCBI taxonomy): Eukaryota > Metazoa > Chordata > Mammalia > Artiodactyla > Delphinidae > Lagenorhynchus > Lagenorhynchus albirostris. The sequence continues at coordinate 52,355,603 of NC_083109.1, forward strand.
CTCAGGCCCCTGGAGGTGGACCTCAGCACGTGCGCTGCATTGATGGGGAAGGACACAGCCCAGAGTGAACAACATGAGAAAAGTTACAATAGAGGAAAAATACAGGACAGACTCTGGTGACAGGGAGCAAACCACCTCATGTGAAGCCACTGAGAGAAGCAGATGACGAGGTGGGAGCAAAGTGATGGGGCCTCAGATTTTCTCAGCGAGCAGGTGGGAGCCAGCAATGGTTGTAGAGCAGGAGAGTAGTAGGTTCAAGTGCATGTAGCAGCTTGTGTGTGAGGGGAGTTGGGAGGGGGCGGGGCATGTGCTTGTATTAGCCTGTCCTCAAGAGCCGCATGGGTGATGGAGGGGAGAGTACCAAGGCGGCAGATCAGAAGTGCTTCATAGAATGCCATGCTCCCATTCCCCCCTCACTCCCTCTGTCCCTTCCATCAGCGCTCGCCAGGTGCTGGGGGGACACACGGTGGCTACCCTGGAGAAGCCTGCTGAGGCTTCAGGCAGGCAGAGTGCAGACTGGCGGCTGCAGCCCTGGCCAGAGGTGCAGCGAAGGCATTTGAGAGCAGGCCGCCCACAGGATGTTGGAAACCACAGGGACCAGGTGGGTATCTGTCACATGACAGAGGCCAGGAGGCCCCTCTGCTCCTCCCTCCACGGCTCAGGGTCGATGGATCCTGAGCACAAAAGGAAACAGCATCCTCTGTGGGGAATCTCAGGGCACCCCTGAGTCAGCACTGCCCCCCACCTTTCCTCCCCACCTAGAAGGGATGTCCCATGGCTGGGTAGGGCTGGGCCCCAGGCTCCCTCTGCTGGCTCCTCTAAGAAGTTCGGGGCCTTCTCCTGACTCTCCCGGGGGTTTTCATACGTTTGGGGTGAGGTCTCCCATGCTCGTTCTCACTCTGGGGCTTTCTGTCCACCCAGAGTTGTGGTCAGCTGGGCAGGCCCTTCCCAGCTCAGCGAAAACCTGAGGCTTCCTGCCTGCATGGGCCTCTCTGGGGTTGTGCAGACTGCAAGGCCCCCTTGCTGGGGCCCTGCTCAAGCTGGGCTGTGGCTGTCCTTTGATTGCCTTGAGTGACCATGTCCAGGCCGAGGCCAAGCCACAGGAAGCGGGACTGGCCCAGGAAGTCACATCACAGTGAAGCGTGGGTGTCTCTTCGTTTTCGCTGATGGGTGAATGTTCCGCTGCCCTGGAGCTCAGCGCATGTTCTTCCTATGCTGAGTCCCTGTGGCGACTGTCAGAGCTTCTGCACAGGAACGCCTGTGCCTGCTGCCCACCACGAGGCCATGGCCGCTGGCTCCTCCAGGCTCCCTGTGGGTGCTGGGAGAGGGCAGCTCATCATCAGCTCCTTTTCAACCAGTTAGCTGGACCTAATTCTCTAGTTCCTGAGTCAGGTTTAAACCCTCTGTAAAGGTCATGCTTTCCCGGGTGCCGCCTTCTCTGGCTGTGGTGGTTTCTTTTCTTAGTGGCTGGTTTAACCCTCTTTCCTTGCTTTTGCGCTGGCCGAGCCATGGCCAGGCCAACTGCTGACCCCTGCTGGCCTCCGGGGACACGCTGCACAGACCCGACGGGCCAAGGTCTTCAGTCCCCAGGCCCACCTTCCCTCCCTTTACCTGCTGGTGGCTTTTTATCAACTTTAACCCCTCCCCCAAAACCTCCTTTTCCACCTGGAGTTGGTAGCGTTCTCCGAGTCAGGACACTGTCCGAGGAGTGAGGCTCCCAGGCCTCCCCCAAGGGAGTGCACCCGAAGCTGCATGGTCTCCCCTGCGAGCCAGTGAGCAGGGTAAGGACCCTGGGTCGGCTCCCTCCTTCCTAACTCCACTTCATTTCCCTGACACAGCCCATACTCGGGAGGGGGCATCAAGCCCTTCATACAAGAAATGCATGGTAGCTTCTAGAACAGGCCAGGCTCCATCTTCAGTCTGATCAAAGTGGTGTGATCTGAGCCGAGCTTCCCTCTAGCCGTCTGCCCTTGGGCAGCAGACACGGGGAAGGCTGGGTCCCCTCCGCCTGGTCACAAATCAGGAAACACAGTATGTGTTCAAGAGGCCCCATTTCGCCTCCCTGAATGCTGCACGCCGCTGAGGCCCAGTTCACAAACCCCCTCTTCCAGGAAGCTGTCCCTTTGGGCCATCTGAGCACTGACCCTCGCAGCTGGCACAGAGGAGAGGCCAGTCTGTCTTCCCCACTAGATGACCGGAAGTGCCGGCCTGTTCCCTTTTCTCCACAGGGCCCAGCACACAGGCCAGAGCAGGCTTCATAAACTCATCCTGTTAAAATGCAGATTCTGACTCAGTGGGTATGGGCGGCCCAAGCCTGCATGTAACAAACCCCGGGCAATGCTGCTGGGCCTCGGCCTCTCCTGGATCATCGAGGGTGGGAGCTCAGCGCCTGCTGAGGGCTCTTAACTGTAGGCGTGTGGGGTTTGGGGTGGGGGCGCAAATGTGTAGATGAATGAGTACCTAAGAACCAGAGGAATGAGCAGCAGCAGGCCTGGGCTCCGCCTTGAGATGGAGAACAGGCACAGGCCTTCGGCAGACACGGGTGTGGGGTCAGCAGGGGCACTGTGGGTCCCCTCCCCACGGCCCGTTTCCCTCATTATTTTCTAGAGTACAGTATCCAGAAGGTTTCTATAAAGGCTTTTTGTTTTTATTGCACGATATAAAACGAACTGCACCGTATTTAAAACAGACAAGACGTTCACAAGGACACAGAGACCCAAACTTTTCTTCTTTTCCAGCCCTCACCTGCACTCCACAGGCGGCTACAACACATACTGGTGGAACCAGTTAACAAAGAACATGCTTATTTGGGGGGCTTCAGAGCTGTACTGGGCCTTCTGTACTGTCCAATTCAAAGACTGCTGGTGACAATGACAGGTGTCTGGGCAGGACAGCTGGGCCAGCAGAGCACCTGGGGCCTGGCAGTTCAGGGCCTGTGGACAGCTGGTCTGCTGGTGGAGGCGGGGATTACAGCCCAAGTGCTGAGAAGGAAGACATGGGCAGGGGCAGCCTGGACCCAGACATCCACCTCAGGACACGGACACCTGTGACTGGTGGGCAAAGAGAGTGGAAAATGCAGCTGAATCAGGCCTTGCCCTGGCCAGCTGGCAGTGGCCCACCCCCTTCTGAAACACATGGGGCCCAAGGGGGTTAAAGGGAGACAAACTGTGGGCACCAATGTAGGGAGGGGCCAGGGCCCCTAAATCCAGCAGATGACACACTCCAAAGGCCACTCTAGGATATGAGGTCAAGAGGAAGCCGATCTGGGTTGGTGCTGCCGTTATTCACAGGGGGAGCGGTGTGGTCAGAAAGCTCAGAAACACTGTGGGGGCCTGGCTGGCTGACGGGGGCTGCAGACCCTCACAGGCTGCTGATGGCCTGGGGTTGGGGGCGGGGGACAGGCCCGCGGGTTCTGACCCCCCTCTTCTTGCTCATGGGCTGCCGTCTCTTCCTCACAGGCTTTGCCTTGCGGGCGGCAGCTGTGGTGAAGGTGATGCACTGGGTGTCCAGGAAGTCCAGCAGCTTCCCCGTGGCCACATGGATGCCTTGATGCTTCAGCTCGGCCTGTAGCTCTGCCAGCTCCAAGGGCTGGTACAGCAGGACCTTGCGGTAGAGGGCTGGCTTGGAGCAGATATAATGCCTCACGGCCTCCTCTGTGGCCGCTACCTGGATGGCCGCCTGTGAAGCACTGACACCCTCCTCGTCCTCCTCATCTTCTCCTGCAGACTCCAAGGCCGCTCCAAAGTCACAGGAAGAACTGAAAAGAACCAGACAATAACACCTAGCAACACCCCTTCTTTCCGGCCTCCACCCCGAGACCAGGAGCCTCTTTGAGGGAAGGAGTGTGTTTCTTTGTCCCCTGCGGAGCCCGGCACATGGACGACCCCCAGGGCAGTAGGAAGCCCCAGGCTGCTGTGTCCCTGGCACTCTAGCTGCAGGCCTGAGCGGGATCGCACCCTCAGCCAGAATCTAATGCCGAGGGCAGCTGTGCTAGGCTGGCCCTGCTTGTGAGAGAGGATGTGGCCCTGTCCTTCCATCTGGTTACCTTTGTGAGCTGCAGGAGCTGTCACTGCTGTCTACAGAGGTGGCCATGGATTCCTGGGAGGCCGGTAGCTGGGTGTCACCATCAGGGCCTGGAGGGCCCTCCTTGGCTGGTGACGTGCTCAGGGCAGGGACCCTTCCACCAGGCTGTGTCTTTTGATGTTGGGGGCCCTTGGTCTTAGCAGGTCCCTTGGACCTTTGGGGAACGGAGCCAGAAGTGGCCTCCAGCTGGGTGCGGCCAGCTGCCCTTGAAGGCTTAGAGGTCTTGGTGGTGTAAGTCTGGCTGCAAGGAGCCTCCAAGGGCACCTGTGAGGACTGGCTCTCTTCCTCAGAGTCTGACTCCAGTATCTGGTGAGTGTACTGGAATATCTCCTTCAGTTTCAGGACCATTTGGCGTTTGGGCAGAGGGCGGACCCCAAACCTGAATGGGAAAACAGATGAACATCAGCAAAGAGCAAACAGGTATTAACTAATTAAACTAGTGGCTTTATGTAACTGAATCTTAAATGCCTGACTTAAGAGCATTCAGAGGTCGGTATCTATCCTGCATACCCACTGAGCTGACTCAGGAATATTCCAGAAAGGCCATTCCCCCTGAGTTCTGAGTGGTGGTGGTAGCAGTGACCTCCCCAGTGTCCAAGGCAAACAGCAGAATTCATTGGAATGTGAGTTTTGATGTTCTTTTAAAAAATCAGCTCTCCCTCCTCAAACTGTTAAGGCAAGGGTACCATTCCCATCCACATGGCACATGGAGACCTGCCACCTGATGGGTGACCTGGAGGAGTGTCATTTCTTGGCCCTAAGTCACCTGGGGAACAGTATGTGGAGAGCTGGGAGTCACGCACGCCCCCCCACCAGCCAGAGGCTCCTGCCACCAGAGCCCAGGGTGCCGTTCTGCTCCCCACTTCACTAAGCCTGGACATAGGTGCAGGAGGGAGGGTCTGCTCAGAGCAAGCTTTCCAGAACACCACCAACCTGTCCAGTTCTTTCTTCAGCACCGGGGTCTCCATGATGGAATACCTTGGCATTGGGGTTATGGGCACTTCGGGGGGCAAGTTCTTCTTCCAGTTAGCACCTTCTGGGTAGAACAAAAGAAACATACGTTTCAGCACGAGGGCCCTGGATTTGCCTCTTCTGACCCTGATAGTGTCACTTAGAGAAGTGCTGCCCTCGCTCCAGGACAGCAGGGATGTCCACCCTTCACAGTTTGACTCTGGAGTCACATCTTCCCATTGGAAAGCATCACACAGCACGCGGTGAGGGCCACGGGCTTATGTGGTGCTGATGCTGTGAAGAGCTCGAAAGCAGGTAGGCAGTTGCCAGGGGCTGGGGTGAAGGGGCAGTGGGGCGACTGCTAATGGGATGGGATTTATTTTGGGGTGATGAAAACATCCTGGAATTAGACAGTTGTAGAATACTGTACTAAAAAGCCATTGAATAGTACATTTGAAAGGGTGAATTTTATGATATGTGAATAACATCTCAATAATGCTGTTATTAAAAAAAATCAGTATTTTAAAGACAACTTAGGGACAACTTAAGTACATCTGGACTTTGGTTCTTATCCTGTTTATGAGCATGGAGTCCTTTGAGATGCCAATGAAAACAACAGGATCTGTCTTGTGAAAAATGCACAAGATTCTTTATATCATTTCAGAGAGTTTGTGACCCTCATGAATCTCCCCTCAGATTCTGACTAAGGTCCCCTGGTCTCAGGTCTCCTGCAGCGGTTCTCACACACCACCTCGGAACCTGTTAGAAATGCAAAATCTTGGTTACACAGCAGACCTCCTGAAGCAGCAGCTCTGAGGTAGAGACCGGCCACGTGTGTTTTAAGAAGCTCTGCAGGCAATTCTGACGCCCACTCAAGGCTGAAAGCACTGGTTAGTGATGCCCAGCTGGTCTAAGATTTTAGGGGGACATGAAATAGCAGGACACAGGCAGATGCTCTGCCCATAGGCTCTGCTTCCCTGTCACCAGTCACGGCTCAGTGTCGCCTGGTCCCTTCCCAGACTCTCCCTGGATCAGTCCAGCTGGAGGGGATAGCGGTGGGGCAGCAGCACCTCAAGGGGCCGACACCAACACCGGGGGCCTTGATTTTCCCCTGTGACTGAAATGAGCTGGGAAGTGGGGTCCCTCCACCAGTGGGGCCGATAAGGCTCACAGCAGACCTCCCACACTCACCCCATCTGGTCTTTTAATTGAGATGAAATTCACGTAACAAAATTTTAAAGTGAACAGTAGCACTTAGCACATTCAGTGTTGTGCAACCACCACATCTTTCTAGTTCTAAAACATTTCATCCCCCAAAGAAAGTTCCATGCTCATCACTCCCTGTTCTCCTCCCCCCAAGCCCCTGGTGATCACTCATCTACTTTCTGTCTCTATGGCTTTGTCCATCTGAATGTTTCATATAAAAGGAATCATATAATACGTGGTGGCCTTTTGTGTCTGGCTTCTTTCACTGAGCAGCATGTTTTCAAGGTTCATTCTGCTGTATCTGTGTCAGTGCTTTATTCCTTCATATGGCTGAATAATATTCCACTGTATGTATGTATGGACCACATTTCTTTATCCACTTATCAGCTGATGGACATTTGGGTTGTTTCCACCTTTTGGCTGTTGTGAATATTGCTGCTGTGAACATTCGTATACAGGAGTCCTGACCTCAAAACCTTTGAATGTATACGTGGGAGTGGAATTGCCTGGTGGTAATGGCAATTCTGTGTTTGACTACTTGAGGAACCACACGTTTGCTCTTAAGGTGCACCTGAGGTGCCTATCACAGCCTCTCGGGAGGTGCTGGTCCACTATTCTGGAGCGGAGCCACAGACAGGGATCTTGAACAAGTACCCAGGCGAGCCACAGGATCCAGGCAGGTTTAGGAAGCCCTGACTTACTGGCTAAGGAGTATATGTTTGACAGCAGGCCGATCCTCCCCAACCGTGGAGTGGGGTCAGGCAGGCAAGGGGAGGGCTGGCCACGGGTCAGCAGGCCCTTTAGCATCACTGCCCCGCGCTGTCGTTACGACCCTCCACGCCCCTTAGTGTAAAACAGTGTAAAAGACAACACCCTCCCATTACTCACTTGGCATCTGTAACTCTTGCAGTTTCTGGGCTCCATCCGCGCTTGGTGTCTGGGGCAGAGGAGGAGCCTCTGGGGGCTTCTGTTCTTCTCCATCCCAATCCTCCCACAGAGCTGAGTTCAGAAAGCTCAGCCTGCTGCTCCCAGGGGAGCCGGCCCCAGGGGATTTCTCTTGAGGCTTCCTCTGGCCAGTGCAGCTTCCTCGGATGGGGGTGGTGCCCAGCAGTGCTGGGGAGCGGCAGTCACCGCTGTCCGGGGCTTCCTGCACCCTACTGCCAGGGCTACTGGTGCTCAGGGGGCCGGTCCACTCAAGGTTCAGGTGGTCGATTGGAATTGGTGAGAGGGGCTCCACGTGCCAACACCAATTGTCAGCTGGAATCGGGGGGTCACTATCCAGCAGGGGGATGTTGCTCGCCTTCTGGGAGGCCACCTCCTGCTCCTCCTCACTGTCCTCAACCTCCACCACTTCACTCGCAGTGGCCTGAACCCCTGGGCTCGGCGCAGGCGGCGGGTGCCTCTGGAACTGCCCAGTGAGGTCAGCGAGGCCTCCTGAGCCGGGACGGGGAGCCAGAGGAGAAAAGTACTGGTGGCATCTGGGGTGGGGACTGGACGGGCTTCTGCAGACCTGCCTTCTGCTGTCAGGGCTTCCGGGAGCGATGGGGCCCAGGAGTGAGGATGATGTCTGAGGCACGATGACCGAAAACTTACTCATGGCTTCCGGTTCACCCCTGTTCTCTAACAGGGCCCTGGGCTTGGGCTGAGCCAGTGGGTCTGCTGAAGGCCTGGACCTGAGGCCTGTGATTTGGGTCTGCGATGAACAGTCGCGGCTTCTGCTAGCCAGTGGGGTGGCAGGCACCAGCCACGAGGTATCTGTCGTGCTGTCCTCGTCGCCACTGATCTTGGGGTCGCAGAACAGTTGGGGGGTCCCTCTGCCCCCGACAGAGCCCCGGTTCCCCAGCGGTCCCTCCACCTCCTGCTGTAGCGTGGGCCCTCTTCCTGGTGGGCTTTGGGAAGGTTCCTGCTCTGCATCAAGGTCGATGATGGAAAACAGCTCAGAGGACTTGGTGCTAACTTCAAGAACTTTCCTTTCTTCCGAGGGACCATTCAAACCTGACTTTGTTTTGATTTGTTCCAGCTCCAGCTCTTCATCTGAATCCAATAAAAGGATAACCTCATCTTCTCTGTTCACGCTGGATGGAGAGTTCTGAGACCTGGCACTCAAGCAGCCAGGTTCTGACTGGGTTAGATCCATGGGTGGTGACTTTTCTGGGGAGATCAGGACCCCTTTACCTCTGTGTTCCAACACGGAACTACACTCCTTGTCTTTCTGGCCTGGATCCTTATGTGACATGGGAAGGCTTCTGGCCCTCTTTGGCTTCAGTGATGAGTTCTGGGAGGCCACCCTGGAAGCTGTGCCCTGCAACTGGGGTGTTGGCAGGGACAGGTCACTGGTGTGACGAGAACGAAGATGTGGCCCGCAGGGACTCCTGCCTTGATGGGGCTGTGATGGGAAGAAGGGTGAGTGTGAGGGAGGTGCCTGCTGGCGAGCAGGGGGATGGGAACTCTCTATCTCCCTTTCCCATACGGTGCAGTTTCCTTCCTTGCGATCACTTGTCATCTGGGAGGGTTCAGGGTATCCGGCTTGAGGCGATGAAAAGGACTGTTCATCATCATCAACATCAACTGAGCACAAAAAGGTGCTTTCCTGCTTCTCTGCCTGACCCCGGGCAGGGCTGGAAGAGTAGGGAAGAGCCAGTGCTTCCTCTGGGGACTCTGCGTTCTCCTCCCTGTCCAAACCCCGGTCCCCGGGGGACAGGAGCGTGGACTGTCTCATGTTTTTCCATTTGTCTAGGGCCTCATCTCTTCCTTGCCCAGATGATTCCATCTGCTCTGCATTTTCTGACTGTTGTTTATTGTGAACGCTTGTGAGGATTCCCCCAGAAACTGGACCGTCCTCCCTGAGCTGGTCAGCTTCTTCCTCCATCGCTGGAGCTTTCTCCCACTGGAGCAGCTTTCGCTGAGTAGCTGCAAATTCATAAATTTCTTCCATCTCTGCCTCATTCACCTTTTCTCTGTCTTCTTCTCGGCCCTCGGATTTCAGCAGAGCCTCTGCTTCCTCCTCCTCACCCCGCCACACCAACCGCAGGAGTTCTTGGGAAGTCTCAACTCTGCTTTCACAATCCTCGTCTTCCTGCTCCTTCTGCTGTCCACCCTCTGCATCCATCAGGACGGGCACCTGTTCGCACAGGTGAACAAGCTCAGTCACGCCAAACCTGCAATGGGAAAGCCATGCGTCACCCCACCCTGCGCAGAGGCGGCAGCTGGGTGTCCAGGTGCGGGAGGCTTGGGGCAGGAGCCCTCACGGGGAGGACGGCCATGATTCACCCTGGCCTTTCCCCTGCTCCCCTATGGAGACGGTTCCCGTGCTCATGCCCAGCTATGCCCCAGGCTGCTCAGTTCTAGAAACAGAGCCTTCAAGGAGGGCCACTAACCCTGCTGTGCAGGCCCAAGTGCAGGCTGAGGGGAGATGGCAGGGATGGGTGGTGCTGTGACCGGGAGAGCACCCAAAGCGCTGTGACTGATGCAAACCGGGACACCCAAACCTGTCACGGGTCAGCCAGGCCTAGGGCCACACCAGCCTGCCACCTGCTTGATGGCTCTGTGGTCTAATTGGTACCTTTGAAACTCCAGAGGCTGAGCCCATCCTTCCCAATAATACACCTGAGAAATGAACAAGGTTTCATCCCAGAGGCCCTCGAGGCTTATCAGGAAGTAAAACACCTATTTTTGCTGAGCTACCTGCCACCTCTCCTGAGATACTGGTGTGGACAAACCAGGTAGGTGCAAATTCATGGGAGTTAGATCAAGCATCCTATTCACTTCCATTTTCTGGGACTTGGGAAAGGACAGCTGTTGTTCAACTTTGGTGGCAGAACCACCAAGGAGTGGCAGTGTTTGGGGGCTGAGGTTGGGACCACCCTCTCACCACGCCCAGGGATCGAAAGCCACGGGGCCCTCCTCAGCCGGCACTTGGCTCTCCTGCAAGTGTTCATTCTGGCCAGACTTCCAGTCAATACACCCTGTTCAAGGTCACCACCGGGTATAAACGGGGGATTAAAAGGTACAGGAAGGACTCAGCCCTGACCTTCCCACGGGCCACCAACCAGATAATCCTTGTCAGTTAATGTCAAAAGCTGTGAAGTAAATGGGAAGACCAATCTGGACCTGTGGGCCAGAGAGCTCAGGTCAGGGGCCAGGTGGGGAGTAAGGGCAGTGTCCGCAGCATAGAGGTAACGCAGGAACACCCGGGCGGCCTCAGCGCTGACGTCACTCAGCAGAACGCGCTGGGTCCTCATGTCACCATCTTCTATTGCAAAGAAGCCTTCACTGTTTACCTGAGGGAGAAACGCATGCAGAAGAGTTACCGATCGGACAGTCGTGACTTGGGGCGAAACAGACCTCAGGGAGGTTCTGGGAGCCTCTGAGCTTGTCCCAGGACAGGTATTAGCCAGTGTCGCTCCATTTAGTTGGCCAGGAATTCTGCAGGTTAGGCCACAAAACTTGTCTGTTTCCAAAATCAAGTCAGTGATAGATGCTCAAGAACCCAGTCAGTCCCCTCTTGACAGGCATATCAAAGGCACTAGAACTTTCTGACGAGACTGACAACAGTTTCTGGGATTCCTGCAATGCGATGTTCAAGTCAAATGCACAATGGCACAGAAATGTCGCAGTAGCTCGAGCTTAACAAGGTTGATTATAACACTTTACAATTATGCAAATAGAGGAAAAGGAAACAATTCTGGGGAGAAAAGGATTTTTATTCAACAGAACAAGAAATCTGATATTTCCCAAAGCTCATCTCCTCATAGAGCTTCCTGACCTCAAACCTGTCTTCTCCATGGAAGCATAACCTTGATGGCAACAGAGGAAGAACATTCCAGGGCAGTGGGAGGAGAGCCGGGGTTGGGGGAGGAAAGGGGGCAGGAAGACAGAGGGAGAGGCAGGGCACAGAGGGAAGAAGAGGGGAGGAGGGGGGGGGGGAGGGAAGGGGGTGGGGAGGCAGCTTGACCGCACACTTACGTGCTGCATGAGAAGTGGGCATCGGGCATAGAGCACAAACTTGTGGGCATAAAGCACCTCCCCACCGTCCATCTGAAACTGGACGTCGCTGAGGTGTGGGTTGTTGACCATGGCACCGAAGTCGGCCACCAGCAAACCGAGGGCGAGCTGAAATGAGAGGGGGAGAACGGCCACTGCCGCCTGTCACCCACCTAACTGTGCAGGCCCAACTGACAGGGTGCAGGTGGCCAGTCAGGGCCTCGTGCTGCTCCCCACAAGGTCCAATGTTGGGCTCCACCTTTAAGTTACTTTTAGGCCCTCAGGGACACAGAACAGCAAAACCCAGTCCTTTCTAAAAATCTCCATCACACCCAATTCCCTGGCCTAAATGGGAGCCCCAGCCCATGGAGAGGTGTGCTTGACGGCAGCATCAGCACCTGCTAAGGGCTCCATGGGCCAGGCGGTGTGCGGCCCCACAGGAAGCTACCAGCCTAGCCTGCCGTGACAGATGGGACCTGAGCCCAAGCAGTTACAGGGCAGGCCGAGGAGCTCCGTGTCCCTCTCTGACACGTGCCACGTCTCTAGGGAGACCTTGGTGAGAAGTGCTTGGCTGATACCAATGCACTCACGGGATGACACCCACCCTAAGGAAAACCCAGCTTCTAACCCAATTCGTCACCAACACAGAACACAAACTATTAGCTGGAGGCCTCCAGGACTCACACATGAGGGCACAGCAAGTCCTGAACGAGTGAATGGAACTTTGAGAGATGGATGCACAGAGCCGTCGGCTGAAGTGAGGCACCCTCACTGAGCAGGGGTGCTCCCCAGGCCCCAGGACAGAGCAGGCTCCCAGGGCCAGGCTACTGAGGTGCCCCAGGGTTCAGCAACAAAAGGGACAACTGCCTCATGGCAAAGACCCGCTCAGTTCAAAGCCCGTCAAGGGGATCAGTGGACTCGAGCAGGGGCCTGGAGGCTGGCAGTGAGCTGGCAGCACTGAACACACAACAAGCCCTTCGGCCAAGACCATGGATGGAGCCGGGACAGGGCCAGACATTCTTACCGAAGCCTGGCTGCTCCTCTCCAGGCACTTCTCCTTGTCTGGCAGGACAAACCCAGTCAGTGGAAGGCTGCTGGGCGACAAGTCCATTCCTGAGAGGAGGATTCGCAGGTTAAAAGAACAGCACCTCCTGGCAACATCAACCACCAGGGAAAGAGCATCACCTGGGCTGACCCGAGGACGTCTTCATGGAAAACGAACTGCCACAGACCACCTGCACCACCACCCCCTCCCAACAGAGAGGGACTCGGGAGAGAAAGAGCTGAAATCAGCCCTCATGACCACTCGTTCTGGCAAAAGGCTCTGTCCTTGGTCAAAGTTGAAGGAAGACTGTGACAAACTCACCTAAATCACATTTACCTTTGAGGAAAAATGAAAGCACCTAGTGAGACTACATTCTCCCTGTCACATGGGGATGAGCCTGAACATCGGATCTGAGCAGCTCTCACTGCCCTGGTCCCAGGGAGAACAGGCCCCAGTGGCCAGTGTCTCACCTGTGGCCCCTCCTGAGCCGGCCGGGCCCCCACTGCAGGGCCACGGGCTGGCGCTCAGCCCCTCTCCTGCCAAGTCCAGGAGGTCCTGCAGGGCCTGATGCTCCCTCTGGCTGGCGGAGGGCGCTGGGCTCAGGGGGTTATGGCCCACAGGGCGGGTGCCATGGACGGCAAGGGGTGTTTGCACGCCAGGCTCTGGCTTCTCAGGCAGCTCCAGTGGCAGCGTAGGCTCCTGTGTGAGGCCCTGAAAGAAGTGGGAGAGCCAGAGTGAGCGTGCAGCCACCACAGCAGGCTCCCCAAGGGTGTGAGCCCCAGCCCAGAGCGACCCTGGGAAGCTTGTCACCATTGCCACCTGTCAGCAGGCTCATCTGTCACGGCAGAGGCCATGCCTGTGGCCTCCACATCTGCAGAAGGGTTCCCAGGGCCCCCGCCCTCCTAGTATCGTCTGAATTGCTTCAAGCGGGTGAGTACCAATTCCAGACACCTGCATAGGCCAGTCTGGTTCCTGCCCCCCATCACAAGCAGGTCATACGCGGTCCGGGAGAAGGCCCTGGGACTCTGCATTTTAAACTCTCCAGGAACATAACACACTTGGGAGCCAGTGGTCTCCCTGTTCCTACCAGGGGAACCATCTGGTTGCTGCAAAGAAAACACGCTAGACCACACACGATGCTCCTTGGCTTCCCCCCCCTCCCATCTTCCTCCAACTTTCTGCTGCCACCCTCTCCTGAGCCCACCCGTGCCAGCTTGGAAGGGAGCACACCTCGGCGGGCCACTGGGGCACCAGGGGAGGGACCAGGCTGGCCGTGTAGAAGGATTCCAGAGCCCAGGCCCCGGTCAGGGCGCTGCCCTCCCACAGAAAGTTCTGCTTTCCTCCAGGTGGTCGAAGACCCCGCCTGCTCTTTTCCAGCTCTTCCTTAAAAATTCTACTTGCAGGAAGCGGTGGCGTGCCAGACAGTTCCAGCTCCTCTGCCAAGAGCTGGGCCACGCGATCCTCCATCTGTCTCCCTGTGGTCTCCACGTCCTGGACTAACAACTGCGGGGGCGTAACGGGAGCTTTCTTCTTGCGACTTTTCTTCTCTAGAGCTAAACAGAAGCAACACGGAGTCATCCTCCCCCCGAGGCCTCCAGCTGCTCCTTTAGCGGCTGCCGTGCGGCGAGGCTCCCCCAGCACCACCCTTGACCACACGTACCTGCTCCCGGTCTCGTCCTCTCAGAAAAAGCGTTTCCCAGCCTGAGTGCCGCCGGCACAGCCTTCTGCTCCATCTCGGACCGGGACAGAGCCATGGCCACCAGCAGGTCCTCGGACGGCGCCTCAGGCTTGGCGACCTTCCGCCTCTTCTGCGGCTCCTTCTTGGCAGTGGCTCCCTTCCGCTTCAGACCTCCAGCGTGATCCCTGAGGCTTAAAAGGCAGCCACATCGAAAGGTTAGTGAGGCTAGAGATGCGAGCACTTCCTGTTCTGAGGTGGTCCCCACTGGACCCGAGAAGGCTCACCCTTTCTCCTTGGTAGGGGGCGCGAGAGAAAAGGGATAAATGTGCAAACAGAAGCATCAACGGCTTCTGTACTCAGTCACTGCGCTCACTCTGTGCCTCATGTGAGCTCGCCTGATCCTGGGCCATGAGTTCAGCACAGTCCAGACACGGGAGGGTCTGGGTCCTTCCAGGTGATGCTGCCCAGCAGGGTTCTTGGCAGACACACAAAGCTGACAGCAGCACCCGCATACCCCAGCCATGGCCAAACCCTTCTGGTGGAGTCAGCTCCCGGGATTCCACCCACTTCTGCCCATCCATACCTCAGATGCCCTGAGGCGGACCCGGCCACATTGGCCGTGAAAAGATTCCTTCCCTCCTGCAGGGGCCCTAGGGTGGCACCTCTGCCCAAGGCCTGAAAGGCCTCCCAGGTTAGGCCACCAATGTGGTCAGCTGACTCAGAGGTCAACGTGCAACATGTCATTTGGGTTGGAGGATATTTATTTAAAGGACTTTCTGGCTGGAGAGAACCTACACTGCCTGGTGAATTCCAACAGTCTGGGTGAGAGGTGGGAGGTAAAGGTGAGACAGATGGAGATTGCAGACCCAGGACCACCTTCCCTGCACCTCAGGGCAGTGTGCGGGAAGCACCTCTGGTTTGGGTAAAAGCTTGTGCTCTCCACCGGGCCAGGGATGGCTCCGGAATCGCAGGTATCACCTCAGAGATCTCAGCGAGCCCTAATTCAGTTCCAAACTCCTGGGAACCCTGCACGATAACCACAGCCTCCAAGAGGGGAAGAAGCCACCCTAACCTCCAGGCCCTGCTGGCAGCTGCTGCAGACTGTACCTCGGCCCAGCGGGCAGGGCCTGGGCTGAGGTGAAAGCACGCGAGGGGTGCAGGAGCAAGTGGGGTGCTCTCACCAGCATGTGTGCCCTGGCTGGGGAGCTCTGACTACCCCAGAGTCAAAACGCTCTGGGCTGGGCCGTATGGCAGGCAAGGCTCTTCATTTGCTGTGGTTTTCTACTCTAACAACCTTCCAGAAGGACCCACACACTTCTTGGAGGTATTTAAAAAGCAGATATATTTTATCTGAGTAGGTAGCTTCAGTCTAGTCCTGCTAAAAGGCAAGCAATAGCTTAGATGACATCTATTCTAAGGACTTAAGGCTTCTGAATCTGTGATGCTAGTGTTGATGTGCTAAAATATGGACAGGCTTGCAGCTAAGAATCGACCACCCAGTCTCAGCACTGGCCCCCTTCAGAGGCCCATCACCTGCGTGCAAGGCAATGGCTGGAACAAACAGAGCCACTGCCCTCAGCCTTCCCTTTGCCCTCAAGAGCTGCCGAGAGAAAGAAGTCCCGAACCTATAGAAGTCCAGGGCCCGTGCTACTCTGTTCCCTGTAACACTGGGACCTACCCAGGCATCCACAGCGGCAGAGGCGATGTGGAGGGAAGCAACCCTCTGCCACTTGTTTGCCTGTGGTTTGCATGCCAAGCACTTGTTTCTGGGTATCAGCAAGGCCTCCTATTCAAACACTTAAGCATTTAATTCATGCAAAAAAATCGGCCTATGGTTCTGTCTTATCAACTTGTTGAGCTATGCTGAGTAATCTTACATTAATAGTATGAAAATCGGACTACACTGAGCTGGAAGCCATGCTGTACCCCACACGAAATGGATGAGGTGAAGAGAATTATTGAATTCTTAGCTGCTCAGGATGGTGGGGATGGGAAAATCTCAGGAAGGCCCTCGTGGAAACCAGTCCAATCCAACTGGTCCATTTCAAAGCCTCCGACGATAGAGATCTGTCCCCTCCTCAGTCCCTGTGGAGACTATGCCCAATTTCCTCCCAAAATATTTAATCTCCAGAATCAGAGAGGGCTCTGTTGTCCTCCAACACTACAAAAGGCCTTTTCTCTTTTTTTTTTAAACAAATCAGAGTACTTTGATTTTTCTTCCTTTTCATCTGACTCACCTTGATGCCAGTGTGCCAGAGGCCCCCTCGGGCTGAGCTGTCTGCAGCCGCACGGCCTGGAGCAGGAGCTGCGGGCCAACCTCCATCTTCACTGCACACTGTTTCAAGTGACTGATTCTGCTCTTTGGGGTGAGAAATGGCTTGCCGCAAATTGGGCATTCAGGGATCTGAGGCACAGAAGGTCTCAGTGCCTTTTCAGCCTCGTCCAAGCACCTGGAGGAAGACAGCAAAGGTAGAAGAACCACCCTCCCTGGTAATATGATCGTAGATAGGGATTCATGTCAGCGTGGACGTGCTGTGGGACAAAGCCTGTTCCCCCTGAGCTGATCCCTCCACACAGCCTACAGTCAGCCTCCAGACATTGAATTCAGGTTTCTGTTAGCAAAGGTGTCTGAAGAAAGCAAGGATACACTAAACATAGAGTCATGGGAGTAACCATATGGCACAGTGATTCTACTCCTAAGTATATGCCCCAAAGAGCTGAAAGCAGATACTCAAGGGACTTCCCTGGTGGTCCCAATGCAGGGGGCCTGGGTTCCATCCCTGGCTGGGGAACTAAGATCCCACATGCCGCAACTAGGCCCACGTGCTGCAACTAGAGAAGCCCAAGTGCCACAACGAAGAGCCCACACAGCCAAAATAAATAAATACATTAAAAAAAACAAAAAAACAACAGATACTTAAGCAAATACATGGAAAGCATGTTCACAGCACCTCTATTCATAAAACCCAAAAGGTGGAGACAGATGTCCACCAATGGATGAATGAATAAACGAGATGTGGTCCATCCATACAGTGGAATATTATCTAACCTTAAAAAGGAGAAAAGCACTGACACAGCTACAACATGGATGACCCTTGCCAACACTCTGCTGAGTGAAGGAAGCCAGACACAAAAGGCCATATATTGTGTGAGTCCACTAATGTCCTGAACGGGCAAATCCACAGAGACATAAGGCAGATCAGTGGTTGCCAGGGGCTGAAGAAAAGAGGGAAATGGGGGTGCCTGCTTAATGGGTCTGGGGTTTCTTTTGGGGGTGACGAGATATTATAAAATTGACTGTGGGGACTTCCCTGGTGGCACAGTGGTTAAGAATCCGCCTGCCAATGCAGGGGACACGGGTTCGAGCCCTGGTCTGGGAAGATCCCACATGCCGCGGAGCAACTAAGCCCGTGTGCCGCAACTACTGAGCCTGCACTCTAGAGCCCGCAAGCCACAACTACTGAGCCCATGTGCCACAACCACTGAAGCCCGCATGTCCAGAGCTCATGCTCTGCAACAAGAGAAGCCACCGCAATGAGAAGCCCGTGCACCACAACGAAGAGTAGCCCCTGCTCACTGCAACTGGAGAAAGCCCGTGCACAGCAACAATGACCCAACGCAGCCAAAAATAAATAAATAAATAAATCTACAGGAAAAAAAAATTGTGGTGATGGCTGCACAACTCTGTCAATATATTAAGTAAACACAATTTTATTGTTCACTTTAAATGGGTGAATTGTATGGTATACGAATTATATCTCAATAAAGCTGTTTAAAAAGAAAAGCAAGGACAGATTGACACTGATACTGAGGTACTATCTCAAGATTCCCACCATGGCCACAGGAGCCCCGGAGCTGGTCACACCCATGGGAGAGGTGACCGCAGACAGGTGACGGCCGAGCTGCTCCTACCGGTTCACGTGCTGCTCCCTCCGTGTCACGGTCATAGCCGAGAGGTTCTTTTGACAGATCTGGCAAAAGAACAACCCCTTCTCCTCCAGGCTGTCGTTGTGTGCGGATGCCCGTTCTAGCCCAAACTCATGCTGGAGGGCCAAGGCCACTGCAGCGTCGCTTTCTGTGGCAGGGAGCCTGGGCCCAGACCCTGTGGAGGCACAAGGACCCATGAGGACCAGCTTATCCTCAGATGTCGAGGAGCATGGACACTGGGCGTATCGTGAGGAATCCAGACCTGGGCACCACTTGGCTCATGCGTGGCCCCATCCAGGGAGACTGGACACCTAGTGGGTCCCTGAGAAGGGTACTCCTTAAACTTTAACAGGTACAGGGACCCCCAGAAAGCTGGTTAAAATGCAGGTCCGGAGGCTGGCACTCTGGGGGCCCAGGTGGAGCCTGAGATTCTGCATTTCTGACAACTCCAAGGCGAGGCTGATGCTGCTGGTCCAGGACCATTCTCTGAGCATCAAGGTACTAAAGAACTTGCCTTTCTTTTCCCATCTCTGCTAAAGTCAGCAACCCTGGGCATTCCAGGTTTATAAGGCTTCTATTCCAAAAAATCTAAGTTTTCTCTTCAAAGCTCAACCTTTCCTACTACTCTGACTTTTTCTTGCCCATCCCAGAAGAACCAGGTCAGAGTGAAATGCCATTCTCGGTTTTTGTCTGCATCAGACCAGAGGATGGACTGACTCTAATCTTGAGATGGCTCTCAAGGTGGTCATGCCCACTGCTGTGGCCCTCTGTCACATCTGACATTGCTGGAGCAGACCCTCGGCACTCATGAGGGATATGCCCTGAGAACAAAGCCAGAAAAGCATCATACTTCATTTTGGTCCTATGTTTTTTTTAAACAAAGAAATGGTTTATCTCTCCTGAGTATTCCTGGGTATGATGTGATGATTTATGGAAACAACTGAGTTGCATGTACGGCAGGTGCTGGGCTTACGCACTGGCTGAGTGACTCCTCTGCACCCCTTGGTGCCACGTGGACCAAGGACCAACGCCACAGCAGATGTCACATCGCTATGTCACCTGCATGGACCTTTGGGGTAGCCTGAGAATCCTCAGTAATCCTGAGGTGAAATCTGCAGGTACAGTACCAGGAGACTATGTATTCACTAGCCGTAAGTCTGTTAATACAGTTTCTTTCTATTTCTTTTCCTTTTGTATATTTTCACCAGGGATGAAAATTCCTATTGTTTAGGGGATAAAGTGTAGTACCACCTGACATTACAAGCCTCAAGAGGTGGTGTAACATGCAGTACATGGCACTTCCCTGCAGGAAAAGGTTAAATGACAGCAGGAGGAAACAAGCAAATCCAGAAAGGGGGGAATTTTCAAAGACAATTGTCCTGGACTTTTCAAGAAGTTAGTATTGTGAAAAAACAAGGACAAGACAAGGGGACTGGTCTACAGTCTAGACCAGAGAGACTACTGAGCCACAGCCACATGTGTGTGACAAATCCTCATTCAGAAAGAGAAGGAGTCCAGCTACAGAAGCTATCCTTGGGACAACCAGGGAAATCTGAATGTGAACTGATACCAGGCAGTGTTATGGAATCACTTGTGTTTATGGTATTGTGATTATATAGGAGAATCTAGGAGTGAAGCGTCATGATGTCTATAACTTGCTTTCATATGGTACAGAAGAAACGTATATTTATAGAGACATAAAAAAATGTATGGCAAAATGTTGACAATTGTTAAATATAGGTTGAGGGCATAGGGACTTCATTGTAATATATTTTTCTGACTTTTATGAATGGGAAAATTTTGTAATAAAAAGTCAAAATTAAAAAAAGAGGAAGTGGTACCTTGTCAAAGAAGCTAAGTGAGAAATGACCCAAGGGACCCTCTGTTCTCTGGCGAGACAGAGTGGCAAAGGTAGAGCGCCACCCCCAGCAGAGACGCAATGAACACGGGCTCCTTCCTGACTCCCTTCCCCGAAAGTCAACCCTGTTGGGAAGACAGAGGACTCCCATCATACCGTTCCCTGCCATCATCTCTTGAGGGCCCTTTGGGACGTTTTCTTCAAGTGCAGCCTCTAGGGAGCACCCTTCTGAACCATGTTTCAAACGCTCAGGGTCTGCTCTCTTGAACTGCTGCATTCGCTGTAGCACCAGCTCTGCCGCCCGGGGTTTGGAGGGACTGGGCACCATCGCAGTCAGACAGGAAGGAGGGGGCTGGGAGCGGCTGTCAGGAGCGGCCTCTGGCAAGGAGGAAAACATTCATATGCATCAGTTCTAGCCGGAGGAACCAAAGACTCTTCCAAAGTTTCAAACACCTCAAGTTTCAAAGGGGTGCTTTACTGACTAGTTTAGGTTTAAGTCTTTTTTTTTTTTTTTCCCCCGGTATGCGGGCCTCTCACTGTTGTGGCCTCTCCCGTTGCGGAGCACAGGCTCCAGACGTGCAGGCTCAGTGGCCATGGCTCACAGGCCCAGCCGCTAGACCGAGGCACGAACCCGTGTCCCCTGCATCAGCAGGAGGACTCTCAACCACTGCACCACCAGGGAAGCCCTAGGTTTAACTCTTAAGTGTGAATAGTACTGATTGTTTTTTGGTAACCTCACTGTTTGTGGTAATATAAATACCCCTGTCATAAATATCTATGACAGGAGGGGGCATGGGGAGTGACTGCTATTGAACATGGGGTTTATTTCTGAGGTGGTGAACATGTTCTAAAATTAAGTAGGGGGGATGGTTGCACAACTCTGTGAATATACTAAAATCACTGAGCCATACACTTTAAAAGGGTAAATTTTATAGAATGTGAATTGTATCCCTATAAATCTGTTATTAAAGAAATATTAATGACAAACACTTATATCTTTCTAGGTCAGAAGTTTTCCTTTAACTTGGTGTCTGTAGATGACCTCCGGGGGGGATCCACGAAGCCCCTGAAGTTATATGTCAATTTTGCAGGTGTGTTCGGGGGTGCAGTGTTCTGGGGGAAATCAAGCATAGCTTTAACTAGACTCTCAAAGGGAGCATGAAGGACCAGTAATGTTTCAGCAACATTAACGAAGCCTTACAACAGTTTCTTTACCACCACTGCACTGGGAGGTCATGCTGACCACATATTATTTAAGATCAGGAAGTGAAGGTGAGAAAAATTTAGAAACAGAACTCAGGAGCCCAAAGATCTTGTGCTGTATTATATATGCAAGGCTGGTTTTCAGTTCTGCATGAAGAATGTATGCTAAGCATATGGTTTAGTACACCAAGGGCAGCAGGATAAGACAGCTGCTTTAAACCAACAAACCAAAAAAAAAGAAGAAGAAAAAGCAAAGAATAAAAGGTGCTTGGAGGAGAAAGGAAGGACAAGAATATTCTCCTGGGACTCAAACCCACACGGCACCCTCGTTCTACCTTTCAGCAGCCTAACCAAACTGGCTGGCCCACTGCAACTTAACCACTTTGGAATGAACTTAAGAAAGTGAGAGAAAAAAAAAAAAAAAAGGAAGTGAGAGAAGCAGCATTATTTTCATGTTCATGTAACTCATGTCAACTGCGTGATGTAAACATTAATAGGAAACTGAAAGAGAAGAGGGTCCCAAATATATCATGTAGAAAATTCACACGGGTTATATTTTTTATGACTATTGTTTAAAACAGGAGTTGGCAAACTACAGTCCTCGGGCTGGCTGCCTGTTTTTGTTAAGTGAAGTTTTGCTGGAACACAGCCCATTCTATTACATACTGTCATAGGGAGTTGAGTAGTTTGCGACAGAGACTGTACAGCCTGCAAAGCCAAAAAAATTTACTAGCTGGCCCTTTTCAGAAAGTTTTCCGACCCCTGGTTTAAAATAGTACAAATCACCTCTGGTTTCCTCTCTGGAAAAGTTTTGGCAGCTGTTTCAGCTGGTTACCTGTCTGGGTGCTCCATGCACTGTCCTGGAGCACAGCAGAAGCATGCACGCCTCCCTCCCCATTTTCAGGGGGAGCCGGTTCACTCTCTGGCCACTTGGGTGCCCCTTGCTTTTGAGTCCGCAGGACCTGGCTGCCAGAGCGAGTTTTCCTCTCAGCGGGGCCTTGAAGGGTTTTGCTCTTGGAAGCAGGTGGTTTGGCCCTTTTCAGTTTGCTTCTTATCTGGATGCTCTCTGAGGCCTTTTGTGTCTTCCTTTCCCCCGACACTTCCTTGGGGCCATTCTTTTTCACCCTTTGGAAAAAGCTGGCACAGAGTTCCTTAAAGTCATCGTCTGACTCATCCATCATCTGACGGGTTTGAAGGCTTTCAGGCTGGTCTTCGGAGGAGTGAGGGTCAATCTGGGGGCATGTGGATAGATGAGAAAGTGAACCCGAGTGTGAGCCTAGCCAGGCCTCGTTCGTACTCGCAGCTTCATTATGGCTCCTCTCTACTTCTCACTGAGGTACCTGGAGAGTCTGCACAATTGAGCAGGAAGTACTGCTCCCCACTGCCATAATGATTTAAAATGTCTTTCTTCAAATTGAACCTATGTTAAACAGCACGTTTAAAGCTTACCTTTATTAAAGTTCACAGCTGAGAGCTTCTGTTGTCCAGTAGATGCCTCTGAGAGAGAGTACATGTGACCTTGGTGCTCAGGTGATTCTCCAAGATCTCCACGGTGATAAAGCACATTTGATTCATTTAATTTTTCACTCGTGGAAAACCAAAAGCATCTAAGTGTAACTAGACAGATATTGTCATTTTATGCCATTTCTTCCAGGACGGTACAAGAGCATGTGGGGTATGAGAAAAGTCTCCAGAGGAACAATACCCCTGTCAAATAATCAGCTATAGCCTGGTTAGCACAAACTAACTGTCCTACAGGCTACCACAACACAACAGGGGAGAGGGATCTAAAAACCTGTCAAAGCATGTTCTTCCACAGGCAGAAAAATGTGTGCATCTTGGAAGAGTATAGTTTTATTGAAGCCTAGGGAATAAATCCCATGAAGAGCAGTCACCACAGAAACAAGATGGACCCGGAATCCAGAAAAACTATCTCTTAGGCCTGTGCTGGTCCAAGGCCTCCAGCTCTCAGAGGCTCTATCAGCAAGCAATGTAATGAGAGAGAAAAAGAGAGAATATGCACTTGAACGCTCACGAAGAAACAAAAGATAGGAACATAGCAGGCTCTCTTTCACTGATACAACCAATTTTTCTAAATCAGAAATAGGTCACTTTTCATCCATTCTCGCACCCCAGCAACTCTTCTAACCCAGGTGACTAGAATGCTCCTCATATGCAAAGGTTGGGCCTTATGGGCATGATTATTTATATTGGTGCAGTTTAGTGGAGTTCAGAAATCAAAACTGAATAACCCAGTGGTAGAAAGTTCATTTCAAATACCATAATGAAATTTCCACTGTCCAAGTAATCCAATTAATCACCTGGTTTTCCAAAGCTGGGCAGACACACATACCTAAAATCTACTTTTCATGGCTGGCTCATTCTCATCTTACATCTCCTTAGAGAAGCTTGCTCTCTGTCTTTATCTAAGCGAACCCTCTCCACTCCCATTATTTTCTGTCATTACACACTGTTTTCACAATGGTACTTATCACAAGTTATAATCACATGTAATAGATTTATTGAATGCTTACTGTATGCAGGCAGTGGTCCCAAGTGCTTTACAAGTCTAACTCGTTTGATACTTACAACTTTACTGGGTACAATCTATTGATGCCCTTTCTTTACAGCAAGGAACCAGGCACAAGAATGAGGAACTGACTCAAGTTGACACAGCTTTTCAAGTGGCAGGACTGGGATCAAATCCAGGCAGTGTGGTTCCAGGGCATCAGCTCTTATATTTTTATTCATTTACTTGTTATCTGTTCCCTACTAAGCTCAAAACTTCAGGAGGGCACACACTCATCTCTATTTTGTATTCTCTTTGGCTGACAAGGTGCATGACTTGTAATAAGTGCTCGATAGTTATCTGTTGAATTAATTAACTGCAAATAGTTTGGTACAATAGGGAGCGAAGAGGAAAGTGGTGAGAGAAGACTGCAGGGAGAATCCGTGTCCGAGCGCCTGGGACGTTAGGCCAAGCAAACTGTTGGATGTCGGAGCTAGAACAAACTCCACTCTCCACACTGCCCTGAGTCGCCACATCTCTGCCAATACTACTTTAAAACGGTGCATCTCCTATAGGTGCTCAATCAGTATCTGCTGAAGGAAGTAATGGATCCTACGAGACGGCAAGTTTCCAGAGGGCTGGGGACTGTGTACCTACCGCGGCCGGGCTCACCGCAGACGCTGAAAAAAAGAATGGGCAGGTGCGGGGCTGACACCCCGCCTCGCCCAACACACGGGTTGTCACCTGGGGAAGGGCTGCCAAGGACTCTGGCAGCTATAAAGACAGACGGCGAATTCCGATCGCTAGTCAGACCCCCGGGCTATGCCCCGTAGGTATCCGGACCCCCCCAAACCCCTCTTCCGTTCAGACAGCCCTGGGCTCCTCCACCCAAGCCCGGGTCCTGCCTCTAACCGCGGCTGGCGGCGGGCGAGAAAGCCTCTTCGCCCTCAGAAGAGCGAGAAAGGCCCGAGGTGGCTGTACCGCCTCTCCCGGGTGCAGACTCCCGGCCCCAAAGCCCGGCTCCTCCTACCTCCGGCACGGCCGCAGCACCTTCT
This sequence comes from Lagenorhynchus albirostris, assembly GCF_949774975.1. NCBI lineage: Eukaryota > Metazoa > Chordata > Mammalia > Artiodactyla > Delphinidae > Lagenorhynchus > Lagenorhynchus albirostris. The sequence continues at coordinate 52,380,101 of NC_083109.1, forward strand.
CAACGGAGACCAATGCGCCTGCGCATGCGCCGCTTGGAGCCCCGGCGGCGAATTGCGTCTGCGCAGGCGCAGAGCGATCTACAAGGCTCGTTTCCCATACTCCTCCGGGGCCGGGGCGAGCGGCAGGGCGGGACTAGGCGGAGCGCTGCGCCCGTGGGCCATGTGGCTGCGTTTCTAGACGGCGCCCGGCAAAGTCTACTAAGTGTTGAGGAAGAGTTGGGGTGAGTTTAGGGCTCCGCCGCAGTTTTAAGTTGAAATTTGGGTGCACCACGGTTCACACAGGAAATGTATGCGGATTCATTGGCGGCCCCTCAGAGCGTACCGGTCTGAGGAGCCGACGGGTAAACGGAGGCGCCAGAGCTGGGGGCGGGGGGTGGCGGGTGAGGGAAAATCTTCCTTCCCGAGACGCTTGCGAGCAGGTTGAGGCCTGGAGGGCGGGTCGCCCAATGCGGGCCGGGGCCTAGGCGATACCCACCCTCTCCAGGCTGCCAGGTGCAGGCTGTCCGGGCGTGAGGGGAACGTGAAGCCGGAGAGGTTCGCCGCGGGCTGAAGTCTGAGAGACTTTATAAATCTACTAAAGGTTCTAACTTCAACCTGGGGTCATTGGGAGCCGGTAAAGATTTTGTTTGTAAAGGAGGTTCTAGTTGCAATGTAAAAATTGATCTGGAGAGGCAAGCCCGGAGGCCGGGAGGCCCATTAGGAAGCTGCTGTAATGAAGGCGAGAAATGAGCGCGGCCTGAATTAGGAGTTGGAGTGGGGGAAGGGAGAGATATTAAGAAGTTTGAATTGCCGTGACCTAATTAGTTGTTAACATTTGTAGGTTTTTGGGAAAAAAAAGTTATAGGTTTCTGGCCCGAGCATCTGAGTAGAACGTGGTCCTAGTTACTGAAATAATGAACATAGGAGAGAGAGTAGTTTTGGAAGGGAGCTAATACATTTAGCTTTTTTTCCTTAAGATAAAATTTACATATTTTAAAATTCACTCTCTTAAAGTGTTGGTTATTAGTATATTCACAAGGTTTTGCAACCATCATCACAATCTAATTCCAGAACATTTTATAACCCCAAATAGAAATCTCTGTACCCCTGAGCAGTTACTCCTCATTCCCCCTTACTCCCTCTGGCAACCACCAATCTACTTTCTGTTTCTATGGATTTGCCTATTCTGTATATTTTATATAAATGGTATCGTGTAAGGTCGGATCTTAACAAACGGCACCGCGAAACAGAGGAAAGCTTCAAGGGAGCTTTATTAGGGAGCGCTCTGGGGCGAGGTTCACTGGTCCGAGAGAAAGGGGCCAGAGAAGTCGCGCCCAGTCCTGGGCGTGGGAGATTTTTATTGGGGTGTAAGGGAAGGGTGGTTTGCGGGTGGGGGGGTTGCTATACAGGGTAATTCCTTATTTGGTGAGAATACAGCAGGGCCAGGTGTTGGTTGGTCTGTTGTGGGGCGTAAGCACATTTTCCCTTACCATCAGCCCCATTGTTTTCTGGGCAGAAAGTTATAGAGTCTCTTGTTGATTCCCAGAACAGGTGAGGTCGTTATGTCCCAATGCCTCTCCTTCCTCATACTGGTCGATGTTTTCTCTTACCCCCCGGGCCTCCTTTCACCCGGGCCAACGGACCTTACAGTATCGTACAATATATTTCGCCTTCTGTCTGGCTTTTACTTAATGTAATGTTTTTATGTAACGTAATGTTTTTAAATGTCATCCATGTAGCATGAATCAATTCTTCAGTTCTATTAATGATAGGATAATATTCCCCTTTATGGATATACAACATTTTATTTATTCATTTATCAGTTGATGGACATTTGGACTGTTTCCGCGTTTTGACTATCACAGCTAATGGTCATGTGAACATTCGTGTATGAGTGTTTGTGTTTTTGTTCTCTTGGGTATATACCTAAGACTGATTGCTGGGTCATACAGCATTTAGTTCTGAGTGTTGAGTTTCAAATGCTAATAGGACTTCGAAGAACTTCTGTGTATGAAGGTGCTAAGAGGTGTTACTTGCTCTCTGGTTTTGGAAACCTAAGTTAGTTTGTAATATGGTTTCCAACTGGATTAGCTAAGTAGACAGCACAAGAGTGGTAGCGGTGGAGTGTCTCATCTGTACCAGTGGGATATTAATTTATAAGAAGTGACTGGGTGAGAACACGGAGAAGCCAGTGCCATTGAAAGAAAAATGTATTACATTTCCAGAGAGAAGAGGGCATGCCATGCCACACAGGGAAGGTTTTGGTCAGGAGGCAGAAGCAGGAATGAGGGGAAAGCCTAGGTTGGAGTCTTATTCACTGAAAAAGGCAAGGCAGGGCAAGGTAAACAGTTTAGAACTAGCTAGTTTGAGTAATTAGGGTGGGCTTTGGGCTACAGGGATGGTCCCTAGATGCCTGGTACCTGGCCTGGGGTGATTCAGGGCAGGGGCAATATTGACTTCATCTGTGGGAGATAAAGGAATTGATGAGTGTGCATGTGAGAGGCTGCTCCCAAGTAAATTGATTACTATCTTTGGGAATTAGTTAGTCCTGGGAAGGTTAGTCTCTCCACACCAGCGAGATTTTTAAGATGTCAAAACATCATACAGTACAGTACAAAAAATTGATTAATGCATGGGGACATGGCTGCGATGATGTGAAGGACAGTTGTGAAGGTGATGCATATTTTTCTCTAATTTAGGATTTAAATCTCTTAGAAGCCTGGGGAAGAAAACTGCTCCCTTTCGCCCCTCTGTCACCTGCTCAATCTGGCCATTTTAAGCAAAATGAGTTATTGAAGTGTAGTTTAGAGAGGGGAGTGTTCCTTAAACCTTAGCTTCTCAACTGATTTACCTGTGGAATATTTTAAACTGGAATACTTGGACACCACCCTTAGACCTGCTAAATAAATCTTGGGTAGGGTTCCCAGCCTGTGTCTTTTGAAAGTTTCACAGATGATTCTGATGGTCTCTAAGTTAGAGACTGATGGTCACTACATTTAGCCAATACCTACTGAGCAAATCCTATAGGCTAAATGTAAAAGAGATGCCAAAAGCTGAGTGAGGGCTGATTGGAATTTAGAGTTAGACATGATTCCTCCCTTCAAGGAACAAAGTTCTGGGGCAGCTTTCTCTTTGACCCAAGGTGAACCATGGGAGCCCCCTTGACCTGGACCCAATTGTGACTTAGCTCCAGCAGAAGCTCTGAGGTTCACACTCTTCCACTGGAATTACAGGAGTCACCCAGTGTGACTAAGCTGAGGGACAATATCCAAAAACAATGTTATCGAGTCCATGTTATTTCAGTGGGAATACTGCATGTTTGCTCCCCGCCGGCATTTGTGGCAGAACTTCCCTGCCAAAACACTAAAGCCAGGGACATGAAGGAACATTTAATATATTAAAAGGTCAGAATTGTCCTTATGTTTGATAAACTTTACATAGTTTTTCAGAAAGAGAATAGATGCAGAAGTGTGTGGAAAAATTTAGACACAATGTAAAGAGTGTTATTCCAAGTGGAGGCTCTGATTTTCAAGCCCATAGAAGCCCACAGGAGTAGATTTGGGGTCCAGGGGAAACAGGCAAAGGTTGAATATGCTATGATTATCACTTCATTACCCTCCTGGAATATTTCCTTTTTGGAAACTTCTGGCATCTTCCACAGAGTTAATGTTTTAAACAGTTCTGTGGAAGAAGTGAAAGGCCCTTTTCCCAGGTCTGTGGTTTGGTTATAAATTACAAAACCAAAACCTGCCCAGCTCCCTCTCATTTATCTTGGCAGGGGCTAGGGAGAGGGCAGATTGAACAAGGGAAGAGTTGTCTATATTCTCAGTTCTTTGGTCATATAAGCTTTTATTTACTGTTGTATAATCCTGTTTCCTACACTGCCAAAATTGTTGAAATCCAGAGGGGAAATGACTGTTTCACATGTCAAAGTGTACAAAAGTCATTCTAGGTTATGCTGCATTTCTGTCTACCACTGCTGCCATTGTGGGATATATACTTCTGTTAATTTTGCTAGGTGAGTTTGAGGGGAGGTTGCATGCAGACGTACTGACCTCAACTGCAGAACAGCATTCTCCTTAATAAAGTTGATAATGCCACTCATAATTTTGATGTTAAAATTAAGTCATCTTCCACTTAATATTGTTAAGATAGCAATACTCCCCCCAGGCAATCTACAGATCAGTGTAATACCTGCCAAAATCCCAATAGACTTTTTGCAGAAATGGAAAAACTTGAAGTTCATATGAAATTGCAGGGGGTCCTAAATAGCCAATCTTGAAAAAGAACAAAGTTGGAGGATGCACACTTCTGATTTCAAAACTTACTTACAGAGCTACAGTAATCTAGACTGTGCTACTGGCATAAGAATAGACATTCAAATCAGTGGAATAGAATTAAGTGCCCAGAAATAAACCCATACATTCATGGGCAATTGATTTTTCACAAGAATGCCAAGACCATTCGATGGGGAAACAGTAATTTCTTGAACGAATGATGCTGGGACAACAGAATATACACATGCAAAAGAATGAAGTTGGATTCTTACCTCATACCATACATATAGAAAAATTAACTCAAAATGGATCAAAGACCTAAATGTAAGAGTAAAACCATAAAACTCATAGAAGAAAACAGGTAAATAAATCTTCATGACCTTGGATTTGACAGTGGTTTCTAGATAGAGCACCAGAAGCACAAGCAAGCAACAAAAGAATTCAGTAGATAAACTGGACTTCATCAAAATTTAAAGCTTTGGTGCATCAAAGAGGACTATCAAGAGAGGGGAAAGAAAACCCACAGAATGGGAGGAAACATTTTAAAATCATATATCTTATAAGGGTCTGTTATCCACAGTATACAAAGAGCTCTTACCACTTAACGACAGAAAGGAAAAACCCAATTAGAAAATGGGCAAAGGGACTTCCCTGGTGGTGCAGTGGTTAAGAATCTGCCTACCGATGCAGGGGACACGGGTTTGATCCCTGGCCCAGGAAGATCCCACATGCCGTGGAGCAACTAAGCCCATGCACCACAACTACTGAGCCTGTGCTCTAGAGCCCGTGAGCCCTAGAGCCTGTGCGCCACAACTGCCGAAGTCCGCACGCCTAGAGCCTGTGCTCTGCAACGAGAAGCCACCTCAATGAGAAGCCCACCCACCACAACAAAGAGTAGCCCCCGCTCGCAGCAACTAGAGAAAGCCTGTGTGCAGCAGTGAAGACCCAACATAGCCAAAAAATAAAATTTTTAAAAATGATAATCTTAAAAAAAAAAAAAGAAAATGGGCAAAGAACTTGAATAGACATTTCTCCAAAGAAGATATATAAATGGCTAACAAGCGCGTAAAAAGATGCTTAACATCATTAGTCATTAGAGAAATACAAATCAAAACCACCATGAGATATCATCTCTCACCCATTAGGACAGCCATTAAAAAAGAAGCCAAAACCCCCAAAACAGCAAATAAGTGTTGGTGAGGATGTGGAGAAATTGGAACCCTCATACATTCCTAGAGGTGCAAAATGGTGCAGCTGCTGTGGAAACCAGTTTGGTGGTTCCTTAACAGGATAAACATAGAATTACCATATGACCCAGTAATTCTCTTCCTAGGTATTTGCTCAGAAGAGTTGAAAAAAAGGTGTTCAGGACAGAGTGGTGACTTCCAGCCTCCTCACATGTGGAACTAGAAACCAGAAGTCCTGTTGCTGGTAGATAAGAAAGCAACTGACCCTTGTATATTAATGTTTTTTAAAATAAATTTATTTATTTATTTATTTTTGGCTGCGTTGGGTCTTCGTTGCTGCGTGCGGGCTTTCTCTAGTTGTGGCAAGTGGGAGCTACTCTGTTGCGGTGCACGGGCATCTCATTGCAGTGGCTTCTCTTGTTGCGGAGCACAGGCTCTAGGTGCGCAGGCTTCAGTAGTTGTGGCTTGTGGGCTCTAGAGTGCAGGCTCAGTAGTTGTGGCGCATGGGTTCCAGAGTGCAGGCTCAGTAGTTACTCCGCGGCATGTGGGATCTTCCCGGATCAGGGCTTGAACCTGTGTCCCCTGCATTGGCAGGTGGATTCTTAACCACTGTGCCACCAGGGAAGCCCCTTGTGTATAAATCTTGTATTGTCCAACTTTGACATAGTCATTTATTAGTCCTAGGAGGGTTTTTTTAATTGATTTGTTGGGATTTTCTACATAGAGAATCATGTCATCTATGTACAAAGACTATTTTATTTCTTCCCTCTCAGTCTGTATAACTGTTATCTCCTTTTCTTGTCGTATTACCTAGGACTTCCAGTAATGGGAGTGATAAAAATAAGACATTCTTAGTAAGAAAGCATTCTGATCTTAGTAAGAAAGCATCTAATTTCTCAGTGTTAAGTGTGCTGTTAGCTGAATGGTGTTTCATCGTGATAAAATCTATGTAACATAAAATTTACAATTTTAACTATTTTTAAGTATACAACTCAGTGGCATTAAATGCTTTCACACTGTTGTACACCCATCACCACTATCCACACACTATCCATCTCCAGAACTTTTTCATCATTCCATTCTTTTGGATACCTAGAAGTGAAGGTGCTAGATCATGGTAATTCTATGTTTAATTTTTTGAGGAATCTCATACTGTTTTCCGCTGTGGCTGCACCATTTTACATCCCTATCAGCAGTGCACAAGGATTCCAATTTCTCCATATACTCATAAAAACTTGTAATTTTTTTTTAATGATAGCCATTCTAATGGGTGGATAGTGATAGTTCATCACGGTTTTGATTTGCATTTCCCTGCTAATTAATGATAATGAGCATTTTTCATGTGCTTATTGGCCATTTGCATATCTTCTTTGGAGAAATGTCTATTCAAGTCCTTTATCCATTTTTTTTTTCTTTGCTCATTTTTAAATTTGGTTGTTTGGTTTTTGTTTAGTTGTTGGAGTTCTCTATATATTCTCAATACGAGACTGTAATAAGATAAATGATTTCCAGATATTTTCTCCCACTTCATGGTTGTCTTTTCACTTTCCTGGTAGTGTCCTTTGATGCACAAAAGTTTTTAATTTTAACGAAGTCCAGTTTACCTATATTTTCTTTTGTTGGTGATTTTGGTGTAATATCCAAGAAATCACTGCCAAATCCAATATTGTGCAGTTTTACCCTATGTTTGCTTCTAAGAGTTTTATAGTTTTAGCTCTTACATTTAGGCCTTTGTCCATTTTGAGTTATTTTTTGTTATAAAATGAGGCACGGGGCTAAGTTCGTTCTTTTGTATGTGGACATCCAGTTTTCCCAGTACCATTTGTTGAAAAGACTGTTCTTTCCCTGTTGAATAGTCTTGGCACTGTTGTTGAAAAATCACTTGACCTTATGCAAGTGTTTATTTTGGGCTCTTTATTATATTGGTTTATATGTCATTATGCTAGTATCACACTGTTTTGATTACTGTAGCTTTGTACTAAGTTTCGAAATCAGGAAGTTAGACACACCTCCAACTTTGTCCTACTTTTTCAAGGTAGTTTTGGACATTTGGGGGTCCCTTGAGATTCCATATGAATTTTAAGACAGGTTTTTCTATTTCTGTGAAAAAAAAAAGTCATTCAGGTTTTGATAGGGATTGCTTAAATAAGTAGATAATTTCAGGTAGTACTAACATCTTATTAACAATATTAAGGACTTCCCTGGTGGTGCAGTGGTTAAGAATCTGCCTGCCAATGCAGGGGACACGGGTTCGAGCCCTGGTCCGGGAAGATCCCACATGCCACGGAGCAACTAATCCCGTGCGCCACAACTACTGAGCCTGTGCTCTAGAGCCCACAAGCCACAACTACTGAGCCCATGCACCTACAGCCTGTGCTCCACAAGAGAAGCCACCACAATGAGAAGCCTGCGCATTACAACAAAGGGTAGCCCCTGCTTGCTGCAACTAGAGAAAGCCTGTGCACAGCAATGAAGACCCAATGCAGCCAAAATAAATAAATAAATTTATTTTTTTAAAAAAAATTAAGTCTTCCAATCTGTGAATATGAGATGTCTTTCCATGTATTTATATCTTTTTTAAATTCCTTTCAGCAATGATTTGTATTTTTCAGTTTATAAGTCTTTTACCTCCTTGATTAAGTTTATTCCCAAGTATTTTTTAAAAATTATTTATTTTATTTACTTGTTTTTGGCTGCGTTGGGTCTTCGTTGCTGTGTGTGGGCTTTCTCTAGTTGTGGTGAGTGGGGGCTACTCTTCGTTGTGGTGCGTGGGCTTCTCATTGTGGTGGCTTCTCTTGTTGCGGAACACAGGCTCTAGGTGCGTGGGCTTCAGTAGTTGTGGCACGTGTGCTCAGTAGTTGTGGCTTGTGGGCTCTAGAGCATGGGCTCAGTAGTTGTGGCGCACGGGCTCAGTTGCTCTGCGGCATGTGGAATCTTCCTGGACCAGGGACCGAACCCATATCTCCTGCATCAGCAGGCAGATTCTTAACCACTGTGCCATCAGGGAAGTCCCCATATTCCCAAGTATTTTAAATCTTTTTCATGCTATTGTAAATGGGATTGTTTTCTTAATTTCATTTTAGGATTGTTCATTGTTAGTGTATAGAAGTGCAACTGGTCTCTGTTGTTTTGTTTTTCTCTATTACCACTGTATTCTTTATTTCCTTCCTCCAGCTAGCTTTGGGTTTAGTTTGCTTTTCTCATTTCCTTAAGGTGTAAAGTTAGTCTATTGCTTTGATATCTTTCTTTTTTTTAATGAACTTATTTATTTTGGGCTGCGTTGGGTTTTCATTGCTGCACACGGGCTTTCTTTAGTTGTGGCGAGCAAGGGACACTCTGTTGCAGTGCACGGGATTCTCATTGCAGTGGCTTCTCTTGTTGCAGAGCACGGGCTCTAGGCGCATGGGCTTCAGTAGTTGCGGCATGCGGGCCCTAGAGTGCGTGGGGCTTCAGTAGTTGCAAGCATGGGCTCAGCAGTTGCAGTGCGCAGTCTCTAGCGTGCTCGGGCTTCAGTAGTTGTGGTTCACAGGCTGTAGAGCGCAGGCTCAGTAGTTGTGGTGCACGGGCTTAGTTGCTCTGTGGCATGTGGGATCTTCCCAGACTAGGAATCGAACCCATGTCCCCTTCATTGGCAGGCGGATTCTTAACCACTGCACCACTAGGGAAGTCCATCTGTTCACTTTCCTTCATTCTTTTTTCTTTCTGATCCTCAGACTCAATAATTTCATGTGTCTTCAAGTTCTCTGATTCTTTCGTCAGCCTGCTCAAATCTGCTGTTGAACCTCTCTATGAATTTTCTCATTCATTTATTATATTTTTCAGCTCCAGAATTTTGTTTGATTCTTCCTTATAATTTCTCTCTTTGTAGATATTCTCATTTTGTTCATAATATCATTTTCCAGATTTGCTTTCCCTCTTTGTGTTTTCCTTTAGCTCTTTGAGCATATTTAAGACAGCTGTTAGAAAGTCTTTATCTGGTAAATCTGATGTTTGTGCTTCCTCAGGGATAGTTTTTGCCAGTTTATATTGTTCTTTGGATGAACCATGTTATCCTATTTCTTTGTTTGCCTTTTATTGTTTTTGTTGAAAATTAGGTATTTGAAAAAAAACAACCACCTTTCCCTGTCCTTGCAGACTGGCTCTGTTGTGCCTGGGCACTCCTTCACTGATTGACTGGACTTGCTTTGAGCGTAGGGATCAGCCCAGGTGAAAGCTTAAGGTCATCTCTGAGGATTTGTTTTGCCTGGGTCTGTGTGTGGCTTTTTTCATTTCCTCTTTATACACAGCTGTTTTTGAATGTCTTATCTTCCCAAGAGTCTCATCTCCAGCTTCCGTTTGTGGCCTTAGGTTATCTATTATATGTCTTCACTCATAATGCTCAAGGCATCTCAGAGTCTGAAATCCTTGTAGCCTTCATGATTAGTGCCTGTTGATTTTCTCTGCCTGAGATTCAAGTTAGGTGGACAGAGATCAGTCCTTCAATAGTCCCAAGACTGGTTAGATCATTGCAAATAAGGTCAGCTCTGCTCCCTCTGATTTGAGGGAGGGAACTGGGAACTGGTCTGCTGCCTCCTCTAGACCAAGACACTGCCATGCCAAGGCGGGTAGGCATTGATTGCACATTCATTTGGCTGCTATAGACGTTTGACTGTTCTCCAGATCTCCTGTAAAGTTAGTTCAGCCAATTTTGGATTGTTTTATGTTGTCTCTGTGGGAACAAGGGCTTAGAGCTTCCTAGTCCTCCATTTTGCTGATGTCACTCCTTACCTGTACGTTTTTTGTTTTTGTTTGTTTTTGCAGTGCGCAGGCCGCTCACCATTGTGGCCTCTCCCGCTGCAGAGCACAGGCTCCGGACGCGCAGGCTCAGCGGCCATTGCTCACAGGCCCAGCCGCTCTGCGGGATGTGGGATCTTCCCAGACCGGGCCACGATCCCATGTCCTCTGCATTGGCAGGCGGACTCTCAACCACTGAGCCACCAGGGAAGCCCCTGTTTCTGTTTTTTTAATATTTATTTATTTGGCTGCTCCGGGTCTTCATTGTGGCATGCAGGATCTTTAGTTGCGGCATGCAAACTCTTGGTTGTGGCATGTGGGATCTAGTTCCCTGACCAGGGATCGAACCCGGGCCCCCTGCATTGGGAGCACGGAGTCTTAGCCACTGGACCACCAGGGAAGTCCCAACCTGTAGGTTTTTTTGTGCATAATCTTTATCATATTAAGGAAGTTCCTCTCTATTCTTAGTTTGCTGAGTTTTTATGGTTTTTTAAAAAGTATAGAATTTTGTGAAATGCTTTTTTTTAATGTGTGTTGTTATGATCATGTGATTTTTCTTCTTTGGCCTGTCAGTGTGAGAATTTATCTTACTTGATTATTGAATGTTGAGCGAGCCTTTCATACCTGGAGTAAATTCCACTTGGTCATGATATGTAATTCTTTTTATACAGTGTTTGGATTTTATTTTATTTTACTTTTTAAAATTTATTTTTGGCTGCGTTGGGTCTTTGTTGCTGCGCGTGGTCTTTTCTCTAGTTGTGGCGAGTGGGGGCTATTCTTCGTTGCGGTGTGCAGGCTTCTCATTGAGGTGGCTTCTCTTGTTGTGGAGCACAGGCTCTAGGTGCACGGGCTTCGGTAGTTGTGGCACGCAGGCTCTAGAGCGCAAGCTCAGTAGTTGTGGTGCACGGGCTTAGTTGCTCCGTGGCATGTGGGATCTTCCCTGACCAGGGATTGAACACGTGTCCCCTGCATTGGCAGGTGGATTTTTAACCACTGCGCCACCAAGAAAGTCCCTGGATTTTAATTGTTTATATTTTGTTGAACGTTTTTGTATCTATGTTCATGAGAGAGATTAATTTGTACTTTCTTTTCTTGTAATGTGTTTTGGTATTAGAGTGATGCTGATGTCACAGAATAAGTTAGCAAGTATTCCCTCTGCTTCTACCTTCTGAAAGAGACGAAAATTGGTGTAATTTCTTGTTAAATATTTGGTAGAATTTACCAGTGAACGCATCTGGGACTGATGCTTTCTGTTTTGGAAGGTTATTTGTTCATTTCTTCGGTAGATCTAGGCCTACTCAGATTGTCTCTTTCTGTTTGTGTGAGTTTTGGCAGATTGTGCTTTCAAGGATTGGTTCATTTCCTGTTAAGTCAGCGGTCCCCAACCTTTTTGGCACCAGGGACCAGTTTCGTGGAAGACAGTTTTTCCACGGATGGGGTGGGGAGGGAGGGTTGGTTCAGGTGGTAATGCAAGCGATGGGGAGCGATGCAGAGCGGCAGATGAAGCTTCGCTTGCTCGCTAGCCCACCTGCCTGCCTGCCCACCTGCCTGCCCGCCGCTCACCTCCTACTGTGCAGCCCGGTTCCTAACAGGCTGCAGACTGGTACCGGTCCGTGGCCTGGGGGTTGGGGACCCCTGCTCTAAGTTATTACATTTGTGGGCATAGAGTTGTTCATAGTATTCCTATGAACATAGGAATGCCCATGGGATCCGCAGTCATGTCCCCTTTTCATTTTGGATATTAGTAATAATGTGTCCTCTCTCTTTTTTTTCTTAGCTCGGCTAGTGGTTTACTGATGATCTTTTCAAAGAACTATCTTTTGGTTCCTTGATTTTCTCTATTTCTTGTTTTCAACTTCATTGATTTCTCCTCTAATTTTCATTATTTCTTTTCTTCTGCTTACTTTGGAACTAATATGCTCTTCTTTTTTTAGTTTCCTGAAGTGGATGCTTAGATTATTGAGTTCAGATATTTTTTCTTTTCTAATACATGCATTCAATGCCATTAATTTCCTTCTAAGCACTGTTTTCGCTGCATCTCACAAATTTTGATAAGTTGTATTTTCATTTTCATTTAGTTCAAAACATTTCTTAATTTCTCCTTTGATCTATGTGTTATTTGGGAATGTGTTATGTAATCTCCAGGTGTTTGGGGATTTTCCAGCTCCTTTTCTGTTACTGATCTCTTATTTAATTCTGTTGTGGACTGAGAGCATACATTGTATGATGTCTGTTCTTTTAAATGGGTTAACGTATGTTTTATCGCCCAGAATGTTGTCTGTCTTGGTGAATATTCCATGTGAACTTGAGAAGAGTGAATATTCTTCTGCATGAAGTAGTCTATAGATGTCTATTATATCCGGTTGATTGATGGTTTTGTTGAGTTCAGCTATGTCCTTTTCTGCCTTTTGGATGTGTCCATTTCTGTCATAGGGGTGTTGAAGTCTGCAGCTATAATAGTGGATTCATCTGTCTCTTTTTGCAGTTCTATCAGTTTTTCCTTCATGTATTTTGAAGCTCTGTTATTAGGTACGTACACATTAAGGATTATTATGTCTTCTTGAAGAGTTGGCCCATTTATTATTATGTAATGCCCCTCTTTTTTAAAAAATAAATTTATTTATTTATTTTTGGCTGTGTTAGGTCTTCTTCGTTGCTGTGTGCAGGCTTTCTCTAGTTGCGGCAAGCGGGGGCTACTCTTCGTTGCGGTGCACAGGCTTCTCACTGCAGTGGCTTCTCTTGTTGCGGAGCACGGGCTCTAGGCACGTGGGCTTCAGTAGTTGTGGCACATGGGCTTAGTTGCTCCACGGCATGTGGCATCTTCCCAGACCCGGGCTTGAACCTGTATTCCCTCCATTGGTAGGCGGATTCTTAACCACTGCACCACCATGGAAGTCCTGAGTTGTGTGATCTTTTTCAGTGTTGATCTGATGTTCATCCCATACTGTGTGTTTTTGCATTTCAGATATTTATACCATCTCTAGAAGTTCCATTTAGGTCTTTTTATAGCTTCCATTTCTCATTATGCTCATGTTTCCCTCTACTTTCCTGAATTTATGAAGCATGTTTATGATATCTGTTTTATTGTCCTTGTCCGATAATTCCTTTATATCTGTCACTTCTAGGTCAGTTGCTATTGATTGCTTTTTCTTATGGTCATAAGTCATATTTTCTTCTGTTTTCACATGCCTGGTATAGCAGTTGTCAATCCACCCTTCATTGCCGGCTTGTGATGCTGGAACATTCCTCCCTTGCCAGCTAGCCTGATACTAACCTTTGTCAGTGGAGGGCGCTGGAGGAGAAAGGGCCTGTCATTCTGGTTCTTTGTGCTTTGCTCATTCCTGTTTTGTGACATTAGCTCACCCCCGGTGAATTTCTGTGGCACCTTCTCAGGCAGCTTCCTAGCTGCAAATTCAGCAGCACTGGCCTGGGTGCCAGCGATGAGGCTCTTTATATATTTGGAAGGGGGTAGGCACTTGCATGGAACCCAGGCAAGTTCCATGGGTACCCCAGCTGGCCTCCTGGCAGCTCTCTAGTGAGTTCATCAGCACCTCCACCCTGGTGACTTCCTAGCACTCTCTGCAGACAGCTTCCCAGCTAATTCTGTTGGCACCCTCTCAGGTGGCTTTCAGTTCCCAGCCTTGGCCTGGGACAGCCCAGTAAACTTCACCATCCAGTGAGCTGTGATCTCGCAGCTCTGAGTCGTTCTCTTGTATACTTCCCTTCACCCTAGGGTATTCTGTAGGGTTCTCTTTTGGTTCCTTTTAGTTAATTCCCTCTAAATAGTTAATTCTTTATAATAAACTTCCCTTGTTTAAAATACCATGTGGTATCTGTCCCCTGGCTGTACCCTGATCGATAGACCTGGCAATTTCCTTATTGGCTACTAGACATTGTAAATTTATGTTGTTGGTTGCTGGGTTTTGTTGTATTCCTTCAAATAGTATTAATCTTGGTATGGCACCCAGTTAAGTTCCTTGGCATCAGTTGATCCTTTAGAGGATTGCTCCCAAGCTGAGTTAGGGTAGTCCAGAGCTGCCTTTGGTCTACAGCTAATTTAGCCTCATTACTAGGGGTGATGCCCGTCTGAGGATTCTGCCCAATACCCTGTGAATGAGGAAGTCTTTCCATGGTGGCTTGTGGGAACACAGTTTATTCCCTTCCTGTGTGAGCTCTGGGGATTGTTCTGTCTGCTCCTTTCCAGGGGTTCTTGCCCCAGCCTCCTCACATAGTTTTTCTTACACAGGTACAGACTTGTCCTTAGCTGAAGACATGAGGGAATCCTCTTTGGATCCTGGAGCTCTGCTTTCTGTACAGCCCCCTGCTCCCCAACATTTTGCTGTACACATTCTAGCCACCTGGGCCTCCCTGACCTCCTCAGTGTCTCGTGCACTCAGGAGACAGCCAGGTCTGAGTTTCCCTTCCCTGCACTGTAGCCTAGAAACTGCTTCAGCTATGGCTGGTCAGTCATAGGGCCCAGAGTTCCCTGGCGGTCCAGTGGTTAGGACTTGGCGCTGTCATTGCTGTGGGCCCAGGTTCAGTCCTGGTCGGGGAACTAAGATCCCACAAGCTGCACGGTGCAACACCGCCCCCCTCCCCCCTGCCACAAACACACAAAAATCATAGGGCCTAGTGTGTTGGTGTCCCTTCTCCCTGGGATCACTGTCCTGTACTTATCCAGTGACTGAAAACCATCACATCATCTCTTGTCCAGCTTTCTTGTTGTTTAGGGCCCCTGTTACTCCATCTTGAATGAGTGAATAAACACACAAACAAATGAAACAGCCTGATGAAATTTCAGGACAAGTTGGTGCCCTGTAGCTAAGTTGACTGACATTATTAACGCTCCCTTTTTTCTTCTTTTTAAACCAGTCACGTGTGAATGGGAGCAGCAAGATGGCACAGGCTGTGAGGGAGTGACATGGTGGCAGTCTGGAGTTGGCTCCCCAGCAAATTTGCATTTTACCAGCTTTCTGCACTGTGTCATTTGTGGGCTGAGGCACCTGCGAAGATCACTGCCTCCTCACAGGAGCCCAAGTGAGGAAACAGCCGATCACCAATGCATTTGTGTAGGCCTCCTCTATGGCCTGCTACAACTTCAGCAGTCTTTGGACGATGGGGAGCCAGACCGACAAAGCACCTGCCTCAGGCCACTCTGGCCTTGGCCAGAGGACCAGGTGGGAGGGCACTGGACTGGGCTCATTCCTGGCATCCTGAGGTCATCGCTGCTCCTGCCTGAGGCCCTGTCCCTTGACTGGTGGCTGTGCTTTTATGCAGGCCCTGGGGAAGAGAATCTGGAAAGCCAGCCTCACAGGTAAGTGGACATGTTTTCTAAGCTGGTATAGAAGTGGGGTGAGATCCAGTGCCATTCCCCAGAGCCCAACGATTCCTGAGGAGGCAGAGGTCTCTGCGGCTGCCTTTCCTGTTCTCCTGGGGGCACATTCTCTTTTAGTAGCTGGGAATCTACATGCCTCAGGCCCCCTCACTGGGGCAGTGTCTGGACCTTTGGGTAGAGAAGTGGGGGCAGGGCCCTATGTCTGCCCACATTTGGCAGGCCCTTTGGGGAGCCCTCACTCTGGGTGGGGGGCCTGGGCAGGACAAGCACAGCACCCTTCCCTCACAGCAGGCCCGATGAGGTGACTGCCCTGGAGGCTGGGTAGGGGGAAGCTGAGGTGTGGGGGAAGAATGGTTCAGTGGGAGCCTTTCTCCTCACATGACTGAGCCCCCCCACAGGCTCTCACTGCACGTGTCCCCACCCCCAAGAGAAACTGAGTTATAGGAACATTACAGCTCACAGCTTCCCATGGTAGTGGGGGGCAGCGAGAAGTACCCAGGGGAGCTCAGGGACTGTGGTCTTCTCCTCACTGGTGGGGCCACATTGCACAATGTCCTATACTCTGAGGTCCAGAGATGCTTAGATAATGGAGGGTGAGCAGAGGCTGATGACTAGTAGGCACGATGACCAGGGGAGGTGGGGAAGACATGGTACCAGCCTTCCCTAGCTACTCATCCAGGAAGGAGTAGGCAGAGTTGGAAAGACACACTGCACTTGGGACTCAGGTCTGAGGGTCTGTGGTGAGAGCTGTGGTGGCTACTGCATCATGGGGCTGTACCATACACGGGCATCGGCCCCTGGGGCCATAGATCCTTGTGAGAGTCCTGCTGGGCTCCGGCTCAGGCATGGGCAGCCCCCTCCTCTCCATGGAGATGGGCCCGTACCACTTCCTCTCTAGAGTCAATCCTCAGCCTTTGCCTGGGACTTCCATGACAGGGCAGAGTTGTTCTGAGCTCTCTGCTATCTGGCTGCGCTTTACCTGAGTATCGTTCTGACGGCCACTTACCCCACGGGAGGCCTCCTTCCCTCTGCTCCCCTCCTGTTAGGAGCTGTAACTTTGGTGCTCCCTTATCACTCTTGGTTACGTGTCTCCATCCCACCAGGATTTGGGATGTGGAGGCTGAGGAGCCTGGGCCAGTGGCAGAAGCCTGTTCCTTTACTTAGTCATCAGGGAGGACCAAGTCGGGCTCCTCTTGTGTGAGATGCTCACACTTAAATGGGCACAACCAGAGCAGCTGAAGAGGTTGGAGCATCTAAAGACATTGTTCTGCCAAGAAAGTCCCTGCCTGACATTCATCTTTTCATTCAGCAAGTAGTTGGTGAGCACCTGCTATGGGTCAGGCCTTGTTTAGGTGCTGCTACATAAGCCCCAGCTCTTGTGGGACTTAACGTCCAGTGGGATGAGACTGACCATACATTGTATGTTAGATGTGATTGTTGGGCAAGAAAAAATAAGCAGGGTAAAGGAGATAGAACAGTGGGACAAAACCTGCTACTACTAAGTAGGATGCTATGGTAGGGTGACATCTGGGCAGAGGCTCAAGTCAAGGGAGGGACAAACCATGTAGCCATCTGGAGGCAGAGTGCTCAGGTAGAACAGTGCAAAGGCCCTGAGGCAGGATCCCCTTTGGGAAACATTGTTGAAACTGTCAATGTGAAATAAACTATAGTGTCTATAGATAAGCCACGTGGCGGGTCCTGGGCAGGAAGCACAGCAGGTACTTACAGTTCTCAGAAACCAGCATTGCCCATCTGGCTAAGGGTGCAGAGTCCCCAGAAAGGAAACAGGCCTGGAGCTGGCAGTCTGCAGGCCCCAAGGCTTCTTCTCTAGGATTGAGATAGTAAACCTGAGCTGAGGACAGATGCTCCATTCTCTGAGGAGCTGTAGAACAATTTATGGAATATAGAATTGCTATGTCCTGGCACTACGCCATCTTCACTTTTAGGAGTGGGCTGATGAGAACAAATGCTGTGGGTTTCAGACAGGATATGGAGATCTTCAGTCCCAGAGACTCTTGGTCGGGCAGGAAGGGATTGTCTGTTTCCCTTCTGGCCGCCTCTTATTGGGTGGAATACCTCTGCACAGGACATTTATAGCTCAGAGATGTCCATACGGCCTGCTAGTTGGACCAGCTTGCCTAGTTATCAACCATATCCTCTCCAGCGCTCTGCTTCAGTGACTCATTCCAGGTAATGAAAACAGACTGCTTCTGGCAATGGAGTAGCTTACGGCAGACCAGTGCCTGATGAGGACTCAAGGAACTGACCATAATTCAGAAAGCATCTGCTTGTAGGACTGGAGCACTACCCCAGCACCTGCAACTCAGAGGGGAGCTTGAAGAGGTGAGTCCTATTTCCTCCACTGGCTTCTCCCTTTGGGGCTGGGCAGGAGCAGCTGCTCAGAGGCAGAGAAGCCAGAGGAGCTCTGCGTAACCTTGCGGGACTGGGGAGACTGAGCTGGGGGTTTGGGCCTGCTGAGGCAGTGGAACCTGAGGGCCAAGATCCCTGAGAGGAAGGAGGCCAGAGAAGCAGAAAGTGGCTAAAAAAGCACAGCTGGCTTTTTGGCAGTTTCATGATGCTAGGGAAGAGTTTAGAGCCTGCCAAGGAGGAATGGCCCTAAGAAATACCAGGCTCTCAGCTTGGACCTTTGGGGACCACAGGTAGATTGGACTTTATAAGGACTGTGGAATGAGTTTAGCATTAGCTGAGCCCTGGAGTGGCTTGAGGTGGCCTTCCCCTCTGCTGCCCACCCTGGAGGGAGACACCATCCTGATCCTCAACCATCTGTCACACACAGTGCCTGACACTCTGTCAAGTTACTAGGTACACTGAGAAACAGGATGGGGGGAGTGGGGGGGAAGAGTGACAGACCCACAGGAGATAAGATATTGGAGTTAGCAGACATGGACTTTAAAATAACTGACTAACATATTGAAATAGGTGAGGTGGGGAGTTTCACAGAGAATTAGAATTCATAAAAGATTAAATGAAAATTCAAAGTGCAATAACTGAAATTTAAAATTCAGTAGGTGGATTTAAAAGTAGATGAGAGACAGCTGAAGAAAGGACTAGTGAACTGGAAGATAGATCAATAGAAAATATCTCTGCAAACCCCACCATGACCAGCTCGCACTATCCTGTGAGCTTCCTTGTCCTGGGCCCTCTGAGCCCTTCTGTAAACCCGTTGGGCAGTGGCGGGGGGGCCTGCTGAGGAGGCTCTTTGTACTTGGGAGAGACTGAGGGGGCTTGGGAATTTGGGGATCGCTCTCCATTGCAGCCTTGTTGGAAACATTACCAGCACATTGGCAGTCTAGTCATTGAGCTCCATGACTCTAGTGAAATCTTCAAGGGTCTCAGGCAACAGGAACTTTGTGCTCATGGGCTCAGGCTAAAGGTATGCTAATCTCTCCAACATAAACCTTAGAAAATGCCTTGGGTGGGACGGGGAACCAAGGGAGGCTTGTCTGTGATTTGCAAGGGGCGTGCACATTGCTGCTCAGGCTCGTGGACCATGGAACCCGAGTGCTGCCTGTTCCACTGACATGATGGGCACTGGCGTAACTGGGGGTGAGGGAGCAGGGTCGGGGCTGTGCTGAGCTTGACCTTGAAACTGTTGTGGATTGTAGCAGTTCACAGGCATGTTCTGAGAAATTTTCCATCCTGGGTTAATGAGTTCCTTATAATGAACAGAAATAAATTCAAGAGGGATGGTGAGCTAAGGTGGGGTCATGGGCCAAGGCCAGTGGCTGTGCTGAGAGATGACTGCTGACCTGCACAGGCTGTCTAACATGGATTAAAGCAATGTCACAGCAAAGACATTGGCCTTTTATCTCAAGTAAAAGATGGAAGCCCCTTTGTGCTCTAAAATGCTCTGTCTTGGGGCCAGCAAAAACCGCTTTTGAGGGGAGAGGAGGAATCCAGGTCAAATCTGGGTGAGGGAGGACACAACAGCCACTGGCTCCTGGGAGCTTCTGGTCAGCTCAGGCCAAGTGTCCAGAAGCAACTTGGACACCCTGCAGTGTCTCCTGTGCTTCAGGAGAGGAAACCATGTTGGGTTCTCTCTGGAGGGTCCATGAGGAAGGGACGTTCTCTCACATGGGAGGTTGCAGGACAGGAGGTGAGGAACAGGTGAGCACAGAGCCTTCTACCTTCCAGGCATTGTTTTAGGCCTGGTCAGTTTCATGGACGAGATAGACAAGGTCCCTGCTCCTGTGCAGATTGTGTTCTAGTCCAGAGGCTGCCTTCAACCGGTGTAAGCAAGTAAGAGCAAACACTAAAACAAGGAAAACAAGTGATAAGGGTCATGGAAAAGATGACATTGGGACCACGCTGGTGGGAGGGTTGGGTTGGGGAGAGGGCAGCCTCCCTGAAGAGGTGATGGTGAGCTGAACTGGAATGACAGGGTGGGTAGCTCTGCGTGCAGAGCAGCGCCCTCAGCTGGCATTGCACAAGCCCTGGTAGGCCCTGGCTTTCCTCATAAGGACAATGAGAAACCGATGATAGATTTTTTTAAAAAATTGTTTGTTTGGCTGCATTGGGTCTTAGCTGCGGCACACAGGAACTTAATTGCGGCATGTGGGATCTAGCTCCCTGACCAGGGATCGAACCCAGGCCCCTTGCATTGAGAGCATGGAGTCTTAGCCACTGGACCACCAGGGAAGTCCCCCGATGACAGATTTTAAGCAGGAGAAAAAGGTGATCTGATTGCACATTTACAAGATGTGCTGCATGCTGTGTGGATACTGGGATTGTGGGGAGAGTTTCTGGGAGCAGGGAGACCAATGGGCAGATTTGCTTGTGTTCAGCAAAGGACAGGTGTCGCAGCTGCAAAACCAGAGGGGACTGTAGACTCAGGATGCATTTGGGGTGGGGCTGAGAGAAAACAGGGACCCAAATGAGCCTCAGGTATCTGAGCATCTGGGTGGAGGCAGGGCCATAGTGGGAGGGGGGCATACCCACTGTGTATGTCAGATCTAGAGGTTCCCAAACTCGCAGTTCAGAGCACTTCTAGTTAAGGTTCAGTAATTATTTTAAGGGACTTATAGGCCAAAAGAAGTACCTAACAGTTCCATTTTTAAATACATAAGTCCAAACAAGTTAAGTATTGACATCCTAGCAACTTACAGTAGATATTTGGAAAATAATGTAAACTTAAATTTTTTTTCATTTCATTTTTAAGTAACTGTAATTATTTATGGGTGGAACGTGTGCCTATCGGCTCTTCTTGAATCTTGGAATCAGATTGGACACTGCCACCCTTGTTGCTTTTTTCACATTGATTCTTACACAGTAATTGCTTTTTCAATAACTGCCAGAAACCTAGCTTTGCAGACATGAAATAGTGGAAAGGAGTGTAGCAAGATATGATGTTGAAACCATGAAGTGTTCAGAGATGTTTAGTATCACCATTTTCCTCAAAAGTAAAAGGCATCCTGCTGTGCCTGCAAGTTCACTGTGGGCTGGGGGTTATTCAGTGCATTGTTTAGAAACTGCAGCTCTGTGCCCTTTTCCCTCTGGGTCTGTGGACATCCTCTGTCCTGGGCCACATGTTGGTGTGCAAGTCCCCCCCCCCCAGCAATTCTTTGGGATGGCTCACTGGGTCTTGTGGCACTCACTGTTGCCCTCACAGCCCAACAGCCTGCACATGGCAAATGTCCCTTTGAAGCTATCGTGTTCCCAGCTTCAGTGCTTAGAGGATTTTCTCTTTATCCTTTGATTTTATTTGTTTTTTATAAATTTATTTATGGCTGAGTTGGGTCTTTGTTGCTGTGCGCAGGCTTTCTCTAGTTGCAGCTAATGGGGGATACTCTTTGTTGTGGTGTGCGGACTTCTCATTGTGGTGGCTTCTCTTGTTGCGGAGCATGGGCTCTAGGCGTGTGAGCTTCAGTAGTTGTGGCTCGCGGGCCCTAGAGCACAGGCTCAGTAGTTGTGGCGCACGGGCTTAGTTGCTCCGTGGCATGTGGAATCTTCCTGAACCAGGGCTCAAACTCGTGTCGCCTGCATTGGCAGGCGGATTCTTAACCACTGTGCCATCAGGGAAGCCCTATTCTTTGATTTAAAATGCCTCAGAACTCAAGACCTGACCCCAACTTAATTACTTCGGTGTGATGCGTCATTTCCCCTTCCTGTATCTGAACAGGTTTAGTTTAACTAAAGAGTGTGGCAGACTTTCGGGGTTGATGTAAAAATAGCTCACCCTGATCAGAGAAAGTGGTCTGCCGTCTGCACCCATTTCCCTGCTAATGTGATATTGAAAAATGCCAGCAACACTGGGCTTCCTCCCTTCCCTGGCACCCATTCTGTGTCCACTGTGGAGCCTGGCGCGGGAGGAGTGTACCCCTGACTCTGCCATTGGTGTTGGGTTTGGCCCTGTCACTTGCTAAGACCAAAAGAATATGGGCAGAAGTGGCATCATGCAGATTTTGAGCCTAGGCTTCTGGAGGCATCATGTATTTCTGTTCACCTCTCTGGAAGTTTCCACCTTCCACCATGTTAGAAGAGCATATATGCTAGCTGCAGCCCCTTCAGCCCAGTGCCTAACCCCCACCCAGAGGGAGGCCCAGGGAGCAGAGCCCTCCCAGCTAACCTACAGACCTGTGAGCATGAGAAAAAAAATGCATACTGCCATACATATTGAATCCTGGGGTTGCTTGTTACACAGCAACAGCTGACTGATACAAATGGAAAAGAGGTCCATGAGGGAAAGTTAAAAGGGTGATGGAAATATAACAGCTGAGAAGGTTACTAGTCTTAGGGATAAGATGAATTTTTAAGATGTGAAATGATTCTTCTGTAGAATAATGTTATGTCTGTTGATCCTTAAGACAAACCTAAGAGGAAAGCAGTGACAGTTTTATCCAGTTTTATCCCCATTTTATAGATGAAGATATTGAGGTTCAAAGTGGTTGAAGGTGCAGTGGGTGAGCCTGGTCTGGGCCCCAAATCCCTGACTCCTGGGCCAGGGTCTTCCCGGCTGTGCTGCCTGCCTCTCTTGTGGGCCCGACTTAGAGCAGCCAATATGGCAGTAGAGCTTGGCACTTTGTGCAAATGAGGCCACCGTTGGGACCTTTCTTCTGACAGGTTGGGGAGGGAGGGCACCTCCCAGAGAAGGGGCAGCATTTGGTTGAGAGGGGGACAGGGGTGCCAACAAACAGGTGCCCGTGTCCCACATGCTGAAAACTGGGGGGTCTGGGTGTCTTCTGTGTGAGCCATGGCTCTGCTGCCTACTGGTTTGCTCTCATGCTCCCCTCAAAAGGTCTGGCAACTGTGTGTCCAGAAAAGATACCTATGGAAGAAAAGTGTCAAGGCACCTACACTGAATACATTGATGGTCTTGCTTGGTGGTTGGGGTCTGGATTTTGACACACTTGAAGCCTCGGGGATTTTAAACAGGAGAGTCAGCAATCAAACCTTTGCAAAAGGCTGCAGTGGGGCTTCTGGCAGCTTGAGGGCCAGGCCACATGATCCCATGTTGTAGATGCCATATCAGGGTACACACGAGCTGACTGGCATTCCTACTGACTGCTGGAGCTGTCCGTCAGCATGTTCTCATTACTTCAGGGGGTTCTGGTCTTGTTGAAGTTGGTTTACTTTCTGAGTTGTTTTTAATCCCTCTGTGTCCTCCTACTTCATGATCAGCTGACCACATCCATGGCACTTTGATTTTGACCTTGGCTCCTGCTGACTTTTCCCCTAAGGCCCCCTCCTGCTCCCTGACCCCCAGGCCCCCGTAGCCCTACACTCCCCTTTATACTTCAAGACCCTTCCTTTCCAGGAAGGGACCCAGCCTTCCCAGTTGCAGGGCTGTCCTTGGAGACCACAACCTCCAACCCCGAAATGGGGCAGAGCCCCCATGGATAGGGTGATGGGCTGAATAATACCCCCCAAAATATCTCCATGTCTTAATCCCTGCAAACTATTAACTTCACACGGCAAAAAAGGATCTCAAGATGGGGAGACAGGCCTGGATTATCCGGGAGGACCCTAAACTCAATAACCTATATCTTTGAGGGGAGAGAACCGACACAGAAGAGAAGGCAATATAATGATGGAGGCAGAGACTGAAGTGATGCAGCCATAAGCGAAGGAACACCCGGAGCCTCCAGAAGCTGAAGAGGCAGGAAGGGTCTCCCCCAGCACCTCCAGAGCGTGTGCAGCCCTGCCACACCTTGTTTCAGCTCAGTGAAATGGATTTTGGACTCTGGACTCTAAGATTATTAGATAATAAGTTTCTGTAGTTTCAAGCCACCAAGTTTGTGCTGACTTGTTACAGCAGCCACAGGTAATGAACACAAATGGGAAAGCCAAGGATTCCAAATGAAATGACTGGACCCATGGCCTGGCATGGACCCTCAGCTGCTGCCTGACAGTGTCCTTATGACCCAGCCACTCCTGTCACCTGTGCGTGAAATGCACAGGCTCTCCACAGGAAGGTTTCCTGCTGCCTTGCTGGCAAGTGAGGTGGACTCTGCAGCCCCTGCCCCTCCCTGGTGCCCGCAGCCCTGCAGCCCCCAATGCTGCATCTCATGTGCGCCCTGTTGAGAGCCCCAACTCCTGGCCAGGGTGCTTGCAGCCGTCACAACTGAAGGATTAGGAAGCAGGGGTTGGAGTTGGTGAGAGATGGGGTCCTGGGAGAGCAGCCACCATGGGCTCCATTTGCAACATGGAATGTCTGGCTTTGGCTGCTAGCTCCAAGGTCACCTCAAGCCCTGCAGCCAGGAGTAGCCAGGACCCTGCCCTCCAGTGCATCTGCTCCCCACCCCTGGGAGAGCAACTTGTGCAAAGGACACAGAGCCTTTGGCTGTTTTTTTTGTTTGTTTTTTTTTTTTTTTTACTTTTTAAAACCAAGGGCAAACATCAGGTGCTCTTTATAGCAGGAAGGACCTGTACCTTTTGAAATAAACACATGCCAGCTACCCACCTGCTAGGAAAGCCCCATAGGCAGCACTATTGTTCTGTGTCCTCCAGGTGATGCCCTGGGAAAGGTCACAGCTGCCTAAACCTTTAAAACCCCAGGTGGGACGAACATTCCCTGTGTGAGGATTTGGAGCTGCAGCAGCTCACAGTTGTGTTTCTTAACACTTTGTGAATTTTTTTCTTAAAGCAGTGAAAGGAGAAAATTGGTACCGAAGAGTATCAATTCTTGATTCTTGGCAGAATTCCTGTTGTCTTTGTGAAAGTCAAGTTTCAGGTGAGTGTGCCTGGTGCCCCAAGGGCTGTGTGACCCGTGGCCTGTGGAAGGTGGGTACCAGGCCCATAAGCCCCGTGGAGTCCCTCTTGGTGACCGTGGCCACCCTGGGAAGAGCCCTGGCCAATCCCAGAGGGGAGGGCGGCTGGAGCGGGGAGGGCGGTGAGCTGGTGCCCCACCCACAGTGTCAGGGGCTTCCTAGGCTGGCGACCCTCACAGGGGCTCATCTGCTGGCAGGTGAGGAGTGAGAAGATCCAGCGCCTGTTACTTGGCGCTTGGTGTCTGGCTCTCTGCATGCTGGTGAGAGGGCTCAGAGGCTCACCCTGGCCTGCTCGGCATAGCCCACAAAGACAGGGTTTACTCAGCCTTGGGCTCTACCAGTTCTGCGCAGCTGGACTCAGGGAGGCCAGAGTGCTGAGTCTGCCAACCTCAGGCCCACATGTGAATATTTCTCCTCATCCAGAATGAGGGGTGCCAGGCTGATGGGGGTGCTACTCACCCTGGCTGGCCTGCTGCAGCAGACCCTGTCCCTGAGAATAGCAGCCTTCAACATCCAGACTTTCGGGGAGACCAAGATGTCCAATGCTACCCTCTCCAACTACATTGTACAGGTAAATCCAGGCTGGCCTGTCCTCAGGGGACTCAGGGTGGGGGAAGGGGAGGGCCCTCTAACAGGCCCTGGGAACCCTGGGCCAGTGGTCAGTCCTGAGGGTGATCGGCAGTGGTGGTGATCGGGGGAGGGGATTGAAAGCCTCTGGTCTCAGCCCACCTGTCTGTCAAGGGGACAGGTCCTTGTCACTGCTGTGCCGTCCACCACGGCTGGAGGTGGTGGGATGTCTGGCACGTCCCAGGCAAGTCCTAGGCCAAGCTGTGACAGGAAGGTGTCTGGGAGGAGCAGGTCGGCCCTGTGATTCACAGCAGGCAGGCTCGGATGCCTCAGTCTCCACCCAGCCTGCCCCGCTTAGCAGTACTGTGGCCTTGTCCCCAGATCCTGAGTCGCTATGATATCGCCCTCATCCAGGAGGTCAGAGACAACCACCTGACGGCCGTAGGGAGGCTGCTGGACAAACTCAACCAGTGGGTGACAGTGCGGTCCCGGGAGGCGTGGATGGGAGAGGGTATGCCACTTCAGCCAGGCCCCAGAGATAGGGATGTGGGCAGGAACGCTGCTATAATGTATATAGGTGGCAGGAGGGTCCCCACGGACTGCCCCCCACCCTGACCGCGACATTTGTTTCCTCAATCCAGGGATGACCCAAACACCTATCACTTTGTGGTCAGTGAGCCGCTGGGACGCAACAGCTATAAGGAGCGCTACCTCTTCCTGTTCAGGTAGATTGGGTCACCTCCTCAGAGGGTGCTGACAGGAGGCTGGGGTGTGGTCTAGAGAGCCTGTGAGCCCCTCCCCTCCGGGTGTGGGGGCGAGAACTGGGGCCACAGAGCAGGGCTCTGAGCTGGCCCCACAGCCTGTGCAGAGGCAGGGGGACATGGCAGGAGCTCCAGGCCAGTGGGTCTATGCGGTGCTAAGGCCGGGCCCCCTGCCCACCTGGACGTGGCAGAAAGTGACTTTACCAAGACAAGCTGGCACCCTGGCCCAAGGCTAACTGCCCTCTGGCCCGGCCTTCTGCAGACCCGACCAGGTTTCCGTGCTGGACAGCTACCAGTACGATGATGGCTGTGAGCCCTGTGGGAATGACAGCTTCAGCCGAGAGCCAGCTGTGGTCAAGTTCTCCTCCCCCTTCACACGTGAGTGCCCCGCCCAGCCCTTCCCAAGACACCTGGAAAGCTGTCTCGTGCTGCAGCCCACACCCTTTGTGCTTTGGTCTTACATTGGAGTTACTTAGGAAAACGTCCACCCTCGAAGACTGGCTCATGTGTCCTCCACCACAGCCCAACTCCTGGCTGAGCCCAGCCCACACCGGCTCAGTATGACTCCTGTTTCCACAGAGATCAAGGAGTTTGCCATTGTTCCCCTGCACGCGGCCCCATCGGATGCGGTGGCTGAGATCGACTCTCTCTATGATGTCTACCTGGATGTCTGGCAGAAGTGGGACTTGGAGGTGAGGCAACCCCCACCCCCAGCCTTGGGCTCTGGGGCCCCCCTTCTGCCCCAGGCCAACCAGTGTGTGTCTCCTGGTAGGACATCATGTTGATGGGTGATTTCAATGCTGGCTGCAGCTACGTGACCCCCTCGCAGTGGTCATCCATCCGCCTGCGCAGGAGCCCCCCCTTCCAGTGGCTGATTCCTGACACTGCCGACACCACCGTTACATCCACGCACTGTGCCTACGACAGGTGAGCGGGGCCTGGGCCCACACTGAGCCCCCAGGCAGGGATGAGGGAGCCTCCATGACCAGCTTCAGAAATGGTTCCCAAGCCCTGTGACATGCACCCTCCTGAGCTTCACTCAGTCCACTTAGGAAATGGAATGAAAGGAGCAGCATTTCTTAGTTTGGGGGTGAAGCACATTTAGGGATAACACTCACTGGGGGGTATGTAGGTTGGTCAGTGGTGTGCAGTTTGGGGCCCAGGTTGCTCAGCTCAGTGTTGGGGTGACAGTGAGCCAGGACCCGACTGGCCCCATGGGGAACATTTGAGAGCAGTTGGGGAACAGTGGAACTGTGTGACATTTACCATACCAAGAGGAGCTGGGGGGACATGCTGGGATCTGAGGTGTAAGTGCACAGAGCTAGACAGTGGGCTGAAGGGGACCTTCTCTTGTGTCTGATGCTGCAGGATCGTGGTTGCAGGACCTCTGCTCCAAGATGCTGTGGTTCCCAACTCAGCTGCTCCCTTTGACTTCCAAGCTGCATACGGATTGAGTGACCAGATGGTAAGTGTCCTGGTCACGTAGCTCTAATAGGGGCCTGGGACACAGGAACATAGGCCTGGACCCACTGCTTTTTTCATTGACTTGAAAGAGCCACTTGTCTGTGGCCCTGGGTGCCTCTTGGTCTCCTTTTCCCAGGCCCAAATCCCGACTGGCCTCAGGAGCATGAGTGCAGAGTACTAGATGTCTGGGTGTCCCTGTGCTCATGGCTGTCTCCCCACAGGCCCTAGCCATCAGCGACCATTACCCGGTGGAGGTGATGCTGAAGAGAGCCTGACGTGAGTGGGGCCTGGCCAGCGACCTCCGCTCTGCAGCCTGTCGCCAAGAACTGAGACGACACAGCCAAAGGCTAGGGACAGAGTTTAGGAAACCAGTGCCTGGTCCTGAGTGCTCCTGCCCCTCCCCACCACCGTGGCAGCTGGAATTAGAGGAAGGTAGGCTTTTCCTCACTGTACCCGCTTCCATTGTAAGCTTGGAGGTTGTGTCACCAGAGCACCCCAGTCTGGACAAAAACTCTAAGAATACATTTTAAGTGAATAAAGCTCAAAAGTAGGTGTTCTCATTGGCAGCATCCAGTCCTTTGTCATCGTCCCCATCCACCACCCCCCCACCCTAACCCTGGGCAGGAGGACCTGGGGCTTTCACAGCTGTCAGTGTCGGTCCAGGGCCTTGATGAGCAGGTGGTTCAGGCGGCTGACCATGGGTCGGGGGTCGTCGACCAGCCCTGCTGTGATCATGGCATTCTCGTAGATCTGAAAGGCAAGGCAGCACCTCGTTGTTAGTGGGAGGGTGAGCGAGGCCTGATCCCAACCCAGGGACCTCAAAGAGAAAGAAGAAAGGAAGAGAGAGCCTCCTGAAGCTGACAGCCCCATGCCTCAGTTTACTGTTCGCATTCCTCCAGCAGACTCACCTGATCCACCAGCAGCTGGGCCAGGTCAGGCTCGCCATCTCTCAGCTGACTGAGCTTCTTGATGAGTGTGTGCCTGAACACAGAAACCACCAGAAGTTATTAGCTCAGGGCTGGGGATGCACACACAGCCTCTAACTTTGTGCTCCAGTGACTTTTCTGAAATGTTGGGGTTATCAGGACATGCAAAAAAGGGTAATAGGTCCAGTATAAAAAATAAAGCCCATAATGATCAATTACAGATTATATACCCAGAAAACCCAGCAAAAATTTTGATACTAAAATTGATATAAAGGAGACACTACTAAGGTAAAGAAAGATGAGTTTAATATATGAAAAGACATATGTTATAGTTCTTGGATAAGTGGACCATAAATAGAAGTGAAACTTTCCTTATTTAATAGGATTCCTTTAATCTAAAAAATCTAGTATAAAATTTATAAAGTAAACATGGAAGAGCAGTTAGAGGAGGAAGTCCCAGTTAAAACATAAAGCTCCAGTAATTAAACAGTTCTGGAAAATGAAAAGGTAACAGCTCAGTGCAACAAAGTGGACAATGTATAAATGGCCCAATTCATATAGGAATTTTGTTAGTACCTCATAAAGACAGGATAACTGGGCCGCACCCAGGAAACAAGTTGGATTCCGATGTGATTAATTTCCAGAGGGATCAAAGATTAAATGTAAAAATTAAAAGCAAAGAAGTATAATACTCGAAGAAAACAGGGAAGAAGTATTTTATAATCTCGGAAGGGGAAAGCCTTTTTAAACAAAATACAAACCCAGAAGTCAGAAGAAAAGAATAACTGACTACAAAAAAACATTTTCTGCACAGGAAAAAATACAGTGGGAAACATACATCAAAATTATAAGGTATAATTTTAAGAGAACGGCAAAAATTGATGTTGGATAAAACTGAAGGCACTGGGGAAAGGTTAGAGGACAGCAGGAGTGGCTTTGGTCCCTGTCTGAGACGACATGATTCCCTCCCCTCACAGGGCTGTTCAGAGTAGCAAACACTTTACAAAGCAAGGTGAGCACACTGCACAGCAAGTGTACCAGAGGAGGCCCCACACAGTGTCTCCGAAGATACGTGAGGAAACTGGGGATGGGGGGGGCGGGGAGTTCACCGTGAACTCCCTTAGTTCTTCAGAATTCTCAACCGAAAGAATATATTAACAAATTTTAAAGCAAATCTGTAAAATAAGAGTCTTTTGGCAACAGAAACGAGCACTCTGCACAGCTATCTTACAAAACTGCTTCTGTGTCAGAACTAGTTAAGGCAACGGGGTGTCCAGTCAGCGTCCATCTCTACTGGGGACTCACAGCTGGGAACTGTGCACCCATTACACAGGCCTGCACCCATTATGCCAACCTGCCAACCAGGACAGCTCCTTTGAGAGGCGTTCAACGCTCTTTGTGGCCAGCCATGAGCCAATTCAGATCTTTTCACCCAGTAATTGTGTTACTAGTAATTTGGCTCAGAAACTGGAAAAGGCACTTCCCCCTACTCCCCAGTAGTTTTAAGTAAATTAATGGTTCTAAAGCAACATGGAAAAATATTTATAGGTGATGAATAAAAAAATTAGGCATGTACTACATAAAAAAACCAAAACCCACAATAAGACGAAAGTCCAAAAGAAAATATACCAAATAGGGTACAGTGACTGTGGTGGGGGTGAGACTATGGATTTTCTAGCGTTTTTGGTAACTTGTTCATGTAACTTCATGTAAAAAACTACTACTGTATACAGTCAATTTCCAAAAAAGAAACTGTCTCCATATACAACAGTTAGAAAATGAAATTTCAAAATATCCAATAAAGACACATCAAATAACTATAAAAAATGTACAAGAACTCTAAAGAAAACATAAGTTTCCAAGAGATACTCATCTGAGAAGGCAGCACAGTTAACGGTGTGGGCAACAGGGTGTTCACATGGAATAAGATGAAACTAGAACCCCCCTTAGCCCCCAATCCCAGACAGGCCAGTTAGAGATGGGCTCAACCAACATGAAAGGGCAGAACTATACAGCTTTTAGAAGGACATGCAGGAGAAGAAACTCATGTCTGGAATAGATGCTTTTTGGGGTCTTAAGAAATCTCTAACAAATGTATATACATTTGACTACATTAAAATTAAGAAATTCTCTTTAAAAGACAGGTGAAAAGACAGAAAAGATATTTGCAACTGTTAAAGTATATATAAAGAACTACCAATCAATTTTTTTTTTTTAAAGCCCAACAGAAAAAAGAACAGTAGCCTTCTAACTTGCAGGGACCTGGGTTCCCATGCTCTGCCCTCTGGAAGCAGTGGGCCTTACTCAGCCCAGCTGAGGATAAGGTGCTTTCACGCCTGGGCACCCATCCCGGAGAAACACATGTGCAGCACCAGACGGGGGACAAGAATGTTCAGAGCAATGTGTTCCCAACAGCCTCCAAATGGAAACTACCCAAATGTCTATCAAAATAGAATAAATAATTGTGCTGAGTAGATTCATACCCTGTGATTCAGCTGTGAACAAGAACAAACTATAGTCACCCCCACAGATGAATACATCTGATCACACGCCAAGAGAAGAAAGGAAGGCTTCAAAGGGAACCTGTGCACAGGGGTCCATTCACGTGAAGTTCAGAAACAGGCAGAACTGAGCTTGTGTGTAATGACGCACAAGTAGCTGAAAAACCATAAAGCACAGTGAGGAAGTGACTGACACAGAAATCAGGACTGTGGTTCTCCCTGGAGAGCGGGACAGAATTCAAGTAGGAGGAAAACAGGAGTGTCTGGGTGTCGGCAAGGTTCAGTTTTTTTAAATGTCACATAGGTATAGTTTAATACAGTTCAATTACACGAGTGTTTATATAAACATTTATCAAACTGTCCAAAAGTTTTATGCACTTTCTATGTGTTATAAATAAAAGAACACACACTCACATACAATTTTAAAAGATTACCTGGCAGGTTAGAAATGAGCATGCCCATTCCCTGGGCATCAAGGGCCCTGGGCCCAAGAGGCCTGGAGCCAGCAGCCTTACCTGGGGTTGATCTCCAGCGTGGGCTGCAGCAGCTGAGCACGCTCCTCCTGGGTCTTGGCCAGCTGCTGCATGCGCAGGAAGTGCCGGGCGGCCCCCATCTCCAGCACCGTGATCATAGCAGGGTGGGTGTCCAGCCGAGGAGTCACCTGCAAGCAAGGCCGGGGGTGACAGGGGCCCTGGCAGGGTCTTGACCAGGTATAAAGCTTCCCCAAATGACAAGACAGGAGAACGCAGGTCTCCAGGGACATACCCTCAACCAGCAGTGCTCCTCCCTCCCTCTCTCCCTCCCAATCACCTGCTAACGAATCGTACCCTGCTTGGGAACTCCCTCCTCTTCTACACTCCAAAGCTACCAATTTCTAACCTATCAGTTACCATCCAAGGTCCATCTTGCCTGGTGTTATCCACTTCTCTGCTTCACAGGGTCCACTTCCAGGTCCTACAGCAACTGTCTGAAGACCCGCCAGGACTGGCCACCCCATTTCCCCTGGCCCAGCCTCTTCCTCAATCTTGTGTCCGTCTTTACTGCAGACGGTGCTCTCACCCACCGCTCCCTGTGGCTCCCTCTGGCCTTTACTTCATCAAATACACCTTTTCTCACCGAGCCCCACAGGCTTCAGGCCTCCTGACTTACGCCAGAGACGCTCCTGGGCCTGCTGGGCCCATGGCTGCCCCCTTCCCGGCAGCACAGTAAGGATCCAGCTCCACGACTTCCTGACCTGCGGAAGCGCTCTGCCTGTTTCCTTCATAGGATACGGACGAGAATTCTACCTACCTCCTAGGCCACCTTAAATGAGTCACTGCTGTAAAGCATGGACACGATATGTGTGTTACATAGAGAAACCCCAGCCACACACCTTGCTCCCTGCCAGGAAGCCCTCGCCTCCCTCAGAGACCCACTGCTACCTCCCATGGAGCCCCCAGGTCTGCCCTCCTCTGCTCTCAGCCTTCCCTACCCTGCACACCTGCCTGTCCCTTTGGGGCCACTCCTGAACATGTCCCTCAGCCAGTGACACCTGTTCCCTGGTGACTGTCTTTTCTCTTGCAGCTCAGAGCTGGATCAGTGGGTTCCTAGCTCATTAAAGCCTACCCAGAACCCCCACTGAGAACCCAAGCTGGACCGTACACCCTTGTGTCCTCAGCCACTGCAGCTCCTCTAGGCCTGGACGAGGATGGCCCTGGGGAGGCCAACTGGGGACACCTCCTCTCTGCTTCTGCCTGCCCACTAGGCCCTCAGCAGCTCACCTTCCACTTTCTTCATTCCAACTGCTCTACAAAGTGGAGGCGAAGCCAAGCTTGCCCGCCCGACCTCAGTAACTCCCCGGGCACATGTGGCTACGTGCTCACGAGCGCACACATGCAGGAGCAGCAGCAACCAGAGCCGGCAGGCTGGCCAGCTGTGCAGTCACCAAGGGCCATGGTGGTTGGGTGGTGGCCCGTCTTTGGGAGGCCTCACCTTCACGTTGGTGACACGGGACCCTAGCGCGTTTCTCATCCAGGCCATCAGGTCCTCTGTCTCCTTCTCTGACAGACGGTCGCCAGCTACAGGAGAGCAGAAGGGTGAGCTTGGAGGCCGTCTCCACAACTCCCTCCCCATAGGCTCCCAGCGGCAGGCTCCCTCCACCCTGCCAGCCACTGGCACGACGACAGAAGCTACCAGAACACTCTTCACCTAAAATTAAGCAGATAAATTTGGACCCCAGAAAGGATACTTTTGATTGCCTGAGGCCCATATAATTTTGTTAGGGCTTTAAAATGTCTGATTCTCTTAAGCTTTATCAATCTTAGGAAGGCAAGCTGTGAAAAGAAAACCCCATATAGACCCACTGTTGCAGAACGAAGAGGCCGTGTAGCAAACAGTGCCAGCTCCCTGGGCCTGCCTGGCCTCACCTGCACCCCAGGCCACCATCCACACCTGTGCCCAGAGAGAAGGGAAGCAAGCCGACCTGGGGAGCCGTCCTCAAACTTCTCCTCCTTGTAGTGGTCAACAACGATGTCCGTTTCCACAGACATCAGCTTCTTCTTGTCAAACTCACGAAGGTGGAGCAAGGTCAGCTCATCAAACTGCTCGTAGCAGAAGAGAACCTGTGAGGACCCGAAATGGCTTCCATCAGGCCCGGGGAACCCTCTGCCCGTGACAGGAGAGGGACACGGAGCAGGGGCTGGGGCTGCGGGCTGGGCCCAGCATCTGAGGGCCATGCAGGGGGTGCTGGGGTTCCTGGGCCTTGTGGACGCAGCGGTTTACAGACGGCTCTCAGGGAGGCTCTGGCTCTATCTTAGAAGCAGTGATGCTATTTATAGAGAAATCCCTGTGTCACCTCCTAGAAAGACCCAAACTAGTAGGCAGGCTTCAGCCTGGCCTCTGTGACCCTGGATGCTGACACTCACTGCTCCGCTCTCCCGAATCGTGGGCACATTCAGCCATTCCCCAGTGCGCATGGGGACCCTCCTTCAGTGGTCAGACCCCCTCGCCCTCTGACCTGGCCCCAAGGGAAGGACAAGTGCAGGGAGGCCCGGTAGGGGCCAAGCCTGCCCCTTGGCTCACCCACCTCTGTGTTTTTCCACTTCATGGCCTCATAGTAGGGCGAGTGCTCCGCCAGGTGCCGGTTGGGGGCGCACAGGTAGTAGATACTGCGGGTGCCGGCCTGCATGCGGCTGGCGTAGTCTGGGAGGCTGGTCAGCTGCCCAGCAGGCAGTGCCGACGACTCGTACCGCAGCAGCTTTGCAATATCCTCCTGTAGACAGACAGAGGCCAGGTCATTGCTCATTCCAGGTCCTGGCTCTGAAAGCCTCCCGACAGCGGGGCACAGACTTCGGGAGCCTTCAGCTAAGGGAGGAAAGGCTCTGGCTGGCCTCACACCCGCCTGGTGACCGTGTCCTGCAGCCAAGGCAGCTCCTTTGGGAGCCTGGTCCAGGGACGGCGCCCTGGGCTGGCTCGGGCCCTGGGGAGCTCTGAGGGACTCCAGTGCTGTCCATTGGGCCCCATGTCAGAAGTTCAGGGGACCTCGGAAAGCACGTTCCACCACAGGTGGCCCAGGGCCTTGCTGAGAGGGCCTTTCCAGGTGAGCTGCAAAAACGGTCCCAGGAGTGGCTAGGCCCTGTCCGTGGCAGAGCCCACTCTGGACCCAGCATCCTCCCTCTGTCTCGAGTCACAGACCCTGGCTCTCGCCAAGCAGGGGACACGGGTGTGAAGTCCACACTTCCCAGCCTTCCTCACAGCCAGGGGACGAGTCCTGGCCCAGGGGGTACAAGCCTAAGTGGGGTGTGTGACTCAGAGAACAGGCCCTGAAAGGAGGGGCTTGTCCATCTGCTCCTGTCGGCTGAGATGCTGGTGGCATCTAGACTCCATGAGGGAGTTGCCTGTAAGGACAGAAGCAGCAACAGGCTGGGGTCCAGCTCCCTGACGCACCAGCCTGGACATGACCTGACAGTAAACTGCCTCGTCTATGCCACCGACTCATCTCCAACAACCCATGGTGCCCAGAGGGGAGGTCCAGATGAGAGAGTGATGTGGTGGGGATGAAAGGGGGACGAACAGGCAAAACCAGGGATCTGGGAGCCCACCCGGCGAGCCAGGCTCTAGGTTCATAGGTTAAGCTCATGCTCTTGTGCATGTTACGGATCCTCATTAACTGAGTAAGGGGCCTTCCCTGGTGATGCAGTGTTTAAGAATCCGCCTGCCAATGCAGGGGACACAGGTTCGAGCCCTGGTCCGGGAACATCCCACGTGCCGCGGAGCAACTAAGCCCGTGCACCACAACTACTGAGCCTACTTTCTACAGCCCGTGTGCCACAACTACTAAAGCCCGTGTGCCTAGAGCCTGTGACCTGCAACGAGGAGCCACCACAACGAGAAGCCGGTCCACCACAACGAAGAGTAGCTCCCGCTCGCCACAACTAGAGAAAAGTCCACGTGCAGCAACGAAGACCCAAATCAGCCAAAAAATAAATAACTTTATTTATTTATTTATTTAAAAAAACCCTGAGTCAGTCAGTGTTTATAAAGCACTCAGAAAAGCCTCTGGCACCACCTGGGTCCTGCTACCTACAAACACAGAGAGGAATGAGTGGAGAGTCCGAGCAGGCAGCACTTGGAGCCACTGGAGTCCTTGTGCCAACAACCGGGGTTAGGAGGACCCAGGGTGATGAGGGCCTGGGGGGAGCAGGCTGGTAGCCGCAGTGCCCAGGCCCCATCCCACCCTCCCTCATGGCCTGCAGAACAAACCCTGGGACCCCAGACGGTTGGTCACCCTCCTTCCCTGCTGCTGTTCTGGAGCAAAAGACGAAACGCCGGCGCTAAGAGTGACAAAAGACGTGTCTTTTGGGAGTGATGGAAATGTTCCAGAACCAGATGGTGGTGGACGTATAACCTGTGAAGGTACTAAATGAACTGTTCACTTTAAGAGAGTGAATTTTATTGTATGGGAACTGTATCACAACTTAAAAGTGGCCAATAAATGTTTATGGAACAATCTCATCCTTTTTAAGTAATTGCGCAATTAACCCAGTGGCACAGTGTTGATGGATTTCTACCGATCACATGATGAACTGCCCTGACTACATATACCTCACCTGCCCTCCCCACCCCGTGAACCAGGCACCTCTCCTGTCCTGACTTCTGTGACCTCCCCAAGCCCCCCAGGCCCTTGGGGGAAGAGACACTAAATGCCCGCTCCCCTCAAATGAGGGCACTGGAGGAGCTGGACATGTGCAAGTGCACGCCGGGCCTGCTGGGACCACCTGCGGAGTCCAGAGGCCAAAGGCTGCACTTTCTGACCCCTGGGAGTGGTGACTGGGGTGCCTGGCTATGCCATCATCACGTCCTGGGAAGCTCAGGTTTCTGATCTCCAGCAGCTTCCTCCACAGCCCAAGGCAGCCCAGAGAAAGGCCCAGAAACCCAGACCCTACCTTGACCTCCTGCTCAGCCGTGGTCACGATGCCCTCCCTCATGAACAAGCCGTAATCTTCAAAAAACTTGGCATATTTCTCAGCATGTTTTTTACTCTGGTCAATGAAGAATTTTATTAGCCTCTGCTGTAGAACGCCCTGGAGTTTCCTATGAACAGAAAAGCATTTATCACAAAAGAGCAACTTTCACGAAATACAAACAGCCAGAAGGATATGAAAAAACGTTCAATCCCACTAATAATCAGAGAAGTGAAGACAACATACCAAAAAGTTACCCTTGGCCAACACCAGTTAAGGAGACATGCGCCCCCCAGAGTCAGGGATGCTAGCTGACACCCCCCCCCGCCCCCGCAACCTTGTGGAGAGTGACAAAACTATGGTTCTGAGATTACACCTTCATGAGTCACCAAGATTTATGGACCAGGAATTTCACTGTAGCACATAAAACAGAAAACAATTATGGGACTTTGCTGGTGGCGCAGTGGTTAAGAATCCGCCTGCCAATGCAGAGGACACGGGTCCGAGCCCTGGTCTGGGAAGATCCCACGTGCCCTGGAACAACTAAGCCTGTGTGCCACAATTACCGAGCCTGTGCTCTAGAGCCCGCAAGCCACAACTACTGAGCCCACATGCCACAACTACTGAAGCCCACGTGCCCAGAGCCTGGGCTCTGCAACGAGAGAAGCCACTGCAATAAGAAGCCCGCGCACTGCAACTAAGAGCAGCCCCCACTCACCACAACTAGAGAAAGCCCGCGCACAGCCAAAAATAAATAAATAAGCTCTGATGCAAGTTTAATTACAGAAAAGAAAAAAAGAAAACAATTATGAACAAGCTCAGTGTTCAACTGCAGAGAACAGGTTGAAATGAATGATGGAAAGCTACACGGCCATTAAAGATCAACATCCTCTAATGATATGATCCTTAAAAACATGAGAAAGTGCCTGGGTTGAAAGAAAAACTAGAAAAATCCCAATATGGATAAATTACAGGGTACATATAGTATATAAGTATGCAAAGACTATACATACTACTTGCTGTGCATTATATTTTTTATAATTAGGATCAATGCTGTATAAACTTGGGTTTATACTGGATATACTATATGTGCTCTACAGTTTTACAAAATTGGGATCTTGTGTATTACGGTGTTTACCAGAGCACTACATAAAATCGTGAGCAACACTATTAGTGGTATTAGGGAGTATTTTTTTTTAATTTCCTTAATATTCTGCCTTTCCTAAAGCCTAAAGGTGAAATTACCATTTGTTTCCTTAATAATCCAGGGTAGGGGAACAATAATGTTTAACGTTCATTTAAGCTTATCCTCTTCCACTCCCATCCTGAATAACTCAGTCCTTCAGCCAAGGGGCTGCACCCGCATCTGTGGTGGGGCAGCCACAGCAGCCAGGATGAAACGAAGAGGGTGTCCATGCAGGGTGAGGGTTGGAGGAGCCTGGTGTGGAGTGTCAGAGCCCAAGGACCCCAGAAGAGGACATCCAGACTGGGGACAGCGAGCAGCTGGCAGAATGGCTGACAGACACCCCCTTAGCCCACCGTGTGGCATCAGAGCCCAAGCAGGTGAAGGAGCAGGGAGCTGGTGGGGCAGGGGGGCAGCAGCGATGGCAGACTGGTAACATGAAGGGGACTGGTCAGAGGTAAACACATTAGGGATAATCAGAGGCAAATTCCTCACTGTCAAGAGAAGCAAAGACCAAGACAACGGCAGTGCTGGTTGGTATTGAGTGAACTCAATACAGAAGTGCTCAAAGCACAATGGGAATAGGTCAAAGGGCAAAGAGTCAGCCTGAGTAGGTTCCTGCTAAATCAGGGACAGTTTGGGCATCAAACAATGACAGTAACAGATTATAGCCCTTGAATAAAACAGGAAATCAAGTCATGCAAATCAGTTATACAGATATTAAGAAAAGCACATGCATATTGTAAGAAATGAACACACAGCTGCCAAATACCACCCCATTACATAACATCATTACTAATTACAGAGGAAAAAAGAGTAACCACGTGAGCAGGCTGGCAGACACCCCCTTAATCAAGTGTCAACATGAACATCACCAGTAAGGGGACAACTCAAAGTCGTGCACCACCTGACAGGATGCATCACTTTGTGCTACTCCTGCACCTAAGCATGAGGGAGCATCACAATCCGTGCAGAGGGCCATTCTATATAATCACTGGCCTGAAATCTTCAGAAGCATCCAGGTCTTGAAAGTCGGGGAGACTGTGGAATTCGGCCAACCTCCAGGAGACTGGAGAAACATGACAACTAAAGGCTTGTGTGACTCTGGACTGGACCCTCCTACTCTAGAGGATGTGACGGGCGCAAGTGTGCAACGTGGATTGGTCTGAGGATGAGACGTGGCAGCTGCACCACGTCAACTCCAACTGACGGCTGTGCTGGCTAGGAGGAGACTGTCCTTGTTCTCTGGAAACACACCCTGAGATAACTGGGGACGATGGGCATAGAGTGGACAACTTACTCTCTCAGGATTCAGGGGAAAAATGTACTTTGCATCAAGTTTCTACTTTTTCTTTCAGTTTCTTTAAAAAATTTCATTTAAGTCTGACTCTGCTGGTCAAGATGAGTGCTCAGACTGACAACCTAGCCCTGGAAAACCACCAGCAGTGACCAAGTGGCCGGACACACCCCCGCCTGCAGCCTTGCGTCCTGCCAGCGTCTGGGTCAGCCCAGTCCCAGCTGCTGGGGGCAGAGCACATGCCTGAGATCAGAAAACGTGGGTTCAAATACAGGTTCACTCACTGTCGGGTGAGACCTCCCTGTAACTCAGTTTCCACAACTATGACGTGGAGACCTAGTGGCTCCCACCTGCAAGGATGACACAGGCTGCACAGGAAGGGCTTGGTACAGTCTGGGTGAGAATAAATGCTCAGTAAATAGCAGCTACTGCTATGATCAGGATGGGGGAGGAGAAATTCGGCCAACCCAGCTCACGAGGATTCCAAGAGCGATGTCTCCAAAAGAAAGTTCAGTGCCCAGCCCTTGTCTCCTTCACACCATTAGTGACCTTCCTGGACTGAGGTCAGACGTTCTCCTGGCTCTGGGGCCGTCCTTTGCCTCGTCCACCCAGAAACAGCCCTGCATGGAACTTCCCCTGCCACGGCTGCCCCAGGATTGAGTGACAGGGATTGGCCAAGGGAGGGAACATCTCCTGGAACTGGCAGCAACTCTCCTCAATGTCAGTCTCCAAACCCTTTACAAAAGCGTGAAGTAAAAGATGGGGCAAAGCACACGTGACCTGTTCATATTCTCCAGGCCCATAGCTCCCTTGGGCACCTTCAGCTCCACCCTCTCCTCTCAGCAGCTTCAAGCCCGCCTGGGCCTTCCGTGGCAAAGGCGAACCCGGTGAGGTGCCCACTGTGTCCTGCGGCTGCTCACCTGATCAGCGCACTCTCCTGGAGGAGCTCCCGGCTGAGGTTCAGGGGGATGTCCTCGCTGTCCACCACACCTGTGAGACACAGGCCGAGTGTGGGTGAGAAGGGAGGACACTCGGGGGCTTCTCCTCCCAAGTCCCTTGTCTTCCTAGAATTCAGGCAGAGCCCAGGTCACAACCATGGGGTCGGAAGGAAAGCAAGCAAGGCCGGTGAGCCTTTGCCGGGACAGTTTCTACAATTTCAGCATCAGTTGGACCCTCTTTCAAAACTACCACCTGGGTTTTCTGTTCAAAATCATAACATATCATGGATAAATCAACCAAGACTAGTGTCTGAAGACAGGAAGCTCCCTGGGAGGCGCCACGCTGTGAGGACTCGGCTCACCAGCCAGCAGCTGTGGTGACTCGCCCTGACCCCGCACTCATCAAAGATGAGCCCTTTCTGATGGTGTTGGCATCTGGAGCAGGCAGCTGCTCCTGGGCCTCAGCCCACACGGCTGGGCACAGACACTGGCACCGAACCTCGAATGAAGCGCAGCCACGTGGGCAGGATGTTGGTGGCCTTGGTCTGGATGAGGACCTTGCGGCTGTACAGCGAGACACTGGAGCCCAGCTCCCGGCTCATGTCAAACATGGTTGGTTTCTGGAGGCAAGGAAAGGGCAGCGTCAGGTGGCAAAAGCAGAAATCCGTGGCAGCCCTGCCAGGAGGCAGAGCCTGCATGGTCACGGGGAACCCCTTCCTAAGGCTACCTGGGCTGGGAGATTTGAGGCAGATGTGCGGTGTCCTGCCTGTGTCTGTCTGTTCAAAAGCCCAGAGGGGCCGGGGGAGGCCCCTCCCACCATGGCTCCAGGTGGGGTGGGGGGGTCCTCTCTGGGCAGCTGCCGCCCTCCCCATAAAAACAATCACTTACATGTCCCTGCGAACAGAGCCAAGCCTGCTAGGGATCAGGGGTCAGCAAACTAGAGCGCACAGGCCAAATCACCTGTTTGTATAGCTTAGAATGGCTTTTCCATTTTTAAATGGTTGAGGAAAAAGGCAAAAAAGGACATTTCATGATATGTGAAAAATACATGAAATCCAAATTCCCGTGTCTACAGTTTTTGGAACCCAGCCACATACGCCCATCTCAGCGTGGCCCGTGAGCCTCCGCCACAGGGGCAGAGTCCTTGGTGGTACGAGGCTGCAAAGCCCAAAGTGGCCACTGTCTGCCAACCCTGCTCTAAACCAGCGCCTCCCACGCTGCCGTTTGCACACACGTCATGTTGGGATCTTGTTAAGGTGGGAACTGACTTGGGGGGTCCTGGGCCCAAGGCTCTGCACTCCTAATGGGCCCAGGGGAGGCTGGGGCTGCTGGTCTGCAGAGCACACTCAGCGGGAGGGTAGAAGAGCTCTTTCCAAGATGGGTAACAGGCGCGGGGCTCTAGTCAGTTAAAGCCAGGAAAGCTGGGTTCAACCCAAGCAGGTTTCCCGGCTGCAGGATTTGGTGGGGCCTTCACGGTGCTGCCCGAAGCCATGCGGAAGTAGGGAGAGCGCACTGCATGGAGACAGGACGCCCGCACCCGTCCACAAAGCCCAGGCCTGCCGGGCCAAACATCTCTCTGTTCAGCACCCCTCACTTCAACTTCTGTTCACCCGTCCAGACGTATAGGATTTTCTTTCATCCTGATGCTGCTAAGGCAATTTTTGTGATGTCTGTGCTGAGCTGTCACCGTTCAGGGGAAGTGCTGCTGGTATGTAAACCCAGGGAGCAGTGGACAAACCCCTGGCAGCTCGCATGGCAGGCCTGCGCCCGGCTCACCGTTTCTGGCACGTAGAAGAGGCTGCGGATGTTGAGAGGTGCGTCCGTCTTGTAGTGCAGGGTGTAGCGGGGCTTGTCATGGGCCTGAGCGATGTAGCGGTAGAATTCCTCATGCTGACCCTCGCCCACATCCTTGGGGTCCATCATCCAGATGGCCTGGAAATGGAATGAACAGGGACGTTATGTTTCAGACGCAACCTCCCAACAATGTGCAGACCTGACCTGGTGGAGCTCGCGGGGCCCGGGTGCTGGCAAAGGAGCCCTCAGCTCCTGAGGGTTGGCCTCCCGGGCCCTCTGTCTCCAGCCCCACCCTCTCCAGTGCTGGACAGAGAGACACACAAAAGGCTCTGGGAACAAGTGCCCTGTCCCCTGCAGTGTCAGGAAGAGCAAAGCAGGAGGCAAGGTCTGGACGAGCCTGCACGACGTCATGACACTAGCCACCAACAGGTGAGCAGCTCGAGTAACATGGTTGAGCCACGCGCTGGACAGTTACTGAGCCGTGAAAAGGAACAGAGCACTGATACACCCTACAACCAGCACAAGCCCTGAAAACACAGTAAGAAGCTGGACACAAAAGGCCACACAGTAGTCGACTCCATTTTTATGAAACGCCCAGAATAAGCCAATCCAGAAAGTGGACTGGATGCCAGGGGCCAGGGGCGGGGAGTGAGAGTGACTGTTGATGGACGTGGGGTCTCTTTCTGGGGGTGAAATGTTCTGGAACCGACCATGGTGACGGCAGCATGACTGAATACACTCAGGAGCACGAAGTGTGCGCTGTGAAGGGTGACCCCTGGTGCACATGGACCTGCCTGCACCCACAGATCTCGCCTCCCCCAGAACACCCAGTCCTGGGGCTCTGACGCAACGCCCAGTCCCACCTCTGACCTGCCAGCCTGACGTGGAGTGGCTTATCTCCAGAGCCACCTGAGCCTGCAGGTAGCCAGGCCTCACCTGCAGGGTATTAAGGCGCCTTCCATTCATGTACAAGGGGAAGCTGACAAATTTGCTGTACTTTGTCACCACATCTGGAAGAGACAGAAAAAAGCAATGAACATGGGAAGCTTCTGTAGATGAAAGCTCTGGAAGGTGCTGCAGGGGTCACACAGCACTGGGAGGCCTCGTCCCTGTCCTCCCCGCACACAGGGAGCAGAACTCACTCCCAAACCGGATCTCGAGGCCCAGGCCACCATGATACATGATGCCTTCTTGGTGGCATAAGCAGGGTTTCACGGGCTAATGTGACCCCTTGAAGAGCACTGGGCACCTTCAGTAGCATCCAGTGAGACCTGGACAGAGAGGAGCGCCTCGCAGCTGCACCCGCTCTGGTTGTCTGGGAGCCTGGACTCAGGCTGGGTGGGCAGGCTGGTGACATCTTACAGCACAGGCAGAACGAGCACAGGACCCTGCGCTACCAGCAAGCACACAGACAGTGCTGCTCGAAAGGAGGAAGGCAAACCTGACCCTGCCCCAACCCACGGCCAGCCCTGCGCCTGCGACCCCCGCCCCAAAATGTCCTAAAACGCAGTGGCAGGAGGTACTGCACTGACCCGCACGCACGTCCCCAGAGGCCCAGGCTCCTGCTCACCTCGAACCCGAGCCTCGCTGGTGAACTCTCTGCTGTCTGCCCTGAGGTGGATGACGATTTTGGTCCCGGTTCTAACTCCTGAGGCTTCGGCGATTTCAAACACCCCAGAGCTAAGACACGCGGGAGAAGGAAGGCGAGTTCTGCCTGTCAGTGCTGAGAAGTCCCACGTGGCAGGCAGGACTTGCATAGAAAGGAAGCTGGAGTGTGCCCCAGGCCATCACACCTCCGCCAGGGACAGTGGCCGCTGGGGCGCAGGGCTCCCCGCTCCTGAACACAACCTCTCAGTCTCACATTCCCCTGAAGTGGCCAGGTAAGCATCAGACTCCGGGAAGAGACCCCCGTCCTGTGCTAACTCCAAGCGCTCCGGACCCCTGGCCAAGTGCCTCCTCCCAAGAGCAGAAGTACACGAGGGGCACCTTGTCGATCCCTCGGCCCTGGTGACTGTGGGCCCCACTTTCACTTTTTCTGCGGGAAAGCAGGATTCAGAAATGAAGTTTGGGGGCTTGTGAGATAAACACTTAACCTTGGCTATGGTGGGTGCCATCCTCCACGAACAGCTGAGATATTCCTGGACTTCGCAGGCCCAGCACACGGTGGAGACGGCGGGAGGTGGGGCAGCCAGGGAGCCAAACCCTGACCCCCATGAGGAGTCAGGGACGCGCCCTCAGAACAAAGGCACCAGCCCCGGAGCACAGAGCGGGGACTCACCCAGCAAAAAAGAGTAACGGCTCCCTGAGTGTGGGGCTCAGGCCTCCCATGAAAAGCCCAGGATGGCGCACTGGCGCTTTCCAAGGAGCCTGGCTTCCCAGACCAGGCTGCGAGCTCCAGCTGAGTCCCACTCTGTGTGGCAGGTGACACTTGCCTCGATGGCCCCAGGGCCTGGGGACACTCCGTGTGTGACGTGGGACCTGCTCACTTACCCGTCTGAAAGCCACTGGTACCCAGGGCTGCCTGCGTCCACTGAACGAGAATAGACCTCGACTCTGTCAGCCACCATGAAGGCCGAGTAGAAACCCACTCCAAACTGGCCGATGATCTTGCTGCTGGCCTCCGCCTGGCTCTGGAGCGCATCCAGAAAGG
This sequence comes from Lagenorhynchus albirostris, assembly GCF_949774975.1. Taxonomy (NCBI): domain Eukaryota; kingdom Metazoa; phylum Chordata; class Mammalia; order Artiodactyla; family Delphinidae; genus Lagenorhynchus; species Lagenorhynchus albirostris. The sequence goes on from NC_083109.1 coordinate 52,424,401, forward strand.
CCTGTGGGGTGAGACTCGTCAGAGGGAGGCGGCCCTGCCCCGGAGACCTGCCGACACAGTGAAATCCTGTGATAAAGGGTCCCCAATGCCAACAAGCTCGTGCCTGAGGACATTCCTCTGAAGCTGGTGTCCAGAGCGTCTGGGACCTACCCTCTCTGGTCAGAACTGCCCTTTGAGGGGAGACCCTCGAACCTGAGAGGGGGAACAGCTGCAGCACCTGATGAAAGGGCAGCGGGGGGCTTACCTTCGACCCCGACCTGGCAATGGTTCCCAGGTTGGACACCAGCTCCTCCTGTGTCATCCCGATGCCAGTGTCCTGAGGAGAGAGACAAGCTAAGCGCCCAAGCGAATGCACCAGGGAGCCAGGATGGACGTGTGGGGACACCCAGCAGGAGCACATCAGTTACACTTGCCAGGATGGATGTGTGGGGACACCCAGCAGGAGCACATCAGTTACACTTGCCAGGCGGGCCCAGCAAAGTAAGAACACTGTCACCAGAAAAGGCGAATTCCAGCCACGTCAGCCAGGCCTCACTGGAGAAAACCTCACTAGAGGATAGACACATAGATGAAAGGGACAAAACAGAGTCCAGGAAGAGCTGCACAGACAGTGTCATGTTATTTTTGACAAAGGTTCCAAGACAAATCACTGGGGAAAGGAAAAACAAATGGTGCAGAAACAATGGGACAGCCACAGGCGAAAAACAACTCTTAGCCTTCCCTTACATAAAAACAAAATGATCACAGATCTAAGTGTAAGAGCCAAGGCTGTAAAACTAGTAGAAGAAAAGATAGGAGAAAATCTTTATCACTTTGGAATAGGCAGACTTTTTCGATAGGTCACTAAAAGCATAAAGCATAAAAGGAAAAAGTGATAAACTGGATTTCATTAAAAACTTCTGCTTTTCAAAAGCCACTACTAAGAAAATAAAAAGGCAAGCCACAGACTAGGGGAAAATATTTGCAAAAGTATATCTGATACAGGACTCGTATCTAGAATATACAAAGAACTCTTACAACGCAATAAAAAGACAAACAACCTGATTAAAAATGAGCAAAAATCTGAAAGACATTTCACAAGGAAGATATACGAATGGCAAACACATGAAAAGACACTCAACACCACTAATCATTAGGGAAATGAAAATTAAAACCACAATGAAATACACTGCTCACTCACCAGAATGGCTAAAATTAAAAAGACTGACAGTGACAAGTGCTGACAAGGATGTGCAGCCACTGGCATCCCAAATGCTGCCAGGAGTTACACAGAATGGGACACCTGCTGTGGGAACATTTGGCAGTTTCTCATAAAGTTAAACACTTTGCTTACAACCCAGCAATCCTATTCCTAGGTATTTACCCAAGAGAAATGAAAATATATGCCCACTCGAAGACTTAAATGTTCACAGTGGCTTTATTCCTAACATCCCCAAGTGCTCACCAACTTGTGAATGGATACATAAAACTGTGATGCCTCTACACAGCAGAGCACTTCTCAGTGACAGAAAGGAACAAACTACTGATACATGCAACAGCGTAGAAAAATCTCAAAAGCACTGTGACAAGTGAAAGAAGTCAGACTCAAAAGACTACCTCCTGTGTAATTCTGTTTATATGAAATTTCAGTAAACAGAAAACCATAGTGCCAGAAAGCAGATCAGTGCCTGACAAGGGCTGGGAAAGGCAGGGAATACTGGGGTGATGACATCAGCGGTGTGGGTGGTCCCATGACTGTGTATGTTGGTCCAAACACACTGTACACTTGAACTTGGGGAACTTGATTATATGTAAAAATCATATCTCAATAAAGCTTCTCAAAACAACAACAGCAGCAAGCAAGGCACACACATGCACAGAGCAGAGCAAAGGAGTGAACAAGAGAGCACCAGACACCAGCAGCAATTCTGAGAAGCGAAACCAGGCCTGCTGGGAAGAGGCAGAGTCCATGGAGGCAGGCCCTCCACTCCGTAGGATACGCGCCCCACAACCACCACCACCCCGCCGCCCCATAATCCCAGCCAGCAGGTCCTAGAGCAGCTGTCTCGGGAACGTGGTGGCCCTCAGGCCCACTGCCTGATGAACCCCATTTCTGCCTTTCTAACTCTTTGACTTTAAACTGCTCAAAGGTTACAACAGCCGCCAAAACTATTGCTGCGTCTAAAGTAAGACTGTTAATCCAAATACCGGGCTGTGATTAAAATATAGTACCACAGAATATTCAATAACATGGGGAAATATGCATCACAAGAGTATAAGTATGGTTAAAAGTGTGGGGCTAAACAAAACAAAACAAAACAAAACAAAAAAAAAAGTGTGGGGCTTCCCTGGTGGCGCAGTGGTTGAGAATCCACCTACTAATGCAGGGGACACGGGTTCAAGCCCTGGTCTGGGAAGATCCCACATGCCGCAGAGCAACTAAGCCCATGTGCCACAGCTACTGAGCCTGCGCTCTAGAGCCCACAAGGCACAACTACTGAGCCCACATGCCACAACTACTGAGCCTGCGCACTGCAACTACTGAAGCCTGCATGCCTAGAGCCCGTGCTCCGCAATGAGAGAAGCCACCACAATGAGAAGCCCGCGCATCACATCGAAGAGTAGCCCCTACTCGCCTCAACTAGAGAAAGCCTGTGTGCAGTGATGAAGATCCAACACAGCCAAAAATAAATAAATTAAAAAAAAAATATGAAGAGTTACAGCTGACTCTTGAATAACACAGATCGGAACTATGCGGGTCCACCTATTCACAGATTTTTTTCCAATAGCAAGTACTACCTACAGTACCACACGACCCGCAGTTGGTTGAATCCATGGATGTGGAACAGTGGGTACAGAGGAACTGCGTAGGGAGACCTGCAAATGTGGAGGAACTGGGTATACAGAGGACAGACTAGAAGTTATATGTGGATTTCTGACTATGGGGAGGGTCTGTCCCCGCCTCCCCAGTGTTATTCAGGGTCACCTGTATATTAAAAAATAATATATCATTTAAAAATCTGTTTAGGGAATTCCCTGGCAGTCCAGTGGTTAGGACTCCGTGCTCTCACTGCCAAGGGCGTGGGTTCAATCCCTGGTCAGGGAACTAAGATCCCACAAGCCTCGTGGCGTGGCCAAAAAAATTTTTAAAAATCTGTTTAGGGCTTCCCTGGTGGCGCAGTGGTTGAGAGTCCGCCTGCTGATGCAGGGGATATGGGTTCATGCCCCGGTCCGGGAAGATCCCACATGCCGCGGAACAGCTAGGCCCGTGAGCCATGGCCGCTGAGCCTGCGCGTCTGGAGCCTGTGCTCCGCAACAGGAGAGGCCACAACAGGGAGAGGCTGCGTACCATAAAAAAAAAAAAAAAAAAAAAAAACCTGTTTAGATATGTAGACAAATGCATAGATCAAAACCCTAAATAGACACATACTAAAATGTCAACAGTATTTATCTTTGAATGATGGGGTGATTTTAAGTTTTCTCCTCTTCGAAAAGGGAACCCCTCTTACACTGTTGGTGGGAATGTAAACTGGTGCAGCCACTATGAAAAACAGTATGGAGGTCCCTCAGAAAACTAGAGTTGCCATGTGATCCATCAAACCCACTCCTGGGCACATACCCAGACAAAACTATAATTCGAAAAGATACATGTGCCCCTATGTTCACAGCAGCACTATTTACAATAGCCAAGACATGGAGACAACCTAAATGTCCGTTGACAGATGAATGGATAAAGATGTGGTGTGTATATATATATATATATATATATATATATATATATATATATATATATAAAATACATACATTATGTGTATATATATTATATATATATAATATATATAATATATATAATTATGTAATAATTATATATATTATATTACGAGTAATATAATATATAGTAATATATTATATTACTCGGCCATAAAAAAATAATGAAATAAAGCCATCGGTAGCAACATGGATGGACCTAGAGATTATCATACTAAGTGAAGTTAAATCAGAAAGAGAAAGACAAATACTATATGATATCACTTACATGTGGAATGTAAAATACAACACAAATGAACCTATCTACAAAACAGAATCACGGACACAGAGAACAGACCTGTGGTTGCGGGGCAGATCGTGGGGAGGGATGGATAGGAGTTTGGGATTAGCAGATGAAAACTATTATACATAGGATGGATAAACAACAAGGTCCTGCTGTAGAGCACAGGAACGATATTTAATATCCTGTGATAAACCAGAACGGAAAAAAATATGAAAAAGAATATATATGTATAACAGTCACTTCATTGTACAGCAGAAATTAACACAACATTGTAAATCAACTATACTTCAATAAAATTTAAAAATAAATAAATAAAACATCTCCTCTTCTGCTTATCTGTATTTTCTAAATTTTCTATGTTGAATGAGTGGGGTTTTTGGGTTTTTTTTTTGCAGTATGCGGGCCTCTCACTGCCGTGGCCTCTCCCGTTGCGGAGCACAGGTTCCGGACACGCAGGCTCAGTGGCCATGGCTCACGGGCCTAGCCGCTCTGCGGCATGTGGGATCTTCCCAGACCGGGGCACAAACCCGTGTCCCCTGCATCGGCAGGTGGACTCTCAACCACTGTGCCACCAGGGAAGCCCTGAATGAGTGTTTTTATAGTAAATTAACAGTAACGGTGGTCAGCAGGTTACTAGGAGCCTACAGCCATGACGAAAAGGCAGCCTGTCCCCCATCCCAGAGGGTGGAGAGGCACTGGCGGTCACCAGCATGGGAGGCAAGGTGGCATGCCCCGCGTCGAGACACTTGGATGAAGTACCTGGATCGTGATGGTGCCTTTCTCGGCATCAGTCTGCAAGTGAATCTCCATTTCCGGCAGCGTCTGGCCTTCAGACAACAGCTTATGACGCAGCTTTTCCAAGGCGTCGCTAGCATTGGAGATCAGCTCCCGTATGAACACCTACGGAAATGGAAAGAAGATGCCAACGCTGCAGGACCTATTTGGTTAGCAGCATCTGCAGCAACTGGTACAGGCTGGGGGAGAAATGCCACAGAACTGTTTAACCAGAAAGACGTCCTGCTTTCCTCAAAGGCAGTTTCTCCAGGGCAGCTCACAGAATGATTGAAGTTAGATCACATTGCCGTGACCCAACTTTATGTCGACTCTGACTCTACTGCTCCTTCCTCAACATCAAACCTGGAGTTAGGTGTCAATCTGTTAAGTTAATTCCAAACAGGACCCTGTGAGACAACTTCTTTCTCAACTCTTGCCCAGGGATGTCAAAATATCCTCAAAACATATTTTTTCTACTCCACAAAGGACTCATTGACTTCATTTAATCTAATCACAAACCAGACCTACCATGTTCAGGAGAAAAAAGGGCCACAGACCCAACTACCAACCCGTGTTTGTAAAGCCCTTTACCAGCGACAGACCTTCCACTTACAGTCATGGGGAGAGGGAAGGTGGTGTGACCTGACCCCAAGAGAACAGAAGCTGGATGTCACGGGGACACTTGAATATAGAATTTAACAGGACAAGACCTGGAAATATTCCCTGGAAAGTCCTTTCATTTTGGAAAGTTGTGCTTTACCCTTCTCAAATTCTTTGCATTTTAGCAAAAATGAGCATGGAAACGATGGTTCACCATGGCCTGTCACCCTTGAGCTTCATCATTTTGAGCTTCATCTCCTCAAAAAGGTCCTTGGCAGCTCCTCCCTGCTCTACTCCACCCTGGGCCGGGGTCTTCCTCCTTCAGCCCCAACACCCCCACAGACCACAGGTGGCGATGCCAGGTGATGAGGGGCGTGAACCCAGGGCCTCAGCACACATCAACAACACCACAGAGATGGACCTCAGCAGGACCCCACGGCAACACCCGAGGGACTTCTAAATTATCAGCACAATTCATTAATTCCCAGGTTCAATCTGGCTCAAAGAATCACCTGCATATAGTTATCCATGAAACCCAACAGATTTTGGTAAAAATACTCTCACTGGTAGCCCAGATCAGGACCTGTCCAAATTTAATGCATTTTCACAGCTAATGTACTAGCTGGCACCTCCCCAGAATAGCATAGAAACAGTCTCGCCAAAAGAAACCTTGCGAGTGCCGGGAGTGATTAGCGGGTACTGCACCTCTTTTTCTGAGTACAAGGAACGGGCAACGATGTCCAGAAGCTTCTTTGTCTCAGCCTGGAACTCATGTTTGGAAACAGAACCTAGTAATGAATTGCAGACACAACCAATAAAGTTTAATGTCTTTTTTCGTGGAAGAAAATGCTATGTAAAACATTCAAAAAAATCTTTAAGGTAAGGAGTTTTAAACATGTTTCAAAACAGCGAACAAAAAAGAAAGAAAGAAACCAAGTGTCTGGGCCTCAGGCAGGAGGTCTTGGGAGTGGAACAAACCAGTGGTTCCCTCTCCCTGTAGAAAGGGGCGTAGGGGCACAAGCCCTCACCTGCCTCCCTCCCCGCAGCCCGCAGGCCTCAGGTCGGGCTACCTCCAGGGGCTGTCGAGGCTGGCACCTTACCCAGTCCTGAGGCGAGCTGGCTCTAACAACCAGACCCTGGATTCTATTCTGAATACAGTTGTTTCCGAATTGATCATTTAGAGAGCAAAGTAACAAGAAAACCTCACTTCTCCTCTTAACCCAAACATCAAATATTCTGTTGTTGTCTCATTTGAAAGCCAGAAATGGACCCACTGCAGGACTGGCTCTGGAGATTGCCTTCCACACTTGCCAGGAATGAAGGACAAGTCGGACTGCAGTCCTTCACCGGCGGGGCCAACACTGAGTTTGCATCCTGCTTCCATGATTATTAGCAGATGTGCCGTGAATCACCACTTTAAAGGGGCCCCATGCGAACTCACGGGTGACCACCAGAGGGGGCAAGATACGCCAGGATGGAAGTCAGAAGTTCCTGAGAAGCCGGAAACGCAGGCGGCATTGTTTTGGGGAACCCTCCCTCCAACCAAGACCTTCCTTCGTCTGAAGCGAGTGGGTGGCTCTATCAATCATTGCTTCTGCCTCAAAATCTTCCCCTCATGAGCCAGCAACGAGCCAACAAAGACTTCCTGGACCCAAACGCAGCTACATACAGTACCCTGCACGGTCTCCGAGCTGCTGATGATGGAGTGCAGGGGCTCCTCCTTCCGGTCCTCAGCAGCCTGGGAGCTGAACAGCCGTCCAACGTGGGAGCTTGAAGCCAGGTTTTGCCTGGGACTCCAGGACTGGGCTGGGGGCCTCCAAGGACACAGAACTGGTTTTCCTGAAAAGACAAATGTGAGAAAGAATGAGAGTTAATAAGACTTCAGAAACAGAAAATCCTAATTTGTTCACGTCTGGCAGATGCTAACATGGAATTCTTTAAGGCAGGCTTTTGCTCGAAAGACCCAGTGTCACCCAGGAGAAATCAGAAGTGACAAATGCTGTGCAGCTAGCTGGTATTTTGGCAGGTAGTTCTGGTAACATATCCTCACACGTGGCAAATACCAAGAACACATGAGAACTTGGGGCAGAACCGCAGGAATGGGCAGGGGCCTTTTGACACCACTTCCCACTTATGTCCCCCAGTGAGATCGTGCACAAACCCACCAAACCCACACACGCCTCAGTGCTCACAGGCCCTCCAGGAGCCGGAAATAATGACAGGCTGGCCAGTCTTCTTACGGTGTAACTAACATGGAAAAAGGGAGAAAAAATACCCCTAAGAGGGAGCCAAATATTAAAATGTTGATGTTCTCAAACAGTCTCATCATCTTCTAAAGAATCTTTGCTGATTCTTTTCCTTTCCCTTTTTGTCCAAAACTGTCAAAGAGTTTTTAAAATTAGTGTATTTAAAAACTGCAAACCAGGGGATGATCTCCTCTACTTCGCAATCAGGAAGGGGATTCACAATGTCTCTTGAGTTGCTTTTCTGTAACTTCCTGCTCAGCACAGCGGACCAAGAAACCACTGCAAGGGAAGAAGGAAAACCCTTCCATTTGACACTGCTGTCCCCAGCCTGGTATGGTTGACAGACGCTACAGAAATACATGCAAAGGGTTGTCCCTGGTGGCGCAGTGGTTAAGACTCGGCGCTCCCAATGCAGGGGGCCCAGGGTTTGATCCCTGCTCAGGGAACTAGATCCCACATGCATGCTGCAACTAAGAGTTCACATGCTACAACTAAGAGTTGACATGCTACAACTAAGGAGGCCGCCTGCCACAACTAAAACCCGGCACAACCAAATAAATTTAAATAAATATTAAAAAAAAAAAAAGAAACACGTGCAGATACCTCCACTCTAACCGGCAGGATGGAGCCAGTCCTCACCAGCAGCCCCTGAAGACACTCGCTGGGGACTGGCATTGTTCAGTAGGCACTTAAGGCCCGACCTTTTCAAGGATACAGGTCAGACATACAAGACACTCCATGTGAAAGTCTAGGCCATAACAAACTGCAGCTGCCTGTTATGTAACTACATACATGTGACAGTCAGAAAGGAATGATTTAGAATGTCCAGAAATAACTTGTAGGTTTAAAAATCAACATATTGACTTCCACATTCCTACAAGGCAAAAAATCTGCATTTTCTTTAAGCTTACTCTTGGATTTATAAATAACACGATGTTAGCCTTTACCTCTACGCAGAATACCTTTAAAACTACCCCATTTCAGAAAATATTCAATTTCCAATCTAAATATTGATATTTAATTCTCTGGCCTAACTGTATTGTTCACCTTATCCATACAGCTTAAAAAAACCCCAAAAACCCAAAACCCAAAAACAAAAAACCCACAACTGGAGTATTTCTTCTGGAATTAAATGGTATTTGGTTAGAGGGTTTAACAAACAGTCTGCACCAGGCCAGGTGGGGGTGCTGGGGTCCCTGTGATTCGCCCTGATGCAGGGCGAATGATGCCAGTGGACTATGGGCAACCACACGCTGCCTCCCCTCCCAGGGACAGCGCTCCTGGCCACATTTGGAGACATAAACAGGTTCCCCACAAAAGCTGGGAACCCTCTGCTTTAAAGTACAGTAGAACTTCAGGATGAAATCAGTGAGACTAGGATAAAGGAGAGATGTTTGAGGGATGCAAGACCCGGGTTGGGCCTCAGGATGGATTCTGGATTCTAGTTCTCCATTGAGCACTACTCTGGACGTGAAAGTGTTTGGGCCACCAGAAGTCGGAGTGATGGGGGAGGTCCCCCAGAAGAAGAGGGGCAGAAAGCTCGGTAAGCACAGATTGGTGGTGTTCCTGACCATGCCTCCACATAAGCCCAAAGATGCTGAAAGCATTTTAGAAATTCTTACATCTAATACTCCTCTTACCACATTTCATCGGCAACCACTCCCTATCATGTGGCCTCAGGAAAGGACACAGTGGGGAGGAGGGGATCATACTGAGTCTTCTTCCAACAGTGATATGCACGAAGCACTTATCCTTGTCCCCCGAGACCTCCCCCAGTTCTCCCGGTCCAAGGCCTTTGAGCAGGTTTTCCTGCCTACAGCACTGTTCCCTGCAACCCATCCCTTAAATTTCAACATGTTATTCTTCTGACACCAATTCCATCTTGTTATTTCTGATTTCTGAGGACTTATTCCTGAACGCAACCTCATCAATTCCAAATGCTTCAGGCTGGTCTTCCAGGCCCTCCACTAAGCAACACCCCAAACCTCCAGAACTCACCTCCTTCCTCCCCAGTCCAGCAGGCCTGCTGACACCCCATGCCCTGGAAGAAGGACTCCTGACCCGCTCCACTTGCATACATTTGTTGAACTGACCCCTATCCCCACTTCCTGTCCTGCCCTTCTGCTCATGGTCCTTTCCTCGCCATCTGCCTTTCAGTCCCATCAGGAAAGAACAGGTTGCATTTCCTCCTGGTTAGCTGTAAACCATCCCTACCCCAAAGGAAACCAGAAATCACACAAAATAGAACAATTCACAGGCTAAGGGCTCCTCTCATTTTCAGACTCCTTGAACTAACTGTTCTAAACCTGCTCTCATATGGGGGGAAGGGGCTACTGGATTATGGCTGGCACACTTTTATTTCCAGTCTTCTGTGTATAAATATTTTAATCAACAACACATCTTAGGGACTTCGCTGGCAGTCCAGCAGTTAAGACTCCGCACTCCCAGGGGCTTCTCTGGTGGCGCAGTGGTTGAGAGTCTGCCTGCCGATGCAGGGGACGCGGGTTCGTGCCCAGGTCCACATGCCGCGGAGCGGCTGGGCCCATGAGCCATGGTCGCTGAGCCTGTGCTCCGCAACAGGAGAGGCCACAACAGTGAGAGGCCCGCGTACTGCAAAAAAAAAAAAAAGACTCCGCACTCCCAATGCAGGGGGCCTGGGTTCGATCCCTGGTCAGGGAACTATATCCGTCATACTGCAACTAAAAAAGAACCTGCATGCCACAACTAAGACCCAGCATGGCCAAATAAATAAATAAATAAATATTTTTTTAAAAAAAAAAAAAACACATCTTAGAGATCACTCTGTTTTAGTACATATAAAGCTGCTTATTCTTCTTAGTGAGCAAATAATATTCCACTGTAATGGATAAGTATTTAACTAGCGCTCAACTGATGGATGTTTAAACTGTTTCCAGTCTTGTGCTGTTAAACATAATGCTCCAAAGTGATAAAGAGTTATCTATTGATTGCATGCTTACCCTTCATGGAAGAAAGGAGATACAGGAAAATATCCATGTTTCCACTCTTTTGTGCAAAAGAAACAGGAAGGATAAATGAGAAACTAATGAGATTGTGTATTCGTTTGCTAAGGCTGCCGTAACAAAGTACCACAGACAAGGTGGTTTACAACACAGAAACTTAATCTCTCACGGTTCTGGAGGCCAGAAGTGGAAAACCGAGGTGTTGGCAGGGCTGATTCCTTCTGAAGGCTCTGAGGGACAGTCTGTCCACGCCTCTCTCCTGGCTTTTGGTATTGCCAGCAGCCCTGGGCTTGGGGCTGCCTCACTCCACTCTCTGCCTCTGTCATCACATGGTCCTCTCTTCCCCATGTGTGTCTCCTCTGTGTCCAAATTTCGCTCTTCTTAAGGTCAGTTATACCAGATTTGGGGCTCACTCTAATCAAATATGACCTCATCTTATTATACCTGCAAAGACCCTACTTCCAAATAAGGTCACATTCACAGGTAAGGGCTTGAACGTATCTTTTGGGGGCACACAATTTAAGCCATAAGAAACTGGTTACAAGGGCTGTTAATTTCCTGGGACTGCTGTGGCAAAGCACCACAGGCTGGGCAGCTTAAACAACAGAAACTTATCATCTCACAGTTGTGAAGGCTAGAAGTGTAAAATCAAAGTGTTGGCAGGGCTGGTTCCTTCTGAGGCTGTGAAGGAGAATCTGTTCTATTACTCTCTCCCAGCTTTGGGAGCCCCAGGCATTCTTTGGCTTAGAGATGACCACCTTCTCCCTGTGTCTTCACATCGTCTCCCCTCTGCTCGTGTCTGCCTCTGCATCCAGATTTCCCCTTTTTATAAGGACACAGTCATATCGGATTAGGGCCCACCCTAACGACCTCATCTTAACCTGATCTTCTGCAAAGACCTTATTTCCAAATAAGATCGCATTCACAGGTCCTGAGGGTTAGAATTTCAGCATCTTTTGGGGGACACACGATTCGACCCATAACAGATGTGTGGGAACAGAATGGAGAAAGGAGGTTGGGAATGGCGTAGCAGAGCTGAGGGGAACGTGCATTTCTGAGTATCCCTTTTCCCTCTGATTCTTAGAACCATGGTAATGTTTCACATACCCAAAAAGTAAATAGTTAAGAGCAACCAGGGTGTGTGGAGAACAAAAAACTAAATACAAACAGTAACAAATGTGCACAACTATACTATGAATAACATAACTGCCCTGAAAGAACCTAAGTGACTTTAGAAAACAGCATTTGGGGAAAAAGAAAAAAACCAGTACTTTGCACAGGTGACCCTTGAACAACGGGGGTGTTGGGGCACAGAACCCTCCACCCCACCCCCCGTGAAGTTGAAAATCCAAGTATAACTCTGTAGTTGGCCCTTCAACACAAGCATATCCACATCCGTGGATTCCAACCAACTGCAAATTGTGTAGTACTGCAGTACCTACTTAGTGAAAAAAATCTGCAAATAAGCGGACCCTCACAGTTCAGAGGTCAACTGTTCAAGGGTCAACTGTATATTGTAAAGCTGGGCTCAAAAAGGACAGCATACTATTACTGTAGCAGAAGCGGTAGCAATTCTCAAACTGCTCTGTGTATATACTAAGCTCAAGCAAGTGAGTACATTGTGACTCAAGTCAGGAGAAAGGAGTCAGGAAAGGGCAGGGGGAGGCCAGGGTGAACCTTGCTGTGCTGCAAATGGAGGCATCAGTGTCAGTGTAGAAATAAACACCAAGGTGCATACATGTGGGTGACAGTGCACACACACGCATACTTCCTGGCTGTGTCTGGGGACACCCAAGCAGCAGTGAGCACACCTGGCACCAGGGAGAGCACCCGTCTCGGACCTGCCACCCCAAAGTCCCACATCCCAGGAAATGCCTTCATCCTGGGCAAATTGGGGGGTGTGGTCACCCTCCCTGGCACCCAGATCTTTGGTTTGTAAATACCATTCTCCAATAAAAGGAATCGAGACCACTGGAGAACACACCAGATGAGCCCAGAATACCTGTGGTGCTAGAAAGTGAAGGACTCACAGATGACGGGACGTGCTGAGAGGTCACAGGCTCTGAGCGGAAGGCGCTCCCGGTGGCAAAATCGAGGACAACCTGAGCAACAATATAATGACAGTGGGGGACTGTCAGCTGGTGAACAAAATAAATATAAGTCCACACCTACATAAATAATAAATAAATGGAGGAGAAAGGACCTCTTCCTTATAGTAGAATTACAATTAGTAAATGTATAAGGAATGATGGAAATAGACAATCACCATCAGACAAGCACAGTAACAGCTGTGACAGGTACAGATTGTTGATTTGACGTTCACCAGAAACAGAACATCTTCAGAATCTCAAAGAATCCCCCCTCTTGGTTTCAAAGAGAGAAACAGTACTTTACGGTGAAATAAGTGGCAGATAACCTTTAACTAAGCGACTGCAGTCACCATCATCAGGAATGAGATGTGTCCATATCCTGCAACTCCTGGTGGGGTGAGAGGGCACAGCCTGTTTTCTGTTGTGTTCTCACCAAAACCACATCTCGATCTAATCATAAGAAAACACCAGACGAACCCAAATATATATACACAAAAGTGTCAAGGTGCTGAAAGACGAACACAAACTGAAGAGACACAAGTACAGGATGGAGGATCCTGGTCCAGCAAAGGACATGGATGGGAAACCCAGCTAAAGTCAGGTAAGACCGGCATATTACTGAGTAGTACTGTGTCACTGTTATTTCAGTTTTCAATAATTATACCATGGCCACGAAAGATAGTAATATTAGGGGAAATTAAGGAAAGGGGAAGGGAAGACTGAGTACTATTTTTATAACATCTCTGTAAAGTAAAAAATATTTCAAAATAAAAAATAAGACTCTAAGGAATATTCCTATACATGTGTCATTTCATTTATGCACAAGTATACATTTGAGTACACATCGAGAAGTGGAATCATCAGGTCCAAGGTTATGTCCAATTTAAACTGTGGTCAATGCTGCCAACTCACCCTCCAGAAACTTATCAGTTTACATTCCCACCAGCAATATTATGAGAGTGTGTATCACCCCACACTCTTGCTAAGATGGTAATGTTATAAAACTTTTGGATCTTAGCTTATCAGTTAGGTAAAAATTTTACTGTAGTTTTCATTTATATTTCTCTTATTATAAGCAAGATGGAGCATCTATCCACATTTTAAAATATTTTCTATTTCCTTTTATGTTAATGGACTGTTGATATCCTCTGATCATTTTCTACAGAATTTTTTCTTACTGATTTGTAAGAACTCTTTATATATTAAGGAAATTAGTCTTCTGTTTGTAAAGGACTTCCTTGCTCCAAGATTAAACACAATTTTCCCATGTCTTATTTTTCCTATTCCTTTTGCTTTTTTCGCCACTTAATACTCACAATACTTTTGAAAGGATTTAATATGTTGTTTATGATGGGAATAATATAAGTCCTCAGAGTTAGGAAAAGGGAAAAAAATAAGCAATCCATATTTTCAACCACAATTTTAAGAATTTCCATTATATTCCAAGATTATATTAATCAACAGCTATCAAGAACAGAGTTGATTTCAGGTTAACTGAACTTTCTACAGTAATTTTAAGAATAAACCAGGGCTTCCCTGGTGGCACAGTGGTTGAGAGTCTGCCTGCCGATGCAGGGGACACGGGTTCGTGCCCCGGTCCAGGAAGATCCCACATGCTGCGGAGCGGCTGGGCCCGTGAGCCATGGCCGCTGAGCCTGCGCTCCACAACGGGAGAGGCCACAACAGTGAGAGGCCCGTGTACCGAAAAAAAAAAAAAAAGAATAAGCCAATAGTGCAGTAAGTCTGCCTGAACCAGATACAAACACACTATCTGCACAGTATCGGTCCTCATGTTCCCCCTACACCCTAAAGGAAAAACCACAAACCTCAGTGTCAAGCTACAATGTCTTAGTATTAATCTGTTTGGTGGTTTGGGGTCACAAAATGGGAAGCACCGATAGTTTGAATCTGACAACACACACACCTGCCAGTGCTCATGCTGCTTCCTCTACCTCCAACTTCTTTCCATTTGAACTGCTTCAGGATCCAGCATAAGGCCCGCTCTCCCACCAGGCCTTCCCACCCCCCACCACAGTACACAATAATCTCTCCCTACTATGAATTCAGAGCACTTGTTTTCCATGCTACTAAATTAAAACTGCTATTACAAGCCAGCTTGTGGCATTTCTTCTACTATTAACTTTTTCTTAATATATAACATCTCACCAAAGTAGGGCAGGAACAAGCTTATATTTCTTAGCATCAAATTCTCTGAAAGCAAGAACAAACATATTTCTCTGTATGCCAAAGCATCTGATGCAGAAGCAGCCTTTTTTTTTACAATCATGAAACTTTTTATCAGCATAAACATCACTATACTCAATCAGAACCCCATTCAATCAGCCAACAGATGGCAATAGTGATCCACAAGGCCATTTTAACTAGTAAGCATAAATTAAAAATGCAACTGCCAACAGGGGCCTGCTAAGGCAGGCACATGAGTCAAAACACAATGGGTATGTTCTTTTTTTTTTTTTTTTTTTGCGGTATGCGGGCCTCTCACTGTTTGTGGCCTCTCCCGTTGCGGAGCACAGGCTCCGGACACGCAGGCTCAGTGGCCATGGCTCACGGGCCCAGCCGCTCCGCGGCATGTGGGATCCTCCCGGACCGGGGTACGAACCCGCGTCCCCTGCATCGGCAGGCAGACTCTCAACCACTGCGCCACCAGGGAAGCCCGGTATGTTCTTTTGCTTTGTTTTCTTAAGGAAAAAAAAAAAATCTTTCTTATAAATCAGCCATAGTTCTTACTATGGTTTTGCTTCATAATGGCATCCTAAGTTATGTACCTTAAATACAGACACATTATTTTAAGCTATGAGAAATATGCTGATTGTTTCTCTGGAATTACATATTCCAAATGGACAATCTCCCATTTTCTCAAATGTGATATGGATAACAGCAATTTCACTTTTCGTCTTTATTACACAAAGTGCCACTTCCTGTATGGCTGAGGTGTATCCTACCAACCAAACCTGACAACAACCATGAACACAGGAACAACAACAAAAAGACTACCTGAAGGCTCTGGAGAACCAACAAAAGCAGGCAGATTCTGGAGAGAAGATATTTGGAAGAAGGGAACAGCACAGAATGAGGGTGGGTTCAATGAGGGGTGGCTAAAACTCTAAGAGAAAACACACACAATGTGTACTTTTCTGGCCTGAAGAACCAGAGGAGAGATTTGGAAAACCACAGAATATGAAAAGTGAAGGGAGGAAATCCCAGAAAGGCGAGTCAGAGATAGGGAGCCCCCAATTTGGGGAATAAATTCTTCTAAGTCTCTGGCTGACCTGAACCATGCATATGTGGGGCAAACTGCAAGCAGCCCAGTTAAGGAAAAAAGTCAAGCTGCTGCCTAAGAGAAAGTATTTGCAGCGGCGGGCCAACCAGGTCAATACCCACCTTTAAAACAACAACTACTCGTCAGAGGAATATAACAAGAGTCCAGAGATTCCACAAGGCAACATCCACAATGTCCAGGATGCAATAAAAAGTTACTCAATATACAGAGAATCAGGAAAATGCAACCCCTGCTAAAGAGAAGTGTCAGTCAATGGAGACTGGTGCCAAGAAGATCCAGATGTTGGTATCAGAAGACAAGGGCTTTAAAACAGCCATTATAACAATACTATATGACATAAAGTAAAATATCCTCAAAATAAAAGATGAGAAATCTCAGAGACAAACTATAATAGAAGAACCAAGTGGAAATCCTACATACAGAAAATACCATGTCTGTACTGGGCATATACCCTCAGAAAACCATAATTCAAAAAGAGTCATGTACCACAATGTTCATTGCAGCTCTATTTACAATAGCCAGGACATGGAAGCAACCTAAGCGTCCACTGACAGATGAATGGATAAAGAAGATGTGGCACATATATACAATGGACTATTACTCAGCCATAAAAAGAAACGAAACTGAGTTATTTGTAGTGAGGTGGATGGACCTAGAGACTGTCATACAGAGTGAAGTAAGTCAGAAAGAGAAAAACAAATATTGTATGCTAACTCATATATATGGAATCTTAAAAAAAAAAAGAAAAAAAATGGTTCCAAAGAACCTATGGGCAGGACAGGAATAAAGACACAGACTTAGAGAATGGACTTGAGGAAACAGGGAGGGGGAAGGATAAGCTGGGATGAGTGAGAAAGTGGCATGGACATTATACACTACCAAATATAAAATACGTAGCTAGCAGGAAGCAGCCGCATAGCACAGGGAGAACAGCTAGGTGCTTTGTGTCCACCTAGAGGGGTGGGATAGGGAGAGTAGGAGGAAGATGCAAGAGGGAGGAGATATTGGAGTATATGTACACATATAGCTGATTCACTTTGTTATACAGCAGAAACTAACACACCACTGTAAAGCAATTATACTCCAATAAAGAAGTAAAAAAAAAAAAAAGTTTGAAACTTACAAATTAACTAGAAGGCTTAAAAACCAAATGGAGACAACAGAGGAGTCTATGGACTTCAAAATAAATTGACAGAAATTATTCAATGTGAAACAGATTAAAAACAAATGAACAGGGCTTCCCTGGTGGCAAAGGCAGTGGTTAAGAGCCTAACTGCCGATGCAGGGGACTCGGGTTCGTGCCCCAGTCTGGGAGGATCCCACATGCCGCGGAGCAGCTGGGCCCGTGAGCCATGGCCGCTGAGCCTGTGCGTCCGGAGCCTGTGCTCCACAATGGGAGAGGCCACAACAGTGAGAGGCCTGCGTACCACAAAAAAAAAAAAAAAAAAAAGAACAGGGTCTCAGATATATGTGGGACAACAGAAATAAGTTTAACATACATGTAACTGGAGTCCCAGAAGGAGCGGAGAAAGAGAATAGAGCAGAAAAAACATCTGAAGAAATAATAACTGGAAAATTCCCCCAAAGCTGGTCAAAGACATATATTTACAGATTCAAAAGTTCGATGAACCACTAGCAAGGTAATATCAAAGAAAAACACCTAGGCACATCATAATCAAACTGCTGAAAACCAAATAAAAAGAGAAAATCTTGGAAGCAACCAGAGAAAAACAACACATTACATGAGGGAACAGTAAGTTGAATGACAGCTAACTTTTCATCAGAAATATGGAGGCTGAAAGACAATGGTACTTAATGCTGTTTAAGTATTAAACAGCAGACCTGCACTAAAAGAAATGCTACAGTTCTTCAGGCTGAAAGTAAATGACATGAAATGGAAACTTGGATCTTCAAAAAGGAATGCAGAGCATCAGAAATGATAACCTATGTAAACACAAAAGAATTTTTCTCTAATTTCCTTAAAATATATACAGCAATTTAAACCAAAAATTAAAACATTATCTTGTGGGGTTTACAACGTATGTACAGGCAATACATAAGACAAATGTAACATAAAGGATGGGGTGGAGGGAATAAATGCACCTATATAGTTGCAAGGCTTTTACAGTTTATATGGTATATTACAATACTAATTCTAAACAGACTATGAAAAGTTAAGGATGAACATTACTCTCTCCAGAGTAACCAATAAAAAATGATGCAAAGAGGTATAGCTAAAAAAGCATTAGTAAACTAAAATGGAATTCTAAAAAATATTTACTTGATCCAAAAGAATACAAGAAAGCTAGAAGACAGGAAAAAATGAGAGGGGACAAATAACATAATGGTAGAGATAAATCTGACTATATCAATAATTACATTTTAGGTCAATGGACTAAACACTTTGATTATAAAGGCAAAGACTGTCAGAATTGATAAAGCAAGACCTAATTATATGCTGTCTACAAAACAATCACTTTAAATATAAAAGCACAGATACACTGAAAGTAAATGAATGGAAAAAGATACGCCACATAAAAAGTAAGCATAAAAAGGCTGGTAGGACCAAATTAGATCAGACAAAGTACACTGCAAAATAAAAAGTATTACCAGAGAGGACTTCCCTGGTGGCACAGTGGTTAAGAATCCGCCTGCTAATGCAGGGGACACGGGTTCCATCCCTGGCCCGCGAAGATCCCACATGCTGCAGAGCAACTAAGCCCATGTGCCACAACTACTGAGCCTGCACTCTAGAGCCCGCAAGCCACAACTACTGAGCCCATGAGCCACAACTACTGAAGCCCGTGCGTCTACAGCCCGTGCTCTGAAACAAGAGGCCACTACACTGAGAAGCCCATGCACTGCAATGAAGAGTGGCCTCCGCTCACCGCAACTAGAGAAAGGCTGTGCGCCACAACAAAGAGCAAACGCAGCCAAAAATAAAGAAATAATAGGGAAACATTATGAACAAATTTATGCCAAGAAATTTGACAACTTATATGAAATAGACAAATTCCTTGAAAAAATTATCCAAAGTGACAAATGAAACAGAAATTTTGAATTGCTTTATATGTAATAAAGAAATTGAATTTATTTGCAAAAGTATTTCTGTAAATAAAATTCCAGGCCCAGAATTTCTACTGAATTCTATCAATCACATGAGGAAGAAGTAACATCAATCTTACACAGTTTCAGAAAATAGCAAAAGAAGGAATTATTTCCATTCAAGTTTTATGATGACAGCACAACCCTAACATCAAAAGCTGACAAAGACATCATGCACGTACAATAAAAATACTACACCAATATCAATCATGGACACAGACATGGAGGTCCTTAATAAAATATTAGCAAGTAAAATCCATTGATATATAAAAATGATACTACATCACAACCAAGCAGGTTTATCTGAAGGATGTAAGGCTAGTTTAGCACTAGGCAGACCTTGGAGATATTGCAGGTTCAGTTCCAGACCACTACAATAAAGCGAGTACCACAATAATAAAGTCACACAAATTTTTTGGTTTCCCAGTGCATATAAAAGTTATATAATTAATCTAGATATTGCAGAACACTAAAAGTGACCCAGAAGCCCTTCAGAAGAGGAGTAGCTGAGTCCTTTGCCATTGTAAATCTGGGGAGGGAGAGTGATGGGTATTTAAGATGGAAGATAAGTTTGAGAATCGTTAAATAAAAAGTCAGGATGGAGAACAGAAATGATAATTAGATCCTTTTTAGAGGTAAAAAGATATATACTGGGCTTCCCTGGTGGCGCAGTGGTTGAGAGTCCGCCTGCCGATGCAGGGGACACGGGTTCGTGCCCCGGTCCGGGAAGATCCCACATGCCGTGGAGCAGCTGGGCCCGTGAGCCATGGCCGCTGAGCCTGCGCGTCCGGAGCCTGTGCTCCGCAACGGGAGAGGCCACAACAGTGAGAGGCCCGCGTACTGCAAAAAAAAAAAAAAAGTACTAAAAGAAATTATAAGAGATATTTTAAAAACAGCTTTGAGATATAATTCACCCAGTTAAAATGTACCATTCAATGGCTTTTAGTATATTTACAAAACCAACCTCATTATCTAATTGAGAATATTTTTAACACTCCAGAAAGAAACTCCATACCCATCAGTAGTCACTCCCCATTCCTCCTGCCCCCAGCTCCTGGTAACCACTTTCTGTCTCTACAGATTTGCCTATTCTGGACATTTGCCTATTCTGGACATACTACACATGGTCTTTTGTCTATGGCTTCTTTCACTTAACGTAATGTTTTCAAGGTTCATCCACATTGTAGCACGTAACATACCTCATTCCTTGTTATGGCTGAATAACATCAATTATATGGATAGGCCACATGATGTTTATCCACTTATCAGTTGATGGACAATTGGGTTGTTTCTGCTTTTTGGCTAATATTACGAATAATGCTGCTATAAACATTGTTGTACAAGTTTCTGTGTTTTAAATTCTCTTGGGCATAAACCTAGGAGTGGAATTGCTGGGTCAAATGGTAAGTCTATGCCATTTGTCTATATCAAAGTCTGTACCATTTGAGGAACTGCCAGACTGTTTTCCAAAGTGCTGCACCATTTTATATTCCTGCCAGCAGTGGGTGAAGGTTTCTCCACATCGTCACAGATGTTTGTTATTGCCTGTGTTTTTTTTTATTATAGCCACCCTGGTGGGTGTGAAGTGCTATCTCATCATGGTTTTGATGTGCATTTCCCTACCTAACCTCTAATAACATCGATCACTTGAGATCTTTTTCCTTAATGACTTAAAAGGGAACTCTGCCCAAACAAGACACCATAGCCCAAGAACCATAAATTTATGGACCACATAAAAATTAAAGTCAATAAAGTAGACCCTTAAACAAAAAAAAAAAATTGTAACTATGTGATGTGATGGATGTTAACTAAACTTACTGTGGTGATCATTTTGCAATATATACAAATATTGAATCATTATGTTGCCCAGCTAAAACTATTATAATGTTATATGCCAATTATATCTCAATAAAAAATTAAAATTAAAAAAATTTAATGAATAAATAAAGACAATGAGGGATTTCCCTGGTGGTCCAGTGGTTAAGACTCCATGTTTCCACTCCAGGGGGCACAGGTTTGATCCCTGGTCAGGGAACTAAGATCCCGCATGTCACAGGGCACAGCCAAAAAAAACAAAACAAAAAGAACCCACATGTCACAGGGCATAGCCAAACAAAACAAAACAAAATAAAGAGGTAAAAAAAATAAAAATAAAAACAAGAGGACCTCCCTGGTGGCGCAGTGGTTAAGAATCCGCCTGCCAATGCAGGGAACATGGGTTCGATCCCTGGTCCGGGAAGATCCCACATGCCACGGAGCAACTAAGCCTATGCGCCACTACTGAGCCTGCGCTCTAGAGCCCGCGAGTCACAGCTACTGAAGCCTGCACGCCTAGAGCCCGTGCTCTGCAACGAGAAGCCACCACAATGAGAAGCCTACACACCGCAACGAAGAGTAGCCCTCACTTACTGCAACTAGAGAAAGCGCGCGCGCAGCAACGAAAACCCAATGCAGCCAAAAATAAAATAAATTTATTTTTTTAAAAATAAAACAATGAGCAATAACCACATTTAAAAAAATGAAAGTCAATGGGCAAACACACTAGAGTTAAAAAAAGTCTGAAACATGTGGCAGAAGGCTAGTTTCCTTAATACAGCAAGATCACTCACAGATCTACAAGAAAACGACCAACAGTGCAAGAGGAAAATGGCACTTCACAAAAAAGAAACATCAATGGCATTGAATCATAGAAAAAGATGCATTACCACATTCATAGCTAAAGAATTGCATTTTAAAACAAGATAGCATTTTCACTGTCAGACTGACAAACATTTATAAAATAGTTATGCTAGCACTGGTGAAGGTGTAAAAAACTGTTGGTGGCACTGCCTGTGATTTTAAAAAGAACGAAGACTGCAAACAACCTAAAGGTCCCTCAGGAGAAGGTTAAGTGAAGGAAGGGGCACCACACTGTGGCTCCAGGGCTCTGGGTGTCTAGATACAGCATGTGCAAAGTGTGAGGGGCAGACTGCGCACAGCCCATGACCGGGGTAGCCCTTCTTCATTCCCAAGGGAAGGACGGTGTGGACACCCGTCGCTGCAGAGGCTTTTTCTGGAGCCACTGGGCAGTGAGCTGAGACAGGGTAGAAGTTTTTCTCACTGTACCAGTCTGTTCGGGAAAACACCACTACCTTCTCACTAATAAAAATGTAGAAATAATTTTTCTCAGGAAACTCCTATGAAGTTAGCTTTAACTCTAACTCCCCATCTTATCACCAGCTGCCCATATCTCCCCATGAAGTCACACGTAGAGGAAAGCAGCGTGACTCTAACCCGACTCCACTCAAGAGCGTCCCCAGCAGGGCCCCCACCTCCTTACTGTCCCTCCAATATGCCAGCCCATTCCTGCCTCAGGACCCTGGCACCTACCACTCCCTCTGCTTGAAACGTCCTGCCTCGGACACCTTCACCTCCTTCCAGGCTTTGCTTAAACGCCACCCTGCACGTGAGGCCTCCCCTGACCGCCCCACTTCTACTGCGATCCTCTTCCTGCTTTGGTTTCTTCACATGACATCCATACAGCACGTACTTGTCTGCATAGACTCCACTCCACATCAGAGCCACAGAGGGCCAGGACTCCTGTCCGTCTCATCCCACAGCAGGCACTGCAGATGTTCGTTTAAGGAACTGCTGCTGCCACACTATGGAGCTCCAGTGGCCTTGACCGTCTCATGTCTTTATTTTTCCCACGATCACCCTAGAGTTGGAGCAGGCCCTTGATAAACACATGGTCATTTTCTCAGAAGGTACAGCCACAGGACACAGTGTTTCTCAGAATGCAGGTCAAGATTGCTGATTATGAAAGCAATTCAGTGAACTAAGCAATTCAGTGAGCTAAGTCAGAATTTTTTTTTTTTTTTAATGAAACGGAAAGTAAAAGAATGCATAGCATGGGACTTCCCTGGTGGCGCAGTGGTTAAGACTCCGTGCTCTCAACGCAGAGGGCCAGGGTTCAATCGCTGGTCAGGGAACTAAATCCCACATGCATACTGCAACTAAGAGTTCACATGTCAAAACTAAGGAGCCCGTGAGCCGCAACTAAGAAGCCCACCTGCCGCAACTAAGACCTGGTGCAACCAAATAAATAAATATTTAAAAAAACAACCAACACATAGCATAATACATGTAAGTATTTACAAAACTCTTTCAGCTAAGTATGTAGACATATTTGTACAGTATATGCATACTTGTATAGCAGGTCACAATGTGAATGCATTTCTTACCAGAGTACATGACAAAAAATGCTTGAAATTCACTCATCTAATATCAACCTAAACATTTCTAAGTTAAAGCTTCAGGTTCTATAAAAAGTAAAATTTTTAATAAGTTTACTTATAAAGTTTAAAATTCTGTAAAGGTACTTTCAGATCAATGAAAAGGAGAATTAAGCCTCTCCCCAAAAGGGAAAATACAATACTGGAAAAACCGTCATCGTTTGGAATGTAGCCTCTAGCTTTCTTTCCAGAACACCTCCAACTATGTTACCATAGTTTTATGCTTGTAAGCATGAAATTCTCTGCTTTTCAGTATAAGTCAACTCGGATGGTTTCATTCTCTCTCAAATTTCACCAGATACCACAGGTTAGCTATTCGCATCTAAAATTTCTCCAAACATTTTGTTTCTTAAGTTCTGTAATCATTTGAGGTAAGATTTATGTATATCAATATTCTAGACAGAAAGTTCTTCACTTTCTATTTATATATCAAATAAAGATTTGGGGACTTCCCTGGTGGTCCAGTGGCTAAGACTCTGCACTCCCAATGCAGGGGGCCTGGGTTTGATCCCTGGTCAGGGAACTAGATCCCGCATGCCACAACTAAGAGTTCGCATGCCACAACTAAAGATCCCACATGCCGCAAAGAAGACCAGGCTCAGCCAAATAAATAAATATTAAAAAAAAAAAAAGATCTGTATTCCCTCAAAATTTTCTACGTGCGTTCCTCTGGAATTCCTGAACATTTTCACTATTTCTTAAACCTTACTGTGTTTCACAGCCTGTTTTGGGTTTTTTTTTAAATTTATTTACTTTTGGCTGTTTGGTCTTTGTTGCTGCACAAGGGCTTTCTCTAGTTGTGGCGAGCAGGGGCTACTCTTCGTTGCGGTGCGTGGGCTTCTCATTGCAGTGGCTTCTCTTGTTGCAGAGCAAGGGCTCTAGGCACGTGGGTTTCAGTAGTTGCGGCTCGCGGGCTCAGCAGTTGTGGCTCACAGGCTCTAGAGCACAGGCTCAGCAGTTGTGGTACATGGGCTTAGTTGCTCCACAGCATGTGGGATCTTCCCAGACCACGGCTCGAACCTGTGTGCCCTGCATTGGTAGGTGGATTCTTAATCAGTGTGCCACCTGGGAAGTGCCTTCACAGTCTGTTTTAATCGTTCTCTACTAAGCAATACTGACACTCTATCAAGAAACATCAACTCCCTGAATACAGAGAAACACAGCAAAACCAAAAGGGAGGGGCATCTCTGAAGAGTCAAAATACAGGACACAAAATCCACATGCAGAGCTTCAGTTAAACAAGAATATTCTGTCCCCATCCAGAATTCTCCTCTCCTTTAAAAAAAGTTGCTAACAAGTTTTATGATCCAGTTTCCCAACCCTCAACTGAAAACAGAGAGGAGGAGGGAACCTGGCGTCAGAGGCCTGGTAAGTTAAAATGAGAGTAATAGAGGCTAAAAACACAGAAATACTCAGGATGCAGTTTCAGTTTGGGACATTTTATAGACAAAGGAGCCGTCACATCCTAGTGGTCCTGCAGAGGCCTGTGTATTACAACAGAAGACCATAAGTTAACATTCATAATGACCCTGAAAAAAATCAAAGAAAGGTTCTGTCATGTTTCATCTGATGATTAAGTCTTTTAGAAAGACTTCTAATCATAATGGTTGAAATGAAATGTTTTACTACTTTGCAAGTAAGTTTCATGGAAAATCCTTCCAGGCACTCCATTTCCTAAAAATGCTGGAATATCGGTATATGTGAACTTCAGTGCTTTGCTCACTCCTTCACAGCACACATCGGTTCCCTCACTGTCCCGGTCCTTTCGGAAGACTTGTACCCTTCTATTTTGTTCTTAACGGTATTGCTATATAGATTTTTCTTTTAAAATATGGCATTCATTTTGCCTATCTCAAAATTAATTTCTAATATTCTAATCACATTTCTTGATTATACAGCTGCTAAATAACAGCCATTCTTTCAAAATTAGTTACATCCATGACTCAGCTACACCTGTATTCAATTTACCTATACTTTGGGCATCAAAAAGCAGATGGAAATAATGCCCCCAAGTAGACATTGGTTCTCCAAGCTACAACTTTCATCATTTGTAATTCCTAGTGGTTTTAGCAGAAATAACCAGCCATTCCAGAAATATCCTGGAATTTACCTTTACTAAAAGCTACGGAACTATAGGTAAGTCTCCACGTGGACGAAGCAAACAGCAGTTTCCTAGTAAAAAAGGCTAGTGTTCTGTATCAAGGCTGAGCAGAATGGTATTTAAGAAAAATTCTAGCTGCTGCAATGAAGGCACCAAGAACCCAAACCAAGAAAATCCTCTGGCAACTTAAAGTATCTCACTTGAGAGTGAAGTGGATACATTTTCATTGATCCTGAGTCAGTACTTTGGTTTGAGACAGACAAGCAAACACCACCACTGGCCTCTTTAATAGTCTCCTTTGTCCTGTTACAACCTGGTATTTGACATCTGGGAGTGAGAACTGTCATTTTCCTTCAGTGTTTACTCATCAGCCCTTTTCCCTCCCTCCCTTGAAGCTGCATGCCAGAGGGGAGCAAAACACCTGGGGATCTTTCTTTTGTCTTAGTTCTGATCAATTACTCAGCCAGTAACTAATAAGGTCTTTACTAACCTATTACATTTGGGTTGATCTTTTGCAGACAGCACAGATAACTCAGGCCCCTCATCCTAACCAAGTGTCCCATTGCCTCCTGGACAGCTGGCCACACATCCCTCCTCTGTCCACATGCTTCTCTGGCGCTAGCCCTAAGCCCCAGGACCATGGTTTACATAGACGGCACTGCCATTCAGGGTCTAAGCAGTTAACCATTGAAACCTTTGTCCTCATGTTAAATTAGCAACACCCACAGCTGCTTTACTGAGAGAGTGAAATCTGACCAGCAAGTGCTACTCCTTGCATCCCCAAAAACAGCCCGAGAACACCAGAAATTTGCCTGAATTCTTGTGAAGGTTGCAGCACAAGAGGTGGAAGGGCAGAAATTAAATAGTATGGGCCCCACACTGAGAGCAGAGGGAGGAAGCAAAATAAATCAACAAAATAATTAGTACTAAATGGGTGTTTGCAGTTGACAGGGTTCAGGTGGGGCTTGTTTTGAAGGATGACACAAACCTGCAATGATTTAGCCCTACAACAGAGAAAGCTCACTCTTGTGAACTTTCTTTGGAGCAGACTGCCCACCCCTTACAACTCCCCAAGGCAGAAAATTCCAGCAAAGGCTCCAGCTTATAGAGAACAGAAAAGTCATGAGATGTTAACTTAAGCACCAAACAGTCCTACTGTGGCTGCCGCATGCTCTCGTTCTTGCAATGCCAACCGTGAAAATAAGAATGGTACAAAGAATGAATTACAAACACACATGGTCAGAACATCTCAGAACATGGGAAAAGAATCTTAACCTGCAGAGAGCAGGGAAAAAAACAAGTTGGCTACAAAAAAACACAAGAATCAAACTGATATGACTGCTCACCTTTAACGAAGTTGCTGGAAGACAACATAGCAATATCAATCTTTGAAGGAAAATTATTTTGACCTGGAATGCAACACCCAGCCAAACTACTTTACAAGTATGAGGTCAAAATAAAAATCTTTTTAAACACGGTGGGGCTTAGAAAATTTACAACCCATTGACTTTTTC
Source organism: Lagenorhynchus albirostris (assembly GCF_949774975.1). Lineage (NCBI taxonomy): Eukaryota > Metazoa > Chordata > Mammalia > Artiodactyla > Delphinidae > Lagenorhynchus > Lagenorhynchus albirostris. The sequence goes on from NC_083109.1 coordinate 52,451,417, forward strand.
TGCAAAACAAACACAAGGGTATATATATACTCTGCTAACACAGGAAATAAATCCCAAAAGGAAGGAAGATGTTGAATACAAGAAACGGTAATAAAACCTACAGTTGTCTTATCTGCTAATGCATGATATTTTTAAAAATCATTGTTTAAAAAGAGACTACACCAAAATTTAAAACTCAGGTAACAGAAAAAGCCGTAAAAGACATGAAGAGGAAATTCACAGAAGATATACAAATGGCCATTAAACAAATGAAAACATTCTCACTAGTAATGAGAATTCCCTGTGAGAATTCCCATTCCCTGCTAATGAGAATATAAATTGATAAAGCCTTTTTGTACAGCAATTTGGCAATATCAGCTAACATTTCAAATAGGCACAGGCTCTGAACCATCAATTCTAAAACTCTCTGTAATTCTAAAGAAATGCCACACATAGACACAAGGATTAAATACTCGCCCATTCTATACAGCACTGTAATGACCCCTCCCCCCCAAAAATCTGGAAATAACCTTTATTACGTCCACTAATAGGGCAATGTTAAGTAAATGATGATACATCCTAACACAGAATACTACTATGCGTCCATTGTAAAGCCGTAAACCCGTGCATACTGACAGGAAAACATATGTAAGCCATTCTAGAGCTTAAAAAAAAAATCTGTAGCACAATGTATATACGGTTTAGGCCTTTTTACGTAAAAACAGACGTGTGTATTTATATGTGTGTAACTAAGTGTACAGAGCCTGGAAGCAACGCCAAGACGTTCACCCGTGGTTACTGCGGGGTGGGGAGTGAGAGCAGAGACTGCGGTCATTCTTTTTTTTTCAACACTGATTTGAGCACCTACCTACCAATTCCAGGCCCTAGGGATACGGCGGGCAACAACCCAGGGTCCACGGGCTGCACGAGAGCCCAGCGTGCCGGTTCTCTGGTTTGCTGCCGCGCGCCGGGCCGAGTGGGCACTCAGGTGTGTGTCGAATGAACGAGTGACCAAGTGGCTTATGCGTTATTCGTGTATAAATCAACTTGGGGGGGGGAGAATAAAAACACAACTAAGGGACTTAAGTAATCACCCTGGTGAAGCCCCTTCCCAGCGCACACGCGCCCTTCGATTTCAACTTCCCGAAAGTGCCTTCGGCTCCAGGAACGAGGAGCCCGCGACCCCTCCGCCTCAACCCGGCCCGAGGAGCTCGTTGGAGAGAAGCCTCTGCTGCAGTCACGCGGGCCCGGGCTCAACCCCGTCACCTCTGGGGAAACCCGGCAGCCTGGCGCGGAGCCGAGCCAGGTGACACCAGAACGTACCGAGGGCTCAGCGTTCGCCGCTCGCAGCGCGTTGGACGCGTAAACCTCACAAAAATCTCCCAAGCCGAGCACGGAAGAGCCGTCACCGCGCCTCCCACGTAGAAAAGGGCCTCGGGACCCCGAAGGCTCCGCGCGTGCCCGTCCCCACTCGCTTTCCACCCGTCTTGCCCGGTCGCCCTCACCTCCCCGGGCGACCGCCAGCGCCGGGGCCCGCAGGCGGCAGCCCCACAGCAGCAGCGTCCGCAGCTCGCGAGCCATGTGTGTCCTCCTCGGCGCCCACAGAAGCCAAGCGTGCCGGGGGCGAGGCCGGGGCGGGGCCTTATTCGGGCGCGGCGTGGTGACGTCACAGCGCGCGCCCGGCTGCCCGGCCCGCTGCCTGCGCCGGCGGGTGGGCGGGGCCCTCTGTGGCTCGGGCTCGGGCGCGGTCCGGGCGCGGTCTGGCCGCGCGGGGGCAGCCGGACCTGGGGGCGGGACCTCCGTGACCTTGTGCCGCGTTGTCAAGGGCGACGGCCGTGTGCGCCGAGCCGCCGGGGCACTTGTCCGCCGCCAGCTGGTCCTCGGTTTGTGCATCCCAGAAATGGGGCAGATGTTAACATCCACCTAGCAGCGTGTGAAAAGGCGACGCCGGGGCAGAAGCAGATAACATCTCCAGGGTCTTTATATAAGTCTCGGGGCCAACGGTCCAGACCAATGGAAGTCAGTCTCTCCAAACCAAGACAAGCCAAATAGCTAAAGAGAGTAAAAGGGAGAATTTCAGGCTTGACTTGTCTACACCAAAACTTGGGAGCCAACTCCCACCAGCAAGACTGGGCTTATTCATCATTCCAATTCTCTCGCCTTCCTGGAGGTAAGAGTCTGGTTGGAGACTCGGACTATCAACTTCCTTTCTCACAGAGTTCCAAACCACGTAAAATGCAGATTCTCCGGCACCGCCTGAAGTGAGGCTCAGGCAGCCCCCTAGATGATTATGAGGCACACTGAAGACTTGCTGCCACGATCAAATAATTGCACACAAATGGGTTACTCGAGATTGTGACAGGATCTGCTAAGAACAGGAGCCAGGAGAGTGTCCCCCAGTGGGACCTGGACATAGCTGGGGCCACGGGAGGGGGTGTGACAGGGAACACTTGCAGGTCGAAAGTGGTATGGATGATCCCCAAGTTCCAGGCTTAAGTAATGTAAAAGAGGTGGGCAGATTTGGATGGAAGAGCAGGAGTTCTCTCACCTGGAAGACTCCATCAGCCTCCTAACTGGCTCCCCATTCTCTGCACAGCAGCTGATCATACACACTCCTCAGTCAGGGTCCTCCAGTGGTTTCCCTGCATATAATCAATTCCAAACCCCTTCTGCCTCGGCCTCCAAACCCTGCATAACCTTACCCCCACATCCCTCCCTCCTTCACGATACTCCAGACACATGAGCTAGTCCCAGGTATAGTGTTCCCAGGATACTGCTGAATTGAGGGGTCTCAGCCTCACATTTCATGTGGTGTTCACTCCACTCAGGAAATCATCTCTTTTGTAAGAGCTGACACATTGGTCTATGGGGCAATAGATCTAGCTTGGGGAGCCCTCTTATTACAGGAAGAGGAAATAGTATTTGGCAAAGGGAGGAGGGAAACCTAGGCTTCAGTGAAGGATGGCGGTGGGTGGGGGCTACTAGGACCCTTCTGTCCTCTCTCAGTCTGTGGCCTTCAGAGACATAACCTCAGCCACAGATCTTTGTGATATTGGGTCCCCTGGTAGCCCAAGGAACTGTGGCTTTTTAAAGTGCCCAGGGATCCAAGCGAATCTTGAGGGGGTCATGAGAAGATTTCAGGCCCTATGCAGACAAGGAAAATGGAAGAAGGGAAAGAATGAATAGAGTACTTGAGTTGAATTAATCGAGACTGGCAGGGAGTTGCTTGGGGAGAGCAGAGAGAGAAACAGAGGAGGGGAAGGGAGGGGGATACCCCCTGGATCTCCCAGCCACCACTGTGGCCACTATGAAGCTGCCCATTCCTTTTGCAGAAGTCACTGCCTTCCCCTGGGGGTAAGCTGACAGCCATGAAAAATGCCTGCTGCATTATTCACAATAGCCAGAAGGTAGAAGCAACCCAAGTGTCCATTGATGGATGAATGGATAAACAAAACATGGTATATACATGCAATGGAATATTATTCAGACTTAGAAAGGAAGGAAATTCTGACACATGCTACAACGTGGATGAACCTTGAGGACATCATGCTAAGTAAAATAAGCCAGTCACAAAAAGACAGATAGTGTATGATTCCACTGACATCAGGTAGTTAGAGTAGTCAAATTCATAGAGACAGAAAGTAGCATGGTAGGTGCCAGGGGCTGAGGGAGGGGGACTGAGAAGTTAGTATTTAATGGGGACAGAGTTTCAGTTTTGCAAAATGAATAGAGTTCTGGAGAGGATGATGGTGATGGCTGCACAACAGTATGAATGTATTTGATACCCTTAAAAATGATTGAGGAACTTCCCTGGTGGCACAGTGGTAAAGAATCCACCTGCCAATGCAGGGGACACGGGTTAGATCCCTGGCCCGGGAAGATCCCACATGCCGCGGAGCAACAAAGCCTGTGCGCCACAACTACTGAGCCTGCGCTCTAGAGCCTGTGCTCCACAACAAGAGAAGCCACCACAATGAGAAGCCCGCGCACCGCAGTGAAGTACAGCCGCCGCTCGCCGCAACTAGAGAAAGCCAGAAAGCCCATGTACAGCAATGAAGACCTAACGCAGCCCCGCAAAAAAGGAAAGATTGAAATTTTGTGTATATTTTACCACAATTTAAAAAATATGCCTACTGCAAAGAAAAATCTAATTTGACTGCCTCCCTTTTTCTTCATTTCTTTGTTCAAAGCACCAACTTCTGGGCAAGCTTCTCCCTTCATCATGCAACATCCTGGGAGTTCCCAGAGGAGGAAAGGCTCATGGCTGTCGGTTACTTCTTGGCCCGGAAAGGTCCCAGTGATGATGAAATTTTTTTCTCAATTTCATGGATCCTTTTATAAGGCAGATTCCTTTTTGAAGCTAGAATATGGGAGTGGGAGGTGAGGAGAGGAACTCCCAGACAGTCCTGCAGACCCCGGGTGTAGTCTGAAAGCTATTCTATAATTGTCTTAGTGTTCGGGCCTTAGGGGCAAGGATTTCCTCCAGCAGGCACAGACCTGTACAGCCCCGTCTGGGACAAGGGCAGCTGCAGCTTGGAGGCCTCTGACCGAAGCCTCAGAAACAGTACCTCTCCCTGGGTTTCTGAGGCATCAAAACGTTCAAATTCAGAGAAGCACTAATGGCCCGGTGGTACCTGCACAGGGATTTGTGCATTCCTTAAAGTGCTTTTCATCATTTGCAGTACTTTCATGCCAACTCAGCATGGATTGGAACTCAGAAACCTAGTATTTTGCTGATTCGCTTGACAGCTATCTCAGTATGTTTGACAAAGGTCAATCCTCCCAACTTGAGAGACCTGCCCAAGGCAGCACGGCTCCATTTGACCCCCACTGGCACACATGCTGATGGTGGGATTCCGCCAGAAGCAAGACCTGTGGTCCTTCATGGAGGCAGGTGCAGCCACTTAGCAGGACCTGGCCTGGAACTCACTAGGACATTTCTAATTTCACTGGATGACTCTGAGGCTTTTTCTCCAAAGGGCTCATTCTACTTTGCCAGTGGCCACTTTTAATTTTACCATCAAGGACACTGGGAATGTCACAGGCTGATTCCACAAACCCCCACAACTTTGAGGGGTGAATGGACCCGAGGTCTCCTTTTTCTTCCCCTACAGCATCAGCAGTCAGTCCAGCCCCCTCTATGGGGCTCCGTGGCCACCCACTAAGTGGGTGGCCCTTAGCAATCCCCTGTTCTATGGGGCCCTTCCACCGTGAACACTGCCTGTGCCCCTGCAGGAGGGGCCATCCTGGTGGGCTCCCAGTCTCCCTGTCCAGCGTGATGAACCTAAGACAGTTGAATCTGGACAACCACGAAGTATCTCTGGTGGGGCCTCCTCTGAGTGACTGGCTCTGGGGAAGGCAGCAACCTCCACTCTTGCATTTCTTCCTGGAAACTTCCGCTGGGAGATACCACTCGGCGAACTAGCCCTGAGGGCATGTGTTCAAAGGTGCATTCTGTCCTGGCAAAGAGCTGAGATCACAATTTTTTCCCAGCTTGTGGATGACATCATTTTAGGAATAAAAAATGTCCACCAAACCTCAAGTCTACCGCGTCTATTGCTTACGAGAAAGACAAGTGAGAATGAGTTTGCCCGAGAGACTCCACAGGGTGAAAGGCAGCTCTGTTCTATGCGTGCTGGCATGCACGTGCACGCGTGTGCCTGGGCCAAGCTGATGGCCCTGTACTTCCTAGAGCTGCCATTCTCATGCGACGCTTGGAGGAAACGGAGTGGCTGTGTGGGAGGCTTTGCCTGCTGGGAGGCCTCTTTCCCTGCTTGGCATGGCTTCCTGGTGGCTGCAGGGTCCCCTCCTTCAATGCCTGCTCTGTGCTGACAAGGCCCTGCCTCCCTGGAGGACTGGCCCTTTGCCTGGGCACCCTGGGCCTCTACTCCAGACAGAGCCCTGCCTAGATGGTGTCCTGAGCAACACCTGGTATCAGGCCCCACCTGGTAGGTGAGCAGCTTTTGCAAAATTCTCCTCGCAGAGACTGCATCTCCTCAGGTGTGAAGAGGGTTCCCTCAGTCAGGATTCTCTGGTCCAACGGGGGATCAGAGGACAGGTGGAGATGCAGACCATTGGCCATTTTCCCTGACTCCTAGGGCAGCCTCTCTTGGCACAGGCACAGGGCGGAGGAGGTTGTTGTCCATCAGCATCACTGGGGCTCGTCTGAGTGGCGAGTGCTGTGCCTGCAGTTCAGGAAACAGGAGGGACAGACTGACCCTGGCACTCACTCCCCAGGAGCCAAAGAACAGGCCGCAGTGTGATCACATGGCCTGGAAACTGGCTGGGGGGCAAGGCGCCCCTCCTGCTTCTTTGTTTGCTTCACAATCCGCATTTTTTTACAAATGCACTTCACAGCCAGGATGCCTCCCTGCATCAGACAAAACGGTGGGGATGCCCTTTCCAGGTAACTCAGGGCTTTCAGCCCACTGGGGCTGCCCACAGCCTCGGTTCTGCCTGGACTCCTGTCCTGTCTAGGGGACCCCAGGCGAGAACCACTCGCCCAAACCCCCTCTCCCCACACCCATGTTTTATCATGAACATTAAGACTGAGGCAGTTTTCCAGTCAAGATGGTCTGCTCTTGGTCCCATGCAGCCTGGCTACTCAAAGCAGATGAGGGCCGGCAGCAGCAGCCTCACCTGGGAGCTTGTTAGAAACACGGAATCTCGGCACATCACCCCTGCCCTCACCCCCACTGGCCTCAGTTCTACAGAATCAGGATGTTGGCAAGATCCCAGCTAATCAATCCGCATGCACGTTAACCTTGAGAAGGAAGCACAGTCCTGAGGGCACATGGCGGTGGAGGATCGTGTGCTTCCTGAACCGTGGAGCAGCCTGCGATCCTCGATCCTCGGCCTGACGAAGAGATGCTTCGTTTCCTGCACCAACAGGGCACAGTGCCCCGGCTTTGAGCCCCAGCACCTTCCTCCAGGACGTGCCTCTGTTGATTGAGTTCTCCCAGGGCTGCATGTCACCGCCCAGGAGCTGATCGATAAACACTTGCTGAGGGGACAGGCTCCGTGCTTCTCTGAACATCAGCTGGAAGCAGCAGGTGTGCATCAGGAGACCTGAAGCTGCTCGTTCCAGACGGAAAGGGGCCTCAGCTTGGTGCCACCCACGTCTTTCCTGCCACTTCTGACATTCAATGCCCTCTTCCCACACGAGGACCCCTGCTCCTCACCCAGGAAACCACAGCTCAGAACTTAAGTGTCCGGAGGGTGGGGAACCCGAGGGTCCCCTGTGCTCTTGCCTGCGGAGGCCTCGCTCTCACTGGTGACCCCAATTCTGGCTGCTGAGCTCCTGTTAGCTCTGAGTGCCTCCTGCATGGCCCCTAGGACCCCTTGCTTCCCTGGCCCTCTCTACATCTGACTTTGGGAGCACAGCTGCGATGCCAGCATTTGGTCCCCAAGGCTCTCCCTCTGTCAGTAGACACCCCTCCCCATGCAGCAGCACAGGAAGCAACCCTCCCTCTTCTGTGGGCCTCGACCCTGTGCCAAGATGTGAGGGGCCCAGGGTGGGCTCAGAGAGGACAAGGAAGGGTCCAGGCACAGGGACCCCGGCACACCCCTTGCCATCCTTTCCAAGGGTGTCCTTTCTGGACATTTTCCTGAGGGACTTGTGGATGCAGGGTCCTCACCCTCACTTGCAACATTCCCTAAACATCACCATCTCCCTTGAGGATCAGTTATTGGATCCATATCATTGTTATGCCTATATATCATTTAAAAAAATTTAGTGAATTCCCTGGCAGTCCAGTGGTTAGAAATCTGTGCTCTCACTGCTGAGGGCCCGGGGTTCAATCCCTGGTTGGGGGAACTAAGATCCCACCAGCCATGCGGTGTGGCCAAAAAAAGAAAAACGTTAATAAGAGGATTTATTGTTGCTGGTCCAGAGCCGTGGGACCCATGATCAGACGATAAACCCCATTTCCATCACTAAGCGCTCTCTAGGAGTTGGGTGGGAGGTGGGTTAGGGTCATCTACACTAGGAGCTGGGAGCTGTGGCCACTACAGTTGACCAACACTGTCAACATTTCTTCTCTGATGCCGAAGTGAGCCAGTGGGCACCAGACACAGGCAAGCTCAGGCCCACACAGTCCTTTGTGAGGACCTGGTTACCACATACCACTGTCTGCCGTGTTCAAGGGGCTACAATGTACTGCAACACCCCTGCTTTGCCAGGGTACCCCAAAGTGGGCTCAAGGGGAACCTGTGGAATAGGAGGGGAGGCAGGCGTGTGGGAGGGTTTTCAGGGCTGGAGGAAAAGCTCCTCTCGAACGAAAGGGGAGAGTGTGGTTGGGGCCAGCGGCCCATGTCAGCCCTTGGTGCTCATGAATTCAGGTAAGTCGGTCCCTCTGTTCTCCCACCTCATGGCTGGGCAGAGGGGTGGACATGCGTTTAAACAGCACTTGTTACCTGGTATCACTACCTTTCACGAGGCCAGGAAGGCAGAAGAGCTTGCTCACAGCCACGGCCAAGGCCCTGGTGCCGTCACTGACCCCACCTCACAGGCACCTCTGGCCCACACTTGCTATGACCTGGTCTCTCACTCCAAGGTCTCTTCCTGACCCCCTGACTTTTATACCACTTCCTAAGGTGTTCTAAGCTGTCAACACCCTTTGAATCTTTCAGTTTAGTGAAGTAACTTCAGTCATATCACAGTCAGTGGATCTGAGTCCATCCTCTATGGAAAGGCACGAGCTCGTTGGAAGCACCATTTGCATCCTCAGCTTCTCATCAGGGTCCCTCAGCCTTGTCATTGTCAGCCTGGGTGCTACATTCACTTATGTTAGTATCTCATGACTGACCCGTTTCCCTGCTCTTGATTTTGCAGTGAACACGGGATGCCCTGGGAAGGTGCCGTGTGGCTTTATGATCCCAGGTGGACACTGGCCCCAGCCCCACGCGCTCCTGCACCATCCACCTGCTGAGGTGGCACCACCACAGTGTCTACTTCCCAGCACTGGCCTTGTGTCAAGGACTTCCTGGCTTCTCCCTGTCTGCCACCCATATTCAGCTTCTTTCCTTTTTCAGAGTAGCTTATTTTCTCATGCAGTTCTAAAAGCACATTTTGGCTCAAATGAAATCTTTTGGTTCCACTTTACAGCAGTCAAAAGTTGCATGTCTTCAGCCTGAGATCTTAGAAGCCTCTTCACCTCGTGTTACGCAGCCATTGCAGCCGACTCCTGTTTTTTTGTTTTTTGTTTTTTTTGCAGCACACGGGCCTCTCACTGTTGTGGCCTCTCCCATTGCAGAGTACAGACTCCGGACGCGCAGGCTTAGCGGCCATGGCTCACGGGCACAGCCGCTCCGCGGCATGTGGGATCTTCCCGGACCGGGGCACGAACCCGTGTCCCCTGCATCGGCAGGTGGACTCTCAACCACTGTGCCACCAGGGAAGCCCCGACTCATGTTTTTAACACACTGAATTCTCAAAAACATAATCAAACACGTGCACTAGACAAAATCAGCTGAACCCCTTTATCTTATGACTGGCTGCTAAGCTAATTCTACGGCTTGTTAGCCAACTGGAACCATCTTTGAATCCAAGCAGTTTTACCAGCTTTTATTATAAACACCAGCATATTTCAAGTTTCCTCTTTTTTGTCCCCCAGAATTTCAGGCAACTTTATTCATGGCAGAAGTTGCCTTTTTTTTTTTTTTAATGTTTATTTTTTTATTTTTGGCTGCGTTGGGTCTTCGTTGCTGCACGTGGGCTTTCTCTAGCTGTGGTGAGCAGGAGCTACTCTTCGTTGTGGTGCGCAGGCTTCTCACTGTGGTGGCTTCTTTTTGTTGTGGAGCATGGGCTCTAGGCACGTGGGCTCAGTAGTTGTGGCTCGCGGGCTCTAGAGTGCAGGCTCAGTAGTTGCGGCACCTGGGCTTAGCTGCTTCGCAGCATGTGGGATCTTCCTGGACCAGGGCTTGAAACTGTGTCCCCTGCGTTGGCAGGCGGATTCTTTTTTTTTTAATTTTTTAAAAAATATTTAAATTTTATTTATTTTTGGCTGCATTGGGTCTTCGTTGCTGCACACAGGCTTTCTCTAGTTGTGGTGAGTGGGGGCTACTCTTTGTTGCAGTGTGTGGGCTTCTCATTGTGGTGGCTTCTCTTGTTGTGGAGCACAGGCTCTAGTTGTGTGGGCTTCAGTAGTTGTAGCACGTGGGCTCAGTAGTTGTGGCACACGGGCTTAGCTGCTCTGCGGCATGTAGGATCTTCCGAGACCAGGGCTTGAACCCGTGTCCCCTGCATTGGCAGGTGGATTCTCAACCACTGCACCACGAGGGAAGCCCCAGAAGTTTCCTCTTTTTGATCACAAATATAGGACTTTTTTCTCCTCCTAAGTAGACAGCATGTGAGACACCGCGTCGGGGCTTTCCAGCTCTCACAGAAACTTCCTTACGTCAAGTGCCAGGTTAGCATCCAGCCCACACCCTTGGCTGCATCCTTTGGCAACAAGATTGCATAGGACTCCAAGAGGATGAGGTTGGCACACTTTTGGATTCTGGGATGACCTGAAAGAGACTCCCCATTGGCCAGGTTAAAAGGGCTGCACATCCGAAGTGTGGACCTGGAGCTGCTTCTCCAGGGCCCAGACAGCTCACACTTCTTGTCTGAACAGACTCAGTCCAGGGCTTTCCCATCAGTGCAGAAGGCGACCGGGAAAAGGGTCACGGACGTGGGACTTGAGCACGTTAAGTGAGGATGGCATGTGGCCATGGAGGGCCTGACCCCGCTTCCCTTTGGGGATGGGTAGGGATGGGGGTTGGTTGGTGGTGAGACGGTGGTGTTAGTCTTACCTGGCTAAATCTACAACATTAGAACAAGATTCGAAGCCCTGTGTTACAACTAATTTCTTAAGAGTTTCCTCAAATTTAAATTCCCAGTTCAAGTGTTTTGAAAAGATTTCTGTGAATACAGGGTCAAAAGGAAAGCTATTTGGGCTGTCATTTCTAAGCCTGACATCACAACCCCTCGGTTGAGACCACCCTTGGTTGGGGGACAGGGGAATGAAACAGGACTCCACTTGCCTGTGCCCTGGGAGGGGGTGCACAGACCAAAGAATGAATGTCAGCTCTCCTGGCGGTGGTCTGTCTCATAGATGTCATTGTTATAGCATTCAGGACCTCGAGTGTCACCCCCTCAGTTAAGGGCCCCTGGAATTGGACTCAGAGAGGAGGGGTGGACCAGCTGGCCGAGTACAGGTGTTGCTCGAAGCTGGAGGCCTCTTCTCATCCCAGCAGGGCTGGTGGCCAGTGTCCCACATCGTTCCCCCAGCGGCCCCCAGGGCAGCACCTCGCTGTTTCTAGAGAAAGTTGGAGAAGGCAGGGCTGGAGCTGCATCTGCCCAGCCCAGCGTCAGAGGCCGTGGCAGCATCCTCCCTCACTGAACCAGGATTTGGGGGCAGGCCAGGAACCCCCTCTAGTCCCCGGAACACCCTTTGCATCAATTCTGGGATTGGCATGTAGGAGCAGGGATGGGGTGGGGGTGGCTAAGATGGGGAGTGTGGACAGGCGACAAAGTGCTGTTTCAGGGCCGCTTGTGTCCCCGGCTCTGGGTGAGGTTCTTCAATGAGCAGCAAAGGAGGGCCCTCCAGGCCTTGGCTGAGCTCAGCTGCCACCCCCACCCCCCGCCCCGGCCAACAGGACCGCGGCCCCCACCTCTCCTCTGTGAGCAAACAATCAGAATCATGTCTTACAAAGAACAGACTCCAAAAATATATATAAATAAATAAAAACCTTAAACATTCTTACAGGGATCTTAAAGAACAGAATACATGTTAAAAACTTCAGTAATTTATATCAATTTTAAGCGGTACTTTATATACAATGGGGGAAAAAACACATGCATAGTCCAAATACAATGTTGAAAACAGCATTTTCATAACAAAAGAGCTGGAACACGAAGTGTTAACACCATGTACATGAATTCAAGGACCACCCTTTTTGTCTGTTGCACACAGTTTATTTAACAATATGATATAAGAAATGAGTTGGTACTTTACCATTCTATACAGTGATTGAATCTTCTTGAATTTTCTTATTTATAGTAATTATAGCGCTTGCATGATTTACACTAGAATTGCTTTTCCTCATTTCAAGTTTCACATAGAAGAAAGAAAAGAATGCTTCTTCTCTATTAACATTAGCATGGTCTAAGAGAATGATCATCCCTATTTTTTGTCTAAAACCAGTTTTATCAGAGAAACAAAGCAACAATTTCTACATCTGCAAGACAAGAGTCTGGCTTAAGCCAGTATGTATAGATAGATGTGTGTGTGGGTGTGTACGTGTGTGCGCTCAGGAGCCAATTCCTATCATCCAGGGGTAATACTTGGAGACGCCCACAGAGTTCACTATAGAAAAAATCTTCCCGCAACGTCAGAAAGTTATCGGGATACATTATAAGCTTGCATTATTTCAGGAATCAGTTTCTGAATATTATTTTTCTTCTCACTTTTAAACATAAATGTTTAAAGTCTTGAAAATACAAATAAAAAATATGAATATAATGAACTTGTTTTTCCCGTTAAAAAAAGGCATGAGTCACCAGCAATGACGACAAAAAGAATCCAAACAAAACCCCCCTCCCCCCAAAACAAAAAACAAAAAACGAAAAAAAAGAGAGAGAGACCAGATATTTAAATCAACTGGTTTTTAACAAAAAAATATATTCTTTGTATTGTTTCTTTAAACAGCAATCTACCCTTCCACGGCTTGGAAGTAGCAGTTCCATCTAGGAATAAAAAGAGCCCAGATGCCTGGATTTCAGTACAAAAGGTCCAAGAACATGAAAGGGAAAAAAAAACAAGTGATGCTCTCACAATGCTACAAACCCTCCACAAACTTTTCTAGGGTGTCTCCCGTGGTGTCGCCGACCAGGGACAGCTCATTGGACAACGCACTCCTGTTGGGGGTGTTCAGCTGGGGGAGCATTGCACTCTGTTCGGGATTCCCCAAGTGTCCCTGATCTATGGAGCTGGCCATGGTGACTGCGAGTCCTGGGTGGGGGGAACCAGTCTGGGGCGAGACGTGGTGTGGTGAAGGCTGGGGCTGTATCCGTGGCGACGGGCTGGAATGTGGAGGCTGGGACTGGGGCCGTGGAGACTGGACAGGGGCCGGAGACCGCACCTGGCTACTGAGGGACGTGGCCATCTGCTGGCCGGGGAGGTGCGAGGCCTGCGGCTGTCCTGAGAGCATGTGCTGCTGGGGGCTCATGGGGTTCGGCTGGCCCGGGGACCCGATCTGCTGCTTCATCTGCTGCTGCTGCAGAATCCGCTGTTGCAGGGCCTGCTGGATGTTGGGCGTGCTGTCTGAGCCCAGCGCAGGCTGCCCCATCTGGTTGAGCTGTCCCATCTGGGCTGCCATCTGGCCCATGGAGCTGCCCTGGATGGGGAGGTGCTGCTGCATCCGCTGCTGTTGCATGGCCGCGGGGTAGCCTCCGGGTCCCTGAGGCTGCTGGAACTGGCCATGCCCCGCCATGCCCCCGGCCATGCCGGCACTGCCCTGCTGCTGCTGCTGCTGCTGCTGCTGTTGCTGCTGCTGCTGCTGCTGCTGCTGCTGCAGGAGCTGCCTTCGCAGCATCTCTCTGTACTGTGGGTTCATACTTGCCATGCTGGGGTTGTGCCCCGGGTTCATGATGTTCAGGGCCTGGCCCTGGGGGTTCAGGCCGCCCATCGCCGGCTGCTGAGGAGGCACACCGGGCCGTGGGCCGCCGGCTTGCATGGCATTCAGGTTCTGCAGGCTGGGCTGCTGGTGCAGGCCGGGCTGGGGCTGCAGGCCGGGCTGAGGCTGCAGGCCAGGTTGGGGCTGCAGGCCGGGCTGACTGGCCACGTACTTGGCCGTGCGTTGTTTAATGAAAGCTGCCATCAGCTGAGGATTGGACTTGAGGATGTTGAGCACCTGCTGCTGCTGCTGTGGGGAGCTGGGGGACTTCAGGGTCCGAAGCAGGTCCTGCAGGGCGCCGGGCGAGATGCTCCGGGGCGGTTGCACGCTGGGCATCCGTGGCCCTGCCACGGCCGGCTGGGCCTGCATGGACATCACGGGTCTCGGCATGCCTGGCATCGGCTGCTGCTGGGGGATGGGCGCCTGCTGCCACTGCCCAGGTGGCAGGTTGGGCACAACGGGCCCGCTGACCTGGTTGGGTCGGGGCACATTCAGGCCCACAGGGGCCATCTGGCTCACCGGGGTCACCATGCCCGTGCGCCCTGGGGGCATGCCGTTGTTGATGTTCACCCGGTACAGGTGCTGCTGCTGCTGGGCCTCCCGCTCGATCTGCCGGGCCGCCTCCACTGCCGCGGGTGGGGGCTGGGCGGGGGGCGGTGGGGCTGGCACCTGGTTGGTGGGCTTCCCGGTGGATACCGTTGTGGGGGGCTGAGTCCGGGCCACACTGGGGAAGCCGGCTGGTGACATGTTCACGGGCGAGGGCTGCGGCTGGGCGGGGGGCTGTGGCGTCTGGGGCGTGCTGGGCTGCTGCGTGGGGGTCCCGGGTGGTGCTGAGGTAGGGGAAGGCAGGCTCTGCTGAGGCACGTTGCGGGTGTTCATGGTGGCCATCCGCCGGCGCATGAGCTGGGCCTGCTGCAGGCGGTGCTGGATCTGCTGCTGGCGGAGCTTGTGTTTGATGTTGAGGCAGAAGGGCACGGGGCACTTGTTTTCTTGGCAGTGTTTGGCGTGGTAGCAGCAGAGGGCAATGAGCTGCTTGCACACTGGGCAGCCGCCGTTGGTCTTGCGTTTGCAACCCTTGGTGTGCTGCACCACCCGCTTCATCTTCTGGCAGGACGGCAGTGAGCAGTTGGCGTTGCGGCACTGACAGGCGTGCACCAGGGACTGGATGCAGCGCTGGATGCTCAGGCGCCGTGACTCCTGGGGGCTCTTGGACTGTGGTTCACCCTGGCTGCTGCCCTCGTCGTCCAGGCCCAGCCCCCACTTCACCATCTTGTGGGTGTGGCTCTTCGTGTTGTAGCAGTTGATGCAGAGGTCGTAGTCCTGCGGGTGAGGACAAGGGACAAGCCAGCATCAGCATGCGGCCCTGACCACCAGCTCCCCCCGCATCCCCACGAGGCTCATGGATGCCAAACATGTCTGCTCCCCAGAACCTTCACTCCCAGGAACACTCCACAGCCCAGAAATTCCAGAGACCACCGGTCCACCTACTTGCCCTCTTCTGGGGGCCCCTCTGCCTTCTCCCAACCTGCTAGCTCACAGCGTGTGTGGCTTCGTGAGCACCCCGAGGCTGGGGCCCCTACGCTCTGGGGCTGCTGTGGGTGCCCTCGGTGCATCCCCAGAGCTCTGCTGGGCAGCCGGTGGGCGGGCACTGGGGCTGAGAGGCCTTCACCAGGAGGAAGGCCCTGGGCTCGCACCATGGCAACATAATGCCCCCTCCCCAGGTTTCTAAAAGCTGCACCTGGAGACGGAGACCACAAAGCACTAGATCTGGAGGATGAGCCCTGTGACCAGGACTGCTAACCTTCTCACAGCAAGGATGTGAAAATCCCCACAGTGGGAAATAAGAGAGAGGACAAAAGAAAGCTGGAGAGAGTGGCAGAGAGATGAGGGCATTATAGAGGCCCCCACTGCCCCCAGAGAGCACAGAGCTGCTGTTGTGGAGCACTCAACTATGGGGACTATCTAGGCGTTGACACCAGCAAGGTGAGGACTGGGCAGGAGAGGAGTCTGACTATCTGCGGGGGGAGGCAGAGCATGTGACACCCCGTGCGAGTGACCCGTCTGTGCCAGGGACAGGCCGAGACCCCTGCAGAGGGGGTGCCAGTGTGGTTTGACCACGGGATCCACCAGGACAAGAGAGGAGGGGCTTAAGACCCCTGACCAAAGGGACCCAGCCTGACAACAGCAGGAAATCCCAACCTCTTGGCAAGTAGACTGGGAACACCAGAAGAGGAACCAGTCAGAATCCCAATGGACCAAAGCACTGCCGTGCTCTCTTCTCTCTGCACTCCCACCCTGCACCGAGAGGCCTATGCGTGTGCCTGACACAGAGCTGGTGTTAACGAAACACAACAAATAAAATAACAAAGTGCCTTGTGATCATCTCCGCATCCTGGAAAGGCCAGCACAAATGTTGTCTCCCAGGGAAGCTCACTGGCTTCCCTCCATCCCCTGAAGACCAGCTCCCCCCAACACCCCAGACACATGCCACTGGGACCAGGTTGGGACCAGGCTGCCTCGTGAGCAGACACCGGCTGCTTCTTGCCCTGGATCGCTGGCGCTAAGCCCCATAACAGGCACAGGGCAGGAACCCCACCAACATCGAGAGAAACCCTCTCATTCGTGAACCCCAAAACACAATCTCAAAACCAACAGTGGACTAGTGGAGTGGACAGATGAGCATTCATCTGGTCATTTTCTCCCCAGAAAACGCCAACTGTTTAACAGTTGCCCTGAAATACACACGCACAGCCCGAGAGCGCCGTGGGCCTCGCCAGCTCTACCGGCAGCCCTGCGCGGGCAGGTGCCCCGCGCTCACCTCGCACACGGTGCAGTGCCAGCGCGTCTCCACATGGTGCTTGCACTCATTGCAGGTGTAGACGAAGCGGTCCTGGCCCTGGGTGTGCAGCTCCACCAGCATGCACAGCGTGGACCACTTGGAGCGCCGCAGGGAGGAGAACTCCCAATGCTTGTCCCGGGCCAGCGTGAGGAAGGCGTCCCGCCCGTCCATGAGGTCACAGCTGAGCAGGGGGTCGGGGTCGACGATGGGGGGCAGCGTGTTGATGACGGGCCCAGCGTGGAGGTGGATCACAAAGAAGACCTGGGGGACGGCAGGGAGGAGCAGCGTCAGCCCCGCAGAGAGAAGGACCGAGCCGACTCCTGCTGTCCCCAGGGCTGAACTGCGTTGGTGACAAGCAGTGGTGACAAGCAGTATGGTGTCGCCAGGCCAGGCCTCCTCCCCCTGCACTTGGTCCGCCCCCACCCCACCCCGCCCACCCCCACCTCTTTGTGCTTCTCCATCGTGGCATAGAGCTTCTGGGACAAGTCGTTGGACACGTTGGGCATGCTGGGCTTTTTCTTGTTGGCTCGGCTGATGCTGCTTTTATTCTTGTTGGTTTTCTTGTTGTTCTTTTTCTTGGCGTTCTTGCTGTCGCCCTGGCTGCCCTGCAATAAGACTCAGAGCTGTCGGCCCTGCCTAGCATCCTGCTCCAATGTCCAGCAGGGAGGCCACCAGTTCCTGCTGCGGGGGCTCCAGGGAGCTGGGGCTGAGGCAGGAGACCACCGAGCAGACCCCTACCTGCCTGCGCAGGCCGTGTGAGTGGCTGTCAACACTGCTGCCTTCAGAGGAAACCGCTAAGGGGAAGGAGATGAGTATGGAAGCAGGGCCCGGACTTGGCCAGGACCGAATGGGTACAGTGGTGACAAACATAAAGCAAGCACTGCCTGTGCCACAACAGCCGCACATCACGTGGAGGCTGGAGGGAAGAATACACCTGGGATGCTAGTTGGATCTAACCACGGAGGGGGTGGAGGCCGTTTCTCCTGGTCCTATGTTTTCTACTGGCTGGAGGCAGGCACTCCTCCTCGACGGGCACACAGCCAGGGCTGTGTTCCCCTCAGAGCCCCTCTGTGGCAGCTCGGCCGGCAGTACAGACTCTCCTCCCAGCACCCCCTGAGCCTTGGATGCCAGTGCTGACTCAGGCCACCTCCTGTGCCTGGGTGTCCGTCCGGCAGAGGCAGAGGAATCTGGGTTCATTAATCGGCTGTGGTCTTCCTCCCACAGGCACTCCAAGTTCCCACTGAAATCCAGCCCACCCTTCCAGGTCAGCTTGAGGGAGGGACCTGCCGGCATCTCTCCAGTACCTGAGGAGCAGCATCTCCACCCCTAAATCACCCAATGTTCCAGGGGATGCCTCCAGGGAGGTCCAGCAAAAGGCAGGCAGAGAACGATGACCACAGCCCTCGACCTCTCCTCGGGACCCACCTGTGACATGAGTACTTGTCACATCCTCACCCACACTTTCTCCATTTTGGAAGGGGCTAGGGATGCTGTCTTACAAAAAGGACACACCCTAAAAAGCACATGCTGCCTGGCACGAAGCAGCCCATGCAGGCGTTCCACCCTAGACCCCTGGCTCTGGATGCTGGCTCCACATGCAGCCCCAAGCCCTCCTGGGGGCCCCAGGCCTGCACGGGTGGTAACAGGCATCTCGAGATTAACACATCTGCAGCCAATTCTTGACTTCTTCCCCCAAGTGTGCTCTCCCTTCCTTCTCCCCTTCAGGGAGACGCAGCAACACTGACTCAATTCTAAGGCCCCAGACCCAGCAGGCAGCCTCGATCCAGGATCTTCCTCATACACCACAAAGATGCGCCCTAAGTTCTGAGGTTGTTACTCTCAAAACACATCATACGCTGCTCACTGCCGACAGCTACGCATCCAACTAAACCACCATCATCTCTTACTTGAACATGTGAAACACAGCACACTCGCTCCCGACTCGGACTCTGACACCCTCCTCCTTCTGCTGGAGGCTCCTCCGCCGGGATCTTCTGGGTTCCTCTCACCAGTCAGTCTCTGCTCAGATGCCACCTCCCCAGACAGGCCCTCCCAAAGGTGCTGCATCTGCCCTCTTCCCTCGTGTCTGTTCTACACCATCTCAGCATGCACCACACACTAGGACACACACCCCTTGAGGGCAGGGATGGAGACCTCTTTAGTTCCCACTGCACCCCTCAGGATGGTGCCCGCACATGGCGGGGGCTCAGTGACCAGAGTGAGTGCACAGACGCATGAACACCCAGTGAAGAGTGGGGGGCAGTTTACAACAAGGAGAGTGAATGTGGCCTGGCAAACAAGAGTCTCCTCCTCAAGTCATTTCTAAAGTGAACTGACTGGTTCCTGATCATGACACCCGTCTCCATCTCTATCTCTGGCACCTCTTCTGGGCTCCCTGGCAGGGTGCCCTCCTCTCTCATCTTGCTGTGTCTCAGCCCCGCTGTCCTGCCCAGAGATGCCAGAGCAAGCCCCTCTGTCCACCTAGTAGGTGATGTGTCTCCAGTTCGCCCAGCACCCAGTGTGGGCTGTGCCCCCAGGCCCAGGCCTGCCCTGTGGTGGGCGGTAACACAGTGAGGTTATGTATGAAAACACCACCACAGACAAAGGAGGCCATGTCTTGAGAAACGAGCAGCCCACACTCACTCCCTGACCTGCTGGAGCGCAGCCTTTAGCACATGCGCTGGGGCCCTTGGGCTTTACCTCCGGGGTCTCACTGGCCGCGGTGCTCTCCTCCTTCTTCCTCTCTTCTTCCTCCTGTTCCAGCTCCTTAATGCTCTCCTCCAACACGTTAGGCCAGAAGTCACCCTCGAAATAGGGCAGTTCCTTGGCACTGGTGAGCCTGTCTTCAGTTGCTTGTTTGAAAATGTCCTGGAAAGTGAACAAGCACAGCGGTGAGACGAGGGGGGCTGGGTGACACTCTGGGGAGGGGGCTTGGGGCCACGACATGGAGAGGGGACCGCACACTCCTGAGGTGCATGGTTTCACAAGATCTACCACCACTTCTCTTGGACTGCTGACTGCAAATCTTGACAGACAGCGGAGAAGTTGCTTCTTAGTTTATGATTTTAAAAAATTTAAATTTTTGCTTTCCAATAATCATAAGTAGATATAATTCTAACACATGTGAGCACAGAGGGAGACACGTGAAGATGTGGGAGTCAGTGGTGAGGAGCCCCCCCGCCTGCCCCCGCAGTGTGGGCACCTTATAGTCATGGATGATGCGCTCGGCAAAGGCCTTGTCCAGCATCTTCTTGTACCACTCCTGCAGGCGCTTTGGCTTGGGGATTTTTTGATCTGGGGGGTGGCAATGGAAGATGTAGTCGTCTCCTTCACTTGGGGGACAGGCCCAGATGTGTCCTGTTACATACCTGCAGGACATACACACAATTCAGACGGAAGCAGTGAGCGAAATCATCCCTGCCTTTGAGGAGTAACAGCTGAGGAACACGGACCAAAGCAAGGACAGAAATAACTATGAAGAAAAACAGCAAAAAAGAAATTACAAAATGCTTCTGGCAGAACATGTGAGAGGCCTAAGAGAGGTTCCAAACCATTGTGCTGGGGAAAGGGGTTAGGGTAAAGCCAAATCTCTACAGAGTGCAAACGCAGGCTGGAAATTGGCCCAACGGTACCTCCCTCTTCGGTGTGCATGTCAGGCAGGGCTAAGGCTGCAAGGGAACCTGTGACACAGGAGAGAGCCTGGGAAGACGGCAACGCGTGAGGCGTATCAGACGGCTTGTCCCCAGGGTGGATGCACTGAATTTCCTATCTACTTTCTCCTGCACATTGGAAAGGAAGTTGAGTATTTCTTTCTAAGGGGTTAAAGACAAAATAGATCTCATTCATTCTGCTCAAGACACTTCAATCAAACATCTCTTTTCCAAATTTGGGAAAGAAATGTGATCTAGAACGTAAGAAGAGAGACAGGAAAGGAAGTCAGACACAAGAGACCACATCTGGTAGGATTCCGCTTCTATGAACCGTCCAGAAAAGGCACAGTTATGGAGACAAAAAGGAGATTAGTAGTCACTGGGGGCAGGGGTCCAAAAGGGATGAACAGCAAATGGGTGCAGGGATCTTAACGGGGGTTGGGGGGATGAGAATGTTCTGAAACTGATTTACCGTGACAGCTGCATTACTTGGTAAAGTTACTAAAAATCACTGAATGTACACCTGAAGTAGGTGAATTGTATGATACATAAAATATGCCTCAATAAAGTTTTAAAAAAACAGACTAGAATGTGAGAAAAACACAGGAGGCAGGGAAAGCACATGAGCTGTGCTGGGAGCCCCAGACCCAAGTGGCCCAACAGAACATCTGGCTGGAAGGGTGCTCTGGAGACCCCTGAATCCATTTAAGGACATCAAAATAGAAACACAAAAAACCTTAAGAAATACTTGTGCTATTTCACAAAATACACAGTGAAAATTAAAAATGGAGTTTTTATTAGTTCTGAATAATTTGAATTAAACTCACCCCAATTTCTTCACGTACTCTAAATATCCAATAAGGATCTCATGGTAAACAGCTGTTCGGAGGCATCTCGGTCGGAAGAAATGAATACTGTCCAGATAAGATATGTACACACGCCTGGGGGGCAGGGTGAGAAAGAAATTAATTGAAAGTTCAGGTTATCTCCCAAACTTGAAACCAAACACCAGCATCTAAAAAAAGCTCCAGAAATAAATTCTGTTTTGATAGCATTTACACTGGCCACAAACAGGACATAAGAAATCTGCCATCACCAAGCTCTGCTACCAATCAATAAAATAGAATTCAATTTCATCACTGAACTAAGCAGCAATGCCATCACTCACCATGGGGAACCGTGGAGAGATCAGGGCAAATTAGGAAAAGCCACTTCTAATTCCTTCTCACCCAGATTCTTGACTGAACATGAAATAACTCTCAGGAGAGGTGTGACATTTTCATAGGTGAAGAGAAGCCTGGCCTGTGCAGCAGTCCCCACCCCCTTCTCCATAGGTTTACCTGCCCCAGGTAAGACAGGGGCAACAGCAAGACCAGGATCAAAACCCATGTGTGCTTACAACACAAAGCACTCTACAATCATCAAAACTCTTCACTTCCCACTGGCTTAGCAGAAAACGAACTAACGAAACTAGTAGTTCTCTAAGATGTTTAGAGCCTTGGTCGCTAGCACAACACGTGACACGCACCCCAAAGGAGCTAGAGGATTACCTTGTGTTTGGAGGGGGGCAATCAGAGCCATACTCTTGGACGTGCATCCCAAAGAAGCACACGTCCACTCCATCAATTTCCTCAAAGGCAAAGAGTGCTTTGGTTCGATACGGGAAAGATTCAGACATTTCCCCAGAATCCACAAACCTGAAATAAAAGAGCCTGATGTTTGCATGCATCACTACCATTTACAAAGTGCTTTACAGACGAGACCTGCTGCCGTAAACCCGCTCAGTGTAGAGAAGCTGGAGGCGAGGTCGCCCCTTCTGACCACTGGCCCAGGCAGCTCGGAGTCTTGGCCCCATTCTTTGTGACACTGCTTCACTCAGAAAGGAATTCCACCTCCCCTGATGAATGTGGGATACTGACAGAAGGGTGGCTACATGCTAACTGATGAAAAGCTTTCAAATTATGCAAACTCTAAAGCTTTGCCAGAAAGCTAGGCTCTGGTTAACCACATGGGGTGCCCACTGGAACGTCTGCACACAAACCGTGACTTCATCCCGGGCTTGACTTCCACCGTCTTGTCTGAGCTGGCCACTACGCGGACAAACACCTCCCCGGCTTCAGGATGATTCTGTCGCCGCAAAAACTTGTTGACTCGGTCTTCCAAGTGGTTTCCCAACCGTGTGGTCTGCAGTCCTGCAAAGTCCAGCACAAGCAGATGAGAGGACTTCGGGAGGGTTGAGGTCACAGAATCCACCTCTTTCAGTGTAGTCTGGTATTTTAAGGAGTAACATTCTCCAAATACAGAAGGGATCTAATGTGTCCTATGAGGTAATAAGCATTTTATAAAAGAAAGGTGGACCCTGGAATCTCAGGCATTCCACGCACTGAAAACTGCTGTCAAATGCCCAATATTTCCATCTTTTTCTAACTGTAAGGGGCAGAAGAGACACAAAGGTGGACCCAAATCTGAAGGAAGATGGGCTCTGGGGTGAAGCAGGGGAGCAGGCATGAGGGAGCCGCACTGGGTCCACCCTGCCTCCTGCCCCACATGCCCAGCCCTTAGTGAGACAGAGATCTGGCCCTGGCTGCGCCCACACAGCTGTGCCCCAAGGCTGGAAGAACTTGAAGAACTCTTAACAGAAATGGGGACACTGCCACTGCTTTCCATGGAAGGCAGGGCTGGCACAGCCTCAGAGACAGGATGGCACAAATGCCCCTTCCTGCCCAGCTCTGATGAGAGTCCTGGTGCAGAGTCTGAGACAGCTAAGCTAACAGGCAGCCAAGGGCTACCTCACTCTGTGAGCATTCCAATACTGGGCGGCAAGGGACACTGTTCCACGACGCAGACCTGCCCAGCACCATTGCTGGTGGGCTCCTCCGCCCTGCCCCTCTGTACCCTCCCTCTCCCAGGGATGGGAAAGGAGTTACACAGCATATAAATACAATACAGTCACAGCACAGAAAAACTCTGTGCATATGGGGATAAAAGACTAGACAGGAAAGCTGCAAAAGGTTAACAGTGACTACAGATGATAGGATTTTAGAAGATTCCTTACTGAGGTTAAGAAATATCTGCATAATTTAGGCTTTTAAAATTTAGTTTCTCTGCAATAAACATACCAATGGCGGAGTTTTTTTTGTATATAAATTATACCTCAATAAAAGTGATTAAAAAAAACAATGGCAATGAAATAAAGACCCCATTAAAAAATAAAAACTTTAAAAGCTATAAAAATGAGAAGTAGAATTGTTTCACACTCTGATACACGTGCACACTTTCCACAGCTGTTTAGTTATGCTCTGGATCCCCTTATTTCAACCTCCCACAGCTGAGATAACCATCCTGAGAAAAAGAGAATTAGGTGCAAAGGACTTACGACCATCTCATCTATTCTTTGTGAAGCCCAGAAGAAAATTCTCATGTTCTCGCCCCCCTGTACTCCCGCCCATGCCGCTGCTGAGCAAGTTTTGTCCCCTTATGAGGTGGCTTCCAATCCAGAAAGAGAGGACACAGCTAAGAAGGGCCACCCTGCACTGGTGCAGGGAGCTCCCCCTTCCCTTGTGAAACTATGATTACACACACTATGATTTTCACATAATGAATAGGAGTAAACCTTCAAAATTAGGTCTTTACATTTTCCCCCAAAATTACCTGTACTAAAAATAGTTTATGAATTTTATTTTATTTTTTTATATAGCAGGTTCTTATTAGTTATCTATTTTACACATATTAGTGTGTATATGTCAATCCCAATCTCCCAATTCATCCCCCCCACCCCCCCACCGCTTTCCCCCCTTGATGTCCATACGTTTGTTCTCTACATCTGTGTCTCTAATTCTGCACTGCAAACCTGTTCATCTGTACCATTTTTCTAGGTTCCACATATATGCGTTAATATACGGTATTTGTTTTTCTGACTTATCACTCTGAAAATAGTTATTTTTTAAAATACATTTATTTATTTTTGGCTGAGTTTTCATTGCTGCATGCAGGCTTTCTCTACTTGTGGCGAGCAGAGGCTACTCATCGTTGCGGTGTGTGGGCTTCTCACTGTTGTGGCTTCTCTTGTTGCAGAGCACAGGCTCTAGGCGCACAGGCTTTGGTAGTTGTGGCTCGCAGGCTCTAGGGCGCAGGCTCAGTAGTTGTGGCGCATGGGCTTAGTTGCTCCGCGGCATGTGGGATCTTCCCAGACCAGGGCTCGATCCTGTGTCCCCTCCATTGGCAGGTGGATCCTTAACCACTGTGCCACCAGGGAAGCCCAAAATACAGTTTTTAAATGAGACAATTATGACGGTCTGGTCACAAGCACCAAACTGAACGCCGTGAAGAGGGCTGGAGAGGTGCTCCGCTATGTCCCCTGAGAGAAGAGCCATGGGCTTTACACACGGGACGGCACAGTGAAAAACCTGGAGAGCAGCCAGCACGTGCTCAGAGACTCAGTACTGGGGAAAGAAGGGCTGTTCTCATGCTGCGGTGCCATGTGGAGGTGTCCTCCAGACCAGCAAGTTCAGGCACTGAGGGGAGGCATTTCTGCAACAGCCCCTCCCACTGGACAGGAGGGCCCAGGCCACCCTCACTGTGATGGTGCCTCAGGCTTCCCACAGGGTGGCCACGAGCTTTGGTTTAGGTTCCCGTTTCCACTCCCCACAGCCCATCGTGCTGCAGCGGACGGCCCTGTACATGCCTTTAGGCACACGAGCAAATATCTTTGTAGGAGACATGCGTCAAGGTGGAACTGCTGAGTCTAAAAATGGACAGTTTAAATTGTACCCCACCATGTATATTTTTGGCCACGGTGCATGATGGGAGCCTTATATTTCCCTTTATGTGATCAAATCCTTCAGCCTTTTGCTTTCTGACCTCTGGGCTGTATCTTTTTTAGGAAGGTTTTTCATAACTGAACACAGTAAAAACACTCTCTTTCTCTGACCTCCAAGGCATCTGTAGTTGTTACTTTTCGCCCCTTTAGCCACCCGAGTTGCGTTGTGCATGTGGCGTATAATGGGGAGGTGGTTTTGGGTGGATAGTCAGTTGTTTAGTATCACTCTCTGACCAGCAGCTGGAAGATATTTTCAATGCAGTCGTCCCTCCGTACCCACAAGGGACTGGTTCCAGGAACCCCTCAGACACCAGAATCCAAGGATGCTGAAGTTCCTGACATACAGTGGTGCAGTACAGAAGGCCCTCTGTACCCACAGGTCCCACATGCGTGGACACGGAGGGCCCACTGCACTAAGTCTTGGCAAACTTAGTGGCAACCTCTCTTTTGTGACCGACAGACACTTGCAGAGATGATGCAAATCAAAAACCCAGGGGAGACACACCACTTCTAAGGTCCTTTTCTGTAAGTGAGGGTTCTACATCTTTGAAGCTCATTTGCCGAAGGTCCACATATCCCTCTCCACCATTCTCTGGACACTAGGGGAGGGTGGGGGCTGGGCCAGCTCTCAGGTTCTCCTACCCCCCCCCCCACCTCTACCCCTCTCTCTTCTGGCCGCAACTGCTCTTCTCTTGAAGCCTAACTCTCCTGGCAATTTCTGTTTTGGTCACCAAAGCTCTGGCCCAGGAGATTGATTCTAAGTAGCTGACTGCTTTAGTGACATCACTCAGAATGGATCCTTTAAAGTAGGGGTTCTCACCTGCACGCCCCCAACCCAGGACACCTGGTAATGTATGAAGACATTTCTGACAGCCACCATTCATGGGGGTGGGGTGGGGCAGGGAGTGTTACCAGCATTTAGTGGGCAGCAGCCTGCTGCTAAAATTCTAATTAAGCACAAGACAGCCCCCTTAACAAAGACGTTTCTGGCCCAAATGTCAGTATGCATCAGAAACCCTGATCTAAAGAGAAATATTATAATAGCTGGTGAATTCATCAATATTTCAAAAGATTTTATAAGAGTGGGTTTAAGTGATAGGAAAACTGTGGATTTTGGTAATGACACAGTTTGAACGTGAATTAACGCTGACTTGGAAGGCTTCAGAGGGGCTTCTTCCTTGCCTGCCACCCTTCCCTCCTGCCCACGGACCTCCCCCTCCATCCCATCTCTCTTCTACTCCAGCTCCTCAGGTGGCCCGGCTCTTTCTGGGGAGCCCTAAGCGGTGTGCTAGTTGTTGCCTATCCTACTGGAGAGAAGTGAGAGCAGCAGCCGAGTTGACAAAGACGACACACTGTACACTTCTGAAAAGTGTCATCTCTAAAAAAGTGAAGACTACCTATGAAAAGTTACTCCTATAGCAACAGGGCGCTCTCTCTGCTCCTCGCAGACACCAGCAGCCGCTCCTAATGCGGCAGTGACACACCCAACCAGCCCTCGTGCAGACCAGGCTCCTGCCAGTCCTGGTGATGTTGGCTGATTCCCAGAGGGCCCCAGAGGGTCACTCTTCACAACAGCAGGGCCCACACCTACTGATGGGCAAATAGCCGCCCCCGCAGGTGCCCAGGGCTGAGCGTGCCCAGGATGTGTGTGTGTTATTTCTAAGCTACTTGAGAAGGATCTGCTGACAGATTTTCTCTCTCAGAATTCACAAAGTTTACTGTATGTGTTTTAGATGAAAGTTTCTAAACTTTCATCTAAAACACAGACTGATCATAAAGTTGACTTTCATATAAAGATCAAGGCAAATGATTCTCTTCAAGGGTAAGACAAAAAAATACAAAAACCCTTCCACAACTTACTCTTAGCACTGAATTTGTTTTCTTTACGAGTTCTGCCCGTTTTCTTCAAGCAGTTGTCACACACAAAGCTGCAAAAAAAATAATGGGTGTGATCAGATTATATAAAACAGTATATGTTGCCAAACCAGTGAAATGCAGCATTAAAATACTTCGCTGGCAATTAAAATCGCATCATTATACAAAAGTGAAGAGGCAGACTGCTTTGATTCTACAATTCCCAAAGCGGGCAAACACTTAAGACTTAAATTTAGAACAAACTGCCATCCATCTAATTGCCGGATTCTTGCTGACAACAATGAATGAAATGCAGTAGCAGCCAGCATCCTCCCCTCTACTCTGTGCATAACTGCTTTCCCTTTCCCGAGATCACAGGAAATCACCAGGAAATTACTCACCCTGAAGGCCAAATGATATCATAGTGGAGAACACAAATCTGATGCATCTTCCGGCCACACTCCTTGCAATCAACGAAACTAGAAGACAAAGAAAGTGCACTGTGACACACGGAGCCACATACATAATGGAGCTTCTACAGAGCCTGTGTGGTGTGCTCACACCTCATCCCCTTGATGACTTCAAGAATCTGCAGCATTAATGCATCTCTTGACTAATTGAGCCGTATTTTAAAAAATGCATCAGTACGATATTTTCTATAGGAAAGACTGACTTTCGCCCTTTCTTTGTACAAATGCCTCTTTCCTCTCTTCTCCCAATCTGCTTTGCAACTGGAAGTGAACATTTATTTCTAAAAATTGTTATGACGAAGGCCTATTTTACAGGTCAGTATTTCTGATATTACTTCAGATTTTCAAGACCAGTGCTTGCTCTAGATGACTGCACATACCTAAATGGACTTAAATAAAAGAGAACAATACTGTCAGTGTTACAAACCCTTGTTCTTAAGCCCAGGTGCAGGAAACGTCTGCTGAGTCAGTTACAAGGGTGGGAAATGATGGCCTTTCTTAAAGTAAACACTAGAGAAGTTGGGATGCACCATGCCACCTGCCCCCTGCACAGCTTCCGCCATAGCTCACCTGGGCCCTGTCACCTCACCTAGGAAACTTAATCGCCAACATGCTTGAAGGTCAAAACCTATTTTTTCACCCATGCCCTTAAAGCCACCACAACTTATACCCTGTGGAAGGCTGAGGGGCTAGAAAGTACCACATTTCTCCAAACGGTCCTGGGTCCCGGCTCTTCCTATCATGCTAGATGCCAGTCCCCATAACCTGACGCCTGCTCTCACTACTGCTGCTCGAGTCCCCGGCCCCCGACCACCCTAACTGCCCTTGCTGAGCAAGCCTTCCACCACAGATCGAGCCCAATCCAGCTTCTCTGTCCCTGCTCTGTCGGAGGAGAAAAGGACACACACAGGCAGACTGTGCAGAATGGCAGTGACCCTCATCGGCCATCCTCAGTACTCTCTGCTGTCCTGCCCCAGCTGCTGCCCTTCCCAGCACACACAGGAGGGAATCCAGCACCCTCTGCCCCCTTGTCCTACGGGGCTCCATCCATACTCCCTACATGCCCTGCACTTGAGCTCACCTGCAGTGCTGCTGAACATCCCATGTCCTTTCATGTCTTTGTGTCTAGAATGCTCTGCCCACCACCCCCAACACCTGCTTCCAAATGAGTGTCACCTTCTCCACTGGGCCAGGGTCCCCCACTCTGGACTACCTTACTGCCTCCTGCTGCCTATGCTACGATCCGTCTGTCCTACTGGAAGACAAATGGCTGGAGGACAGACCCCCTTTATCCATCTGTGTCTTCCCCACTGCCTGGCAACTACTGCTTCAATGTAACGTATTCTGAAATTGAAAAGTGAGTATAGCAACTAACATAACATTGTAAATACTCCAGTATAAAACAAAACTTTGGGGGGACTTCCCTGGTTGCTCAGTGGTTAAGACTCTGCACTCCCAATGCAGGGGGCCTGGGTTCAATCCCTGGTCAGGAAACTAGATCCCACACGCATGCCGCAACTAAGAGTTTGCATGCCACAAATAAGGAGCCCACGAGCTGCAACTAAGGAGCCCACCTGCTGCAACTAAGGAGTCTGTGAGCCACAAACTAAGGAGACCACCTGCCACAACTAAGACCCAGCATGACTAAATAAATAAATATTTTTAAAAAAAAAAAAAATTAAAAAATTTAAAAAACTGAATATAAATCACAGGGAAACAGGAAAACTGTCAGGGAGGACACAATGTGAACAGGGAGACGGCTAGTCAGGACCAACAATCCACTGACACTAGAGACTAAAGAGACAGGGAGCAGCCTCCTCATGCACCAGGCACTTTGCTAAGTAATCAACGTGCTCCCCCCGCAACCTGGGCACAGCCGGCAGGAGAGACTAAGTCAGCTCTCAGTGGGAAGTGGAGTCTGTGTCTTCCGTTGGAAGCTCGGAAGTTGAGCCAAGGGAGGGGAGAACCTGTTTCTCAGCTCTGGATGCACCACAGCCACATTTACCAAACTCCCAACAGTGCTGGAGCCTATGCTCACCAAGCAACCCTGGACGGGCGTTCACCACAGTGACAGAACAAAATGGGCATCTCCACACACTGGGGTGCCTTCAGAACTCAGCTTTGGGTACCGGGGAGGAGCCACCACAGGGAAGGAGCTCTGAGGCCTCTTTAAGGGGTTATTACAAAGCAAAATTTACATACTGAGTATTCTCACTGATCACTGGAAGAAAGGAAATTATCTGACAACGACCTTTGAAAATATACCATACCAAAGATGGTGACAAGAACATACAACACTGGGCTTCTCATTATTTATTTTTAAAAAGTGGTTTCTAAGAGTTTTTCTTTCTGAAATTTCCCTTTAAATGATACTAGCACCCCTCCACCAAATATTCCTACCTTTAGTCTCTAAAGATTCACACTAAATGGCTTCTTAAAGACAACGATGATGAAGTTATTACAGAGATTCTAACAGAGCCAAAACATCCATCTAATCTTACATTAAAGGGTGTTAAAATTCAGTAGCTGGACAGCATGCTACAGAGACATACATCTTTTGTGTGAGTTAAAACAGAATCCACATCTGAAATAACTTCACACAAAAAATTCCACCCATGGTAATATATTTATTTCCAGTGTCTTCTCCCACAGCCCAACAATAAGGAGGAAATTTCCTCATCTGAAACTAAAACCTAAAAGTCAGAAAGAAAATAGCTGTATACTCACGGTTCAGGATCTAAGGTATCATTTTTCTTCTTTTCAAACTGATCCTTTGAAATTGTCCTTGTTTTTTTGGGGAGGGGGGAAAGGAAAAATGTTAATTAACTAAATTTATCTGTTGAGTATAAACTATAGGGTCTCTGGGATATTATTCTGTAACTAGTTCTTCACATAAAAAGTAAAATGATGGTCAGCTGAAATCTCAAGTAGATGTAATAATGGCATGAACATACAACATTTAATTCTATAGAAAGCACTACCTTTTATTTTTCTCTGCCTTACTTGGAATATTTCCTCCAAACTATCATCAGCACTTATTACAAGATTTAATTTAAGGCTAGTCAAAATACACTGGCAAAATTATGTTGAGATTCAAACCTGTTAATTTCCAATCAAATCTATATGGTGAATGACTGCTGAATTTGACCAACACTGGTATTTTCAATTCTTCTAATTACAATATTCCTTCATTGACACAAGTCAGCATGTACTTGGGGATATTTTACTTATTCTTAAAGGGCTGAGTATTTCATTTTTGTGGTACTTTTATTAGTGTATATGTGAATTACTTGATTCACAGAATTATACAATCCAATTATTAATCACATAATTGGACTAAAGAATTAAATTGACAAGGGACAGAAAAATTGAATATGTAGAATTTCTGTCATTTTCATTTATGTATCTTACAGGCAGGTATGGTTTGTTGTGCGATTGAATAAAGTAAACTTGAGTTGCAGAGTAAGTGTCCAACAGTGCTGGAAACTGCTTCAGTGGGAAGCCTTTTTGCCTTTGGGGGGACAGTCACACAGTAGACTCCCCAGAGTGGCAGGAATCATGGCAGAGTCGGGAGAAAAGAAAGACCACAAAACGCTGGTAGTCCTAGGCAGCTATGGTGGCTGGCAGGTTTTTAGGTATCTCAAGCATGTAAATGAGTTGACCATCCAATCTGTGGATTTGGTTTTGCTTTTTTTTTTTTTTTTTTGTGGTACGCGGGCCTCTCACTGTTGTGGCCTCTCCCGCTGAGGAGCACAGGCTCCGGACGCGCAGGCTCAGCGGCCATGGCTCACGGGCACAGCCACTCCGTGGCATGTGGGATCTTCCTGGACTGGGGCACGAACCCGTGTCCCCTGCATTGGCAGGCAGACTCTCAACCACTGCGCCACCAGGGAAGCCCTGCTTTTGCTTTTTTCTCACCACATTCTGGCCATTTGCCTACTCAAAAGTAACTCCATCAGAGGATAAGCATCAGGGAGGAAATGGTGAACTCAGTGAGGGAATGAACGAACTAACTCATGCCTGTCCATGCTGGAGCTGTGAGCAAGAGTCCAACCTCCAGAGAGGAAGGAGATACAGGTGCTCGCTGGGGTCTCACCACCTGGGTTCTGTTACCTCTGCAACTTAAAGGACAGAGGTTTCAGTGGAAGATCAACTAAATGCTACAGACGGGGTATACACACAAGACTCATTTTTGCTACTGCCAGTTAGTTCTGTGACAAGGGTTACCTGGTTTCTTAGGTAACTGGTAACTGGTTTCTTAGTTTCAGGTGTAACTGAAAATTTATAACCTTCCCAAATGGAAGTTGACAGCCACTAGGAAAAAGCAAGTGTTTTAGAAGAAGAGATAGAGCAAGGTCAAGAGAGACCACTGCACTGCAGTGGGGGCTACAGCATCACGGTCTCAAGCAGAGGGAAGAATGTGCAAGTGGCGCTGGGATTCAGCTACAACAGCTACATTGTAAAATATGAATGTGGGTATAAGTAATATGAAAAATACACTATAAAAAAGTCACAGTGGGTGGCAGTGGTGCTTCCCTTTTAATCACGTATGAGAACAAAACAACAATTCAGAGTCACCCCCGGGAGAAATGACAGGATGGTACTTACGTCTGGGGTTGTGAAGGGTCGTCACCCAGGGTAACATTCTCCCCCTGGATCTCTGTGAAACACTTCTCACAGAAATGATACCTGTCAGCAAGAAGGCCATACTTGGGTGAACTGGTCCATCATAACACACAGCCACCCAAGCAACGAAGCCACCAATCAGAGCAGGGCAGATCACCACGACGAAGGGGGGGCGTTGTTGGTTGATTGATGGGTCAGTGAGGACAATGAAAGGAACAGGGGCAGGTGGGGAAGGGCAGGATTAGAGAACAGGGAAGGGAACAAATAGCACAGACATAAAGGTAAGACACAAACACCAAGACAACACAGAGCAGAAAGCCAAGGCAAAGCATTGATTAGCATTCGGTCTCATTGCACATATCCCAGGCCATCATCACTAACAACGGGTTCGTCCAGCTCCAAGATGCAAATGTTTTCAAGGAGTTGTTAATACTAGAATTGCAAGGAGCCTAATTTTAGGAGTTTGGATTTTGTTATTACTTAGAGAAAACCAGATATAACTACAGGTTTTGAGATGGAAAAAATTTACTTTGAATAAAACAGTCTGACAAAAGGCCTTAAAAAAGCAATTTAAACTGAAATAGCTTTTTTTCAAAATGGAAAATTTATGCTTGACAGCAATTCATAGATTTTATTTCCGGTATTAAGCCAGATCTTTAAAGGTATGAAAATGTTGAGCACTCAGAACTGGTTTTAATTTTCTCCTGTTACTTTTCACATGTTAATCACTCAATTAATTGGGTTACAATAGAAATGAAACCAAATCCATATTCTAGACAAACATTTAACAGAAATGCAATCAGGGTCAAAGACTTTCCAGCCATTTATCAGTAAGACTATACAGAGAAAAACTGTGATATATTGTATAAACAATACAATATATGTAAATCCATGAACAGTCTTAAAATTCAATTCTAAGCTTCAATTTAAACTTTTTGGTACTGGAACCAATCATTCATCAATCTGAGATACTCAGTGATTTCTCTAACTTGGGGACAATCCAAGTTAAGCAAATTTAGAGACTTAATCTTTAAAGCACAATCTGCATTTGAGAAATTATCCATCACCCCAATTTCTTATAGTATAGAGCCTGGGCTCAAGCTATCAAATAAGAACAGTTAAAATAAAAACTATTAAATGTTTGGAAAGGACACAAATGAGAAATCAACAAAAATGCAGGCTGATGCTGCATAAACAAGATGGGCACAAAGGAATACTGTAGAAGTAAACAAGCCGAATGAGGTGAATTACACAAGCAAAAGGGATGAGTATAAGGTACGACGGCAGCACAATAAAATGCGGTTTTAGTGCTCAAAACTACATCTACAAGATGCCAAGAGGATTAGTGTTGAAGACGCTGTGACGAGACTTGGAGCGCCACACTGAACCACATGGACAGAAGGAGATGCGGCAGCTTGCAGCTACACACAGACACAGACACACACGCACACAAACACACATGCGCGCACGGCTACAAACAACTGAGATTCAGGCCACTGCCTGGCCAGTTTATTCTTCATTACCACTAAAATAGGTCCCCACAAGTTCTAATTCTAATCTTAATTAAACACATTGAGCATTCTGTCTGCTATATTTCACTGACTAAACACACATAGTGAATTAAAAGTATAAAACTTTAGAGCATGCACACATCTCAAGATTATTCAATTTTTCATATTTGTTGATGAGGAACATGACAGATTCACTGTGTGTAGCAACTGGATTAATAAGAGTTTCTTGCTGGGACCAGTTTATTTAGAATTAATTCAATCAACAAAGTCTGCCAAGATTAAAAACTGACCAGGAACAAACAGGTTAACACTGCTGTTTTTAAAAATACTTATCTCTTTCTCTGAATGAACTACAGTAATATTCTGGCTATTCACTATTTTGAAAATATTTTTATGGAGGCTTGAAATCATGTAGTAAAAGGAATTTCCATGTGTAGAAGGGCATGATCATCACTGGCAAGAAAGAATTACACTATAGAAACTATAAACCAATTAAGCAGCAATCAGAACAATATGCAAAAAAAAAGATACCCCTTCAACGCCCAATTGCTTCCTTTTAAAAAATGAATGAAAGTGTTCCAATTTATTATGATAAAACTCAGCCACTGTGCGCTAGCTCAAAGAGGACTACGGAACACACTGTGAAATGAAATTGCCACGGTAATTACATGTGAGTCTAAACGGTTTTAAAATCCTGGGCAAACTAAACTCTTAGCTTTTATGCAAGCAGGACATCAAGCCTAGCAACATCTGGGGAACAAGGATCATAAACCCATCA
Organism: Lagenorhynchus albirostris; assembly: GCF_949774975.1. Lineage (NCBI taxonomy): Eukaryota > Metazoa > Chordata > Mammalia > Artiodactyla > Delphinidae > Lagenorhynchus > Lagenorhynchus albirostris. The sequence continues at coordinate 52,485,602 of NC_083109.1, forward strand.
TTTTCCACTGGAGGAAACTGGCCCAGAGTGAAGCACTGATGGCTGAATGGCAGCCCCTGGGGTGGCTGCAGAAACCTACGCCCTCTGTGTATAACTAACTTCCATTCCCAAGAACCTCAGGGTCAGAAACTGGGAGGGACAGAGTGTCTGTCCCAGAGCAAGGCCAGAGATGTCAGAGAATCGAATCTGTTCAGGTGTAAGGGGAAAGGGAGGGGCCCTGGCCTCCCTTTAGCTCCCTTCTGATATGATGATAGCCCACCCATCTAGTCAAGTAGGCTGAAACCACTCTGGTAATCAGTGGGTGACAGATGTTAATGTCAGACTTGCCCCTATCTTATACCTAGTCCAAACTTTATTCATCCTGGAAATACATAATGGTTCAGAGATTCACTTTTCAACCGTAAGAGCCTAGATGACCTTCTGCCTTACGTGAAGGAAGCAGTCTGATGAATATGGAATTATAAAGGAGAAACACTTTACATAATCTGATGATGATGTACATCTGGGTACCTAAAGTTAGCACAATGTAACTGCAGAGTTCATCTGTAAGGGTAATCTAATGTATGGAGTAAATTTTCAAATGCAGATTGTTGTAAGTACCATATCAGTATATAAAAATAACTTGGATAATAGATAATATCTATTCTTATCTATCAATAATAAACTGTTAAAGTTATAGAACAGTTTTCCCAACATGACTTACTTTCAAAATTTCAAAGTGTGGAAACAAGTGAAAATGTAACCATATACTAGCTTATCTATTAGTTTCACTTGTTTAAACGGTCTGTAGAATTTCCTACTCTAAGTGCCCAGTTTAGGACTATAAGTACCAAAACAATTATTCAAAAGAACACCATGGTGTTCATAAACAGTCAAGGTTGAGAATGAAAATGTAAGTAGTTGAAATGTCTATCGCAGAATTAGACCACTGCTTTCACAGACTCACAACGTGGTATCTCTTCCAGTTCTGTATTCCAGGAAGCACACCTTGTAAGATTCAGCTGAGGAGCAGTATATGCTCACACTCATTTAAAATGTATTATGCGTAAAAGAGAACTCCTTTATTTATGCTTCTACTCTTAAGGAAAATATATTACTTTTGCTCAATAAAAATTAAGTCCTATATAGAAGTAATATTGGACATTTCAGAACTTTCAAAACAATCCTTTGTTTGCACCCCATCAACAACCTCCTCTGAGGAGGCAGTAGTGCACACTGATGCCATCCATTCTATCGAACTTGAATTGCTCTCAAGTGAAATACGGCCGAAATCTATGCAAGTCAGCCGAGGCAGGGTCCAAAGAACCCAGGAACAGTGAAAAGCAACAATGAAAAGGCCCCCAAACTTAAGAGATGATGGTAAGCAATCTGCTGTCTGCTCTTCCTTCTAGACCCAAACTGTGTTGGGTACTTAGCAGTGGGGGCATTTTTCAGGGTATAGTTAATTTTAACCTGTTCTCTTAAAATTTCATAGCTGTATTTTGCACCTAACAGTTTCCAAAGCATTGTCTCATTGGAGACTGACAACTAAGGGTGTCAGGAAAGGTGTTACTATGCCCATGTCATGGACAAGAAGGTTAAGCTTGATACATTACAGAATGTGCAAAAGATCATGGGGCTAAAACTGTAAATGGAGGGGCCAGAACCTCCAGAACAACACTTGTCACTATAGGAAAGATTCCATTTGGGCCACAGTATCATTTCAAACTTTTAGTTTTAAAATGCCTCTATCAATAGAAGAGCATGCAAAGACAGAAAATGAATTCCAAATGTTAAAATATTTTTAGCAGGACAGTTGTGCCGGCTGCACTTCCAGTAGAGGTGCCTGTCCAGGGACACCCATCTTTCCCCTCAAACCAGTACTTCACTAAGATAAGTGAGCTGGACAAGGCTTAGAAATCTTGTCTTAAGATATTTTTAGGTCAACAGTTCTTTTTTTTTAAAAACAGGATTTTGATGAGAGTCGTTAATTACCTTGAATATGTTTTTTTTAAATTTTATTATTTTTTTTAATTTTAATTTTTTTGGCCGCACTGCATGGCTTGCAGGATTTTATTTCCCCAACCAGGGATTGAACCCAGGCCATCGCAGTGAAAGTGCTGAGTCCTAACCACTGGACTGCCAGGGAATTCCCTAGATATTTTTTAAAAATTAAAATAATTAAAAAAAACATAATTGGAAGAAAAGTAACTGCAACATTCCAAATTATTCAGGCCTCTGCATGTACCTTTGAAAAAATAAAAACTTATTTTCCTCAAAGTATTAGAACATATGTAATTACTATAAGCAAACAAGATAAAAATAATCAAAACATCAAACCCTAAAGCTGACATTTAATACCTGAACCTAAAAACAAAGAACAGGCATGAAGCCTCATCTTGGTCACGTAAAGAATTTAGTTGCCAATTCATAGAATGAAGGCAATGTAATTGAATTTGACAAAGAATTACAACCTATGTTTCAAGGCAGGACCCCCTCATGCTATGGCAACACGCAGTCACTTAAAGCAATGGATACAAAGTAGCTTAATTTTCAAAACAACCCTCCAAACCAGGAAGTTGTAATTAGGTAAGGGAATCAACAACAAAAATTATTTTCATTCTTCCTCTACTTAAGATAGGAGATCTATTCTTTAGCCATCTCCACATTTCAAGAGAATAGAAAATACTTCAAAAGCATACCTACCACTCACTAACCCCAAAAAGGCCACCTCATGAAGGGAGTCATTCTTAAACTCAATGAAAACACCGATCTCATTCTTACTGTGCTACTGATTAAAAAGAAAAAGTCTATGGTTTAAAATTTTTAAATGAATTAGAGCAAACACAAGTCTTTCCATCAGACTGTACAGGCCAAATTAGCTAGGCAAATATTTACACACAGATTGGTAAAATACAATGTTTCAACTTTATTATCTTAAAAAAGGCAGTCAACCTTTGTTAGAGTTACTCTCCACTTCAGACTCTTTCTCATATGGTTACATTTTGGCTTAACACATGTACTTGATCCAACTAGTGCAGCAAGCAGTTTTGAGCTTAAAATTTTATACTATACAAGCATGCTTTTAAGTTAAGAGACCATGGGCCTATCTGAGTGACTGAGAAACAATGAAATTTTGGCCCTTTTTACTGAAACTTCAGGAGAGAAATAATGAAATGTACCCAAGCTACAATCAGACGAGCATGCCTCGTCCTAAGACCTTCTTTTTGTCCCATGATTCAAGAAACTGCTCAAGGCTTACCTATTCTGATAGCTGTAGTAGGCAGCATCACGAGGAATTGTACACAGCTGCTTCCCGTAGCAGCACAAAGTCTGTGGGGAAAACTCATACTGCAAAAACAAAGGAGAAAATACTAAAAATATATCCCATTTACTGTCATGCAATGTTCTGTCCAATATGGAGTTAGATTTAGCTAGTAAATTATTTGTTAGTATACTGGATAGTCTTCTAACGATTCTCACATCTATTTAAAGACATTTCTGGATACAATAGGATAGAATTAGTGTCTAAGAGACTTTTTTTTTTTATGGCTGCCTTGGGTTTTTCGTTGTTGCGTGTGGGCTTTTTCTCCGGTTGCGGCGAGCGGGGCCTACTCTTCATTGAGGTGCGCGGGCTTCTCATTGCGGTGGCCTCTCTTGTTATGGAGCACGAGTTCTAGGCGCGCAGGCTTCAGTAGTTGTGGCACACGGGCTCAGTAGTTGTGGTTCACGGGCTCTAGAGAGCAGGCTCAGTAGTTGTGGTGCACGAGCATAATTGCTCTGCAGCATGTGGGATCTTCCCAGACCAGGGCTCGAACCTGTGTTCCCTGCACTGACAGGCGGACTCTTAACCGCTGCGCCACCAGGGAAGTCCCTAGTGTCTGAGAGACATTTGTTACAGATAGATGAATGGACACTGGGGCAGCCAGGAATGCTTAATCCAAGGCCTTCCCCCATAAGCACCTCTAGCTTCAGACAATCAACTGTTTTACAAGAGACCAGACTCCATCTGGGTCCTTCTCAGTACACAGGTGTGGCCAAAATACTGAGTTTATCATATCATCATAATACCCTTTTTGGCTGTATTAACAAGGGTAGTTCATTTTCCAGAAAAAGTTTCAACTGTACCTTGCGTCCACAGCAATATCCAAGGGATTGCATAACAGGGTCAATTTCTTGCTCAAAGACCTCTGCGAGCTTACTGCAGAACTTATAGACCCGGGATGTCTTCCGATTGTAGAGCCAGGCATTGTTGAACATGAGCCAGACGTCATCCACATACTGCCAGGGTTCCTGGTACTGCCCTGTATCCAGCTTCCGCTTGATGGTGGAAAGGTCCATGGGATTCTTCACAATGTCAAAATAATCCTGAAAGACAAAACAGTCTCAGTCTAGCATATCCCCCCCAAATTCCAAATGCCCATCTTATTTGGCAGCTTTATCTTAAAATAAAATTGAAGAAAGTACCAGTATAACTTCCATTTCTAATAGTGAAAAATGGGACTTGAAAAGAAAACAACTTCTGATCTTCCTCTGATTTTATTATCTAAAATTGTAATTAATATTTTCAAGTGTGATCAAATTATTTCAAAAGCAAAGTTAAAGAAAAAATAATATTAAAAAACTTATTTAATAAAACATGTCTTATAATGTCAGATTTTAAAAATAAGATTTTGATCCACCAAATTAAAATGGTGAACATATTTATCAGACAATATGTTTTTCTAGAGATTCATTCTTGGTCCTAGCAACCAAAATGAAATTCCAAGACAAACACAAACACAAAAGCAAAAATAGTAATACTGCTAAACAGAATCTGTTGGGTCACCATGGCCTTTGCAAGAGCACCCAGGGTTTCAAAGTGAGAGGCCCATGTGTTTTATAAGTGATGTTCACCAATTATTTAAATCCATTCCTGAATACAAAGTCTTACCCAAATATAAAGCAAGGCTACAGAGGCTGTGCGCCCCAGGGTGTGCTCCCCCCATCTCACTGCACCCCTTCCATGGACCCTGGGGCTTAACGGAACAGGGGGGGAACACACATTTCAGTCAGTAAGACAAAGGTGTATTATTGTTTTGACAGAAAATATTTTTTTACATTAGGGAAAAAATTCTTATTTTACCCAATTTTAAGAGATAAAATGAGTATCATGGATACTCATGAATTACAGTGGTAAAGTTATAATGTTTTTATGATATCAACTTACTGGAATTCCTAGGAGCTGGGGATCTACAGGCTGCCGAAAAGGTAGGGACTCTGGATCCTGTCGATACAGCGCTTCTAGGGTTGGCATCAGAGCCTGGCGCAACTCCTCCGGCTTAAAGACTGCAGTTAAAAAGCACAGGAAACGATGCTATTGACAAGGCACCCAGACTCTTCCTCTGTCACTTTTCAAATGGAAGCCTGGCTACTTCTGAGAAGGCCTGAATCATTTCCCTCCCAGCCGTGAAGCTTCCAGGAGTCCACGGACATTCTAAAGCTACGATTCAGGGATTCTGAAAACACAGTCACACTAGTTTTTAAAAACTGCATCCACATCACGACGCAAAAATACCACACTGAGAAGTTTGCTTGTTCAACAAAAAGATTTCCAGTGCCAAAACTTGGTTGGAACAGAAAAAACGAAGCTTTCTAATCTGCCTCATTGATCAAATGGGTGGGTACAGAGTCATTTTCACAGGAAGGGGCTTTTCCTCGCCTGAGGAAACGTTTGTGTCCTTGGCTGAAGTAAACTCAAACCACCTGAGAGGAATGGTTTTGTATTACAACCTCACAAATAAATGTATACAGTAAGAGAGCCACAAAAATAAGTAGCTCTCTTATTTTCCCCAGAAGTTCTGTACTGTGTACTGTCCCCTTGCACATGTACTAGTGCCCATGTCTCCAACCTCTTGGCCCACCCATTTCCTACGATACCTTCTGTTGTCACCAGTGTAAGAACAAGCACTGGCTGCCAAATACATTCAGGACAGTCACTCATACAAACCCCTCGTGAGTTCTAAGGACATGGGAAACATGCCTGTGAAGGTGACACTGAGTGTCACACACCCCCTCGCTCACATACGCTCCTGCCCACAGAAAAATTAGCAGAGGCAAACACTGCAAAGATGTTCTGATGACTTAGGTTCTAAGTGATGTGAAGTTTCCACTTTGTGGTTTTTTGAATTTTGAAAAAATTTTCTACAACAGATACATAACAAATTGTAATTTATAAATCAGACTAAAATACCATAAAAACCTAAAGTTCCCGTTGGGAAGTGGTATGCATTGAGTATATCGAGAGATGAAAACACTGGCTGAGAAGTTTCCAGAAACTTTATTGACATCAGAGCCAGGGAATACCCAGGTATCCTGACTGACCTCCTGAGGAAACGGCCTGCTGCGCTCCAGGACACATGGCGGTCAGCAAGCATGGGAGACAGCCAGTGTAGACACTCCCATGCAGGTGCAAAGGCCTGGTCTAGGGAGCAGATGTGCCCTGTGGAGCCTTGTGAAACACAAACAAATCCTGCCTTCAGCTAACCCCTTTTCTTCCAGTCTGTTTTTACAGAGATGAAGCAGTGTTTGGTTTTCTTTGAATAACTCTTTATAAGAAGACAATTCGTTAATCAATAGCTTTTTTATTCTTCTAGACCAGGGGTCGCAAACCACGACCCACAGGCCAAATCTGGCCAGCTGCCTGCCTTTGTATGGGCCTGGGAGCTAACAATGGTTTTTAAGGTTTTTAATGGTTAGGGAAAAAAAGAATGCTATTTTATGATACGTGAATTACACAAAATCACTTTTTAGTCTGACAAAATAAAGCTTTTTTAGAACACAACCGTCCTTGTTGTGCAGGTGTCCATGGCTGCTTTCGCACCACAAGGCAGGGCTCAGCAGCTGCAACAGAAACCTTATGACACACAAAGCCTAAAAGATGCACTACCTGGTGGCCCTAGACAGTCTTCTGATGCCCTGCTCCAGACCATCTCGTCTCCCAGTGCTGATCAAAACTAACATGGCCTTACGTGTATCTCACTCTGGATGACCGTTCACTCATTCACTAAACATTTAATACCTATGCCAAGGAGAAGTCATTTTCAAACTCCTGTCTTTAACAACCACACTGATGTAGTAAGTGTGTAGAACTTGAAACAAGTTCTCTGCCACTGATTAGTGTGGTGTGCTATGAGCAAGTCACTCCACTTCTCTGGCTCAAAACCTTCTCAGGACAATCAGGTGGGGACCACATCAGCAGTCCCCAAACCATGGCCCATGGATACCTTAGGGACCCTCATGCAGTCTAATATGGTAGCCACCAGCCATATGTGGCTACTTGAATCAAAATGAATTAATATTAAATAAAATTAAAAATTCACTTCCTCAGGCACACTTGTCACATGTCAAGTACTTAGGAGCCACATGTGGCTGGTGACTGCCATAACAAGAGAGTGCAGATATACAACATTTCCATCTAGCACTGCCCTAGGCCTTTTCTAGGGGTCTGTGAAATCCATTTCCATAATATAAAACAATTTTCATGATAACACTAAGTTATCATTTGCCTTTTGCACTGTGTGCTGACATTCACACAGACTGGGCAAAAACAACAGTGAATAAAATCACTAGCACTGCAGCATGACCAGGCTGCAGCTCCAAACTCGACTTCGTGGTCGCCCCGTTCTTTGCTGCTGCTGTGCATACACAGGAAAAAACGTCATCTGCACTTACAAGTGTCCTTGATGAACGAGTCAAAATTCTTACTTATATTAAATCTCGGCCCTTGGCTACACGTCTTTTATTCTGTACGACAAATTGGGAAGCTGTCATAAAGCACTTCTGCTGCATGCAGTGGTTGTCTTGAGAGAAAGCACTTGTGTAAGTGTTGAGTTGAGAGCTGAAGTAACTGCTTTTCTTCATGAAACACACAAAACTAGAAAGAATGGCTGATAGACAAGCTACAGTTACTCAGATCTGGGTATGTGACAGACATTTGCTCAAAAATGAACGAAGTATGCCAGTTATAGTTACTTCCAGGACAACTGACGCTATTTGTTACCAATGATAAAATTTTGACTTGCATCAAAAATTAGAATTTTGAAAAACCTGTATCATGACATGTGAGCTCGACAGCTTGTCAAAGTTTACACAACTTTCTGAAGAGACTCACAGTGATATTAATAAATGTGATTTTAAAAAATATCACATAATAAAGCATGTAAACATTTGGAAGATGAGCATAACTCAGTGAGCCAAAGTCCCAGATGACCAGAGGATAGTGTTACAAAAAAAATCATGCAATGGCAAAAGATCCATTCAAAGTACAAGATGGACGATGGATTCTAACGCCACAGAGTATGAGAAATTCAGGGCTATGGATTCAGATTTCCCACTGCAACTAGCCTTTAAGAAACTTCTACTTGTTGAGTTTTGGTGTAGTATCAAAAAAGAATATTCACAATGACCTGAAAAGGCTACTAAAATACTCTTCTCTTTATTAACTACTAACCTGAGTGGGTCTGGATTCTCTTCATGTACTTCAACCAAACAACAGAATACAACAGCAAAGGCAGAGGCAGATATGAAAATCCAGCTGTGTTCACTTAACTCTCCGAGTAACAAAATTGTAAAACACAATGTCATCACTCCAACTATTTCTGTTTTGGAAGTTATTTTTAATTAAAATGTGTTATTTATGGGTGCCATGTAACAGATTTATTTTTAAATAAATATTAAAAAAGACATCTAATAGAGTAAATAGTGATAGATGATCCATACAAACAAAAACTTCTCTGGGATCCTCGACTTTTAGGAGTATAAAGAGGTCTGAGACCAAAAACTTAAGGCCTGCTGTCCTCTATGATCTCCAGGGTCTCTTCCAGCAGCAAAACTATACAGTATCAGCCTTTCTAACACTTTTCTGCCGTCTTTCCTAACTGGATCACCTGCAGCCCTCAACTACCTGAGCCCCATCTCACATTCCTAACGGTCACCTGACAATTTGCTGACACCCTTACCTCCGTACTTTGGACACATCTCAAATACATTCTATCCAACTTCCACCGTGAGCCTGGCTCATCCTGCTTATTTCAGAACCCAAAGTATCTTCACTTACCTGCCGCCCTCCCTCTTCCTGCTGCACTAGTCAGTGGGTTCTACTCTCCCACCCCCTGACTTCGGGCACTTAGTTTCCTATCTGTATCAGCAGAAACCTATAAACTTCAGTGCACAGGGTTGCCATAGTGATAATTTCCCTAACATCAAGCTTCCGGTCATCTTCCTGCTGGAGTCCATCAGTGGTTGTCCACGGCATGCCGAGTAAAGCCAGCACCACCCCAGACAGGCGGCTCATGGGCTGCTCCTCAGAGCCCTGGTCGCTTCTCGTTCCTACCACAGACCCCTGTGGGCTCACATCCTGGAGTTCAGCTCACTGTCACCATTTCTAAAACTTGCAGAATGGCAGGCAAGAAGGATAAAAGAAGAGATGGAATTCTTTTTCTGCTTTAGCTTTTAATCCACAGAATGCAATCCCAACACAATGGAAAAGCAGCACCATCCGGTAAGTTTACGAGAACATGACCTACTTTTTTTGCGAGGCTGAGAAGGAGAAGTGGACTGTGAGGCTGTCCCGTTGGTGCTACTCTCTTCTTCCTCTTTAGCTTCGACTTTCACTTCAGGTTTCTTTTCATCCACTTCCATTGGTTCCGACTTCTGCTCTGTTGTGTCTGTTTCTTCTTTAACTTGAGAAGATCCTTGTAAGTCCTCCTCCATGATCTTGAGAAAAACAAAATTACAGACAATGATATATGAATATGAAAGACCTTTATTCTAACTCAGCCTTATTGGAAGGCTCTTAAAAATCTCTATGGGCTTGTTAAAACCTTTCCCAAGTCAGAGCTGCATTGATCATTCCTTTTCTCTCCCACAAGAAGGGGTGGAGTGCCTGTTGAGTCACTTCAGTACAGCACCAGTGCATTACAGTCCTAAAAATTTTAAAATTTTTACATGCTAGAGTGCTTAAAAAACTTGTATACACATTGTATACACCAATTAACTGCCCAATAGTTTTACATATATTTCTAGTTTGGAACAAGAAGTGCCTTGAAAATTGTGGGAAGGATCAGAAATTCAACTGCTCAGAGGGCCAGGCAGGCGAAGCTAATGACAGCAGCAGGAGCTGTTGTGTGAGGCCGCGGGGAGCAGTGGACACTCTGGCAAACTAGAGAGCTCACGACCCATCTAAGAGCCACAGCTGGTGCTCCTACCTAGACTGCTGCCCTACAGGAACAGAAGCACAGTGCTGGCAGAGCTTCTCATTTTTCAAGAAAAGCCAGAAATCTAGAGTTTTATTTGTAATTTCCCATTTTAAAAATAATTGTGTGGGCCAAACAAAACACATTTATAGGCTGGATTCAGCCCACGGTCTGTCAGTTTCCAACTTCTGCTACAGGTTAATTAGTAAAAGAACACATCTCTTGTGCAGTCTAACTCTGCAGAATTATAAATGAATGAAGGATGGCAATGAAAAAGTTGCTGGATGATTTAAACATTTAAAATACAAGCCAGTGCTCTTCACTTCTGGCAAAATAAAATAAACCCATATCTCATATCTAAAAATAAATAACCAATCTGTTTTTAATCTCTTTCCAACTTGAACCACAATCGAATAGGATACTGAAACAGAGCAGGGACATCCACGGTGGACGCCTTGTGCCTCCCACGAGGACACCTCAGTGATGCCTCTGTGCGCAGTACATCTATTCACTCCCAGGAATGGCACCCACCGCAGCCCCAGGCTCTGCCTTGGGTTCACTGGCATCGGGCTCAGTGTCCTCAGTCTTGACCTCAGCCTTCATTTCCAGCATTGGTACATCGGGTCCTGGCTGCTGGGAGTTGGTTTCGGCGCTGGCCACTGAGGATGGAGTGGGGACCCTGTTATCAATGCTGGCTGCTGCCTGGGAAAGCTGTGGAGAAACCAAAATCATTTATCTCTGTAAACAATATAAATGATCTTAAACCCTGATGCTCACTCAACACACAGTTTCGCGTTAATCCTTCTCAATACTAATCTAATAGGCACCTCTATTTAAGAGAACTGAAGAATAAGCGTTAAAATAGGAGTTCCAGAGAAATCAAAATCAGGCAGAAACACAACTGACTTCTTGCCAACAATGCAGAGATGGAAGAACAGAGCTTCCTACCTTTTGACAGAAAATTATTTTCTGGGAATTTTCTACCTAAGTCACAGAACCTCCTATTTTAAATTTAATTCCTTCCAATGACATTAATGGTTATGGTAAACGCTGAATAATAAATATATAAGTATATATGCTGTAGAAAGGGGAATAAAGTACCTATATGGAATAAGAATGTATAACTAGCCTGTTAATTATAGGAACAGTGGTGGAGGAGTAAACAAACATTAAGAGAAGGAATCCCAGGGCTTCCCTGGTGGCGCAGTGGTTGGGAATCTGCCTGCTGATGCAGAAGACACGAGTTCTTGCCCTGGTCCGGGAAGATCCCATATGCCACAGAGTGGCTGGGCCCGTGAGCCATGGCCGCTGAGCCTGCGCGTCCGGAGCCTGTGCTCCGCAACGGGAGAGGCCACAACGGTGAGAGGCCCACGTACAGCTGAAAAAAAAAAAAAAAAAAAAAAAAAGGAATCCCAGAAAGAATTCTAAATTTTCATAGATTTACCCAATGGAGTTTTAAGTAAACAAACAAAAGAAAACATAAAATTACAAAGGGATCTTACTTAGAGATAAGAAATATAAAGTAAGGATCAATAAGCACACTCCCTTTGGAGAAATACAAACAGTAATGTCATCTTGGGGTTTATGTTGGGGTTAATTTTGACATTTTATAAATAAATACCCTCAGTCCCCACAAATAAAAGATAATGTATTTTAGGGGGAAGAAGGTTTTTAAGTTAGACTGATAAGAAAACAGACACTAAGATTCTGGTGAGAACTGGGAGAAGAATGTGGAGGTGAGCAGAAGCAGCCTCAGGCCCCTGTGTCAGTGGGGACAGCCCAGTCTAGGAGAGCAGGACTGGGTGCTGCCAGCAGACCATGGGACATGGGACACAGGACGTGGTGTGACCCTGCCACCTTCACCTCCCAGGAAGAATGGGTAAATCTAAGCCACAGAAGTGTTAACCTGAGCATGCCATTTTGTCATGAAAAAGAAAGGGCTTCCAGCTGGAAAACAAGGCTGATAGGTAAGGTCAAAGTACATACAACTAGGAACTTGACTTGTTTACCAAATCCTCATCACTACTAAAACTCAGAAGACGTCAATCTAGGACAGATAATGGGGGACGTACTGCTCCTATGGACAGACAGCTAAAAAATTTTACGGAGGGGCTTCCCTGGTGGCACAGTGGTTGACAGTCCACCTGCCGATGCAGGGGACACAGGTTCGTGCCCTGGTCTGGGACGATCCCACATGCCGCGGAGCTGCTGGGCCCGTGAGCCATGGATGCTGAGACTGTGCGTCTGAAGCCTGGGCACCACAACGGGAGAGGCCACAACAGTGAGAGGCCCGCGTACCGCAAAAAAAAAAAAAAATTCTACGGAGGACCCATGTATGAGTTCTTTTAGTTGTTGATTTCTAAAATCTGATTTAATTGGGGAAGATAATCATAAGTCATGTCCTGCCTAACAGCCTTTGGAGCCAATGCTGGAAACAAAACAGATACTTTTTGCAACCGCACCAAGACTTGCAGTGACTTCATGACAGATTTTTTTTTTATGGGCAAGTTCTCATCTAAGAGTCTTGGCCAGAAGACGACAGGCCGAGGGGCTCACCGGTGTGCCAGGAGGCTGGGTGTGCACAGGTGTCGGCTGCTGCTGTGACGACTGAGGGGTGGCCACGGACGGAGGCTGGACTGGGGTCTGAGGCTGTGGGGTCACCTGGGCCTGGGCTGCCGCCTGGACTGTAGGGGTGCTCTGGGTTTGGCTGGCACTGGGCACTGAGCCGGGAGTCGGGGTGGGAGTCTGCCCGGAAGACGACACAGGAGTTGATGGCTGGGTGGGAGCTGCTGGCTGGGGAGGAGTCATCCCAGGTGCCGCCGGATGCTGAAGAGACGGCATGCCTGCGGCCGTGGAAGCAGGAGGTGGAGTCTGGTGTAACGGTGACTGTGTCACTGGTGGGCAAGGCAGCTGGCTGGCCTGGGGCCCAAGCATGTTCAGAGGGTTAGGAAGAGCAGCACCAGGCACCTGTCCCTAACAGATGGAACAGAGTATGTTAAAATTATTTCCCCCATTTGAAAATGTGGCAATAGACTTCAAAGACTTAAATGTATGAAAATCTAATCATGGTTTCTTGATGAGGTCTGCTGACTGCACGGGAAGGTTCCATTTGTAAAACGTCATCGATCTGCACACTTATAGTAATGTGTACTTGTTTCTCATGCTTTGATTTACAAAAGTGTGGAAATCTCTGGCTTAAACAAACACATATACACTCCACTTACTAGCTTCGTGCTCCATAATATCCACCCACAGCTTAGACCACTGGAAAAGGTATTTGTCTTTTTTTAAAAAATGAGTTATGGAAACACTGAAATGTTTCAGTACAGTGGTTCTCAACTAGGGACATGTTTCAGAATTATTTGTGGACCAATTAAAAATCTATTCTGAATCACTGGTCTAGAGCAGGGATCTGCAAACTATGTAGAGTCCATGGCCAAATCCAGCTAGCTACTGGTTTCTGTCAATAAAGTTTTACTGGCAGGCAGCTTCGTCCATTCACTCATATGTGAATGCGCATGTCTACCGTTGCCTTTGCGCCACAACAGTGGAGCAGAGCAGTTCAAACAAAGAGCCCATGGCCCACCAAGCTGAAAATATTTACAGGACAAACCTGATAGCCCCTGTCTGGAGCAACAAAATTTATGGAAATTAAGAATTAATTAATAAGTATTTAGTGAGTGAATCTAATGTAGTCACTGCCTTTTATTCAATGTTACTTCATGTTAAAAAATTAAATAATGTATTTTATCTTTTGGGGGAAGACTTGGCCTGTTTTAAAAACCCATGTACATTTGTATACAGCAGCAATCTGGTGTACTCTAGCAATTAACAAAACGGGGGAAACGCAGTAAAATGAATGGAAAATAGTTCTCACCAGCATTAGACTGAATAATTAAAAACACATTCAATAAGAAGAGAACTACTCAAATGATCCAGTTAGTCGGACTTCACCTGGGCAGTTCAGACAGACAGACAACAAGATACAAAGACCAAATCATTAAGAGTGAACTCATGGGACCTTTCCTCACTCCTTCTTTAAAATCCAGTGTCTCTCAGGATCACACGTGAAACTCAGAATTTACAATGCACAAACAAAAACCAAGAAAATGACAACTAAAAACCCTAAAACCAAAACAAAAGCACACAGACCAAAAAACCATAATCCATTCCACTTTTGTATGAAGTTCACCCCAAGATGGTATGACTAATTCCAAACAAGGTAAAAATAACAGAACAGAACAGGGAAAAAAAAATATCAAGAGATGCTAGCACATGAAATGTTTTGTCTAGAATTCTAATTTCTGTGAACTAGGACATGCTGAGGTCAGTGGGAAGCTGGGGCTACATCACTGTAGGTGGCTCACAGCCCCAACATGAACAGTACCTGTGACACGCTGGCCTGGGCCGCTGGCTGCCCCATGCCCACGCTGTTCACGTTCAGTGCCCCGCTGGAGGACGGGAACTGGTTCTGTGGCAGGAACTGGTTCTGGGCAGGCGCCTGGGCCATCATGTTGTTGGCGTGTGTACCCATCATGTTCGGAGGCTGAGGCATTCGGGAAGGAGAAATGGCCATCTAAAAGACAATAAGCATTACTGAGAGTTCAGAGGGCTTCAAGGGCCTGAGTCTTCAAGATAAACTAGAAGAGACAGAAATCTTCAAATCCTCCTCCCTTGCAGGAAGGGACCCACCACTCACTAAGACCTTCTGGCTCCCAGGCACTCTGCATGCTTTTCAGGCAAGGTCTCTAATAAGCCAGCTTCACACTGCCCTCTGAACAGAAACCAATAGTATGCTATAGTTTAAAGTTCAAAGTATGCCTTTTATGAGTTCTCTGAAAGCGTTTAGAAGGCAGCCGCAGGAGAGGAAGTTCTGACAGTCAACAGACACTGACAAGTCCCTCTCAGCCACATATCTGAGGCTGCCAACCCCATCTTCCAACAAAGTCACAGGTGCCTATGATTTGTCATTTCAATAAAAATAAGTAAGGTCAAATAATTCTTATAGTAATAAGGACAGAGAGAGAGAGAGAGAGAGAGAGAGAGAGAGAGAAATATGAAGGAAATAAAGCATAAGCCAAATCCAAAGGAACAAGTACCACAGGATTTCCAGATGACCTACAAGTTTCCTGCTGAGAGAATTTTCCTTATTCGAGCAAGGCCTTCTCAGCACAGCTGAGGCAAATAGAAAAAGCACTTACCCCTGGAACGGAGCCCATGCTGTTCATCGGGACAGAGTGGTTCATGGGGGACGATGAGCGAGGTCCCATGGGAGCTTGTGGCAACTGTACATTCCCCAAGGATATTGGGTTAAATGAATTCATCCCTGTAAATGTACCCACAACGGTTCATTAGGAAAATCACTCACAGGAAAACAGAATGACAACTCACCAAATAAAACTCTAAGCCAAATAAGATGGAACACACACACAACATATACAACTGAAAGGAAAGCACTCAGTTAATCAGAAAAGATGGCTAAATAAGACTGTTCATATCCAGAGAAGATGGCACCAAGGTAGTGGTGGTGAGGGTGATAGGATGGGGTGGGTGGCAGGGCAGCATGAGCACAGGAAGGCAGAAAGTCAGGTAAGCCATGAGTACGCAAGGCCGGGGCAGCGCTCGGCACCGAAGCGTCCAAGCGACAAAGTAGATGGGGGAGCGTGGGAAGGCGCTCCCACCATCTATGGAGGAGGTCAGCTAAGGCCAGGGCACCCGTCTGAGCCAACCCCTCAGAGCCTTCTGGAGCACCTGACTCCCATCTCCTCTCCTGCAGGAAGCCTGTTCCCATCACTCCAGGCCTCCCAGCCCTTTGGCTGGGTTTACATTTATTGTTGGAATCTGGGGTAAGACTCAAAACATGGTTTTAGTTTTGCAAGCACATTAAGCATTTAGAAAGTGCCCAAGGGTTGGCAGTTCTCAACCTCAGCCTCCTCTCCATAGACTGGAAAGATCTCACTTTCACAGCTACCTTGGCCCTTCCAGAGGTGCCACAGAATGAATGACACCTCACTAGCTGCCATGCAGCTCCAGACCACAAGTCTCTCTCTTTGTAATTTCCCACAATACTCTGTAAACTCTGAGCTCAACATAAATGCTGGTTCAATAAGTCTTAGGCCTGACGCTGGCATTTAACAGAATCCTTGAGGCGCTGCCTTAACACTGTGTAGTATGAGAGGCTGTCAAACAACATGTGCCTCCTTCAGCACCACCAAGAAATGTCACCCTAAGTAACCAGCACAGGCCCAGGACTTTCCAGGAAGCTTATAATACAAAAGTGTCCCACTCTCCTTGAGGGTTTTATTAACAAGAGAAGATTTTATTAAATAAAAGATGTATGAAGAAATGGCACCATAAAAAGTCCCTCTTTACAGACCCAGACAGGTCGGTAAGCGGGGCATGTGAGCACGTCCCTAGAAAATGCCTTCCACTCTGCTCAACAGCCACCTCCTCAGATCCCAAAGCAGCAGAGTCTTCCAAGTCATCCCCGACACAGCACTCAGACACTTTCCTAAGGCTCCATTTCTCTGACTTTGTGATTTCTTTCACCCTTCATATCTAGTCCACCTAAATAAGTCCCTGAAAAGTTTCCTCCACATCAGTTTATCTACCAGGTCTTTTTCAGTACGCAGTACGATCACCACGGCTTTTAAAATGACCTCTTCTCCCCTCTTGAACTACTCTACACACAGCAGCAAGGCCTTGCTTTGGAATCTTCTGGATAGTGTCACCACCTTATTTCACAACCTGTAAAAACATCCTACTGTTCAAGTCTCAATTTGACAAGAGCCATAAAAGCTTTGAAATGACCCTCACCCCCAAACTCCCAAACTAAAATCACTGCTTCAACAACCACCAATAAAAAGACTGCCAGTAGCACAGCTTGATGAGGGTTCTCTGAGCACAAACCCTCCTCGGCCAGCTGCAAGCAGGCATGGCACCTGTGCTCACAGGGCCCAGAGCAGTCCCTACTTTCCTCACCTCACACCCCCCACCCACAGTGCTTCTGCCCCAGGATGGGCTTGATGCTCAGAAATGTTCTGAAAAGTTTCTTTCCCCCACCTCCAATACAATGCTTTTTTTGGGAGACTCTTCCTAAGAATAATGTCTTCTCTTGCCCATCAAAAAAAAAAAAAAAAAAGGGCTTCCCTGGTGGCGCAGTGGTTGAGAGTCTGCCTGCCGATGCAGGGGACACAGGTTCGTGCCCTGGTCCGGGAAGATCCCACATGCCGCGGAGCGGCCGGGCCCGTGAGCCATGGCAGCTGAGCCTGCGTGTCCGGAGCCTGTGCTCCGCGACGGGAGAGGCCACAACGGTGAGAGGCCCACATACCGCAAAAAAAAAAAAAAAACAGTTAACTCCTACTTCTGATCTCCTTGGAGAGCTTTCCTATGACCTCCAAACTTTCAAATGCAACAGATATTCATACTACCTGTGGACATGAACTCTGCTCATCAGCAAAAAGGAATGGAAGGAATAAGAGGAGGAGCTACAAAGAAATACAGAGGGAAGAGGACAAACCAATGAACTTTATGGATGTAGAATGTTAAACCAAAATATGATTCACAACAATAGTTAAATACCTTGAGAAACCTGCATGCGATTCACTGGCAGAGGCATGGGCCCATCTATAATGGCAGGAAAAAAAAATGGGTTATTTAAAATAATCCTTGGGACTTCCCTGGTGGTCCAGTGGTTAAGAATCCACCTTCCAACGCAGGGGACGGGACGCAGGTTCGATCCTCAGTTGGGGAACTAAGTTTCCACACGCCGGAGGGCAACTAAGCCCGCACGCTGCAACTACTGAACACGCGGGCCACAACTAGAGAGCCCACGCACCACAACTAGAGAGAAGCTCGCGCGCTGCAACAAGGAGCCCACACACTACAGCAGAGGATCCCGCATGCTACAATGAAGATCCCAACGAAGATTCCATGTGCCGCAACTATGCAGCCAAAAATAAAATAATTTTTAAAAAATTTTAACTTAATAAAATAATCTTTTAAACTTAAAGAGAAAACCAGGTCCAAAAGTGCTGTGCATTCTGATGCCAGCACACCCGCCTTTCCATGAGAGAGACTCAATGTCTAAACACAGGCCACTGCAGAAGGTCACAGCCACTACCACACAGGTTTCACGGCATAGGCTTCCAGAGAATATAATTCTATATGCTTAGAAATACACACCAAACGCAGAAGGAAAAACAAGGAAACAGACTAAGGGCTGGAAATGAAGTCCTTACTTGGAGGTCTCACAGGCTGTGCCTGTGGTATCCCAGGAGGCTGTGTCCCGGGGGCTGGTAAGGCTGGCTGGTTACCCAAGATGCCTTGTTTGTGTAAACGCGATCTCCGTTTTTCTTCTAGTTCTTTTTGTATCTTGTAGATTTTCTCTGCTAGTAAGTGATAGTACTCATCCTAAAAAGCAGTAATATTCAATACTAGTTATTTGTAAAAAAAACAAATGATCTGGTTTTGTATGTTCTAACAAACTAATGAACTTTAAATTAAGTACATTGGCACAGGTAAGCATTCAGCACTTCTGATAAACCAGTGCCCAGTGATGTTACAGGAGTTATCAGATAGGAGGTACTGAGTGCTCATTACATTCATTCCACAGCTGAACCTCTTCTTGGACACTCACTGACACTGGCAATAACATGGACAAGCGCTGTGAACACTGCCGCTATAAAGTACACCCACGGATTAAAAAAATTTTATATACCTCATTTACTGCTGTAGCGGAGACATCTGTACTCTGTAGTTACAGAACAAGAGAGTTGTACAGGGACCTCATGTCTTAACTGGGAAGTCTCCCTGGTCAGTGCCCTCAAGTGATGAGTCTACCAGACTAACAGATGTCCCCACTTCCAGACAATAAGGCAGACAGATGCAGTTACAGCTCCCATAGGTGCTGTGCGTGGCTAGAACACAAATGGCAACCTACCCTGCTGTTGGCAGACTCATACATGTCCCCTTCCACTTTCTTAGCATAGGCCACCAGGTTCTCCATGCGGCGATCCTTCAGGGCTGCAGGGTCAGGTGTTGGGAAGATGGCTTGGACACTGAAAAGACAACACACACTCTCAATCTATTTTCAATACAATGTCTGTCTATGTGACACGGAAAGAGAAGAAACAATCGTCTACCTATGGGCGCAATACACTGCTGATAGAAACCCCCAATCTCTCTCGCCTAGTTCATGAATACACAAATGAAGTCGCTCTCTGGAGACAATACTGACCTGTCAATTTATCTACAAGTCAAACACACCCATATTTTGCTATTAACGATAAGTGCTGGACCATTCAAAATTCTCATTTTGAATTGCTAATTTTTAAACTACTTATTATAAAAACTTTTGATTAAAATAATGAAGGAGAAAACAAATCTCCAAGGGAATCAAGTTAACCTCACCTTCAATTTAACTTAAATAGCTGGAGAAAGTTAACTATTAATTTCCTGTATGTTAAACTGTATGATGGTAGTGTCATGCCATCTGTATTTACTAGGCCCAAATTCCTCCAATTCTCAGGGGTCTCCACAAGTATAACCTTGAGCCACAAAATAAGGCTAAGCTTCTGAGCTGATCCCAGGTCCCTGGTGCATCCCAGAGCTTAGAAAACAGGTCTGGCCCCCTGCAACATGGGTCACAGTTCATGTCCCTCTGTAGAACCCACTGGGGATGCAGCATCTGGGTCACAAGCATGTGACCCCCTTCAGCTGCTAGGGTACAATCACCTGGGGCGCAAGAGAACACTTAGGAATTAAATCAGACATCGATGAAACTGCAAAACTGTCACATCGCCATCAGTCACAAAATGTTTCCATCACATGTGAATAATGGGCGAGGTGGCCACGTACAGTTTATGCACTAGATGGCTCCGCAGGTCCTGAGTGACATGTTCGTGCCAGCCTTTCCGAACGCCAGTGCTGGAAGGAGGTGCTGCTGTGGGTATAGTGCTGAGGGTTCCAATGTTTCCAGAGTTTGAGCCGTCATTGATCAGTGGGCTAAGGAAAGAGTAAGATTTATCTAAGGTTCGTCAACCATATGGAACTTTAAACTGTATTGGAAGGAGGGAAGGAGGGAGGGAGGGAGGGAGGGAGGGAGGGAGGAAGGAAGGGAGGAAGGAGGGAAGGAGGGAAGGAGGGAAGGAGGGAAGGAGGGAAGGAGGGAAGGAGGGAAGGAGGGAAGGAGGGAAGGAGGGAAGGGCGAGCATCACACATTTAGAAAGAATCAAGAGCTTCCCGTGGTTACCAGCCCACTTTCACATGCAACTGTCACTCAGATCGGAGCCAAATGAAACACGGGTCTTACTTTGTGGCCCCAAGGGAAGTTGGAAGAGCTGATTCTGAAATCAAGTTTGGTGGCTGCTGATCTGTTGTTATTCCTCCTGCTGGAATGTTCATTGGGTTATTTCCTTGAAAGAAAGAAAGAAAAGAAATCAACCAACTCCTGAACTATAATATACACTTTAAAGTCCTGATAACAGATAAAAAAAAATCACATATAAATAAATGATTCTTATAAGTTATAATAATAAACGCTATGGCAGGAACTCTGGGAGTTATATTTTCAACAACGGTGATCAAGTTGTATAAATTCAGTTGCAGTCTCCTTCCCACTGCACTTTATAACTAAAGAAAGGCATTTCTATGGAGGCTGGCTGGCATCATGAGTGCTCTGTGGCTGCAGAAAAAAACCAGAAATGATCCATCTGCAGATTCAAATTTTGATTCTGGCTTCATTAATATCATGACCTAAACAAGTAAGCTAACCTGTCACATACATGCTCATCATCTTTTTTTTTTTTTTGCATATCAGAAGGTAAAAATCATAGAAATTTAAGTGCAGGTGAAGAAGATAAAAGGTCAACTTATCTACAGTATCCATTCTAAAGTAAGAAAAAGGTGAGATACAGAGAAGTTAATAGTCTTGTTCCAGATTATATCACCAATAGGAGTAGAGTTAGATTATAATGCAGGTTTCAGGGCTCCAACCCAGTCTCCTAGCCAGCAGGAGTTAGAGATGCATTAGGGTGATTATTTCCCAAAACGCAACAGATGAGATGTCTTTAACTGGACATTTTTAAGGTTAAAATATTTTATTAGGAAAAGAAAAAAACTAGCACAACAACCTTGATTTAACTTACTGACATAACTGTTTGGCTTAAGTCTGAGTTTAAAAGGACTATGCCAATTTGAAGAGAAACATTAAGGAGACACTATGCAGAGATGGCAAAAACTGTGGAGAGATGTGACTGAATGATGAAACACTGGCAATTAATGGGTTGAGATGACACTAGGAAACACTAATCCATGGAGAAGTCTGAGACAGAAGAGATTTTCTGAGATTCCTGTTAACCTCCTCATGTCCAGGCTGGTCACCTCCAGCCATGAGGTAGCCCATAACCAAGACGTGCTAAGAGCTGTACCCACCTTCAGGTTCTTTGTCAAATAAATGGTCTACTCAGAGTCAGTGCAAGTGGTACAACCCTAATTCTAACTTGTGAGATTCTGTATTCTGAGCCATATGAAATGCCCTTATGAAAACTGTCCAGACAGAAGCAACAAAAATATTGGTTCATTTGCAAATGCTATTCATTTTACAAGCCTGTAACATCTTCTGTGCACCCTACACTTTAGCCTTTTCCTGGAAGTTTTTTATTTCAATCATTTAAAAGATACCATCACCATAATATATATACATATATTAACTTGAATTTAAAGTAAAAACAGTAACTGAAAACAGCCTTGGGTTCCAGGAAGACTTGTCATTCCCAATGCTGCATGTGGACAAAGAAATTCTTGAGAGTTCTTTCACCTACCCAGGGTGTTGAGAGTCCTCATCTGCTGGTGAGTTTGAGGCTGTGCTGGTTGCTGGCCAGGAACCTGAGGCTGCAGCTGCGTCTGGGGCTGGTTCAGGTAGGGGAGTCCAAGAGCAGCATACGCTCGTTGCATGGAGCTGGGGTCTATGGGATTTGGGTTACTTAAAGAAGTGGCATTCTGTTGGCCTGTGCCAACAGAACCAATTGTGTTTTGAATTCCACTAGCTGGAGACCCCAGGATGGCTATAACAACAAACAGACAAACAAAAAAGATAAGTAAAAGGGAGAAGTCCACAAATGATTTAAAAACTACTGAAAAGCAAGTAAAATTTTATCAGAAGACCACCTATGTATGTCACGAAACACTGGAACAAGGCTACCAAGAAAGGAACTGTGCAGACAGAAGGATCCCATTCTATTCATCTATTCTGCACAGCAGTAGTTGAAGAGCAAAAAGCTGAAGAAAAATTCAAGCTTCTATGTTAGAAAACAACAGACCACAAAGTCAGTGATTACCTAATCAAAGTCCTCATGTATTAAATCTAGAGACTCATAAGAAGTCGGTTCTGGGGAAATAGAAAACGTGTAACAACAGAAAGTTTCGGATTCTTTGGGGGTCATCAGCCACCACTGAGATGACCTAAGGAGCCCCTCCCTGCTGCCGCTCTCCCAAGTCCTTTACTCCTCACCTGCATAGGTACAGAAGGATTAACAGAAGGAGCAGAGGTGATACCTAGTTGGTCAGTTTTGTTACTTATTAATAACTTGAGATCTATGACATGACCTTCCAAAAAACAAAAGTGCACTTCCTTGAAACTGCAGCGTACAGTGACCAGGTAACACCACACCTTTCTCTCCTACGAGTTTCCTATGCAGGAGGACACCATGCTGAGCTCTCTGCTATGTGAAGCTGTTCGAGAAATGCTGTACTTGACAGAGTGACTATCTAGCTGAAATGAGTGATGGACCGAGGCTTGGTGTCCCCTCAGCACCGCTGATACTCAGAACTGAGTGTCAAGATGCTCAGCCTCGGCAGCCAACCTCGGCTCCCATGGCCTGGCCTGGCCTGCGGCTGGCTCGCAGGGTGTTCTCTCCAGCTACCCTTCTTCCTGCCTGATCCCCGGAGACTAAAGGAAAAATCTGTGGCAATATAAAGAGTCCCATTCCCAAGGGCTTCAAAGCTAACAGAGATGGCCCCAAACATCCATCCGTCCGTCTGTCCATCCATCCATCCATCCAAATGTCCTCCTTTGCTGAGCACTCAATATATGGCAGAAGTTTTATGTCATACCATTTATTCTTATTCTTAAGATCTCCTTTCTTTCCAACTTCCCAAAGCTTTATAGTCATGTCATAAACAGCAGCTTATAAAACTGATACTATAACATATGCTCTCTGATACATTAAAAAACACTATCACAGGGCTTCCCTGGTGGCGCAGTGGTTGAGAGTCCGCCTGCCGATGCAGGGGACGCAGGTTCGTGCCCCGGTCCGGGAAGATCCCACATGCCGCGGAGCGGCTGGGCTCGTGAGCCATGGCCGCTGAGCCTGCGCGTCCGGAGCCTGTGCTCCGCAACGGGAGAGGCCACAGTGGTGAGAGGCCCGCGTACCGCAAAAAAAAAAAAAAAAAAAAAAACACTATCACAAAGCCTTTCTTTAAAATTCAATTACCTTATGTGTAATAACAATATTCTCACATTACCATCAGTGCAACTATAACATAAACAACTCAAATACTTAACAGAGTAACTTAATTAAACCGAAATGTGTTAAAAAAACCCCAAAACTTGATAATTACACATTCCATACTATTAATTTTTCTAATAAGGATATTCAGATCTCAAACTCATTAATGCTCATTAGACACAATTACACACACCAAGCACCTCGTTATTATAAATGAAAATCAGTTCCCAAGGTACACTTTATGACAAGCATGTAGCTGAAATAAGTCATGTATAATACCTTATAAAAGTGTTTTTTTCCTAATAGCTAATACTCCACAAAACTTTAAACACATGACACTGTACTCTTGAAACTGACATGCTAAATTTTCTAAAAGAACTATGATGTAAAAAGGAAAGTGATAATGGTAGGATGACTTATTTTTCTATCACCTTGTGGTATAAGAAAGAACAGACACAGACTACGTTGATACACATATTGATCAATTGTGGAGGGAGAGGAATTTAAAGAAACAAGGTGTACGTGGCCTTCTGTTTCTGGGTGAAGCTGCATTAGCGACCACTTCTTCCTGCTATTATCCATTCGCGTCCACACTTCCCCAAATGCCATCCTTTTAGCCAAAATTCCACATCCTAGGACAAATGCCATTCCCAAGCTCAAGGCCACTTATGGGGCAGCCAGCATGTCTCGTGGAAGCTGCTGACAAGGTCAATGCATTTTTTGTTTGTGTTACATTTATGTCCTAAATGTAAACATTACTATATTTTTTATTTTAAAAGAAAACACATCTATCCGAAGACAAGCAAGCATTTGGTAATTGACATTTCTAACAATTTAGAGACAAAGGAAAACAAAATACAAACAAAAAGCGTCTCTAACATACACGCATGGCCCAATTTGAGTCCAAATGCTGCTATGAGATAACACAAATTATCTCATAAGGGTAAGGGAACACAGGCATTTCCTATGGGGGTCACAGCTGATGGAAAGGGGTAAAAGCGCTAGATGCTCTAGCTCTCCGTGAACATCCTGCTGGTGTCTTGGGCAGCAGTTAAGTCTTCCCTGAATTCCCCCAGTGTCTCCTGGGCCTCTGCTTCTCTTTGGGCATCTGAGCTTCCTGCACTCTCTCGCTCACTCATTCACTCAACTTGCTGCACAGACTGCGTACAGACTGGATGTTGGGGACTCTGCGAGGCTCCGGGATATGCACTCACAGAGCAGAGGGTCTGATGGGAGAGCAACAAATTTATCTGATAATACTGACAAATGTAAGGCCGCAGCTCTGGACCCCATATCAGATTCAATGGTGCTCATCTCCTCTTCCCTGCACGTTCCCTAAAGGGTGGACCAGTGTGCGACGCATCTGGATTCCTCCCATGTTGTGGTGCCCAGCACAGGGAAACGAGGTGCAGGTGAGCTGCGGCAGTATAACAGGTGCCCTCCCAGCACTGAGGGCTTTAGGGCCGAACAAAAATGAAAGGAGTGCTAAAACAGCAAGGCTTCATTTATCTGGTATCATTGAGAATACAGCCTGCTGTACTGATGTTTGCCCCCCCCACTTTTTTTTTTTTGGCCATGCTGCAAGGCTTGTGCAATATCAGTTCCCTGACCGGGGGTGATCGAACCTGGGCCCCCACAGTGAAAGTGCAGACTCCTAACCACTGGACCACCAGGGAATTCCCATTTACCTCTTTAAATGTCAAAACCTCTTGTTCTTTTTACGATTTTTACATCATTTTCTTTCTTAGAGCTCAATGCTATGTTTCATACACAATCAATCCTTAGAATATCACATCACACAATGTCTCAATACATCTCAATACAGTGTGGGTTCCTCTCCCTTGAGTATCAGTCGGCATTCCTGCTACATCAAAACACCCCCAACCCCTCCACTGACCCACCGTTCCCCTTCTGTTGCAGCTATACCAGGAGCCCACGACATAGGAAATAAAAGGCCAAGTTTCATAGTTGGCTCTGCCCAGGACTCACCCACCACTTTTCAAGGCAGTCCTTCCCCAGTGAGCACAAAGCCTCACGGAGAGGGTCCATGTACGCTATACACTGCTGCTTTGCAACATTCAATTCACCAGAAGTTCCAGTCCCCCCAGTCATTCTCAATAAAACTGTGCTCAATTTGTAAATCCAATGAAAACGGACACACTGAACTCCAAAGCTTTGTGAGGTTGGTGGGGGACATGCCACGGAGCAGGCAAAGCATCTACTACCTGGTCATCACTTAGATTTCCACTGAAAAAGCCAAGCTGAAATTTACTCAGACCTGCAGACGTCTCTGCAGAGCTGCTCCCACAGCACAGGGCTTCACATGCACTGTGCACCAGGACCCCCCTTCCTCTCCAGCATCTTCATGTGTACAGCACAGGGCACAATGACAAAGGGGAACACCTGAGCCCCAGGGCCAGGCCTCCCATCACAGCCACCAACAAGCAAGAATGCACGCCCTGCAGCAGGTTTTCCTCAGAAGCCAAAGACTCAGAAGTGGCAACCCTGTGTCTCCCAGAAGAGCAAGGACAAAGCTATTCCGATGAAGTCTATCACCAGCGAAGGTTTGGTACTTAAATCAGGGCAAACAAGCCCAATGCTCTGTCCCTACAGCCAGAGGCTACCGTGACCGCTTCTGCTCCCCGCCCCTACCCGAGTGAGGGCTGTCAGAGGTGGCTGAGGGTCTCTGGGGAGCCCTCAGGTGGAACAGGCGGCCATCCCACAAGTGCTCGCTGACCACCAGGTAGGCGTCATGAGGGCACGTTTTAAGGAAGACTCAACACCCTGAAGGAATGCATTTCACACAGAGGGGTCTAAAGTTGGAACACACAGCAGGGCCAGATAGTGAGCATCAAGCCAGTAGAGGTATTCAAGTCACAGGTCTGGGGACTGCCGACTGAGACCCTGTGGAGGCTCACGTCGAGGTGCAGCCCAGGGCCCAGGCAGCCCTGGGCAGTGAGTGGGCTGGTGTGGCTCTGGGGCTGACCCTGGGGCACCCATTCTGACAGTCCTTCTGGTCTGAGTTGGGAAACCCATGGTTTCCCCCAGAGAACAACTCACACCTTCTCAAAAGTTCCAGAACAGACACTCTGCCCTTCAACGCATTCAGAGCAGCATGTCCCGATCACCTGGGAATTTGTTAAAATGTAGTCTAGTAACACAGAAGGTCTGGGATGAGGTCCAATTTTCTGCATTTCTAACACACAACCTGGGGGTGCCCGTGCAGTTGGTCTGAGGACCACATGCTGAGTACCAATAACCCCACTGATGAGGCAACATGAATTCAAATAGAGAATTCGGTCATGTGTTCCCACAGCCCCTGTCCCCGTTGCCACCCTGTACAGTACTGGAATTTACTGGGAGTCAGATGCCAGGACTGACATTAGGTATATACCTTGCAAAGTCCTAATTATTCAATAAAATCTGATTATCTCTATAAGGGATGGATAACTCAAGATCAGTGATTGCAGAATCTCTTGAAAACAACTCAAGGAAAAATTAAACAAAATCTCAACACAGGCCAAAGAGGTCTGAGTTTCCTTTCAATGACCACTGTGTAGGCTCCAAAGGTGATTCTGGCAGGTTCTCTCAATAGAGACATCAGTGAGAGAAGTTAGATAAGTAGGATGTGTGCACCAGGTAGGGTGAGCATCTGTGGGAAAACCTGCCTGGAAAGCACAGCCTTGGTGGACACAGGTGTGTCTCAGTCCCCAGGGGTCCTTACCACCCACTACAAACCTTACTATAGCATAGGAACCTCTGAATCCAGTCAGATCTGTGCCCTTGCAGGCATATCAGCTGTGCTATCTAGAATGCTCTTCCATTGTTATTTTATTGAAATTGGGCTTTGCCCAGCCCCACCCTCCAGCACACTCTGATCCTCCCTGCCAAAACTGCTTATAATACTGACTTGCCTCTACCTCACTCCTCTGACTGATGCCATCGTCACATCATTTTCAATGTACAGCTGACCCTTAAACAATATGGGTTTGAAGAGCATAGGTCCACGTACACACAGATGTTCTTCAACAGCAAATATGACACCCACACACTGTCATCTGCAGATGCAGAACCAAAGACACGGAGGAACCAAACTGCCAATGCAGTGGGAAGGCCGTGGTTTGACTGACTGATTTATGCTGCGCTGGGTATTACCTGTGACGCGTGGGATTTTTTAGTTGCGGCATGCAGACTTCTTAGTCTTGGCATGTGAACTCTTAGTCGCTGCATGCATGTGGGATCTACTTCCCTGACCAGGAATCGAACCCAGGCCCCCTTCACTGAGAGCGCAGAGTCTTACCCACTGGACCACCAGGGCAGTCCCGGGCTGTCGATATCTGACTGTGCAGAGGTTTGGTGCCCCTAACCCCTGAGCTGTTCAAGGGTCAACTGGATATATTCTAACAGTGGAGCTGACTCTCAGCTGCTAGAGGGTCAGATCCACAGTTCCTCTCTATTGCCTAAACCCCATTTCACACATGATAAGCACAACTTGCTTCAGGAGAGGAGGAACAGCAACAAACATTTACAGAAAAGATATTGCTGCAACTTTCTCACTCAGCCTATCAAAGTCCTTTGTACTCACAAAACTATAGTGCTAGAGCCAAAGGAATAGACTCAGAGCAGAAACGTAATTTGAGAAGCATGTAAAAAACCAAAAACAAACAAAAAAAAGAAAGCACTTTCATTTCTTTCATGAAAATTTGCCAAAACCTTGCACAAAGTTAGTCTACACCTTCTCTGTGACTTTATATTATAAAATCACTCTGGTAACACCTTACATTATGACTAGGAGAAACACTGTGGTTTACCACTTCTGAGAGCACGCACTGGATCAATTGTCACAACAGTCAGGCAGTTATAAGGAGTCTAAAAAAAAAAAAACCCACATTCATTTTTCTTTTTTTTTTAAAACAAAAACCACACAAAGTGTTTCTTAAAAAGAGAAATCTTTACAATTGTCATGGCAATACATATTAAAAACCAGAAGAGCTCAGAAAATCCACAGCCCCAAATTGAAAGTTAAGAACAGTGTCTTAATTCATTACTCACGGAATTAATACTGTACAACCACAAACTCGACAAATGAATATTCTGGCACTTAAAACGCCTACTGGACTTCCCTGGTGGCGCAGTGGTTGAGAGTCTGCCTGCCAATGCAGGGGACACGGGTTTGAGCCCTGGTCTGGGAGGATCCCACATGCTGTGGAGCAACTGGGCCCGTGAGCCACAACTACTGAGCCTGCGCTCCGCAACGAGAGGCCGCAACAGTGAGAGGCCCACGCACCGCGATGAAGAGTGGCCCCCGCTCGTCGCAACTGGAGAAAGCTCTCGCACAGAAACGAAGACCCAACACAGCCAAAAATAATAAATTAATTAAAAAAAAACAAAACAAAACACGCCTATTACTGAAATACATCCTAAAACACAAGAAACTAACCATCACAACATACTAGTTAAAAAAAATGTTTTACACTAACTTGAAGGAAAACCAGACTGCATTCCACTAGAACTATTGTCCCAAATATCTGGTTCTAGAAGACCCAGACTCCTAGATCTTTACTTTATATAAGAGATGTCCTGGAAAATTGTGTATTAATTCAATTTTTGGTTAATCAAAGTATAATTTAACTGATTTAGGAAAGTGACTTTTAAAGGAAGCTTAGTATGACCCCTTCTGCAGGGAGGGAGGGAGGATGACAGGCCTGTGGCCCTGGACCATCTCTCCCGTGCCGTGGACACCCAGCCACGTGGGGCAGGCTCGTGAGGGACCCTTTTGGAAGGAAGGAGCTGGGCTTGTTGAGAGGAAAGCATGTGGCCTGCACAGTGCTCTGAGGAACAGTGTGCTTGTCCATCTTTCCTTGTGCCACATGGAAACAACCAGAAAGAAAAGCAGCACATGTTCTGCAGGCAGCAGTGGGGTCTGAGGCAGGTGATCAAGAAGAATGAG
The DNA here is from genome assembly GCF_949774975.1 of Lagenorhynchus albirostris. Lineage (NCBI taxonomy): Eukaryota > Metazoa > Chordata > Mammalia > Artiodactyla > Delphinidae > Lagenorhynchus > Lagenorhynchus albirostris. The sequence goes on from NC_083109.1 coordinate 52,515,274, forward strand.
AGTAATGAACACATAACGACAAACAGGGGAGGCTGGCAAGACAGCACAGATGAGATGGAGGAAGATGAAGACGACGGTGCTGGAGTCACGGGGAGCAGCTCCAGCCCAAGGGGTGACACAAGATTCAAGGGCACGGCCTATCTGCCCAAACTGAGGGACACACCCAAAGACTACAGTTTCACCTTGGAAATGACAGGAAGGGACTTAAAATTCGGGAGAGATGCTCATCCTTTCCCTGCTCTGATGCCTACAGGGAGCCCCTGGGAGCCACACACAGGCCTCCTAAGCAGGGCGCTGCTTTGCCGATCAGCTAAAGGCTACAAAGATCGACTGGAAAGATGACAAAATGATGGGAATGATCAGGATGCAGCCAGTCCTGGTGCAGAGACTCTCGATTTGTGCTGAATAAACTGTTAGTTATGCAACTAGATCTGGGAACTGCATCTCCAAGGAGGAAAACCTCCTAAACATCTACACGTGGGATTTTACCCTGACCCCCTGACTCTTCTAGAAAACGGAGTCCTCAAAACTTACTTTAGAGTAATTCCAAAAGAAGTGTCCAGTCTACTCCACCCCTCACCCCGAAGTCGCCGCCATTATAGTGACATGACACTCAAATCCTCAGATACTGAGTATCTGTCAAGAAACATGAAGAGTCATCATGTTGGCTCTTGGCTCTCTAAACAAAGTGACGCCCCTCTTTTGCACTAACTGCTCTGCTGTGACCAATTCTAGTGCTGGAGGTGGAGGGTGGGGGGGATTCCAAAGCGACCATGTCACTGAGCACATGGAGGACCTGCCTACTCGCTAAGCTGAGCTTCACCCTCAGGTCTCCACCTTGGTACCTCTGCTCCCACTATACTTTGCGGTTAGTAGTTTCTGCCCTGCTTCCTACCTACTCCTCTGTATTCTCTTTAGAAATAGCTTATCATCTCATCGCCAAGCTTCTCTACCCCCAATGCTCACTTACTTTGTTGGTTTCGCTTGTCACTGGCATTTTTCAAAGGGAGGCAAACAGGACAGTCATGTCGTGTGCAGTTCTTCCAATGAGAGATGATTTGTCGTGAAGATGCACAATGGGCAACTATGACCAGAAAAACAACGAGATGTTATTTTTCTATCCAAATTGTCACGCTTTCAATTACACCTAAATTATAATGCCAGCTTCCATAAAAAAATGGTAACAAGTGTAACCACAGCACAGTGCAGGCAGTCCTCAACTTACAAACAGGCTATTTTCCAAAAAGTTTGTAAGTCAACTACTGAGAGTTCCAAACAAAAACTTCCCATAGAAGCAATGTTATGAATGATGGTGAATAAGGTTCAGCCCACAAATCAAAAACAAAACAAAAACTACTCGCCCTGAAATACTGCACAACTGGAATGAAAGGCAGAACAAATAATAATTCTGCGATGTCACTATTTACAATAAAAAGTTTACATTATGTTTAAGGATGAAACCATCTAAATACTATAGCTGAAGAAATATAGACAGAAGCAAATGAGAGGTCTGTGGAGACTCTGAAGGGGACGCTGGGCAGTTCTCAAAGTACTTGAGAGGGCAGCTGTGCCTGGTCCCTCTTTCTTTATTTTTGCTTCCATGTGAAGGTGCTGTCACTTCTTTCTAAAGGTCTAGCATGACCCTCCTCTGCTTTTCCATCAGGATCAGGGTTACACCTGGGACTCACAAATGTCACAAGGGAAAGAGGGAGATCAGGGACAGACTCTCCCCAAGGTTTAGGAGCACAAGTTTGAAGAGAAGGAAAGAGAATAAAGAGTAAAGGGAAGTAGAGTTGTTAGTAAGAAGCAGTCTCTTCGGGAGAACTGGGGTGTCTGCTATAGAAGAGCAGGCGGCGGGGGCGGGGCACGTGACTCGCCTGAGTCCTCCTCCTGGAGGGGAAGGAAGGAGAGGCAGGGATGATATGGTGCATAGTTCCCCACGTCACAGACAGTCACTCAGGACAACTTCACCAGTATCCCAATGAGTCTCAAGACGAAAAGGTGGAGGAGCAAGGCAGTGGGCCCCTGGCAGTGTGGGCACACAAAACGACTGCAAGACAGATGCTCTAGGTTCTGGGAAGGGCGTGTGCATGCGTGTATGTGTGTGAGCTACACTGTCCAAAAGAAAACCGTGATCTAAACAGTTATGACAAAGACAGTGTCAAGAAGGGACAAAGGTCTTCCATGACACAGGAAGGCAGAAAAGAACAAATGCAGGGCACAGCCCCAGCCAGCAGAAGTTCACAGAATATCATAAAACCAAATCGCCTTTCTCCTCAGCAGGTAAGTGTCCAGAGGCATCTGACTGGTCGGCGTGTGGGGACGTTGGTGGTGGGAACCTTATTAACAAGAGAGGTGCCTGAGAATAATAGGCAAATTTCATCCTAAACTCTGCCCCCAGGACTTCAGAAAATGGCACTTACCTTGACAGGCTTTCCCAGCCTGACAATGTGTCATGTGATTCAAAACATTTTTCATGGTTCGACAATGTGGGAGAGAGCAGGCCCGAACCTCTCCATTTGCTTGTTCTCGCCTCTGACATTTATGAGCGTGAAGCAGTAGAACCAGCTGCTGCTGTATCAGTTTGCGTTTTTCAGGATCTGCAGTAGGGCCCGTTGCAATTGCCTGTGTGGGTCCAATTCCCACTGATGTTTGCATCTGAGACTAAAATAAAACAAATAAAAATATTTTAATAAGCTTTCAGAGTTCCAATTCACGTTCATTAATTATTTTTCAAACTAATGTTAAAGCTGATGGATAGTATCAGCCACAGAGAGAAGGCAGCTGGTGAGGTTCTCTTTAGCTCATTGGCAACTTTAAGGAAGATCCAGAGGCACAGAAATAAACCAACTCAGAAGCAAGGCTGGTTAAAGTTCACTTTTGTATGATCATCTGAGAGCAAGAAAGCGATGCTTATTCTAAACTGTAGTAACAAAAACCCAGTTCACTCTACAATACACACAAGTGCACGAAAAGCTGTTACTATATTAGGTTCAACCATATGAAACTGTTGTTTCTCTAGGCCCAAATGACCAAACATTGGCAATTTCATATGATTCAACCTAATTAAAAAGATTGTCAAGGCCTGACCAATCACAACCCACTGCGAATATCTGATGGAGCATAAGAATCAGAGCCACCCTTTGGATTTCATAATCTTGTGACCAGAGGGACAATACTTGCAGCATTCCTAAAAGAATAAGACAGGAATTCCCGGGTGGCACAGTGGTTGAGAATCTGCCTGCTAATGCAGGGGACACAGGTTCGATCCCTGGTCCGGGAAGATTCCATGTGCCATGGAGCAACTAAGCCTGTACGCCACAACTACTGAGCCTGCACTCTACAGCCTGCAAGCCACAACTACTGAGCCTGTATGCCACAACTACTGAAGCCCCTGCGCCCTAGAGCCTGTGCGCTGCAACTACTGAGCCCATGTGCCGCAACTACTGAAGCCCGAGCACCTAGAGCCCGTGCTCCACAACAAAAGAAGCCACCACAATGAGAAGCCTGCACACCGCAATGAAGAGTAGCCCCCACTCGCCACAACTAGAGAAAGCCCATGCGCAGCAATGAAGACCCAACGCAGCCAAAAAATAAATAAATAAAATAAAAAGTTTTTTTTTTAAAAAAGAGAGTAAGACAGCACTTATCTTGAATACAACCACCCAGTACAATTGTTAATGCTTATCAAATGCTTTGCCTTCCATTAAAATTTCTACGCAGACATCTGACAATATTTTTTCTAAAAGTATTAGATGATCTGCTAAAGTTTCAAAAATAGAGTTTAGCTGCTCTCAGCCTTTCAAAGTAATAGGCCAGACCAACCATATCTCTTAACTGCAAAGAAAATGGAAAAGGTGACCTGTGGAGACCACCTTCTTACTCTTTACTAACTACCAACATTCTTCACACAAATTTACTAAAGAAACTTGTGAAATCAGAGAAATGTAATGTTCCTAATATGCAACAATATAATCCATAGTTCAGGGATTTCTATCTTCTGCTCTGACATTCACACTCCTCGCCTGATTTCACAACACTCAGTGCCTCCCATGAAGTACACCACCACTCTGATTTTCCAAATTAAGAATCAAAACTATACACCTGCAATTAGGGGAAAACCAAGTATAAAATTATTTCTTAATGAACCAAAGCTCATTTTTAAAAAGTTACAGGGTTTTGTGCTTTGGTTTTATCGTGATGAGAACTCAGAAAATAAGTGTGTAGAAAAACCGCCTGGCTTTGCTCAGGAGCACAACCCCTGGAAGCCTAACCAGGATCCAAAGCAAAAACAAAGTTCAAGCTGAGAGGTCGAGCTTCCTGACTGGTAGAGAAAACAGCCTCTTTTCCTTATGTCTGTTTTTTCCCTGATTATATAAACAATATATGCACCCGGTAGAAAATGTGGAAAGCAAAAGAACTAAGGAAATAATTAACATGTGAAATCCTGACAGCCAGGAGTCCACTACTGAAGCACAGACAGGTTTTTCTTCTTCCAGTCTTTTTTCCTATGCACATGTGTATGCATGAACCATCTGGCTTCGTATTTACTCCAGGTTCTGTCCCATACCATTAAGTTGTAATATGATGTGTAGTGAACATGTGACTATACACTTGTTTATACAATCTCCCATGATTGGGCATAAACTGTACCCTCTCCTTTTTTTCTGGTACTTTAAAATAAAGCTCCAATAGCCTGTGACTATGCCCCCAGCAGCATTCAGTATCAATGTTAAATGTTTCAGAACTGATCAACTTATTCCCATGGACTAGAAAGTCCAAGCGGAAATCAATAGGAATAGAAGAATATGAGAAATATAAGATGATCCTTGTTTAGGTCTCTTCTGCATTTATAAAAATTTCAAACATATGGAAAAATAGAGAGGAAAGGATACCATTATCACATCTAACAAAAGAAGGATTTTTTAAAAAAATAAATTTATATATTTATTTGTTTTTATTTTTGGCTGTGTTGGGTCTTCATTGCTGTGCCTGGGCTTTCTCTAGTTGCAGCGAGCAGGGTCTACTCTTCATTGTGGTGCGCGGGCTCCTCATTGCTGTGGCTTCTCTAGTTGCGGAGCATGGGCTCTAGGCGCGTGGGCTTCAGTAGTTGTGGCACTCAGGCTCAGCAGTTGTGGTTTGCGGGCTCTAGAGCACAGGCTCAGTAGTTGTGGCACATGGGCTTAGTTGCTCTGTGTCACGTAGCATCTTCCTGGACCAGGGCTCGAACCCATGTCCCCTGCATTGGCAGGCGGATTCTTAACCACTGTGCCAGCAGGGAAGCCCAAAATGAAGGATTCTTTAATATCTGTTAATATCTAGTCCCTATATAAATTTCTCTACTTGCCCCCAAAATGTCTTTTAGAGCCGGTCTGCACAAATCAAGACCCAATTCAGACCCAAACCCTACATCTGGTTATTGTCTTTAAAGTTCTTCATCTCCTGCCCCCTCCCCCATTTTCTCATGGCACTGACTTGAAGAATCCAGCCAGTTGTCCTCCTCCCATTTCTTAAAATACAGAAATGCTACATACAAAAAAATATGTATCATACAAAAATCTGGTAAAAATCTCAACCTTATGATTAAATTATGAAAGACTTTTTAGGGGCTTCCCTGGTGGTGCAGTGGTTGAGAGTCCGCCTGCCGATGCAGGGGACACGGGTTCGTGCCCCGGTCCGGGAAGATCCCACATGCTGCGGAGCAGCTAGGCCCGTGAGCCATGGGCGCTGAGCCTGTGCGTCCAGAGCCTGTACTCCGCAACGGGAGAGGCCACAACAGTGAGAAACTCGCGTAGCACAAAAAAAAAAAAAAAAGACTTTTTAAAGTTATTAAAGATTAACACATTGCTTCTCATCTGGGATGTTCTTAATATAGCATATTTTGAGCTATACGTGACAGTATATTGAAACCTCAACATGTAGAAATAGCATGGCTGGAAACTATACAGCACATTCAAACCTTGGTCTTTACTTTGTCTATCTGTAGATGCTTAATAAGCTCTACACACTGCTTACATGTGTCTCAAAAAACATAATGGATGGTGAAGATGAGTCTGCAGCAAAATGGAAGAGAAGACATGTCTCGTGTCCCTGTGTTTGGCCTTCCCCATATAACTCCACGTACTTGCTCAAGGCTATTCCAGTTTGCAAAGTGCTTACAAACTTAGGGTGCATTTAAGTTCCTCCTCTCTCAGACTGGTGTTCAACAAGACAGAAGAGGTGTATGAACTCCTGCAGAAATCTGTCAGAAGCAGCCTTCAGACTCTACCAACTTCCCTGCTCAGTCCCCACTGTCCAGGCGGGCATGGAGAATGGAAAAAAGCGCTTAGACAAGAACCTCCCTTTAAACATATAGAACAAAATCTGCATATTCCCCCCAAAGTAATTTATAATTTTATGCAAATTTATTTTTGCAATAGCCAAGAAAATTTTGAAAAACTGTAAGAATGAAGGAGAAATCTATCCTGCCAGATACCAAAACTATAAAGCTATAGATTTCTTTACATAAGTCTAGAAAAAGATACATGTACATATAAAATTAGTGTATTATACAGGTGGTATTTTAAACTGGACGGCTGTGGCGGCAATCTTTGATCCTTGTATCATCTTAAAATATAAAATAAATTCCAGGTGAATTAAAGTGAATAAAGTAGATTAAAATGGATAAAAATACTAGGAAAAAATACTTTTAGCAGGACAATAAGAAAAACTTAACATAAAGAAAAACAGCAAAATTTAAAAAGTGAAAAACAGGGAAAATGGTTGTTTTTGGGAAGTGGAAACAGTGAGTCAAAAGATAGGGCCATTATTAAAGCTCCTTATATATGTTGCTAAATTGTTTTCCAGAAAGGTTGTGGCACTTTTTATTATATAAAGAACTCAGGGGGGGGAAAAAAGATACTACTCCATTAAAAAGTTGGGCAAAAAAAAAATGTACAGATACCTCACAAAACAAATAAACAACAAACATAAAAAACGTTCTACACCTTGGAGCCAAGACAACTAAATGGAGAGAATAGTCTTTCCAACCAACAGGGATAAAAAGGATAGGACAACTGGATATCCACATGCTAAAGAATGAAGGTGGACCCCTTCTTCACATCATACTCAAAAATTAACTCAAAATGGGGCTTCCCTGGTGGCGCAGTGGTTGACAGTCCGCCTGCCAATGCAGGGGACACAGGTTTGTGCCCCGGTCCGGGGAGATCCCACATGCCGTGGAGCGGCTAGGCCCGTGAGCCATGGCCGCTGGGCCTGTGCGTCCGGAGCCTGTGCTCCGCAACGGGAGAGGCCACAACAGTAAGAGGCCTGCGTACCACCAAAAAAAAAAAAAAAAAAAACTCAAAATGAATCAAAGGCCTAAATATGAGAGCTAAAACCATAAAACTTTTAGAAAAAAAATCATAGGAGTAAACCTTCATGACCTTGGATTAGGTAATGGATTCTTAGATATGTCACCAAAAGCACAAACCACATCAATGAGAAAAATAAATTGGACCTCATTAAAATAAAAAGCTGTTATGCTTTGAAAGATACCATCAAGAAAGTGAAAGACAACCCAGAGAATGGGAGAAAACATCTGCAAATCATAGATGTGATAAGGCACTTGTATTAAAAAAACACTTACAACTAATGATTAAAAAATAAAAAGAACCTAATTTTTTTAAATGGACAAAGGATATGAACAGACATTTTCCCAAAGAAGATATACAAATGGTCAATAAGCACATGAAAAGACGCTCAGCACTATTAGCCACCATCAGAAGAACCACACTGAGGTACCATTTTACACCCACTAGGTAGCTACAATTAAAAAAACGAGACAGTAACAAGTGTTGGTGAGCATGTGGAAAAACTGGACTCACACACACTATACTGGTGAGAACGTCAAATGGAACAGCAACTTTGGAAAACACTCTGGCAGTTCCTCAAAAGGTTAAACCTGGAGTTACCATATGGCCCAGCAATTCCCCTCCTAAGCATATACACCCAAGAGAATTGAAAACATATGTTCACATAAAAACATGTACACAAATGTTTGTAGCAGCACTATTCCTAACAGCCAAAAAAGTGGAACGAACTTAAACGCCCATCAACTGATGAATGGAAAAAAGTGATATATCCAAAATGCAATATAATCCAACCACAAAAAAGGAAGTACCAGTACATGCTACAACATGAATGAACTTCAAAAACATCGTGCTAAGTGAAAACAGCCAGTCACAAATGACCACATATTGTATAATTCCATTTCTATGAAATGTCCAGAATAGGTAAATCCATAGGGGCAGAAAATAGATTAGTGGTTGCATCTGGCTGAAGGTCTGGGGGAAATGGAAGGAACTTGCTAAAAGTACAGAGTTTCTTTCTGGGATATGAAAATGCTCTAAAATTGTGGTTGGCAGACTTCCCCGGTAGCACAGTGGTTAACAATCTGCCTGCCAACGCAGGGGACACGGGTTCGAGCCCTGGTCCGGGAGATCTCACATGCCGTGGAGCAACTAAGCCCGTGTGCCACGACTACTGAGCCTGCAGCGGCTCCAGAGACTGAGAGCCACAACTACTGAGCCCATGTGCCTCGACTACTGAAGCCCGTGCGTCTAGAGCCCGTGCTCCGCAACAAGAGAAACCACTGCAATGAGAAGCCCACTCACTGCAATGAAGAGTAGCGTCCACTCATTGCAACTAGAGAAAGCCCGTGTGCAGCAATGAAGACCCAACTCAGCCAAAAAATAAATTAATTAATCAAAAAAGAAAATAATTTAAAAATAAAAAATTGTGGTTGGTGATGGTCACACAATACACTGAATGCCACTGAATTGTGCACTTTAAAAGGGGGAAGGAACACTGTATGGGACATGAATTATATCTCAGTAAAGCTGTTTTAAAATGAGTTCTATCTCACTAAGCATCAAAGAAATGAAATGAGAACAAAGAGACATCTTTCACCTATCAATATGACCAAGATAAAAAAAAATGGTATCAATGAGGGTACAGAGACAGCAATTTTCAGAGATTTTGGTGATAATGCAATTTAGTACAACTCTGGAAAGCAACATGTATCAAAAAGAAAAATGTGCATTTCTTTTGATCCAGTAGTTCTACTTCTTATAACTTATTATTAGGGAAGTAACCGGACTAGTGTGCTAAAATGTATGTACAAAGACAGCCACCACGCCTTGATTAAATCACTGAATACTGGAAAACTCCTAAATGCCTATCAAAGGTGGACTAATTAAAAAAAATTATGGCTACAGACCTCATGAAATCATATGCAGTCATGAAAAGTAAGGTGGACCTCAAGTGACCCCAGTCAAAGCCACATGGTACATAAGGGCCCAAAGCCAAGCCCTAACCAAATCCTTGACCCACCCAAAATTGTGAGATATAGCAAAATGATTGAGGCAAACGAAATTAGTAACAATAATAATGTAGACCTTCATGCTCTCATGAAAAGCTGTCTATAACATATTAAGCTACAAAGGAAAGTTATAAAGTAGTACCATAAAGTCATTTGGTTTTTCTTTATTAACTTTATATTTTGTACCTGTTCTTAGAAAAACTTTGTTAAGATTATTTGGTGGTTAGCTCTGGGCAGGGGTGCGATCGTGTTTATAATTATGTATTGTTTGAATGTTTTACAAGTGTCCACTATTTTTATAAACAAAAAACATTCCACTTTGGGAGGGATCAGAAGAATCAGTAGAAAACAATGAACAATTAAATATAAAAAATAAAATTGTAGGGCTTCCCTCGTGGCACAGTGGTTGAGAGTCCGCCTGCCGATGCAGTGGACACGGGTTCGTGCCCCGGTCCAGGAAGATCCCACATGCCGCGGAGCGGCTGGGCCCGTGAGCCGTGGCCGCTGAGCCTGCGCGTCCGGAGCCTGTGCTCTGCAACAGGAGAGGCCACAACAGTGAGAGGCCCACGTACCACAAAAAAAAATAAAAATAAAAATAAAATAAAATTGTAAAGGTACTAGAAAGTATTAAATGAATATTTTGTAATGCAAAAGTGGTAAAGGCCTTCATAAAAATATGTAAATAAAGCAGTGGTTCCTAACCAATCCCTAGTAAAACCTCTTCAAATACAGATTTCCCATTTGTCCCTCCCAGGGACTATGATTCACAAATCTGGGGCGGAGCCAGAGGCATTTCTATTTGTTAAAGTTCCACAGGGAGTGCTTTATTATATTTAGCTTTCTACTTTTTAAAGATTTTCCAAAATGAACATGTATGTACTTTTACAGTTAGAATAAAACAAAACATTTAAGAGCAAAAGGGCCACAGGTGATTCTGATGCAGCGGCAGCCATGCATAATGGAAAAGCGCCAGGGCCAGGCCACTGTAATAGCAACCAACAAACTAGGAAAAATATCTGAAACACACAAGACAAAGCAAATAACACTGCAGGTATTATTCTTTTTCCTCTCCTTGGCCAGTCTTTATTTCTCAAGGACTTTGTGCCAGGCTCTGTGTTCAGTGCCCAACAGCATCAGCTCATTTAATACCCACCCACCCACCCCCAAGGGAGGACTAACTCAGGGTCCAAAGTGGCACTGGGCAGTGGTGGAGAGGGGGATCTAGCAGTAGACTGCCCACCTTTTAACCCTCCTGCTGCCCACCTTGTCAGAGGGTTGCCCACCTTGCTTTATAAAGCATTCTAAGAGAATCTAACAGAAAAACTGGCCAAGGACAGGAACTAAGCAACTCAAAAAATAAAAGCATACTAAACGTAAGTACTTTAATTCTTACCAGTAATCAAGAAATGCAAATCAAAATAATAAGACACCATTTCCTCCTATCAAAGGACAGAGTGATAATCCCCAGCCTTGGGAGCACTGTGCGATACTAGTGACCTGGTTCGTGGCTTTTCTTGGAAGGCAATATAACAGTATCATTAAAGGCCTTAAAATGTATGAAATTTGCATTTCAGTAATTCCCATCAGATCACATGCAATTCCTAATCATGGAAGGGGGAGGTTACCACGGCGTGGGAGTCACATTGGTGCAATCGTGACCCCCCCCACCCCTGCCTGTCAGCATTTTGAACGATGAGAAACAGCAGATGAACACAAAGCACATGATCTAAGGGCTGTGGAGGGTACAGCCCACTCACCCCTTTTCAGTCTTTGCTAGATCTTTGCTCTTTGCATGTGTCACTTGTCACCATAACTCAACCGTCATTTACACCCCTGTCCATCACACGACCTTGAAACGCAAACATTTTATATTTATTGTGCTGTATTCCTTAATTTTTAAAGGAGTTTGATGTATTTTTATTAGGGTTGCGCTATTGTTACATAGGTTTGAGTAATCAGCACCAACCCCATTTTTTAAAATGCCCTTTATTCTATCCTAAGGATAGAATCACAGATATGCACAAGGAGTATGTATAATAAAGTTTATTCTGGCATTCTTTCTAGAAAAGGAAGTTATTTTCCATGAAGCGTCCAAGAACAGATTATAATGTCTGCAAAGGACTCTGTAATGCAAACAGTAAGAAGCAGACACTGACCAAGACAGAAGAGGGAATGAAAGTGCTTCCTCCTGCCACATAACCACTGCCCCCAATTCATGTCGGGCTGGATTCCTAGATATGGCCCTTCAGGATCAACCTGGCCCAGACATTCTACATTACTGATGGACTCCAGACCCACACTCCTCTGACATACTCCCCTGGCCCACCTGGAAACTTTACTTCTTCCCAACCTCCACTTAAAAGTCAGAAAATGGGGCTTCCCTGGTGGCACAGTGGTTGAGAGTCCGCCTGCCGATGCAGGGGACACGGGTTCGTGCCCCGGTCTGGGAAGATCCCACATGCCGCGGAGCGGCTGGGCCCGTGAGCCATGGCCGCTGAGCCTGCGCGTCCGGAGCCTGTGCTCCACAACGGGAGAGGCCACAACAGTGAGAGGCCCGCGTACCGGAAAAAAAAAAAAAAAAAAAAAAAAAGTCAGAAAATGACAAGAAAGCAAATACCAGGTGGGACAAAGCGTTGTTCTGCAATATTTGCTTGTTCTGATTCCCCCAGAAGGACCCTAGAACAGCTGGGTACACAAAGCTTTGCAGTCATAAAATAAAGAATATGCTCATTAAATGCAGAGCTATCAAACTAGGAAGAAGTGATAATCACCTGAGATGATAAAGATCAATTGGTAAGAAACCGAACATAGTTGTTTAGATAGAAGGAATAATGTTTCTGTGTTTTCTCCTTCTTGCTTGGTGTTTGTTGATTAAAAAAAATAAGATTACCTTCCAATTTAAGATTTAAATTCAATAGGGAAATAATTTAAAATGAGCAAGCTGGACCAGAATGATTTCTAAGCAATCTTCCAAATCAGAAATGCTGCGATTTCACAGCAGAAAACAAAAGGCTAAGTCAAGAAAGAAAACTCGATGGGTGAGCCAGAGGGCCAAGGCACAGGACTGACAACTGGACAGACCCACTCTCTCCCCTGCCCTAAGGTCACTCCTTCCGACCCAGAGAGTCGGTCTGCCATGGAGGGCTGAGTGGTCAAATGCACCTGTGCAAAGAAACCCTAAAAGGTAAAAGCTGCTGAATCTATTCCAACAGCCAAGGTGACAGGCCAACCAGACCAGCAGGTCTTAACTGAGTTAAGGGGTCTTCACAGCATCAGGCCCATTCACCGAATGAGAATTACCAATCTACTAAAAACTTTTAAGGAATAATCTTCTTGACCATCAATATATACGAACATATTCTTCAAGAACATTTATTACAGTAAGTTTTTGATAACTTGGCAAATTAATCATTTGACTGAAAAATTCGTTTTTGGTGACTTGAGCCTTAGGGCCATTTCAGATAATTGTGGAAAAAAGTAAAAAGAAGTTAGGGTAATTAGGGCTGCAAAAAGACTGTTGTGGTTCCTGGCTCTTCAGACACAGTATTGCACTTACATTTTTGGTAGCTACGACTATCTCCTTCCAGATCCATTAAATGTGCTATCTACTGAGTTCTTCTTCCTTTTAAAAAATATATTTTTTATTAAAAATTTTTTTTTAATTTTTAATTCTTTTAATACAGTCTTTTAAGGTGTCTACTGAGGTCTTCTTAAAATGGTCACTTCATTTTCCAGAAACACCTGTATTTGCTGCTATCGAGCAGGCAGAAATTCCAACACTAGTATGTGGTGGGCGCAGCTTGTTTAGACATGAAGAACCTTCCTACTGAGTCTCTACTTTACATGAAGTGAGAGGGCTGAATGTCTCTGGAGATAATTTATGTTGTTTTACCCAGAAAGTTTCATTGAAGAAAAGGCTACACTAATTAGACCCTAGAAAAGACACTGTTGGTTAATGGAAACTCATCTTGGAAAGAAGTTAAATGATCTTGATTGAGTACTTGCAATACGTACAGTTGGTTCCTAATATCAAAGAATACTGTTAATTTTTCTCCATTTATAGTTTCCTGATATTCGCAACACATCATATTTTGTGCTTAGTCTATGTTTCCCAGCTGATATTTATTACCAAAACAAAAGGGGATGAGTTAAAACAGTAGAAAGGATTTATACAGGTACTAATAAGAATTTTAGAACTAAAAGTTATTCTTCAAAGGCCTCACATACACATTTTCTCAGAGATCTTCAAGTTACAGGTGAAGGCAATAAGTTGAGAATATGAAAGGTAAACTCCTAAAATTACAAAAACACTTGGATGGCTAATAATTACAGGCAAGCGCTCACTTCCCAACCTTGTCCCCTGTTTTCCAATTCAATTACTGAGGCATAATTCATAGCCACAGAGTGATTTTATACAGAAACTGCTCTCACGGTGAAGAGCTGACAAGACTCTTCACTCGTCGTTTCCAGAGAAGGACGAGAGTGCCGGGAAGCACTCTCCCCAGTCCTAGGGTAGAGAGGGAAATACTAGACCACCAGTGATTTTAAATTCATGCTTGTGAAGTACAAGGAGCTAGTGGACAATGGTATGCGAACATCAGCATCTCCGCAGGGCAACTAAAACTGTGAGATGAGCCAATCAAAGACAACAACAAAGAGGAGACCCTTGGGTTCACAAAGTTCAATCAGTTCAAGTCTTGCTCCCTCAGTGATCAGAAACTGGACATGGAGGACAGAAAATCATAAGAGAATAAGACAGAAAAGGTGGAGGGAGACAGGGAAGCCTTCTGAAGTACTTAAGTGGACTCAAGACTAACAAAGTAGCCCACTCCACAGTGGGGCAGCCGGGCATCAGGTCACTGACACTGCAGGGGACAGTGGCTCTCAAAGACTAATCTACATCAAAATCACCGGAGGAGCTTATTTAAAGCTGCAGTTCCAGTGCAAAAGAAAGAACAAGTCCATCTATTTGGCAATTATCCTGAACCGCCTTGCAGGGAAGTAGGTGGCATACACTGGAAAACTGAGAAAAAAACTAAAGTTTCACAAATAACAGTGACAGACAAGAACACAGATTCCTCACCCTCTTCTAAGGCATTCTGAACCAGGAGGGCAGGGTGGGGCCCAAGAATCAGTCCCACTGATGCAGTGGGTCCACTGACATGCTGAGAAACAGAGAGGACTAACCCCAAAACACACAGCTTGCCCTGGAAGAGCCGTAGCTAATGGCCCTATCCCACATCTTTGTTATTCTGGCAGGACACAGAACACAGTTCTACAACCCTCCTCTGCATGGATAGTTAGTACTAGCGACACTTTCCTTCATTTTAGAGACATGAATCAGCAGCTGCCTGGGGGCCTCGTCCAAAGCCTCCAAGTTCAAATTCTCTGACACACGACCAAAATCCTAACACCATTCTCATGAGTTATTTTATTTTATTCTTCTGTGAGCAATTTTAATAAGCAGCACTATTGATGATTTTCCTCCATTACAACTTTAAGAATGGCAAAGTCTCCATAATACAGTTCTTAGTTTTTCTCAAAACAACATAACAAAAAACCCCAATACGTATGAACTTTCTATTAGAAATAACCCTTGTAAAATAAGCTCAAAATGGACTAAAGACCTAAATGCAAGGCGAGACACTATAAAACTCTTAGAGGAAAACATAGGCAGAACACTCTATGACATAAATAACAGCAAGATCCTTTTTGACCCACCTCCTAGAGAAATGGAAATAAAACCAAAAATAAACAAATGGGACCTAATGAAACTTAAAAGCTTTCGCACAGCAAAGGAAACCATAAACAAGATGAAAAGACAACCCTCAGAACGGGAGAAATTATTTGCAAACGAAGCAACTGACAAAGGATTAATCTCCAAAATTTACAAGCAGCTCATGCTGCTCAATATCAAAAAAACAAACAACCCAATCCAAAAATGGGCAGAAGACCTAAATAGACATTTCTCCAAAGAAGATATACAGATTGCCAACAAACACACGAAAGGATGCTCAACATCACTAATCATTAGCGAAATGCAAATCAAAACTACAATGAGGTATCACCTCACACCGGTCAGAACGGCCATCATCAAAACATCTACAAACAATAAATGCTGGAGAGGGTGTGGAGAAAAGCGAACCCTCTTGTACTGTTGGTGGGAATGTAAATTGATACAGCCACTGTGGAGACCAGTACGGAGGTTCCTTAAAAAACTAAAAATAGAACTACCGTATGACCCAGCAACCCCACTATTGGGCATATATCCTGAGAAAACCATAACTCAAAAAGATTCATGTACCACAGTCTTCACTGTAGCTCTATTTACAATAGCCAGGACATGGAAGCAACTTAAGTGTCTATCGACAGATGAATAAAGATGATGTGGCACATATATACAATGGAGTATTAGCCATAAAAAGAAACGAAAATGAGTTATTTGTAGTGAGGTGGATGGACCTAGAGTCTGTCATACAGAGTGAAGTCAGAAAGAGAAAAACAAATACTGCATGCTAACACATATATATGGAATCTAAAAAACAGAAAAAAAGGTTCTGAAGAACCTAGAGGCAGGACAGGAATAAAGACGCAGACGTAGAGAATGGACTTGAGAACACGGAGAGGGGGAAGGGTAAGCTGGGACGAACTGAGAGAGTGACATGATATATACACTACCAAATGTAAAATCGATAGCTAGTGGGAAGCAGCCACATAGCACAGGGAGATCAGCTCGGTGCTTTGTGACCACCTAGAGGGATGGGATAGGGAGGGTGCGAGGGAGACGCAAGAGGGAGGAGATCTGAGGATATATGTGTATGTATGGCTGATTCACTTTGTTATAAAGCAGAAACTAACACACCATTGTAGAGCAATTATATTCCAATAAAGATGTTAAAAAAGAAAGAAAGAAAGAAAGAAAGAACCCTTGTAGGAGACCGCACTGGGGAGCCCCACAGGAGACTCTGTGAGAGAAACTGATGATGAGGCCCCTTTGGTCACCGAACTTTCTTAGATTAGATAAGCCCAAGATGTGTCCCACTTCGAAACAGTGCTCCTTTAAAACAATCCCAGACCCATCATGAAGGTCAGCAATGACCTAACTGACAAATCCAGTGCCAAATGATGTATTTCCCTCCTTCCTGCAAATGCTCCCTTGCTCTCCGTGTTATGACTTTTTCAGGTGAAAATGGCAAGAAGGGTAATGTCACCAAGGAATCAGGTGGCCTCCTCTTCCAGAGGACTGCCCTGAACAACTCTCCCCCACCCCACGCACTCTCATGCAAATCTCTCCTTCGAGAAGGCCCACATGGACCTTGAAGTCAGGCCACAAAAGACAACCCAACCTATACCCCTGCCCAAACCTGTTCTTGTCAGTAAAATTTACATAATTTTTTTTTTTTTTTTTTTTTTTTTTTGCGGTACGCGGGCCTCTCACCGTTGTGGCCTCTCCTGTTGCGGAGCACAGGCTCCAGACGCGCAGGCTCAGCGGCCATGGCTCACGGGCCCAGCCACTCCGTGGCATGTGGGATCTTCCTGGACCGGGGCACGAACCCGTGTCCCCTGCATCGGCAGGCGGACTCTCAACCACTGCGCCACCAGGGAAGCCCAAATTTACATAATTTTGAAATTTTTATATCCATGTGAGCTATCCTAGAAAACTGGATAGTGAATATATATTTAATAGTTGTCACTCTTATTAATTACAATTATGAACAAGTAACGTAGTTAGTACACATACTGCGTCTTGTTAGACCTAAAACTTGTTTGTTTCTAAAATACATCCTGATTTCAAAGATGCTACA
Source organism: Lagenorhynchus albirostris (assembly GCF_949774975.1). NCBI lineage: Eukaryota > Metazoa > Chordata > Mammalia > Artiodactyla > Delphinidae > Lagenorhynchus > Lagenorhynchus albirostris. Next base: position 52,532,440 of record NC_083109.1, read on the forward strand.
AATGTGAAAAAAATTTGCATCTTAGAATCATGAAATACAATGTAATAATATGGTAAAAGTTCTAAGAAGCTTCAAAAATCTGTAGAAAGTTAAGAAATTACAAATAAAATGGCCAAAGACACAGCTGCAACGAAATCCATGTGAAAATTTAGGGAGATGTGGTATTTGCTTTTGAATATTGTCCTGGGGATATATATGCCCTCAAAAGGACCCCATTTGCCATAGGGTCTCTGAACCTTTTGGAGCTCCAGGCAGCACATAGACCTTGGTGATCAACACGTCTCCATGACTACGGGCCACACTTAAGTCTCACGGAAGATGTTCCATGCTTCCTGACCGTCCCACAGATCCCCTGAATATTCCAGCGATGCTCTTTGGTCTTCATCTCACTCACCATCTCAGCAGCCACCATCTCTGCCTGTCCAAACGATCTCCTCTCTCAGCTTCAGTGACATCAGTCCCTTGCTGTCCCCTTTGCCAGTTCCTCCTCTGCCTGGTCTCTCTTCCTGTGCTCCCCTCTGAGCCACGGCATCCACTCCACAGCCCTTCTACCATAGCATGCTTACTGCCAGCTCCCGATGGATAGTGGTTGCCCTACCTGTATGTCTACCCATCTGCCTGGCCTCTTCACCTACACATCTCGCAATCATCTCAAGAGGAGCATGTCTAAAGTGGAATTACGAATGCCCTCCCCTTCATCTCCCTTCTCCCAGTCTGTTCCTCCGCTAGCTCTGTAAATGGTCCTGCCTCCCACCAAGTCATCTCACATGGTGACCCCACATATCCACTCTAGTGGCAAACCTCATCTGGTCTCCCGTCCCCTCTGTAATCAATGGCTTCCAGGCCCCCATCTCCGCTAGCCTAGAGCACTGCAGTGGCCACTGCCACCCATGGCCCTCCTTGAGATGGCTCCTGCCCAGCCCCCAATATCCACTTCACACCGCTTTCCTCTCACCCTTCCCACTGGACTTCTGCTGGCTCCTACACAAGCCAATGCTCTCCCAGTGCCCTGGGGTCTCCGCGGCTCCTGCTCATCCTTCCAATCTTGCCCTTAAAACCCCCTACTTGGTGCGGCCTTCTCTCTGATGGCTCCACCTAAGGAGGTCCCTGTGTCAACCTCAACCTCTCCGTGCTACTCAGACCTGTTAGGGCAGTTGGCATTTGTAATTATTTGTTTTCCATCACCACCACCCCCAATTTCACGAAAGAGGGGTGAGCTCTATGTAACTCACACCAGCACTCCAGATGCACCTGGGCTCAGATAAGGTGCTCAACAAATGAGACGAGTTAAAGGAATGGCCACATCCCCTCGCTTCCTGAGCACCACCAGTGCTGCGGGAATCCTCTAGGAGAGGAAACAAGCATGAGTCCCTCGGCCAGTGACCAAGTGTCAATCGTCCCACAGAGAGCTCAACCAGGGCACCAGGTGATTCGGTATCAGAGTCCTGAGCTCAACTGTTTGGCACACTGAACCTAGCTGGGCTTTAAAAGACCACTCCCCAAAGCATGACAAAAAACACAAATATGTTCAAGGCTCCAAATTTTTCTCCTTTATTAATTAAAGAAATCTAGATCTTTGGTAACTGCTCTCCCTCACTGTACAAAAATCTCTGGGCTCCAAGGGGCCAGAAACAATTTACAAAACTCAAGGAAGACAACAAAACATGTTTGAGGAACTGCAAATAAGCAATGTAAACACACCCCAAAGGGCTCGGAGCCACTAAAACATGACACCAGGACATACTGAAGGAGCTTTGGGCCTTGCAGACAAGAAGTTACATAGCCCTGAATGAACCGAAAGCCCTCAGACCCTCAGCCTCTTCATCTGTAAAATGGGAGGTGTAGTGATGTCTTTCAAGAGGCTGTCGAAAGAATAAGGTAAAACACAGGGTGAGAAAGCACTTAGAAAGATACTAGGCAAATTATGTGCACTTGCTGCCCTGCTTCTCTGTCAGTTCCCTCTGGTTCCTGTGCGCCCAATAGCGTGAAGGCCGTGGCTGGGTCACCTGGCCTGGTGAAGCCTGCCCCGAGCCCCGCGGTAAACGTCTGAGGACTTCACTCCAAAGGCACCAGCTGCGGATCTCTCCGAGAGTCCACCCGTGCCCCTGTGGAAAAGTGGTGGCTAGGCTCCCATACACCAAGATACTTCCCCAGTTCACCATGCGGGTAGCCTGATAAGGCCAAGGCGAGGGGAGAGGGGGAGAGAACTGGTTTTATCTATTAGATGTCACAGACAGAAGGATGAGATGTTACTGCTACTGCCTCCCCCAACCATTCCCCGGAGCAGGGGCTTTCAACTGGGGCCAACTATAGGGGGGTCGGGGTAGAGGGCTGTGAGCATCGAGTGGGTGAAGGCCAGGGATATTGCTAAACATCCCACAATACACAGGATGGCCCCCACAACAGAGAAAGATCGCACCCCAAACGTCAACAGCGCCAAGGGAGAGAGAATCCTTCCCTAGCCCAAAGGGCTCAAGCCCAGGCACAGGTGGAGGCAACCAGAAGCCTCTTTCCAGTCTGGTCCGAACCTGCCCTTGACAAGCACACCACTCTCAGGAATTCAGTCCCCTGGAGCCGCAGAGGCAGGCAGAGGAACCTGCAGTGAAAGGATTCTGCCACTAAGTTGGGGGTAAAGGAGAAAGGATGAAAAAGTGGGCCTGGAGAAGATTTAAAAAAAGAAAAGGGAAGAAAATGTTAGGTCAGGGTTTCTCAGACTACAAAACACAGAATGTCTGTGAAAAGCAAACACTCTTACTCTGAAGCCAAAATGTGCTCCAGGTCACTGACCAAACCCAGGTGACAATCAACAGTACTGAAGTGCACACTACTGCCCTCCCAGTGAGGACTGGAAAAGGAAAGGCAGGCGAGAACAGAAGAGCAGGGCTGGGGATCCTGGCCTGCTGCCCCCAGGGCTGACAGGAGCCACGTGAAGGGAGCAGTGGGCTTTGTTCTAAGTTCTGGGTCTGTATGGCCGGGAACAGGGCAATCCTGGCAACAAAATGTTACTGGAAGAAGAGAAGCAGATCCAGGCAAGTTACAGGGGGATGATCAGAAGAAGAAATAAAGAAGTAAAAACTGGAAGCAGCTTGAAAACAGATCTCATTGCTTGTACCCTTTCTTTTTAAAGAAGGAAGAATGTAGCAAACTGAGAGCGAATCTGATTAGGATACCTCAGTATCACTCCCTTTTCTGATTTTTTTTTTTTTTTTGCTGCGTTGGGTCTTCGATGCTGTGCACAGGCCTTCTCTTGTTGTGGTGCACGGGCTTCTCATTGCAGTGACTTCTCTTGTTGCAGAGCACAGGCTCTAGGTGCATAGGCTTCAGTAGCTGTGGCTTGCGGGCTCTAGAGCGCAGGCTCAGCAGTTGTGGTGCACGGGTTTAGTTGCTCCGCGGCATGTGGGATCTTCTTGGACTAGGGCTCGAACCCGTGTCCCCTGCACTGGCAGGCAGATTCTTAACCACTGAGCCACCAGGGAAGCCCCTTTTTCTGATTTTTAACAAAAACAAAGAAAAAGAGATCCAACTCTTCCTGCTTCCAAAAGCCGCAAAACTTCTAAGTACTGTAAGCAGTCAATTCTTTAGTTTTGGCAAATATACCAAGGTTATAGAAGATGTTAACATCAAGAGAAGCGGGTGATGGAGATACAGGAATTCTTGTCTGTATCTTTACAACAAATACTTCAAATTAAAGTTTTTTAAAAATCGAAAGACAAAAAGCAACTTTTTCTGAACATAATCCCCCAGCTTTCTTCTGAGTCTTCCCAAATCACTCTGCACAACTATGTGGATGGCAGCCCTGGCAGCGCAAGCCTAGGGGAGAGGACAGTGGCTGCTCCAGGCCCTGACCCATCGCTAAAGGCACATCAGAGACGCAGAAGCCATGTATGCACGGTGAGGTCCGACAAAAGAACACATTTACCCTTAGTGGCCGGAACTAAAAGATGCCATTTTGTGGCACAAAAGGAACCATTTTCCCATTAATAATCTGGGTTAGTTAGGTTGAGAGTTCCAAGGGTAGTTTCTATTTTACAGGTAGGAAATCTCAGGGAGAATGAAGACATGTGAAACCATCTGTCAAGTCAGACAGGACACACACATCTCACAGACAAGGTACAGTTCTCTGAAGATAAATGTCCTTCGTAACAGAAATGGATGGACTTCTACTGACAGCTTCAACCACTAACAGACAGGAAGTGTAAAAAAGCCCATCTCTCCAATTCTCCTGGCTCTACTGCTGAATCAAGAGGGTGACCTCTGGAGGAAAATCAAAATGACGCATGGACATGAACCCTCTCCCTCCACATAGGGACCTCGGGAAGACTAGCTGAATCATCTTAACTAGCCCCTTACGGGCAGCTCATCACAGAAAATTAAACTCACTGAGAGAGCGTATGCATGAAAAATACAGGTTATTTTCCTTTTACCCATGACGCACTTTTAGTTGCAGATCTTCACTGTCAGCATGATAAAATCCACACACCAAAGCACCCACTGGAGACCCACAGCTCTAAGATCAAGGGCAACTTACCATGTTTGGCACGTTGGTGACTGAAGCATTCTTGATGTCTGCAGCGAAGGGAGGCAAGCTATTGACCATGCTCTGCTTGCTGGGCAGCTGAGGGTTCACTCCAGGGGCTCCCATCTGCTGCCCTCCAGTTTGACTAAAGGGTTGTCCAAATGGACTTGTGTTACCAGTCATTCCCATCTGAAACAAAAAGAGCAACATCAGCCATCCTGACGCGACCACATATGAAAGGAAGAGCCTCAGAAATGCTCACTTTGACCCACTGAAGCAAAAATCATTATTTCCTGTAAAATCTTCATTTCAATTATAAATTAAAGGCTCATTCTCAGGGTTCACAATTAGGATTATGAACACAGCAACTTGCTCAAACAGCTACAGACTAAAGGCAGGAGACTAGTGAAGCTGCTCCCAACAACCCCATCTGTCCCCTCCTCCTAAATATCATCCCAAGAGCCAGCACTTTTCCACCTTTACCCCTCAGCCATACTCCTCACGCCAAGTCCCCTACCCTGAGAGTGGCACTGACCCATTAAGATCATTTGGAAAACAAAACCTTCCAGAATAACTGACAAAGGGGAGCTCCTTCAGTTTAATCCTTAATTACTCTATAAGTAATTCGTTTCTTTCAGCTACCACCCCCCAATCAGATTTAAGTTTCCATTATTTCAAAATGCACAGCAGAAATACTGACAAAGAAATGATATAATGTCTGGGATCTGCTTTAAAACCTAGTGAGGCAAGGGGTAGTGTCAATGAAAAACGACTGGACAAACGTCGGTGACTCCTCACCAGGGGACAGGTGTGTGTGGGTGTTATACTAGCCCCTCTAATATTATACGTATTTGAAGTTTTCCATAATAAAGTCCTATTTTAATTACAGAGAAATAAAAGAAACTGTAGAGTAGATAAAGCCAAGAATGGAAAGGAGGAACCCCACCTATGCCGCGGGGTGGGGCAGCAACCAACCACAGGAGTCAGAGATCCCCTCCAGTCAAGAGACCCCGGCCAGGTTCCCGCCAGACCCCTCAGCTCTAATCTCCACATGCATGAATCCGGGAATCCCCACAGTGATGTCCTGCTGCTCAGCCACCCCCTCTGGAGAAGCAGAGTCTCATTACTAAGAGAGTGGCTTTTCTAGTCTGCCTGCTTTGCTCTCTCACGAAGTTGCAACAATCCATCTGCTGCCTACTGCCTGCTCTAGTTTTCTGGTGTCCTGGTGCATTTGATGTTTAGAAACTGGGAGGAAGGAGTCTCCTGAAGGGAAGAGCCCCCTTCCCTAGGGGAGAGAGTTTCCATTCAAGAAATCACAGCTCAGTTCTCTCCACCAACCTCACATGGTGACTGCACCAGCCCGTTCATGCTGGTTAACTCACGTTCCTTCTACGGACCTTTATCTCACCTGAAAGATGAGCGTCTTGCACAAGACAACTGCATTACTTCTTTCAGCTCTAAAATTCTAGGCTGCAAACAAACAGATGCTCAACACAATCGACCCCTTCCTGCTGAAATGTCCGCATAAAAACACAAATAAAACCAAACTACTGTAACCAAAAAGATCTTGTTCTGGCATTTTCATATGTACTGGTGGTTTCCACATATAGCCCTCACAGCGGTACTTCTCAAGTTTTTGAAAGTGAACACATTCTAGCTGCCACTTTTGCCTTATTTGCTTTACTCGAGTAAACTGAAACAAATTTAAATTCAACTGAAATTCAAAGTGAACTTGAGAAAACTGAAACAAAAACAAACTCTTTACGAAGCCCACCAAGTAGGCTCAACTCTGAATTCAGATGATTTAATCAAGGTGAGACTTAATCAGCAAACTTTTAACATAAAGGACATTTCTGATTCTCAACTAGGTTCCTTCAGTTATCTGAAACTCAGAAGAACTGAAGCAAAAACCTGTATTTTCAGGAAGTGTTACACTAAATTAACTCCACGTAATGATTACTTTTTGTAGAATTCTGCATAAACTCAAACACTGCTCTCAGAGCCCCAAGAATCTGGGGAAAAAACATGGTTATAATTTCCATTTCCTAAATTTCATTTAAAATTTCTCTACTTAGGACCAAACATGTCAGAAGACACATGCATCAATTGACCCTCCATGAATCCGTGCTCACAGTCAGCCAGCGTTTACCTAGCGCCTGCTATGAACCAAGCCCGGTTCAGAACACATTCAGATGCAATTTTCCTACTTGTCATAGAGCTTGCTCCATGTAACCACCAATCTGATAAACAAGAAAAATCAATGTTGTTTTGGAAGTTTCTAGTACTGATGAATCAAAGTGGATGGCAGCTGGGGGGTGGGAAAGGAGAGGCAACTGTCCTTCCACTGATGCCAACTGTCCAAGGCAGTCAGCCCTTTGGTGTAGAGAGGGACATAAATACCAAGAGGTCAAAGAGCTTCCAAAGGGGACCTATGCAGCTCAAAGTTCATCAGCCCTGTTAAAAACGTCTAAGGCTCTGCGAATATTGGGACGGTGTTCACATGATCACCTTGCCAGGGTGAAAACTGGGTGGGTGTGTGGCCTGGTCAGTTGGCTACTACTTGCCTGGTAAGCCTCTGGGACAAAGCACCGAAGTGCTGTGGACACTGACAGATTTCATCAAGAAATCTGTTCTCACCTTTTCTTCTTGGCCATTCCAGAGTGAAGGAAACCTCTCAACATGGTTTCAATTCTCATGGGACAAGAACCAAGGTAAAGTCAAAGATCACAGACAGCAGGTAAGGAATGGCCAGCTCACAGGAGGCTATGTGTCTAAAAAAAAAATTGGGGAAAATCCCACCCTCAGCCTATGACAACACATTCCAAGGATGAACCAAAGCAAGCCACAGCCACCTTCGGGATCAGGCTCCAAGGTCACGGACCAGCTCCCTGGTCCAGGGCCAGTCCCTCCTTAACATCAGAGCTAACAGAGGCCTAGGTAAGGACAGTCCTCTAACAGGCCACCCAGCCACATCAGCCAACTAGGCCCCGTGGTTCCAACTACCCCCTGGCAGAGCCTGGTAGAACCGGAAGGCTGCTCCAGTCCTAGCCTGCAGTTTTGAGTAAAAGCCCTTCACTTCTAGAGATTTCTAGATTTCTGATTTCCTGTCTGTATCTCTTCTCCTTTGATCAGATCAAACATTCCCAAGTCTAGCTAACACATGTTTTTTTTAGCACCAACGTGTTCTTTAGCTCATGATGAAATAGTATAAATCGAGATGTTTCTCTAACTCCAATTAATAAAATCAACGTATTTAATTTCCCAACAGTTACTTGATAGCAATATAGTAAACTTTATTTTCTTTTGTCTTTTCTTTTTTTTTTTTGCGGTACGCGGGCCTCTCACTGCTGTGGCCTCTCCCGCTGCAGAGCGCAGGTCCCGGACACGCAGGCTCAGCGGCCATGGCTCATGGGCCCAGCCGCTCCACGGCATATGGGATCCTCCCGGACCGGGGCTCGAAGCCCCAGTAAACTTTATTTTCAACTGAAGTTTATCAGATTTTGGTTTAAGGCTGCTACAGAACCAGCACACAATCTTTTCAATAATATTCAAAAAGTAGAACAGCAGGGCTTCCCTGGTGGCCCAGTGGTTGGGAGTCCGCTTGCCGATGCAGGGGACACGGGTTAGTGCCCCAGTCTGGGAAGATCCCACATGCCGTGGAGTGGCTGGGCCCGTGAGCCATGGCCGCTGAGCCTGCGCTTCCGGAGCCTGTGCTCCGCGATGGGAGAGGCCACAGCAGTGAGAGGCCCGCGTACCGCAAAAAAAAAAAAAAAAAAGTAGAACAGCAGAAATAGGCAACTGTTCAGTTAATGGCGCAGTTTATATAAGAACAAATTAAAGCCTACAGAATAAATATTTATATTCTGCCTCATTCAGCAACAGCCCATACATGTTAAAATATCCTTTCACTCTATTCTTCCAGAGCCCTTTTAAGCATTTAATTCAAGTTCAACCTTAGAAAATAGGAAAAGTTAAGTATGGTAAGTACTGAAAAAAAGGCAAGCTCCCCCATAAGAAAATCTAAATTAAACAATGCGTTATAGGTCTACCAAGTATCCCCATGAAAATGCATTCTTGTAACCAAGTGTATCAATCAATCATTTGAGAACCTACTTACTCTGTTGTTTGTCTATCACTTCAATGAGACAATAAAGACATGTAAACTACAGTCCCTGTGTACCAGGGAAGAACAAACTAGATAAGAAGGTAAAAAAGACAACCTCCCCCAAACCCCCCAAAACTAGTGCCAGATCCTGAGGCCTACCCCCTGCCCCAGGATGGGATTAGGTATTAGTCTTGGCATGACTCTAAAGCATGAGACCAGATGAGGAAACCTGTCTTTAGGGTTTAGTCCAAACAAACCTGAACAATGCCTACACAAGCCTCATTATGAAACAAAGGTAGTGTCCGCAGCAAATTCTGTTGATAGCACCTGGCCCATCAGTCAAAAACTGCTGAAGTTCTGAGCTGTTAGGCAAGAAGGTGAATGACAGACATCACAGAAGAGGGACAGAGTAGACGATGCTTCTCTACTCTGACAGACACATACTACAGATATGCTATGGAAGGTTCAAAACAGGACATGACTCTGTGGCAGTATCTGTCATAATAATATTTATGACAACCCATCCTAAATCTATCTTTGGCACAAAACCAGGATGAAACTTCTTGCCTTCCTGGAACATACATCTCCTCTGTGTCCTTGGGCCCCAGTACATAGTGGGTATCAATTAGTATTTGGGGAAAGAACCAAATAAATGAACACTCCAAGAGACTCACTGCATCATGCAGCCCACCCCTCGGAACAACAGAAACCCCAACATCAGCCCTGAGGGCAGGGGGGGGAAATCAAAGAACCGTGCCCCAGTCACAGAAGCCAAGCACAGATAAGGGTCACCACTGGGTGAAGCGGGCACTGGGAGTGGCAGCAGAACAGGCTCCTTTCTGTTTTCTCAACAGTCACCACAAGGATCTCAGCTACTAGCTGCAATGGACAGGCTGTCAGTCGACTGGCCTGTGCTCAAAGGTTGAGCACAAAGAGCATATGCACTCGGAGTTGGTTTTACAGGACAAATACGATTTTGTGCCCCATGACAGCACAGACGGGAGCCCGGCCTGGCTGTACAACAGGCACTCTGTGCTTACGTGCACTAGGCCAGCAAACCTTTGGCTTTGGTGCAAGGCCTCAGCCAGGCCCAAGCCCAGAGCTTCCCACTGGTGCACTGCGATAATGGTCCATCAGCCTCCATGGTCACCTGTGGCTGCAAACGGCCTCCTCTGCTGAGCTCAGTGTGGGACAAATATTTCACTTTCTACTTGTGTCATGATATGACAACTATCAACATAATAAGAGAACAAGCCGTGGGCTGCAAAAGAGCAGGGAGATTCTCTCCACCACACTGCACTAACCCGGAGAAGATCTCTACTACTTACCTAACTCATCTAATCAAATAAGGTAGTAACTGAAAACCCAAAGTACTAAGAAGGGGTGTTAAGGAGAAGTAACAATGATCATGTAAGTTTCTCCCCAGAATAGGTTTCTACAATAGTAGCAAGCCAAGTATTCCTTTTCTTGCTCTTTCTTAGGAAAATGGGACAGAGAAACACTTCCTTTGCAGTTAGGGCCACCACAGGTTGTAGCTCCTCTACCATCATCAGCAGCCCAAACTCCCTTGAGATGAGACAGTGGGCCTGGGCCTGCCTGGGCAGTCCGTGGCAGGCAGGGGTGCCTGGGCAGAAACGTCTGTACACATTTTGTGTGATGTGCATTTTTGAGAGAAAAGGTCCATTATTAGATTCTCAAAAGGGGTCCTAAGATCCCCTAAAGATTAAGGATGCCTGCCCTTGGGGAAGGCAACTCCCTCTTCCTAGACCTCACACACCCCTGCCACATACGGGCCTTTTCCAGTAGCAGACTCCCATCCAGAGATGTCAACCACTAATGTAACAACGACCCTCACAAATGAAATCTCCCCAATTTCCATCTCCAAACATCCTCTTGAAATGCACACTCACAGGAAGGATCAGATCATAACTATTTTTGAGCTAAAAGCTTGATGGGGGACACACTGTGTGACCATTTGAGAATATAGGGAAAAGGAGGTAAGAGGGAAGATGCTCAGGACTGGAGCAGGACAGCCAGAAACACGCTTCCACTTCATGATTTTACTTAGAGTCCACCAGGGCTTCAGAAATGCTTCAAGTGGCAACAAATGTTGAGTTTGATGTGGTTTCAATGAGCCCACTAAACACGCTTTTTCAAAAGCTGAATTCTTCAGCAGTTTCCTCACACCTTGATATACACTTAAAACCACACTACACAGCAGAGCAATCAGAGGAAGTACCGCTGTGTGTGTGTGTGTGTGTGCGTGTGTGCGTGTGTATGTGTGTAACTGGTGTGACGCTGGTCAGGAAACAGAAAGAAAACAAAATACGGCCTTCAGCGATAAGCTTAGTAGGGACAATAAGACAGGTTAGAATTGTCAGCTGGAAGGCCTCAGAGAGTTATCTAGTTAAAATTTACACTCCGTCGGGCTTCCCTGGTGGCGCAGGGGTTGAGAGTCTGCCTGCCGACACAGGGGACACGGGTTCGTGCCTCGGTCCGGGAAGATCCCACGTGCCGTGGAGCAGCTGGGCCCGTGAGCCATGGCCGCTGAGCCTGAGCGTCCGGAGCCTGTGCTCCGCAACGGGAGAGGCCACAACAGTGAGAGGCCCGCGTACCACAAAAAAAAAAAAAAAAAAAAATTTACACTCCGTAGATGAGGAAAGGGTGGCCCAGAAAGCTGAGGAACACAACAAACCAGCTGGTGAACCTGCCGTGATGCTGGCCCTGCCCTGCCCCTCCTAGAGGCGCCACCGCCGCTGCAGGCTCGTTGCCCCCTCGCTTATTTAGGCAGAGCCTCAGCTCCTCCAGGAGCACCCGGAATTGCACTGCCCAGACTTGCACTGCCAAAAGGGACAGGCTCAGTCCACCAAGACCAGGCGTCAGCAAACTATGCCCCCAGGGCCAAAGCAGCCCAATGCCTGTTTTTGAAAAAACAAAACAAACAAAAGTTTTATTGGAACATAGCCACAAATAAGATTTCATTCTAAGAGACAGCAGAACGTTGTGGTTAAGTATGGAGGACCTGGTCTGCAGGTGGCTCTGCCACTTGCCAGCTGTGTGACCTTCGGCAATTTACTTAAACTTCTCTGTGCCTGAGCTTTATCACCTGTAAAGTGGAGATGATAGCACCTCCTCTCTTTGGGTTGTGTTAGAATTAAGTGGATTCACGAACATGAAGCACCAAGAAGAGTGACTGACATGTAGCAGGTGCTACAGGTGCTGGCTAGTATGTTATTATTTGGCTTTGGGGGGGGATTCATTTTACACTAGATGTAGTTTCTTTCCTAAGTATGCTTAGGGTACTAATTTAAAAACTGAACATTTTTCAGAGACTGTGTGATGGTGGAGTGGTTCAAACAGGTAGGATCAGAGGGAGAAGCCAGCTGGGATTACTGGCATTTGATTATGAGACATTTGCAGAGAAACATGAAATAAACTTGTGACAAAAACAATCTTGTGCATTCACCAGCTGTAGAAATACTTTTAACAGACAACTATGTTCAAATTGTCCTAGTAAATCACAAAGTTTCCAGTTTCACCCTAGATTGTTTTCCAGCTTAAAAAATAATTAATACTCAGAATGTTTACTTGAAACTTAAAACAGATCATAAGCTGTAAAAATATATGATCAAAATACCCTAGCCTAACCTTCCTGGGTTGAAAGTTAAATCAAAACATCGAAGAATTGAAGAAAGAACATTTTCACAAAAAAAGACATTGATGTGACTCCCACTTGCAAGCCGGCCACGACAAAGCAACAAATGTTCCATCTGATGTGGCTTCGACCTAACATAACAGCTTTATTAACCTGAAGTTTTTAGCATCTTTCTTCACATGCTGGTACACACATAAAACCACAAATTCATATAAAGTATGTAAAAACGACACAATTTAGGATGCCATGAGCAAAAAGCTGCCAAATAATTTAAGAGTCACAAGTATTCACTCTTTTCAATGACTAAGAAAAACAAACCAAAAAACAAAGCCAAAAAAAAAAAAAAAAACCAAAAAACCAGAACTACCCCAGAGTATGGCCATATCATTTGTAAAGCCAAAAGCATTTTCTCCTGGCAACCTAACATTGTTGGGAGAAAGCCAAGAAAAGCAGTTTTCATGGAGAGACATGGCTGTGTTCAGCTGTCTGCTATCACCCACTTGCTCTTGGAATCCTTCCAGTACCTCAACTTGGCAGATAAAGAGTAAGTAGAAATATGCAACAAATCACAATGCCAAAGCCATCGCCTGGCTGTCCAGTGTCACCTGGAGTAAGAGAACTGGGAATGAGGACCCTGGACATGTGAGCAGCCCCCCTCGCTGAACTCAACTCTCAGAAGGACGCCAGCTTTGAAAGCATTCAGGGAAATACACAGCCCCCAAGTCTGAACACTCTCCTTAGACTAATAAATTGCAACTGGAAGATGGGCAGAAGTATTTACTGACTTTCATGGTACTGCCCTTGGATGATATGTGGGCAGAATGTGACTTAGAAAGAACGGTGGAAACTCCTAAAAGGAAGGTGACAGGACAGCAGATCACTGCCAAGGCCTCAGGCCTCATTTGTAGTTGCCCAATTGTTCTAGAAACTTCTAGCAACAAAGGCAGTGCCCTAACACTGTTGGTATCCCTCACAAGTCACAAAAGTTGGACACACCAGCTCTCCAGGGTACAGTCTACATTAATTCACAAGCAAAAGCACCAGGCCAAGGTCAGTGGGGTAACTAATCCTGACTCTGCGGCTAATCAGCCGCGTGACTGAGACAAACCTCTTGCTCCCTCTAAGTTTTAGTTGTCCTCAGCCGTGAGACACGAAGCATTTAGATGACCACTAGGTGATCTTTAAAGTTCCCTGTGACCCTGGACTTCCCTGGTGACTCAGTGTTAAGAATTCACCTGCCAATGCCAGGGTCATAGGTTCGAGCCCTGGTCCAGGAAGACTCTACATGCCACAGAGCAACTAAGCCCACGTGCCACAACTATTGAACCTGCTCTCTAGAGCCTACGAGCCACAACTTCTGAGCCCACGTGCCACAACCACTGAAGCCCGTGCGTTTAGAGCCCGTGCTCCACAACAAGAGAAGCCACCGCAATGAGAAGTCCACTTGCCGCAACTAGAGAAAGCCCGCGTGCAGCAACGAAGACCCAACGCAGCCAAAAATAAATTAAAAAATTTATTTTAAAAAAGTTCTTTGTGATCCGAAAAGCCAGTGACTTTCTTGGTTTTAAACAATCAGCCCTTGAATTGTATGATGTCTGTACTCCTGGAAGGCCCAGCTACCCGTAATGAGAGGCAGATGGGGACTCGGATTCGTGTGGCCAAGTGCCGGCCCCTGGACTATGAGGACCTCATTAAGTGTAGGCTCCCTGTGGGGTGGCCAGCGGCCCGTCCAGGAGACTGGGATTTTGTAGGGCGCTCCCTGCCACCCGCACTGCACAGGCCCCCACGCTTTCTACAGCTTCACATCCTCCACGCCATTTCCCAGATCGTGTTACAGGAAGTATCGCCAAGCCAAGGTGAGGGTGATAAAACTTAAATTGATTGCCTTCCCTAATTCTTCAAGTCCTAACATTTTTTAGGTGGGAAAGCAGCCTCTTTAGGATTGCATCAAAGCCAAGTCAAGGCAAGCCCACAGTGGCTATGGAGAAAGAGGAAAAGATGATAAAAGAGTAGGAGAGAAAAGGGAAAAAGATAAGAAAAAAGCACTTTATTTTATAAGGAATGAATCTGTAGAAAGATGAATTTTAATTTACACTGCAGCTCAGCTAAAGCACAATGGAACAGAAAGCCAAGTTGTTGTTTTTTTTTTTTTGCAGTACGCAGGCCTCTCACTGTTGTGGCCTCTCCCGTTGCGGAACACAGGGTCTGGACGTGCAGGCTCAGTGGCCATGGCTCACGGGCCCAGCCGCTCTGCGGCATGTGGGATCTTCCCGGACCAGGGCACAAACCCGTGTCCCCTGCATCGGCAGGCAGACTCTCAACCACTGCGCCACCAGGGAAGCCCCGAAAGCCAAGTTTTTAATAAACCTTACCCCGACCCTCTACAGGGCAGCTCTCTCCTGTTAGGCCAAGAATTACCCTACTCCATGGATTTACAATCCACTTGAAAAATGATGAAACAGATCAGGCAGAGGAGACAACAGAGGAACAAGGCGACGTCCACACAGATAATGCGTGAATTCAGGGGAAGGAGAGGTAAAGATGGGACCGAACAGGCAAAGAAGGTTGTAGGGAAGAGAGCCCATGATTATTTCTAGCAAAATTTAGAAGAGAAAGAAAGCTGACATTTAAAAGAATTTTTTTCTTCCTCTCCATTGGGGCAGGAAAACTAAACAAGTTCTTGTAACAGACAGGCGATCAGCTTCACTGCTGGGGCAGGAGGTGAGTCCCAGGACGCAGGGTGAGTCCCAGGACGCAGGGACAGAAGCCCAGTGTTTTCTGGGGCCTCCTCGGCTGCAAGAAAAGGAATGGAGAGGATAAAGTAAAGTCCCACCCAGCTTATTAAATGCCATAAATCTCAAACCATAAAACATACTCAAAGACATATCACTGTTTCAAATACATGTGGCTCTACTTCTAACCAAAAATTGAGTTGTGTAAAGTCCTAACAAAAATATACTTGGTATAGTAAAGTGTTCTTAGTCATGTCCACTGGTGCAGAGACATGGCTTTGAGGACACACAGAGGTACCTTAACACTCTACAGATGTTGCACCTCACTCCTGAAGATAATGTAAGTGAAAGCACTTGGAAAATGAAAGTGCAAAATCAATGTAAGGCAGTAGCGCTGGCATTAAAACAGTTCTTTTACTATAAAAACTCACCTATTACTGACAAGGGGAAAATGTTCCTTGTAAAACATTAACTTCTAAAAAAAAGGATTAAAAAATATAATCCCCGTAACACATGCACACGTGTGCACACACATACACACAGAGCAAGGAAGACAGAACACCAAAATATTTAATAAAGGGTTTAGAGGTGTTTTTTATCTTTTAAACATTTTCTGTATTATTCAAATTCTCTGCATGAAACATTATTTTATCTAAGGAGGAAAAGTTATTATTTTTTTTTGAATTTTATTTATTTATTTATTCTTGGCTGCGTTGGGTCTTTGTTGCTGCACGCAGGCTTTCTCTAGGTGCAGAGGGCAGGGGCTACTCTTCGTTGCAGTGCATGGGGTTCTTGTTGCGGTGGCTTCTCTTGTTGCAGAGCACCGGCTCTAGGCACGCAGGCTTCAGTAGCTGTGGCTTGCGGGCTCTAGAGCACAGGCTCACTAGTTGTGGTGCACGGGCTTACTAGTTGTGGTGCACGGGCTTAGCTGCTCCATAGCATGTGGGATCTTCCCGGACCAGGACTCGAACCCGTGTCCCATGCATTGGCAGGCGGATTCTTAACCACTGCGTCACCAGGGAAGTCCCTATTATTTTTTTTAAAAATAAATTTATTTATTTATTTTTGGCTGCATTGCATCTTCGTTGCTAAGCACAGGCTTTCTCTAGTTGCGGCGAGTGGGGGCTAGTCTTCATTGCAGTGCCTGTGCTTCTCCTGTTGCAGAGCATGGGCTCTAGAAGCACAGGCTCAGTAGTTGTGGTGCACGGGTTTAGTTGCTCTGCGGCATGTGGGATCTTCCTGGACCAGGGCTTGAACCCGTGTCCCCCTACATTGGCAGGTGGATTCTTAACCACTTCGCCACCAGGGAAGTCCCAAAAAGTTATTTTTAAAAGCCATTCTCTGCTCAAACATTATGACTGCCCACAATGACAAGATGACACACTGTTGGGCTGCACACCTGTACTTAAAATATTAACTTTTTCTTTTTTAAAAATTAAATTTAATTAATTAATTAATTTTTTTGGCTGCATTGGGTCTTCGTTGCTGTGCGCGGCTTTCTCTAGTTCCGGTGAGCAGGGGATACTCTTCATTGTGGTACGCAGGCTTCTCATTGCAGTGGCTTCTCTTGTTGCAGAGCATGGGCTCTAGGTGTGCGGGTTTCAGTAGTTGCAGCATGCAGGCTCAGTAGTTACGGCACGCAGGCCCTAGAGCGCACAGGCTTCAGCAGTTGCAGCACGTGGGCTCAGGAGTTGTGGCACGCAGGCTCTAGGGTGCGCAGGATTCAGTAGTGTGGTGCACAGGCTCAGTAGTTATGGCACACAGGCTCAGTAGTTGTGGCTCGTGGGCTCTAGAGTGAAGGCTCAGTAGTTGTGGCGCACGGGCTTAGTTGCTCCGTGGCATGTGGGATCTTCCTGGATCAGGGCTCAAACCTGTGTCCCCTGCATTGGCAGGCGGATTCTTAACCACTGCACCTCCAGGGAAATCCCTAAAATATTAATTTTAACCTGTCATCAGACACTGAATAAAACTAGGTAGATCAAACTGAGTATGACTGTCAAGAGATTACTCTTGGGTGGTAATTTAAATCAAATTCACCCCGGTTATAACATGGTTGTAAGTTGTTACTAATGTATTATACATGTGACCAGAAAAAAAAGCCTGAATGAGGCTCAGCCACTCAGACATCTACCACTACTATTGGCAAAGAAGGCTGGAAGGAGGGAAAAGAGAAGCAAAACATAGTCAACAGCCAATCAGGATATAAAAAGCTGTATGTTGCTTTAGTAGCTTATGTTTATCAACTTGGAAATTTCGTGAGTGCCTCCTGATACAACAAAGGCACAATTATCCTGCTACCTTAATCTTGGTTCATATTTCAGGCAGCAGGGATACCATTTCATCTGAATCTATCTGGTACCTGAGCTTTGGAGAGCAACAGGCAAGAGACTGGATCATGAGGGATTTACCAGAATGTGTTTGGCTCCCATGTTTCGATAGTGAGGTACTTTTACAGTTGGAAAGTACCTATTTCAGGAGTAGCACCTATTCCAGCAAGGAGATGATCCAGCTGCTATCACATCTGCCCAACTCTCACTAAAGCCCACTTGCCTCCCAGCTCTCAGCTGTTAGCAATGATGCTCTGATCTTTGGCACAGTGGAAGTTGAAAAGGTAAAATACACGTTATCAATTATTAGAATGATGTCTATTAAGCATCTTCCAGAAGGGAGATACTACGGGGTGGTGGAGGTGTATAGCATGCAGGGCCACGTCCGCTCGAGCCCAAGGCAAGAGACACAAGCTACAAGGAAAACACATGTGCGCTGTCAGCAGGTGGCACCAACACTGACTGCTAAATGGAGTCTGAAGGGGGAGAGGGGGGCCCTGGCCCTGTGGGCAGACAAACAGCTCAGGTGGTCTAACTTGAGGTGGGTCTTGAGAAGTGGGCTAAATAGTTACTGTAATATTCATCAGTGACGGGTGCTGTTGGGCATCATCACCATGAATGAGAATACGGTAAGACATCTCAAAAGGGGCCTGGGTATCCACTAGGCCTAGAGAAGTTACTCTTGCAGTTTCAAAGTCTCTCTCTACTCAGTTACCCACAAAAATCGGACTAGATGACCAGCCATCTGGCTGGGAGTTGACTGATAGATCGAAGGTATTAATTAAAATGAACATCAATACTGGGAACAGCAGGAGTAAGCTGGTTATTAATGTTGATAATTACTTATAAGAGGTAAGCTCTGTCTCTGAAGAGCATCACTTGCAAAATCAACAGACAGGAATGAAAGCTGCTATGATGTCTCCAATCAGATTCTGACAGACTGAACTGAGAGTCACCACCTTCTGTCTTCCGGCCACACCCATCTCCACACACCTTTCCTTCAATGAATCCACATGTGGCAGTAGCACAGCTAGGTGCAACCACACCCTGACAACTTTAAAAGTACAACTGCCAAGCAGGCCAGCACCTCCCATTCTACAGCCAATCTCCAACCAACATGTGCCAAGTCCTCAGGGGAGAAAACAACGCTCCGAACCTCCCCTTGGTCTGTCCCTTATCTCCATGCCCCAGTGCTTTCCCCCATAGCCCTATCAGCATGGCTGCTCACCAATGAGACCATACACCTCTGTACACCATACACAGAGGGCTGCTCAGACTTCCTGTTTCCAACTTAAATGGAACAGCACATAGGAAAATGCTCTGAAAACCACAAAGCACTGTGCAATCTTGAGGTGCCTTTAAGATCTCGTTCTAAAAATAGAGCACAGAAAATCTCTAACATCAGACAGGATTCTCTAAAGTGAATAAATTTTCTACAATACTGAAAACAGACGGGCATGCATTGTAATTTGTAATTTACAAGGTCAGTAATTCCAATACAATGTATGAAGTTGGCATTTCCCAGTATTATCTATCTCTTGCCTTGTTCTAGGACTTAAGATGGCTTGTTTTCCAGTTCATCCTTCAAACACTGGGCAGAATAACAGAATTAAACAACTCATTATTGAGGGCATGAAGTTTCCACTTGGTAATAACAAAGCAACCACCGCAATCATGCCATTTTTCAAAAGCTACAAACCCAAGTGCCACATTCTTACCCTAAAATATACAATAATATGCACAGATGTAATTATACAGAACTATGGCTTTGGAATTACAATCCACTGATAATTACTTGCATCTCCTGAACAGAAAATGTCATCAACAACCAATTCATAGCTCTGATCTGGTGTTATTCAGAGCACTCTGGACACTTGTTCATTAGAACATTCAGGAAAGGTGCTCACTCCTCAGCAGACAACAAAAGGGGGGAAAAAAGGAATTTTTGCACAGAATGCATTTTACCAACTGTAGCAAAGATGATCAAAGAAAAATAAAAAATGTTTTGGGGAAACTCCATTTGTGAGTAATTTTTATTTTAACAATTATTAAGACAAAACCCTCTTGTTTCTGAGATTCAGCTACACCCACTGCTTTAAGTTCTTGTAAAAAGCAAAGTTTTCAGAGTGTTATGTGTATACTCAAAACTCTGCACAAATACAGAAAAATTTTAATACAAAAAAATTAAAGAAGAATTTTAAGTCATATGAATAGATGTTAAAAATAAATGAATCAGGGCTTCCCTGGTGGCGCAGTGGTTGAGAGTCCACCTGCCAATGCAGGGGACACAGGTTCATGCCCCGGTCCGGGAAGATCCCACATACCACAGAGCAGCTAGGCCCGTGAGCCATGGCCACTGAGGCTGCGCGTCCGGAGCCAGTGCTCCGCAACGGGAGAGGCCACAACAGTAAGAGGCCCGCGTACCGCAAAAAAAAAAAAAAAAAAAAGAATCAAACCTATATGTATCAATTTAATAATACCAAGTTTTTTTTAATGAGATGAATACATATAGCGTACCATGTATATCGTGTATAAGACACTTAGATTTTTAATCTGTTAGATTTGATTTCATTTATTTTAAAAAACTATGAAAAAGAGACAAATCTCCCATGCAGAAGTGCTCCAAATAAGTTACACAGACACCCCACCAAGAGGGAGATAGAGCCCAACCCCATTCTTTAAGTGTGGGCTGTGCATGGTGACTTCTTTCCAAGAGGACAGGCTAGAAGGGGGAGGGAATGGAACAGTACAGCAGAGACACGAACTCAGCCAGGTAAGCCACACAACCATGTGATCAGCCATGATGACAATATGCACACTTTGCCATGTGATAAAAATGGCACTTTAGGACTTCCCTGGTGGCGCAGTGGTTAAGCATCCACCTACCAATGCTGGGGACACAGGTTCGATCCCTGGTCCCGAAGATCCCACATGCCTCGGAGCAACTAAGCCCGTGCGCCACAACTGCTGATGCCCGTGTGCCTAAGAGCCCGTGCTCTGCAACAAGAGAAGCCACCGCAATGAGAAGTACGCAGCGCAACAAAGAGCAGCCCCTGCTCGCCGCAACTAGAGAGAGCCCGTGCACAACGAAGACCCAATGCAGCCAAAATAAATTAATTTTAAAAAATGGCACTTTATGATCTTCCTTCCATAACCCCGTAAGTCTAAAACCCTAGTCTTACCATAATAAAAACATAAGACAAATCCCAATAATGGGGCATCCTAAATACACCTGACCAGTCCTCCTCAAAACTGTCAAAGTCATCAAAAAGAAGGAAAGTCTGAGAAAATGTCACAGCCAAGAAGAGCCTAAGAAAACATAACAAATGTAATGTGGTATCCTGGATGAAATTTTAAAAAAAGAAGAAGGACATTAGGGGGAAAATTAAGGAAATCTGTATGGATTTCAGTTAATAATAATGTATCAATATTGGCTCATTAATTGTGACAAATATACAAATATAATAATATGGGAAACAGTAATGGGGGGAGGAAGAAATATAGGAATCCTCAATACTGTCTTCCAATTCTTCTATAAATCTAAAACTTTCCAAAAAAGTGTCTACTTTAAAAGTGAAAAGGGAATTCCCTTGGTGGTCCAGTGGTTAAGACTTGGCACTTTCACTGCCATGGGCCCAGGTTCGATCCCTGGTTGGGGAACTAAGATCCCACAAGCCATGTGGTGTGGCCAAAATAAAAATTAAGAAAAAAAAAAAAACTGTGAAGAAAATCTGGAAAGTATCAACATGTGTTAATTCTGACTAACAGAAACATAGATGTTGATTATATTGTTCTTTGGTGTGTTTTGAAAATTTAAAAAACCCAGAAAGTCACAAATGAAATCTTTCTTTGCTACAGTAGTAGTATTGTTTAAAAAAAAATTTTTAAGAGACAAGATCACTTTAAAAAATCACATAAAAAGTAATTATAACTATGCTGGCCTCCCACAAGGGAGGTAAACACTTTTTCCCTAGCCAGAAAAATCAACTTCTTTATGGGTCTTGCAAAACTTGCTTGGCTGAATTACTATTTCAGATTGAGCGCCACAGCCCAATGAGACCACAGGCAAGGCCCACAGTATACACGTGTGTTTCTAGAAGGGTGTAAGCAGCAAATCCTTCTGTACAACAAAAAATACTCCTGGGGAATTAGACTCACTCTCCAAGTTATCTATTCTATAAATTTTGTAAATGGGGGTAAAACCTGGTCCATACACAGAAAATTGGGTATTATGCAGTTCCCCATCTTATGTTGAATCCTGGTATATTACAGACAAAATGGTGTAGTAGAAAAAATACAGACCTTGGAGTCAGACATGGATGGGTTGTAAGTCAAGTCTGCCACTTTCTAACATGTGTCATCTTGAATAATTTCCTGGGAGACAGAAGAGTGGCTCAGAATATTTTATTCCATGTGCAAAACAGATATGGCATGTACCTCACAGGATTATTAAACATGAGACGAACTGAGATTGTGTTGCAAAGCACCCAGCACAGAGCCCAGTACAATCTGCACCCCAGCCCAGAAGTGTCATTCCTTGCTGCTCTTCTCTTATTCAGAAAGAGTAAATACAGTAATTGTTATCCTTGTTCATAAAAGGATCATACTGAAATTTTATGTTATAGTCATTATGTAATTCTGAAAAATGCCATAAGTATTATGCGGTAATCAACATAAAAACCCTAAATGTTTTAACTTGGTGACAGATGGACAGCAAATTACTGTCTACAGTAAACGTAACTCTTTCCAAAATATTGCAGAAACATTTTGGAGAAGTCGATCCTTGAAGTCATGCCTTGGACCCATTTACATAAAGAATGTTAGGTTTAGTACTTCCCAACTTTCTACACTGAACAAGGAAAGAAACAACAGATAACTTTTGAAGTGTGATATATCCAATCACCAATGGGCACCCATTACATACCCTAACTTACATTCACACCATCAAGATGGAGAGACCTCCCAGTGCCTGGAGGGCACAGCCACAACAACTGCCCCTCCTAGAGCTGGTGAGAAAAGCAGACTCAAAGCACCCCACTTCCCAAGACCTCCCAAAGCAGAATTTGCACCTTAACAAGATCCCCAGGTGATCTGCAAATCATTAAAGTTTAAGAAGCCCTGCCCAAGTCCGTGTTAAAGTCTGAGACAAGTTAATGGCTGGGCTTGAGAATGGTTCCTAAAATGTTTGCAGTGACAGAAAAACACCCAAGAGGAATACAAAGAGTGGAGTCAAATGTCTCTCAGAACAAATCCAACACTCCCTAAAGGAAGACAGCAAAACTTATTCAACAACATATCCACAATATCCACTACATAATCAAAAATTACTAAACATGCAAAGAGGCAGGAAAATGTGACCCGTAACTGGAATTATATATTTAAACAAACGAACAAAAGACTGCAAATGAAACAAACAGAGAGATGACAAAGATGTTGAAATCAGCCTTCAAAAGAAGGGCAGGGAAGGAACAAAGAGAAAAAAAAGAACAATATGCAGAAGGGACAAATCGAAAGCAAATGGCAAGATGTGGACCTAAGTCTAACTGTATCAACATTTCATGTAAATAAACTAAACCTTCTATTTAAAGACAAAGATTGTCAGAATAAATTAAAAATAAGTTCCAACTATATGTTCGTTCCAAGAGACACACTTTAGATATAAAGACATAGACAAAAGGGTAAAAAAAGATATCCTTTGCAAATATTAATAAGAGTGGGAACAGCTATGTTAATGAGACAAAGAATATTAATAGAAATAAAGAGAAACATGTAGAATGATAAAAAGTTCAATTCATCAGGAAGACATAATAATCCAAAATGTATATTCACTTAATAAAAGGGCATCAAAATACATGAAATAAGTAATCAAATTTCATTCTAGTTAAAGTAAAAATAGAAAAATCTATAATTATAGTTGGATATTTTTAACATTCTCTCAGTAACTGATAGAAGAGACAGAAAAAACATCAGTAAGGGCGTTGCCAATTTGAATACAATCAACTTACTCTAACTGACATTTACAAATGCTACACCCTACAACTGTAGGAGGCACATTCTTTTCGAGCATATGCGGAACATTCATCAAGACAGACCATACACTGGGCCATAAAACAAGTCTCAGTAAATTTCAAACGACAAAAATCATATAGGGCATGTTCTCTGACCACAATGAAATCAGAAATCAATAACAAAATAATATCTGCAAAAATCCCCAATATTTGAAAATTAAGCAACACACTTCTACCTAGAAACATGAGTCAGGGCTTCCCTGGTGGCGCAGTGGTTAAGAATCTGCCTGCCAATACAGGGGACACAGGTTCAAGCCCTGGTCCGGGAAGATTCCACATGCCACAGAGCAACTAAGCCCGTGTGCCACAACTACTGGGCCTGTGCTCTAGAGCCCGCAAGCCACAACTACTGAGCGCATGTGCCACAACTACGGAAGCTCGCGCGCCTAGAGCCTGTGCTCCACAACAAGAGAAGCCACCACAATGAGAAGCCTGTGCACCACAACCAAGAGTAGACCTGGCTCACCACAACTAGAGAAAGCCCACGTGCAGCAATGAAGACCCAACACAGCCAAAAATAAATAAATTAAAAAAAAAAGAAACATGAGCCAGAGAAGAAATCAAATATAAAAAATCAAATCAAAATATAAAAATATTCTGAACTAAATGATAACCTATCAAAATTTATGAAATGCAGTGCAGACCAATATTTATTGCTCAAGGGTGGGATAGGGAGGGTGGAAGGGAGGAAGACGCAAGAGGGAAGAGATATGGGAACATATGTATACGTATAACTGATTCAGGGAGGGTGGGAGGGAGAGAGACGCAAGAGGGAAGAGATATGGGAACAAATGTACATGTATAACTGATTCACTTTGTTATAAAGCAGAAACTAACACACCATTGTAAAGCAACTAAACCCCAATAAAGATGTTAAAAAAAATTATTGCTCAAATGTTAATATTGGAGAAGTCTAAAATCAATGATCTAATAAGCATTTACCCCAAGAGGTTAGAAAGAGCAAAGAAAACCCAAAATAGAAAAAAGAAAATAACAAAAAGAGAATCAATGATCTATAAAAATGAGAATATTAACAAGTCAAAAGTTGGTTGTCTGAAAATACCAATAAAATTAACAAGTCTCTACCCAGACTGATCAGGGAAAAAGGAGAGAAACATAAAATTATAAATATCAGATTGAAAGAGGGGCAATGGACATTATTACAGAGTCTGTAGAAATTAAAAGGAAATTAGGGGAATATTATGAATCCTTTTATGCCAAATAAATTCAAGACCTTAGATGAAATGGATAAATTCCTTGAAAAACACAAATTATCAAAATTAACACAAGAAATGAAAAATATGAATAATCTGTACCTATTAAACTAATCAAATTATAGTTTAAAACCTCATCACAAGGAAAACTCCAGACCCAGATGGTCTCACTGGTGAATTTTATCAAACATTTTAAGAAAAAATACTGAACTCAGAAAAGAAAGGAAGAGGGAACAAACCAGTGTAGTCTTGATACCAAAACCATATCAGGACACTGCAAGAAAATTATAGACACATATCCCTCATGAATATAGACGCATAAATCCTAAACTATATTCTAATAAATCAGATCTGGGACTTGCCTGGTGGCCCAGTGGTTAAGACTCCTAGCTCCCAATACAGGGGGCCCGGGTTTGATCCCTAGTCAGGGAACTAGATCCCATGCGCCACAACTAAGACCCAGCGCAGCCAAATAAAAACAGGAGGGAGGGAGGAAGGGAGGAAGGAAGGAAAATCCTAACTCAGTTTAAAAAATAAATAAATAAAATAAATCAGATCCAGTAGTACGTAAAAAGGTTAATACATCACGATCGAGGGAGGTTATCCCAGGACTGTTAAGGTTGGTTCAACATTCAGAAAGATGTACTTTACCACATTAACAGAATAAAGAAAATCCACCTGATCCTCTCAATAGATACAGAAAAAGTATTTGATGAAATTCAGCCATCATCTATGATAAAAAGACGCAGCAGACTACGTAGAGTAGGGGCCTTCTTCATCCTGACAAAGGATACCTCTAAAAGCCTACAACTAACACCATGCTTAATAAATGACTGAATGGCTTCCTCCACAGATCCAGAATAAGACAGGGGATGTATGCTCTCAACACTTTTATTAAACACTGAAGGTCTCAGGCAGAGCAGTAAAGCCAGAAATATAAAAAGCATACCGATTAGAAAGGAAGAAGTAAAACTATTTTACAAGGACAACCATGACCTAGAAAATTCTAAGGCATCTACCAAATAAGTAGAACAAGTGAGTTTAGCAAAGTTACAGGATATAACGTTAATAAAGAAAAACCAATTATATTTCTCCATATTAGCAACAAACAAGTCAAACAATGACACAAAATCTAGAAATTAAACAGAAATGAAAATGAGAAATTAAGCAACCCGATTTTTTTTTTTTTTTTTTTTTTTTTTGCGGTTACGCGGGGCTCTCACTGTTGTGGTCTCTCCCGTTGCGGAGCACAGGCTCCAGACGCGCAGGCTCAGTGACCATGGCTCACGGGCCTAGCTGCTCAGCGGCATGCGGGATCTTCCTGGACCAGGGCATGAACCCCTGTCCCCTGCATCAGCAGGCGGACCCTCAACCACTGCGCCACCAGGGAAGCCCAAGCAACCCGATTTTAATACTATAAAGCTAAAGAAATAAACAGATCAATGGAATGGACTAGAACAGGGGTGGGCAGACTTTCTGTAAAGGTCCAGCTAGTAAATATTTTAGTCTTAGCAGGTGACCTATGGTTTCCATCCCTCATTCTTTTTTTTTTTTTTTGCTGTACGCGGGGCTCTCACTGTCGTGGCCTCTCCCGTTGCGGAGCACAGGCCCCGGACGCACAGGCTCAGCCACCATGGCTCACGGGCCCAGCCGCTCCACAGCATGTGGGATCTTCCCGGACCAGGGCACGAACCTGTGTCCCCTGCATCGGCAGGCGGACTCTCAACCACTGCAATCACCAGGGAAGCCCCCATCCCTCATCCTTTTATTTATTTGTTAGTTTGTTTTTTAACCAATTGTTTAAAAACATAAAAACCATTCTTAGGTTGTGGGCCAGATCTGGCCCATAGGCTATAGTTTGCTGACTCCCAGAGTAGAGTCCAGAAACAGACCCCTCCTTATCCAGTCAATTCCATTCCTAGTTATTTATCTAAGAGAAATGAAAATTTATATGTCCACACAAAGACTTATACAAAAATGTTCACAGAAGCTTTATTCTTAACAGCTCCAAACCGGAAACTACCACAACATCCATGAATAGGAGACTAGATAAGCAAATCATGGTATATTAATACAACAGAATACTAATTAGCAATAAAAATAACTACTAAATTCAGGCAACAACATGGATGAATCTCAAAAACACACCATGAGCAAAAGAAGCCTCACCAAAAACAAACCAAAAAACCCACATTACAGAATTCCATTTATATGAAGTTTGAGAACAGGTAAAACTCATCCATGGTGAAAGAAATCAGTAGTGACAGCAGACATGGGTGGAAAGAACAGGTAAAGTGAGGAATACAAAGGAACTTTCTGGGGTAATGAATATGCCCTGTATCTTAAGAAGGGTACGGGTTACATGGGCATGAGTTTTGACAAATCAAACTGTAACACTTAAGATCTGTGCATTTCACTCTACGTAAATTATACCTTTAAAAATATTAATAATGGGGGGCTTCCCTGGTGGTGCAGTGGTTAAGACTCCGCCTGCCGATGCAGGGGACACGGGTTCGTGCCCCGGTCCGGGAAGATCCCACATGCCACAGAGTGGCTGGGCCTGTGAGCCATGGCCACTGAGCCTGCACGTCCGGAGCCTGTGCTCCACAACGGGAGAGGCCACAACAGTGAGAGGCCCACGTACCGCAAAAAAAAATAAAAATTAAAAAATTTTTTTAAAAATTAATAATGAAAGTAAAACAATAAAATATTTAAAAAATTAATACATGTAGGTCTTTAACCCCAGATCCTAACTGTTGACCTTTAGTTAGAAAGTAACAAAGCTGACTGGTTTTTCTTACAAGTATACTCTTCAAAGTAGTCTCCCTGGAGACCTATCAAATCAAAGTACTCAATGCTGCTATTATGCAAAACATTCATTCAGTTTGTGCTACAGAAAATAATGAGTTACAAAGTTAACTGGAAAAAGAAAGAAATATAACTCCAACTTTGACTTTAAAAAGAGATACATAATTATAGATAAAAGATTGCTAGGGAAAACATCAAAAAGTTAACACCAATTATGAACTGGGTGATAAGATTATGGTTTCTTCTCTAAACTTTCAATTTTTGTACAATCAATTACTTTTATTACTAGAAAATAATTCTCTGAAAACAGTAGAAAAGCAGTCTCATCACTTCAAATGTGATTATCTCAAATCTTTTATGTAAGAAAGCATCTAGCCAGCTAACTAACCAATCTTCTCTCAAAGTTTTACAGTAAACCCAGACACTGTGGTTAAGAACTATATATACACCATCTCATTTAATCAGCACAATTCTATGAGGTAGATATTATTACTATCCCCTCTTAATCCATACAATTCTCAAAGGCAGATACTATTATTATCCTCATTTAAAAGACAAACAACTAAGACCCAGAGTGATTATATTATTTTCCCACAGCTAATAATTTAGTGGAGCCTGAACTTGAACTGAGGCAGCTTACTCCAGATCCCAACCTCTGCTCTTAAGCACTTGGCTGTACTGCATCTGGGGAAAGCAGTTTGAGCTGCTGAAGCTGCTGCTGCTGCTACTAACGATGATGATGATGACAACAACAATGACAGGAGTAGCAGCAGGTCAGTACAATCTGTGGGTAAAGCCATTAAATATACATATACAACCTCATTTAATTAAAAAATTAAAAAATAAATTCATGGATAATTATCATGGGAAGTTCAGTAAATCCTGAATCACATATTCTCCATTAAAATCATGATACAATTATTGAGCCAGTACAAGACTGCTTAATATTTCTACCAAAAACCTGTGCCTACAGGAGCTATATAATTATCACACAGCACACTGTATTAATTCAAAGCTTTCAACCTTTTAATTCTATAAACTGACCATTTACCTCCATTGTGATCTTTTTCAAAAAGGCCAAATTAGGATTTACTTAATAAAAAACTTCCTTGTTTCCTTTGCATTATTTCAAGGATCAGATGAGATGACATTACATGAGAAAGAGAAAAGGATCAGACAAATATACAGTATTATTTCTCTTGCTATTAAATGTTAGAAATGTCCAATTATCATTCCAAAATAGAGAAGGTGAGTCACTTATTCTGAACAGCCAATTTGGCCCTACTCCTCTCTTACTGACCATATGCCGCTAATCTATCCCTTCGGCACGCCAATTCTCGGAGTGTGGTCGCTGATCAGCACAACCACCGTCACCTGGGAGCTGGCAAGAAAAGCAGATTCTTAGGCCCCACCCCAAACCTACTGAATCAGGAACTCTGGGGAGGCCCAGCACTCTGGGTTAACAAGCCTGCAGTGCCTGTGCTGGACACCAAGTCTGAGAACGACCACTTTATCTTATCTGACCAAAATATTGGTTGACTGGATCCAGGGGGGTCTGGATCTAAAAATCAAAACCTTCACCCCAGAACTTCCCTGGTGGCGCAGTGGTTAAGAATCCGCCTGCCAATGCAGGAGACACGGGTTCGAGCCCTGGGCTGGGAAGATGCCACATGCCGTGGAGCAACTAAGCCCATGTGCCACAACTACGGAGCCCTCGTGCCACAACTACTGAAGCCCGCGTACCTAGAGCCCGTGCTCCGCAACAAGAGAAGCCACCGCAATATGAAGCCCACACACCACAACAAAGAGTAGTCCCTGCTCGCTGCAACTAGAAAAAGCCCACGCACAGCAACGAAGACCCAACACAGCCATAAATAAATAAATAAATAAATAAATTTATTTAAAAAAAAAAAACAAAAAAAACCACCCTTCACTCCTCAGGGAGAGCTCTACGGAAAGCTAGCTCCCCATTTTCTGACCACTTTCTAAAAAAAGGACAGGGCTTCCCTGGTGGCACAGTGGTTGAGAGTCCGCCTGCCGATGCATGGGACACGGGTTCATGCCCCGGTCTGGGAAGATCCCACATGCCACGGAGCAGCTGGGCCCGTGAGCCATGGCCGCTGAGCCTGCGCGTCCGGAGCCTGTGCTCCGCAACGGGAGAGGCCACAACAGTGAGAGGCCCGCGTACCGCAAAAAAAAAAAAAAAAAAAGTAAAAACAAAAAAATAAAAAAAGAACAATATTCCAAAAACCTTATAAAAAAATAAGCCCTAATCTAACCCCCTGTGAAGAAGGCTTACCACACAAACTATTTTGGTCCCTTATTTCCAATACATTACTTATAAGAAAGGACTGAAAGGATTTCTAAGGCTGTAAAAGCATTTATCAACCTCAAAACTATAAAGAGTCTGGACCCCTTGCCCAGATACATCAAAATACCTTCCTCTTTCAACCAGTGTCTGGCTTCCCTCTGCCACCTTCTCTGTGCAGAGCAATAACTCTCAATACCTCTAGCCAGGAGAAGAACTTGAGTGTATGGCTTCCAATTCCCACTTAAATTTATCTTTATTTTTTTTAAGAGATTTATTTATTTATTTATTTAATTTCTTTTTGGCTGCACTGCGTCTTAGTTGTGGCACGTGGGATCTTCACTGAGGCATGCGGGATCTTTCACTGTGGTGTGCGGCTCCTCTCTAGTCGTGGTATGCAGGTTTTCTCTTCTCTAGTTGTGGCACGCGGGCTCCAGTTGAGGCGCACGAGTTCAGTGGTTGTGGCACGTGGGCTTAGTTACCCCGCGGCATGTGGGATCTTAGTTCTCTGACCAGGGACTGAACCCGAGTCCCCTGCATTGTAAGGCGGATTCTTTACCACTGGACCACCAGGGAAGTCCCCTTAAATTTATCTTTAAATATCTTTTTTGCTTTCCTCCTAAAAGACAAGTGTTTGGGTTATTTTCTGTAGAAAACAAGAGCATACTACTGAAAAGATAACATATGAGGTTTCCTACTGTTGAAACGGAGGCACACAGAATGAAGGGAATAGAGGGAAGCTGAGTAACTTTCCACGATCACACAGCACAGCCAGGATCGGATCCCATAAAGTCTGGCTAAGGGTCTCTTAAATCACTAACCCGTGCAGCCTGTTCTTGGATCAGTTTTACAATCTATATTTTAATAAAAATTCTTTTTATCCAGGCTTTACAATTAATTAAGAGTTATATAAAAATTCTTACAATTTTGGACTTTCCTGATGTTTTTGATTATTTCTACTTTCTCATTCCTAATTTTGTCTCTTAAAGAAAACATTTAAAATAGGAAACATAAGCCATTTCAACAACATGGCAATAATGTTAACATGGCATGATATATTTTTTTTAATGAAATAATTTCTCCTCTCCATTCTGTGTGCCTCCATTTCTAATCTGTAACATGGGAATAGTACCCACTTTATATTTTTTAATGAGAGTAGAAGTTAAACATTTTGAGTTTTTCTTCAGAATAAAAATATATTTAGACTTTTCTAAAAGAAAAATATATTGACTTAAGAGACCAATAGTCTAATGGAGTATTGTCAAAGATCTTAAGTCACCCTCGAGGAAAAAAGCTTCAAGCCCATACAGTTGTACAGATGGTTTCTCAATTCTTCAAGGAACAGATCATTCAAATTCGAAACTGTTCCAGAGAACAGATGTGACCAGCTTCCAAACTCTTTCCGACCAAATTAACACAACCCTGATATCAAATCCTGACAAAACACAAAAAAGAACTACAGAACTACAGATCAATCTCACTGTTGATTAGTGAGAACCAAAAATTCTAAATGAATGCTAGCCAATAAAATTCAGCAAAACGTTAACTTTCAATTTCACAATTACAGAGATGGTTCAGTTGGATAGTAGGAAACCTACTGAGATAATCTGTCACATAAATAAAACAAAGGAGAAAAAAAATCACAGGGTAACCACTACAGATGTCAAAAGGGAATTGACAAAATCCAGCATCCAATAAATGAGTAATAGATTACACCCCAATTTTAAAAGACTGAAAACCAAAGCTCACATTATACTTAATAATAAAACACTACATACATCTCTATTTAAGTCAGATACAAGACAGGGATTCCCAAGAGCATAAACACTGGTAGAAATATTGCCAATAAGACAAAAGTATCAGTAATGCAAAAGATGACTGCCTACTAGGAAAACCCAAGAGAATCAACTGAAGAAGTATTAGAATAAACAAGAGAACTCCATTAAGTGGCCAGATTACCAAACTGACATGTATATATCAACATCTTTCCTATATTAAAACAATAGTCAATTAGGTAATGAAATAGAATAACTCATCTCTAATAGCAATGATAAACCCATTAATACATCCAGAAACAAACTTAATAAAAAGGGTGTATTACCTATATAAAGAAAACTGTAGTATGCCTCTGAGCAACATAAGACTCCATGAAAAGACAAACCTTGTATGTACAGGATAAGACAACTTGGAAAGCCACAAAACTGTTAGAATGTCAAAATCCCCCTTAAATGGTTTATAAAATGCAATATAATCCCAATCAAATCCCAAGACTTTTGTTTGATTTTTAGGAATCTGAAAAACAGTCCTAAAGTTTATCTGAAACAGAGGTTCTCAACCCCAGCTGCCATGAAAATCATCTGAGGAACTATAAACTATATCAATGCTCATGCCATGCCCCAGAGAGTCTAACTTAATTGGTCTGCAGTAGGGATGAGGCACCACATTAAAAAAAAAAAACCAGGTAATTTTGATGCACAGACAGGGTTGAGAACCATACATCTAGAAGAGTATCTTATAAGGACAGCAAAGAAAATACTGGATTCTTGAAAAGGAGTGAAAGGCAACTGGCTCCATCATATGTTAAAATTCATTACACAGGGCTTCCCTGGTGGCGCAGTGGTTGAGAGTCTGCCTACCGATGCAGGGGACACGGGTTTGTGCCCCGGTCTGGGAAGATCCCACATGCCGCGGAGCGGCTGGGCCCGTGAGCCATGGCCGCTAAGCCTGCGTGTCCGGAGCTTGTGCTCCGCAAGGGGAGAGGCCACAACAGTGAGAGGCCCGCGTACCACACACACACACACACACACACAAAAAACTCAGAACTATCATATTGTAAACTTATGTGGCCATTCTCCTGGTAAAACAGACTTTAGCAAATAAAAAAGGGGGAGAAACTTTCACTCATTAAAAGACTTTAGCTGTTTTTTTTAATTATAATATTTTCAGTCAAAAAATTGAACCATTTCATATTTTTAAATTATTATGCTTGATTTTGCTTCTCCCATCCTGCTTTATGCTTTGTTTCTATTTTTTTTGTCTTTAGACTTTAGCTTTTAATATACAGAGAATATAAAGAATACAAACCAACAAGAATAAATGGGAAACCATGCAACAGAAAAGTTGACAGAGAATACAAGCAACAGCAAAATACAAATGCCCATGAATTTATAAAAAGACATTCTGCCTAAGAGACAATCTGCCTAAGAGAATGGCAAATCAGTAAAAGAATAGTATCAGTGTTGGTGAGAATTTGGGGCACAGGGACTTATTCACTTTGGTGAGGGTGTAATTTGCATAATGTTTTTGGAGAGGATCTGGCAATATCTATGCTTATTAAAAATGTCAATATCCTTTAATCCAGAAACTTCACCCCCAAGAATTCATCCAGCTGTTACACTCAGCTGTACAAAGATATATATACAAGTCAAAAATTGTGATAGCAAAAAAAAAAAAAAAAAAAAATTGTGATAGCAGCAAAACACTGGAAACAATCTAAATGTACAGATACTGGGGCACTAGTCCTATAAATTAAGATATAGCCAAATCAGGGACTTCCCTGGTGGTGCAGTGGTTAAGAATCCACCTGCCAATGCAAGGACACAGGTTTGAGCCCTGGTCCGGGAAGATCCCACATGCCACGGAGCAACTAAGCAAGCTGTGCACAACTACTGAGCCTGAGCTCTAGAGCCTGCGAGCCACAACTACTCAGCCCGTGCGCCTAGAGCCCGTGCTCTGCAACAAGAGAAGCCACCGCAATGAGAAGCCCGTGCACTGCAATGAAGAGCAGCCCCTGCTCGCCGCAACTAGAGGAAGCCCATGCGCGGCAACGAAGACCCAATGCAGCCAAAAATAAATAAATAAATACATTTATTAGAAAGAAAAAAAAAAGATATAGCCAACTCAGGGACTACTACCGTACCATAGCTAGTAAGAAGGACTGAGAGCTCTATCTAACATGGAACAACTTCCAACTTATGTTGTTCAGGGGTGGAAAGGAGGTGTATGTCAACATTTATACATGGTGGGGGTTGGGGGGGAGACAGAGAGAGAGACAGATGTTATACCATACTACTCTTCATGTTTAGAAGAGATAGCTACACACACACACGCATGCGCACACACACACACACCCTTTCTATACCTCTATATATACAGACCACCTCTGGCAGGATAGATAAGAAACAGTAGTTGCCTTTGGTGAGAGAATTTGGGAGAACGAAGGGTCAAAAATTAAGGGAGACTACCTTTTCAGTTCTTATCCTTAGTGCTATTTTTTAAAAATTTGGCTGTTAGCTGTTAAACCATGTGCATGATTTCTTCTAAAAACAAAACGTTTAACAAAGCCTTTGACCCAGTAACGTCACTTTTCAGAATTTATCCCATGATGCATGTGGATATGCCTACACAAGGGTATATTCACTGCAGCACTGTTTGTACTAATGAAAAGTCAGAAACAATCCAAATGTTCATCATCAGAGGAGTACATAAATTATGGTGCATCACAAAATGCAATACCTTGCTATCAGTAGAAAAAAAGGAAAAATCTGCACACACAGCATGGAAAGGCATCCAGGGTATATAGTTATGTAAAACAGCAAGGTGCTTATGTACTGAGTTGGCCAAAAGGTTTGTTCAGTTTTTTCCTTTTTTTCCCTGTAAGATGGCTCTAGTAGTGCTTAATTGTCTTTAACTTCATTTGAAACAATTTTGTTAGATTGTATTGTAAAAGCTGTCATGTCAGCGTGCATTTAAAAAAAAAAACATTAAAATTGGTGAATTTTTGTGTAGCCATTTTAATACTGAGGATGAAAGGAAAAAAGCAAAATTTTTGGCATATTATGCTTTATTATTTCAAGAAAGGTAAAAGCGCAACTGAAACGCAAAAAAAGATTTGTGCATTGTATGGAGAAGGTGCTGTGACTTGATAGAATGTGTCAAACGTGGTTTGCAAAGTTTCATGCTAGAGATTTCTAACTGGATGATGCTCCAGAGTTGGGTAGACCAGCTGAAGTTGATAGCGATCAAATCGAGACTGAGAACAATCAACGTTATATACCACACGGGAGATAGCTGACACACTCAAAATATCCAAATCAAGTGCTGCAAATCATTTGCACCAGCTTGGTTACGTTAATCGCTTTGATGTTTGGGTTCCGCATAAGTTAAGCAAAAAAAACCTTCTTGATCATATTTCTGCATGTGATTCTCTACTGAGACATAACAAAAACGTTTCGTTTTTAGAACAAATTGTGGCGGGCAATGAAAAGTGGATACTGTACAATGATATAGAACGGAAGAGATCATGGGGCAAGCGAAATGAACCACCACCAACCACACCAAAGACTGGTCTTCGTCCAAAGAAGGTGATGTTGGGTATATCTCCCTTGGGATTGGGAGTCCTCTATTATGAGCTCCTCTGGAAAACGAAACGATTAATTCCAACAAGTGCTGCTCCCAATTAGACCAACTGAAAGCAGCACTCGACAAAAAGTGTCCAGAATTAGTCAACAGAAAACGCATAATCTTCCATCGAGATACCACAAGACCACATGTTTCTTTGATGACCAGGCAAAAACTATTACAGCTTGGCTGGGAAGTTCTGATTCATCTGCTGTATTCACCAGACATTGCACCTTTGGATTTCCATTTATTTTGGTCTTTACAAAGTTCTCTTAACGGAAAAAATTTCAATTCTCTGGAAGACTGTAAAAGGCACCTGGAACAGTTCTTTGCTCAAAAAAAAGTTTTTGAAGATGGAATTATGAAGTTCCCTGAAAAATGGCAGAAATGGCAGAAATGGCACAAAACGGTGAATACGTTGTTCAATAAAGTTCTTGGTGAAAATGAAAAACGTGCCTTTTATTTTTACTTTAACACTGAAGGAACTTTTTGGCCAACCCAATAGTTTGGTTCCATTTCATACTAAAAAAGAATCTGTGTTAATACATCTGTATAGACAGAAGTGGTTATCTGTAAGGAGAGAGGGGCTGCTCTTTTTTTACTATTTAAATTATTTTATAGGAAATCTGCATTTCCTTTGTAACAATAATTTTTAAAACAAAATTACCTTTGTAAAAATGTTTCTTTTCCCGAGTGCATTTTAAAATCTTATTCCGCTTAAAATGAACTTGTCTCTTACACCTACTATCTGTCCACCACTGTTAGTTCTTTTGTCCCAACCAAAGGCCATGACAATCTTTCAAAAATGCCAGTTCCCACTCCTCCTTTGCCATCAGCCTCTTTAGGGTACCTACAGGGGACAGAGATGGCTGCCCGCAAAGCACTAACGTGGCTCACTTTCCACATAGTGAACACTAGCTAAGTGTCATTTGAAAGAAAGATCACTCTGTACAAAGGAATGAAAAAGTTGGCAGAGGAACATGGAGTGAAGGAGACATTATCAGCAAAGCCCAGACTATAGGAAACCCCCAGAACAAAAAAATAAATGAGCAAAACAACTAGATTCTCCTACAGATACGTTGTAAGACTCCTAGAGATTAATAAATTCTTAAGAGCCATATCAACTGAATAAAATATAGGTTATTCAGAGCTGGGGGGAAAAAGTCTGTAATAACAAATCATGACATACGCAACCATTGGAAATTTGAATATTCAGTGGACATTGATGACATGAGGAAATCATTTATTTACATGTGAGAGTGGCACTGTGCTCAGGTATGCCAAGTCTAACTTCTAGGAATATATATATACATTCTATCAATGGCTCTCCAAGTGTGGTAGAGGGACTCAGTTCCTTCCAGGGGTCAAAACTATTTTCATATAATACTAAGACATTATTTGCCTTTTTTGCTCTCATTCCCTTACAAGAACACAGAGGAGTTTTCCAGAGGCTCTGTGACATGTGATATCACTATACTTAACGGCTAATGGAATGTGTGCTTGTGTTTTAAAATTCTGTTTTAGTATCTAATGTGGCTAATATGGACAGATATATCCACGTTTTATCCACTTGGGCCCCTCAATAATTTTTTTCTTCCCTCAATAATTTTTAAGATTACTTAAGAGTCCTATGTCTACTTTTGCATGTGACTTAAATTCTCCAAAATAGTTTTTCGTAACTGGGCAGCGTGGACAAGAGTGATCAGTCAATTAGGAAGGAACAAACATCAATCTATCCATGAACCCTAAGCCCACAGAAATCTTTTCTCAACCCAACTCCGAAAGGCACATTCACACACAGACCCCTCTTCAAATGCCAGGGACAACTAAAAATTAAGTTCATATTCCCCCTTAATAACATTTCAAAAGAGATAAATGCAATTTTAACGTTTGGAATTACTTCACCTTTACTTAAGTGAAAAAAAATTCCTCCTTACCTAAGCCAGTCACAGGGTTCACAGCTGTCACCTAATGCTCGCATCAACCTTGTGGGGAAACTGTGCTCTACTGTGATCTCTCCCTTTCCCTTATTTGGGACTAATCAAATCCAAAGAACAGCCCAAACTGTTTTACTGTTCTGGAATCTGCTGTACCAAATACTGCCTGAAACAGGTGCACTGGTGGCTGTAGCTGAGAAGACTTTTCTCAGTGCATCTTGGTGTTTGGCGCTCCAGTGGGATCAGCCCGCCCTCTTTCCCTTGTCAGCTCTCGCTTTCCCAGTGGTCTCCTATCTACCCTGGCATCTGCCTTCCCTTTCTCCACATTCAGTTCCTACGCTACACACCGGTTGCAAGGCCTTTCCCTGGAGCAGAGCTCTCAACCCCGCACAGGCGTCACACCATCTGGAGTCGGTAGCTTTGCACTTCTAACAAGCTCCCAGGTGATGCTGATGCTGCTGGTTTGGGGACCCCACTTTGAAAACCTGAGTTTCCTCTGGGACCCGAGGCCCCATGCTGCCCCCTGGCTCTGCCATGTTATCTCTTCCCTGTTAACCACGGCAGGTAGCTGACCAGCTTGGAACCTAGCTTCTTTGTTGGTAAAACGGAGACTGTGACAAAAGACACTTCACCAGTTGGTTGTAAAAAGGGAAGGGCATGAAGAGTAACGACTTGTTCGGCTGCGTGAAGTGAAGGTAAAGAGCCTTTACCGGATTCACTGCTGCAACAAAAAGCTGATTCCCAGCAGAAGCTGCCTCTTTCAACCATGTGGTTCTATTTCCACACATTCTCCTCAGAGGCTGAAAACTGGTTATCAGTCCAAACTCATTCCCTAAGTTTCAACTGTCTGACATGCAAGCTAGCCTATCGCTGGCTTCTTCAACAATTCCCACTTTAAAGGCATGGGGCAGAGATCTGTATCCTGGAAAGAAGGGCACTAAATACCAAATCTGTCTCTTCCATGTGGGAGGGGCAGGAGGAAACCCTAAAGGAGGACAGGAATGTGACCCTGGTTAATAGGAAGAATTCAAAGCATTGAAGCTCACTTACCTTGCTCATGCCTCCGGCTTGCGCTGTGTTCAGTCCTGCATGACCGGCCATTTGCGGTGAAACTTGAGTTAACGTCTCAGCCAGCACGCTGCTCGCGGCCCCCTGCATGGCCGGAGTAGCGTATGGCATTCCAGCTCCCCTTCCTCTGCCAGCAGCCCCAAGAGATCCATTCATGACTTGCGCCTGCCCTTGCTGGGCCGGGTTCATTAAACTATGGCCAGAGTTACTATTGAGGAGGCCTGGGTGGGTCTGGTTAAAATTAGCATTCATGCAGATACCAGGTCCTGTCTGTGACGTGGCAGGGCTGCTGGTCACCAGCCCCACTTGCTTTTGTGCTTGAGGATTCAGTGCTTGGGAAGCAGGGGGAGTGGGCCCAGAGGTGCTGGCTGCCTGTTTGGGAAGGCTGGGGGCTGAAGAATCTCCCTGGTTCAGAGGGCTCTTGCCCATGGCACCCAGACTGGCCATGTTTGCACTGTTCGGCTGCCCCTGGGCCTGGCCTCCAAGGCCTTGTTGCACGGGGCTGCTGGAGCTCACATTTCCTATTCCTGGGTTGATACTAGAGCTGCTGCCTCCTCGCAGAAGCTCTGACAGTTGTTTATGTTTGGAAGCAGCATCTGGAACAAGGTTCCCACTGTTTAAAAGGCCTAATTCTCCTCCATTGGGGATCAGCTCATCGGGAAGATCATTTTCCAAGTCAAACAATGATCCAAAATCTAGAAATTAAACAGAAACGGAAATGAGAAACTAAGCAACCATAAGAGCTCTCCAACTGTCATATGTTACTATGATCTTAACCTAAAGGGGCGTTTAACATGGAACACTAGCACGTCTTAACAGTAACATCAAAATGATCTGAAAGTTCATTTGGGAAAATAAAACAGGAAGAATATTTTTCAAATTCTGAAGAAGGGAAAGTTAAACAGAGCTAAGAGGAAGGCTATCTAAAATGATAGATTTTATCATATATTCTAAAACAATAATAGTGCAGTATATGGCAAATGCAGATATACAAATTAAAGGAAAACAATGGAAATTTAATTAGTTCACTGAATTATGATGTTAAAATGCTTTATAAGAACGTATGTGTGTAAAATAGTAATTGGGCATCAGGTAAGACGAATAGTAATTTGAGGAAATTAAAGTCTAGCCTTAAGTGATTACATATTTAAAAGGTAAATTATCAAAAAACCCCAACCTTAACAGAAAATGAGATTTCTCAGAGTGCTGAAGCTACAGGAAATGAAAATAAAGACATATATAGAAACTAAAAATAATTGAAAGTAAAAGAAAATAGGAGCTTAAAAAATACTTGAATTATACAGAAAGGGTTAAGGGTCAATTTTACAGAAAGATTCTAAACACACTGAATCCCAAGAATAAATGCACAACGGATATAGCAGGTAAATACCACAAAGGAAGATAAAAAACAGTAAACAAAATAGACCATCCTTCCTAGTAATCAAGCATGAAAATGAAAGCAACTCCTTTTTTCCAGTCCCTCTCAAAGTAACACTTCTCTAACGTGGCCTATATATGTCATCTCTAGTTCCTCACTGACCAGGCACTGTCCAACCCACAACAACCTGGCTATACATGCAAGTATAAACGACAAGATATGTACAAGTACATTCATCATAGAATTACCTGTAACATCAAAACAAATGCAAACAATACCCAGAGGTAGTTTAACTTAGGGGTTATTACAACTCTAGACCCATACTGCCACCATTTGAATGCCAGCTCTGCTTCTTGCTCCCCACTTACTAGCTGTGTGACCTTGGTTAAGTTAGAGTTTCTGTGCCTCAGTTTCCCTATCTAGAAACTGGGAGTGATAATGGCTACTACACCTCATAGGGCTGTTGTGAGGACTAAATGAATTAATAAATGTAAAGCACTTAAACAGTGCCTGTGGATGCTAAGTGTTCAGAAAGTATTAGCTATTATTATTACTGTTATCCAATAACAGAGGTTTGATAAATTGCTGTATAATACTATAAACCACTATACATCTATTAAAATAATTATGAAGACTGTACAAATACAGGAAAATGTATGTTATGTAAAAACATGCAAATGGAAATTGTACACAAAATAGCACACAGAGTAAGATTAGAACTAAAGTACGTGCGTGTAGGCAGTAGCTGGAAAGTAATATGCCAAAA
Source organism: Lagenorhynchus albirostris (assembly GCF_949774975.1). Lineage (NCBI taxonomy): Eukaryota > Metazoa > Chordata > Mammalia > Artiodactyla > Delphinidae > Lagenorhynchus > Lagenorhynchus albirostris. The sequence continues at coordinate 52,572,722 of NC_083109.1, forward strand.
ATAGAGTCGTAATGGTAAAATGGTGGGGTGATGTGCCCATGTGGCTTTTAAAAAAAATTTTAAAAGCCACTCCCCCTCCCACCACCCACTTTTAGAAAACTGAAAATCTTTTTCTCCATGGCGCAAACCCTTCTGACTGCTTCCCCCAACAACCTCCTCGGCTGGCTGGCCGGGATGTTCCTTTTAGGAAAGGCAACACCTTCTCAGGCAAGGAGCAAGAACCGCCACAATCACCTTCCCCTTCCAGATGACACAATCCTAGCTAAGGGAACTGAAGGCAAGTCAGCCAAGACAGTTCTGGAAAAGGTTTTCCTTCTTACTGGTAAGGGATGCTCAGAAAAAGATCTCTCTTTTCCTCACTGGATTTCATCATGCGACTGTGGCAACCCTCTTCAACCAGGAGAGGAGACACTGTTCAAACACTAAGGATGGGGCTTCCCTGGTGGCGCAGTGGTTGAGAGTCCGCCTGCCGATGCAGGGGACACGGGTTCGTGCCCCGGTGTGGGAAGATCCCACATGCCGCGGAGCGGCTGGGCCCATGAGCCATGGCCACTGAGCCTGCGCGTCCGGAGCCTGTGCTCCGCAACAGGAGAGGCCACAACAGTGAGAGGCCCGCGTACCGCAAACAAAAACAAAAACAAAAACAAACACTAAGGAGGGCTGCAGAAAAAATACAAGCACCTGGGTTCATGAAGCCATCTCTAGGCTAAATTATCCAACTCTGGAAGCCTCTTCATCTTCAGACTTCTCGTAATGAGAGAAAATACATTTCCTATCATTTAAGCCATTCTAGTTGGAGTTTAAAGGTAACTTGCAGCTGAAGGCATCTTATCTCCATCACTTCTGTGAAGTTCAAACTCCTTCACACAGCACATCAGTAGGTGGCCCCTGCCCACTTTCCAGCCCTTCTTTCCCAGGCACCTCCTACCTTCCAGCCACAATACCGTGAGCCAGCACATGTATTAGCAACCTTTCTTCTGGGTGCACTCTCTCTCAGTCTAGAAAACCCCACGTCCAGCCCTCCCTCAGATTAAACAGTGACTATGAAGACTTTCTGTAGGCTGCCCCTGCAGAACTGACCAGTTCCTTTTCAGCCTCCTGAGTTCTCTGTACCTACATGCCTCATAAACCACCTCGAACACATACTCATTTCTTCCTGCCTGACTGTAAGGGACTAGATACTCCTTGCAAGTGGATATACACATACTCTGTTTTGTAGAACCTGTGAGAGTAGCTGCAGACACCATGAGCCCTTCCTCCCAAGTACTTTATTTTGTGCCTCCTAAGAACACCCTTTACACAGCACAGTACATTTATAAAATTCAGGATATTTAACCTTGATACAACACTTAATATACTGATTGCCCTTACTCAGATCTGGCCAGTTGTTTTCCAAAACGCCCTTTATCACACTTATTTTTCCTGATCCAAAATCTGATTCTGGATCCCAGCGCACTTAGTTGTCATGTCTTGGTCTTCTCCTTTACTCTAGAAAGGTTCCTCACACTTTGTCTTTCGTAACTCTGAGATTTCTGAGGAGGGTAGGTCAGTTGTTTTGTAGAATGCCCCTCAATTTGGGGTTGCTTCCTCACGATTACAGGACACTCAACTATGAAGAGACAACAGGACTCGACTCCTGGATACAGCAGACACCTCTGAGAGAACCACTGACCAGGGCGTGCTGCTAGCAACAACCCAGCTCCTGTGTTTCCAGGTGGCTTTGTGGGTTCCATTCCACAGCTTTTATGCTATTGTACTGTCCTGAACCTGGAGATTCCCTAAGGTCTCCAGACACAAAGACCACATGAAATAAGGTAAGAACAAATGAAAACAACACTCCAACATAACTAACATTTCTGTTTGTTGCCTTCTAGGTTCTGTCCACATGTATACACATTTTTACTCAGTAATCTCATAAAAAAAAAAAGAAATCAGTGACCTCCCTGGTGGCGCAGCGGTTAAGAATCCACCTGCCAATGCAGAGGACGCGCATTTGAGCCCTGGTCTGGTAAGATCCCACATGCCATGGAGCAACTGAGCCTGTGCATCACAACTACTGAGCCTGCACTCTAGAGCCCACGTGCCACAACTACTGAAGCCCGTGTGCCTAGAGTCTGTGCTCTGCAACAAGAAAAGCCACCACAACGAGAAGCCCGCACACCACAATGAAGAGTAGTCTCCGCTCACTACAACTAGAGAAAAGCCCATGCGCAGCAACAAAGACCCAACACAGCCAAAAATTAATTAATTAAAAAAAAAAGAAATCAATGTATGTGTGTGTTTAATGTAATGCTTCTTAATCTATGAACGTGAAAATGAAACTCATTTAAACTAGAAAATGGAAGCCGTTATGATAGAGATCACGTTTCCTCCCTATCTGCTGGGGAGGAAATTAGGTGTCAAGCACTATAAACCAGAAGAAGGGACTGGGCTACTAATATTGTACATGTAAAGCTTGGAACAACCTGCTGACGCTCCCCTGACTGACTCTCTTCCAAGACTGCCAAAGCACTTTTCCTAGGAGAGGGCAGACAGGCCAGGACAAGAGCAGGTAAATGCAGAAGAACATGGTCTCTAGTCCAGTGTAGGAATTGGAATTGGAAATGGAAATGCAAAAACAACACTTGCAAGTGGAACACAGGAGTTCAAATCCTGTCTGAATCAATTAGCCCTGTGTCTTTGGGCAAACTGCTTAATCTCCGTGCCTTAATTCCCTCAACTGTAAAACAGGGACAATGGTACCCCAGGGCTACACGACGAAAGCAGGAAAGGAGTGCTCTGTGCCACAGATACTGGTTATTTTATTCTATCCTGCACAAAAACTTTCTTACCTTTAAAAATGCACCCAGCGTGCTGCCATTCTCAAATTGACTGATTTTCTTTAATGGTTTAGTCTTGTTCTAGTCCAAATGCACATGCACCTTTTACGGCTGTAGCAGGCATTATGTCTGCTTGTGTTCACTTTTGGTTTTGGTTTTTATTGGTCTGCCACAATTTGTCCACCTTAACTACTTTTTCTCATCCTGCTTCAGTCCAAGCACATCTCACAGCTGTTTGGGCTCAGAAAGGGTTGACAAATTCTGCTATGTCCTCACCTGTGCAGTCCAAACACGTATGAACCTGTCTACAACCACATATATGACGTATAGCTTTTTCAACAAAGCGGTTGTGTAGGGCTTGAGGAAGGCACATCCATACCATCACCATCACCATCATACCCACACCATCACCCTTTTCTCACCATTACTTTCTCCTGTTCTCTAGTTCAAAACAAAACATTGATAAAAGAGAGCGAAGCAGGAAAGCCAGGCTGTTGCAACATAACACAGCTGTGCTTTCTACACACCAAGTGTCCCAACACACAGGTTGGGTAATACCAATCTGAATCATCGGAAGTTCCTAAAATTCAAGATAGAGCGCCACCACTTCCAATCCCAGATAAATTCCTTTCTTTCCACCAAGTCACGGGGGACGGACCAAGGAGAAAGCAAAGCTGAGGCTGAACGAGATTCGAGGACACCCCACTTTCCAGGGGTTCACCTTTAGCAGAAGACGAGCTCTGTCACACAGCGAACAGCAGACAGCCTGTCACACTGCCACCGCTGGGAACAGGAACTCTCTCTCTTCGGGGGCTTGCTGGTTGCATCCAGGAACTTGAGATAGAACATACACATTTGGGGGAGTCACCCTCCAGTCACCAGCTCCCTGAGGAACCACAAATGACTCTTCTTGGTTTGAAGGCACTTGGGGCGGGGGCGGGGCTGAACCTCTTCCCTCCCCTGGTCTCTGCCAGGTCTCACAGAGACCTGCCCGAGAGCCCCTTTCAATTAAGCTGACCTGAGAAAAGAAGTTACGAGCTCCCCAGTCTCTATCACACTGAGGTGAGGATGGGGTGCCCACAGCAGCAGCTTACGAAGGAGAAAGTCAACCAAACTTGGCCCGCCTCAGGAACGGAAGGTCTTCATCACGTGCGACCACGAGGGACCTTTCCCTCCTAGACCACACGCAGAGACCTTGGTCCAGGGGATGGTCACACCACACACTGACAGACATGCTGCAAGACCCATTCTTATGCATCACGATCAGAAGTCAGCATTTCACCTTAAACAAGGAATGAACTACTATCAAGCAGGCTGAAAAAAGCTTTTCATTTTACAAAATCAAATACCAGGCAAGTGACTGACTCAATCTGTCCAGCCAATAACATCCGAAAACAGTTTTGTTTGAAAGACTTGTTTCAAATGCAACAGCTAAACAAACCATCTAGAAAACACATCTTCCCTCAGGTTTTCTAAATTCTCCTCTTTCTGTCATAATACCTTATTTTCTCTTTTGAATTGCATTTGGAGCCCCAAATTCTCTATATTGGCAGAACTGATTTTTCTCCCAAAATGTGTACAAACCAGTTTATCACACCTGGTATTGGCCGGAAGTATGAACTTTCCACACTCTACAGACATAATGAATGAGTCTTAAAATCATATGATCAACTTCTTGTTACAACTCACAAGGCTGTAAGTACCTTGAAAGCAGGGATCCTGTCTACCCAGCACCTGCCATACAATGCTTAGCATATAGAAGGCCCTCAACAAACATCTGCATGCTGAATGAGAGAATGAATTACAGAGAAGAGTGCCAGTTACAGATGATACACAATATCAATTTTAACAAGTTACTTGTCTAGCCAAAGATATCAGGTAGTAATCTTAGCATCTATTACTAGTTTCCTAAAATAGAAACAAAGAACAAAATTCAACAATGAACTTTCTTGAAATGTTACATTGTTCTACTCATCCTTCTCCTTACACCTCTTTCCTGCTGCCTCTATCTTCCAGAAAACCAGCCAAGTCTATTTCACTCTCTGGCTACACCTCAGCATCAATGACCCTCTATCCTATGGTTGATGCAAGGATTAAATGGCATGATGGAGAACGAGAGATGGTAGTGTTAGAAATAAACTACCTAAGAGTTTTGATGCTGTTTTGTGTTCATGTTTCTCTACTTCTGAGCATGAAACTCCCCTCCCACAGATATCTTCTCTTCCCCACTCACCCCTATTTCTACCTGCAGTCCTTATTCCCTGTGAAAAAGGTCTGCTTTCTTTAAAGTTTTTTCAGAATTTCTCTACATTTTCTTTGGCATTACTTGTACTATAACCATGACTACCTAAATGCTTCTCTTAAATCTTTCAAAAGCTGAGCACTTTTACTTATCAACCCTGGAAAATTTTACAAGAAGAATTTTTAATTCCTGAGTCAAAACTGTATACAAAAAAACTTGACCCAAAAAGGGTAATGCATCCTGAAAAAGTTCACATCTAAAGATGAGGAATCCATAGAATGGTAGACATTTTCACAGGGTTATAAGTCTTAGATGACCTGGAGACCATTCTAGGTCTCTTCAGTGCATTTATTAATATATTACTAATTAGACACTGACAACACAGGAAGAACAGTCTGGGGTAGTGAGAAAATTACCCTGCCAGAGCTTAATTCAGGTCCATCTCTGTCACTCACTCCTCCCTCCTAATGTGTGCTTCCTCAGATCTAAACTGGAAATGAAAATAGTACCTGCCTCTAGGATCACTGATGAAGGAATTAAATCACACAATGTGTATACAGCACTTAGCCTGTCATGCAGTAAGGGCTCAATAAGTATTAGTCATTATTATCACTATCACTGTCCCATCTTCCGAAGTTGCTATGAGGACTGAATGATACACACACATCAAGGACTGGCACCCTACGCCTGGTACAGGGTTCGTGCCAACAATCATCTTTTCTGTAAGGTAAAGCCCTAATAATCTGATGATTCTACTAGAACTAAAGCTTACTTTGCTTTGAAAATTCTCGGAGACTATGCAAATAAATAATGGAACAACTCTCCAACAATGAAGAATTAAAGTTTTTTTAAAGGAAAAGAAAAGGCACTGTTTTATTGGCATTTATGCCATTACAAATAAACTTTATCTAGGCATTTAATCAAGTTCCTAAAAGACATCTTTTATTTTTTTTACAACAATTATTAGGAAACAATTAAAAGCAAATTCTTTCTAAAACCTTCTGTGATTAAGGCTTCTTTTATGTAGATACATAAATTAGTACAGAATGGGGTTTTACTTTATTCTGAACAATGATTTTACACTGAACAAAAAAATATGTCCTTCCTCAAGATCACTATCTGCTTCTTAAGAGTCAAAGTGGGGTTGGCTGGGCAACCCACCTCCTCCCAGGCCTTCCTCAGTGGGAGCAAGTGCTGGCTCTCAGGCCTTCGTTCTGTGCACGGCGGACTAGGCTCACTTGAAACTTGAATAAAAGGATTATAAGACAGTCCTGAGTGGAGGTTCTCTGTCACACTGGATCCTAAATCAGGAGAGTCCTGGAATTGCAGCCAGCCTCCTATCCTCATCTGACTCACTTAGAGGTTCCCAGGAGATGCCATTCTCAGACAGCTAGGACAATTTAAAGTTTCCTAAGTGTGGTTTGTCCGCTGCCTCCCTCAGCCCTGAAGGGAGGAGAAAAGCCTTCCTGGGACAAAAGTGGGAAAGAAGGTGCTGTCACAGCAGCAACCACCACTAAACCAACCATAAACCACCCGGCAGCCCCGAAACGCAACCAGGTGGTTTGGAGTAGAAAGGGGCTCACTGTTCTCCACCATCATGGCTGAGAAGGGCACTAGGACCAAGGGGAGGCGCTGCCTAGCCACCCTGCAACCCAATTAAAAGTCCTAGAGGAGGAGGAATGTGGGGGCTGAGCTAGGATTCAACCTCTGCACCCTAACCCCAGGTGCTGGGCCACCTCAGACTACCTGGCCACAATGTAAGTACAGGAAAGCAGACACCCAGAGACCAGGTCCCCTGGCCCAAATGCTGGGAGCTGTAGCTGGCAGGCAGCAACACCAAGTCAGGAAGAAGGGGAAAGACCTTCTTCTGGACACAGAGGTGTCAGTGTACAACATATGGAAGTGTGTGGGCTATCAGAAAGCCCACAACAGAAAATGAATGCATGAAGTCCAGAAAGTACACCAACATCCAGACAATGGAATATTATTCAGCACTAGAAAAAAATGAGTATCAGGCCATGAAAAGACATGGAAGAACCTGAAATACACGTTACTACGTGAAAGAAGGCAATCTGAAAAGACTAAATACTACATGATTTCAATTATATGACATTCTGGAAAAGGCAAAACTGTGAAGACAGTAAAAATAATCAACGATTGCCAGGAGTGTGCTTTTTTGGGGGGGGGCAGGAAGCTGGGGGAGATACAGGAGGAATACAGGGGATTTTTAGGGCAGTGAAAATATACTGTGTGATAATATTATGATGGATAAATGCCATTGTACATTTGTCCAAACACACAGAATGTACCAAACCAAGAGTGAACCCTAAGGTAAACTATGCACTCGGGATAATTACGATGCATCAATGTAGGTTTATCAATCGTATCAAATGTACCACTCTGGTGGGGGATGCTGATAATGGGGAGGCTGTGCATGTGTGGGGGCAAGGAGTATAGATGGGAAATCTCTGTACCTTCCCTTCAGTTTTGCTGTGAACCTGAAAGTGCTCTAAGAAAATTAAGTCTTAAAGGAAAAAAAAAAAAAAAGTATGCCATTAGATTACAGATAAATCACAAGCAGCTGAGAGGTACAAAATGACAGAGAATCACAAGCTGAAGAATAACTTGAGTATTTATCAACTATATTAATAACTAACATACAAAATATCCAGTGATGTCTATGCTGGGTTTAAGTGTGCTGCTTTTAAAGCTTTAAGGATCCACCAACACACAAGCTCTTGGAGGACAGTTTGATGATATGATCAAAATTACAAATGCATATTCCTTTTAATCATTAATTCCATTTTTAGGAATCTGTTCTATAGATATACACATAACTGTGCAGAGCTATTCATTAAAGCACTGTTTGTGACGGGTCAAGACTGGAAACAGATTAAATCAATCATGGCACATCTCACGTAACAAAACTAGCAACTACACGGCTTCCCTGGTGGCGCAGTGGTTCAGAGTCTGCCTGCCAATGCAGGGGACACGGGTTCGGGCCCTGGTCTGGGAGGATCCCACATGCCGCGGAGCGGCTAGGCCCGTGGGCCACAAATGTTGAGCCTGCGCATCTGGAGCCTGTGCTCCGCAATGGGAGAGGCCACGGTAGTGAGAGGCCCGTGCACCACGATGAAGAGTGGCCTGCCTGCCGCAACTGGAGAAAGTCCTCGCACAGAAAGGAAGACCCAACACAGCCAAAAATAAATAAATAAATAAATACTAACTCCCAATTTCTGACATTAAAAAAAAAAAAAACTAGCAACTACAGAAAGAGATAATAAGGAAGCTCTCCATGTGCTGCTGTGTACAGGTATGTAACCATGTGGACAGTATGCTGCCTCCAGTAAGAAGAAGGCAGGAAGGGGGCAAGGGAGCTAAGAATAGGCTGTCTGCTTGAAGAGATAAACCGTGGAGGAGAGCACAGGGAAGGAGGGGGGCTCTCACTCTACAGCTTTGTGTCCTCTGATTTTTGAACCATGTGAGTGAACTTCCTTTTAAAGAAATTGATTTTTAAAAGGCAGCCCCTGGGGTGTCCAGGCCCAGGTGATTAGCTTCAGCCTACGTGATAATATCTGAATTGCTTCCAGATGCTCCTGGTTCCAGTTGGAGTGTTTACGTTTGAGGATGAAATCTGAAATGGGTTCAATACTAGTTTAAAATATTTTTAGTATTCAAATGAGCTTAAAAGGCAGGAAAATAAAAAGCACTTTAAAGAAGGATTTTACAAAAATAATATTTTTTTCCTAAAGAAATGTGACAAATCTACATATCATATTTTGTACCCAACACAGTAGTAAGGTACACGTTGCTCGCGTCAGGAAAGCTGACATTATTTCAATGTACTTCAAAAAACATTAGTTGGCTGTCAGGTCTTGTAGCTTCCAGCACACCAATGAAGAAACCTCTAATAAAAGGATTCTGTTACCCACTACTGGGCATATACCCTGAGAAAACCATAATTCAAAAAGAGACATGTACCACAAAGTTCACTGCAGCACTATTTACAATAGCTAGGACATGGAACCCACCTAAATATCCATAAACAGATGAATGGATAAAGAAGATGTGGCACATATATACAATGGAATATTACTCAGCCATAAAAAGAAACGAAATTGAGTTATTTGTAGTGAGGTGGATGGACCTAGAGTCTGTTATACAGAGTGAAGTAAGTCAGAAAGAGAAAACAAGTACCATATGCTAACACATATATATGGAATCTAAAACAAAAATGGTTCTGATGAACCTAGGGGCAGGACAGGAATAAAGACGCAGATGTAGAGAATGGACTTGAGGACACAGGGAGGGGGAAGGGTAAGCTGGGACAAAGTGAGGGAGTAGCATTGACATATATACACTACCAAATGTAAATAGCTAGTGGGAAGCAGCCGCATAGCACAGGGAGATCAGCTTGGTGCTCTGTGACCACCTAGAGGCGCGGGATAGCGAGGAGGTGAGGGAGGTGCAAGTGGGAGGGGATAAGGTGATATATGTATACATATAGCTGATTCACTTTGTTATACAGCAGAAACTAACACAACATTGTAAAGCAATTATACTCCAATAAAGATGTTTCCAAAAAAAAAAGATTGTTAAAAATCAGAGCTTGTGACAAAGGAAGTGATGATTGGACACCACACTAACACACAATCATATTTTCCCATCTTTGGACGACACCTCTAAGTTAATTTACACTTTGTTCAAATCATTCTTGATAGAGGTCTAAAGGTTTTGCAATAGGAATTAACCAAAACTCCAGTTCTCACCATTTAACAGATTCCTCTAACCACAAATAGTAAAGATGTTTTGCTTTGGATCTGATTTACTTTTAAACTAGTTTTTCTTTTAATTTTTAAATTTATTATTTATTTATAAATTTATTTATTTAATTTATTTTTGGCTGCATTGGGTCTTCATTGCTGCACTCAGGCCTTCCCTAGTTGTGGCAAGTGGGGGACACTCTTCATTGTGGAGTGTGGGCCCCTCACTGCGCTGGCCTCTCTTGTTGAGGAGCACGGGCTCCAGGCACGCGGGCCTCAGCAGTTGTGGTGCGCAGGCTCACTAGTTGTGGCACGTGGACTCAGCAGTTGTGGCACACAGGCCCAGCTGCTCCACGGCATGTGGGATCCTCCCGGACCAGGGCTCGAATCCACGTCCCCTGCATTGGCAGGCAGACTCTCAATCGCTGTGCCGTCAGGGAAGCCCAGTTTTTTGTTTTAAAAATAATATATTTATGTTTTTTAAAAAAGCATTTGGAAGACTATAAAGTGAAAGTGGAGAGCCCCCAGCCCCCCACTCCCAAGGAAAACAATTTTCAGGGATTTCCTTCTGAAAATACCCTATGGACACATTAGTATATATCTTTTTTTTTTTTTTTTTTTTTTGCTGTACGCGGGCCTCTCACTGTTGTGGCCTCTCCCATTGTGGAGCACAGGCTCCGGATGCGCAGGCTCAGCGGCCATGGCTCATGGGCCCAGCTGCTCCGCGGCATCTGGGATCTTCCCGGACCGGAGCACGAACCCGTGTCCCCTGCATCGGCAGGCGGACTCTCAACCACTGCGCCACCAGGGAAGCCCAGTATATATCTTTTTACCTCTAAAAAGGATCTAATTATCATTTCTGTTCTCCATCCTGACTTTTTATTTAACGATTCTCAAACTTATCTTCCATCTTAAATACCCATCACTCTCCCTCCCCAGATTTACAATGGCAAAGGACTCAGCTACTCCTCTTCTGAAGGACTTCTGGGTCACCTTTAGTGTTCTGCAATATCTAGATTAATTAACTAAATTAATAAAAAGGTCTGGAATTAACATGAATATTCTTAGAAGTCCTACCAAGCAAGAGATTGATTTTTACCTTATCTATTGTACTTGGCATACAAGTAGGTTGTTAAGCTACAGACATTTGTATGTCAACTAATAACGTGGTTAATAAAAACCACAGGTTTAAAGCATCTTTTCCAGAAGCTGGGAAACCATAAACAGAACTTTGGTGTGAACCATGGTCCAATGACGTGCAACATGATGACAGTAACAAAACCTCTAATACTCTTCAAGATGAAATTACTTTTTAGAACTTCAATTCTTCCTATTTACAAACTGTTGAAAAAACACAAAAATCATTCTGTTTTATTTAAGTACAGCACCAAAACATTTTACCATTTAAAAAAAAAAGGATTTTTAGAATGAAGCCTGCTCTTCAAATATTAATACTTCCTACAGCTCTCAGATATTTATCAGTCTGAAATGCACCTATAGTGGAACAATATATATAACATGTCACTTTGGGAAGAAGGAGTAAAAAGAGACAGCCTGTGCTTACATACACAGCATATGTCTAGCATGATATACAAGAAACACTAGTTGCCTGTGGGGAGGGGAACTGGGTGACTCTGTAAACAGGAAAGGAAGGCTTTTCACTAAAGTCTTCTGTACTTTTTGGAACCCTATGAACACGTCATCCAGTCAAAAGAATTAAAAAAAAACTTTTTAAAGAAGAATTACCTGTTGATACAAAAATTTCCTAATATCTTAAATAAGAACACTACAGCTGACCCTTGAACAAGGGTTTGAACTGCACAGGTCCACTTATACATAGATTTTTTTTTTCAATAGTAAATAGGGAGGTCCCACGAATATGGAGAAACCGGTATACAGAGGGCAAGTTATATGTGGATTTTTGACTGCAGGGAGGGTTGGCGCCCCTAATCCCCACGTCGTTCAAGGGTCAACTGTAGTTCTGATTCTTAAGCTGCTTTTTGTGGGGTCTTTTCCCTCCCACAAATAGAGTTTGGGAAGAGAGAAAGCAGTTGTCAACTCTCCCTGCAGGTGAACTTAGATGGAAAAATATACCTTGGAAAAAGATGATATAGCCTCTAGAGAACAAATCACAGTCACTTCCTCCAACTACCCTGGATGTGATGGGCTTCTAAAATTTTGTATTGTTTTTTAAGCTCTATAAGGATGGTCTGGACTCCCTGGTCAGACACTGCAGGCTCTCCATGACTTTACCTTGCCTTCAGACACCCAGCCTGACTCCCCCTGCTAGTATGTCCTACAATGAGCTCCAGTGCCCTTCCTCTAAGAAGTTTCCCTGACCACCCAGCCTGAAGCATCTGGTTCCTTCCCATCACAACACTGATTTCAGTTCGCAAATAGACAGGCATTGGTGGGGCTGCTGGACTGCCTGCCCACACCACTGCACTCTGAGTTCCAAGAACACAGGGCTCCCACTGATATCACCACAGCCCAAGAGTGTCCCATACATAATAAGCACATATAAATAATTTGAATTATATAAGCGTTTTAATATTTGTTGAATAAAAGAATAGATAAATAGTGGTAGAGTTGAGACTAGAGCTCAGGCCCACCCAACTTCTCAGCACAGGACATCAGTAGTGTCCACATCTAAGAGGCAAGACCACGCTGCCTCTAAATGGCAGCCTGTTGAATGTAAAACAAAAACAAAACTGACTTTTTGCAAAAAGTTTACACGCTCAAAAGTGTATACCTCCAGACCTCCACACTTGCTGTTTATGCTGTTCCCTATGCCTGGAATAGCACCTCACCCCGACTCCTGTTCATCCTCAGGTCTCAGTCACCTCCCCCAGAAGGCCTTCCAAGACCCTTAAGAAAAGACTCTGTCCTATGCCCCAATCATGGACCTCCTCTCCAAGGTACTCGGTCACAGCTCACTATAGCTGTCTCCCATGAAGGCAGACCCTGGACCTGCTGTGTCCCCACCACTAGATCTCCAGGACTGACATCACAGTGTAACAAATATTTTCTACATGACTGAAAAATCCTATATCTAAACCAATGAGTATTTTTGAAAATGCTTTCCATCTTTACAAGTTGGTCCCTTTAAAGGGACTTTGCCCTTTAGGTCATAAATATCTTAAAAGAACACTCTAAACAAATGAGGTAAGTAAATATACTCAGGGCTGTGCTGTCCAACACAGCAGCCAATAGCCACATGTGGCTATTAACATTTACATTAATTACAATTAAATAAAATTTAAAATGTAGCTCCTGACTCACATTAGTAATAGTTCAAGTACTCACTAGCCACAAGAGCCTAGAGGATCCAGTACTGGGAGTGTGGGTCTAGAACATGGCCATCATCACAGAAAGTTCAGCTGGACTTAGTATCAGGAGAACACTAGCATTTCAAACAAAGGAAATGTCCAAACTCACTCTTATCATTGAGAAGGAACCCATTTTTCCTTAACTTTCAAAGATTAAGAAAGTCACCAGTGTGAGCTAAAACACTGAATTATCACTAAAATAAGTTTTAGCTCACCAGTGTGAGCTAAAAATCACTGAATATGATTTTCTCAGATCTTTAAAAGAGAAGTTCAACTCTGGGCAGGTTGTGCTCTTCAAACAAAAACCAATCCCAGAGTAGTAAAGGCACAACCAAAATAACACAAAAATCTATCAATACTTTATGCCTTGTTGCTTTCAATAAAAATTACTGATTAAATAAAATGTAAATAAGATTTAATGTTAGGGGCAAAAATTCTTTGTCCGCCATGGGGTGATTTTTACTAGCAAAATCCATAAATCACCACACCTAAAATATCTAGGAGACTGGAAAAACAGTAAACTCCAACTGAAGCAACTTCCTATTGTAGAATCTGTAGAAAGAGAAAATCCCCACAATACAGGGAGGAGCTGAATCCATTCCTTTCAAGGTCAGTGGTAGCTGAATCAAAGACGAAATTAAATTTCACTGCTCTTTCTTTCAACCAATTAACCTGACTAAACTGGATAGTGATTCAAAGGCCATTTTCTCCCCTGTTTGCTAAAAAAGAAAGACCATTTTTATAGCTTCTCCATGTTCACTTTTCCTTTTTCACTAAGTCCTAACCTAAATCAAGTCCCTGTTCTGAAACAATACGGGAAACACAGTTCCGTTTAGACTTCAATTTTCCAATAAAGAACAGTTTTTAACTTCAAACACAGACTGAGTAAAGTGTGTCAAACTCCTACCCATTTTGTGGGATTCCTGAATCTCAGCCTCTAATTCATCCCTTTGCAAGCTGGTACTGAGACTGCACCAGCCCTGGTGCTCCACGTGGAACAGGAAGGGGAAACATCTTCCTGTGTACTCAGCAAGAAACGTCCATGGATCTGGTTCTGGGTCAGACCCCTCACCTACATCAGTCCCATCCTCACCAGCCCAAGGGTAGGTGATGTATAGTACTTTCCCACAATGATACAATAATAATAGCCGCTGCAACCGGCTATATGCCAGGAACCACAGAAGTCCAATATGCAAAGCTAACCAAAGTGAGAAGAAATGGAAAATTCTAGGGGGGGAAAAATCCCTTTTAGAGATGAGACTCACCCTCCCCAACGAAGTTCTAATGTAAAGTCCTGGCCCAAGGCACAGAGCTGATGAGCTGGAAGCTGAAATCCAGTGTCCACTGAGTGGAGGCCAGGGCTCCTTCCTCACTACCTGTATCCCAGTATAAAAAGCTCTGACATTTCCTTCAACTCTGAGTCATGGTTAGAAGGTTCTACTTTTAATCAAGTGACAAACACTCAAAATATTTTAATCCAAAGGAACTGGGTCAAACGCATACAGTCCATAACTGTCAAAGAAAACCCCAATTATTTGATATATTTCTATAGTTCCTGAGTGTTATCATTCAGTTTGTTATCAAATACCAAAATCCACTTTATTCAAATATTGTTCAAGCCTCATTCTACAGGCTATCAGAAGAAACAGTAGCTTATTTTTCTTGCTATTTCATTGGTTATTCTAAGTACAAAATTAAAACACATATAGATGGTACAGTTTTTATAAGGAAAATTCAAAATATTTGGGGGCAGTGCAAAGGGAAGCTTTTGAAATATAAAAATATTTTGCAGGACTTCCCTGGTGGCGCAGTGGTTAAGAATCCACCTGTCAATGCAGGGGAGATGGGTTCGAGCCCTGGTCCAGGAAGATCCCACATGCCGTGGAGCAACTGAACCCAGACACCACAACTACTGAGCCTGCGAGCCACAACTATTGAAGCCCACGCGCCTAGAGCCCATGCTGCGCAACAGGAGAAGCTACCGCAATGAGAAGCCTGCATACCGCAACAAAGAGTAGCCCCCGCTTACCGCAACAAAGAGTAGCCCCCGCTTACCGCAACTAGAGAAAGCCTGTGCACAGCAACAGTGACCCAATGCAGCCAAAAATAAATTAATTAAAATAAATCTAAAAAAAAAATTTTTGCTTTACAACAGAATTGTATAATCCCGTTAAACAGCTACAACTATTAAGAAACACCTACTATATACACAGGTGTATTAGAAAGACTGGCAAATTAAGAGATCTTCAAAGAGCAGCAGACGGGACATCTAGAAATAGGAAAGTCGGGTTTAACCGAGTGAAAATTTCTTCAGCATTAGATTTTACTATTCTTAGTGATGGTTCAACTAAACATTCTTTTGATTAATGGAAATGAAACATGGGGGAAAACGTTACACGGGATGATATCCAAGGTCTTTCTAAGGGTAAGGTTTTAAAAGAAAGGAATTTGACTTCTAGACATAGAGCTCAAAAATAGCCTCACTTCCCAAATTTAGAACAAGAAAACACCCTGAAGGCAGATTTTTCCAAGTCAGCAACATTCTGCATATTGTCTAAGAACTTGGGGAAAAAAAAAAAAGCCACTTTTGCTTACTTCCATGCCTTTCCTAAAGATACCCTCCCACCCCAATCTGTGATTCACATCTCTTCAAGTCAAAGCTCGAGGTGGGCAACCTTGCACATGGCTCTTTTCCGGCACTACTGTCAGCAAATCACAGCCCCCACAGAAAGGTGAACACGCAAAAGCCCCCAACAGACACTGGTGCAAGCGCTGACTTCCTGCATCAATGACTTGCTGCAATGTGACAATCCTGAAAGCTAAGCTTAGACTGAATTGGGAAAGTATGGCATCCCCTCCCCCAATTTATGCAAGAGCTGTGGATGCCACAGCAGGCCAGGGGAGCCCATCAGGCATGGGACAGTCTTCTGATAAGGGACGTGCCACTAAGGAAAGGCCTCAGAGTGGGCTCAGCGAACACTGGGCACACGTAATAGAAACCAGAGGGCATGGCCAGGAGCCTGAGAGCTTCTAAGAGACCATCTTGGACAACCTGAGAGGACTAGATGCAAGCCATGGGCTGAGATCACACCCACGGAGACGAAACTCTCTGAGTAGCCAGAGTGCTTTTCCCCACGCACAGAAGGCACAGAAGCCCAGCAGACTTCCCCAACTGCCTGGCTCCTTGCTCTGGCTCAGTGAGAGAAGACCAGGGGGCACCACAGAACAGGAGTACTAAGGCCCTGCCTCAGGTGCCACCTCCACTTGGACACCCAGCCCTGGGCTTATGCACATGGGGCATTCAGTAAACACTGGGTGAATAAATGAAGCCTTCTTCAATTGCCCTTTCTGACTCCTGCATTTGGGCACCTGACTGCATTTTATATTCTTTTCTCAAGTTTTGCCTCTATGTCTTATCTTTGTCAACATAGTTCTAAGCTACTTGAAGGCATCACCAGAATCCTTTGTACACTGCTACTGCATAAGGGGTACCTCAGACTGAACTGTAATATACACAGTAAAGAAACAGAATCACATATTTGTTTGCTGCTTAAACAGTCCATGAAATACACTTCAAAATTAGTAAGAATTTTCAGAACATACCATAGTGCCTAAGTTTTTGCAATTTTAAAATTTCATGGCCATCGTGTTCCTACAAAAAAATACAATTGAAAATGGAGGCAAAAATCAATAGTATTGGGCCTCCCTGGTGGCACAGTGGTTGAGAGTCCGCCTGCCGATGCAGGGGACACGGGTTCGTGCCCCAGTCCAGGAAGATCCCACATGCCGCGGAGCGGCTGGGCCCATAAGTCATGGCCGTTGAGCCTGTGCGTCCGGAGCCTGTGCTCTGCAACGGGAGAGGCCACAACAGTGAGAGGCCTGCGTACCACAAAAAAAAATAATAATTAATTAATTAAAAATAAAATAAAATAAACAGTATTGATTAAAGAACTCCTGGCTATATACTGAATGTGCTACACTACAAAAAGATCTGCCTGCTTGTGCGCCTGTGTGGACACGCATACATGGCTACTACTGTTTCCAGAACCACCAGCAAACGTGGCTACCAGGGTGCACCCACTCTCCCCTGTCAGGACGGTGCTGGCACCAGGCACTGAGCACTCACTCCAGACCAGGCACTTCTCACACAGCATCTCATTCCACCTTCACCATCACCCTTGGAGATGGGGATGGTCATCCTCTCTTTTTCACAGATGAGGAAACTGAGGATCTTCAGAGCACCAGTCCCACATTACATCAGGCTCACAAACTGCAGCCTGAGGGCCAAACCACCTGGCTGCCGGTTTTTGTAATGAGAGTTTTTCTAGTTTTACTGGCACACAGCTGCACACATCCGTGTACATATTGTCCAGAGCTGCTTTCACACCAAAATGGCAGCACTGAGTTAGCTGCAGCAGAGACCTTGTGGCCTGCAATCTGAAATTATGTCCTCTGACCCTTTACAGAAAAAGCTTGCTGACCCATGTATTTGGGAATGGTGCAAACTGCAAGCCCCTCTCTCCAAGCCTCACAGCCCATCAGCAAACTAAGGCTGGGAGGGCCCGCAAGAAAGTGCCTCGGCTATGACCAATTTCTTGTGAGCACAAAACCTCTGTTGAGCAACATCTCTTCACGTGCCCTTGGAATATACTTGAAATGCTGGTCTGAACGAGATAAAGAGGTAGTGTCCTGACTAATGTTACCCCAAGAACTAAAATGGCTTAAAGCAAGCTTTTCTAATCTTCAAAACCCACAATAAGGAACATTTCATCTTAACACGGGAAGGTATACTTTGGCAAAATCATTTTAAACTATTTTGTTCTCAACCACATTAAGTAAAAACACAAAGCTGGCACTTATGTAGCCCCAAATAATCACTTTGTCACACAACTATCTAACTAATAGAATGGCACAAGTCAGAAGTTGTAAAAATACAGGCTAACAATGTAAGCATCAACTTCCAATAGTAGGATTAAGCCTAAGTCCCTTTACAAGCCATTCTCAATTATGTTTGAGAATTACAGAATCAAATTCAAGCTTTAAACAGCAGTGATTCTCAATCTTTTGCTCTACTGTGAAGGCTCCCTTGGTGGGATTCATACTTACCTGCCATCCCCAAGGAACTTCAAATGAGGCCACTGTTCTCACCGCTCTCACAGTTATTCAAAAATCCCTACTCTCCTACTAAGTAAAAGCTAAGCAAGTCATGAAAAGCCCTAGAAGTCTCTACAAAAACTCACATTTCCTAGTTAGCCAGAACTTAGTAACGAGATGAAATAACCTAACTGGTCCTCAATTACCCACTGCAATAAACAAGAACGTTAAGACCAGTATAGGCCTTGAATAACACCCTGCTGCACCAGAATGAGAGGGAGGGGGGAGCTCCTACCCCAGGCCCCTAATAGGAAGAACACTCTCCTGTTCCATAGCTGCTGACAAACCTTCCCTACAGGGACTTAATTCACTTGCTGGAGTTATGCTACTGAAACTTAGCTGCTGACAAACTTTCCCTACAGGGACTTAATTCACTTGCTGGAGTTATGCTACTGAAACTTGCTAAGTACTGTAGTCTCCCGGGTCCATGATTGAAGTAAATTCCATGTTTATCGATGTAGATTTATAAGATGAATTTATCAATTTACTTTAACGATCTAGGTTTGATTCTGGTTTTTACCCTTTATGTTATTTTGGGCAGATCACCTCTCTTAAGTCTGGTTCCTCAACTGGAATTGGCAGGAACAGTATCTTCCCTTCCTGCCTCACAGGTTGCTGTGAGGACCAAACTGAGATGATGGGGAGAAAAGCACTCCGATATGTAAACCTAAAAGGTCATCATTTTGCCGTAAAAGGTATTTCGGTTGGTAACAGTATTTACACCAAGTTTCTTTAAATATAGTTTTCTCTTGCACTTAAAGGGATTCACAGTATAAAATGTAACCACAGCTGCTTAGGGACATTTATACAGTACAGGATGAAACATACCTGTGTTCAACTTTCAAAAGGCAGTCCTACAAAACTTTTTTATAGTATATCTGTTGAACGTAAATTTGGCTTCAATAAAGCTGACCAAAAAAGGTCTACTGCTTGCCTAGATATTTATTTGTTCCGCGCTGTTAAATCATGAATCCCTGCTGCTGAAAGACACTAATATGCTGGTTTAATTTGGATATATTAAATAAAAAAGTTTCCAAAACACACACTGGTAACACAAAATCCTACTTCTCATAAAGGGTGCCAAGTAAAGGAAGATGACATTTGTAAAAAAGCGTTTACACCTTCAATGTAAAACAAGAAAATGCTTCTTCAACAACATCTGATACCATCAAATTCTGTGCCACTCCAGAAGAAAGGTTGGGGTTGGGTGAAAAGTACTGCTTTTCCTTCTTCCTCTTGTTACCTTCCTTTGGGGTACATTCCCTATTTCTGCATCAGCTCTGCATGCTCTCCTCAGAAACCTTCCCTGACCTCCCCAGCCTGCACTGATCTCTCCCATCTGTCTCTGGTGGCAATGACATTTATCAGAGATGCCGCCTTACCTCACTGGAGTGCATGCACATACACACTCCCCCTGCAGGCAGCATCCTGGCTGGTAACTGCCTTACCTTACTGGAGTGTACACACATACAAGCGCCCTGCAGGCAGCATCCTGGCTGGTAAGCGCCCCAGCATCAGGTGTACTATTCTGCCCCTCCCGCACACCCGCCCCGGGACTCAGCTGACACTGATGGCTCCACAGGCCAGTCCCCAGAGAAATGCACTGCATCGTGACAGTCCAAGTCACTCTTGTTTCTCAGGCCACCAAGGCCGCCTCCTTCTCCTCCTAACCCTTCAGCTCTTCCCATGCAGAGCTCCCCTCCCTCAAATTTTACCACATGAGCATGGAACATACCTTGCTCTGCCTGGCCCAATTTTATCCTAGAAGCCAAAAACACACCTCCCCTCACTAAAATGACGCTGTCTCTCTCAAGAATGTTATTCCCAGGTCTCTCCCCACTTTTCCACCTAACCAAAGGCTTTCACTCCTTTGACTAGTGTAATGTAATTGCTTTAGTTCTTTATTGGCTTTAATACACATCCTTAAGATCTCTGTTTTAGACTAGTAGTTATAGGAGACAAGGTTTTACCTTTTTTAATATGCTCAATGATGAGCCCTTCTGTGGCCTACCACGCTAACAGACCCTCTCACAATAATGTGATGGTGATGATGTGCAACCAAGGACCCAACATAAATATGATGGTGAACTTATTCTTTGGATTATTTAAACAGAACTGTTAAAAACTGACTTTTTTGTTCCACATTTATAAAAGAGCCCCAATGTCTCACAAGGATCAAAATTGGAAAAGGGGAAAAAAGTGGTCAAGAATAGAAAATCCTTTCTGATAAACTTTGTTGTGATTAGCAGCACATTAAGTAAATATGTGACCGTCCAATAACAGAACTACCCAAAAGCCAATCCTTTGGGCACCATCTTGGAAACAGCTGAAAGTATATAGTGGGACAAGACTTTTTGTTACGTGTCATGTTACTAATTTGTCCTTCTTCATAAAACAAAATCTACAATAACCTCATTCAACAACAGAAAAGCTGCAAAGCCATTCAAAAGTTACCAGTTTCAAAGGACAAGCTTCAAGGCTGAACTTGTCTGGTACGATCTATGTTTCATATGATTAAAGATTTTTCACTCAAACATGCCAAGATTAATGAAGCAAAGGAGATCTATTCTGCAGTAAAATCATAAGTTTTTTTCAGGCAGTAAAATCAGAGTATTTAAATCTTGGTTGTTCCCACATTTCTCACTTCAGATAAGCCAATTTTACAAAATTAACATCAAACTCAACTCCTTATCAGTTTTTAGAAAGAGTATTATTAGTGACTTATATAGCGTGAGACTTACTGATTCCTCCCCACTGTTTAACAAATTTATTTCAACCAGACAAGAATCTTCTTATGACTGATTTGTTTTTAAAAAAAATTGTTTCCCTCACTTCTACTTTAACTAACAGTCTAGGAATTGTATTAAAACTGAAGCCACAGAATTCAAGTTTTGTTTCAACAGTAGAAATAGATTTTTAGACCACTAGTATAAAAACACTAGTGGTCAGTCCCAGAAATATTTGCACAAGCTGAACAGCTGTGTCTACTGCAAATCTGAAGGCATTGCTGCAGCAATATAATTCAATTTGGACTCATTCATTATAAACTGATTTTCAGATGCTGCTACTCAAGACCGTAGTGGAGAAACGCAAGCTGCGCTGGGAATCAAATCATTCACAGCAGCGCACAAGTTTTTATTTTACTGCAAAGGAGAGTTCTGAAAGAGGAAATACAACTAGTTCATAATGCTACCGTGAACCAGCCCAGAAGAAGCTAGCATTATTAAATGAACAGAAAACTAAAATACTTCTCTTAAGTAACTGACATGATTACCTAAGGAAATTTCCAAGGAAGCTGCTTAAAAGAATGATTTATTCAGTACCCTGATAAAAATTTTTTTGGGAAAAAATGTAATTCCTACATTCCTGAACATAATTTTTTTATATATATCTACACGGTAAAAACAACACAAGCGCCCCTGGAGACTGCAGCTCAGATGAATCTGCTATTTAACTTTCTTCCGAAGTCATACAAGTGAAATTAAACACTCCACAGCAACTTTCATGACATCTTGCTAACGAAGTTTGGGGTTGTGAAAAATGTAATGACTTAGGTGACCAGCAACAAGAGTTTTCAAAATAACTACTAAGCATTTTCCCAATGAGCACATTCCAAGTAACTTCTAAGTCGTAACTCACAGGCTGGCTGCTGCTAGGAGTGTCTTCTGGTCGCAGCCTTGTGAATGTGTTACCAATTCAGAAAACACTTCGGGTCCCCTTTCGGCTGCACTATTTTCTTTTCTCACCAGCAAACCTACTCTCCGCTGACATCCCTCCAGACAGCCACGCGTGTGTCGACACACGGCGGCAGAGGGAGGGGTACGGAATCACCACGCAGAATAGACACGCTCCACTTTACTTTTTCTCGCTGGAAGTACCACTCGGTCTCCACGCGAGGAGGGTTCACCAACTCCGGGCGATCCGAGCGCACCCGGGCATGTGTTGCCCTACTCGGGCCCCATAACAGTCTTCCGACAAACTTCCCCCTCTGCGGCGCGGGTCCCGGGGAAGGGGCTGCGCGGTCCTCCGCTGAGTTCGGGTCCCCCAAGGCCACTCACCTCCAGGTGGGGCTGACAGCGACCCCCCAGGGCCCCTACCCCCGGCCCGGCCCCCTCCTCACCTGTGCTGTCATTCGCCGAGAAGCCTGGCGAGCTGAGTTTGGCTCGTTTGGGGTTGGGCGGTCCGTCCAGCAAGTTTTCGGCCATTTTCACCTGCTCGCGAAAACAGCCCCGAGCGCGGGCCGCGGGGTCGGAGAGGGCTCCGGGGCGGGGGTCGGCGCCAGCCCCGACCGGCTGCGAGGGGAGAGGAGCGAGCCGCGAGCCGCGCGAGCCGCGAGCCGCGAGCGAGCGCCGAGGGAGAGGGAGGGCGCAGGGCCGGGTGGGGGAGGCGGCGGCCAAATCTCAGCCACAGCAACAGCGCCCCGCAGCGCTCACCGCCCGCCCCCGGCCGCCGCCGCCGCCGCCGCCGCCGGCCGCGGCCCCCTCATCCCCTGCCCGCCTCCCGAGCGCGACACTCCGCGGCGGGGGCGCCCCGGCGGCCCGGCGGTGCCCCCGGGCCCGGCTGGCAGCGACGGCGCCCGGCCGGGCGGCTCAGGCAGTACCCGGGAACATGGTGCCGCCGCCGCGCCTCCGCCTCGCTCCCCCCCCGCGCCCCACTTAATTAATTCGCTCGCGGCCCGACGACCGGGGGGCTCCGGGCTCCGCTCCCCGCCCGCGGCCCGCCGCCGCCGCCGCCGTGAGGAAAAACAATGCGCGAAGCGGGGCCGCCGCCGCCGCCGCCGCCGCCGCCGCCGCGGCCCCCCCACCCCCCGTTCCGCCGCCGCCGCCGCCGCCGCTGCCGCCGCCGCCGCCGCCGCCGCCGCGGCTCCGGGAGGCCGAGCCGAGAGGCGAGCGGGGCCGCCGGACCGGGCGCCGAGGACCGGGCGGAGCGGGCCGGCCGGGCGGAGCGGGGTGCGCGGGCGGTTGTGGGGCCCGGGACCGGCGGGGCCGAGTAGATCGCGCTCGAAGCCCCGGTCGGGTCCGCGACAAGATGGCGGCTGTTGATTCCTCAATTAAAAAAAAAAGAAAGTTTTTTTTCTTCTCTTTCCAGAGCCTGAACGGGGAGGGGGAGGGGGCGGGGCACGCCGGTGCGTCACCCCCCCCGAGGCGTCACCACGCACGGCCCCCGCCCCGCCCCCTCCACCTGCGCCTGCCGCAGCGGAAAGAGCCGAGCACGCTCGGACGGAAAGGGCCGAAGATGCGGTCGCTGTGCGTCGTGCCGCCGGGCGGCGGGGCTGCTGGGCTGCCTGGCGGGGGCCGGGCCTGCGGGACGCCGAGCGCCGGGCATCGCCGCCACTTTTGTTCTGACGGTGACTGGGCGGCGAGGGCTCTGGCTACGACCTGGTCGCGAGCCGGGCCCCCAGGCGCGGAGTCGGCGCCGGCCGGGCCCGCCTGTCCCGCAGGGCGACTCTGCCAGGTCCCGGCTCCTCACGCCCCTGCCCCGCGACCCTCCTCCGCGACCAGGCCTGGCCACTTCCCCTCTCCGGATGCCATCGATGTGTCGTGGCCTCTGCAGGTTACATACTGCTTTCGGGTCCGCCTGCGAGCGGGTGCAGATGGGGAAACTGAGGCAGGAAGTGGCAGGGCCGGAATTCGAACTCCCCCACGTGAAGTGAGGGGGGCGCAAGATTCCTGAGCCCCTGTTCCCCAACCCGATGAGATGGGGTCACCTGCATCGGGAGTTGGTGAGCGCTGCCTCCCAGACGGACGCGCTCAGCCTGCGCCCGGCCCAGAAGGTCCCATTACATTAGGGCTTAGGGCCTCGACGACCGGGGCGCGCCCCCCACCCCCACCCCAGGACAACTACCTGGACCCCACAGGTGTTCCAGACAGGTGTGGGGTCCCAGGGAGACCAGCCCGCGTGGCCACTCCCCGCAGGACAGTTCCACAAAAATCTAAGGTGTTCACATATCTCAGCTCCTTATCTGCTTCTCACAACTTGCCAGCGCTTCATCTGAAGTCCTTATCCGAAAGGTATCACCAGCAACCTGTTTCCTAAGCTAGAATCCTGTGAAACAGCACCGACTTCTCCCTCTCTCCCACCCACCAAGCAACCTGCCTTCCCAGGTCCTTTACCTGGACAAACCGCTCTCCGTCCCCATCCCACTGCCCCAGAGGCGTCTCGCATCTCCCAAGTGGCTACGATGGCAGCTTCCCACTTCAGTGTCCCTTGCAAACTGTATTTCTCCCCACGCAGCATCAGAGTTAACTTCTTGGAAAAACAGAGAAAGAACTCTGCTTGAAACAAATAGCTCCTACACATAGAAAAAAAAAAGCCCATATATATATATATATATATATATATATATATATATGGTCTGGGGGAAAAAAGAACATATGTATAGTTGTTTTAAACAAATATATATATGCAAAAAAGTGATTGTCTTCAAGTGTCAAGACTGAGTGATCTTTCTACTTTCTTCTCTTTATATTGTTCAAAATCTTGACTGCCCCCCATCCCTCCCTTCCACTTTCCATTCTTCACTCCACCCTCACTCCCCGACACCCACGCAGCCACTAGGAAGTTCTTACCATTCTGACCTTTTTATATTTTTGCAAATGCTGTTCCCTGCGCTGAGAATACATATACCTGGCAAACTCTAATCCCAAGACCCAGTTCAAACATCACCTACTCCAGGAAGCCCCCCCAGCTCAGTTTTGGGCTCCCACAGCACTTCTGGGCATACTTCTGTGAAGGCATACCACACACTTTCATTTTTCATCCTTCATGTCTTTATTTATCCATCAAATATCCCCTGAGAATCTCCTGAGGGCACTGCCACTGTGCTAATCTCTTGGGCAAAGAATAAAGAAAGAAATCTCTATATATTTGACGAGGCCAAAGAGCAAGGCCTGGAAATCAGAAACAGAAACATTCAGGAAGGCAATTTGCACAAGAAGGCAGAAGGTGTTTAGAGTCACAGAGTAACACAAGGCCAGTGGCATCCTATATCTGAATGTGCCTTGTGTGTCCCTCTCACCCCAAGTCTGTGGGCCCCTTGAGGGCAAGAGCCAGGTCTTAGTCATAGTACAGTGCCCTGCAAGAGGTAGGTTTGTAAAATTTGATGAATGAATGAACACTGTCAGGTTCCCCTGAGTCCTAGAGGCCTCCAGGACACCGAGAAGGATGGGCTCCAGCCTGAGGCAGCTCCAGGCCACTCACCCACAGAGGGGACAACGTGTCAGGTCACTGAGAGGCCACAGCCAGGACTTGCTTGGATCAGTAGGGACACCATCTGGCCTTCAGAGTCCCTGGGTAAATGGTTTACACAACAGTGGGCCCATGAGCTCATACCACCCCCTCACCCCCAGAGGGGGAAATTGAGGGCACCCGTCCCTGTAACCCAGAGGTAAGTGACCTGGATGTGTCAGGGCTGGGGCTGAAACACAGGTCTTCAAACCTTCAAACCCCATGTTCTTCCTACCTCACCACGCTCAACCCTGAAACATACCTGCTCTACAGACCTTTTTCTATCTCATTTGTATCCTTTTATTACATTCCTCTGGTATTTCTTGATATCTGCTTTTTCTTTCCTTTCTATGTCTTCTCTCCTTAGTCTGCCTCCTGTCAAAGAACACCGCACTCAGACATCGACAGCAGAATAGCAAGGAAGGAAGTATGGTTCCTGTCTGCCCACCCTTAGCTTGGGATCAAGGTCGACACAGACAAAAGGGACCCAGCACTATTGAGTGCCTTCTGTATGCCAGGCCACTCTGCCACATGCTCCACTTGGATCAGGACCTCCCACAATCCTGGAAGGAAATATCATTGTCCACATTTTATTAAGGAGGAAATAAGGCCCCAAGGAGGGCCAGTCACTCAGCCACTAAGGGGCTCTGCTAGGTTGCAAACATAAGGTTGCCTCCTGCTCTCTCCATTCTCAGAGGCCGTGTCACCAAGGAATCCCCATTTACAGAATGCTTCGGGCCCGGGAGAGGAGGATTATGTAGAAATAAATCAGGAGAGATTTCCTGAGAAAAGTCCATTTGAATCCATCAACTGCTGAATGGATAAATACAATGTGTTATAGCCACACAATGGAATATTATTCAGCCAGACAAGGAATAAAGCACTGACACAGCTACAACATGGATGAACCTTGAAAATACGATGTTTAGTGAAAGAAGACAGTCACTAAAGACCATATATTGTATGATTCCACTTATATGAAATGTCCAGAATAGGCAAATCCATGGAGACAGAAAGTAGATTAGTGGTTTCAGGGGGCTGGGGAGAGGGGGAGACAGTGGATGGTCGCCAAAGGTTATGAGGTTTCTGTTTGGGGAGATGAAAATGTTCCAAAATTAATGGTGATGAAGATTCACAACTCTGAGCTGAAAACCATTGAAATCTACACTTTGGGTGAATTGTATGGTACAGGAACTCTCTGTCAATCAAACTGGTTCTTAACATGTCGGTTTGGGAAGAAGTAAGAGAGACAAGGAAAGACAGAGGAAGGCTGGTGCTCCCAGCAGAAGGACACAAGTCAGGACCAGTTGGGAGAGCGAAAAAGGGATCTGCGTGGTGGCACCAAGTGAAAGCTTCTGGGGGGAGGGGCAGAGCGGGTTTGGATTTGATGTGATTGGGATTTCCCAGGTGGGGGCTGAGGGATGAACTCAGCAGAAAGAAAACAGAGACCCAGAGTCACAGACTGAACTGGAAAGAGAGGACGTTGATGGGGGAGAATTGAGGAATGTGCAGCTCAGGCTCCTGCCTCGGACCCCAGTGGACATTCATGCTCAGCGGGCCCCAAACAGAAGCCGCAACCTTGTCTCCACTCCAGCTCTGCCTCAGGTGCTCTGCTTCCTGGGAATGGCTCCCAACTCTCTTCTTGGGGACCTCAGGGTAACTTCCCACTGTCCCCTTTCCTGAACCTTTAATCTCCCCCCTACCCCCAAGGGCTTCTTTTTGTTTGTTTTGTTTTTTAATTAATCAATTAATTTATTTATTTATTTTTGGCTGCGTTGGGTCTTTGTTGCTGCGCACATGCTTTCTCTAGTTGTGGCGAGCGGGGGCTACTCTTCCTTACGGTGCATGGGCTTCTCATTGCAGTGGCTTCTCTTGTTGCAGAGCACGGGCTCTAGGCACGTGGGCTTCAGTAGTTGTGGCAGTTGGGCTCAGTAGTTGTGGCACATGGGCTTAGTTGCACCGTGGCATGTGGGATCTTCCCCGGACCAGGGATCAAACCTGTGTCCCCTGCATTGTCAAGCAGATTTTTAACCACTGCGCCACCAGTGAAGTCCCCACCCCCACCCCGGGGCTGCTTCTCCTCAATAAACGGTCAACCCTGATCCTGCCCCATCTCCTCCATTCCCAGTCAAGCTGCTTGACCCAGTTGTCTACACTGGCCCGACTCACTTCTCTTCTCCCAGGCACGATTTTTATTTTTATTCATGAAAAATTTCAAACCAGTTCCAGAAAGTAATGTAGAGACACTTGTGTCTATATTGTTAAGGTAGACAACGTTAACATTTTGCCATATCAGCTTCAGACCTTTATTTTACTTATTTATTTAAGGAATCACATGTCAGAGACAGAGCTAAAGCCCCCATTTCCTGCCCCTCTCCCCCAAAGTCACCACTTTCCTTGGTGTATATGGTTACCATGTAAGATGTTTATTTTTACTAAGTCAAACCAAGTGGAATTGCCAATACTTGACTGTTTTTGATCCCCACCCCCCAACAAATTAATATGGTTGACCTAAATATGACATGTGCATACAAGTTTTTCATCCTGCCAAATTGAAACTGTATTCATTAAACAATAACTCACTATTCCCTGCTCTTCCCAGCCCCTGGCAACCACTATTCTACTCCAAGCTTCATCTGTGTTGTAGCGCATGTCAGAAATTCTTTCCTTTTTAAGGCTGAATAATAATCCATTGTATTTATATGCTGCAGTTTGTTTATCCCTTCATCCATTGATGGATGTCTAAGTTGCTTCCACCTTTTGGCTATTATGAATAATGTTGAGTGTACAAATGTCTCAAGACCCTGCTCTGTCTTACTCCTTACTCTGTTCAGGCTGCTAAAACAAAATACCATAGACTGGATGATTTATAAACAACAGAAATTTCTTTCTTACAGTTCTGCAGGCTGGAAGTCCAAGATCAAGGTGCCAGCAGATTTGGTGTCTGGTGAGTGCATGCTTCCTGATTCATAGACGGCTGTCTTCTCTCTGTGTCCACACATAGTGGAAGGGATGAGGGAGCTCTCTGAGGTCTCTTTTATAGGGGTCACCCCTAACCTCCTGAGCTTTTTAAGGGTCAACTGAAAGGTTCCCCCACCTCTATTACAGTGTTTCAAATTTAGAGATATCTAGTAAGGAGAGTTCCACCACCCCCTCTTCCTTTTCAAAGCTGTCTTGACTATGCTTAGCCCTTTACTCTTCTAGATGAATTTTAAGGTGAGTTTTTCCAGGACCATAAAAAAAATCGGATTTTTTATTGAAACTGCACTGAATGTGTGGATTAATTTGAGGAGAATTGCCATTTAAAATATAGTGAGTCTTCCAGAGGAACATGTCATTCCAACACTATGGGATGTAATCTGCAAAATCCAAACTCTGGGAAGCTCTGCAGGAAACGCAACTTGGACTTCTTTAACAAATAAATTTCAAAGAAAAAAACATAAAGTAGATGAAGGGAGATCCTGAATATAAAGGTACTTAAGAAACATAACAACCCTGATTCCAACAAGTTAAAATAATGAAACAACTGGAAATTGAAACACTGACTGGCATGAAATGATATTAAGAAATTAATGTTACATTTTTGTGTGTGATAATGATACTGTGATTATATATTTTTAAATAGTCCTTATATTTTAGAGGGATAGGCTGAAATATTTGTAGGTAGAATAATAGGATGCCTGGGAGGAGTAAATGGGAAAAGAGATGAAACAAGATTGGCCAGGAATTGACAGTTATGAAGGTTGAGTGATGGGCACTTGAGAATTCATTATATGATTCTGTATACTTTTGTGTATTTTGAAATTTTCAGAATAAAAAGTTTCTCAAATATTGAAATATTGAGTCTTTCCATCCACAGACATGCTTCATTTATTTAAATTTTCTTCTGTCATTTTTTTTTTTTTTGCGGTACGCGGGCCTCTCACTGTTGTGGCCTCTCCCGTTACGGAGCACAGGCTCTGGACGCACAGGCTCAGCGGCCATGGTTCACGGGCCTAGCCGCTCTGCAGCATATGGGATCTTCCCGGACCAGGGCACGAACCCGCGTCCCCTGCATTGGCAGGCAGACTCTCAACCACTGTGCCACCAGGGAAGCCCTCTTCTGTCATTAAAAAAATATATTTATTTATTTATTTTTGGCTGTGTCGGGTCTTAGTTGCAGCATGCAGGATCTTTTGTTGAAGAGCGCAGGCTCTTGTTGCAGCACACAGGCTGCTCTCTAGTTGTGGCACATGGGCTCCAGAGCATGCAGGGTCAGTAGTTGCCCTGCGCGGGCTCTCTAGTTGTGGCACGTGGGCTCAGTAGTTGCAGCGCATGGGCTTAGTTGCCCCACGGCATGTGGGATCTTAGTTCCCCGACCAGGGATCAAACCCATGTCCCCTGCATTGGAAGGCAGATTCTTAACCACTGGACCACCAGGAAAGTCCTTAAATTTTCTTCTGTCTTGCAAAGTTTTATAACTTTTTCCATAAAGTCCTGCATATCTTTGGCTGATTCAACAAATTTGCCAATTACTTATTTACTAGTTCTAATCACACTAATAATTTTTCTCTAGCGTCTTTTGGATTTTCTATTTAGGCCATCAGATCACATGAAATGAAAACAATGAAATTTTGTTTCTCCTGTCCAATACTCATAACCTCCATTTATTTATCTTGTTATACACTGCCAGTTAGGTCTTTCAGAATAATGTTGAATTTAAACAGTGATAGATGCATCTATGTCTTGTTACCAACCTGAGTAAAAATAATGTTCTTGGTAGGTTTATTCATTCATTCCATAAGTACTCATTGACCAATTATTATGTGCCAGGCACTGTAGTTGGAATACAACAGCAAACAAATCAAAGGTCCTTGCCCTCACAGACCTTACATTCTAGTAGGCAGAGAGAGAAGATGAATATAATTAATGATTAAATTCTACAGCATATGTTAGAAGGTGATAAACACTATGCAGAAAATTAATAAGATAGGTTAAGGATGATCCAGAGTGTCAATGTGGGACAGGTGCAATTTAAAATAAGGTGATGGGGCTTCCCTGGTGGCGCAGTGGTTGAGTCCGCCTGCCAGTGCAGGGGACACGGGTTCGTGCCCCTGGTCCGGGAAGATCCCACATGCCGCGGAGCGGCTGGGCCTGTGAGCCTGCATGTCTGGAGCCTGTGCTCTGCAACAGGAGAGACCACAACAGTGAGAGGCCCACGTGCCGCAAAAAAAAAAAAAAAAAGGAACTCATAAGCTGTGTAAAAAATGTTTATGGAAAAGAAAGGGAACCTAGTATCACCAAAATGTCATTCTGGCCACTGGGCATAGAAGGGATGGGAGGGACAAGAGAAGAAGGAAGGCCAATTAGGAGACAATTGCTAACAACCCAGGCTAGAAACTATGGGAACAGTGGAAATGAAGATGGAGAAACATGGGCAGTTTTGAGAGAAGTTAAGGAGATAAATACCAAGAGATTTTGGAGATTAAGCATGGAAGTAGGGGGGATCAAGAATGGCTCCCAGATCTCTTATTTGGGAAAATGAGTGGATGGTGGAGATATTCATTATGATCGGGGACACAAGAAAACTAGTTTTTTTTTGTTTTTTTTTTTTTTTGCGGTACGCGGGCCTCTCACTGCTGTGGCTTCTCCCATTGCAGAGCACAGGCTCCGGACGCACAGGCTCAGCAAGCCGGCTCCGTGGCACGTGGGATCCTCCCGGGGCACGAACCCATGTCCCCTGCATTGGCAAGCGGACTCTCAACCACTGTGCCACCAGGGAAGCCCAGAAAACTAGTTTTGAGAAGGGAAATAATGATGTCAGTTTAGGGCATAATAAGTTAAAGGATCCTTTGACATCAATAAAAGGACACATCCAGCAGGAAGCTGCATACATAGGATATACTCTGGGCTGGATGTGCACATTCAGGAGTTATCAGCAAAGAGATGGCAACTGAATACAGAAGTGGATGAAATATCCCAGGAAGTGTGTAGAGCAGGAACAGGGGACCCAAGGTCAACGCATGGAAGTGTTCTAAGCATGTGGAGAATGAGCTTAATGGGGATAAAGTATTAGGAGAAACTAGTGTGGAAGTTACAGCTTTAGTCTTGGTGCTATGGTGGCTTAAGACTAAGGCAGAGAGAGTGAAGTAGAGACACTTGTATTGATTCCAGTGATACTTAGGGCTTCTATTCAGATATGCGCAAGGAGCTCCTATTGGATCAACCCTTCTGCAGATCACTACTGAAAATTCTGGACCAAACATTAAAAAAAGCACCTACTTAAAGGCCCTGGAAGGAAACCAAAAACAATACTGGAGGGGCATCAACCCTTGAAAGAATGGAACTGCATTAGATATTTCACATTTTTATGGTTTCTAGCCTGAGGGAAGGTTGCAGTAACCACCATTCCAGATGGTTAAAATTCCAATAGAAAACTCATAGCTCTATTGGTTTGAGGAACCAGGGGATGATTTGTGACAAGCACAGCTGCTGGAAAGGAGGGAGAGAAAACTTGGCAAGAACAGAAACAGAGATGAAGTGCTCCAAATTCTGTGTATAAACTGCCCAAATCTTTGGCTGACTCATAAATAATGCATGCATTGGCACCAAGCTAAGGCTAAAGGAACTGACCTGAGGTTTCAGCTGCTTCCCACTATGGGGAAGACAGAGTTTGCAAACAGGATCCAGCCAAGTTAAATGCTGGCTTAAAAAAATCAACACTGTTCAGAGGAAGATAACAGGATTCAGAGTCTCTGTAATATATCATTCACAAACCAATCTTACTAGACATACAAAGACATAGGAAAATGTGGCCCACTCTCAAAAGAAAAGACAATCAATGGAGGCTGACCCCCAAATAAACAAGACATTAGAACTAGAAGACAAGGATGCCATAGCAATTATTATAACTTGTATTGGCCATATAGGGCTGCTGTAACAACATACCACAGACTGGATGGTTTTACTATTGAAATTTATTTTCTTACAATTCCAGAGGCTGGAAGTCCAAGATCAAGGTGCCAGTGGTGTTGGTTTCTCATGAAGCCTCTCTCTTTGGCTTGCAGATAGCCACTTTATCTTTGCTGTGTCCTCACAAGTCCTTTTCCCTGTTCATGCACATACCTGATGTCTCTTTCTTTTCTTGTAAGGACTCCAGTCCTATGGGATTAGGGCCTCATTTAACCTTAATTACCTCTTTAAAGGTCCTATCTCTAAACACAGTCAGAGTTGGGAGTTAGGGCTTTAACATATGAATTAGGGGGCAAAATTCAGTCCATAAAATAATTGTTCTCAAGGACAATATGTATATAAAGATATATAGATATAGATATAGATAGATACTTATAGTATATATAGATATATAAACACAGACATTTAGGATATAGGGTATCTCAGGACAGACGACAGGTACAGAAACGAATAAAAAGAACCAAATGGAAATTCTAAATATAATTTAATTAAAAATTCATTGGATAGGCTTGAGAACAGATCAAACACTGTAGAAGAAAAGATCAGTAAACTAGAAGATGGGACAATAAAACTACCCAAACTGAAGCTTAGAGAGAGAAAAAAAAAAGCATGAAAAATAGCCTCAATGACTTGTGGGACAAGATCAAATGGTCTAACATGAGCAATTGGAGTCCTAGAAGGAAAGGAAAGAGAGGATGGACAGATAAACATTTTTGAAGAAATGATGAATGGAACTTTCCCATATTTGGTGACATACTCATCGATTCAAGAAACTCGGAAAAACCCAAGCTGTATAAACACAAAGAAAACTACATCCAGGCATTTCAAACTGCTGAAAACCAAAGATAAAGAGACAGTCTTGAAAGCAGACAAAGAAAAGTGACACAATAGATACAGGGCAACAAGAATCTGGATGATACTGACTTCTCATCAGAAACAATGGAGGCCAGAGTGCAATGGAACAACACCTTTAAATTTTTAAGAGGAAAAAAATATCAATCAACTCCAATTCTGTACCCAGTGAAAATCTCCTTTGACATTTAAGGTGAAATAAAGACACTTTCAGATAAAACTAAGAGAATCTATTGCCAGGAAAACTTTTCTATAGAAATGCTAAAGGACTATCTTCAGACTAAAGAGAAACTATATCTCCTGGAAAATTGAATTTTCAGGAAGAAATGAATGACATTGAAAATGGTATATATGGGCAAATATAAAAGAATATTTTTCCTCTTAATTCCATTAGAATACATATAAATGTTTGAAGCAAAATTTATAGGGTTGGCTTGATTGTAAAGTTTACAATGGGTGAAGATATAGCATATACAAAAACTATAGCATAAAGGATGGGGGAAGGGAGTAAATGGACCTGTTTCTACATTTTGGGAGCAGTAGCATAAGACTAGCTTTAAATAGATTGGGAAAAATTAAGGATGCACATTGCAATCCCTAGAGCAATTACTAAAGTAATATGGCACACAGATATTGCTAAAAATATTCAATTAATACCAAAAAGGCAGGAAAGGAGAAACACTAGAACAAAAATAGAAAGGGCAAACATAAATCAAATGGTAAAATGATAAACCTAAATCCAACCATAGAACTAAGTACATTATATGTCAATGAACTGAACACTCCAATTAAAAGGCAAAAGTGGTCAGAGATTATCATACTAAGTGAAGTAAGTCAGACAGAGAAAGACAAATATCATATGATCTCACTCATATGTAGAATCTAAAAAATGATACAAATGAACTTATTTACAAAACAGAAACATACAGACGTAGAAAACAAACTTATGGTTATCAAATGGGAAAGGGGGGTGGGATAAATTAGGAGGTTGGGATTAACATATACACACTACTATATACAAATTAGATAATCAACAAGGACCTACTGTATAGCACAGGGAACTCTACTCAGTATTCTGTAATAACCTATATGAGACAAGAATCTGAAAAAGAATAGATATATGTATATGTATAACTAAATCACTTTGCTGCACATCTGAAACTAACACAACATTGTAAATCAAGTCTACTCCAATATAAAATAAAAATGAAAAAAAATCTACAGTTTATAAATTTTAAAAAGAGGCAAAAGTGATCAGAATGGGTTTTTTAAAAAAGCAAAACCCAATTATATGCTGTCTGCAAAAGCTTGACTTTAAATAAAAAGACACAGGTTGAAATTAAGTGGATGGAAAAAGATATATCGTACAAGCAAAGGGACATAGGCTGCAGCAGTTACATTAATATCAGATAAAACTGACTTCAAGATACAAATATTACCAGAAAAAAAGAGGACACTTCATAATGATTAAAGGGTCAACTCATTGGGAAGGCATAAAAATCATAAATACGTGAACATCCACTTAAGACTTCCATTTGAAGATGGAAAACCAAACATATGCGTTTAGCTCCACTCCCTCAAACACCCTACTAAAATACTAAAATATATATTGCATTATTAAAGAAAACCCCAGGGACTTCCCTGGTGGTCCAGTGGTGAAGAGTTCGCCTTATACTGCGGGGGATGGGGTTCAATCCCTGGTCAGGGAACTAAGATTCCCACGTGCCGCGGGGCAGCTGAGCCCGCACGCCACAACTACAGAGACCACACGCCCTGAAGCCTGCTCTCACCACAACTAGAGAGAGAAAACCTGCACACCACAAGTAGAGAGATGCCCGTGCGCCACAACAGAAAAAGATCCCGCATGCCGCAACTAAGACAGGGTGCAGCCAAAAATAAATAAATAAATAAAAATAATAATAAAAAAGAAAACCCCATACCTACAAAAGGTATAATGATTTCCTACTCACCCATTACCTAGATTTAACATTTATTCACGTCATTCTATATTCGTTTCTCCCCCCACCACAAAGTATCTTAAAATAAATTTAGTTTTTTAAAATTTTAAGTGGTTGCATTTTACCCAGTAAAGGAATTTGTAAAAAATTAAAAATGTATAAAGTCAATAAAATTTTTAGAAGAAAAATAGGAGAAAATGTTTGTGATCTTGGGTTAGTCAAAGAGTTCTTATATATGACAACAAAAGCACAATACATAAAAGAAAAAAATGATCAATTGGACCTCATTAAAATGCAAATCTTTTGTTCTTCAAAAGACACCATAAAGAAGACAGACAGGCAGATAATACACTGGGAGAAAATATATCCAAAATACATTTATGTTAAAGAACTTATATTCAAATTTAAAAAAATTAAAAATAAAATAAGATAAAAACAAAAGAAAAAAAGGAAAATAAAAAAGAACTTGTATCCAGAATATACAAAGAATTCTCACAACTAAATAAGAAGACAAACAGTACAATTAAAACTGGGAAAAAGATTTAATTAAATATTTTACCAAAGAAAATATACAAATAACAAGTGAGTATATGAAAAAATGCTCAAAACCATTAATCATTAGGGAAATGCAAATTAAAGCCACAATGAGATAAAACTTCATACCCACTACTGATGTCTATAGTAGAAAACAAACAAAAAACCCAAACAATAACAAATGTTGGCAAGGATGTAGAGAAATAAGACTCATGCATTGCTGGTGTGAATATAAAGTGGTGCAGCCACCTTGGAAAAACAGTTTGGCAATTTCATATAGAATTAAACATATTCTTAGATGTGACACCAGAAGCACAAGCAACAAAAGAAAAAAAAAACAGGTAAATTGGACTTCATCAAAATGCAAAACTTTTATGTATAAATAACACTATCAACAGAGGAAAAGCAACCCGCAGATTAGGAGAAAATACGTGCAAATCATTTATCTGATAAGTGATTAATATCCAGAATATATAAAGAAATCCTGAAACTCAACAGCAACAAAACAGACAACCCAATTAAGAAATAGGCAAAGGATTGGAAAAGACGTTTCTCCAAAGAAAATATACAAATAGCCAATAAACACATGAAAAGATGCTCACTAGCATTAGAAATTAGGGAAATGCAAATCAAAACCACAATAAGATACCACGTCACAACCCTTACGATGAAATATATATATATTTCACACAACAGTGTATATACACAGTCAAATAAACTAAAAAGTAAAATATGTTCTATCCTCCTACCTTAACAAGCATACCTTCAGAACTACCTGGAAGGCCAGGTTCTGATATAAAATACTCAGGCTCTCTGGAGTTCTGCTCCAGAACGTGGAGGTGTGGGGATTTCTGGCCCCTGCTGACATCCCCTCACCCACTCTCTTTTTTCTTCCAGCTCCTGATTCATCCCACACCACAAGGGGCCTCATGTGCATGCACGTGGGCACTCCAAGCTCCAACCCTGTCTCCCAGAAAAGGGTGTTTTTCTGGGCTACTCCATAGGCATAAAGTTGTGAACAATTTGTAGTGTGCTCTGTCCTCAGGACAGATCTAGAGAAGATACCTGCATGGTCCTGGAAATGGACTTTGAGCTATTTGGGCAAGGAATTCCAGGTTTACAGGTATGTACCTAGGTTACTATCAGGGCATGGGCTCTGAGTTGCCCAGTGTGACTTCAGAGTGCAAGGTGAAAGCCAATCAGAGTAAGAGTGGATACTGATGGGATCACAGCATCCCTTGATGGAGAGCAGGCCAGCCCCATAAAGACATTCCCATGACCAGCACCGTGTTGCCCATGTACAAAGTGGCGCCACCGCTCTGAATGGTGACGATGAATTCAGACAGCTGATGCCCACTGAGCGCTTACTACGTGCCAAGACAGAGCCTAGTGCTTTCCACACCTTATCTGGTTTAATCCTCTCAACAGCCCTGAGAAGTAGATGCTATTCCCATTGTTCCCATTTTACAAACAGAGCACCCAAAGCTTGGAAACTTATTCAAGGGCAGACCCAGCTGACCCGAAGTCAGAGCATCTGGTCCCATTACTGCAGAGAGGCAGCTCCTCAGGGGTGTGAATCTGATCTTAATTGCAGAGCTGGGAGTGACCAAACAAGTTCTATCACATACCATCCCCCACCCCCCCACCCCGCAATGCCCTCTGGCTCTTGTAAGACTCCACAAGCACCTCCTACTGCTGGACGGAGGGAAGGAAGAGGAAGAGCCCAGCCCCACTCTGCTGAGCACCTGAGGTCCACTGGGTGGGTTGGCCTCTCCGGCCTTGAGCCAGTCCTGATCCAGACCACGCTGCTGGGCAGCATCTGGACTCGTGCTTGTGTTTGAAGCTGGGTGTTTCCCTGCCCCAGTAGGGAAATCTTAGCTTGGGGCCTAGGCTGGGCCCATGGCTGGACTGAGACATTTTTGGAAACATAAGTTCGAGCTAATGGGTCTGGCCCCACCAGAAGCTAGTTGCAGAGTCCAAGAAACTTCTGGAAAAGTCCCCCTCGGCAGCATGGCACCAGAGGAAGAGCTCAGGCTCTGGAAAACTAGGTTCTAATCCCACGCCTGCCACTTCCTGTAGTGTGACACAGGGAAAGTTCATTAAAGATTCCCAATCTGGGAATGTAAGTTGGTACAGCCACTATAGAAAACAGTATGGAGGTTCCTCAGAAAACTAAAAATAGAATTACCATATGATCCAGCAATCCCTTCCTGAGCATATACCGGACAAAACAATAATTCAAAAAGATACATGCACCCCTATATTCGGAGCAGCTCTATTCACAATAGCCAAGACATGGAAACAACCTTAATGTCCATTGACAGATAAATGGATAAAGAAGATGTCGTACATATATACAATGGAATATTACTCAGCCATAAAACAGAACAAAATAATGCCAATTGCAGCAACATGGATACAACTAGAGATTATCATACTAAATGAAGTTAAGTCAGAAGAGAAAGACAAATACCATATGATATCACTTATATGTGGAATCTAAAATATGGCACAAATGAACCTATCTACAAAACAGAAACAGACTCACAGACACAGAGAACAGACTTGTGGTTGCCAAGGAGGAGGGGGTTGGGGAGAGGGAAGGACTGGGAGTTTGGGATTAGCAGATGTAAACTATTATATATAGGATGGATAAACAACAAGGTTCTACTATATAGCATAGGGAACTATATTCAAAATCCTGTGATGGATTTTCCATAATGGAAAAGAATATTTTTAAAAAAAGAATGTCTCTATGTATATAACTGATTCACTTTGCTGTACAGCAGAGATTGGCACAACACTGTAAATCAACTATACTTCAATTTTTAAAATTTAAAAGAGAAAAAAAAGATTCCCAACCTGGGACGGGAGTGAACATGTCTACTATGGTGGTTTTAAAATACGTCTGCAGGGCTTCCCTGGTGCTGCAGTGGTCAAGAATTTGCCTGCCAATGCAGGGGACACAGGTTCAATGCCTGGTCTGGGAAGATCCCACATGCCGCGGAGCAACTAAGCCCGTGCGCCACAACTACTGAGCCTGCGCTCTTAGAGCCCATGCACCACAACTACTGAGCCTGCACTCTAGAGCCCGCGAGCCACAACTACTGAGCCCATGTACTGAAGCCCATGTGCCTAGAGCCCATGCTCCATAACAAGAGAAGCCACTGCAATGAGAAGCCTGTGCACCACAACGAAGAGTAGCCTCCACTCTCTGCAACTAGAGAAAGCCTGCACACAGCAATGAAGACCCAGTGCAGCCAAAAATAAATAAATAAATTTAAAAATAATAATAAAATAAAATATGTTTGCAAATCCCTTGATATTCTTCCCTTCAAGAGGTGGACCCTAGTTCCCCTCCCCTTGAGTGTGGGCTGGACTTAGTGACTGGCTTCCAACTGATAAAATGAAGCAGAAGTACTGGTGCATGACCTCGGAGACCTGGTCTTAAAAGGCACCATGGCTTCCTGCCTGCTCCCTCTCTTGCCCTTGCATCTCTCCCTCTAGTGGAAGCCAGCTGCCATGTCAGGAAGAGAGGCACACTGGTGAAGGACTGAGGTCTCCAGCCAACAGCCATATGAGGGCACCATCATGGAAAAGGACCCTCCTGCCCCAGTCCAGCCTTCAGATGGCAGCAGCCCTGGACAACATCTTGACCACAACCTCATGAAAGACCCTGAGCCAGAACCAGCTAGTGAAGCTGCTCCTGAATTTCTGACCTGT
Source organism: Lagenorhynchus albirostris (assembly GCF_949774975.1). Classification (NCBI taxonomy): domain Eukaryota; kingdom Metazoa; phylum Chordata; class Mammalia; order Artiodactyla; family Delphinidae; genus Lagenorhynchus; species Lagenorhynchus albirostris. The sequence goes on from NC_083109.1 coordinate 52,612,274, forward strand.
GGAAATGGTGACATAATCAAATGTTTGGTGCTCTTAGCCAGTACATTGAGGGTATTTTGTTACACAGCAGGAGATTACAGATATATACACGCATCTCAAGTATTTGTCAGGATTCACTGGGATAACAGACACGAAATGCCAGATACCTGATGGATGCTGAGTCTGATTAGCTCCTTTCCACTCTGCGGTCTTGGCAGTCCCTTCCCCGTGGGGCTAAGGTTTGGACTGTGGGTTATGCCCACTCAGGGGCCAGCCCTCAAGCAGGTCCCTGGCTTCTTTCCCTCCCCCCCACCCAGCAGACCTCCTGGCCATGCCCACCAGAGACACTGTCACCCTGGGGGAGGACTGCTCTCTCTTTTATACAGAGGATCAAACAAATTGGTTGGCATCCAGTTCAATCCAAATCCTGCATCAATACTACCAGCCTCGCCCGCCAGGTTCACCTTCCGCACAATAGCACAAGTGGGATGCCCAAACTATAAATCAGTTCACACCACTTTTTGCTTTAAACCCTCCAGCAGCTTCCCTTTACCCTTAGTGTAAAAATCCCAACTTGTTACCATAGCTACAAGACTCCTGTGATAGGCCCCACCCCCACTGTATAATTGATTATTATGCTTCAGTTTCTCATATTCCAAATGCCATCCAAACGTGCCAAACCTCTGCACGTGGAACATTCTTCCGCCAAACCTTCACAAGGCTGCCCCCACCCCATTAATTTGAGCTCCACTCAGTGTCACCTCCTTAGAGCCCCACCCCAGGCCATGTCCACCACATTATCTTATTTCATCCTTTTTATCACCAGCTATAATGACCAGTTGCCTTGTTTATTGCCTGAAGCCCACCTACTGCTGGAGAGCAGAACTTTGCTTTGATTATTCTAGGGCCTGGAATGGTGCCCAGAACCCAAGAGACACTGGATGAAGGCTTGTGGGCCAAATGGCTTCTTGAACATCAATCAAATTCCCTTTTGAAAGCTTTGGAGGCATCTTTCTTCATGAGGAACCCTCTGGAAAATCCTTCCATAAAGGGAATGAGTCACCTCCAGACTTTCGAACAGCGGGTCATACCTGCATCATAATCATCTTAATCCAGGAAGGCCTTTGTTAGGGATTTTGAAATGCCAGTGTTCTGAGAGGCAGTAAATCTTTTTCTGATTTGGTTCCAGGTAACGTACAGGGACTGGAACACCCTGATTTTTACCCCTTGGCTGGATTTTCATGTGGATCTGCCTGGCCAGCAGTCCTTTGCAAGGAGCAGAGGTCCAAAGACCATGTGGCTCTGTGATGCAAACCTTTTCTCCACCCCCCAGGAGGGCAGGGACCGAGTAAGGGGCCACCTGAAGAAGCCAGAATGTTCTGAGGTCCTGGAGGTTGGAAGAAGGGAGGGCACCCAGCATGGGGCTGAGAGGGGCGTGGCTCAGGGATAAGGATGGACTACAGGGCCACCCTCCAGCAGGTGAGATGGCCATGGCCTCCAGGGCCAACCAGCAGAGGACTCTGCTTGTTCCCGCTTCCTTCCAGGACCTAGGGGAGCTGAGGGGCTCATGGAGGACCCTGATGCTAACTGGTCTCCTTGCTTCTCTTGGTGCCAACCACAAACAGTCGTCTTCTACAGATAAGATCGCATCATTCCTCTGCTTGAAGGAATCACTCCCCTTATTCTCAAGATACAGACCCATCTATATGTTGAATCTCCACCTCCAGCCCCAGCCCCTGCTGCTGGCCGCAGTCACACTATTCCCAACCCTGGCCATCTCTGTTCGCTGAGCCACAAGGCTGTTCCTGCCACGTCATCTCCTGAAAGAGACCATGCAGCCCTCCTGCCCAGTCCAATCCCTACTCACTTCACCGTCTCCCACTCCTGTCCTGTGGGGGGGCACAGCACTGCCACGGCCTCAGCTCTTATGTGTGGGTTTGATTACTGCAGTCCCAGGGGGACGAGGATGCTGCCTGTCCTCCTCACCCCTGCACCTGGAGGGGAGTGGCCCTGGCACTCAGCAGACACTCAGACCACACTGAGTGAAAGAAAGAATAGGAAGCTCTAAGGGCCAGGCCAGCATTGTTGGAAATGCAGTGAAAATGATGGACGGGGCTGGAGAGCTGGGTGAAGAGCATTCAGGCGAGTCTCGGGCTCTGTCTCCAGGGGGTGGATGTGTGTGGATGGAGCAGGGTGTGTCCAGGTGTGTCCCCCTGGCCTGCATCTGGGGAAGCCACATCCCCAGTCTCCCTTCACCCAGACAGCGTGCGGGGTGGGCGTGGTGGGTGGGGAAGGACTCACTGGATCTGGAAGGAGAGAAGGGGCCCAGCGTGGTCTGGGGATCATGGCACTCTGATGTCCCCGGCTTTGCCCAGGGGAGGGGAAGAGCTGGGGAGAATGGAGAGGATGAAGGGGTCAGGAGGAAACGGTGTGACCCGACAGGTGCCCTGGGAAAGCAGCCGAATGCAGCTGCTTGGACTTGAGGTTTTCTGCCACTTTGTGTGGCTGAGCATGGGGCACCCTGTGTGTCCCCACTTCTGGTTATAGAGCCAGGGTGGGAGCAGCATCTTCAGCTAAGAGGCATGAGGTCACCGCTGCTGCAGGGGGAGGGCAGGATACTCGGGGTCAACCACACCGGTACCCAAGGGGGCAGGTGGGACCTGGGTAGGTAAGGCGTGGGCAGGACCAACCAGAAGGGGCCCAGCCGTGGCAGGGGAACAGGGTTCTGGAGACTCCCTCTGGACCAGGCATGCCCTTTATTGCCTGGATTTAGGGAAGTCCAGCGAGTGCCTGGGGAGGGGGTGGGGTGTCTGGGAGGCCATGGGAGCATTCAGATGTTAATGCCTGGTCCACCCCTGCCAGTTGGAGCCAGCTGAAATCAGACCCCACCTCAGCAGGTCAGGCCCAGCCCTAAGTGGCCTCAGGTCTTCTCTGTGTCCAGCCACCCCAGCCTTCCATCAGTCCCTGGAAGACACTGTGCTCCCTGGGGCTCTGGTCCCCAGTCTCTGCTCTCTCTAGAACCTCCATGACTCCCAAAACTCCTCCTTATCCTTCTAAGATCAGCTCAGCCATCTCATCCTCAGGGGCCTTCCCTGGCCCTGAGGCCAGTCCAGGTCCCTTGGTCCCCACCAAACACTCATCCTTCTCAGGGCCTGACTTTGCTGACATGCATCTCTGTTCCTAATTCCACAGGGATGAGAGTTTCCCACGGACTCAGTCCAGAGGCTCGGAATCAGAACTACTGTTGCTCACTTCTCTATCATCGACATCTCATGAAACATCCACTGAATAGATGAGCAAAGGAATGAGTGGGCCCAAGACGCCCACCCTCGTGTGGATCTTATCACTCCCTTCTTGGCTATGAATTCAGGTAGTGGATACCACTCGTGTGGTCAGGAAAACATGGCTTCTCTGAGGAGGTTGGGATCTTAGGGGTGCCCTCCCACTGTAGCAAAGAGAACCCACATGGTCTGGCTGCGAGGGACACAAGATCCTGCCTGAAAATACAAGAGGCAGAGTTGCGCCCCCCAGGGCCAGACCTTTGAAGTGGAGCCTGAGCGCAGTGGAAGGTTGCCCAGGCTGTGCACTGCTGCGCTGATGGGACCTTTTCAGCACAGACATCTCCTCCTGTGGCTCACCTTTGAGCTCCTGTCTCGCAGCACATGGGAGAAATCCACGTCTTTGTAACACAGTTGGCATTGCCACGGACCAAACAACTAGCTATTTGATTTTTCTCTCTATTCTGTTTGACTATTTTACCAGGATTTTCCCCCCTCTAGAAATACTTAATCTTTCCCAACTGGCTGGAAAGGTGGTCAAACAAACAAAAAGATTGATAAACAGGGATTTAATTAAAGGCATGGGCTACATTAAAAAGCAGTGACATTTCATCCTTTCCTTAGCGCCGTAGTAAGACTAGAGAGCTTCTCTTATTCAGCTCTTCAGCTGCCTAAACTGGGAAGGCTTGAGCTAGGTATTTCCCAGGATGTACCCCCATCCCCCACCCCCGGGAGCTGAACGCAAGTCTGGAGGGGGTGGAAGCACAGAGACTAGCATTCCCCCCCTGAATTGTCGCAAAGGGCGATCCTCACCTGCCACGAACAGCCTTGGGCAGAGCCAGCGGGTCCACGCGCTGCCAATCATCACACAGGAAATAAGCTTGCTGGCCGACCCCTGTGCACATGCCCGGGAGCAGCGCCAGAGCCCACAGAGCGGAGAGGGCTGGGAGGAAGCGGGCTCGCAGAACTAGGAAAACCTGTTCTGTGTGGGAGAGGCTGTGTAGCAGGGAACCCTGCGCAGAGGAGGAGGGGACTCCAGTGGAGGATTAAGGTGGTCTTTGCTCACCTGATCCCATAACTACAGCAGGGAGATGGGTAAAAGCACATGTAAATTGGGTGAGATGCACGCGTTTCACGGAGAAAGGCAGGGAGAGACTCTTAAGTGTTAAAGCACCACCTGTGAAAACTGCCCCTTAATGGGAAAGCTGAAAGGGAGAGCAAATTCTAACAAGGATGGAATTGAGCGTTTGCCAGTCTTGCCGACAACGATTCGGAAACGTCTTTATTTCTTTAGAACGAGCTCAGTGGGTTCCCCTCCGTCTGGGTGGATGAGGGTGATGCAGGGAAACCGAAAGTAGAACCAGAAGGAGAAACAAAAGGCAGCATTGTTCTTGCAGTAGGTCACTTGTCATCAGGAAACACAAATCGGAGCCACAGTGAGACACACTTCACACCCGCTAGGGTGACCGTAATGAAAAACACAGGTAATAACAAATGCTGGTGTGGGTGTGGAGATATTGGAACCATCACACACTCCTGGTGGAATGTAAAATGCTGCAGCTGTCTTGGGAAACAGGTCATTCCTCAAAAGGTTAAACATAGAGTCACCATATGACCCAGCAATTCCACTCCTAGGTATAGTCCCAAGAAAATAAAAAACATTTGTCCACACGACAACGTGCAAGTAACTTTTCAAATACAAAATCCAGGGACTTCCCTGGTGGTCCAGTGGGTAAGACCCGCACTCCCAATGCAGGGGACCTGGGTTTGATCTCGCATATATGCTGCAACTAAGAAGTCTGCATGCCACAGCTAAGAAATCCGCATGCCGCAACAAAGATCCCACAAGCCTCAGCTAAGACCTGGTGCAGCCCCCCAAAAAAGTCATAAATGTGTTTATGTGAAACTTGTTTTTGAACATGATGCTCTTGAGAAAACTTTTTAAGAGAGGAAAATATGTTTACATGAAGAGAAAATGGTTTGCGTTGACAAAAGCCTAAGGAGGAAAAAAAAATCTATTCTAAAGTCCTGGTTAATATAACCTCTAACCTCCCAGTAGAAATTTTAGCATAAAACCTAGGTTCAGTCTAATGCCACTGGGCACTGAACAATGGATTTCCTTGCATCTCTCTGGAGAGCACTAACTGAGTGTTTTGTAGGTCACAACATACAAACCAGGAGGAGACTCAAACTCATAGCTGGAGGAAGGAAGTATTGCTAGCAGAAGTCATTGATGAATCAGCTGAGAGTCAGCATTGGCTGAAAGAGAAAACTGAGGGATTCGGATAAAGTCATGTGTGCCTGCCTGATACCCCAACTTACTCCCCACTGACTTGCTCCCCGCTTAGGTGAAGGGGTGTGTGTGTGTGTGTGTGTGTGTGTGTGTGTGTGTGCACGCATGTGTGATCGGTAACTTCTCTAATATGAGTTTGAGTTCCTATGATCAACCTTGAGTTAATACTCAGATAAAACAATCTAGAGTGAAGTATGAAGAGAAAAAAGAAAAGAGAATATAGTGGAAGAGCAAAGACGTCCCTTATATGGAAAGAATATCTAACATAAGTTTTATTGGGGTTTTAGGAAGAGAGGAGGAAGAATGAAGCAATATCTGGATAAAATAAGCTGATTATTTTCCAAAATTGATGGAACACATCAATCCGTAAATTCAAGGAGCCAAATAAATCTCAAGTAGGATAATTAAAAAGAAATCCATACCTAGTACAGAAACCCCCAAATGAAGAATTTTAAAAGTAGCCCAAGAAAAACAAAAGATGACTTTCAAAAGGGCAAGTTTTGCTGAGTTTTTAGCAGCAACAGGAGAAGCAGAAGTAGTAGAATTACATTGTCAGTGTGTTGGAAGTAAAATTAACAACACAATAACAGCAACCTGGGCAACACAGCTTCCTACCTGGTGAAAAAATATTTCAGTAAAGGGAATTCTAGGGTGTTTTTCAGGCAGAAGAAAAATTTGTCCTAGAGGGGAGGTTGGGGATAGAAGAAGGAATAAAATGTCAAATGTGAGATTAAGTCCAAATGAACATTAACTTTACAAGACAATGTCTTTTTTGGCTTATGACACAGAGAGAATGAAAATTCAAAACAATAAAATCATCTAGCTCAATAGAAAACAAACAACCCAATCAAAAAATGGGCAGAAGACCTAAATAGACATTTCTCCAAAGAAGACATACAGATTGCCAAGAGGCACATGAAAAGCTGCTCAGCATCACTAATTATTAGAGAAATGCAAATCAAAACTACAATGAGGTATCACCTCACACCAGTCAGAATGGCCATCATCAAAAAGTCTACAGATAATAAATGCTGGAGAAGATGTGGAGAAAAGGGCACCCTCCTGCACTGTTGGTGGGAATATAAATTGGTGCAGCCACTATGGAGAACAGTATGGAGGTTCCTTAAAAAACTAAAACTAGAGTTACCATATGACCCAGCAATCCCTCTCCTTGGCATATATCTGGAAAAAATGAAAACCCTAATTCAAAAAAGATACACGCACCCCAGTGTATCATAGCATAATGTCATTTGCAGCAACATAGATGGACCTGAAGATTATCATACTAAGTAAAGTAAGTCAGAGAAATACAAATATCGTATGATATCACTTATATGTGGAATTAAAAAAAAAAGATACAAATGAACTTATTTACAAAACAGAAATAGACTCACAGACATAGAAAACAAACTTGTGGTTACCAAAGCGGAAAGGGTGGGGAGGGATAAATCAGGAGTTTGGGATTAACAGATGCACATTACTATATATAAAATGACAAAAAATAAGGACCTATTACATGGCACAGGGAATTAAATTCAATATCTTGTAATAACCTACAATGGAAAAGAATCTTAAAATACAGGGCTTCCCTGGTGGCGCAGTGGTTGAGAGTCCGCCTGCCGATGCAGGGGACACGGGTTCGTGCCCCGGTCTGGGAAGATCCCACCATGCCGCGGAGCGGCTGGGCCCGTGAGCCATGGCCACTGAGCCTGCGCCTCTGGAGCCTGTGCTCCGCAACGGGAGAGGCCACAACAGTGAGAGGCCCACGTACCGCAAAAAAAAAAAAAAAAAAAAAAAAAAAAAAAAAAGTTGCTTGTTTTGAAAAACTAAAAATAAAGCATCTAATATGGGAGAAGTGTAAATGTTCTAAATGCATTGATTTTCCTAGGAGAGAAGTAAAGGTAATAATTCCTATTGGGTGATAAGTCAAGGCTGCATATTGTAATTTCTAAAATAATCACAAAAAGAATGGTAAAAGCCTGAATAAATATCAAACCAACAGAGGAACAAAATGAAATTTTAAAAACTCAACTACACTTGGGACTTCCCTGGTGGTCCAGTGGCTAAGACTCCACACTCCCAATAACGAGGGCCCAGGTTCGATCCCTGGTCAGGGAACTAGATCCTATGTGCCACAAGTAACAGTTCGCATGTCTCAACTGAAGATTCTGCATGCAGCAGTGAAGATCCTGCATGCTGCAACTAAGACCTGGCATGGCCAAATAAATAAATAAATATCTTTTTTAAATAAAAAAAATAAAAACTCAACTAAACTAAACCTAGGCAAAAAAGAGATAAGGGAACAAAGAACAGGTGAGATGAGCAGAAAGCCCATCAGTAAGACAGTAAAATCATTGCATTAAAGGTAAGAGGGTCAACTACTCCAGCTAAAAGACAAAGATTATCACACTGGATAGAAATAAAATCCTATATATGCTAAGTACAAGAGACACATCTAAAACAGAGGGATCAATAAAGATTGCAAAGAAATGATGAAAAAAATCATATACCACTGAAATACTATGAGGATGGCTGGTGTCACAATCCTAATATCAAACAAATATACTTTAAGGTAAAAGCATCACTAGAATTAAAGAGTGTCACTCTATAATAATAAAAGAGTATTCTAAATTTGTATGAACCTAATAACATGATATATAGAGTAAATGTAGACAGAATTATATGGAGAAACAGACAAGTCCATAGTCATAGTGAGATACTTTGACATACTTTTTTCAGTAATTAATGGAGTAAGCAGACAAGAAATCAATAACACTATAGAAGATTTGAAACAACGTAATTAACAAGCTTGACTTTATGGACATATGTACAGCAACTGAAGAATACATTATTTTCAAGAAGATATAATCCACTTTAAAATTTGACTATAGGGGACCTCCCTGGTGGTCCAGTGGTTAAGACTTCACTTTCCAATGCAGGGGGTGTGGGTTTGATTCCTGGTCAGGGAGCTAAGATCCCACATGCCTCTGGGCCAAAAAACCAAAACATAAAATAGAAGCAATATTGTAACAAATTCAATAAGGACTTTAAAAATGGTCCACATCAAAAAATCTTTAAAAAAAAATTTGACTATATGCTGAGCCGAAATGCACATTCCAACAAATTTCAAAGGACTGAACTAAAACAGATAATGTTCTCTAATCACATTGCAAATAGCTTAAGGATCAGTAACAAAAATATAATTGGAAAATCCCTGTATCTTTGAAAACTACACTTTTGAGTAATATGCTTCCAAAATACACTTTTAAATAATGCACGGACTCTGAAGAAATAAAAATGGAAATTAGAAATTATTATTATTATTTTTTAACATCTTTATTGGAGTATAATTGCTTTACAATGTTTTGCTAGTTTCTGCTGTATAACAAAGTGAATTAGCTATATGTATACATATATCCCCATATCCCCCCCCCTTGCATCTCCCTCCCACCCTCCCTACCCCACCCCTCTAGGTGGTCACACAGCACCGAGCTGATGTCCCCCTGCGATGCAGCTGCTTCCCACTAGCTATCTATTTTACATTTGGTACTGCATATGTGTCAATGCTACTCTCTCACTTCGTCCCAGCTTACACTTTCCCCTCCCAGTGTCCTCAAGTCCATTCTTTACGTCGGCGTCTTTATTCCTGTCCAGCCCCTAGGTTCGTCAGAACCTTTTTTTTTTTCCTTAAATTCCATATATATGTGTTAGCATACGGTATTTGTCTCTCTCTTTCTGACTTACTTCACTCTGTATGACAGACTCTAGGTCTATCCACCTCATTACAAATAACTCAATTTCATTTCTCTTTATGGCTGAGTAATATTCCATTGTATATATGTGCCACATCGTCTTTATCCATTCATCTGATGATGGACACTTAGGTTGTTTCCATCTCCGAGCTATTGTAAATAGACCTGCAACGAACATTTTGGTACATGACTCTTTTTGAATTATGGTTATCTCAGGGTATATGCCCAGTAGTGGGATTGCTGAGTCATATGGTAGTTCTATTTTTAGTTTTTTAAGGAACCTACATACTGTTCTCCACAGCGGCTGTATCAATTTACATTCCCACCAACAGTGCAAGAGGGCTCCCTTTTCTCCACACCCTCTCCAGCATTTATTGTTTGTAGATTTTTTGATGATGGCCATTCTGACTGGAGTGAGGGTGATACCTCATTGCAGTTTTGATTTGCATTTCTCTAATGATTAGTGATATTGAGCATCCTTTTACGAGTTTGTTGACAACATGTATATCTTCTTTGGAGAAATGTCTATTTAGGTCTTCTGCCCACTTTTGGATTGGGTTGTTTGTTTTTTGATATTGAGCTGCATGAACTGCTTGTATATTTTGGAGATTAATCCTTTGTCATTTGCTTTGTTTGCAAATATTTTCTCCCATTCTGAGGGTTGTCTTTTCATCTTGTTTATGGTTTCCTTTGCTGTGCAAAAGCTTTTAAGTTTCATTAGGTCCCATTTGAGTAGTTTTGTTTTTATTTCCATTTCTCTAGGAGGTGGGTCAAAAAGGATCTTGCTGTTATTTATTTCAAAGAGTGTTCTGCCTATGTTTTCCTCTTAGAGTTTTATAGTGTCTGGCCTTACATTTAGGTCTTTAATCCAGTTTTTTTTTTAATCCATTTTGAGTTTATTTTTGCATATGGTGTTAGGGAGTGTTCTAATATAATTCTTTTACATGTAGCTGTCCAGTTTTCCCAGCACCACTTATTGAAGAGGCTGTCTTTTCTCCATTGTATATCCTTGCCTCCTTTATCAAAGATAAGGTGACCATATGTGTGCGGGTTTATCTCTGGGTTTTCTATCTTGTTCATTGATCTATATTTCTGTTTCTGTGCCAGTACCATACTGTCTTGATTACTGTAGCTTTGTAGTATAGTCTGAAATCAGGGAGCCTGATTCCTCCAGCTCCATTTTTCTTTCTCAAGATTGCTTTGGCTATTCAGGGTCTTTTTTTTTTTTTTTTTTTTTGTGGTACGCAGGCCTCTCACCACTGCAGCCTCTCCCATTGAGGAGCACAGGCTCTGGACGCACAGGCCCAGTGGCCATGGCTCACGGGCCCAGTGGCTCCGCAGCATGTGGTATCCTCCCAGACCGGGGCACGAACCCATGTCCCCTGCATCAGCAGGTGGACTCCCAACCACTGCGCCACTAGGGAAGCCCTATTCACGGTCTTTTGTGTTTCCAAACAAATTGTGAAATATTTTATTCTAGTTCTCTGAAAAATGCTATTGGTAATTTGATAAGGATTGCATTGAATCTGTAGATTGCTTTGGGTAGTAGAGTCATTTTCATAATGTTTATTTTTCCAATCCAAGATCATGGTATATCTCTCTATCTGTTTGTATCATCTTTAATTTCTTTCATCAGTGTCTTATAGTTTTCTGCATACAGGTCTTTTGTCTCCTTAGGTAGGTTTATTCCTAGGTATTTTATTCTTTTTGTTGCAATGGTAAATGGAGTGTTTCCTTAATTTCTTTCTCATTTTTCATCACTAGTGTATAGGAATGCAAGAGATTTCTGTGTATTAATTTTGTATTCCGCTACTTTACCAAATCATTGATTAGCTCTAGTAGTTTTCTGGTGGCATCTTTAGGATTTTCTATGCATAGTATCATGTCATCTGCAAACAGTGACAGATTTACTTCTTCTTTTCCAATTTGTATTCATTTTATTTCTTTTTCTTCTCTGATTGCCATGGCTAAAACTTCCAAAACTGTGTTGAATAATAGTGGTGAGAGTGGGCACCCTTGCCTCGTTCCTGATCTTAGAGGAAATTCTTCCAGTTTTTCACCATTGAGAATGATGTTGGCTGTGAGTTTGTCACATATAGCTTTTATTATGTTGAGGTAGATTCCCTCTCTGCCCACTTTCTGGAGAGTTTTTATCATAAATGGGTGTTGAATTTTGTCAAAAGCTTTTCTCTGCATCTATTGAGATGATCATATGGGTTTTTAAAAAATTAATTAATTTATTTATTTTATTTTATTTATTTTTTAACATCTTTATTGGAGTATAATTTTTTACAATGGTGTGTTAGTTTCTGCTTTATAAGAAAGTGAATCAGCTATACATATACATTTATCCCCATATCTCTTCCCTCTTGCATCTCCCTCTCTCCCACCCTCCCTATCCCACCCCTCTAGGTGGTCACAAAGCACCGAGCTGATCTCCCTGTGCTATGCGTCTGCTTCCCACTAGCTATCGGTTTTACATTTGGTGGTGTATATATGTCCATGCCACTCTCTCACTTTGTCCCAGCTTACCCTTACCCTTCCCTGTGTCATCAAGTCCATTCTCTAGTAGGTCTGCGTCTTTATTTCCATCCTTCCCCTAGGTTCTTCATGACCTTTTTTTTTTTTTTCAGATTCCATATATATGTGTTAGCATACAGTATTTGTTAGCATACAGTATGTGTTAGTATATGGTATTTGTTTTTCTCTTTCTGACTTACTTCACTCTGTATGACAGACTCTAGGTCCATCTACCTCACTACAAATAACTCAATTTTGTTTCTTTTTATGGCTGAGTAATATTCCATTGAATATATGTGCCACATCTTCTTTATCCATTCATCTGTTGATGGACACTTAGGTTGCTTGCATGTCTTGACTATTGTAAATACAACTGCAATGAACATTGTGGTACACGACTTTTTGAATTATAGTGTTCTTAGTGTATATGCCCAGTAGTGGGATTGCTGGGTCGTATGGTAGTTCTATTTTTAGTTTTTTAAGGAAGCTCCATACTGTAAGATGATCATATGGTTTTTATTCTTCAGTTTGTTAATATGGTGTATAACATTGATTGACTTGCGTACACTGAAGAATCATTGCATTCCTGGGATAAACCCCACTTGATCATGGTGTATGAACCTTTTAATGTGCTGTTGGATACTGTTTGCTAGTATTTTGTTGAGGATTTTTCATCTATGTTCGTCAGTCATACTGGCCTGTAATTTCCTTTTTTTGTCTGGTTTTGGTATCAGGGTGATGGTGGTCTCATAGAATGAGTTTTGGAGTTTTCCTCCCTCTACTATATTTTGGAAGAGTTTGAGAAGGATAGGTGTTAGCTCTTCTCTAAATGTTTGATAAAATTCACCTCTGAAGCCATCTGGCCCTGGGCTTATGTTTCTTGGAAGAATTTTAATCACAGTTTCAATTTCAGTGCTTGTGATTCATCTGTTTATATTTTCTATTTCTTCCTGGTTCAGTCTCGGAAGGTTGTGCTTTTCTAAGAATTTGTCCATTTCTTCCAGTTTGTCCATTTTATTGGCATAGAGTTGCTTGTAGTAATCCCTCATGATCCTTGTATTTCTGCAGGGCCAGTTGTTACTTCTCCTTTTTCGTTCCTAATTCTGTTGATTTGAGTCTTCTCCCTTTTTTTCTTAATGAGTCTGGCTAATGGTTTATCAATTTTGTTTATCTTCTCAAAGAACCAGCTTTTAGTTTCATTGATCTTTGCATTCATTTCCTTCATTTCTTTTTCATTTATTTCTGATCTGATCTTTATGATTTCTTTCCTTCTGCTAACTTCAGGGTTTTTTTGTTCTTCTTTCTCTAGTTGCTTTAGGTGTAAGGTTAGGTTTTTTATTTTTCTTGTTTCTTGAGGTAGGATTGTATTGCTATAAACTTCCCTCTTAGAACTGCTTTTGCTGCATCCCATAGGTTTTGTGTCATCGTGTTTTCATTGTGATTTGTTTCTAGGTAATTTTTGATTTCCTCTTTGATTTCTTCAGCAATCTCTTGGTTATTTAGTAGCGTATTGTTTAGCCTCAATGTGTTCTTATATTTTACAGTTTTTTTCCCTGTAATTGATATCTAGTCTCATAGTGTTATGGTCAGAAAAGATACTTGATATGATTTCAGTTTTCTTAAATTTACCAAGACTTGATTTGTGACCCAAGAGATGATCTATCCTGGAGAATGTTCCATGAGCACTTGAGAAGAAAGTGTATTCTGTTGTTTTTGGATGGAATGTCCTATAAATATCAATTAAGTCCATCTTGTTTAATGTGTCATTTAAAGGTTGTGTTTCCCTATTTATTTTCATTTTGGATGATCTGTCCATTGGTGAAAGTGGGGTGTTAAAGTCCCCTACTATTATTGTGTTACTGTCAATTTCCCCTTTTATGGCTGTTAGCATTTGCCTTATGTATTGATGTGCTCCTATGTTGGGTGTATAAATATTTACAATTGTTATATTTTCTTCTTGGATTGATCCCTTGATCATTATATAGTTCCTTCCTCGTCTCTTGTAATAGTCTTTATTTTAAAGTCTATTTTGTCTGATATGAGAATGGCTACTCCAGCCTTCTTTTGATTTCCATTTGCATGGAATATCTTTTTCCATCCCTTCACTTTCAGTCTGTATGTGTCCCTCGGTCTGAAGTGGCTCTCTTGTAGACAGCATATATATGGGTCTTGTTTTTGTATCCATTCAGCCAATCTAGGTGTTCTGGTTGGAGCATTTAATCCATTTACATTTAAGGTAATTATTGATATGTATGTTCCTATTACCATTTTCTAAATTGTTTTGGGTTTGTTTCTTTTTGTAGGTCTTTTCCTTCTCTTGTGTTTCCTGCCTAGAGAAGTTCCTTTAGCATTTGTTGTAAAGCTGGTTTGGTGGTGCTGAATTCTCTTAACTTTTGTTTGTCTGTAAAGGTTTTAATTTCTCCATGAATCTGAATGAGATCCTTGCTGCGTAGAGGAATCTTGGTTGTAGGTTTTCCCCTTTCATCACTTTAAATATGTCCTGCCACCCCCTTCTGGTTTGCAGAGTTCCTGCTGAAAGATCAGCTCTTAACCTTATGGGGATTCCCTTGTGTGTTATTTGTTGCTTTTTCCTTGCTGCTTTTAATATTTTTTCTTTGTGTTTAATTTTTGATAGTTTGATTAATATGTATCTTGGCATGTTTCTCCTTGGATTTATCCTGTATGGGACTCTCTGAGCTTCCTGGACTTGATTGACTATTTCTTTTCACATGTTAGGGAAGTTTTCAATTATAATCTCTTCAAATATTTTCTCATTCCCTTTCTTTTTCTCTTTTTCTTCTGGGACCCCTATAATTCGAATGTTGGTGTGTTTAATGTTGTCCCAGAGGTCTCTGAGACTGTCCTTAATTCTTTTCATTCTTTTTTCTTTATTCTGCTCTGCGGTAGTTATTTCCACTATTTTATCTTCCAGGTCACTTATCCGTTCTTCTGCTTCAGTTATTCTGCTATTGATTCCTTGTAGAGAATTTTTAATTTCATTTATTGTGTTGGTCATCATTGTTTGTTTGCTCTTTAATTCTTCCAGGTCCTTGTTAAGTGTTTCTTGTATTTTCTCCATTCTATTTCCAAGACTTTGGATCATCTTTACTATCATTACTCTGAATTCTTTTTCAGGTAGACTTCCTATTTCCTCTTCTGGTTGGAGCATTTAATCCATTTACATTTAAGGTAATTTTTTAAAAATTTATTTATTTTTCGCTGTGTTGGGTCTTTGTTGCTGTGCACAGGCTTTCTCTAGTTGCAGCGATCAGGAGCTACTCTTCCTTGCAGTGCACAGGCTTCTCATTGCAGTGGCTTCTCTTGTCGCGGAGCACGGGCTCTAGGTGTACGGGCTTCAGTAGTTGTGGCACATGGGCTCAGGAGTTGTGGCTCATGGGCTCTAGAGCACAGGCTCAGTAGTTGTGGCACACAGGCTTAGTTGCTCCATGGCATGTGGAATCTTCCCAGACCAGGGCTCGAACCTGTGTCCCCTGCATTGGCAGGCGGATTCTTAACCACTGTGCCACCAGGGAAGTCCCTTAAGGTAATTATTGATATGTATGTTCCTATTACCATTTTCTAAATTGTTTTGGGTTTGTTTCTGTAGGTCTTTTCCTCCTCTGGTGGGTTTTTACCTTGCTCCTTCATCTGCTGCATATTTCTCTGTCTTCTCATTTTGTTTAACTTACTGTGTTTGGGGTCTCCTTTTCACAGGATGCAGATTCATAGTTCCTGTTGTTTTTGGTGTCTGCCCCCAGTGGGTGAGGTTGGTTCAGTGGCTTGTGTAGGCTTCCTGGTGGAGGGGACTGGTGCCTGTGTTCTGGTGGGTGCGGCTGGACCTTGCCTTTCTGGTGGGCAGGGCCACGTCCAGTGGTGTGTTTTGGGGTGTCTGTGAACTTAGTAAGATTTTAGGCAGCCTCTCTGCAAACAGGTGAGGTTGTGCTCCTGTCTTGCTAGTTATTTGGCATGGGGCATCCAGCACTGGAGTCTGCTGGCCGTTGGGTGGAGCTTGGTCTTAGCATTGAGGCAGAGATCTCTGGGGGAGCTCTCACAGATTGATATTACATGGGGCCAGTAGGTCTCTGGTGGTCCAGTGTCCTGAACTCGCCTTTTCCACCTCAGAGGCTCAGGCCTGACACCATGCCGGAGCACCAAGACCCTGTCAGCCACACAGATGGAAATAGATTTGCTCTTGATTCTTGCATGTTCCTGGCCTGTAAACCTGCTAGTGTTGGAGGGTCTCCTGCAGATGCAGGGGTGGCTGTGGCTCACCGTGGGGATAAGGACACTGGCAGCAGAAGTTCTGGGAAGTATTCCTTGGCATGAGCCCTCCTGGAGTCTCTAGAAATTATTTTGAGCTAAATTATATATAATGAAAAAATGCAGTACGACAAAATTTGTGGATTAAAGATAAAGCAGTGCTTGGAGGGAAATTTATAGCCTTAACTGCATATTTTAGGGAAGAAAAATGGCTGAAGTATAATGAATTAAGCACTCATTTCAAGAGGTTAGAAAAAGAATGGCAAAATAAACAATAAAAGTAGATGAGAGGAAATAATTTAAAAGTATAAATAACTGTAAAAGAAAACATACAACAAAGAAGCGACAAAGCCAAAATTGAAAAAACCAACAAAATCGATAAACTCCCATTGAGAATGATTAAAAAGAAAAGAGAAGGGACACATAGCAAGTATAAGAAATGAAAAAGAGGCTTTGCTGAAAAAATAAGAGGATATTATGAACAACTCTGTGCCAAAGACTTGAAAATTTAGGTGAAATGGACAGATTCAGAGAAAAATACAACCTAAATGACACAAGAAGAAATAGAAGATCTTAGTCTTATGATGATTAAAGAAATTAAATCTGTAATTTTTAAACATCTGATGATGAAAATTCAAGACCCAAATGTCTTCACTGGGGAATCCTACCAAACATTGAAGAAAGAAAATATGCTTACTTATGTACCTCTTCTGGAAAGAAGAAAAAGATTCAACAACTAATTTTGGGAGGCCTGTATACATTTTATACTAACAACCAACAAGAACAGTAATCCTCCCTTGTCTGCGGGGATCTGTTCCAAGTCCCCCAGTGGATGTTGAAACCATGGATAGTACCAAACCCTATATATACTTTGATTTTCCTATTTATACACACCTATGATAAAGTTTGATTTAGAAATTAGGTACAGTAAGAGATTAACAACAATAACTAATAATAAAATAGAACAATTATAACAATATACTGTAATAAAAGTTATGTGACTGTGGTCTCTCTCAAAACATCTTATTTTACAAATTTAATGCCTCTTCCGTCTTAACTAAGCACTTATCATGCACAATGGCTGTAACTTTTACAGTTTGAGGTGCGACAGCAAAATAGCATGAATTTACTTTTCCTTGTTCACAATTTCATGGATAGAAGATTCATTCTTACCAGCCTCAGCGTACAATTTTTTTCCTTATTTAGTCGAGAACTTTTGCCTTTTCCCTTAAAGGAAGCATTTTTTTGGCTTCTCTTCGGCATATCTGAATTGCCAGCACCACTCCTCTTATACTTTGGGTCCACTATTAAGTAAAATAAGGGTCACTTGAACACAAGTGCTGGGATACGGTGATAGTGGGTCTGATAACTGAGTTGCTACTAAGTGACTAGTGGGCAGGATCCACTGGACAAAGGGATGATTCATGTCCCAGGTGGTACAAAACAAGATATCATGGGATTTTATCACGCTGCTTAGAATGGCCTGCAATGTAAAACTTATTAATTGTTTATTTCTGGAATTTTCCACCTAATATATTTGGACCATGGTTGACCATGGACAACTGAAACATTGGAAAGTGAAACTGCAGATATGGGCAGACTACTGTACCAGAAAGAGAAGATACAGGTCAATTTCACTCATGAGTATAGGTTCTAAAATCCTAAACAAAATAAAACAAAGCAAATCAAGCAATATATAGAATGATAATACACCATGATCAAATTGGATTTATCCTAGGAATGCATGTTGATTTAACATTAGGAAATCAATTAATAGAGTTCACCATATTAATAGATTAAAAGAGGAAATGCATCATCTCAAGTTTGCAGGAAAAGTAATAAAACTTGACATTCATATACAATAAAAACTCATAGGAAAGAATGAAACTGCCTGAATCTGATGAAGGACATCAATTTAAAAACCTATCATACTTGGTAAATATCATACTTGGTAAAAAGTTGAAAGCTTTCTCCTTGAGATTGTGTATAAGAAAGCTCATGACCATCGTTTCTTTCTTCTTTCTTTTTTTTTATGACCATCATTTCTCTTTTTTTTTAATATTTATTTATTTATTTAGCTACGTCAGGTCTTAGTTGCGGCATGCAGGATCTTTGCTGCCTGACCAGGGATCAAACCCGGGCCCCCTGTATGGGGAGTGCAGAGTCTCAGCCACTGGACCACCAGGGAAGTCCCTATGACCATCATTTCTATTCAGATTTGCTGGAGGCTTTGGCCAGTGCAGCAGGCAAGAAAAAGAGATAAAAGTTATAATGGTTGGGGACTTCCCTGGTGGCGCAGTGGATAAGACTCTGCGCTCCCAATGCAGGGGGCCTGGGTTCTATTCCTGGACAGGGAACTAGATTCCACATGCATGATGCAACTAAGGAGCTTGCGTGCCACAACTAATGAGCCCACGTGCTGCAGCTAAGGAGCTCTGGAGCCACAACTAAGGAGCCCGCCTGCCACAACTAAGACCTAGTGCAACCAAATAAATAAATATATTAAAAAAAAAGTTTTAATGGTTGGAAAGGGAAAAAAAAACAAAACCCAAGACAGTCATTATTCTCAGCTAAGGATTCTACATGAAGAAAATCCAAAAGACTCTACTGTAAATATTAGAATTAATAAAGGATTTTAGTAAGGTTACTGGATATAGAGTCAATGTACAAAAATGAAGAGTGTTTCAGTAGTAAACATAAAAATAAATTTAAAAGATACCATCTACAATAGCATAAAAATATCCATGCCTAAAAATAAAACTAAAAAAAGAGATATGCAAAGACTTCTAAATAGGGAGGGATAAATCAGGAGGTTGGGATTGACACATATACATTACTATATATAAAATAGGTAATCAACAAGGACCTACTGTACAGCGCAGGGAAATATACTCAATATTTTGTAATAACCTATAAGGGAAAAGAATCTGAAAAAAAATATATATATAACTGAATCTTTGTGCTGTACACCTGAAATTAACATGATGTAAATCAACTATTAAAAAAAAGTCTATGCTGAAGTATATTTACTGAAATAAAATGTCCTTAGATGTGTGTTTTATACACAGTAAAAAAAAAAAAAAGCAGTATGAGTTGATACCAATAAATATTTGTCTTCCAAACTCCCAAAACCTAAAAAAAAGACCTCTAAATATAAAACTAAAAAAAAGAGTACTGCAAGAAATTTTAAAAGATGTAAATAAATACATTTATGGATAAGAGGACTCAATAATAAGTACATCAATTCTCAAACTGATCTGTAGATCCAATGCAATCCTAATCAAAATCTCAAAGGTTTTTTAAAACTAGAACTTGACAAACCGATTCCAAAAAATGGGAACGATTCAAAAGTCTACCAACAGTAGAATGGATAAACAACCTGTGGTATATCCAAAGGATGGAATGAAAATGAATTAACAATGTACAAAACATGGATGACTCTCAGGAAGAAACCACACACACAGACACACACAGACACACACAGTCAGGCTCAGCCATAGGATTTAGGAATGCTTGTTTTGGTGGGAAATTATAGGTAAACACAAAGAAGAGATTAAATAAAAATTAGGATGGGAGTGGAGATTTGTGAAAGAAAGAGCATACAGTGTGTTCTGGAGTGCTGCCAGCATTCTGTTTCTTGACTTGGATAGTGGTTGTACAAGTATTTGCCTTATGATTAGCCATTGGGTAGTACATTTTTTTGTTTTGTGCACTTTTCTATGTGGGTGTCATTTTTCACAATTTTTTTTTTTTTTTTCAGTACGTGGGCCTCTCACTGTTGTGGTCTCTCCCGTTGCGGAGCACAGGCTCCGGACGCTCAGACTCAGCGGCCATGGCTCACGGGCCCAGCCGCTCCACGGCATGTGGGATCTTCCCGGACCGGGGCACGAACCCGTGTCCCCTGCGTTGGCAGGCAGACTCTCAACGACTGTGCCACCAGGGAAGCCCGGAAAGTAATCTTTTTAACAAATGGTGCTGGATCAACTGGATATCACTATGGAAAGAATGAACTTTACACAAAAATTAATTCAAAATTGATCATGAACCTAAACATAAAAGCCAAATCTATAAAACTTCTAGGAGAAAAGCTAGGAGTTCCCTGGCAGTCCAGTGGTTAGAACTCAGTGTTTTCACTGCTGTGGCCCCAGGTTCACTCCCTGGTCAGGGAAATAAGATCCTGCAAGCTGCACAGCATGGCCAAGTTAATTAATTAATTAAAATAAAACTTCTAGGAGAAAATCTTCATACCCTTGGGGTTAACAAATATTTCTTAGGACACAAAAACACTCAACATAAAAGAAAAAAAAAGATAAAATGGACTTAATCAAAATTTTACTTTTCTGCTCTTTAAAACATACCATTAAGAAAATTAAAATGATTAATTAACAAGATGGGGGAATCCTTTCACAATGTATATGTATATCAAACCACCATGATATATACTTTAAATATCTCAGAATTCTATATGTCAGTTATACCTCCATAAGGCTGAGGAAAAAAAGAAAATGAAAAGGCAAGACATAAACTGGGAGAAAATAATCCCAATACATATATCTGACAGAGGAATAGTATCTAGAATAAATAAAAACCCTTTACATTCCCAATAATAGAAGATAAACCATCCAATTAGAAAATGAGCAAAAGTTAATAGGTTCCGCCACTTAGTCCTTAGCAGCTGGGCTCCCTGCCTGGGGTCTTGGCTCTCCTCTCCTACTTATTACTGTAATTTCCTCCTGGCTGCCCTTCTTCTCATACCGCTGAAATAGGAGGGAAGGGGGCAAGGCACAACCTTTAAAAGAATGACATAGCGGTTGAGCATATGACATAAACTGGTTAGAACCAAGTAGGTCCAAGATGGCCGAAGATTCAACTTCCAGTGGACCTTGAGCCTCATCATATGCTCATTGTAATACATTAGCTAAACGATACATTACAGGTGCCATGACAGTTCTGAGGCTAACCATAAAAGGTCAAAAAGTGGGCACTGGCCCAACTCCTGGAAATCTCCGCCCTTTCCCCCTGAAATACTTGGAATAACCCTCCCACTCATTACCCTATGAAATTACCCGGCCAATAAAAACTAACTACTCCATTTTTTGTTGTTGTTGTGTTTTTTTTTGCGGTACACGGGCCTCTCACTGTTGTGAGCTCTCCCGTTGCGGAGCACAGGCTCCGGACGTGCAGGCTCAGCGGCCATGGCTCACGGGCCCAGCTGCTCCGCGGCATGTGGGATCTGCCGGACCAGGGCACGAACCAGTGTCCCCTGCATTAGGCAGGCGGACTCTCAACCACTGCGCCACCAGGGAAGCCCACTACTCCATGTTTTGAGGCCTCTCACCTTCTGAGATGGCCCACACTCTGTCTGTGGAGTGTGTTTCTCCCAAGGCCATTCTTGCCTTTTTGATGGACTGCATTTTGTCTATGGAATATGTATCTCTCCAAATAAATCCACATCTTATCTATCACTTTGCCTCTCACTGAATTCTTTCTGCGACGAGACATCAAGAACCTGAGCTTCATTAAGTCCTGAGACCAGGTATGTGATCTCAACGAAAAGACAGTGGGTTCAAGTCCCAGTCCGAGTTGTGCGGTTTCACTGCTTCTCTATGCCAAAGGACTCTCTTTCTTAAATTAATTAAATTTGTTTATTTTTAAAAAATTCAAACCTACAGAAAAGTTGTAAGTATATTACAAAGAATCCCCCTATACTTACTTTCATCTATAGACTCTTTCCCTTTATGCTGAAATTTCCAGTTACTCTTTCATTGAGATACAACCTCCTCCTTTAAGATGTAGTGTGGGTTTCTCCTGGAATCTTAACAGTCCTTTTTTCTTTTCCCCAGAAAAAAAAAAAAAAGAAAGAAAGAAAGAAAGAGAGAAAAAAGAAGAAGAAAAAAATAAGTTAATAGGTTCAGGTTTCTTTTGGAGTGATGAAAATGTTTTGGAATTAGCGCTAATGGTTGCAACAACACATTGAATATACTAAAAACCGCTGAAGGGTACACTTTAAAATGGTGAATTTTGTTATGTGAAGTATACCTTGATTAAAAAAAAAATACCCTAAAAATGGGCAAAAGGGCTTCCCTGGTGGCACAGTGGTTAAGAATCCGCCTGCCAATGCAGGGGACATGGGTTCAAGCTCTGGTCCAGGAAGATCCCACATGTCGCGGAGCAACTAAGCCCGCGTGCCACAACTACTGAGCCTGTGCTCTTGAACCCGTGAGCCACAACTACTGAAGCCCATGTGCCACAACTACTGAAGCCTGCGTGCCTAGAGCCTGTGCTCCGCAACAAGAGAAGCCACCTCAATGAGAAGCCCTCGCATCGCAACGAAGAGTAGCCCCCGCTCGCTGCAACTAGAGAAAGCCCGCACGCAGCGACGGAAGACCCAACGCAGACAATAAATTAAATAAATAAATAAATAAATAAATAAATACAATTAAAAAAAAGACAAGCTCAACCCCTAGGGTTGCTTTAAAAAAAAAATGGGCAAAAGACTTGAACAGACACTTCACAAAAAATGAAACAGGAATAGACAATCTGCATATGAAAAGATGCTTAAGATCATTAGTAATTAGGGCTAGGAATATGCAAATTAAAACCACAATGAGAAAAAAAAAAAACTACAATGAGTACCTCTACACACCCACTAGAATGACCAAAAAAATTTTTTAAATTACAGTACCAAGGGTTTATGAAGTTGTGGGGCAACTGAAACTCTCCAGCACCGCTGGTAGGAGTGTAAAGTGGTACAATCACAGTTCCTTATATAATATTATACGTACACCTACCCATGATCTGCAATTCCACTACTAGGTATTTACCCAAGAGAAATGAACATATATTCCACAAAAAGATTTGTACACAAATGTTCATAGCAGCATTACTCATAATAGCTAAAAAGTGGAAACAGCCCAAATGTCCATCAACTGATGAATGGATAAACGTATTGTGATAGATCCACACAACAGAATTCTACTCAGAAATCAAAAGGAAAGAACAGCTGATACACAGAAATATGGTTGTATCTCAGAGACATTATGTTGAGCGAAAGAAAACGGTACACAGGGAATGATTCTAGTCATACAAAGCTCTCGAACAGGCATTAGAAATCCGATCCGTAGTTGACTGGAGCAGGGGTTGGGGTTGGGGAATTGACTATAAAAGAGAATGAGGGAACTTTCTGGAGGAATGAAAACATCTTGATTGTGATGTTGGTTACGTGGATGTGTATACATTTGTCAAAACTCATTGGACTGTACACTTTAAATCTATGCGTTTTAATACATATGTAAATTATACTTCAGGAAACTTGATTTTAAAAAATTAAAAAGAGCATGGAATCTGGAAACAAACGACCTGAGTTTGAGTCTTTTGTCCTGGCTCCACAGTTAAAGACCTTGGACAAGTTACACAGCCTTTCTAAGCCTCATCTGGAGAATGGGGATACACCTCAGATGAAGGAGAGGGAATACTCCTTGTTGTATCCAGGTGTTATGTGTTATTAAGAATGGCTCTGTGCTTACCACGTGCCAGGCCCTACGCTGAGCAGTTTGCACAAAAGGGCAACAGATTGGATGGGAAGAAATGTGCACACCGGGCTTCTGGGATCCATCCTTTCAATTCTGAACTCCGGAGGTGGGGCTGGGGTGGAGGTATATTTGTTTGCTTGGGCTGCCAAAACAATTACCCCAGACTAGGTTCCTTAAACAATAGAAATCAATTTTCTTACAGTTCTGGAGCTTGGAAGTCCAAGATCAAGATCCCCTTGGCTTTCTCACTCTGTCCTCACGTGGTCTTTCCTCTGTGACTCTGGCTCCCCTTATAAAGACCTCAGTCAGATTGGATTGGGGTCCACCCTAACGGCCCTCATTTTGAATTAACATCTCTTTTAAGACCCCATCTCTAAATGCAGTCGCATTCTGAGGTATTGGGGGTTAGGGCTTCAACATATGAATTTGGGCGGGACACAATACAGCACATAACAGGGAATGAATTCAGATTTGGCCCCTCTTGGATAGGGATGTCTAAGGACAGAGCCTCTACCCTTGACTAGTTGAGGGTCAGCTCAGAATAACTGGTAGAAAGATCAGATCAGTTCACCTGTTTTGACATTTTGTAGCTGCATAACCTGGAATGAAGCATTTAAAATCTCTAAACTTGACACAATGTCCCCTCACCTAAAGGGGAACATAGTCTTATCCCATAGGGCTGTTGAGAAGAGCATATGGACCTACATTATTATATCAAAGTGTAAGGCCGTGTTCTTAGTCGTACAATAGAATCACCCCAGCAAAAGTGGAAAATACTGATGCCCAGGCCCCCGCGCCCCCTGCCCCCCGCCCCCAGTTCAATTAGTCTGGGATGGAGCCCAGATACTTACCCTTTAAGAAGTTCTCCAGTGATTCAAATGACCCACCAAGGTTAAGGGGCTGCAGGAGCATCCCGACAAGGTTCCAAGGATGGACTAGGGGCTGGGGGTACTCTGTGTACTTGGACTCAGACTTTCAGAGCTGGAAGCCCCCCTGGATGTTCTCAGGACCACTCCCTCCTGCTTCTCTACAAGAAGAAACAGATGCTGGAGGACTGAGGCTGGACTAGGACCTTGTCCCACCCCTGCTCCCAGTCCAGCGCCTTTCTCGCCCCAGGCACTGCGCACCAGAAACCCCTGCAGGGCGCGGGTCAGAGGCAGCGCGAGTGCAGGGCTGGCTCTGAAATCCGGCTATTCCTCCTGCTTTACTTTATCCAGGGACCTGGGACTCAGGTGCTCAGGGTTGTGGATGGTGGGGCTGAGCCCCGCCTGGAGGGCCGGCTGCGGGCGCGGCCAACGCTAGGTGGCGCCCGAGGGCCGGATCGGCCCTGCTCCCTGAAGTCCTGGGGGCGCTGGGGATCCTGGGGGTCCCGCTGCGCTGCTGGTCAGCAGAGCTTCGCCCCTTGTGCTGCCCGGTTCCTCGCCCCCTTCGAAGCACTATCGGGAGAATTACGTGCAAGAACTTCTCAAGACCTAGCCCTTGCCCGACCCCTAGAGAAGATGGACTGCATGTTACCCTGCTTCCCTCTTGCCTTCTCTCACTTGGGGGGACCTGTTTTTTTCTGGTGAGTTGCTCATCTCTGTTAGCAAATCTGGAAGATTCTTCAATGTTTTGCTGCTCAACACGTGCCACAGAGGACTGTCGATTAGTAAGAAAATCACATTTTTAAAACACAGGAAACGTATCAGAACGAAGTCAAAGAATTTTCTCCACTCAAGTGTCGGGATATCAGCATCACAATGAGGACCCTGAGACACTGTAAAATCCTGACTCAAAAAGGATTCACTTTTGTTCAGAGTTATTTTCATGTAGAGTGCTTTATGTGTTTTATAACAATTTTAGAACCGGGGACCCATCACTGTGGTTGCTATTTACAGTAGCCCCTCCCTAACGCAGAACATCCCAGAAAACCCAACAGCCGAACACATTTTGGAGTAAGGTGTCATCTTGAAGTTCTAAATACTTAAAATATTTCCTTTTGAGAAACTTGAGTTAGCTTTTGCAAAATGGTCTTTCTCATGTTACCAGTTATTTCTTTTTCTCCCTCCCCATTTTATATTAGGAATTTCTTCAACTAACACTTATTTGCCAGTCTCTGAGTCAGACCCTGGAAATACACAAACAAACAAACAATAAATAGTAGGAAACAGTCCCTACTCCTAGGAAACTCACCATCTAATGGGGAGGAGAAAAGGTATGTAAATAACACCAGCTTGGGGATGTTATGGAAACGTGTGTTCAGGGGACACATAAAGGAGCAATTCATTAATTTTTAAACTTTGTATTATGAAAAATTTCAAACACAAACAAAAGTAGAAGGAATAGTATAATGAATCTTCTCTGCCTGTCACCCAGTTTACAAAATTATCAACATGTCACCAATCTTGTTTCCTCTGTGCCTTGCCACCTTGCTGGTAATTTTTTTTTTTTACAGTGTTATTGAGGTATGATTATATACCATAAAACTCACCCCCTCTAAATGTACAACTCAATGATTTTTAGTGAGTTAATAGTTGTGCAACCATCATCACAATCCAATTTTAGAACACTTCTACTATACCCCAAATGTCACTCGTGATTATTTGCAGTCAATCCTCATTGTCATCCCTAGCCCTCGGCAACCACTGATCTTCCTTCTAGCTCTGTTAACTTGCCTTTTCTGGACTTTTCATATTCATGGAAGTACTGTATATGTGGTCTTTTGTGTCTGGCTTCTTTCACTGAACATCATGTTTTCAAGGTTCATCCGTGTTGTAGTTGTGTCAGTGATTCATTCTTCTTTATGGATGAATAATATTCCATTGTTTGGATGGGCCACATTTTACTTACCCATTATTAATTGATGACACATTTGGGTTATTTTCATTTTTTGGCTTTTATGAATAATGCATCTATGAACAGTCACATTCAAGTAAATGTGTGGACAGATGTTTTCATGTCTCCTTGGTAAGTATCTAGAAGGAGAATTACCGGATATTATGGTATGTTTATGCTTAACATTTTTAAACTCTGCCAAATTTTTTTTTTCCATAGTGGCTGTACCATTTTAAATTCCCATCAGTAACGTATAATGATTCCAGTTCTCCACATCCTTGCCAACATTTGTTATTTCTTCTTGATTATAGCCATCCTAGTGGGTGTGAAGTGGCACCTAATTGTAGGGTTTTTTTTTTAAGTCTATTTTATTTTATTTATTTATTTTTGGCCGTGCTGCCTGGCTTGCATTTCTTAGTTCCCCAACCAGGGATTGAACCAGCAGCCTCGGCAGTGAAAGCACCTAACCACTGGACTGCTGGGGAATTCCCATCTAACTGTAATTTTAATTTACATTTCCCTAATGAATGATAATGTTGAGCACCTTTTCATGTGCTTATTGGCCATTTGCATATTTTTGTTGAAACGTCCATTCAAACCTTTTGTCCATTTTTAAAAATAAACTTTTAATTTTATTATAGCTTTAGAAAAGTTGTGATGAGAGTACAGACTGTCCACATCCTTCACACCCAGTTTCATCTCTTACTAACATCTGACATGAGTGAGGTACATTTGTCACAATTAACTAAAGTTCACATTTTGTTCTGCTTTCCTTAGTTTTTACCTGAGGTCCCTTTTCTGTTCCAGGGTTCCATCCAGGACACCATTTAGTTGTCATGTCTCCTCAGGTTCCCCTTGGCTGTGACAGTTTCTCAGGTTTTTTTTTTTTAACCTTGACTTTTGATAACCTTAGCAATTTTGAGGAGGACTGGTTGGGTATTTTGTAGAATGTCCCTAACTGGGATATTTCTGGTATTTTTCTCATGATTAGAATGGGGTTATGGGTTTTGAGTGGAATTCCTCAGAGGTAAAGGGCCTGTTTATTCTGCTCCGGGTGACTTAAACAGCAGAAGTTTATTCTCTCACAGTTCCTGAGGCTGGAAGTCTATGCTCAAGTTTTCAGCTGGGTTGGTTTCTTCTGAGGCCTCTCTCCTTGGTTTGTAGACTGCCACCTTCTCCCTGTGTCCTCACATGGTTGTCCTTGTGCCTATCTCTGTCCTAACCTTCTCCTCTTATAAGGACACCAGTCATATTGGTTGAGGGCCCATCCCAATGACCCCATGTAACCTTAATCATCTCCTTAAAGATCCTCTCTCCAAATATGTTCACATTATGAGGTACTTGGAGTTAGGACTTCAATATATGAATTTGGGTGGGGGAAACAGGTTAGCCCATAAGAGTGCCATTCTCATCCTATTGAGGGTCCGTGCCATCAACAAGACTTATCACTGTTGACTTACCACCTTGATCACCTGGCTGAGGTATGTTGGTCAGGTTTCTCTGCTATACAGTTTTCCCATTCTTTTCCTTTTCCATACTGTGCTCTTTGGAGCAAAATCATGATGTGCAGCCCACACTTAAGAAGTGGGGTTTATGTTCTATGAACCTCTTAGGGGTAAATCTTCGTGACTTTGGTTTTGGCAATAGAATCTTAGACATGACACTAAAAGCATAGCAACAAAAGAAAAACTAGATCTATTGGACTTGATCAAAATGAAAAACTATATCAGTGGATATTATCAAGAAAGTGAAAGGACAACCTATAGAGAATGGGAGAAAATAGTTGCAAATTGTATGTCTGATAAGGGTCTAGTATCCAGACTATATAAAGAACATAACAAAAAAAAGACAGAACTCTAGCTTTTACAAATAAATGCTGAAACGAAGAACCTTGTGCACAAGGTATTTTGCATGTTTGAGCATATCTGCAGAATAAATTCCCAGAAGGGTGTGTGCTTTTCTAATTTTGACCGCTGTTGCCAAATTGCCATCCATTGAGGGTGTACCAGACAGATCCTCAGCAGAATTTATTTCCAAACATGCTCTGACATATGCTAACACTGAAAAAATGCCCAATGCAGTGTTATTCATCAAAGCTCCAAACTGGAAACAGCCCAGTGACCCTTAGCAAGAGGATGAAGAAATAAATCATGGTCTCCTCATACAATGGAATAATACAAAGCAGTGAAAAAGGACAAAGTTTTGCTACCCAAGAGGTGGAGGAATCTCACAGGCATGTCAGTGCCTGAAAGAAACCAGATGCAAAGCAGTGCTTCCTGTGGGATTCCAGTGAGATGAATCAGCCATGAAGTTGAAAGGAAGACGCAATCTACAATGGTAGAGATCAAAACAGGGGTTCGCCTTGGATGGTGGGGGCTTTGATGACACAGCACAAGATTGTCCACTGAGCTGCTCAAAATGTCCTCTACCTTGATCCGGGTGATAGGCAGGTAGGTATAGAAATACATAAAAACTCACCAAGTTATTTGTGCGTCACTGATGTTACATCTCAATAAAAAGAAAAAAAGGCTTTGTAAAAAATAAGCGCCAATGCTGACGTGCAAACAGCAGGGCCAGGGTAGCAGGGAGTGTCCTTGGAAAGAAGGGTCGCGCAGCAGGCCCTGTGTCGCTTTGTTCCGTCTTGTCCGGCTGCCAGCTCCAGGTGTCAGGAGGGGGGCTTGCTGCATCTCTGCCGTCCAGGCCACAGCCCCGCAGCTCAAGTGCAGGGGGGCTGCTGTCTTAACACCCTGAGCCACCTCCCCCTGCCCAGACGGGCCCTGCACCAGCTGTGGAGCAGCTGCCTGGTTATTTATAGCCTTGGGCTCCACATGAAAGGAGCCTTTTTCAGTGGCTCCTTCCTCCTGACTTCAACTGTGCTCCTGAGTCACTCTCACCCCACCCCCCACCCCAAGCTTTAATGTTTCTGGGACATTCCAGGTCCCACTGCTGGGCTACATGTCACTGTTGGGGGGGTTCTCCCCTGCAGAGCCGATTCCTGGGGCTCACCTCTCCTGACGTGGCCTCAACTCTCTGAAGGGCTTTTGGATAGGATGAGAGAGCTTATTTCTCACAGACTCAGGCCGGGCCCCAGGGTTTTGGGCCCTCAGCTGCCAGACTGTCTCTGTGGGTGAAAGAACAGCCACTAGGAGGCTGAGGAGGGCTCTGTCCCTTCCCAGGAAGTGCGATGGTGGTCCTGGCCTTTCCCCTTCAGGGTCTCCTGGGCCTCTAGCTAAAGAGGTCGCCAGCCCATCCACAGAGCTTCTCCTACGCCTGGTGTAGGCTTCCTGGCCCTGGGCCTCCTCTGCTGGCCGTGTCCGGCGGGAGCTCCAGGGTCCAGGAGAGCTCGTTAGGGGCTAAACCCTCACCCCTCATCCCACCCCTCTTCTGGTGGGGCCTGATGGCAGCGTCCTTCAGGAGCCTTGAGTCTTTTCTCCAAGCCCTGTTAGGCCCAAGTTAGTCTTGTTCCTCTTCTTGGAAAACTAGGATGCTCCTTCCCCTCCCCCCACATTGGAAGGGTGGTGGTGCGGCACCTCGCCAGCTGCGGAGGGAACAACCAACTCCAGTGCCTTCCGTGGTTCAGCTTGAAACCGGAACGGGGAGGACCCCTCTGCCCCCAACAAGGTGTTAAACTCCAGCTCTCCTCTGTCACCAGCGACAGGACACTTACTGCAGGAGACGGGTTCTGAAAACATGATCCAGAAATGCATTTTAAAAATCAAATCCACTTTAAAGGCAGTAAAAGCATTTGCCTGCCTTTTCTCTCGCTCGCTTTCTCCCTTTTTCTTTTCTTTTCTCCCTGCCCCCAACCTTCCCTCTCTCTTTCCTTCCTTTTCTTCTTCCTTCCATCTCTCTCTCTAACCTTCCTTCCTCCCCCCTCCCTTCTTTCCTTCATAAAGTGAAGGATTCCCCTTTAACGGGGCGGGGTGGGGGGTGGGGAGAACAGGTCAGGGAGGCCAGATGCAAGTGGACGTCCCTGGGCTCAAGCTGAGTGATTGATGACCCCAGGAGGTGGGATTGCTCAGTTATGTGGGCTGAGTGGCCAGACTAGCAGGGAAACAGTTTGTTCCAGAGCAGAGGAAGCTCCCTTTCTCCGCTGAGGGTTTTCGGTGGCCTGTATGCAGCTGACCCATCCGGATCCCCCTCAGGCTCAGCCTGTGCAGAGCGCGTGGGGGCCAAGGAGTTATTGGCGGAAACACAAGAGCAAAATTAGCTTTTGTCCTTTGAGTCTGTGGCTGCCTGCCAGCGTCTCCTTCCAATAAGAACACTCTCATTCTCATTCTGGAAGTTTTTGTCAGGTTTATTGCAAACGAAGGGGAAAGCAGACAGAAACAAAGTGACGTTTGCTGAGCTGGAAGGATTGTTTCTAAATCTCTTGTCCAGAGCACACCAATTGCCTTTCCCTGGCACTCGCCTTGGTGAGGGTTTGAACCCACGTCAGAGATGGCCTTGTTTTATGACCAGCCTTGGGTCCCCGTGCTTGCGCGTGTCTCTGCGTGCATGATGCGTGGGCATATGGCCGATAGATGGTGAGGACGGTGGTAAGCCACCACTGGAAACATATGCAGGACAGATGAGCACTAAATCCACAGGATAATGGAGAATTCTAATGAATTTCACTGGCATCAAATTTTTATGTTCCTGTAAACTTATGAAAGCCATGAAATTAAAATGACTACCTCACAACAGAGCAATTTAATTAAAAAAAGAAAAGAAAGCCCTACAAAAAAGCGAATTGATAAATCAAAACTCAAACGAATACCCTTCTAAAAATGGAGAATGATACCCTTCAATTTTAACATTTGCTCCCAGATCCCTTTGGCTGTGAGAATTTGTTATATAAGGTACTTTCTTGTTTTCCAGAAGAACGTTTCCAGAAGAACGCAGCCTCGGTGTGTTGGCTGCGTCTCTCCAGGTGGTGATGGACAAGGAATGCCCGGTGTCTGACCACACAGGGAAGGTCTGAGGGGCCACCAGGTGACTATTTCAGTGTCAGGAGAGCCTCCTGGCTGGAAAGGTCCCTTCCAGGGCATGTAAAGGGATACTATTTAACGGGATGCTTTCTTATTTTCACACGAGCTTGATAACTGGAAAAAAAGAGGTGAGCAATGTTTCCTTCGTGGACAAGAACATTTAGCCATCAGGGCATTTGTTAATATGCACATTAAACACCTTTCTCCCCCCCCCCCCCCACATCACTAGGTTGCTAGAAGGATAAGACTTTTCTCTCTCTAGATGGTTGGGCTGACTTTAAAAACAACAAAAAAGGCAGGTCTCCTCCCAGGAGGAGTGCAGCTTCTCTGTATGGTGTTTGCTAATCAGCTTCACACACCTGTATACCCAACACCAGCTAAAAAAGTCAAGCTCAGCGTCAAGAATTATATACTTCACAGTTGGTGCGGGAAATCTGACCCAAACACACAGGGAAAGACCATTCTATGATTCCTGGGCGCCTCAGCTTGTGGGCTCGTTTTCAGAATATTCTTACAACCCATGGAATTGGCCGTCATGCTTCTAAGTGAAAAGATTGGGAAACTGGGCCAGTGAATAAACACTTACTTTGGATTTGTACTATTGATCAAAAAAAAAAAATCACTGGAAAAAATGAGCCCTTTTCTTCTATTTTGGCTCAAAACAGTCCAAAGAAAACAAGTTTTGGTTCACTCCTGTCCATGAGCTCAGCTCAGGGTTGAACAAACTCCAGTGAAATCACGGAGAAGGCTTGCCACTCCCCCATCCATGTTTCTTAGCAGGGAGGCCTCTCCGGCCCTTTCAGCGTTGGGAGAGACCCTCAGGGAGGGGGGCTCCTTTGCCCTCTTTCTCTACTTGCCTGTCTGCACACATTCTGCTGGAGGAAAGGAGGTACTGAACCTTCTGATCCCAAGAGTACACTCGAGGTCCTGAACATTTGCAGCTGCTCTCTGTTCTGAACACTTCTTTTCAAGCTAAAGCAAGCTGACAGAGGCCCGGCGGGAGGCAGGCTGGGCGCAGGCTGCAGCACCTTCTTCCCGAAATGCCTGCATCTGGATTAAAATGCAACGACCAGCTTGCGACCCCTTGGGCTGCACGGTGAACCCACACACCATGAGCTCTGTGAGTGGCGCTGCCTTAGAGAGGTCTCAGGAGTCTCACAGATAAATTCAGTTTCTGGTTGATAATTTATAGTCAGCACATCTTCCACTTGAAATTGTGCCATGCCCAGAATAAACAAACAACAAGATTTGAGTTAATTATACTGTATTTTGAATTATTTCCCCAGCTTCTCTGGATCTGTAGCGTGACGTTTTCTCTGATACAGTAAAACATTTTAATGTACAACAGATTACAAGGTCTGTAGTGATGAATTAAAGATAATGGGCTTTTTATCTATATACAGATACAGCTTAATAGTTCACAGATACAATTCTTCCTGTTTTGGGTTGTTGACAGAACATAAGCAGTTTCTTACATATGTTTAAAATTTACAATTAGGCTCCTTCCCTTTATCTGAAAGAAAACGGAGTTCCCCTCTCAGCAGTGCTTTCATCTTGTGGAAAAGAGGTGATGGGAAAGTGCAGATGAGAAGAAGGTTGGAGGGGAGGAAAGGAAGAACCACGAGCAGTTTCTAGAAAACATGACGATTAAAAAAGGAAACTATCCATGCTTCTGCAACGGAAAGCTGATTTACACTTTTCCGTGATTGCTTTCTGTATTCCATGACAAGCAAGGGGCCACGTGTAAGAACGACCATTCTAGGATGGAGCATGCAACCACCCATGGCCAAAACGCTGCTGGAACAAACCATTGTTGCCCCTTCATGGTGATGCAACACCGAAAACAAGGAAAACACGCTCTGGCGACCTGTCAGGACAAAGCTGTCAGGATGGGGCGATGCTGACCTGTTGTGTTACATCACAGCTCGGGAGCCTCACAGAACTGGTTTTGGTATGAAGATAAGTGCATGGATTGAGACGGTGGACATTGATGTTAGT
Source organism: Lagenorhynchus albirostris (assembly GCF_949774975.1). Taxonomy (NCBI): domain Eukaryota; kingdom Metazoa; phylum Chordata; class Mammalia; order Artiodactyla; family Delphinidae; genus Lagenorhynchus; species Lagenorhynchus albirostris. The sequence continues at coordinate 52,645,670 of NC_083109.1, forward strand.
AACTGGATCATCTCAGGGATGGCTCCATCCTATAACGCTGTCTGTTACAAACCATGAAAACGACACAGGGTTTCCTAGAGGATGTTAAGGCTCTCGGTTTTTCACTGGTGCTCATTTGTGTGTTATTGGTTCTTCGGTTGGATGCGGTCGAGTGAAGAGGGTGTGCCGTGGAGGCCCTGTCTGGCACACCCCGTCCAATGGCTTACGATGCAGCTGCAGTGGTGGCACACAAGGGGCCAGGCCCCTGCTGCGTTAGGTCACTGAACGCTGGAGACCCCACTTTGCCGACATCCACTTTTCTGGGTGTTCCCAGCTGGTCCTCTGCTCTGTCCCTGACCTCCCCCAAGTCCAAGGACCGCTTTAGAGACCCCAGGACCATTGGTGGGATTGGCAGGGGTCTCTGTTTGGCTTCCACGCTGGTCTGAGAGTCTGGCTCACTGCTGCCTGGGCCAGCCCAGGACTGGATGGATGAAGAGCCTCTTTGTGAGTCTGGATCAGGCCCAAAGTCCCAGCTCGCTGCTCTGGCAGCTTCTTGAGGCTAAACCCAGAAGGGACTTGCAGACGATCTTCTGAAGTGTAGTGGGTGCCACAGGCTTGCCCAGGACTTGGTGGCAGTTTATGGTGAGGGTTTTGGAGTGTCTCAAGCAGGGCCAGTGCATGAGGCTGCCTTCCTGCACTTCAGAGGGAAGAGAGGGAGGAAGGCCAGTCTCCTCTTGGCTGCCAGACTGTCTCAGGCACATGGGACGGTCACGCTGGCACTACAGAGCTCCTGCCAGAGGTCATCCATGGGGCTGTTGCTACGGGAACAGATGCGGGACGTCTTGTGTTTGAGTCGGTGACAGGAACCACCAGTCAGGAACACAGGCAAACTCTTTTGGAGTCCCGGTAACCACTGAATGGCTAGTTCACAAGAATATGCTAGGTTTTCCCTCAAAGCATGCAGGTCTGTTCCTATTGTAATTCTGCCAACAAAACAGACAGTGGCAGAAGATGAGGACATTTGGAAATGAGATGCTGAAGGGATTGAAGCAGCCCATTGTATTGGCTGCATAAGAAAAGTGAACTGAAGAATTTGGATCACTATCCATGTGATTCATGCAATAAATTCATTTTGTCTCATTTGAAATATTTTAGGCAAAAGGATGCTTTTATCCTAAATTATCTGGATAAGTGCTTCAAATCTCTTTTTTTTTCCCAAAAAGTTTTACCTTATCTTCTTAGATTTAGGCTTTAGTTGAATTAATTTCCTGAAAGTTCACATAAATCACATTCTTCAATATTAAAAAAACCAACCAACCAACCAAATCCAAAAGCTCTCCAGGTACTACAGTAGATTAGGACCTTTAGAAGTCTCTGGAAGTCCTTGACTGAAATTTTTGGAAAGTACAACCTGTCATGCAATTAACAATAGAAATAGGAGACCAAGGGCAACATTTAGCCACGTTCTTCTATGCTAACACTCTAGATGTATCTGTGATGCCATCAGAAGTCTTTACTCTTGAGGAAGAAGAGATATCACTCCAGCAAATCAGAATTACAAAAGAAAAGTTCCACCAACTCACCATGTTATAAGATTTGCTTCTAAACTATTGGCTTCCTTGCTCCTTTGTAGTCAACAAAGTCGTTTTTTTGCCCAAGGTCCCCAAATTGGCATAGAAATTGTGAATTATGTTTTATGATATTTCAAGTTAAATGGCCAAAAAATATTTAGTTTTTTCTTTCCCCTCTAATACTTCCCTGAAATTCTGGAGATGTGCAGATATACAAGGGCATTTTAAAAACAACTTAACATTACACATAATAACAAATTTATTGTGTAATCAACAGTTGGGGAAAAAAACGGATCTTGTCTTCAAGGTACCTGATCTAGTTCTGCTACATTAGCAGGACGCACAGGACACCAACATAATCTGTGTTTTATACAGATCTTTCCCAAGGCACCGATGTGTTGCAAACTTGGCCTCAATTCCCTGATGGTCTTGGTTAGCCGATGGACACAAGTCCATATAGACACTTGAATAATCTGAAAACTTTTCCATTCTAAGCAGACACTAGACAATACCTTAAACATTCCACACACAATTCAAGTATCCCGTCTTACAAAAAGAAGGGGAGAGGGAGAGAAGGGGAGACGGATTTACCTTGTCAGTCACTTGCTGACCTACTGTCTAATCTCACCATTTAAATGCACCATGTCTCATCCCACCACCTGGATTCTTTGTTCTTTTCTTGCAAAGGAAGGGGGGGCAAGCCATGAGATGGTCTGGACTGGCAGCATGCTCTGTCTCTGGCTGTGCAGCTGGGAATCACTGGCAATGACTGGCTGAGGGGGGCAAGCCGCTCAGCTACGCTGAACCTGAACTTTCGAATCTGTTGGACAGGAAAAACCACCTCTGCCTTCGGTGAGGCATCATGAGGACAGAAAGGGTTCCAGGTGTCTTGAGTTCCTTGGCAGAAAACTATCATATAATGGGAGGCTGCCTTATGTGTAGAGGCACATTTGCATGTGTGAGAACTGAATTTCACAGCTAAAGAGTTACTTTCTTTAAATCAATAAAGTGCCCGCTCGCCGCATTGCCATAGGTTTATCTGTACTCCTGAAGTTTGGGAGTGAGGTAACACAGCACTGAAACCTACTTGGGAGGTCAAAGGTGATGGTGGAATGCAGGTGGTGGCCGCAGGTAGAGAGGAGGAGTGGCCGTCCATGAGACGGGGAGACCAGAGCTGGGGACCTCAGAGGGTGGGAACCTGGCAGGATTCGAGACGGATGCCTTGGGTGCGAGGCTGTCTATGCCATGGGACTCCAAGGGGAGCGTGTGAGGCCATGTCACCCCCATTCTGCTCCTTTCCCTGGAATCACATGGACAAGTCCAAACAATTCCCCCTTTCTGCTATCAGTCCTCGCCCTGTCAACCTAGAGGGCAAGAATTTTGTTTGCTGAGAAGATCAAGAAGCCCAGAGGAGGGCTTCCCTGGTGGCGCAGTGGTTGAGAGTTCGCCTACCAATGCAGGGGACACGGGTTCGTGCCCCGGTTTGGGAGGATCCCACATGCCGTGGAGCGGCTGGGCCCGTGAGCCATGGCCGCTGAGCCTGCGCATCCGGAGCCTGTTCTCCGCAATGGGAGAGGCCACAACAGTGAGACGCCCGCGTACAGCAAAAAAAAAAAAGCCCAGAGGAAGACAGAGAAAGAGCAGCTCTGAGAAGACTGTAGCCTGCTGGAGGTCACTTGGAAGGAGGTGGGGTCAGCAGAGGCTCTAGTCCTCCAACCCCTTGCAATTCTGGGGGTGGGTGGTGGCGTGGGGGGGGCAGGGAGGCCTTTCACTGGGGGTGTGGTTCCTGAAAGGCCACCACCGGCCCCGTCAGTCCAAGCCAGTGCCTTGTTCTGCTCAGCTCTGAGACCCTCGAGCTGGGACCCCAGTCGCCATCAGGATTGTTTTAAAAATAAAATATATGACCATGTGGAGTGGCCCCTCTCTCAGGGAGGGACCAACACAATATTGGTGCAGTTGTTTTCCCTGAATGGTCCTCATCTGTTGCTCTTTCTTGAAAGACTGAATATTCCATAAGACCATAACACAGAGATCATCTCTGATGGGGTACAGATGACACTAAGGTGCCACCATTTAAAAATGTCAGCAAGGGTCTTCCCTGGTGGCGCAGTGGTTGAGAATCTGCCTGCCAGTGCAGGGGACACGGGTTCGAGCCCTGGTCTGGGAAGATCCCACATGCTGCGGAGCAACTGGGCCCGTGAGCCACAACTACTGAGCCTGCGCGTCTGGAGAGGCCGCGATAGTGAGAGGCCCGCGCACCGTGATGAAGAGTGGCCCCCGCTTGCCGTATCTGGAGAAAGCCCTCGCACAGAAACGAAGACCCAAAACAGCCAAAAATAAATAAATAAATAAATTTAAAAAATAAAAATAAAAAATAAAAATGTCAGCAAGGAGAGGGATGTCTAAAAATTCCCTTCTGTTTCCTGGTGGGACTCCTAACAGGAGAGCCGTCGGGAAAAACAGTGACTAATCACAGGTGCTCCTCAAATATTCTCAAGTATCACAGCACTGTCACCACCTAAGTGAAAGGAGCTTTGGCACATAGTAGGGTACTCAGTAAAACACTGTCTGATCGTTACTTATCTGTTGGGAAAGAATCTGATGAACTTTGTCTTTATATTGAAAAGTTCTTTGAGTGCCTCTTCAGATGTACTTAGGTAACTCACACATTAAAGTCTAAAATATAATTGGATTGGAAATGCATATATAAACAAGCAGCATTAACCTGTTTAATCACGTTTCCAGTAGAGAGTCCAGAAGTGCTTGGAAACCTCACCTGCAGATACTTATAATTAAAAATCACCATTCCTCCTGTTATTGTAGATCATGGGTATTGGATTTGGATCCAGGAACATGAAGTGGATTTTTAAATTTTTATTTATTTATTTTTTGCGGTATGTGGGCCTCTCACTGTTGTGGCCTCTCCCGTTGCGGAGCACAGGTTCCGGACGCGCAGGCTCAGCGGCCATGGCTCACGGGCCTAGCTGCTCCGCGGCATGTGGGATCTTCCCGGACAGGGGCACGAACCCGTGTCCCCTGCATCGGCAGGCAGACTCTCAACCACTGCGCCACCAGGGAAGCCCACGAAGTGGGTTTATTTTGATGTGCATTTTTTTTTCTGGATGAAGGAGCCACAACTTTCATCAAATTATCAAAGGCTTTGCGAGCCCAAAAAAAGGTTAGGAATCGCTGCTGCTGATGACTGAGGTTTCGGGAGGCACTCAGATTGCTCAATACCTGATTGTGTAATTTCTTTCTCTTTCCAACTTTCAGGCCCAGAAGGGATGTGAGAATTCCCCACGCTTAAGTTATTCTGACATACAGTAACAACTCTTTGGAGTCGTGTTATTTAAAAACCAATTTTTACAAAGGAACAGTATAAAAATAGACACTTGGGAAGGTTTTGAGTTTACGCCTACATGGTGTGCAACTCTGTACTTTTTCTTAATCACTTCCTCTCACTTATCTCCTGCCCCAGTTAGCTTCCTCTCCCTGGTACTTGGGATCCATCCCAGGCGGCCACAACGACAGATTCCCACAGCAGAGAAAAGCAACCACGTGTGAAAGAGATTTTAGATAAAAGTAGATAACTCGTCTCCAGCCCCTGCAGAGGTCAAGTGAATACCATGTGATCACCACACTAAACGACACCTTTGGACTACCTGGTGGGGCCCAAAGCCCCAGTTAAACAGAGACACTTATCAGGCATGATATTCCAAGAGCTCAGAGATCAATTCCCAAGAAACCAGAGAAAAGGCCAGCCCTCTATTTGGGTAAGGTCGATTCTTCATTACACTTATTTTAAAACTCTCCCTAATATGAGAGTGAAAAGATTAAAAAAAAAAAAGAATAGATGAAAGAGAAGCCATAAATGATAAGTCCTGAGGTTTACAAAACCTCAGGTTTGAGGTTTGCAAAAATTAGAGGCTGCCTTTCTAGACTGTTTGAGAAACCCCCCAAAGTCCCTGGGGTGTCCTTTCTACTAGAGAAACGCAACAAAGACAAATATTCCCTTACCTCCGGAAGGTTCCTAGGAATGCCTGCAGCGCGGACTCAGAGGAAAGAGCACCCTCGTCAACAAGCAGTGTCCTCACAGGTACCAGGCTCCAGTGGAGGATCACCTAGAAGCTGGATCCCTCTGATCTGATGAGCAAGGCCTGGGGCCACATCTGCATCCCCTTTGCTGAGTCGACAAGAAGGTCCTGTGCTTTGAAGTTGCACATTAATACTGAACTCTCCAGGAAAAACCCTGGGGGAAGAGGCTCTAACCCCTAGCAGAGCCAGCATTTGGCTCCAGGTTTGGAGGTGCTGTGAGCCCCTATGACATGTAAAATGGCATGTGTGATTTTTGGCAAAGACGCTCTGTGACTTTAAACAGATTCCGAAATGGGTTTGTGACTTCCCCATGATACAGGCACCCCAGGACTCTGTAAGGAAGAGGCTATGCAGGCACATCTTTTCAGAAAACTTACTTCATCTTCTCAGTCAGTTGCTGAAGATATTGCGGGAAAAACTATTTAGAAGGTCTAAAAAAATCAGGATGTGGTCGCAAGCAAAATTTGTCCTGCAACCTGCTTCTGTTCCATGTAAAAATAAATAATTCTCAACCAAAGTTCACTGTAGCAAATGTGTCCATTTAAAACACACACACACACACATACACACACAATAAGAGTTTTTAGTTGCCCTGTTTTCAAAGTCACGATGTAAAAGACCTGCAAAGCTTCCTATTTCAGCCACAAATGGCAGGGAAAAAGGAGCGCCCTAATCTCGGAAGTGGTAACGATCTTGTCGATGAGGAAATACCAGGCATCAAATATTGAGATTTTAGAGTATTTTAATGTCCATTTCTTCAGTGGGTGCATTTTGAAATTATTAGGATTAACAACTTAAAAAGGGTAGAGCAAAGGAAAGATGGAGAATGCAAACAATTGGTTCTCGCAGATTTAATTTTCATATTCTAGGCATGACGTGATTTTTCGAAACAACCACCAAAAAGTGCTTACTTCGAAAGTCTAGAAATGCAAACGCGGACAGATCTTTGGAAACTACAAATCACTACAGCCCACATAATGGGGAAGCACGCGGCCCTTTGGCTCTCAATGTCAAGTGCAAATGTGCAGGTGTCTCCACAGCACAGTCAGGGTAACGGAGCTGTGAGCAGCCTCCAAGCTCTGTGAGGGTTTCATAACTGATGCTCTGCATTTGTTTGCATTGGATGCAATTATTTGTGTTTGTTTATATATATTTATACATATATAATTTGATCTGACCTGAGGCCAAGAAGAACTAGCAATTGCAACTCAAAGCAACTATTTACACACATTCAATTCTGAAGTATTGCTTCCTGCCCTAAGTTCACAGGAGGTATTGCCGCTCTGAAGAACGCCTCCACCTAATCGGAAGCGCTTGAACCCGCTGCTCAGAAGCCTGTCTTCAGCCACCGTCTGCTCAATGCCCACGGAGTCAGAGGCCTGGCGCTGCGGGTGCAGGCACTCCGTGGTTCTGTGCTGAGGTATGCTTCCAAGCAGGGGCTGGGAAGGACCTGGGTCACTGGTGGCCCAAAGAGAACATCTGTACTGGCTGCTTAGGAAGGCTCGCTCAGGGTGTTTTTTTAAAGACAATTTAAACCGTCCACAAAGGCTTCCATTTGCACAATGTTGAACTGGACAGGTGGACGTCACCACTCTCTCCCTGCGTCCGCAGCCTCTTGGCTTCCCAGGAATCGCAGGAGAGGAAGGGAAAAAAAAAAAAGTTTGATAGGGAGGAAGCGTGTGCAGAGATGAACTCTGTGGAGCATGTTTTGAGTGGAACAGCAGAGACACGGGGAACAGCAGGAAGCACCCAGGCCCCTAGCCGCCACCAAAGCTGCAGAGCCTGGAGCCAGATGGTGGAGGGCGAGGCCCACACTCAACACACGTCTTAATACTGATGGAAGGAACCCCTGACATGCCCACAAGCCTGACAGACAAGGAGAGCATCAGGTAGTGTTTTTCAGAAAAAATAAAATCTCTGCAGGATTTTATAAGAATACATTCTTTAGAAGAGGTAATGTCACAGTCATCCTTTCTCTATTTCTCTAGCATTGGAAGACCAACAATCTGACAGTAAAACCTGAAGGCAAATCTCCCTGGACATGGAGATCCTGGCTACAACCGTACTGCTGGGGTCTGTGACATGCATGTCCCTGGGGAGCTGGGGGACCAGAATCAATACTTCATGATGCCGGGAAGGGCAGATTCTGTACGTATTTGGTGAGGAGTGATAACAGGACTTAATGCAGATGTGAAATCTACATAGAGATTTACCAGTGAAAAGAAAATACACAGGGCACATCGGAGAAGACCTTACACAGAGCAGGAGCCAGTCCTCAAATATCCCATGAGCTGCAGCCACCTTAAGAATGAGGTGTCATATGACTATGACAGGGCAACTCTGGCCTGAGTTCAATCCTACATAAACTTCAGACTCAATGTGGCAAAACGGTAATTACAAGCAGGATTAGCAACAAAGGGCACAGAAGCAATTTCCTTGGGTTTTCTGTACTTCCCCGGTTCCATACCTCATTTCCATCCAGACGATTCTGTCCCTACTTCCAGGGTAAGAGCTCCATTTAAATAGGGCTGGGATCCACTCACCAGGCTCAACCCCACCACAAATGGGTCCTGCACAGGCTGAGAAAAGGAAAGGATGGAGCAGCTTTCTGAATGTGGAAGCCAAGCGCTGCCCGCGGCCATGGTGCTCTGCCCAGAACTGCTTCACAGCGAGCCGGTTCTGATCCCACCCCTGTCGTGAGCAGACCCCCTGGGTGGGGAGCAGGAGGAGGGCTTTTGCTTTAAAAGTGGTGGCCGAGGGCTTCCCCGACCCAGAGTGTGCAGGCCGTGCCCAGTGGGGTCCTGCTCAGCCCCTGGCGGGGGAGGCGGCCCAGAGTAGCTGAAGCACTAACGGACACCTTCTCATCCTTTTGCTGTGCCCTCTGTGACCACACCCCGCCCCCTCAGCCTACTGCCCTTCCCCAGACAGAATGACCCGGCAACCCTCCCCAAGACACACACGTTTCCTGATAAATAAATAAATAAATAAATGCAACCCTTGGATGTTTATTTTGCGTTTCCTCTCAGTTAAGTCAGCTTCCAAGACAAGCCCCTCCGCTCCAACTGGAAGACCCCTTGGGGCGGGAGCAGAATGAAAAAGGGCTTTTAGATACCTGAGGCCTGGGTTCATGAGCTGTGAGGCCGGTAAGCATTTGGAATCTCGGCCTGCACGAGGAGAAAGCCCTAAAGCTGCTGGGTGTGGGGGGCGGTGGGTGCAGTCACAGCCCCTGAGGGCCCGGCTGGCCTGGAAGGCGCATGTCAGGGGACACCGGTGTCCTGGCTGATGGCCCTCTACGGTCCTCAGCCTGCACCCCCCCAGCATCCCCGCCCAGTGAGTTACTGGCACTTGATCTCAGATTCATGAATGCAAGTGTGTGTGCGTCTATGTGTTTACATAGAAAGGTCAGGTCACTGGAAAAACACTAGTACGTATACAGAAAAAAAACCTCAAAAACATTGTATTAGCAAAAAAAAAAAGTGTCTCGTGAGAAAAAGCAATAAAAATAATATTTTAACCACAGCTTCTGTTTTAACGTCCACCACCACCCAGCGCCACACCCTGGCCGCACCTTCCCTGGACTCCAGGCCGCGCCAGCCCCTGAAGGCACTTGTTCTCCACACTGCCAAATGGTCACACCAAGGGGGAAGAGGAAAAAAACGGATGAAGATGAACCCTGAATAACTGTGATCCACACAGAAGTTAGGGCTGCAATGACCACAGGACACCACGTCCGGGGACGGGAACTGTGGAACCTGGACGGACAGAGCACCGCGGGCGGTGCTGGGCCGCATCATGCCCTCTTTGAGACGTTGAGCTTGGTGAGTTCATTGGCTTCCTCCACCCCTGCTTCTTCACAGTCGCTTTTCTCTATGGCTTTGCTGAACCTACACCTTTCTTCGGCTTTGATGGGCTCCTTCCAGGGTTTCTTAGAAGACGGGTGAGTGTCCCTGGCCTGTGTGTTGTTCTCGGAGCCCAGGGACACCTGGTCCGGGTTCTGTACGGAAGGCACCAGGTTGGTGATCTCGTCCGTGGGGGAGCGTCCGATGCTGCCGTCCACCTGGACTCGGATGTCGGGGGAGATGGAGAGCTGGTGCTGCGGCACCATCCCGTTGTCTGTGCACTTGGGGTACAGGTAGGTCTTCATCTGGCCTTTGCCCTTGACGTTCACCGTCCCTCTGTAGTCGAAGTCGTAGCCCATCTTGCTCAGGACGCGGTAGCTTTCCTCGCTGACCTGGATGCGGCACTCCACCCCCGTGGTGTCCATCCTGCTGGCGATGTTGACCGTGTCTCCCCAGATGTCATACAGCAGCTTGGTGGTGCCAATGACGCCTGCCGTCAGGGGCCCATGGTTGAAGCCCACCCTGAGCTTGAAGTTGAACCAGAGCATGTTATTGTTGAAGTCGTCCACCACGCGCATCATTTCCTTGGCAAACTCAAACAGGATCTGCAGGTGCTCCTGCGGGTGGCTGCCGTCACGGCACTGTGTGGCGTTCAGCCCCGACGCGGCCATGTACGTGGCCCCAATGGTCTTGATCTTCTCAATGCTGCTGTAGTCCGGCTTGCTCAGGAGCTCGTCGAAGTCCCCGATCAGCTCGTTGAGGACCCGGTAGCACTCCTTGCCGCCCTCGTAGTTCTCCTCATAGAACTCGCTGAAGTTGACGATGCTGGCGAAGATGACTCCTCCGTTGTCGTGGTTCTTCGAGTAGGTCTGGGAGACCTTCAGCTGCTCGGCCACGTGGTAGGGGATGATGTTTCTCAGCAGCCAGTCGGCCTGGTCCCTCATGCTCTGGATCTTAGTGCGGTGCAGGTCCGCCTCCACGTCCCCGTGGTAGTGTAGGCGGTAGCTGACTTCGAATTCTCGATTCAGGAACCAGACCAACAAGAGCAGGAGGAAGAAGACAAGAATCACCTCCTGGCCGATCAGGCTGGCTGGGCTCCTGCTGTCGTGCGGCAGCGAGGCGTTGCACGGATTCCTCTTGGAGCTGGAGAGGAAAGAGAGGACAAAGGATGTGCCTTCTGAAATGCATCTTTAAGGGAAAGGTTACTGCCCAGTGCTTCCAGGTTCTGAACCAGCCCAGCTAACCAGCATCCTGCACAGAGTTTTGTGCAGCTCAAACCTTCAACCACCTGCAGCTGCAGAGTGACCTGTTTCTGTTTAGAAAGATGTGGCGTGATAAAGAGTCACTCTTGTAAGATTCCTGTAATGAGTGCTTTGTACTTGCTTTGTTTTTCAGAAGTCTTTAGCTCCTTGATTTTTAAAATCTTTTCTTTTTTCCCAACTTTTTATTTTGAAAAATCTCAACCTTACAAAAAGGTTAAGAGACTGGCAAAACAAACATTTGTATACCCTTCTCCTGGATGCAACAATTGCCAACATTGTGCTACTCTGCTGTTTCCCTCCGTCAACACAAACTGCACACGCGCACACACACTCACACAGGCATACTTTGCTGAACAGTCTGAAAGTAACCTGCCACTTCAATCCTGAAGAGTTCAGTACGAATCTCCTAAGAAAAAGGACGTCTCCCTATGGAATCACACCACCACTGTCACACCCAAGAAATTTCATGTCCTCTGATACACTCTGATATAATTCCCCTGCCCCCTCCCTCCCACCCGCCCTGGGGTTAGTTCTGTTTTGCCGAAGTCATTTAAGATAACTTAACCATTTTTAAAAATAATATAAAATGTATACTTTTAAGAGTAACACACCGTAAGAAACTCAAACAGTATAAACAATGGAAAATAACTGTCTTTCCTATGAGGTAACCTTTCTGTTGCGCACTATTCTAACACACGGCTGTGCTGTAACAACCAGTCCCCTGCAGAGGGCGATCAGCTGTGTCCATCTTTGACTACTAGGAACGAGGTTACAGTGGATATTCCCGAGTGTCTTTGTGCATATGAATGAGCCTGTCTGTGGGATAAACTCCTGGAAGTGGAACTGCTGAGTCATTTAAAATACACTTAGAATTCCGGTAGAAATTTCCAAACTGCCCTTCTAAGGGCTGAGCCCATTTCTATTCCCTCTGATGACCAAGTCTACTTGGTCTGTTCTACGGTTCCACAGTGCCGAAGGGCCACAGCTTGGGATCCCAGGACTGAAGATTAGCGTGGGCAGTCTCTTCTAAAGTTTATTCTTTAAATATAATTTTTTCCACTTAAAAATACTACATACTCATCATATAAAATTTAGGGTGAAAGTAGAAAGAAAAAAGATTCACCCATCATCACACCATCCAGAGGCGATCACTGTTAATGTTTGTTGAATTTCCTTCTCATCTCTCTTTTATCTGTTTACAACGCTGTGATTGCTCTGCTCATGTAAACTGTACCCTGATGTACTCTAAAATGCACAGAGCAGGCCGCTAGATTTTACATAACAATGGTCTGGGTCACTTATATGAATATAATTATACATGGAACAGATGGACCCTGAGTTTAGAGAGTACCATGGCACAGAAAGCTCAATTCTACCATCAGAGTGTTTTTTAATGAATTTTAATGTTACCTGTACTTAGGCATATTAAAAATAATGAAACTGACCAATCTGGTCATAACGCCTTCCATGAAACACAGTCACAAAAGCCTGGCTTTGGAGTAATGATGCCTGGACTGTGACCGGGCTGGCCCCCCACAGAGCTCTGAGAGCCTTGGGCAGGTCACACCATCTTTCAGGTCTCAGTTTCCTCACGAGTAAACTGAAGATGGGCTGGAGTATTGCTAAGTCTCTACCAGCCTAAGGGTCTGTGCAGAAAGGGCCTGAGGCTATGTCTGTAGAACCAGCAGGGTGCCCTAGGCTGGCATTGGGGAGCTTGGATTTGGGGAGGGTTCCCACCAGTCCTTGATGAGAGGGGCTCACTGTGCCTGGACTGTTCGTACAAACAATGTGGTTTCTGCACCTGCCCTCCTTCCGAAAATCTGGAATTTTGGTACATGCCAGGCAAAGGGCGCCTATGTGACCAGCCACCAAGAAAAACCCTGGAGTCTCTGATGGGCTTCCCAGGAGGGTGTTTCACACGTGCTGTCACAGCTCATTGCTGGAAGAATTAAGTGCATCTCATACGACTCCACTGAGAGAGGACTCTCGAACGCTGGCGCCTGGTTTCCTCTGGACTCTGTCTCATGCACTTTTGTTCTCTGCTGATTTTGCTCTGTGTCCTTTTGCTGTAAGAAACCACAGCCACGGGTACAACCATGTGCTGAGTCCTGAGTCCTCCAAGTGAATGATCAGACCTGAGGGTGGTCTTGGGGACCCTGACAGAGGTTCTATGACTTAATGCCTAAGAACCAGGAACCCAGAACAGCCTCTATGGCAAGATGCACCACACTTCACTCATTTATTTTGCCAACTGTCATTTAAACAAATGGCAGTACTTACTATGAATCTCAAGTACTAAACAAAATAACTATTTTAGATACTAAAACAGATCTATGTCCAGCCCCTCAAGCCCTCTTGTTGGCTCAGAGTAGGGAGAGAATCTGGAGGGAGTGAGTCTTCTCTACATGAGCCCATCTCCTTGGCTTAGGAGTTGACCTTTCCTCCGGTTTCTCCAAAGTGATAACACTGAGGAACAGCCTCTTTATTAGGAGACGTCACCAAGGCTTAAGGTCATTCTAGAACCAGGCATTGTAGAACCCGGTGGTAGAACTGGGTGGCGTTGTCTCGGTTTCCTCAATTGTGCTGTAGCTAAAGCCGGCAGTGTGGCCTGAGCCTGGGATGGGCACAGGCCAGTGCCCTCTGGGTGGAGCAGAAGAATACGAAACGTGGGCAGGTGTGACAGGGAAAGGGAAACAACTGCACTGCTTGCTTTTACCTTTGCTTAAAAGGAAGGGTCCTAATGCACAGGCTGACATGTTGTGCCCAAGGGGCTGCCTTGCAACAGAAGATCTGTAACCAGCGGGTGAGAGAATTATTTCCACTCTACAACCTGTACTTCTTATCCTACTGCAGAAGGAACAAGGAAGGCGATGGTTCTACTCCTAAATTCAAATAGTAAAGGGCAGTCCCAAAAGGAGGAATTTTGTGACTAAATGCAAGAGATAACTTAATAGATGGACAAATGGAAGTCAGAGTAAAAAACAGTATAGTTCATTATCACGGAAAAGAGGGATTACAAAATAGAGAAAAACGGAAAACAAAGACCACTCGTCCTAGCCAGCTCAACGTGGCATGCATTAAAATTTTGGTATATTTCCATGCCATTTAAAATCTACGCCTAGGATGGGGGCGGGATGCACCAAGAGGAGGCATAAGGGGGGCTTCTGGGTAATGTTCTATTTCTTGGTCTGGGTGGCAGTTAAATGGGTGTGTTCACTAGTGAAAATTCACTGAGCTGTCTTCATGATCTGGAGGCTTTTCTGTGTATGTGTTATACGTCAAAAGAAAGTTAACTTAAAAAAAGATATTAGGTGTTTTGCTACTAAATCTTATAATTGTCAATCATACACAGAAACATCTGTATTCTGTTTTTGTTCCATTGTCACTTTAATTCTCCTTCCCAACATCTAAATGTCCACAGGTATTTAATTTTTTAATTGTAGAAACAGAGAAAAAATCATCACTCATCATTAGATCGTAAGTATTACATATCTTACTTTTTTTTATATACAATGAAATACCTAGCTGTAGCTATAAGACCTATGTAATTTCACATAATAAATGAAAAATGAAAACCATAAATGCTTTCCACATTGCTGCATTTTAACAGTTGTAATATTTGGGTATATGTATCATAATTTAATTAATTTCTTTTTTACTGACAACTGAAGTTGCTGATGAACTTTCAATATTATCAATCAGATGTTCAATATTTTGGGGCATGCAGCCTTTACCAAATGCTGAATTATTTCCTCAGCAGATAAGCAAAAACAGAATTATTAGTTTAAAGGTGATGGACATTTTTATGACTATGTTTTATAGATTGCCAAATTACTTTCCAAAACTATTGTACCATTCTGAAAAGTAATGAGGCATGGCAGAAAAAGCATGGCCTGGTAGTGAGGGAGGCCAGGGTCTGAACACTGCCAGTGTCCATAGGCAGGTTCCTTCTCTGAGCTTCAGCTTTCTTATCTGGAAAATGGGGACAAAGTTACCTAATATATCAGGTTACTGTGTGGATTAAACAAACCTATATTAAACACCATCAATTCATATATGTGCCACACCCTGGCCTACACTGGGTATTCACATGGTAACATTTTGAAGGTATGATTTGAAGATCAGAAGGAATTCTGTAGTTATTTAATAGTGCAATGACTTGTGTAGTAGCCTATTTATCTTCTACTACATTTCCTCTTTTGTGATTTTTTTGGTCTTTTATCTACACAGGTCTTAATTAGCTCTTTACATAACAGTCTCACAAATATTTTTTTCAGTCTGCTTTTATCATCCCCTCGGTCAGTCTTATTTTTTTGTGCGTGTGGTTCTATTTATTATTTGTAAGATTGGAAAGTTATCTCTGTCTTAGAAGCTTGAGAACTGCTTAATTTTATTTTTTCTAGATGTTTATATAGTTTTATATAATTTAAAAATTTTTGACTTCAATTTATTTAGAATTAATTTTGATGTTTATAGTAAAGCAAGGGCCCAACATTTATTTGTTTCAAATTTCTAGTCGGTTATTTCAAAATATTTTAGGGAATAAATTTTCTTTGATTTGTGAGATCTCCTTTGTAACATTCTAATGTCTTATATAAAATTAAACCAAATCTAACACAGGAAACCCTCGCTTTTTGAAAGTTCGCTTTTCACCGCTTTGCTTTGATGAAAGACCTACATTAGTACCTGTTTTTGCTAATGAAAGAAATCTGAAGGGGATTTTTGCCTTTAGAAAAAAAGGCAAAAAGCAAAACTAACGTTCAGCATTTGTTTCGCAGTGAGTGTTACAGAGGCAGCGCCATCCTGAGAGGCAGGAGCGGCCCCGCCAAGCTCCTTCCCTGGAACCACACTGAGAATCGCAGCATCAGCCACCACAGCTCTGAACTGTGTCTGTAAGCATCTGTGCTTTACCTCAACTTACTCTGTGCCTCCGTTAGCAAGCTGTGTCCTAACGGAACTGCTTCTTCACTTTTTGGCTTAGGAAAGTTTTCACAGGAACGCTCTACTTTCAGAGAGTGGGAGAAACCTGCCTATGTCTTTTTTGAAAAAAATTAATTAATTAGGCTGCACGGAGTATTAGTTGCAGTACTCGGGATCTTTGTTGCCATGTACAGGATCTTCAGTTGCGGGATCTGACCAGGGATTGAACCTGGGCCCCCTGCATTGGAAGCATGGCGTCTTAACCGCTGGACCACCAGGAAGTCCCCTGCCTATGTCTTAACAATTATTCATTTTCCCAAAGATATTATAAGTATGAACTGATATTTTAACAAATAGATATCTTCCACTTACTCTTGTAAGAATGCATATGTTGTTTCTTTAATTCAAGATACAACTGTTTTTCAGGAAACTTAGAAATAACCAGCAGTAATAATACAGTTACACCCATTTATTCAGATATAGGCACAATGTTAAAAGCTTACCTGAAATTCTGTACTGCATCCAGGTGTGAAATTACTATGGAACTGAAATTAAAATGCACAAAACTATTATTATAAAAAGCAAAAAGGGCATTATACAAAGCAATCTGAGAAGAGTTTAAATAAAAACAACTTTCCTATTTTTAAGGTGGAGATCAAGGTAGAAAGTTAAGGATAGTAAATTTCTATTATAATTTGATGCTGTGTGTTAATGAAGAATGACAAAATGGTAAAGACAACAATGTAAAAGCCTTTATATCAGCTGTGGAAAGTAGGCACAACCACTAAAAAGCGAAATCAAGGAAGAATCTCTAAGGACTTCATTTTGCTGTTAAGGACTTATCTATGGTGTCGTGTCCTACAGGCTAGAAACTTCAGTCACGTTCAAACAGCAAAGTCTACTGACAAAGGATCAATGTCAAAAGGCCCCGCCGGAGGCGTTGGCAGATTACTTACTGGAGAAGCCGGACTTTGCTATTGGTGATGCCCAAAGCAATCAAACCCCAATTTTAAGGCATCAAAACCACACCTAGCTAAAGACCTCTCTCTTGGTGCTTGGGAAGGTACCCAAGACACCCAGCCCCATTCTCTCCACATGCTGCACAGCTTCCTCTGGGGTCATGTTACCCAGCGTCCACTCAGGCCCACAAATCACCCAAAGCTCTCCACCCGGGGCAAGTGCCCTGATGCTTCGTCCTTCAGGTCCCCCAGCCTTGCTCCCTGAAAAGGGGACGTTGCAGAGCACCTGTGAGCAGCTCTCCTGGGCAACAAAGGCCAGTGTGGGCTCAGAGTGGCTTTTTTGATTACAGGAGGTATTAAATGACTTCACAGAAAAGGAAAGAAAAACAAGAGCTACACACAAACTGTCCTCTTCTTACCCTTATCCAGACGTGACTGTGACACTGCTGTAACCCACGTGTCTGTGTCTCCCCAAAGCTGGAAGAGTCCCCCCCGCCAGCTTCACAGGAGTTGAGTTTATGTTTTGTCCTCCCCACATGTTCCCTACGCTGGGCTCGGCTCAGCAGTGACAGGGTGGACAGGCTGAAAAGATTCTGCGTGAATGCGGGTGTACTGGGTCCAGCAGAGATTCAACCGCCAGCCCTACCTCAAGACCTGCTATTTGATTTCTAGGTGAAAAGGCGATGGATGGGTTTCCTATCGCTACGGCTCTCTAGATCCAAGTGGAAAAGGCCCGCACCAGTGACTAAATGACACTGTGAATGGCTGATGGAGTATTTGTGTTGGATCTAAAAGGTTAAAAGTCAGACTGTTGAATTTCATGCTCTTGGGAAAGAGCTTTATAATGACCATAATTCCAAAAGGCTGCACCTTCAGAAAGGAAAAATGACACTTTGTTTTGCTTAAAGTAATTTAACTATTCATTAAAGTTTCCTTTCAAATGCTGAATGACATTTCTACTTCCTTTTTGATCTTAATTTGCAGAGAACTTGAATATCTTTCATGTGGTTATTATTTCATTAAGTAAACTGAGGAAGGATACTCACCCTGTCCATTACTGACCACTGCTTTGGTAATACCCAAAATGCACTATGGCAATTTTGTCTGATATTGAGACAACTTGGACCACTTTCTACTTTTGAGCAATGGTTCTTGGCAACAGTAATACCATTCCTAGGGGGCATTTTGGAAACACTGGGGGTCCCTCTGATTGTTTGGGGAGCCAGGAATGTTAGATGCCCTGCAAAGCACAATAGGGAAATGTCCCATGTAATTTTGAAATATCCTAACCTAAACCCACTGTAATTTTAAATAAATGATTCTTTAATATGTGCTAACATAAAACATAAGCAGTTACAAAAAAGTCCAACATTTAGGAGAAGTCTGTTACAGAAACAGAAGCTTAATGGCTTTGAGACATTCCCCTGAAATTTCTGAATAAATTACTCACCGTGTGCACTCTGCTATCCAAGGTATCATCGTATTTCCAACTACATATTTAGTTGAAAAGGTTAAAAGCCACAAAACCAGTTGCAAATGTGCAACAGGTAATTTCAGACTCATTTTTTTTTTTTTTTTTTTTTGCGGTATGCGGGCTTCCCACTGCTGTGGCCTCTCCCGTTGCGGAGCACAGGCTCCGGACGCGCAGGCCCAGCGGCCATGGCTCCCGGGCCCAGTCGCTCCGCGGCACGCAGGATCCTCCCGGACCGGGGCACGAACCCGCGTCCCCTGCATCGGCAGGCGGACTCCCAACAACTGCGCCACCAGGGAAGCCCTCAGACTCATTTTAACGCTAAGAACCAAATGTGATTTAATTTGTAGAACACATGAAAGGTAGGGGTCTTACTGGATTTCATTAACAAAGGATGTTTCAAATATAGCACCTATCACTGCCATCCTCTATATTTTAGTTTTTAAATTCTTTGTAGCACAGCAGTAAGAACACATCCTGCCCCCAGGGGTCTTCACAAAGCTCCTGTTTCTCTTCCCCACACCATCTGTGAGAGGGCTTTTTTTTTTTTTTAAAGATTTTGTTGTTGTTGTTGTGGACCATTTTTAAAGTCTTTATTGAATTTGTTACAATACTGCTTCTGTTTGATGTTGGTTTTTTTGGCTGCGAGGCATGTGGGATCTTAGCTCCCCGACCAGGGATCGAACCCGCACCCGCTGCATTGGAAGGCGAAGTCTTTACCACTGGACCGCCAAGGAAGTCCCCGTGAGAGGGCTTTGAAGGCCATCTGAGTACCAGGGATGGAATCCACTCTTCAATATGTGGAAGGATTTCAAGATAAATGATATATTTCCAGTGATTCATCATTGCCCTAACGTTTCCTGTTACAACATGGAGAACTGTTATGACATGATATTTATGAATAAGGCCAGGTCACTCGCAAGACCATCACACTTCTTCATTTCCTCCACTTCAACACTCTGTAACCTGTCTCGGCACACTGGCCCTACTACAAAAGGTTAGGACCAGCTTCCTCTTTTCATTTTTGTGTCACCTATACCTCTATCACTTCATTTTCTTGATAGTCTTGTATGAAACGGCTTCTGGTCCTACTTTCTTAAATTCAAACTTCTTCATCATAAGTACAGTCGACCCTCTGCGTCCATAGGTTGTGCATCTGCGGATTCAACCAACCTCAGACTGAAAATATTAGGGAAAAACAAAATCCCAGAAAGTTCAAAAAAAGCAAAACTTAAACTTGCCACATGCTGACAACTATTTACATAGCACTTACATTGTATTAGGTATTATAAGTAATCTTGAGATGATTTAAAGTATACAGGAGGGCATTAGTAGATTATATGAAAATATTCATATTATGCCATTTATAGAAGGAACTTGAGCATTCTTGAATTTTGGTATCCAAGGGGTGGTCTGGGAACCAATCCCCTGCAGATACCGAGGGACAACTGCGAGTTCAAGCGTGTGACTGCTGCATGATGTCTGCTGGGGATGGTCACCCCAGGATGTCTGCAGGCAAATATTCAATACATATAATGTTATTAAAGTTATTTTCTTTTTCTTTCGTTTGTGTATTACTCTTTGGGCATTTCATCAAGTTGTTGACTTTATGTATGCTGAAAGCTCTTTCATGTTGTGACAGGAAATGTCTGTTCGGGTGGAGTGCATTAGTCCTGACGAGAAAGTGCAAGGGACAGACACAACTCAACAGCAAAATCCAACAATCTGGTTAAAAAATGGACAGAGGATCTAAATAGACATTTTTCCAAAGTAGACAGAGATAGCCAATGGGTACATGAAAAGCTGTTCAACATCCCTAATCATCAGGGAAATGCAAACCAAAACCACAGTAAAACATCACCTCACACCCGTTAGAACAGGTATTATAAAAAAGACAAGAAATAGCAAGCGTTGTTGAAGATGTGAAGAGAAGCCTCGTGCACTATTGGTGGGAATGTAAATTGGTACAGCCACTATGGAAAACAGTATGTAGGCTCCCCCCAAATTAAAAACAGAACTATCATATGACCTAGCAGTTCCACTATTAGGAATATATCTGAAGGGAACAAAAACAGTAACTTGAAAAGACATCTGCAACCCCATGTTCATTATAGTACTATTTACAATAGTCAAGAGGGGAAGCAACCTAGGTGTCCATCAATGGATGAATGGATAAAGAAGATGTGGTATATATACAATGCAGTATTACTCAGCCATAAAAAAGAAGGAAAATCCTGCCATTTGTGACAACATAGACAGACCTTAAAAGCATTATGTTAAGTGAAATAAGTCAGACAGAGAAAGACAAATACCGTATGATCTCAGTTATATGTAGAATCTTAAGACAAACAAAAACCCCCATGAACTCATAGATACAGAGAACAGACTGGTGGTTGCCAGAGGCAGGGGTGGGAGGTGAGTGAAATGGGTGAAGGTGGTCAAAAGGTACAAATTTCCAGTTATAAAATAAACAAGTCTTGGGGAAGTAATGCACAGCATGGGGACCACAGTTAATGATACTGTACTGTATATTTGAAAGTTGCTGAGAAAGTGACATGTTTTGTTTTGTTTTTTGGCCATGCAGCATGGCTTGTGGGATCTTAGTTTCCTGACCAGGGATCGAACCCGCACCCTCGGCAGTGAAAGCTCAGAGTCCTAACCACTGGACCGGCAGGGAATTCCCCCAAGAGTAACTCTCAAAAGTTCTCATCACGAGAAAAAAATATTTGTGTGGTGATAGATGTTAACTAGACTTACTGTGGTGATTATTTCACAATATACACAAATATTAAATCATTACATAGTGCACCTGAAACTAATATGTTCTATGTCAATTATATTTCAATTAAAACAAAAAGAAAAAGTGAGAAGGAGAAGAAGAAAGGTGGTCCTTCTGTGGAGGGCACAGTGCACGTACCTGTCTGGGCAGAGGGAGACGTAGAGCAGCAGCAGGGGCCCGGCCCCGACGACTGTGGCCAAGGAGGACCTCATCCAGGAGCTGAGCTGGCAGAAGTTACAGTAGTGCACCACGGTGATCAGGACAGCCGAGCCCGTGAACACGGTGGACTGCAATGAGGGGCAGGCTCGGTGAGGACCCCAGGCCCCCTCCTTGCCACACGGGCTCACCTGCCTTCCCTCCAACTGGGCACCCCGAGAGCAAACGACACGCTCACTTACCTGTCCTTCTGTTTAACAAAATATCTGGTGGTTTCAGGGACAGATCATAAATCATTAATTACCAGAGCTTTCGGTTACAAGTCTCACTGGCACTAAAATTCCTCTCCTGATGTGTGCAAATTGCACACGTCACATTGGAGGAGAGGAAAGGTAGACTGCCCTGGTTGAGAACTTCCACCATGTAACCAGTTACCTCCCAAAGCCTGTCCTCCAGGCACCCTGCTGTGTGTCAGTGGAAATGTGATTTGGTTTTAGGTATCAAATGCAGCCAGCCCACCCAGTACTTCATGCTATACTCGCTGGCACCAAAAATGTAATCTTCCACAGCAGGATGAATTCACTCTTTATGGGGTTTAACTTGGATGCTCCTTCCCTGATCAACAGCAGCTGATCCAGGTGCCAGTCAATTGTTTGTGCCAGTTCTTCAGACTAACATTATCTTTTTTTTTTAAACTTTTAAAAAAATATATAAAGTATAGCTGATGTATAATAGAATATTACCTTGTATCATCTGGAAACATGGGTCAGATGCTTCTTTGTAAAACGTGTAAGAAAATAACTGATTTGGGGGACTTCCCTGGTGGTGCAGTGGTTAAGAATCCGCCTGCCAATGCAGGGGACACGGGTTCGAGCACTGGTCCAGGAAGATCCCACATGCTGCAGAGCAACAAAGCCCATGTGCCACAACTACTGAGCCTGCGCTCTACAGCCCGCAAGCCACAATACAGAGCACGTGTGCCACAACTACTGAAGCCTGAGTGCCTAGAGCCCATGCTCAACAAGAGAACAAGAGAAGCCACTGAGCAGAAACAAGAAGAACTACAATCCCACAGCCTATTGAACAAAAACCACATTCACAGACAGACAAAATGAAAAGGCAGAGGACTATGTACCAGAAGGAACAAGATAAAACCTCAGAAAAACAATTAAATGAAGTGGAGATAGGCAACCTTCCAGAAAAAGAATTCA
Source organism: Lagenorhynchus albirostris (assembly GCF_949774975.1). NCBI lineage: Eukaryota > Metazoa > Chordata > Mammalia > Artiodactyla > Delphinidae > Lagenorhynchus > Lagenorhynchus albirostris. The sequence continues at coordinate 52,667,912 of NC_083109.1, forward strand.
GAATAATGATAGTGAGGATGATCCAGGACCTCAGAAAAGGAATGGAGGCAAAGATCGAGAAGATGCAAGAAATGTTTAACAAAGACCTAGAAGAATTAAAGAACAAACAAACAGATGAACAATACAATAACTGAAATGAAAAAATACACTAGAAGGAATCAATAGCAGAATAACTGAGGCAGAAGAACGGATAAGTGACCTGGAAGACAGAATGGCGGAATTTACTGTTGCGGAACAGAATAAAGAAAAAAGGATGAAAAGAAATGAAGACAGCCTAAGAGATCTCTGGGACAACATTAAACACACCAACATTCGCATTATAGGGGTCCCAGAAGGAGAAGAGAGAGAGAAAGGACCAGAGAAAATATTTGAAGAGATTATAGTCGAAAACTTCCCTAACATGGGAAAGGAAATAGCCAACCAAGTCCAGGAAGCGCAGAATCCCAGGCAGGAAAAACTCAAGGAGAAACACACTGAGACACATAGTAAGCAAATTGACAAAAATTAAAAACAAAGAAAAATTATTAAAATCAACAAGGGAAAAATGACAAATAACATACAAGGGAACTCCATTAGGTTAACAGCTGATTTCTCAGCAGAAACTCTACAAGCCAGAAGGGAGTGGCATGATATACTTAAAGCGATGAAAGGGAAGAACCTACAACCAAGATTACTCTACCCAGCAAGGATCTCATTCAGCTGGAGAAATCAAAAGCTTTACAGACAAGCAAAAGCTAAGATAATTCAGCACCACCAAACCAGCTCTACAACAAATGCTAAAGGAACTTCTCTAAAGGGGAAACACAAGAGAAGAAAAGGACCTACAAAAACAAACCCAAAACAATTAAGAAAATAGTAATAGGAACATACACATTGATAATTACCTTAAATGTGAATATGGATTAAATGTTCCAACCAAAAGACACAGGCTCACTGAATGGATACAAAAACAAGATGCATATATATGCTGTCTACTAGAGACCCACTTCAGACCTAGGGACACATGCAGACTGAAAGTGAGGGGATGGAAAAAGATATTCCATGCAAGTGGAAATCAAAAGAAAGCTGGAGTAGCAATACTCATATCAGATAAAATAGACTTTAAAATAAAGAATGTTACAAGAGACAAGGAAGGACACTACATAATGATCAAGGGATCAATCCAAGAAGAAGATATAACAATTGTAAATATTTATGCACCCAACAGAGGAGCACCTCAATACATAAGGCAAATGCTAACAGCTATAAAAGAGGAAATCAACAGTAACACAATAATAGTGGGTACTTTAACACCTCACTTACACCAATGGACAGATCATCCAGACAGAAAATTAATAAGGAAACACAAGCTTTAAATGACACAATAGACCAGATAGATTTAATTGATATTTATAGGACATTCCATCCAAAAACAGCAGATTACACTTTCTTCTCAAGTGCACACGGAACATTCTCCAGGATAGATCACATCTTGGGTCACAAATCAAGCCTCAGTAAATTTAAGAAAATTGAAATCATATCAAGCATCTTTTCCAACTACAACACTACGAGATTAGAAATAAATTACAGGGAAAAAAATGTAAAAAAATACAAACACATGGAGACTAAACAATACGTTACTAAATAACCAAGAGATTTCTGAAGAAATCAAAGAGGAAATCAAAAAATACCTAGAGACAAATAACAACGAAAACACGATGACCCAAAACCTACGGAATGCAGCAAAAGCAGTTCTAAGAGGGAAGTTTATAGCAATACAGTCCTACCTCAAGAAAGAAGAAAAACCTCAAATAAACAATCTAACCTTACACCTAAAGGAACTACAGAAAGAAGAACAAACAAAACCCAAAGTTAGTAGAAGGAAATAAATCATAAAGATCAGAGCAGAAATAAATGAAACAGAAACAAAGAAAACAGTAGCAAAGATCAATAAAACTAAAAGCTGCTTCTTTGAGAAGATAAACAAAATTGATAAACCTTTACCCAGACTCATCAGGAAAAAGAGGGAGAGGACTCAAATCAATAAAATTAGAAATGAAGAAGGAGAAGTTACAACAGACACTGCAGAAATACAAAGCATCATAAGAGACTACTACAAGTAACTCTACGCCAATAAAATGGACAACCTGGAAGAAATGGACAAATTCTTAGAAAGGTATAACCTTCCAAGACTGAACCAGGAAGAAACAGAAAATAGGAACAGACCAATCACAAGTAATGAAATTGAAACTGCAATTAAAAATCTTCCAACAAACAAAAGTCCAGGACCAGATGCCTTCACAGGTGAATTCTATCAAACATTTAGAGAAGAGCTAACACCCATCCTTCTCAAACTCTTCCAAAAAATTGCAGAGGAAGGAACACTCCCAAACTCATTCCATGAGACCACCATCACCCAGATACCAAAACCAGACAAAGATACTACAATAAAAGAAAATCATAGACCATTATCACTGATGAATATAGATTCAAAAATCCTCAACAAAATACTAGCAAACAGAATCCAACAATATATTAAAAGGATCATACACCATGATCAAGTGGGATTTACCCCAGGAATATAAGGATTCCTCAATATACGCATATCAATCAACGTGATACACCATATTAACAAACTGAAGAAGAAAAACTATGTGGTCACCTCAACAGATGCAGAAAAAGCTTTTGACAAAATTCAACACCGATTCATGATAAAAACTCTCCAGAAGGTGGGCACAGAGGGAACCTACCTCAACATAATAAAGGCCATATACGACAAACCCACAGCAAACATCATTCTCAATGGTGCAAAACTGAAAGCATTTCCTCTAAGATCAGGAACAAGGCAAGAGGGTCCACTCTCGCCACCATTATTCAACATAGTTTTGGAAATCCTAGCCTCGGCAATCAGAGAAGAAAAAGAAATAAAAGGAATACAAATTGGAAAAGAAGAAGTAAAACTGTCACTGTTTGCAGATGACATACTATACATAGAGAATCCTAAAGATGCCACCAGAAAACTACTAGAGCTAATCAATGAATTTGGTAAAGTTGTAGGATACAAAATTAATGCACATAAATCTCTTGCATTCCTATACACTAACAACGAAAGATCAGAAAAAGAAATTAAGGAAACAATCCCATTCACCATTGCAACAAAAAGAATAAAATACCTAGGAATAAACCTACCTAAGGAGGTAAAAGACCTGTAGTCAGAAAACTATAAGACACTGATGAAAGAAGTCAAAGATGATACAAATGGAGAGATATACCATGTTCTTGGATTGGAAGAATCAATATTGTGAAAATGACTATACTACCCAAGGCAATCTACAGATTCAGCACAATCCCTATCAAATTACCAATGGCATTTTTTACAGAACTAGAACAAAGAAAATCTTAAAGTTTTATGGAGACACAAAAGACCCCAAATAGCCAAAGCAATCTTGAGGGAAAAAACGGAGCTGGAGGAATCAGGCTTCCTGACTTCAGACTATACTACAAATCTATGGTAATCAAGACAATATGGTACTGGCACAAAAACAGAAATATATAGATCAGTGAAACAGGATAGAAAGCCCAGAGATAAACCCACATACCTATTATCAACTAATCCATGACAAAGGAGGCAAGGATATACAATAGAGAAAACACAGTCTCTTCAATAAGTGGTGCTGGGAAAACTGGACAGCTACTTGTAAAAGAATGAAACTAGAACACTCCCTAACACCATAAACAAAAATAAACTCAAAATGGATTAAAGACCTAAATGTAAGGCCAGACACTATAAAACTCTTAGAGGAAAACATAGGAAGTACACTCTTTGACATAAATCACAGCAAGATTTTTTCTGACCCATCTCCTAGAGTAATGGAAATAAAAATAAACAAATGGGACCCAATGAAACTTAAAAGCTTTTGCATAGCAAAGGAAACTATAAACAAGACAAAAAGACAACCCTCAGAATGAGAGAAAATATTTGCAAACAATCAATGGAGAAAGGATTAATCTCCAAAATACATAAACAGCTCATGCAGCTCAATATTAAAAAAACGAACAACCCAATCAAAAAATGAAGACCTAATAGAAGACCTAAATAGACATTTCTCCAAATGAGACATACAGATGGCCAAGAGGCACATGAAAAGCTGCTCAACATCACTAATTATTAGAGAAATGCAAATCAAAACTACAATGAGGTATCACCTCACACCAGTCAGAATGGGCATCATCAAAAAATCTACAAACAACAAATGCTGGAGAGGGTGTGGAGTAAAGGGAACTCTCTTGCACTGTTGGTGGGAATGCAAACTGATACAGCTACTATGGAGAACAGTATGGAGGTTCCTTAAAAAACTAAAAATAGAATTACCATATGACCCAGCAATCCCACTACTGGCCATACACCTAGAGAAAACCATAATTCAAAAAGACACATGCACCCCAATATTCATTGCAGCACTATTTACAATAGCCAGGTCATGGAAGCAACCTAAATGCCCATTGACAGATGAATGGATAAAGAAGATGTGGTACTTATATACAATGGAATATTAGCCATAAAAAGGAACGAAACTGGGTCATTCGCAGAGATGTGGATGGACCTAGAGACTGTCATACAGAGTGAAGTAGTCAGAAAGAGAAAAACAAATATCGTATATCAATGCATATATGTGGAATCTAGAAAAATGGTACAGATGAACCAGTTTGCACAGCATAAATAGAGGCAGAGATGTAGAGAACAAATGTATGGACACCAAGTGGGGAAAGCGGTGGTGGGGGTGGTGGTGGGATGAATTGGGAGATTGGGATTGACATGTATACACTAATATGTATAAAATAGATAACTAATAAGAACCTGCTGTATAAAAAAATGAAATTCGAAAAAAAAAAGAGAAGCCACCACATTGAGAAGCCCGCGCAGTGCAACGAAGAGTAGCCCCCGCTCGCCACAACTACAGAAAGCCCACGTGCAGCAACAAAGAACCAACACAGCCAAAATTAAATAAATAAAATAAATTTTAAAAATTAAAAAAAAAACGATTTGGGACTTGAGGACACCAAGAGGGGTTGGAGAGGACACAGGTCCACCAGGGAATCTCCCCAGAGCAGCCCCTGGGCTGACCTCCCTGCCCGCTCCTCTGTCCCAGGCAAGTCTTTTAAAAAGACAAGTTCAAAGGACTGACAAAGAGTTTGCGCCTCTTTAAGGGCCTATATTTAAATTGCTGTTCCAAGCCATCAGGCTTATATTTTTAAAAAGTGATCAGGGAGTCCATAAGAGCACCGACACAAAATCACCAAGACTTTACTTACGTGTATGTTTGTCTCAAATTCGGAGGTGACATGTGAATAGACTGCGAGGGCGGGGAGGGACACCAGGATGGCCCCGATGAAATGGCGCGGGAGCCAGCCGGCTATCCACTCCAGCAGGCGCTTGGTACAAGCCATCACATCCTCCAGGAAGAACACCATCCTGGGAGCGGGGGGGAGAAAGGAGAAACGGGGTATCTGTGGGTGGGGGACCCAAAGCCAGGGCCACTCCCAACCCTGGCCTATGCTGTGGCCGCTGGTGTGGGCGGCGGGCAGAACCCCCGCCTCCTTTATTTTTGATCAATGGCAAGTAAACTGGACTCACTCAGCTCACCATACCGTATTTTAAGGTTACTTGCTGCATTCGGATAAGACGTGCTTGTAAAAGACAAGCATAGGCCTCTGTGAGTCTAAATGGAGCATTTAAGAACCAGGCAGGCAAATACTAACAGGTCCTGAAAAAGGTCACCTGTCACCTGTTACTGCCTGCTTCTAGGGAGGTCTCAAGTGGGTGGTTCAGGAGGTGTTCGGAATTTTTTTTTTCTTTTTTTTTAACATCTTTATTGGGGTATAATTGCTTTACAATGGTGTGTTAGTTTCTGCTTTATAACAAAGTGAATCAGTGGTGTTCGGAATTTTGTGGGGCTTTTTTGGTGCCTCAATGGTTGCAGGTGCTACTGGCACCAATAGGCAGGAGCTGGGGATGGGTGATGTCCTGTGATGTACAGCGAGGCTCTGCCCTAAGCCCCACATGACTGCTACACACCCCCTGCTGACGATGACTTCAGCCTACAGCCTAACTGCGTTTTGTTTACAAACAGAAAGTGGTTTCTGTATGGCAGTAACATACACTGAATTTTCCAGGAGTGCAGCTACTGGGTAAACCAAACAACATTACCCGTAGTTTTATTTGGGACACCACCAAGAGTCGTCAGCATCTCAGAAACCACATCACAGGCTCCTGGGGCTCATACCACCAAACCCGCACACTCATAACAGTCCGCACTGGGAGCTGTCATATTATCAGTGCACAAGGGCAAACAGCTGACGACTTTGGCGTGGCTGCCCAGGTGGTGATGCCCTGGCATATTCGAGGTGAAGCGCTACACGTATATTATTTTAAATGGCTTTCTTGCCATTTCTCCTTCACATTGGAGTGATGGCATTTCATTGATTGCTTCTGAAATTGTGTGTATACGTGGGCTATACTTCAGGGTAGGGATGTGGCATCATAAAACGTTTTTCATGGAGAATGGGGAGCTGAGTGTGTGGGGCCGAGAACTGCTTCTCTGCAGGAAGAATCCCTGGGTCAACAGCAGCGGGAGGTGGAGGAGAGGACACTGGGGGTCCGCCTCGGGAGGGAGAACCACGCACACAGTCCCCTCTAAAGACACCTCGGTGAGGGTGCAGGTGGGGCAGGCCCACTTCCCTTGCCTTCAAAGGTAAAAAGCCTGTCAAGGGCCTCTCGCATCCACCCAGGCGTCCACACCTTCAGTTACCAGTGTAGGTCCTTATTGACCTAGGGTCCCATATCCACCCTCAGTGGGGCCAGAGGAAATCCCCCAGGCCCCGCCCTCTCCTGGGCACCAACATCACACCAGAGGCTCAGGCAGGAGCAAAGTGGCCCCGCAGAGATGTGGGTGCGCCGGGCACAACCAGGCCTGGCATCCTCATGGCCCACAGTCCTCTGCAGTCCTTAACCTGGCTTAGGCCAGATTTTTTCAAATTGGGTCCAAAGAACAGGGAACAATCATGTAAAGGGTTCTTTAGAAAAGGTATGGAGAAAACGCTTGCCTCAGAGGGATCAAGAGCCTTAACCAGTTGTGAGCCCCGCATCGGACAGAAACTCAGGGCAGGGAGGGGAGTGATTGGAAGTAGGTACTGGCTTTTCTTTGGGGTGACAGAAATGTTCTAAAATCATATGGTGGTGATGTTTGCACAATTCTGTAAGTTTATTAAAAATCTGTGAATTGTACACTTATGAGTGAACTTATTGTTTGTGAGTTATATCACAATAAAGCTTGTTTTAAGAAGAAAAAAGACTAGGGGCCAGAGGATGCCTTGTTTTGGTCCCTTCGGGTGTCCCCAGGCCCAGGGCAGGCCCACAGAGAGTGCAGTTCATTTGGAAGTGGGTCCCAGGCAGCTTGTGGAGACATGGAGGGAGGCAGGCCCAGGGGAGGGCTGTGCTGGGGAGGAGTCACCTGCTGTGGGCAATGCAGCTCCACGCTGGTGGCGAATCTGGGGAGATGGTGAGGATGTGCCTTAGAGTTCCCTCCACTGGGAGGAGGAGGAGGGAAGGGAAGAGCCCCTGGCAGCCAGAGAAAGCCCTTGGCAAAGGGCTGAATGGGCCTCAGTGGGGAGTTGGGGGGGAAGGGAGGGGGCAGGTGTCCAGCTCATCCATTTCGAAGGGAGGGATCTTGAGTTTGGGAGTCTCAGGGCCAGACCCAAAGCTGTGGTTTCCTGTCCTGGGATGTTGGGGAGAAGTAGAAACTCAAGGTCAGGGCCCTTTACCGCATTTCTCTCCGATCCCCAGTGTGGGGCTGTCCTGCTGAGAGGACAGGGCTGGAGGAAGGGGGTGGGCCTGGTGCAAGGACCCAGCGTGAGTGGAGGCCCTGTTTGTATCAGTAGAAACATTGTGAGCTTCCTGAGTGGGGTGGGGCCTGAAACTGGGCTAGCCCTGAGGGCCCAGCCTCCCAGAGGGACTCTGCTGTCTCTTCGGACACTCTGTCCATTTTTAAATGGGTTGACTGTCTTTTTATTATTGAGCTAACATTCTAGATATTAGACCCCTGTCACAGATATGATTTGCAAATACTCTCTTCCATCCTGTAGGTTCTCTTTCACTTTGGGGTGAAAAGTGATGATGGTGTTCTTTGAAACATGAAAGTTTAAAATTTTGATGAAGTCCATCTTAACTATTTTTTCTTTGGTTGCTTGTGCTTTCCATGTCGTATCTAAGAAAGCGTTGCCTGATCCGAGCTCATGAAGACTTGGGCCTGTGCTTTCCTCTAGAGGTTTATGGTTTCACCCTTACATTCAGGAGAGGCACCTGCTGATGTGCTGGCAGCCCCTTACCAGCTGTACCCTGTACACCTACCTCTTCTTTCTCTGCCTTGCTTTCTTATTCCCTATCTTCCCACTTTCTCTCTTTAAGTATCTGATTTGGGAGATCAGCAGACTAGTTGGTGGCATTAGGGCTGCAGAGGACAGTGACCCACTGGTAAGGTGAGTGCCCACCTGTGCTGAGGGCCCGTGTTGGTGAGAGAGGAGCCAGTGAAGCAGGCTGGGGGAGGGAAGAAAAGAGGACCGTCCCCGAAATGGGTTATGGAGACAGCTGGCTGTTCCACCAGCAGAGGGAGCTAAAGGCTAACAGCTGGGCAGTGCTGCAGGTGGGCCTTTACCTGACAGAGACCACGAGGGACAGGATCTCCAGAAGCAGGGCTGCTCCGAAGACCACCAGGGCGGCCGGCGGGGGTGGCATGGAGGCGGCCCCATACTTCAGGAAGCAGGTAATGGAGAGAATCAGAAACACTGTTGTTGACAGAAACACATCCAGGAGGGAGCTGAAGGTGGCACTGGCAAAAGTCTTCACGGGAGAATTCTTTATAACCTGTTTGGGGGGGAGTGTGAACAGATGCTGCTGGATGTATCCTCCTGGAGAAGTATAATCCAGGCGGAAAAAACAGCAGATGCTTGCTGAGCACTTGCCTCCTGCGGACCAGGTACAGGGTGAGTAGTGCTTCAGGCAGGCCGTCTCCTACCCCACCTAACAGTGAAGAAACTGAGGCACAGAGAAGTGAAGAAACTTGTCCAAGGTCACACAGCAACTGATTACAAACCAATTAAGTTCTCACAGGCATGTGACGCCCTGAGCCTGAAAGGCGAGCTATCGACAGGCAAAGTCAGTGACTCTGCGTCTGTAGAGACAGTAACAGGAAAGCCACATGCTAGAAGCTTCCACTGAACGCTGGGTCCCAGGCTCAGGGTGTGTGAAAGCTGGCTTCATACAGAAGTAGGAGGTCAATAGCAACAGTGACAGCAAGAGCCTGCTCTGGGCCTGGACGCTGTGCAGGGCTCGAGGGCAGGCATGAAACAACCCCCTTGGGGGCTCATGGCCTAATGGTGGGACAGACAGGAGTCTGAGATGGGTGGTGTCATCAGTGTATCAAAGCAACATGCACATCATGTCAGGAAATCATGGGAAGGAGGGAAAAAATGACGACAACGCCAAAGAGTCTGAGAGAGACTTGTTCCAGGCACCATGTGGACCCTTTGGGGGCACGACCTCAATCGATGCTCACACAGCCCTCAAGGAGGAAATGCTCCCAATCTCAGGGCACAGGCTGGGACGCTGAGGTGAGGTGGCCACTAGAGGTCACACAGCCAAGGAGGAGCCCGGCCAGGGGCTGTGGCATCTTGATCATGTCACCTACTGTCCCTGTGCCTCCATTTCCTTAACTGGAAAGAGGGATAAAATGGGACCCTGCGCCTTATGGGTGCTGGGGATGCTTAGATGGGAAGTCACAAAGTGCAGCGGGGGCCTAATGTGGGGGCGGCTTGGAGCCTCCCACCGTTCCTGCATCGCTCCCATCCTCACCAGCTGGCCCTGTGGTTCAGGAATAGCGTCCCACCTGCACCCCAGGCCTCCGGGCTCATTTACTCCCATTACCTACAACTCAGCCACGTGACCTTTATACAACACAGTCTGATAGTGCCAACTCCTGTTCTGGATCCTTCAATGGCTCCCCTGGCCTTTAGCATAACGTCCACAGTGTGGGAAGCTGTCATCGGGTCCCTGCCCACCTGCCCCTTCCACCCTGTCTGCCAGACAGAAGCGCCCACAGCTCCCTGGATGCACCCAGGCTCTGTCTTATCTCCAAGGTTAGGTTTGCAGGTGCTGGCCCCTCTCTGGAACGTTCCTTAATTCAGTTAATTGCTAGTCCTCCCACTAACACGGGCTCCTTCTGGGCCCTCGACCTGGGGTCGGTGTGCTCTGCGGCCATTATGGGGCCCCTGTGTCTGGATTCTCATTTCTGCCGGGTTACTGCTTCCCTGTGAGTGTCTGTCGACGCTACACCCCAGCCCCAGGAGCAGGACCCGGCGGTGCAGACGCTCAGTGAGCATTTGGTGACCTGTGCCCTCTGCTGGGGAGGCTCTGTACTCAGCACCGGGAGTGGGTGGGAGCTCCTGGCCCTGAATCAGGCAGGTGCCCAATCCTAGCGATGGGATCTTGGCCGCTCGGCCTTTCCTGGCCTCGGCTTTCTTTTGGTAAAATGGGGATAATCATAAGCTTCCTTGAAGGGTTGCTGTGAGGATTAAGGTTGGTGTTTTGCCTTAAAGGCACCAACCAACCAACTCCCAAGTCCACAAGAGTGAGCCTCGCCTGGGGTATTAACGGTATTCACCACCCAGGAGGCTGACGAAACTCAACCCCACAGGCATGAACTGCCCTGTCTGGTTCACTAGGACTCTCGGGGTTGGTCAGGGCCTGGATGTAACAGACACTGAGGGATGATCTGCTGGATGAACAAATGGAGTCGAATGAGAAATCCTTCTGGCTCTGGGGTTGGGAGGGTATGCATTTTTGACCTTGGAACACTAAGCTGGGTTAGATTTGGGAAAAATGCAGGGAGCTGGCTTCTTGGAACTCAAACCAGGCTCTAGGTTCTTGTATTTATTCATCGTTTCCACCAAGCCCTACTGAGCACTTGTGGGTGTGGGGACTGGATGCCACGTAGAGTGGAGATGAGAGACAGGGTCCTGCCTCCCAGAGTGGAGAGTCCAGGAGGAGGCATATGATTCAACAGTCCCACAAGAAGAGATTACAAACTGGGATGCAGCTGCGGAGAAACAGTATAACAGAGGAAAAAATCCAGTCTGGGGTAAGGGAAAGTTTCTTAGAGGAAGTGATATTTGGGCTGAGAGTTACAGGACAACAGGAGTTAAGGCAGGGGAGGGGCGGTAGAGGAGGGCTCAGCACCAAAGCAGGCGGGAGAGCCGAGCAAGGTGAAAGCCCTCTCAGCTCTTGTCCCATTTCAGTAGGAAGAAAGCCGACAGGGAACAGGGGGAGAAATCCTCCTTGAGAACAGAGAATAGGTGGGGCTGGAGTTTCCCCCCTCACCCCTCTCACCCCGTACGAGGCCTCCAGGGGCTGGAGCACGGCCAAGGGCGCCTGGGGATGCACCAGCTGCAGAGCAGAGGGACTGGGAGACGACAAGCCTGGGTTGCTGTAGAGATATTTGGGATTTTCTCCCTTGTGAAGATAAATTCACATACAGGTGAAATTTAGGGCTTACAGACTGTGGGAAATCAATATGAGCCGTCAATTTCCTGTCACTCAGGAAAACAAAAATGGCCTCCAAAGCACAAGACTAATCGTGAACTGCAGTGAAAACGACGCATGTCTTTGGTAAAATTATAAGGAGCCACGCACCTCTTCTTGATAGCTGGTCCTGTAGGCTTGTTCTAGCTCCTGATCCAGGAAGTTCAAGCTGAACTGATTAATGGGTGGCTTAAAAAAATAATCTTTCATCAGGCTAGAAGAGACAATAAATGCAATCAATCAACGTGCAGCACAATCGTTACATTTATTTTATCAGAAGATCACAGTTACCTACTGAAACGCCATTTGTGAAGCATGTCACAAAAGCTGTACTAAAAGTCACCATACAATAGACATTGCTCAACTGCCCCTTTTAGAACATGTCTCTGGAAACTCCTTCATGCTTCTAGACATAATCCCATTTTAGGTTTCCCCTCCACGAAAGAATGCCCATTCACCATTAACATAACACACACCATCAGAACCGTGCTTTTGAAAACATCTTCCTAACGTCCAGAATTAGAATAGAAGGAGGCAGCAGCTTTTTTGTTCTATAAAATGCTCCCTTCCAAAGGACCAGCAGATCCCTGTACTGAGCATACTTATGTTGATTTGGAGGCTTCCTTGCAAACATAATTCAGAACCGGCTGTCCTGTCACTCAGAGTACTGACAGTAATTACCACTGTCACTGCTAACAGGTTGTTATCACAAAATTGTGTTTATAGTTAGTGTAATTTTGGTGCTACTGTCACATATGCAGATTGCATGTGAAATGATAATGCTCAATGATTTTAATAGCAGAGAAATCAAGCCTGCTTTACGTGACTCTTTCATTCTTTTACGGACTGCTAGCAAACAGTCATATCCTTTTTATCCTGCAGAAAATTACTATAAATTTAAGGGAATGTTAGCATAATTTCAGAAGGCAAATGCAGCTGTGGGATGTCTCTCTCCCTCACATAATAACTACTAGAATTAAATCTGATGAAATTTGTAAAGAGCCTATCATGTGCCTGACACACAGTAGGGTTCACTGTAGTTCCTCCTTTCCCTGAAGCAGAGTGGGCTCTCTTTTTGTGCTAAGTGTGCAATACCTTACTGGGCTCTCAGACTTAGAAAAGAGAAAATTCTATCCCCTAATGTTGACCCCCTATCCTCCCCTCCACTTGGCAAGTATGGACAGAGGGAAAAACAACAAAGCAGCTATAAGAAGGAAATGTAATGGCTTCATTTTTGCAGTCAAGTGGCAGGATCCACACTATAAAATACACTGCCCATTTGAGATTAATATTGGGAGGTCCCACTTCTGGGAATGGAAATTAGCTCCTGTTAGATCAATCGTCTCTCAGATAACAACTATAAACCCTAAACAAAATATAAAAACAACTCCTGGAAGGCACTGGCAATTGACCAAAGCAGTAAGAAAATGGAGAAGAGCCACACTTGGAACAGGCTGAATTTCTTGTGGGTTTTTTTTTTTTTTCTTTTTTTGCCTAAAGAGAGTCATTAGTCAGCACCACGTGTAAGATGGCTAAAACTCAGAAAAACTACAGTTTTACTGACCTGGAAAACAGAAAATAGAGTTTAGCATGCCCACCAATGGAAAATGAGGTTGGACATTCCAGAGAGAGAGGACCAGAGAAGGGGGAGCCCCAAATTCTGCATACAGGCTCTGCTCGAATCTCTGGCTGACCCCTGAAATACACATGTGCATGGCAGACTACAAGCCTAATTAAGGCTGAAGGAATAGTGGCTGCCCACCTCAGGGGAGACAGAGTTTGGTGTTTGAGTTCAGATGAGTTAACTGTCTACTAAAACAAACAAAAAGTTGATATTCTTCAAAGGAATGTAACAGAATCCAGGTTTTCTAACCATTGTACATAATGTGCACAATGCAATCCAAAATTACTAGACAAACAAGGAAACAGGATCCATGATCCATCCTCAACAAAAAAGCAATCAATAGAGACCAACCTGAGATTACCAAGAGGTTGAAATTGGAGGTTGGGGTTTATAATGTATATGGATGTAATACATGTGAAAACTGTAACATAAGGAATGAGAAGAGAGTAATGTACCTAAACAATTGTAAGATTTCTACATTTAAAGTGAAATGATACAGGGACTTCCCTGGTGGCACAGTGGTTAAGATACTGCTTGCCAATTCAGGGACACGGGCTTGAGCCCTGGTCTGGGAAGATCCAACATGCCACATAGCAACTAAGCCCCTGCACCACAACTACTGAGCCTGCACTCTAGAGCCCACGAGCCACAACTACTGAGCCCTTGCACCACAACTACTGAAGCCCACATGCCTAGAACCCATGTTCCGCAACAAGAGAAGCCACCTCAATGAGAAGCCTGCACACCACAATGAAGAGTAGCCCCTGCTTACCACAACTAGAGAAAGCCTGCATACAGCAACGAAGACCCAATGCAGCCAAAAATAAACAAATACATAAATTTATAAAAAGAAAAAAAATGAAATGATGCAATATTAACTAAAAGAAGACTATAAAAATATAAGACTGCCTAGAGCAACCATTAAAAGAAAAATCATGCAAAGAGGTATGGCTAAAAAGCAAATAAATATATTAAAATATAATAAAAAAGGCAGATATTGTCAGAATGATTTAAGGAGCAAGACCCAAAAGAGATGTATTTCAAATATAAAGACCCAGGTTATAATTTTTTAAAATGGAAAATGATGTAGCATGCAAACAGTAAGAATAAGAAGGCTAGAGTGACTATGTTAATATCCGATAAAGCAGTCTTCAAGACAGAGTATTACTGGGCACGAAGAGGGACACTTCAAAATGATAAAAGGATTATTTACCAGGAATATATAACACTCATAAATGTGTATGTACCTAAAAAAGAGCTTCAAAATACCTGAAACAAAAATTGTCAGGACTACAGAGAGACACAGACAATTCCACAGCCACAGCTGGAGATTTTAACATCCCTATCTCAATAAGTGATAGAACAAGAGACAAAGAAGTCAGTAAAGAGACAGATGATCTGAACATTACTGCCAACCACGTGGGCCTAATTGAGGTTTATGGATCACAACATCCTGAGAATGCAGAATATGCATTCTTTTCAAACGCACATGGTATGTTTACCAAAACAGACCACATGTGAGACCACAGAACAAGTTTCAATAAATGTAAAAGGAATGAAGTCACATAGTGTATGCCTTTGACTACAATGACATTAAATCAAACATTAATAACTAACATATGTAAGTACCGTTTTTCACTAAAAGGAGCCAGGGCTTTTGGAGAAACGGCTGATTCCTGAGCTGGGGCAGGGAAGATATAAAATGAGCCTGTTGTACTGGAAAGTAAGAAATCACTCAAAACAAATGAAGGAGCCGTGTCGAAAGGACACAGGAGCCAGCCTGAAGGCGGGCTCCCAAAGGCCAGATTCGGGACAACTAGAGCATCAAACTCTAATTAGGACAGTGATAAATGATGTCATGTTAAGTAAAACAGGACTCCATGAGGATTTATATGGATTTATAAATCTATAGATGGATAGATTAAGTAATAAGTGGGGAGGAGCTCTTCTTTACTGCAGAACGCCAAGCCCCAAATGATAAATGCAGAGTCAGCGCTGAAGCAGGAAAACTGCCATTTTGACCAACATAGTAAAGACTGTTTCAAACAAGAACCATCAATGGAGATTAAGTCTAGGGAAGCGTGGTGAGGAATGGGATCTTTACATGATCTGAAAGCATCTTCCCACAGATGGCCGACTAGTCACAGGGAGAAAATAAGTACAGACTGGAGAAGTTGGCAACACTCGCCCAGCTGATCAACATCACTACCCCTGATGAGGTCAAAGGGGGCACCACGGGCCTCTGGATCTGGTGCCTGAGAAGACACGTCACCTCCATGGGATCTGGACACACAAGCAGCCTGGACAGAATCATGAGGAGATGTCACACAAATCCAACTTCAGGAATATTTTATAAAAGAGCCAGGCCTGCATGTTTCAAAAATGTCAATGTCATGGAAGATCAAGAATGGCTGAGGAACTGCCTCAGATTTAAAGAATGAAGAGGCCTGACAACCGCATGGTGCAGCATGTGATTCTCTACCATGCTATGAGGGACACGTGGGACCACACAACAAAACCAGAATAGGAACCGCAGACTGGGTAAAACACCTCATCAGTGTTAAATTTCCTGAATTAGGTAGCTATGATCACGTGCAAGAACACCCCTGTTTTCAGGAAATACAGTTTTAAGGGGTAGAAAGCACAATGTATCTAACTTACTGTCAAATGGTTAAGAAAAATAAATAAATAAATTTCACAGGGAGAGCGAGAATAAAACAAGCAGAGTAAAATGTTAAAAGTTGGTAAATTGGGGCTTCCCTGGTGGCACAGTGGTTGAGAGTCCACCTGCCAATGCAGGGGACACAGGTTCATGCCCCGGTCTGGGAAGATCCCACATGCCGCGGAGCGGCTGGGCCCATGAGCCATGGCCGCTGAGCCTGCGCATCTGGAGCCTGTGCTCCGCAACGGGAGAGGCCACAACAGTGAGAGGCCCGCGTACCACACACACACACACAAAAAGTTGGTAAATCGGGCAAAGGGTGTAAAGGGAATCTTTTGTATTATTCATGCCACTTTTCTGTAAGTTTCAAATTATTTCAAAATACACTGACAATAGAAGGCAAATGCGTGGGGGGTGAGGTGACTCAGAAAACGGGGAGCTTCTACCTGCAAATCTTCGCTTTAAGGCAGGTGGCTGCATCTTACCTGTCTTCCTTGATAACGTCAACAAAATGGGCATCCGTTTTCTCCCGGATGTTCTTGAACCTCAGCGGAAGGAGGGCTGACTGGTCCAAGCTCACACCTGCCCACCTTCCCTTCTCTTGTAAGATCTCGCACAGGGAGGTCTGACTGTTGGTGAGCTTCTCCTCCGGGGGAGGGCTTAGCAGTCCGTTTTGCGTTTTGGAACTGGGTCCTCCAGAAGCCTGTGTCAGGATAGGGAGTGGGGGCAGACACAGAGGCTGAAGCGTGGGATGCAGCAGCACTATCCCCCACAACGCGGCCATACCGGAGCACCCTGGACTGCGCCCTGCACACCACAACCTGCACCTTTGGATCTCTGCTCTAACCTGAGCCCTCTGCCTCTCTGCCGGTCTGCTTTTCCCCATTCCCCCTGGCTCCTCCAAACACACCTCCAGGCGCCCAGGACAGTGGTGACATGGGAAGAGCCGGTAAGGAGGTCAGGGGGAAGGCTGAGGCAGGAGTTGGGGAGGCTCGCAGAGTTTCCTGACCACAGAACCAGCATTCCAGGAGCCAGGAGGACTCGAAGGAAGTGCAGGGGCGGATCCAGGGAAAGGAAACCCAGAGCTGTAAGGGCTGCGGCTTAAGAAAGGGGGGTGACTGATTTGCATTTCTCTAATAATCAGTCACCCCAAGCAACCTAAATGTCCATTGACAGATGAATGGATAAAAAAGGTGTGGTACATATATACAATGGAATATTACTCAGCCATAAAAAGGAATGAAATTGGGTCATTTGTAGAGATGTAGATGGACCTAGAGTCTGTCATACAGAGTGAAGTAAGTCAGAAAGAGAAAAACAAATATCGTATATTAATACACATATGTGGAATCTAGAAAAATGGTACAGATGAACCTAGTTCCAGGACAAAAATAGAGACACAGACATAGAGAACAGACATGTGGACACAGTGGGGGAAGGGGAGGGTGGGATGCTTTGGGTTTTTAGGATTGACATATACACACTACCATGTGTAAAACAGATAGCTAGTGGGAACCTCCTGTATAGCACAGGGAGCTCAGCTTGGTGCTCTGTGATGACCTAGATGGGTGGGATGGGGCGATGGGAGGCGGGCTCAAGAGGGAGGGGATATATGTATACATACAGTTGATTCACTTCATTCTCCAGGAGAAATTAACACAACATTGTAAAACAACTGTACTCCAATTAAAAAAAAAGAAGGGGTGACTGGACACAAACGACGTGGAATGACCCAGCATCGTGCAGGTCCATGGGCCAACGACCCGAGGATGAGGATGACAGATCTGCGCCTCCTTGGAGAGTCGCCTGATTCAGAAGCTTGCTTGGAGGCTCCTGGGTCTGGTCTCCAGGCGAGACTTCTTTGCACTGCCCTTGCTGCTGGCCTAACCCAAGCCCTCCTCATGCCCCACCTTTCACCCTAAGGGTTCCCCTCTTCTCCTTCCACATCCACATCCCACCAGCCACTGAGTCCAGCTTCCAGCTCCACAGGTCTCACTGCCCGTCAGGGTATCCCATGCAGGTCAGCATCCATCCTGCTATTTATCGGTCTGTTCAAAACCCAGAGGACTCGAAGGTATGCAATGGTGTCACCCAAGAGGAGTTGCCCTTGGAACTGAGAAGCTGACCAGACAGGATGTCCCCTCAGGTGGGTGCACCAGGAGAGGCACTGACAGGGACTACAGCCCAGAGCAGGTTACCTTGGTGCTTTTCTTGGGCTCCTCCTGACAGCCATTCTGGACTGCTCCGCCTTCAGCGCCAGCTTCCAATTTGGGAGCAAACATGATTCTGCACGACGGGCAGGTCTACGAGAAAAACACAGACCGTAGGAGCTCACTCAGGCAACATGACCTCACTACGTGATTCAAACAAGTCAGCTGCTGTTGCAATTTGCTGTCACACAACAAATGGCGCAACCAAATGGAAGGCTTACCGAACCACTCAGGATGAGTTAAAAATGAACTCGCTGGGGCTTCCCTGGTGGTGCAGTGATTAAGAATCCGCCTGCCGATGCCGGGGACACAGGTTCAAGCCCTGGTCCATGAAGATTGCACATGCCATGGAGCAACTAAGCCTGTGCACCACAGCTACTGAGCCTGTGAGCCACAACTACTGAGCCCACGTGCCACAACTACTGAAGCCCGCGTGCCTAGAGCCCATGCTCTGCCACAAAGAGAAGCCACGGCAATGAGAAGCCCGCGCACTGCAATGAAGAGTAGCACCCACTTGCCACACTTAGAGAAAGCCCGCGCACAGCAACAAAGACCCGATGTAGCCAAAAAAAAAAAAAAAAACCAGCAGCATGATAATGGAAAATAAACCACACAAAGACCTGTATGTGAATGTGCCCTAACAGCTTCTACTTTTTAGTACAAACAACTCAGATGTCCATCAGCTGATGAATGGATCAACAAAATGGGGTATATCTACAGAACGAAATATTACTCAGCTATCCAAAGGGATGAAGCACTGACAAACACGACAACGTGGATGAACCTTGAAAACTCATTCAGTGAAAGAAGCCAGACACAAAAGGTCACATATGGTGGGATTCCATCTGTATAAAATATCCACAAAAGGCGAATCCACAGCGACAGAAAGGAGATTAGTGGTTGCCAGTGGCGAGGGACACAAGGGAATGGGGAGTGACTCTAACCGGTGTGGGGTTTCTTTTTGGGGTGATGAAAACGTTCTGACCGTGGTGATGGTTGTACAACCTTTCAAACATACTAAAAACCACCAAATTATACACTCTAAAAGGGTGGATTATATCTCAATAAAGCTGTTGTTACACAAACTAGCTGCCAACCCACACTCAAACACTAAGCGAAGGTTCTCAAGCTCTCTGTGAAGGTGAGCTGTTCTCATACAGCAGGACAATCGGAGGGACGAGCTTACAGACCTAGCCCTTCTTATTCATTTGCGGGAATTAGCTGACCTAGAAGAGACAAGGCAAGACTCAACACTGTCACATATAGCACAACACAGGGAATACAGACAGTCGTTTACAATAACTACAAATGGAGCATAACCTTTAAAAATATACCATCACTATATTGTACTTCTGTAACTTATATAATATTGTACAGCAACTATACTTCAATTAAAAAAAAAAGTACCCCCAGGGATAGTAGAAAGGGCAAGGCTTTCATTTCTCACAAACCAGGGTTCAAATCCTCGACTACTTACTGGTTTGGAGACCCCTGTTCAAATCCCTCACCTCGGTTCTCTCCTGTGTGAAATGAGAGTGAAAACACTTTTCTTGAAGACATATTGTAAGGATTTATGAATACGCAAGTAGAAAGCCTAGCATTGCTCCTGGCGCTCAGTGTATCCTTAATAAATGTACTCTTATTCTTAATATGATCTGGTAATCTAGGAACCAACCACCACTGAGATAGCAACTGACAGCATCCAGGGGAAAAGACAGACTTATTAGGCTTCAAAAGCAATTTCCTAGCGTAAGAATCGTTAAGCACTGGAATACACTGTAGGAGGCTAGATATTATTTCAGAAATTTTAAATAATAAAATTTAAATAAAATAAATGTCACTTAGTGCCTTAGGGCAAGGATATAACCCAGATCACATCCTAAGTTAGATTTCAGGCCTGTACTGTATTCAATAAAAGAAATAAAGATTCTAAAGAGTTGTGTAATTTGGGAATCTGATGCAATGCACCCATTAAATTCGAATGCTCGTATTCATTCAAGAAGTGAAAATATACATGCCAAAAGAGCTGGCCAAATCAGGGAGTATCATGTCCGAGCAAACAGCAGTACCTAGGTAAAATCTGCTTGTAGCTCAGAAAAAATTGGCATTATTAACAGAGGCAAGATGCTCTAATTGTCAATGGCATACAGTAAAATTATTTTAAAGCACCTCTTGGTATTGACTGAGTTAAGCTTCAGAACGTGTTGCCAATGGGGCCAATGATCTCAAATGGAAAAAAAAAAATCCACTACCACACACATGAAGTGACCCCCACAGCCCCAGAAAAAAGTGTGTGCGTCCACGTGACAGGCCAGCAAGATTCCCAAGGTCTTCCCTAGCAGGTGTGTGTGTGTGTGTGTGTGTGTGTGTGTGTGTGTGTGTGTGTGTGTGTGTGTGTGTGTGTAAATGGCTTTGGTGGTGGTAGTGGTGGCAGGCTTGCTTCTCTAGGGGAACACAGCCTTTTCAGGGGCCAACTGATGGCCCAAGGGTAGGATGGATACAGCCTGGAGCGGCAGGGGGGTGTGGAGGGTTGAGACCCTCTAAGCCAAACCCTTAGGCTCCAGGGACTGTCAGTCACCAATCTTGTAAAGACACGATGGAATAGTGAACAGATTCTCTGACCACTTTTCTTTTCTTTTTTTTAGTCTTTATTTATTTATTTAATTTTATTTTTGGCTGTGTTGGATCTTCATTGCTGCACACAAGCTTTCTCTAGTTGCGGTGAACAGGAGCTTACTCTTCGTTGCGGTGTGCGGGCTTCTCATTGAGGTGGCTTCTCTTGTTGCGGAGGCTCTAGGCGCATGGGCTTCAGTAGTTGTGGCACGTGGGCTCAGTAGTTGTGGTTTACGGGCCCTAGAGCGCAGGCTCAGTAGTTGAAGTGCACGGCCTTAGTTGCTGCGCAGCGTGTGAGATCTTCCCGAACCAGGGCTCGAACCGGTGACCCCTGCATTGGCAGGTGGATTCTTAACCACTGCGCCACCAAGGAAGCCCTCTCTGAGCACTTTTCAAACGTTAAGTCTAGAGAACAAGTGTAACACAGTGATTAAAGGCACTGGCTTTGAAATCAGACTGTCACGGACTGAATCCTGGTTCTACCACATAATAGTATGGGAATCTCTCTGAGCCTCAGTTTCCTCCTTTGTTAAATGGGATTGAATCATAAGGGCAGAATGAGGAGACACATGTAAGGCCAGTCAGAGGTATTTTAGATCAGCTCTAATCCCAAGGCACTGACCTCCTAGAATGCTGAACTGAGAAGGATGACGAGGCCACGTCCTAGCCCCGAGGGAGGGGACCCATGGGGGCTGGCGATGTCTGCCATGGGTGAGGGCTTGCGTGTGTGAGCGTGCGTGCGTTGACCACACTTGGCTCCACACACGCCTGCAGTGTTGGGGAGTGCTCAGTAAACACTGGTCCTTAACACTGAAACATCTGGTCCCTATTCTCTCGGGTTCTGAAGCCAGTGCATACGATCATTTAAAGTCCTTGATCACAGACTGGACAGCCACCGGGCGTCTGCTCTTGCCCAGCCCTGTGTTTTCAGGCATCTCTTGGCATCAGCTTGCTCCTAAGTATCTTCCTCTCCTCATGGTCTGAATGGTGCTCACTCCGCACACTCACAGCAGCTTCATCCAGGGAGTGGGGACTGGGGGTTGGGGAGGATGCCAGCTGTGGACCCAGGCCCCCCTGTGGCAGGGTGGTTCCTGCAGCACAGGGACCCAGCAGCAGATCATTTCATTGTACTGTGAAGATGTGGCTCTTTGTCATTCTGTTTCTTCCTCAGCTACTTTCCTTTTCTGGGGGAAACTGTACTGATTCTAACTTAAAAACAAATGAAACAAAAATCTTAGAGAAATCTGTCTGCCCTGATGGAAACTTTCTCATAACTCGACATTCCCTCGATCTGTAGGGGGAGCCTCTTGTGCTCCACGGGGGTCCCGCCAAGCAACGGTGGGACGGTGGGTGGGTTTGTCCACCCCCTCCCCCCAGCAACTTTCCTTTAACTATTTTCCAGCTTCGTTTTAATCCGGTTAAAACGTCTCACATACTGGTTTTTGTCAAGCAGATACCTCTGTGAAATGTTTGCCAACCTATTAAAGGCCCGTCTCTCCCTCTGAGCAGCTGCTGTCATCTCAGACCCCAAAAAGCCTTTACCAGGAAGAGGGGTTTAGATTCTGGGGACGCTGGGGGACACGCCCAAACTGAGCAACTGACTTGCAGGGCAGCCCCTCTGCAGGCACAGTGGGTCAAAGCTACTGTTCTAATGATAGTGGCTGCCACGATGTGGAAATGCCTCAGTGCCCAGGACGTGCCAACGAACACTGTCAGGTCCTTATCCACGCCATGCCCACGGTCTCACGCACCTGATCTCCATTAATCCTCATATCGACGCTGCAAGGCAGAAGTGACTGTCAACAGCGAGGGTCAGACTGTGGGGTTCCTGGCCCCTGACCACCATGCAGCCTCTCTCTGGCCTCCTTTCCTGGCACAAAGAGGACCCAGGAATAATCCTGGCACTCTGATCTCCTCTGCCTTGTTCCCCTGAAGTGACCCAAGCAGTTATGGTCACCTCCTGGTTCCTTTAAGTGGCACCACTGGACACCGGCACCAAGGGGAGCTTCACCAAGACCAGCTAAGGTCTCCAGGACAGAGGACTCTCCGAGCCAAGGAGTGTGCTGGCTGTTGCCTGGGAAACCCGAGATCCCCTGGAGAACAGCCAGGAGCAAACTCTTCATCTTCCCAGATTACCCACGCTTGCTCCCATCTCGGATGTGGGCTCTGGAGGGAAGATTATAACGATTTCTCTAACACGCTTGGGTGCCTTTGCATTTGTTTTTAACACATTTCAACACATACACCCTATATCCTCTTCAGAATACATGACACTGAGCTATAAAATAGTTTTTTCTTCAAGGCTATTTCTCTTCACAAGATAAATCACTTCTAAGCCAACAGCTGTCCTTTTTTCATAACTGTCAAGGGAGGGAGCAGGGAAACCTCTTTTCTGAGAAACGAGGAGGAAACAACATCAGAAAAGTCCTGCTTTGCCTGGTCAGTCTGCTGAACATAACTACTGAGCGAGCTGTCCTCAGACCAGGAGGAACATCCCTTGCTTCCCAAACTTGAAACCCAGGTTGAACATGGCAGACAGGAGCATGTTGCCAGAGCACATATAACCTACTGAGGCCCATTCTGAGTTCTAAGCTCTTTCCTGTATTACTTTGTTTAGTCCTCACAAGCACCTAGGAAACAGACGTTGTGAGTAGCCCATTTTACATAAGAGGGAACTGAGGCATAGAGTGAAGGGACTGGCGCAGAGTCACAGTTAGAGAATGGCAGGGGGACAACGCCCTTGACCCCAACCACACATGTGACATCTCTGCGTGAACAGGGACAGCCAGCTGTGTGGGGCAGAGGTCGCCCTGGCTGTGACCTGCCACGGGCAGGCCAGGCACCCACCCCAAGCTAGCGGATCGGCACAGGCATTCACACTCCCAAATAGATGATTTCTGCTAACAAAATCTTAGAGAAAAGTAGAAGCCGGATATTAGAGGAAAATAGGAACGGTAATTATTACAGAAAAAGAAAGGCATCCAGAAGCGATAAGAACAGAAAAGTGGACAGCCTGCGAATACTGGAGGCAAAACAACAAACAAAACACACACCTGTAAAAACCAGGCGCAAAATCTCTAAGCCACAGAGTGTAGAACCACTGAAACCTCAGATTCCTGAGCCCTAAGCGACCTAAGTGAGTTTAATAATCGAGGCTGATAAGGCAAGAAAAGTGTCACCATGGGGTGGTAAAGTGCCATCAGAAAGTCAAAGGAAGAAGATATTTGGTATTTGGGGAAATTTATTTCATGTGCAGTACTTTACTACCTGATGATGCCAATTAAATGAGCTGGACTAACCTTTCCACTTCAATTCACACGTAATATATAACAATAACAAGCATATTTATATTACATAAAAATAATATAAACATAATATTGTATACATATGTATTAAAATGTTTTATTTTGAAACAAGTTTAGACTTAAACAGAGTGGGAAAGACAGTTCAGATAGTCCCCATACGTCCATCCCAGCTTCCCCTAACATTACTTAGCATCTTATATGAACCGTGGTCCAGTTACCAAAACTAAGAGATTAACACTGGCACGGTACTATTAACCACGCTGCAGATTTTACTCACATGTCCTTTTCCTGTTCCGGGATCCCATGCACATTTAGTCTCCTCCAGTCTGGGACATTTTTGAAGTGTCCTGGTTAGGTATTTTGTAAAATGTCCTTGAATTTGGATTTGTCTAATGTTTTCTCACGAGATGACTGAGGTTTAGGATTTGAGGGAAGAAACCCACAGAGGCGATATGCCCTTCTCTGCACGTAACACGGGGTAGAGGGTGGTACATGATACCGCTGGTTTTCTTAATTGTGATGCTAACCATCAGCATTTGGTGAAGGTGGGCTCTGCTAGGTTTTCCACTGTCGAGTTACTATTCTTCCCTTTCTTTATTTTTTGGCTGTGCCTCATGGCTTGTGGGATCTCAGTTCCCCAACCAGGGGTTGAACCCTGGGCCATGGCAGTATAAGCCCGGAATCCTAACCACCAGGGAACTTCCTAACTATTCTTCCTTTTAAAATGAATAAATATCTAAGGGGAGATGCTTGGAGGCTATGCAAATGTCCTGTTTCTCCTTAAACTTCTACCTGCTGATTTTAGAATTCAGTGATGGATCTTGCCTGTAGCACTTATTACTGTGATGCTCTAAAGGTGATTTTTCTTTCCCTCACTCCTTCTACAATCTATTAGCTGGAATTCTTCTCTAAGGAAGAGTTGTCAATTTATATGTGATGTGCTTCCTCCTAATTGAAGGAAACACACACACCTCTCAAAATACAGACACAACTTGAAAAGTCCTTTTTAAAAAAACTTACTTTACATCCACATTTCAGAGCCAGCCTTCAGATTACTATTTACTTATTTGTGTTGCAGCTTTATGGAGATATAATTCACGTACCATGCAACTCACTATCTAAAGTCTATAATTCAGGGCTTCCCTGGTGGTGCAGTGGTTGAGAGTCCACCTGCCGATGCAGAGGACACGGGTTCATGCCCCAGTCCAGGAAGATCCCACATGCCGCGGAGCGGCTGGGCCCATGAGCCATGGCCGCTGAGCCTGCGCGTCCAGAGCCCGTGCTCCGCAACGGGAGAGGCCACAGCAATGAGAGGCACACGTACCGCAAAAAAAAAAAAGTAAAAAAAAAATAAATAAAGTCTACAATTCAATAGTTTTTGGTATAGTCACAGAATTGTGCAACCGTCAACCATCATCACTATCAACTCAGACAACTATTTACAATAAATACTTAATATCTAAACTACACACGCACACAGAGAGAGAGAGAGAGAGAAATCTATTACTTTTTCCATCTATAATAAAGTAAAAGGCCCCCTCACTTCCTCAAACTGAACTGACTAAGCCTATTCATAATGATTTTACATACAAATAACAAGGAGATAACAGAAGTGATCATTTTCTTAGAATCATTTAACAAGCCATAGGGACTGTCACAGAAGCGTGTTCCTAGGGCAAGTGACCTCAAAGGGAAAGTATAACCCTTGTGAGACAGGACAGGCCCTCTCTGAATCCCCCCACGTGGGTGCATCCACTTTATCAGCCTCATTACCAATTGTAAACAGGGAGAAACACCCCATGAGCACATGCCCTGGGTTCTGAATAAGGGTTTAAGGCAAACTCACGAAGACCAGCCAAGCAGGTGCATCCCAGGGAGGTCTTTCAGGGATGACATAAGATGCTCTCACAGCTCATGTGGCTCAATGATTAGGATGGATGTGATAAAACACCATCCACATCTTTGGTTTGCATTTCTTTGCTCTTTGCAAACACGTCAGCCTGGCTATTTTTATTGGCATGCACAGTATCCCTCCATCCGTCACCCACAGGTTCATGATAAATGAGCAGCAGACACCACAGCAGGGCTGGGGCCACACAAAACAGGTTGCACGTGTGCCGTGGCTACATCCCTTACAGCAACGATTAGCTGCAACAACTGAAGGACCCCCTTCAGCTCAGAGCGAACAGGGACCTTCCCGAGAGACTCAGTGACTCCTTGTGGGCGAACCAAACAGCGCCTCCACCTGCTCCTGTCCTCCCTGCTCCTTCTGCGGTCAGCATCCACCACTCGGTGCGGACCGAGTGAAAGTGCACTCCAGGGTCAGCTGAGCTTCTCCAACCCCAGCTTTCGCGGCGTGCCTTCAGTTAATCCTCAGGACAGCCCTGAGAAATTGCCATGTCCCTGTGGCTTACAGCCACGAGGTGACCTGTTCGATCCCAAAGCCAAGGCTTTGAGATGGATCCTCAGCTTTAGGTTCCAGCCTTTCTGAGGCACCCAAGCCACCTTCCGTGACACTGACGTGGCAAGGCCTTGTCTCCTTCCCTGGCTCCCTTCTTGCCTCCTCACCCCAAACCCTCTGATACCTCTGCAGCTCAGCCCAGAGAGCTGAGTGCCACCATTCTGGTGGGACTCCTCTCCCCCCAGTATGTGACATCAGGTCCTTCCTGAGGAGCAGCTCTCACGACCAGCCACTCAAAAAGCCAAGGCTTAGGTGTGAAGGGTTCCCTCTGATGTATGACCTCAAGGCCAAAGCCCTTGACCTCTGCCATCACTACTGTTTCTTAGCAGGTCATCATAGTACTCAGACTATTTATGAAATATCAGGTGGCAACTGTCCAGCTGTGAACTAGGAGATAACTTACAGACACACAGGGTACGTGTGCCAGGAGCGGAAAACAAGTGCTTCATGGGCATCACCTTGGTTCTGTCCAGGCTTCCAGTTCAGCCCTCAGTCTAACTCTGCAGAGCTACGTGTCTCTGCGTGTCATTACAAAACTAAAAACATAAGCCAAAAGAAAGTCGTAATTATCTACTACATGCCAGGCACCATGCTGGATCCTTCGGAAAAACTTAAGTTATGTAACAAACGGGCCCTGCATTGAAATAGATCAGAGAAAGGGGCGTAAGAAACATAAGCAAGTATTTCAGGTTGCGTATGTTATAACCAAGCGGTGCAGACTAACTGAATTAAGGCTTCAGAGATGGGGTGGCGGCATCACTAGCTAGAGGAGTCACAGGAAACTAAGAAAGCTGCACGGTGAGAGAAGAGGGGAGTTTATGGGGACAGGGAAGCGATCGCACTGCAGGCGAGAGCAACAGGACCAAGCCTCCGTGGATTCACTCGATGAGAATTTACAGAACACCTTTCCTCTAATTCCTTGGTTCCTTCAAGGAATTAAGGAAACCAAGGCCCTCTAAAACCTAGTTCTCCTGCCGAGTTTATGATTAATCTCTCTGTCCCAAACTTTATTCCCTTTCTTGTCCCCTCTAACCTCAACTGTGTGCTAACTAAACACTCCTCAGCCAGAGTCAGGTGACTAAGACGGCTATCGTCAATAACATCGCTAACGCACTAAACTGCTGTTGCCGATATCACTGTTAAGGTACAAACTCAGGTTGTTTCTCCAGGGTAAGATGAGCAACAGACCCCCCCCCCATCCATGGACCACCTGGCCTGAAAATCGTAAACCAGAGACATACTGACTCCCAAAACTACGATTAAGAAATGTCACAGAAATGTCACAACACGATGATTAACCCTAGCTTCAGTGTTCTTCCCCCCTTTAACTCAAAGACCAAACTGGAGTGGATCTGAGGCTTGTCTCCCACTCCTTTGCTTGTTGTCCTGAAAATAAACTCTGACTTTGCTGCAGACACCCACTGTCAGAGTAGGCTTTCTGCACTGTGGGCAAAAGAGCCCTTTTGCTTGGTTACAAAACTCCTTCCACTAGATAAGCACACCCCAGAAAGGTACAGCTTGAAAGAAAAAATCTTTGGTCAAGAGGCCAGAGAATGCTGCATACCACTTCCCTCTCTGGAGACTTATCCATGCATGTTAGCATGCTAAAGGCTCTGAGAAGGCCTGCAGTAAAGAAACCATTTCAGTGTTGTTTAACCCATATTGACTTGACCACAGACACTTTTTCCATACTGGACACCCATTTCCATCCTGAGAAACTTCTGTTCAAGGGAACCTGCTTGGGGAATCCTCCTTAGACCAGGCCTCTTCCACTGGTCAGGGCTTCTGGCGCTGGGCAGGGGGAGGAGGGAGATGTGGGGAGACAGAAATCCCCATGGGAGTCAACTCTTTGTTGGCTGCAGAGGCAGCAGCAACAAAGCGAAAGAAGTCTGTTGACAAAAAGAGTCAACAGATCCTGGGAAAGGATGAGGAGGAACTCGTCTGTGATCCAGCGAATCAGAACAGCTCACTGTGGTGCAGACAACATGGAGCAACAAACCAGTGGCACACATGAGCCACCGACACGCTTGTGGGATAAATCTACTCAAAGAACCTGGAGCAAGAGACTGCAATTGCACTTTTGTATTGTTCAAAAACTCTTACCTGAGGGAAAGCCTTGTATGTCAGATTATAATCTATGTAATCTTTAAAGGAGACCTCAGTTTTCTGCCTTTCAAGTCTAGGATGACGGTTCATAGTGATTCACTTGGTTCCCCGGTGCTTATGCCTCTCAGCCGCCTGCCCTGGCCCGACCTGCACCCAGGAACCAGGGCCCAGAGCAGGGTTGTGAGGATGGACCCCAAGTGGCAAAGCCTGGCATGGAGACCGGGCCTCCTAACTCCTCATGCTCCTTCCACTCCAACCGTGAATCCCAGGAACCCTATGCTTCAGGGGTGTCCCTCATCTCAGATGTCCTGTTATCCCCCAAACACCATCAAAACACCCCCAAAATTATACTTCATATGCACTCATCTTTCCCTCCTGGAAGGGGCAGAAAGATCCTTTTTTTTTTCTTTCTCAAATTCCTTTTGGTAAACACAGTTAACTTCAT
The DNA here is from genome assembly GCF_949774975.1 of Lagenorhynchus albirostris. Lineage (NCBI taxonomy): Eukaryota > Metazoa > Chordata > Mammalia > Artiodactyla > Delphinidae > Lagenorhynchus > Lagenorhynchus albirostris. The sequence goes on from NC_083109.1 coordinate 52,696,949, forward strand.
AGATCACAAGATTATTTGGAAAATTTATACATGGCAATAGAGTATGCTAAATAGTTTGTTCTTCATTTGCGGTACGCAGGCCTCTTACTGTTGTGGCCTCTCCTGTTGCGGAGTACAGGCTCCGGACGCGCAGGGTCAGTGGCCATGGCTCACGGGACCAGCCGCTCCGCGGCATGTGGGATCTTCCCAGACCGGGGCACGAACCCGCGTCCCCTGCATTGGCAGGCGGACTCTCAACCACTGCGCCACCAGGGAAGCCCTGCTAAATAGTTTTTGCCCAACCAGATCAAAAACAAATAAATATATAAACAGGTTTATGACTAGAACAAGACATGTTCCGTCGGGGGGAGAGAAAACCTTCTTAAGCCAATTTAGCACAGAATGCCTATCATTAACACTGCAGGTGTGTGATACAGTGAGGTCCTCAAGGGCACACACCCTCATGGATAGAAACACACACACACACCACCTAAAGTGGCAGACAAATGCAACAAAACATTTATTTTTGGCTTTGAGCTCTATTTCTCTACTTGACTACAGCTCAGTTGGAAGCCTGAGGAAACAATTTCTCCCCAAATAATAAGGCCGTGTTTGGAAACCATGTTTTTGTTCCCCTCCCCACCTAGCTCTTCCCGGCCCATGTTCAGTGGTAGCCTGTGAGCAGGGGGCTCCTCTTTCTGACTCCTGCAAGACAGCAGCCCAGGCAAAGAGTGCAGGCATTAAGGAAATTTCAGCTACATGCGCTGTTATGCGTGTGCCAGAGAGCACGGGGAAGGACAGGGTCAAATACCCTATCCTCAACAGGTGTGAGTTTACCCTTCCCCGCTAGGGGCCATTGGGTCATGTCTGGAGACCTTGGTTGTCACACTGGTAAGAGAGGGTGCTACTGGCATCTAGTGGGTGTAGGCCAGGGATGCTGTTCAACATCCCACCATGCACAGGATGTCCCCTCCACAAACAGTTCTCTGGCCCAACATGTTGATGGTGTTGAGGCTGAGAAACCCTGCACTAAGCGAACAATGCACACGATGAAAATGATACGTGTGTGTGCTGTCCACAAACCTGAACACAGGAACCGCACACAGTGCCTGGATGAGAGACACCATGAAGTCCAACACAGTGAAATAATCTGGACACTGCAGCCGAGTGCCCCATTATGATGCCTTCAGCTGAAGTACCAAGATCGCAAGCTTTCAACTCTGTTAATGATGTGGATAGGCAGGAATGTACTGGATTACAGCCATACCAATAGGCCATCGTCCTGACCAAACATCACTGTGTTATTTGAGAGCACAAAACAGTGAGGTGGAACTGTTTTAACCATCTCTCTCTTTTAAAAAAAAAAAAAAAAAAAGGAAATGGCAAATATTTAAACTGTAAAAATAAATAAGAGGTATCAGTTGGGGAACTAAATCAAATGTGATATCTGAGGAACAACTCACATACCAGAGTGATTTCACATGCCCAGGGTCCATCATGTTAATTCCCTGGTAGTTTATTGGGACAGAAATGCACCCAATATGCAGCCACCAGGAGATCTCTGTCCCAGTGATGAAATATTATAATGTTCTTGGCAAGCCTGCACTCTTCCAATGAGCTACAGCACAAGATTCACCCACACCAACAAGATTTAAAATAATCATAAAACACTGAATTTCAAGAGATGTTTGAGTATTTGAGAAAGTGATCTCTGAAATAAGATACAAACTAGCCCTCCAAGCAAGATGCTGGGAGAATCACCTTTACTCTTATCATTTATTGTTAGCTTTCAGAAATCCCAAAAGACATCATAGGTTGCAGAGAAAGAAAATAGTAACTCAAGTGAGAAGCAACTCTATGCAGTGTAGAAAGAAAATGGAGGTGCATATGTCAAAAAAGCAAAGATATTAAAAATGCAAAATGCTGCTAACTTTATACTAAATTTAAAAATCATAAAAACCAAATGGAAGGGCATTCCAAGTCGTCTGCCACAGACCCGAAGGCTGTTTATTATTTCACATGTTCTACTGCAGAATTAGTATCAAGTTTTAGAAGTAGGAAAAAAAAAAAAACTAACCTTAAGGTTATCAAAGGTTTTGACAGTCTGCGCCAAGTCACTGACACTCCCTGGCGATGCTGTCCCCTGTCCCCTAGGGCCTGAGGACACCCGTGAGCCGTCAATGACCTCAAAGCCAGAAAGCAAGGCCTCTGAACAGCTGCAATGAGACTCCTTCGCTCTCTGACCCGCTATCAGGTATGTCTTCAAACCTATGGATAAAAATTACAGTCAGCACAGGTGGACACCAGCGTCGGTCGAAACGCAGCTCCGTCTTGCTCTCTACGCAGGACACGCTCCTAGAAAGTTGAGAGTAAAGTGAAAATGAGAATAGGTCATATTTTACTACTACTCCCATGACCTTTCCAGAGATGCGCAGCCTCAGGGAGAATGACTGCCTCCAAAACACACCATGTATTCACGCTGTGTTTTCTCTGAATGGAGGCTGAACGCTTCATCTTCTGGGGCTGAAACAAGGGTTTAAAAGTCCTTCCTTGGAAGGGTCACGTGGCCTCTTTCTGACGGCAGCAGAGCCCACTGAGTGCGGACCCTATACATTTCTTGGGTTTGTTTCTATCTGTAAATACCAGTCGCCGACATTCATAATGGTCAGTCTAGATGTGAGGGTGACTACAGACCATGTCACCTACGTCAGGGACTGGCAACCACCATGAAAAGGGAGACCAGAATGTGCACCAGCGGGGGAACTAAGCCCTCCCTCGATTCAGACTTAAAAAGTATCTCTTTTCTGTTGGATCCAAACATTCACACGGCAGGAACATCATTTTTTTTTTTAATATTTATTTATTTGGTTGCACCAGGTCTTAGTTGTGGCCAGTGGGCTCCTTAGTTGCAGCTCGCCGGCTCCTTAGTTGCAGAACGTGGACTCCTTAGTTGCAGCTCCAGGGGTCCTTAGTTGCAGCTTGCCAGCTCCTTAGTTGTGGCACTAACTGTTAGTTGTGGCATGCATGTGGGATCTAGTTCCCTGACCAGGGATTGAACCCAGGCCCCCTGCACTGGGAGTGCGGAGTCTTATCCACTGCGCCACCAGGGAAGTCCCAGAACATCAGCTTTTTGTCAAGCTGCAGTCTATGTGAATTTTATTCTCTCACAAAATCCCCACTGTAAAAAAAAGTTGGTTAAATGGACTATTAACCTACAACTTTACAATCCCCATTAAAGGCTGAAGTAACAATATATGCTATAGTGTTAAGGAGCTGTAACAGGTGGGCTGGGCCCTGCTCCTGGTGTACAGGACTATCTGCTGGGAGGTGAGTAAGGAGCAGCTTTTCCAGACGGAACTCAAGGGCTTTCTGAAAAAGAAGCAAGCCTTATTTAAAGAAATCCATTGTTAGTCCTTACTGGAATTTAACCAGACTACGAATTTATGAAAGGGAGTGATACGTGATTTATTCAATAAACATTTATTTTAGGCCTGGTGTATGCTGTACACAGAGAATAAAACCAGAACAAAGCAGGATTCCCATCTTAAGGAGTTTAAGCTTCAGCAGAAGGTGGTAGAGAAAAGCCATCATGGGACTTTGCTGGCGGTCCAGTGGTTAAGACTTCGCCTTCCAATGCAGGGGGTGCGGGTTCCATCCCTGGTCGGGGAGCTAAGATCCCACATGCCACGTGGCCGAAAAACCAAAACATAAAACAGAAGCAATATTGTAACACGCTGAATAAAGAATTTAAAAATGGCCCATGTCAAAAAAAATCTTAAAAAAATAAAAGACTCTATACGCTATCTAAGAAAATAAAGTACATTTAAAAACAAAAAAGAGGGCTTCCCTGGTGGCGCAGTGGTTGATAGTCCGCTTGCCAATGCAGGGGACACGGGTTCGTGCCCCGGTTGGGCAAGATCCCACATGCCGTGGAGCGGCTGGGCCCATGAGCCATGGCCCGCGCGTCCGGAGCCTGTGCTCCGCAACAGGAGAGGCCACAACAGCGAGAGGCCCATGTACCGCAAAAAAAAAAAAAAAGAGGTGACATGTGACTACACTGCTGGATTCATACAGTTTCTCGCACTCAGTACATATTTAATAAATGCTCTAAAATTAATTAAGCACATAACCCTGGGACTACTTAATCAATAATCCTTAATCATTTTATAATTAAACCACCATTTCATCACTTTATCTTTCTTCCTCTCCCTCCCTCCTTATAAAATACTGTATAGCATATGTTTTTAGGTCAGCAGTTCAGAGAATTTGGCAAGAGTCACAGGACACCTAGACACATCCAGGAGTGTAGCCAAATCACAGGTGGGATCCAAAGACTAAGATAAATAATTTTAGATGCTAACTGACCCCAAAGGAGATTGCTAAATGCTCACTCTTAACTAAGGTCCTGAACTTCCATGTATTTTTTCCAACCAAAAATATACATCCCAAATGATATATAGGATCAATCACAATTCTGACTAGCTACGTGTATAAACTTGAAAGGGAAGCGTGAACTAGAATACAACAGAAGGGTAAAAGCAGCTTTGCGTGAATTTCTCAGACTCTGTTACAGAAAACACTGAACTGATTTCATCACTTTGCCTTGGGAGAGTCAGAAAACACAAGCTCTGTGGGCTGAGGAGAGAAAAGCCCTATTTCTGACCTGCCGTGGCATCTCATCCCTGGCTTCACCCAACCAGGGCATGAAGTGGCCTGGTCCCTGGAGCTGCTGTAACTAGTCCCTCTCGAACTCCCGGGTGTGGCAGGTAAGTCACCTGCAGCGGGTGGGAAGCGGGGCCCAGAGAGTACCCGCAGCTGCTGCAGGGACTGCCTTGGGGAACAGACAAAGGAAGGGCAGTTTTTGGATTGCAGGGGTGAGGAGCTGAGGCTGCAGGGGAAGGTTTTCCGTTGTGTCTGTAGCTGGCCCTGACCCCAGAACTGCATTCCCACGGGGAGGCCGGCAGCTCGGGGCTCCCCTGCCCGGGGCTCTGCACCCCTGGGCCCTGCTCCCAGTCAGCTCTCTCACACCCAGGAGGGGTCCTCAGTCAGGGAACCACTTATCCCCTCCCTGTATGGCTCCTCGGGCAAGAACAGGTGAAGGAGGCCTTTCCTGGAGGCATGACAACTACAGCAGAGAAAGGGCTGAGCCTCCAGCCCCGCAGGGCCATGAATACATGATGATGATGCAGCCAGTCCTCCAAGCAGCAGTGCGCCCTCCACCTGGGCATGGAGCCAGCTCTGCAGCACAGGCTCTGATGCCTGCCTTGGGGTGGGCACCCCTGAGGTTTGTCGTTGCTGCTTTGAATTGTGACTACTGAGTTGCCACTCATTGCTCAAACATTTATTAAATGCCTCTGTTTACCATGCACTGTGAGGGTGCTGAGGGGACAAGCGTGAACATGGCAGCCGTGACCCTCCCTGTACAGGGCGGCTCCTGCAGGGGGATCTCGGCAGCAGGTGGGTACGCCTACCTGGTCCAGGACCAGGAAGCACAGGAGGGTGTATCTCACGAAAACTCAGAGGTTTGAGAAGGCCTCCTGGGTGAAGTCCCCTCCACGTTGAGGGTTACAAGATGAGGAGAGGCCAGCCCAGTGAAGGCCACCAGGACCAGGGGCTGGGACAGCATGGTCAGGCTGTGGGTGTCACCAGAATAGTCGATGAACCAGACTCCAGAAAGGGAGCCTTTAGCAGGGAGAGTGGAGGGATGGAGGTGAGTGTTGTGTGGCTGGAACAGAGAACATGTTCGGGGCGGCAGGGGGTGGGGAGGGGGCAGAGAGGAGCTGAAGTCCGTGCAGGGCACCAGGGAGACCAGCTCCAGGAGCCTTCGCTCTGGGGGCAACAGGGGTGAGGAGGAGTAACGAGCAGGCACCAGGCTGAGGAAAGGCCAGGGAGCCCCGGAAACTCCAGTCACAAGTGGGTGGTGAGGGAGTCAAGGGACAAGGGAGGTGGGAAATAATGGTGAAACCTACTCCTTCTGAATTGCGGGGGCAACAGGCAAGGCTTCCACAGCAAGCACGAGTGTGACGGGTAAGGGCATGTGGCTTCCAGGGAGAAGCCCTGGGATTCAGGCTCTGTCCCTCCTAAACGTGTGATGCAGTAAGATACTTCATGGCTCCACCTCTCACTAAGAACAGGACTCACCCCACAGGGCTGACTCGAGGATTAAATGATTAACACACATGAGGCCTTCATGGCAGTACCTGGCGCACAGTAAAAACTCAGTAACGTTAGCTATTATTCTCAACGTGGGTGTTTGACCTGCTTATCGCTGGGAGTCTTTTTTATGCTCCTTCTATGTACAAAAGCATTTGCAGGATTGTTAAATCAATAACTGCTCCACATTTGTTCCTAACTTGAATTTTTCTTTGGGGGGCTCCTAACAATCAACCTGTATTAGTAACACAATGCGAGTGTTCCAAAGGACAAACGCACAGATGTGTCCATGGCAAGCAAAAAATCGGTGAACAAATTAAGCAACTTTTTTTATGCTTTAATATGGAAAGTTAGATTTAAAGTGAAATGTTTTGCCAAAACTGGAGTGATATCAGTAATGATAAAGTCAGACCGGATATGAAAGGTCCCAGGGAACGTATCAGGGCCAGGTGACTGGCTGCAGTCAGGAGAGGTCATAAGACATAAGGATTTAATGAGTAACTACACACATGGACCTTGGGGTCCAAGTTCGTTAGAATGGCTTTTAGAGCAGAAAGTCAAAATAAGGCAGCTAGATTATTTATTTCATTAAGTATAGTGTAAACAGGAGAACAATTAATAACGTTTCTTATATTCTTTCCTGGTAATTGACTTTAAACCTCACTGGCACGGATGCCTTTCATTGGCTTAATTTCACAGCAGGTGGAGAAGTGGGGAAGACGGTTCCCATAAGCTCCTGTCTCACGGAGGCGTCGTCTGCAGCTATGTGTGCCCGGGAGGCTGACGTGGTTAACAGTCTTAACTATAGCATCAATTCTTCGAGGAGAAAAACTGAGCCTTGCACCCAACTTGTGTTTAGTTTTCGTGAGCTGAGCGTAATTTGAGTGAGTGCCAAAGTCCATTTTGGAAAAGAAAGACTTTCCTGGCCTTCTTATCACTGTTTTTCTGCAGAACTCTTGCTTTGGAGGGTGATACCCTCAATCCAAGAACCAAGGGCCTAAGTGTCAACCCAACAGAAAGAGAATAATCAGGAAGGAAAGAATGTCTGCAGGTGTGTTGGGAGTTAGCAGAGTGACATAGCAAACGCCTGGGAGCTTGCATCACTGATGATCTGAAACAATCAATATAAGGGAGGCAACCACTTTGGGCCGGTTCACAAATCAAAGGGTCTAAAAACTTATTCACTTTGTAATGAATTTTTCCTTCTAATGATATCTGTAATGGCCGAGTAGCATGAGGATTATTTGAACGAAAATGTAGTCAGTCAATACGGAAAATAAAGATTAAAAGCGCTCAATCTTAATCTACCAAATAACCAGGGCCTAAAAACTATAGATATGATATTTCATAATTGTCTATTGCTTCTGCTTAGGAAGACCAAAAGTTCTCGTGGAAAAAAAAAAAAGCATTTTCCACCTTGTTAACATCAAAACACTCTGGATGGGCCTAAATCCTCTCTGCTCCTATGTGAAACAATTAATCACACGGAGGTGATCCGTCCTGGTTGTCCCAACACTTGACAATAAATCACAAGTTCCAACAGCAAATGGCTGTGGGTGAAACTTAACCTTCTTCTTAAAAAGTGAAGTCCCAAACAGTAAAATACGAGACAGACTAACCCAAGCAGGTGAAAGAAACAAAGGGTGGGCACCACGCCTGAGTGGCTTGATCTTGACTACACCTTTAGCCTAACCAACCGACTCTTTCAAGAACATGCACATGCGCACGCCCACCCCACAGCTGCTCCTGTGGCAGGCGTCCTCTGCACCAGCCTCCATCTCTCTGCAGGAACAGGTACATGTCACGGCCAAAGGTGAGTGACTGGGCAGTCACCTCGTGACCACGTTCCCCTGAGCTGTCTTCTTCTGAACTTTCCTACTTGACATGAATAAGGGCTACCCTGCTCAATGCTCAGAACTAATGCTGGGAGAGTCCAGTGTAACTGCCTTCAAAGACCCACTCCTCCCATCTCTAAAACACTCCCAAATTAGGGTTTAATACCCAGGCCTTCAAAAACTACGAAACGAGTTCTTTGAAAGGTAGCATTTGGCTGTTTATGCAAACAGTCTGCCGAGTACTAACCAACTCATTTATTCATTGGCTCACTCACACATTCACTTACCCAGCAAATGAAACATTTATTGAGTACCTACTAAGGGTGAGGACCTGGGCTGAGTGTTGAAAGAAATGGATAGGAAAAAGGAATGCTCTGGTGTTAGCAACAGTGCGGACGAAAACCGTGACCCAAAATGGAAATACCAGTCACCTAATCATGACCCCATTTCAAAGGGCTGCTGTGAGGATTAAATGAGTTAATGCTTTTCCTTAGAGCATCTTCAGGAACACTCAGGAGTAACTCAGAGTAGACTGAGGAAGGGCATGAAGTAATGCTCATAAAGAATTACATGGGAGGATGGGAGGATGGGAGGCTGGCAGTGAGGGAGAGAACAATGAGTAAGTGATGACGCATCGACAAGAAGAGAGAATCATATGAAGTCAAGTCTGTGTGCTGGCGGGATGTTCGCAAGTGACAAAAGGCGTTTTTACAGTGAGTTTTAGAAAACAAAAGGAAAGTGAAGGTCTATGATAACTATCTTGGAATACTGTATACAACAGAGTTGAAGTAATCAGAAGAGACTATGAAACAAGACAGCTAGAAGGAAGGGTGTCAGGAATTGAGACGGACTAACAACTAATAAACTGTTATTCACCAAATGTTAACCCAGAGAGTGGTCATCAGACACAAGAGAGCACATCAGGTCACATCTGGAGCAATTACAGGAGGAGCCACAGACCGTATTCTTTTCCCTGGAGAATTGTGAAATAATAGTTAATTTTAAGATTTTAACTTAAGTTAAACTAACAGTTTAAAAATTAATAATTAGGGGGCTTCCCTGGTGGCGCAGTGGTTGAGAGTCCGCCTGCCGATGCAGGGGACATGGGTTCGTGCCCCGGTCTGGGAGGATCCCACATGCTGCTGAGCAGCTGGGCCCGTGAGCCATGGCCGCTGAGCCTGTGCGTCCAGAGCCTCCGCTCCACAGCAGGAGAGGCCACAACGGTGAGAGGCCCGCGTACCGCAAAACAAAAAAAAAATTAATAATTAGGGCCTTCCCTGGTGGCGTAGTGGTTAAGAATCCACCTGCCAATGCAGGGGACACGGGTTTGAGCCCTGCTCTGGGAAGATCCCACATGCCATGGAGCAACTAAGCCCGTGTGCCACAACTACTGAGCCTGCGCTCTAGAGCCCACGAGCCACAACTACTGAGCCCACGTGCCACAACTACTGAAGCCTGCGCGCCTAGAGCCCGTGCTCCGCAACAGGAGAAGCCACCCGTGCACCACAACAAGGAGTAGCCCCTACTCGCTGTAACTAGGGAAAGCCCGCACGCAGCAACGAAGACCCAATGCAACCATAAATAAATAAAATTTTTAATTAATAATTAATTTTAAGAGTGGCAGATTTATGTACAGGATAGACAATGGAAAACAGATTCTAGAAAGAAGATAAATGAAAGACTCAATTTTAAAATCTGGGAATAGGTGGCAGCTAAATAATTGAAAAATGAAGCCAAAAAAAAGGGAATACATCAAAAATAGAAATAAAGCTATAGGATGCTATGTGAAAGAAGCCAGTCACAAAAGGCCACATACTACATAATTCCATTGATATGAAATGTCCAGAATAGGCAAAAATCCACAGACACAGAAAGTAGCTAAGTGGTTGCCAGAGGTTTGGGGGTTGAGGGATGGGGAGCAATTGTTAATGGTACAGGGTTCCTTTAAGGAGTGATGAAAATATTCTAAAATTAGACTGTGGTGATGGTTGCACAACTCTGAATACTCTAAAAACCACTGACTTACATACTTTGGAAGCATGAACTGTACAGTACGTTAATTATACCTCAATAAAGCTGTTTTTAAAAAACAAAACAAAACTATGCAAAGATCAAGATGTAAAAGTCCTGAGATTTAGAGGACAAATGAAAAAAAAAACAGTAAGAAATACACTATCCTTGGGAATTCAAAGTAAAGGAGTGGGCAGTAGCAGGTAAAAGAAAAATGTTTCAAATAAAGGCTTGGAAATAGATAATGTAGTAGAGCTAGGATGGAAAAATATATAAATAAGAAATAAGGCTAAATAACCTTGAAGAACTAAAAATTCAACATGGCATGAGTTCAGAAGTCTGGGAGAGATTAAACAAAACAAAACAAAAGTTTGACTTTCAGGAGATATCTCTAAGAATCATCAAATTAGCAACACTCACTGCTGCAGGCTAGTCCAGAAGAGCTGGCCCGACACCCAGGCTGTCTTCCTAGATCACCAATGCAATTCCCCCCCAGATGACAAGTGCTCACTGCGCTGCACAGCAAGGCTGCCAGAGCACCAGGGCTGCAGCCTCGCTGCAACACAGTAGAGGCGGGGTTCTCCTGCTGCTCCCCTCTCACCCACCAGGACTTTCACCTGCAAAGGGCAGGGGCACCACCACCAGTGACACTTGCTGGGAGCATCTTTAGATGGGAAGAAAGGCAACATAGACAACCTCACCTGGAAACTTCATATTATGCAAAACAAAAACAAAAACAAAACCCACAACTCTTACCATTCCTGACTAGCCTTTCCTGGGAGTAACCGTGCCTTTACCACCTGTTCCTTCGTGGAAATGTTTATCCAGACTCTGGCTGGCTCCCAAATCACATTTCCAGCACAGTCACACGCTTGCTGCAAATTTCCTCACTTTCCAAGTCAACCAGTTTTCAGGTCACATCAAAGTTTTCTCTCTTTTGATGAGTGCTTTGCATACTGGCTGGAACACTGCCAGAAACAATTTCCCAGACTGCATTTTCTTGTTCCCATAGGCAGACTTGCTCGAGCCATAGAACTGGGAAACCCAAACCTCTCCTTTCTGACCAAGAAGCAATATCTTCTTAGATATCTCGTTTCTCTAATTTCATTTCAGCATTGGAGGTGGTCTTTCTTTCTTAGACCTTTTTCAGGAGAATCAAAGCTGTGTTTGTGTGGTATGTTCTTAAGAACCTGAAAAGTGTTGCTGGGCATCAAACAAGAAGTCGAGGGCCCATCCCTTCACTCGGGGTCACCGGCCGGGTGGTCCCCTCTCCCTCTCTAGCCTCACACTGTAATTGATGCCGCAAGAAAATCACAGCTATGTTGTAGACTCTCGCAGAAGCAAAACTGAAAGTGAAACCAAGGCAGTGAGTAGTGAGTGCCCACATATGAGAAGAGGTCGAGGGACGGTCCAGGGGGCACATCGACATGCAGAGATGTGACATATAAAAATGTGACCTGGGTCTGCAGTCAACAGCCCCTCATTCGCAAGAAGCATGTGGATGAGTCTTGAGGAGTCCCCTGTCTAAAGGCAGAGAGTGAGGAAGACCCTAAAGGAGAGGCAGATGTGGGCAGAAGGCCAGGGATTCAGACTCCCCAGGAAGGAGGGGTAGACACTCCAGCAAGCAGGTCCCTGCCCCGTAGAGGTGCTGGCCCCAAACCACATATCTGAGTACTTGGAGAGAAGGAGGCATGAAGTGCACCTAGTATCACAGGGAAAGAAACAAGAAAAAAACAAAGTGTTATTCTGAATAACACTAGACCACGTTAAAAACACAGAAATACAGCTTGAGGAGCTAATGTAAAATGTGGTAACAACAGCTGATAACACTGTATTATATAACTGAAATCTACTAAGTGAATAGAACTTAGATGTTTCCACCGGAAAATAAAAAAAGATAAATACCTGAGATGATGAATGTGTTAATTAACTAGATGAGGGAATCCTTTCACAATGTATACATATATCAAATCACAATCTACACTTTAAATATCTTACAATTTTATTTGTCAATTATAACTCAATAAAACTGAAAAATTTTACAGAAAAAAACACAGAAAAACACCAAAATATTAACAGGGCAACAGGATTATGGAAATTCACTTTCTATATTGAATCTTCTTATTTATGTTTAAAATAAGCATAAAGTTTTAAACTTATTACAAAATATTTTAGACATAGAAACATGTAAGGAAAAGTAAGCTCAAGACTCGGAGTCCCTCCAGTCTAAGAAACAGATGGTTGCCTGTACCATCCAGGTTCCCTGCAGGCCTTCCCCACCACACCCCACCTCCCGCACAGAGCACAGAACTATCCAGAACGCCACGGCCACAGGCTCCTCCCCACGTGTTTCTTTAAGTTTTCACTACATACGTATGTAATGCTAAACAACACACAGCATTAATATGTGTTTTTTTTTTAACCTTTACATAAATGACATCATTTTACAAGTATTCTTTCGAAAGTTGCTCTTTTTGGTCCAGCAATATGTTTGAGAATCATCCATACTGATACATGTGATCCACATTCATTTATTTTCAACACTATGAAACGTCCCACTGAATAAATACACCATGATTCAAAAAAGAAAACCTCCAAGTATTATGTTAACACCAATGATAAATTCTGTGTTCTGTTAAAAATAAGAAAGAAAGAAAAAAAGAAAGAAAGAAATATGATAAATCAATAGGGTAAAGACATGCTGAATGCAAAAATACCACCGATTCAAAGAATACATCATAAATATACATTTAAGAATGAAATGGAACTTGTGAAGACTAGTAAAAAAAAAAAAAATCAGGAGACGAGCTCAAGGATGGAACAAAAGTTGCTGGAAAATAGTCAAAGAAATCAAACTCAGTGAAGATGGCAGGTCAGGCACCACAAAGATCACACTGAAATGGAAAAAACGAAATAGGGAGATGAGAGGAATACAGAGCTCCTCAAATTGTGAGTTAATGAGTCTGAGAGGTGACAATTCCATTACCCAGGTTAAAAAGACCCTCGGGACTGCTGTAGTTAGGCCATATGCCTGCCACTTTCCCAAATGAAGAAATGGACAGAGGGTCCCAGGGAAGAACTCCCAACCAGGCTGACTCAACCCAATCAGGTCAAAGGCTCAGCAGTATGGCTCCACCTGACTTTTCAGCCATACACAGCTGGGCTGGGAGGAATTGGAGGAGAAGGTTTCAGACGGTTCCAGAAAGCTGAAGAGGCTTTCGGGGGGTTAATGAGATAATACAGGAAGTGGACTATTGGGGGGGTGTAAAGAATGTGGCCCAGGGCTGTCCAAGAGAACTGTCTTTGATGACAGAAATGTCCTATGGCTGTCAGTTCAGCGGCCACCAAGCACTTGAAATGTGGCTCATACAAGTGAAGAACTAAATTAATTTAATTTATTTATTTTTGGCTGCTTTGGGTCTTCGTTCCCGCACACGGGCTTTCTCAAGTTGCAGTGAGCAGGGACTACTCTTCGTTGCAGTGCGTGGGTTTCTCATTGCGGTGGCTTCTCTTGTTGTGGAGCACGGGCTCTAGGCCCGCAGGCTTCTGTAGTTGCAGCACGTGGGCTCAGTGGTTGCAGTGCGCAAGCTCTGGAGCACGGGCTCAGTAGTTGTGGCGCATGAGCTTAGTTGCTCCACGGCATGTGGGACCTTCCCGGACCAGGGCTTGGACCCATGTCCCCTGCATTGGTAGGTGGACTCTTTTTTTTTTTTAAATATTATTAAACTATTATTTTTAATTTATTTATTTTTGGCTGCATTGGGTCTCTGTTGCTGCGCACGGGCTTTCTAGTTGCAGCGAGTGGGGGCTACTCTTTGTTATGGTGTGTGGGCTTCTCATTGTGGTGGCTTCTCTTGTTGTGGAGCATGAGCTCTACAGCATGGGCTCAGTAGTTGTAGCGCATGGGTTGCTCCGCGGCATGTGGGATCTTCCTGGACCAGGGCTCGAACCCGTGTCCCCTGCATTGGCACACAGATTCTTAACTACTGCGCCACCAGGGAAGCCCAGAACTAAATTTCTAATGTTTTCTCATCATGACAAATTTTAAATAGCTACATGTGGCTCACTGCTACCACACTGAACAGTGAAGATCCAGATCCTTCCTTATTGGGAAACAGGAATGAACTGGCAACAGAAAGCTCCTTCTTATCTTTACTAACTAGAGAAGAGGTATAAGAACCATTAAAAAAAGAATGAGTGGAGTAAAGAGGAAAACTAAATGTGAAACCAGTAAGCATGAACTTCTATTTATTATAGATGACATTTAGTAGCAAACATGAGGGACAAATTACCCTGTACACTAAGAGCAGGAGTAGCCAATTGGAAAACAGGGTAGAAATAGATACTCTAGCAAACAAAATGGTAGACAATCTCTAAGAATAAGAAAACAGGAGAGGACTCCCCTGGTGGCACAGTGGTTAAGAATCTGCCTGCCAATGCAGGGGTCATGGATTCGAGCCCTGGTCCAGGAAGATCCCATATACCACAGAGCAACTACGCCCATGGGCCGCAACTACTGAGCCTGCGCTCCAGAGCCCGCGGGCCACAACTACTGACCCCGCGTGCCACAACTACTGAAGCCCACTGTGCCTAGAGCCCATGCTCCACAACAAGAGAAGCCACCACAATGAGAAGCCCATGCATTGCAACGAAGAGTAGCTCCCGCTCACTGCAACTAGAGAAAGCCTGCGCGCAGCAACGCACCCATAAATTAATTAATTAATTAATTAAATTTATTTTAAAAAAGAAAAAAGAAAACAGGAGAGCTTGGAAAGATTGAACATTTTCCAATAAAAACTTAAAATAGTTTGAAAATTTGATTCAAAAACCTAATTCAGAGCCCATCTGTATATAGTTCAACCTTGCTTGACATGTATTATTCCTAAAAATGTTTTTAATATCAATAGTTTTAAAATATGCTGTAGTTTCCACTTTTTATACACTTTAAATTGTACTGCATGATTCCTAAAAGCAGTCTGTAAAACGAACACTGAGCTCTCTGATCTTTCACACCCATTAAAAGCAACACATGTAGTAAAACACACCACTGAACAAATTACCATTTCGTGGGGGTTCTCTGTCTCCACCGGCCTGAATGTTGAACTAGGCACATGGCCATGATGCTAATGGATTTGGCACAAACCACCGAGGCCAGGCCAGAGAAGGCATCAGGAGAAGGCGTCTTACGAGCGGTATCACTGAACCGGCCTTTCTGCTGAGGCCCAGCCCCAGGCAAATATGTGAAGCAGATAAACTGACTGGTCCCCTCGGCCAACCTCCCCTCTCTTTCTGTTCCTCCCGGGTCCCCTCCACCCTGCCACCTGCTGTCTGAATGTCCACCAGTGTCTGCATGATCGAGGGCCTTGGGGTGCTGTGACATCACCCAGGATGAGAGAGAGGAGGGAGCCCTGGGGACCACACCCCTGCCCCCTGCTCCCATAAGCTGCTCACAGTGGTCAAGGAATTCACCCCTGCAGCTGACTGATCTGCATATTGTGCCTTCCTGACTCGAATGCAGTGAAAACATCTGGTCCCCAGTCACAGCCCAGAAACTCCTGTGTCACCAACATCCAGGCACAGTTTCTGCCGGGCACCACAGAAGCGGGCCTCCACGCCGAGGGCAGGTCCCAGCGTAAAGGTGTGCCTCATCTGGGATCATCACGAAACATGGCATTCCTGCTGGATTCTCTGAAATACTTTAAATTCCTTGAGGACCCATAATGACACCTTTTGGAGACCAGATGGTGAACCATGGGTTCTCAACCTGATCAGACCCAAGGGCCCCGTGTTATCCCATTTTTATTGCATACTTTTTTTTTTTTTTTTTTTGCAGTAACGCGGGCCTCTCACTGTTGTGGCCTCTCCCGTTGCGGAAGCACAGGCTCCGGACGCGCAGGCTCAGTGGCCGTGGCTTACGGGCCCGGCTGCTCCACGGTATGTGGGATCTTCCCGGACCGGGGCACGAACCCGTGTCCCCTGCATCGGCAGGCGGACTCTCAACCACTGCGCCACCAGGGAAGCCCTATTGCATACTTCATTTGCAATGTCCTCTTTACCCTCCTGAATAAAATTAAATTCATGGACCATACATAACCCTTCATCACTGAGACCACCAAAAACACCTCTACCAATCTCCTGCTGCGTGGCCTTGCATCAAGCTGCCTTCGGACACAGCAGGGGGAGCTTGGGAAAGTGGGTGCTGGGCCACGGCAGGGCCTCTTGCCCTACAAGCAGCCAGAAGTTCCATAGTTCTCTTCCCACACCTCCCCCTGCCAAGAGAGAACCAGCTGGAACGATATCTAAAAGACTGAAAGGACTTCCTTGGTGGCACAGTGGTTAAGAATCTGCCTGCCAACACAGGGGACACGGGTTCAATCCCTGGTCCAGGAAGATCCCACATGCCGTGGAGCAACTAAGCCCATGTGCCACAACTACTGAGCCTGTGCTCTAGAGCCCGCAAGCCACAACTACTGAAGCCCAGGTGCCTAGAGCCCATGCTCCGCAACAAAAGAAGCCCACACACCACAATGAAGAGTAGCCCCCGCTCCCCACAACTAGAGAAAGTCCACGCGCAGCAACAAAGACCCAACACAGCCAAAAAAAAATAAAAATAAAGAAATAAATGAATAAAAAAATAAATAAAAAGACTGAAAATTCCACAGTGCTGTATGTGCATCTATTACAAAATTGTATACGTAACGTGAGTGCGTGTGTATCCGCAGCAATTTTAAAAGGAAATGATTTCGGAACATATCCTATTCATTCTTTCAGCAAATAATGAGCTCCTGAAATCTGCCAAGAATGAGGCTAGGTCCATTATAAATGCTCTTAGTACCGTACATTGCCTCTGTCTTACTCATCTGAGTACCGACAGCACCCGGCTGAAGGCCTAGCAGACAGGGCATTCAAATGCCGCCAGAGCTGACCACACCCCTACAGCAGCGGTCCATTTGCAGAACAAAGTATTGAAAGTACTGTACCTTCTCCAACTATATAGTAAACTTTCCTTTTTACACAATAGGAACAAAAAGTTACTCATCTACTGATTCTATCTGAGCACCTGCTATATGCCAGGTGAAAGCTAATGACAAAACTGTGAGCGTGACAGTTAATTGTCCCTGACCCCAAGGAACTAGAAGTAGGAGAGTAAACAATGAACTGCACCTCGCTGAAGAAAAGTGGGGGAGGAGGGTGGCCCGGGTGAGGCTGGAGCAGCAGGCAGGGCTGCAGCCGTCGGGAGCAGCCTGAGTTGGCGCTGGGCCCCTGGAAGGCCTCAGTGGAGTTTTAAGCATGGGTGCACACAATCCAATTTTCTCTCTTTTTTCCACTTTAATGTTTTTAAAAACTTTTTAATTTGAAGTAATTTTAGACATACAGAAAAGTTACAAATAAAGTACAAAGGAGTTCTCTTCTATTCCTCACCCCACTTGTCCTGATGTTACTGTTGTCTTATGCTACGTCAAACATAGAACAATAATCAAGAAAAGGAAGTTAACGTTGGTACAATATTGTTAATTAGACTATGGACTTTATTCAAATGTCACAAATTTTTGGTCTGATTTCTCTTCGAAGATCATACCCAGATCCTGGCTGGCTGGGGGTAGTGGATGGCTGGGAGCTGTCGAGAGCAGCAGCGGGACTTGTCCTGAGGTTGTTGCTGTGACCCAGGCAGAGGGTAAGAGCAGCCTGGCCTAGGATGACTGCAGGGTAGAAGCAAGCAGATTCCCGATACAACGTCCAGGCAGAACTGAACAGGACAAGCCAACAGGCTGGACGTGGGGGTGAGGAAGGGGAACAAAGCGGACTCCACAGGTTCTGCCTTACTCCCTGGCTGAGAAGGACCAGGGCAGGTAAAGGTTTGGGGGGCAAGATTAGAAGCTCAGTTTTGGACTATTTAGTTGTAAGATGCCTGTGAAATTCCCAAATGAAGACATCCAAGAGGCAGCCACACCGTCCCAACCAGAGGGGAGATTCAGACTAGAGAAGGGATGTCGCTACTACACCCATGGAGAGGATGACGAGAGACGAGGGACCAGGAAGTAAGCCTGAGGACCTCTGATGTCACGAGATGGTGGGGGAGAGGGACCCAGCAAAGAAGTCCAAGGAAGATAGTCAGGCAAACAGGATTCTGAGGAAGCCAAGAGAGGAGAGTATCTCAAGAAGAAGGAATGGGCCACTGTGCTGAATGCTTTTGAGAAGTGATCCTGGGTTTGGTAGCATGGAGACTGGCAGTGCCATGCCAAGAAGGGATGCACCTGAGTGGCCAGACTGGGTGGGTTGAGTGGAGAGTGGAGAAAGCACATGTCAATCCTTCGGAGAAGTCTGGTCATGAAGTGTGGCAAAGAAATGGGATGATGTGGCATCCTGGGGGGATCTGTGCAGGTCGGAGATGCTAGAGAACATTGTGGACTGAGGGAGTGGTCCAGAGAAATTAAAGGTGCAGGAAAAGGAAGGCAGCTAGAGGGGCAACGTTGCTGAAAAAGGGAGAGAAGATAGAACCCATAACTCAAGTGAAGGGATTGGGCATTATCAGAAGGAGGCAAACTTCTTCTGTAAAAGAAAGAAGAAAAAAACTAGACATAACCATTTGTAGGCTTTCAGGGAAGGGAGTGTATTTGGTTTGGCGGGAGCAAAGGCAGGAGAGTAGGACTCTTGATGTCTGGCTGTGGCTGAGAGGATGTCACGTCGGGATGTGAGGTTCAGGCTGGGATAGATGCTCTTGAGGGAGAATATCTAGAGTCATCAAGGTGACAGTGCTACCAGCCAGACAAATGGCAGTGGGAGCTGGCTCTTCCAGAACAGCACTCCAAGGCAATGAAAGAGCAAAGGCACAAGTGAGGCACTTAAGTATCTGTTGAATAAATATATAAATAAATGAATGAACAGATGAGTTGATGTGCTAATTAATCAACTCACAAAGTGAAGACTGTTTTGAAGGCAGAGCGAGAGGAGACGGGAGAGTGGAGTAGTGTGATGTGCTGTGGATGCCTGGAGGAGAAGTGCGTGAAGAACTCGCACCATGAACAGTGAAACAACAACCAACCCAATTTTATTTTTTTAAAGGCAAAAAGGTCTGAATAGACATTTCTCCGAAGAAGACATACAAATGACCAATAAAGCATGTGAAAAGATATTCAGCATCATTGGCCATCAGGGATACGCAAATCAAAAGCACAATGAGATATCACGTCACACCCATTAGGATGGCTATAATTAAAAAGACAGACAGGGCTTCCCGGGTGGCACAGTGGTTAAGAATCCACCTGCCAATGCAGGGGGACACGGGTTAGAGCCCTGGTCCGGGAAGATCCCACATGCTGTGGAGCAACTAAGCCCATGCACCACAACTACTGAGCCTGTGCTCTAGAGCCACGAGCCACAACTACTGAAGCCCACCCGCCTAAGGCCCATGCTCTGCAACAAGAGAAGCCACCACAATGAGAAGCCTGCACACCACAACAAAGAGTAGCCCCCACTCGCTGCAACTAGAGAAAGCCTGCGCACATCAACGAAGACCCACCACAGCCAAAAATAAATAAAATAAAATAAAATAATTTTTTAAAACAGCTTAAAAAAATAAAAAAGACAATAGCAAGTGTTGGCAGGGATGAAGAAAAACTGCAATCTTTATACACTGCTGGTGGGAAAGTAAAATGAGGCACCTGAACACTCCAGCAATTCTTCAAAATGCTAAACATAGAATTACCATATGATGTTCGAATTACCATATGAGTTCCCAGTGATTCTACCCCTAGGTAAATGCCCAAGAAAAATGAAAACACATGTCCACAAAAAAACTTGTATACTAATATCATAGCAGCATTATTTATAACAGCCCCAAAGTGGAGATAACCCAAAGGTCCATCAATTGATGGTCTATACATACAACAAAATATTATTCAGCCATAAAAACATATGGAGTTTTGATCCATGCTACACCATGGGTGAATCTTGAATCTCATGCTAAATGAAAGAAGACAATCACGAAAGACCATGTATTGTATGATTCCATTTCTACGACATGTCCTGAAGGAAAACGAGGGGAAAGCTTGTTTTACAGGAATCCAACAGGTCTTACAAAGCTACAGCGGTTAAGACAGTGGAGTATCCACACAAGGGCAGACAAATAGATGAAATGGCAAAGTGTTCAGAAATAGACTCTCACACATATGGACACAATTTATGACAAAAGCGACACTATGGAACATGGGAAAAGGATGGCCTTTTCAAGAACAGTGCTCAGCTCAGACTGGATATCTGTTGCTTCCTTTACAGCCAGCCCCAAAGTCCTGGGCTGGTAAATACGCACATGCAAAGATATTCAACATCATTAGCTGCTTAGGAAACGCACATTAAAACCATGAGATGTCACTACACACCTATTAGTATGACTGAAATGAAAAACACTGATAATATCAAGGGCTAATGAGGATGAGGAGCAACAGGAACACTCATATGTTGCTGGTGGCAACACAAAATGGTACAACCACTCTGGAAAAACCTGCAGCACTTACTTATAAAGCTAAACATACACTGACCATGTGCCCCAGCAATTCCAATCCTGGCTATTTACCCTAGAGAAATTAAACCTATGTTCACACAAAATGCTGTATACGATGTTTACAGCAATTCTATTCATAATGTCCAAAACCTGGAAACAACCTAAAACGTCCTTCAGTGGGTGAATGGATAAACACACAGTGTTAGATCCACAGGATGGAATACCGTTCAGCATTACAAGGAATGAACCACAGATATATACAACAACTAAGATGCAACAACTTATACTAAGTGAAAGAAATCAGTTTTAAAAGTGTATATACTGTTTGGTTCCATTTTAGTGACATGCTCCCAAAGGCAAACTACAGGGGTAGATAAGAGATTAGTTGCTTCCAGGGAGAGGGTGTGGGCAGGAGGTGGGGTCTATAAAGGGCCAACACAAGGAAAAGGTTTGAGCGGGGTAGAGGTGAATCTGTTCTATATCCTGGTCGTACTGGTGGCTACAAAATCTATACATGTGTTAAAATTCATAGAACTGTACACAAAAATTAAAATATCAATTTACAAATGACAATTTGAAAAATAAAATTATACAAAAAGGAACTGCCACACAACATTGCAATTCCAATCCAAGTCTCTACTCGTGAGAAATGAAAACATCTATCCACACTCAGACCTGTACACAGATGTTCAGAGCAGCTTTATCTGTTACAGCCGAGATGTGGAAATAATTCACATGTGCATCAGCAGGTGAATGGACAAACTGTGGTCTATCCATCCAAAATAACTTGACCCAGCAAGAAAAAGGAACTGAATACTGATCCACGCTACAACATGGGTGAACCTCAAAGAGAGGACACTAAGTGAAAGAAGCCAGATGCAAAAGACCACATAGTGTATGATTCCAGCTATATGTAATGTCTAGAAAAGGCAAATCTCCAGAGACAGAAAGTGAATACCCAGGTGCTGGGTTTGGGAGCAGGTCTGCCTGCAAATGAGCATGATGGGCTGAGGGGTGATAGAAATGCTCTAAAATCAACTTTTGGTGATGCTTAGACAATGCTGTAAATTTTCTAAAAATAAGTCAAGTGTACGCTTTTAAGAGGTGATTTTTGTGGTGTGTAACTTACACCTTGATAAAACTGTGCTCAATTAGATATTCATGTTTTTTCATGAAAACTTGGCCCCTAACTCACAGAATACACACAAAAAATTAATTCCATGTGGATTATAGACATAAATTTGAAAAGCTAAACAATAAAGTATTTAGGAAACAAAAGAGAAGAATAATTTCATGACCTCAGAGGTTGAGGAAGGTTTCCTAAACAGGACACAAAAAGCAGTAACCTAACAAAGAAAAAGACTGATAAAATTCATACTAGGTTGAACCACATGAAATTGCCAATATTTAATCATTCTGATCTCTAAGAATGGCAATTTCATAGTAAAAAGGCAAGACCATAGTGGGAAAAGGCATTTGCTTCACTATAACTGACAAAGGGCCAGTAGCCTGAATATAAAAAGCTCCTAAAAATCAATAAGAAAACCAAACCAAACAAAACCAGACCACTCAGTGGAAAATGGGCAAGAAACTCAGACAGACACTTGACAAAAGAACAAAACCAGATGGCCTGCTGACGTAAGAAAAGGCACTCGACCAGGGAAACGCAAACCAAATCAGAGAATCACAAGTTAAAGCTACCAACAGAAACCCCACACACCGACCAGAGTGGCTAAAATCAGACAGACTGACAGTGCCCCTGAGGACGCGGGGCAGTGAGGAGCTGCTGGTGGGAGGAAAAGTTGCAAACTGTTTGGTATTATCTGTCTATTAAAGTTGAAGATACTCATACTCTATGACCCAAGACTCCCACTCCTGGATGGTTGTTTACACACGGAAGTGCACGCAAGTGTCACCAGGATATGGCACAGCTGTGTTCACAGTCATTCTGTAGGAGCCAAGATGGGAACCATCCACACGTCCATCAACAAGACAGAGAGAGAGACAGCAGTACAGACACAGAGAACACCTTTCAGCAGTGAAAATGAACAAACTACAACCATAAGCAACAGGGATGAATCTCACAAGTATGATATTGAGTGACGGGAGCAGCCCCAAACGAGTACATATTGCAGATTCCATTTATATGACATCTAAACACTGGCAAAAACAATTGATGGGGCCAGAAGTCAGGATGCGGTTCCTGCAGGAAGAGGGAATGAGTAGTACTGAGGGGAGCACAAGAGGGTTCGGGAATGCTGGCAACACTCCATTTCGTCTGGGTGCTGGCTGTGTCCATTTTGTGATAATTCTTCAAATGTACACTTACGATTCGTGCATTTTTATTTATGCATATTATACGTCAACGCAGAAGTTTGTTTTAAAAAACAGGCATCCGAAGTCTTCAAAACTGCCAATATCATTAGAGACAAAAAAGCCTGGGGAACAGTTCTAGATCAAAGGAGACTACATGGATGTGCAATGAACAATCCGATCCCTGACTAGACCCTGGATGAAAGTAAGAAAAGCTCTAAAAGATACTACAGGACAACTGGGGACATCTGACTATGAACGACACATCTGCTAAGAGTATTGTGTTACATTTCTTGATGCAATAATTCAGTCTATGCAGGAGAATGTCCTCGTCCTTAGGAGATACATGCTAAGGAATTTAAGGGGGCAGGGCCATAATGCTTGCAACTTACTCTCAAATGTTCAGTGGCTCAGGAAAGAAAAAAGAGGAGATACACATATACACACATATGTACACACGCACATATATATACAAAGGGCATGTATATGTATACACACATATATAAAGGACATACACATATGTATGTGTGTGTATAAATATATACATACATTTATATAGAGAGAAAGAAAACAAATTTGGTAAAATATTAACAATTGGTGAATCCAGGGAAAGGGCATATTAGTATTCATTACACTATTCTTTGAACTTTTCTGTAGTTCTGAAATTTTTCAAAATAAAAATTTGGGAAAAAAGCAAAAATGAATAAAAATCTGGCAAAACCAAACAACCTAAGCCAAGTGTTTAAGGAGGCACACTGGTTAAGAAAACCACAAGGAAGAGAAGAAGTAGCCCCCGGTGAGGGCCAGACCACGGTTACCTTTGGCAGGGAGGGGACAGGATGGGGTGTCTGGGCAGTGGCAATGTTCTCTTTTTTAACCTGGTCAACAGATACAAGGGTGTACACTTTAATCAGACCGTACAGGTATTTTATGTAGTTTTCTGTAGCTGTGTCATTTCATGATTTTTACAAAATTGTGGTTTTACAAGAACAAAGAGATTGAGCAGGGTAGAGCTATGTGTGCAGCGTGAGAGAAGCAGTTATAATCGAGCTGGAGGAAGAGAGAGCAGCTCAGCCACTCAGCTCCGGCTGCCACGGGTTCTGCCACCACACTTTGCAGGCCCCACTGTGTAGCTGCTTCTGGCATGGCAGCTTCTAGCATGGCAACACAATCATAACAGCATTACTGTCTCGTAGCTGCCAAATGTTCTCATGATTTGGTTGCTATGAAAACACACCTAACTTACATTGAAGACTGATTTATTAAAGGTGTTGCAAGATGGTGGGTTTTTTTTAATGAAAAAAAATTGTCTCCCAGGAAGTCATTTTCCCATAAATCACAAATAAAAACTTAGCAAAAAATATTTAAAACTCCCATAAGTTTTGGTCCTTAATTCTCTTCTCCTGATATTGCTACAAAAATAACTGGAAACAAAATATTTATTGTTTACAACTGCTTGGAATTTAATTCCAAACGAGTTGGTCAGTACATTCATTTACTGCAGAGCTAAATCTGCAAGATTCCATGTTGAGGACAAATCGTCTCCACGCACAAGACGGAGGAACCCTCAACAGCTTCTCACCGAAGTCATTCTTGACAAACGATAACAGTATGTATGTTCCATTTCAGCTCACTGACTCCAGCGCCAAGCTGCTTGGGTTCAGACCCCAGTTCCTCTACATGCAGCCTGTGGAGTCTTAAGCAAATGACTTAACCTCTTTGTGCCTCAGCGTCTTAATCTGAAAGAACATGAAAACAGCACCTCCTTGACAGGGTTGTTCTGAGGATTACACAATCAAATACACACAATGTGCTTAGAACCAGGCCTGGCACATACAGGCATTATACAAGGGTCTGTTCAAAGGGAAATGGCCCAACAACCACACCCAGAGAGTGTGGCCGAAACGATCACAGATGACGGCTCTGAAGAACAGACTCTGGAGAGGTGCACACTCCTCTGGAACCTGAGAACATGGCTTCTAGCATCAGGCTGTCTGGCTTTAGGTACTAATTTTACCACCTTAAAACTACATGTTACTTAACACTCTCTGTGCCCCAGTTTACTCGTTTGTAAAACTGGAGCAGTAAAAGTTACGAGCTTGCAGGATTATTGTGAGAATTAAATAATGTATGGGAAATGCCTGGCATGTAGTAAACACTCAGGAAATGTTTGCTTCCTCTACTCTCATACCAGGATATCTGCAGTCTGCCACCCTAGACAGGACATGGTGCCGTGTACCTGATTCTGACCTATTTGCAAGTTAGATTATCATTTGGTGGATAGCTTGGATGAAGACGGATGTAGATGGGAGGACCAACCAAAGATGTGTGGGTGTTGGAGGAGCTATTGTCCCTGCCAACAGGGGAAGCCAGCAGGTCAGGACCGTGAGCTCGATGCCACCGTGAGCTCCCAGCACTGACTTTCTGAGTGTGAAAAGAATACAGCTGCTACTTCACTTCTTCCTTCCAGATCTTGTGCAAACTGTCCCTTGTGGCCCAAGCTGCATACAGAGATCTAACTTAGCAAAGCTGACATGTGAATCCACTACAGTCCACCCCTGTCAACCTGGCACCCACATATATACATACACCTCTTTTTAACCATAATCAACTTCCAAATGAAGTCAAGGGTAAAATCAGGCTTCCACCTGATGTAATGCAACCATCCCTCTTACAGCCAAAACCATGCTCACCCTCTCTCCAAAAGAATCTCGGTTTAGCAGTGCAATTAGCTCAAACTAAGGTGGTTTTTGTTGTCTTGCTGTTGAGGTTTTCTCTTTCTTTTTTCATTCTTTCTTAACCAAGAAAGCATCTGTAGGAGCAGGGAAGTTACAAAGTGATACTCTCCAGAACTCTTTTTCACTCAGCTTTGAAGACAAACACTTGGTGAAGTTGCTGGGCACTATCATATTCCTGGTTTCTTCCTTCCTTAAAAAGAAATTGCTCATTTGGGACATCCCTGGCCATCCAGTGGTTAAGACTTCACCTTCCAATGCAGGGGTTGCAGGTTTGATCCCTGGTTGGTCGTGGAGCCAAGATCCCACATGCCTCGCGGCCAAAAACAAAAACAAAAAACAGGAGCAGTATTGTAACAAATTCAATAAAGGCTTTAAAAATGATCCACAACAACAACAAAAAAAAAATCTTAAAAAAAAAAAAGGAATTGCTCTTTAAAATGACATTCAATTAAGCAAACATTTTAAGGAGTGTCTACTGAGTGCAAGATATTGATTCCAGGTTAAATAAAGTATTAAAACAAGCCTTTTACCTGCTGATTGAATTGTCTTTAATAACTGTGCTTGTGTAGTACTTTTCATTTCCATTCCCTCATTTGATGTTCCGATGAGATAGGTGAAATAATCCTGCCTCCAATAGAGACAGGTGTGCGGAAGTGGCGGGGGCAGTACCTAACGACAGGGGTCAGGTTTAAGTTGGAGGTAAATATCCATCCAAAACGTCAGGATGGAAAAGACCACGTATGATGAGACAGAAAAATAAAAGCTCAGAGAGGAAAATCATATACGGAGCATTAAAGACCAGCAGTGTCACAACACTTCCCGAGGAACAGGGGGTTCTAGGACAAGGCTGGATAGAAGCTCACTCTCAGTAAGAAGGGAGCTGCCCACACTCATAATTCTCTGTGTTTCTATCTTATTTTTTCCTTCTAAAAAGCTATGCTCTTTTCTAAATTTTTAGATTTATTGCCAAACTCAAGGAACACTTGACTGAAACAGCATATAACTCTGAAATCACAAATAAAGTACTAGGAAATTCCATCTTCATGGTCTATCATTTTACTGCTGTGCTGGTACCAAAAAAAAAAGAAAATGATGTGTAAAGAAAAGCTGATGATTTGTGAGTTTAAAGTTTCTTTTTGTTTTTATTTATCTGAATTCATTTGAGAAAGAAAAAGGAAAAAATACATGACCCCCCATTATTATCTGATTATTTTATAATCTTATATACAGACATAAAGCATCATTACAAGAAAAGGCACATACCAATGGAACAAAAGAGAAACCTGATTCCCTTATTTTCTAATAATTTGTAGTCTTTGATTCTTTGCTTAGAACTTCTGTTCATCACAAAAGGAGCACATTAACAATGTGCTAAAAACCTTCGTGACTTGGGGCAGGGCACCGAAGTTCCATGGAACTCAGTTTCTCCCTTTTAAAAAAATAAGATAGTTTAACTAGAATCATCTAAACTACAAAATGCCTTTTATTAATTCTTTAAAAAAAGGATTCATAAAATAAATAAAATTCTACGATTTGATGGAGCCATTTTTGTCTAAGATGTTTAGCAACGCCTGGCAAAGGAAATCTAAACAAGGGCTCCTGAACAGTAAGGCCTATTTTAGAGACTTGGACTTCTCTATCATAAACCTATGGAATCAAACTGTTGCCAATCTAGCCACCAGTGACAGCACAGCTCAACATCAACAAATGTATTGCATTTAATCCTGGAAACACAAGGCATGCAGCTGTTTTTCCTGGAAATCAGCTTTGTCTCTGGATATTCACAAATCCCAGTTTAGAAGGCTGATCTATTTGAAGAGAAACAGCATGAGAGTATCACTTCCAAACCTTAATACTTTTAAATAATGTTTCTCGATTGGGAGCCTGCATCTAAACCCTACCAATTCTCCAGGACCTCGCTTGGAGGCCACTCCAGCCCTGCAGACAGGCGGATGGACTCTCCATCCTTCTTCTGTCATTCCCAGAACAATCCATCTCTCCCCAGACAAACATTCTTCTCCCCAGCATCACAGTGATTGGCTCCTGGCTCCCTTAACCGACTATAAATTCTCTGAGACTGCACTGGCTTTGCACTGTTCGTGAAGCAAGCACACAATAAGCATCTGTTAAAATAAACTCGTATAAATTAATATAATCTTCTTAATTTAAGGGCATAAATACAGATTACAAAATCATTATAAGTGACTCTGAACAAAGCCCTGAATTGAAAAGCCCAGTTCCATTTTTTAGATCCTTTGATGATATTTAAGGGGAAGCTGAGGACCAAAATAAAATGGTTACTAAGAAAAAAATCAAAGCCTAGGTAAGAATAATCAGTTTGAGCTCTGTTTTAATTAAGGAGGAGCCAAGCAATTTTGCTTCCCGATTTTCTTGATTCGTGTAAGTAGACCTCAGATAATAACTAGCTTTGAAAATCCTTATGAATTTGCAATTCATGTGAATTATGAAACTGAGGCTAAGCTTTAAGTAACTATCCAAGGTCACCTAAGTAGTCAGTGGCAGGGCTTAGCCTGAACCATAGCACATGCATTTTCCTATATTTCCCACGTTTATGTTAATCGACATACTTTGCACAGATTCATATGTGAGCATAGCTACATTTTTCATATTAGCTTTGTAAATAAGGACAAAATGGTATCAGCCAGGCAACTTTGTTGCTTGTATGTGTGCGTAGTGCATGTGTATTTTAAGCACTAATGATATAAATGAAGAAACCAACAATGTTTCCACTCATCCAGGAGGAATCAATTCTACATGAGTAGGCTAGTGGTTACTGCCAAAGCCACGTTAAATGTGTATACTTCATGGGAAAGGGTTGAAGTTAACTGTTCTAATGCCCTTTCATTTAAATCTAGAACACGTACCTCTCAAATACGAGCCTCTAAAAATTCTAGGCACGTTGTCAACGTCGATAATCTTAAACCAAGACTCTTTACTAGTCTCCCTTATCAAGGTAATATTTCTCTCCAGTTAACAACCAGGGGATTTATATATCTGTTACAAAGTCACTATGTAAAAAAATCTTGTTGGTTTTTTTTTTTTTTTGGCAGGGCTGGGGGGAACAACTAGATTGATAAAGAGGCTTCCTTTGCAACCAACTCACTTCTGTGTGGACGCTGAGACACATACTGGTGTTCATTCAGGATAGAAAGTGACATGACATGGGTGTCTACAGTGACAGTGTTTAAAGCTTTGCCTGCGGGAAACTGAGAAGCTGCTTTGGGTTGAAGCGTTTCCCTGCAAGAGTAGCCAGGTGACCACAGTCCTACCCCCTCCAACACACACTTCTTTAAACATAAATAGCATTTTGGACGTCTTTAATTCTTTGCTTCCAACACTGCACACATGCAGGTTCCAGGACTGGCAGACAGCCTTTTTTCCTGAACAGTAGGGTGGGAGATGGGTCCAAGGCTACCCACAGACTTTGCAGCTAGTGTCTGAAAACCACAGAGTGTATTCTGAGAATACAAGAGAAACTGACCTTTGTTTTGGAATGAACTTGCATCCCCTCAAGTGTTCGCCATTGTTTAAATTGCAGATCTCCCCTAACTTACCCCTGGACCTCTCACCAGGCAGCAAGGAGGCCTCTTGGTGGCAGCGGCTCTCAAGCCGCACTTCTGTTCTCCCCAGGCCCCACCCTGATCCACCTGGACTTGTAATGCCATCCTCCCCTCAGCCCCACGGGAGGACCCAGTTCTCCACAGCGCTCATCCTGGATGGAAACAGGTCTGAGGCTGGGAAGGGCGCCAAGCAGAGATGTTTTCATTGGTTTCTATTCCCTGTCATTTTTCAGGGAAAAGGAAACATTTGACCATCAGAAATTGTCAGGCAGACATAAAAGAGATTTAATTAATCATAAATACTCCTTTAAAGTTGTATTTGCACTGCCATTTTAAAAGGAGATAACACTAATAACATGAGAATGAAGTCTCTGTTAAAGGAAAGTGACGACATATTGTTCAAATTTCAATTACTTCTTTGCTCGACACTGAAAAACCATCCTCAATTAGTTACACACACTTACTGGGAAACACAGCGGTTCATCCCTCTGTCACATTCTCGCCCTTCTGTAGTTTATATAACTTCTCTTTGTTCAACAAACCACGGTACAATGTCAAGATGGAGTTTATTATGAAAATAGATCCATTAAAACCTACCTAAGAATAACACAACACTACAATTCTGTGATTTGAAAAGGAGGTGAAAGAAACGCCAGCACACCCTCTAGAACGGCTCAGGCTGGCACCTCGCCCCACCTCCAGAGGAAGACCAAAACGGGAATGACGAGGAGCAGAGTCATAGCCATGGCCTGCTCCCTGCCTTCCTAGGGCCCATTTCTGCC
The DNA here is from genome assembly GCF_949774975.1 of Lagenorhynchus albirostris. Taxonomy (NCBI): domain Eukaryota; kingdom Metazoa; phylum Chordata; class Mammalia; order Artiodactyla; family Delphinidae; genus Lagenorhynchus; species Lagenorhynchus albirostris. The sequence goes on from NC_083109.1 coordinate 52,726,841, forward strand.
GTTTAGAGATAAACTAGAAATTCCTTGAAGTTAGGAACGTGTGTTGTTATTCACCACTCTCTCTTCCTCAGAGAGTGACTCAGTGTCCAACACGGAGCAAGTGTTCGGTAATGCTGGTTTCCCACCATTACCGAGTGTTTCCACTGACCCTCCAGCAGGGCCGCTCCAGCCCCCAGATCACTCATAACCCTGGGGCTCTCAAGGAGGCACCTGGGCAGGGCCTCTGGTCACTCACTGGATAAAACCCAATAACGTCCCCATCAACTGAAACCCCTGGTCTCCAGACCATGACTCAGAGCCCAAGCAAGTGACCGGAAACTCCCTGGGGCCATCAGGACTTGAAATGACCAAGGGTCCTATATCGGTTATGACTCCAATAAGGAAATAGTAATCCCAGAACAGAAAGATTTTATATACACGGAAGCAGGGGGCCCAGGGAGCAAAGGTCGGGAGAACGCAGCACTCACCACAAGGCGTTACAGACAGGAGCTTCCATGAGAGCCGCTGCTGGTGTGCCACCTGCCACCCGTCTGCTTCGAACACCACAGACGACCCAGCAACTTCTCCCCCACCTCCCACAGCTGAGGAGAACCTAACCTGGAGCTACAGGAAAGGACCAGGGAAATACAGCTCCAGGCTTTCCCTGCCATAAGGGCACAACTTGGAAGGGCAAGCATCTAGCTGGCTACCCAGCCAGGCCCAGGCGCCCCACTGGTGCTGAACACCACCCCCCACAGACGTTCTTGACCTCATCAGACCCAAGCCAAGCTCAAAGATATCGGCTAACAAAACACTGAACACTTTCTGCCAGATTATCCTCAAAAACAGTCACTGGAATCTCTGCAGTAACTCTCTAAGCCTCTTCTGAGCTTAAACTGAGTACAGACAGAATTTTCCTCTGACATGCCAGTAAACCCGGCCCACACTTCAATCCAGCTCTGCCAAGGAGCTGATACTTCCACGGGCCCCTCACCAACAGTGCCAGCTGATTCTTCCAAGTGTCAACATCTTTGGGCTGAACTGAGACATAAATACTGATAAAGAAGACCTTTTTCTGAGCTTATGTTGGATATGTTTTTCTGTTCAGGCCACCACTATAAACAACATCCCTAGACTAACTAATTTTGCCTTTTTGAAGCAAAAGTTAGACTTTAAAGTACATGTATTGCTTGCTGGCACAGGCTGGGGGAGTCTGCCCAGCACTGGAGGCACAGGTAGGGGCAGGGGACACCTTTGGGCTGGGGAGTTAGTGCCAAGGCCTAGATGATACATCCATGGAAAGACCAGTTACATACGAGGGTAATGATCAAATAAATGTATCACAGATGATGGGAGAGGAGAGGTAGGTCCAGGGGAAGGGGGAAAGCGAAAATGAACCATGTGATCTGAACTGTAATTGGACACATCATGCTTTTTATAGCTACCTTGTTAGATAGCGAACTATAAATGTACATGCGCACACATGCATATATCTAAATACTGTACGCATGTGTGGAGGAGAGTATACACACACGTGAGTCTCCTAAGTACATCCATTGAAAAGGCTTAGTTGCCATAATGTCCCAGTAGCCATGGACATACAGAGCACTCAGAACTTGCTTTCTAGAAACTATCCTCGGGTTTCCCTGGTGGCACAGTGGTTAAGAATCCGCCTGCCAATGCAGGGGACACAGGTTCGAGCCCTGGTCCAGGAAGATCCCACATGCCGCTGAGCAACTAAGCCCGTGCGCCACAACTACTGAACCTGCGCTCTAGAGCCAGAGAGCCACAACTACTGAGCCCGTGCGCCACAACTACTGAAGCCCGCGTGCCTAGAGCCCGTGCTCTGCAACAAGAGATGCCCCTACAACGAGAAGCCCATGCACAGCAACGAAGAGTAGCCCTCTTATTGGAGAAATGACTGACTCCAAGGCTGGGGAAAAGAAAGATCAAAATAAGCATGAATGGGGACTTCCCTGGCGGTCCACTGGTTGGGACCCCACGATTCCACTGCAGGGGGCATGTGTTTGATCCCTCATCAGGGAACTAAGATCCCACATGCCGCACGGTGCAGCCAAAAAATAAAAAATATAGCTACATTAAAAACAAAAGATAAGCCTGAATGTGTTGTGCCAAAAAAGTAAAGATGATATAGACACGTCAAAAGTACACGATGGGGGCTTCCCTGGTGGCGCAGTGGTTGAGAGTCCGCCTGCCGATGCAGAGGACACGGGTTCGTGCCCCGGTCCGGGAAGATCCCACATGCCGTGCAGCAGCTAGGCCCGTGAGCCATGGCCACTGAGCCTGCGTGTCCGGAGCCTGTGCTCCACGACGGGAGAGGCCACAAACAGTGAGAGGCCCGCGTACCGCAAAAAAAAAAAAAAAAAAAAAGTACACGATGGCTCCCACTGGCCAAATCTGGGACAACCTCAGCATCAGAGTAGACAATGACAGTAATGGATTATAACCCAATGAATAAAGTAAGATCTATAAGTCTGGTGCTGGGAAGGGAGGGAGCAAAGAAGAAAAAAAGCTCTACCTTACAGTGGGACACCAGCCAATAAATGCAAAATAAATGATGTGACTAGAAAACTGTCCTTTGGTAACCATCACACTAATTGATTCAGGTAAGACACATCAAAGGATGCTAAAACTCACGGGTAAAAGTTTAATGAAAAACAGCCTCGTAGCCTTACATAGCCTCAAAATATTTCCCATCAAACAGTTATTTAATAACTACAAAAGGTTAATTAATTAATTTTACAGTGAAGAAACCTGGCAGACACCTTCTCAACTAATGATAACCGCTAACTAACATCTCTGGAAATGGGACAAATCAAAATTGTGTGCTCTCCTATTACAAAACACCTAGGAGGACGCAGCCCCAATTCTGCAGTCCTGCCAGACAAGCCCAAACTGAGGGACATTCTACAAAAGTAACTGGCCTGTTCTCTTCAAAAATGTCAAGGTCATGGAACACAAAGACAAGGAACTGTTCCAGATTGAAGGTGACCAAAGAGCCACGACAAGCAATGCAACCTGTGAGCTTGGGTTGGCTCCTGGGCCTATAAAGGACATGATTGGGACAAGCGGCAAAATGTGAAGGGGGTCTATAGATTGGGAGGTGTACGGTAACAACGTTCACTTCATGACTTGGGTGGGTGTATGGTGACTACACAGGAATGTGTCCTTGTTTTTAAGAAATACACAGGGAAGTATTTAGGGACACTGGCTACGATCTGTTCCCAAATGGGTGAGAGAAGAAAGAACATGTGTGTGGTGTGTAGAGAGAGACGAATGTCACAGAACATTAACATTTAGGGAATCTGGTGAAGGGTTGGCACAGGATTGGTAGGGACCCCAGACACCCCAACCACACAGTTCTGGTCACACCCACTGGGGGCAGCTCTTAAGACAACCCACTTGGGCCAGCCGACTGGACTGAAAGGCGTGTCAGTAGTGCCTCTTTTACCCCAAGTGCTAAGTGGCATTTGATCATCTATGCCAAGAGTAGAGACCAGGACACCACAAACTCCTAAGGGAAAGGCCGTGTTGTTTATCTCTGAACCCCACGCCCACACCACATTTAGGCTCTTATAAATGCTCAAACATTGGGTGCTCAACCAATATGTGTTGAATACAAGCTCCTTATGTGGGCCGAACAGTGTCCCCCCCAGATTCATGTCCACCAGAGCCTCGGAATGTGGCCTTATTTGGAAATAGGGTGTTTGCAGATGTGAGTAGTTAAGGTTCAAGATGAAATCACACTGGATTAGGGTGGGCCCTAACTCCAATGAGTGTCCTTACAAGAGACAGAAGAGGACACGTGGAGACACAGAGAAAGCCATATTAAGATGGAGGCAAGATTAAAACGCTGCATCTACAAGTGTGGAACACCCAGGATGGCCAGCAGCCCCAGAAGCTGGGAGAGAGACCTGGGACGGGTTCTCCTGAGTCTCCAGAAGGAACAAACCCTGGCCACACCTTGATTTTGGACTTCTGCCCTCCAGAACTATGAGAGAATAAATTCCTGTTGTTTGAAGCCACCCAGTGTGTGGTACTTTATTACAGCAGCCCTGGGGAATGAATATTCTCCTCAAAAAATATGTAAAATGGCTTTGTCAACAATACTAAAACCTCACTTAACATGTTAACTTAATTAAGGTAAATCACTTTAACATATTCGTATCTCAGCTAAGTGAATATGACACAGCATCTCACACCACATACCACATAAGCATCGTTTCTTTATGACACTGAGAGGCTCTTAACCTGCCCTGGGAAGAGTAAAGACTGTCAGAGGTGCACGTTGGATTTTTTTTCCTTAAGAGACAAATTGACTTCTAAATTACTGACAGCCTACTATATGAATGGCACAGTTTTAGACGTTCTGACGTGTTACAAATAAACCACAATAAAAAACTTCCTGGAATAGGGGTTAAAATGTGGGAATGAACACGATATTTAATAGGCATGCATTTCCAGCCATGAATCATACCACACACACAGCACAGTGATATGTAAACCTCTCATGTAGAACTGGGTCATGTGAAACTTTAAAATGCAGTGAAGTGGCCCAGCTGGCCAATGTTACTAAATGAGCACAAGATCTCTCTGTGATTTAGGGTAGAGACAGTACACACATTTGGATTAGAGGACTAGAAATAGTTAAACTACGCTGAGCTTCTGCAGAAAACACAGTTGCTGTTTTTTCAGTTTAGTCAGTGAAACATAAAATAATATTGATGTCTGAGAAGGGCTTTCGATGGGAACAGCAGCTCACATTCATCAAGAGAGCACTTACCCTTCCTCCAGAGCATTTCACGTGGAGCCACAGGTCTATTTATAACGGCTGGCACAGGGCACCACAATGGGTGATTGTATTGTGCAGCTGTTTGTGTGTATCAAGAAGGGTGGCCGTGGACAGCCTGCACTTTGATGTTTCCCTTTTTTGGAGATTTAAAATAACATTTTAAAAACTGCCAACTAGCAAGGTCACGAAATATTTTTGGATGGCACGGGAACGAGTGCACAGTCGCGGGCCCTTCAGATCGGTGGCCTGGGACTCAGCCAGCGAGCCCAATTGCACAACATCCACCACGGCCAGCTCTGCAAGTTATTTGCCTGGAAGCGCTCACAGACTACCCCTTCCTGGTAATGAAAGTGCAGTTGACACATCAGCAGAGGGTCTCCCTGACAGGGAGGACCCAAGGGGATGAGGATTTCCCTGGCAGCCTTGCTTCCCATAGCAACCACTACCTCCAGGCCTTTTCGCTGCCCTCACCCCACAGCTCCCCCAAACCCCGGCCGTACCAGCTGCATTTTCTCCGAGCGCTTTCCACTGACATATCACGTATTTGTCTAAGATGCGTGTCCGCGTTTCAACTCCCCCATTCTACACGTATGGTCCACAAAAGCAGGGACAGGGCAGTGTGTTTGTTTTCTTCACTGATGGATCTACAGAACCGAGACTCGGGCCCAGCATGTAATATTTGCCGAGTGCATACTCGTAAAGTGACTTAATTTAAGTAGCAGAGACAGTGGTTTCAGGAAGCACATGGGAATCCTGAGGACCAGTGTTTGAGTCCAGAATTCTCCCCCCACCATAAAGATTCCAGTTTTGTTCACACATTCACAGCCTGTAAAAACAGAAATGGACTTCATAAAATACTTGACTTCCTCAAACTGTGGTAGGACGCAAAGACTGATACCTCACAGGGCTCAATTCTGAAGTCATATTCATCCAAATTGTATCTCTGCAACTCTTAAGAGCACTGCTCATCCATCCGGCAAACCTTCCTGCTGGAGGTGTTAGACTTGGGAAGCACTGGTGCTAATGAAAAGCGTGGCCCTAATTCAATGAGTATTAAAAGCATCAAGTTACGCAAAAGGGACACTGTATTGTGTACAACAAATGACTCCTGAGATTTTAGTCTTTTTCAGGGTTTTATCTCAGTATATCATGAAAACCTAACGATTTTAGGTAAATAAAATTCAACTCACCACTCAGAAATTCTGGAAGGTCAGGAAGAGGCAGAGATCAGGGCCCCAGTGGAAGGGGAGGGGGCACAGGGCAGAGGGAGGAGGGGACACAGTGGGGGTGTCCTGGGGGATTCTACCGAGCCTTCCTTCCATGCTGTACAGGCACAGCCAGGCTCAGAAAGCTGGTTCTACTCAGCAAATTCACAGGTGAGGAAGCCTTTAGAAATGCTTTTTTGGGGAAAAATTCACTAGTGGAATAAAGGTGTGGCTTCCTAAATGTGAGTAACTCTTTATCAAAGATGCCTGAGTAGCGATAAAGCCCCCTGCAGGTATGGGCAAGATGACTGGCTTACCGAGGACCCCAGGCAAACGGCTTTGAAGCTACTTCTTAACCCTTGATGACCAGCAGTGTTTGAAACACACAGGCAGGGAGCTCTTTGCCAGGGCTTGGGAATATTAAAGTCGACAACAAAGAGAGAGCAGGTCAAGTTCCCCCACAGACTCTTCTTTTCCCCTCAGAGGTCATCTTCAGAAAAATATGCGATACCCTGGATGCTTGAATAATTTCCTCAATATCAGAGCTCAAAACATTTACAGAACACCTGCCTCGTGCACAGCTGTTTTCCTACCTGCACAAAAATTCTGTGGCTCCAAAGCAAATTTAAAAGGGGCGTTAGTCCTCCCAGGAGTCAGAATCAGCCCTCAATGTAAAAAGCAGAATTCTGGGGCTTCCCTGATGGCGCAGTGGTTGAGAGTCCGCCTGCCGATGCAGGGGACGCAGGTTTGTGCCCCGGTCCGGGAAGATCCCGCATGCCGCAGAGTGGCTGGGCCCATGAGCCGTGGCCACTGAGCCTGCGCGTCCGGAGCCTGTGCTCCGCAACGGGAGAGGCCACAACAGTGAGAGGCCCGCGTACCACAAAAAAAAAAAAAAAAAAGCAGAATTCTGACCTCAAAATTGGTCTCCTGGGAACACTGGGAGGCAGCATATGATCCGCGATGACCAGGCCAACAGACGCCCCAATTCATCTCTGCATCAACAGCAGGCATTCAATGCCACACCCGCACGTAGTGGGTGCTCAGGAAACGTGCTTCATTGTTATATGGAGCACAGTGAAGGCCAGAGACGTGCAGAGCTTTACATGTTTTTATTATCAGTCCCACAGCTGACAAGCAGTCCACACCCACCTTGCCCAGTCCCTACCCCTGTGATTTCTGAAGTTGCCTCACCACAGCAACCCCCGCCTGCTTCAGGCCTGGGATGAGATGAACACCAGTCCAGGAAGACCTGCTTTGAGAGCCACGGCCAGTGCTGACGCGGGGCTGGTTCCAGCAGAGCTCTGCCTAAGACCTCAGTTCTTTCAGGTCACCTGCAAGGATGAAACCCACCCCAACCTTATTCTGCTACTATTTTACATCTATCATAGGTTCGGCAGATAAAATAACATGATTTTTTTAAACTGATGCTTGTTTGCTCATTTAAAAGGCAATAAAAAAAATATATGTATATATATATATATATATTGCTGGAAATACCTAACAAAGGGAAAAGTATAGGGTAATGAAAAAAATAAAGATGATCAGCAACCCCAACCGGAGAGATCAACCCACTCTTAACTTCCTCACTTCCTTTCCACCATTTTTAAATAATAGCTTTATTGAGATAAAATTCACATACCATACAATGTATCCATTTAAAGTATAGAAGCTGGTGATTTTCAGTGTATTCACAGAGCTGTGCAACCACTGGCACGGTTGATGGAGAACGTTTTCGGAGTCCTAAGAACAAACCCTGTGCCCTCCAGCAGCACACGCTCCTCCTGTCCGCCCAGCCACTGGCCTCCTCCGCATGCCTCCCAGCACCAGCCCCTCCTCAAACCCATCCTCCAGCGACTGCACTTCCACACCCTGCCCTGTAGGGAAGTCTCGACTCTACTCAGAGGTTTAACTAATTCCGAAGCTGCTGCGAGAACATATGAGGCTCCACTTACGATATCCTCTCCTATCTGAAATGTCATTGTTAAGGGGTGATTCCTTGTTAGTAATAAAAAAAAAAAATTTGATGACGACAAGGACTACAGGAAGAGGGACATGGAAGCATTTGCTATGCGCTCCAAAGTACCAAGCACTGTTCCACAGCACATTACACAGAGAATCCCGCTACATCCTTCTCACAGCCCAGTACATAATGGACTGCTACCAGCCTCATTGCAGACGGGAAAGCCAAGGCCTGGGAAAACCAAGGTCACAAAGGCTTAGAAAAAGAAAGCTGAAATTTGAACCCCGAGCAGTGTGACACCAGAGCTCCGGCCCTTAACCCTACACATGCTGCCTCTTCCTTCACAAAACTCTAAAATGCAGTCATGCCAGAGTGACATCACAGGGGAAATAACTGATGGGCACTTTCCCAGAGAGCCTGGGAAGAGATACTCGGTGGGATAAAGGACCAGGGGTTGGGACACTGTAGAGAGCGGACTAGACAGGCGAGCGCTGTGAGAAGTGCAGGCAGAATTAGGGTTACTTAAAATACATAGATCATACCAGTCTTAGTATTTTGTCCTTGCCAGGAGAGGGCCCCTAGTCTTTTAGTCAAACTAATTATTGCTAATTAAGTTTGTCTCTTTTAATGAAGGAGCTAAAAGTCCCTGAATTAAAAACCGTGTGGCAAAGGGTAAGGGAATTGTGTGGTGAGGGGATACAACCAAAAATACAATGACTAAAGTAAGGCTTTGATCTGGAAAGCAATTCACTAAACCTATCAGCAATGGCTACCTTTAAGGATGGGAACAGTGAATGCTTTTCATTTCCACTTTATACATTTCATACTGCTGTGTTCTTATAACAAACTTATACCACTTAGGAAGTTGGGGGAAAAAAGATATAAAAAGGCAGGTTGGGGGGAAGGGAGAGAAATTCTGAAATAATAAGTAAGAAGCTTGGCAAAACTTCTCCAAAAGCAATGAAAAACTGGACAAATTTGTCAAAAGCAACCATTTCAGGAATGGAAATCAACTGAAGGCATACAACAAATTCAGAAATATTCACTCCAAAATAACTACAGAACTTTGCATCCCAGCAGTGTATCTATGGCATTTTAGTCTGGTGTGCTCCACCCCTCACCCCAGCTCCATCAACAGTGTTGGATCCACCAGGGCAGGACAAGCTGTGAAAACTGGTGGCTCTGCTGCTGGGGGGGATGACTGATGTGGAGTAGAGCACATGCCCAAGGGCACTATCATAAGCAACAGTGATCACAGAAAATTATACAAGGCCAACATCTCCGCGAGCCTTAGGTCACAATACTGACTGGGATAAGCAACAGACCAGCAGACTAGCCAAAAATACATTACGTACATGCAAAAACAAGAGAGCCACAGTGGGTAAGGATAAGCTCCCACATGTCCCTGGTGTCCTCAAAGGGTACACACATGCAGGAGAGACCAGAGAGGGCCCTAGCTATCTACTCATCCCTGGCTGAAGTGAGGCCTAGCACCTGCACAGAGGAGGTAAAAGAAGGTCTGGCAGAAGGTAAACCAAGGCAGACCTGTAAATGGCCTGAACTTTGAGTGCATTCCTCAATGCACTCCACAGATCCACTGCAGAAATGATGAAGCTTTGCCAGCTTAAGGTGTTTAAACTAACTCTGAACAATCACTGGCTGACCATTATGCTATGCTGACCCAGGGGCAACCCTTAGTAAGCCAGGCTTAAACATAAAAACAAGAAAAAAAAAATGAACAGAATTAGCAGCAGCTGCATACTGCTAAGAAGAGAGACTCTCCAGAATTAACCAGGCAAGTCACAAATAAAAAGCAACAAAACTTGATTTTGTCATGGGTGAACAGAATCTAGAGTTGCTATATTATGCGACCTAAAATACCTGGTTTAAAAAATAAAATATGAGACATGCAAAGAACATAAAAGTACTGTGAACTATACTCAGGAAAAAGGGCCATCAATAGAAACTCTAAGGGGGCCCAGATGTTGAACTTAACAAAATTCAAAGCAGCAATTATAAACATGGTCAAAGAAATGAAGGAATCTGTGTTCAAAGAAAAAAGGAAAGTATGAACACAATGACTCATCATATAGAGAATATCAAAAAAGAGATGGAAATTATAAAAATAAACCAAATGGAAATTTTGGACTCAAAAGTACAATAAATAGGGCTTCCCTGGTGGCACAGTGGTTGAGAGTCCGCCTGCCGATGCAGGGGACATGGGTTCGTGCCCTGGTCCAGGAAGATCCCACACACCACGGAGTGGCTGGGCCCATGAGCCATGGCCGCTAAGCCTGCGCGTCCGGAGCCTGTGCTCCACAACAGGAGAGGCCACAACAGTGAGAGGCCCGCGTACCGCCAAAAAAAAAAAAAAAGTACAATAAATGTAGTGGAAAATTCACTAGAGAGGCTCAATGGCAGACCTGAGATGGCAGAAGAAAAAAAGCAACAAAGTTGAAATTATCCAATCTGAGGAAGAAATAAGAAAGAATGAAGAAAAATGCACAGAGTCTCAGAGACATGAGGGATACCATCAAGAATATCAACATACGGGACTTCCGGGAAGATGCTGGAAGAGTAAGACACGGAGACCACCTTCCTCCCCACAGATACACCAGAAATACATCTACACGTGGAATAACTCCTACAGAACACCTACTGAACGCTGGCAAAAGACCTCAGACCTCCCAAAAGGCAAGAAACCCCCCACGTACCTGGGTAGGGCAAAAGAAAAAAGAAAAAACAGAGACAAAAGGATAGGGACGGGACCTGCACCAGTGGGAGGTAGGTGTGAAGGAGGAAGTGTCCACACACTAGGAAGCCCCTTCGCGGGCGGAGACTGCGGGTGGCGGAGTGGGGGAGCTACGGAGCCGCGAAGGAGAGCACAGCAACAGGAGTGTGAAGGGCAAAGCGGAGAGATTCCCACACAGAGGATCGGTGCCGACCGGCACTCACCAGCCCGGCACTCACCAGCCCGAGAGGCTTGTCTGCTCACCCGCCGCAGCGGGCAGGGCTGAGAGCTGAGGCTCGGCTTCGGTCGGAGCGCCGGGAGAGGACTGGGGTTGGCAGCGTGAATACAGCCTGAAGGGGGTTAGTGCGCCAGGGCTGGCCGGGAGGGAGTCCGGGGAAAAGTCTAGACCTGCCGAAGAGGGAAGAGACTTTTTCTTCCCTCTGTATTTCCTGGTGCGCGAGGAGAGGGGATTAAGAACGATGCTTAAAGGAGCTCCAGAGACGGGCGCGATCCGCGGCTAAAAGCGCGGACCCCAGAGACAGACATGAGACGCTAAGGCTGCTGCTGCCGCCACCAAGAAGCCTGTGCGAGCACAGGTCACTATCCACACCCCCCTTCCGGGGAGCCTGTGCAGCCTGCCAGGGTCCCGAGATCCAGGGACAACTCCCCCGGGAGAACGCACGGCGCGCCTCAGGCTGGTGCAACGTCACGCCGGCCTCTGCCGCAGGCTCGCCCTGCACTCCGTGACCCTCCCTACGCCCGGCCTGAGTGAGCCAGAGCCTCCGAATCAGCGGCTCCTTTAACCCCGTCCTGTCTGAGCAAAGAACAAACGCCCTCCGGCGACCTACACGCACAGGCCGGGCCCAATCCAAAGCTGAGCCCCTGGGAGCTGTGAGAACAAAGAAGAGAAAGGGAAATCTCTCTCAGCAGCCTCAGAAGCAGCGGATTAAAGCTCCACAATCAACTTGATGTACCCTGCAGCTGTGGAATACATGAATAGACAACGAATCATCCCAAATTGAGGAGGTGGACTTTGAGAGCAAGATTTATGATTTTTTCCCCTTTTCCTCTTTTTGTGAGTGTGTATGTGTATGCTTCTGTGTGAGATTTTGTCTCTATAGCTTTGCTTCCACCATTTGTTCCAGGGTTCTATCCATCCGCTTTTTTGTTTTGGGGGGTTTTTTTCCCTCTTAATAATTATTTTTTTATTTTAATAACTTTATTATATTTTATCTTATTTTATTTTACTTTATCGTCTTTCTTTTTTTCCTTCCTCCCCTCCTTCCTTTCTTCCTCCCTCCCTCCTTTCTTTCTTTCTTTCTTTCTACTTCTACTAATTCTTTCTTTCTACTTTTTCTCCCTTTTCTTCTGAGCCGTGTGGATGAAAGGCTCTTGGTGCTGCAGCCAGGAGTTAGTGCTGTGCCTCTGAGGTGAGAGAGCCAACTTCAGGACACTGGTCCACAAGAGACCTCCCAGCTGCACATAATATCAAACGGCGAAAATCTCCCAGAGATCTCCATCTCAACACCAGCACCCAGCTTCACTCAACGACCAGCAAGCTACAGTGCTGGACATCCTATGCCAAACAACTAGCAAGGCAGGAACACAACCCCACCCATTAGCAGAGAGGCTGCCCAAAATCATAATAAGTCGACAGACACCCCAAAACACACCACCAGACGTGGACCTGCCCACCAGAAAGACAAGATCCTGCCTCATCCACCAGAACACAGGCACTAGTCCCCTCCACCAGGAAGCCTACACAAACCACTGAACCAACCTTAGCCACTGGGGACAGGCACCAAAAACAACAGGAACTACGAACCTTCAGCCTGCAAAAAGGAGACCCCAAACACAGTAAGATAAGCAAAATGAGAAGACAGAAAAACATACAGCAGATGAAGGAGCAAGATAAAAACCGACCATACCTAACAAATGAAGAGGAAATAGGCAGTCTACCTGAAAAAGAATTCAGAATAATGATAGTAAAGATGATCCAAAATCTTGGAAATAGAATAGACAAAATGCAAGAAACATTTAACAAGGACCTAGAAGAACTACAGATGAAACAATGATGAACAACACAATAAATGAAATGAAAAATACTCTAGATGGGATCAATAGCAGAATAACTGAGGCAGAAGAACAGATAAGTGACCTGGAAGATAAAATAGTGGAAATAACTAATGCAGAGCAGAATAAAGAAAAAAGAATGAAAAGAACTGAGGACAGTCTCAGAGACCTCTGGGACAACATTAAACGCACCAACATTCAAATTATAAGGGTTCCAGAAGAAGAAGAGAAAAAGAAAGGGACTAAGAAAATATTTGAAGAGATTATAGTTGAAAACTTCCCTAATATGGCAAAGGAAATAGATAATCAAGTCCAGGAAGCACAGAGAGTCCCATACAGGATAAATCCAAGGAGAAATACGCCAAGACACATATTAATCAAACTGTCAAAAATTAAATACAAAGAAAACATATTAAAAGCAGCAAGGGAAAAACAACAAATAACACACAAGGGAATCCCCATAAAGTTAACAGCTGATCTTTCAGCAGAAACTCTGCAAGCCAGAAGGGAGTGGCAGGACATATTGAAAGTGATGAAGGAGAAAAACCTGCAACCAAGATTACTCTACCCAGCAAGGATCTCATTCAGATTTGATGGAGAAATTAAAACCTTTACAGACAAGCAAAAGCTGAGAGAGTTCAGCACCACCAAACCAGCTCTACAACAACTGCTAAAGGAACTTCTCTAGGCAAGAAACACAAGAGAAGGAAAAGACCTACAATAACGAACCCAAAACAATTAAGAAAATGGGAATAGGAACATACATATCGATAATTATCTTAAATGTAAATGGACTAAATGCTCCCACCAAAAGACACAGATTGGCTGAATGGATACAAAAACAAGACCCATATATTTTCTGTCTACAAGAGACCCACTTCAGACCTAGAGACACATACAGACTGAAAGTAAGGGGATGGAAAAAGATATTTCATGCAAATGGAAACCAAAAGAAAGCTGGAGTAGCAATTCTCATATCAGACAAAACAGACTTTAAAATAAAGACTATTAGAAGAGACAAAGAAGGACACTACATAATGATCAAGGGATCGATCCAAGAAGAAGATATAACAATTGTAAATATTTATGCACCCAACATAGGAGCACCTCAATACATAAGGCAAATACTAACAGCCATAAAAGGGGAAATCGACAGTAACACATTCATAGTAAGGGACTTTAACACCCCAATGGACAGATCATCCAGACAGAAAATTAATAAGGAAACCCAAGCTTTAAATGATACATTAAACAAGATGGACTTAACTGATATTTATAGGACATTCCATCCAAAAACAACAGAATACACATTTTTCTCTAGTGCTCAAAGAACACTCTCCAGGGTAAATCATATCCTGAGTCACAAATCAAGCCTTGGTAAATTTAAGAAAATTGAAATTGTATCAAGTATCTTTTCCGACCACTATGCTATGAGACTAGATATCAATTACAGGAAAAGATCTGTAAAAAATACAAACACATGGAGGCTAAACAATACACTACTTAATAACAAAGTGATCACTGAAGAAATCAAAGAGGAGATCAAAAAATACCTAGAAACAAATGACAATGGAGACACGACAACCCAAAATCTATGAGATGCAGCAAAAGCAGTTTTAAGAGGGAAGTTTATAGCAATACAATCCTACCTTAAGAAACAGGAAACATCTCGAATAAACAACCTAACCTTGCACCTAAAGCAATTAGAGAAAGAAAAACAAAAAACCCCCAAAGTTAGCAGAAGGAAAGAAATCATAAAAATCAGATCAGAAATAAATGAAAAAGAAATGAAGGAAACGATAGCAAAGATCAATAAAACTAAAAGCTGGTTCTTTGAGAAGATAAACAAAATTGATAAACCATTAGCCAGACTCATCAAGAAAAAAAGGGAGAAGACTCAAATCAATAGACTTAGAAATGAAAAAGGAGAAGTAATAACTGACACTGCAGAAATACAAAAGATCATGAGAGATTACTACAAGCAACTCTATGCCAATAAAATGGACAACCTGGAAGAAATGGACAAATTCTTAGAAAGGCACAAACTGCCAAGACTGAATCAGGAAGAAATAGAAAATATGAACAGACCAATCACAAGCACTGAAATTGAAACTGTGATTAAAAATCTTCCAACAAACAAAAGCCCAGGACCAGATGGCTTCACAGGTGAATTCTATCAAACATTTAGAGAAGAGCTAACACCTATCCTTCTCAAACTCTTCCAAAATATAGCAGAGGGAGGAACACTCCCCAACTCATTCTAGGAGGCCACCATCTCCCTGATACCAAAACCAGACAAGGATGTCACAAAGAAAGAAAACTACAGGCCAATATCACTGATGAACATAGATGCAAAAATCCTCAACAAAACACTAGCAAACAGAATCCAACAGCACATGAAACGGATCATACACCATGATCAAGTGGGGTTTATTCCAGGAATGCAAGGATTCTTCAATATATGCAAATCAATCAACGTGATACACCATATTAACAGACTGAAGGAGAAAAACCATATGATCATCTCAATAGATGCAGAGAAAGCTTTTGACAAAATTCAACACCCATGTATGATAAAAACCCTGCAGAAAGTAGGCATAGAGGGAACTTTCCTCAACATAATAAAGGCCATATATGACAAGCCATTGTCCTCAATGGTGAAAAACTGAAAGCATTCCACTAAGATCAGGAACAAGACAAGGTTGCCCACTCTCACCACTCTTATTCAACACAGTTTTGGAAGTTTTAGCCACAGCAATCAGAGAAGAAAAGGAAATAAAAGGAATCCAAATCAGAAAAGAAGAATTAAGCTGTCACTATTTGCAGATGACATGATACTATACATAGAGAATCCTAAAGATGCTACCAGAAAACTACTACAGCTAATGAATGAATTTGGTAAAGTAGCAGGATACAAAATTAATGCACAGAAATCTCTGGCATTCCTATACACTAAGGATGAAAAATCTGAAAGTGAAATCAAGAAAACACTCCCATTTACCACTGCAACAAAAAGAATAAAATATCTAGGAATAAACCTACCTAAGGAGACAAAAGACCTGTATGCAGAAAATTATAAGACACTGATGAAAGAAATTAAAGATGATACAAATAGATGGAGAGATATACCATGTTCTTAGATTGGAAGAATCAACATTGTGAAAATGACTCTACTACCCAAAGCAATCTACAGATTCAATGCAATCCCTATCAAACTACCACTGGCATTTTTCACAGAACTAGAACAAAAAATTTCACAATTTGTATGGAAACACAAAAGACCCCGAATAGCCAAAGCAATCTTGAGAACGAAAAACAGAGATGGAGGAATCAGGCTCCCTGACTTCAGACTATACTACAAAGCTATAGTAATCAAGACAGTACTGGCACAAAAACAGAAATATAGATCAATGGAACAGGATAGAAAGCCCAGAGATAAACCAACGGACATATGGTCACTTTATCTTTGATAAAGGAGGCAGGAATGTACAGTGGAGAAAGGACAGCCTCTTCAATAAGTGGTGCTGGGAAAACTGGACAGCTACATGTAAAAGTATGAGATTAGATCACTCCCTAACACCATACACAAAAATAAGCTCAAAATGGATTAAAGACCTAAATGTAAGGCCAGAAACTATCAAACTCTTAGAGGAAAACATAGGCAGAACACTCTATGACATAAATCACAGCAAGGTCCTTTTTGACCCACCTCCTAGAGAAATGGAAATAAAAACAAAAATAAACAAATGGGACCTAATGAAACTTCAAAGCTTTTGCACAGCAAAGGAAACCATAAACAAGACCAAAAGACAACCCTCAGAATGGGAGAAAATATTTGCAAATGAAGCAACTGACAAAGGATTAATCTCCAAAATTTATAAGCAGCTAATGCATCTTAATAACAAAAACAAACAAACAACCCAATCCAAAAATGGGCAGAAGACCTAAATAGACATTTCTCCAAAGAAGATATACAGACTGCCAACAAACACATGAAAGAATGCTCAACATCACTAAATCATTAGAGAAATGCAAATTAAAACTACAATGAGATATCACCTCACACCAGTCAGAATGGCCATCATCAAAAAATCTAGAAACAATACATGCTGGAGAGGGTGTGGAGAAAAGGGAACCCTCTTACACTGTTGGTGGGAATGTAAATTGATACAGCCACTGTGGAGAACAGTATGGAGGTTCCTTAAAAAACTACAAATAGGACTACTATATGACCCAGCAATCCCACTATTGGGCATATACCCTGAGAAAACCATAATTCAAAAAGAGTCATGTACCAAAATTCATTGCAGCTCTATTTACAATAGCCCAGAGGTGGAAACAACCTAAGTGTCCATCATCGGATGAATGGATAAAGAAGATGTGGCACATACATACAATGGAATATTACTCAGCCATAAAAAGAAACGAAACTGAGCTATTTGTAATGAGGTGGATAGACCTAGAGTCTGTCATACAGAGTGAAGTCAGAAAGAGAGAGACAAATACCGTATGCTAACACATATATATGGAATTTAAGAAAAAAAAATGTCATGAAGAACCTAGGGGTAAAACAGGAATAAAGACACACACTTACTAGAGAATGGACTTGAGGATATGGGGAGGGGGAAGGGTAAATTGTGACAAAGCGAGAGAGAGGCATGGACATATATACACTACCAAATGTAAGGTAGATAGCTAGTGGGAAGCAGCCGCATAGCACAGGGAGATCAGCTCGATGCTTTGTGACCGCCCGGAGGGGTGGGATAGTGAGGGTGGGAGGGAGGGAGACGCAAGCGGGAAGAGATATGGGAACATATGTATATATATAACTGATTCATTTTGTTGTGAAGCAGAAACTAACACACCATTGTAAAGCAATTATACTCCAATAAAGATGTTAAAAAAAAAAAAAAAGAATATCAACATACATGTAAAGGAAGCCCCAAAAGGAGAAGACAGAAAAGAGCAGAAAAAATATTTGAAAAACAAAAAGCCAAAACTCCCCACATTTGATTTTTAAAGAATTGATCCTCAGGGACTTCCCTGGTGGCGCAGCAGTTGAGAATCCGCCTGCCAATGCAGGGGACACAGGTTTCAGCCCTGGTCTGGGTAGATCCCACATGCCGTGGAGCAACTAAGCCTGTGCACCACAACTACTGAGCCTGCGCTCTAGAACCCGTGAGCCACAACTACTGAAGCCTGTGCACCTAGAGCCTGTGCTCCATAACGAGAAGCCACCGCAATGAGAAGCCCATGTACCGCAATAAAGAGTAGCCCCTGCTCGTCGCAACTAGAGAAAGCCCACACACAGCAACGAAGACCCAATGCAGCCAAAAATAAAATAAATAAAATAAATAAATTTATATTAAAAAAAACTCAACAAATGAATTAAAATAGAACCCTAGAAGATATCTACTTAACACAAAAGAAGACAGTAAGGAGCAACAGAGGAACAAAAAAAGATGCAAGACAGAGAAAACAAATAGCAAAATGGTAGAAGTAATCCAACCATATCAATAAATACACTAAATGTGAGTGGGTTAACCACTCCAGTAAAAGGCAAAGACTGTCAGACTGGATAAAAAATAAGAACAAAGCAACAAGGATTTACTGTATAACACAGGAAATTATACCCAATATCTTGTAATAACCTATAGTGGAATATAATCTGCAGAAAAAAAAATAAACTGAATCACTATGATGTACACCTAAAACTAACACAATATTATAAATCGACTACTTCAATAAAAAATAAATAAAAATTTTTTTAATTTAAAAAATAGAAACAGGGCTTCCCTGGTGGTGCAGTGGTTGAGAGTCTGCCTGCCAATGCAGGGGACGCAGGTTCGTGCCCCGGTCTGGGAGGATCCCACATGCCGCAGAGCAGCTGGGCCCGTGAGCCATGGCCACTGGGCCTGTGCGTCTGGAGCCTGTGCTTCGCAGCGGGAGAGGCCACAACAGTGAAAGGCCCGTGTACCACCAAAACAAAACAAAACAAAAAGAAACAAAATCCAAACATATGTTGGCTACAAGAGACATAAAAAGGTCGAAATAAAAGGATGGCAAAAGATACTAGGCAAACAAAACCATAAGAAAACTGCAGTAGTTATACTAATATTAGAAAAATCAACATTAGGACAAAAAATGTTGTTAGACAGAAAGAGAAGTTTTTATAATGATAAAAGGATCAATTCATTAGGAAAATATAACAATTATATACACATAAATACTTAAAACAGAACCCCAAAACACATGGAGCAAAAACTGACAGAACTGAAGGGAGAAACAGACAACTCAAAATAGTATTTTAATTGATATAACAACTAAACAGAAAATTAGCAAAGATATATAAGGCTTGAACAACCAACCTGACCTGACATCTATAGAACACTTCCAGCAACAACAGTGGAATACACATTCTTTTCACGTGCACATATAACATTCTCCAGGGCAGATAATAAGCTAGGTCAAAAAAAATAAGTGTCAATACATTTTAAAGGATTAAAGTCATGTAAAGTATGTTGTCTACCACAATGTAATCTAACTGGAAATCAAGAACAGAAAGAAATCTGGGGGAGCCTCAAATATTTGGAAATTAGGAAACATGTCTAAGTAATTCAAGAGTCAAAGAAGAAATCACTTCAAACTGATTGAAAATAAACATAGCAGATCAAAATTATGGGATACAGCTATGGAAAGTACTGAGAGAGAAATTTATAACTTTTATAAAAAGCCTGTAGGGAAAACAGAAAAGTCTCAAGTCAATAACCTAAGCTGCCACCCTAAGAAACTAGAAAAAGTAAAGCAAATTAAACCCAAAAGCAGTAGAAGGAAGGCATGAATAAATATTAGAGTAGAAATCAATGAATTAGGGAAAAAAACAGAGAAAAATCAATGAAACCAAAAGTTCATTCTCTGATCAGGAACAAGGCAAGGATGTCCATTCTCACCGCTTCTAGTCAACATTGTACTGGAAGTTCTAGGCTGTGCAACACAGCAGGAAAAGAGAATTTAAAATATACAGATTGGAAAGGAAGAAGTTAAACTGTCCTTATTCACATATGACATGATGCCGTATATAGAAAATCCTAAGGCATCTACAAAAAAAAACCTGCTAGAATGTGAGTTCTAGCAAGTTCACAAGATACAAGATCAATATCCAAAAATCAACTGTATACCAGCAATGAACAATCCAAAAATGAAATTAAGAAACAATTCTATTTACAACAGCATCAAAATTAATAAATATTTAGGGATAAATGTGCTAAAAGAAGTGCAAAATTGTACACTGAACAATATACATTATTGTTGAGATATTAAACAACATCTAAATAAGAGGAAAGTGATAGACACTGTGTTCTTAGATTGGAGGACTCCCTATTGTTAAGATGGTATTTCTCCCCATATAGAGCTACAGATTCAACACAATCCAGTAAGTTTTTTTATAGAAATTGATAAGAATGGCCATGAGTAGATAATTGTTTGAAGCTGAGTTATGGGTACCTGAGTTCACTGTACTATTGTCTTCACCTTTGTATGCTTGAAATTATCCACAACATGGCGTTTTTTGTTAAAAAAAAAAAAAATTGGGACTTCCCTGGTGGCACAGTGGTTAAGAATCCGCTGCCAATTCAGGGTTTTGAGCCCTGGTCCAAGAAGATTCCATATGCCGTGGATCAACTAAGCCCGTGCACCGCAACTACTGAGCCTGCTCTCTAGAGCCAGAGAGCCACAACTACTGAGCCCGTGTGCCACAACTACTGAAGCCCGTATGCCTAGAGCCCATGCTCCACAACAAGAGAAGCCACCGCAATGAGAAGCCCACTCACCACAACGAAGAGTAGCCCCCACTCACTGCAACTAGAGAAAGCCCACGCGCAGCAACGAAGACCCAGCGAAGCCAAAAATAAAAATAAATTTATTAATTAATTTTTAAAAAATTAGCAGAGCTTCTTTCTTTTTGCTAGATGGGATGCTGCCCAATTCATCAATCACTGAATAAAGCCAATAAGATCTTTAAAATTTTTTTAAAAAAATTAACAACTAATTCGGGGCTGCCTTAATACTCCTCACTCTTCACCGTCTGCTTATATCACTCACCTATAGGTTGATCCTTGCTCAGAGTCCACACTTAGTACACATGGCTAGTGGCTGGGTGGGCGGGGAAAACTAAGAGGGCAAATACACAGAGTGACAAAGGAAGAATAAGCGAAAGATCAGAAGCATTAGCGACAGGTGTTCCTGTAGTCTAGTCCATCACCAGGCTTAAATTTTTGGCAGTTTATAGCCACTTCACAACCGCACATGTCAATCTCTAATGATCCACATGCCAGACTGGAAGCTACCAGAGTCGGCTACAAAATGCCCCTCTATTGTTATGTCAATTGCACAGTAATTTACTTGGATTTGAGCTAAGTACAAATTAGTGGTGCTCTAAGATCAAGGCATCCAGGGCTTTAACGTTGTCATCTTCACTGCCTTGCCCCACCCCATCCTGTCTGGAACACCTGCACATTCCTTTCGCTTTCTATTCCCAAGTGCACACCCTAAATCCCTGGCCGAAAGGGAAAGTAAGCTGTGTTTTAGTTTCCTCCCAAATATTTGGTGCTTTCCAATTTTCTTTCTTTCTTCCCTAATGTAATAAAACTTGACATTTGTTATGCATTATTCACCTCCTCTTAAGATCCTTACAACACCACCACACCACAGATAGGGAGGGTATTAAATCTGAAATAATGGTGAAGTCCAATGTCACATAGCTGCATAGCCTCCTGTCCAGGCCTGTGACTTCAACAAGCGGGATGTGTTTTCCACTTCCTGCTGCTGCCTCCCAAGGCACAGGGGCACTTCCTAGCAACAGATAAGGGGGGCCTATCCTAGGGATGATGGGTAAGAATTTGCCTGAGTATCTGTGATGGGCAACTGGGAAGTTCCATTTACATCTCATCATGGAATCCCCCTTACAAATTTATAAAAATATACAATCTTGAAGTTTTAAAAAGTATTAAATATTTCTAATACATAATACCCCATAAATCTTTTGTCTGGAAAAAAGAAAAACCACACTTGGTTTTCTCATCTTGATCTACTACTGCAAACTTCCCTCTACCCCTTGACTATATTTTAATTTTCTCTCCCTAGGCTAGATCAGTAGTTTTACTTTTTAATGACAGAGATCATATGTCCAATAACATTTCCATGAGACCCATAAAGAGGTGACTATCACTCTTTAGAATAACAAATAATTCATATTAAAAAACTTAGCTTCAAATAGGAGCAATTTCAAAAATGCCCAGTTAAACATAATCTTGTCCATCCCAACTTTCTCATTTACATACAATTCAAAGAAAGAATTTGCTTTTCCATAAATTTCCATTTTCTTTAGACGCAGAAAAGATTCTTTATTACATCAAAGCAAACGCAACTTTACTATTCAGTTTCCTTATCTGTTTGTTATACAATTAAACTGAAATTCATCACTTGAGACAGAATTAGAGAAAACTGCTGCTGATGCTTAGCTCTCATGAAAAAGTTTTAAGAACTGACAACCTTTTTTTAAAATTAGAATAACGGGTGGGAGGGAAGGGGATGAAAAAAAAGCACCCCAAGTTAGAACGTGAACTCCTGCTCTAAGCACAGGTTTTTTTTAAAAAACTGGATTTATGAAACAGATTTAAACAATATTTATAACCAACATTACTTCACAAGCAGAGTAAAATACTAATTTTTTAAATCCTTCTTCTTGTACCATGGCTATTTTTGTGTTGGCCAAGCAAGTCACTTCCTCTCCCCAGGCTTCTAACAATGAACATAATCTGACAGCATTACACACACCACAACTCCGCTGCAGACCAAGCGGGTTCTGGGTCAAACCCAAGACTTAAGGTTCAAATTAGGATAGTTATCAAATTAAGATAGTTCTGGCTCAACTGAGTCATCCTGCACAGGCGGCTGAGTCAATTCAAGGCTAAAATGCCTGCTCTGGGGTAACCCTGTGCATCCCAGAGGGCTGTACTTAGGGTCTGTCCTAACATAATGGGACCCCCAGAGGAGTTCCAAAACCAACACAGCCTCCAGGTGACCCTCATAGCAGGTTAAGTCAGGTCCCAAGCTGACCAAGAGGACAGGATCTCCGCCACCAGCAGTGAGATGTCACCTCCCTAGACACACTCTTCCTCATGAGCTAATGTATGTAAATATTTACTTTGTAAGTTTGTATCTTCACTAAGTGAACAGAATCAACTCTCTGGACCTGTTGTTGGTGACTGAACTAAGTCTACTGTTACACCTTTGGTGAAAAATTGATTCCTTCTTTCATTAAATAGGCTAGAGGGGGGCTTCCCTGGTGGCGCAGTGGTTGAGAGTCCGCCTGCCGATGCAGGGGACATGGGTTCGTGCCCCGGTCCGGGAAGATCCCACACGCCGCGGAGCGGCTGGGCCCATGAGCCATGGCCGCTGAGCCTGAGAGTCCGGAGCCTGTGGTCCGCAACGGGAGAGGCCACAACAGTGAGAGGCCCGCGTACCGCAAAAAAAAAAAAAAAAATAGGCTAGAGGGAAAAAAGGTAGCAGAAACAGTTTTTTCCTCTTTCACTTTTGAAATTTGAAGGTGTTTAAATAAGAATTTTTCTGTTTGTGGGGAAAAAGTCTTTGGATATTATGATTTATAATTCAAGAAGCTTAAGAAAGAAAGAATGTATAGAATGTGATACTTTCACACCAGGACACATCTGATCCACACCCAGTGTAGAGTCAGGTTTATTCTGAATTCACTTTTCCTCACCTATGCCTTCAACATGCATTTCTGCCACTTAGGGTAATTCATATAATTTTTTTAAAATTTTAATAGATTTTTTTGCTAATAAAAGTAATATATGTCCATTGTAGAAAAATACTGAAAAGTATAAAATATAAAATTAGAACTTCCTCTAATCCCACCCTAATGACAACCACTATTTATAGATTCAGATATATCCTTTAATGCGTATCATAATCTCTGTGTACACATACTCTCAAATACATCGTTTTATAGAAAATGAAATCATGTTTCACATATGGTACAGTCATTTGCTTTTTTCAATGGATAATTGATGATGGTTATTTTGCCCACGTTGGCACACAGAGATCTACCAGTCTCATACAAATACTGACAAGTATTCCACTATATGGATAGACTGACTTAATTTACACTTGATAGAAACTCAAGTGATTGCCAGGGAATTCCCTGGTGGTCCAGTTGTTAGGACTCTGTGCTTCCATTGCAGGGGGTACAGGTTTGATGCCTGGTCAGGGAACTAAAATGCCACACAGTGTAGCCAAAAAAAAAATAAAGAAACTCAAGTGATTTCCAGTCTTCTGTTGTTACAAGTAAGATAGTAAACTAGATCCTCCTAAATTCATCTTTGCACACTTACACAAGTATTTCCATACAGTAAAATCCTAAAAGTAGCATGGCATGGTCAAATGGTAAAATTTGGAAGATATTGCCACATGCCCTCCAAATAGTTTTTCTCAGTTTGTACTTCCAAACACTGATAGTGTTTCAGGGCACCTGATTTCCCTGTCCCCTCACCATCAACAACTACAACCAATCTTTTAAATCTTTGCAAATGAAAGAGATTAAACATTTCTTATCATGCTCATTTCAGTCTGCTCTTTTGATTATCAGGGAGATTGTGCATTAGGTCCTCCACATTACCAGCTATGTGACCCTGGCAGGTAATTAATCTCTCCATGCCTTTGTTTCCTTCTTTGTAAAATAAGAATACGACTAATGTCTTTCTCCTCGGGGAACTGTAAAGATCTAATGAGGAAAGGCATCTAGGACACTTAGCACAGAGCCTGACACACAGTAGGAATTCAACAACATTGCTGAACAATGAATAAATATCATATTCTATCAGGGAGAGTTGCCAGAGTAATCTCAACAATAACCACTGCGGGGAATTTGAGTGCTGTTCACTTTTTGCTATTATCAATTGCACTATCTTTGGGTAAACTGCTCTTTTGTTTTTTTAGAACCATTTTCTAAGACTATTCTCTCAAGATTTAAAGAGTGTCATAGTTCTTGCTTCTATTCTTTAGAAAAAGTGAACTAGCAACAATGTGCCACCCAACAGATTTTATGATTTTTTTCCTGATTTAAGAAGTAAATAATGGTGCTTCAAAGCATTCTTATTTGTATTCTTTAAATTTCTAATAAGGATACACATTTTCCATATTGTTCACTATTCATAGTTTGGAAAATAAGCCTTTATCAGTTATAATTTTCATGTATCTGAAAAAACCCTTCTTTTACAAGTAGTAACTGGAAAATTGCATATCATCAATTTATTTATTTATTTATTTATTTTGCGGTATGCGGGCCTCTCACTGTTGTGGCCTCTCCCATTGCAGAGCACAGGCTCCGGACGCGCAGGCTCAGCGGCCATGGCTCACGGGCCCAGCCGCTCCGCGGCATGTGGGATCTTCCCGGACCGGGGCACGAACCCGTATCCCCTGCATCGGCAGGCGGACTCTCAACCACTGTGTCACCAGGGAAGCCCCATATCATCAATTTATAAATAAACATACACACATCTGTATTTCCTATATGTGACTTTTCCCTATCAGTAAAAAAAAAAGAGAAGACATAAGTTAAAAATTTAAATAA
The DNA here is from genome assembly GCF_949774975.1 of Lagenorhynchus albirostris. NCBI lineage: Eukaryota > Metazoa > Chordata > Mammalia > Artiodactyla > Delphinidae > Lagenorhynchus > Lagenorhynchus albirostris. The sequence goes on from NC_083109.1 coordinate 52,752,251, forward strand.
CATTGTCTTATAAATCTTATATAATTTCTGAGCTCAACTTAATTTCTGAAAAATAACCAAGGAGAAGTTTTTTTTTAGAAAGCTAGAAAGAGTGTCATTCCACATTAATAAAAATTAAAGCCAAGATAAGTTACAAAATCACAACTTTTCTTGAATCCAACAAAGAGGTAATGCCACTAGGCAACCAAGTAGCCTAAAGTCCTAGACCCCTCTCACACATGGAGAGGAAGGACAGGTGGATTGTCCTACTAGTGGCAGAGCCGAAGAGAAGGACATGCCTCCCATACAAATGGGATCTAGTGAGACAGATGGACAACATGCATGACCAGCCTGAAAATTAGAGCAGAGAGATGGAAAGGATGAGAAAGAATCAAGTGGAAATGACAGAAATAAAAAGCACAGCATCAGAGATAGCACCAGAGACAGACTCACCATAGCTGAGGTAAGAATCAGTGAGGCTGAGAACAGGTCAACAGAATCCCAGAAGAAAGAAAGAATGGAAGGAAATATTTGAAGAAATACTAGCCAAGAATTTGTCAAACATAATAAAAGTTATCAAACCACAGATCCCAGAAGCATAGAGGACCCCAAGCAAGATAAATACCAAAATCACATCACATCCAAATTGCTGAAAACTAAAAATGAGGAGAAAAATTTTAAAAGCAGCCACAGCTGGGGTAAGAAGTGGGGAGACTACATTCAAAGGAACAAAGGAGAAGAATTAGAGCAGACTTCTCTTCAAAAACAATGCAAGCGGGGCTTCCCCAGTGGTGCAGTGGTTAAGAATCTGCCTGCCAATGCAGGGGACACGGGTTAAAGCCCTGGTCCGGGAAGATCCCACATGCCGCGGAGCAACTAAGTCCGTACGCCACAACTACTAAGCCTGCACTCTAGAGCCCGCGAGCAACAACTACTGAAGCCCGCGTGCCTAGAGCCTGTGCTCTGCAACAAGAGACGCCGCCGCAATGAAGAGTAGTCCCCGCTTGCCACAACTAGAGAAAGCCCGCGCGTAGCAACGATGGCCCAACGCAGCCAAAAATAAATAAATAAAACAATTTAAAAAAAAAAACAATGCAAGCTAACAGACCCACAGACTTTGAAAACAAACTTATGGTTATCAAAGGGGGAAGGTGGCGGGGTGGGATAAATTAGGAGTTTGGGATTAACATATACACACTATTATATATAAAATAGACAACCAACAAAGACCTACCGTATAACACAGGGAACTCTACTCAATATTCTGTAATAACCTATATGGGAAAAGAACCTGAAAAAGTATGAATATATGTAGATGTATAACTGAATCACTTTGCTGTACACCTGAAACTAATACAACATTGTAAATCAACTATATTCCAATATAAAATAAAAATTAAATTAAAACATAAACAATGCAAGCTAGAAGACAAAGGTGTGACACCTATGAAGTACTGAAAGAAAAAGATTCAACACAAAATCCTATACCCTGAAAAAATATATTTTATAAATTAATGTGACAGGAAGAGATTTTGGGATTAGCAGATGTAAACTATTACATATAGGATGGATAAACAACAAAGTCCTAATGTATAGCACAGGGAACTATATTCAATAGCCTGAGATAAACCATAATGAAAAAGAATATATATGTGTAACTGAGTCACTTTGCTGTACAGCAGAAATTAAACACAACATTGTAAATGAACTATACTTCAATAAAATTTTAAAAACTTAACGCGAAATAAACACTTTTTTAGACAAACAAAAGCTGAAAGGATTCATTCCCAGAAGACCTGAGCCATAAGAAATGTTAAAGGAACGGACTTCCCTGGTGGCAAGTTAAGAATCCCTGTTAAGAATCCACTTGCCAATGCAAGGGACACGGGTTTCATCCCTGGTCCAGGAAGATCCCACATGCTGTGGAGCAACTAAGCCTGTGTGCCACAACTACTGAGCCTGCGCTCTAGAGCCCGCGAACCATAACTACTGAGGCTGCGTGCCACAACTACTGAAGTCCACATACCTAGAGCCCATGCTCCACAACAAGAGAAGCCACCACAATGAGAAGCCCACGCACCGCAACGAGGAGTAGCCCCCACTTGCCGCAATTAGAGAAAAAGCCTGTGCAGTAACAAAGACCCAACGCAGCCAAAGATAAATAAGTAAAAAATAAAAATAAATTTATAAAAGAAAACAAATGTTAAAGGAAGTTCTTCAGTCAGAAGATGAAAGAAAGAAGAGAAAGAAAACTAGATCTACACAAGAAACTAAGAGTTCCTGAACTGGTTTTAAAAGAAGAAAGTCAGCAAAAAATTAATTAAAATAAAATTTAAAATTCAGTTCATCAATCACAACTGGCCCCTTTTCAAGTACTAAGGAGTCACATGTGGCTGGTGGCTACCATACTGTACATTACAAATATAAATATTTCTGTTATTGCAGAAAGTTCAACTGGAAAACACTGCTCTAAAAGGTAATTTACTGTCTAAAGCAAAAATAACAAGAACGTATTATGGGGTTTACAACATATATAAAATATAGTAGTATGACAATCATAGTATTAAGTATTATAACAAGGTTGTTATAAAGTGGATAAAGCAGTATAATATCTGAAGGCAGACTGTGATAAGGTAAAGATATATACTGTAAACTTTAGGCAATCATTCAAATAGGTTAGAAAAAGGGCTTCCCTGGTAGCCCAGTGGTTAAGAACCCGCCCACCAATGCAGGGAACACGGGTTCAAGCCCTGGTCTGGGAAGATGCCACACACCGCGGAGCAACTCATCCCGTGTGCCACAACTGCTGAGCCAGCATGCCACAACTACTGAAGCCCGCGTACCTAGAGCCGGTGCTCCACAACAAGAGAAGCCACTACAATGAGAAGCCAGGCACTGCAACGGAGAGCAGCTCTCACTCGCCACAACTAGAGAAAGCCCACGTGCAGCAACAAAGACCCAACGCAGCCAAAAATAAATAAAATAAATAAATTTATTGAAAATAAATTAACAATAATAATTTTAAAAATAAAATAGGTCAGGAAAAGAGATACAACAATTAAGTTAATAGAGGAGACAAAAATGGAATCAGAAAAAAATACTCAATCCAAAAAGAATGCGGAAAAAGGAACAAAGAATATACAGGACAAGGCATAATACCTGTTAGCAACAGCCATATTATACACCAAAAAAGGCTGAATTTTAGTGTATGTAAATTATGCCTCACTAAACCTGACTTTTATTTTTAATGAGAGAAAAAGAAATAACCAAGGAGTCTTTGTCTTGATAAATTAGTTTATTTAGGCCCCACAACAGAGGTAGACTTAATATTTATTTCACTATATGTACAGAATCATTTTATATTTGAAAAGTTCTGGGCTGCCTCGCTGACTGCGAAGTTCCCAAGAACTGTGCAAATACAGATACCCCTTGCTGGTGATCACAAAGCTTATAAGCAGTAAAACTAGGAGTCAATTTAAGTTCAGATCCGTCTAACCCTAAAGTCCATTCTTCAATGAAATCCAACAGGATTCTGAATTTGAAGAGTTTATGAATCGAGTCACAAATCCATTTAAGAACCAGCTCTTGCTAAAACAGGGCAGGGGTCTTAACAGGATTCTTTTCCCCAGTATTGGTATTGAGAGTGCCTGCACTTTGCAAACACACTTCTGGTGCACTGGTCAACCTAACGGGGTGCCCAGCTGAACAAGTAAGACATGAGACTGGAAGCAGACCAGTCAACGCAGGTGCCGTGGGTGACTACTGTCACACACTCACTGGTTGCTGGACAACTGTCTCCCACAGAGGGAGGTACCCTCCCCACCAGGAGTGGGTGCTGGTCCCAGCCTCCTGTGCCCTCCCTCTTATCCAAGGATGTGAGAAGGAAACATACCAGCAGATTGTCTACAGAGAGGAAAGTTTAAAAATGATAGAGGAAAAGAGAAGTCAAATCTTGTCTTTGTATGGAAAATCCAAAAGGTTATTTTGAAACTAACAAAAACTCAAGTAAAACCAATAAACTTTAAGAAACCGCTTCATGCAGGATATCGACAAAGTGAGCCATAAGACTGCACTGCCAACACTGAGAAGTGTGCAACAGAGGCACTTATTTTTATTATTATTTATGCAGTTTAAAGAAAACAAAGAATGATGATACTCTGAGTACTGTTAATACTTGATTTTAACCCCTTGTTTTATCCCTACATTAATATTTTAAACCCCAGAGGATTATTAATTTACAGTAGAAATAATGAAGGAAAACTGGATGTATTTACAAGAACTTTGCTTCCCTGAAAGCATACACTCCATGAACACCTAAGTACTGAGTACCCGCTACGTACCATACACTGGAAATACAAAAACATTGTAAACTGTGTCCCCAACAGCCCACAGTCCACTGAAGGGAAGGGACAACTCCAAAAACTGGTCAAAGCAACAGGAACTAAAGACAGTTTTAGAATTCATCCTGCATGAACGCAGAGACAGGAATGCTGCACTCTGCCTGGAACTTAAGAAAGCCTTCACAACGGAGAAGACATCAGAGCTGGTTCTTAGAAGGTGAGCAGGGGCTCACCAGGCACAGATACTTAGCTAATGAGAGAGCCCGGCCTATTCGGGAGAAAGGCAGAGAGGGTTTTTGGAGAAAGTGACCAATTCTAAGCCTGGAAAAATTAGTTGCAGTCCCATCATTCTGAAAGCCATCGGTATTATTTCTTTAAGTGACAGACACCCAGTTAATGAGGAGAAAAAGAAAGCACAAAAGTACTAAGTGTTGACAAATCAAAGGCAGAAAAGGATTAGAGCCCCAATCCCTCAGGTTTATGCTTAGTTGTTCATCTATGACATCCCTGCTGGAAAAGCTAATCAGAGCTGAAAAGAGAAATTCCAAAGTCAAACCCAGGATTTATGGTGGTAAACTTATAAACCATTCCATCGAGAAATTCAACAGAACAAGAGATTTAGATTTTGTGCCTCTTCTGTCCAAATGACAGGAGTTCCGCTTTGCTACCTCCCCTTCCATCGCTTTACATAATCTGTTGAGTCACACAGAGGGGTGAGTGATGTCCCTTGCAGATGAGAAACGTTCAAGCTTTCACCTCCATGGTCTAAGTGGCTGTTGTGATAACTGGCAAGAGGTGAGGCACACTGGGGACTTAAGAAAATACCTGAAATGGTTACAAGAAAGTGAGAAGTGCACCCAAGCAGGAGCTGCAGTCACCAAGGGCCCTCTATCCATTTGATATGAGGCGCTGACAAATTAAGGAGGTATCTATTAGTAACACCCCAAAGAGATCCGAAGGACAGGGATAATTAAGAATCAGTCTCCTTTCTGTAAGCGCTTTCTATGGCTAGCACGTGGACAAGCTATTTCAACTGACTGGACTATGGGGTATAAAATGGGGCCCAAATTCAGGGATTTATTCAGGGGAATTACAGTTTTGTTCAAAACTCACTCACAGGGGATATAGCCTTATCATGACTGATGGAGTAGTGTGGCCTCATTCCGTTCTAGAAAAACAGTGCCAAGGACAATTCCTAGTACCACCCGCATACAGGGGAGAGAGCTCTCACGAGGGTAGTTTTTTGTTTCTGGCCTGCTTAGGAGTTCTTTTTGGCTGTGGCCAAGCAAACACCCTTCCCCAAAGTCCTTTAGAAATTAAATGGCCAGAGATAAACCCACGCACATATGGTCACCTTATCTTTGATAAAGGAGGCAGGAATGTACAGTGGAGAAAGGACAACCTCTTCAATAAGTGGTGCTGGGAAAACTGGACAGCTACATGTAAAAGTATGAGATTAGATCACTCCCTAACACCATACACAAAAATAAGCTCAAAATGGATCAAAGACTTAAATGTAAGGTCAGACACTATAAAACTCTTAGAGGAAAACATAGGCAGAACACTCTATGACATAAATCACAGCAAGATCCTTTTTGACCCACCTCCTAGAGAAATGGAAATAAAAACAAAAATAAACAAATGGGACCTAATGAAACTTCAAAGCTTTTGCACAGCAAAGGAAACCATAAACAAGACCAAAAGACAACCCTCAGAATGGGAGAAAATATTTGCAAATGAAGCAACTGACAAAGGATGAATCTCCAAAATTTATAAGCAGCTCATGCAGCTCAATAACAAAAAAACAAACAACCCAATCCAAAAATGCGCAGAAGACCTAAATAGACATTTCTCCAAAGAAGATATACAGACTGCCAACAAACACATGAAAGAATGCTCAACATCATTAATCATTAGAGAAATGCAAATCAAAACTACAATGAGATATCATCTCACACCAGTCAGAATGGCCATCACCAAAAAATCTAGAAACAATACATGCTGGAGAGGGTGTGGAGAAAAGGGAACACTTTTGCACTGCTGGTGGGAATGTGAATTGGTACAGCCACTATGGAGAACAGTATGGAGGTTCCTTAAAAAACTACAAATAGAACTACCATATGACCCAGCAATCCCACTACTGGGCATATACTCTGATAAAAGCATAATTCAAAAAGAGTCATGTACCAAAATGTTCACTGCAGCTCTATTTACAATAGCCAGGAGATGGAAACAACCTAAGTATCCATCATCGCATGAATGGATAAAGATGTGGCACATATATACAATGGAATATTACTCAGCCATAAAAAGAAACGAAATTGAGCTATTTGTAATGAGGTGGATGGACCTAGAGTCTGTCATACAGAGTGAAGTAAGTCAGAAAGAGAAAGACAAATACCGTATGCTAACACATATATATGGAATTTAAGAAAAAAAAATGTCATGAAGAACCTAGGAGTAAGACAGGAATAAAGACACAGACCTACTAGAGAATGGACTTGAGGATATGGGGAGGGGGAAGGGTAAGCTGTGACGAAGTGAGAGAGTGGCATGGATATATATACACTACCAAACGTAAAATAGATAGCTAGTGGGAAGCAGCCGCATAGCACAGGGAGATCAGCTCGGTGCTTTGTGACCACCTAGAGGAGTGGGATAGGGAGGGTGGGAGGGAGGGAGACGCAAGAGGGAAGAGATATGGGAACATATGTATATGTATAACTGATTCACTTTGTTATAAAGCAGAAACTAACACACCATTGTAAAGCAATTATACTCCAATAAAGATGTAAAAAAAAAAAAAGAAAGAAATTAAATGGCCAGTTTGGTGGCAATGAGCACTTAAATAGGTCAGCATTTCCTTTATTATGATTATTTCCTGCACTTTACATCACCCTTTCTTTTCTTAGGGAGAGAAAACACACACACACACACACACACACACACACACACACACACACACACACACACACACACACACACACACACACACACACACACACACACACACACACACACACACACACCCCAGAGTCCTATGTTACTGTAACTCTAAGCAGAGAAAAGGCACATGTGGGGCCTGTACATGCCAGTTCAGTACACAGAAAGGAGATATAAAGACTGAAAAGGAAGGGATTTTAAATTTATATGACTTTCTACCAAGAAAATCTGAGACTATCTGATTTTTAAACACCAGAACAAATAAGCATTCAATTAAGTGGCCAGTTACACAGAAAAATAACTTTGTCACTTTATAGTTTCATATGAAGTTAAACACACACTCACCATACAACCCAGCAATTCAACTCCTATGTATTTAACCAAGAGAAATAGAATTATGTGTCCACAAAAGACCTGTGAATGTTCATAGCAGTTTTAACTCATCATAGCCACTAACTGGAAACAACCCAAACTCATCAACTGATGGGGTTTTTTAATTGTGGTAGATCCATCCATACAAGGAATACTACTTAGCAATAAAAAGGAACAAGTTTACAGATTCATGCAACAACATGGATGAATCTTAAAAGCATTATTCTAAGCAAAAGAAACTAGTCAGCAAGGGCCACATACTGTGTGATTCCATTTCTATGACATTCTGCAAAAGGCAAAACTATAGTGACAGAAAATAGATCAGTGGTCCCCCTGAGCTGGGAACAGAGGAGGGACTGACCGCAGGGGTGGGCATGAGGGAACTTTGGGGGGTGATGGAAATGCACCACATGAAGTGGGGTAGTGCTTACACACTGCAAACATTTGTTAAAACTCATTGAACTGTGCCTTTAAAATGGGTGGGTTTCATTGTTATGCATGTTATAAACATGGGCAACTTTCCTGTATACCAACAGTAACTAGCTAGAAAACATAATGGAAAAAGACCCTAGCCATAGTAGCAATGAAAAACAGTACACCTTAAGAAGTATGTAAAAGCTTACGAAAAGCTACAAAACTTTACTGAGCAACATAAAACGGGCTTGTATAAATGGAGAGATACCCTGTGTACACCAGCTGGCTGGATGAGAAGACCCAAAATTGTGAAGATGTCGAATTGATCTGTAACCTGAAAGAACTTGAGTCAAGATGCCAAAGGGAGTTTGTAAGAAAACAACAAATATAACTTTGATCTCGAAGAACAAATGCATAAAAACAGAAAGACAAAAAGACCTGCAAGAACAGACTCACATATGAATCAGAATTCTACACAGTCATAAATGGTATGCATCAATATGTTATATAATTCATAAACCATACACATCAATAAATGGTATAAAGTAACTGTCTAGCCACTTGGACCACCCATGCCCCACATTCAAATAAATGTTAGACAGTTTAAAGATATCACTATAAAAAAAGAAAAAATGCAAAAGCATTAGGATATAATCCTGGAGTGGGGAAGGCTTTTCTAATCATGTCACCAAAGGCAGAAACCATAAAAGAAAAGAATGACAGCCATGCTTACATAAAAATTTAAATTTGCACATGTCAAAAAACATCATGACTGAAAGGCAAGTTATAAACTGGGGGAAATTTTTACAACGCATATGGAAGACAAAAATCTAAGATACTCATATAAATAAAGAGATTTTCTCAAATTAATAAGGAAAAGACAAATACCTCAATTCACAGGCAACTTATAAAAGAAGAAATACAAGAGAGCAATTCACATATGAAAAAAGGGTTTGGCCTCACTAGTAATTCACATGGGCAAAGACAATGGCCAATAAAGATGTCTGTCACATTATTATAGTTTACAATACTGTATTTCATCAAATCTAAGATGCCAATTGTAAGATGCATCGTTATGTTTTGGTCTATTGTGAAATAAAAGACAGGACTGTCAATTAAACTATGACATATCTTAAATTCTGTGATGCATCCTGATTTGAGGGATGTCTGGAAAATGCACATCTTAGCATCATGATATATAATAATACAAAACTGGAAACAATCTGAATTTCTAACAAGGGAGATTTCCTGAATAAGTTATGGTACATCCCTATGATAAAAGTTTACAGTCATTTAAAATGATGATATAGATGTATATACAGATTAACAGGAAGAAGGAAGTTATAAAACAACATGTTTACTATGACACCATTTTGTTAAAAGATAATTATTGGTATTGCATTGAAGAAGTCTAAAAGCCTTATATCGGGATGTTCACAGTGGTTATCTCTGGGTGGTAAGCATTTTTTATCTTTTGTTTGCTCATCTGTTTTTTCTGAAAGTTAAACCACAAACATGTTTCACTTTTATTATAAAAAATATATAAAAATATATTTGTCTTTTCTATACATAAAAATCCACCCACCTCGTCATCTGTCTAAATGTAAGGCTTCAAAAGTCACACAATTCCTTAAAGATGCAATATTTACAGGAGAAAGAAAAAACATGAAACAATCTAAAAGCTCAGGAAGGACATGGTTAAACAAACCATGGTCATTTGTTCCAAGGAACATTACATCCTCCTTACAAATAAGAATATGTGAATTAAACAGACACACAGGAAATCTACATAAAATAGCAACAGAAGTTGAAAACACAAATTAGGTGACATCAATTTTAACCAAGAAAGAAATTACTGCTTGTATCTAAGGATGTGAAGGAGTTACAGTCTTACAAAAAGAGGCCACTTAAGGTAACAGGTTTTATATAATTGTTTTTATCTTTTCATTCCTTTTTCAAATAAAATTAGTTTAATAGAGGCAAAAAAAAAAAATAGACTTTCCAGAACCACGTTAGCACTCTATAGGTCTGAAACATTACTCTCTAAAAACATTCCATGTAGAAACAAACGGCCAGCAGCACTCTTCCCCACATCTTCTCTAAACTCCTAAGTTTACAATTTTGTTTTTCTATAACCTGTCCAACAAAAAAGCAAACCTCACACAGAAATGCCTATGCTACAGGGAGATGTAGCAAGAAGTTTCCTTCATCTCTGTGTGTGCTTTTTTCCTACTTTCTGGTTAAGGAAAGCATTTGAAAGTTCATAAAAACAAGGAACTAAAATTAGATAGACGAGAACTGAACCTTGACTCATGGTAGGGAAAACATTATTTTTAAACTGAGAAATATTTATAGGTCTGTGCTTTATGGAAAAGGAAGACAGGCGTGCTAATGTATGTCGACGGAACAGCCCGGGGCAGGGACAGGAGGCTCAGGAAGAGAAAATACTTTCACTGCATGTTTATATTTCAGGAGCCGCTGGCACTTCACATTTTTTTTTCTCATGGTATATGAATTAGAACCAGTAATTACAGAGGATTTGAGAACACTATTCACTTAACATTAAAGAAAAGGTTGTAAACAGCTCACAGCACACCGTGAAACCATCTCCGCCTCCTCCTACTGCCATCCTTGGGATCAGGAGTGTTCCCCAACCCCAGGAGAGGAGTGCTCCCCAACTCCAGGAGAGCTGGCTTCGCTCTAGACACTTCATCATCCCTACAGAACAACCAATACTTTCCAGAGCTCGCGATGAAAGTTTAAGAAATATGTTTGTTATAAGGTTTTTTTAAAAAGACACAAAGGTAAAATCTAAGACACTTAGCAGGTGACTATTAAGGAATAAATCTCTTACACATTAAACCCACATTCATCTTGACACTCACAGCACCGCTCAAAACCTTCAAGAGTGCTTTACCTCTCACCACATCAAGTCTGAACGTCTTCCTTTCATTCATTCACACCCACAGGGTCAACACCGGAGCACCTGCGGTGAGCCCCCGACCAGTTGGGGCGGAGAGCGGTTGTGTCTGTAGGGGCAAGCAGGTAAGAGCTGCTGCAAGGGGCCAGCAGAGTGGGGAGGCGGGGAGTCCTTCCACTCTGGGGGCTGAGGAGAGGGGAGGAGTGCAGAGAGGCCCTGCTCTGAGAAAACTCAACCAGTAAGGGCGCAGGCTCAAGGCAGAAAAAACAGTTGTGCCTGGTCTAAGGGACTGGAGCCATCTCAGGGAAATGAACAGTAGAAATGCAAAGTCTGAGTTGGTTGCATAATCCAGTTTCACAATTTCTCCTAAGAACAAGCACCTAAATTTTCATTTTAAAAACACTGCATGGGGACTTCCCTGGTGGCACAGTGGTTAAGAATCTGCCTGCCAATGCAGGGGACATGGGTTCAATCCCTGGTCTGGGAAGATCCCACATGCCACAGTGCAACTAAGCCTGTGCGCCACAACTACTGAGCCCGCATGCTACAACTACTGAAGCCTGCGCGCCTAGAGCCCGTGCCCCACAAGAGAAACCACCACAATGAGAAGTCCGCGCACCACAACGAAGAGTAGCCCCCGCTCACCGCAACTAGAGAAAGCCCACACGCAGCAACAAGGACCCAACTCAGCCAAAAAAAACAAAAACAAAAACACTGCATGTTTTCATTAAAGTCAGAGGCTTAATGCTTTGCATCCTTAAGGGCCATTTTCTTTCTTTATGCCCCCACCTCAAACCATCCTTGACAGCAGAAGCCTGAAACTCTTTGGGGGATCTCCCTTTCACCTGTTCCAGAAAGAGACCCCACCCCCACCTGGCCCCAGTTGATGGATGGAGCAAAGTAAGACCAAGCCAACAGGGCCTCACTCCCCTTACTGGTGACTGGTGAGAGCATGGACATGGTCCTGCCCTGGCCAAAGGGACCTGAGGGAGGTCTGCTTGGGGATGTCTAGGAAAAGTTTCATTACTAATAAAATAAGACATGCATGTGAAGGAAAGGCCCTCTTCTTTACTGGATGTCATGTCACCTAGAATGTCTGCAGACACCTTGTGCCACAAGAGAAGACATCTCCCACACAGCAGGGATGGCAGAGAGCAAAGACAGACAGCACCTGGGTCCTTGAAAATGTCATCAAACCTCTGACTTAAAAACCTGGAACTGCCACACTTCTTGTTATATGAGATAAGAAATTCTTTTATTTTTAGCTACTTTTAGTTAGGTCTTCATTAACTCACACACTACTAATTTGAAACTACCTTGGCTTTATTTGTAAGCATTTCTACATATGTTTACATCCCTTATGAAGTGAGGAGTTTTCTATTTTATGGTGAAGCTTTGTTTTATTTTACAGCATCTCCTGCGGTTTTTTTTTCCCTTTTTCTTTTTTTTTTTTTTTTTTTTTGGCTGTGCTGCACGGCTTGCAGGATCTCAGTTCCCTGACCAGGGACTGAACCCGGGCCACAGCAGTGAAAGCCCAGAACCCTAACTACTAGGAAACCAGGGAACTCCCCGACATCTCTTCTTTAAGGAAAGCACACGGTAAGAGCTCTGGCAGCTCTGGCAACAGTTCAGGGAAGGCACTCAATCTAGTGGACATAAGTGTTCCAGGCCCTGGAAGATGTACTCACTGTGATCTCCCCATGGCTAAATAAAGCATCACATGCTTTAAGATCCTTCACTCTATTCTACACTTCTTAGCAATCTTGTTCCTATTAACTAGGCCCCCCACATATTTTGATTTCGTGGAGAAAACGCTCTGGGCAGTAGATATGAATATTCTACCCGCAGAAAAATACACTATATTCCCCAATGTAAAGTAATACATTGGCACCTAGCTTGTGTATCAGTCTCATGATTAGCATGAATCAGTCCTCCTAAACTTGTACAACTCTGAACACCAATGGAAATGAAGATTCTGAATGTCTGACTTCTATCTCTCCCAAGAGGCTGCAGCAGCACCATCCACCGCATCCCCCTCTGCCCTGCAGAGACAAACTACGAAATCTTAATCTCCAATCGCACTGCCTTGTACTACGATACATTCCAATTAATTGTCAGTGTTAGTTAATGTTAGTCTTCGAGGTTTCTGTGTTTTCTATAACAGCTTTTTTGAGATACGATTCACATACCATACATTCACATACCATCCATTTATAGTATACAATTCAGTGATATTTAGTATATTCACAGAGTTGTACAACCATCACCACAATCAATTTCAGAACATTTTCACTGCCTCAAAAAGAAACCCCATACCCATAAGCAGTCACCCTCCTTTTCCCTTCAATTCCCCCAGCCTGAGGCAACCACTAATTTATTTTCTGTTTCTATGGATTTGCCTGTTCTGGACACTTGATATCCTTTAATATGCAGCCTTTTGTGTCTGGCTTCTTTCACTGAGCAGGATGTTTGGGAGCTTCATCCACATGGTAGTGTGTGTCAGTGCTTCATTCCTTTTTATGGCTGAACAGTATTCCATCTAACGACAGACCACATTTGTTTATCTGTTCAGCACTGGATGGACATCTGGATTGTTTCCACCTTGTGGCTGTTACGACGAATAACGTTTTCTGGTTTTCTGGGTGCACACCTGGAGTGGACTGCTGGGTCACATGGTAACGCTGTTTGACCTTCTGAGGAGCCGCCAGGCTGCTCCCGCCCCGGCAGGGGGCTCCACCTCACACCCCACCAGCACGATGGGTGTAGTCTGGGGGAGTTTCGAGACAAGGACCACGGTTTATTCGTCCTCGTATCCTCAATCCCTACCAGGCCCTCAAAAACTTTGTTTAATGAATGAATGTGAACAAATGTGGCACGATGGGTGTAGTCTGGGGGAGTTTCGAGACAAGGACCACGGTTTATTCGTCCTCGTATCCTCAATCCCTACCAGGCCCTCAAAAACTTTGTTTAATGAATGAATGTGAACAAATGTGGCTTAAAAAAGAAAAAGCAAAATGTAGCCCAGCAGCAGAGTAACAGGCGCTTTCAAGGATGGTTCCTCCCTGGCGGGATCCTGACACAGGCTACACACTCCCTCTGTGCCCTGGAGGAGGTGCCCCCACTTACCTGCAGCTTTACCTCCCCACCCACAGGCTCGAAGAATATCCTAGCAGAAGGCAAATGACATCTGCTGCAACCCCGTGGGCCCGAGGGCTGCCTCACAGTGTGGGCTCATCCACTCATGGGCATCGTAACCCAGCTGCCCTACAGGGCGTTCCAAGCTGCCCACAAGGGCAACTTCTCAGGGGGACCAATAAACACACCTTGGGGGGGGCGGGCGACACCCCTCCCCAGAGTGGGGGCTGAGGTGGCACTGGAGCATCCCACCCACTCTACCTTCTCAGCACACGGCCTCCACCATCATCTTCGTCGCCACAGAGGGACCCTGCCTCTTCCTTTGCCCCAAAGGAGGAAGAGTAGTTTTCTGATTAGAGACTCACTTTTCTCCTCTTCTACCCTGAACAGTACTGACACTTAATATCGCTGACATGTTCACATACTTCTTCTTGTTTTAACTACATAAAAACAAATAAAAATGAACTATGAACCAATGACCTTGTTTGGGAGCTGAGCACTGTCGGTAGCCAATGTTTTTTTAGAAAAACGTTCTATATTAAGGTCGCACCGTGGGAACACTGCTAGCCATGGATAGTATCCCACATCCCTGTGCTCGAAGGACAGTTAACAAGTGGAGAGTGTCCGGACGGCACGGGAGGCCCCCGGCTCACTAGCCCCACGGAAACCAGAGCGGAAGCCTAATTTTACCACACTGTATTTAGACAGTTTGGATTCATTTGAACAAGAAAGTTCCTAGAGCTGCTCGGGGCTTTTTTTTTTTTTTTTTGGTCAATATTTAATTAGCACTTTTTTAAAGCTTGCCCTAGATAAAAACTGTTTATCTAACATACAATTCCAAAGTTGCCAAATCCAATGCCAGCCCAGAGGGGACAGCCAAAACCCATATGTTTATCAAAAAGAAAAGGTCTCTAAACATGTTATATCTACATGATAGTTCTTTTCCTAATCGTAATACCACTCCAACTTACAGGGAACAAAGTCATTATTTCAATCAGGATACATCATTCATAGCTACCTATTATGAGCTTGGCTCTCAACTGAGAGGACATTTGCTGAAACATCTGATTGCCAGATGTGACTAACAACAGGGTCCTTCTTACAAATTTCTCATTTTAAAAAGTGGCAGAGGTTTGTCCAAAAGTTAAATATAGAGTTACTCTATGACCCAGCAATTCCACTCCTAGGCATATACCCCAAACAACTGAAAACATGTACTCAAAAAAAAGAAAAAGAAGGTTCACAGCAGCACTATTCACAATAGTCAAAAGGTGGAAATAGCTTAAATATCCATGAGCAGACGAATGGATAAACAAAATGTGGTCCATCCACACAATGGAGTAGTATTCAGCCATAAAAAGAAATGAAGTTCCAATACATGCTACAACATGGATGAACCTTGAAAATATTATGCTAAGTGAAAGAAGCCAGACACAAAAGGTCCCATATGATCTATTCACACGAAATATCCAGCGTAGGCAAATGCATGGAGACGGAGAGTAGATTAGTGATTGTCAGGTGCTGGGAAGAAGGAGGAATGGGGAGAGACTGCTTAACAGATATGGGGTTTTCATCTGGGGCCATGAAAATGTGCTGGAATTAGAGGCTGTACAACACTGTGAATGTACTAAATGCCAATGAATTGGTAACTTTAAAATGGTTAATTTTATGTAATGTGAATTTCACATCAATTTTTTAAAAAGTGAACAGAACATCAGGAAAGTGTTGGATTACAGCAAGGAGGTGGGTGGCAGAGCAGAGCCCTTAAAAAGTTCTCCATGTGGTAGGAGAAGCCCAGCGTCAGTTTATAAAAGCAATTAGGGCAGCATCACCAGGCCTGTAGTTTAGACTGGGAGCCAGTCAGGTTCAGGTCAATCCTAAGTCCCTACCCAAGGACTTTCCATGACAGTCTTACAAAGACTATCGTTAAGAAATGTTGACCCCTGATCCCAGACGCTGGGCGAGCAGCTCAGGATGCCCCGTGGAGAAGTATGAACTGAGCACCTGACACATGAAAATACATTTTTCTTTATCTGTAAAAGGGGGGAAGCGGGAATTCAAGTGCTGCGTTCATAGTCATAAATCAGCCATAAAATTTATTAACATCTCTTCAGAGAGATGAATGCACCTTCCTTCCACCAGACACAAAATCATGAACAGCAGTGACTACGCCCTCACCCTGCTCTATTTTTCTGCGCAGCCCCAGTGCTGTGAAACACTGTGTCTAGCTTCTCATGTATCTGGTTTTACAGTCTCCCTTATCACAATCCCCATCCCGATCCCCCTGTGCCTGGAGCTCACGGCAGGGGGAGAAGCACATGCAAAGTGAGCATGTGCTCACTTTGGTGCAGGTGAGCACCAAAGACGAAAGGTGAGTTGTCTGGATAGGAGGGAAGCCTGCATCTGACTCCCTCCTTGACTCTCAGTGGTGGGGACCTGACACTAGAGCACCCACTCCCGCTGTGCCCCCCCCCCCACCGCTTTCTCACAGCTGCTGGGGAGGGCGGGTACCATCCATTGCATGGGTTTCAACACTTGAGAAACAGGTTGGGGGGAGGGGGCAGGCTGAAAACCAACATCCGCTAAACACCTACCACGCACCAGGCACTCTTACATGCCCCATCCCATTTGATCAGAACCAGAACCCCTCAGGTTAGGCGACACGCTTTCCTAAAGAGAAAAATGATGCACACATGGCGTTTATTAACATGTTAACTACTAGACAATTAAGACATTGACAACCCATCCTCTTAAGAATTGAATCTACCTTAATTTTTAACCTCAGAGAACAGTCTTACTAAACCAGAAGGCCGAAGCCTCCATAGGCTTGACAGACACAGGAATGTAACCTGCAGCGTGAGGAGCAAGCACAGATCAGGTAACTTCGGAGTCGCCTGGGCCTGCACTGGGCGCCTGGCACCTGGCCAGGCCCTTCAGGAAGAACAGACCTTCCTAAAACAAACAGCAACCACAGACTAGCACCATACTAAAGGCTGGACGACTAAATTTGGGGGCTGCAAACCCATGCACACCTTCAGCTTAAACCAAAGAGGAAGAAATAAGGCCTCTCCTTCCTTGGCAGGGTATTAGAGGATGCCCAACGCACACACTTCCTATACAATCAGCTATTCTTACCAGATCGTTCTTGGGGAAGTCTGCAAAGTACTTTCCCAAAATTCTGGTAAATTTCAACAACAATCAATACTTCCCAAATTTAACATTCACGTTTTAGGTTTATAATACAACGAGTTATAGAATGAATTGTTAATGAATTCTAATTAATTCATCATTAGTTATAGAATTTATAATTCCCATTTTCTATCTCTACACACTCAAAAGAAACCTACTTCAGTCTTGTGGAAAACATGCTACATTTACTAAGACACAGATTTGATTCAAATTTCCCTTTCTCCTCCCCCTTAAAAATATAATAAAAATAACTGTTATAACATCTTACTCATCTGAACTCAGTACCTAGCAACTTATTCAGAACATAGCTGACAACCAAAAACTTGCACAAAGACGGAACTCTTAGTCTCTTTAATGAAACTATATCTGCAAGGTTAATGAGCTTGGTTATTTGGGGGTTTTTTTATGGAGTAAAGTGAAAACCAGGAGCAAACCTGTTATAGGAAAGCATACACTGATAGCTACATAAGCTGACAGCAAGACAGCAAGCAGAAAAAGTATTTAAAAACATAAGAACTGGAAAAACAATAATCTTGGTTTATTTAAAATAAAGCAAAAAGTCCGATTTTTATAGTCAAATTGCTATATCAATAAAAGCCAAATAACAAGCAATAAAAATAACTGAGTCAACAAGAAAATTAAATTTTATTTGGCATATTTCATTTTTATGAAGGTAAAAAGTGTTTTATACATTTCAGAAACACAGAACCAAATGTTTAAACTGCTTAACCAGGAAAACATCTGATTGACTAAAGGGGGAGATCCTGAGCTCTTCAGAAAACTTGACAAATCCAGAAAGACTTATTAATACTATATTTGATATTTATATCTAACAACATATCAAATGAGGCTGGTTTCAAAGTCAACCACATGCTACTCCCAAAGCTGTCTATTCAGGAACTGGCTGGGAGAAAGGAAGGGGATCAGAGAATTTAATATTTAATCAACATGGATCAAGCTTAGAAAAGAGAACAGCTGTTAAAAAAAAAAAAACTAAACTGATTATGTGAAACTACAATTCAGTATTAAATCTCATTTAATCATGTCTCTCAGGAAAACTTCTAAACACTAGTGAAAATGAAATAGCCATATTTTAGTCAAGTTATATTATTAAATAATAAAAGATTTTTTATCATTTCAATTTATTTTCAAACAGTTTGTTGATTTTGAAAAAAGAATCACTTTTCCATCAACTGATGAATGGATAAACAAAATGTGATCTATCCATACAATGGAATATTATGCAACCAAATAAAGGGATGAAGTACTGATACAGGCTACAACACAGGTAACCTTGAAAACAATATGCTCAGTGAAAGAAATCAGACACAAAAGGCTGCATATTGCATGATTTCATGTGTATGAAACATCCAGAATAGGCAAATCCACAGAGACAGAAAGTAGATTAGTGGTTGCCAGGGCCTGGGAGGTTTAGGTGGAAATGGGAAGTGAGTGCTAATGGGTACAGAGGTTCATTTGGGGGTGATAAAAATGTTCTAAGATTGATTATGGTGATGTGCACACATCTGTCAATATACTAAAAATCACTGAATTGCATACTTTAACTGGTACAGTATGTGAATTATATGTCAAAAAGAGCTGTTATTTAAAAAAGAAAAGCTTAAAATCAGTCACTCTAAGAACCTTGTTCATATTCCTTGTTCAGGAAAGTTCCACACACCATAACCAATGTTGTTGAAAGAAACAGAAACCTTAGTGCAAACTGGAACACCTCCAGGGGAGTATATGGAATTGGAAATTTAATAGCTACTAAATAAAGTAACATCATGACTAGAGCTATGAAAGCAAACATTTGCATTTGAACTTCAAATGGCAGAGGGACAAAGTTGTTATCTTAGAATCATCAGCTCTGAAAGTGTTCATAAATCACAATTTCTTTCAGGAGCCAGAAAGAACACAGAGTTAATTAAGTTATTCCAGCTGAGAAAGTCACTATGAAATGTGTGTTAGAGACCAGAAAAATCCTTTGAAATGTTTTGTTTGCATGGTGTTCCAAAAGTTTTTAACCTCCTGCAATTACTGACACACTGAGTCAGTCGCCTTAGCTGGTAGAAAACATATGACTCCAACGGGCTGTGAATAACAGTTTCTCTGAGGGAAGCTACAGTTTCACAAGTTGGGCCTTTGTTGAGGTGAAATTCTCTCTCAGGTCAGATGACATATGTACCCAGAGTCAACGCTGTCTTTCAGAACAAAGTAGAGTGTTTTTCCTTTTCACTTTGTTTCTCCAGCCATGCAAATCACAGAAAATGTTATATTACTTTCCATGAGCTGCTTTGCTATGCTTCGCTATTTGTAAGAAAGGATAAGAAAACCATTCAATTTCTTTTATAAATCCTTTACAATTAAATCCAAGGGTTTCCTTTTATCATTTGGTGACCTCTAATTCCTAATTAAGAGGCCTAAGCTAGACACTTTCCAGGTGTATTAATTTGGGGGCTACTAAAGTCACACTAACTACACAGTAAATACATAGGACCCTGGTATACTAACTATACAGTCAGCAGATCCAGGAACTCACCGTCAGGAGCAAGTGAGTCTTTTATTAACAGAATAATCAGTAAGAACATTATTAATCCAGTATTTGCTCTGTCCTGCCAGTGAAAAACTTGCCAACACAAGTGAAATTCATCTTACTGGCAACTAACCTTCCAATCTCTCTCCAAAGTAATGTTCAAACAGAAACTGAAGCACATTTTTTTAATTTAATCACTTCACATTTTCTCCAAGCCATTTCAAAAGTAGTTCTCAAACTTTCAAAATAAAATGGGTTTCCTCTAATGATACCCTGGCTTTATATAACAAATGTGATTTTAAAAATGTGTAAATTATACTTCTATAACTCCATCTTATTTACTTATATTTAAAGGAAGTAAAGAATCCTTTAGAACATTAAGAATTTCACCATGCCCCGCAATTTAGCGGTTAGGTAAATCTGAGTTTCCATGTGCTAAATTTATCTAAATAAGGGTTCACAGTTTAAACAAATGAATGAAGAAGAAACCAGTTTTTCATATGAAGAACGCGTACTATGTTCCAGTCACAGAAGCTCAGCTATTCTTAGAGAAGGGTGGGGGATTTAAAGCGCATCTAGTTCAAACTTTACGTTTTACAAACAGGAAGAAACTGAGACAGAGAGATTAAATTATTTTCCCGAAAGTGTTTAACTAGTTAGTGGAGAAAACATCTCAAGATGAAAAGCTAATCTACTGAACAAATTTATTTTTTCAAACAATAATTCTATAAAAGTACTTTTCTTTCAGAACATCACCCTTCCCTGGTTTTAGACAGCTCATTCACAAAACAAAAATTAACATTAATGACCACAAGAAGCATTTCTCATGGGGAAAAGAACTCGTTTATGAAGTTACAGAATGCAGTATAATCCACACTTGAGACGTTAACACTTAATAGGGCAGAACTAAATCAATGCGCAATAGTCTCTTTCACTTAAAATGTCAAAGTCTTAACGGGATATTGTATGTTGATATCCATAAACAAGAATATAAATCACCTGCATGTGGGTTTTCTTCCTCTCTACAAACTACGTGGTAAAAAACCAAAGTTAATATTTCCCATACAATTCAAACACAAATATAAATATCTAAAAGCTGATTTCAGTAGCACATTTTTCTTTGGGAGAAAAAAAAATGAACAGAATTTAATAGCATTACATAAAAATCCTGGAAATTATGCACAAAGATTATGCTGGAGCTTTGCCGAAAAAAGGGTATGCTGGCTTTCCATGTGCATAAATTAAAATCAAATAGGAATTGTAAGGAGCTACAGCATTATTAAAGATAAATATACTTCCTGAAATCTCCGTTTTAAAAAGCTTAAAAATGATTGCGTAAACTAAGCCATTCAACCCCATATTTCCTGAACCCTAAATAAACACTTGGGTTTTCAATCCTCTGAGTTCCTGCCCGGCGGCCTTCCCCGAAGAACTCAGGAGCCCAGGAGCCCGGGAGCCCGGGACTGCCCACTGTCCCACACGCATGGGCCCATTTCACACTCCCGGGCACTCTCCCCTCTCCTTCCCTAAGTTCTTTAATGATCCTACCAGTAGCCTCTATTTAATTAACCACTCAACTATTCCTGGAAAACCAGTTGTTGCCTTCCCTCTCCTTTCTGGTTTGTTCCATGTAAATGTCTGGGTTGTGGTTATTCATTCATTCATTCATGTCACAAATATTGAGCATCTGCTATATGCCAGCTATGTTTCTGGCACTAGGAATACAGCAGTAAATAAAATGTGCAAACATTCCTGCTCTCAAGACACATTCCAGTGGGGTGGAGACAGATCAGAAACAAAATAAGTAAGTCAAATGCACATTATACAAGACAGAAAGGAGAGTGGCAGGGCAGTCATTCCAGGAATCACTATTCAGAACAAGGTTCCTGTGAAGGGGATTCCTGAAGTTGGGCCTCCTGGAACCCTTCACAGCTGTCCTGGGGGATGGGGCTCGACGGGCTGGGGGCACACTTCAGTCTGCAAACAAGTGATCTACATTTTGGTCTAGGATTTCTTTCATTTCTTTCATTTTATTGTTCTTTATCCTTATTTACCAACATTCACAGGCACCTGTCCCTCAACAGGCATTAGTGGGAAGATACCAGAGACAGATATGCTGCATTGCTCTATAATTGTCAATTGTAAGAATGTAAATTAAAGCTTCTGAGGAGCTTGAAAAAGCACAAACCATTTGTTCAGCAGTGCTCTTTCTTCATACAAACATGCATATAGTGTTAATTTTCTTTTCAAAAAAGAGGGTAAACCTTACCTCAGTCTCGCTAAACAAACATACCAGACAAACAGAATTAATGAGATTTTAATGCCTATAATTTCTCTACTCCATAAAAATGTTACTCGATGAGTACAAACACTGCCAGTTTGCATGAAAAGGATTCAGGGGCCAACTGGAAAGGGTTCTCAGGGCCCAAGACAGGACAATCTGAGCATCAAAAAAAAGAAAAATGATATCTGTAATGGAGGGAAATACACCAAAGAAGCTAAAATCCAAGAGTTTATATTGATTCTTGAAAAAAGCCACTGGTCACCTTCACAAGATGTTAAGAAACCAACTCAGCCTGAAACCTGGAGGATAACGGGAAAGAATCAAGGAAATAGTACACAAACTTCTCAACATACACAGTCCCCAAGATCCTAAGATTTCACAATGGCTGAGATAACAACGTGCCTGAAAACATTGAACAGGAAAGAGCTGAACGAAGAAAGGTATAGGTTTTTTTCTGTTGTTGCTGCTACTAAGAAAACTGTCCCCACTTTCAGTAACGCTATTTGGTGAATCTAATCTCTACGGAGAGTTACTATGTGCCGAGTACTTTTCTAAGTACTTAATATTATTTTCTCTTTTAATCCTTAAAACAATTTCTATGAAGCGGGGACCAATGTTTTCTAATACAGTCCTTTGGGATTAAATATTGGCTCCACCACTTAGTAGCTTCTTCTAGCTGTGTGACCATTGCAAGTTACTTAACCTCTCTGTGCTTCAGTTCCCTCACCTATAAAATGGAGATAGTAAGTCTCCCTATCTCCAGCCCTTTTTGTATAGAGCATTTGTTTAGGTGATTACTTGATTAATGTCTACTTTCCCTTCTAGGCTGTAGGGTCTAAGAGGGCACAGAGCTCTATCTCCAGAACCTAGTCCAGGCCTCACAAATAGTAGAAACTCACTTGATACTTATTTAATAAATAAATGAGTTTACAGCAGAATACAGTAGAGCTGAATAACTAACTACTCTGGTGTAAACGTCGTCCAATATCTCCAGAGTCCCAAAGCTAAAGATTTTCCCATAATTTCTCAACTATCAAGGGTCACATCATCTTAAGTACCTCTAAGCTCTGGGGACCAGAAGCAGCCCAAGAACAATACTGCCTAAACTCCCTAGAGTTTTTCAGTAAAGAAGCTACCAAACCTGGCAGCTACAGTTTAACTAGGGCAAGTTATTGGTGTTCTGTATTTTGGACACTTGCCCTTTTTCATTCGAGAAACTGACACAATCACAGTCCCTGGTGTGTTCTGGGTTTCAGTACCCAGTTATGCAAGATGTGCACCAAACAGAGTGCCGGAAAAAAGAAACACCCTTGAGTGCAGTACAAAACGTGACTCCCCAGGCAGAAGAGTTGGTTATTATTTATTGAACGCCTGTTGCAATCAAGTCACTATGCTAATAAGTGCTTTACTTGAATAATCATCTCGTTTGAGTCTCCCAACAGGCCTCTGACGGAGGAGCTATCATTCCTAGCTTGCCCAAGGTTCCACAGTTCAGAAATGAGAAATGAATCCAAATGTATGGGAAACCAAAACCCACGCACAGGACCGCTATACTATTCTGCCAAAGGGGGAGCCCGGCAAAAATAAATCAAAAAACAAAGTTGACAGTCTTCATCCTGACCCCTCAACACCAGCAGCAGAGATCTGGCAGAATCACAAAGGATTTTTTTGAGAAAAAGGAAATGTATGAACTGAAGTCACTTGCTACTTCCACAATAAATGTCACACGTCTATCCTAATTCCAGTGTGAACTGTCCCATCTACATGAGAATGTGTGTTTGAGGAGTAGGTACAAAACCCTCACTCTTCCTATCTTACCATTTAGGGAAGCAGTTCTGAAAGTGCGGTGTGCAGACCCCCATGGGTCCCTAAGACTTCTACAGGGTATCTGTGAGATCAAAACTATTTTCATAATAACACTAAGACATTATTTGCCTTTCTCAGTGTTGACATTGGCCTTGATGGTACAAAAGCAAAGGTGGTTAAGACTGCTGGTGCCTGACTAAACTGTGCTAGTCATCAGTGAGCTCTGTCTCACCACACACTTGCAGAAGGAAAAAATGGTCATTTGCACTTAAGAATGTCCTCTGATGAAGCAGTAAAATCGAATAATTGTGTTAAATCTTGAGTGTGTGTCCCTTTAACGTTCTGTGGGATGACATGGGAACAGCACCGCCCAGAGCACTGACGTGATTGGTTGTCACCAAAAGCATCTGCACACCTGTTTGGGCTGCAAGCTGAACTAGCTGCTTTTTTGATGGAACATCGTTTATACTTGACCCACAGACAGACTATGGTCACTCAGACTTGAGTATCTGGCAGACCGTTCCTGAAAAATGAATGAAATGAGTCTGTCGCTTCAAGGAAAACAACTGACAGTATTTGTTGCCAAGGATGAAACTCAAACTTTCAAGTGAAAACCAGAATTTTGGAAAGCTTTTATCTGCCACTGTGAAGCTGACATCGTCCCTATATTTAAAGACTTCGCTTCTGTCAACATTTGGAAGATCTGCATAACTCAAGAAACCATAATTTTCCAAATGACCAATACATGACGTTAGAAAATCACACCCGGGGAAAGGTTCGTTTAAAAATCCAACGGGGGCTTCCCTGGTGGCGCAGTGGTTGAGAGTCCACCTGCCGATGCAGGGGACACGGGTTCGTGCCCCGGTCTGGGAAGATCCCACATGCCACGGATCGCCTGGGCCCGTGAGCCATGGCCGCTGAGCCTGCACGTCTGGAGCCTGTGCTCCGCAACGGGAGAGGCCACAACAGTGAGAGGCCCGCGTACTGCAAAAAAAAAAAAAAAAAAAATCCAACGGGGTTTTGATAGCAGACGAAAAAACTGATTAGTAGGATTTCAGATTCCATATTGCAACTAACCCTTAAGAAACTACCACTTCTTGGATGTTGGTACAGTATCAAAGAAAAACATCCACAATTGTCTAAAACAGCTATCAAAATGCTCCTCCACTTTCCAATTATATATCTCTGAGAGCCAGATTTTCCACACATTCTTCAACATAGTGCAACAGACTGAAGGCCAAAGCAGTTAAGAAAATCCAGCTGACAGGCTTAAAAATGGCTAAATGGCTAACATGGTAAATATTTATTATGTGTGTATGTGGAATGACTATACTCTCACAATATCGAAATCCAAACAGAAATACCAATTAAGTCACCAATCAACAGAGAGACGAAAATTTAAGCACATGTGCACACACGATAGAAAATTCACTGTGTTCTTTTCAAGATTATTATTCCACAGCAAAGTACATAGGCGACACTAACCAGTAAGTAGAAATACAATTATTATTTGAAGGCTGGCTAGTAAATGAGAACCCCGAAATTTCTTTACTTATTCTATTTGCTTCTTTTTAATTTTTCCTTCTTAGTTATTCTACCTGAAAAGATTATCCTCCCTGCTTCATTCCACCTGAAATTCAGGGAACCATTCCCTTAACTTTCTTTGCCAAAGGCTAATTCTACTCAAAAGCTGGTCCTCAGAATTAACAGCTTGTGGGGGGGGGTACCTCCCTGGTGGCGCAGTGGTTAAGAATCCGCCTGCTAATGCAGGGGACACGGATTCGAGCCCAGGTCCGGGAAGATCCCACATGCCGCGGAGCACGGGTGCACTAAGCCTGTGTGCCACAGTACTGAGCCTGCGCTCTAGAGCCCCTGAGCCACAACTACTGAAGCCTGCGCACCTGGAGCCCGTGCTCCGCAACAAGAGAAGCCACCACAAGGAGAAGCGCACACCGCAACGAAGAGTAGCCCCCGCTCACCGCAACTCAGAGAAAGCCCGCACACAGCCATCCATCCATCCATCCATCAATCAATAAATATTAAAAAAAAAAGAATTAACAGCTGTGTGCGCCTCTGGAAGCCACATAATTTGGTCTGAAGGAGCCTGAATAAACGGTCATCGGGGGCTGCCTGAGCACCGACTCCACAGCTGTTTGTCGTCTCCGATCCCAGATGTCAAGCCAAATTTTCTGCTTCATCTTATCTCTGCCCCTTGCTACTCGAGAGGCTGTTTCGACATGCACAAGCGAGTCCGTGCAAGGACGCAGGTGAGCAGGGAGTTTCTCTTCAACATGACTTAAGAGCGAACACCAAGCGGTCAGCTGTGGGCAAGCACTACCGTGGCAAGGGTTACAAGCTATCCAAGCTACCAGTTGAAACCAGGGGTGCATTTGAGCAAGCAAACTGCACCCTAAACTAGTGTGTAGCCAGGGCTCCTAGCTGTAGCTGGCAGGGAACCAGGGAGCCCAGACTTCCAGTTTGGGACAGCTGCTGGCAAAAGCTGAAGCGCCAAGTATGTCTGTCCACTGTCAGTTTGAGGAGTGGCCCCAGACAGGGGCTAGACAGGGACTCTTCCAAGTGCCACCCATCAGCACATGGTGAAGGGCTCGGTCACTGAGGTGGCCAGTGGGTAACCATCTCTACCAATGCACATCAACAGATCTTTCCCCGAGCTAAAAGCTTGGTTTGGGGGGGAAGTCTTGTTTTGTTTCTGCACCTAACAATGCAGTAGCCTCGACATTCCCTTCTACAAATACATGAGTGTTGGTGTCGATTTGGAATGACTGTGCACCTTCGTTTTATCTTCCTAGTATTTAAGAGAAAATATGACTGTATTTTCTGACAGTTTCACTTTCTTTGTGACTCTCTACCTATGAAAGGAAAAACTAACAGTTCTAGACAACACTCCTCACCTTTTTGCTTGTGGCCCAAGACAGAACGGAACAGCCAGTACCCTCATGGGCCCGGTGGTATGTCCCAAATAGTGTGAAAGGATTCTTCTTCCCATCACTCAAATCAGACTATTTCTTCCTAATCTTTAATAATAATTGCCCCTCACTTTCTGGATCATTTCCAAAATCCTAGTTCTGTGCTGAAAATTCTTTCAATCTTCTCTCTGATTGGGCACCCTCTCTAAAATTTCACACACAAACTTTATCTTTTACTTGTTTATTGTCTGATCATCCTTTTAGAACAGAATCACCACGAGGGCAGAAATTTTGGTGTTTTGTTCACTGCTGTATCCCCAGCACCTAGAAATGTGCCCAAAACAAAATAAATTATCTGTTGAATGAATGAATGGACAAGCCAGGGGCTCCTGGCCTATTTCATATTTTACAACATGATTCTGCATTTTCCATTCACACCACAGAAACTTCAAAGGCCTCTCACCCATGACTGATGTCAAACTGTCCCCATGTCAATTCCAGAAACTTGAAAAGCCATTTCCGGTTCAAAGAATCAAGCCCCTTGCCTGCCCCCGTCATCTGTTTAAATACGGTTATAAATCCAATCCAGCTGATCTTACTGCTGCTCACATCTATCCCCTCATCTCCACTACCACTGCTGTTACCTTGGTCTAAGCCACTATTGCCTCTGCCTGGGATTTACTGAAACAGCTCACTAATCACCAACTCACATTCCCTAGAACTGAAAGAGTAAACTTTCTCAAATTGCAAATCAGATCACCTAAGCTTCCTGCTCGAAGCCCATCAGTGGCTACCCATTACCTACAGGATGGAATCCAAACTCCTTCCCAGGTAATCGCAGTCTTCCTTGTCCTGATGAACTACTTAAACTGCCCAGTCCACCAAGAAACGTAACCCCAAGCCTTTGCCCACGCTTCCTCCTCTGCACCGAATGTCCCTCTTTTATCCACTGGA
This sequence comes from Lagenorhynchus albirostris, assembly GCF_949774975.1. Taxonomy (NCBI): domain Eukaryota; kingdom Metazoa; phylum Chordata; class Mammalia; order Artiodactyla; family Delphinidae; genus Lagenorhynchus; species Lagenorhynchus albirostris. The sequence continues at coordinate 52,780,050 of NC_083109.1, forward strand.
AAGCCACTGCTCGACCTCAAGAACCCCCAGGTGCGTGCACCTCTCTACTGTATTCCCACCTCTGGACTCGACGATGTTTATACCCTCGAGCTCCCCCAAGTCACAAACCATCACGACTCCACCTGTGCGTCTATGGGGCCAGGCGCCGTGAAAGCACAACAAAGATGTTCTCGGGGTGAGTGAATGTGCAGAAATGATGAAAGTCCACTTCCCACAAAGCCTGTTCAGACAAATTACAGAGCGGCAGCTTCCTTTCACACTGCCAGGCTAGTGCTGGAATCCCCAGTTTATTCAATGGATATTCATTTCTACAGAATCCTCTACTGGTTATTTTTAACCCCAAGATCAGAAAAGGGGACAAAAGGACAAAACTGCCAACACTGCGTAGAGAAAAATATCTGCCACAAACCCAAAGATGGGCTAAAAGGAATCTTATGTATATAACCTTAGCCCTCTGTATGAAAAGGGTCTTCTACAAACTATGCTATCATCTCAACTGAGCAGATTTGTACAATGTCAGGAAAATTGAACTGTGCAGTTTCAAAAAAGGTCAGGAAGTTGTGTAGACATCCTCTATTACTGGGGTCCCGTCCAGAGGTTTTCAAAATGTGCTGAATAAAGCAAAAATCATGGTCTCAGGGAAACTGTTACAGGAAAGACTATCATACCAAAAAATCACTGGTTAAGCTAAGCCTTCTATCCTTCCCCATATCCCATCCAGTGCTAAAACTTTTCCTTATAAATATACAGTGTACACAAATTTAAAGAAAAGGTTAATTTACGAAATTTACACTATGTGAGTTTTTCCTAAAAATCAACAAACTCATTCTGGCTTTTCTTTTTTTTTTTTTTGGTCAGTGTCTTTGAGACCTTTGATCTGTAAGTTGAAAATAAAATTACACATAAATTAACAAAAATGGGTATTGCCAAAGAATCAAAGACCTGGCAATTTCCAGACATACTTAATGATTACATCTGTTTTTATTTTTGAAATTCAAGTAATACACTGTTCAAAGCACCACTTACAAAACTGCTATCATTGTCATACTTAATCTAATGTAGTACAGCGCTGCTCCATTCTCTGGAATCTGTCCCACAACCCCTGAGGACAGAGCCTGAGACACTCAGATCCCAAAGGTGCCAAAATGTCAAGCAGGGATTACATCCGCACCCCACTCCACTGGCACCTCCAGATTCCAGAGCAAGAGACACCCTCCTGCAAAGGAAGACACTTGTCACAGCAGAATCTCTTAAGCGAACTACAAAGTATAGTTTCTGACCTCATCAATGTAGCCTTGCAAGCTCTTGAGGCAGAGAGAATTATGAAGTGAAAATATATTTCTACTCTACCCACAAATTCTTCAACTGTTGGCAAAATTAACAGAATAAAGAAAAATTAGGATAAGAATAAAGCACCCTCACCAGATAATAGATAAGTAAATGACATGGAACTCCGATCACAAGCAGAGAAAGAAAATATCAACTGAGCACACGGGACTGTGTCAAGGCTGACAATTTACCCACGCCCTCAAACTCAATCACTTACCAGGGCTGATTTACACTATTACTTCTCCTGTCTCTGATTTAAGCTGTTACTTCTCCTTCTGAGGATTCCATTCCCTGGGGCTTTTCACTGTGTAATTATGCAACGTGGGGGCACCACAAAACACAATACAGCTTTACAAATGTTGGCTTTTTAAAAATTAATGTTATTTTCTCTACATACTTCCAAAATAGATGTTCCCCTCAATCCAGAAGACTTTAGTAAAATATAAGGACAATTTTAAAAAAGGATGGGAGAGGATGTTATTTAGAATTCTTACTTTTGATCCCACTTACTTATACATCATTTCCCAGACCTCAAAGATTTTTGCCCTAAGTGAAAATAAAAGAAAAATAAAATAAAAGAAGCAGCTCAGTGAAAACATAAAGAATAGCAGTAAGGAGCTTAAGACAGGGACACATCTGAGGGGTTGGGGGAGGGAGTCTAAACTTTCAAATCACCTGGTGGTCTGAGAAGTTCAATATTCTAAAATGCTGCAGTCTATAAGGTAAGACAAATACCATGATAAGAAAGCATTGTTAAATAAATGAAAGCTGAAAATGCAAACATTTTAAAAAAAGAGATCTAGGCAAAAGGCAGTGTGCACTTAGGGGTACATAATTTCATCTAATTCTCAAGGGTCTTACAGGGCTGAGCCGACTTCCTTATCCCAGCAAAGTGAGGCCCAGAGAGGAGAAAAGTTTTATTCTTCACATTTTTGGAAAAAGGCATAGAAAAACGTTTTGATGGGGCTTCAGGGTGACCAAATGGATCACAAAGGCAATTTCTTATGGTGTTTCAAAGTTTTGACCACTGAAAGGCTCCAATCCCCTTACACTCATCAGACCTGCCCCAGAATCTCAGAAACATTAACAGCCGACTGACAGGATACATATTGTCAAAGTTCTCCTTCCTTCAAAAAAAGGTGTCATCTATGTCAGCACTGTCAGGGTGTGAACAGATCTGTGATACCTCACTCACTGGGGGAAAAGTCCCACTGGTCCTGAGATGCCCCCATGATAAGGTGTCCGAGAACAACTGATCTGCCTCCAGATGCTGACAGTAGAAAAAGACTGTTTTGTTTTTCCAACACAAATGGGATTGGGGAAGGAGATGACAAGGCAAAGAAATGCACATACCTTTCAACTGGTCAGCAACAACGTTCTGGCCGAGGCGTTCAGTAACCTTCCCATCTTCCATTTCGTACCGGTCATCTAGGTATTTTGCAGTGGCCTCGGAAATGTGAACCTTGCCAGCCACTCCCAGCTGCTCCATGAGATTGGCCAAGTTCACATCATTGGACCACACGTCGAATTTAAACCTCCTCATGCCCAAGATGCCGCACAGGACAGTCCCCGTGTGAACCCCAACGCGCATGTTCACCATCTCTTTCTTCTCTTGGCAGAACTGCTCGATAGCCCTTATCATGCCCAAGCCCATTTCAATGCAGCAGTAGGCATGGTCGGCCCGAGGCTCGGGACACCCGGCCACACAATAGTAGCAGTCTCCCAGAGTGCTGATTTTCTCACACTTGGTCTCCTCGCACAACCGGTCGAAGCGGCCGAACAGATCATTGAGGAGCCCCACCAGGGCATGGGCGGACTTATTGGCACTCATCTTGGTGAAGCCCACAATATCTGCGAATAAAATACTGACTTCTTCGATCTGCTGCATTTTGAATGGGCGGAAGGCAATAGGGGCTTTCTGTATGGAAGACTTTTTCTTCCTGTTCTTGGGGCTGGAGGTGGCATGCCTTTTGACAGAATTCTCGCTCTCCTCGTCCCCCTGCTTCATCAAGTCATCAGCTATGATTCTTGGCATCACAGAATGAATCATCCTCTCTTTCAGCGCTTTTTCCACTTCCAGATCCTTTCCATGCATAATTGACTGGCCCACCTTGAGGAAGGTGCTCCTGGATCTCACCTGGGACATGATGAACAGGTGGATCCCAATGGCGTGAATGCAGACATGCAGCAGGGCTCGGCTCAGCAGCTCCCAGTGCAGGGCCTCTGCTCCAGGTGAGGGGAAGCAGCCTTTGTCTTGGAAATGATAGCCAAAGGTCTCAAAAAGAACAGAATAGGCCACTCCCAAAATCAAGCTCAAGTACAAAGGTAAGTGCATGACGGTGTAGAGCAAAAAGAGCACTTCAATGCACATAGAAAAGCTCCCCACTTGAGATAAGCAAGTGTCTGTGGGCCTGGCTGCCCGAGTATGATTGAAGCTGTCAACTCGTCCTGAGAAGGGCGTCAAAACCTGAAACTGGGAAGCCAGAGTCAGGGCGAACACCAGGAGGGTAAGAACCAGCGAGGTCCACACGTAATGCCGGGCGTACAGCTTGGTGAAGGTAAACAGAAAAAAGCCCACACACACCACGAGGAAGCACAGAGCAGGGGCTACCATGACAGTCAGTTTGGATCTCATGTGGACCCCAAAATAGATGCTCCAGAGAAGGCAGGCGAAGCCAATGTAGAAGAGCGCATACCGGAAGCGGCGCTGGGTCTGCGGGAAGCAGCGCTCCATGCAAGCCTCCTCCAGGTTCATGGAGTCGAATTTGGGGTCCCACCACCGGCTGGAGGCCCTCTCGAACAGCTGAGGCAGCTTCTTTTTCCTGCGCAGGCGGCCTCCGGCGCCCATTCTCCGGGGGACGCCCCCTGAGTCCCCGGAGCTGCTACAGCTGGAGGAGATGCTGTACTTGCAGTGTTTCGGGTGGCTGTTGGAGGACAGCTGCTTGGGGTTGATTTTGACCCTCACGCTGTTGCTGTCTCCGCTGGAGTCACAACTCACCTCGGTGCTGTGGTGCTGCAGCAGCTGTTGGTGGGGCGGGGAAGCCATGTTGCCGAGCGCTCGGAAGCCTCCCGGCCGGGGTCACCGGAACCTATCAGCGAGACAACCAGAGTTACACTGGCATCTGTTCCTGCAGGTACGCACACCTGAAGGCCACGAGCTCTACCGGTTTCCTAAGTGGGGGCCCCGGCGGTCTACTGGGAAAGGCACCGTCTGCTCACAACAACCGGGTAATGTCTGAGCGCCACTCCACCGTCCCCCCTCGAGGCCAACCGCAGCCACCGGGGCCGGACCTGGAACACACGGGGGTCCGAGCGGCGGCCGCCCCCGCGCCCGTCCAGCGCCGCCCGAGCCCGCGGTGCGTTTCCTACGCGCGCACTCGCCTGCTCCGCCGCCGGCTCCGGAGGGAAAGTCCAGCCGAGCCCTCTCACGCCGCGGGCCGCTCTCGCAAACACAGCTCTCCCGGCGGCGGCCGCGGGCCCCTCATGCTGCGCACAGAGCGGCGCCTCGGCCGCTTCAAGGCCGGCGGCCGGACCCCCGCCCCCGCCCCGCGCCCGGCGCTCTGCTGCTCCGCTGGCGGCGGGCGGGCTGCGAGGCCCGGCGCAAGTTTGCGGATCCCGCGGCGCTGCGGCCGCCCCCGTTGGCGCGGCTCGTCTAGCGGGGCCTGACCCGGCCGCACCGCCCCTCCCGGCCTCCGGGGCCAACCCCGCGCCCCGGAGCCGCCGGGCGCCGAGCGCAGGGCGCGGCGGGCGCGGGCCCCTCAGCCGGCGGCCCGTCCGCGGCGCTGCCGCAGAGCCCGCTCCCGGGACGTCCGCCTGCCCACGCCTGGGGCGGCCTCCCGAGCTAGAGATGCCGCCGCGGCCGCAGCCGCAGCCGAGCCCCTCGATGCCGCTGCCTCATGTCGGAAGAGCCGCCGCCGACGCCACCGCCACCATCTCCAGCCCCCTCCCTCTCCCCCTCCCGCTGTCACTGACAGACTCGCGCCCGCGCCGCCCCTCGCCCCGCCACAGCGCGCACGCGCGGCCCGCGCACGCCGCCGCCGGGCCCGGGTACGCGCACAGTGCGCGCGCCGGGACAGCAGAGCTGCGGGACGGGGGCGGGCCGCGCGCTGTGGCGCCGCCCTCCGCCCGAGGCCGCGCTGCGTCCAGGCCGCGGGCTGCAAGCACTGGTTGGGCTGCGGGACAGCGGGCAAGTTGAGAGGCTACCGTTCCCCGCGGCTCGACACCCCCCAGACCCGCTCCGGGAAACCTAAGGGCATCTGATAGTTAAGGAGCAACTGGGGTGTGACGTTTGGGATATGAAAATGTTTGCCCTCCTGCTCGGCACACCTTGTTTATAAATGAAAGTTTGCAACTATTGCTTGTGCCTAAAGGGAGGGTCCCCTTTCTTCATAAGCAATGAGCAAGTGTCACCCGCGGCCCTAGGCCCTCCCTGAGCGCGTTTGGGGCGACCACCGCAGTGCAATCCGAGCCCCAGCCCCTGCTGGCCCGGCCTGCCGGGCCTCCAGGGCGCGTGGTTGGCCCTAGAAAGTTGGTGACACTGAGAAGCAACTCCTCCAGCCCCAGGGAGAGTTTCCCTTCCCATCCTTGGGTCGTCTCCCCCTCCTCCTGAACAACTGTTTTTCCCTTTCCACAAATGAAGTTTTCAAAGGAGTCTGCTACTCCCGCGGCAGTGTGACAGTGGCCTCTCGAGCACTGTCTGCAATGTGAAGTACAGTCCTCTGCTCCCCAGGGCACCAGTCCTGACCCTTCTCCACACACTTCACAGTACCTCCTGCCAGTCATGGGGGTCTGCGCCCTCCTTGCCTCACCAGGTTTCACTGTTGAATTAGAAAATAAAGTATCAATAAAATGTGGCTTGTCTACAGCATGGAATACTATTCAGCCATAAAAAGGAGTGGTGTGCTGATTCATGTTGCAACCCAGGTGAACCTTGAAAACATGATGCTAAGTGAAAAAAGCCAGTCAGGAAAGACTGCATATTGTATGATTCCATATATATGAAATGTCCAGAATAGGCAAAGCCATAGAGACAGAAAGCAAATTAGTGATTGCCAGGGAGTGGGGGTGATGGGAATGAGGAGGCAGTGCTAGTGGGTGAGGGGCTTCTTTGGCGGGTGATGGAAATGTACCCCAACTAGATGGTGGTGGTCACACAACACTGTGAAAGTACTGAATGCCACTGAACTGTACACTTTAAAATGGTTCAAATGGTCAATTTTATGTTGTGTATTTTACCACAATAAAGAAAAAAGAAAACCAAAAAGTAACACAGTGTCTTTGCCATGGTTTTTCTGCAAAAAGTGCATAACCTCCATCTAATCATGAGAAAACATCAGATGAACCCAAATTGAGAAGTGTTTTTCCAAGTTATTTACCAGTACCCATCCAAAGTGTCAAGGTCATGAAAGACGAGTAAAAGACTGAGAAACTGTCACAAGTCACAGAAAACTAAAGGATACAACAACTCTGGATCGTGATTTGGAACCTGGAACAGAAAAGGCCGTCTTGGGGAAACGAATAATTTCTGGAGTTTAGTTAGTGGCGTTGAGTTGTGAGGTGTTAATTTCCTGGTTTGGATCATTGTACTATTGTTATGATTAGGCACGATGTTAACATTAGGGGAAGCTTGGGTGTATGGTATAGGGGAACTCTCTAGTACTTTTTGCAACTTTAAAATTGTTTCAAAATAAACATCATAAAAAGTTAAAAATAAACCTTTATTGAGCTTCAACTATGTGCCAGGCACTCTCACATATTCCATTTTTGCAGATGAAGAAATTTGAGGTTCAGAAGAGCAGAGTGCACAGCACAAGCCAGTCAGTGAGACAAGAATAGGAAACTTACATTGAACGAATGTGCCAAAAACCACTGGACGCTTTCACTTGTGACCTTTTTGGTCCTTACCACAGCCCTCTGAGGTAGATATCATTGTCCCTATTTTAGAGATGTGAAACTGGGGTTGGAGAGTGACATGTCCAAAGTCAGACAATGGGCTAGGGACAGAGTTCAGATTCAAAACCTGATCAGACTCCTGCAGCCATGAAGCTCTGAGCGGCCCAGGCACCACCCTCTGTGAGCTTCCAGGTGGCCCTGACTCCTCTGTTGACCAACCCAGCTGGACAGGCAGCCCTTGGAGACAGTGCTAACTGTGTACCTGCGAGCTCCCCATTCCTCATCTCCTTCAATAATCTGAAAGATTGCCTATCTGTGCTTTTCCTCCCTTCTGCAAATCATTTCAGTCCTCCCACCACTTCTGGTGACTTTGACATTATAAATCATGTCAGATTTTTAGACACAGGGAATGATCATACCCACCTCCCTCCTTCTCTTTTGTATGTCTTCTAGAAGCAGTTAGGCAGCATTCCCTGCTGTTGAATGTCCTCAATCTCCAGGTTAGGGCGTGAGCCATTCCCTAAACCCTTGGGATTGAGGACGATGTGCCTGGCACTGTGGGTTAGGTCCTGGGTGTACGATGATACACCATCTCTGCCTTTAAGGGGCTTGTAGTAGCTGGGAAAGATGCCAAGGGAAAGGGATGGGTTAAGAAAATGGAATCAAGATCCAAATGAGGCCTGTGTATTGTAATTGGTTGAGGTAGCTCTTATGTCTCCTTTTTTTTTTTTTTGGTTTATTTTTTATTGAGGTAACGAGATCTTGATTCAAACCAATCAACTCTATAAGATTTTATGAGGGCTTCCCTGGTGGTGCAGTGGTTAAGAATCCAGCTGCCAATGCAGTGGACACGGGTTCGAGCCCTGGTCCGGAAAGATCCCACATGCTGTGGAGTAGCTAAGCCCATGCGCCACAACTACTGAGCCTGCACTCTAGAGCCCATGCTTCGCAACAAGAGAAGCCACCGCAATGAGAGGCCTGCGCACTGCGACGAAGCCGGCACACTGCTCGCCACAACTAGAGAAAAGCCCGCACACAGCAACGAAGACCCCACACAGCCAAAAATAAATTAATCATTTAATTTTAGAAAAGATTTTATGAGAGAACCAGGGAAATCTGAACACTGTATTTGATGATTACTAATAAAATATTGTTATAATGGTAAAAAGAAGAGGAAAAAGGGGGAGGAGGGGAGGGGGGGAGGGGGAGAAGAAAGAAAGAAAAAGACAATGAAATTAATTAAGCTTGGTGACAGATTACATGTGACGGAGAGTTCTACAAAGGAGGTAACTATATTCTCATTCTCCCCCAGACCTGGAGGGTAGTTGCTGGAGGGCCCTGAGTCCCTTCTTCTCCACCCCCAGCATAAAGGTGCCTGATACCCTGAACGTACAGGGAAGATGCTTTCTCCAACCATCCAACCCGGGTTGCCACTAGATCTGCCAGGGTTTTCTCTCCATCTGTGATATGTGTAGAACTTCCACCCGGACACAACGTGAATCAGAATGCGTCCATACAAACTACAAAAGCTTTCGGAAAGCCTTGCTGGCCCCATCCTGTCATCCTCGCCCGCCCTCCCACGCGTGATCACCTGATCAGTGAGGACCTCTGCTCTGAGCTGCTAGAAGTCACCGGGGTGACAACCGTGACTGGCTCCGTATGGATGGAGCACCACATTATTTTTGGTTGTCAGGTGGGCAACCCTCTTGGAGAACCACCCACTGCTACAAGGGATTCCCCTCTCTTACCTGCTCATGTGTCCCAGGCTTTGATTACAAGCTTTGAGTCCTTTCTTCTTTCAACTGATGAGGGTGAGTTTGTAGGAATCTACCCACATTGTTTTTCACCATTGACTTCCTCCATCCTGTTGGCTGGTGACAAGTCTTGGGCAGCTGCCTTCACGCTGGCAGAAGATCAGATTTCTGGGCAAAACAAAAGAAGATCAATTAGAGAAGATAACCAAAATCCCTTGCAGACTCCTCTATAATCCAGGAGTCTTCAATCTAGTCGTGTATATAGATTCTAAATCCTGCTGTGCCTGGTACATAGCCCAATAACACCTTATTGAACGAATGCATGCAGGAATTAAAAGAGATAAGATGTATGTGGGGGACTTTCCTGGTGGTCCAGTGGCTAAGACTCCTCACTCCCAATGCAGGGGACCTGGGTTTCCCTGGTCGGGAAACTAGGTCCCACATGCCGCAACTAAGAGTTGGCATGCCGAAACTAAAAGATCCTGCATGGGGCAACTAAGATCCGGTGTAGCCAAATAAATAAATATTTAAAAAAAAAAAAAAAGATTTATGTGAAATAGTTGAGCTCCCCAATACTTTTTTTTTTTTTGGTTTTTTGGTTTTTTTTTTTGCAGTACGCAGCCCTCTCACTGTTGTGGCCTCTCCCGTTGCGGAGCACAGGCTCCGGATGCGCAGGCTCAGCGACCATGGCTCACGGGCCCAGCCGCTCCCCGGCATGTGGGATCTTCCCGGACCGGGGCACGAACCCGTGTCCACTGCATCAGCAGGCGGACTCTCAACCACGGCGCCACCAGGGAAGCCCTTTAAGCACATTTTAAATCCTGGAAACATTAAAAGCTTGGAAACCACCTTTTCCTCCCTTCTTGAGTTACACGGAGGCACGTTCAAAGACAAAGGTTATAGGTGCATCAGGACACAGATAAACACAGTGTAAATCATAATGCAAGCACCTTGGGTTTATGAAATACTCTATGGTTTGCAAGAGATTTGTGCCTATACTCCTCCCTTTGATTCTCATGGTAGTGCTGGGTGGCAGGGGGACAGGACACACTGGCCCCTGGCACAGAGACAGGTACCGAGACAGGGGGTAGGTCCTGAAGGTCCAGAGTGTTTCCAGTGCAGAAGGGGGTCTAGATTCCCAGGCCCACCATTCTCTCGGCTCCACCCTGATAGTAGTAAGTACTATTACTATCGCTTGCTCTGTGTCTGGCATTTTCCATTTACTACCTCATTCAATCCTTACCCACCCTTTGGGGAAAAAAATGTTTAGCCAACAAACACTCCAGGAAGGATCTGAACTCAGATGAGTCCCCGAATGCCACCTTCTAAATCAGTGGCATTCAGTTTACTCCAGTTCCATCCTGTCCCAATCTGCTCATCTGTGTTTGGTCCCAGGTACATACAGGGTACTGTGCGGCTGGGCAGCAGGCTGGAGGGGATCAAGCTCCCAGGCCAGGCCAGGGCTGGTCTTGCTTCCCTGACCCACACCCATGACTGGGTGAGGTACTGGTGTCCTGGGGCTGCTGTAACAAATTACCACAAATTTGGTGGCTTAAGACAATAGAAATTTAATTCTCTCACAGCTCTGGAGGCAAGAAGTCCAAGATAAAGGTGTCAGCAGGGCTGTGCTCCCTCCGGAAGCTCTGGAGGAGGACCCTTCCTTGCCTCTCCCAGCTTCTGGGAGCTCCCGGAGTTCCTTGGGGTGGGGGCTGCATGGCTCCAGTCTCTGCCTCCATCCTCAAGTGACCCCTCTGTCTCGGGATCTCCAATCTCCCTCTGTCTCACTCTTATAAGGACAACTGTCATTGAATTTAAGGCCCACCCAGACAACCCAAGAGGATCTCATGATTTCAAGTTAATGACATCTACAAAGACCCCTTTTCCAAAGAAGGTCACATTCACAGGGACCAGGGGTCTGGAGCTGGGGGGACACTTTTCAGTCCACTACAGGAAGGAGGCAGGTCGGCCTGCAGTGTCACCCTGTTCTTGCAGTGGTAGCTGCTCCGGCCACAACCCTAGGATGGGCCAGGCCTCCGGCAGGCAGGCAACAAAACCAAGGCCGGGCGGTCTGTCATCCAAGAATCGGGGAACAGGGCTGGCATGCTGGTGCCCGGGGCAATGGGCGAACACAGTGCAGGTCTAGGCAGGAGAGAGATCACTGGTTCCTGAGATTCAGGGAGGTTGGGGACAGAATGCTAATTTCAAAGGCCCAGGGCAGCGTTGCCAGGACAGCGTAAAACCTCATTCCTGGGCTGCTCAAGTATCCCGAGAAGGCGGAAGTCGTGTTATCCCCTGTGGCCGGGCCACAGGGCCCTGCAAGGGAGAGGGGGCCAACCTTGCTTGACTAAGCAGCCCAGAGCTGATCTTCCTCCTCAGCCTTATCAGCTGAGCCTGTGGTCACAGTGCCGTTTGCAGGACTGTGGCCCCACCAGTGCTCAGACAGGGATGGTGGCCATGCAGGAGTGTCCCGGCCACCAGGACAGGGACACAGCAGAGAGCTGGCAGGTTTCCATCCTCCCTGGCTCAAGGTGGAGTCACAGATGCCTGGCCACAGGCAATTCTGGACTTCGGTTACATTCAACAAACCTGCTACCTGCTTCCAACAAGCAGGGAAGGGGGAGAAGGCATTGGCAGAGGAGGGGATAAGCCTTGAGGACCTGCAAGTCTCGGTAGGGCTCAGGGAAGGGGGCAGAGTCTCTTGGGGATTCTGGAAGAGGCAGCATGACTGTGTGAAGCCGAAGTGGTGGGCTCTGCAGTGGGACTGCCCGACTTCAAACCACAGCTCACTGTGCAACCTTGGGCTAGTTACTCAACCTCTCTCAACATAGGAGCTCTGCTCTATAAACTGAGACCCAAAATAGAAACTACTTCACACAGTTATTATGAGGATTAAATCAAACGAGCCAAAGAAAGCACTTCACACAATACCTGGTATGTCAGCCAGTTCACAACAGCAACATCGGAGGTGAGTCTTGCAGGAGGGTGTGAAGGTTAACTTCATGTGTCAAACTGACAAGGCCATGTCGCCCAGCTGTGTGGTCAAACATCAGTCTTGGTGCTGCTGTGTGGGTGTTTTTCAGACGTGCTTAACGTTTAAATCCACAACCTCTGACTCAAGCAGACCATCTTCCCTAATGTGGGTGGGCCTCACCCAATCAGTTGAAGGCCTTAAGAGAAAAGACTGAGGTCCCCCAAGGGGAAGAAGTTCTGCATTCGGACTAGACAGCAACTTGGACTCATGGACTTGCCTGACTCTCCAGCTGCCGCTTCTGCCGTGCATTTCCGACTTCCCGGTCCCCACAACCTCCCTCCGTAAACACATGTCCCCTTGGCTGTTTCTCGGGAGACCCTGACCGACACACCAACACTGAGTCTTCCAACCCATGTGCACGGCTAGGGGGCTCCCCATGAGGGAGGAGGCAGCACTCGGTCACGGGAGAGAAAAGGACGTCCAAGCCAAGAAGGCGCCTGCCCCACCAGGGGCTTCAAGGGACGAGAGGCAGATGTCACCACCTCACAGTGAAGCCCGAGGCTCAGGGCTGAAGGGACTTGTTCAACGTCACCAACTCAGAACGGAGCTGCTGGGCCTGAACCCGGATCTGCCCGACTCACAAACCCGGGGCTTCTCCCATCAATCAAGTGAATGTCATCCATGTGGGGTGGGGGGGCGAGGAGAGGAATTAGCAGGGCAGGGAAGAGGGTGGAGGGCTGTGACAGGGGGCGGGGAGTACAGGACAGAGAGAGGGTCAGAGAAACCACAGGAACCCAAGCCAGGCAGATGGGGAGGGTGAGCCCAGCACTGCTTAAAGAGTTGACTGCATTTGATTTAAACACGCCCTGTTTGGGCTCCATATCAATTCTCCCCTGGGTCTCCAGCCTGCCACCTGCCCTGCAGACTTCAGATCTGCCAGCCTTGCAATAGTGTGGGCCAATTCCTTAAAATAAATCTCCCTGTGGATGGGTGGATGGGTGGATGGGTGGATGGGTGGATGGGTGGATGGATAAATAAATAGATGGATTGATGGATGGATAGATCTAGATATACAGATACCTCTAGATAGATCTAGATCACCCATTTATATTACCTATCTATCTATTCATCCATCTACTATGTACACACCTGTTGGTTCTGTTTCTCTGGGGAACTCTAATAGCGGGGGCAGTAGAACCAGTGTCCAGGAGCCACAAGGATAAATGTCCCAGAGAGAGGTCCGAGCAGGTGGGCTGTTCTGGGGAGGTTGAGCAGGCCAGCTGGGCGCAGGGCAGAGGGGACATGAGGCAATTAAGCAGGACAGGCAGGGTGGGACCATGTCAAGAGGAGGCATGTGTGTGCCGGAGCTGCCCTGGCAGAGGCAGCCCTTCACAGAGCACATCGGCAGGATGCCCCCACCCACTTCTGTCTGCTTTCACAGATAGAACCAGGGCGCTGCAGAAACATGCTTGCGAAGAGAAAGGAGCCTACCTCTCATCCACCAATGATGTCATGCACAGATGCAGACACATCCCTGCCTGAGGGCACCATGGCTCAAAGTCAGGAGGAGGCAGAAACGCTTGGGAGGCGGCTTTGCAAGTCTCTCTTTGGAATCTGGGTGCAGCCGCCCTACACGCGGATCTGGAATGTGCCCGCAGCGAAGGGACTTCCTGCACATTTCTGAGGTTCAGGGGATTCTGAAGGTAGGGGCTGGCATGAGAGAACAGCCTCCTGGGACAGAGGCTCCAAAAGGCAGGCAGTGGGAGCTGGTTTCACGGGAGCCCTGCTCACAGCCCGGGGCCAGAAACATCATCCCCACCAGACACGCTAAAAGCCGACCAGGGCACAGGTCGGCTGAACAGACCTCATGGCCAGTTCACGAGAGAAAATAGCCCAGTGGCAAAGTGGAGTTATTCAGTTCCAGAGGCTTCTCTCTTCTTTTTTTTTTTTTTGCGGTACGCGGGCCTCTCACTGTTGTGGCCTCTCCCGATGCGGAGCACAGGCTCCGGACGCGCAGGCTCAGCGGCCATGGCTCACGGGCCTAGCCGCTCCGCGGCATGTGGGATCCTCCCGGACCGGGGCCCGAACCCATGTCCCCTGCATCGGCAGGCGGACTCTCAACCACTGCGCTACCAGGGAAGCCCGTTCTCTCTTCTTTATTAACAGGCTTCCCACTGGGAATGGATGCTATGCTTGCCCTTCCTAATGGCTGACTGCTATAATATCATACATTTGCACCCATTCTTTCTTCCAACTGTATAAATGCCAAGATAGGACAAGGACAGAGCAGAAGTCACAAAGCTCGAGTTTAGAACATCAGGGCCAGAGTTCCATTTCTACATGGAGGCCTAGTTATACTGCAAAAAATCCTCATGTTCCAAAACACCTAAAAAGAAATATATATTTTTTTATTCTGGTAACAGAAACATAAAATTTACCATTTTAACCACTTTTAAGTGTACCGTTCGGTGACATTAAGCACATTCATATTATTGTTCAACCATCACCTCCATCCATCTCCAGAACTTGCTCATCTTCCCAGACTGAAACTCCGTCCCCATTAAACACTACGTCTCAATTTCCTCCCTGTTCCCAGGCCTTGGTAACCTCTATTCTACTTTCTGTTTCAATGAGTGTGACTATTCTAGGCACCTCATCTAAGAAAAATCATACAATATTTTTCCCTTTGTGTCTGATTTATTTTACTTAGTATAATGTCTTCAAGGTATATCCATGTTGTAGTGTGTGTCAGAATTTCATTCCTGGGGACTTCCCTGGTGGTCCAGTGGGTAAGACCCTGCGCTCCCAATGCAGGGGGCCCAGGGTTCAATCCCTGGTCGGGGAACTAGATCCCGCATATGTGCCGCAACTAAGAGCAGGTGCAGCCAAAATAAATTAAAAGAATTTCATTCCTTTTTAGGGTTGAATAACATTCCATTGTATGCATGTAGCACATTAATTCAATGTACATTTGGACTGTTTTCACCTTTTCACTACCTTGGATAATGCTGCTATGAATGCTGGTGTACAAGTATCTATTTCGAGTCTGCTTTTTCTTGACTTAGTGATTTTTTTCTGAGTGTGAAAATTATTGATATTAAGTTTTTCATTATTATTTATCTTATTATCTTTATAATCTCTGTTGCATTTATGGTTACGTCCCCTTTCTAAATCTTTATACTATGTAATTGAGACTTCTTTTTTTCTGGATCATCTTGTCAGAGATTTACCAACTGCATTACTCTTTCAAATAGTTAATCATATTAGTTAGAACTGGATTTGGCTCTGGGTTACAGAAAACCTCCAAAGAGCAGTGACTTAACATGCTGTCACTGTGAAATGTCCAGGGCTGGTCTGGCCGTCTACAGTGTCAGAGAACCAGGCTCCCCCGATCTGTTGCTCTTTCATTTCCAAGGAAGGAAAAGTCGCTGCCCAATATCCAAAGATCACCCTGTTGTCCAAGACAGTTTCTGGAGCTCCAGACAGGAAGAAGGAGAAGGGAGAGAAGAAAGGCACACCTTCTTTCTTCCATCTCCTGAGAACTGCACACACCACCTCTGCTCACATTTCTTTGGCCAGAACACAGTCATATGGCCAATCAACTTGCAAAAAGTCAAAGAAACGTTTTGTCGTTTTCTCCTCTCCATATTTTGCTTTCAACTGTCAATTATCTTTCAAAGAAATATTTTTAATGAGAAAAACTCTTCTATTTCACCCCTCCAGTGGTCTGTGTTCCTATGTGTACCTCTAAGTTTCCATCTGCTTTCACTTCTTTCTGCCTGAAGAATATTCTCTAATATTTCTCACAGTGCCTATCTGCAGGGAACAGATTCTCTCACCTTTTGTGTATTTGAAAATGTTTTCTCAAAGACGAATTTCACTAGATACAGATTTCTAGATTGATAGGGTATTTTTATTTTAGTGCTTTAAAGATGTTGTTCCAGCGTCTTCTGGCTTACACTGTTTCTGACAAGAAATCTGCAGTAAAAGTCTAACTTTTGTTCTTTTTTTTTTTTTTTTTGGCCATGCTGTGCAGCTTGTGGGATCTTAGTTCCCAACCAGGGATCGAACCCGGGCCCTTGGCGGTGAAAGCATGGAGTCCTAACCACTGGACCACCAGGGAATTCCCTTTGTTCTTTTTTATTTTTTGTGCAGTACGCGGGCCTCTCACTGTTGTGGCCTCTCCCGTTGCGGAGCACAGGCTCTGGACGCGCAGGCTCAGCAGCCATGGCTCACGGGCCCAGCTGCTCCGCGGCATGTGGGATCCTCCTGGACCAGGGCATGAACCTGTGTCCCCTGCATCGTCAGGCGGACTCTTAACCACTGCACCCACAGGGAAGCCCTGCTCTTCTATTTTTAATGTATCTTTTTTTCTCTCAAATTTTAAAAGCTTTTTGTCATTATCAATGTTTTCAGCAATTTGATTATGATGTGTCTTGGTTTGGTTTCATTTTTATTCTTCTTGGGATTCTTTGAGTGTCTTGGATCTGTGGATTTATAGTTTTCATCACATATGAAAAACTTTGGCCATTTTCTCTTCAAATACATTTCTTTCCTGACCTTCCTTTTTCTGGGACTTTAATTACATGCAAGCACACATACACATACTGCTTCATATTGTCCCACAGGTCAGAGAAGATCTGGTGGAGTTTTTTTCCTTTTTCTTTCTGTGCTTTACTGTGGATTGTATCCATTACTATGTTAACAAGTTCACTGATCTGTTCTTCTGTAGAGTCATATCTGCTATTAATCCCATCTGGTGAAATTTATGTTTCACATACTGAATTTTTCAGCTCTGTAAGATCTATTTAGTTATATTTTTATATCTTACACTTCTCTCATAATTTCCTTTAAGTCCTTGAGCATATTTACAGTAGGTGCTTTAAAGGTCTTGTCTTTTAAGCATATCATCTCTGTCATTTCTGTTTCTATTGACTGATTTTGCTCTAGATTATAGGTCATATTTTACACACACCCCGCCCCATTTTCATGTCCATGTCCATGTCCATGTCATCAGATGCTGGACATTGTAAATTCTACATCACTGAGTGTTAGGTTTTGTTCGAACAGGTAGTTGGGTTACTTGCAGATTAAGTTAGTTCTCTCAAGGTATGTTTTTAAGCTTTGTTTGGACAAGTCTTTAATATCCTTTACTCTAGAAATAGTTTAGCTCAATTAGACCCTTCTAGAATCTCTAAGAATGTCCTGTGTATTCAGTGAGGACTCTCCACCCTAGCTGCTTGAAACTCGAATACTTTCCAGGCCTATGGGAACTCCAGGAATTGTTGACTTTACAGTTCTCCAGTTGTCCTTTGACCAGCCTCATGTAGTTTTACCCTATGTATATGTAGAGATTACAGGATTGATGCAATTTTTAAATAGGGTGATCAGGGTAGGTCTCACTGAGAAAGGAACGTTTGGGCAAAGATTTGAAGGATGTGAGGGAGTGAATCATGTGGCTATCGGGGAGCAATGTCCCAGGCAGAGGGAAGAATCAGGGTGGTAGGAATGGCTTGCAGACAGGAACCCACCTGGTGGGTTCCAGGAACAGAAAGGAGGCCAGTGTGGCCCCAGTGGAGTAAGCCAGGGGGAGAGTCACAGGATGTGAACTCACAAAGGTCATGGGGATTATAAGCCACCATAAGGACTTGAGGTTGTACTCCAAGCAGAATGGGGATCTGGAGAATTTTGAAAAGAATTGAGGGGACTTCCCTGGTGGTACAGTGGTTAAGAATCCACCTGCCAATGCAGGGGACACGGGTTTGAGCCCTGGTCCAGGAAGATCCCACATGCCGCAGAGCAACTAAGCCAGTGTGCCACAACTACTGAAGCCAGTGTGCCTAGAGCCCACGCTCCACACAAGAGAAGCCATCGCAATAGAAGCCCACACACTGCAACAAAGAGTAGCCCCCTCGCCGCAACTAGAGAAAGCCCACGCGCAGCAACAAAGACCCAATGCAGCCAAAAATAAATTAATTAATTTTTAAAAAAGAAAAGCATTGAGAGGAGTTATGTGATTCGTCCTACATTTTTAAAAAAAGAATCCCTCGGGCTTCCCTAGTGGCGCAGTGGTTCAGAATCCGCCTGCCAATGCAGGGGACAAGGGTTCAAGCACTGGTCCAGGAAGATCCCACGTGCCGCGGAGCAATTAAGCCCGTGCACCACGGCTGCTGAGCCTGTGCTCTAGAGCCCATGGGCCATGGCTACTGAAGCCTGTGCACCTAGAGCCTCTGCTCTGCAATGAGAGAAGCCCACGCACCGCAGCTAAGAGTAGCCCCCACTCACACAACTAGAGAAAGCCCGCACACAGCAACAAAGACCCGACCGAGCCAAAAATAAAAAAATAAATTTCTTAAAAAAAAAAAAAAGAATCCCTCTACTCACTGTGTTGGGCATAGATTATAAGTAAGGGCAGAGGCAGGAAACCCAGCTAGGAGGCTATTTCAGTGGCCCAGGTGTGAAATGACGGTAGCTTCGCTTTGCATAGTACCAGTGGATGGAGTTAAAAGTGGTTTAGGTTCTACATATATTCTCAAAGTAGAGCCAACAGGATGTGCTCATGGATCTGACAAGGAATGTGAAAGAAAGAGGAGTCAAGATGACTCCAAGGTTATCAGCCTGAGCAAGTGACGAGAGGACAGAGAAGACATTCGTGCAAAGGGGGCTCAAGCCTGGTTGCTCCTGCTGCTCTCATGAAAGTGAGTGGCTACGAACACTGAAAAACTCTCCATCTCATTTCACACCCAGTGGTGATCTGCTGACCACACCCCATCACACATCCATGTAACAAACTCCCCAGGCAGCCCCTTGATCAGAAGCTGACTTGCACCCAGCAGGCAGCCTGCTTGCTTATGTCGGCAGCAAATGCCATTCACATGTCAGACCACTAGTAAGAGTGGAAAAGAAGTGATTA